>NW_026606083.1:1465000-4081250 GCF_029834395.1 Sorex fumeus
CTAGAAAGATCAACTATGTCTTAAAATCTCAACTGTGTTACCAAGGAAATTCTGGGTCTTGTAGAATCAAAACTTTAGACAAATCTAATTCAACACTGCTATGCTTTATTTAGGTCAGACAGGATTCTTTTCATTTGTCAATTTGCAGCTAAGTGAAGTCCTTAAATGAAAGCATGACATTATCTGTGTGACAATGACTTGATGCTGTACCATGTTGTGCTGGAAATTAGTGTCTAAGATCCAAATGTTAATCACAGGGACCTCTATACATTGATGGCATAAATAGTATGTGTCTCTATAAAAAATCTATAGTGACTCATTTTCTTTTAAATAAGAATTTCCCTTTGCTATTTCAGTGAAGTGAATGACTGACCCAGAGTACTTTTCTTTTTTTGTGCTCTTTTCTGTTTAATTTCCCAGAAAACTGTTAGATCTGTTAGAGTTATTTCTACCCCTTCTTTCTATATGCAGAAAGGTAATTTTCTCACCATGACTAGAGAAAAAGTGTAAATTGATTCTTTCTGGCCCCTTTGTCACTGAAGGTATGATACTTCAAGACCCAGAAATATGTCTTGACTGTGATGATTTTTTGCAAAGTGATTTTATTCTTCATAGTATCAATTCTCCAGAATTTTAATAGCTATTCAAAAAATAGAGTTGTGTTTAGTAAGCTTAGGAAAAGATGAATGATTGCTTTCTAATACATCAAGATTCAGTGTTTAGCTCTAATAGAGAAGTTCGAGTTTTTTCAAACTTGTTTGACCAAATGGCTTATTTTCACAAAGTAAATTGTGAAACTCACAATTTTGAGACCAAACATAGATTCTATAAAACGTTCAAATATCTAGGCCAGTATAAAATATCTTACATAACTTAACTAGACTTGAGGCAAGGAGCAAGTCTTCCAATCATTTTGGAATAATCACTATTTCTACTCTCAACAGTTGGTAACTACTAGAGAATCCTACCACTTTCAATGGTGAACACTATTCACTGGATTTTCAATAAGAACTAAAGACCCTTTTTCCATTCCAGTTCCCATTATAGAATATCTAAATCCTATTTGAATGGTTTCTACACCATCTCGCAGCTATAATTTTGGTCAATGAGAAATAAAGTTATTCTCACTGGATTTTAGAGACTGTCTCTCCCCCAATAAAAGGATGAGTTGTGTGGACAATGAGCAATTTTTCAAGCATTAATTACTTAAAGGCCTAATAAATTACGGAGATGTTTCCTCTTACATCACTGAGCTTTGGAGGAAGGAAGCTCTGGATTAGAAACAGCTTACCCACAAAGTTTTTATAATAGGAGGAAAATTAAACACAAACAAACTTATAAACATGGAAATAAAATACTTTAACTTGCTGTTGTATATATTTATAAAATTAATACCCACCAATTATGGAAGTCTTTCTATGCACTTATATTAAGCACTTAACTCATAGCACTACATTCACCACATACAACTAGTATTATCTACAGTTTTGCATTTTGGGCAACAATTAAACTCTATCTTGCTCATACTATATAGCTTCTTTTAAACCCAGTGTAACTCTAAAGACAGAGTTATGGCTTCTAGTATCCTACATTTGTATCTTCTGCCTAGAGACTTGATTCCAAGAATGTATACAATTTAGGGAAATACAGTCACTATAATCTCAGAAACCACTTTTAGGCTTCTCACTCTAAGGTACTCAATAAGAGAATACTGGAACAATGGGCAGTGTTGCTGTCTTCTGTAACAAGTGAAAGAATGTGCACGGACTTGTAAAAAAATTAGACTCAAACACATTGTGGATTCTCAGCAGCTTCTTAGAACACCAGGTGTGAAACAGTTGCTTCCGCTTTACCCAGCCACAACTGCGTCTCCTCAGAGACCTATACGGAGATTAAAATCACCCATTTAAATCCACTCTAGATCTTCATTAATGGATCTTTTGGCATTTTACTGATTTCAAGCCTGAGAACATAATTAGTGGAGATAAGTTAGAAGAAAATTTGAACATATTCAGAGCACCCACATTCACTTCATTTGCCTTGCTATGACAGGAATATGACATATACTGGCCTTGATAAAACTATACACTAAAAGAGAAGAATATTCATACACAACCAGTTAATCCTATAATGTGATTTAAAAAATTAGTATACAGAGTGATAGCACAGCGGTAAGGCATTTGCCTTGCACACAGCCAGCGGGGCTGAGCCAGGTTCGATTCCTCGGCCCCTCTTGGAGAGCCTGGCAAGCTACCTTGAGTATCTTGCCCGCATGGCGAAGCCTGGCAAGCTACCCGTGACGTACTCAATATGCCAAACACAGTAACAACAAGTCTCAAAATGGAGATGTTACTGGGCCCACTCGAGCAAAATCGAGTATACAGAGAATCTTAATTTGTTTCGTTTGTTTTAAGGGGTCAGACCCAACGTGCTTAGGACCTATTCCTGGATTTGCATGCAGGGGTCACTCCTGACAGTGCTCAAATGTGGTGCCAGAGATCGAACTTACATCAGCCTCATGGAAGAAAAGTGTTCTACCCACTGTACTATCGCTTTGTCCCATAAACATCTTAATTTTTGATCAAGGAGAAAAATGCTTTGTTTGAGATCAGATGGAAGACATGAAGAAAAGGGATTTTAGTTTGGGTATGAACTGTTTTTTAGGACTATAACTTCAAAGGGTGAATAGGTAAATGGCATTTAGGTGATGCCAGGGTATTAGAATTTTGTTTGGTCTTTATTTGCCATATCTAATGCAGTTTCAGTAGGAAGATGTGATTCATGGCAAACAAAGGGGAAGAGTCTTCATATAATCTGACTCTAATTTGTCTCACCAATAATGAAATAGAATTTGCCAAGAACGCATGCAAAATACCCCTAACAATAGCCTTACACTGTGTGATATAAAAATGTACTGACTGTAAGAAAAATCCAGTCAGATACTACATTGCTTCATAGGATAAACAAGCAGAAATATTCTCAAAGATACTAAAAGTTCCTGATCTGATGATTCTTTAAATTGGTACTATCATTGCTGTTCATGTTGCCATCTTATTTACTTGTACATAATAAATATTAAAATATTAAGCTCTTATCAGAGAAATGTGAATAACAACAAAACATGAGATTATGAGAAAAAAACATGAGAAATGGTTGACTGTAGGAGTTCAGTGTTATAAACAGATTATTATGGGCTTAATATTATGGAAGATAGAACCACTAGGAATATAGTACTATGTACACTTGCAGATAAGCAAAGTTTACCTACCACATTATAAGCGTCCCAAGTCCATTCATCCACAAACATACTAGCAGATGATCATTGATTTTCCTGTATGCAGTTTCCTTGTCTCAGAATCTGTCACCTGAGACACAGTGATTCTGGTAGATGAGTTTTTCACTTCCCAGGAATTTATCCCACTTAAAAAGGCCCCCTCCCGTTGATCATCGATTTGCTCGAGCGGGCCCAGTAACGTCTCCATTGGAGACTTTGTTGTTACTGTGTCTGGCATATCGAATACTCTCGGTAGCTTGCTGGGCTCTCCGAGAGGGGCAGAGGAATCGAACTCGGGTCGGCCATATTGGCTGCGTGCAAGGCAAACGCCCTACCCACTGTGCTATCGCTCCAGCCCTAATTTATCCCACATAAATTGGGATAAATTAAGTAGTAGACAATGGGAAGACAGAGACGCCGTGAAAGAGTAGACTGTGTGATCCACGTCCTCTGGACCTATGGCACCTTTTATGATTGTACTCTGTGGTTAAGACCAGTCTTGGTTACAATGTTGATATGGATATTTTAAGGGGTAGAAGAAGACTATTTTTATGACTACTAATAATAGAAGTAAACACTTAAGAAATGCTCACTGTGTAGCTTGTACTTTACATGTATTTTATCATATTTTCTCAGAACCACTTGAAGTTGTTTGTCTACGTTTCAGAGAAGAAATCAAGGTATAATAAAGTTCAGTGACTTTTTTTGGTGATCCAACCGGGAAATGATATGGCAAGTATTCATTCTAGTGATGTCAAGTGTTTTCTGAAACAATACTCTTCTTCCTTTAATGAATTATCTACTGTGCTATAATTGACCTTTACATGCTTTATTTATTTTACACTTTATTATCTATGGGAAATTAGCTAGTGAAGAAAACTAAGGATTAAAGATAAAAAAAAATGATAGTGGCAGTGTTCAGACTCAGAGAACCTAGGAGCAAAGCCAGATTTCTTCACCTTTGCTTCCCATTTGCAATCTGCCCTAGGGACATTTTAGGAGCTCAGCCACAGACTTACAATTTAATACCTTAAGAAAACCTTTTGTTGTTTTGTTGATAAGAATGCACTTCAGGATTGTATTTGAAAAATAATTTAGAAATTATTTTTAATTAAATTAAATTGATAAAATTTTCAAAGAATAAACTTAGATAAAATTACAGGCTAACTTTGTAGAAGTTTGAGAAAAATGGTGCTTTAGAAAGTAGTTATGAAAGCAATTAAGAACTATACTATGAGATTAGGTATTTGGACACTCCTCTGTGTTCAGGTTTTATTGAAGTAGAAATATAGTCATTGGACTTTAGTTGAATACCTTGAACAATATCCATGAAAAGAGATGAGAGGCGTACATAGAAAAGAAAAAAATTGAAAAGACAATTATTCAAGTAATAATGCTACTGAATCAAACCATGTGAATAAACTCCAATGATCTTGTAAGTTCTTTCAACATTTTACAGCTATAGTTGTCCATAGTTCAGTCTCTGAGGAATTAGATTGAAATAAAACTAAACAAGAATAATTTTATTTAAGGGCTAAATCATTGCATGAGAGGACTGATGAAGCAATATCTTTTACCTATTTATCATTATTTAAAAGGAATTTATCCTTCACTTATTTATCCATATATCAATAATCAAATATCTGCAGAGTAAACTGAGATTATGATCTGACAATTTTTGGTGAGAGAAACTAGAAGACCCGGTTACCTTGTAACCTTTTGATACCTAAGAATCTGCTCTTAAACGAAGGGTAAATGAAGGGATGGAAGGGTGACCTTATTACCTTTTGTAGTACCTCAGATTCTGTTTTATATTAGTTTCAGATTCTTCTCTTTAGTAAATGTCTAATGTTTACTATATTTACTTGGAAAACATCTTTTTCCAAGTAAATAGCAGTAAACACTTAAGAAATGCTCACTGTGACTGGATTATATAGGAAAAAGAAAAAGTGGGAGAGAGACTGGCAGTTTTTAAGATTCTATGCAAATTTTTAATTAATTTCCCCCCTTCATGAACTTAGACACTTCCCATAAGACTTTAATTTGACCACTTGAAACTGAAATACAAACTCCATGTTCTCATGCCTCTCTGGGATGGTAGTTTAAGGACTCTGGGTTTGAAAAAGATCTGTCACATGAAGTGCGGTCAGACGTGTAGGACTTTGGGCACTCTGTTCCCAGCATCATCTCTGTGGATAATAACGACATCTCTGTTTTGATGAACTAGTGAATTTTAATCTATCTATCTATCTATCTATCTATCTATCTATCTATCTATCTATCTATCTATCTTGCTGTCTAGGAGGACATGGAGATCTTTACTTCGGTTCAGTGACGTAACTTTCTCCTTTCCTGATCTTTTTTAACTTTGCAACAATTCCTTATCAGAAATCTCAACTTCTTGTTTCTGACCTGAGTCTAAGTTCTGGGACCCACGCCCTCCTGACCCCACTACGGTCATGCAAGTCAGGGTTGAGGACCTCTCTCCCAGAGCACTTCTCCAGCTCTCCGCCTTGTTCACTCAGATGTCACCATTAAAGAAATCTAGAAAGCCATATCTTGGCCGCAGAAGCCAGTGCCCTACACTGCCTCCCCTCCAAGCTTTACCTTAAGGTTTCCCCGGAGGAGCCCCTCCTCTTCCACAGGTTGACCAGACTGCTGGACCTGCTGGCCGCCGAGGAGGACTTTCCATCGCCCACGTGCATGCGCACCACGGTGGACGTGGTGAAGGCGCTGCGCACGTTCCGCTCTGGTTTGGCCAGGATGATGTACACCTTCGGCACAAACATGCAGCCCAGTGCCACTGTGGCGCTGAGGCTGACCGAGAAGCACATTGTGATGATTTTGTAGTTGCTTCCGAAGTAGATGGGCACGAAGGCTAGCCATATAATGCAGGTGGTATACATTGTGAAGGCGATGTACTTGGCCTCGTTGAAGTTGGCTGGAACGTTTCTGGTCTTGAAAGCGTAGAAGGTGCAGCTCAAAATCAATAATCCATTGTAGCCAAGCGGAGTGACAACTCCTAGGTTGGTGGTATTACAAATCAGGTAGACTTCTCGAATACTTGGGTAGTCGTGCATTATATCAGGAGGCTCCATTATGAAGAGGGCAACGATGATGCCCAGTTGGATGCATATGAGAATGAAAGCGATCACCAGCTGGGCACAGGCACTCATGAATCTAGGTTTTTTGGTACAAATCTTTTTCTTGCTGCCGGCCAGGATCCTTGCAATACGATTGGTCTTGGTTACAAGAGCTGAGTAGCTCATGGCCGGGGAGAGACCAATGCCAATTCTCTGAAGGTAGCAATAAATTTGTTTGGGCTTTGCAATGAGGCAAAAGGTACAAAGGTAGCCCAGGCAGATGCCAGCAAGGATAATGTAGCAGAGTTCCCTGCTAGACGACTTGACTACTGGAGTGTCACGGTAAATAATGAAGATTGCAGTGACAAACAAGGTAGCCAGCAGGCCAAGGCAGGCAAACACCACAGCAGCAATGGGCTCAGGGTCACCCCAGCGGAGATACTGTACTGGAATCAAATCACAGCCTGCAGACACAGACACATATGAAAGAGAAGGAAGAAACATTTACTCAGGTTACTTTTGCTGAACAAACAGCTTATGAGCTTTTCTATTTTTCCCAAACTATGTTTTTTTTTTTTTAATTAGTGAAACACCATGAGGTACAGTTATAGACTTACAAATTTTTCTTCTTGGATTTCAGTCATACAATGATCAAGTACCCATCCCTCCACCAGCACCCATCCTCCACCAACACGGGTCCCAGCATTGCTCCCACCCCCCATTCCCCCCATCCCACCTTGCCTCTGTGGCAGGGCATTCCCTTTTGTTCTCTCTCTCTCCTTTTGGGTTCTGTGGTTTGCAAGAGAGGCATTGAGTGGCAATCATGTTCGGTCTATAGTCTACTTTCAGCATGCTTCTCCCACCCTGGGAGGATCCTCCCAACAACCTTTATTTGGTGCTCTCTTCTCTATCTGAGCTTCCTTTCCCCCTAGCACATGGGGCTGGCCTCCAAGTCATGGAGCAAAATTGCTGTTACTAATCTCGGCCACTTTTGGGTGTTAGTCTCCCATTTTGTTGCTTTATGTTCCCCAGATGAATGCAATCTTTCTGTGTCTATACGGCTCTTTCTGACTCATTTCGCTTAACATGATACTTTCCATGCAGTACCACTTGTATGTGAATTTCATGACTTCATCTTTTCTAACAGCTACATAGTACTCCATTGTGTAAATGTACCAAAGTTTCTTTAACCAGTCATCTGTTCTCGGGCACTCAGGTTTTTTCCAGATTCTGGCTATTGTAAAGAGTGCTGCAATGAACAAACAAGTGCAGATGTCACTTCGACTATACTTTTTTGCCTCTCTGGGATATATTCCCAGGAGTTGTATTGCTGGGTCAAATGGGAACTCAAATTATAATTTTTCGAGAAATATCCATACTGTTTTCCAAAAGGGTTGGACTAGTCAGCATTCCCACCAGCAGTGGAGGAGGGTCCCTTTCTCGCCACATCCGCGCCAGCACCAGTTCTTTTGTTCTTTTGTATGTGGGCCAGTCTCTGTGGTGTGAAATGATATCTCATTGTTGTTTTGATCTGCATATCCCTGATGATTAATGATATAGAGCATTTTCTCATGTGCCTTTTAGCCATTCAGATTTCTTCTTTGCAGAAGTTTCTGTTCATTTCCTTGCCCCATTTTTAAAAGAAAGAAAGCCTCTTTAACAAATTGTGCTGGCAAAACTGTATGGCTACATGCAAAAAAGTAGGCTCAGATCTCTGCCTAACACCATGTACAAAAGTAAGATCAAAATGGATTAATGACCTCAACATCAGACCGGAATCCATAAAGTTCATTGAAGACAAAGCTGGCAAAACCCTCCATGATACTGAAGCTAATGGTATCTTCAAAGATCTCATGTCACTGGCAAGCAAGTGAAAACAGAGATAGATGACAATTGGAACTATCTTAAACTAAGAAGCTTCTGCACCTCAAAAGAAACAGTGACCAAAATACAAAGATAGTCTACAGAATGGGAAAGGATATTCGCTGAATACACATCCACAAGGGGTTGATATCAAGGATATACAAGGTACTGGTTGAACTCTACCAGAAGAAAACACCCAATCCCACCAAACTATGTTCTTAATTTCAGCATCTTGTATTATTTTCCCATTTATTCATTCATAAATTGTTAATATTACATTATCAGTACATACTCTTAACAGGAGATGGTAAATCCAGTTTGATCCCAATCCTGAGCACCACCAGGATTGATCCATAAGCACAGACCAGGAATAAATCCTGAGCACTTTCAGGTGTGACCCCCAAATTAAACAAACAAATCATTAATAACTATGATAAGGATTGTGAAGCTTCAATCCTTTTCCCACAATTGGAGAGACTATCTGATCCAGGAATTACAAATAATTTGTTGGTGTGATGGGAAGTTTAGTACTTTTGGCAAACTGAGATGATTTGTGTGGTACGAACAATATGGCATTGGAGGCCTGGAAACTGGTTGCAGTACAGTAGCACCAAGTGTGATTTAAGATACTTGGAATGCCCTGCCACAGAGGCAGGGTGGGTTGGGGGGGTTGGGGGGTGGGAGGGATACTGGGATCCGTGGTAGTGGAAAATGGGCACTGGTGGAGGGATGGGTACTTAATCATTGTATAATTGAAACCTAAGCACTAAAATCTGTAAGTCTACAACTGTACCTCAAGGTTTGTCACTAATAAAAATTAAATTTAAAAAAAGATACTTGAGTTAGTTCAAGTGTGTAGAAGATGATAAGTAGAGTTCTGGGTCAAAAAGTTATAATTAGAAAAATCTCTGTAGAATAAAGGAATGGTATGATTAAAATTTTGTGTTTCAAACATTCCTTTGGTTAATATGTGAATTGTGGAGGACAACTGTGTCCAGGTTTGAGAATTATTCAAGGCAATATGGAATAGTTCAGTGGATAGAGAGGTAGGTGAAGGCCTCAAGGAAAATAAGCACCCACTTGTCCTTTTACCCAAAAAGAGAAAAGTTAGAATTCTCAGAAAGTCATATTGTTCTCATGCTGTAGAAGAGAATATACTGTTAAAAAAGTGTGTGTGTGTGTGTGGGGGGTATTTTTAATACGATAAGTGACTTCAAAAGGAAGCAATCAGCCTGTAGTAAAAGCACAAACTACGCTCAAATTATTCTCTACTAATAGCTTTCAGATTTTTATATCATTTACTTACACATGAGAAAAAATTGACAAAAATTTACACTATGTAGTTACCTATCTTATTTTTCAGTTCAGTTCAGTTTCTTAAAGTTAACATCATATTGAAATAATATAAAGACAATTTTATAATGATGTGACTTTGATCACACTGCTAGAGCTTAAGATTAATTGACTTGGGAATGCAGGCATGAAAAGTTAAGAACTATTGTTTTTGAAAGATCATTTGTGTAATTTATAATTAAGCACATAAATTTATATGTATATATGTGTGTGTATAATTAAGAAATTATACATGATGCATTAATACCATTCCTAGTCATGTATCTTAAAGATAGAAAAAGACACTAATTCAAAAATATATTATACTCCTCTATTCATAGTAGAAATTTTCACATTAGCTTAAATTTGGAATCAACATAAATGGTCCACTGAAAAAAGAAGTTATGGTTTATATACTCAGTGGGATTTTAATTTGTCATTAAAAATAAGATAAAATTGTACTCATTGGGAAATATGCCTGAATAAATTCTCATGTGATGATACTAAACTAAGTGAAATTGCATACTTTATTAAACATATTACTCAATATGAATTACTGAGGTCTACAAACTGGCAAGAAATAATAAAATGATCATTTAGAATCTGTGGAAATTATGATGGCTACCAGAGGTTAAGAAAGGAATGTGTTAAGGGGAATTTTTTTCGGGGTTAATTGGAATTTGTGGTGTGTGAATGGGTGGTGAGAAGACCTCAGCTGTGTATATTTTGTTTTAAATATTTTTAAATATTGAAAATATTTTTAATATTTTTTAAAACAAGATTTCTCTTTCAGTAGTACAAAAAAACCCCTCAATGCCTTAATAACAAAATGTGATATTTATCAACAATCCAGGGTGGAATATACATTCATTAGATTTTTTTGTTTGTTTGTTTCTTTGTTTGGGGGACACATCCACTGATTATCAGGGTTTACTCTTAGTTTGTGCTCAGGGATCACTCCTGGAAATACTCCAGGGATTAAACCTAGTTGGCTAGTGTAAAGCAAACACCTCATTGTCTATACTCTCATTCTCTCTGGCCACAGCATTCATGAGAATTATCTTGAGTTACAATATTTAAGTAAATTAAATAAATTTACCTAATTATGTACCAAATAGATATATGACATTAAACTGATGGAAATAGCATAATAAAATTAACTTAGAAAATTAAATTTTAATTCCGATCTGGTAACTGGTGGTTAATAGTAATTTTAATTCATAGATAAATTCATAGTGAAAAATATTGCCACTCAATGCCTCTTTTGCAAATCACAACACCCAAAAGGAGAGAGAGAACAGAGGGGAATGCCCTGCCACAGAGGCAGAGTGGAATGGGGAGGATGGGGTTGGGAGGGATACTGGGATCCGTCGTGGTGGGAAATGGGCACTGGTGGAGGGATGGGTGTTTGATCATTGTATAATTGAAACCCAAGCACAAAATTTGTAAGTCTACAACTGAACCTCATGGTGTCTCACTAATAAAAATTTTTAAAAAATATGTACGTTACATGTATTAGGGCATTGAAGGAAGAAATACAAATTTTGTAATGTGATAAAATCAGGGTTTAAACATCACACAGCATAACTGTCTCCAGGCATAAATCATTGAAAATTAGTGGGTGTGCCCCACACATTGTCAGTCAACTTAATAAACATTATGCAACAGTTTTAGAAATCATTTGAAATTTTATTTTCTATTTACAATTTCATGTGTTATATACATTTTTAAGTTACTATAAATTTTAATTTTGAGTATAATGTATGTGCCAAAATATGTATGTGACTGAGAATTATATCGGCATAATTATCAAATCATAACTTCTTTAAATTCTCATGACTAGAAGTTAAGACTAACTCCTCTTAGTTCTCTGCTCTACATCTCTGTGAATATAACTCTTCAAAATTAAATATATGTGTATATATGTGTGTGTGTGTGTTTGGCTTTTGGGGCTTCACCAGGTGATGCACAGGGGTTACTCATGGATTTGCACTCAGGATTTACTCCTGGAGGTGTTCAGGAAGCCATATGTGATGCTTGTAATGAAAGCTTGGTCAGCCTCATGCAAGGCAAATGCCCTGCCTGCTGTACTATCACTCCAGCCCCTTCAAACTTATTTTAAGAGCAAAGAAAATTTTCTTTAAAATTTTAATTTCTATCAAATGTTTTTTTCTTTTTGGGGGGTCACACCTGGCAATGCGCAGGTGTTACTCCTGGCTCTTCACTCAGGAATTACTCCTGGAGATGCTCAGGGGACCATATGGGATGCTGAGAGTCAAACCCGGGTCAGCCTCGTGCAAGGCAAACACTCTACCTGCTGTGCTATCGATTCAGGCCCTATCAAATGCTTTTATGATAAACTCTAAATATTAGTTAACAAAGAAGACTGAAGTTTTTAAAATATTTTAAAAATATTTAAATATTAAAAAATAAAATTTATAAAAATATTTTTAAAAATTTTTTTAAAATCCTTATTTTATTCTTTCAAATCATCCTCTTTTCATTTTTAGCAGATTACTCTTTTTTTCCCTTTATTTTATTTTATTTTTTTTAAAGTTGTAGATTTACAATTTTTTGTGCTTTGGTTTCAATTATACAATGATCAGATACCCATCCCTCCACCAGTGCCCATTTTCCACCACCATGGATAATATCCCTCCCACCCCCATCCCCCCATCCCCCATCCCCCCATCCCCCCTGTCTCTGTGGCAGGGCAATCCCCTGTGTTCTCTCTCTCCTTTTGGGTGTTGTGGTCTGCAAAAGAGGCATTGAGTGGCAAACATGTTCAGTCCATAGTCTACTTTCTACATGCATCTCCCCTCCTGGGAGGATCCTCCAAACATCCTTTATTTGGTGCTCCCTTCTCTATCTGAACTGCCCTTTCCTCTAGGATACCCGGCTGGCCTCTAAGTTATGGAGTAATCCTCCTGGTGCTGATCTCAGCTATTCTTGGGTATTAATCTCATACTTTGTTACTTTATATCCCCCAGATGAATGCAATCTTTCTATGTTTATCCCTCTCTTTCTGACTCATTTTGCTTAGCATGATACTTTCCATATTGTACCACTTGTATGTAAATTTCATGACTTCATCTTTTCTAAGAGCTACATAGTACTCCATTGTGTAGATGTACCAAAGTTTCTTTAACCAGTCATCTGTTCTTGGGCATTCAGGTTTCTTCCAGTTTCTGGCTATTGTAAAGAGTGCTGCAATGAACAAACAAGTGCAGATGTCACTTCGACTATACATTTTTGCCTCTCTGGGATATATTCCCAGGAGTGGTATTGCTGGGTCAAATGGGAGCTCAATTTCTAATTTTTTGAGAATCGTCCATACTGTTTTCCAGAAGGGCTGAACAAGTGTACATTCCCACCAACAGTGAAGGAGGGTCCCTTTCTCGCCACATCCACGCCAGCATTGGTGGCTTTTGTTCTTTTGAATGTGGGCCAGTCTCTGAGGTGTGAGATGGTATCTCATTGTGGTTTTGATCTGCATCTCCCTGATGATTAATGATGTAGAGCATTTTCTCATGTGCTTTTTTGCCATTCGGATTTCTTCTTTGAGAAAGTTTCTGTTCATTTCATTGCCCCATTTTTGGATGGGGTTGGATGTTTTCTTCTTGTGGAGTTTAACCAGTATTTTGTATATCCTGGATATCAACCCCTTGTGAGATGTGTATTCGGTGAATATCCTTTCTCATTGTGTAGACTGTCTTTGTATTTTGGTCATTGTTTCTTTGGAGGTGCAGAAGCTTCTTAGTTTTAGATAGTCCCATTTATCTATCTCTGTTTTCACTTGCTCGGCCAGTGGCATGGCATCTTTGAAGATACCATTAGCTTCAATGTCATGGAGGGTTTTGCCAACTTTATCTTCAATGCACCTTATGGTTTCTGGTCTGATGTTGAGGTCTTTAATCCATTTTGATCTTACTTTTGTACGTGGTGTTAGGCAGAGTTCTGAGCCTATTTTTTTGCATGTAGCCGTCCAGTGATGCCAACACAATTTATTAAAGAGGCTTTCCTTACTCCATTTCACATTACTTGCACCTTTATCAAAGATTAGATGAGCATATGATTGAGGAGAGATGTCAGTGTATTCAACCCTGTTCCATTGGTCTGCAGTTCTGCCTTTGTTCCAGTACCATGCTGTTTTAATTATTACTGCTTTGTAGTACAGTTTGAAGTTCGGGAGGTTGATTCCTCCCATTTTCTTTTTCCCAAGAATTGCTTTAGCTATTCGTGGGGGCTTATTGTTCCATATAAATTTCAGGAGTGTTTGCTCCATTTCTTTGAAGAATGTCATGGGTATCCTTATAGGGATTGCATTGAATTTATACAATGCTTTCGGTAGTATTGCCATTTTGACAATGTTAAGTCTCCCGACCCATGAGCAGGGGATATCTTTCCATTTCCTCATGTCCTCTTTTATTTCCTGAAGTAGCGTTTTGTAGTTTTCTTTGTACAGGTCCTTTTCTTCCTTAGTTAAGCTGATTCCTAGGTACTTGATTTTCTGGGGCACAATTGTGAACGGGATTGTTTTTTTCATGTTGCTTTCTTCTCTCTCACTGTTTGCGTATAGGAAAGCCATGGACTTTTGGGTATTGATTTTATAACCTGCAACTTTACTATACGAGTCTATTGTTTCTAGGAGTTTTTTGGTGGAAGTTATTGGGTTCTCTAAGTAGAGTATCATATCATCTGCGAATAGTGAGAGCTTGATTTCTTCCTTTCCTACCTGAATGCCCTTAATAACTTTTTCCTGCCTAATCGCTATTGCAAGTACTTCCAGTACTATATTGAACAGCAGTGGAGACAGTGGGCATCCCTGTCTCGTCCCTGATCTTAGAGGGAAGGCTCTCAGGTTTTCCCCATTGAGGATGATGCTTGCTGTAGGCTTGTGGTAGATGGCTTTAATTATGTTGAGGAAGGTCCCCTCTATACCCATTTTGGCTAGGGTTTTCATCATAAAGGGGTGCTGGATCTTATCAAATGCTTTCTCTGCATTTATTGATATGATCATATGCTTTTTATCTTTTCTTTTGTTGATATGGTGGATAATGTTGATTGATTTCCGAATGTTAAACCATCCTTGCATCCCTGGGATGAATCCTACTTGGTCATGGTGCATGATCTTTTTGATGAGTAGTTGGATTCTATTTGCTAGTAGTTTGTTGAGGATCTTTGCATCTGTGTTCATCAGGGATATCGGCCTGTAATTCTCTTTCTTTGTGGTATCTCTGTCTGCTTTTGGTATCAGTGTGATATTTGCTTCGTAGAAACTGTTCGGAAGTGTTTTTGATATTTCAATTTCGTGGAAAAGCTTAAAGAGCATTGGGAGTAAGTCCTCTTTAAAGATTTGGAAGAATTCACTAGTGAATCCATCCGGGCCAGGACTTTTGTGCTTGGGGAGACTTTTTATTACCATTTCAATTTCCTTGATGGTGATAGGTCTGTTCAGGTATTCCAGGTCTTCTTGGTTCAGCCTTGGGAGTCTGTAGGAGTCTAGGAATTTATCCATTTCCTCGAGGTTTTGATGTTCCGTGGCATAAAGCTTCTCAAAGTACTCCCTGAGGATCCTCTGAATTTCTGTGGTTTCTGTTGTAATGACCCCCTTTTCATTTCTGATTCGGTTTATTAGGGTTTTCTCTCTCCATTTCATTGTGAGTTTTGCTAGAGGCTTATCGATCTTGTTAATTTTCTCAAAGAACCAGCTCTTGGTTTCATTGATCTTTCGGATTGTTTTTTGGGTTTCCATCTCGTTAATCTCTGTTCTGAGTTTTATTATTTCCTTTCTCCTGTTCGGGTTGTGCTCCTTTTTTTGGTCCTTCTCCAAGCTCTTAAGCTGTGAGGTTAGGTTACTTATGTGTGCTCGCTCCTCCTTCCTGAGGAATGCTTGTGGAGCTATAAACTTTCCTCTTAACACAGCCTTTGCTGTGTCCCATAAGTTTTGGTAACTCGTGTTCTCATTTTCATTCGTTTCTAGGAATCTTTTGATTTCCTCTTTGATTTCCTGTCTAATCCACTCGTTGTTCAATAGTGCACTGTTTAATTTCCAGGTGTTTGATTTAGTTTTCTGTTTTTGTGTGTGATTTACTTCTAATTTCAGTGCATTATGGTCTGAGAAGATTGTTGATACAATCTCTACCTTCTTAATTTTATGGAGGCATGTTTTGTGGCTCAGCATGTGGTCTATCTTGGAGAATGTTCCATGTACGCTTGAGAAGAATGTGTATTCAGCTTTTTGTGGATGAAGTGTCCTGTATATATCTACTAAGTCCCTTTCTTCCATTGTTTCCCTCAAATGAGGTATGTCCTTGCTAAGCTTGAGTCTGGTTGATCTATCAAGAGGTGACAAAGCAGTGTTGAAGTCTCCCACTAGTATTGTGTTGCTATTGATGTCTTTTTCCAAATCTATGAGTAGTTGTTTTAAGTACTTTGCTGGCCTCTCATTAGGTGCATATGCATTTATTATTGTAAGTTCTTCCTGTTGTACAGATCCTTTGATCAATAAGAAATGGCCTTCACTGTCTCTTATGACCTTCCTCACTCTGAAATCGATGTGGTCTGATATAAGGATGGCTACCCCAGCTTTTTTATGGGAGCTGTTTGCCTGTAGGATTGTTTTCCAGCCTTTGACTCTGAGTCTGTGTTTGCTTTGACTATTGAGATGCGTTTCTTGCAGGCAGCAGAATGTTGGGTTCAATTTTCTAATCCATCCTGCCACTCTATGTCTTTTAATTGGTGTGTTTAGCCCATTGACATTGAGAGAGATTACTGTTATGGGATTTTGTCCCATTGTTCTGTTAAAATTTGGTGTATTTGAGGGGCCTTTCTTGCCTTGAAGTAGCCCATTTAGTTGTTCTTGTAACCATGGTTTTGAGTCTATGAAGTTCCTGAGCTGTTGTTTGTCTGTGAAACTGTGTGTTGTTCCTTCTATTATGAATGAGAGTCTTGCTGGGAAAAGTATTTTGGGGGAGGCATTTATTTCATTGAGTTTTTTTACTATGTCCCACCACTGTTTTCGGGCCATGAGGGTTTCATCAGAAAAATCAGCTGTGAATTTTAAGGATGCTCCTTTGTAAGAGATTTCTTTCTTCGATCTTGCTGCTTTCAGAATTTTGTCTCTGTCTAAGGTTTTGGTCATTTTGATCAGAATGTGTCTTGGGGCATTTTTATTCGGATTTCTTCTAGCTGGTACCCTTTGGGCCTCCTGAATGTGGTCACAAGTTTTCTTCAGCTCTGGAAATGTTGTAGCAATGATTTCTTTGACAGTTTCTTCTTCATCGAGGTTTTCTTCCTGTACCTCTGGGACTCCAATAATTCTTATGTTACCCCTCTTGGCTTCATCACTATCTTCTCTTGCCATCTGTTCCTGAATTGTGAGTGTCTTTTCCATTTTCTGCTCTTTTCTGGAGAGTCTCTGAACTTCATCTTCGAGCTCACTGATTCTGTTCTCAGCCGCTCTTACTCTGCTGCTGAGGCCTTCCACTGAGCTTTTCAATTCGCCTACGAGATTTTTCAGGTCTGACATTTCTGATTGCATTTTCCTCATTTCTGCCTTCAGATCCTCTTGTCTTCTATTGGCATTGCTTTCCATTGTTTCTTTTAATTCCCTAAGCATCCTAAGTAGCTCCCTTCTGAATTCCTTGTCAGAGAGGTTGTCTAACACTACAGTACTGTTGGTGTCTACTGGCTAGACTCCTCAATATGAAAGTTTGGTGGGCTTTTGCGTTGCTTTACCATTGTGAGAGGTGTGGTTTAGTCCTTCACGTTCACTGTTACTATTCTGCTTGATATGCAGTGTGAGTTAAGATAGGCTTATGAGTTATTGGCTACTGTGTTTCTAGTGGCTGAGCTAAAATAGAGAAGTTTCCATCGAAGAAGGTAGCTTATGGTTCCTATGGCATATGTAGTGGGAAAATATTTCGCGGCCGCGTCAGCGGCCTCGGCTCCGGAGAGAGTCCCTGGCACCGGGCGAGGAGTTGGGAACGTCTCCTGTTTGGAATTGGAGCCGTTCAGCTTTGTTGCCCAGAGCTGGGCCTCTGTGCCCGTCCCACGCAGATCAGGGGTTGAAA
The DNA here is from genome assembly GCF_029834395.1 of Sorex fumeus. NCBI lineage: Eukaryota > Metazoa > Chordata > Mammalia > Eulipotyphla > Soricidae > Sorex > Sorex fumeus. The sequence continues at coordinate 1,482,628 of NW_026606083.1, forward strand.
ACCGGCTTTCTAGGGGCTGTTTCTTTTTTAAATTTTTAGTTGTGATGTAAAAAGGCAAAGAAATATTTTCCCCCTATGTCTGGCCTATCTTTTTCTTCAAGAGCCTGCATTTCAGATAAATACTACTGGTATTTATACTACCGAGTTTAATAGGATTTCTTAGCTAGCCTGGGATTTTCAAATACTGCACAAATTTTTTTCCATAGGAGACAAATGATAATTCTAACATAATTCTAGCATTTAATATTGAAACAAAGTATTTTAAACTAAAAGAAATAATCTGCTTAGATCATATTTACTCTAGTATAATATTTTATATAATGTCATGAATTAAAAATAAATGCATATATTATTGCTAATTACATATATATACATTGTCCACAGTTTTTGACATTGATATTTACAGATGCTGCTGTTTGCGTGATAGAATTCAACCTCTGAGACTAGGATAATATACTAAAAAGCACTTCATATTTAAAATAATTTTTCTCTTATGGTTAGTTCATTTTACAATGTATATTTTGTAATGACTAAAATATAAATCAGTCATTTTTTTCTCTATTCCTGGTTAATAATCTTATAGCACTATATGACAATCAAATTTACTACCTACTCAAGTTCATTTTATAAGGTTCTTGCTCCTGTGCTAGGTCATGAACTATAAATATTCATAATAATTTAGTGAAACTAGAAATGCTATGTGGAGTGTGAAGCAAGAAACCACTATAAGCTAGTCCACTGAATTAAATATATTTTCATGAAAGGCTTTGATTTTACTCTAGTTTTTAGTGCTGTTCAGCTAAATGTAATTGCTTTTATGTAAATATAATTAACCTGCTAGTTACTAAATGTTTTGAATATTATAAAATATATTAGTATTTTTACACTGACATTCTTGAACTCTTTGTATTTATCCATAATTATCATCTGTGAAACTATGAGATATATCAGTTGAACTATTAACTATGAGATATATTATGACATATATGTATATATATTGAACAAAACATGCAAAGGTCATGTGTTTAATGTAATATGATTATTTTCACAAGGTTATTAGTATTTATTCATTCAAATCGGGCGCGTTCAGGGTGGGGCTGGAGCGATAGCACAGTGGTAGGGTGTTTGCCTTACACGCGGCCAACATGGCCGACCCGAGTTCGATTCCTCCACCCCTCTCGGAGAGCCCGGCAAGCTACCGAGAGTATTCGCTATGCCAAACACAGTAACAACAAAAATCTCCAATGGAGACGTTACTGGGCCCGCTCGAGCAAACGGGAGGGCCTTTACTTTACTCGAGCAAATATTCATTCAAATGAGTATATATATTCTTAATTTAATGTTATCCTTTCAAAAGGCTTTATGGCTATTTTAATGAGGTTGTCACAGCAAAAAATATTTTTGTAACTATAGTCTTAGAATAGCAAAATAGAACCTAGTTAGATTTTTATATCACTAAATCTTATAATTTATAAGATCATATAGTTGTCAATGATGGATAGGCTTCACAAGCATTTGGAAAGCCTACTAAATGCAATTTAAAGTTAAAGAGGACAATATGAAATTATATCCGTGAACTTGAGGCTGAGATTAAAAACTAGTACATTTTGCTTTATTAGTTCATTGAATTTTAACTTTTTATTAGGTTTTATTTATTAGATCTTGTTTTACTTTTTTTTGTTTTTGTTTTTTGGGTCACACCTGGCGATGCACAGGGGTTACTCCTGGCTCTGCACTCAGGAATTACTCCTGGTGGTTCTCAGGGGACCATATGGGATGCTGGGACTCGAACCCGAGTTGGCTGCGTGCAAGGCAAACGCCCTACCCGCTGTGCTATCTCTGCAGCCCCTTGTTCTTCTTCTTTACCTCTGAGACACAAGGAAAGGCAAACTGAATATGTACCCTCTATTTTTGTGTTTTCTTTGTTTTTGTTTTGGTCCCACAACCAGCAGAGATCATGGCAGGTATCCTGAGACCACTTCGTAGAAATAGGATTGTGGCTAGTAGAAAGAGGATTGGGGTGAGCAGGATTAGTGGTGCCACTAGTATTTGAAACGTTATTCTGATATAGATTAATGCTCCCTTCTAAGATATCTTATTTGTTCAAACTCTTCAGCAAAAGATTCTAACCCTGACCCAAGTGTTGCTTCAAGAAAACAAATTCCATTCATTATCAGAACCAGTCTATTTCTTGGTCTATGTATAGACCATATAGACCAGGAAATTATACACACATACACATATACACACCACACACACACACACACACATAATTTTAAAATTTCTTTAGATTTTGTTTTCTTCAGAAGGATAGTCACACTCAGAACCACTCCTGGTTCTGGGAACTCTGCTGGACATACTCCAGGAACTGTGTGATTCCAAGGATCGAACCTGAACCTCTTGCATTCAAAGGTTATACTTAGCCCTTTGAGCTTTCTCTCTTACTGGTTTTTAGATTTTATAGATTTTCAGATTAAAAATAATTCACTCCTGTACCTAAACTTATGGCTAAGCTTTTCTATAACTTTTATCTTTGTTCATTGCTAATTGTATTTTACAGGGAAGGTTAAAATTGTATGCAAAGATTTATTTCATAATTAAATAGAATGATTCAACAGTCCTGCAGAGTGCTAAGGGGAATGATGAACACAGCTGCACATTTGTAGGCAATAGCTTTGAAAAATATGACTTCCTGTCATACTGCAGATGAATATGAGCTCAAATACAATGTAGGAAATTAAATACTAAAATATGCCAACTTGAATGTGGGGCTCTATTTTTGCCCTTCTCTATTCCTCTCTACTAGTTTACTCCTCCGTTATTTCCATTTTCCAAGGTCCTTTTTGAGGATGATTTTTCTGACTTTCAGCTCTTGAGTGAGAGTTCTTCCCTGTGGACAAACAGCTCTTAGATCTGTGCCTGTCACAGTCCTTACACAAAGTTTTGTGCTCACATTAGCACAACTGCTATTTTCAGAATGAGTTTGCTTGTCTTTTCATATGGCAGAGCATTTAACTTAATTTTATTCCTAATGCCACACACAGAATTCCTCAGCTACTAGGCAGATGATCAGGAAAGGAAAGCATAAGTCCATTTATGAAAAAAAGAACAATCGAGGTGTCAGGAGATATGCATTTTATTTCCATCTTGGACAAAGTTCCTGTTGTTCTGAGACTTTACTCAATCTTTAGTTTTTCTTCACTCTAGTGAGTGCCTTAAAATGGGGAAATCCAGCCATCTTGCTAGGAGAGAAAAGACCCAGCTCACAACTAATCATAACGGATTACAGTCACCCAAATCTTCCCAGTTGTGACCAGTCTACGGGCTGAAATCTCGGATATTCTGAGAACAAGTTCAGTCAAATCCCCTCAAACCATCTCCACAGGAAAACTGGGCAGGGCCAGCCTGCACCTGCCATCTTGCCAGCAGAGGAATGGCCCCTTTCTACAACTACTCTCCAAAAGAATGTGATTTCACGGAACCTTCCCAGGTAGACTGGTCCCTGGTCCAGGCTAGGAACTCTGAAGCCTTCTCAGAATGGGAGCAGGAATATTCCCTTTGTGCCTGAAGGCACAGCATCCCCCGCCTAACACCCTCAGACATAGAAACAGCCCAGCTCCATAACTGAACCTCATCAAACAGCCAAGCCACCAAATTGTTCCAGGTTTATAACTGCTGAACTGTGCAGCCACATATGTACCATGAAACATCTCCTAATTTAACAGCACTGTCAGCCCAGTAGGATCACTGTAATACGAAGGGAAGGTCACATTGAAGACACACCAAGCTCAATAAGCCCAACCAATAACACAGATGGCTCGACTCACACTAACCAGCACAGTAGGTCTTCGGAAAATGATGTCAGCTAATACCATTGTGAGACATGACAGATCACAAATTGACTCTTATTCACTTACATTTTGATAAGTCCATTTGCCTTTGTGTTGTAACAAATAATATGAAGTAAATTTGTGCCTGAAAGGGGTGGGGTGGTTGGGAAACTGTAGACATGGGTGGAGGGAAGGTCACATTGGTGATAGGATTGGTTTTGGAATATTTAATTCCTGAAAGAACTGTATTATAAACAACTTGTGAAATCACAGTATTATAATTAATTTTTTAATTAAAAATGTAGAAATTTTGTCAAAAAATACTGATGTACTTATGTGAAATTAAAAACTGATTATCTAAAAAGTGTTAAAGAAACATATTCTGAGATCTGGGTATCTAAAATACTTAAAACTACATTGTATTTTACTTTAATAAACATTAAAGTTGTCACTATAAAAAGAGTAGACTCTCAGTAAAATTTCACTATTATAATTTGAGCAATAATGAATTATATGTTTTTACAATTACTTTCTATTTATTTTATGCTAATTTCTTGATTTGTCAGACTCTTCAGGGTGCATTTTCCCTGTAGTCAAAATTGTTTCTAGCAATTGTTTTTGAATACTAAAAATCATTTAACCCTGTAACTTCTCCTTTATCCAAATGTTCAAAGACGTTTGATTCCGTGACTCACAGTTTCTGCACCCATACAGTATTCCTTCTTATGTGTTCCTTCAGATCCAGCTTAATGTTTCTCCTGAGACATACCAACACTTTTCTAAGGCTGGTTATAAAAATTTCATGCTTGCTTTTATTTTTATAACAGTAGAATTTTAAAAACAGTTGAGTTTTTCTCCTGTTTCTTTTCTGAGACTTACTTATCCCTATATTTTAACCACTCAATATTGTAAGTATTCCTCAGTTGAACTATAGCTCAATATTTAAGCAAATAAATTCTCATGTCTATTATAAAATGAAATATGAGATAATTCCCCATACACATAATAAAATACTTATGTGGAAAGATAATACCATGTTGATTAGATTTTTAAAATTATTCACCTAGCACAGGAATACTGTTCCCTCATCTCCTAACTCAGTGCACATTAATGGGAGCCTACCTGCCTCACACTTATCACTTATCACTTAACTTCCCGTTAGTCGTCGATTTGCTCGAGCGGGCGCCAGTAACGTCTCCATTTGTCCCTGTCGCGTGCTAGTGTAGCCCAATGGCATCTGTTCACTCCGGGAACATGAAGGGCCTCAAACCGATCGTTCATGATCTTGACGAAGAAGTCTGACCATCTGGTAGGTGGGCGGCCACGCGGTCTTTTGACATCCCGTGGAATCCAATCAGTAACAGCTCTAGTCCAACGGTCGTCTTTAAATCTCATTACGTGACCAGCCCATCTGATTTTCGACACCTTGGCAAATGAGACAGCGTCCCTGATCCTTGATCGTCGACGGATGTCAGAACTCCGGATTCGTTCTCTCATTTGAGTGAAACGTGATATTCCAAGCATAGCTTTTTCTATTCTTCTTTGGGAGACCTGAATAGCGTTCTCATCTTGTTTGCGTAGGGCCCAGGTCTCTGAGGCATATGTTAATGCAGGAAGAACAGTGGAATCAAAGAGATGTGCTCGGAGCCGGAGGTTCTTCGTCCTCTTAGCTATTTCTTCGACGTTCTTGAAGGCGTTCCAAGCTGCTCTCTTCCTCCTGCGCAGCTCGGGTGCCAGGTCATTTTTCATGTTGACCTCTCGACCTAGGTACACATAGCTGTTGCATTCGGAGATGGTCGTTCCATTGAGAGCAAATGGGGTGTCAGGAACAAGGATGTTTCTCATAAACATTGTCTTCGTAAGATTCAGCTGTAGTCCTACCTTTCCACACTCACGGTCAAAGTCGGCCAGCATTTGTGCCGCTTGGCTGATGTTTGGTGTTATTAAAACAATGTCATCAGCAAAGCGGAGGTGGTGTAATTGCCGACCATCTATCTTCACTCCCATTCCTTCCCATTCCAGTCGTCGCATGATGTTCTCGAGGGTGGCACTGAAGAGTTTCGGTGAAATGGTATCACCCTGCCGCACCCCTCTCTTGACATCAACGATCACTTCTTTGTAGAATGGTGAGATCCTGGTAGTGAATCCGCAATAGAGCTCACGGAGGATCCTGATGTATTGGGCTTGAATGCCCTGATTGGCTAGGGCTTCAATGACCGCGTCCATCTCAACAGAATCAAAGGCCTTCTTTAAATCAATGAACGTTAAGCAGAGCGGCATCTTGAACTCCCGAGAAACCTCAATGAGCTTGGTTATCGTGTGGATATGGTCGATGGTGCTGAATCCTTTGCGGAACCCTGCTTGCTCGCATGGTTGTCCTTCATCTAATGTTCTGCCAATCCTATTCAGGATGACTCGAGTGAACAACTTGTAGATGACAGATAATAGGCAGATCGGGCGATAGTTGCCAATGTCATGGATGTCTCCCTTCTTGAACAGTAGTACGGTCCTGCTGGTTTTCCATTGGGACGGAACCTTGCATTCAGAACCTACTTGCCTCAGGACCCTGATTTTGCACTATGGTGATACAAAGGCAACAATTTCTTGCTTTAGAGCACTATATTGGTCAAGAATCACAATTTAGGCTTTGTGATTCTATTCTTCCAGGACCTGTACTGGATCCTGTACACTTATTGCCTTTTTATAACCCACAATATTCTGTGTGGTAGGCACCATTACCTCATACATTTGCAGCTAAGAAAATTAGTTTGTGTTGGAATGGAACTTAAGATCACTTAAGGGTAAGGGGTTCATAGAAGAAATATAACTATTAAAAAATGTAAGAAAAATCTCCAACACAGAAAGTAGATATACAGAGGAATAATTCTAAGCATAGTGACATAGTGTCAGAAAATAATGATAAACTGTCCTCCCATTGTTCATCGATTTTGCTCCGGGAATAATTTCTGAGAGTCATATGGAAAAAGTGAAATATTTATGGGGAAAATAATTATATTTTACTGCCTACATCTCAAGAATTAGTGTGAGAACTATAATATGCTCTTAAAGAGCACCATGATATTTATAAAGTGATTATAAAAAGAGTAACTGTTGAGGGAATATAAGGTAATAAATAGGGGCATAACTTCATCGTCTTTGATCCCAGAATACAGAAATGAGGGCAGAGAGGAAAATAAAATCGAGGAGCATAGCAAAAAAAATGTACATAAAAAAGGGAGATGAGGTCAAGAGCCTCAGTTACACTGGGTTATAGTTATATATCCAAAGCTCAGAGTCAGCAACGCTAAAAGCAGAAGATACAAACCGCAACAACCAAACTTTAAAATGTGCCTGTCCAAGGCCTATATAGTTGCTTCTTACAGGAAATATACCTAGGATCACTGGCTAGATACAGGGTCAAAATGAAAGGATGGAAAACAGTCATAAGCTAGGATGGCCATATTTACACCAGACAAAAATAATTTAAACAAAATAATGAGAGATATACTACTAATTCCAGACCAAAAAGTTTAATCAACATATATGCACCAAATGTAGGGGGAGCAAAGTTCATAAGGCTTTTACTCCTAAATTTAAAGACACACATGGGTAGAACACAATATTAGTGTAGGACTTCAGCACTCCACTGTTGACCCTGGACAGATCAACTAACAGAACATCAGTTCAATACATAAGATGCCTAAATGAGGAACTAGAAGAGCTGGGAATGATAGAGATATACAGAGCCTTCAACCTCAAGAATGAATAACCATATTTTTATATGCACATGGAAAATTTTCTAGAATAGATCACATATAAGAACATAAGTCCTCTGGAAAGAAAGATGGCAGCCGCCTTGGAGCTTTTTGGAAAGTCAGGTATGAGCCGGTCGTGATGGGGGCGACTGAAACCTCACGGGAAGGGGGGCGTTCCCAGCTTGTCCTTCATGCCCTACCGAGGTCAGGAGTTGCCCTCCACAAGCGGCTTTCTGGCACGGCCGTGGATCCAGAGCACAGAACCAATCTCATAATTATCTGACTCTCAGCAGAAATACTTCCAGGCTTAATAAGTAAAATACCAGCGACATCATTTGATTCTTGTAACCAGCTGTAGAAAACAAATTATTTCACAATGCCTTTTCAGCATATCGGATTTGGAGGTGTAAACTCTAAATAGTAATAGTGCATCTTTTGTCGAAACAATGAATCTAATCAAAGTAGATAGAGTTTGAACTAGAGTTCATCTGCCTCACAGGCATTGGGAGGGTTGGGGTAGGGGGTCTATTGGGGTTCCTGGTGGTGAAAAATAAGTATTGGTGAAGGAAAATGTGTTTGATAATTGCATGACCGAGACTTAAACCTGAAAGCTTTGTAACTTTTCCCAGTGATTCAATAAATAAATAAAAAAAGAACATAAGTCAAATTCACAAACATAAAAATAATACCAAGCATTACTGAATATAAGAAACTAAGACTGTATGTATATCTACACCCTACACAAAAATCAACTTAAAGTGGATCAAAGACCTTGAGATATGAGCAGAAAGTATAAAGTACATTGAGAATAATATTGACAGCACACTTCAAGATTTGGACCTCAAATGATCCTTTGTGATCTGATACCATTAGCAAAAGGTAACCTAATAAAAAATGAACAAATTTCACTACTTAAAGTTAAAGAGCTTATGCATGACAAACAAACAAAAAAGCACAGTCTAAAACACAGGCCAGTAGGATTGGTCCACAGTTGGAAGCCTGTCTCAAGTGCTGGGGGAGGAAGGCATGGGATAGAGAAGGGACCACTGTGCCAGTGATAGTTGGAAAGGATATCTCTGGATAAGAATTGCGTGCTGAAAGTAGGTAAAGGAACAAACATGATAATCTCTCAGTACTTATATTACAAACCATAATGTTCAAAAGGAGAGAGAGAAAGGAAAGAAGAAAAGTGCCACAATAAGGGCAGGCTTGGGGTGTTGGTCGTGGAAGGGAAACAAGGAACATTGGTGATGGGAAGTATACACTGGTTAAGGGACAGGTGTTGGAACATTGTATGACTGAAACCCAACCATGAACAAAAAGCTTTGTAATTTTGTATCTCACTGTGATTTAATTAAAAACAAAAACATAAAATGAAATGAATCAAAGAACTTGAGATCAGACCAGAATTCGTAAAGTTATCTGAGGAAAACTGGCAGAACACACCAATATTTGGACCTCAAATGTGTTGTCCATGATATAATTCCATTGAGACAGGAAACAGAAAGAAAAATAAACACACTATATCAATATGAAGAATTCCTGAATGGGAAAAGTAACATGGGCTAAAAGAAAAGATTCTGAATTTAATAGGATAAAATATTTGAACTTAATAAATCAGATAAACATTTAATATCCAACATATATAAAGAATTCACAAAGATGAACAAAAAACTGAAAATCTGAAAACTCTATCATAAAATTCAGGGAGGAAATGAACAGATACTTCATTGAAAAATACAGCAGAATGCCAATAGACACATGAATCATCATTTATCATCAAGGGATTTCAGATAAATATGACATAGATATCATCTCATACCAGTGAGAAAGGCACATATAAAAAAACCTGGAAAAATGTATGTTGAAAGTGAAGTGGAAATAGAAACTCCCATGCAAAACAGTATAGAGACATCTCATGAAAATAAGAATTCAGTTACATGAACCAGCACTTCCACTTCTGGGTATGTAATCCAAGGATGCAAAAATATTCATTCCAAAGGAAGTATTCACACTATTCATTGCAGCACTTACCACTAGGATTTAGATTTATGATCAACTGAGGGCTCCAACACCAGATGAGGGCTAATGAGTTTGTGCTATTTCTATGCAACAAATCCTACACAGCTTCAAAGGATGAAGCCATGCAATTTGCTGCAACAAGGATGGAACCAGAGGATATAATGGGGAGTGAAGTAGGTAAGAAAAAGCAAAATGAACATCAGATGAACATACCTGTCTGTCGCATATAGAATTACAGAGTTAGGGCAAGAAAGGTATCAAGTGCAGTATACCTGGGACCTGGCTCTAGAACTGAAGATGAGAAGGACAGAAACTGGGGAGAAGAGGAGATAGATGGAAGGGGGCAGGGCAGGTTCCAAGGGCTTCAGGCATATCGTGGTGAAGGGTTGTTTAACTATATATCTGAACCCCAACTGAAAGTGTGGGATCCAAACTACAATAATTAGACTCAAAGATGCCTGTCAGGGAGGAAGGCCGGGGGTGGGAAGGTAAACGGGGTGTTGACAGAGGGAAATTGGCTCTGTTGATGGGATCACGATCACGACCATTCTGTTGTTCGCTGATTGCCTCGAGCAGGCCCCAGTAACATCTCCTTCATCCTAGCCCTGAGATTTTTTTAAAAAGTGCAGCTCCCGGAAGAGAACAGCGCAGAGTGTCTTATTATCTCATTCTTACTTTGGACAAACTGGCAGGCTCCCGAATGTAACCTGCTCACACGGCAGAGTCTGGCAAACTCCCCGTGGCTTACCCAGTATGCCAAATACCAGTTGATGAGATAGGTGTTCAAAATTGTGTACCTGCCTATGAATAATTTTGTAAATTGCAGTTCCAAAATAAAAAATAAATTGAAAAAATATGTGCCTGTCAAGGATGTAGGCTAATGGATGGGGATGGGGTTGGGGGAGGGAACCTGGGAATACTAGTGAGGGGAAATTGACACTGGTGATAGAGTATGCTTGAAACTCAGCGTGGATAACCTTGTAAATCATGCTGTCTTAATACAAAGTCTAAAAAAGAGTAAAAAGCATAAAGTAGAAACTTTTATAAATTTTCAAATATAGTTACTCAACATCTGCAAAGTTGTCCGTGTACTTCGTTAGATTATCCTGTGTTCTTATTTGTTTGTTTGTTTAGGGGTCATACCTGGCAGTACTCAGGTCTTACTTTCTGCTCTTGACTCAGAGGTCACTCTTACTGGGGATTTGGGGATGGTACATGGTACAGGGTGTTGGGGGATAGAACCTGGGTCAAATGTGTACAAGGCCTGATCCATACTCTCTCTGGTCTCATATCCAGTGTTTTGGGGGAAATACAGGATTATTTTATCTTTCTGATCTAGTCATATATATGCAGCCACAAGTAAACAGCATTATATTGTCCTAAATTTTAAGTATATGTTAGCACAAAAGATTTCTGAACTTTTCACTTGACTTAATGGGATTTTTTGAGAGGTGGCAAGAGAGGCGACATTTATCTTCATATCATTCAAATAGCATGCCAATACTCTATGAACCTTTTCCCAAGTGGGTTATATATTGTAGGTGGTAAGCATGTGCTGTAATGTGTATGTTCTTAGTAGGGGGAATGTGATTATTTTGGGAGTAGAATGTACTTATCAAAACCTGGAGTTAATGAGAGTACATTCTCTCCTTCAGTTTGGTTCTCTTGGAGAACTTTTTGATCACAATGCTGTTGTTTTATCCCCCAAATTCATCCTTGGGAGGAAGAACACAATGAACATGGCTTCTGAAAGATAAAAAGTTTATGCTCACTTTGGGAACCCTTGTGGAGAAATGCTGAGAGAGGCCCTTTACCAAGTATATAAAAAATGGGGCTTTGAGGTAATGTGGTTTGATTTATAAATATACATTTTTACATGACTGGTGAAATAAAAACGTTTGTAAATTAATGAGAAATTGAAGAGTAAGAATACATTTCACAAGTTAGCTATGTGAGTCCAGGAATCTCATTTTTTAAAAAAATCATTGTTATTTTTGCATTAACTGAAACAACGTCATCATGATCAACTTTTAAATAGAACCAGTGTATGCAATGTCTCATTGAATTTTGAGATAATTTTGTGATTCATGGTGATTTTCATTTTGCCTACAACACATACCAAGAAAAAAAAGTGTGAAATATTTGAAATAGACCTCTAATGTAACTCTGCCCCTTACTATGGGAGTACATGCACAGATATTTTAAGTTTTCTGTGAAATGAAGGAAATGAATCCAACATTTTCAGGTATAAAAATGAGTCACTGATTCAATAAAATTAAAAAAACTGGGTGTGTAAGTGAAAAAAACAAAAAAAAGAGTCACTGGGGGCTGGAGTAATAGCACAGTGAGTAGGGCGTTTTTGCCTTGCACGTGGCCGACCCGGGTTTGATTCCCAGCATCCCATAGGCTCCCTGAGCACCGCTAGAGGTAATTTCTGAGTGCAGAGCCAGGAGTAACCCCTGTTCATCACCAGGTATGGCCCAAAAAGCAAGGGGAAAAAAGTCACTGGCTTTATTCATTAACACAGTGCTAATGAATGATTTTCAACACTTCATATCCTTTTGTTCTGTCATTTTTCAGCAAATATTTATAATTTCAGCTAATATTTATAATTTATATTGTATTCTGGAGGTCTGCATTAACAAAAATTGCAAATGAGCACACACACGCACACACACACACACGCACACACACACACACACACCACCCAACCAAACCCTGCTTTTTTTTTTTTTTAATTTTCTCTTTTTATTTTTATTTATTTTTTTTTTGTTTCTTGTTTTGGGACCACAGCTGGCAGTGCTGAGGACTTTCCCTGGCTTTCTGCTCAGGGATCACTCCTGTTGGTGCTCAGGGGACCTTTTGGGGTGCTGAGACTCAAACCTGGGTTGGCTATATGCAAGGCAACCGCCCAATTTGCTGTACTGTCTGCCCCACCCTGCTGCTCATTTATGTGAGCCACAACCAGACTCATGCGTCTGTGAAGTTCTTCTGTTGCTTTGTAAATGTTCAGAAAATATGGTGACTTTCTTACTCTTCAGCATTTTTGGTTTTGTTTGGGGGATTGAATTGAGGTCAGCTAAGCACTTTAACTACTGTATGGTGTCTCTGCCCTGCCTTTTAAACTTTTTTTTTTGTTTTGTTTTGTTTTGGTTTTTTGGTTTTTTTATCATTTTTTTTTATTAGTGAAACACCATGAGGTACAGTTATAGACTTCTAAATTTTCGTGCTTGGGTTTCAGTTATACAATGATCAAGTACCCATCCCTCCACCAGTGCCCATCCTCCCCCACCACGAGTCTCAGCACCCCTCCCATCCCCCATCCCCTCCTGTCCCACCCTGCCTCTGTGGCAGGGCATTCCCCCTTGTTCTCTCTCTCTTCTTTTGGGTACTGTGTTTTGCAAGAGAGGCATTGAGTGGCAATCATGTTTGGTCTATAGACTACTTTTAGCAAGTCTCTCCTACCATGGGAGGGTCCTCACAACGCCCTTTATTTGGTGCTCTCTTCTCTATCTGAGCTTCCTTTTCACCTAGCACATGTGGCTGGCCTTCAAGTCATGGAGCAAAATTCCTAGTACTAATCTCAGCCATTCCTGGGTGTTAGTCTCCTGTTTTGTTGCTTTATGTTCCTTAGATGAATGCAATCTTTCTGTGTCTATCCCGCTCTTTCTGACTCATTTCGCTTTGCATGATACTTTCCATGTAATAACACTTGTATGTAAATTTCATAACTTCATCTTTTCTAACAGCCATTGTGTAAATGTACCAGTTTCTTTAACCAGTCATCTGTTCTCGGGCACTCAGGTTTTTTCCAGATTCTGGCTATTGTAAAGAGTGCTGCAATGAACAAACAATTGCAGATGTCACTTCGACTATACCTTTTTGCCTCCCTGGGATATATTCCCAGGAGTGATATAGCTGGGTCAAATGGGAGATCAAAGTCTAATTTTTTGATAATCGCCCATACTGTTTTCCAAAAGAGTTGGACCAGCCGGCATTCCCACCAGCAGTGAAGGAGGGTCCCTTTCTCGCCACATCCGCACCAGCATTGGTTGCTTTTGTTCTTGTGGATGTGGGCCAGTCTCAGTGGTGTGAAATGATATCTCATTGTTGTTTTGATCTGCATCTCTCTGATGATTAGTGATGTAGAGCATTTTCTCATGTGCCTTTTTGCCATTTGGATTTCTTCTTTGCGAAAGTTTCTGTTCATTTCCTCGCCCCATTTTTTGATGGGGTTGGGTGATTTCTTCTTGTGGAGTTTAACCAGTACCTTGTATATCCTTGATATCAACCCCTTGTCAGATGTGTATTTGGTGAATATTCTTTGCCATTCTGTAGGCTGTCTTTGTATTTTCGTCACTGTTTCTTTTGAGGTGCAGAAGCTTCTTAGTTTAAGATAGTCCCATTTCTCTATCTCTGTTTTCACTTGCTCGGTTAGTGGCATGACATCTTTGAAGATACCATTAACTTCAATATCATGGAGAGTTTTGCCAACTTTGTCTTCAATAAACATTATGGATTCCGGTCTGATGTTGAGGTCATAAATCCATTTCGATCTTACTTTTGTGCATGGTGTTAGGCAGAGAACTGAGCCCACTTTTTTTGCATGTAGCCGTCCAGTTTTGCCAGCACAATTTATTAAAGAGGCTTTCCCTTCTTCATTTCACTTTTCTTGCCCCCTTATCGAAGATTAGATGATTATATGTTTGGGAGGAGATGTCAGTATATTCAACTCTGTTCCATTGGTCTGCAGCTCTACCTTTGTTCCAGTACCATGCTGTTTTTATTATTACTGCTTTGTAGTAGAGCTTGAAGTTAGGTAGCTTGATTCCTCCCATTTTCTTTTTCCCAAGAATTGCTTTAGCTATTCGTGGGGGCTTATTGTTCCATATAAATTTCAGGAGTGTTTGCTCCATTTCTTTGAAGAATGTCGTGGATATCCTTATAAGGATTGCATTGAATTTGTACAGTGCCTTGGGAAGTATTGCCATTTTCACAATGTTGATTCTCCCCATCCATGAACAGGGGATATTTTTCCATTTCCTCGTGTCCTCTTTTATTTCCTGAAGTAGCGTTTTGTAGTTTTCTTTGTACAGGTCCATTACTTCCTTAGTTAAGGTGATTCCTAACTACTTGATTTTCTGGGGCACAATTGTGACTGGGATTGTTTTCTTCATGTAACTTTCTTCTCTTTCACTATTTGTGTATAGGAAAGCCATGGATTTTTGAGTATTGATTTTATAGCCTGCCACTTTACTATACAAGCCTATTGTTTCTACGAGTTTCTTGGTAGAGGTTTTACGGTTCTCTAAGTATAGTATCATATCATCTGCGAATAGTGAGAGCTTGATTTCTTCCTTTCCTACCTGGATGCCCTTAATATCTTTTTCTTGCCTAATCACTATTGCAAGTACTTCCAGTACTATATTGAACAGCAGTGGAGAGAGTGGGCATCCTTGTCTCGTCCCTGACCTTAGGGGGAAGGCTCTCAGTTTTTCCCCATTGAGGATGATGTTTGTTGTAGGTTTGTGGTAGATGGCTTTAACTATATTGAGGAAGGTCTGCTCTATCCCCATTTTGGCAAGGGTTTTCATCATGAATGAGTGCTGGATCTTGTCAAATGCTTTCTATGCATCTATTGATATGATCATATGATTTTTATCTTTTCTTTTGTTGATATGATGGATTATGTTAATTGATTTCCGAATGTTGAACCATCCTTGCATCCCTGGGATGAATCCCACTTGGTCATGATGTATGATCTTTTTGATGAGTTGTTGAATTCTATTGGCTAGTATTTTGTTGAGAATCTTCGCATCCGTGTTCATCAGGGATATCGGCCTGTAGTTTTCTTTTCTTGTGGTGTCTTTGTTTCCTTTTGGTATTAGAGAGATATGGGCTTCATAGAAACTGTTTGGGAGAGTTTCTGTTTTTTCAATTTCCTGGAAAAGCTTGAGAAGGACTGGCAATACATCCTCTTTAAATGTCTGGAAAAATTCGCTAGTAAATCCATCTGGACCTGGGCTTTTGTTTTTGGGAAGACTTTTGATTACAGTTTCAATTTCTTTGATGTGAATAGGTCTATTCAGGTACTCTATATCTTCTTGATTCAGCTTTGGGAGATGATAGGAATCCAGGAATTTATCCATTTCTTCTAGGTTCTCTTGTTTCGTGGCATACAGACTTTCAAAGTAGTCTCTGATGATCTCTTGAATTTCTTTAGTTTCTGTTGTGATATACCCATTCTTATTTCTGATTCGATTTATTAAGGCTCTCTTTCTCTGTTTCTTTGTGAGTGTTGCTAGTGGTTTACCTATCTTGTTTATTTTCTCGAAGAACCAGCTCTTGCAAACCCTGCTTTTTTATATTTCAGTTGGAGTGTACACTTTTCTTTTTTGAGGTGAGGGTATCAGTGATTCTCTGGCAACTAGGTGGGCTGAGACTCTGATGCTGCACAGGTTCTGGAGTGCTGAGAATGACCTAAGTCATGCTGGTGATTCTGGGGGCCTTCCGGGTCAGTGAGTTCAGTGAGTTGCACATGGTGATATTCAGAAGCCTGTGTGCTGCTAGGAAGTCAGCATGGACTGGGAAAATGGTTAGCAATTTGTTTATCAATTATCAAAATAATGAGAGATGTAAAAATCAGATTCTAAATTTATTGACATGAGTTACTGAAAGAATAGATTTGCTAGTTGGTGAAATAAAAACCAGATTTAGTGACCAGCAAAGAAAGATCTAGATTTCCACTTTGGAAATACAAAGTTTGAGATAGCTATCAGACATTCAAATAAATATGTTAATTTAATAAATATTAAAATGTGGAGATTTTATATAAATTCACAAATTTATAACTTTTTAAAAATTTATAAAAAGCAGTAAGTTCTTTCTGGGAAGTTAATTTTTTTAACTGTGCCTGGAGAGATAATGCAGATGGAAGGTATTTATTTGCCTTGCATGTGGTTGACCTGGGTGCAATTTCAGTACTACAGGTGGTTGCTAGAGCCCATTCAGAGGGATCCCTGAGTGCAGAACGAAGAGTAAGATACTTCTGTGTGTGACCTAAACATTTTTAGAAAACAATCCTTATAGTGAGTAATGAGGTAATTAATAAAACCAGAACATTTTATCAGAAGAAGTGATTTAAGTGTGGAGAAGATGGTCTACACGGGGGGTTGGAAGTACGTTTATAATTTGTTTCACAAAGTTATTACCTGTTGTTTACCATTGATTGCAACAATCATTGAATTAAAAAAAAAAACTCACTTTTAGGCCCAGAGTGATAGTATAGCAGATAGGGCATTTGCCTTGCTCACAGCTGACCAAGGTTTGATCCGTGGCATCCCATATGGTCCCCAGAGCACCACCAGGAGTGATTCCTGAGTGCAGTAATTCCTGAGTGCAGAGCCAGGAATTAATCCCTGAGCATCGCTGGGTGTGACCCAAAAAGCAACAAAACGAAACAAAACAACTCACTTTCAAATGAGAAAGAATTTGAGCCTTTTTCAGATTTTATTATTCACTTATTAATTTTTATAATTATACTAATGATTATTTTAATAAGTTTTTGTATATATTTCCAAGTAAAATGTTTTCTGTATACTTTTAAATTTAATTAAATTTTATTTTATTTTTTGATTTTTTTATAATTTTATTTTTATTTTTTTCCTTAAATTTTTATTAGTGAAACACTATGAGGTAAAGTTGTAGATTTACAAATTTTTGTGCTTGGTTTTCAATTATACAATGATTGACTACCCATCCCTCCACCAGTGCCCATTCTCTACCACAAGTAGTGATGATTTTTTAAAAAATTTTTTAATAGTGAGACATCATGAGGTACAGTTGCAGACTTACACATTTTTGTGCTTGGGTTTCAATCATACAATGGTCAAATACCCATCTCTCCACTGGTGCCCATTTCCCACCATCACGGATCCCAGTATCCCTCCCCCCTCCCATACCCCCCCATCCCACCCTGCCTCTGTGGCAGGGCATTCCCTTTTGTTCTCTCTCTCTTATTGGGTGTTGTGGTTTGCAAAAGAGGCAATGGGTGAGAATCATGTTTAGTCTATAGTCTACTTTCCGCATGCTTCTTCCATCCTAGGAAGATTCTCCCAACACCTTTATTTGGTGT
Source organism: Sorex fumeus (assembly GCF_029834395.1). NCBI lineage: Eukaryota > Metazoa > Chordata > Mammalia > Eulipotyphla > Soricidae > Sorex > Sorex fumeus. The sequence goes on from NW_026606083.1 coordinate 1,500,369, forward strand.
TCCCTTCTTTATCTGAGCTCCCTTTTCCCCTAGTATGTGTGATTGGCCTCCAAGCCATGGAGTAAAATTCCTGGTACTAATCTTGGCCATTCTTGGGTGTTAGTCTCCTATTTTGTTACTTTATGTTCCCCAGACTTGTCATTAGTTTATAATGTTATAGAATTTCCATGGTTTAGTTTTCAATCACAACATGTCAACACTTTTCACTACTCCTGCCGCAAAATTTATGGGGTCTTCTACTATGAAAAATAACCCTGTACCAGGGGTCAGAGCAGTAATACAATGGGTAGAGCCTTGTCTCATACATGGCCTGCCTGGGTTTGATCCCTGGCACCCAGCCTGGTCCTTATATCTCCACCAGGAGTAAGCCCTGAGCACTGCCTGACATATACATAAAATAAACCCCTCAAAAAACAGACAAACAAAAGTCTCTTAACCCATTCCTCCACTGTGCTTACCCTTTGTTAGCTGTTACCATTTAAGTCGAGTTTAGGAGTATAACTTGCTTTTTTCTTGTAGGTTTGCTTACTTCAGTAATTGCTGCTTTATATGTTGACTAAAATAATCTGATAGCTGTCTTTAACTTTCTTATTTAATTTTATTTAGTATAGTCATATCAAAATCCACCTATTTGTCTCAAAGGGTACAATTTCATCTTTTTTTTGTGAGACTAGAATTCCATTGTATATGTATTTGCATTATGTATTTATGCCACCTCGAGAACATCATGCGACGACTGGAATGGGAAAGCATGGGAGTGAAGATAGATGGTTGGCAACTACACCACCTCCGCTTTGCTGATGACATCGTTCTAATAACACCAAACATCAACCAAGCGGCACAAATGCTGAACGACTTTGACCGTGAATGTGGAAAGGTCGGACTACAGCTGAATCTTACGAAGACAATGTTTATGAGAAACAGCCTTGTTCCTGACGCTCCATTCGCTCTTAACGGAACCTCCATCTCCGAATGTAACAGTTATATATACCTAGGTCAAGAAATCAACATGATGAATGACCTGGCACTTGAGTTGCGCAGGAGGAAGAGAGCGGCTTGGAATGCCTTCAAGAGCATTGAAGAAATAACTAAAAGGACAAAGAACCTCCAGCTACAAGCACATCTCTTTGATTCTACTGTTCTTCCTGCATTAACATATGCCTCAGAGACCTGGACCCTACGAAAACAGGATGAGAACACTATTCGGGTCTCTCAAAGAGGAATCGAAAGAACTATGCTTGGAATATCACGATTCACTCAAATGAGAGATAGAATCCGGAGTTCTGATCTTCGTCAACGCTCAAGAATCAGGGACGCTGTCTCATTTGCCAAGACATCAAAAATCAGATGGGCTGGACACGTAATGAGGTTTACAGACAACCGCTGGACTAGAGCCATTACTGATTGGATTCCACGAGACATCAAAAGATCACATGGACGCCCACCTATAAGATGGTCAGACTTCTTCGTCAAGACCCTAAATGATCGGTTTGAGGCTCTACATGTTCCTAAAACAAACAGATACCATTGGGCTACACTAGCACGCAACCAAGATGAATGGAGACGTTACTGGCACCCGCTCGAATAAATCGATGAATAACGGGGATTAAGTGATTAAGTGATAAGTGATTTACATATAGAGATACATATCAAATCTGCTTAATCTAGTTAATTTCATGTTTTGACTGTTATGAATATAGGGTGCAAATACTTTAATTTGTGGGGTTTTTATATGTGACATATACCTTAGAAAATTCTTAAGATTATTATATCTAGATCAATTGTAATTTTTATTTTTAAAAAGAAATTTCCATACTACTTTCCATAGAGACTTCACCAATCTATGTCGTCATCAAGAGTGTACCAGTGTTCGAAAAACATATCTTGATGAATACATGGAGAATGCACATTTGTTGTTTGACCTGGCCTGGTTCCAACCTGGGTTCCCCGTTGTTGGTGTCTGGCATATATATGCTCTCTGTTCCCTTCTCTCTTAATTTTCTAACATTTCCGTTACTGTGATGGTTGCCTTTCTAATGAAATATGACATTTGTCATAGAATTTTACTAATTTTTTCTAAGTCTTGTTTTTTCTTTTCTGTCAGATCCATTGCCATTATTACATCTTCAATTTCAGTACACTTTTCATACTGTGAGGTTAAGTCTAAACTTGTTCTGTTTAAGTTAAATTATTTTTAATTTATATTAAATTAAATAAATGTTAGATTAAATTTTATTCAACGTACATGTGAAACTCAGAATCTGGGTTTGGAATTGGAAAGTATTTTCTGTTTCTCAGGTGAAGAACTTTGTGCTCATTCACTCTGTTTATGAATTTTTGACATTTTTACATGCTCTTCAGTGTTTAAGTGGTATAATGGCTCGACTCTATTCTATGTCTAATTCTATATTGTCGTCAGATTTGCCCTCTGTTTATGATTTTCCTTTAAGAATTGGAATCTATCTTTTTAGGGGGGGAAATCAGACTTCTTCTTTTCTCCCTATGCACTTGAGTTAACATCTTTTGTTTTCCTCTCGATAACATAGACTTATATTGGAGATCTCCTTTGCTCTTCTGGTTGTAATTGGAACAGAGAAGGGTGAATAAATAAAACACGTCAATTAATGTTGCCTTTTGTGGGCTGAAGCAACAGTGACTAGAGGGAGAGTCACACTGTCTCTCAGCTCCTGGGGTCACCTCTGTCCCTGTCCTGTCCACAGTCTGCTTCAGGCTGTCAGCATTTGGGCCATGCTGGTTTTGAAAGCTGCAACATAATATAGTGTTGAAAGTAGTGTGGAACTTGATAAAATAATATTTTACAAGCATGGGGAAGAGAATAATTAGGCATATAGTATATGATATGTTTACAGTTTACATTATCTATTCCCTAATATAGAAACCAAAATAATTCACTTTATCATCCCTCCAACAAATATAATACTAAAGAGCAGATCTTTGATTAATAAAAGCAAACAGTATTTCTCAACTAAATTCATAACAAAAGTCCCCTAAACTCAGAAGCTTGGAGCCAGACTGATAGGACAGCAGGTAGGGCATTCGCCTTGCATGCAGCCAACCTTGCACACAGATGATCTGTGTTCCAATCCTGCCCTCTTCATGTGATTCCCTGAGTCCTGCAAGGAGCATGGAGGCAGAAGTAAGCCCTGAGCACCACTGGCTGTTACCCCCAAAATGACAAAGACAAAAATGAAAAGAGAAGCTCTTGATACATAGGAGAAAACAGGATTTTGTATCCCTTTTCTCTTCAAACTCACTGTAATATCAAATCACTAGCACATTTAAAACACATTTGAAATAGAAGTTATCAGAGCAAACAGGAGGTTTGACCAGCTGGAAAGCTTATTTTTTTCTATTTTTATAAATTTCTGAAAGCAGGAGGCTTCAAAATGTGATTGTGGAGAAGGCAGGTGGTGAAATATGAAAAAAATGGAATCACAGTACAAGAACTTGACATTCCACGAGTTCTATGATGTTGAGAAATTTATAGACTCTTCCTGAGTCACAATTAATTCAACCAAAAAATAATGATATCTCACTGCAGAGATGCTACCGGAACCCAAAGTCACCCTCCAGTTAAAAAATAAATTAACCTCAGCTGTATTACTGTATTTAAAATTTTAGATTCCTTGGAGTGACATCTCTCCTCTGATGTGCCAAAGAAAGGACTTAATGGCTCCAGGGTGAAGTACAACAATCTTCACATGCCATCCTCTAAGGAAGCTTTTTATGGATCATTTTTAGTGGATTATTCATAACAAGCAATACACAATTATTTAAGTCCTGCTATGGGGGGCAGGGTTTGGGGGTCAGCATGGAAACATTCAAAATACGGTGGTGGATAGGTGTTATGGTGATGGGATTTGTTTTGTAATATTAAATGCAACAAATTATTGGGAACAACATTTAAAAATAAAAAAAATAAAATAAATGGTACCTATCTTATAGGGGGTCACAAAAATATTCTCAAGATATTTAGAATTATTTAATCAGAAGCAATTATTATCAGAAGCAATCAATAAATGTTTTTGTAGTGCATTTGTTCAAAGATAAACAAACAAGCTAAGAAAACATAAGTACCAATCAATGTGGGAAAAACAGAAACAAGGAAAGAATCATTTATGAGAAAAAAAAGAACTCAAATACTGCATTTTAAAACTTGTCATTGGAACAGCCCCCTGGGAGCTCAAACTTCCTTTCTCCCAGATTCCCAACTCCTGTTTGTTTAACCCTTTTTTTTTCTCTCACTTTTAACTAACGATACAAAAGTTCCAACCTTCAAAACAATTAGGTTGGGGCTGGAGTGATAGCACAGCGGATAGGGCATTTGCCGACCAGGGTTCAATTACCAGCATCCCATACGGTCCCCTGAGCACCGCCAGGAGTAATTCCTGAGTGCAGGGCCAGGAGTAACCCCTGTGTGACCCAAAAAGCAAAAAATAAATAAATAAATAAATAAATAAATAAATAAATAAAAACAATTAGGTAACTCTGGGAACAGAAAGAACTTCCTAGGAATGTTTCTATTGACATTAAAATGTTGAATTCACTATCCTTCCCCGCCTTACAACAGCTAAATACATTTACTTTATATGTATTTAAAGTTATTTTACTTTATTTATTCATTTATCTTCATAATATCTCTATCGGTTAAAATAAGTAAAGATATATTTTCACTGAGTGAGAAGCAGAACGTTATTTTAACTTCCTTGTCATAGTTTCTCACTGAGTCACTTCTTAAGAACCCCATTATTTCTACTTGTTCCTTGTATTTGGGTTTCCTGAAAGGTTACCAGACTGGCAGAACCACCTGGAAGTGGGAAGTGTTTTCTTGACTTTCTTGTTTGGCTTTGGATTGAGGAACCAAAGGTCATCTACCGTTACCTCATCTTAAATTCAGCATGAAATTAAAATTGCCCCCTAAAGTGACATTTGACGGATCTATGAGTAGGAATAGTGTACAGCAAAAAGTTGCCTTTGCATAAGTTTTAGGGAATTCTGAGTGCCTAGCACAAATTGTTCCTTTCTACTAACTGTACTCGTATTTTCCTCTCTTAAATCAATTATTATCTTCCCCTGGGGAACAATTACCTACCTTTGTTGAATTTAAGTGTTCATCAAACATCTTACTCTTTATTTCCACTATACATCATAGATCAAACTACCAATATGTTCAATATTCTTTCTTTGTCTTCCTTTTGTTATTCTCTATTTTGGCTTTTATTTGAAAGGTCACACCTGACCATGCTCTGTGCTCAGGGACCATCCTGGCAGGCCTTACAGGACAATATGGAGTCCCAAAGACTGAATATGGGTGAGCCACTTGCAAGGCAAACAGGCATCCCATCCACTCTATTTTTGCTACAGTCCCACGACTTTGACTTTGAATTGTATTTAATTAAATATTTTAGTATTCACCTAATTCAAGTAATATGAGCGAAGTATTTTAAACTATGAAAGATTTTAATGAGTAGGAGAGTTTGGAATAGATTTTTCTAAAATTCACACTTAATAGTTTATATTTGTCTCAAATTGCAATCACTGCATGTATATATATATGTAAAATATACATATATATAATTAAAATCTCTTGAACTCTTTTGTTTATTTTTTGGGCTACACTTGGCGATGCTCAGAGTTATTCCTGGCTCTGCACTCAGGAATTACTCATGGCAGTGCTTAGGGACCATATGGGATGGCAGGAAGATCAGTCTGACTCGACTCAGGTCAGTCATCTGTAAGGCAGACACCTTACTGGCTGTGCTATCTCTCCATCCCCATCTCTTGAAACTCATATGAATGTGTGTGTGTGTGTGTGTGTTTAACACAAGACTCTTAATTCTGTCTTATTGGTCTATTGGTTTATTATAGTGCCATCAAGTTTTAATTATCATAGCTTGGTAGTGCAATTCAATTTAGAAAATACACTGGAGACAGGAGGGCAATCCTTGATGCTGCTGCACACTTTTTATAATTGATCAGATTCACTTTACATTTATTCTTGTTTTGGTGGGCCACATCCAGTAATGTTCAGGGTTTGTTCCTGGCCCTGCACTCAGGAAATACTCCTGGAGGTGTCAGGGAACCAGATGGGATGCTGGGACTTGAACCCAGATCAGCTAAATGCATGGCAACCACTGCTCTTTTACCTATAATCATATTAACATTTTTAAGTGAGCTCTAAGGTTATGCTTCAACAGTAAAATAGTTACCAAAATTACTTCGTTATTTTTTTCACAATACGGTATCCATTCTTATTCTATAGCATGAAGTACACTGTTGTTACCTACTTAGAGATGATTGTTCCGGCAGATCACAAACTTCTTGGAAAGAAATTTTTGTTTTCCAATTCTGACAACATTTTCAGTCATAAAATAAGGCTTTAGTTAAAAAATGATACACTCACCTCTTGAAAGTTCCCAAGATATCCCACAATAATCTTTACTAAAACAAAACTATTGACCATTTATCAAAGAATGCATTTATTATTTCACAATTCAAGGCAGAAAATTCAGTAACTTAGATATCCACTATAGTCAAGTCATGAATATGCCTTCCAGGTTTTTTTTTGCAGGGTATGTCTTGGATCTTTTACATCTCCCGTTAGCCTTTGATACCACATTTCTTGCCTGCAGTTGTCACCTGTAGAAGCCATTTAACTTATTTCTCAATTTCTATTTGCCAGACCTCTCAAAACTGCAATTTGTTGTACAGACAACAAACAGAGTTATATACAAATCCATATCTGTACCTGTTTTTGTTTCTGTTTTGGGAACTCAACCAGCAGTACTCAGTGCCTACTTCTGTTTTGGTAATCTGAAGACGCTTCTAATAGATCTCAAGGGACATGCAATAGATGGAGCAGATATTAGAACACTCATCTTGCATGTGGCCAACGCTGGTCCAGATCTCCTGCACAGCATACGGTAACCCAGGCACCGTTTGGGGTGAGCTCTGAGCACAGAACCAGGAGGTAACCCTGAGCACTGTGGGCCGAGTGTAGCCCCCACACCAAATAAACACATTTTTAAAAATTTTTAAATTTTTAAAAAGGCACAATCCAAAGAAAGATAGTCTTCTTTAAGATGCTAGAGATAAGGGAAACCTTAAATATAAGGGGACAACATTAGAATCACAACAGATCTCTCATTTTAAACGGTTCAGGAGAAAAGGGAGTAGAATAACATATTCAAATACTCACTGAAAAAAAGCTTTCAATACACTAACCTGAAAAACTTTGTTAGATGGGAGGGAAGAATAAAAAATACTCTCAGATAAGCAAGAGCTGACAGCATTTTTATAACTAAACTAACCCTGAGTGAAATACTGAAATACTATTTACATAAACCAAATAGCCAATTGCAGTGACAACAACTCTACATAGTAAAGTGTGAACACAGTCCTTTATATCACTAAGTTCTCTGAACATCAATGGACTGAACTGTCCCATGAAAAGACAGAGAGTGATGGAATGGCTCAGGAACATCCATCAATTTGCTGCTTATACAAAACACATCTAAAAATTATAAGATGGAAATAGGCTCAGAGTGAGATGATAGAAAACAATCATATAAGTCAATGGTAAACAGAAAAAAGCTAGTACAGGCATTCATATAACAGACCAAGCAGCATTCAATCCAAAGAAAGTAACTAGAGATAAGGAAGGATATTAATTATTGGTGGGGAAAAATAGACCAAGTAGTACTAACTTTAATCAATTAATTAATATATATGCACCAAATATAGGATCAGAAAAGTTTACAAGGCTTTTGTTTTCAAACCTAAAGAAACATATGGACTGAAAAACAATAATAGAAGTGGGGGATTTCAACACTCCATTGTCACCACTGGAAAAATCAATTAAACAGAATGTAAGTAAAGCCATAAGAGCACTAAATGAAGAAAGAGTGGGGACTAGTGGATATATATATATATAAATATATATATATGCCCTTATATCCTCAAAAAGTCAAATACACATTATTCTCTAGTGCACATGGAATATTCTCCAAGATAGTTCACATTAGACCATAAGACAAACATATGTAAATTAACAGAAATAAAATTCATATCAACATGGTCAGGGTGAAGCTTAGGGCGTTTACCTTGCATGCAGCATCCCCAGGTTTCATCCCCAGGTTCCCATATGGACCCTGAGGAGCACAAGGGTGGTTATTGAATACAGAGCTAGGAGTTAGTCCTGAGTGTGGCTGGGTCTTGCCCTCAAACAAACTTAGTTCCTGTTCAGAGTAATCAATTCCAACTACCCTATCAGACCACAAAGCCACAGGGATAGAAATTAATCATAACAAATATTTGGAGAAACTCACGAATGGAGATTGAATAATGTGCTAATAAATGATTCAACTGCATGGCAGAGCCTGGCAAGCTACCTGTGACATATTCGATAGATATACCAAACACAGTAACAACAAGTCTCACAATGAAGATGTTACTGGGCCCGCTTGAGCAAATCGATGAACAACAGGAGGACAGTGACAGTGACATGATTAAAACATTTGGAAAACAATAAATAAATGAATCCCAAGACCAGAAGAAGGAAGTTAATAATAAAAACCAGAGGAGAAATCAATGATATGGAAACTAAGAAAGAAATGCAAAAAAAATCTATGAAACAAGAAATTATTTTTTAATTAAATTAGTATTAGATACACAGTTACAAAGTTGTGATTTGGTTTCAGTTATTCAGTGTTGCCACACCCTTCCCTTCATCAGTGTACATTTCCCACCACCTATGTCCCCAATATCTATCCACCCACCCCAACCTGCTTCTATAGCAGATACTTTTCCTCTCCTCCCATCCTCTTCCCTCTCCTCCCCTTCCCTGCCCTCCACTCCCCTCTGCTGTCATCTCCTCTCCTCTCTCTAACTCCATACCCTCCTTGTGTATGTGTGTGTCTGTGTGTGTGTGTATGTGTATATGTCTCTCTCCATCTCTCCTCTTTCTCTCCTTTTGGTTTGCAATCACTATCACTATCACCCTGTTGTTCATCTATTTGCTCAAGTGGGTTCCAGTACCATTTTCATTCGTTCCTGCCATGTGCTAGTGTAGCCCGATGGCATATTGGCATCTCTTTCAGGGTCAGGGAATGAGGACCATCATTGTTACTGTTTTTGGCATATCGAGTAGGCTACAGGTAGCTTTCCAGGCTCTGCAGTGCGGGCAGGATACTCTCGGTAGCTTTCCGGGCATTCCGAGAGGGATAGAGGCTTTTGGGGCAGCCTCTAATCTCTTTTACGGGTGTTCCCAGTCAGGCATATATGCGGGCAAGATACTCTCGGTAGCCTGCTGGGTTCTCCGAGAGCGAGAACTGGACAATAAGAGGTCACAATATAGATACTAAAAGGTTATCACGTATATCCCTTTACCTACTCTTAGCACTCAGTTCTTGTTCAGAGTGATCATTTCCAATGATTGTTATCATAGAGGTACTTTCTCCATCTTAACTGACCTCTGTCCCCACCCTCACTACATACAATTGTGACAAACTTTAAACCACGGACCAGTCCTCCAGACAACTTGAGTATTAGTCTCTCTCTCTCTCTCTCTCTCTCTCTCTCTCTATATATATATATATATATATATATATATATATATATATATGGGCTAGAGAGCTAGCACAGTGGGTAGGTCATTTGCCTTGCAAGCGGCCAACATGGCTGACCCGAGTTCAATTCCTCCGCCCCTCTCGGAGAGCCCGGCAAGCTACCGAGAGTACTCGCCCACATGGCAAAGCCTGGCAAGCTACCCGTGACATATTCGATATGCCAAACACAGTAACAACTGTCATAATGGAGATGTTACAGGTCCCGCTCGAGCAAATCGATGAACAACGGGAGGACCATGACCGTGATACATACATACATATATATATATATATATATATATATATATATATATATTCCATAAATGAGTGCAGTCATTCTATGTCTATCCGACTTTTTCTGACAAGTTTCTGACAAGTTTCACTCAGCGTGATATTTCCGTGTCCATTCTTTTATTAAGCAAATTTCATGATTTCTGTTTTCCTTGTGGTGACACAGTATTCCATTGTATAGTCGTACAATAGTTCCTTTATCCATTCACAGGCACTTGGGTTGTCTTTTTAGGGATTCCATATTGTTTTTCAAAAAAGGCTGGGCCAGTCTGCATTTTCTCCCACCATGAACGAGACTCCCTCTCTCCCCACATTGGCTCTATCATTGATTGTTCTTGTTCATTTTTATGTGTGTCAGTTTCTGTGGCACAAGATAACATTTCTTTGTTGTTTTGATTTGTATCTCCCTGATGATTAGTGATTTGCAGAAGTTTTGCATACACCTTATGACTATTTCTATTTCTTCTTTGAGGAAGTATCTCTTCATTTCTCCTCCCCATTTTGATGGGGTTGTTTGTTTTTTCTTGTAAAGTTTTACTAGTGCCTTGCATATCTTTGGTATTGACTCCTAATTAGAAGGGTATTGGGTAAATAATTTCTCCCATTATGTAGGCTGTCTTTGTATGTTGGTCACTATTTCTTTTAAAGCACAGAAATTTCTTAGCTTAAGGTAGTTCCATTTTTTGCTTCCACTTGATTGGTCAATGGTGTTTCATCTTTGAAGAAGCCTTTAGCTTCTGTGTCATGGAGGGTTCTGCCTACAATTTCATCCATGTATCTTCTGAATTTAGGTCTGATGTTGAGGTCTTTAATCCATTTGACCTGACTTTTGTGCATGATGTTAAATAGAGGTCTGAGTTTTTTTATTCTTTTTTCATCAAACTGCCTTTTGACTGTTACTTCTATTGTAGTTCTCCTATCCTCCTTTATTTTATAGGATGTATATTTCACTGTTCCTTTGAGATCATTAAGCATTTTCACTGATTCATCTCTGAATTTTTTATAAGATAGATTACATATGCAGGTATTCCTTCTTGAGACTTTAGGGCACCTATTTTCACCCCCTCTTCATGGTGGGGTTCTCTGCTGTTTCATGGTACCTGTGGTAGCCCGGAGGTGGTTCTTTCCAATATACTACTAGCATCCTGCCTCACTACCAGTGAGGACTCTGGGGAAGTTAGGTGGGTGGTGGTCTCTTCTTTTCTCGACAAGTATATTCCTTTATAAATTGGTTCTCCCATGTATTTGTGTGGAGATTCTACTACTGATTCAGTAAATGTGTTATTTTGCTTGAACTTACTGTTACTTTTTGATTATGGTTGTATTGTTTCTTGTGCTCACTATTACCTTTTGATTATGATTGTATTGTTTCTTGTGCTCACTATTACCTTTTGATTATGATTGTATTGTTTCTTGTGCTCACCATTACTTTTATGGGTTTGGGAAGAGTCTTAATTGGAGTCGGAGCTAATGTACTTTTGAATTAATATAGTTGGGACACCCAGACTGCCCAGGTGAGAGTTCCGTATAAAAGGCCAATTTGTGGATCTTATGAGTTATTAGTTGGGGGAGATTAAGTGTAACTCACTCAGAAAACCATGCCAACTGCTCACCTGACCTGTGACATTAGCAGCTAGGTGTACAGAACACATTCAAGTCTGTGTCAAACACTGTCAACTTGCTCTTCTCCAGGAAAAAAACCTTTCCACTGAGTCAAGTTTGTCACTCACAGCTCCAGAAATTGTTCTTTTTGTTGTTGTTGTTTGTTTTGATAACTTAAGAATAAATAATATAGACAACCAAACTTTGGCTAGACTCACAAGAAATAAAAGGGAAAGTATTCAAATACATAGGATAGGAAATTAAAGGGGAGAAATTAAACAGGGACCTCAAAAATCCAAGACACAGTGAGAGAGTTCTATGAACATTTTTACTCAGTGATATTGGAGAATCTAGGAGAAGCTGACAGATTCTTAAAAACATGTTATTTCCCAAAACTGAACGAAGAGGAAATAGCCTTAACAGGCCAAACATGACCAAGGGAATTTAAACAGTATGAAGAATCTCTCTCAAACTAGAGTCCTGGTCCAGATGGGGATAATTTATGAGTTCTTTCCAATATTCAGGGAGACTTTCCGGCATTAATCCACAAGCTTTTCCAAAATATCAAAGAAATAGAAAATCTTCCTATTACCTTATACAAATCCAACATTAACCTGATACCCAAAGAAGACAGAGAGATTTTTTAAAGTGAAATAATCAGATTCACAAATAAACCTCTGAAAAGGAAGAAAGCAACAGGCCGCAGAGATTCCACCAGGCTGTGCTCCAGACTGTCTCATTTGGGCCAAGCAGGAGAGGCTGGATAAGTACCATCTCATGTCCACAAAGAGCCTGACAGCTCACCTGCCCCCAAAGAGCCCCGAAAACCTCCAGAACTCAATCGCCACCAATGCCAATCTCCACAGTCTCAGTTGGACCTCATCCATGAGTGAATCTGCTGAAATATCCAGATATTCAGGACTTGTGACTGAAATCTTCAGGCTCACATGGAACTGGGAATCGGTGACCTCCTTCCATCTCCCTGAGCATCCAGAAGCCTGGCAGTCAGGCCCACAAACTGCCTCTGGTGCCTTTTAGACTCATTAATAGCCATGATCCAGAGATTCAGAAATAAACCTTGGAAGAGGAAGACAGCAACGTGCCACAAATATGCCTCCAGACCCTAGTCACCATCCAGTTAAAAATTTAATTATAGCTGTATCACACTATTTAAAAACTTAGAATTCCTGGAGACATAGAGTGTATACGAGATACTCTATACAAAGGCTTAAGGGCTCCAGAATGATATAGCAATTTTCATTCACTTTCCTGTAAGGAAATTTTTTGGATCATCTTTAGCAGATTACTCAGAACAAGAAATACAAAATAGATTACTATGTTCTGCTTTAAGGGCAGATCTTAGGGATTGGGGTGGAATAATTTGAAATATGGTGGTGAGAATATGTAATGGTGGTGCGATTGGTGTTGGAATACTGAATAGTCAATTATAGTGAACAGCTTTATAAAAATAAAATAAAATTTAAAAACAAAAATAAATTTTAAAAAACTGAGCGAAAAGAGAGAGAGAAATCTGCAGATCAATGCTCTTAATAGACATCAGTGTCCTTAATAGACATCAATGTCAACATTCTCTACAAAATCTTACCAAGTTGAATTCAACAGCACATAAAAAAATCATATCAAGTGGATAAATCTATCCCAATGCTGCAAGGATAGTTCAATATACAGAAATCAATTAACATGGTATACTACATCAGTAAAAAAAGATAAAAATCTAATAAAATATGATAAAAGTATTATATCAATGAATAAAAGAAAACTTTAGACAAAATCCAACATCAACTTATGATAAAAACCACAAACAAAATAAGAGGGAAAGAATCTTCTGAAGTTATGAAGAGTATGTATAACAAACATAGAGCAAATGTTATTCATAATGGTTAAAAGCTAAAAACAGTCCCCCTGAAATCAGGTACAAGGTAAGAATGTCCACTGTCTCCACTCTTATTCAACATTTTATTAGAAGTCTTACCAGTAGCAATAAAGCAAGAAAAGGAAACCATAGGGGTCAAAATTGGAAAAGAAGTCAGATCATCTCTATTTGCAGATGAGATGATACTATACATAGACGATCCAAAAGAGTCCAAAGAAAAACAAAACTTCCTAGAAACAATAAACCAATACAACAAAGTGGCCAAATGCAAAGTGAAACATAAAAATCAATTTCATAATTACATACAAATAATGAATCTAAGTATAAAGATTTCAAAGAATCTGTTCCTTTCAATATAGTGTCCAAGAATTTCAAGTACCTAGGAATCAACTTATGGAAAGAGGTGAGATATGTATACTATCAAACCTTCAAAACACTTAAGAAACAAAGATAAAGACTTTAGAAAATGGAAAATTATTCTATAGTCTTGGATTGGAAGAATCATAATTGTCAAACCTAATATCTTACCTAAACTACTGTATAGATTCAATGAAATACCTACCCAAATTCAGACATTCTTCAAGGACTTAGAACACTCCATAATAAAGTTTGTATAGAATCATACAAAACTCCAAAGAGCCAAAATCATATTGAAAAATAGGAACCTGGGAGGTATTGCATTATCTTTCACCCAGACTGTAAAACCAAAGTGATTAAAGCAGCATGATATTGGAATAAGGATAAATTCTGACAATGGATAAGAATCAAATATTTAAGGACAACTCCCCACATATATAGTTAGGCAGTGTTTGGCAAAGGTGCTGAGAGCATGAAATAGAGAGTACAGACAGCTTCTTCAATAAATTGATAACAAATGATGTTATCACATGCAAAAATTGGATTATAACATCTAAAAAATTAAAGCTGGATCTATATCTCACACCTTATACAAAAGTCAATTTAAAGTGAAACAAGACCTCGAGACCAGACCTGGATTTATAAAGTACATTAAGAAAAATATAGGCAGAACGCTCCTACATCTGGAACTTAAGGCTGTAATTAGTGTTATTGTGCCATTGAGAGAGGTGACAGAATCAAAAGTAAACCAAAACAAATAGTACTATATCAAATTAAAGAGTTTCTGCATGGCAAAAGAATCTTGGGCTAAAGATAAAAGATTGTGTACTGAATGGGAGAAATATTTGTGGTTAACAAATTAAATAAAGGCTTGATAGTCAGGATATATAAAGTACTAACAACTATCAGCAATAAAAAATACCAATACCTTAACAAAAATGGGGAAAAGAAAAATAACAGGGACTTGTTCAAGGAAGACAACAGGAGCATGAAAAACTGCTCACCGTCACTTATTAGAGGGAAGTCCAAATTGAGACAGCAACAAGACACCATATCACATCAGTTAGAATGTGGCATATCAAAAATAATAGGACAAATATGTGTTGGCAGGGTTGTGGTGAAAAAGGAACTCTCATCTACTGCTGTTGGTAATGCTGTCAGGTTCAACCCCTACGGAAAATAGTACGGAGGGTTCTCAATAAACCTAAAATTGAGCTACTATGTAATCCAGTAATTCTACTTTGGGGTATCTACACTCAGGACACAAAAACATTTATTCAAAAGGATGTGTGCACACCATTATTCATGGAAGATCTCAGTACAATAGCTAAGATTAAGAATTAACCTACATGTTCAACAACAGTTAAATGGATCATGAAGATATGGTATATACACAAAATGGAATTCTATACAGTTGTAAGGAATAAAGAACCGTGCAATTCACTGCAACATGAATGGTACTGGGAGATATGATGTTAAATGGAGTGAGGCAGAAGAACAGAAGACAATAACACTTAAACGCAGTATTTAGAGTAGTTTAATAAGGAAATCCATTGTTTTAAGAGGGTGGGGTGCCAAGATCACCCTTGGTCCCAGATACCATGGAGAAGGAAAGAAGTCAAGTGAAGGGGAAGGGGAGAAAATGTAGATGAAATACAATGGGGCTTGGGGCCAAGGGGATTCAGGCATGTCACTGGTGACAGGAATGGCAGAGCTAAATATCCCAATCACAGACTCAACAACACTGAAGTCACGAGATCCAAATGTTAATGACCAAAGGTAAAAGATAAGTTTGTTAATATGGCAGCTTGCACTGAGGAGGGAGGGTGGAACTGCTGATGTAACACTATGTCAAAACCCCAACTATGGATAGCTTTGTAACTCATGCTGCTTTAAGAAAATTTGGGGGAAAAGAGAGAAACATCCGAACCATGGTAATTCCATAGTAAGTGGGAAAGGGGAAAATGGCTGGTGAAATTTGCGCATTTTTATTTTAGTAGTAGGTCAACAGACGTGCTATGCATTTAATAAATATTTATTAAATTATAAGGAAATATATTGTATTTCCATGTTGTAAAAATTAAATATCATTAATATGAAAATACAAAAGCATACTGTATTTTTATGTTGTAAAACTTTAAAATAGTGAGAACACAATGACATATTTCTTAACATTTTGGAAGAAAAAACACTCAAGCGAAAACAGCCAAATAAAACAGACAGATATATCTTGCCCTGTTGTTGCCAATATTTGAAAATCTGCTAGTTGGAGTTTGTTTAAGAAAAACTCTAAGTCCTTAGAAAAACAAGGAATTTTAGACAAATTCCAATTCTCTGTGACTGTATTCCTCTTAAGCATATCGTAACATACGTTAATGTCTTTCTAGCTAAAAGTCATCTCTCCATCTCAAGTGACACAGTTATTTAGAACCCACTTAGGGACATTTGGGGGCTATAAGGATGAGATGAGAGAGCCAAACTAAAATTCTGGTCAAGCTGGGGTAAGGGTGTGAAGGTCTTTCAAAGAATATCTGTGGTTAGCCCAGGCAATGGAAAGGCTTCAGTTCTTTAAAGGAATTCTTTGGTTGCATAACAATACCCAGAAGATGAGAAAATATATTTGGAGATGTGACCCTTCCCCTATGTCTGTGTCCCTTCTCAGTTGATTTTTGGAGGTGTACCTAAGAAATATTGTGATGCATGTACCTGTGAGGTCGTCAGTGGGCCAGGATCCCAGCTGGCATGCCTTGCAGGTGTACTCGTCAAAGACATACTCATTCTCTTTACAGGGTGTACAGGTCCAACAACAGCTCACTTCTCCCTTCCGGATCACCTAAGGAAATTATTTTTAATGTTGGTTAATTTTTGCATAGATTAATATCCATCAATATTTTATTCAAATATATTACTTTTAAAATCAGAAAGTGCTTTTACAGAAATTCTTTAAAATGTCATCAGAGGTAGTAAATTATTAAATATTCTAACTTTATGAATAGTTATGAGTATTAATATTTTCTTTTTAAAATTAAAGAAATTAAGGTAAAGTATAAATTTAAGTAGCCTTAATCTAAATGGCCAGTCCAACATAATAAAATTGTTTTGGTGATAAGGGAAACTATTTTATTAAATGAATTACTTGGATAATTAACCTTTTATACCTATATTGAAATGTCTGTCTGTGTCCATTTGTAAATTAGAACACTTATAGTTATATTTGTGTATATAACTGAAATTTCTCTGAAATCTGTGCATTTCTATAAGTAAAATTTTTTTTCCTCTGGAATTTTTCCTCTGGAAAATGTTCTTTCCACTACAAGTTGAATAATAGTCTGTTAAAGGTGCTAACTACTAGTTACTAACTATTGTAGCATAAAGGTAGCCGTAAAAATACATAAACAAATAAGTATGGCTATATTTTTGTAAATCAATAGAACAATAAAACTGTAAACTATAGAAACTTAAATTAGTCCTGTGGGCTGCAGTTTTTCAACTCTCACTGTATACCATAACAAAGCCTGCATAATTTTTTAGCTATTAGGGCATTCATCAGGTTTATTCTTATGTGTTTATTTCTTTGAGTATTGTGCTTGCTGAATCTTCAGAATTCCTCTTGGAATATTTCACAGCTTACAGTAAAGTATTTTGTCATCAATCTTAATCATCAATGAACAAAAACCTCAAATGTGCACTAAAATGTAGAAGTGATCATCATGAATAGAAAAAAGTCATCTGTCCCAAGTCCAGGGGTCAGACTGCCTGAGACATACTGTTACCACAGTGACTATTTGAGAAAGAAGTTATTTTGACACCATTTACCAGTAACAGTGAACCCCAATAGATATTCGTTTAATTTTCATTATATTGTTATCCTTTCTTTGTCTTTTACTTATTGTAAGTGTATTTAGCTCTTACTTTTTAGAGTAATTCAGCCTAAAATTATCTTTCCATTGCTCTCAAACTAATAGGTCTCCCTCCCCTTATCTACTTTCCACAACACTTATCATTGCTCAATTACAGCTCTATTCAATATGGCAAGACCTGTTTCCAGTGACCCTCAGTGAAGGGCCAACCTCAATCACTGAGTGTTTCCTTCAGCCTTTGTCTTGCACTGGCCAGCCTTGCGTGCGACTGTGATCTTAGCCACTAGCTGTTGGTGTTGCCAACCTGCGTTTCCTTCCTTTCGTATGCTTTCAGAGTCGTGGTCTCCAGTGTTTTGCTCAATGCACATTTATTTACTCTGAATGCTTTGGCATTCCATAATCTTTCTTTGTTAACATATTCAACTTTTTCATAAGTTAATTATTAGCATATCTTCAGCCTTGCTTCTCATCAATCCAATGCCTGGTACTTTATTCAAAAGGTATATCTTGTATAAAATTATTAGCTCATTTATTTCTTAATGAACATATCACCATTACAGGATGCTGGTGATCATAAAGTTTTGCTGCATTTAGATAAATCTTGTAGAATTAAATTATTACATAATTAAATTATTACATAATTTTGACCCATTTATATCAACGGTTACATTAGGAAGTGTTTGTTAGATACATGTTAAGTTAGTTGGATATCAATGTGCTTTCTACTCTATCTGTGATGTTTATTTCAGAAAAGCATTCCTAAAGACTTGCATGAGTGAAAATGTAAGGCAGAAATGACTCATTAATTGGTTGAGACATTGCAACTACTAAGACAACTGCAATAAAATTTATATAAAATTAATGAGATAAAAACCCAATATCTAATCATAAACTTATAATGTAAAGGATAACCAAGCATCTAAATAAATAAATAATAACTGCTTTTGAATTTACAAAACAATTAAAGAAGCTTCTATCCTTACCTTTATCTGACCTTTCTCACAGGGCTCACTACAGACAGATCTGATAATGTGGTTTTTCTTGGACCATACTTCATCATCATCCATTTTTAATTCTCCATTGTCCCAGCTTCCAACATTGATATAATCAAAATAATCTTTTCCCATTTCCTTGAAATTCATTATTTCATACCTTAAGAATAAAATATGTAATCACTTTACTAAGAATAAAAATGTTTCACCATAAAATGTAATACATTTCATTCCCTACAAAATATATTTACTATCATTTTAGTGAGACTGGAATTTTCCATGACAGTCCACTTAGAATAACCTGTCTGCTATTTCACTTTGTCTTCAGAACCCCCCATTTTTATCCCACTTTTAATCTTACACCTGAAATAGAAAATCGTTCCATGTGAGAAGGTGACTTGACCTTAGCAGGATGAAAGGCAATTTTGAAATAACTTCAAGAGGTTTAAAAGTACACTGTTGGGCTTCTAAAAACAGTAGAAAGGTTTTCATCTGTACTCAAGTAAATTGTTAAATTTTCGTTTTCTAACCAAGTGAGAAATTTTTGTAATCTTTTATCCTGGGAAAAGACCTGGTTTAATCTTTCTTACTTTATCCTCTATGCATGGCTAAATTCAAGGTATAAAGATATTTTCAAAAGGGATGTTTATTTTATTCTAATTTTGGTTTTGGGGACACACCTGGAGATGCTCTGAGATTACTTCTGGCTCTGAGCATTGGAACTACTCCTAGCATACTCTGGGACCAATGGGATTGATCCCAGGTCATTGCAGCAAGGCAGATACCCTACAGCTGTAGTATCACTTTGGCCCCGCAAGACAGATGTTTAAGGTCAGTCAGAAATTAGTTCCTGAAGCACCTCATCTTCTGAAAACTGCTGGGAGCGGAGCATACCCTGGCAGGGAGACTGGAAGAGAGCTGTGTTGAAGGGAAGGCCAGAGACAATGGTGGATCTTGTGGCACTGGGACATCGCATGCCTGAAACACTAACATTAACAATATTGTAAATCATGGTGACTCAAATGCAAATATTTTATTCAGCGGTAGGGCGTTTGCCTGGCACGCAGCCAACGTGGCCGACCCGAGTTCGATTCCTCCGCCCCTCTCGGAGAGCCTGGCAAGCTACCGAGAGTATTGGATATGCCAGACACAGTAACAACAAAGTCTCCAATGGAGATGTTACTGGGCCCGCTCGAGCAAATCGATGAACAACGGGAGGGCCTTTACCTTTATCTTATTCATTTTTTAATTTTAATTTTCTTGTTTTGGGGCTACAGGCTTGGTTGGGTTCAGGGATCATTCCTGTCTCTAAACTCAAAAATTACTCCATGGGGCCGGAGCAATAGCACAGCGGGTAGGGTGTTTGCCTTGCATGCAGCCGACCTGGGTTTGATCCCCAGCATCCCATATGGCCCCCCAAGGACCACCAGGAGTGACTCCTGAGTACAGAGCCAGGAATGGCCCCATGGCATCCCTGGGTGTGACCCAAAAAGAAAAAAATTACTCCTGGCGGGCTGAGGGAGCCATATGGGATATCAGGGATCGAACCTAGGTCAGCCGCATCAAGGCTGTCCTACCCACTGTACCATTGCTCTGTTTCCTAGAATATGAAATAGTTCAATGCAGGGAGTTACTAGGACTTTGTAAAATCTTTGCTTTCAGTAGTAGCTATTATTCCTGTTTTTGAGCACATGGATTGAGATAAAAAGTGGGAAAAGCTAGGGTGCTAATTTGTAGCGTTTTTCTTATATATAAGAAAATGTCCCCGGGAATTTTAAAAATAATTTTCTGATCTAAGTTTTTGTGAACAACACTACCAACGGTATTTGGTGTTCTCATATGCTTTAGGTTACCAGGATTTACAGGATTGGCACTAGGAACCTTTCACGTGTTTAGCATATCTAGTTACCTGGAAAGAAGAAATTCAGCATTCAAGTTTAAGAGTCCAGTATTACACTCAGATCAGTGCTTAGTAAAGAAATGCTAAGAACATATTTCACACCAATACCTTGCAGCTACATTGCAAAATATTACCATTCAGAGTTTCACTTCCAGTGATATTTTGTGTTGTTACAGCTTTTTAAGAAAACTGAATCATTATTTATTTATATTAGCTGTTCATTGTAGCTTTTTAGTCATTACTAATTTGGAATAACTGTCTAAATTCCACTTCTAGATCAAAACTATGCATCCGCAAGATACAAAAAAAAAGAAGAAAAAAAGTTTTTCATCTTTCTCCGCTGTCAGTGTGCCCACATGACTCAGCATGTAATGAATGAGTCAAGGTGCAAACACACAGAGCCCTGAGATAAGAAGCTTTCATATATATGCAGTGGACCACCTCAGATTTATGAGTTCCCAAGACATGAGCAAGTGTCGATGAGCATTGGAGGGAGCTGCCTTCTTAACAGAGACCTGACTGTATCATTTCTTTCCAGAATAAGCCCCCAACCCATTTCTTCCAGTTCTTAACTGTGACAAGGTCTAGCTCAAACTTAATGATTGAGACTCAAGAATAAAAATTGTTATATCTGATAGAGAAGTAATTTCAAGAAAAACTAAGCCTTAATTTTTGTTCAAATTAATCAACTTGTTTTAATTGACTTATATATGCCAAATATCCACTTTGGATTTATCCTGTCAGATTTTAGTAATTATATCTTACAATTCAAATAGAGAGATACAATCATTAGTGATACGGCAGTGAAAGTGATAGGCATAAAAAGATTGCATTCATCTGGGGAACATAAAGTAACAAAATAGGAGATTAATGCCCAAGAATAGCCGAGATCAGTACCAGGAGGATTACTCCATGCCTTAGAGGCCAGCCGGACATTCTAGGGGAAAGCGCAGCTCAGATAGAGAAGGGAGCACCAAATAAAGGGTGTTTGAAGATCCTCCAGGAGGGGAGATGCATGTTGAAAGTAAACTATGGACCGAACATGATTACCACTCAATGCCTCTTTTGCAGACCAGAAAACCCAAAAGGAGAGAGAACAAAAGGGAATGCTCTGCTACAGAGGCTGGGTGGGATGGGGGCAATGGGGGTGGGAGGGTTACTGGGATCCATGGTGGTGGAAAATGGGCACTGGTGGAGGGATGGGTATTTGATCATTGTATAATCAAAACCCAAGCACAACAAATTGTAAGTCTACAACTGTACCTCATGGTGTTTCACTAATAAAAATTAAAAAAAAAAGAAAGTGTAACATTAGAAACTCATTGTAGCATGAGAAACCACCATTAATAATCTGGTAAATCATGGAACCTCAGTCAATAAAAAATAAAGTCCTTTCCCTGTCCCTGTCCTCCCATTGTTCATTGATTTTGCTCGAGTGGGCCCAGTAACGTCTCCATTTTCAGACTTCTTATTATTGTGTTTGGCATATCGAATACGTCATGGGTAGCTTGCCAGTCTTTGCCATGTGGGCCAGATACTCTCGGTAGCTTGCCGGGGCTCTCCGGGAGGGGCAAAGGAATCAAACTGGAGCTGGAGCGATAGCACAATGGGTAGGGCATTCGCCTTGCACGCAGCCAACCAACGTGGCCAACGAGTTCGATTTCTCCGCCCCTCTCGCAAAGCCTGGCAAGCTTCTGAGAATATCTCGCCTGCATGAAAAAACATAAAGTGTTATACCAAAATTTAATTTAAAATAAAAATGAAAATCATGGAAAGAGTACTTTAAAATGAGAAATCATGAATGATTGTAACTGTTATTCAATTTTCAGAGCTATAATATATATTTTATTTTTCACCAAAAGTGAGATAAACTGAATGTTTGAAATTTAGTCATACTTAAATTTTAGGCAACTATTAAAAACATATAATGGTCATAACCATGACAATTGTACATATTTTCTCAGAAAAAAATGAGATTCTCCTTACCGAAGTGGGAGAAGCAATGTTCTCCTTAGGAGACTTGTAGTTTATTTTGAGGGTGGGAACTACAACTGTCAATAACTAAATAATTAATTGTCTCTCTGTCTTTATCTATATCTCATTTGACCCCTGTCATACACACACACACACTACACATACTCATTTCTACAACATTCTATTCCTTTAATTTCATTCCCATACCTCTATGTCCACATAAATAGTAACTTAGTTAATCCTTTCTACCCTCTTCTCTGACTCCCAACATTTTTTTTATTAATTACCTACAATTTGTAATTAAATTATACTTAATTTTGTAAAGTGGCTTATAGAGGGGCTAGAGCAATAGTATAGAAGGTAACTCATTTCCATTGAATTAAGTTTTCTAAGATTTGATCCCAGCACCCCCTGAACCCCAGCAGGAGGGATACCTGAATTCAGAGTCAGGCATAAGCCCAGAGCACTGCAGGGTAGCTCTGTAGCACTGTCTTCCCATTGTTCATCGATTTGCTCGAGCAGACCCAGTAACGTCTCCATTGTGAGACTTGTTACTGTGTTTGGCATATTGAATATGTCACAGGGAGCTTGCCAGGATTTGCCATGCGGGCAAGATGCTCTCAGTAGCTTGCTGGGCTCTCCAAGAGGGGCGGAGAAATAGAACCCAGCTCTGTAGGTCTGCTGTGCGCAAGGCAAATGCCCTACCGCTGTGCTATAGCTCCAGCACTGGCTTTATAGTCAACAGTAAATAAATAAATAAATAAATAAACAAATGGCCATATATATTATAGTCCAACAAACATTATTTTTGAACATAATAGAATCTAAATGAAGGTAAGACCTAACTGAACAGAAGCAAAGAACTTTCTAAATGGTCATAACCATGACAGTTATATCTGTTTTCTCAGAAGAAAATGAGATTTTCTTTACCAAAGTGGGAGAAGCACTTAGGAGAATTTCATCTTTATTTTGAGGATGGAATTGTGGAGATTATTAGATTTATATGGCCCTAAAAACTCACTCACTGTATAGTTCTAATGCCAAGGTGCTTTCAGAAAAGGTTTTACTTTTAAAGAAGCAAAAATTACTGAATAGATATTGATCCATGCAGGAAAATATTTCTGAAAATATAAACTTATATTAAAGGGAGACCAGTAAACTTGGTTGATAAATCTTTAAACCTTTAATTCTGATAGAGAAAGACTTTTCATTAAATAAATAGAGACATTTAAAGTGCAACATGAAAAACATAAAAAGAAATCAATTTTTTCCTCATTTGGTGATTGTGCTTAAATTGTTCTCTGTCCTTGTTCGGTTACTAATTGATGGTGCTGCTCGTAAAATACCTGTTTTTCCTCTCTAAAATTCAGTTTTATCCCAAAAAACCTATGACTGTTTTTTTAAGGTCCTTCCATGATCAAAACTAAATTTGTCATTGTGTAAATCAGCTTAATGCTTTCAAACTTCTAATGTTCTAGCTTTGCTTTTTGTTTGCCAGGTGTTTATTTTTGTTAAATTGATACTCTTTTTATACTTTATCATTTTGAATAAGTAATTTTTCCCCAGTATTTTTCAGTTGGCTTTTCAACCATCGATCTTATATTAAATTTTTTATGTCTCAAAGATTTGATATATAAGTAAGTAAGTAAGGCCCTCCCGTTGTTCATCCATTTGCTCGAGCGGGCCCAGTAACGTCTCCATTGGAGACTTTGTTGTACTGTGTCTGGCATATCGAATATGTCATGAGGAGCTTGCCAGGCTCTGCCGTGCGGGCGAGATACTCTCGGCAGCTTGCCGGGCTCTCCGAGAGGGGCGGAGGAATCGAACTCAGGTCGGCCATGTTGACTGCGTGCAAGGCAAACGCCCTACCACTGCGCTATCACTCCAGCCCTCAAAGATTTGATATATATCCTTAATTTATCTCTATCAACTTAAGTTAGTGTTATGTGACATTATAAAATACAAAAAATTGTGTAATTCTAAGCTCCCTTTATTTACATTATATTGGAAAAAATATATCTCCATACATGTAGCAAGTTGTTAAAGTTTTTGCTTTAGAAAGTCAATTATAGGACGAAGGACATAGCTTAATTGTATGAACCTGAAATAAAATGCTAGCACCATAATCTCTCATCACCACAAAAAAAAAACCCTATTCAATATTGCCCTACAGGCCCAGGTACCATCACACACCACCATTTACAGCCCTGGAAACAGCCCTGTAGGGCCAGAGCAGCACCACACCCTTGGCTCATTGTATTGAATCACCAGGACTTTTTGTCTGAGTGGCACCCAGAGTAGCCACCTTGAACTGCCTCTGCTCAGCTACAGTCAAGAGAGCAGTGAAGCCTTTTTGCACCGCAATTCCTGGTTGAATCTTAACATCATGGAGCCAAGGAGATTGTGCTTTAAAGG
This sequence comes from Sorex fumeus, assembly GCF_029834395.1. NCBI lineage: Eukaryota > Metazoa > Chordata > Mammalia > Eulipotyphla > Soricidae > Sorex > Sorex fumeus. The sequence goes on from NW_026606083.1 coordinate 1,525,280, forward strand.
GACAGACAATAAATATTTCAAGCTTTTTCAGATGATCTCTGTTGAGACTATTCAGTGGTGTTTATGCAGTGTGAAAACAGCCATAGACAGAATCTAAATAAATAAGTGGCACTTTGTTTAAACAATATATTTGCAAAAAGAGACAGCAGATTAAAGCTGATCCCAGACCTTAGTTTGCCCGGCTGTGATCTATACTATTGGGTTAATAGTAAAGGTCCATATTAATTATCTGTAAATCTGTGATCATAGTGCTGTTGGCAATAAAACACGACCTAATGTTAATTAACTGAGAAGGAGAGCCTGATCCTCATTGTCATTAAGCTATTTATAGTCCACCTATCATTCTTAGTGCGATATTTATATGTTTTCTACAGAAATATTAACGCATTGGTGAAGGAGTTAATTCTCCACAACATGCTGGGGACATTCCATTGCGCTATAACCTTCTGTAAGGTTAAGAATTCTAATCTGACAGGCATCAAGCATTTCACTGAAGAACTGTGGGAGCTCACTTGATTGCACAGAGAGTGGGGTATTTGCTTTGCATTTTGCCTACACGTTTGATCCCCAGCACCCATATGGTCCTTGGAGACACATCAGGAGTTATTCTTGGGTGCAGAGCATAGCCAGGTGTGGCCTCAAAACAAAAGACTTGTGGATTGAAAGTAGTCTAATTTGATGTGTGGGTTTAAAAACAATGTTAAAATTTACTCTTATAAACCCAGAAGTGAGTGAGTCTGAGTGAGCTGCCATCTCTCCCACTTTCCTCTATGTGGGCTCTTCTTATGACTAATTTCTTTTAAAAAATATTTTAGTCATTAGGAAATTACGAAGTTATTCATGATTGCGTTTCAGTCATAAATCCCTTCACCACTATGCACTTTCATCCATCAGTGCTCCCTGCTACCCAGTTGCTTCTCACCCACCAATCTGTCTCTCTGAGAGTAACTGTTAAATGGGTTTTTGGACTATGGCTACAGTATTGTTACTAACAGGGCTCCATTCAGACCACTTTGCTACCTTTCAGCACCACCTCCTCCTTCCAGTGGAACACCTCCTCTATCACAGTTGTTGCCTTCTCCCTGTCCTGTCTTCCCCCCAACCTCCGCCACAAATGGCAGATTTCCTACTAAAGATCACTTTCATTTTCTTTGTTAAATTTTTAAGGGAACCCTAACCACCCCAGTTTGTAATGTCTTTTATCTAGCAGAGCTACACCTTTTTTTTACATCATGCCGATAAATACATTTCTTAGAAAATGATGTAATAGGATTGATCCCTGTTGATTAGTTGTACATGGCTAGGTGTTAAGCCAAGAAGATTAAATTAGGACATGCTAGGGGAAAAGGGAGCTCAGATAGAGAAGGGGGCACCAAATAAAGGGTGTTGGGAGGATCCTCCCAGGTGGGAGAAGCATGCTGAAAGTAGACTATAGACCAAACATGATTGCCACTCAGTGCCTCTTTTGCAAACCACAACACCCAAAAGGAGAGAGAGAACAGAGGGGAATGCCCTGTCACAGAGGCAGTGTGGGATGGGGGGTGGGAGGGATACTGGGATCCGTGGTGGTGGGAAATGGGCACTGGTGGAGGGATGGGTATTTGATCATTGTATAATTGAAACCCAAGCACAAAAATTTGTAAGTCTACAACTGTACCTCATGATGTCTCACTAATAAAAATTTTAAAAAAATAAAAAGTTGTTCATATAAAAAATTAGGACATGGACTCCATCATTTAATTGGCAATGTCTTGGATGAAGAAATTTAACTTTTGTATGCATTAATCTATGAAAGTTCAACCATAAAAGAAAATAAGTTTCCCATGATGATAATATTAGTTAAATCATAGAGGACTAGTTTATCATTTGATTCAGAAAACTCACATTTAAATATTGTTTAAATTATTTGCAAATATAACTGGATTAGTGGAAAAAACATCTAAAACTCACATTTTTAATGAGGCTGGTTCATTCCATTAGAGGTTGATTTTGATGATTCATTAATAAGTCAATGTAATATTCAACCTTAAAAATGTATGGAATTTTTTAACAATCGTTAATTCCCAGAAATTCTTTGAAAAATGTCATAATGTCCTTTAGAGACAATACATTTAATCTCAGTCTTAAGTAGATTCATATTTTTAAAGAGGATATGTATGAGTGTCCTAAAATGCCTCCATTAAGCATAATTAATAGAACTGGAGTTTTTGAGCATCCCTATATCATCTGGTTTGTAAAACTGGCTTGGGGCACAGGACAGGAAAACTATTTGACTTGGCAGAGTTTCAGTCATCAGTCTTGTCAGTGCTCTAGGAAAGCTCAGAGGAGAAAAAATAAAATCCATGTGCAGATATGCATATATCAGAGAATAGTCCTTAACCTGAGCTTCAGAAGAGCTTTTTGATCTAAAAGCATAAAAACTTGACAACAGTTTGATCCCCAACATAAAAAGAAGTATGAAATTGAAAGCATGAAATCAGTAATCATTAAAACAAATAAGTGGTTCATAAAAATAAAACTACAAATCTTAACATATATACGTAATATAAAGTTTTCCTTGGTCCTAGAAAAAATGCCTCCCTTAGCATTTTGAATGACTTAAAATTGGGATGTCATCAGTTAAAATTCACCTTAACAAACATCGCACTGGAGGAAAATTTTACAAGAATATATCAGAAAATATAGTCTTCCTTTTTGATTGCGTGTCTTGGAACTAGCTTTCATGTCAAATACCCACCATGTGAGACGGTATCAGCTGCATAAGGGGCAAGCTGCAGCTCAGTTGAGGGATGTGGAAGTAAGGTAGCTGCTACAATGCGTGGGCACATGAAATAAGAATCATGGGGGCACTATAGAGGACATTTCTTGGCACGGTGAGTTGCAAACAGAATGTAAAGATCCTCTCCTAGCACAGACGACAAAGATAAGCTGTTGCTGAATGAATAATTAGGATTTAAAAGTGGGAAGCCAAGTGACACTGGCTGTTCTGATTCAGGTAGAATAAAGGTCCAGCCCTACAATTACTTAGAGTATAATTACAATTGCATTAGTCCCAGTGAAATAAAGTCACACATGTCCAGAGTCACTTAAGCATTTGGACTATGAAATAAATGTGAACTCTGATAGATTTCAAGTACTTAATGACTTTCCCTGTAGTCTGACCTAAGTATGTTGGTATTTCTCAGTCTCTTTTACATAAATAGTCAAGGTGAAATTTCAGAAATTTCAAAAACTGGTTATTTATTTCTTCTTCCTGTTTCCCCTTTTTTAATTGAATCATCATGAATTAAAAACTTACAAGAATATTTATTATCAAGTTTGAGGCATATACTGTTCCAATACCGATCCCTTCACTAGTGCACAAAGGGTGATTCAGGCTTGTGAATGGAGGAACTTACCCAGATAGAATATAATAAGTAATTTAGTTTCATAATATATTTTTGATACATAAAACAATTTTTAGATAATTAAACAGCTGTCAATACAAGAATTCATGTATGGGATAACATGAGGAACAGGAGCAGAGGGCTACTAGGTCTTTGATCATCTATAATAATGTGGGACTCCTGTATCTGAAATACCAGTTGATACCAATAGCACGCTTTATACATCATCGTCATTAGTTTGCTGGTCATAGAACACAGTGTCTCCTTCTCTGTTTGCTCTTTGTAATTTCAAAACTAGCCAAACAAGACCAGGAAACCTAAATAAAAGCAAAGAAAAAAACCCCATGTGACATCCCAGGACAAAGTGATTAATGCTGTCCAGGTTATTGTTTTCAGTATGATTGTATCAATACCTTCCTGGGGAGTCTCCATTTTCATCAAATAGGATCATATCTCCAGAAACTCCAGTAAAATTAGTTTTCATCAAGGAATCCAAAAGTTTCCGTCCATCAATTGGCTTCATTGCATCACACAGTCCCGCATAGCCAGGACAGAGGGACAGCTGCATGTTGTGTAGCCCGTAGGCCATGGAATAGATGGCATTGATTACAAATCCCATTTTGGAATCTTGAACATGATGAGTTCTAAGAGTTAGAGAACCTGTTGGGAAACAAATGAGGGATTAGATTTGAGATACCATTCTATTTGGTATACATTCAAGTATTCTGAATAATTAAAGGATTCAAAATTTATAAAAGTCATAGTGAAAGTAACTACTCTGACAGGTGCCACCAACATATAGTCAATATTTTTCTTCTCTCTCCAGGATTGTTTTTCTAAATACCCAGAAGGAAAATCATAATCCTCAGTAGACAAAGATTCACTTACTGTTCTGTAGATGAATACAGGATAGCCTTCCATTTCTCTTCCACAAAATTTAACTAAAGAGCAGAACTACTTCCCTAGTATTAAGCCATGATAATTTACCTCCTTTGTTTAGAAATTTAGACTGTCCTCTGACATCCTGATGGATCTATCACATCTTCCAGAAGGGCAATGGAGAAGATTATTTATTACTTGTACTCGGATCTCTTTAATAGCCATGTCCACTTGCCCACATACCAAATTCCACAGGATGAATATGTCATTCCCAACATTCTCCCTTCCGAAATCCTACACGCCATCTCATTGGTAAAGAAACAAAGAGCAAGAGCACCTGGCTCAGACAAGGTCAGACATGAACACCTGAAGAACCTACCGTCAGTACTCATCAATACACTGGCTCGGCTCTTCACACGCTACCTGTCTGATTGCAAGGTTCCAAGGTTTCCCGATGGAAAACCAGCAGGACTGTACTACTATACAAGAAGGGAGACTTCCACAACATTGGCAACAATTGCCCGATCTGCCTATTGTCTGTCATCTACAAGCTGTTCACTCGAGTCATCCTAAATAGGATTGGCAGAACAACAGATGAAGAACAACCATGCAAACAAGCTGGGTTCCGAAAAGGATTCAGCACCATCAACCATATCCACATGATAACCAAGATCATTGAGGTTTCTCAGGAGTTCAAGATGTCACTCTGTCTAACATTCATTGATCAGGCCGTTGATTCTGTTGAGATGGAAGCAGTCATCGAAGCCATAGTCAATCAGGGCATTCAAACTCAATACATCAGGATCCATCGTGAGCTGAATTACGGATTCACTACCAGGATCTCACCATTCTACAAAGAAGTGATCATTGATGTCAAGAGAGGGGTTCGGCAGGGTTATACCATTTCACCGAAACTCTTTAGTGCCACCCTCGAGAACCTCATGTGACGACTGGAATGGGAAGAAATAGGAGTGAAGATAGATAGTTGGCAACTACACCACCTCTAATTTGCTGATGACATCGTTCTAATAACACCAAACATCAGCCAAGCAGCACAAATGCTGACCGACTTCATCAAGTTAGTGTTGAAAGGTTGGATTACAGCTGAATCTCACAAAGAGATTGTTCATGAGAAACAGTCTTGTTCCCGATGTTCCATTCACTCTCAATTGAATGAACATTTCTGAATGTAACAGTTATGTGTACCTAGGTCGAGAAGTCAACATGATGAATGACCCGGCACCAGAGTTGCGCAGGAGGATGAGAGCGGCTTGGAAGGCCTTCAAAAGCTTTGAAGAAATAACTAAGAGGACGAAGAACCTCCAGCTCCAAGCATATCTCTTCGATTCCACCCATATGTCTTCGATTCCACTGTTCTTCCTGCATTAACATATACCTCAGAGACCTGGGTTCTATGAACACAGGATGAGAATGCTATTCGGGTCTCTCAAAGAAGAATCAAAAGAGCTATGCTTAGAATATCACACTTCACTCAAATGAGAGAAAGAATCCGGAGTTCTGAACTCCATCAACGCTTAAGAATCAGGGATGCTGTCTCATTTGCCAAGGCATCGAAAATCAGATGGACTGGACATGTAATGAGATTTAGAGACTACCACTGGACCAGAGCCATTACCGACTGGATTCCACGGGATGATGTCAAAATATTGCTTGGCCACCCACCTACAAGATGGTCAGATTTCTTCATCAAGACCCTGAACGATCGGTTTGAGGCTCTTTGTGTTCCTAGAATGAGCAGATGCCATTGGGCTATGCTAGCACACAGCAGGGATGAATAGAGACATTACCGGCACCCACTCGAGCAAATTAATGAGTAAAGGGATAGCAAGTGATCAAATTTAAAAACTATTCACATATACAATTTGCAAACTTAAATCCCGGTAGAGGAATGAGCCAGTTTCTACACCATCTTGCTCTAACATATCTATATAGATTAATGATATACAATTCCCAACCTCAAGGCATATGTTCCCCACAAAAACGTTTGCTTCTTTGAAAATTCCTATATACAAAATTTGAGCTATATAGTTTTTTAAATAAAGTTATTGAAGCCATTTTTGGGGGGTCGAGATAAAATTGTGTTATTGGTTAGCTAGTATAAACAAGATGAACATGCATTCTGAAACCAAAAAAAAACCTAATTCAATAACAGATTAATTATGCAGCAATAGTGATAATCTTTAACAAAGGCGAGTCAAAATCAATAAAGACTCAAAGAGGTGGAGGCCTCTTTCAATGGATAACTTTGTGGGACATTTTTATTGCAGGGCTAATATCCAGTTTTGCTTACTTGAACTCCTGTGATTTATAATTATTCTAAACTCCTTGAAATGTACATCTACACAATGGAATACTATAAAGCTGTTTGGAAAAATAAAGCAAAAATTGCTTATAAGTGGATGGATATGGAGAGTACCATGCTGAGTTAATTGAGTCAGAAGCAGAGGGACAGACATAGAATGATTGCACTCATTTGTGAGATATAAAAATATATATGAGACTAGTACCCAAGAACAGTAGAAACAAGGGCCAGGAAGATTGGTTCACATTTGGTTGCCACTTCATGTTCTGGGGGAAAGGCAATTTGAATACAGAAAGGACAACTATGATAAAGAGAGTTGGACATGATCATTCTGGATAAGAACTATGTGCTGAAAATAGTGCTTTCAGTAATCTGTATCCCAAGCCATAACAGCCCCAAAGAGATAGAAATAGAAAGAAGGAAAGTTGCCTGCCATAGAGACAGGCTGGGTGAGGGGGTGACAGGAGGGAAACTGGGGTCATAGGTGGTGGAAATGTTCATTGGTAGAGGGATGGGTGTTGGAACATTGTATTACTGAAATCTGACCAATGAGTAGCTTTGTAACTCTGTATCTCGCAGTGATTCCAATAAAAAAGTAATCAACAAACTCCTTGAAAGTGGGTTATATAATTGTTGCTTCCATTTTCTTATAGTTGGGAGGGCAGTGCCATGGAAGTTGGCAATTACCATGTGGTCTGGAGGGTCCCGCGGTGAGGCTGGTGACAGTAACACAGCCGCAGGAGCTCCTTGAAATTGAGCATTATAACTGTATGACGTGGCTGAATGATTGTTCCTGGAATGTTTTGCTTTACAAGTGAAATAGTGCTTTGAACATTTGAGAAACTTTAAGGTCAGAATGGCCAGAACATGGCGCAGGCGAGCTGAAGTGGTAGAGGGAAGCAGTGCCGCAATGACATTAATCGCCACTGGGATGGAAAAATAATCCTGTGGGCAGGGCACTTTCCTTACACACAGCCTACCCAGCTTCCATCCAAGCACCACCTATGGTGCTTCACTGCCAGGGGTGACCCTGAGTGCGGAGCTAGGAGGAAGCCTTGAGCACTGGCGGGGTGTTCTCCCCGACTTCCATCCCTCCGAAATATATGTTCTGCTTTGACAGTATAGCATTTGGATCCCTCATGTCCTTAGAAGGGATGCAGTCATATTTATGTTTTAGAAATACCAATCATACTACAGGGGACAGGAAGATTTAAAGTGCTGGGAGTAGTTACAAAGACCTGTTAAGAAGCAGTGAAGAGATCTCAGGGATGGATAGAAATGTCTTACATTGGAAAGGTGATCATATTTAGATGGCATAACCTATTAACATTACTCATGATTAGATAATCATGATGACTGAATGACTGAATCAGAAAGGAATGGTCTAAGAAACAGCCATGTTAAAAAGAGTTTGTCATTCAGAGGAAAATAATGTCTTTGAGTAATAAAAAATATATATTGCTCAAAAAATTAGCACTTCTATAGGGGATCTACCTCCAATAAATGTTCATTGAATAAAATAAATTATATCTCTTATAAGTAAACTATACCTTCATTCTTTTTCTTTTAGTAGGGGCTGGTCATTTCTTCCCCTATAGTTATGGTAGGTAGAAGGAAAAGAGAGGGGCACAAGATAATGTAGTTAATAAAAGTAGTCATTTTAGGTGGTTTGTATATGTGTGATGTGCGTGTATGTATGTTTGTTTGTATGTAGGTGAATAGGGTAATGGAATATTTGATGTATGTCCAAGCAGAGCTTGGGTATTACCCCTGACACTGTGTTCAGAGGCTACTCTTTTTTTTTTTAATTTTATTGAATCACTGTGAGATAGTTATAAGCTTTCATGTTTGGGTTACAATCACACAATGATCAAACACACATCCCTCCACCAGTGCACATCTCCCACCACCAATATCCCTGGTATATCCCCCCTTTCCCACCCTCCCTCTGCCTCCATGGCAGACATGATTCCCCATATAATCTCTCTCTACTTTTGGGCATTATGGTTTGCAATACAGACCATGAGAGGTTATCATGTTTTGTCCTTTATCTACTGTCTGCACACATCTCCCATCCTGACCGATTCCTCAGCCATCTTTTTCTTAGTGATGCCTTCTCTATTCCAGCTGCCTTCTCCCCTTTGCTCAGGAGGCAGGCTTCCAGCTATGGATAAATCTATCTGTCCAGTGTATCTACTGTCCTTAGGTGTCAGCCTCATGTTATGTTGTTTTATATTTCACAAATGAGTGCAGTCCTTCTATGTCTGTCCCTCTCTTTCTGACTCATTTCACTTATCATGATACTCTCCATGTCTATCCATTTATAAGCAAAGTTCATGACATCATCTCTCCTGACAGCTGCGTAGTATTACATTGCATAGATGTATCAAAGTTTCCTTAACCAGTCATCTGTTCTAGGGCACTTGGGTTGGTTCCAGATTTTGGCTATTGTGAACAGTGCTGTAATGAACATATAGGTACATATGTCATTTCTACTGTGCTTTTTGCATTCTTGGGGTATATTCCCAGAAGTGGTTTTGCGGGGTCCTATGGAAGCTCAATTTCTAGTTTTTTAAGGACTGTCCATATTGTTTTCCAGAAAGGCTGGACAAGTGGGCATTCCCACCAACAGTGAAAAACTGTCCTTTTCCCAACATCCACATCAGCAATAGTTGCTTTTGTTCTTTTGAATGTGTGCCAGTCTCTGTGGTGTGAGATTATATCTATTGTTGTTTTCATTTGCGTCTCCCTGATGGCTAGTGATGTGGAGCATTTTTATATGCCTTTTGGTCATTTGTATTTCTTTTCTGAGGAAACTTCTGTTCATTTCTTCTCCCCATTTTTGATGGGGTTGGAGGTTTTTTTTGTACAATTCTACTAGTGTCTTGTATATCCTGGATATTAATCCCTTGTCAGATGGGTATTGGGTAAATATTCCTTCACATTTTGTAGGCTCTTTCTGTATTTTGGTCACTGTTTCTTTTAAAGTGCAAAAGCTTCTTAGTTTGATGTAGTCCCATTTGTTTATGTTTGCTTCCATTTGCATAGTCAGTGCTGTTTCTTCCTTAAGATGTTTTTAGCTTCGAAAGAAGAAAAACGCTGGGAGGCTCCACAGCTCCCGGAGAATGCTCCGAGATCACCAGGAAGTACCAGATGGGGTAGGTGCCTCATCCCACCTTCTTCAGATGAAACCCCGGTGACCATGAGCCTCTACAAGCATAACTCGGGCATTCGGGAACCAGGACTTCTATTCCAAACCACGCGGCTGCTTATGCCTATGCAGCCGTGCGACATCTCCTTATATACAAAGTGATCAATGGAAAGTAAATCATCCAACGTTTCTCCCTGAAAATCAGGCTTAACTCTTTTACAAACCACAACACCCAATAGGAGAGAGAGAACAAAACGGAATGCCCTGCCACAGAGGCAGGGTAGGATGGGGGGATGGGAGGTGGGAGGGATACTGGGATCTGTGGTGGTGGGAAATGGTCACTGGTGGAGGGATGGGTATTCAAAATAAATAAATAAAAATTTTAAAAAGAGAAAAAAGAAAAAAAAAGATGTTTTTAGCTTCAATGTCATGGAGAGTTCTGCCCACATTTTCCTTTATGTACCTTATGGATTCATGTCTGATGTTGAGGTCTTTAATCCACTTTGACCTGACTTTTGTGCCTGACATTAGACAAAGGTCAGAGTTCATTTTTTTGTAGGTAGCTCTCCAGTTTTCCCAGCACCACTTGTTGAAGAGGCTTTCCTTGTTTCTCTTCACATTTCTTGCTCCTTTGTCAAAGATTAAGTGGTCATATATTTCAGGGTCTGTGGCAGAATATTCACTTTTGTTGCATTGGTCTGCAGGTCTTTCTCTATCCCAGTACCATGCTGTCTGAACTACTGCTGCTTTGTAGACAGTTTGAAGTTGGGGAGGGTGATGCCACCCATCTTCAGAGGTTACACTTGACAATGACTGGCAACCATATGAAGTGCTGGGAATTGAATTTGGTCAGCTGAATGCAAGCAAGGGAAACATCCTACGCCTGTATTATCTCTCTGCCCCACAATCTGTCATTTTAAATGCAACATGAGGGGTAACTAGTCAGATAGGTGAAGGAAATTGCTAAGGCACTTTATGGGGGAGGGGGTGGGAGGGCATTTCAAAGGATAACCAAGAGAAAGAAACTTTCCCTTAGATCCCCCAACTGTGCCAGGTGGAAGGGAGGAAAGCAGCAGTTCTCACTTACATGATTTGCGAATGAAAACAAACTCCTGAAGGCAGAAGAAACATCGGACAACTTCTTTGTATGCCTTCGGAAGGAACTTAGAGTTCCAGAAACAGAGTACAGGAAAGCAAGTACCAACAAGACCCACTCAGAAAGCAGCCAGCTTCATAGTAGCACTGTTAACACTAATCCCATGCATATTTATTGATTTATTTATGGGTTACCTAGCAGAACCTCGGACCTGGTGGTCACTCCTAGCAGTTCTTCTCCCAGTCGGTTGGGCCTGAGAGTCGACTTCAAGCAAGTGGTGCCGTGCTGTGAGCCTACAGGGCTACACTCATTTGCTGCAGGTTCTAGAGACTGAACCCAGAGACTCAAGCACAAAGGCAGGTGAGCCAGTCCTTTGTTCTGCTCACCTTAAATCAAATCCCTTTCCAAAGGCTCTAAGAAAACTATCTTCATGAATTGTAATTACGCATACTAAAATTAATCTTGCTTTTCTAATCTCTCTCTCTCTCTCTCTCTCTCTCTCTCTCCTTCTCTCTTAGTCACTATGTGTACCATATTATAGAAATTGAGCATACTTAAGGTAGGTGAGTTTGAAATATCCAATCCACACATCAGTTAATTCCTACCTTCCTTCAGTTAAATTAGTAAGTAGAGAAAGTGCTATTCACTTGATTGAGTGTATTTCTGGGAAATGAACTGGGCTTTAAGACTCATCTAGGCTATGTTTGGGTACATAACTTAAATGTATAATTATACCCTACTCAGACTCCCAAATTGCTCTTAGAATTCAGCAACAGATGCCTTCTGAGGATCTTAAATGAGTGGTATCTGAGGCTTACTTTTTAGTAATTTTCCAAGATCTAAAGCTGTGAGGTTAAGTTATTTATGTGAACCCCTTCTTGCTTCTTGATGAAGGCCTGCAGAACTATAAACGTTCCTCTTAAAACTGTTTTTGCTGTGTCCTACATGTTATGGTAATTCATGTCCTCATTTGTTTCCAGGAATCTTGATTTCCTTTCAAAGCCACTGGTTGTTCAGTAGTGAGCTGTTTAATTTCTAGGTGTTTGATATGATTCTCTGTTTCTATGGTGCTTCACTTCTGTTTTCAGTTCATCATGGCCCGAAATTTTAGTTGGCACAATTTCTGTTCTCTTAATTTTATGAAGGTATGTTTTGTGGCCCAGCATGTGGTCTATCTAGTAAAATGTCCCATGTGCACTGGAGAAGAATGTGTATTTAGCTTTTTGAGGATGAAAAGGCATGCACGCGCACACACCACACACACACACACACACACACACACACACACACACACACACTGACTCTCTTCCATTTTTTCCCTCAAATAAAGTTTTTCCTTGCTGAGCTTTAGTCTAGTTGAGCTGTCAAGAGGTGACAACACAGTGTTGAAATCTCCAACTACTGTTTTGTTGCTGTTAATATCTTTCTGCAAGCCTATTAGCAGTTGTTTTAAGTATTTTTCTGGTCTCTCAAAGGGTGCATAAACATTTAGGAGTGTGATTTCCTCCTGATGTACAGAGCCCTTGGTTATTAAGAAATGACTTCTCTGTCTCTTATAATCTCCTTCATCTTGAAGTTGTGTGTTTTCAAAATTCTGGCGCTCTCTAACTCTCCTGTCGCGTGCATTTGGTAGTCTCACGCACCTCCCCCCACTCCGGGGTGGTCAATGGCAATAGTCAGGCGAAGGAACAACTGAAGGCCAGGCTGATCAGTATCAATTGTAGTTTATTCCAGTCGCCACTCCTCTTCTGCTTCTCTTTCTCAAGCCTGGGCTCCTCTCACCTCTGACTCTGCCCTCTGGAGCCCGAGCCCGAGCCTGAGCCAGAGCCTGAGCCTGAGCCCGAGCCTCAGCCTCCACCTTCTGCCTGCCCTTAGCCCCCACAGTCTTAGTTTATGTAGCAATCTCAGCAATCAGGTAGGGTGGTGACACAAAGGTGGGTTGAACATTAACAAATCAACAAAGAGAGGTAAGACCACTCCTCAAGGAGATTAACTCAAGGATAAAATCTCATTTAAATAGATTATTCCAGATTACTAGGAGATCTGTTCAAGGATGGGATCCCAACAAAGGTGTGTTCTTTCCTCAGCTAGTAATCTACTTAGATAGTTGTAGTAATTCTATTTCCAATATTTCTAGCAATGTCATTCTGTATGAGCACAGTAAAAGATATAAACTTACAGTTTGGTTCTTCCTGAGGACATCTCACTAACTATTCCACAGTCCTCAGGCCAGGTCAGCCTTCCTAGCCCCACCAGGGTCTTAATCTTGTCGTTACTTACTTTTGGATCGTGACAGCATTTGTTCAAGATTATGCCCTCAACTTATAGTTGAGTATTGTGGCGCTTTGGCCTGGCCCATTTTGATGCCAGGGTAACTCACAGCTTGTCTGGGGTTCATTCAGTCCCTTGTTGGGACCCTGCTTTTGTGGTGCTAGGAACTAAGGGCAACTGAATTAAGAAAGAAGATGCCCAGGAGTAAATATTATTCAGAGTCAATCAATTCCCACGTTACAAAGCATCATATTAACTGTCTTCCTGTGTCCATACAGAAAGGACATTGCTTTAAGGTAAACTATGCAAAAGACATACCTTACAATACAAGTTCAGTGTCCTTAGAAGGATCTGATCTTACAAGCTAACAGAATATGATTAGGGAGAAAAGGTAATTAACTGCCTGGGGAGGAGAGCACAGAGAAGAGTTTACAGGTAAACAGAGGAATGGGAGTGACTCGGGAGCACTGTGATGGGTATAACCCAATAAACCTAAGCTCTCTGTGGCAATGTTATCCTACAGAAGTCTGTATTGTCTGATACTAGTAAGACGACCTCTCCTTTTTTTGAGGGAGCTGTATGCTTGAAGAATTGTTTTCCAGCCTCTGACTCTGAGTTTGTGTTTGCCTTTACTGTTCAGACGTACTTTTTGCAGACAACAGAGCACTGGGTCCAACTTTCTAATCCATCCCGATCCTTTGTGTCTCTTGGTTGATGCATTTAGCCCACTGACACTGAGAGAGATTACTGTGTTGGGTTTTGTGCCATCTTTCTGTGGGAGTTTGATGTACTCCTGGGGCTTGTCTTATTTCAAAACAATGGCTTTGAGTCTATAGACTTCCTGAGTTGTTATATATCTGTGAAGTTGTGTATTGTTCCTTTGAATCTGATTGAGAATCTGGCTGAATAAATTATTCTTTGTTATACATTTATTTTATTGAATTTTTTTTCACCGTATACCACCACTGTTTTTGGGCCTGGGGAGTATCATCAGATAAGTCAGCTGTGAATCTTAAGGATGTTTCTTTATAAACAATTTTCTTCTTTGATCTTGTTGTTTTCAGTTTTCTATCTCTATCTATGTTTTTTGTCCTTCTGATTGGGATGTGTGCTGAGTGTAGGATAACATTGGTTTGCCTTCCTCCCTGGCCACAGAGAGCTTGGGTTTGTTGATTGCTCCCACAACCTGTCAATTACCTTTGTCTCCTGATCAAACTCTGTTAACTTGTAAATATTGTTTCTCTATCCTCCTTAATGTCCTTTGTATGGTTAATCACTTCAGAGCAATTACTTCTTGTATGGACACAGGAAAACAGTTAAAAGGACAAGCCTGTAACTTGGGGGTTAGTTGACTTCAGATAATATTACCTCCTGGATATTTGTTCTCTCGACTTAAGCCTCAGCTGCCCTTACTTCCTAGATCCCCAAAAGAAGAGTCCTGATGAGGAATTGGGTCAACCCAGGGCAAGCAATGAGCTACCCTGGCATTGAAATGGGTCTGACTAAAGTGCCATAATGCTTAACTATAAGTTGAGAGCATGGTCATGGAAAAATTCTATCATGATTCTATCTCCGGCAGGGAGAGAGACAGAGTTGCAAGGAGATTACACAGAAGAGACAGAGAGAGCTGAAAAAGAGTTGGTGAGAGGGTTGCTGTGGACAGAATTGCAGAGAAAGTCAAAGTTGGAGAGAATTGTGGAGAGAGTTGTGGAAAGAGTTGTTTGTGGTCAGAGAAGGAGAGAGTTGTGGATGGAATAAAAAATCAGCTGGGCGTTCATTCCTCCTTCTTCTGCCCATTTCAACTGCCGTCCCTGGTGGGGAAGCAATTCAAGAGCACTGAACATGGGCGGAGAGAGTCATCCAGAGAGCCTGTGAACATTCGTTAATGGTGATCCCTCATAGCGTCACCTGAGAAAAAGAGTTTACACAGCTCAGAGGAAGGGGATTGCACACTTGAATATTTTTATTTGTGTTTCTTTTAACACATCTTCATGATCCATGTTGACATACAGGTTGGTTCTAAATCTTAGCTATTACACTATTGCAGTGCTGCAATGTATAACAAGGTACATACATTCATTTTTATGAATGTTTCTCTGTTTTCAACGTAGATACCCAAAATTGGAACTGAGAGGTCATAGGAGAACTCAATTCTGGGCTTACTGAGTACCTTTGATAATGTTTTCTATAAAAACAACACTCCCACCAGCAGGGCATGAGGGTTCCTTTTTCATCACAACCCCGCTTACAGAGATTGTTTCTAATAATTTTGATATGTGCCATTTTCATTGATGTAAGATTACATCTCATTGTCTTGATTTGGATTCCCCTAATAATAGATGATGATAAGCATTTGTTAATATGCCTGTTGGCCATCAATTGGTCTTCCTCAGAGAAATGTCTCTATTTTCTGTTCCATTTTTGGATGGGGTTTTTAGGTTTCTCTCTTTTTTTTTTTTTGGTTAATCTTTCTATTTTATAGATCCTGAATATCAACCCTTGATGTGTTTAGTGCAAATATTTTCACCCACTGAGTTAACTGTTATTTAGTTTGATACATCTTTCTTTTGCCATATAAAAACTTGAGTTTGCTGTAGTCCCATTTGTTTATATTTTTTCTGTAGCCTTTGAAAATTGCATGGTTTCATTGAAGACTCCTTTTTGTTTTAGGTCTTGGTGCATTCTGCCTCAATGTACTTTATAGGTCTTTGATCTGCTTTGAGTTGACTTTTGGGTAAGGTACGAAAGATGAATCCAGCTTTATTTTATTGAATATGGTTATCCAATACTCACACATCATTTTTGAAAAAAAATCTTTATTTCATGTACTAAATATTTAAAGTTGTAATATTTAATGATCTCAGCTCCTTTGTCAAAATGTAGCTGGGAGTTATCCTTTGATATTCTATTCTGACCAGAAAGGGCTGAGGGTCTTTCTTTATTCCACTACTAAGCTGTTTTTATCACTATGACTTTATAGTATAGATTCAAATTAGGTAGTGAGACCCTGCTCAGTTTCTTGCTTTTCAGTATGGTTTTGGCTATGCAGGGTCTTTTGACTACACAAGAGCTTTATAATTGACTTTTGTAAGTCCTTTAAGAATGTTATCTGAATTTGGATTGGGATTGCATTATATCTATGTAATAGTTTAGGTATGATGGTCATCTTGACAGTGTTGATTCTTCCAATCTATGAGCGTGGACTGTCTTTCCATCTCCTAAGATCTTCTTTAATGTCTTTTTTGAGTGTTTTGAAGTTTTCATGATATAGGACTCTCACCTCTTTCTTAAGTTGATTCCTGGGTTTTATTCCATTCCTATATATATGAACAATAGATTAGAGAAGAAAGAGCTCAAAGTGTCTATTCCATTTAAAATAGTGCCCAAAAACATCAATTTCCTAGAAATAAACTTAACAAAAGAGGTGAGAGGCCCCAACCCCTACCCCAATGTCAAGCTTCCTACTGAAGAACAATTCTTCTCTTCATTTCTCTTGCGATTGGTCATTTGATATCTCGCACATTTTTTACATCCCAGCTATGAGAGACATCATTCTGATTCTCATACTCTCCATCTGACTGATTACATTTCACATGATACTTTCCAGATATATACACATTGCAGAAAATTGCAAAACTTTAACTTTTCTTATGGTC
The DNA here is from genome assembly GCF_029834395.1 of Sorex fumeus. Taxonomy (NCBI): domain Eukaryota; kingdom Metazoa; phylum Chordata; class Mammalia; order Eulipotyphla; family Soricidae; genus Sorex; species Sorex fumeus. The sequence continues at coordinate 1,542,042 of NW_026606083.1, forward strand.
GAGTAGTGTTCCATTTTTACATGTACCACAGTTTTCTTAACCAGTCATCTGTAGATATTTGGGTTATTTTCACATTTTGTGTACAGTACTGCAGAGAGCATTCAAAGTACAGATATGTTTTCTGCACTGCCATTTTGGGCCTTTGTGGTATATTTCTAGGAGTGGAATTGCTGGGTTGTATGGGAAGATCAATTCCTAGTGTTTAAAAGAATGTCCATATTGTCTTGCAAAATGGCTGGCCAGTTGAAATTCCCACAAGTATTGTATAAGAGGGATTATTCTCTCCATATTATTGCCAACAATATTCGTTGTTCTTTTTGTTAAGTGTCATTCTATTCAACTTCAAACTGTATTATAAAGTGACAGTAATTAAAGTAGTACAGTAATGGAAAAAGGACAGACGCTCAGATCACTGGAACAGAGTGTAATATCCATAGAGATACTCTCAGGTATATTGTCAATAACAGTTAAAGACATCATTGCTAAAAAGTTCCCAGAACTGGAGGGCACAGGCATCCAGATCCAAGAAGCCTGAAGGGTACCAGCTAATAGAGCCCCTAATAAAAAGACTCCAACATGTATTCTATTCAGAGTGATGAATACCATCGGTAGAGACACAATACAGAAAGCATCACAATCAAAGAAGGAAGTTACATACAAATGCATCCCTTAGATTTACAGCAGACTTGTCAGATGAAACCCTACAGCCCTGAAAACTGTGGTGGGATGTAGTGAAAAAACATTAACAAAAGAAATGTATCAATAAGACTTGATTCTCATTCAGATTTGAAGGAATGATGCAAAACCTTATTTAAAAGCTAAGGAACTTCATAGACTTCAAAACCAAATTTAAAATAAGGACTGAGGGCCAGAGACATAGTACAGCAGATAGGGAGTTTGCCTTGCACATGGCCAACCTGGGTTTGATCCCCAGCATCCGATATGGTCCCCCAATTACCTCCAGGAGTAATTTCTGAGTGCATAACCTGGAGTAACCCCTGAGCATTGCTGGGTGTGGTCCAAAAAACAAACAAAAAAAGGACAGAGTAGGCTAGTATAAGAGAAGACAAACTCCACAACAAACAAAGCTCTCCAGAGTCGCCACCCCTCCCAATAGGTCTTCCTGCTTCTGCGCACCCCCTCCCCACCAAACCCATGCCCCTCAACACCAGCCACCAGGACCCCGGCCTGGGGCACCTGCCTTCACTTCTGCTGCGAGCAACAGCCCAACTAGCGGCTGCCCCTCCCAACAGGTCTGTGGACTAGCATCTGTAGTGGGGATGGCCTCCTCAAAGTGGTCGTGGCCTTCTGTGAGGTTGGCGGCCAAAGAAATATTTCCCACTCCAGCTCTCTCAACTCACATCCCAACCTTCATCACCTAATTCTATGGAAAAGGTCCTGGCCACCTCAAACACAATATGACAATAATCCACCAGCCTACTCCCATTACAACAAAAGACCAGTGTACCCAAGAATCTCTACAAGCCCAATATAAAAGGGCACCTCCACCAATGTTTCACTAGATGCCTATCATAAGCAACAGAATAATGTCTGAGAGGAAGTATTCTAGAAGGGGAGAAGGGTTACCACCATCAACCAAGCTTATTCAGAATCCTTTCCCACAATGAGAGATAACAGTGCTAGTGAACTTGAAGGTTTTACCTCTATATAACCACAACAGAATGAGGAAACAGTGCAAATCTCCACTACAAGGAGAGGACGAAGAAAAGAATCCTGAATCCTCAACAGGGGTTACCTCCAAATATGATCGCTCCAATAAAGAATTCTGAGGAGAAATGCAGAGGATGTTCAAGGAACTCAAAGAATCAATGAAACAGATATCCAGAAAATTAAAGGCAGAAGTGAAAGAAGCAGTGGAACAGATGGACGAGAAAATACAGGAAGAAATGAGAGCAGAAATAAGAAAGCTTAAAAAAAAGTGTCACAAATAAAGTATTCGGTAGATGAAATTAAAAACTCAATGGGTGCCCTCAGCCATAGAATGACTACAGCTGAAGACAAAATTAGTGAGCTTGAAGATGAGCACCAGAAATCATATAGGCAACAACAAACAATGGGAAAAGACCTCAAAATAGTTCTAAAGCAAATTAGAGAGGTACGGGATGACTTCAAGAGGAACATCATTAGAATCATTGGAGTACCAGAAGAACAGGGAGGCAACTCCAATAAAAAAGCCACGGTTAAAGAAATAATTTCTGAAAAGTTCCTAGAGTTAGAAAATGCAGGCATTCAGATCCAAGGAGCCAGAAGGGTGCCAGCTACAAGAGATCCTAATAAAAACACTCCAAGGCATATCATAGTCAGAATGATGGATGCTGTGGATAGAGGCACAATACTGCAAGCAGCAAGGCCAAAGAAGGAAATCACATACAAAGGAGCACCCCTTAGATTTACAGCAGACCTAACAGAGATAACCCTCCAAGCCTGAATACAATGGTGGGATATAGTGAAAAATCTCAATGAAATGAACGCTTCACCAGGAATACTTTATCCAGCAAAACTCTCACTCAAACTCAATGGAACAATACACCCTTTTATAGATAAACAACAACTCAGGAACTTCATAGACTCAAAACCAAACCTAAAAGAAGGACTAAAAGGGCTCCTGTAATTCAAGAGGAAAACACCCATAAGCACAACACACCATTACAGACAGATCGCACAAAACCCCATGACAATAATTTCTCTTAATGTCAATGGTCTAAATGCACCAGTCAAGAGACAGAGTGGCAAAATGGATCCAGAAACTGAAACCAACATTCTACTGCCTAAAAGAAACTCATCTGAATAGTCAGAGCAAATACAGACTCAAAGTTAAAGGATGGAAAATAATCCTGCAAGCAAGCAACTCCCTCAAAAAACCTGCAGTGGCCAACTAGTATCCAACAACATAGACTTCAGGTCAAAAAAGACTAGAAGGGACAGCAAAGGCCATTTTCTATTTCTCAAAGCATATGTACAACAGGAAGAAATCACACTCTTAAATGTATATGCACCTAATGAGGGACCAGCTAAATACTTAAAATAACTGCTAACAGATTTTAAGGAGGACATTGCTAACAATACAATAGTAGTTGGAGACTTGAATATCACCTTATCACCTCTGGATAGATCAACAAGAACAAAAAGCAGCTAGGAAACACTGGCTTTGAAGAAAGAAATAGAAGAGAGAGGGTTTTACACCTATAAAGGTTTTACAGTGACTAAAATACAGAGATAATCTACAGAATGGGAAAGGATATTCACCCAATACCCATCCAATAAGGGGTTGATATCAAGGATATACAAAGCACTGGTTGAACTATATAAGAAAAAGACACCCAACCCCACCAAAAATGGGGTGATGAAATAAACAGAAATTTTGTCAAAGAAGAAATCCGAACAGCTAAAAGGCACATGAGAAAATGCTTTACATCACTAATCATCAGGAATATGCAGATCAAAACAACAATGAGAAATCATCTCAGACCATACAGACTGACCCACATCCAAGAACAAAAGCAACCGGTGTTGGCACGGATGTATGGAGAAAGGGACTCTCCTTCACTGCTGGCGAAATGATGACTGGTTCAGTCCTTTTGAAAAAAAAGTATGGATGCTTCTCAAAAAATTAGAAATTGAGCTCCCATTTGACCCAGCAATACCACTCCTGGGAATATATCCTGAAGAGTCAAAAAAGTATAGCCAAAATGACATTTGCACTTTTATGTTCGTTGCTGCACTGTTCACAATAGCCAAAACTTGGAAAAAACCTGAGTGCCCAAGAACAGATTTCTGGTTAAAGAAATTTCAGTGGAGCCACACTGCACGAAACCAAAGCTGAACCATTCCAGAGACCCTCTGTTCATTCATCCAGGTACCCGCCCAGTGGCAGGGCCCCTTCCTGGGGCTTCACGGCTGACTAGGTCCCCTGAGAACGGCTGTTTTTCACCCTTGGTCTGCGGGGGAATGGAATTGAGCCACATTGTGCAAAACCAAAGCTGAACCATTCCGGGCACCCTCTGCTCATTCATCCAGGTACCTGCCCAGCATCAGAGCCTCTCCCCCTTCATATCCCATAGGAATCATAAGTTACCCTCTTAGATGGAACTTTCACTAGGTTAGCTTAACCACTAGAAACATATTAGCTAATAATTCATTAAGCCCATCTCAATTCATTCTGCATCTCAGGCAGAATAGTAACACTGAGTGTGAAGATCTAAGCCACACCAGTCACAATGGTAAAGCAATACAGAAGCCCACCAAGCTTACTTATTGAAGAGGCTAGCCCAGAAGACACCAACAGTAATTCAGTGCTAGACAACCTCTCTGAAATGGAATTTAGAAGGGAGCTACTGATGATGCTTAGGGAGCGAAAAGAAACAATGGAAAGCAATACCTATAAAAAACAAGAGGATTTGAAGGTAGGAATGAGGAAAATACAAACAAAAGTACAAACGGAAATATCAGACCTGAAAAACCTGGCAGGTGAATTGAAAAATTCAGTGGATGGCCTCAGCAGCAGAGTAACAGCTGATGAGCACAGAATCACAGAGCTCGAAGACGAAGTCCAGAGACTCTCCAGAAAAGACCAGAAAATGGAAAAAAGACTCATAATTCAGGAACAGATCGCAAGAGAAGATCGTGATGAAGCCAAGAGGAATAACATAAGAATTACTGTGGTCCCAGATGGACAGGAAAAAAACCCTGATGAAGAAGAAACTGTCAAAGACATCATTGCTACAACATTTCCAGAACTGAAGAAAACATGTGACCATGTTCAGGAGGCCCAAAGGGTACCAGCTAGAAGAAAGCTGAATAAAAATACCCCAAGACACATCCTGATCAAAATGACCAAAACCTTAGATAGAGAAAATTCTGAAAGCAGCAATATCAAAGAAAAAAATTTCCTATAAAGGACCATCCTTAAGATTTGCAGCTGCTTTATCTGATGAAACCCTCATGGCCCGAAAACAGTGGTGGGATACAGTGAAAAAACTCAATGAAATAAATGCCTCACCAAAAACACTTTACCCAGCGAGACTCTCATTCATAACAGAAGGAACAACACGCAGTTTCACAGACAAACAACAGCTAAGGAACTTCATAGACTCAGAACCATGGTTACAAGAACAGTTGTTCTTTAAAATGGGCTACTTTAAGACAAGACGGGCCCCTCAAATACACCACATTTCAACAGAAAAATGTGACAAAACCCCATAATAATAATCTCTCTCAACGTCAATGGGCTAAATGCACCAATTAAAAGACACAGAGTGGAGTGGCAGGATGGATTAGAAAATTGAACCCAACATTCTGCTGCCTTCAAGAAACACATCTCAATAGTCAAAGCAAACACAGGCTCAGAGTCAAAGGCTGGAAAACAATCTTACAGGCAAACAACTCCCATAAAAAAGCTGGCTTAGCCATCCTAGTATCAGACCACATTGATTTCAGACTGAAGAAGGTCACAAGAGACAGTGAAGGCCATTTCTTATTGATCAAGGGATCTGTACAACAGGAAGAACTTACGATACTAAATGTATATGCACCTAATGAGGGACCAGCAAAATACTTAAAACAACTACTCATAGACTTGGAGAAAGACATCGATAGCAACACAACACTAGTGGGAGATTTCAACACCACTTTATCACCTCTTTATAAATCAACCCGACTGAAGCTTAGCAAGGACATACTTTATCTGAGGGAAGAAATGGAAGAAAGGGACTTAGGAGATATATTCAGGACACCTCATCCTCAAAAAGTTGAATACACATTCTTCTCAAATGTGCATGGAACATTCTCCAAGATAGACCACATGCTGAGCCACAAAACATACCTCCATAAATTAAGAAGATAGAGATCGTATCAACAATTTTCTCAGACCACAATTGCCTTGAAATTAAAAGTAAATCACACAAACAAAAACAGAAAACTAAATCAAATACCTGAATACTAAACAGTTCACTTTTGGACAACGCATGGCTTAGAAAGGAAATCAAAGAGGAAATCAAAACATTCCTGGAAACAAACGAAAATGAGGACATGATTTATCAAACTTATGGGTCACAGCAAAAGCTGTGTCAAGAGGAAAGTTTATAGCTCTACAAGCATTCCTCAGGAAGGAGGAGTGAACCCACATAAGTAACCTAAACTCACAACTTAAGAGCTTGGAGAATGACCAATGAAAAGAGCCCAATCCAAACAGGAGGAAGGAAATAATAAAACTCAGAGCAGAGATTAACGAGATGGAAAGCCAAAAATCAATCCGAAAAATCAATGAAAGAGAGAGCTGCTTCTTGGAAAAATAAACAAGATCGATAAGCCTCTAGCAAAACTCACAAAGAAAGGAATAGAAAGAACCCTAATAAACTGAATCAAAAATGAAAAGGGAGACATTACAACAGAAACTACAGAAATTCAAAGGACCCTCAGGGAGTACATTGAGAAACTTTATGCCACAGAACACGAAAACCTCGAGGAAATGGATAAATTCCTAGATTCCTATAGCCTCCCAAGGCTAAACCAAGAAGACCTGGAATACCTGAACAGACCTATCACCATCAATAAAATTGAAATGGTAATAAAAAATCTCCCCAAGCACAAAAGTCCTGGCCCAGATGAATTTACTAGTGAATTCTTCCAATTCTTTAAAGAGAACTTACTCCCAATACTCTTTAAGCTTTCCCACAGAATTGAAGTATCAAAAACACTTCCAAACATTTTCTATGAAGCAAATATCACCCTGATACCAAAAGCAGACAGAGATAGCACAAAAAAAAGAGAATTATAGGCCAATACCCCTGATGAACACAGATGCAAAAATACTCAAAAAACCATTAGCAAATAGAATCCAACAACTCGTCAAGAAGATCATACACCATGACCTAGGGATGAAGCCTCGGATTAATCCCAGGGATGCAAGGTGGTTTAACATTCAGAAATCGATCAGAATAATCCATCATCTCAACAAAAGAAAAGATAAAAATCATATGATCATATCAATAGATGCAGAGAAACTCTTTGACAAGATCTAGCACCCATTTATGATGGAAACTCTCCGCAAAGTAAGAATTGAAAGAGCTTTCCTCAATATACTCAAAGCCATCTACCACAATCCCACAGCAAGTATCATTCTCAATGCGAAAAAACTAAAAGTCTTCACTGTAAGATTGGGCACAAGACAAGGTTTCCCACTCTCACCACTCCTATTCAGTATAGTGCTGGAATTTCTGGCCATTGCAGTTAGGCAAGAGAAAGGTATCAAGGGAATAGAGATAGGAAAGGAAGAGGTCAAACTATTTCTATTTGCAGACAACATGATACTATACTTAGAAACCCTAGAGATTCTACAGAAGAGCTCCTAGAAACAATAGGTTGGTTTAGTAAATTAGAAGGCGACAAAATCAACACCCCAAAATCCATGGCTTTCTTACATGAAATAATGAAAGAGAAGAAAGAGACATTAAGAAAAACAATCCCGTTCACAAAAGTATCTCAGAAAATCAAGTACCTCAGAATCAGCTTAAGCAAAGAGGTGAAGGACCTATACAAGGAAAACTACAAAATAATACTTCAAGAAATAAAAGAGGACACTAGGAAATGGAGACACATCCACTGCTCATGCATAAGGATGATTAACATTATCAAAATGGCAATACTGCCCAAAGCACTATAACAATTCTATGTGGCCATATCAGGATACCCAGAACATTTTTCAAAGAAATAGATAAAACACTCCTGAAATTCATATGGAACAATAAACTCCCACGAATAGCTTAAAAAATCCTTGGGGAAAAATAGATGGGTGGCATCACCCTCCCCAACTTCAAACTGTACTACAAGGCAGCAATAATTAAGACAGCATGGTACTGGGATAGAAACAGACCTACAGACCAAAGGAACAGAGGTGAATATTATGCCACAGATCCACAAATATAAGACCACTTAATCTTTGACAAAGGAGCAAGAAATGTGAAGAGGAACAAGGAAAGCTTCTTCAACAAGTGGTGCTGGGAAAACTGGATAGCTACCTGCAAGAAAATGAACTCTGACCTTTGTCTAATGCCAGGCACAAAAGTCAGGTCAAAGTGGATTAACGACCTCGACATCAGGCATGAATCCATAAGGTGAATAAAGGAAAATGTAGACAGACCTCTCCACGACATTGAAGCTAAAAACATCTTAAGGAAGAAGCAGTACTGACCATGCAAGTGGAAGCAAACATAAACAAATGGGATTACATCAAACTAAGAAGCTTTTGCACTTCAAAAGAAACAGTGACCAAGATACAGAAAGAAACTACAGAATGGGAAATAATATTTACCCTATACCCATCTGACAAAGGATTAATATCCAGGATATACAAAACACTGGTAAAATTGTATAAGAAAAAAAACCTTTGACCCCATGAAAAAATGGGAAGAACAAATGAATAGAAGTTTCCTTAAAAAAGAACCACAACACCCAAAAGGAAAGAGAGAACAAAAGGGAATGCCCTGCCACAGAGGCAGGGTGGGATGGGGGAGACTAGGGTTGGGAGGGATACTGGGATCAGTTGTGGTGAGAATTGGCACTGGTGGAGGGATGGGTACTCAATCATTGTATAACTGAAACCCAAGCACAAAAATTTGTAACTGTACAACTGTACCTCATGGTGTTTCACTAATAATTTTTTAAAAAAGAAATACAAATGGCCAAAAGGCATATGAAAATATGCTCCACATTGATAGCCATCAGGGAGATGCAAATCAAAAGAACAATAGATACTGTCTCACACCACAGAGACTGGCACACATTGAAAAAAACAAGAGCAACCATTGCTGGCGTGGATGTGGGGGGAAAAGGCAGTTTTTCACTGTTGGTGGGAATGCCCACTAGTCCAGCCTTTCTGGAAAACAATATGGAGAGTCCTTCAAAAACTAGAAATTGAGCTTCCATAGGACCCCACAAAACCACTTCTGGGAATATATCCTGAGGATGCAAAAAGCAGTAGAAATGACATTTGTACCTATATGTTCACTGCAGCACTGTTTACAATAGCCAAAATCTGGAAACAACCGAAGTGCCCTAGAACAGATGACTGGTTAAAGAAACCTCAGTACATCTATACAATGGAATACTATGCAGCTGTTAGGAGAGATGATGTCATGAACTTTGCTTATAAATGGATAGACATGGAGAGTATCATGCTAAGTGAAATGAGTCAGAAAGAGACAGACATAGAAGGACTGCACTCATTTGTAGAATATAAAACAAAATAACATGAGGCTGACACCTAAGGACAGTGGATACACTGGACAGATAGATTGATCTATAGCTGGAATCCTGCCTCATGAGCAAAGGGGAGAAGGCAGCTGGAATAGAGAAGGGATCACCGAAAAAAAGATGGCTGAGGAATCGGTCGGGATGGGAGATGTGTGCAGACAGTAGATAAAGGACCAAACATGATAACTTCTCAGGGTCTGTATTGCAAACCATAATGCCCAAAAGTAGAGAGGGATTATGGGGAATCGTGTCTGCCATGGAGGCAGAGGGAGGGTGGGAAATGGGGGGTTATATTGGGGATATTGGTGGTGGGAAATGTGCACTGGTGGCGGGATGGGTTTTTGATCATTGTGTTATTGTAACCCAAACATGACAGCTTATAACTATCTCAGAGTGATCCAATAAATTTAAAAAAAAAGAAACTTTGGTACATCTACACAAAGGAATACTATGCAGCTGTTAGAAAAGATAAAGTCATGATATTTGCATATAGGTGATTGTACATGGAAAGTATCATGATAAGTGAAATTAGTCAGAAAGAGAGGGACAGATGTATAAAGTCTACACTTATCTGGGGAATATAAAGTAACAGAATGGGAGATGAACACCGAAGAATAGTTGAGATAAATACTAAGAGGTCTGCTCCACAGTTTGGAAGCCAGCAGCAGATGCCGGGGGATAAGGCAGCTCAGATAGAGAACACCAAGTAAAGGGTATTGGCGGACTCACTCAGGATGGGAGATGCGTGCTGAAAGTAAACTATAAACCTAACACAATGGCCACTATTGCAAACCTCTATTGCAAACCACAACACCCTAAAGGGAAGAGAGAGCAAAAGGGAATGCTGTGCCACAGAGATGGGGTGGGGGGAGGATGGGGTGGAGGGGTGGGAGGTAGGGTACTGAGTTCATTGGTAGTGGAGAATGGGCACTGGTGAAGGGACGGGTAGTCGATCATTGTATAACTGAAACCCAAGCATGAAAGTCTGTAAGTATACAACTGTATCTCATGGTGTTTCACTATCACTGTCACTGTCACTGTCCTCCCATTGTTCATTGATTTGCTCGAGCGGGCCCAGTAATGTCTCCATTTTTTTGAGACTTGTTGTTACTGTGTTTGGCATATTGAATACATCACGGGTAGCTTGCTAGGCTTTGCTGTGTGGGCGAGATACTCTCGGTAGCTTGCCAGGCTCTCCAAGAGGTGCAGAGGAATCGAACCCGGTTCCACCAGCCTGGCTGCACACAAGGCAAACACCCTCCCACTGTGCTAAAATTAAAAAAAAGAACCTCTATAGACAGAATGCTCAAAAAAAAAAAACAATGTCTTTCAATGTCAATGCTCTAAAGGCACCAATTAAGAGAGGTGGAGTGGCAAAATGGATTAAAAAACTGAATTCAACATTCTTCTGCATGTAAGAAACAGAATTTAACAGTAAGAATAAACATAGATTCACAATACAAGATTGGAAAACAATTCTTCAAGAAAATAACTCCTTCAAAAAGACCAGCATGGCCATATTGGTTTCCAACAACTTGATTTCAGGCTGAAAAATATTAGAAAAAAGGTCTTTTTTAAAATAATCAAGGGATGTATAAATCAGAAGAAAAATTACACACCTAAACATATATGTACCCAATTGTCAGCAAAATACTCAAAACAACTGCAAATAGACTTCTAAGAGGACATTGGTAGCAACACAAAAATAGTTGGAGACTTTAACATTGCTTGTCACCTCTTGATAGATCAATGAGACTAAAACTCAGCAAGAAAATACTGGCATTGAAGAAAAAAATGGAGGAGAGTGAGAGCTAGTAGATATTTCTAAGGTTTTAAATCATCAAAGAATCAAATATATATTCTTCTCCTATGTACATGTATCCTTCTCCAAGATATACCACATACTGGGCCACAAAACATACCTCAATAAAATCAAGGAGATAGAAGTTATATTAACTTTCTTTTCAGACCAGGATTCACTGAAAATAGAATTTAGTCACACACAAAAATGGATCACTTAATCACTTAACTTCCCGTTAGTCGTCGATTTGCTCGAGTGGACGCCAGTAACGTCTCCATTTGTCCCTGTCGCGTGCTAGTGTAGCCCAATGGCATCTGTTCGCTCCGGGAACATGAAGGGCCTCAACCCGATCGTTCATGATCTTGACGAAGAAGTCTGACCATCTGGTAGGTGGGCGGCCACGCGGTCTCTTGAGATCCCGTGGAATCCAATCAGTAACAGCTCTAGTCCAACGGTTGTCTTTAAATCTCATTACATGACCAGCCCATCTGATTTTCGACACCTTGGCAAATGAGACAGTGTCCCTGATCCTTGATCATCGACGGATGTCAGAACTCCGGATTTTTTCTCTCATTTGAGTGAAACGTGATATTCCAAGCATAGCTCTTTCTATTCTTCTTTGGGAGACCTGAATAGCATTCTCATCCTGTTTGCATAGGGCCCAGGTCTCTGAGGCATATGCTAATGCAGGAAGAACAGTGGAATCAAAGAGGTGTGCCCGGAGCCGGAGGTTCTTCATCCTCTTACCTATTTCTTCAATGTTCTTGAAGGCGTTCCAAGCCGCTCTCTTCCTCCTGCGCAGCTCGGGTGCAGGTCATTTGTCATGTTGACCTCTCGACCTAGGTACACATAGCTGTTGCATTCGGAGATGGTCATTCCATTGAGAATGAATGGGGCATCAGGAATGAGGCTGTTTCTCATAAACATTGTCTTCGTAAGATTCAGCTGTAGTCCTACCTTTCCACACTCACGGTCAACATCGGCCAGCATTTGTGCCGCTTGGCTGATGTTTGGTGTTATTAAAACAATGTCGGCCAGTTTTCAACCCCTGATCTGCGTGGGACGGGCACAGAGGCCCAGCTCTGGGCAACAAAGCTGAACGGCTCCAATTCCAACAGGTACAGCCCGCCCCCAAGGGCCTGGGTCCCTCTCTGGGCAGGCGCAGCTAGAACCAGCCCCTAGAAACCCGGTTTTCAACCCCTGATCTGCGTGGGATGGGCACAGAGGCCCAGCTCTGGGCAACAAAGCTGAACGGTTCCAATTCCAACAGGTACAGCCCACCCCCAAGGGCCTGGGTCCCTCTCTGGGCATGCGCAGCTAGAACCAGCCCCTAGAAACCCGGTTTTCAACCCCTGATCTGCGTGGGATGGGCACAGAGGCCCAGCTCTGGGCAACAAAGCTGAACGGCTCCAATTCCAAACAGGAGACGTTCCCAACTCCTCGCCCAGTGCCAGGGACTCTTTCCGGAGCCGCGGCCACATCAGCGGCCGCAAAATATTTTCCCACTACATATGCCATAGGAACCATAAGCTACCTTCTTAGATGGAAACCTCTCTATTTTAGCTCAGCCACTAGAAACACAGTAGCCAATAACTCATAAGCCTATCTTAACTCACACTGCATATCAAGCAGAATAGTAACAGTGAACGTGAAGGACTAAACCACACCTCTCACAATGGTAAAGCAACGCAAAAGCCAACCAAACTTTCATACTGAAGAGTCTAGCCCAGATGAAACCAACAGTACTGTAGTGTTAGACAACCTCTCTGACAAGGAATTCAGAAGGGAGCTACTTAGGATGCTTAGGGAATTAAAAGAAACAATGGAAAGCAATGCCAATAGAAGACACGAGGATCTGAAGGCAGAAATGAGGAAAATGCAATCGGAAATGTCACACATGAAAAATCTGGTAGGCAAATTGAAAAACTCAGTGAAAGGCCTCAGCAGCAGAGTAAGAGCGGCAGAGAACAGAAACAGTGAGCTCGAAGATGAAGTTCAGAGACTCTCCAGAAAAGAGCAGAAAATGGAAAAGACACTCACAATTCAGGAACAGATGGCAAGAGAAGATAGTGATGAAGCCAAGAGGGGTAACATAAGAATTATTGGAGTTCCAGAGGGACAGGAAGAAAACCTCGATGAAGAAGAAACTGTCAAAGACATCATTGCTACAACATTTCCAGAGCTGAAGAAAACTTGTGACCACATTTAGGAGGCCCGAAGGGTACCAGCTAGAAGAAATCCGAATAAAAATACCCCAAGACACATTCTGATCAAAATGACCAAAACCTTAGACAGAGACAAATTCTGAAAGCAGCAAGATCGAAGAAAGAAATCTCTTACAAAGGAGCATCCTTAAAATTCACAGCTGATTTTTCTGATGAAACCCTCATGGCCCGAAAACAGTGGTGGGACATAGTAAAAAAACTCAATGAAATAAATGCCTCCCCCAAAATACTTTTCCCAGCAAGACTCTCATTCATAATAGAAGGAACAACACACAGTTTCACAGACAAACAACAGCTCAGGAACTTCATAGACTCAAAACCATGGTTACAAGAACAACTAAATGGGCTACTTTAAGGCAAGAAAGGCCCCTCAAATACACCAAATTTTAACAGAACAATGGGACAAAATCCCATAATAATAATCTCTCTCAATGTCAATGGGCTAAACGCACTAATTAAAAGACATAGAATGGCAGGATGGATTAGAAAATTGAACCCAAATTTCCGCTGCCTGCAAGAAACGCATCTCAATAGTCAAAGCAAACACCGACTCAGAGTCAAAGGCTGGAAAACAATCCAACAGGCAAACAGGTACCATAAAAAAGCTGGGGTAGCCATCCTTATATCAGACCACATCGATTTCAGAGTGAGGAAGGTCATAAGAGACAGTGAAGGCCATTTCTTATTGATCAAGGGATCTGTACAACAGGAAGAACTTACAATAATAAATGTATATGCACCTAATGAGAGACCAGCAAAGTACTTAAAACAACTACTCATAGATTTGGAAAAAGACATCAATAACAACACAATACTAGTGGGAGACTTCAACACTGCTTTGTCACCTCTTGATAGATCAACCAGACTCAAACTTAGCAAGGACATACTTCATTTGAGGGAAACAATGGAAGAAAGGGACTTAGTAGATATATACAGGACACTTCATCTGCAAAAAGCTGAATACACATTCTTCTCAAGCGTACATGGAACATTCTCCAAGATAGACCACATGCTGAGCCACAAAACATGCCTCCATAAAATTAAGAAGGTAGAGATTGTATCAACAATCTTCTCAGACCATAATGCGCTGAAATTAGAAGTAAATCACACACAAAAACAGAAAACTAAATCAAACACCTGGAAATTAAACAGTGCACTATTGAACAACGAGTGGATTAGACAGGAAATCAAAGAGGAAATCAAAAGATTCCTAGAAACGAATGAAAATGAGAACACGAGTTACCAAAACTTATGGGACACAGCAAAGGCTGTGTTAAGAGGAAAGTTTATAGCTCCACAAGCATTCCTCAGGAAGGAGGAGCGAGCACACATAAGTAACCTAACCTCACAGCTTAAGAGCTTGGAGAAGGACCAAAAAAAGGAGCACAACCCGAACAGGAGAAAGGAAATAATAAAACTCAGAGCAGAGATTAACGAGATGGAAACCCAAAAAACAATCCGAAAGATCAATGAAACCAAAAGCTGGTTCTTTGAGAAAATTAACAAGATCGATAAGCCTCTAGCAAAACTCACAAAGAAAGGGAGAGAGAAAACCCTAATAAACCGAATCAGAAATGAAAAGGGGGTCATTACAACAGAAACCACAGAAATTCAGAGGATCCTCAGGGAGTACTTTGAGAAGCTTTATGCCACAGGACATCAAAACCTCGAGGAAATGGATAAATTCCTAGAATCCTACAGACTCCCAAGGCTGAACCAAGAAGACCTGGAATACCTGAACAGACCTATCACCATCAAGGAAATTGAAATGGTAATAAAAAGTCTCCCCAAGCACAAAAGTACTGGCCCGGATGGATTCACTAATGAATTCTTCCAAATCTTTAAAGAGGACTTACTCCCGATGCTCTTTAAGCTTTTCCACGAAATTGAAATATCAAAAACACTTCCGAACAGTTTCTACGAAGCAAATATCACACTGATACCAAAAGCAGACAGAGATACCACAAAGAAAGAGAATTACAGGCCGATATCCCTGATGAACACAGATGCAAAGATCCTCAACAAACTACTAGCAAATAGAATCCAACTATTCATCAAAAAGATCATGCACCATGACCAAGTAGGATTCATCCTAGGGATGCAAGGATGGTTTAACATTCGGAAATCAAATCAAAATAATCCACCATATCAACAAAAGAAAAGATAAAAAGCATATGATCATATCAATAGATGCAGAGAAAGCATTTGATAAGATCCAGCACCCCTTTATGATGAAAACCCTAGCCAAAATGGGGATAGAGGGGACCTTCCTCAACATAATTAAAGCCATCTACCACAAGCCTACAGCAAGCATCATCCTCAATGGGGAAAAACTGAGAGCCTTCCCTCTAAGATCAGGGACGAGACAGGGATGCCCACTCTCTCCACTGCTGTTCAATATAGTACTGGAAGTACTTGCAATAGCGATTAGGCAGGAAAAAGATATTAAGGGCATTCAGGTAGGAAAGGAAGAAATCAAGCTCTCACTATTCGCAGATGATATGATACTCTACTTAGAGAACCCAATAACTTCCACCAAAAAACTCCTAGAAACAATAGACTCGTATAGTAAAGTTGCAGGTTATAAAATCAATACCCAAAAGTCCATGGCTTTCCTATACGCAAACAGTGAGAGAGAAGAAAGCAACATGAAAAAAACAATCCCGTTCACAATTGTGCCCCAGAAAATCAAGTACCTAGGACTCAGCTTAACTAAGGAAGTAAAGGACCTGTACAAAGAAAACTACAAAACGCTACTTCAGGAAATAAAAGAGGACATGAGGAAATGGAAAGATATCCCCTGCTCATGGGTCGGGAGACTTAACATTGTCAAAATGGCAATACTACCGAAAGCATTGTATAAATTCAATGCAATCCCTATAAGGATACCCATGACATTCTTCAAAGAAATGGAGCAAACACTCCTGAAATTTATATGGAACAATAAGCCCCCACGAATAGATAAAGCAATTCTTGGGAAAAAGAAAATGGGAGGAATCAAACTCTCGAACTTCAAACTGTACTACAAAGCAGTAATAATTAAAACAGCTTGGTACTGGAACAAAGGCAGAACTGCAGACCAATGGAACAGGGTTGAATACACTGACATCTCCCCTCAATCATATGCTCATCTAATCTTTGATAAAGGTGCAAGTAATGTGAAGTGGAGTAAGGAAAGCCTCTTTAATAAATTGTGTTGCATCACTGGACGGCTACATGCAAAAAAATAGGCTCAGAACTCTGCCTAACACCATGTACAAAAGTAAGATCAAAATGGATTAAAGACCTCAACATCAGACCAGAAACCATAAGGTACATTGAAGATAAAGTTGGCAAAACCCTCCATGACATTGAAGCTAATGGTATCTTCAAAGATGCCACGCCACTGGCCGAGCAAGTGAAAACAGAGATAGATAAATGGGACTATCTTAAACTAAGAAGCTTCTGCACCTCCAAAGAAACAGTGACCAAAATACAAAGACAGTCTACAGAATGGGAAAGGATATTCACCGAATACACATCTCACAAGGGGTTGATATCCAGGATATACAAAATACTGGTTAAACTCCACAAGAAGAAAACATCCAACCCCATCCAAAAATGGGGCAATGAAATGAACAGAAACTTTCTCAAAGATGAAATCCGAATGGCAAAAAAGCACATGAGAAAATGCTCTACATCATTAATCATCAGGGAGATGCAGATCAAAACCACAATGAGATACCATCTCACACCTCAGAGACTGGCCCACATTCAAAAGAACAAAAGCAACTGATGCTGGCGTGGATGTGGCGAGAAAGGGACACTCCTTCACTGTTGGTGGGAATGTCGACTGGTTCAGCCTCTCTGGAAAACAGTATGGACGATTCTCAAAAAATTAGAAATTGAGCTCCCATTTGACCCAGCAATACCACTCCTGGGAATATATCCCAGAGAGGCAAAAATGTATAGTCAAAGTGACATCTTCACTTGTTTGTTCATTGCAGCACTCTTTACAAAAGCCAGAAACTGGAAGAAACCTGAATGCCCAAGAACAGATGACTGGTTAAAGAAACTTTGGTACATCTACACAATGGAGTACTATGTAGCTGTTAGAAAAGATGAAGTCATGAAATTTACATACAAGTGGTACAATATGGAAAGTATCATGCTAAGCGAAATGAGGCAGAAAGAGAGGGATAGACATAGAAAGATTGCATTCATCTGGGGGATATAAAGTAACAAAGTATGAGATTAATACCCAAGAATAGCTGAGATCAGCACCAGGAGGATTACTCCATAACTTAGAGGCCAGCCGGGTATCCTAGAGGAAAGGGCAGTTCAGATAGAGAAGGGAGGACCAAATAAAGGATGTTTGGAGGATCCTCCCAGGAGGGGAGATGCATGTCGAAAGTAGACCATGGACTGAACATGTTTGCCACTCAATGCCTGTTTTGCAGACCACAACACCCAAACGGAGAGAGCGAACACAGGGGATTGCCCTGCCACAGAGACGGGGGGATGGGGGGATGGGGGTGGGAGGGTTATTATCCATGGTGTTGGAAAATGGGCACTGGTGGAGGGATGGGTATCTGATCATTATATAATTGAAACCAAAGTACAAAAAATTGTAAATCTACAACTTTAAAAAAAATAAAATAAAATAAGGGAAAAAAAAAAAGAAACAAACAGCACCCGTCCCAGACAAGGTCAGATCTGAACACCTGACGAACCTGCCATCAGTACTCATCAATACACTGGTTCGGCTCTTCACTCGCTACCTGTCTGAATGCAAGGTTCCGTTCCAGTGGAAAACCAGCAGGACCATACTACTGTTCAAGAAGGGAGACATCCATGACATTGGCAACTATCGCCCTATCTGCCTATTGTCTGTCATCTACAAGTTATTCACTCGAGTCATCCTGTATAGGATTGGCAGAACACTAGATGAAGGACAACCATGCGAGCAAGCCGGTTTCAGCAAAGGATTCAGCACAAAAATGGATAATCAAATCAAAAACACCTGGAAATTAAACAGTTCACTACTGCAAAATCAATGGCTTAGAGAGCAAATCAAAGAAGAAATCAGAAGATTCTTGGAAGCAAGCAAGAATGAGGAAATGTTATCAGAACTTGTGAAACACAGCAAAATCAGTGTTAAGTGGAAAGTGATAGCTCTACAACCATACATCAGAAAGGAAGAAAGTGCTCACTTAAGTAGCTTGACTTTAGAGCTTAAAATCTTAGAAAATGACCAATAAAAGCCAGGAAGACAGCCAGGAAGAAGATGTTGGAGCAGAAATAAATGAGCTGGAATAACAAAATATAATCCAAAATGTCAATGAAATGTGAAACTGATTCTTTGTTAAAATTGATAATCCACTAGCAAGATTCACAAAGAAAGAGAAAGAGAGAATCCTAATAAACCAAATCAGAAATGATAGGAGGGAAATAACAACAGAAACCCTGGATATTCAGATCATCAGAGATTACTTTGATAGTCTGTATGCCACAAAACAAGAGAATCTAGAAGAAATGGATAAATTACTGCATTCCTATATTCTCTCAATGCTGAACCTAGAAGACTTGAAATACCTGAACAGACCATCATTATGAAGGAAATTAAAATGGTAATTTAAAATCTTCCCCAAATCAAAAGCCCAGGTCCATATGGATTCACTAGCAAAGTCTTCCAAACTTTTAAAAAGAACCTTTTGCCATTCCTTTTCATACTTTGCTAAGAAATTGAAGAAACAGAAGCACTCCCAAACAGTTTCTTTCATTCAAACATGCCAAAAGCAGACAGAGGCGCATATGCTGCCCAAGCCCATGTGCTGCTTGCACTTCTGTGGTTGAGCACATGTGGCACCCAAGCATCTCCCCTCATGTCTAATGCTGGGATGTGTGTAGGGGCTCTCTCTAGCCTTGGAGAAGCTCACATTCTCTCTTGAGCACGTTTCTCTCTCTCTCTCTCTCTCTCTCTCTCTCTCTCTCTCTCTCTCTCTCCCTCCACACCTTCAAAAACCCTCCAAATAAAATCTGTTTTAATTCAGTAAAAAAAAGCAGACAGAGACACCACGAATAAAGAAAACTACAAGTTGATATCCCTGATGAACAGAGATGCAAAGATCCTCAACAAAGTACTAGCACATAGAATCCAACCAATCATCGAAAAGATCATAAATGGAACTACATTAAGCTAAGAAACTTCTGTGCTTCAAAAGAAACAGTGACCAACATACAAAGACAGCCTACAGAATGGGAAAATTATTTATCCAATACCCATCTGATAAAGAGTTAATACCAAAGATAAACAAGGCACTGGTAGAACTTTACAAGAAAAAACAAACAACCCCATCAAAATTGGGAGAAGAAATGAAGAGAAACTTCCTCAAAGATGAAATACAAGTGGCCAAAAGGTACATGAAAATTGCTGTTAATCACTAATCATCAGGGAGATTCAATCCAAAACAACAATGAAATATCTCGTGCCACAGAAACTGACATACAAAAAAATGAACAAGAACAATCAGTGATGGTGCCAATGTGGGGAGTAAGGGAGTCTTGTTCATGGTGGGAGAAAATGCAGACTGATCTAGCCTTTTTGGAAAACAATATGAAATTCCTAAAAACACTAGAAATTAATTTTCCATTTGATCTAGCAATACAATTTCTCAGACTATACCCTAGGGGTCTAAAAAAACACAGAAGAAATTCCGTCTGCACTCTTATGTTCATTGCAGCACAATTCACAATAGCCAGAATCTGGAAACAACCCAAGTGCCTGCGAACAGACTAGTTAAAGGAACTATCATACAACTATACAACAGAATACTCCATTGCCACAAGGAAAGTAAGTAAAGAGATATACATGATAACCTTTCAGTATCTGTATCGCAAATTCTAATGCCCAAAATGAGAGACAAAGAGAGGTGGGAGAAGAGAGAGAGAGAGGAGAGCAGATAGACAGAAGAGACAGACAGAAAGAGATAAATAGAGATGAAAGTTGTGTGTCATCCTCAGGCTTGGATGGTGGGATTTTGGGTGTGTGGGGAGGGAAACTGAGAACATTGGTGCTGGGAAATTGTACTGTTGGAAGGGTGGATATTGGAACACTGTATGACTGAAACTCAATCATGGACAACTTTGTAACTTTATCTCACAGTTATTCAATTTAAAAAAGAAAGAAAAAAAGAAAACACAGACAAAAAAGCTTATAAACTAAAAGAAAGAAAGACATTGTGCAGAGTCTGGTGGTTGAGTTCTTTGTATTTGACATCTAAAGATTGCTGACTAGTGAAGTAGTGTTATGATATTGTAGAAGTTCTTGGTAATTATTTTCTCATGTTACTCTCAGATTCCAAATTATTGGACATTTTAAAAAAATAACTCTCAGAAGAGTTATATACACCTATAATTTATATGTTCATATATAGATTTATGTGTAAATATAGAGATGACATTACATCTGTTTATATATGAATTGAGGCCCTGATGTATTCAGGGGTTCAGTTCAGTGAGATTGAATTTTATATTATTCTTATATATCCCACCTACTTTCCTGCTTTGTTCCTTCTTCAGAAGCTCATCACCGTACTATTGCCTTCAGGTAGCTGAGATAATTTTGTTGAAATGTGGTTCAACAGAATTAAATACTTTAGATTTTTTTCTTTGTGCCACACTGAGTTGTACCCAGTATTTCTCCTGACTTTGAGCACAGGGATCGATCTTACAGGTCCTCATCTAATAACAGACAATGGGATACAGAAATTGCTGTACATATGAACAATAAAATGCTACTCAGATCTAAGAAACATGGGGTCAGAGAGATAGTACAATCAATAGGTCACTTTCCCTACACATGGCCAGCTGGATGTCAATAACCAGAACACCAATAGTTCACTGGCACTTCCAGGAGACTTGATTGACAGAACTGAGCTTACCTAGAGATCCTTGGGAAGGTAAATAGTGGACTGGTCCCTGGGATATTGATGGAGGGAACCTCTGTAGGAAGGTTTGGTATTGGGTGACCATGGTATTAAAATTGTTTTTGCATGAAAATATCACTGACAGTATTGTAAATCAGAGTGAATTAATAATAACAGGGGCTGGAGAGATAGTAAAGTGGGTAAGGTGCTGACCTTGCATTCAGCTGAGCTGAGTTTGAGTTGTGACACTACGTATATAGTCCCTGTAGGGCAGTGGGTTGTGTGCCCCAAACAAAAAAATGTAAGTAAATAAATCAGCAAAATCATAAAAATTAAAATGGGTGGGGAAAAAAGATCTCACTGAGTCCCCCGGGTGTTTTACAGGCATGGATTTGATCTTAGCATACCAATGATTTGAGAATTAACTACAGGGTTTAATAAATATAGGATTAAGACTGATTACCCAACGAGGCACATATAGAATAAATGAAATGCTGCAAAAGCTTTGAAAATGGCCCAGGCAATGAAACTCAGACCACAAATAACCGGTACATGTCTGTAGCTTAAAATAACAGTTTTATTTCCTTGTTAAAAAATAACATTTAAAATAACATTATCCTTGATGGTTTATAGTCACAGAACAAAACCTAGAGTCAGGAGACTGTTAGTGATACTCTGAATTGTTGTAAACATCCCACCATTTTTCCTTATTATATGTAGCTCTATAGAACTAGAAATACATACAATTTCATTTTCCTTACATTTTCAGCTCTAAAACCTTATCTGGCTCATTAGCTAATTTACTCAGCGACTAATAGTTTAATGATTAAGTTATTGATTGAAGAGACATTTATTGATACCACTACATATCAGATATTACTTGATGCTGGTGATACAAATATGAGAAATAACATGTTGCTACTCAAAAAATCATCAGTGATATTTGTGGGGAATCATTGTATCAGGCAAATTTTAAACCTTGAATGCACAATAAGTAGCACATTTTTATCTAAATTTATTTTCTTATTCACTAAGCCTTAGGAAGGAGGTCATGTTAATTAGTTGGCATGCTACTGCACCAAAGAACTGGACTTTATTCAGCAATATTTACTTTGTTCAAGGATTTTTTTAGGGTCTTCTTTGGGCCAGGTCCAACATAGTTTGAGGATTTGTGCCAACTCAGAGTTGCCAGATACTGTCGAACTAAATCTGCCTCAAAGGAGCCTGTGGAGAAGAAAGGGAGCCAGGAAGGATGGCTGTCCTGCTGGTTTTTCTTCAATACTGGATCCCTGGTTTAAAAGACTTAATATTTAATCCTAATTTTATTGTTTAATGATATCTAATGGGTCCAAATGTACTAGCATAAATTGAAGTCTACTAATTTGTGATTACAATTTAATTTTGCAAACCTCAAAGCAAGCAATTTATTTCTTCAGAGATAAATTCAGAGAATTCAGAGAATCAGAATTTTGAGGCCTAGTAGCTGCATATTTTTAATGGAAATTGGAATTTTGTAGAAATGCAAAACTAGAGAATGTACAAGACACTTGAAAGTATATGGAGGAAAAAATGCATCTAGTTAGAAACTACAGAAATGTAATCTTCAGAATGAATCAAGATTTCAGATATGTTTTGTTTGACCTACATGGTATTTTATGGAAATTTTACATAGGAACTCGACATTTTATAATATTTTGAGAAAATCAGCAGTAAAATAAATTCTGGTTGTCTATTATCACCTGGCAAATGCCAGTTTGCTTCTCCCTCCCCTCTTTGGTGTCATGATTCATCTGAGATTGGAATCTCTGATCTTCTGGTTCAACCTATTTAAAGATTAGGAAAACAAAGCAAAGACGAGGAAAACATCTTCACATAATAAGCTGGCCCTGTCTCCTAGGTCTATACTCTTAAAAAAATAGTATTTGTGTTAGGACAGTTCACGAAAATTCTGATTTAACACCTGGCTCAATACTCAACTCCTGGCTCTGCTGAGTGATGACTTCTGGGAGGACTTGAGAATCATACGGGATGCCAGGGATCACACTTGGGTCATCCATGTGCAAGTGCAGGACACGTGCCTACTTGTTCTACCATCTTTCCAGCCTGAACAATAGTCTATTTCTGTAAGTCAATTCTTTACATTATTCACTATAGTGTACATGAAAATAATTTTGGATTTCTTTCATTGTTACCTTTGTGCACCCATAGTTGGAGGAAGGTAAAGGTATGGGTGGCAAAAGGAAGGGTTATACGCGTTTTCTAGGAAGGAGATCACAAGTCTGGGAAATGCCACCAATTAACAGTGTATTACAATATTAATTCTTCCTGTTCTATTTTCTAAATCCTTATAAATTCCTATAAATATGGACAAGGGATTCCAGTTATACTTAGTAGATGTCACAATTAAAAGTTCTTTGTTGTGAAAGAAGAACATGTTTTCCCCTAAGTAAAATTTAGTCTGTTAAAATTGCATGATCCCAGAGCAATGTATTTACAATGATTCTAAAATATTCTTGTATCCTTACATTGTAAGTATCTTTGTGTTTTCTTTCTGTTCTTTATGTAGAGCATATGCAATTTAATATCTAAAATAATCGTATTAATCACTGTCACTGTCCTCCCTTTGTTCATCGATTTGCTCAAGTGGGCCCAGTAACGTCTCCACTGTGACACTTGTTACTGTGTTTGGCATATCAAATATGTCACAGGTACCATGCCAGGCTTTGCCGTGCAGGCAAGATACTCTTGGTAGCTTGCCGGCTCTCGAGAGGGATGGAGGAACCGAACCTGGGTCGACCATGTGCAAGGCAAATGCCTTACCCACTGTGCTATTGCTCTAGCCATCCAAACACAGTGGTATAGAATGGCAATTAATTGATTTAAAATAATTAACACATATTGAGCTCTTATTTTCTAATTTTCCATGAGACTCAGATTAGTCCAAGATAGTCAATAGTTCTAAGCAAACAGGACTATTTGCATATATCCACTGTCCATATTGATCATGCCTAGCACTGTAGTTTTAGCACCCAGAGCAGTAATAGACATTGTTGAATATATATTGGTAGGTCATATGACTGATGATTAGTATGAAGATCTATACTATGTGACATTTAATGTAGAGTAGGTCTACTAGTAAAATGGATATTATAAATAAGGTGTAAATAACTTCTTGGGAATATACATGAGATTAATAAAATATAAGAATTATTATGTCATATAGGGTAAAGACAAAAATTAAAGCTGTTACAAGTGAGAAACACTGTAAAACCCTGGAGTAATTTATGACAGCCCATAAATGATTCACCCCTTTCCCAAACACTACTTATACCTGTCCTCTGTAATTGCAATAACTGGACCCTAGGGCTGTTATCCATATACCTGTAGAAAGAACAGCTTCGAAAATCTGAAGGGACACAAGTTTATAATTGTACCAATAATTAGGAAGTTGGTCTCTAAGTGCTTATACTAAAATGCAAATGAGCTCAGCAGCTACAGGAAGATGACACACGTCAGGGAGCGACAATCTCAAGAGGAACTGCATGCTTCTGTGTAAGTAACATCATATTTAAAATTTAAATGCTCCAACATGAACGCCTGCTGGCAGCCACTGATGAATATGCTATATCAGATAGCATATATATTTCATCCATATTTATAGCATTGGAGGATGTTTTATATGATTTGAAAATGAAGGAATAACTACACAGGGAGATGGAGGTTACTGGTTTACATTGTTCATAGTATGAGACAAAATTCACTGGGTTACTTTCTGCTTATTATATGAAGATAAAATTCTCAAAAAAGACTTTTCCACTTATCCCTATGTTTATCACCACAATATTTTTTTTCCATTTTAACTGTTTACTATTATTTCCTGAAGATGTGGTTTAGATTTCTTATCTGATGGGATTCATATCATAGTTTAAAACACAGTTTGATGGTGACTTTATTGTGGAGATTTGTAGCTTCCCAGGTAAAACTGAGATTATATTGGGGGAGTTCTCATTGGATAAAACAATGGATATATACATTCCACATCCTTGTCAAATTCTATGCATATTACGTATAAGGCTTCACCCCACAACAGTCATTGTATCTCCTGGTATAGAATTTACATACAAGGGATCACTGATCTAGTTTGACATAATTGCGAAACTGACATTTACCTACTTTAAAAATTAAAGAATTGCTATACATTTTATTCACAAAATATTGCCAAATATATGCTCCTGAAACTAAGTGATGAAAATAAAGGAAAAACACCTACCTTTGCTATTGTTGTCAATTATCCTTGTGATAATGGAGATTGCCTATCTGGTTTTTGTTCTCATGGAGGTCTCACTCTTTAGTGAAGTGTTTACATTCTTATTGTACTATTTACCATGATTCACTAAGGTACTCACACATATGCTTAAAAGTGTGATACTCTGGACTCAGTGCTCCACATTTAAAATTGTGCTGCACATATATCTGACTTCAGTACAGTGCAGATCACATCCTGGACTGATGCCTGGTCTCAAGTCCAGAGGACTGCTCTTGGCTTGTGTGGATGACACCAGTCCACACACCTGCCTCATGCTTGCAAGGCAGCTGCCTTGTACCATTGAGCCAATTCCCAGCCCTAGATGATATAAATTCAAGTTCCGTTTACTTTTAATTAAAACTAACAAGTATTTTGAGTGAAAAACCCACCTTTTATAATAAGAACTCTAATGAAATAAAAGTAGAAAGTAAAAAATACATATTGCTATATATATACATATATATGGTATGCAAAGTTTTCCACTTCAAAATGTCTATATCACTTAATCACTTAACTTCCCGTTAGTCCTCGATTTGCTCGAGCGGGTGCCAGTAACGTCTCCATTTGTCCCTGTCGCGTGCTAGTGTAGCCCAATGGCATCTGTTCGCTCTGGAAACATGAAGGGCCTCAAACCGATCGTTCATGATCTTGATGAAGAAGTCTGACCATCTGGTAGGTGGGCGGCCATGTGGTCTTTTGACATCCCGTGGAATCCAGTAAGTAACAGCTCTAGTCCAGCGGTCGTCTTTAAATCTCATTACGTGACCAGCCCATCTGATTTTCGACACCTTGGCAAATGAGTCAGTGTCCCTGATTCTTGATCGTGGACGGATGTCAGAACTCCGGATTCTTTCTCTCATTTGAGTGAAACGTGATATTCCAAGCAAAGCTCTTTCTATTCTTCTTTGGGAGACCTGAATAGCGTTCTCATCTTGTTTGCTTAGGGCCCAAGTCTCTGAGGCATATGTTAATGCAGGAAGAACAGTGGAATCAAAGAGATGTGCCTGGAGCCGGAGGTTCTTCGTCCTCTTAGCTATTTCCTCGACGTTCTTGAAGGCGTTCCAAGCTGCTCTCTTCCTCCTGCGCAGCTCGGGTGCCAGGTCATTTGTCATGTTGACTTCTCGACTGAGGTACACATAGCTGTTGCATTCGGAGATGGTCGTTCCATTGAGAGCGAATGGGGCGTCAGGAACGAGGCTGTTTCTCATAAACATTGTCTTCGTAAGATTCAGCTGTAGTCCGACCTTTCCACACTCACAGTCGAAGTCGGCCAGCATTTTTGCCGCTTGGCTGATGTTTGGTGTTATTAAAACAATGTCATCAGCAAAGCGTAGGTGATGTATGTCTATATAAATACTAATTATCACATTAAATACAAGAGATTTGATTAAGATGATAGATATTTGAACTTTATCAGGAACAGGACTGGAGCAATAGCACAGTGGGTAAGGCATTCTCCTTGCATGTGGTCGACCTGTATTTAATTCCTCCGCCCCTCTCAAAGAGCCTGGCAAGCTACCAAGAGTATCTTGCCCGCGCGGCAGAGCCTGGCAAGCTCCCTGTGACATATTCGATATGCCAAAAACAGTAACAACAACAACAACAACAACAACAACAACAAGAGTAACGTCTCACAATGAAAATGTTACTGGTGCCCACTCAAGCAAATCTATGAACAACGGGAGGACAGGGCTACAGGGCTATCATAAACAATTTATGAATCTCCACCTTTACAGTATACTACTTTACACTAGTACTTTACTTGGAAATTATCCTCTATACCAACATCTGATAAGCATTGAAAATTATTATTATTATTATCCATATTTATTTCTTTTAAATTAATTTTATTTAATAAGAAAACCATAAGACTTAAAAATCATAAAACCAGAAAACCATAAAATCATATAAACCATAAATATTATACCCAAACCCTTATCAACAAGAGAAAAATGTAAAAAAACATGAACATGTGAAAACATTTAACAGTAATGCACATTGAGAAACTGTAATCCTTATATACCTCTTTTAAAATATCATTCTAATTTAATGGGCTAGTTAAACCCTTTGAACATGAGATAACAATCGTCTTCTTTTTATTAGTTTTTGACATTTAGGTTCTAACCGAAATTATCAGGGTCTTTCTGGCTCTGGGATCAGGAGACACCCCTAGACATGCTCAGAAACCATAGACTCTGTTGGGTTTAGAATCAAAGTTAAGAAAAGTGTCAGATGTAAGGCAAGTGCTTTACCTCCTGTAAAATCTCTCCAGTTGGGCTTCTTCTTATTGACTTAACACTTTCTTTATTA
The DNA here is from genome assembly GCF_029834395.1 of Sorex fumeus. NCBI lineage: Eukaryota > Metazoa > Chordata > Mammalia > Eulipotyphla > Soricidae > Sorex > Sorex fumeus. Next base: position 1,569,861 of record NW_026606083.1, read on the forward strand.
TTTTTTCCCATCAGCAAATTATGCTGATAAGAAATAAAATAAAATTTCAATCTGTGCAAAATTATAAATTACATAAGACAAATGTAACATTTTAAAATTAATAAAAATAGACTACATAGAATTAAAGGAGCGATATAAGTGCTAAAGCAGAATGATAATGTCAAGGCATTTATGTAATGAAAGGAAAGGTTGATAAAAAACAGCTTATGGACTACCTTGAAAGCTATTCTATAGTCATGCTTTCTGTTATTTGAAATGGTTAGTTGTAGCACTCTTTAGTATATTATAGTCACTTACTTAACTTAAATATAATTTCCATAAATTAATTTCAGGTGAGCACACAGGATTTTTATATTTTTACACAATCAAATATTATAAGATTCTAGTTAAATTTTATCAACACATCTGAACACAATTTTTCTTTTTTCTTTCTTTTTAAATTTTTATTAGTGAAACACCATGAGGTACAGTTGTAGACTTACAAATTTTTGTGTTTGGGTTTCAGTTGTACAATGATTGAGTACCCATCCCTCCACCAGGGCCATTCCCCACCTCCAATGCTTCCAGCATTCCCCCCATCCCACTCCAACCCTGTGGCAGGGCATTCCCTTTTGTTCTCTCTCTCCTTTTGGGTGATGTGGTTTGCAAAAGAGGCATTGAGTGGCAATCATGTTCATGTTCGGTCTATAGTCTACGTTCAGGATGAATCTCTATCCTGGGAGAATCCTCCCAACACCCTTTACTTGGTGCCCCCCTCTCTATCTGAGCTGCCTCCTCCCCCAACATGTGTGACTGGCCTCCAAGCCATGGAGTGAACCTCCTGGTACTTATCTTGGCTATTCTTGGGTGTTAATCTCCCATTTTGTTACTTTATATTCCCCAGATGAATGCAATTTTTCTTGTGGTGAGAATTTTCAATAATTTTAATTTCTTTCAAATTTGCAATACAGTACTGTAAACTTTAGTCACAACATTATTGTACTACGTTACTGTACTTACTTATTCAACAATTGAGAGTTTGTAACTTTTGACCCTCTTCACCTATATTTTCACCCTTCTTCTCACCTTTGACAAGCAATCATTTCTATGATCTCTTTCATTTTTCAATCCCATTTGAGATCACAGTTATTTTTCTTGCTTTGTTTACTTATTTCCTTAGAAAACTGTCCTCTTACCATTGGAAATTATATGATTGCATTCTTTTGAATGCCTTATATGTCCTATATACCATATATATTTGTGTACCCTAATAATAGATATTTTCTTCATTTATACATTGATGGGCTGGAGCGATGGCACAGCAGGTAGGGCGTTTGCCTTGTATGCAGCCGACCCTGGTTTGATTCCTTTGTCCCTCTCAGAGAGACCGGCGAGCTACCGAGAGTGTCCCCGCCCGCATGACAGAGCTTGGCAAGCTCCTCGTGGCATATTCGATATGCCAAGAACAGTAAGAACAAGTCTCACAATGGAGACGTTCCTGGTGCCCATTAGAGCAAATTGATGAAAAACAGGACAGTGCTACAGTGCTATACATTGATGGAAAATGTTATTTTAATATCTTAGCTATTGTGAATAGCACAATAGCTAATACTGGCAGAGGGACAAAGTCACATGGGTTCCGGGACCAAGATCTGCAAACCTACTCGGATTTGGGTGGAGCATCCTCCACCCAGATCCTCCAAATTCCAGTAGGCAGGGGTCACACCCACCAACTGGCCCCCTGGCGCCGTGTAATCCCATCAGCGGCCAAGACTCAGAGACTATAGGAACCAGATCCCGAAACCGCTTGGCTGCAAATGCGCCCCGCGACATCTTATTATGACATCTTATTATCTCATTTCCTACTTTGGACAAACTGGCAGGTTACCGAATGTAGCCTGCCCACAGGGCATAGTCTGGCAAACTCCCCTTGGCGTACCCAATATGCCAAATACCAGTAACAATGATGGGTCTCATTCTCCTAAAGAGCCTTGAATATAATCTCAGGGCTAGGATGAAGGAGACGTTACTGGGGCCTGCTTGAGGCAATCGACGAATAACAGGATGATTTGTAATTTGTGATTTGTGATTGTGAATAGTGCTTCATGAACATACAGGTTCATATATCTTTTAAAATTATAATGTTATGCTATTTGGACAAATATTCAAATGATTAGATTGCTATATCAATTTTTAGAGGATGAATTATATATATATATAGTATATGCAAATATTTCCGTTTCCACTACCATTGTATATGGATTCTTTGTTCCTAACATGATGGTAAACAGAATGTAGTCTTCTGTAGGATAACACTGTTCTGTCCTTCCTGCATAGCCTTAGGAACAGTTGTTACTTGATAGTTTATTGATAGTTTATTGGACTGAGGAAAAGAATAAAACACCTTAAGAAGGTATTTTGCCTTGGGCAGCCAGGAAGAGCTTTAGAATGCCTTTTAGGTGGGCCCTCAGGAAGGGCTTTCTTATGTTGATTTGGCTACCTGACTGGGCACAGTGTCAGCCTGGAGAAATGAGGAAGTTGGAGAGACAAGGGAACTGGAGGGAGAGAGAGCAGGGCTGCAAGATGGAGCTCGAAGAGACTAGCAAGGGGAACACGTGCTTGAGAGAACCTAGAGCCTCCATAACATAAATTTCTTCTATGGGATATACGTCCTGGTAATAAACTGCTACTAAGACCAACCAGCCTGACCCTCGTCTCTTCCTTTGTCTTCCCTTGGCTAACAGACATCCAGATCCAGGCCACACACAGCAGTTCTAGAGCACTGAACGCAGGCGATGAGACAGAGCCCTTCAGAGAACCCGTGAACACACAACCTTCCGCGTGTTTAGTTTTTTACAGTCTTCTTTTCTTCTACTTCTCCTTCTCCTCTTTCTTCTCCTCCTTCTTTCTCCTTATCCCTCTCTTTCTCCTTCCCCCTCTTCTCCCTCTTCTCCTTCTTCTTCTCCTCCTTCTCCTTCTCCTTCTCCTTCTCCTTCTCCTTCTCCTTCTCCTTCTCCTTCTCCTTCTCCTTCTCCTTCTCCTTCTCCTCCTCCTCCTCCTCCTCCTCCTCCTCCTCCTCCTCCTCCTCCTCCTCCTTCTCCTTCTCCTTCTTCTTCCTCCTCCTCCTTCTCCTACTTCTCCTCCTCCTTCTCCTCCTCCTCCTTCCTTCTATATTACCTATTCCTTTTTTGATATTAACTAAAAGTTATAGCACTATCGTATTGAAGTTTTTATGTGAATTTCTTTGGTAATTAGTAATGCTGAATGTACTGCTGGGAACCTATTAAGTATCAGATGTTTTCTTACAGAAAAAATCTCTTTAGAACTGCTCACTTTTAATTGGATTGTCATTGTTAGCTATTGAATTTTATGAGTTATTAATATATTTTACACATTATCATTTAAATTGTCTGATTTTCAAATATTTCATCATGTTCAGTGGACTGCATTTCTATTTTGTTGATGCTTCCTTTTACGTGTAGTAAATTTTTAGTGTGACACTCTCCCACTCATTTTCCTTTGCTTATTTTGCCTTTATTATTGGTCTAGAAATTCAAAAGACATTCCAAGAGCAATATCAAAAGTTTATCACCACCTTTACTTCTAGGAGTTTTGTGGTGTTAGGTATTGTTTGTCTTGAATTAAATTTAAGTAGTGTGTTAGGGGGAGGTATGGTGTAAAATACCGATTCCTTTTTTAATTAAACATCATTAAAGAAACCGTCCTTACGATTTTATATTTTGGCTCTGATGTGACAAATTAATTAACCATAGACTTGTGGGTATATTTCTGGCTTCTGTATAGAAGACCAATGTGTTTATTTTTATGCCAGTAGATTAACATTGTAGTGTACTTTCACATAGGGAGTGTGATACATTCAGCTTTACCTTTACCTTTACTTCTAAAGACTACTTTGACTATTTTAGTTTTTTGTTGTGTGTGGGGTCCATGCAACTTAAGTCATTCACTCTATTTCAAAGAATATATCCCGGAGAGGCAAAAAAGTAGTCGAAATGACATTTGCACTTCTAAGGTCATTGCTGCACTGTTCACGATAGCCAAAATCTGGAAAAAAACTCGAGTGCCCGAGAACAGATGACTGGTTAAAGAAACTTGGTACATCTACACAATGGAGTACTATGCAGCTGTTAGAAAAGAAGAAATCATGAAATTTACAAGTGGTACTACATGGAAAGTATCATGCTAAGTGAAATGAGTCAGAAAGAGAGGAACAGACCATGTCAGAAATGAAATTTTTATATTTTACTATCAAGTAGGGCTGGAGCGATAGCACAGCGGGTAGGGCGTCTGCCTTGCACGCAGCAAACATATCACTTTCTTCTCTCTCATTATTTGTGCATAGGAAAGTCATGGACTTTTGGGTATTGATTTTATAGCCCGCGATTTTGCTATGCAAAACTATTGTTTCTAGGAGTTTCTTGGTAGAGGCTTTAGGGTTCTCTAAGTATAGTATCATATCATCTGCAAATTGTGAGAGCTTGATTTCTTCCTTTCTTATCTGAATGCCCTTAATATCTTTTTTCTTGACTAACTGCGATGGCAAGTACTTCTAGCATTATATTGAATAGAAATGGGAAGGGGTATTCATCCAATACCCTTCTGATAAGGGGTTAATACCAAGGGTATACAAGGATATACTGTTGACCTATACGAGAAGAAAATATCCAATCCCATTAGAAAATGGAGCAATAAAATGAACAGAAACTTTCTCAAAGAAGAAATTCAAACAGCCAAAAGGCACATAAAAATGCTCTTTATCACTAATTACCAGGGAGATGCAGATCAAGACAACAATGAGATATCATCGCACACCACAGAGACTGGCACACATCCAAAAGAACAAAAGCAACCAGTGTTGCTGTGGATGCGGGGAGAAAAGAACTCTCCATTGTTGATGAGAATGCCCACTGGTCCAGCCTTTTGAAAAATAATATGGACGTTTCTCAAAAATAACTAGAAATTGACCTTCCATTTGATCCAGCAGTAACACTTCTGGGAATATATCCTGAGGGTGCAAAGAAGCACAGTAGAAATGACATCTGCACTTGTAAATTCATTGCAGCACTGTTCACATAAACCAGAATCTAGAAACAACCCAAGTGCCCAAGAACAGATGACTGGTTAAAGAAACTTTGGTACATCTACACAATGAAATACTATGCAGCTGTTAGGAAAGATGGAGTTATGAAAATTGCTTATAAATGGTCATGAAGAGTATCATGCTGAGTGAAATGAGTTAGGAAGAGAGGAACAGATATAGAATCACTGCACTCATTTGTGGAATATAAAATATCACAATATGAGACTAACACACATGGACAGTAGAGACAGGGCCAGGAAGATTGCTCCATGGTTGGAAGCCTGTCTCATGAACTGGAGGAGAAGACAGCTGGAATAGAGAAGGGATCACTAGGTCAATGATGGTTGGAGGGATTGTTCAGGATGGGAAATGTGTGCTGCTGAAAGTAGATAAAAGACCAAACATGATGGCCTCTCATTATCTATATTGCAAACCTAGTGATATGAAGAAAAAAATCCTGTTCACAATCTTGCCTCAGAAATTAACTACCTCTGAATCAGCTTAATTGAGGAGGTAAAGATCCTGTAAAAAGGAAACAAAAAACGCTTTTCTGGAAAATAAAAGAGGGCACAAGGAAATGGAAACACATCTCTGCTCTTGTAATGGGAAAATTAACATTGTCAAAATGGCAATACTCCCCAAAGCATTATACAGATTCAATGCAATCCCTATAAGGATACCCATAACATTTTGCAAAGAAATTGATCAAACACTCCTGAAATTCATATGGAACAATAAGTCCCAATGAATAGCTAAAGCAATTCTTTGCGAGGGGTAGGGGTGGGATCACATTCCCCAACCTCAAAGTATACTACAAAGCGATAATAATTAAAGCTGCATGCTACTGGAATAAAGACAGACCTGAATATCCTTACACATACCCTCAAATATATCATCATCTAATCTTTGATAAGAGAGCAAGAAATACAAAGTGGAGCAAGGAAAGCCTCTTTGACAAATGGTGCTGGGAAAAAAAGGACAGATATATATATATATATATATATATATATATATATATATATATATACAAAAAAAAAGCAAACAAACAAAATCAAACTCAGACCTCTACCTAACACCATGCACAAAAGTAAGATCAAAATGGATTAAAGACCTCAACATCAGACAAGAATCCATAAGGTACATTGAAGAAAAGATTGGCGAAAACTTCTATGACATTGAAGGCAAAGATGAAATGCCACTGACCAAGCAATTTAAAGAAAAAATTAACAAATGAGACTATCTTAAACTAAGGAGCTTCTGCATCTACTCAACAGAAACAGTGACCAGGATTTATCACCTTTCTGGATTTTGTTGTTGTTTTTTGTTTTTGTTTTTGTTTTTGTTTTTGCTTTTGGGGTCACACCTGGCGATGCACAGGGGTTACTCCTGGCTCAGCACTCAAGAATTACCCCTGGCGGTGCTCAGGGGACCATATGGGATGCTGGGACTTGAACCCAGGTTGGCCGCATGCAAGGCAAACGCCCTACCTGCTGTGCTATTGTTCCAGGCCCTACTTTTTTTTTTTTTTGATTTATTACCTTTCTGTAGGCTTTTTTGCATCTCTAAGTCCCAGTTAATCATGGTATTCAAGATTTTTGTTGAGTTTGGTTTTCTATTACTTCATTCTGGATTTTCATGTTTTGTAATTTTATTTTAGGGCCCACTCCCTGCAGTGTTTGTGAATTACTCCTAGCTCTGCTCATAGTTCACTTATGCTGGAACTCTGGGGATCAAATGGGGTTCCAAGGATGAACCCAGATTGTCCTATGCAGAGCAAGTACCATATCCACTGCATTCTTCCTCCTCGGTCCCCTGTTCAGGAAATTTAAGTCTACGATAATCAGATATTTTGATAAGAATTTTCTTTTCTCTTCAAATACTTGACTGGTATTTGTGTGAGGTAATGTTTGTCTCATAAAATGAACTGAAAGTATTACTATGTCTTCTATTTTTGACACAAATTTGAGAGAAGTGACATTAACTCTTTTAAATACTTGATATTATTGACCAGTAAAATACTCTGGTTGTAGACTTACTGGAAAAATTTGATTACTGATTCAAATTGCTTACTAGTAATTTGTTAAGATTTTCAAATTTATTTATGATTCATCATCGATAGGTTGTAGGCTTCTGAAAATGCATTTCTTGTATTTAGTTCCATTTATTCATCTATATTTGTCATAGCAGTATCTTATTTATATTTGTTCTAAAATAAAGATATTGATGCTTTTGTGGACTGGATCGATAGCACAGCAGTAGGGCATTTGCCTTACAAGTGGCCAACATGGCTGACCCGAGTTCGATTCCTCCGCCCCTCTCGGAGAGCCCGGCAAGGTACGGAAAGTATCTCGCCCGCGTGGCAGAGCCTGGCAAGCTCCCCGTGACGTATTCGATATGCCAGACACAGTAACAACAAAGTCTCCAATGGAGACGTTACTGGGCCCACTTGAGCAAAATCGATGAACAACGGGAGGACCGTGACGCTTTTGTAATTTTAGGATCTATTTTATTTATTTCACTCTGATCTTTATTTCCTATTAGTATAACAGTCTTGGGGCTAGTTTTTCACTTTTTCTAATTTCTTTTCTTTTTCTTCTGTGACCCTGAATTCCTTTGATTTTTATTTTTATTTTTTATTTTTTATTAGTGAAACACCATGAGGTACAGTTATAGACGTATAAATTTTTGTGCTTGGGTTTCAGTTATACAATGATCAAGTACCCATCCCTCCACCAGTGCCTATCCTCTACCACCATGGGTCCCAGCATTCCCCCCCCATCCCCCCCCATCCCACCCTGCCTCTGTGGCAGGGCATTCCCCCTTGACCTATAAGGTAAATTGTTTATTTGAGAATTTTTGTTTGTTTGGGGACCATATATGGTAATGCTTGGAGCTACCACTGACTCTATGCCCCTAGGGTCACTCCAACAGCAAAGCACATTCTGCCCACTGAGCTATCTTTCACTCACTTATGTGGGAGTTTTGCTTCTTTTTGCTATGTCTTAAGTATTTCCTGGGGCATTCATTACTATAAGCTCCCCTTTTTGAAGCATTTTTCTTTTTAAGTTTCTGCATGTTATATTGTATTTACTTTAAAATATTGTAAATATTTCATCTTTTGATTTTTGTATTTGATTCTTTCATTAAAAAGTTGTTTAATATCAACTTGTAAATTTACCTGTTTTCGTCTTGTAACGGATTTCTGGTTTTATACATTGTACTCAGAAATAACACGGTTTAAAAAAAAAGAAAGAAAAACACTAAAAAAGATATCTAATTTTATTTAAATTTATTTACATTAATTAAGGCTGACTTTATGGACGAATGTGTCATCTGTCTCAGATAAAATAACATGTATGTATATTTGAGACAAATATATACTATGCTACTTTGGGCAGAAAATTCTTCATGTCTGTTACATCTAGGTGGTCGAGCATTTCCCTTTTGTTTTGTTTTGCATGATATATCCACCTGTGAATGGATTGTTTTCTTGTCGCATTTTCTCCCTTTAGATATTATTTGATATTGTCATATACATATATGTGAGCGATAGCACAGCGGTAGGGCGTTTGCCTTGCACGCAGCCAACATGGCCGACCCGAGTTTGATTCCTCCGCCCCTCTCGGAGAGCCAGGCAAGCTACCGAGAGTATCTCGCCCGCACAGCAGAGCCTGGCAAGCTCCCCGTGACGTATTCGATATGCCAGACACAGTAACAACAAAGTCTCCAATGGAGACATTACTGGGCCCGCTCGAGCAAAATCACTAAATTAAAAGTATTAAATTTGGTAATTCATTAACTTATATAAGTTGAAGTAATAGTTGATAAAACATACTTATTGCCATTTTTGTTGATTTTCTTCTTTCTGCTTTTAATATATTTACTTATTTTCTCTTGATCTGTTCCTTCATGACTTGGTAGTTTTATATAATGAAATACATAGATTCCATTTTTTTCTTTCACATTCTATTGAATGTCTTTGCTTTGTATTTATGACATTTTTTTCATAAATTTAAATTTATACAAACACACTGAGGTTTACATATGTTAAACATTTTCCCCAAGAAGAAACATAGTCAAAGCATCAAACTGTAAATCATTGGTAATATTTCTGGTAGACATATTCCAAATGTTGTAGTCACTCCAGAAACATAGAGAACTATGGAGGAATATAAAGCAACAGACTAGTTCTGAAATGTATCATCTAGCTCCAGTTTCATCTTAATTAATTCATCTTGTCACCAGTCAGAAACATGTTAAGTGAATGTAAGAGTTAGAAAATGCAAGACAACGAGGAAAGAAAGTATGAGCTATTCTACACTTACAATAAAAATATTACTACATTATTATCTATAGATCTTAGGGCAGTAATTCTCAGCCACCTACAGATGGCCAGCAATGGGCAGCTGCAGAAGGTCTCGGGTCATGAGTGGTGCAGGGCAGTAGCTTCGCTATAGGACCAAAGCACAGAACCAGCAACACTGGAAGTACTGAGGTCCAAATGATCAAACGAAACCTTGGAAATGTACCTGTCAAGGTAACAGAACTGGGGTTGGAGGGTACCTGAAAACACTGGTGAAGGAAAATTGTCACTGGCGGAGGGATTGGTGCTACACCTATCAATGACTTTATGAACACATTTTTTAAATATGGAATTTTAAAAACTACTTAGCCAAGCAAATAAGTTTTGGGCATTAGTAGAATGGTTTAACATATTGGAAAACTGCCATGAAATTAGGTTTCTATAACTAAATTACATTCAATGAAAAATAATGCTGATTCATATGCACATAATTTTGTCTTGGATAAAATTGATATATGTTTTATTTTTGTCCTAAATGTATTATATTTAAATAAATTGTATAGATTACATTATAAAGAAAATCACTGAAAAAATTAAATTTTAGTAGCATAAAAATTCAAAAGTTAGACATAACTATTCGTTGGAAAATATCTTATCTTTTATCTCATTATTTTTGAAGGTCAAAGTGGGACTTCATTTGGGCATTTTAAGGCATCACATCATAAATGTTTCTATTTTGTGTTTGAAATATTTCTCTTTCCTGCTTGGCTTCCAGGATTGATCTATTATTTTAAAAATCATAGTTAAAGAAATAAATTCTTCAAAAGATATTTCAACTATATTTAATTACTTATCTTAAAATTTCTAAATTATGACACCTGTTTAAAACGTTAATTTTGATAAACAGCAGTTCAGATATATTTCTCTTTATTATTACCAATATCCTTAGATTTCTTCATAACCCAAATTTCAGTACCTTCGACTCATTCTATTACCCACACAACACATAACTGTGTTCCTGGAACCATGGAAAGGATACCTATTTTGAGAGGACTTTTATTTATTTTCAAAATATTTTGTTGATTGAGACCCCCCCCCTCCCCACGTGGTTCTCAGATCTGGTGCCCCTCTGTGATTCTCAGCCAGCCACCATGAGGGTTGGTGCAGAGACTTGATTGTGCAGGGCTGTCCTGGTCTGGGGTCTGGGTAGGAAACTTTACCTTCTGGGCACCTTCTGGGCATCAAGCATGGTCCTTCAGGCTGAGCCTTGCCTTGCTTGGGGAGCCTTGTGGTACAGAAATGGATCTAAGGCCGTTCAACAATTTTTTAGATTGTTTCTTTCTTTTATTATCATTAATATTGATTTTTAATTGAATCCCCATGAGAAACACAGTTACAAAGCTGTCCTTGATTGAGTTTCAATGATACAATGTTCCCACACCCATCCCTTCACAAGTGCACATTTCCAGGCACCAATGTTCCCAGCTCCCGTCCAGCCCCTCCCCTCCACCCCACCCTGCAGCCTACCTCTATGGCACTGTTACCCTCACACTTTCTCTATCATTTTCTTATTTTCCTACTAGGCATATGAGGCACTGACGTTTGCAATACTGTTGCTGAAAGGGTCCTTTTCATATCACCTTAGCTCCTTTCAGCACTCAGTTTTTGTCCAAAGTGATCATTTCCAAATATCACTGAGCATCAACTAAATGCCAGAACATTTTTTGGCCAGAATTTTCAGCAAATATTTAGACACAGGGTATATTCTATAATCCATAAAATTATTGAGTGGTAGAGACTAGTCAATCACATATGTAAATATCACTTGGCCTAAAGCTGACAATATATGTGAAACCTGGTCAATGAATTTTGATCTCACTAGGTTTTAATTTTCATTTTAAAAACCAGGATGTTAGTAGTAATATTCATAAAACTGATGCCAGTATAAAATTAAATAGTGTGGCAAATTGTGTTAGAATAGAGCTCGATAAGCAAGAACTTGCTTATTAAATGTTGATGATTGTGATACTAAGACCAACCACCTAATCCTACTTATTGAATTAAGCTGTAGTAATGTTCAATATTTGGCTATATAAAATGCAAATCTGTTTTCAAATTGTTCAAAAGGTGAACCTTTTCTGTATTCAGGGCCTGGAAGGCTGCAAAGACCTTCAGTCACTGACAATGAAGAAACCTTATTCTCCTCTTTCTTCTCCTTGCTGTTTCTCTACTCCAGGGTTGGTATGTTGTAAACCACTTCCCATGAAGCTAGAGTAGATGAAGTAGGGCAAAGAGATGATAGACATTTATTTAAAATCAATTGAGTGGTAGAATTCAAAGGTAGTTTATAGCCCTGTCAAACTCTTCAAGACAGATTCTTAGGTGATGGTCCTAGGAAACTCGTCCACGTTTCTAACTTTATTTTCATTTTACTAGTAGGTCTTTGGAGACCTCAATATTCTTGAATTAATATTCTTTCCTTACATTTATTTATTATTTAAGAGTCAAACTGAAATGGATTTTCAATGCTTGCAACCCTGATATCAATCCAGTTATTTGGAAAAGCAAACCTGCTAGTAGCATATGCTTGTCTCGGAGATTAAGCCATGCATGCCTAAGTATGCTCAGCCACTACAGTGAAGCTGTGAATGGCTTATAAAATCAGTTATGGTTCCTTTGGTTGCTCACTCCTCTCCTACTTGGATAACTGTGGTAATTCTGGAGACAATACATGCTGACGGAGCTGACCCCCTTAGCGAGAGCGGGGGCCGGGGAGTGGGGTGGAATGTATGCATTTATCAGAGCAAAGCCAACCCAGTGAGCCTCCCTTCTGCTCTAGCGGTGTGGCGGGCATAGCTAGAGCGGCGTGCTCTAGGTATAGCCCCCTTGGGAGCGACGAGCCATTCAAATGTCAGCCCCATCAACGGTCCCAATCACCATGCCTACCATGGTCACCATGGGTGATGAGGAATCGGGGTTCAGTTCTGGAGAGGGAGCCTGACAAATGGCGATCACACCCAAGGAAGGCAGCAGGTACACAAATTACTCACTCTTGACCGGGAAGTCGTGAGAAAAAACAACAATACAGGACTCTTCGAGGCCCTGTAATTGAGAGGCGTCCACTTCAAACCTTATTGTCAGTTAACTACTTACCTGATCTCAAATAAAACATTATTTTCTAATTACTGGTTTGGCTCTACCCAATATTGATGGGTAGGGGCCATCTGGGACAGATCCTACCTTTTATTTATTTATTTATTTATTTGGCTTGTTGGTCCATACCCTGGTGGAGCCCAGGGGACCACGTGGTGTGCTGAGGGTGGAACCCAGACTGGCCATGTGCTAAACAAGCACCTTACCCATGTATGACCTCTTCAGCCAGTGTCCACAGTTCCACTGGGGCAAAACAATTTAATTTTATGTTCCAGGGCTATAATGATAGTATAGTTGGGAGGGCACTTGTCTTGCACGTGGCTGATGCAAAGCCAATCCCCAGCACCCTCCATGATCACCCAAGCCCTGCCAGGAGTGGTTCCTGAGTGCAGAGCCAGGAGGAAATCCTTAGCATCTCCTGGTTTGCACCCCCCCCCCCACAAATAAACAAACATACATCACAGCTGAACCATAGGCCAAAATATCTTCCGAAATATCTTCTGACCTCATTTATTCTATAAAGAGAATGATTATTTCAACGTTAATGTGTTATTACTGCCTTCTCTCATCTGGGACAGCAGGACCTTGCAAATTTTTACTTGAGGACACTCTCAGTGACCTAGCACTGAAACATCCAACTCAGTTTAAAGAAACAGCAGATGACTTTTCTTTCCTCTCAAGTCACTGGTAACACTAATTCATATGAACTGATAGCATAAAAGACAACACTTCACGATCACAATCCTCCCATTGATCATCGATTTGCTCGAGCGGGCCCAGTAACGTCTCCATTGGAGACTTTGTTGTTACTGTGTCTGGCATATCGAATACTCTCGGTAGCTTGCCGGACTCTCCGAGAGGGGCGGAGGAATCGAACTCGGGTCGGCCATGTTGACCGCTTGTAAGGCGAACGCCCTACCGCTGTGCTATCTCTCCAGCCCAAAAGACAACATTTCTATCTAATTATTTTTGAAGTGGAAGGGAGGCCTCATCAGCAGTGCTTGGCTGGCTCTTGTGGTGATACACGGGAACTAGCTTGGAATGTTCAACATTAGGACCTGGCCTTTTTCATCTGTCTTTTGGCTATTTGCATTTCCTCTTTGATAAAGTTCCTCTTGATTTCTCCTCCCCAATCTTTAATGAGGTTGGAGGCCTTTTTCTTGGAAAGCCCTATCAGTGCCTTATATATCTGGCATATTACCCCCTTATTGGATGGGTATTGGGTAAATACATTTTCCCAATCTGTGGGCTGTCTTTGTACCTTAGTCACTGTTGCCAATCATCAGAGAGATGCAAATCAAGACAATGAGATATCATCTCACTCCATAGAGCCCGGCACACATCATAAAGAACAAGATCAACCAGTGCTGGTGGAGATGTGGGGAGAAAGGGACTCTCATTCATTGTTGGTGGGGATGCTGACTGGTCTAGCCTTTTGGGAAAACAATATGGCCATTCCTCAAAAATTTAGAAATTGAGCTTTCATACCCAGTAATACCACTTCTGGGAATATAGGCCAAGGGTCCAAAAAACACACAGTAGAAATGATGTTCTGCATTACTATGTTCATTGTAGCACTTTTCACAATAGCCAGAATCTGGAAACAACTCAAGTTCCCAAGAACAGGTGACTGGTTAAAGAAACCATGGTACATCAAAAAAATACAACAAAATACTATGCAGAAAAAAATGAAGTTATGAAGTTTTCTTATGAGTGAACGGACATGGAGAATATCATGCTGAGTGGTATGAGTCAGAAGAAGCAGGAAAGACAGAATGACTGAAATCATTTGAGATATTAAAAAAATATAAGATTAGACCCAACGACTAAACAAGGACCGGAAGGTTTGGTCCATGGTGAGAAGCTTACTTCAAATGCTGGAGGAGAAGCAGTTGGGATAGAAAAAGGACCACCATGACAAAGACAGTTGGAAATGATCACTCTGGATAATACCTTCATACTGAAAACAGGTAAAGGAATGAACAGGATAACGTTTTAGTACCTGTATCGCAAACTATAATGTCTTAAAGTGAAGAAAGAGGCAGAGACAGAGAGAAAGCAAGCTGGTGGGAGGGTGGCAGGAGGAAAACGGGGAATATTGGGGGTGGGAAATGTACACTGTTGGAGGGATGGGTGTTGGAACACTGTATGACTGAACCCTGATAATGATTGTAATTTGTATCTCATGGTGATTCAATAATAATAATAATAATAATAATAATAATAATAATAATAATAATGCATGGCAATGTAATGCTCTTGGTACTCTGTGTTACTATCCCATCCACCGGTAGCACTGGCACTCAGAGGCTCCAGGTTGTACAAACAGTGCTTGGGGATCAAATGGTATAGGAGATCCATCTGGAATCTGTAAGATGGGAATCACTGACCTGCGCTATCTCCCTGATACTCATGCCTGCCTCTTTATTTCCTCTGTGGAATCTGGGAACACGGGAGGAATGGGAATGGCTGCATGAAAACTAGAAGAGGAAACTAAAGGATCAGACCTAAGGGACATCTGAAATAAGGTTTTTCATGTGCTTCTGTGACAGCGAATTCAAACATCAATTGTTGTACAGTTTCTTTATCTTTCTGTACCTTGGTCTTTATCTGGTCACTGATTTTCAGGTATTCCTACCCCTTTAATTTTCCTGGTGGAGTTTATATGGCATCAATAGCAGTTGTTTTGGTAGAAATTCACTAATCAGACCATCCTGCTTACAGAATTTTAGGAAGAGAAGTATTGGGATTTTGCTTGTTCTAGGCTACACCTTTGGTGCTTGGGGGCTGGCTCCAGGCGTGGGTTTACTCCTGGTAGTATGTGCTCCAGGTAATTCTTGTGGTACCAGAGGATCAATCTGAGTTTCTCACAGTCAAATCATGAATATTAGCCCTTTGAGCTATCTCCAAGGTTGAATTTCTTTACATAAGTCTTCCAGGAATTAATTCAATGCTTTTTAGAAGGCACCTCTGTATCTCCAGAAATTGAATTAGCAATCTTGCCAGGTGTCTCTTTGTATAACTTTAAATACGTTTAATACATTGGCTTTGGATTTACTGTTCTAAGAATTTGGAATCTTCACAGTTTTCTGTTTTCTTTCTACTTTGGTGACTCAGGTATCTATAGAGGATTGAAGGATTTGAGCCTGGGGACTGTCTACTGCTAGGATCAAAGCTGGAGCTCTTACATGCTAAGTTGTCCAACCTTTGACCTATCTTGCACCACAAGGATTTCTTCTGAAATTTCTTTGAACTTTTTGATGGTGAATAACAGTCATAAAAACTTTTATGGCCTAAATCTTGCTAGAATGTATAATTAGTCTCATTTTTAACCCTAAAATTCAAATATGAAATGTGGTACAGTATATTTCCCACAGTTTTGACATGTTATTTTCTGAGGCTTTCACTTAACTATACGAGCTATTTCTATTTTTTTTTCCTCTTTGGGTCACACCCGGCGATGCTCAGGGGTTACTTCTGGCTCTGCACACAGGAATTACTCCTGGCGATGCTCAGGGGACCATATGGGATGCTGGGAATCAAACCCGGGTCAGCCACATGCAAGACAAATACCCTACCCTTTGTGCTATCGCCCCAACCCCTGAGCTATTTCCTTAAAGCAAAAAAAAAAATATGTTCTCCCTGGCAAAAAATATTTTTTAATCTAAACTACCCATTAATTAAATATGTCTAACTGCCACATAAAACTCTAATGAACTTAATTCTTTGTCTGATCTGTCACAGTCACTGTCCTCCTGTTGTTCATCGATTTGCTCGAGCGGGTCCAGTAATGTCTCCATTGGAGACTTTGTTGTTGCTGTGTTTGGCATATCGAATACGTCCCGGGGAGCTTGCCAGGCTCTGCCCCGCGGGCGAGATACTCTCGGTAGCTTGCTGGGCTCTCCGAGAGGGGCAGAGGAATCGAACTCGCGTTGGCCATGTTGGCTGCGTGCAAGGCAAACGCCGTACCGCTGTGCTATGGGATCTATGGACAGAAATAGATTTCTGCTCATCATGTTTTGACCACATGCATAAGGATACTGTGGTGAAATTTCTTTGTCCATGTTTGGTTTTTATGATACTCCAATGTAGTCTTTCCTAATAGATAGTTTCAATTGATGTTGAATAAGCTGAATTCTTAGAATAAAACAAAAATACAAAATGAGATTCTGATCTGAGGAAAGTATTATGGGGGACAGAGATATGGCTTGTGGTAGAGCACATATATGGGGCCCAGTGTTTCATCCCAAACATCACACACAAAATAAATTTATTTATATTGGTATGTTTACTTTTCCAATTGTTTATCTTCATTACTAATCTCTATAAATTAATAATGAATAAAATACTATATATTTAATCGTAAATATAATTTAATTTATAATTATATTATATACACTATTTTCTCATGTTAGTTTAATTTTCTTTCCAAGTACTGTATCACTGTCCTCCTGTTGTTCATTGATTTGCTCAAGCCTGCCCAGTAACGTTTCCATCATAAGACTCATTGTTACTGTGTTTGGCATATCGAATAGGGAGTGTGTCAGGTTTTGCCGTGCAGGCGAGATACTCTCAGTAGTTTGCCGGGCTCTCCAAGAGGGGCAGAGGAATTGAACTCGGGTCGGCCATGTTGGCTGCGCGCAAGGTAAACGCCCTACCTGCTGTGCTGTCACTGCAGCCCTCTTTCCAAGTACAATCTTATGAATATTTACACAGATTAAGGATGAGGTATAAGAATGAGTATAAGGATGAGCTACTTGGACTTTAGCTGTGGCATGTAGATAATTTTAATTGGCCCTTTGAGACTTTTTCTGCAGCTCAGCCAAGCACACAGACCATTTTTTCCTCTCAATACATTTACTTTGGCTTTTTAAAGTAATGTTTTTAAGTTGAAACATAATGAAGTGTTTTAGACAGAGGCTAAATAACTAATAAGCTTTTTTTTTTGGCTTTTTGGGTCACACCCAGCGATGCACAGGGCTTACTCCCGTCTCTGCACTCAGGAATCACCTCTGGCAGTGCTCAGGGGACCATATGGAATGCTGGGAATCGAACCTGGGTTGGCCACGTGCAAGGCAAATGCCCTACCCGCTGTGCTATTGCTCCAGCCCCCATTAATATGCATTTTTAAAGCAGGCAAATGGAAGGGGAAAGTTCTAATATATTAAGACTACCCATGTCTTGTCTTCCTAAAGTATATTCTTCAAAGATAAGGTGAATGTGGATATATACCGCTGGAAACAAACTGTAACAGAGAGGAAAACACTTCAAAGACAATGGAATCAGTCTTTTTAAACAAACAAATCATTTTAGTAGTGAAAAGTTTAACACATCCTATTCACGTTATTGGTGCTTTTAGAATATTTTGATTCAGAGAACACATATTGGCATAAACTACTCTCATTTCAGTAATTGAAGTTTTTGTAATTTGTTAGCTGCAACAGCTTGTGAGATTAAAAAAACACATGCATAAAAAAACACATTTTCACACAGGATATGGAATGCATACTTCAGTTTACAGATATTTCTCAAATACCTAAGAATATTCCAGGCTGGGTATTTTGCTCCATGAGAGAGTGCAGCAGTTATATGATGCCTTTGGATCAGACCCCAGAAAATGAGAAGGAACCAAGAACCCTAGGGACCAGCCAACCAGGGACTGTGAACCGCTGTTCTAGGTCCTCAAGACGTCGTAACACTGCTTACATCCAAGAGAAATTCTCATTTATTTAACAAACCTGGACTGGAGTGATAGCACAGCGGTAGGCATTTGCCTTGCACGCAGCCAGCCCGGCCGAGCCGGGTTCGATTCCTCCACCCCTCTTGGAGAGCCTGGCAAGCTACCGAGAGTATTCAATATACCAAACACAGTGACAAGAAGTCTCACAATGGAGACGTTACTGGGCCCACTCAAGCAAATCGATGAACAACGGGAGGGCAGTGGCAGTGGCAGTGTTAACAAACCTCATTGCTATATCTAAGCAATTTTTCCCAATATTTGGAAAACAGAAATGAGTAAGTCATCTCTTCTCCTAGAAACTTTACAAAACATAATATATACACATATAACAATGCAAATTTTTATTTATCGGGGTTGGGGTAGTTATTAGATTAGTCAGGGATTCCTGTGTTCATGCCTGAGTCCTTGGTTCAGCCCTGGTCCATGCAGCAATGGGCACAGCCCTGGGGCTTCGTGACACAGCTGAGTGTGGCTCAGGCTGCCCCTGAGCACCAGCAGTATGCTTCATCCCCTGGGCACTGTGGACAGCGGTGCAGTCTGTGATTCAGAATGAACCCTCAGTGTCTGACTGCCTCTTCCCTCTCACAATTCACTTGACCGTACTTGAGAAAAATGAAAGTGCTTAAGATTTTGAAAAGGAACACTGAAATTTATTGTTTGGTAACATTGGGAAGAAAAACCCTATTTGACTAATTAAGTCTGCTCAAATATCAATTTGTCTTTTTCTCAAAATAAGCCCGGGCATGTCACTTTCTGCTTAAACACATTTCCAACCGATAGAAATAAAATGTTCTAAGATAAAAATAAAATATTTAAAAATGAAGATGAAATAAATATGCTATCAAAAATACAAACCAGTTTTATTTTTGATAATATATCTAAATTATAGAAACACTGATGTAAACTCCAAGTCTGAAAGAATTACGAATGAAAGAAAAGAAATTCCAGAAGGAAAGAACAACATCAGTATGGTAAAAGTGAGACTTTAGACTATTTCTAGCAACAACTATAGCAAAAGTATATAGTATATTTAGACTGTTTATAGCAACAACAAGAGCAAAGGCTCAGAGTATATGAAATGCACCTAAAGAAATGATACTTAATAGCAAAAAGTAAAGTGCAAATTGTTAGACATTTGTGGGATTTTGGGATTTGAATAAAACCCAATGGAATAGTTTTATTTAACAAAATTCATTGGGGCTGGAGAAATAGCAAAGGGGATAGAGTACTTGCCTTGCACAAGGCAAACACAGATCCTATCCTCAGCAATCCATGTCGTCCTCTGGACACCACAGGACTGATACCTGACCTGCACACCAACAAGTATGTCCCCACTACAACATTTTTCTAAATTTTGATTTAAAATAGGGCAGTGTAAAAAAAGAAATAAAGAAAAACTGGAACAAGTGAAAAAAACACACACATATAAAACACAAAACAGTTAAAAGCTGAACTCCAACTGAGAATTTCTCATGATTCGTTTTTCTAAAAGAGGACACACACATTCGTATAAGATAAAGTGGATAGTAAGATAATCAAATAGAAAGAAATGTGCAAATAAATTCAAAAAGAAGATGCCCACATATCTAATAAGCATATGGAAACAGCTTAACTTTGTAAGCATAATATAACTCAAGTGGAAATCAAAACCAGAGGATGATACAATCTCACACAGAATATTAAAACAAAAACTAAAACTTGAAGTGGTTGGGGTTGGAGCAATAGTATAGTGGATAGGACATTTGCCTAGCACATGGCTCGCCCAGGTTCTATCCTCAGCATCTCGTATGATCTCGCAAGCACCACCAGGAGTAATTTCTGAATTTAGAGCCAGGAATGACCCCGAAGCATCACCAAGTATGACCCAAAAAGTCAAAAACAAAAAGTTGAAGTGGTTACGAGGATGTAGTGTAATTTGTACTGTCATACATTTCTATGAAAGTATAAATTAGCTCAATCACTTGGAAAACTTGCTGTATCTGTTAAAGCTAAACATTTGCTTGCTTATGACCTCTCAGACTGATCATTAGGGAGCTCTCTGTAGGACTTAGGATATGTCTGCAAGAAGATATATTCACTATTTCTCAGGCATTTTTTTATTTATAATAGAAGGAGCTGGAGCAATAGCACAGCAGGTAGGGCATTTGCCTTGAACATGGCCGACCCGGTTTCGATTTCTCCGTCCCTCACGGAGAGCTCGGCAAACTACCGAGAGTATCCTGCACCCAGGGCAGAGCCTGGCAAGCTCCCTGTGGCATGTTGGATATGCCAAAAACAGTAGCAAGTCTCACAATGGAGACATTACTGGTGCCCGCTTAAGCAAATCGATGAACAATGGGAGGACAGTGCTTCAGTGCTATAGTGCAATAGTTAAAAATTATAAATAACATGAAAGTCTGCATATAGGTCGTTCATTTGATAGACTTTGGTATATGTCTATACAAATGAACACTACGTAGCAAAAAAAGAAAAAACAAAACAAAAACTGATATAATCAAATTACGTATAAAACAAAAGTATTGAATCTTATAGATTATGAGAGGAAAACAGCAGAGACAAAATAGTAACGACTGCATTTTTACATTTATATTGCGTGACGTAGAAATCAAAGCAAAATTAACACAGAAATAACCTAAATTATATTTACTGGGATTGGGATTTGTTTGAGAAAAAAATTAATATCCTTACTTCAGATGATAGGAGCTGGAGCGATAGCACAGCGGGGAGGGCATTCGCCCGGCACATGGCCGACCCGGGTTCGATTCCCAGCATCCCCTAGGGTCCCCCGAGCACTGCCAAGGAGTCATTCCTGAGTGCAGAGCCTGAAGTCAGTCCTGAGCATCGCTGGGTGTGACCCAAACAGCCAACTAATAATAACAATAATAATAATAATTGTTATTATTATTAACAATAATAGCACAGCGGGTAGGGCGTTCGCCTTACAAGCGGCCAACGTGGCCGACCCGAGTTCGATTCCTCCGCCCCTCTCGGAGAGCCCGGCAAGCTACCGAGAGTATTCGATATGCCAGACACAGTAACAACAAAGTCTCCAATGGAGACGTTACTGGGCCCGCTCGAGCAAATCGACGATCAATGGGAGGGCCTTTACCTTTTACCTTACCTTGAGCAATAAAATTTTGCGATACCAAATAAGGTAGTCACGTAAATGAAAGTCTCTTCCTTAAAAATTAAGTGGATTTCTTTTTTTCATTTTATTGAATCAACATAAGATAGTCACAAGCTTTCGTGTTTGGGTTACAATCACACACTCATCCCTCCACCAGCGCACATTTCCTACCACCGATATCCCCGGTTCACCACCTTTACCACCCTCCCCGTCTCCATGGGGAAAAAGGGACGCTTTTTCACTGTTGGTGGGAATGCCCACTAGTCCAGCCTTTCTGGAAAACAATTAGGTGTATTTCCACAGGAACATAAGAGTGGTAGAGCTAAATATCCTGACTACAAAATCAAAAACACTATAATCATGAGACCTAAACTTTTACAACCAAACTTTAAAAGGTGATCAATGGAGGATGATGATGGCGGGTTTGAACATTCGTGGAGACAAGTTGAAACTGATGGTAGGATGAATGATGAAACACTGTATGTCTAAAATACAAATATGTATAGCTTTATAAATCATAGTACTTTAATCAAATAAAATTTATATATATGTAAATCTCTTTTTCTCTCTCTCTCTCACTCATCCCCCGTGTGCGTGTGCATGTGCGTGTGCGTGTGCGTGTGTGTGTGTGTGTGTGTGTTAAGGGCGTTCCTAAGAAAATAATCCGAAGTGTGTAATTAGCTTTTATTTTCTGGTTAAGAAAAGCATAATCTTATTAGAATGGAAAGTAATTTTCAAAAAGAAAAACATTTATCAGCTGAAGCAATAGTACCTTAGGCCGGGCCTTTGCAGTGCCTAAAAACTACTTGGGATTTGATCCCTGGCATTATAGGTGATCCCCCATAACCACCAGGAATAATTTCTAAGTATAGAACTAGGAGCAACTCGTGAGTGTGGCCCCAAAATAAGAGAAAGAAAGAAAGAAAGGAAGGACGAAAGGAAGAAAGGAAGGAAGCAAGGAAGGAAGAGAGAAAGAAGGAAGGAGATAAAATAAGAAAATATTTGTATTTTATTAACAATGACTGAAATTTTCCTATTTATTGCTCCTTCTATATATTGCTTTCCTTGTATTGTTCCTTGTTCTACATATTTCTGTTTATTTCTAGTTGTTCTATGAATGCTATATACTTTGTACATGTCTCTTAAAATATTTCTATTGTAAAGTTGCATGAGTTTCTATCAAAGTTAATACGTCTATTTAATCTGTGATTATTTGCCCCTTTTTTATTTGTTTGGGGACTGTATCAAGTGGTGCTCTGTATTTCTGACTACAGGTTAGGAGTCACTCCCTTGAGGCTTTGCAGACTCACTGTCTGAAGTACCAGGGACAGAATTTGGTTGGCCGCAGAAATCTTATCCACTTACTCTGACCCCATACTTGCCATTACACAAAGACTTGACATTATTTTGTTTAATCAAGAACTCCACTTATTCCTTTTCTCTTGATTCCTTTTTGCTATTACTCATTCACCTACAATAGTTTGTTTCCTGTGAGTTCTTTTCCCCATCCTTAACTCTTTTCCGTATGCGTTTGTATGAAGCACATGCACACTGAAGAGAAAAGCCTTAGCAGCTTTATTATATTCCCCTCGACAACATATGCTTCCGTGTGTCTTAGTTACGTAGTAGAAGACTTTGAGTCACAGACATGCCAATTGCTATTATTCTTAGTTAAGATAGTCATTACATGAATTTGCGTTTCTTATGCTTTGTTGGGCTGGAGTGACAGCACAGCTGGTAGGGCATTTACCTTGCACGTGGCCGACCCTGGCTGGATTCCTCCATCCCTCTCGGAGAGCCCAGCAAGCTACTGAGAGTATCCCACCCGCACAACTGAGCCTGACACGTTCCCCGTGTCAATATGCCAAAAACAGTAACAAGTCTCACAATGGAGACGTTACTGGTGCCCGATATAGCAAATTGATGAACAACAGAAGGACAATGCTACAGTGCTATGCTTTGTTACTGTTACTGTATGTGTTCGGTTCTGGGCACATCTTTTCGATTCCGTGGTTCTTCCTGCACTAACATACGCCTCAGAGACGTGAGCCCTACGTAAACAGGATGAGAACGCTATTCAGGTATCCCAAAGAGGAACAAAAAGAGCTATACTTGGAATATCACGCTTCACTCAAGTGAGAGAAAGAATCTGGAGTTCCGACCTCTGTCGATGATCAAGAATCAGGGATGCTGTCTCATTTGCCAAGGCATCGAAAATCAGATGGGCCGGACAAGTAATGAGATTTGGAGATGACCGCTGGACTAAAGCCGTTACCGACCGGATTCCACGGACATCAAAAGAATGCCTGGCTGCCCACCTACGAGATGGCCAGACATCTTCATCAAAAGCCTAAATGAACTGTTTGAGAATCTTTGTATTTCTGGAATGAGCAGACACCATTGGGCTATGCTAGCATGCTACAGGGACAAATGAAGATGTTAATGGCACCCGCTTAAGCAAATCAATGAGCAATGGGATCATCTCAAACATCTCAATGGGGTCAATAAACATCTCAACAGGATGACAAGTGATACAAGTGATGCTTTGTTATTGTTACACTAATCAGGATTCTAGTGGTAAATTCAAAATCACTATAAATAAGAATTTCACCCAGTTATCACTAAAATCTTGCCATCTGAAGAAAAATAATTTATACTTGGAAAACTGTACTACAGTTGTATCAATTGCTTTGTTATTAATATTTTGCTGTTACAAGTCACATTTATTTTTCATTGAGATTTTTAAAATCATATTTTTTAAATTAATTTGTATTTTCAATTACAATTACTAATTCTAGGTTAGGGTTTTCCCTCACATATACTGGTTATTCAGAAATAATTTTCTTGTTTTGACTTTTCTACAGTTGAGGGAATTTATCTGATATTTTTCATCCTCCCATAAACTTTTTTTTTTGCCTGATATATTTATCCAGGTTGCAGCAAACTTCATGTTTTCATTTTTTTTACAGATGCATAGCATTCCTTTGTTTATAAATACTATATTCCTTTCTGCAGGGTTGAGGTCATACATGACTGCATTCAAGGCTTCTTTCTGGGTCTGCACTCAGGGATCACTCTTGATGGTGCTCAGGGTTTCATATGGAGTGCCAGGGTTTACTGCACTGGACAAGTCCTTATCCACTGTTCTATCTCTCTCACTCAATACCACATTTCTTGATCCAAAAGTCAGATATTTGTATTGTTTCCATATCCTGGCTATATACCAAGTGCTGCAGTGAACATATTTTTGCATATATGTTTTCAAATTAATGTTTCTGTGATTTAGGGATAGCTGCTAAAAAGTGTTATTACAGTGATGAAATGTAGTAATTTTAACATCATAAACTGAACACTATTATAACTATATAAACTATAATAAAACATTTTAAAGGCTTTACATAGCAAAAGAAATTATATTTGTTGAGGGGTTAATATAAAAATATATATAAAGTTAAACATGTAAATAAGACAAAAACAGGGAAACCAATGAAAATAACGAGCAAAAGACCTAAGTAAACACTATAGCACTTCACTGTCATCCCATTGTTCATCGATTTACTCAAGTGGGCACCAGAAACGTCTCCATTATGAGACTTGTTGTTACTGTTTTTGGCAAGTCAAATATACCACAGGGAGCTTGCCAGGCTCTGCCGTGTGGGCGGGATACTCTTGGTAGCTTGCTGGGCTCTCCGAGAGGGAGGGAGGAATCAAACCCAGGTCGGCTGCGTGCAAGACCCTACCGGCTGTGCTATCGCTTCATCCCTAAGTAGACATTTCTCTCAAAATGAGATTTATAGATGGTCCACATATACATAAAAACATGCACTGTCAAGCAGGAAAATCAAATTAAAGCCAAATGTGACATATTACTTTACACCTGTGAGAATAACCAATATAAAAAAGAGTGCAAGAAACAAGTGCTGGCAAAGATGTGGGAAATGAAATTCTATACACTTCTAATTGGAATACAAATTGATCTGGTCCTGTGAAAGCTTTTTTCCTTAAAAAAGAAACCCTAAACATTAAAAATCCCATATTATCATAAAATGCCACTCCCAACTATTTTTATAAAGAATAATAAAACACTCATTGGAAAGATTATCTGTACCCCTGTCTTCATAAGTGCTTCAATCACAATAGCTAAAGTGTATAATCAGTCTAAATGTCCATCAGCAGATAACTGGATAAAGAAACTGTTATGTACTCAGTGATACACATAACAGTTATGTTAAAAAATGATAAAATCATGCCTTTGACACATAATGGATGGGTATTAAAATGGTTGTGCCTAGAAAACAAAGTATAAAAATTTGAAAGACTATTGCCAGATGCTTTTTCTCCTACATGGAATTTGAATAATGAAGGCAGATGAACCTGGCGAAAACCAGCCAAGCTCCTTAGAGTAGATGAGAGCTCTGGTCATCTCATCAATAGTCCAGAGGGAAAGAAAAGAAGGGCTTGGGGTAGAGGAATATATTTTATGTTTGGATGACCTTGGAACACTGGTTCATACCATAGACCTATGGAGATACTATAAACATTTAGAGGTTATTCTAACTCCCTTGAAAAAAACAGAGTATTATTAATCAATGATGTCAATAAAATATATGAGGATATAAAAAACTACTAGGTTGAGATTCATCTCAGAAATTTTACATTTTATTTTACCTATATGTAGTTCTATTCTTTATGTGAAACCATGTTGTTTATTAAAATATCTATTAAGTGAACAAATAAGTTGAAGCTTCTTGTCAGACATCAAGTAAAAACTAATACTTATTACAATTGAACCTTAAAAGTAGTTGCATGATACACAATGATCAAGGAAAAGGCAGAATTAAATTTTTAAAAACAGTCATGGCATATCTTTCTTTTTTGTATTTTTCACATATATTTGTTATATATACTTTAAATTTCGTGGTGGTCTTTTTAACCTATAAATTTCTAGTTAGTACATGGTTAAACAATACATAATCCTGGCCAAAATCTTCTTACTGTATTTAATAACTATATGACTTCTAAGAAGTTATTTTTTATCTTTGTACTTTGATTTTATTGTAAGATGAAGAAAATAGTAATTTCTCATTGAGAAGAATAATAGAGTATTATACTTAAGTGTCTATGCATATGTACAAAATGATACCTACCATTAGGTAAGATTCTAGTGGAGGGCAGAAAAGTGCTTTGCAATAAAAATTAAATTCTGAGCAGAGAAATGTAATCTATGTTCTCACATGGGATACTGAGAACTTTAGGAAGATGATCAAACACTGTTTTAGAGAACAGTTTCCATGGGGGAAATTTCTATGGAAAACAAAAAATTTATGTCAAAGATACATAGAAATAAAAGTAAGAGAAACAGTGTTTTCAAGAGGAAGCATTTCTATTCATCTGGGGAACATAAAGCAACAAACTGGGAGACTAACACCCAAAAGTGGTCGAGATTAGTACCAGGAATTTTGCTCCCTGACTTGGAGGCCAGCCACATGTGCTAGGGGAAAAGGAAGCTCATATAGAGAAGAGAGCACCAAATAAAGGGTGTTGGGAGGATCCTCCCAGGATGGGAGAAGCATGATGAAAGGAGACTATAGACCCAACATGATTGATACTCAATGCCTCTCTTGCAAACCACAGGACCCAAAAGGAGAGAGAGAGAACAAAAGGGAATTCCCTGCCACAGAGGCAAGGTGGGATGGGGGGATGGAGGGTAGGAGGGATGCTGGGACCCGTGGTGGTGCAGGATGGGCATTGGTGGAGGGTATTTGATCGTTGTATAACTGAAACCCAAGCACAAAAATTTGTAAGTCTATAACTGTGCCTCATGGTGTTTCACTAATAAAAAAAAAACAAGAGGAAGTATTTCTGATTTTTAAAAAAAGTGTGGAAAACAAATATATTTTTTAAAGAAAAGGGGAGAGGCCAATTTGGAAAAATTCCCTCAGTCACTTTGGTCAGGGATTGCAAGAAATGCCTTAAATATCTGAAGATGCAATGCAACATACTGTATGCTCTCCAATGTGACTAATAAAATGGTATATAATAATTAATCAGAAAAATGAGAGAAATATGTTCTTATGCCATTTGGAAAGAAGTCTGTGTTTTCAGAAACAAAGGTCCAAAGGCAGCATAAGTGGAGAACTGAGCTACACAATTGGGTTAGCGGCGGGGTGAAGGTACTTGGGAAACAGAGTTGCTACAGTAATGAGGGATATAGTATTGGGATTATGTATTGTAATAGCACTGTAATAGCACTGTAAAATATTGAGATTATTTATTGTAATAGAACTGTAAAATATAAAAATCCAAAGAAATAAAAAGTTAAAAATTAAAAAAGCATAACTTCTTATGGGACCAGAGAGAGTACAGTGGGCAGAGTGACTGAATGCCTTGCATGAGGCCACCCCAGATTTGATCCCTGGAATCTTCTATAGTCCCTCAAGCCCACAGAGAATGATCCTTGAGTATAGAGCCATGAATAATCCCTGAGAATGGCTGAATGGGACCCCAAGCAAACAAAAATGAAATTTTAAAATGATAAAACTTTCAAGTCATAATATAATTATTCTGATAGTTTCTCATAAAAACAAAGGACATGAATAAAGATTTGAAGTTTCATACAAATATTACTAATATTTAAAAAACAGAGTATCAAAGATTTTGCTTATAGCCTGCTTGTGCAATTTTGAGATTTCATTCACTACTGCAAAGAAAGGCCAGTATCTCTCTTCTGTTCCACATACAAATAAGGGCTGACTTAAAGTTTCCAAGTTCTTATTTACCAAGTAATGAAATTAAAAAATAATCACATGCTATTTATGATATCATTTTAAACACAGAAAACCAAATCAATGTAAAATATTTGAACGGAAATGAACCTGGGAGTTTAGAATGCATTATAAAATTCTACTACATTTCTTGTGTTTTTCTTCATTTTAGTGCTGATATGTTGTTACAGCCTCTCTGTGGATTTGAATTAATTAAGTTCAGATTTCAGACCTATTGAACTCATATATTCTGGCAACATAATGAAGGCAATAAAATACTTTGGTGCTATGCAAATACATATAAGCTTTATGTCACGTACATGGGATATGCCAGTCTCAGCAAGACCCATGCTGATTTACTAATTTACTAATTGTAACACAATTTAACTCTCTCTGGCATATATATCAATAGAAATCATTTAAGCCAAAACTCCATTTGGATATGGTACAAATATACCAAACCCTTTGTATAGACCTAATAATATCAACTAAGACATTGAATTACAATTTTTGTTTGTGTATCTATCTCCTATACTAGTACCCAAACCTCTTGAATGAAGGAACTAGTTTTCCATCTTGGTGTACTTACAAGCAGGGAAATATGTGATTAATTATGAAATACAATAAATGAATGAATGGTTCTACTCAGATTATCTCTCCCACAATATATAAAGAAAATTTCTAATTTTTTTGTGATTTATCAATGACAGTAGGAATTATTTTCTCCTTTGATATTCACTTATTCATTCTGCAAACATGTAAAAACTCCTTACGACCCGCATACCACTGTGATCATTGTTAAATATAATAGAAATGAACAGAATCTAATTCTTACCTTAAAGGGTGTCAAGAATAGTTCCGCTCTATTGTGCACATTATCCTTTGGGCACATACCAATTTCAAGTGGTATAAATATAGCTGATCAAATTGTTTGAATTCAGATTAATATTTGTTCAAGTATGTTTTTTCTCAGTAAGAATAAAACCCTTTATATCATTGGAGGCAGAAATATCTACTCTAATTTATGTCAGTTTTCCTCTCTAACAAATTCTTTTCTATCCCCGTGATCTAGTCTACTTAAACTGAACTAAGTCTTAGCTTTATTAACTTAAAATAAAACAATGAATCTGCTTACTATTGCAAGTCTTGTTGTATTTGCTGTTCTCCTGGGCAAACCCTTCGAGCCGGCACTGAAAGCGATGCTGCCAAAATTCTTGGAACCAAGGATTTCGAAGGTTTGTTTCTGGCCGGAGCTTCAGGTAATAATCATCAAACCACTTGACATCAGGAGATTGGAGCTTGATTGTGATACCACCAACAGCTTCTCGCTGATACCCATCTGTCACGTCATACCTGTCAGCCCAGCCGTCACTGTGGAGAAACAAACATTTCTCAGCTTAGAATTGTCTTTTTAGCAAATTCGTATACGTAGCGTATACTTGTTTTCCTTTTGAGAATACTGACCATTAAGTATCTACTCAGACCACTGGGCGTTATGCCTACGTAATTACATTAATAAAGTAGCTTCTCAAATCTAAAGTGAAAAAAAGAATGAGAATGTTGAGTCTAAGAGTGCTGGAAGGCACCAGTGTCACTTACCTAGACAGAGAGAGTAGCCTAATATCCTTAGAAGAAGCTTAGTGGTGCAAAATGCAGTATATGCATTGAAGTCTAATTATTTACTGCCAGGCTATTTACTGAATACTTAATTTCTAGGTCATGTTGACTTTAATATTCTTTACTCTTGTAATCATAAAACAGCAATGACAAATATTTCTAAAACATGACTGTCATTAATTAAATTATCATATGATTTTTTTCATTTTAGAGATTAATTATACAAAGTTAAAAGATATTGATTATGGTCATTCTTTCATATAGTGGTTTATGAGAGCCTTTGAAGTCTTTTAATTCATAATTTATCCATTCTTTCATTTTTAAGACTGACACATAGAGACATACTGATGAAGTTCTGATTTATATCAGAGTGATTGAAAGAACTTCTTAACAATGGTTTATCTAGTATGGTGAAGGGAGAAATATACACTTAACATCATAATCATTTTATCTACTAAATAAATCTAGAGATATTAAAATGAGTTTGAAATCAGAAAGTCCACCTCATTATGGTGTGAGTATAACAAAATATCAAAATCTTCCTAAACTTATTTGGAAAATACAGGGGAATGCCAGTCGTGAAAAGATGTGACTTGTGGCCATCTACTTCCCCTTGTGTAACAGAAATAGTTTGTTGTGTATATGCAGAAAGCTATAGTATAAATTATCTTTCAGTAAGGATAAAATCAAGGTAAATTTGACAGCAAAGAAAATGTAACGTTACAAAGGAAAAGGAAAATATTTGGAGAAAGATAAATGGCAGAGCAGAATGTAGTATTTCGAATGAAAATCAAGAGTGTTAATAAGCCTGGTTAGAGAGAGTGGCACTGGAGAAAGAGAGATGGAAAGATTTTCATGAACAAATACTGTTTAATTAATTTAGATATTTCTGTTTGTCAGAATGTCAATTTCTTTTCAATATTCCTTCTTCTTTCCAGGTACATTTTGTCTTCTTTTTTAGGCAGACAGGACACTAATAACATGCATTTAAGATTACTGCCAGGAAGTTATTATGTAAATTATTAAAATAAGAACAGAAATCACGTACTTTTTCTTTCAGCACGCTCTGCTATATCATCTCTGACTTGGGAACTGATACGAAGAGTTCCAGAGGCCTCTGACTACTAATTAAGATCATAGAGGCTTGAGACAGCAAGATATTTCCTAAGGCATCAGTGGGTGGAAGGCTTGGGAGAATAAACGTTTCTTTAAGGTCTCATTTACAAGAGATGGTTCATAAAACGAACAAACAAACAAACAAACAAACAAAACCGATGAAGTCTCAAAAGCTTGTGGGAGATTTTTAAAAATAATGTAATATGTATCGTCCCACTATTGAATTTGGTTACTTCACACATTATTTTCCCTCAAGTTTCTCATTTTCAGCTCCAGTAGACTTATTTAAAGCTGACAAGTTGAAAAGCAGTGGGCTTGTTTGCCACATTCCTCTCTCTGTTTTGGAGGGTTTATTATATCGCTGATATGAGAGCGGGGCTCCTTGGCGCTGCAGAGAGGCTGGGGCGTGCTGCTAAGGGACAGGACAGCTCCAGCTGTCAAGCAGAGCCCATTCTTCAAGGAAGTGGGAATTCAAATTGCTCCCTTTGTTAATGTGAGCTTGCTCTTATGTAAAGCCATGATTATGAATATTGCATAAGAAACGCAACGTTATAATAGGTCCCATTTATCCTTCACAATTCACTCATTGAGTTAAATGGGGGTTGTGAAAAGCTTCTTTTTAAACTTATTTTGCAGGTAAGAATGTTCTTTTCAAAGTGCCAGTATCCGTGTGTTAATGGACTTGTTTCTCATGCTTTTCCCTGTTTCCATTCTCCACCTCCAACCCAGCCCTTCCAGGAAAACTCTCTTCTAGATTTTAAGAACTTTGCAGGGACTTGGGGACAGAAACCTGTGCTTCCCAAGAGTACGACCCCACTTTTGAGTTCCTGATATCACATGACCCCTGCCCCCACCGCGCCCAGCATTGCCACATTCATTGGTCCGAGCATTGAAGCATCCTTCGGGTCTTGGGCAATTATTTCTTGTTAAGAAATAATTATTTCTCCCAAAACCCTTAGCACTGCTTAGAACAGACCTCCAAAAACTAAACACAGAGAGAAATTAATGAGAGAAGATATTTTACTAGTACCCTTTAAGTTAGAATTCTGAGTTTAAAACAATTGTTCCAGAAAATTCATTCAAAAATATCTGCTCTATGTTTCAGGAAACTTCATCATATATTGCTTTTGCAGTTAACTTAAATAGTACTAGATTGACTTTAGATTATTAATAGTCACTGTCATTTATAAAAATGTGCATTTAGAATTTCATTACATTTATTGCATTACATTTATAGGTCATCTATAAGCAATACATTAAAGTCCTAAAGTAAAATGAAATGGAAGAAAGTTTTTGAGCTTCCTTTTCTTTCTGGGTCAAAGTGATAGCGGGTAGGGCATTTGCCTTGTGTGCGGCCTACCGGGGTTCGATTCCTCCACCCTTCTCAGGAGTCTGGCAAGCCACCGAGAGTATCCCACCTAAACAGCAGAGACTGGCGAGCTACCCCTGACATATTCGATATGCCAAAAACAGTAACAACAAGTCTCACAATGGAGACCTTACTGGTGCCCACTCCATAAATTGATGGGGAGGACAGTGCTACAGTGCTACTTTTCTGTCTAGGGCTGGAGCGATTGCATAATGGGTAGGGTGTCTGCCTTGCACATGAATGGCCAGGTTTGATTCCTCTGTCCCTCTCAGAGAGCCCAGCAAGCTGCCAAAAGCATCGCCCCTCCCGCCCCGCCCCTGCACAGCAGAGCCTGGCAAGCTCTGTAACAAGTCTCACAACGGAGCCGTTGCTGCTGCCGGCTCGAGCAAATCGATGAACAATGGGAGGACAGTGCTACGGTGCTACTTTTCTAATACTTTTCATTGTGAGTGTTTATGTAACGAGTACCACCACATTTCTGGTAATACTTCAATATCTTGGATGACATATATTTTAATCAAATAGGGAGGAGGAAGGGTGAGTGCAGGGTAAGAAACTCAAAACCTATCATAATTCAGGAACTTTTCTGGATTGTTTATCATTTTACATACTTATCTGTCCAGTTTTTCTTTCTTCTGACTCAGATACATTTTCCTCTTATCCTCAGAATCGATTCCTTCATTTTCTTTTAGGATCTTTCACATACATAGTCAATAATTGTTCACATATTTTGACTTTGAAAATTCACATAATCACTGAAATATACATGAAGTCCTAAATTACATTCATGACACATTTTGGTCATATACAAAAATGGAGATCTGGGAAAAAAAAATTGAGCATTTGATGTGTACAATCCCAATTGAATTTGAACAAGATGACCTAGAGCTTCCTAGTTTTAGCTCTTGGGTCAGAAACAAATCAATTTTTGATATTTGGATTACATTTATAGGCCATATAAAATTACTATCATTAAAAATTAAATGTACATATATTATTAAATTAGATGTTGCTTCAGTCAAGCTACCACTCTTAGACTATAGAAACAGATACATTTTTATATTTAAAACATGAAAAACATTATATTTATTCATTTGATTTCACTAAAAGAGAAGTTTCTGTACATATGGTGTTCATTCTCAAAATACCTCCTCAGAAGATGTATAAAATTATTCTTAATCTTTTCTGCAAATATCTTTAATGATATACCATCTAGAAATATTTTACTTTTGTTTTCTTCCAAGATTGTTATTCAATATCTTATTTCATATAAGATACATATTAAATATTTTCTCCTCAATATGTTATTTCTGTTCTCAAAGCCCTCTCACTTTATTTTGTATAATTAGCAATTATTGCACTTTAATTTTGTGTTTTATAGGTTTTAAATTATAACAAAATTATTTCATTTTCCAGCTAAATTTCATCTTCTATATAGTATAACTTTCCATATTTTGTTCAATATTTACTAAATATATCCCTGTAAAACTAAATACTGCATGTTAAATTATTTTAATATCTCATTAATTTAAAACTGTTTATTTCTAACTCAACCATTAAATTTACTGCAGGTGTTTTATAACTGTGTTTCATGTAAACCTCATCCTGAGTTATAAATTCTTACTTTTTTTTGAATCACTATGAAATACACAGTTACAAAGTTATTTATCATCAAGTCTCAGTCAGTCATGCAATGTTCCAACACCCATCCCTTCTCCAGTGCACATTTCCCACACCAACATCCCCTGTTTTCTCCTACCTGCCTTGCCCAGGCAGCCTGCCTCTGTGGCAGACAGACACTTTTCTTCTCTCTCTCTCTCTCTCTCTCTCTCTCTCTCTCTCTCTGTCTGTCTGTCTCTCTGTATCTGTCTCTGTTTCTGTTTCTCTGTTTCTGTTTCTCTGTTTCTGTTTCTCTGTGTCTCTCTCTGTCTCTGTCATCTCTGTCTGTCTCTGTCTCTGTCTCTATCTCTGTCTCTGTCTGTCTCTCTCTCTCTCTCTCCCCTCTCATTTTCCTTTTAAGCACTGTGGTCTGCAATATTGTTACTGAAAGGGCATCATGTGTATCACTTTATGAATTGCATTCTGAGAGTAGTTTTTTAAAGGACATGCCTTATTTCATAGGAAGCAAACACAGAGTACAATGGAATGATGTATTAGTTTAACTCTGAAGTGGCATATTCATATATGTAAATTCTATCACATGGATACACTTAATCTGAAACACATATATATATGTCATATGTGGTTTTTTAGTAGAGACAAATATATCAGTGGAGGTTGTAGAGAAAAATTTAGACTACCATATCTAGTTTGTGTTGTGTTATATTAAAAATGGGAAGAATTAGTTAAGCAGGTTTTAGACTTTGTGTTACAAATTATGTAACACATGTTACAAATTACAGAAAAAACATGTTATAAATTATGGAGAAACAAGAAAAAACACGTATAAGTATATGGCCTCATTCAAACGCACAATACTCTATGTATAAACTCAATGCAATGCAAGAGCAGACTAATAAATGATTGATCCTATATAAGGAGATAAGATTTGAATTAAGACAGAAAGGTATGGATAGTAGAGCACTAAAGTAGAGCACTAATAGTATTTTAATTAATCTTTTCCAAATTTTATTTTATTTTATAAAGTTGTTCACAATAATTTATTTCATTAATCTTCAAACACCAATCCCACCGCACCTTCCCACCACCATATTTCAAATGTTTCCACCCCAACCCCGAACTATAGCCCCCAAATCAAAACAAGATGATTGATTTTGTATTGCTTATTATGAATCATCCACTAAAAATGGTCCAATAAAATTTCCTTAGAGGAAAACGTGTGAAGATGATTGTTCTCCATCCTGGAGCCATTAAGCTCTTATATAAGAGATTACAAACATGTTTGTAAAACCCAGTCAAATGTTGTGTTCTACACTTGGTACATCAGTGGTTTAGAGTATGAGAGGTGCAGGAATTCTAAAATCTAGAATACGATTATAGAGCAGATTCACTCATAGGTGAGGCCTATGTTTCTCTCTTCCAGGGGTTTTATTTCAGTGTCTCTGGATCATGACTGTTGATGAGATTACAGGGAGCCAGGGGCAGTTTGTGGTGAGACTGCCAAATTACTGATAAACCAGGGAGATGGGGAAAGGAGGCCCATTCCCACTCTGAGTGAGCTTGGAGATTTCAGTCATAAATCCCGCATACATGGGTTTTGCTGGTCCCTCTGCAGATTGACTCATGGATGAGGCTCATCTGAGCCTATAGAGAGTGGCTGTGAGTATAGCAGCGATCGCGTTCTGGAGGTTTTCGGCTGCTGCTGGGGCTCTGTTGGGGAGACGAAGGAAAATCAACCCAGCCCCCCTTCAAGTTCCCCGTGTGGAGAAAGCCTGGAGTGGGGGATTTGGACCACTAATACTATTTTTAAGTATTTTAACAGGATGAAAATGGTTTTGTGAAACAGGATATAGTCAATATTATGTGTAGTAGTGATGTAGAGTGCATAGAAAAATAAATTATTGAGAAAGTAGCTAAGGAGATCCAATTATGAATGGTCTTTGGAACTTCTCATCAAGAATTCAGTAAAAAGGCAACAATATGTGTAAGAGTGGTTGTAGATGAATACCAAAGATTCAAGTTTAGAAAGTAGTCAAGATACCATTGATGGACTGACATTACAACAATAGCAATGAAGATAAAAGATTAAAAAAATTCTCTAAAGATAAATATAGAAGTAGTGGTGTAAAGAAACATTCTTATGCTTTATGAGAAATTAAAGATATTTTAATCTAAACCTAAACTATATAAACAGGTTTCATTTCCCTCTTCATTTCCTCTGTGTGTGTGTGTGTGTGTGTGTGTGTGTGTGTGTGTGTGTGTGTGTGTATCATCGGGGGCTGGAGCAATAGCACAGCGGGTAGGGCATTTGCCTTGCATGCAGCCAACATGGCCGACACAAGTTCAATTCCTCCGCCCCTCTTGGAGAGCCTGGCAAGCTACTGAGAGTATCTCGCCCGCACAGCAGAGCCTGGCAAACTACCTGTGCCATGTTCAATATGCCAAACACAGTAACAACAAAGTCTCACAATGGAGACATTACTGGTCCCGCTCGAGAAAATTGATGAACAGGAAGACAGTGCTACAATGCTACAGGGTGTATTATTGCTATAGAAAACAAAATATAAGGGACTAATAAAGACAAATAACAAAATACAAGCATCAGAGTGGTTATTTCTTGAGTTTATCAGTCATTAAATTTGCCTCAGAAAACTGAGAATTAGTACAGAGATTAAGGAACTTGCCGTTCATGAAATCTACCTGATTAGATTCCCAACACCACATATCTCCTGAACACCATCAGGAGTGATCCCTGAACACATAGTCGTAAGTCTTAAGCAATGATGCATGTGGCCGCAGAAAAATAAATAAAAGTATCAAAAATACATACGCTTCGGAAGATTTGAAACTTTGTGAGGGATAGATGGGTGTGTAAGGCACACAGTATTTTTTTTACTACAACTTTTAGTCCTGTCTGTCATGGCTATATTGGTACTGCTAACCACATAATTTATGTATTAGAGTTATAGCACATTGATTCTCATTCCTCAAAGATATCTAACTTTCATTGTTTCGAGCATGGTATTCCCTCTGCAGATTACTCTCTTCAACTTCCGACTGGTTTACTGATTTGATAAGATCCAATACATCCATCATGCAGACAGGCTGGATTGAATGCAACTTATCAAAATCTTTCTCAAGCTTTCCTGGTTTTAATAGCTTTCTCTTCTCTGCTTGAAAAATGCTGTGACATTTATCCCTTTATTCAGTGAACAAATTTATTTAATATTCTAGATGTAGAAATATAATATAAATGAATAAAGAATAAGATTTCTTCCATAGAGATATTATGAATTTTTTGCTTTCTATTCAATTTGTATATTTGTTTCCATATAACCCAATAATACTATAAATTTTTATATTTTACACATCTCCTTAACTTATATTTACTTTAATGCCTAATACACCACCAAATGTATAACTTATAAATTTGAGACATTAGGAAGAAAACTTCAAATTAAAAAATTCTTTCATATGACTATGTACATTCATTTTTAATAGATAAAACACTCTATTATATGAAGTTTATAAAATGACTGAAAAACTGTACAGCTTCTCCACTCAAAATTGGTACTCTTCTTTCTCCACCTGATTCCATTAAGGTTAATGAGTACATTTGTTAGGCCCTGTCTCAGTGGGGTTTTAATTCTTATTTTTCCCCAAAATCTGTTCAAAACCCACATAATCATTATGGAAGCTGCTGTTCTACCCACATGTAATCATTATCCTGCCAAATATATCACTAACAGCATCTTAACGGATCTTTTCCTTTTGAACAGTGGGTGTCTACTGACTGATTGGTTGCCCTTATATAATATTTTTGTTCTTAACCCTTGGGGTAACAGGGACCTCTGGAGTCTCAAAATGATAGTAAATAATAGCAGAGGGTACCGAGTCTTTATTTTATTTCATTATTGCTATTGTGTGGTTCAAACTAGAGAGAGTCCATGGACAGATGTTAAGGTTTGGGTGATGTGGGTGTCAGAAATGAAACTCAAATTCTTACACATGAAAAGCATATGCGTTTCTCAACCCAGCCTAGAGATTAAACTTTCAAATGAAAATTATTCTGCTTAGACACCTTTCAAGATTAATGAATCGTTTAAATCTGAATAAAAAAAAAAGAGGCACAATGTAAAATTTTTGAGAAAATGTCTAGGTTACTTGTAGTAATTTATG
Organism: Sorex fumeus; assembly: GCF_029834395.1. Classification (NCBI taxonomy): domain Eukaryota; kingdom Metazoa; phylum Chordata; class Mammalia; order Eulipotyphla; family Soricidae; genus Sorex; species Sorex fumeus. The sequence continues at coordinate 1,607,929 of NW_026606083.1, forward strand.
CATCTTAGTTTTATCCATTTCCAAGATTTTATAATAAATAAATAAGTGAAATAATCAGATTATCAGAGCCATATAAAACATTTGAACATAGGGAAAAATTAGACTTTCTTTCAAGGACATGCTCATCACTCTCAATCCAGGTACAGGCCCAGACTGTGTGGTGTTCTCCCCCTCCATATCCGGTAAGAACCATAAATTCGCTTCTTGGGTGAAACTTTCACTAGGGCAGCCTAATAATCAAAACATATTAGGCCAATAATTTGTTAGGCCCACCTCAACAAATACAACACCAAAAACACAACAGCAACAGTGACCGTGAAAGTATAAACTGCACAGGTCACAATGGTAAAGCAATACAGAAGCCCACCAAGCTTAGGTAGTGAAGAAACTAGCCCAGAAAACCCAACAAGTAATGAAGTGCTAGTCAACCTCTCTGACAAGGAATTTAGAAATTAAGTAGAAATCATCTGCCTCACAGGCATTGGCAGGGGTGAGAGGGGGGTATATTGGGTTCTTGGTGGTGAAAAATAAGTGCTGGTGAAGGGAAAGGTTTTTATCATTGTATGACCTAGACTTAATCTTGAAAGCTTTATAACTTTTCCCACAGTGATTCAATAAATAAATATAACAAAAATTACAAGAGAATTTGAGAGCAGAAATGTGGAAAATGCAAACAAAATTACAAATGGAAATGACAGATCTGAAAAACATGAATTGAAAAATTCAGTGGCTGACCTCAGCAACAGAGTAACAGCAGCTGCGGATAGAATCAGTGAGTTCCAAGATAAGGTGCAGAGAATCTCCAGACAAGAGCAGAAAATGGAAAAGAGCCTCAAAATGAAGCAAGGGATGTCAAGAGAAAATCAGGATGAAGCCAAAAGGAATAATATAAGAATCATTGGAGTCCCAGAGGGACAGGAAGAACACCCTGATGATGAAGAAATTTTCAAAGACATCGTTGCTAAGGTGCTGAAGAGCACATGAGACCAGATCCAGGAGGCCCAAAGGGTACTAAAGGGTACTAGCTAGAAGAAATTAAAAAAAAACTCCAAGACACATCCTAACCATAATGATTAAAACATTGACAAAGACAAAATTCTGAAAGCAGCAGGACTAAAGAAATAAATTGCCTATAAAGGAGCACCCTTAAGAGTTACAGCTGAATTATCAAATAAAACCCTCAGGGCCCAAAGACAGTGGTGGGATATGGTGAAAAAAATCAATGAAATAAATACCTAACCAAAAATACTTCACCCAGAAGACTCTCATTCATATCAGAAGGAACAACACAGATTGACAAACAACTCAGGAACTTCATAGGCTCAAAACCATGGTTACAAGAACAACTAAACAGGCTACTTTAAGATAAGACAAGTCTCTCAAATACATCAAACTTCAGCAGAAAGTTGGGACAAACCCCATAACAATAATCTTTCTCAATGTCAAAGGGCTAAATGCACCAAATAAAAGACAGAGTGGCAGGGTGGATCAGAAAACTGAATCCAACATTCTTCTGCCTTCCAGAAACACATCTGAACAGTCAAAACAAACACAGACTCAAAGTTTAAAGCTAGAAAACAATTCTACAGGCAAGTAACTCCCTCAAAAATGCGGGAGTATTTAAGATAGTCCCATTTGTCTATCTCTGTTTTCACTTGCTTGGCCAGCGGTGTGACATCTTTGAAGATTCCATTAGCTTCTATGTCATGGAGGGTTTTGCCAACTTTTTCCTCAATGTACCTTATGGATTCCTGTCTGATGTTGAGGTCTTTAATCCACTTTGATCTTACATTTGTACATGGAATTAGGCAGAGATCTGAGCCCACTTTTTTGCATGTAGCCATGCAGTTTTGCCAGCACAATTTGTTAAAGAAGCTTTCCTTGCTCCACTTCACTTTTCTTGCCCCCTTATCAAAGAATAGATGCTCTTATGCTGGGGGAGTGGGGGAGATATCAGTATATTCAACCCTGTTCCATTGGTCTACAGCTCTGCCTTTGTTCCAGTACCATGCTGTTTTAATTATTACTGCTTTGTAGTAGAGTTTGAAGTTAGGGAGGTTGATTCTTCCCATTTCCTTTTTCCCAAGAATTGCTTTAGCTATTCGTAGGGACTTATCGTTCCATATAAATTTCAGGAGTGTTTGCTCCATTTCTTTGAAGATGGAAATTATCATGTTAAGCGAAATGACTCAGAAAGAAAGGGATAGACATAGAAAGATTGCATTCATCTGGGGAACATAAAGTAACAAAATAGGAGACTAACACCCAAGAATGGCCAAGATTAGTACCAGGAATTTTACTCCATGGCTTGGAGGCCAACCACACATGCTAGGGGAAAAGGGAGCTCAGATAGAGAAGGGAACACCAAATAAAGGTGTTGGGAGGATCCTCCCAGGATGGGAGAAGCATGCTGAAAGTAGACTATAAACCAAACATGATTGTCACCCATTGCCTCTTTTGCAAACCACAGCACCCAATAAGAGAGAGAGAACAAAAGGGAATGCACTGCCACAGAGGCAGGGTGGGATAGGGGGAATGGGGGATGGGAGGGATACTGGTGGTGGGAAATGGGCACTGGTGGAGGGATGGGTGGGTATTTGATCATTGTATAATTGAAACCCAAGCACAAAAATTTGTAAGTCTACATCTGTACCTCATGATATCTCACTAATAAAAAAAACGCTGGGGTGGCCATTCTGGTGTTAGACCACATTGATTTCAGGCTAAAGAAGGTCACAAGAGACAGTTAAGGCCATTTCTTATTGATCAAGCTATCTGTACATCAAGAAAGACGTATACTCCTAAATGATATGCAACTAATGAGAGACCAGCAAAATACTTAAAACAACTACTCATAGACTTGAATGGATAGCAACAAAATACTAGTGGGAGATTTCATCATCACTTTATTTTCTCTTGATAGATCAACCAGACTTAAGCTTAGCAAAGACATACTTTAACTGAGGGAAGAAATGGAAGAAAATGGGTTAGTAGATATATACAGGACACTTCATCCTCAAAAACTGAATATACATTCTTCTCAAGTGTACATGGGACATTCTTCAAGATAGACCACATGTTAAGCCACAAAACATACCTCCATAAAATTAAGAAGATAGAGATTTTATAAATGATCTTCTCAGACCATGGTGTGCTGAAAATAGAAGTAAATCACATACAGAAACAGAAAATCAAATCAAACGCCTGGAAATTAAATAGTTCACTACTGAACAATGAGTGGCTTAGAAAGGAAATTAAAAGACTACTGGAAATGAATGAAAACGAAGACACAAGATACCAGAATTTATGAAACACAGCAAAAGCTGTGTTAAGAGGAAAGTTTATAGCTCTACAAGCATTAGTCATGAAGGAAGATCAAACCCACATAAGTAACCTAACCTCACAGTTTAAGAGCTTGGAAAATGATCGACAAAAGGAGCCCAATCCAAACAGGAGGAAGGAAATAATAAAACAGATAGCAGAAATGAACTAGATGGAAGTCCAAATAACAATCCAAAATATCAATGAATCCAAGAGCTGGTTATTTGAGAAAATAAAAAAGAACGATAAACCTCGAGTGAGACTCACAAAGGAAGGGAAAGAGAAAACCCTAATAAACCAAATCAGAAATGAAAAGGGGGGGCATCACAAAAAAACTACTGAAATTCAAAGGGTCCTCAGAGATTACCTTGAGAATCTTTATGCCATGAAACAAGAAAACCTCAAAGTAATTGATAAATTCCTGTATCCTTATAGCCTCCCTAACTTGAACCAAAAACACCTGGAGTACTTGAACAGACTTATCACCATCAAACAAAAAAATTGAAATTGAAACAGTAATTAAAAAGTCTCCCCCAAAACAAAAGTCCTGGACCAGATGGATTTACTAGTGAGCTCTCCAAATCTTTAAAGAGGACTTACTCCCAATCCTTTTTAAGATTTTCCAGGAAATGGAAGAATCAGAAACACTTCCAAACAGTTTCTATGAAGTAAATATCATCCTGATACTGAAAGTAGACAGAAATGCCACAAAAAAAGGATTACAGGCCGATATCGCTGATGAACATAGACCCAAAGATCCTCAACAAAATACTAGCAAAAAAATCCAATGACTCATCAAAAACATCAGACACCACAACCAAGTAGGATTCATCCCAGGGATGCAAGGATTGTTTAACATTTGCAAGTCATATCAATAAAAGAAAAGATAGAATCATATGATCATATCAATTGGTACAAAGAAAATATTTTACAATCTAGCAGCACCTGTTTATGATGAAGACTCTCAGAAAAATGGACACTGAGGGAACTTTTTCCAATATAGTCAAAGCCATATTGAGAAAGTTCCCTCAAAGCCACTCCCTCTCGGAGAGCCTGGCAAGTTACTGAGAGTATCTCACCCAAACAGCAAAGTCTGAAAAGCTACCTGTGACGTATTCAATATGCCAAACACAGTAACAACAAGTCTCACGATGGAGATATTACTGGTGCTCACTCGAGCAAATCGATGAACGATGGGAGGACAGTGCTACAAGACAGTGCTACAAGTCAAAGCCATCTACCACAGACCGATGACAAGCATCATTCTCAATGGGGAGAAACTAAAAGCCTTCCCTCTAAGATATGTGACAAGGGAAGGTTACCTGCTCTCGCCACTCCTATTCAGTATAGTACTGGAAGTTTTCGCCATAGCAATTAAGCAGGAAAAAGATATCAGGGGCATACAGATAGGAAACGAAGAGGTCAAGCTATCACTATTTGTGGACGATAAGATATTATACTTAGAAAACCCAAAAAACTCTACAGAAAAGCTCCTACAAATAATAGTATTATACAGTAAAGTGGCAGGCTACCAAATCAACACCCCAAAGTCCATGTTTTTCTTATATACAAGTCATGAAAGAGAATAAAGAGATATATAAAAAATACAGTCTCTTTCACAATAGTAGTTCAGAATATCAAGTACCTCAGAATCAGCTTAACTAAAGACGTGAAGGACTATACAAGGAAAATTACAAAAATCTACTTCAAGAAATAAAAGAGGACACTAGGAATTGGAGACACATCCTCTGCTCCTGGATAGAGAGGATTAACATTATCAAAATGGCAGTAGTCTCCAAAGCACTATGGAGATTTAATTTAGTCCCTATCAGGATACCTATGAGAATTTTCAAAGAAATAGATAAAATGCTCCTTAAATTCATATGGAACAATAATCCCCCATGAATAGCTAAAAAAATCCTTGTGAAAAAGAAGATGGATGGCATCGCCTTCCCCAACTTCAAACTGTACTACAAAGCAGTAATAATTAAATCAGCATATCATAAGACTAGAAACATACCTAAAGACTAACAGAACAGAGTGGAATATTCTGTCAAGTATCTTAAATATATGATCATTTAATCTTTGATAAAGAAGAAAAAAATGTGAAGTGGAACAAGGAAAGCCTCTTAAACAAGTGGTGCTGGGAAAACTGGACAACTACCTGCAAAAAATGAACTCTGACCTCTGTCTAATGCCAGTCACAAAAGGTACATGGAGAAAAATGTAGGCAGAACCCACCATGACATTGAAGCTAAAAGCATCTTTAAGGATGAAACACCAACGAACAAGCAAGTGGAAACATACATAAACAAACGGGACTACATTAAACTAAGAAGCTGCTGCATCTCAAAAGAAACAGTGACCAAAATACAGAGAGAGCCCAGGGAAAGGGAAAGAATATTTACCCAATTCCCATGTGATAAGGGGTTAATATCAAGGATATAGAAGATACTAGTAGAATTGTACAAGAAAAAATCCTCCAACCCCATTAAAAAATGGGGAGAAGAACAGAAGCTTCCACAAAAAAAAAGAAATACAAATAGCCAAAAAGCAAATGAAAAAAAATGCTCTACATCACTAATCATCAGGGAGATGCAAATCAAAATAATAATGAGAGATCATCTCATACCACAGAGACTGCCAAACATCAAAAAGAACAAGAAAAACCAGCACTTCTGTGGATGTTGGGAGAAAGGGATTCTCTTTCATTGTTGGTGGGAAAGCCAACTGGTCCAGCCTTTTTGGAAAACAATATGGACATTCCTTAAAAAATTTAGAAATCGAGCTTCCATATGACCCTGCAATACCACTTCTGGGAATATATCCCGAGGGTGCAAAAATGTATAGTAGAAATAACATCTGCACCTGTATGTTCATTGCTGCACTATTCACAATAGCCAAAATCTGGAAACAACCTGAGTGCCCAAGAACAGATGACTGGTTAAAGAAACTTCGATACATTTAAACAATGGAATACTATGTAGTAGGAAAGATGAGGTCGTGAAATTTGCTTATAAGTGGATGCTCATGAAGAGTATCATGCTAGGTGAAATGAGTCATAAAAAGAGGAACAGATATAGAAGGACTGCACTTGTTTGTGGAATATAAAATAACATAATATGAGACTGCCACCCAAGGACAATAGAGACAAGAACCATGAACATTGCTCCATAGTTGGAAGACGGCCTCAGAAGATGGGAGAGAAGGCAGCTGGAATAGAGGAGGGATCACTAAATCAATGATGGTAAGAGGGATCATTTGGGATGGGTGATGAACGCTGAAAAGAACCAAACACGATAGCCTCTCAGTATTGCAAACCATAATGCCCTAAAGTAGAGAAAGACTATGGGAGAAATTGTCTACCATAGAGGCAGGAGGAGTTTTGGGATGAGCGGGGGGACGGGGGAGGAGGAAGGGGGAGGATATACTGGGGATATTGGTGGTGGAAAATGTTCATTGGTGGAGGGATGGGTGCTTGATCATTGTATGACTGAAATTCATATATGAAAGCCGAAAACCCTGTAACTGTATCTCATGGTGATTCAATAAAAAAGTGAAAAAAGGCACTGTAGCACTGTAGCACACTGTCCTCCCATTGTTCATTGATTTGTTCAAGCAGGCACCAGTAACATCTCACAACAAATTGTGAGACTTGTTGTTACTGTTCTTGGCTTATCGAATACGTCATGTGGAGCTTTCCAGGCTTTGCCATGTGGGCGAGATACTCTTGGTAGCTTGCCCCTCTCCGAGAGGGGTGGAGGAGTCGAACCTGGGCCAGCCGTGTGCAAGGCAAATGCCTTACCCACTGTGCTTTCGCTACAGCCCATGAAAAAAAAGCAAAAAAGTAAAAAATTATAAGATATCTATAGGTCAGTTCATTTATGTTGCATTAATTGTCCCAATTTTCTATATACTTAGGGTTAATTAGCATTTCCCTTCTCTTTGACAGTATAGAAACAGGTTCTGAGAGATTAACTAAAAGTTCTATAGTAAATACAAAGGAAATTTAAACACAGTTCTATTTTGCACTAAAACACCACTATTTCCCTCATCTTCTCAGCGTCCCCAGAGAATAACATACAGTGATGACTGTACTAAAAACTGTTTCATACAATGGACCCTAACTTCAGAGCCAGAGAGATACTACAGGCCTTTGCCTTGTATGTGGCCAATACAAATTTGATCCCAAACATCCCATCAGGTCCTCCAAACTTAGCCAGGACTGATTCCTGAGTGCAGAGAGTGCAGAGCCAGCACTGAGTTCTGAGAAGTACCAGATGTAGCCTAACTTCTCATTTTCAAATATAAACATAAATATGCATATATTATATATAATTGTTCCATATACCTGTCCACCATCTTCTCTGAGGAAGTGTCAATTCATTTATTCATCTCATTTTATTGATGATGTTTGTTAGTTTTAGTTAAGTTTTGTAAGCTTTTTAAAAATATATTTTGGTTATTGACTCTGGAGAAAATATGTTTTTTTCTTAATCAGAATGGCTTTCTTCTAAGCTTGTTATTTGTTTGCGGTGTAATTATAAATATGAAGTGTAATTATAAATATGCAATATCACTGTAACACTGTCATTCTGTTGATTGTCAAATTAGTTGAGCGGGCGCCAGTAATGTCTCTATTCCTCCTGGCCCTGAGATTTTAACAGCCTCTTCTTACTAGTCTTTTCCCAACAATTGAAGGCTCTTTCAGGGTCAGGGAAATGAGACTTGTTGTCTTTACTGTATTTGGCATATCGAATACACCACAGGGAGCTTTCCAGGCTCTGCCCATCAAGGCGAGATACTCTCTGTAGTTTGCCGGGCTCTCTGAGAGGCATATATTTATATATATTTTCTCTATGATTTATTGCCTACTGTCTGAACTCCATCAGATATGGTGTAGTAATTGTGGAAAATAGGTAGAAAGTGTCTTATAATGTGTTCAGAAAGTAGCCTGGAGCATGGCAGTGGTTGTGTAGTGGAGGTCAGTTGCTGGAGCTGGGTCCCTTGAGGTGGGGACGGCTCTCACCAGCCACACAGCCTGCCATGGAGTCTGGTGGCATGGTTCTGGGAGCTTCATTTTATATCCCGTCTGGGAGGAGCATCCTGAGTTCTGGAGGGTGGCCAATGAGGAGAATATCTGGTGCTGGCGGGGTGTGGTTTCTGAGTGTGATCTCTGAGTCACGGAGACTGGGTTAAAGAGGCAGAGGATCTCTGTTCTGGGGTCACGTTGAGTCCAGAGTCCAAGGTCACGAAGTTCCACATTATCTGGGTTCCATGGGACTTCATTCATGCGTTAGGCTCAGTCTGATTGTTGGGAAAGCGGCCTGGAGTGTGGCGGTGGTTGGGTAGTGGAGGTTAGCTGCTGGGTCTGGGTCCCTTGGAGTGGGGAGGGTTCTTACCCGTCCCACAGCCTGGCGCAGAGTCCAGTCAAATATGCAACAATATTATTATTAATATTTTAATATTAAAATATTTTAATTTGATATAATCAAAGTTGGGCTGGAGTGATAGAATAGCAGGTAGGGCATTTGCCTTGCATGCAGCTGACCAGGGTTCAATTCCTCCACCCCTCTCGGAGAACCCAGCAAGTTACTGAGAGTATCCCACCCACACAGCAAAGCCTGGCAAGGTACCTGTGACATATTTGATACGCCAAAAACAGTAACAAGTCTCACAATGGAGATGTTACTGCTAGAGAAAATTGATGAACAATGGGAGGACAGTGCTACAGTGCATAATCAAAGTTGTTTATTTTATTTTTATTTTTATTTATTTATTTTTTTTGCTCCACCTGCCTTTACTGAGGGTTTACTTCTGACTCTGTATTTCAGGGATCACTCTTGCTAGTGTTAGGATGACCAAAGTATATGGTTCTCCTAGCACCACTGGTCCTAGTGATCCTGAGGACCAAAACTGGGTCAGCTGTATGAAAGTCAAGCTTTTAATTTTCTGCACTATCTCTCTATCACCCTAAATTTTAATTTTGTCTTCTGTTAGCTCAGCCAATGGCATTGAACCATTGAAAATATCATGAAGAGTTCTAGCTATATTTTTCTCAATATAATTTAGAAATTCAGATCTTATCAAGATTTCTAATCTATTTTGAAATGACTTTCATGTCATTTCATGTCATGTTTGAGATAGGAATCTGAGTTCATTTATTAGCATGATGATCAGTTTTCTCACATACTCCATTTCATGTAACCATATCCTTCATCAAAGGTTAGCTGTTTACCTGATGTGTGTCTCTGGACTTTCAATTATGAGCAATTGGTCTGAGAGTCTGTCTTTATCCCAATACCACACTGTATTACCACACTATAGATTTGTTTTATACTTAAAAGTTGGAGAAAGGAAATCCCAGCAATCTATTAATATGGACTTTGATCAAGACTTTGTATGCTGTTATCTAGTTTTGCTCATGAAAATATAAAGAAAAATTTCATTTAAATATCTGTTACATATATACACACACTCCTTGGGATTGTCTTCTAAATGTTCTTCTCTCAGACCATAAATAAAGAATTGCCTTCTAGAATTGCATCTATCTTCTGGTAAGATGTTTATCAGTGTAGTGTTAGATAACACCGATGACAGCTCTATGTATCTCCACTCATAAAGAAAGAGCTATTAGAGAAAAGCTCAAGAAACTTGGCTAAGAGTTTACGACCCACCCCCCCCCCCCCAATCAGACATGCTGAAACAGCGTTGTGAAATGATTTGCTTTCTACAACTTGGTTTAAGAATAAAATGATGTCGCGCGGCCGCGATAGCGGCCGCGCGGTTTTGAATTTCTGCTATTTTACTTATTGACCCTGGAAGAATTTCTATTAAAAGTTAGCTAGTTAAGAGATTGGTTTCTGTGTCCTGGAGTCGTGGCCGTGCCGGAGAGCCGCTCGTGGGGGGCAGCTGGCGACCCCGGTGGGGCGTGGGGGACGGCCCACAAAGCCCCCCTTCCCATGAGGTCCCCGCTGCTCCCCCCCCCGAGCCCGGCTCAAACCCACTTTCCACAAGGCTCCCGTGCGGCCGCCATCTTTCTTTCCAGAGAGGAACGGGCGGGCTGGTCAACGCCCTTCCCCCTCCGGGCAGGCTTGGTGGCGCGGATCAACACGAGTCCATTTGCTTTTCTGCTCCAAGCGGCTGGTTCTCTGTGCTAAGTCCTTGTGCCTCCGGGGCCGTGGCCGTGCCGGAGAGCCGCTCGTGGGGGGCAGCTGGCGACCCCGGTGGGGCGTGGGGGACGGCCCACAAAGCCCCCCTTCCCATGAGGTCCCCGCTGCTCCCCCCCCCGAGCCCGGCTCAAAGCCGCTTTCCACAAGGCTCCCGTGCGGCCGCCATCTTTCTTGTGCATCTTTTATCGAAATAATCTATCTAGTCAAAGTAGATAGAGTATTAACTAGAACTCATCTACCTCACAAGAATTGGGAGGGGTGGGAGGTGGGGGTCTATTGGGGTTCGGGGTTAAAAATGAGTATCGGTAAAGGGAAATGTGTTCGGTATCTACATGACTGAGACCTAAACCCGAAAGCTCTGTAACTTTTCCCACAGTGATTCAATAAATAAATAAATTATAAAAAAAAAAAAAAAAAAAAACAGTATTAAACAATAAAAAAAAAAAAAAAACAAAAAAACAAAAAAAAAAAAAAGAAACTTGGCTATCTTCTGTTGGCCTAAGGCAGACTCTCTTCGATTCACATTCCACCCTGAGCTTACATACATTTCTTTGGTAAACTGCCCTCATGCCAGCCACGGAACCAAATTCTATTGCAAGTTCTCATATTATAAGTTGTATTTTACCAATAAAATCATAAAAATGTAAAGTACAGTCAAAAACATGAAAAAATGCATTTTTGATCGTTTCACAGATAGTTGTTATACAACAAATTAGCGATAAGTCAGAACTAAAAGGTGTGGGGAGAGCAGAGCCAGCTGTAAACACTGGCTAACCGGGCTAACCTGGTTAGGCAATTAGCATAGCCCAGGAGTGCTCCCAAGCAGAGACAGGAGTAAGTCCTGAGCACTTCCAGGCTTGGCCCCCGCAATGCCAGCAGCTGCAAAGTCAGAACTCACTTGAAAGATCGCGCCTCTTAGAAACTGAACAGACACTCAGGCATAACTACAATGGATCAGAAAATCTTTCTCTGAAGACAACTAGAAAATCTGGCACAACTTTAAAAAATATCTATTTAACCAGGGGCCCGAGAGACAACCCAGCAGGTGGAGCACAAGCCTGCACATCCTGAAGCAGAATTCAATCCCCGTATCCCATACAGACCAGGCCCACCGCCAGCAGCGGTTCCTGAGTGCAGAGCAAGGAATAAGCCCGAACACACAGGCTGAGGCCGAATGTGTATGACTAAGCTCAGAGCAATAATATGACGTTCAGGTGTTTGCCTTGCATGCAGCTCCCCCAGGTTCTATCCCCGGCCCCCAAATCTCCAGACATCCACCAATAATAATCCCAGAGACAGGAGTTAGCCAGGTGTGGCTCCCCCACCCCACAGACCAAAAGAAGGTCCATTTTACCCATCCAAAAGCTGATGCTCAGTCAGTAATAAGGGGACCACGAAGAGAAGCAAACAAATAATGTATATAGTACACATATATACATATTTATAGTTATATATACATATATATGTAGTAGTTAAACAAAATGAATGCAATGGAATTCACATTTATTCATACCAGGGTAAAACGGATAAATGTTAAAGAGAAAGAACTTAGAAAAGTATTAAAGGGATTTGTAAAAGAAGTAAATTAAATCCAGAAAGTGAAAAAAATAATGAAAATAAGAATATATAATTATTGAAATAAAATATAAGAGAACAATATCAAAATATAATGTTTTTCTAAAAATGCAAATAAAACTGATGAACCTTAACAACAATGCTGAATAAATATAATGAAAAGTCCATAGATAAATAAGAGATGAAAAATAATTTAAAAGATACAAAATAATATAATCAATAAATTTGAAATTTTGACCTAAGTAGAAAAATTCCTAGCACACTAAAATATAATAAGAAAAATATAAATACACAGTTGCTGCTAAACTTCATGGCCGAAATGAGTATCTCAGCTGAAACACTGGGCACCCTTAGAGAAGGGGCAGGCCGAATCCCTGGCTGCGGAAGCCCTGGCCGCCATGCCCACGTCCTGCTGCCCACCGGGCCCAAGGCCCATATGAGCCCGCGGCCTCACTCAGCATCTCCACAGACACCTCCCAGTTCCACAGAGCCTGAAGTTTCCACCTGACACCTCCCCATTCCACAGTAATGAAACTCTAGTAGAGCGAATTCAATGGGAATGAAACATCAAAGTCAACTAAACTCAGCAAAGAAAAGCCCTAACATAGAAGGCTCAACCACCAATGAACAGCTTACTAAATCCTCAGGGAGATTTAAAACTCTATGGTGAAATACGACAATTTCTTCACATTTTCTTTTACTGTAGTATTTTTGATAATTCCTTTAGCCATTTGGTCATAATATGAAATATAAAGCAAAACAATGTAAATTTAGATTGTAATAAGAGATATAAAATGATATCACTTTTCAATAAATGGAAGTTTATTGTAAATATTCCAATAACTTTAAAACACAAATATAGTCTATTGGTTCTCTTAATATTGTAGCAAAATTAGTACATGAATTTATAACAGAAATAAGCTGTTTTATACAGTTTTTGAAAAAGAAAGTTGAAAACCCTTGTGAGTTTATTTTATCAGTTCAGCAAAGCTGTAAAAAGAATATATCAGTAAGTTTATAACAAAGAATAAGCCAAACTGCTGTGAATGCATGTGCATAATTCTAAAGAAATTATATCCAAAAATAATCTATTAACAAATCATATTTAAAACATATAAAACAAATGAATATATTATATTAGAAGTTAAGTTACTTTCTTTGGAAGAGTATGCTCCAGCTTTCTTTCTGTTATTAACTTCTTTTTTTCATTCTATTATGGTAAAAAAGTTACTTAACACAATTTTTATATTCTTAAATTTGTAGAAACTTGCTTTATTGCCAAACATATAATATATTTGAGAAAATGTAACCACTTGATAAAAATGTGTTCTGTTTCTTTCAGAAGAAACATTATACATAATATGCTACTTCTACATGAATTTTTTAGTTTTATGCCAGACACAGTAACAACAAAGTCTCCAATGGAGACGTTACTGGGCCCGCTCGAGCAAATCGACGATCAACAGGAGGGCCTTTACCTTTACCTTACCTTACTATTTTTTGGGGGGGTCAAACTTAGTGGTGGTCTGATTTACTATTGGCTCTTGGCACTGAGTTCAGGTATTACTACTGGTGCACTCTGTGGTGTTGGGGATGAAACCAGGATTGTTGGGTGAAAGGCAAATACCCTACTCTATTGCTTGCTCCAGCTGCTCGATGAATTCTTTTTTTTTTTTGAGTTATTGAATCATAGACACTTCCCTCCACTAATGTCCCATTTTCCTCCTGTAGTCTGTCTGCCTCTATGGCTGACAGGTTTCTTTTTTTCCTTTTAGGCACAGTGCTTTACAATACTGTTACTTAAATTCTTTAATATTCTGATGACTGGATTATTGATGAAGACATAATAGAACTTTTTTTCATGTACTTATATTTGATACGTATAGTGAATTTTGTCTTTTGTATTATTTATGCTTTCAAAAACAATTTTATAGTGTTCAAATTCTGATTCACTGTTTTCTATAGGAAGATTTATATATTTTGGGGAGTGGGATATTACTGCTCCCAACTATTAATGTTACACTTATTTCTTCTTTTAATTATACAATTATTTATGTTCTTCAGTTTTAGGTGCTTGAATATTGACAAACATATCTTCTTGATGAATTGACCTCTTTATGATCTGTAGATCAGTTAACAGATTCTGTTGAATTGGGCCATATATTACTCTCTTACTGTGCTTCTTTATATCCTACATAGGAAAGAGATTATTTTGGATTTGTCCCTCTTCTTCTGGTTGACTTTACTCAGAATAATTCCCTCCATTTCCATCCACACACTGGAATATTGCATAATATCTTTTCTTATCGCCAAGAAGTACTTCAGTGTGTACATATGCCATAATTTATCAACTCATCTGTAATTAGACATAGGTTGTAACCAGATTTTGCTCCTTGTAAAGAATGCTGCAATGTACAGTAAAATAAAAATACCCTTCCCATATAGAGTTTTTGTATGTAGGGTAATTAATATCCCCAACTAATAGAAACTAATTAGATTCTAATACCTAGAATCTCAATTGTTAGTTTCTTGATAAGCGTCTGTATTGTTTTACAAAAGTGTTGACCAGGTGATCTTCCCACTCACAGGCAATGAGGGTTTGTTATATCACGCAATACAGATTCTAGTTGTTTTTGTTCTTTTAAAATATGTTCCTGTCTCAGTGTTAGGAAAGAACACATAGTTGTTTTCATTTGCTATTACCCAGTGATCATTGATGCAGATCATTTTTTTATATAGCTGTTGGCCTTCTATCTGTATTCCTTGAGAAAATTTCTGTTTGTCTCTCTCCTTTCATAATTTTGGAAGAAGTTTATTGTTTTTCCTTGTTAAATTTTGCAAGTGCTTTATACATCCTATATATATATGTATACAAGATGTATATATATGTGTGTGTATATATATATATATATATATATATATATATATATGCATGGCAAGTTACCGAGAGTATCTCGCCTGCACAGCAAAGCCTGGCAAGCTACCTGTGATGTATTCGATATGCCAATCACAGTATCACAGTAACAACTGGAGACGTTACTGGGTCCCCTCGAACAAATCGATGAACAACAGGAGGACAGTGCTACAGTGCTACAGCACTACTTGAGAACAAAATATTCATTGCATTATGGAATAGCAAGTGGGCAAGAAAGTGATATTAAGTGTCTCCAGATTGATAGAGGGAAAAGCCATGCCAAACTAAACTATAACTATTTCTAGATGGCATGATATGCTACTCAAAAAACTCTGTAGACTCATAGGAACAATAAGCCTGTACAATAATATGGCAAAAAATAAAATAAATACACATACATCCATGACATTCCTATTTACAATGAGATAAAAGAGAGAAAATTTTAAAAGTCCCTTTTACAATGGCATCTAAAAAATCAATTACCTAGGAATGAGCCTTAAAAAATGTAAAAGACATATAAATAACACTATAAATCACTGCTAAAGTAAATAAAGATACAAGAAAATTAAAACCCATTCCTTCATAAGGACTAATACTGCCAGATTGACAATTCCACCCAAAGCACTATATTGAATGCAGTCACTATAAAAATTCCCAGGATGTTTTTTTTTCAATTTTTTATTTTTTAATTGAGTCACCATGGGCTGGAGTGATAGCACCGAGGTAGGGTGTTTGCCTTTTGCGTGGCTGGCCCGGCCTGTGCCAGGTTCAATTCCTCCACCCCCCTCGGAGAGCCCAGCAACCTATCGAGAATATCTCGCCTGCATGGCAAAACCTGGCAAGCTACCCGTGATGTATTCAATATGCCAAACACAGTAACAAGTCTCACAATGGAGAAAGTTACTGGGCCCACTAGAAAAAATCGATGAACAACAGGAGGACAGTGCTTGAGTGCACCATGAGATGCACAGTTACAAAGCTGTTCATGATCAGGTTTCAGTCATACAATGATCCAACACTCATCCGTCCACCAGTGTACACTTCCCACCACCAATGACCCCAGTTTACCTCCACCACTCCCTGTCAGCCTGCCTCTATGGCTCTTTGGCAAGTACTTTCCTTCTCCCTGTCCCTGTCCCTGTCCCTCTCTCTCTCTCTCCCTCTCTCTCTCTTTCCTCTCTCTCTCTCTCTCTCTCTCTCTCTCTCTCTCTCTCTCTCTCTCTCTCTCTCTCTCTCTCTCTCCTTTTGGGTACTCTAGTCTGCAACACAGATATTGAGAGGTTATAGTACTTATTGCTTTACCTACTTTCTTTTCTTTCTTTTCTTTTTTTTTTTTACTGATGATAGTAGTTTTTTTTTAAAATTTTTATTAGTGAAACACCATGAGTTTCACTCATTGTAAGTTGTAGACTTACAAATTTTTTGTGCTTGAGCTTCAGTTACACAATGATCAAGTATCCATCCCTCCACCAGTGCCCATTCTCCACCACCACTAATCCCAGCATCCCTCCCACCCTCCCACTCCCCCATCCCACCCTGCCACTATGGCAGGGCATTCCCCTCTGTTCTCTCTCTCCCTCTGGGTGCTGTGAACTGCAAAAGAGGCATTGAGTGGCAATCATGTTCAGTCTATAGTCTACTTTCAGCATGCATCTCCCATCCTGGGCAGATCTTCCCAAGCATTTCATATCCAGAGTGATCATTTCCAACTATCTTTCTCATAATGTTCCTTTATCTCAATTGCCTATACTTCCAGCACTTTAGGAAGGTTTCCCACCAGAGAGTAATTATCCTGGCCATTGTTTATACTGTCCTTAGGTATTAGTCTCATATTATGTGTTTTTTGTTTTTTCATATTCCACAAATGAGTTCAATCATTCTATGTCTGCTCTTTTCCTTCTCACTCATTTCACTCAGCATGATATCCTCCATATTTCAGGATATTTTTTAAAGACAGAAAAAATACTGTTGAAATTTGTATGGAATGATGATAACTACTGGAAGGTTAAATTCACTTTAGGAAAAAAGAATGGAGGACTTTCTTTTCTCTTTTAAACTTTATTTACTAATTTATTTTAAAAATGGTCTTAATGTAACAAAGACACAACTGTTGATATAATTGTAGAGTTGAAATTGATTAGATAACAAAGCACCAATATTAAAATCAATAAATTTATTTTATATGAAAATTAATTAATTTTCATATAAATTAATTTTATAGGAAAAAAATTAATTTTATATGAAAATTGTTATATCTCATCAAGGGTTGCAAAGTCTTTGTCTAAGAATTTACTAATATGTTCCTAGTTGAGCCTTCTGTGTTATTTTTGTTTGTTTAATTGGTTTTATTTTGCTTTCCCGTCTAATTTGGTGTGCTCTTATTGAAATTTCAGTACTGAGAAATTAGGTGTTGCAAGGCACCTATGCAGTCACTCAGTTCAGAGCCTTCCGGATACAAGATTAGGGCCAGTGAGTTAACTTGGTGGCAGATATGGGAGGTGGATGTTGCTTCAGGGGAATTCCATTTGTATTGAGAAATGTTCAGGGTTCTTGCCTGCACACAGAGGTGCCTGAAACTATTCGCAGTTTGACATCTTTGTGGAGAATATTAGTGAAGTGGTGGAGTTGAGCCCTAGGTGTGGTTGCAGACGTGGGGGTGTGTGTGTGTGTGATGGGAATTTTTCAGGGTGGGTTCAATTTATTTGCCATCTCCTAGTCTTTATGAATATGGATGTCAATTTCTCTCATAAAATTTGGGGATTTTTAAGTAGTTGCCTATTTTGATTTGTTTTTGAACTACACTTGGCAGTGCTCAGGGTTTACTACAGGGTCTGCATTGGTCAAGAGACTGGGATGCTAAGAGTCAAACCAGGTCAGCTGTTAGCAAGAATTATGCCCTACCCACTGTACTATTGCTCTGGCCCCTATTGCTAATTTTATGTATTTGGTTGCAGTTTAGTTGGCATATAATACTATAGCATTTTCAGCTGTATATTATGTTCAAATATTTTATAGATTGTGAATAAGTCTAGTTTTATTTTAAAATTTTATCATTCTTGTCTGGGTTGGAGCCATAGCATAGCGGGTAGGGCATTTGTCTTGCATGCTGCCAACATGGCTGACCTGAGTTCGATTCCTCCGCCCCTCTCAGAGAGCTCGGCAAGCTACCGAGAGTATCTCACCAGCACCATAATGCCTGGAAAGCTACCTGTGACGTATTCGATATGCCAAACACAGTAACAAGTCTCACAATGTTACTGGGCCTTCTAGAGCAAATCGATGAACAACGGGAGGACAGTGATACAGTGATCATTCTTGTCTATTTACCTGTTTGCTCATTCACTTATTTTATTTGTTGGAAATAGATTTCTGTTCCTTTCTGTTTTTTCATATTGAGAGCTTCATTTTTTTTTTCATTTCATTTCATCATCCTGTTATTCGTCGATTGCCTCGAGCAGGCCCCAGTAACGTCTCTTTCATCCTAGCCCTGAGATTATATTCAAGGCTATTTAGGAGAATGAGACCCATCATTGTTACTGGTATCTGGCATATTTGGTATGCCACGGGGAGTTTGCCAGACTCTGCCCTGTGGGCAGGCTACATTCGATAGCCTGCAAGTTTGTCCAAAGTAGTAATGAGACAATAAGATGTCATAAAAAAAAAGTTTTGACAAGATGTTGCGCGGCCGCAAATGCGGCCACGCGATTCCAGGAGCTGGATTTTTTAATGAATTGTTTTTAATTGTTTTTAATGAATTATTTTTTAATGAATTGTTTATTCTGTTATTCTGTTATTCCATAGGGCCTATAGATTTTTCTTCATTTCAGTTAATAAAAAAATACATACAATATCTTTACCTTATTCTTCATTATACTGGACACCTTGCACTAGCATCTTTGCATTATAAGTTGTCTTCTTTCCAGGGTATTAGAGATTTACTTCAGCAAAGACAGTCCTTTGTCCCATCAATTCATTCTGAGTTGCTGAATGATCAGCTGTTAGTTTCTTCGGGCAAGTGGATCTTCCTCGTGGGACCTTTAGTGAGGCCAGTGTTCATGCAGTATGGGATGGGAGTAAAGATGTCCCGAACTGGGCTCCAGGGTTAGGTTGGCCTAGTAAGTGAGTATAAGTGAGACTAATGAATGGACACCCTGATCAAAAAATATTAAAAAACATTACTTATACTTATGGTTGATGGGGGTACTAATCGAATTTTCAAATTATATATGGTCAGATAAGGTTATTGCCTGTATTGTCTCACACATAAGTGACAATGGTAGATATTATTGATTAGAGAAATCTATGACTTGAACCGCAATTACTCCTCATTGTGTACTGAGTTTGGGGGTATGATCATTGACCTGTTGATGTTGGCCGTAGTTTGTGTCCACATGGCATTTTATACAGGTTTTTGTGGTTATACATGGTCCCATGGTCTCAGACATTTTTCTATACCTAGGCTTATTAATTGGACCTTTAAGCTGTTTTGCAATTAATTGACCACTGGCTGTATTTTACTCTTAAGGATAGTCACCCTCTAGACAATTACTGGAAAGTGTTCCATCTGTAGTTCATATTTAGTTGGGATTGCTTTCTGGGATTCCTTATTGTGTAGGACCTCTGGCCATCATCCATGATTGGATTGTGTCTAGGTGTGAGATGAACGCTGCATTTACCAATAAGGCATGGTTCTTCTCTGGGCTCTTTGGGATAGATCGTGAAACTGGTCTCCACAGCAGAACCGTGCTAAAGGCTAATTACAAGGATACACAGGATGATTTTTAAGAGTTTTTGGATATGGGAGGCCAGAAATTACACTTCGTATTTGAGAAGAGTTTTGACTTGGTTGCCAGTCATCCATAAAGGTGAGTTGCTCCACAGTCCTCTGCATTCTCTGGTGAGGTGTCTTGTTTCAGTATTGCCTAAGGCTATAGGAAAGGCATTGAATTTACTTCCTTTCCAAGCTGTGGCTTTCTAAAGGACTCAACAGTTGGTGTGGCTCATTAGTAGGTGATCCACCTCAGCAAACTTCACTGAGATTTCAAGGCTTATTTGGCTTCCTACATATAGTCTTGATGACTGGAAGAACAAGACTGGATTTTCTGCTCAGTTAACTTATGGGATGGGCTGCAAAGATATTTGCATCTTTTAGTTAAGCTTCTGGAGAAGTGAAGTCCAAGCTCCAATCATTTGTATCCAGAGATTCAAACTTCTGGCTTGAATGATGCTGTAGAACAATTTCTCCAACTGGCATCACTTTCTGACTACTCGCCTAGACTGGACCTGAACCTAACAACTGTGATCAAGACTCAGCTCTGTAGAGATGGTGCCTTCTTTGTGATCTCTTCAACCCAGGTGAGAAGTGGAATGAGGTCTTCAGACATCTGAGTGATGGTTGTCAAATATCTCACCTACTTTTCCCTTTCTCTCTTTTTCTCACTGTTCGAGTATAGTTTCCCAGAAACTCCATACAAACTAAAACCTGAGATACTCGTGGGGGAGGGGAAGGCATGGGAGATTCTCTAAATATCTACTTTGGGTTTTCCCCTCACTTTTTTCTTTCTTTGGTTCAGGTCCAGTCTAGGGGAGGGGCGTTTCCATGTGCACAGCTTTCCATTTTTCCTGTGATATGGTTCTACTCTGTACCTGTATTCTAAAAAGGGGCTACGGGCTCATAGATAATTATAAAAACTAGAATTTTTACATTATTTCTTAAATATGCATAAATATTGTTATTGGCTTATGTTTCTGTGATGATAACTAAAGTCAGGGATGACCTATGCCTTCAAATTAATGTGACTTTGGTGAAAAAATTATTTTTAATTAAAATTTTTACCTAAACATGCCAGTGTTTTATGTACACTTTTGTGATTACTCTTCAGTAGAAAGAGTCTGAAGAAAGGAAGCCAGGATAATTATTAAGTGGCTGTTTCAAACATTCAGGTAGAGTGGTTGTTTCAAACCTTTCAAACTGAAGGTTTGAAAGAAGTGATGGGCAGTGAAGATAGATGAAGCAGAGCAGCATGGCCTTAGCATAGCAAATACTGCTGGCCCCATGGAGTGATGAACAATGAGGATAGATGAAGCAGTGTCGAACGGCTTTAGCATAGTGGAGGCTGCTGGCCCATGAACCTAAACCCAGGCAGGCAGGGCTTCACCAGGAGAGGCCCTGGCTCTGCGAGTCACTGTGTGAGAGCTCAAGTATTTTAAGTAGCCATAGGTTAAAACATAGGAGATATTGTAATAAGAAGTATAAACATAAACACTATGTGAGATCAAGAGGCAGTTTTGTTGAGGAAATGTTTGATGACTGATTTAATACAAGGACTCAGTATTATTCAGTAAAAAAGAAATTCTGGGGCTTTATTTTTACATAGTTAATTTTAGATGCTTCTGATACACTTAATTTATATGTCAAGAATATAGTAATACATGCAATCTGAAAATAAAAGAGATATTTAAATTAAACAATGTCAACCAGTATTTCATAGAACTCTTTGAATAAATGGAAAGCACCCAGTAATTAAATATTTTTTATTTTATGAATAAAGATATGTTAAAATATAATTTATGCATTTTCAAAAGGGGTGGATATAATTTTTTAAAGAAAAAATATAAGGAGGAACAAAAATAACAACATGATGAAAAGACTGGGAGAAGAGTACTAACACATTGTGAAAAAGTCAGCAGCTTCTGAAAGAACAGTGTGACAAACAATGCGAGAACCAAAGGTCTTGGCAATCCCAGAGCTCACCGATTGGCCCTCACTTCCTAGAGGACCTTGATACCATTGGAGAGATCGAGCAGACAGAAAATCAATACAGAAAACTAGAGTTCTAAATGCAGAACTGGAAAATTTGGAATCAATAAACATGTTTAGAACGGTACATACTTCCAAAGCAAATAAACATTATTCTCCAGTAGATAAGGGATATTCCACAGGGCATATTGTATGCTACAGTACAATTAAAATGTCCACACACACAGAAATCATATCAAGTATTTTCTCAGACACAATACCATGAAAGTATAAGTGAAACACTAATGGAAAGTAGAAGTGAAACACTGAATTCTAAGATTTCTTGAACTGAATATAAATTAAGACAGAATTACTCATATTCCCAAAGAATGTATGTATGTATGTAACCACTGTCACTGTCACTGTCTTCCAGTTGTTCATCGATGAGAAAATACTTGAAATTTATGTTTTGCATGTAGAAACCATAGGTTCAATCCCCAGTGCCGCATGGTCCCCGAAACAAGAGCAGCCCCTAGTACTACTGGGTGTGACCCCCTAAACCCAAACATAAAAGTATACTGTACATTATTTTTCTGAGTATAAAGTTGATTTGTAAGGTATTTAGAGGAGTGAGTACATCTTGATCACTTGATCACTTGACATCCTGTTACTCACCGATTTGCTTGAGCGGGCACCAGCAAAGTAACCATATGTAACCAAATGGCAAAAGACATTTCAAAGAGAAGGACACGCCAATACTTGCTCACAGAGGGAAACTAAAAACCTTTAGCACCCTCTGCTTAATTTTAATTTAGTATGTATCAAACTTTATTTCAATTATTTATGTTTATTTGCTTTCACTAAAATTCTTAACAATGGTACTTAATTTATATAATTTCTGAATTTAAATCATCATTTTTCAGAAAACAAGAAATTCCATAATATTTGATAAACCAGAATGGGCAATTTTTAAAAAAATCTTTTGTATTATGTGGAGTACAAAGACACTAGTAATTTAAATGGTCACAAAATTTTTTTACATATTTTGTGACTGTGTAAGATTTGAGATGGAAAATGACATTTTTTGTCTTCAACGAGATTTATATGTTCTTGGCTGAGAAATTTTTGGTAAACAAAATAATTAGTAACAACCTCAGACAATTGATAAACAAATGGTGAATTTTATGATACACAGTAGAAATTCAACTTTAAACGTTTTTGTTTGTTTTGGGGGGTATGGTGCTGCCAGCAGGGCAATCTGTACTTGTGGGGTGAGTGCATCAGGAGCCTGATGGCGCCCTCAGACTTCCAGATATCCCAAAATTTCTTCTGTGCCTTTGGCCAGACCCCAAAAACTTGGGGCAAAGTTTACCAAGAAAGCAAATGGCCAAAAGTTAGGTATGTGGTAGACACACTCACAAACCACCACCGGCTCAGCAATATAATTGGAGGCAAGGCCTCTCTGGTTCCTCATCAAACTGTTTAATGGCCATGATCCCAGAGACTCAGAAACAAATCTCAAAACCCGATGGCTTTTGAAGGAGATGCATCTGGTCCCCGCAGCAGGTTTGAGCCCTCAGTGATGAGACACACAGAGACTCAAAGATGGAGGTGGAGCTGGCCCTTTCCTCCCAGCCCCAACGAGACCCCAAGTCGCTGCCCATGAACAGCCTCTGTGGCTCCTGATCAAGCTGCTTAATGGCCATGATCCCAGAGACTCAGAAACAAATCTCGGAGCCCAATGGCTTTTGGCAGAAATGCGTCCAGTCCCTGTTGTAGTTTCCCAGTGCTGGGCCACCCCAGGTGGGAATAGGTTTCTTGTCTTGGCCTGTTCCCCTGGTGACCCAGTGGCCGCCATCCTCCAGAGGCCACTGGACAGTCAGGTTTGGGCCCGCAGTGACGAGACACTTAGGGCCTCGTGGGATGGGGACGGAGCCAGCCCTTTCCTTCCTGTTCCAGTGAGACCCCAAGTCGCTGCCCATGAACAACCTCTGTGGCTTCTGATCAAGCTGCTTAACAGCCATGATCCCAGAGACTCAGAAGCAAATCTAGAAACCCAGTGGCTTTTGGCAGGAATGCGTCCCAACCCCACAGTAGATTACTGTTGCCGTGCCACCCCAGCAGGGAAAGGGTGTTGTCCCTCTGCCTGCTCCCCCTAGGTGGGTTGGTGGCTGCCATCTTCCAGGAGCCATTGAACAGTCAGGTTTGGGCCTGCAGTGATGAGACACCTGGGGCCTCAAAGGATGGGTGTGGAGCCGGCCCTTTTTTCCCATCCCAATGAGATCCCAAGTCACCGCCCAGTAATGGCCTCTCTGGCTCCTGATCAAGCTACTTAATGGCCATCATCCAAGAGACTCATGAACAAATCTCAGAACCCAGCAGGTTTGAGCAGAAATCCCTCCAGATTTAATTGTTAAAATTTCAGAATTTCAAAATTCCACAGTCACTACTCCGGCCGCATGACATCATATGTTATTCATAACCATCAATAGAAAACAAATTGTCTACTGTTGCCTTTTTGGCAGATCTGTGTTGGGGTAAAATCTCAAATAATAATGGTGGGTCTGGTGTCGAAATAATAAATGTAACCAAAGCAGGGAGAGAGAGTAATGTCGAAATCATCTGCCCCACAGGTAGGGGGAGGGTGTGGGATGGGGGTATATTGGGGTTTTAGGTGGTGGAGAACGGGCACTGGTGAAAGTATGGTGTTTCATTGTATGACTGAGACTTAAACCTGAAAGCTTTGTAACTACTCTCACAGTGATTCAATAAATAAATTTATAAAAAAATTAAAAGAAAAAAAAAAGATGGAGTTCATGCCCAATTCAACCAGTCTAATCAGAGGCCGAATAAATAGCAGTACTCCTACATAAAAAAAAAAGGTTTTGTTTGTTTTATTGTGTAGTCAAACCAGTTTTCATCAAAAGAAATTTTGAGGACTAGAGCAGTCTTTTAAAGAAAATGCTTGAAATTAGTTTGAATGTATGTATGGTTTTTGAGTAGTATAAAGAAACTGGAACTTTCAGTAAAGTCACGATGATAGAGTATTGATGGCACGAAAACCTGTGAAGTCCTAAAATTCTGTCCCACATTAAAAATTATTTAACATATGGATCTATCTTTGTGTTTTGTCTTTATTGGACAAACTGTATCTAATATCAAACTTATCTTCTTCCTCACTAGTCAGAGATCTGTCAAGTCATCTTAACTTCAATGTTTAACTCACACTCTTCCGTCTATTACATAAAGTCAAATAAAACTAAGAGGTGTTCCACTAACATTTGTTTAATCAAAAATTTAAAGTTTCAGAGAGCCTGGCAAGCTACGGAGAGTATCTCGCCTGTGCAGCAAAGTCTGGCAATCTACCCATTACTTATTTAATACGCTAAACACAGTAACAATAAATCTCAAAATGGAGACGTTACTGGGCCTGCTCGAGCAAATCAATGAACAACGGGAGGACAGTGGAGACTAATCTGACTAAGTTTTATGTAGTTTGTGTATAAAAATTACTTGATGGTCATAAATGAAGCCATAATTGAGCATCCTTACATATAATAAAACCAAAGGTAGTACATAGAGTACAAACATCTTGTGCTGAGAATTGTAGCTTAGGTTTATTAAACTCTTGGATAATAGCACTGAGGTTAGGGGTCATTACAAAAGCCAAGTGTCTTATCCTATAAGGAAGATAACATCATCCTGTGTACATTTGCCTTGCACGCAGCCAACATGGCCGACTTGAGTTCGATTCCTCTGCCCTTGTTGGAGAGCCTGGCAAGCTACCCAGAGTATCTTGCCTGCACGGCAAAGCCTGGCAAACTACCCATGACGTATTAGATATGCCAAACACAGTAACAACAAAGTCTCATGATGGAGACCTTACTGGACTCAAATCGATGAATGACGGGAGGACAGTGACAGCGATTTATGTTAATATGCAATAAAATTAAGTTTTATATATTTATTTATGTGAATAAAAAATAAGTGGGTAGTATTTCAAAATTTACTCATTTTCTCATCTGTGATATGTGGAAGACAAAGATTTATTTCCAGAGGTGTGCCTTGGCTTTCCAGACAACCAGGAAATCTATTCTTTTGTTGTAATTCCTGGTTTATGTGACCTTCACAAAAAGAATTTTTGGCTGACTCAGAGTCTTTACTGAGGACTCTGTGACAGATATTTCTTTTATTTCTTTTTTCCCCTCTGGAAAATATTATAGGAGGCTGTAAAACTGCTAATTGATATTCTTCCTCTATCAGAGAGTAGAATCACAAAGAAATGGATTTAGGGCTGGTCACACCAAACCTAAAACCTGATTACTTTGAACTTTTTAATTCATAAACTAAAAAAATCATTTAATACAAACTAATGTGAACTTCTGTTGTTTATACTAAACATTATTGCTTTCTTTTGGGATGGGCCCATGCCTCACTGCGTAAAGGTGCTACACCCTATTCTCCTTCACTCTCTTGAAAGGTCACGCAATTGCAGATTGTTTCCAGACCTCATATATAAAAAGTGCACCATTAGTCTGGTAAGCTGTCTTTCAGCCCCCAAACAAACATTTTAAAGGTTATAAGAAAGTACCAAATTGAAATGAGAAGTCATAGAGATAATACAGCAAGTAAGATGCTTGCCTTGCATGCAGATGACCCAATTCTATTCCTAGCATAGCATATTGTCCCCTAAACAATGCAAGGAGGAATGCCTGAGCAAAGCCAGGACTAATCTATAAGAAGTGCCAGGTGTGGCTCCAAAGCCAGGATTTTTTTAAAATAATTGACCTGTGACTATGAATTCATCATTTTATTCATATTGCCATGTCATTGGTTTAGTTTTCTATAGCAAGCAGTTTACATGAAGAAATATTGAGTTGAATAATTTTATTGAAAAAAATGCCATGTTTAGATTAATGTCGCATATTATTACAATAAATTTACATAGCCTAACTAATTTTTTATGATTGTGGTATATATCCTTCAAAAGTTTGTAATTGAAAAGAAGTGTTAATAATGAATTAAGATTCTTAAAAAGTTAAAAATACCAATATGCAAGTTGCAGTTACTTTCACATCAAAACTATAAACTCCAACACTATTGTAATTTATCATATAGACCAAAATAAAATTTAAAGAACTGGAGCGATAGCACAGCGGGTAGGGCGTTCGCCTTACAAGCGGCCAACATGGCCGACCCGAGTTCGATTCCTCCGCCCCTCTCGGAGAGCCCGGCAAGCTACCGAGAGTATTCGATATGCCAGACACAGTAACAACAAAGTCTCCAATGGAGACGTTACTGGGCCCGCTCGAGCAAATCGACGATCAACGGGAGGGCCTTTACCTTTACCTTTACCTTATAAAAGAAATAAGAGAAGTAGAAATGGCAATATGATAAATAAGACTCAGGTTTTTAAAAGGATATTTGTGCTCAAGGGTTTTGTTTATTTATTTGTTTGCTTGGCTACAGCAGTGTTTCAGAGCTAAGTCTGGCTCAGTGAATCAAACTTTTAACTGTTCTAACTCATCTTGAACCTCTCCTCACTGTCCAGTGTCAATAGTATACAACCAAATTATTGCTGCTCTAGTCTACAGGCCATAACATAAACTCTACAGTTGACTGGAAGGGAATGAGGCTAGCAGTAGAAAACCTATCACACAGATGTGAAGTCATGGGTTTGATCTCCAAAAACTGCAAAAGGAATGGCTAATACATTTCTCTCCAGGCTTTCTAATTAATTAATTGATTAATTTAACACATAAATATTGGCAATTTCTTTGTATCAGGAATAAAATTAGTAAAAATGCCTAATAAAAATATGCATTCAATGTTATTAAGTTAATAAAATATTAAACTACCGTGACAATTTTATTAACAAATAGAAAACAGCAAGGGAAAGATGTATAACAATGAATAAATATTCTAAACTAATTTGACATTGTCTTGGACAAGAATTATTCCATGAACAAATGACTATTTAACCTGAGCACAAGAAATGAATGATAATTAAGGAGGTAAAGAAATCAGCCAGTTATAAATAACCAGCTTATAACTAGCTTATAAGCAGAATCCTAATAAATTATTTTATCTGAAATTCTGAAAGTAAAATGTGCATGACTCATTTTAAGAAACTAAAGCCTAGTACAGAGAACAAGAATCTCAATAGAAAACACTTAGAGACCACTTTAACGACTTTAGTCATTGTCTTAAAAACAATATTAGTCACCAAGACATTTTACATAAGAACATATAGGATTTAATTTTCATTGCAAAAATATTGTATTGTATAAAAATTACTAAGGGAGAGAAAAATAGAAGAAATTTACAAATTAAAGTGCAACTGCATTGATTCAAAAAGTATTTCCCTTCCTCCCAGGATGGGAGAAGCAAGCGGAAAGTAGACTATAGACTAAACATGATTGTCACCCATTGCCTCTTTTGCAAACCACAACACCCAATAAGAGAGAGAGAACAAAAGGGAATGCCCTGACACAGAGGCAGGGGGGGATGGGGGGAAGGGGGAATGGGAGGGATACTGGGATCCATGGTGGTGGAAAATGGGCATTGGTGGAGGGATGGGTATTTGATCATTATATAATTGAAACCCAAGCACAAAAATGTGTAAGTCTGCAACCGTACCTCATGATGTCTCACTATTAAAAATTAAAATAAAATAAAATAAAAACAATCAAAAAACAAAAAGTATTTCCTTGAAAATAAGTAATAGAATTACCATTTTTTCATACTTCATGTATGAAGAAAAAATGGAGGATTGTATGATTTTAAAATCTACTTTTCTTGCTTGAGGGCGAGAAGTAGCATTCATTTTGAGAAAACAAAAAATAATTTGGGGAGTTTCTGATTTTATTTTAATTATGGTGACATTCAACAGAGTTAGAGATCTGAGATATATGTTTTGGGTCATAACCAATTTTCATTGGATAAGTTAATATCACAATGAGAAGTCAGGATTCTTTTGGATATATATGAAATCAAATACAAAC
The DNA here is from genome assembly GCF_029834395.1 of Sorex fumeus. NCBI lineage: Eukaryota > Metazoa > Chordata > Mammalia > Eulipotyphla > Soricidae > Sorex > Sorex fumeus. The sequence continues at coordinate 1,636,654 of NW_026606083.1, forward strand.
TAGCTTTGTAAATATCTGTATGTGTATGTGTTCATTATTTTTTAAGGGGTGAGCACACCTGGTGAAATTCAGAGCTTATTCCAGGCTCTGCACTCTGTGATAATTACTGGAAGGTTCAGAGAACATAATAAGGTCCTGTTTTATCAGACCTTCATCAACTGCATGCAAGGCAAGCACCTTATCTATTGTATTATCTGTCCAGCCCTTGTATTAATTGTTTTTTAATCAGTAAATTTGTATTCTTTGCCTTATTTTATAAAGAATTCTATGATATTCTGATAGGTTTTTTGTTTGTTTGTTTGTTTGTTTTGGAGTCCCTCTAGAGATTCTCAGGGCTTACTCCTGATTCTGCTCAGGGACTACTTCTGGGGGACGAGACGGTTGAGGGAATCACATGGGATGCCAGGGATCGAACCCAGGTCAGCAGCATGCAAGAGAAAAACACAATCCTCTGTACTATCACTCAAATCCCAATACTATGAATTTCATATTATTTTTATTTGCCCCATTCAATTTAAACGTTGGGAGAGAATCTAGATTTAGTTTGAAAATGATATTGAAAGTAAATAAATTAACCATAAGTACCATTATTTTAATGGATATCATGATGCCTCTTAGTTAAGGGGAATGATTGAATTCTATTAATTATATTCAATAAAACAAAGCTTTGTCCTATACTACACAAATCCATCTTGAAATAAGACTCTTGTCTACCCTTAAGGTCTTAAACTAGGTATTGTCTTTCTCATTCTTTTTCTTGTCCTATTTTCCTACATTTTAAAGTAAGAAACAAACTCCATCTAACAAAAACCTGACTTTTGTTTCAAACTTTCAATATTTACGCACGTGAGATTAGTTTTTCCTTAAACTAGCAACATTATTATTATAAAGTATATCGTTAGCTGGTTGATGTGAATCCAAGAAAAATAAGTAAACAAGGATTTCTAAGGTTCCAGAATAAATAAATAATTTCTTTTACGTATCAGTATATGATCATGGAGCTTCCAGAAGTTGACCAATGTAAGGATTCGGACTCTGGAAAATGCAAGTAGCATTGTGAACTTTTCTTGTGAATGTCATATCAAATTCATGATAATACAGTTTGAAAGGACAATGATTTAAATACAGCATTAAATTTATGAGCTTGAATGCCATAGCCAATCAGGGCATTCAAGCTCAATACATCAAGATCCTCCGTGAGCTGTATTGAGGATTCACTACCAGGATCTCACCATTCTACAAAGAGGTAATCATCGATGTCAGGAGAGGGGTGCAGCAGGGTGATACCATTTCACCAAAACTCTTCAGTGCCACCCTCGAGAACATCATGCGATGACTGGAATGGGAAGGAATGGGAGTGAAGATAGATGGTCGGCAACTACACCACCTCCGATTTGCTGATGACATTGTTTTAATAACACCAAACATCAGCCAAGCGGCACAAATGCTGGCCGACTTTGACCGTGAGTGTGGAAAGGTAGGACTACAGCTGAATCTTACGAAGACAATGTTTATGAGAAACAGCCTCGTTCCTGACGCCCCATTCGCTCTCAACGGAATGACCATCTCTGAATGCAACAGCTATGTGTACCTCGGTCGAGAAGTCAACATGAGAAATGACCTGGCACCCAAGCTGCGCAGGAGGAAGAGAGCGGCTTGGAATGCCTTCAAGAGCATCGAAGAAATAGCTAAGAGGACAAAGAAGCTTCAGCTCAGGGCACATCTCTTTGATTCCACTGTTCTTCCTGCATTAACATATGCCTCAGAGACCTGGGCCCTATGCAAACAGGGTGAGAACGCTATTCGGGTCTCCCAAGGAGGAATTGAAAGAGCTTTGCTTGGAATATCACGTTTCACTCAAATGAGAGAAAGAATCCGGAGTTCTGACATCCATCGACGATCAAGAATCAGGGACACTGTCTCATTTGCCAAGGTGTCAAAAATCAGATGGGCTGGTCATGTAATGAGATTTAAAGACGACCGCTGGACTAGAGCTGTTACCGACTGGATTCCACGGGATGTCAAAAGACCGCGTGGCCACCCACCTACCAGATGGTCACACTTCTTCATCAAGATCATGAATGATCGGTTTGAGGCTCTTCATGTTCCTAGAGTGAACAGACATCATTGGGCTACACTAGCACCCGATAGGGACAAACGGAGATGTTACTGGCGCCTGCTCGAGCAAATCGACGATTAACGGGAAGTCAAGTGATCAAGTGATTAAATTTATGAAGCAAATCAAGTTAACGTTGGTAATAATTAGGTATTATACTAAACATAATAATGAGTAACAATAGTACTGTAGCACTGTCCTCCCGTTATTCACCAATTTGCTCTAGTGCGCACCAGTAACATCTTCATTGTGAGACTTGTTGTTACTGTTTTTGGCATATTGAATACACCATGGGGAGCTTGCCAGACTCTGCCATGTGGGCAAGATACTCTTGGTAGCTTGCTGGACTAACCGAGAGGGACAGAGGAATCGAACCCAGGTTGGTGCGTGCAAGTCAAACGCCCTACCCACTGTCTATCGCTCCAGCCTGAGTAATAATATACAAGGTATAATATACAATATTGTATATTACATATACAATATGTAAGATGGAAAATTGCTTATATATCTGTCTATGTGGTAACCAGCACTAGAATATCCATCATTTAACAAACTGAAAAACATGCAATTTTCTATTTCTCTTAAATTCTATTTACTTAAGAACACATTTTTGCATACAATATTTGTGGCTACATCACAAAAATCTATCTCTCTCAATAATATATATAGATTATAAACTATAGCACTGTCCTCCCATTGTTCATTGATTTGCTCGAGCAGGCACCAGTAACATCTCCATTCTGAGACTCGTTACTGTTTTTGGCCTATTGGGTAGCTTGCCAGGCTCTGCCGTGCGGGTGGGATACTCTTGGAGAAGAGAGGGAGGGAGGGAGGAATCTAACCTGTGTTGGCCGTGTGCAAGGCAAATGACCTAATGAATCCTTTTTTTATCAAACATTTCTTGTAATGATTTTTCTGTTACTTAATGGAATTATCTTTGACCGCAGTTTGACAGATTATACTGAAAGGTATTTATTTGTTTATACTGTCACTGCTTATTAGGGCTGGAGCGATAGCACAGCGGGTAGGGCGTTCGCCTTACAAGCGAACAACATGGCCGACCCGAGTTCGATTCCTCCGCCCCTCTCGGAGAGCCCGGCAAGCTACCGAGAGCATTTGGTATGCCAAACACAGTAACAACAAAGTCTCCAATGGAGACGTTACTGGGCCCGCTCGAGCAAATCGGCGATCAACGGGAGGGCCTTTACCTTACCTTACCTTACTCTCCTTTTCTTATCTATTATTTCTCCCATGTCCTTCATTTTGCTTTATTATAGATATTATTTTATATTTTAATTATTCTCTAGTTCAATATGTATTCATGCTGAATGTGTCTATTATCAACACATATATTCGTCAATTATTTTATATTGATCATTTTTAGTAATGTCAGTTTCATTGCTACCAATTTGGATAGCTTAATTCTAAACCCTTTTTTTTGGTCTTGGGGCCACATTCAGCAGAGCTAAGGGATTACTCCTGGCTCTATGCCCAGAGATCACTCCTGGCATTGGGACATGGGGGACAATATGGTAACAGATATCAAACCTAGGGTGGTACATGCAAGGCAAATGATTTACTCACTGTACTATCTCTCTGTCCCATTTCTTAGCTCTTAAAAGCAGCTACTTCCTTTCCAACTTATAGGCATTGTATTTTAATAGTTTCCTATTTTTAAGAGACTTTCCTTTCTAAGAGTTTGTGACAATGAGTCATAGCAAATATGCCGCCACAGGCAGATCTCAGGGGGATCAGTCTTTCCACAGTGCAGTGCATTAATTTCACACTCTGGAAAATTGATGGTATTGTCACCACCCTATGACTTATGGATGATTGTGAGTCCCTGATGTTTCCTGATTATTCTTTTACCAAGAAGTACCACAAAGTTGTTACGGGGAAAACAGTGCCTCACACAGCGGTACCTCACACAATGTTTACAATCATTTTTATTACTTTCTATTACCCAGAATTTTAAATTTCACCCAATAACTTCATTTGTTTTGCTTGCTAGAGAAAAATGTGTTCATTTTATATATCATAATGACTATGAATGTAATTATCAGAATGAAATCTGTCGATTGGCATTGTCCCCAAACTCACTAATATCCACTCAAAATGTCATAATATGTTTTATTTCTTGGAAATGCAGTTTTCTGTATAAATTAATTTATAATCATTAGCTTTAAATGAACTGTTTATCTTATATACAAGATTTAGTATCAATTGTAGATAAACAAAAATTTATTAGATAGAAAAAATTATTGAGGTCTAGACATAATACAGTGGCTAGAGTGCATGCCTACCATGCACCCCATTGAAGCTGGAATTGTGGCATGCCGGAACCACGTGATCCCCAGCATCACTGAGTGAAGCCCTGGAGACCTCGAAGCAGCACTGGATGAAGTTCTAGAGGCCCTCAGCTTGGCAAGGGTTCTATGGTATCCCCAGCAGCAGCAGCTGGCCCAAGCGGAACTACATCCTCTGGTACTCTGCATCCTCTGGTACAGCAGTGGTATTGCTGGGTCAAATGGGAGCTCAATTTCTAATTTTTTGAGAATTGTCCATACTGTTTTCCAAAAGGGCTGAACCAGTCGGCATTCCCACCAGCAGTGAAGGAGGGTCCCTTTCTCGCCACATCCGCACCAGCATTGGTTGCTTTTGTTCTTGTGGATGTGGGCCAGTCTCAGTGGTGTGAAACGATATCTCATTGTTGTTTTGATCTGCATCTCCCTGATGATTAATGATGTAGAGCGTTTTCTCATGTGCCTTTTTGCCATTCTGATTTCTTCTTTGAGAAAGTTTCTGTTCATTTTGTCGCCCCATCTTTTGATGGGATTGGATTTTTTCTTCTTGTGGAGTTCATGTGACAGTAGACTAGAGACCAAACATGATTGCCACTCAATGCCTCTTTTGCAAATCACAGCCGCCAAAAGGAGAGAGAGAACAAAACGGAATGCCCTGCCACAGAGGCAGGGTGGGATGGGGGGTGGGTGGCGGGCTGGGAGGTCTACTAAGATCATTGGTGGTGGAGAATGGGCATTGATGAAGGGATGGGTACTTGATCATTGTATAACTGAAACCTAAGCACAAAAACATGTAAGTCCACAACAGTACCTCATGGTGTTTCACTAATAAAAATTTAAAAAAAAGAAGAAAAAAAGAAATAGAATCCCAGGGACTGGAGATAGAACAGTGGTTGAAACGAGAGCACTGGCCCTAGTTCAATGCCTGGTACCACACAGTTCCCAAGGATCCTGGGTGTAGCTCAAAGACCCCAAGCACCACTAAGTATGATCCTGTAAGCCCCTGAACACCAACACGGTGGCCCCCGAATTACCCAGTCCCTCAGGGCCAAGCAGCATGACACCCTTAGACCCTCACACTAAACCACCAGATTAGGCTGAGAATTACTATCTGGGCATCCTGAGCACTGTTTAGGAGTACTCACTCCCCCAAAATAAAGTGGTTCAGTTTCTAGAGTTTTGCCTGGTTAGAATAATTTTAGTAGAACAAAGAAAAATAACTTACCTTTCAAATAGATTCTATAATATAACAAATACCAATTATTATTGTTCATGAATTTACTTAGTGATCATAATTTTGTTCAAAAAATAAACTGACTTTGCAGTTATAAAAAAAGAAATAAAAACTATGGTTAGAGTGTTTAACTGAGAATTTCATATAATTATTCAGAAAGTCATGCTGATGGCCTTAAATGGAGAGAATTGAATGCCAGCATTATGAAATATATTACCTGAATTTATTCCTTGAAGTTTAAACTCTGCACAAATTTCTCTTAACTTGGATAAGGGTAGTTCTAAATAGAGAGAAGTAAAGCATGAGCACAAATATTTTGGCTTGAAAAATGTAGTGAGAAATATAGTTAAAGTGGAGACATCTGAGAATGAAGTGGGTTTAGAAGAATAACCAATTTGTCTATATTAATGTGCTAAATTTAAAATTCCTATTAGAAACTCTCGGAGAGCCCGGCAAGCTACCAAGAGTATCTCGCCTGCACAGCAAAGCCTGGCAAGCTCCCCGTGATGTACTCGATATGCCAAACACAGTAACAAGAAGTCTCATGATGGAGACGTTACTGGGCCCGCTCGAGCAAATCGATGAACAATGGGAGGACCGTGATCGTGATTAGAAACTCAAGTTGAAGCATTCAAAATGCACCTGAGTAGATATTTCTGAGGAGCACAAAGTGAGGCTTACCTTGAGGACAATGAATTTCAGGATTTGCACTAACAAAATCAGAAGAAAAATAAAATTGGATGTAAATATAATGGAACCACATGAACTTTTAACTAAGCCTCTCTCCTCCTTTCTTATCATTTCCCCTCTCTTCCTCTTCTCCACATTCCTCCCTGATCGCTTAGTGGGGAGTGTGTCTTCTCTAATAGTCCTGGGAGATCCTTTCTTAGTTCATGGCACTGACTAAATGTGCCTTCTACTAATATCATTATGGTTGAGCATTCTCTTCTTTACTAGACTTTCAAACAGAATTTATATCTGGAACTTTGTGCCATTTCTACTGAGTTTGGCTGGAAATATTATTTACTTTCCCACTCCCTGAACTTCTCAGTATGTTTTATGAATGGCCTAAATGTGTTCAGTAGATAGGATATTTCATCTCTAATATGTATCAAACCTACCAATCTATACTGGGATCTCACACAACTCTAAATTAAGATAGATGGACCCTCGATATCACTGTCACTGTCACTGCCACTGACTTGCTGTTATCCATCAATTTGTTCGTGTGGGCACCAGTAACATCTCCATTGTGAGACTTGTTACTATTTTTGGCATATTGAAAACACCATAGGGAAATTTCCAGACTCTGCCGTGCAGGCAAAATACTCTCGGTAGCTTGCTGGGCTCTCCAAAGGGAGGAAGGAATTGAACCCAGCTTGGCCGCGTGCAAGGCAAATGCCCAACCCGCTGTGCTACTGCTCAAGCCCAAATCCTCTATATCAGTAACGCTAAAGATATCTTTAAAGATGAAATACCACTGACCAAGCAAGTGAAAAAACGCATAAAAAATGGGACTACATGAAACTAAGAACCTTCTGCACTGCAAAAGAAATAGTGACTAAAATACTGAGTGAGTCCACTGAATGGGAAAAATTATTTACCCAATACCCATCAGGTGGGCTGGAGCGATAGCACAGCGGGTAGGGCGTTCGCCTTACACGCGGCCAACATGGCCGACCGGAGTTTGATTCCTCCGCCCCTCTCGGAGAGCCCGGCAAGCTACCGAGAGTATTGGATATGCCAGACACAGTAACAACAAAGTCTCCAATGGAGACGTTACTGGGCCCGCTCGAGCAAATCGACGATCAACGGGAGGGCCTTTACCTTTTACCCATCAGGTAAGAGATTAATATCCAGGATATACAAGACATTAGAAGAACTGTACAAAAAAAATAAAACACTCTCCAACCCCATTAAAAATGGGGAGAATGAACAGAATGAATAGAAGCTTCCTCAAAGAAGAAATACAAATGGCCAAAGACACATGAAAAAATGCTCTACATCACTAATCATCAGAGAGATGCAAATCAAAACAACAATGAGATATCATCTCACACCACAGAGCCTGGCTCACATCCAAAAGAACAAAAACAACCAGTTACATATATGGGGATAAAGGGGCTCTCTTTTATTTTTGGTGGAATGCCAACAGGTTATGTCTTCCTGGAAAACAACCTGGGCATTCCTCAAACAACTAGAAATTGAACTTTCCTATGACCCTGCAATACCACATTTTGTGACTGTATCCTGGGGGTGCAAAATAAGCACAGTTAAAAAAATGACATCTTCACCTGCATGTTCATTGCAGCTCTGTTCACAACAGCTAGAATCTGGAAACAACCCGAGTGCCTGATAAAAAATGACTGGTTAAAGAAACTTTGGTATATCTACACAATGGAATACTATGCAGCTGTTACAAAAGAGAAAGTTATGAAATTTTCTTATAAATGGATGGACATGGAGGGTATCGTGCTAAGTTAAATGAGTCAGAAAGAAAGAAATAAAGAAACAGATATAGAATGGCTGCACTCATTTGTGGTATTAAATAAAATAGTATGGGACTAACACCAAGGACAGTAGATACAAGAACCAGGAAGATCACTCCATGGTTGGAAGCCTGCCTCATGAACTGAGGAGAAGGAATAACTAAGTCAATGGTGGTTGGATGATATCGCTTGGGATGGAAGATGTGTGCTAAAAGTCGATAAAGGACCAAGCATTATGGCCTTTCAGTACCGGTATTGCAAACAATACTGAGCAAAAGTAGAGAAAGAAGGAAACTGTCTGCCATAGAGGCAGGGTGGGATGGAGGTGGCGGGAGGGATCTGGGGAATTTGGTGGTAGAAAATGTACACTTATTGAGGGGTGGGAGTTTGATCATTTTATGACAAACTAATCATGAAAGCTTTGTAATTATCTCATGGTGAATCAATTAAACATAAATAACAAATAAAATATGAAAAAAATATATAAATAAAAATAAGACAGAAATACTGTCCCCAAAGTTTATCATTTAAAATGTGTATGCTGCATACAAAAATGGAAAATTATTTGGCTTTAAGTAAAGTAAAGTAAAGTAACGTTGATCGTCGATTTGCTCGAGCGGGCCCAGTAACTTCTCTATTGGAGACTTTGTTGTTACTGTGTCTGGCATATCAAATACTCTCGGTAGCTTGCCGGGCTCTCCGAGAGGGGCGGAGGAATCGAACTTGGGTCGGCCATGTTGGCCGCGTGTAAGGCGAACGCCCTACCCGCTGTGCTATCGCTCCGGCCCAAGCACGAAAAGATGAAATCATGAAATTTGCTACTATGTGAATGAACCTGAAAAAAATCATGCTAGTGAAGTTAATCAAATGGAGCGATACAGAAACAGAATAACATCTCTTATGCTGGATATAAAGAAACAGAGAAAGGGGATAACAAATGATCAAAGGCAATATAAACAAAACTTATCGATGGCAAGAGGCCTCTTATCAGTTAACGATCATATATGTACTTTCATGTTTTATAGATTTTTCAGAATTCTAAGGCAAATCCCCAATGTTCATTAGAAGAAATGTTTCACACAAAATCAGAGTTCTTATCTGCTCCAGGCTAATATTTTTAGGAAATAACTATGACAGTTTTTAAAAATTCCTCTAAGATATCAAATAACTGTATTCTTCTTAACACCAAAGCATCATTTAAGTCACAGAGTGACTTAAATTTGACTTTAACAAGTGAGTATTTCCCTGTGCTTTTCTCTGTGGCCCAGAACTATATAAAGATCCTAAAAGAATATTTGTAATTTTATTTGCAAGTAATTAAAATATGACTTTGGCAACTGTGTTGTTAAAATGGTTAGGAATGAAAGAGAAATTGGGTATTAAAATAAACATCACTTTTTGCTTAAGTGGGATGTGTTAAATGAAATGTTCCATTGTGACAATATTTTTCATGTCAAACACATCACTATTTTATTGTGATATTTGATATTTAATAATGGAATCCACTGGGAGAAGTATTCAGCACTTCTGAATTTTAATTACTTCTCCAGTAAAATTAGTTTTATAATGGTACCTACCTCATAGACTTATTATGAAGATAAAATATGATAACATGTAAAGTAGTAATATTATATTTATCATGTAAGCTCTCAGTATGTATTTGCATTAATATTGCAGTTGATTTAGGGAAATGCAAGTACAATTTATACTTCATCATATTTATGCCAAGTGTCCAGAAGAGATAGTTATATTTACACATTTCATATCAGAAGGCTGTATAATTTTGAAATAACTAAAGGTGATAGTGTATTTATTTATATATCCTTATATATACAAATATATACACATATATATGTACATACATGTATATATATATTCAAGCCTGCCAGCTGCAATTTTTGATTGACACAGGAACTTTTTTAGCACATAATTTATGTCTCATGTGTGTACAGTATGAAGTGTATATAATCACCGTATATGGTATTTTTATAATAAAATGCTCAACGTGGAAATGGATCCTTAAGTCAGCAATTTTTCTTTCAAAATGCAGCTGCATCCAAGTGACTCTCTCCCTGAGGAAGGAAATATTTTATTTTCCCCCAAGGTCGCATGGAATCAAAACCTGCAGAAAAGCTGACAGATGCAGCTTACTCTGAGGTAGCTGCTTTTCACTGACAGAGGTGCCTTAATAACCTTTGTGTTTGGAAAAGCAATTAAAGATTGCATGTGTTTCTCAAAATATCATTCATATTTGGTCGAATATTAGGAGAGAATTTTTCAATGATCTTTTAACTAATGATAGAATAATATGAATGGAACTGGAACAGCAATGTGATGTCATATTTGCTATATTCAAAATTTGTGTGATGTAGAGCACCAGAGAGAGAATTATAGAATAAGTAATTGGCTATATATATATATACACATAGAGAGAGAGAATAAATATTATATGTGGTCCATTCAAAACTCATAGAATTATAAGTGTAAGTATGATCATTAAATAGTTAGCCATATTCTAACTGGTTAGAATGTATAGATCTTGACTCTACTTTCATTCTTTTTGGCCAGCTAAAACATGAGAATGTTATATTAAATGATTTCTCTTCCACATGTAATATAGCATCAAGTAATACTGATGTTACTTATTACTAGATAATAATCCATCCACACTCTGAAGATCTGGCAGTGTATGGTGGAGTTATCTATTAAAATTGTTAATTTTAGCTGTCATGAATATCCATCATCATCCTAAACCTCCATCAATACACACTTTCACAAGGACAGTTAGAGATTCTAAAATAAGCTAACTGCTCACATCTCCATTAAAACAGTAGAGTGATTTTTCCATTTATTTTAAGGCTTTGACATGTCATATTTTCATAATATAAGGAACAGAGTCAAGGTGGATGTCCTAACATGGCAATATCACTCAAGGATATCATCCAGACACTTGAAGGCTATTGTATATATTGTACTTCTTTCCTGAGAGAAACTATTGTTTTACTGATACCTATTTATGTATTATTTATAAATATGATACTTATTCCATTTTATTCACTGTCACTGTCCTCCCATTGTTCATCGATTTGCTCGAGCGGGCCCAGTAACGTCTCCATTGGAGACTCTGTTGTTACTGTGTTTGGCATATCAAATACATCACGGGGAGCTTGCCAGGCTCTGCCGTGCGGGCGAGATACTCTCAGTAGCTTGCCGGGCTCTATGAGGGGGGCGGAGGAATCGAACTCGGGTCGGCCATGTTGGCTGCATGCAAAGCAAACACCCACCACTGTGCTATTGCTCCAGTCCTCCATTTTATTCATTTTAAATAATTTACATATTTTCTTATATATTCTTATATATATATTTGGGCTGGAGCGATAGCACAGCGGGTAGGGCGTTCGCCTTACAAGCGGCCAACATGGCCAACCCGAGTTCGATTCCTCCGCCCCTTTCGGAGAGCCCGGCAAGCTACCGAGAGTATTGGATATGCCAGACACAGTAACAACAAAGTCTCCAATGGAGACGTTACTGGGCCCGCTCGAGCAAATCGACGATCAACGGGAGGGCCTTTACCTTTACCTTTACCTTTACCTTATATATTTAAAAACATGAATTTTAACATTATGCATATTATTTATAAATATGTTATATATTTCCCAAAATAGTAGGTAAGCATTCTTTTTCACTAAACTAGGTGTCCTACTGATAATCTAAAGAATGATAGGATTTGTTTGTAGTATAACATATGTATTCCAATAAATCATCTGTCTCACAGAGTAAAGGAACTGCATCTTGAAGGTACAAGTGAAGTATGAGATTATGTATTGATGTCCCAGAAGGATGAAATACCATTCTCTAAAATTCAGTAACCAAGTTAGATGAAGTGGTTCTGAATCTTCAGTTGCTGAATACCTTGGCTTAGCAATTATTCAGTAGTACAGGAGAGGCCTTACTTATTATCAGTTCTAGTATAACACTTGGTGTACACAACTTTTCCATCCCCACACTTCTAGGTCTTGTAACTTAAGACATCCCAAGGTGGAACTCTTTCAGCAATAAAAATAACATACATATCAATAAATATTAAATGAATACTTAATCATTTTTGCTTTCTTGGTCAGTAATATCAGCACAGAAGGAAAGGAACCACCATCCTGGCATAGATAATTGACTAATTCATCAGAAATAGGAAAAGGTGCCAACACATAATGGCTAACTGACAGGGAAGAATTAAACTTTCCACCAAAATTTAGAAATGACACAAGAAGTGACAGATGAAAGAATAAAGAGATGCTTGTAGTAACAATAGAATATGACTCAGTCACAAGAAAACAAAAGTTTCACCATTTTTGATGACAACTGTGGAGACAGAGGGTAACATGATGATCAAACTAATTAGAAAGAGAAATGACAGATGATATTGATATTTCAAATGTAGGATACAAAGAAACAATGCAAAAAAAGGAAAAAAACAATCTAAGCTATCCCTGAGGTTTGGACTATGCAACTGATATTGACAGAGGGGGGCAGATAAGAATCACAAAGCTGCCTATTGGAGGGTATAGATGGATGTGGAATACATACACAATAGATGGATGTGGAAGATCATAATCTTCATGGCAGATGTGATATGAAACTTACTTTTTACAAAGGTATGTAAAACACTTCTAAACAGTTGAAGTAAACTGGGGCTAACTCAATTAAAATAAAACAAAATCATAACCATTCCAAAACAATATTATTGCCACTTTTATATCACCTGAGAGAAGACTCTAAAGCAGAAATTTAACATCTATATTAGGCATAGTCTATAAATTTCATGGTAACTGGAAGCTCAGAGATGATTACAATCTCTGGATTATAATTGATAGAACATCACCACAAGCAACATGGTTTGTAAGAATTAGGAAATTCTAGAACATAAGTAATATTCAACTACAAAGTATATTGTTCACTTAAAATTTCTTTCTTTCCCCCGGAAGAAAAACTAATTGAAGACTTTGAACAGATATTTCTGGTCAAGTGTATTAGATACTAAATACAAGCAGTAAAGTGTATAGAAATTGGAAACCAGAAGTTTCCTTGTCCATTGGACTCCCTATCCATAGTCGCAGTCTTCTGAGGCAGAAGTACAACGGAAAACTTGTTTCAGAAGGGGACAACCTATCGAGTTCAAGAGTGCTAGAGGATAAGATAAAGTTCTCTGCTGCAACTGCTCCATAAGTCAGTACTTGGTTGGCTTATTTTTCATATAAATAACCAAGAATATTGTTGAGCAAAGCTCATGCATATGAACATTATATTCTCAGCATTTTTTCTTAGAAAATCAACATTTCACATTGTGTTATGGTCCCCAAAGAGATTCAGTTATTATTTTTTTATTAATTAATTAATTTATTTATTTTGAATACCCATCCCTCCACCAGTGACCATTTCCCCCCCACCATGGATCTCAGTATCCCTCCCACCCCCCACCACCCCCATCCCACCCTGTCTCTGTGGCAGGGCATTCTGTTTTGTTCTCTCTCTCCTATTGGGTGTTTTGGTTTGTATAAGAGTTAAGTCTGAATTTCAGGGAGAAACGTTGGATGATTTACTTTCCATTGATCACTTTGTATATAGGGAGCTGTCGAGCGGCCCCATAAGCAGCCACGCAGTTTGGAGTAAAAGTCCTGGTTCCCACATACTCGAGCTATGCTTGTAGAGGCTCATGGTCACCGGGGTTCCCTCTGGAGGTGGCGGGTTGCGGCACCTACCCCATCTGGGACTTTCTGGTGATCTTGGCTCTTTTTGGGACCTGGTGCATTCTCCGGGAGCTGTGGAGCCGCCCAGAGGCCTTTCTTCTTTGTGGCTGTGTGCTGAGATTCAGTTATTCTTAAATATTTGGCATTATTCTTAAATATTTTAGGTGGAAGCAATATGTACTTGATAAATACAAAGTTATTTTGATCATTTTATTGCTTTACAACCATATTATTAACTGAATTATGACTAATTATTAATGAACCCTATTTTAATGGCTAAATTATATCTACAATTTAAATCTTCATATTCATAGGTTGAAACACAAATTCTCATCTTGGAAGAATTCAAACCAATTTGGATGAAAAGTCTATAAAGAAATTGGTGAGATAGTACAATGGGTAAGGCACTTGCTTTAACTGCAGCCAACTCAGTTAAATCCCAGTACCTCATATGGTTCACTGAGCTCTATTAGGAGTGATCCCTGGACATAGAACCTGGGATAAGCTTTAGGACATCAGAGCATAGTCCATAAAACAATGCCCTCCCTAAAAGTTAAATCAGGTTAATTGGAAAGGATTTCTTCGGTGATAATTCCTTCAATTATTTCAGGTATCCTTGTTGAAGGAGACCATGACACAGACAGATACTATATAGACACTTGGAGAGCTACGGGATGGAAGCCACCTCAAACCAATGAAAGAGACCTTAAGGGGATCAAGACTGTAGACTCTGGGCCACCAAATGTGAGAAAAGACATTTTTGTTGTTTAGGTAACCCAGTTTTTGTCATAGCTATCACAGTCTCTGGCTGTTACAAACATGCAGTATTTATAATTGGGAGTTTTATATTTTCTTTCATTAAATCATAATTTTCTCAAAATTGTCAATAAAAATTAGAAAATGTACTCTAAAGATTGTGCCATACATTGGTCGATGTTTACAGCCTGGAGAAAGGTCTTGATTCTCTTTCTACATAGCCCTTTCTTGTTGATCCTGTGTTATAATTACCCATGGATAATCAGAATTCTAATGCAAATATGCAAATATAGATATGTCTATTTTAGTAAATAAAGACTTTAATTATTTGATTGCATACTAAAGAATATGAATCACAATCTCTTTCTGAGAAATTTCTAACTTTATGATCGGGTTGAATACTGAATAATTGCTTCTGTATATATACCTTTACCTTAAAATACGTAATCCTTAATATATGGACACAGAAAATTACAAGCAGGCTACATCAAGTCCAGTTATGATTTTTATTTGAAAAAAAAAATTGGGGCACAGGACAATAAATTTGTATTTACCGTAGCCTATAATGGTAATATCTGTAGCTCTTCATTTTCTAGTTCTTTTCATCAGTTAGAATTGTATTTATCAAATAACTAATGTTATAAATAAGAAAACAATAATAGCAACAATAATGGACAATGCTTAAAAGGGCATATTTATGATATGCAAAGATAGGTAGCACTATCACCACACACAGCTTAGAAGAAACAGAATCATTGTGCTCACCTAACACATCTGGAGGGTGATGAGATCAGGCATGATTCTTCATTCTGCTGGCACATTTGAGTTACATGGGTAGCTTTAAAAATATATCAGTGCTTGAGATTCGCTCCCAGAGACCCTTATTATTAACTGATTGTGTGTCTGGAGGAAAGACCTTTTGAAAATGACTGGGCAGAGTGCAATTTAGGTAAGGTAGAGAAAAAGTGACTAATTTTTCATAAATCCTTTTTGATTTTAACTTCAAATAAACATTTTCTAAAAGTATTAACAAGTTGAATTTTTATGTCTGTCTACAAATTATGGTTAATAGTTAGCTATTTTAATGAAATATTCCATCAATTAATGAAGAAGGATTTGACTTATGTTAGTTTCCTAAATACAGCAGAAATGTGCCTTTTTTCCTTCCTTGCTTCTACTCATCATTTACTGCAATATTCTCCCATCTGTTCTCTGATAATCTCATGTCTAATCTACTCTTTAAACACTTGCCAAAAATGATTAATCTTTAAAAATAAAATCTAATCATATTGCACCTCTAAGGGGTAACCTTTGAATAGCTGCCATTTCCATCAGGATAAAGTGCAAATCCTTTGTTGAGGTCACGTATAAACTGCCTTACTATCCAATTTATGGTGTTCATGACCTTACCAGATTTCAATAATTTTAAACAAATACTCACTCATAATTTATGTCATCATCTTTTTAAACTATTTTGATCAAGGTATTGGGATTTATAATATTATTGACGGTACTTTTTATGGTTATATCATTCCAACACCACATGTTATATTATTTTAAAGTTTTTTGCATATATTACATACATTGAATATTTTTTTTTATAATTTATTTATTTATTGAATCACTGTGGGAAAAGTTACAGAGCTTTCGGGTTTAGGTCTCAGTCATGTAGATACCGAACACATTTCCCTTTACCAATACTCATTTTTAACCCCGAATCCCAATAGACCCCCACCTCCCACCCCTCCCAATTCTTGTGAGGCAGATGAGTTCTAGTTAATACTCTATCTACTTTGACTAGATAGATTATTTCGATAGAAGATGCACAATTATTGTTTAGAGTTTACGACCCCCCCCCCCAATCAGACATGCTGAAACAGCGTTGTGAAATGATTTGCTTTCTACAACTTGGTTTAAGAATAAAATGATGTCGCGCGGCCGCTATTGCGGCCGCGCGGTTTTGAATTTCTGCTATTTTACTTATTGACCCTGGAAGAATTTCTATTAAAAGTTAGCTAGTTAAGAGATTGATTTCTGTGCCCTGGAGTCGTGGCCGTGCCGGAGAGCCGCTCGTGGGGGGCAGCTGGCGACCTCGGTGGGGCGTGGGGGACGGCCCACAAAGCCCCCCTTCCCATGAGGTCCCCGCCGCTCCCCCGAGCCCGGCTCAAACCCGCTTTCCACAAGGCTCCCGTGCGGCCGCCATCTTTCTTTCCAGAGAGGAGCGGGCGGGACATTGAATATTTTGAATCCTCATAACAACTACCACTGTTCTTCATTTTATCTATAAAGGAAACGGAATCCAGTTTCTATTATGTACTAAGACACAGATAAATTTCACATAGGACTTTGTTTTTTTGTTTGTTTGTTTTTCTTTTTGGGTCACACCCAGCAATGCTCAGGGGTTACTCCTGGCTCATGCACTCAGGAATTACTGCTGATGGTGCTCGGGGGACCACATGGGATTCTGGGAATTAAATCCGTGTCGGCCGTGTGCAAGGCAAATGCCCTACTCGCTGTGCTATCACTTTAGCCCCCTCACATAGGACTTTGATCCCAAACCCTGTGGCTTTTTTTTTAAGCAACTTTTTTTGTGGGTCCCATCAAAGTTAATTTGTTACCCTATTGTGAATCTTTATCTTCCACTGGATCATCAAATCCTGATTAATATCTGTAATCCTTTCATATTCAACTGATGTACTATGTCTCCTAGAAGGGACTATGTCTACTATATCCCAAGGTGGTTTTCATGTCTTGCTAATCAAAATTTCTCAAACAGAACATACAAATTAATCATCTTTTAAGTAAATCACTTTAGATTGTTAAAATGTATTGGAAAAATTATATAAGACTGACTTCTTACAATTCCATAACATTTATGACTTTACTAGAAATTGTTCAAGGCCGGATTGATAGTACGGTGGGTACTATGCTTCCTTGCAAGTGGCTCACCAGGCTTTGATCTGCAGCACCCCATATGGGCCCTGAGCCAGCCATGGGTGATCCTTGAGTGAGTCAGGAGTGAGGCCTGAACAATTCTAGATGTGCCCCTGATCCCCCCAAAATAATGAGTTCCTCTTTATAGAATTTATGTCATTAACTTAAATGATGTTTAGTTAGTAGTGACAAAAACGTTAAGAGAAAGAACTCAGATTTGGTGACCGTATAGTAAAGTTAATCACTGAGTATTGATGGTTTTCCCCATTATTACTGGAGGGGTCTGCATTCATTCTTTTTGTTCGTTGCTGGGCTATTCTGGCTGTGTTCAGGGCTGACTAATGCCTCTGCACTTAAGAGACTATGCCTGGCAGAGCTCAGGGACACAGTCGGACGGTGAGAGTCAAAGCCAAGTCACTGGCATGTAAGGCGAGCTCCCTAGCGCCCCCCCTCTCTTCTCAGCCCCCCACACACTCTTGTTAATAGATTTCAAACCTAGTGTGCAATATAGGCCTCCATGAACTGTTTCCAGAACACCAATACAGGAAGGTAGAAACCAGTGGTCTGCCACAGTGTTCGTAAGTGCCAGTCTCCAATCCGTGGAGAGCTATGCAGTTTAGCTGGGCCTGGAATGGAATTCCAGGAGAAGGCTGGAGAATGCTCGTGTAGAGTGACAGCAGGCTCTCTGAGCAGAAGCCGGCACATTCAGGGGACAGGTCTGTGGTTCTGAGTGCTAAATTCTCCCTAATTTGAAAGAAGCTTCTATCTCCATGATCAATTATCTAGAGGAGCAAAAGTTCCTAGCCTTATCACCCTATGCCCTAGGGTAGAATTGAACTGACTTTTCAATGTGAACACAACATTACATCTATCTGAGAATCTCTTCTTTTCATGAAAAAGGAACTGAAGAAGCAGAATCTCTTCTCAGCAGGTAACAGAGTTGGAAAGAAAGCAAGTATCAGCTCAGTTGCCTACCAAACTGCCTTTTCCAACTTGGTGCTAATGGCTGCTTTGGATCTCTCTTCTCCACAAACCAGGGAGAAAATTCTAAGTATTCACATTCAGTACTCGACTGTTGGAAATTAAACTGCCCCAGGAGCTGAATTACCTCAGCTAATGTTTCTTAGAAGTTTGACTTCCTGTAAGCAAGTGGTTTCAAACAAGATTCCCTAAAGACAGGCATGTTTCCTTCATCTGTTCTACAGCATGGTACTTGCTAAATTGGAGCTGTGTTCACCACAGTGACCTGAGTGGTGGTTAATAGCATAAAGCAGTGAATAGAAATAAAATCTTGGACACAGGAGGTTGGGGTCTTGAAAGATTAAGCACATTTTTGAGCATGCTTTTTGAGGTGTGGTGTCCTTTATTTTTTGCACCTGACAACCTGAGTAGAACCTAATCACGTTGCTTGACTTTATAGATAGAAGTTGCCGATGGATTACCTTGAACCTAGCTTTACCACTTCTCCTATATGGCAGTTATATAAGTCATTAGAAGTTTTTGTGAATCCATTTCCTCCACCCTTTTAGAATACTTGTGAATAAAAATATAACATCATAACTTACACTTCAAAATGTAATAAGTTACTCAGTTCTAAATGATTAGATCTTTAAAATACAGTTTGGAAGATGTATTTCGTTGACTCTTAGTTCTATTCACTGATTTTTGGGGGAAGAAGGGCTTTTGTTCCAGAGCTTACTTCTCCTGCCTCTATGCTCAGGGATCGCTCCTGGTGGGACTCAAGGGACCCTGTGGTTCCAGGATCTGCCTGGGGTCAGTCAAATGAAAGGCATGGGCCTTACCCTCTGTGCTATGTGTCTAACCCAAATTCTTTTTTTTTTAATGTTGGAGTACTGCTATTTATTCAGCCATTGTTTAAGTTGATTGAACTGGGCATGAACTTCACATTACTTATTTTTAAAATTTTTCAATTGGATATCAGTGAGATAGACCATTACAAAGCTGCTCATAAATGGGTTTCAGTCATACAATGATCCAGCACCCATCCCTCCACCAGTATACATTTCCTACCACCAATGTCCCGTTTCCCTACCACCATGCCCCAACCCACACCCACTACCCCCAGCCTCCCTCTATGGGAGGCACTTTCCTTCTTGCTTTCTCTCTCCTTTTCCTTTTATACATTATGATTTGCAATGCAGGTGCTAAGAGGTCATGGTGTTTGTTCAGCATATTCAGTATTTTTATCGGGACAGTAAGGCTGGAGTAGCTTTTCAATTGGGTAGCAGCTTTGGGGTGCGAATGTGACTGTTGAGGCTTTCAGAAATACAGGAAAGTAGTCCATCCTGACCCCAAGAAAACCTGGAGGATTCAGTCACAAAACCCACATACCAAAATTTTTAGCAGATTATACTTTGATGAGGTCTGTCCTGAGATGGTGGAGCCAGACCAGGAGTATGGCAGTGATTTTGGATTATGGAAACAAGCGGCTGCCAGGTCTTCTTGGGCAGACCCAGGACAATTCACCTCCTCTGATTTACCTAGGTATGTTCAGTCATGTTCAGGTCCAAGTTTAACTGTGGCTTTGATCTCTTTCGAGATTTATTTATGGGTCTCTGAAGCAAGACTGGTAGTAGAGCTTACAGGGTGATGCTGCAGTTGGTTTGTGGGGATAACTGCCAGTGATTCAATGTGTATTGGGAAGTGTGGGGAGGTAGCCCACCACAACTCTGGGAAATACTGGAGGTTTCAATCACAAAACCTGCATACTAGAATTTTCAACAGACTATATCTTGGTGAGATCCGTCTTAAGACAGTGGAGTCAGGCTGGGTGGATGGCAGCAATTTTGAATTGTGGAAGCAAGTGAATGCTGGGGGCTGTGCTTGGGTGGTCTCCCCTCCAATTTACTTCAGTCTGTTCAGCCATGCGCGGGTCTAAGCTTAACTGTGGCTTTGGATCTCTTTTGAGATTTATCTATGGGCCTCTGAAATAAGGTCAATAAATGAGCTTGTATAGCTGAGCTGGAATTAGTTTGCAGGAATAGTTCCCACATACCTAACTTTTGGTCATTTAGTTTCTATTTCTTGATAAACTTTGTCCCAAGTTGTTGGGATCTGACCAAAGGCACAATGGCAATTTTGGGGTGTCAAGAAACAGGAAGACAGAATCAGGCTGCTGATGCACTCGCCCCGCAGGTACAGGTTGACCTATTGGCGGCACCATACCCTCCATACCCTATTAAGTATAATTTAAAACCATTTTGTATGGCAGGTATGTTTTTATGTGTGTTTATAATGAATATATATATGTATATATATATATATTTACCACAGAGAAAGAGAGAGAGAAAGAGAGAGAGACAGAGAAAAGAATACATGTGTGGAGCAGGATAGGATAGCAATGTACCACATAGATGATAGTCAGAGTCCCTTTAAAGAGAAGGCTGATTCAAGTTAGAAAATTTGCAAAGTTCCTTGTCACAGAAACAATGAAAATTGAGGTAGATAAATGATAATATTAAGGGTGAATTATGTTCAAGTGTGCTAATCATTTAGTTCCTTAAAAGTCAGTAAGTTTTTCTATAATCTTAGAAGTAAATAAATGGTACACAGATTGGAAGAATTAAAAAATATATATGAAGAATTCAATAAAGGAACTATTTAAAAGGGAGAGTAAAACCATGTGAGGATCTTGCAATATCCAAGAGTACAAGCAGTGGGATGAAGAACCGACCCTAACGCCAAGGATGAACTGGGGTCCTGTGGACCCTGGGATAAAAGGGCTGAGTTAAGCCTCCCTGGGAGGAGCCGTGACTGTGGAAGCAGCTAGTCTAAAACAGTCATACAGAGTGACCCTAAGAGAAACATCACAGCTGACCTGCTCTCTCACCTGTCCTTCCATTAGCTGAACCCCACCACAGCAGAGGGAGCCTGATGCTGTCCCAGGGAGTGGTCAGGGCAGAAGAGACAGTTGGTTAGTTATAACCCTAAAGTAGCAAATGGAAAACGAATTCACTACCAAGGGTCAGAAACATCCAGTTTTGAAATCATTTGCTGTTGAGCTCTGATAGTTCTAGTGAAGATACAAGCTTTTCTATAGGTTTGGGATTTGGTTGCTTGGGTTTCTTGTCTAGATATATCACTTGTTAGCTCATAGGCCATATGTTAATCAATCTCTGATTGTTATCTATAAAATGAGAATACTAAAGCTAACATGATTCATGTTTCTAAAAGATTAAATACAAAAATATATGTAAAGCACCTGGAACAGTGTCTGTTAACAGTAGGCAGTAAAGTGAATATTATCCTGATTCAGATTATTAAAAACAAAACTAAAATTTTGTGTCCTTTCAACAATGTTACACAATTAGTTGCTGTCAGAACTGAGGTGAGAGATTTCTATTAGAATAGTTATTTTCAAACCTTTTGTACCTATAGGCTGGCATCAGGCCAAGGACCAGGGGTTGAAAAACACAGCAGTAGAATACCCCTAATTTAATAATGATTAGCACTGTATAGCACTGTACTCCTGTTATTCATTGATTTGCTTGAGCAGGCACCAGTAATGTCTCCATTGTGAGACTTATTACTGTTTTTGGCATATTGAATATGTCACGGTTATCTTGCCAGGCTTTTCTGTGCGTTCGCGATACTCTTGATAGCATGGTGGGCTCTCCGAGAGGGGCAGAGAAATCGAATGGGGGTCAGCTTGGGTTGGCTTCGTGCAAGGCAAGCACCCTACCCACTGAGTTATCGCTCCAGCCATAATCACTTGATCACTTGACTTCCCTTTAATCATCAATTTGCTTGAGTGGGCATCTGTAATGTCTCCATTCATCCCTGTCACATGCTAGTGTAGTGCGATGGCACCTATTCGTTCTAGGAACACAAAGACCCTCAAAACGGTCCTTCAGGGTCTTGACAAATAAGTCTTGCCCATCTTGTAGGTGGGCAGCCATGCGGTCTTTTGACATCCTGTGAAATCCAGTCGGTAATGGCTCTAGTCCAGCGGTCATCTCCAAATGTCATTATGTGTCCAGCCCATCTGATTTTCGATGCCTTGGCAAACGAGACAGTGTCCCTGATTCTTGACCGTCAATGGAGGTCAGAAATTCGGATTCTTTCTCTCATTTGAGTGAAACGTGATACTCCAAGCATAGCTCTTTCAATAGCCTGGAAAGCTATCCATTGTGTATTCGATATGCCAAAACCAGTAATTACAATGGGTCGCATTCCCCCAGGCCATAATAATCTAGTAATGATTATCTACATATTCTTCCTCCCTCTTCCCTTTGCCCCTCCCTCAAGACTGTAAAACCTTAAGGGAAAAGATGATGTATTATTCATTTTGAATTTCAAGAACTCAGCTCACTTTTTTCTCAATAAATATTTAAAGAATAAGTATATAATGCACTATGAGAGAAGGTATAGAAGCAATAACTGAAGGAGAGAGAAATTTCTTGCACATCTAAATTTATTCTCTCTTGTGCTATATAAACAATCATTTCACTTCACTTGATCACTTGACATCCCGATACTCATCGATTTGCTAGAGCAGGCACCATTAATGTCTCCGTTCATCCCTGTCGCATGCTAGTGTAGCCCAATATAAATAATCACATACCTAATAAAATATAACTTGATTTTAAGAAGCTATTGATATGTGATTATAAATTACAAATTAGTGACATAGTGCAGAAATTCCCTGAATTATTTTTACCTTGAATATTTGATATTCTATTAGATATATATGTTTATGTAAATAATACATATTTACATGTTACACACTATAAATAAAATAGGTTTGTGGAAAGCAAACTTTACACAATTCATTGAATTTCACAACCAATGATTACTAAGTCACTGGAAGTACCTTCTTTATCTCTTGCGAGTGTCACTGTCACTGTCCTCCCACTGTTCATCAATTTGCTCAAGCGGGCCCAGTAACATTGTGAGACTTGTTATAGTGTTTGGCATATCAGATACAGCACGGGTACACTTGCCAGGCTTTGCCTTGCGGGAGAGATACGCTCATTAGCTTGCCAGGCTCTCCGAGAGGGGTGGAGGAATCGAACTCGGATTGGCCATATTGGCAGCGTACAAGGCAATCGCCCTACCCGCTATGCTATCGCTCCAGCCGTGTGCCAGTGTAATGAGTGTTTATTTTAGGTCCACATCTAGTAGGCACTTTGATGGGCTTGTGACATGCCTGGGTTTCTACCCTATCTCTGATTGCAGCTGTCAGAGTTTCCCTAATGTTTTTTGCTTTTGGTGGGTGTTAATGTTGGAGGTTTAGATTACAGTTACTTGAGAACACATCTTTTAGGTTAATACCAGTGGTTATTTTCCTTATTGTGAATATTATTTGAGTATACACCCCCAAATTTTCAACTTGTTACTTGTTTGAGTTAATTGCATGCACATCAGTGTAGAATTGGTGAAATAGGAATGTCACTCACCACCTTCCCCAGCATAAGATATGAATAAATTACTTCCCATATATCTTATATTTAGGCATATATATGTATACACAAACACACACACACATATATGGGATTTGAGGTTAGTGTTTTGAGTTATGAGGTTATGAGAACTTGGGCCAGAGCCTTGCCTAAGGTCGGGTCCCGGGGCGCTCTTCTGCAGGATCGAGGCTGCAGGCTTCCCTTTTTCTGGATGCATGGGCTTTAAGGCTGGGGAGAGTGAAGGCCCTTCAGTGTGCCCACCTGTGGTGGAGGTTAGAGTGAAGTGACCTGGGGGATGTGCCTACATGGGACACAGATCCAGGGGCACTGGGCTGCAGGATTGGCTCCAGGCTTGAGAGATTGTTGGTATAAAGGGCTCTGTTGCTGGGCTCTGTGTGTGTGTGTGTGTGTGTGTGTGTGTGTGTGTGTGTGTGTGTTTGAAATTGGCCATTTGGTCTTACAGTAATACTAGCAGGGCCAGTTTAGTTCTAGCAGATACTGCCAGCCTTTGTTGTCTGAGAAGACTTATGCCTCTCCTTCAAATGTAAATGAGAGCTTTTCAGGAGAGTGGACTCTACGTTTTGTTTTCTATGACAGACCTTTATAAATAATAAACAAAATAATGATATTGTTGTATGCTTATAGCTGTTTTGCTACACAAATTTTTCTCAAGAATTTTATGAATTTTTGTAATCTTCATAATTTATTAATAGATTATAATATTTTACTTTGTCAATATTGAAGATAATAGTGATCTATTAAGAATAACACAAATTTCATATGTAATTTTCTAAATGTGTATATATAAATAGATATCTAGATATGGATATAGATATTTAAATTCTATTTTGTGTTTACTCATGCACTAAATGTCATTGACCTTTTACAATTGTCTTTATGTATTCCTCTCTCTCTATATATATATTATATATATAATTTAGAGAAAAGGAAATAAAACTCTATTCTTGGAAATATTGTATGTATTTAGAGATAAGTTAGTATACTCTTTAGAAACATGAAGAGCCCAACAGAATTATGCTTGAATTATTGCCCTGAATCTGAAAGAAAAATATCTTTGAGGAACTCAATTATCAGTGAAGTGTGAATGTCGGAGGAAGCTAGTTTATTCTCTTTCTATGAATACTGAATAAGCCCTTGTTTGTTTGTTTGCTTTTGTGTGGGTGGAGAGAACCATACCAGTGGTGCTCAAGGCTCAGTCTTGGCTCTGTGCTCAGGGGTCGCTCCTCGCAGGGCTTAGGGACCATATGGATTGTCAGGGATCAAAGCTGGCTTGGCTGTGAATAAGACTGGCCCCAAGGCTGAGAAAGTCTGAAAAATACTTCAAAGTATCATTCTTAGATATATTTAACATTCAAAAAATAAATATCAAGTATTATAATCATTAACAATATAAAAATCTTATAATTACAATAAAATATTTTTCTGGTCTTCTATTTCAATATTTATAAAGATTTTAAAAATCTAACAAAATATTTGCTGACACAATTGTAAGAGGAATTTGTAACAGTATTTTTTAATAATATGTTTCAGAGTCATGATATCTAGACTTTACATTACAGACATATTTACAAAATACACCAATAAACTGTGGAAGTTTAATTTTACATTAGTATTAGAAGAAAAAGAAGGTGTGCTCGATAATGTTATTCAGAGACTCTATGCTAACAGCTACTAATTGAAAAATTTCCTTTATCCACTTCTGCTTATACTAGAATAGCAAGATAACCTCTTCATTCTTGTCTAAAATGTTCAATTTCAGAGTATCTGCTTTAGTATCATTACTGGTGTTGATAGAACACATACTTTGTATTATTTTAATAGGTTTTAATTAACATTAGTAGTGTTCATAGAGTTATTTTTTATGTTGCAATTTTTAAGAACCATTTGCTTTATTCAAGTGGCAAAGAAAGGTTATACTTCATTCTAACTATTTCTCACAAGAATGAGGTAAGAATTCAAATGCTAGGGGGTTGGAGTGATATCACAGTGGGTAGGACATTTGCTTTGTACGCGGCTGACCTGAGTTTGATTCCCAGCATCCCATATGGTCCCCTGAGCACCGCCAGAAGTAATTCCTTAATGCAGAGCCAGGAGTAACCCCTGTGCATCCCTGGTTGTGACCCAAAAAGAAAAAAATTCAAATGCTAGAAACTAATTTTATCTTCTTTTATACTGAATATTTGTTTTGTCTTCTGAGCTGTCCCTGCATCTGATGACTGAGGTCATTATTTCACTTACTTCAAAATTGAGAAAAGTAAAAGTTAATCATCTCAGATTCAATGCACAAAATTCATATAAGTATATTATACAAAATAAATATAAAACAAGGACAAAAGGACTAGTACAGATACCCATGACATTCTTCAAAGAAATGGAGCAAACACTCCTGAAATTTATATGGAACAATAAGCCCCCACGAATAGCTAAAGCAATTCTTGGGAAAAAGAAAATGGGAGGAATCAACCTCCCGAACTTCAAACTGTACTACAAAGCAGTAATAATTAAAACAGCATGGTACTGGAACAAAGGCAGAACTGCAGACCAATGGAACAGGGTTGAATACACTGACATCTCCCCTCAATCATATGCTCATCTAATCTTTGATAAAGGTGCAAGTAATGTGAAGTGGAGTAAGGAAAGCCTCTTTAATAAATTGTGTTGGCATCACTGGACGGCTACATGCAAAAAAATAGGCTCAGAACTCTGCCTAACACCATGTACAAAAGTAAGATCAAAATGGATTAAAGACCTCAACATCAGACCAGAAACCATAAGGTTCATTGAAGACAAAGTTGGCAAAACCCTCCATGACATTGAAGCTAATGGTATCTTCAAAGATGCCACGCCACTGGCCGAGCAAGTGAAAACAGAGATAGATAAATGGGACTATCTTAAACT
The DNA here is from genome assembly GCF_029834395.1 of Sorex fumeus. Lineage (NCBI taxonomy): Eukaryota > Metazoa > Chordata > Mammalia > Eulipotyphla > Soricidae > Sorex > Sorex fumeus. The sequence continues at coordinate 1,663,571 of NW_026606083.1, forward strand.
AAGAAGCTTCTGCACCTCCAAAGAAACAGTGACCAAAATACAAAGACAGTCTACAGAATGGGAAAGGATATTCACCGAATACACATCTGACAAGGGGTTGATATCCAGGATATACAAAATACTGGTTAAACTCCACAAGAAGAAAACATCCAACCTCATCCAAAAATGGGGCAATGAAATGAACAGAAACTTTCTCAAAGAAGAAATCCGAATGGCAAAAAAGCACATGAGAAAATGCTCTACATCATTAATCATCAGGGAGATGCAGATCAAAACCACAATGAGATACCATCTCACACCTCAGAGACTGGCCCACATTCAAAAGAACAAAAGCAACCGATGCTGGCGTGGATGTGGCAAGAAAGGGACACTCCTTCACTGTTGGTGGGAATGTCCACTGGTTCAGCCCTTCTGGAAAACAGTATGGACGATTCTCAAAAAATTAGAAATTGAGCTCCCATTTGACCCAGCAATACCACTCCTGGGACTATATCCCAGAGAGGCAAAAATGTATAGTCGAAGTGACATCTGCACTTGTTTGTTCATTGCAGCACTCTTTACAATTGCCAGAAACTGGAAGAAATCTGAATGCCCAAGAACAGATGACTGGTTAAAGAAACTTTGGTACATCTACACAATGGAGTACTATGTAGCTGTTAGAAAAGATGAAGTCATGAAATTTACATACAAGTGGTACAATATGGAAAGTATCATGCTAAGCGAAATGAGGCAGAAAGAGAGGGATAGACATAGAAAGATTGCATTCATCTGGGGGATATAAAGTAACAAAGTATGAGATTAATACCCAAGAATAGCTGAGATCAGCACCAGGAGGATTACTCCATAACTTAGAGGCCAGCCAGGTATCCTAGAGGAAAGGGCCGTTCAGATAGAGAAGGCAGCACCAAATAAAGGATGTTTGGAGGATCCTCCCAGGAGGGGAGATGCATGTCGAAAGTAGACTATGGACTGAACATGTTTGCCACTCAATGCCTCTTTTGCAGACCACAACACCCAAAAGGAGAGAGAGAACACAGGGGATTGCCCTGCCACAGAGAAAGGGGGGATGGGGGATGGGGGTGGGAGGGATATTATCCATGGTGGTGGAAAATGGGCACTGGTGGAGGGATGGGTATCTGATCATTGTATAATTGAAACCAAAGCACAAAAAATTGTAAATCTACAACTTTAAAAAAAATAAAATAAAATAAAGGGGAAAAAATAAATAAATAAATAAATAAATAAATTAGTATAGACAAGCCAAAAAAAAAAAAGGACTAGTACAATATTTATTATGCTATTACCCTTACTGGGCTGGAGTGATAGCACAGCGGGTAGGGCGTTTACTGGCTGGCCCGAGTTTGATTCCTCCATCTCTCTCGTAGAGCCCAGCAAGCTACTGAGAGTATTTCGCCCACACAGCAAAGCCTGGCAAGCTACCCTTGACGTATTCAATATGCCAAACACAGTAACAAGTCTCACAATGTTACTGGGCCCGCTTGAGCAAATTGATGAACATTGGGAGGACAGTGGCAGTGACAGTGATAACCCTCACTGATCATAATATTGGTTGACTGTGATAAAGATAATTCCTAGTCCTTTTTATGTTTTTGATCCATTGATTTGCTTTAGAGAAAGGTAAATGTAAAACAGGCCTTACACGCTCTCTTGCATGCAGCCAAACCCAGTTTAATCCCTACATCCATGTTGTACTCTGAGACTACTAGGAGACACCCTGAGCACAGGGAAAAGGTAAGCTTTAAAAACTACCAGATGTGGCTCAAAAAACAAATAAATAAATAAAAATAATAAAAGCATAGAATCCCATGAGCTCAGAGCTATTTCCTGTAAAGAAAGACAATGATTGCACTGCATAGCTTTGCTGATACAAATGTAAATGATTATTTATCACTTTCTAAACACACTTGATCACTCCACATCCCTTTACTCATTAATTTGCTTGAGCAGGAACCAATAACATCTCCATTTGTTCCTGTTACATGCTAGTGTAGCCCAGTGGCACATGCTCGTTCTAGGAACACAAAGAGCCTCAAACCAGGGTCTTGATGAAGAAGTCTGACCATCTCATAGGTGGGCAGCCACATGATCTTTTGACATCCCGTGAAATCCAGTCAGTAACTGATCTAGTCGAGCGGTCAGTCTCCAAATATCATTACGTGTCCAGTCCATCTGGGTATCGACACCTTGGCAAACAAGACAGCATCCCTGATTCTTGACCGTGGATGGAGATTGGTACTCTGGATTCTTTCTCTCATTTGAGTGAAACATGATACTCCAAGCATAGCTCTTTCGATTCCTCTTTGGGAGACCCAAACCGCGTTCTCATCCTGTTTTCATAGGGCCCAGGTCTCTGAGGAGTATGTTATTGCAGGGAGAACAGTGGAATTGAAGAGATGTGCCTGGAACCAGAGGTTCTTCATCCTCTTAGATATTTCTTTGACACCCTTGAAGGCATTCCAAGCCACTCTCTTCCTCCTGCGCAACTCAGGTGCTGGTCATGCGTCATGTTGAGTTCTCGACCTAGGTACACATAACTGTTGCATTTGGAGATATTTGTTCCATTGAAAGCGAATGAAATGTCAGGAATGAGACCTTTTCTCATAAATGTTGTCTTCGTAAGATTCAGCTGTAGTCCGACGTTTCCACACTCATGGTCGAAGTCGGCCAGAATTTGTGCCACATGGCTAATGTTTGATGTTATTAGAACGATGTCATCAGCAAAGCAGAGGTGGTGTAGTTACCAACCGTCTATCTTCACTTCCATTCCTTCCCATTCCAGTCATCCCATGACGTTCTCAAGGGTGGCACTGAAGTGTTTCTGTGAAATGGTATCACCCTGACAAACCCCTTTCTTGACGTGGATGATCACTTCTTTGTAGAATGGTGAGATCCTGGTAGTGAATTTTTTAAGAGAGCTCATGGAGGATCCTGATGTATTGAGTTGGAATGCCCTGCTTAGCTAGGACTTCGATGACCACTTTTTCTCAACAAAATTAAATCAATGAACATTAGACAGAGTGGCATCTTGAACTCCCAAGAAACCTCAATGAGCTTGGTTATTGTGTGACTATGGTCTATCGTGCTGATTCCTTTGCAGAACCCAGCTTGCTCACATAGTTGTCCTTCCTCTAGTGTTCTGCCAATCCTATTCAGGATGACTCTAGTGAACAGCTTGTAGATGACAAACAACAGGCAGATTGGGCAATAGTTGCCAATTTCGTGGATGTCTCCCTTCTTGTACAGTAGTGTAGTCCTGCTTGTTTTCCACTGGGATGCAATGTTGCATTCAGACAGGTAGTGTGTCAAGAGCCTAACCAGTGTATTGATGAGCACTGATGGCAGGTTCTTCAGGTGTTTGGATCTGACCTTGTCTGGGTCAGGTTCTCTTTGCTTTTTTACCAACGAAATGGTATGTCGGATTTTGGAAGGGAGAATGTTGGGAACAACATATCTATTCTGCGGAATTTGGTATGTGGGCAGGTGGACGTGGCTATCAAAGAGATCCAAGTAGAAGTCATGGATAATCTTCATGATTGTCCTTCTCGAAGATGTGATAGATTTGTCAGGATGTTGGAGGGCAGTCATCTTGGTCTTGTAGTTGGCGGAGGACAGGCGGGCATTGAAAATGCTTTTCCTGGCTTTGCCACATCTGCCAGCACTGCTGCTCTTCTATCTTTGAGGTTTTCCTTTATCACTTCTCTACACTGCTTTGAGAGCTTGGACATTCACTTTCAGTTGCCTGAGGCTTTCACCAAGCCACACTGGCCAATAAGCTCAAGAGTTTTTGAAGACAGGCTTTTTTTGTGGCTGTCTCTCTCTTGGCATTCCTTCCACAATCATGGAGGCGCTGAACCAGCTGATCGTATTCCTCGTCAATGTTGTCAACGATGGCATCTTCACATGTTGCCGCAATAGTGCCAAAGAGCTCCCAGTTGATGGTCATTCTGGGAGTTCTCTTCTTAAACTTTGCAGCCCTATCTCCCTGCTCTGTGAAGTAGAATTTTGCACAAAGGAGACCATAGTCCGATCCCTTTGGGAATTTTGGGACAAGAGTGACATCGGTCAGGCAAAACCGTCAAAAGGTTTGAAATAAAAGTAATTATATTGGTTATTTTTCATAGCTAATTTTATAGTCTAAGACTGAGCAGAACCTAAACAAAGAGGAAATCTTACCATGTGATTCTGCCTCTCAAGAGTTACATTGGTGCTGGCACAAGCCTGTGACTTTTGGAACAAATCCTTCTTTGTACCAATAAATTGTATCCTTTTAGCCCTAGAGTTCTCTCTATAAGTCACGGTCCTCCCATTGTTCATTGATTTGCTCGAGCGGGCCCAGTAATGTCTCCATTGGAGACTTTGTTGTTACTGTGTTTGGCATACTGAATACATCACGGGTAGCTTGCCAGGCTCTGCCGTGCGAGCGAGATACTCTCAGTAGCTTGCCGGGCTCTCCGAGAGGGGCAAAGGAATTGAACTCGGGTCGGAGGAATTGAACTCAGGTCGGAGGAATTGAACTCAGGTCGGCCACGTTGGCTGCAGCAAGGCAAACGCCTTACCGCTGTGCTATCTCTCCAGAGTTCTCTCTATAATATTAGAAAAAAATGTATCTACATTTTCATAATATTTTTATAATAAACATTTAAAGCAATAGGAAAAACATGGGACTTTAAAACTGAAAGCCATTTGAGTTTGTGTTTAACTTCAGTTAATCAATTAATCACTTAATCCCCGTTATTCATCGATTTACTTGAGTGGGTGCCAGTAACGTCTCCATTCATCCCAGTTGCGTGCTAGCGTAGCCCAATGTTATCTGTTCGTTCTAGGAACATGCAGAGCCTCAAACCGATCATTCAGGGTCTTGAAGAAGAAGTCTGACCATCTTGTAGGTGGGCGTCCACGTGATCTTTTGATGTCCCGTGGAATCCAATCAGTAATGGCTCTAGTCCAGCGGTTGTCTGTAAACCTCATTACGTGTCCAGCCCATCTGATTTTTGATGTCTTGGCAAATGAGACAGCGTCCCTGATTCTTGAGCGTTGACGAAGATCAGAACTCCGGATTCTATCTCTCATTTGAGTGAATCATGATATTCCATGCATAGCTCTTTCGATTCCTCTTTGAGAGACCCGAATAGCGTTCTCATCCTGTTTTCGTAGGGTACAGGTCTCTGAGGCATATGTTAATGCAGGAAGAACAGTGGAATCAAAGAGATGTGCTCATAGCTGGAGGTTCTTTGTCCCGTTAGTTATTTCTTCAACGCTCTTGAAGGCATTCCAAGCCGCTCTCTTCCTCCTGCGCAACTCAGGTGCCAGGTCATTCATCACGTTGATTTCTCGACCTAGGTATATATAACTGTTGCATTCGGAGATGGTGGTTCCGTTTAGAGCGAATGGAGCGCCAGGAACAAGGCTGTTTCTCATAATCATTGTCTTCGTAAGATTCAGCTGTGGTCCGACCTTTCCACATTCACGGTCAAAGTCCGCAAGCATTTGTGTCGCTTGGCTGATGTTTGGTGTTATTAGAACGATGTCATTAGCAAAGCGGAGGTGGTGTAGTTGCCGACCATCTATCTATACTCCCATGCTTTCTCATTCCAGTCATCGCATGATGTTCTCTAGGGTGGCACTGAAGAATTTTGGTGAAATGGTATCACCCTGCTGCACGCCTCTCTTGACATCAACGATCACTTCTTTGTAGAATGGTGAGATCCTGGTAGTGAATCCACAATAGAGCTCATGAAGGATCCTGATGTATTGAGTTTGTACGCCCTGATTGGCTAGGGCTTCCATGACCGCTTCCGTCTCAACAGAATCAAAGGCCTTCTTTAAATCAATGAACGTTAGACAGAGTGGCATCTTGAACTCCCGAGAAACCTCAATGAGCTTAGTAATTGTGTGGATATTGTCGATGGTACTGAATGTTTTTCGGAATCCGGCTTGTTCACATGGTTGTCCTTCATCTAGTTTTCGGCTAATCCTATTCAGGATGACTCGAGTGAACAGTTTGTAGATGACAGACAATAGGCAGATTGGGCGATAGTTGCCAATGTCGTGGACGTCTCCCTTCTTGTATAGTAGTACAGTCCTGCTGGTTTTCCATTGGTATGGAACCTTGCATTCAGACAGGTAGCGTGTGAAGAGTCGAGCCAATGTACTGATGAGTACTGATGGTAAGTTCTTCAGGTGTTCAGGTTTGATTTTGTCTGGGCCAGGTGCTCTTTGTTTCTTTACTGATGAGATTGCATGTTGGATTTCGGAAGGGAGAACATAGGGAACGACATATCCATCCAGTGGTATGTGGTTTGTGGGCAAGTGGACGTGGTTATTAAAGAGATCTGAGTAGAAGTCATGAATAACCTTCTCCATTGCCCTTCTGGAAGATGTGATAGATCCATCATGATGTCGGAGGGCAGTCATCTTGGTTTTGTAGTTGGTGAAGGACGGGCAGGCTTTACGAATGCTTTTCCCAGCTTCTGCCTCATCTACCAGTACTGCTGCTCTCCTGTTTTTGAGGTCATCCTTGATGGCTTCTCTGCACTGTTTTGCCAGTTCGGATGTTCGCTTGTGGTTGTCTGAGGCATGTGCCAAGCCACGTTGGCGAATAAGTTCAAGAGTGTTCGAAGAAAGGCGGTTTTTTGTGGTTATCTCTCTCTTGGCATTCCTCGCACAATCATGGAGGTGCTGAATCATTTGATCGTATTCCTCATCAATGTTGTCAATTACGGCATCTTCCCATGTTGCCGCAACAGAGCCAAATAGCTCCCAGTTGGTGGTCGTTCTGGGAATCCTCTTCTTAAACCTTGCATTCTTTTCTCCTCGTTCTGTGAGGTAGAATTTTGCACAAAGAAGACGGTGGTCTGATCCCGTTTGGAATTTTGGGACAACAGCAACAACGGTTAGGCAAAACCGCCGATTGAATATGATGTGGTCTATTTCATTGTGGAACTGTCCATCGGGAGACTCCCATGTCCTACGTTTAGATTCAGCCTTTTGGAACTGTGAGTTACCATGGAAGGTTTTGGTTAACATGATGAACTCAGACAGTCTGTCACCCTGTTCGTTCCATTCTAGGCCATGGGTCCCGATGTGGAGTTCATCGATTGATCTTCTTGGTCCTATCTTGGCATTAAAATCACCGACGATGATCTTGTAGAAGGCGTGATCTTCTTTATAGAACTACTCCAGCTCCATGTAGAACTTTTCAGTTTCTCTTTCACCATAACTGGATGTTGGTGCATAGACAACAAAGACAGAAACTGCCGGTAGTGAGCCACATCTATTCAAGTGTAATCGTCCGATTCGGGTTGTTAGGCATTCGAATGAATCAATGCTCAAGGCTAAATTTGTGTTGACAAGGATATCGACACCACCGACGCCTCTTTTATCACATGTTCCAAGGAACAGTTCTTCTCCAGTGTCGAAAATGGCATGATGTGATTGATGTCTTCTCGTTTCGGTCAGACCAATGATGTCGTACTTGATCTTTCGCGCTTGTACCATAAGGTCTTCAATGGATGCAGTAGATGCCAGCGTATGAGCATTAAAAGTACAGACAATCATTTTTGTTTTTCTTCGTTTTGGCAGCCTATTTCTGCCTTGGTATTTTATCAGCCATTCCTTCCATATCCTTCTCGACTCTGCCATATTCAGGGTTAGGGGAATGAGATCCATTTATTACTGGATTTGGCATATCAATTTGGTCTATTTGGCATAGACCACGGATAGCTTACCAGGCTCTGCCGTGCGGGTGGGGTATTCAAAGGTACCCTGAAAACTTAGAGAAAAGCAAATAAATAGTCGTGCGGTCTCCTGGGAGCTTGTTGTGATAATCTCTGGATCCTGGCCGTTGTTGGGGCTACTGACAGGTCCAGTCCCAAACCGTGCAGGCTTGGAGATCTCAGCCCCGGGTCCCACACACCTGGGTTCCTCTGCCAGTTCTCTTATGCCTGAGGCTTATCCAAGTGTGTGGAGAGTGGCCTCAGTATGGCCTTGGCTGGGGCCTGGAGGTCTTCAGCTGTTGGGCCTTGACGAGGATAGTCAGGCACAGGGTAGGAGACTCTGCCTTGTGCTCTCCCAGGAGCTTGTTGTGATAATCTCTGGATTCTGGCCGTTGGAGGGTGTAACTGTCTAGCTACTGACAGGTCCAGTCCCAAACCGTGCAGGCTTGGAGATCTCAGCCCCGGGTCCCACACACTAAGTGTTCAACTTAGTGTTTCCTAAATCTGGGACAGACTCAGAATACTTTGGGTTTATTAATGAAAATAGAGCAGCACCTACCCAACCTCAGTATATTCCACATTTTATTCTTACATAAAACAAGATTTGGAAATCACTGATTTGATTCATCTCCCTCTGTAAAATACAACTCCAAGCTAATTTGGCAAGAACTGTAGTTTTGTCCTTCATATACCTAATCCCGCGTATTGAATGTTAGTAGATTTCACACTTAGTTAATATCTGTTCAAATTAAAATTGAACCACAGTATATCTTTACCATGTTTTTTAATGTTTGGTCATCCTTTTTTTCCAGAAAGGAGTTGAGGCAGCTTATAAATATCCATATATTTATTTTAAAAAAGGAGAGGATTCAATCATAGAATAATCTATGGGGGTGAATTGGCAACTCTGTTTTCTAATTAAATTCTAATTATAAATTATTAATATCAACTGTTAAAATTGATTATTTTTTTTCTTCTTAGAAAATGCCATCCTGAATATGTGTTTACCCTTGAACAGTATAGTTTGAAATTTCATGTGAACAAGTGATGTTAATTTTCATCATTCATACATTGCAGTGTAAAACTATAAATGTATTTTTATTGAATTTATTAATCCATTTACACTTCTCTAGTTTTATTTTTTGTAATAATAAGGAATTTAATACAGATAGTATACAATATTTTTGTTGATGTTAGTAGTTATTTTTAGAAAGGAGTAAAAAATGAAGGTGATTTTTTTGTCTCTGCAGGGACCATAGCATTCCCTCAGCTGCATTGTCTGAAAGGCAACAGTAATTGGAAAGTCCTGTATCTGGCAGCCTGATAAACCTGTGTTTATATTTTTTATATTCTCTACACCAATCTATAGCAGTTCTACTTTCTTGGCAAGTGTTCTTAATTGCTCTTTACTACTATTTCTTTAATGACAAGATTCCATACATTTGGCTTTTATTTAACAAATATTTATTAAGTATCCAGTATGACAGGTACTTGGATCACTTGGGGAGCAAAACTAACAACAAGGGTAATCCTAGCTTTTTTCCTTTTAAAAGGCTTACTTATGCCTGTTTCACAAGACTGCAGGAAGATAAAAATGTAACAAAGCCTTCCTATTCCCCCAAATTAAACAAATATCAATTGTCTTCTGAGTTTAAAAAAAATCTTTAATATACACAATGCCAAAATTCCTCTGGGAAAATAATTTCCACGAATGTCTGTTTACAAAAATAAATGTCTAGTTCCAAAGAAAAATTAGGCAAAGGCAGATTCTAAAGTATCCCCATAACCTTCTTAGGTTCTATCTTCCATCTAGAACTGGTGGATTGTATAACCTTATTTGGAATTTTTCATCTTTTCTGACCCTAGGAAGGTGAATTCTGGATGCATCTGTGTTCCAAATAAACTCAACAATATCAGTTATAGACTCTTTCTTGTATACATGAAACTCCATTTTACAATTTTAAAAGCTTTATGGATTGACTATAGATGCACTGGCAAGCAAGATGCTTGCCACTTAGATCAACATAAACTACTGAAAATCAAACATGAAAGCTTTGTAACTGTGTCTCATGGTGATTCAATAAAAAGGTAAATAAATAATGCCCTACAACTCAGTGAAGATATTATAATGATTTGTAAACTGCCCCTCTCACCATTGCTGCATATGTACATTCCTATGAACTAGAAGGTATGATTTACATTTCTGTCACTGTAGCTCTGAGAATATTTATTATATATTTTCTATTTTCAACCTGTACGAATGCAAAATTAATGATTATAGTACTTGATATTTATTTATTGAATATTAAATATCTCTAAGAATGATACTTTGAAGTATTTTTCAGACTTTCTCAGCCTTGGGGCCAGTCTTATTCACAGCCAAGCCAACTTTGATCCGTGGCAATCCATACGGTCCCTAAGCCCTGCCAGGGGCGACCCCGAGCACAGAGCCAGGACTGAGCCTTGAGCACCACCGGTATGGTTCTCTCCACCCACACAAAAGCAAACAAACAAACAAGGGTTTATTCAGTATTCATAGAAAGAGTATAAATTAGATTCCTGTTGCATTTACACTTCACTGATTATTGAGTTCCTCAAAGGTATTTTTCTTTCAGATTCAGGGCAATAATTCAAGCATAATTCTGTTGGGCTCTTCATGTTTCTAAAGAGTATACTAACTTATCTCTAAATAAAGGTAAAGGTAAAGGTAAAGGCCCTCCCGTTGATCGTCGATTTGCTCGAGCGGGCCCAGTAACGTCTCCATTGGAGACTTTGTTGTTACTGTGTCTGGCATATCGAATACTCTCGGTAGCTTGCTGGACTCTCCGAGAGGGGCGGAGGAATCGAACTTGGGTCGGCCATGTTGGCCGCTTGTAAGGCGAACGCCCTACCGCTGTGCTATCGCTCCAATATTTCCAAGAACAGAGTTTTATTTTCTTTTCTATTAAATATATATATATATATAGAGAGAGAGAGAGGAATACATAAAGACAATTGTAAAAGGTCCATGACATTTAGTGCATGAGTAAACACAAAATAGAATTTAAATGTCTATATCCATATCTAGGTATCTATTTATATATACACATTTAAGAAATTAGGTAAAGGTAAAGGTAAAGGCCCTCCCGTTGATCGTCGATTTGCTCGAGTGGGCCCAGTAACGTCTCCATTGGAGACTTTGTTGTTACTGTGTTTGGCATATCGAATACTCTCGGTAGCTTGCCGGGCTCTCCGAGAGGGGCGGAGGAATCGAACTCGGGTCGGCCATGTTGGCCGCTTGTAAGGCGAATGCCCTACCAGCTGTGCTATCGCTCCAGCCCTTAGAAATTTGTGTTCTTCTTAATAGATCACTATTATCTTCAATATTGACAAATTAAAATATTATAAAAAGGTAAAAGGTAAAGGCCCTCCCGTTGTTCGTCGATTTGCTCGAGCGGGCCCAGTAACGTCTCCATTGGCGACATTGTTGTTACTGTGTTTGGCATATCGAATACTTCACAGGGAGCTTGCCAGGCTCTGCCGTGCAGGCGAGATACTCTCGGTAGCTTGCCGGGCTCTCCGAGAGGGGCGGAGGAATCGAACTCGGGTCAGCCATGTTGGCCGCTTGTAAGGCGAATGCCCTACCCGCTGTGCTATCGCTCCAGCCCTTAGAAATTTGTGTTCTTCTTAATAGATCACTATTATCTTCAATATTGACAAATTAAAATATTATAATCTATTAATAAATTATGAAGATTACAAAAATTCATAAAATTCTTGAGAAAAATTTGTGTAGCAAAACAGCTATAAGCATACAACAATATCATTATTTTGTTTATTATTTATAAAGGTCTGTCATAGAAAACAAAACGTAGAGTCCACTCTCCTGAAAAGCTCTCATTTACATTTGAAGGAGAGGCATAAGTCTTCTCAGACAACAAAGGCTGGCAGTATCTGCTAGAACTAAACTGGCCCTGCTAATATTACTGTAAGACCAAATGGCCAATTTCAAACACACACACACACACACACACACACACACACACACACACACACACACACACAGAGCCCAGCAACAGAGCCCTTTATACCAACAATCTCTCAAGCCTGGAGCCAATCCTGCAGCCCAGTGCCCCTGGATCTGTGTCCCATGTAGGCACATCCCCCAGGTCACTTCACTCTAACCTCCACCACAGGTGGGCACACTGAAGGGCCTTCACTCTCCCCAGCCTTAAAGCCCATGCATCCAGAAAAAGGGAAGCCTGCAGCCTCGATCCTGCAGAAGAGCGCCCCGGGACCTGACCTTAGGCAAGGCTCTGGCCCAAGTTCTCATAACCTCATAACTCAAAACACTAACCTCAAATCCCATATATGTGTGTGTGTTTGTGTATACATATATATGCCTAAATATAAGATATATGGGAAGTAATTTATTCATATCTTATGCTGGGGAAGGTGGTGAGTGACATTCCTATTTCACCAATTCTACACTGATGTGCATGCAATTAACTCAAACAAGTAACAAGTTGAAAATTTGGGGGTGTATACTCAAATAATATTCACAATAAGGAAAATAACCACTGGTATTAACCTAAAAGATGTGTTCTCAAGTAACTGTAATCTAAACCTCCAACATTAACACCCACCAAAAGCAAAAAACATTAGGGAAACTCTGACAGCTGCAGTCAGAGATAGGGTAGAAACCCAGGCATGTCCCAAGCCCATCAAAGTGCCTACTAGCTGTGGACCTAAAATAAACACTCATTACGCTGGCACAATAGATAAAGCAAGCACTTTCCAGTGACTAAGTAATCAATGGTTGAGAAATTCAATGAACTCAAAGAAGAACTAGCATTGATAAAGGGAAAAGAGAAAAAAAATCTGGGATGGGGGTATGTAAACTAATTTATAAAGGCAAACAGAAAGAATAATCTCTGAACTTTAAGAATACCATAAGGGGTCAAAAAGGGAGAGGGTAAGAAAGAACGGTGGTAGAGGGAATGGCTGAGAGCTTCTCCATTGTCTGCAGGGAGGCAGCTGTGCAGACTCCAGAGGCTAAAAGAGCACCGAGCAAAATAGACCCGAATCGAACAACAACAACTCATAATCAAACTGGCAAAAATCAAAGAGAGAGACAAACTTAATGCAAAGAAAAACCTTTTCCTCAAACATGTAATCTCCCAAAACTGAAAGGGGAGGAAGTCAGGAGTCTGAACAGGCCAGTCAAACAAGGTAATCGATGCAGTAACTTAGAATCTCTCCAAGAGTAAAAGAACCGATCCGGTTGTTTTTATGGCCAAAGATTTTTTTAAATTAATTTTTATCAAATCAACATGAAATACACAGTTATAATGTTCATGACTGGGTTTCAGTCATATAATGTCCCAACACCCATCCCAGCACCAGTGTACATTTCTCACCACCAATGTCCCCCCTCCATCTCTGTCTACCTCTATGACAAGCTGCTTTACTCTCTCTCTTTCTTTCTCTCTCTCTCTTTTATAGTCTAGTTCTCCTTCTCTGAGAACCCAGCAAGCTGTGGTGTGAGGTATGAGTTGTTGCACTACAGAAAATGCGGCTGCTCAGCCCAGGAATAGGTTCACTAGTGGATGAGGCTCAGCCCGAGCATGTGAGAGTGGCCATGAGCGTGGGGGTGGTTGGGTTCTGGAGGTTTTCAGCTGCCAGGGCCGGGTCCCTTGAGGTGGTGAGTGTTCTCACCCAATCCTCTCTGGGGAGCCCCACATAAAACAGCCTAGCATGGATTCTGACCGCATGCAATGCCATGTGTTGTGTTATGCTCCCTTCAGGAGAAGGACATGTGACTCTGGATTATGGCTGATGACGAGATTATCTGGTGCCAGCCAGAGGTGATTTATGGGCGTAACTGCTGAGTTTCCAGAAGCAGGGTGATAGGGGTGAGGAATCCCCGTTCGTTCCCAGTTCCATTGAACCCAGAGTTTTCAGTCACAAAGTTCTTCATACCTGGGTTTTCTGGGGATTTACTTGTCAATGAGGGTAGGTCAGAGCATAAGGAGAAAGGCCATGAACAGGGCAGCTGTTGAGTTGTGGAGATTTTGAATGCCAGAGCTGGGTCCCTTCGGGCAGGAAGGGGTTGAGACACCCAAGTGAAACGGCCTGGCATGGGATCCGTTGATATGGTTATGGCATGTGTTATGTGTGGATCATTTTTTTATGTTTCTTTTGACAATTTGTATTTTTTCTTTGAGAAAGTTTCTGTTCATTGCTTCCCCCCACATTTCTTAGGGTTGGAAGTTTTTCTCTGTGCAGTTATACTAGTGGCTTATATATCTTGGATATTCACCTCTTACCAGATGAGTATTGAGTAAATAATTTTTCACATTAAGGGTTGTGTTTTCATTGTTCACTGTTTTTCTGAAATTCGAAGCTTTTTAGTTTAATGTAGCCCCATTTGTTTATCTTTGCTTCCACTTGTTGGGTAAATGGTAGTTATCTTTGATGATGCCTTTACTTTCAATGTCATGGAGGGGGTCTGCCTACATTATACTACATGTGCCTTATGGGTTCAGGTCTGATGTTGAGATCTTTAATTCATTTTGATCTGGATTTTGTGCATGGTGTTAGATAGAGGTCTGAGCTCATAATTTTAAATGTACCTTCCCAGTTTTCCCAGCACCACTTCATTCCACTTTATATTTCTTGCTCTAAATATTAAATTATCATATATTTCAGGGTCTGTGTCATGATAATCAACTCTATTCCACTGATCTGCCTATCTGTCTTTATTCAAATAATATACTGTTTTAATTACTAGCCTTTGTAACACAGTTTGAAGTAGCAGAATGCAGAGCCTTCCATCTTCCCTTTCCCAGGATTGCTTTCACTATTCATGGAGATTTATTTTTCTATATGAATTTCCATCTTCCAGAAGGGCATTGAAAAAAATTATCTATGACTTCTACTCAGATCTCTTTGATAGCCAAGTCCACCTGCCCACATACCAAATTCTGCAGGATAGATATGTCATTACCAACATTCTTCCTTCTGAAATTCAACATGTGATTTTGTCAGTACAGAAGCAAACAGCGCCTGGAACAGACAAGGTCAGATCCAAACACCTGAATAACCTGCCATCAGTACTCATCAATAAACTAGTTCGGCTCTTCACATGCTATCTGTCTGAATGCAAGTTTCCATCCCACTGGAAAACCAGCAGGACTGCACTACTGTACAAGAAGAAAGACATTCACAACATTGGCAACTATCGCCCCATCTACCTGTTGTCTGTCATCTACAAGGTGTTCACTCAAGTCATCCTGAAGAGGATTGGCAGAACACTAGGTGAAGGACACCCATGTGAGCAAGCCAGGTTCTGAAAAGGATTCAGCACGATCAACCAGATTCACACAATAACCAAGCTCATTGAGGTTTCTCGGGAGTTCAAGATGCTGCTCTGTCTAATGTTCATTGATTAAAGAAGGTCTTTGATTCTGTTGAGACTGAAGTGTTCATCAAAGCCCTAGCAAAACAGGGTGTTCCAACTCAATTCATCAGGATCCTCCATGAGCTCTCTTACGAATTCACTACCAGGATCTTACCATTCTACAAACAAGTGATCATCCACTTCAAGAGAGGGGTTTGGCAAGGTTATACCATTTCACCGAAACTCTTCAGTGCCACCCTCGAGAACATCATGTGACAACTGGAATGGGAAGGAATGGGAATGAAGATAGACGGTCACTAACTACACCACCTCTGCTTTGCTGATGACATCGTTCTAATAACACCAAACATTTTTTAGCTAAGCGGCACAAATGCTGGCCGACTTTGACCATGAGTGTGGAAAGGTCAGACTACAGCTGAATCTCATGAAGACAATGTTTATGAGAAATGGTCTCGTTCCTGACATTCCATTCACTCTCAACGGTACGAACATCTCCAAATGTAACAGTTATGTGTACCTAGGTCGAGAACTCAACATGACAAATGACCTGGTACCTGAGTTGCGCAGGGGGAAGAGAGTGACTTAGAATGCCTTCAAGAAAGTCGAAGAAATAGCTAAGAGAACGAAGAACCTCCAGCTCTGGGCACATCTCTTCAATTCTACTCTTCTTCCTGCATTAACATATGCCTCAGAGACCTGGGCCCTACGAAAACAGGATCAGAACACTATTCAGGTCTTCCAAAGAGGAATTGAAAGAGCTATGCTTGGAGTATTGTGATTCATTCAAATGAGAGAAAAAATCTGGAGTTCTGACCGTCATCAATGGTCAAGAATCAGGGATGTTGTCTCGTTTGCCAAGGCATTGAAAATCAGATGGACTGGACACGTAATGAGAATTGGAGATGACCACTGCACTAAAGCCATTACCGACTGGATTCCATGGGACTTCAAAAGATCATGTGGCAGCCCACCTATGAGGTGGTCAGACTTCTTCATCAAGACCCTGAATGATCGGTTTGAGATTTTTCGTGTTCCTAGAATGAGCAGAGGCCGTTGGGCTACACCAGCACGCAACAGAGATGAATGGAGACCTGAGTGGTACCAAGTTGAGCAAATCAATGAGTAATAGCATGTCAAGTGATCAAGTGTTGAATTTCATTAGCATTTCATCTATTTCTTTTAAAATGTCCTGGGTATCCTGATAGAGACTGCATTTAATCTGCACAATGCTTTGGGTAGTATTACCATTTTGACAATGTTGACTCTTCTGATCCACGAGCAGCAGGTGTGTTTCATTTCCTCATGTCCTCTTTCATTTCTTTAAGTAGTGCTTTATCATTTTCTTTGTATACTCCTTTACCTCATTAGCTAATCTGATTCTAATATACTTGATTTTCTGTGGCACAATTTTGAACAAGGTTTGTTTGTTTGTTTTTGATATCTATTTCTTCTCATTATTTGTACATAAAAAAAGCCATGGACATTTTGTATTGGTTTTGTAATCTGAATGGCAGGTGCTTTTCTTCTTCCTCTGTCTCTCTCTCTCTTTGCTATTGGGCATTATGGTTTGCAGTAAAAGTACTGAAAGGTTATCATCTTTGTCCCTTTATGTACGTTTAGCACTCAGATCTTTTCCAGAGCGATCATTTCAAGTTATCATTGTCATGGAGTTCCCTTCGTTATCCTAATAGCTCTCACCATCACCAAATCACCAGTTGTGGCAAGCTAGAACTCATTTACCAGTCCTCCTGACCCTTGTTTCCACTGTTCTGTGTATTAGTCTCAAACTAGGTTTTTTTTATATCCAACACAAAGATGAAACACCACTGACCAAGCAAATAGAAGCACAGATAAACAAATGGGACTACATTAAGTTAAGAGGCTTCTGCACCTTGACAGAAAAGGTGATCAAGATACAAAAACAGCCCATGGAATGAGAAGAAACTATTTATCCAATACCCATAAGCTTAGGGGTTAATATAAGAATATATGAAGCAGTGGTAGAACTTAACAAGAACAAAACACTAACCCCATAAAAATGTGAAGAAGAAATGACCAAAATCTTTCTCAATGAAGAAATATGAATGGCCAAAAGGCACTTGAAAAACAACTGCATAACTAATCATCAGAGAGATGCACATCAAAACACCAATGAGATATCATCTCACACCATAGAGACTGGCACACATCAAAAAGAACAAGAACAACCAGTAGTGGCACTGATGCAGGAAACAGGGACTCTCATTAATTGTTGGTGGACATGCCAACTGGTCCAGCCTTTTTGGAAAATAATATGGACATTCCTCAAAAAACTAAAAATTGAGCTTCCATATAACCCAGCAATACCACTTCTAGGGTCACACAGTGTAAATGCCATATGCATTTCTGAATTGTGAATAGCACTACTCACAATAGCCAGAATTTGGAAACAACCCCAGTGCCCAAGAACAGCCGACTAGACAATGTAACAAGGGTCCATTTACACAATGGAATACAGCACATATGTCAAAACAAATGAAGTCATAAAAATTTTCTTATAAATGGATGGACATGGAGAGCATTATGTTCAATCAAAGTAATAAGGAGAGGGACAAACAGAATGATTGCATTCATTTATGGGATATTTAAAAAGCACAAACATAGCATGAGACTAATGCCCAAGGACAGTAAAAACATGGGCCTGAATGATTGGTCTACAGAAGAAAGCCTGTCTCAAATCCTGGGAACGCAATTGGGATCGAAAAGGGAACACCTGTGACAATTACAGCTGGTAATGATGAATCTGTGTAAGAATTGTGAGCTAAAGTGGGTAAAGGAACAAAGGTTATAGACTCTCAATACCTGTTTTTCAAAACATAGTGCCTAAAGGGTGGAGTGGAGAGAGAGAGAGAGAGAGAAGAGAGAGAGAGAGAGAGAGAGAGAGAGAGAGAGAGAGAGAGAGAGAGAGAGAGAGAGAGAGAGAGAGAAGCAGGCATGGGAATGAAAGGTGGCGAGTGAAACTGAGAACACTGGTAGTGGGAAATGGGGAAATGTGCACTGGTAAGGGGAGGGGAACAAGAGACACAGCCTAAAAATAAATGACTGCTAATAGAGTAAAATAAAATACCAAAACCACAACGTCGACAAATCAGAGACGCAAACAACCACATTTAGAAAGTTGCCTGTAGAGCAGACAGGCTGAAGGGTATTGGTGAATATAGGAGGGAACCTTGGCACATTGATGGAGGGAAATTGACATGGTGGTGTGATTGTTGTTGCAATATTGTATGTCTAAAACTCAACTATGAATACATTTGTAAATCATGGTACTTTATTTCATATAACTAATTAAGATCTAAGATGTCCTAGTTCAATTGAATCATATTTGGGTTCACAAAACTAAAAAAAAATCAAAGTAATCTTAAGAAAATAAAACATGGAAGGCATTTCTGTTCCTGGATGCAATTATGCTGTCAAATCTTCATTAAGAATTTATTGTACAGGAAAAAGACAGACTTTCTGGTCAATGGAATAGAATAGATACACCAGAGACATTTCTTTGGGTTTACAGTTTGAAAAAGGAGCTGATTGGGTGACACACAGAAATCTTCTCACTAATGCACCAAAAATAGTCAATCACATAGCAAACTTAAAAACATCCGACTTAGAACATGCACAAAAATCAGTTCAAACTTATTTAAGACCTGAAATCATTCCTGGATTCATAACATTATTGAGGAACACATTGGTGTCACCCTTCCAGATTTTCAATCTAGTAATTCAATGGTATTTAAAAGAAAAAGTAAATCAAAATTAAGAAAAATGTCTCTGAATCTCTCTCAAAGGACTACATTCTCCCATCAAAAAGCATAGAGTGGCTGGATGGATGATGAAACAAAATCCCTCTGTTTGTTGCTTACAGGAAACATATCAAAATTCAAAGGACAAATACAGGATCAGAGTGAAGGGATGGAAAACAATTACACAATCCAAGGATAGATTAAGAAAAACTGGGACAAAAATTTAAGATACAGTTTGAAATAATGGTGGTGGGAAAGTGTAATGGGTGTAGGGTGGTGGGATTGGTGTTGAAATATTGAACGCAGCCAATTAATGTGAACAACCTTATGAAAATAAAATTTTAAAAAATTAAAAAAGAAAGAAAAACTGGGAAAGCCATATTCAGACTAGTAGAATTTAACCTAAATTTGAGACGGGATAGGCAGTACTTACTGGTTAAGTAACTGGAAAGCAGTAGATCAAGAATACTAACTCTTATCAACATATATGCACTGAATGAAGGACCACCAACGTTCATAAGCTCACAGACCTAAACAAATATACTGACAGAAATAGATATTAGTGTGAGACTTGACACTCCACTTTCACCACTAGGCAAATAATCCAAAGAGAATTAAATAAAGGTACTATATCCCTAAATGAGGAGTTGGAGGAACTGGGGTAAACTAATATACAGATATAAACCTTCATACTCAAAATGCAGAATACACAGATCACACAGTGGTGCATGACTCAGATATACCTAAATTTATAAATATAGAGATAATAATAAATATCTTCTTAGATCACAATAACGTGAATGTAGAAATCAACCACAGAAATAGGATGGGAAAAACAACAAACATGTGGAACAAAATGCTGCTAAATAACAACTGGCTCAAAAGGGAGATCAAGGAAGAAATAAATATAATGAGAACAATCTGTGTTATCAGGGATGTGTTGAAAAGAAGAAATCTCATCCGCAACAGGTGGGACTGTTACTGATTTAGTATCTATGGAAAACGTAATTGGAATTTCTTTGTAAAGTAAAAATTGACCTGTTGTATGACCCAGAAATTCCACTTCTGGGTATCTGTCCCCAGGAAACAAAAACATAATTCATATGACGTATGCAAACATTGATTCATTGCAGCACTTAGGAAAATAGCTAAAATATCGGATGACTGTAGGTGTCATCATCTATGTGGCCCATATACAGATTGGAAAACTAAGTAGCTGAAGAAATGAAAATTTTATGCTGTTTGATGCAATTTGGATCGGACCAGTGAAATAAATTAGAAGAAGAAAGACAAAAAAATCCAGGAGTCAGGACAACTAGGATGACTTCACTTATCTATGGTATATAGAATAACTGGATGTGGAAATGAAAGGCTTAAAAGGGAGGATAACTCAATCATCCTTGCCCACAGAGTATAGGAAGAACAGAGAAGGAAAGAAATAGAGGGGGACAGGAAGAAGACAAGAACGGAAAGTAATTGGGGACAGGGACCAAAGGTGTCAGGTACATCTGCGGTGTAGAGGAATGATATAGCTATTTATTTAAACCACTCGCCTGCACGGCAGAGCCTGGCAAGCTACCCATGATGTATTCAATATGCCAAACACAGTAACAACAAAGTCTCCAACGGAGACGTTACTGGACCCGCTCGAGCAAATCGATGAACAACGGGAGGACAGTGACAGTGACAGTGACAGAGTCAAGCTACAACAAAACTTAAAAATATGCCTATCATTGGTCAGGCATTAGCATGTATCCAAGAATACTTGTCATGGCAAGTTAGCACTGGTGAGAGATTGGTGCAGAGAATTCCATGCAAAAAAATTGAAATATGGGGGGGGGGATATGGTGCCACCAGCAGGTCAATCTGTACCTGTGACGTGAGTGCATCAGCAACCTGATGGCGCCTTCAGACTTCCAGATACCCCAAAATTTCTGCTGTGCCTTTCGCCAGACCCCAGAAACTTGGGGCAAAGTTTACCAAGAAAGTAACAAAGTTAGGTATGTGGGAGACACACCCACAAACCATTTCTGGCTCAGCTATTTTATTGGAAGCAAGGCCTCTCTGGTTCCTGATTGAACTGCTTAATGGCCATGATCCCAGAGATTCAGAAACAAGTCTTGAAATCCAGCGGCTTTTGGGAGAAATGCATCCAGTTTCAGCAGTAGGTTACAGGCACTGGGCCACCCCAGGTGGGAATAGGTTTCGTGCCTTGGCCTATTCCCCCTGGCAGTCCGGTGGCCACCATCCTTCAGAGGCCACTTAATAATCATGTTCGAACCCACAATACGAGACACTTGGGGCCTCATGGGATAAGGGTGGAGCCGGCCCTTTCCTCCCCCTCCTAACAAGACCCTGAGTCACCGCCCACGAATGGCGTCTCTGGCTCCTGATCAAGCTGCTTAACAGGTTTGGGTCCTCAGTGACAAGACATGTGGGGCCACACGGGGTGGGGGTGGAGCTGACCCTTTCCACCTCGTCCCAATGAGACCCCGAGTTGCCATCCACAAACGGCCTCTCTGTCTCCTGATCAAGGTGTTTAACAGCCATTATCCCAGAGACTCAGAAACAAATCTTGAAACCCAATGGCTTTTGGCAGAAATGTGTCCGGACCCCACAGTAGGTTACTGTTACTGGGCCACCCCAGGGAGGAAAGGATGCTTTCCTTCCCCTTCTCCCCATTGGTGGCTCAGTGTCTGCCATCTGCCAGAGGCCATTGGACAGTCAGGTTTTGGCCCGCAATGACAAGACACACGGAACGACAAGGGATGGGGGTGGAGCCGGCCTTTTTCTCCCTGTCACAACGAGACCCCAAGTCGCCATCCAGGAACAGCCTCTCTCACTCCTGAACAAGTTGCTTAATGGCCATGATCCTAGAGACTCAGAAACAAATCTAGAAACCCAGTGACTTTTGGAAGAAGTGTGTCCGCACCCTGCAGTAGGTTACTGTCACTGGGCCTTTCCAGGGGGGAAAGGGTGCTGTCCCTCCGCCTGCTCCCTCTTAGTGACTTGGTGGCCGCCATCCTCCAGAGGCCATTGGACAGTCATGTTTGGACCCTCAGTGATGAGACATGTGGGGCCTCACAGGATGGGGGTGGAGCCGGCCCTTTCCTCCCTGTCCTGAGACCCTGAGTCGCCACCCACAAATGACCTTTCTGGCTCCTGATCAAGCTGCTTAACGGCCATGATCCAAGAGACTCTGTAACAAATCTCAGAACCCAGCAGGTTTTGGCAGAAATCCCTCCAGATTTACTTGTTAAAATTTCAAAATTTCAAAATCACGCAGCCACTACTGCAGCCACGTGACATCATACGTTATTCATAACCAGCAATAGAAAACAAATTGTCTACTGTTGCCTTTTCAGAAGATCTGAGTATTGGGGTAAAATCCCAAATAATAATGGTGGGTCTGTTGTCAAAATGTTGAATGCAACCAAAGTAGAGACCGAGTAATGTGGAAATCATCTGCCCCACAGGTAGGGGGAGGGTGTGGAATGGGAGTATACTGGGGATTTTGGGTGTGGAGAATGGGCACTGATGAAGGTATGGGTGTTTCATTATATGACCGAGATTTAAACCTGAAAGCTTTGTAACTGCTCTCACAGTGATTCTATAAATAAAATTATAAAAAATGAAAAAAATTGAAATATGAACAGCTTTGTAAATTATGCCTTAACAAAAATTTTTAAAAGTCCAAATGACTTAATACATTAATTATTGTATAATCTAACTTAGTCTTTCCTGAAGAGCTGGAAAGATCCAAAGAAACAGCAATTGTCTTGCATGCAATTGGGGAACTTTCTTTTAATTTGTTTTAAAAAGATAGATTTCCTAGGGGATGCTGAGTAGTTTATTTCTTTTTCCTGAAAAGGTAGCAGCAGGTCAAATCAATTTGTATGTCCCTTCTCTACCCCTGGATATTATTCCAGGTTCACAATGTGTCCAACGATAATTTTTCAAGACAAAATTCTTATAATTATTTATATTCTATTCCCAGTTTTACTGAGTTGAAAGGACCCATATTTCTTGATGAGTCACATGACTATAAAAATGCCTTATTTTGCCAGAAATCACTGTATTATAACATTTTTGATAGCAAATGTTATATTTTCTCCTTTTTTTGGATTGCTTGAGCTTTTTTCCTTGTTTGGGGTATACACCTGCAATGCTCAGGGATCACTTCTGGGAAGTATCAACGGACCATATGTAGTTCCAGGGATCAAAGTCTATGTAGTGAAATTACTGTATTTCTGAGGTTGATATGGACAATATTTAGTCACAATATGACTAAATACATGAAAAGAAATTGACAAAAGAAAGCTTTTGCTTTACACAATGCAGAAAGCAAATTTGAGAGACTAGTTTTATGAAGACACACTTCATTTATTCCTAATTCCTTTCCAGAAACACAGACCAGGAAGTTAAGGTATATCTCAATAACTAGTGCTATTTAATTTAAACAGACTTAATTCACGGTCTATCACTGGTTATTTGGTTAATTCACATGTCTTAATTAATTAACAAAAAAATTAGAAGAAAACATCAAATAAATGAATGTTCACATGGTTCGCATTTAGTCAAGATATCAAGTTGTGGCTGAGAAGCTGTAACAGTCCATGCTTAGACATTTAAACTGCACATTATGTTTTTGTTTATATTTGGAGTTTTGCTGTGGGTTATATGTGTGGTAGAATAGCAGAACAATATTAATAAACCACTCATATAAAATTATGGTAATTCAAATTGGCATTACAGCAGAAATGCCTTGATCATCTGATTTAACATCAATCTCGAGTCACATATAGATCACTGGGGAATCAAACAGATTTCTATCACTGTTAGTTCTGCTACAGCTTCCAGGCTGTGACTGTCCTTTGGATACATCTTTAAATGTTGAACACAGGGAAAGCCCTGAAGTCAGAGAAATCACTTCATGGCAGCTTTTTCACTTTTCAGAGACCCTGACCTACAGAAATTTTGGTACAGCTCTTTTTACTTCCTAAATCTCTCAAATTTGACTTGAAAGTATTGGCACAATAAATCTATTGGCACTAAGTCAAGGGACATTCCTGGGAATAAAGCCAGAAATATCCCATTGCTTACTCTATGACAAAATAATCTAGTCAATTTGGGTTTTCTAGAAGATTGGGCTATCCCATAATTTTTATATTTATAAAATTAATAGGAATAATTATTTTGTTTGTTTTGCAGGGGTCACTTCCTTTGTCCTCAGGGCTTACTCCTGGCCTTGTATTCAGGAATCACTCTTGACAGTTCAGGGTACCATTTGCGGTGTCAGGGATAGAATCAGGTTTAAAAGTATGCAAGACAAGTGCTTTTCACCCTATATTATCTATTTGGCCCTAATGGCCTTTATTTTCAGAGAAATTTTTAAGTTTATGAATAGCATTCATCTGAAAGTACTATTATACACTCCCTTCCCCTATGTACAGTCTCTCTTTCACTTACACATTGAATTAACATAGTAATTTAGTCATAGTCATTGTCCTTAGTCCAAAGGCTACAAAGTCCACCGTTTACATTAGATTTTATACTGTTTTCTATGGATTCTGTAAATGTATAATGACATATATTTAGAACATAGTACCATACACAATAATTACATTGCCCTAATAATTCATCTCTCTCCACTATTTCTGAAACCTCTGGCATCTTCGATCTTTTTATCATTTCCATAGTTTTGCCTTTTCTGAATGTAACATAATGTAAAGCATATGGAGTCTCCAAATTGGCTTTCTTTCCTTAGCATTATGCTTTCAAATTTCCTCACATCTATTCATGAATTTATCGTTTGTTTCTTTTAAGTATTGAGTAATATCCTATTGTCAGTATTAACCCCACTTTATTTATTAATTCACCATCGGTAGTACATTTTAGTTTCTTCAAAGTTTGATACTCATGTATAAGCTTCAATAAGCATCATTGTGCATTTTATTCAAACATTTCTGTGGACATGGAGTGTAAGTCAAGTAAGTACAAGAAAAACGAATATTGGTTTTTATAGCAAAAGTATGGGAGACTGTGTAAGAAGCAGGCAACTGTCTTTCAAAGTGGCTATGTTATTTTACATTCCCACTAGTAATAAGTGCTGCTGTAACTCTTTGTGTTTAACTAGTTTGTATCATTAGTCAAATTGCCATTATTCTTGAAAAATTAATTAAAGTACATGAATTTCTTTTTTAAAATGTAAAAATAGCCATCAGAATGATCAAGTTATTAGAAAATAAATACCAGATCGGTGGAGAACATCGATAGCTGTAATTGAGACTTTTATCTTCAGTTAACCATATTTAGCATCTCTAGTAAGGTCCATCACTTGATCACTTGATATCCTGTTACTCATCGATTTGCTTGAGCGGGCGCCAGTTAAGTCTCCATTTATCCCTGTTTTGTGCTAGCGTAGCCCAATGGCATCTGCTTGTTCTAGAAACATGAAGAGCCTCAAACAGACTGTTAAGGGTCTTGATGAAGAAGTCTGACCATCTCAGAGGTGGGCATCCACGTGATCTTTTGATGTCCCATGGAATCCAGTCAGTAATGGCTCTAGTCCAGTGGTCATCTCTAAATCTCATTATGTGTCCAGCCCATCTGATTTTCGATGCCTTGGCAAATAAGACAGCATCCTAGATTCTTGAATGTTGACGGAGGTCGGGAACTCCAGATTCTTTCTCTCATTTGAGTGAAGTGTGATACTCCAAGCATAGCTCTTTCGATTCCTCTTTGAGAGACCCGAATAGCATTCTCATCCTGTTTTCGTAGGGCCCAGATCTCTGAGGCATAGGTTAATGCAGGAAGAACAGTGGAATCAAAGAGATGTGCTCTAAGCTCTAGGTTCTTAGTCTTCTTAGTTATTTCTTTGATGCTCTTGAAGGCGTTCCAAGCCACTCTCTTCCTCCTGTGCAACTCAGGTGCTAGGTCATTCATCATGTTGACTTCTTGACCTAGGTAAACATAACTGTTGCATTCGGAGATGGTCATTAAGTTGAGAGTGAATGGAACATCAGGAACAAGACTGTTTCTCATGAACATTGTCTTTGTGAGATTCAGCTCTAATCTGACCTTTCCACACTCACGGTCGAAGTCAGTTAGCATTTGTGCAGCTTGGCTAATGTTTGGTGTCATTAGAACAATGTCATTAGCAAAGTGGAGGTGGTATAGTTGCCGACCATCTATCTTCACTCCCATTCCTTCCCATTCCAGTCGTCCTATGACATTCTCAAGGTTGGCACTGAACAGTTTTGGTGAAGTAGTATCACCCTGCCGAACCCCTATCTTGACATTGATGATCACTTCTTTGTAGAATGGTGAGATCCTGGTAATGAATCTGTAATACAGCTCATGGAGGATCCTGATGTATTGGGTTTGAATGCCCTGATTGGCTAGGGCTTC
Source organism: Sorex fumeus (assembly GCF_029834395.1). Taxonomy (NCBI): domain Eukaryota; kingdom Metazoa; phylum Chordata; class Mammalia; order Eulipotyphla; family Soricidae; genus Sorex; species Sorex fumeus. The sequence continues at coordinate 1,689,898 of NW_026606083.1, forward strand.
GATAACAGCTTCCATCTTAACAGAATCAAAGGCCTTCTTGAAATCAATGAATGTTAGACAGAGCAGCATCTTAAACTACTAAGAAACCTCAATGAGCTTGGTTATCATATGGATATGATCGATGATGCTGAATCCTTTTCAGAACCTGGCTTGCTTGCATGGTTATCCTTTATCTAGTGTTCTGCTAATCCTACTCAGGATAACTTGAGTGAACAGCTTGTAGGTGACAGACAATAGGCAGATTGAGCGATAGTTGCCAATGTCATGGATATCTCCCTTCTTGTATAGTAGTACAGTCCTGTTGGTTTTCCATTGGGATGGGACATTGCATTCAGACAGGTAGTGTGTGAAGAGCTGAGCCAGTGTATTGATGAGTACTGATGGTAGGTTCTTCAGGTGTTCAGGTCTGACCTTGTCTGAGCCAGGTGCTCTTTGTTTCTTTACCGACGAGATGGTGTGTCGGATTTCAAAAGGGAGAATGTTGGGAACAACATATCCATCCTGCGGAATTTGGTATGTGGGCAAGTGGGATGTGGCTATTAAAGAGACCTAAGTAAAATACAGGAATAATCTCCATTGCCCTTCTGGAAGATGTGATAGATCCATCAGGACGTTGGAGGGCATTCATCTTGGTCTTGTAGTTGGTGAAGGACAGGCAGGCATTACGAATGCTTTTACTGACTTCTGCCGCATCTACCAACACTGCTGATCTTCTTTCTTTGAGGTCTTCCTTGATCGGTTCTCTGCACTGTTTTGCGAGCTTGGGCATTCGCTTCTGGTTGCCTGAGGCATACGCAAAGCCACTTTGGCAAAAGAGCTCAAGAGTTTTTGAAGACTGGCGTTTTTTGTGGTATCTCTCTCTTGGTGTTCCTTGCACAATCATGGAGGTGCTGAACCAGTCGATTGTATTCCTTATCAATGATGGCATCTTCCCATGTTGCCGCAACAGAGCCAAAGAGCTCCCAGTTGGTGGTTGTTCTGGGAATTCTCTTCTTAAACATTACATTCCTTTCTCCCCACTCTGTGAAGTAGAATTCTGCATGAAGACAGTGGTCCGATCCTGTTTGGAATTTTGGGATAACAGCAACATCAGTCAGGGAAAACAGTCAATTGAGTATGATGTGGTCAATTTCGTTGTGGAACCATCCACTGGGAGACTCCCATGTACAATGTTTAGATTCAGCCTTCTGAAACTGTGAGTTACCATGGATGGTCTTGGTCGACATGAGGAACTCAGACAGTCTCTCACCCTGTTCGTTCCATTCTAGGCCATGGGTCCCAATGTGGAGTTCTTCGGCTGATCTTCTCGGTCCGATAGTGGCATTAAAATCACCAACAAAGGTCTTATAGAAGGTGTGGACTTCTTTATAGAACTTCTGCAGCTTCATGTAGAACTCAATTTCTCCTTCACCATAATTGGATGTTATTGCATAGACAACAAAGGTCGAAACTGCCAGCAGTGATTCACCTCTATTCAAGTGTAATCGTCCGATTTGGGTTTGTAGGCATTCGAATGAATAAATGCTCATGGCTAAGTTTGTGTTGACAAGGACACCGCCACCACTGAAGCCTCTTTTGTCACATGTTCCAAGGAACAGTTCTTCTCCAGTGTCGAAAAGGGCATGATGTGACTGATGCCTTCTCGTGTCTATCAAATCAATGATGTTGTACTTGATCTTTCGCGCTTGTACCATCAAGTCCCCGATGGATGCATCAGATGCTAGCATATGTACATTGAAAGTACAGAGAGTCATTTTAGTCTTTCTTCGTTTTGGCAGCCTAGTTTGGCCTAAGATTTTTTTAAACCTCTCCTTCCACATCCTTATCAACACTGCCGTATTCAGGGTCAGGGGAATGAGATCCATTGTATTTACTAGATTTGGCGTATCAAATACACCATGAATAGGTCTATCACTGTAGTCATTTTCTTATTTTGGCCAACAACAAGTGTTCCAACTTCATGTGTGATCTAATTAACTTATTCTAATTTTTCTATACTTATCAGCCTGTTTTCCTGAAAAAGTGAGCCAGCTTTGATTTTTCATTTTTCTCTTGATTTGGGGACTATATCACTCAGTGAACAGGTATTTCTCTGGACTGTAAGCTCAGGGATCACAATTGGTGAGGTACAGGGTCATATGTATAACTAGGGTCCAAAGCTGGGTTATTCAAATGCAATAAAAGTCTCCTTTTTGCTATGTTATCTCTGTGCCTTAATTTTATCATAAAGTCACATTAAAGTGCCACTATTTATTGATAGTTTGCTTTCTAAAAGGCAAAGTCCACTAACACATGTAGGATAGTTTTAATCGTTAATATGATCATTGAGACCTTATGGAAGGTGGGTAGTGCCTATTTCTCTCAACCTTTTTCTGACCATTTTCTTTATTTCTGTTCCACCTTTGTCCACTGCTAGCTCTTCAAGCTAATGAGAGCATGAGGCCAGCAAGGCCTAACACAAACCATTCCTGAGGTGGGAATATACCTTTCTTTCCTGTCTCTGCCAAGTGAAATCATGTTCATTTTTCAGATTTCCATTGAATTGATTTACTCTCAGGAAATTCTCTCTAATACTGCTCACATCTGATCTCAAAGTTTGATTAATATCTTCTCAACGATTCCTAATTCCTCTTTATATTATCTCTCATAATTGACTTTTCATAGTTTAGATTTGGCATTTATCTCCTTAATTTATTCTGCTCTGTTATGAAGGATTGCAAACATTTCACTCACTTTTTTATTACAGAATTGTAACAAAAATTGTTGATGTTAGTAAATCAATATATACGGTGAGTGAATAGATAGGCAATATTATGATTACAGATTGTAATTATTGTGAAATAAAAAATCTTTAACAATGCACTACTGGGTAAAGTTCTATTATCCAAGAAAAATGACTTGTTAATGTCCAAGAACTTAAACACAAATATTTTTATCATACATATCCAGTCTTCTGTACAGTCTCCTGTACACGTTTTTCTTGTGATTTCACTCCTCTCACTTTTCCAGTTACATCACCCGCCTCCTCTTTTTATGCTTTATTCTAACAGTGTTGGGCTGAATGTTTGTTATCCTCTATCCTCATAGAGGACCATGTTGTTTTCTAGGCTTGTGATATTACTTGATTTTGATTTGATTTTTTTCCCGTCTGGAAACATCCTCACTTCTAACCAACTCTGGTTCATGATGATATTTAATCTCAGAAGCTTTTTAGGCACTCACAGCCTAAGCCAAGGAGATTTCTTACTAAATGGAACTAAAATATTGTAATATTTTTCCCGTCTGCCTTCTTTAAAACTAATAGTATCAATAGTAACCTGTTTAAATTGTTCACTCTATTATTTCAAGTTCCTATCACAAAGTCAATTGATCCAGATTAATTGTGATTATTTGAATCATCATTGACAAAATATGTTAAGCAGGATCAGATATTCTCAAGAGTAGTTTATGGAATCAAAGTTTTTATTTCATAGGCACAATAGGTAATCTAAGAACTTATACATACATGCATTATGTATAAGCTCTTCTTTCACAAATGAAGAACAAAATTTATTAATTTCCCTTTGAAATATCTCTGGCTATTACCAAATTTAACCACTTCCTTTCTCAGCTGAGTTATACACTATGGTTATCTCTATGTAGCACTGTAGCACTGTCATCCCATTGTTCATCAATTTGTTCGAGTAGGCCCAGTAACGTCTCCATCGTGAGACTTGTTGTTACTGTGTTTGTCATAGCGAATACATCACGGGTAGCTTGCCATGCTTTGCCATGTGGGCAAGATACTTTCAATAGCTTGCCAGGCTCTCTGAGAGGGACGAAGGAATTGAACTCGGGTAGGGCACATGGGCCGCATGCAAGGCAAATGCCCTACCTGCTGTGCTATTTCTCCTGCCCAGTTATCTCTATACTTCCAAAAATTAGTGAAATTTATGATGAAATATTTTTTCTCTCATGTTTGATATATGCTTTCTGAGGCAGGACTCTGGTATATACATCTTAAACTTAAAAACGTATATGATTCAATATGTATCTTGTGGGAACATCAACAAATAGTTTTAAAGAATAAACTATCAACCATATGTGACAAGGAGAAAATATAAATCTATCAATAGACATATAAAGAATTTTTTCAGGACTGGAGAATATACTACAGCAGGTAATACACTTGTCTTGATGAAGTTGACCTGGGTTCAATCCCAAACACCCCATATGGTCTCTTGATCACAGTCAGAATTGAACCCCGAGCCCAGAGCAAGAATAAAGTCCTGAGTACAGCTGGGTGTAGTCCCAAATTCAAAATACTTTTTACTTGAAACACATAATCTTCAATGCTGACTCTAGTAAAATAACTGACATATAATGGAGCGATAGCACAGCGGGTAGGGCGTTCGCCTTACAAGCGGCCAACATGGCTGACCCGAGTTCGATTCCTCCGCCCCTCTCGGAGAGCCCGGCAAGCTACCGAGAGTATTCGATATGCCAAACACAGTAACAACAATAACAATGAATAACTATGAAAAAATTTTCCATTTATTGAACACTATTCTAGGCTCTTAGTACTTTCACAGCATGGCTTTGTTTTTTCTTATTATGCTATAATAAATACCATAGTCTTATTTTTAGATGAGGAAACTTTGATTCGGGAACAGGATTTAAAATTTAAGAAATGACTGCTACAAAGATCTTATTCCTGGTATTCAGAGACGTGTGGCTATTATTTTAAAAGAAATTATGTTGAATAGGAAAAAAATACATGAAGAAAGGTGAGGAGGTTTACAAGAAAAGAACTTACATAATATTCCCAGGTAAAAGTTTGTTCGTTCAGAACACAACTTTTCAAAACATCAGATATCACTGCACACCAGTAAGACAGCACACAAGAAAAGGAAAAAAAACAACCAGTGTTGTGTGGATATGGAGGAAAAGGAGCCCTCATACAATATTGGTGGAAAAGTCACTTGGCTCAGCCAATTTTTTGGTTTTATTTGTTTCAAATTATGGCTACATCCATCTGTGCTCAAGTCTTTCTCTTGACTCTGTGCTCAGGGATCATGGATCACGCCTGGTGGTGCGAACATGCAAATGTGCCAGGAATTAAACCAGGTTCGTCCATGTGCAAAGTAAATACTTCCCAAGTACTATCTCTCTGGTTCCATGGTTCAAATTTATGTTTTTGTTCCTAATTTTTGTCCACAACTGGTGATGCTCAGGGGTTTCTTCAGTCTTTGCACTTGGGAATTACTTACAACCATTCTTAGGGTAGCATTGTCTGTAGCACTGTCCTCCCATTGTTCACCAGTTTGCTTGAGCAGGCACCAGTAACATCTCCATTGTGCGACTTGTTACTGTTTTTGGCATATCAAATATGCCATGAGGAGCTTTTCAGGCTCTGCTGTGCAGGTGGGATACTCTCATTAGTATGCCAATCTCTCTAAGAGAGATGGAGGAATCGAACCCAGATCAACCGCATGCAAGGCAAACACCCTACACACTGTGCTATCATACCAAATGATATTCTGGGGATCAAAGCCTGGTCTTCAGTTTACAAAGAAAACGCCCTCCCCACTGTATGGTTGCTTTCGGCCCGGGTTCAAACTTATTGAAAATAAAATGGTCACTCCTCAAAATCTAAGAATTGAGCTTTTATGTGGATGCAGTTCTACCTTGGGACATCTATCCTAAGGGCCCAAGACCTCTCATCAGAAAAGCATTAACACCTCTATGATTATTGAAGAATTATTCACAATATATAGTTTTCTTGAGCCCAATTGTTCAAGAACAGATGACAAAAAAAGAAACTACTGTACATATATACAGTAGAATATTATTTGGCTATATGGGGGAAAAATCTGAAAATTTACCAGTACATGGATGGGTCTGGAGAGATATGTTTAATAAAATCATCCAGAGGAGAGAGACTTCTACCGAATGATTTCTCTCATATGAGATATATCAAGAATACTAGTGGGAATAACAAAGGGCCAGGGGACTCGTATGGAGTTGGGAATGGAAAAACTTCCCCATCTCCCTGGAGTTCTGGCAACCTGTCATTAGTGCCCAGGAACTGCTTTTGGCATCACAGAAGCTCATCAATGGCCATGATCCAGAGACTCACAGAAATATTTCTTAGAAGAGAGACATACAGAACAATATGCTGCAGAGGTGTTTCTGAACCCCAAACTCATCATCCAGTTAAAAAAATTAACCTCAACTTTATTACTGTATTTAAAATTTTAGAACTCCTGGAGCAACATCTCATACTTTACACAACTGATGTACCAAGAGTAGCACACTGCATTTGATAGGGTATAAAGTAGAAGGCACCCAGTATTGTGGAGGAAATACACACACACACACACACACACACATACATGCATTTATGTTTATACAAGCACACAAGGCTCAACCTTTAACAACATGTTAGTAATGTTTTATACAAGAACTTGCTGGCTCCAGGGTGAAATACAATGCTCTTCACACACTTTCCTCTAAGGAAACTGTTTTGGATCAATTTAGTAGATTATTCATAACAAGCAATACAAATTAAATTATTTAGGTCCTGCTTAGGGGTAGGGTTTGGGATTGAAATATGGTGGTGGGTAAGTGTAAGGGTGGTGGGTTTCATGTTTTAATATTAAATGTAACAAATTACTCAAAAACCTTATAAAAATAAAATCAAAGAAAAAAATCTAAACACTAATAAAACAAAGGGCCAAAGGTAACCAAATTCCGAGTTCTGGTCTACAGAACTGAGCTTGTCAAGGCAGGGAGACTGGGCAGAGTAGAAGGACTTGAAGATGTCACAGTCTGGCAGTGGTGAAGGAACGGGAACACTCTGGTGTTTGGTGTCGAGCTGACACTCGGTATGCATGAAACCCTATCATTAACAGCGTTGTAAGCACTGAAGGACTAAAATTTGAAAACCAAAACTTAAATGAATTCCATCTATTATTAGGGAAAAACAGATTTTACCCTATGCCCTTGGTGGCTCTTACCATCTCTCAGTGTTGAAGCAATGGAATTTTATATTATACAGACCCAAAATAATTATGGCTATAGTTGTCTAGAATTGAGAAGGAGAATGGGTCTTACCAGCTGATGCACTATAAGAACTCTTGTCAAGAGACCCTTTCAAAATTCTAATGACTTTCAGTGCTATTCCCCAGTCTTCCCCCTTAATTTTTATTTCACATATAATTTTAGTATAATAAATAAAAAGTTTCATTAATATCTGCCATTGATAATTAAAACAAAAATGTTCTCTCATCTATCCTTGATGGTTTGTGAAAAAAATTGAACAATGAGGAGTAGATAATACAAGGAGAAAGAAATAACCTTCAAATCTTAGGAATACCAGGAGAGGGAAAAGAAAAGAAGCTCCTGCCCCTGAATAAACTGTCTTCAGTGGGGCTACCTAAGAGGGGGACAGGTTGAGTTTTGCTCCCTGCCCCAAGCAGAACCCCAGCAGCCTAAAACCTCCAGAACCTAGCCTGCATACCTGAGTTCCTTCATGCGTGAGGCTTGTCTCAGTATGTGGAGAGTGACCTTGAGCACGGCTGTGGCTGGGTTCTGGAGGTTTTAGGCTGAGATCTCCAAGCCTGCTCAGATCGGGACTAGGTCTCCTCCACCCATATCCCCAGTTTTCAAGTAGCTTGGCAGTCACACCCACAATGCCCCCAGTGACATGTAATCTCACCAATGGTCAAGATCCAGAGACTATGAAACAAAGCCCCTGAAAGAGAGTGACACAGTATTTCCTGAAGTGCACAGCCACGAATAACCTCTTATACTACAGCCCATTGATGTACCTAAAACTGATGTACCTAAAGTAGCATACATGTGTTTGGTTTTAACACAATTGCTTTTTGCTGTCTTCTACACGGGCTTATATGGACCCAAAATGAAATACAAAAACCTTCACACACTTCCCTCTTATGGTGGTGGGAAGATGCTTGTTGGTTGGGTGGGTGTTTAAATATTATCTGTAACGAACTATTGTGAACTACTTTATGAAAATAAAATGTACAAAAATCACAAAAAAGGAGGTAAGGTTACTGGTAGAAGAAACAACAACTGAATACCCATCAAATAAAGAGTTAAAATCCAAGATATATATGACACTGGTAGAACTTAACAAGAAAAAAAATCATCCAATCCATCGAAAAGTGGGGACAAGAAATAGAAATGTCCTCAAAGAAGAAATCTGAATGGCCAAAAGGTACATAAGAAATGATCTGCATCACTAATCATCAGGGAGATGCAAATCAAAACAATGAGATATCACCTCATGCTGCAGACTGGCAGACATTAAAAAGAACAAGAACAACCAGTGCTGGTGCTGATGCAAGGAGAAAGCGACGCTCATTCATTGTTGCTGGGAATGAAGACTGGTCCAGCCATTTTGGAAAACAATATAGGCATTACTCACAAAACTAGAAATTGAACTCCTATTTGACCCAGCAATACCACTTCTGGGAATATACCCCAAGGGCATAAAAACACATGGCAGAAGTGCCAGCTGCATTTTATGTTCATTGAAGCACTATTCACAATAGCTAGAATCTGGAAACAACCCAAGTGATGGAGAACAGATGACTGGATGATGAAACAATGGTACACCTACACAATGAAACACTATGCAGCTGTTTGGAAGACTGAAGTCATGATGTTTGATTATAAATGGATGGATATGGAGGGTATTGTGCTAAGTGAAATGAAATAGAAGGCAAGGGACAAGCATAGAAAGACTACACTCATTTATGGAATATTAAAAATAATAGTATGAGACTAATACACAAGGACAGTAGAAACATGGGCCAGGAGGATTGGTACACAATTGGAAGCCTGCCTCAAGCCCTGGGGAAGAAGAAAGTTCAAATAGAGAAGGGACCACTCTGACAATGGTAGTTGGAAATGATTAGTCTGGAGAAGAACCGTGTGCTACTTTATTCACAATAGCCAGAATCTGGAAACAACCCAAGTGCCCAAGAACAGATGACTGGTTATAGAAACTGTGGTATATCTACATAATGGAATATTAGGCATAAGCTGTTAGGAAAGATGAAGTCATGCCATTTGCTTATAAGTGGATTAACATGGAGAGTATCATGCTAAGTGAAATGAGTCAGAAAGATAGGGATGACAGAGAAGGACAGTACTCATTTGTGGAATATAAAATAACATACTATGTAACTTTCACAATGACAATAGAGACAGAAATATCACTCCCTGGTTGGAAGCCTCATGACTTGGAGAGGAAGGCAACTGGAATAGAGAAGGAATCACTAAGTCAATGATGGTTGGATAGATCCTTTGGGATGGGAGATGTGTGCTGAAAGTAGATAAAGGACCAAACGTGATGACCTCTCAGTGTCTGTATTGCAAACCATAATGCCCCAAAGTAGATAGATGTATGGGGGAAATTATCTGCCATAGAGGGAGAGGAAAGGGTGAGATGAGGAGAGGGATACTGGAGACATTGTTGGTGGAAAATGTGCACTGGTGGAGGGATGGGTATTTGATTATTGTATGACTGAAACTCAAACATAAAAGCTTATAACTATCTCACAGTGATTCAACAAAATACAAACAAACAAAAAACTATGTGCTACTGGTGCTGGGAAATTACATTGGTGGAAGGATGGGTGTTGGAACATTGTATGACTGAAACACAAGCAATTTTGTAATGCTCTATCTCACAATGATTCAATAATAAATAAATAAATAATTAAAAGAACTTTGTGCTGAAAGTAGGTCAAGGAAAAGCCATGATAAAAATCCAGTACCTGTGTTGAAAACCATAATGCTCAAAAGGAGAGAGAGAGAACAATGCATGCTATAGAGGCAACCTGTGGGGTGGGGGGTGGGGTGGAATTATGGAATATGGGACATTGGTGGTGGAAAATGTACACTGCTGAGGGATGGGCGTTGGAACAGTGTATGACTCAAACCCAACCACGAACAACTCTGTAACTGTGTATCTTGCTGTGATTCAATTTTTAGAAAGGAAAGCAACAACAGTCAAGATCTTTCCCAATCTCTCTCAAGAGCTTCCTGTACACTAGATTTAGGAGGCATGAAGAATATTAAACAAAATTGACTCAAACAAAACAATTCCAAGACACAGACTATTCAAAATGGTTAAATAATAGACAAAAGAAGACTATTTAAAGCAGCAAGAGAAGAGAAAACAGATACAAGAAGAGTAACATAAGAATCACAATAGGTCTTCTAAATGACATCTTACAAGTCAGGAAAGAGTGCAATGACATATTCAAAGTACTGGCTGAAAGAAACCTTATAGCCTAGAGTCACTACTCTACAAACTTATCATTTAGACTTAAGGTTGGGAGAAGAACCTATTCAGACAAAGAAGTGCTTGGAACATTTCCGACAATCCTGAAACACTTACTTGCAGAGCTCCTATAAACAGCAAATAGACTTGCAAGAAAACAACTTGATTACACAAAAACAAACATACGCAAATGTCAACACAGCTCTTTATGTAAATAGTCTCTCCTGGTGTCAATGGACCACACTTCCGTATAAAATGTCACAGAGTAGCTCAGGAAAGAAAATCCATCCGTTTGCTGAATATAGGAAACAAACCTAAAATAACAGGTTAAAAACTTACTTAAAGTGAAAGAATGGAAAACAATCATACAGTCTAATGGAAGAAAAAAACACTGGAGCAACTGTACTTACTAAGACCAAATTGCACTAAATGAAGGGTCAACAAAATTCATAAAGCTTCTGATCACAAACCCTTTGAAAACTTTACTTTCAGAACAAGAAACAGATTGACAAATCATAACAGTAGTGGGACACTTCAACACACCACTTGTGCAACTGTACAGATCAGTTAGACAGAATATCAGTTAAGAGACATGAGGCCAAAATGAGGAGCAACAAGAATTATGTTGTTGGACATATAAAGGGCTCTGAATACCCCCATGCTCTAAACAGTACACATTCTTCTTTGATATGCATGGAATGTTCTCTGGGATATCACATGTTAGGGCATAACACAAACATACATAAATTTGCAAATATAGAAGTTGTACAAACTACCTTCTCAGACCACAATACCAAAAAAGTTGAAATTAACCACAAAAAGTAGATGGAGAAAACTCTTAACACTTGAAAACTGAGCAAAATACTGCAAGCTACTGAGAGTATCTCGCCCCCACGGCAGAGCCTGGCAAGGTACCCATGACATATTCGATATGCCAAACACAGTAACAACAAGTCTCATGATGGAGACGTTACTGGGCCTGCTCAAGCAAATCGATTAAAAATAAAATCAAGAGACAAAACTAAAGAAAATGAAGAAATAGACTCTTAGAATCTATGGGATACAGCATAATCTGTACTGGGGAAGAAATTCATAGCAATTCAGGCCAACATTAAGAAAGAAAATATACAATCTAAAGATACATCTCAAAAATCTGGAGAAACAGAAACACATGCATCCAAAAAGTAGTTGGATGGAAATAATAAGTACCAGAACAGAAATCCACAATATGGAAACCAAGAAAACAATTCAAAGAATCAATAAAACCAGGAGTAAGTTCCTGAAAAAAATAAACAAGTTATGTGTACCTTCAGCTATATTCCTGAGGAAAAGAAAAGGAAAAATGTCCAAATTAATCAGATCATAGTTGGAAGGGGAGAAATTACAATGAAGCCTACAAAAATTCAATTTTAATGAGAGGTTACTAGGAACAACTAAGAAATGGGTACATTCTTAAGTCACATAACCTCCAATGTTGAACAAAAAAAACTTAGAAAGCTTTGAAAGTGGAATCACAAGTAAGAAAATTGAACCTATAATTATTAATCTACTAATTACAAAAATCCAGGCCCAGAAGTGTATACTAGTGAGTTCAATCAATCACAATCACAATCACAAATCATCCTGTTAATCATCGATTGCCTCGAGCAGGCCCCAGTAACATCCCCTTCATCCTAGCCCTGAGATTATATTCAAGGCTCTTTAGGAGAATGAGACCCATCATTGTTACTGGTATTTGGCATATTGGGTACGACACAGGGAGTTTGCCAGACTCTGCCCTGTGAGCAGGCTACATTCGGTAGCCTGCCAGTTTGTCCAAAGTAGGAATGAGATAATAAGATGTTGTAATAGGATGTCGCGCGGCCGCAAATGCAGCTGCGCGGTTCCAAGAGCTGGTTTTTATAGTCTCTGAGTCTTGGCCATAGATGGGATTACACGGCGCCAGGGGGCCAGTTGGTGGGTGTGACCCCCGCCTACTGGAATTTGGAGGATCTGGGTGGAGGATGCTCGGCCCAAATCCGAGTAGGCTTGGAGATCTCGGCCCCGGAATCTGCGTGACTAAGTCCCTCTGCCAGTACCTTCATGTGTGCGGAGAGTGGTCTCAGCATGGTGGTGGCTGGTCCTGGAGATCTTTGGCTGCTGGAGCCCTGGTCGGGGCAGGGAGGAAAGCTCAACCCGTTCCCCTCCAAGGGGCCCCAGCGGCGAGGACAGTCAGGCACAGGGGCAGGAGACTGCACTGTTCTTCTTCCAGGAGCTGGTTTTTATAGTCTCTGAGTCTTGGCCGTTGATGGGATTACACGGTTCAATCAAAGCTTCAATCAAAGCTTCAAAAATTTGCAACACTTACTTATTAAGCTCTTCCAAAATATTAAAGACACAGGAATCATTCCTAAAACCTCTATTAAGCAAACATTTCACTGATACCCAAAGCAGACAGAGACATTTTGAGAAAATAAATCTTCAGATAATTCTCCCTGATGTATATTTATGCAGAAATCATTAACATAAATTTATATAATCTTATCCAACAACACATCAGAAAATCACATACCCTGATCAAGCGGGATTCATCTCAGGGATGCAAGGATGGTTAACATATGCAGGTCAATTAACATAATGTAACGCATTTGTAAAATGAAAGATAACAATCATATCACTGTATCAAATGATGAAAGTAAATCTTTTGACAAAAGCCATTTTAAAAAAATTAGTGGATGGATATATTTTCCCTTAAGATAGATAGATATATAGATAGATGATAGATGGATAGATAGATGATAGACAGATAGATAGATAGATAGATAGATAGATAGATAGATAGACTTGCACACAAGATAAATTCTTAACAACATGTTACGAATCTCTTACAGATGGGCTTAATGACTCCTGGGTGAAATACAACAATTTTCACATACTTTCCTCTAAGAAACCTTTTTTGAATCATTTTTAGCTAATTATTCATAACAAGCAATGCAAAAGAAATTATTTTGTTTCTGCTTGGGCTGGGGCAATAGTACAGTGGGTAGGGCATTTGCTTTGCACATGGCCGACCCGGCCAACCCAGGTTCGATTACTTCACCTCTCTTGGAGATCCCGGCAAGCTACCAAGATTATCTCGCCCACATGGCAAAGCCTAGAAAGCTACCTGTGATGTAATATGCCAAACACAGTAACAAGTGTCACAATGGAGATGTTACTGGGCCTGCTTGGGCAAATCGATGAACAACTGGAGGACACCGACAGTAACAGTGACTGCTTTCGGTACAGGGTTTAGGGTTTGGGATGGAAACATTTGAAATACAATGGTGGGAAGGTGTAATGGTGATGGATTGGTGTTTGAATATTAAATGTAATCAAATACTGTGAACAACTTTATAAAAATAAAATAAAATTTAAAAAATTAGTGGACAAGACTTCCTCAAGATAATAATGGCTATCTATAGCAAATCCACAGCAACTATCATTTTTAATGATGAAAAACTAAAAAGGTTTCCCTCTGAGATCAGTATAGTACAAGAATATCTAATGTCTCCACTTATATTCAGCATTGTATTACAAGTCCTAACTATAGCTATAAGGCAAGAAAAACAAATCGAAGGACCCAAATTGGAAAAGAAGAACTTAAGTGATCATTATTTGCATATGATTTGATGATATACAAAGAGTACTCTAAAGATTTCACAAAAAAGCTCCTAGAAACAATAAGCCAAACAGCAAAGTGACCAGCTACAAAGTCAATACACAGAAATTGGTTGCATTCTTATATACAAAGAAAAATTAGAGAAAGATACAAAGAAACCAATTTATTTTAAAATAAATCCCAAAATATTGAGTATCTAGGAATCAACTTAACAAAACAGATGATTGATCTATGCCATGATGACCTTAAATCACTTAAGAAAAAGAAAAATAAATTGAAGAATATCCCAAGCTTGTGGATCAGAAGAATCAATATGGTTAAAATGTCTAACTACATAAGCTATTACATAGATATAAAAAGTCCCATCAAAATTTAGATGACATTTTTCTAGGACCTAGAAGAATCAATGGTACAGTTTTTGTGAAATTGTAAAAGACCACAAATAATCAAGACATACTGTAAAATAAAGTATTGTGGGGTGTTTTATTACTTAATTTGAATCTGTATTTTAAAGCTATAGTGATCAAAACTGCCTAATACAGGAATAAAGACAGACTTTCTGAATTCAATAGCCTATAGAAAAATCCTATATGTATGTGTGGACAGTTAATTTTTTATAAAGATGCTGAGAAAATGAAATGGAGTAAATAAAGCCTCTTCAACAAATGTTGCAGAGAAAATAGGATAACTGCATGTAAGAAATTAAAGGTACATTAATATCTTAGTTCTAACACAAAAGTCAATTCAAATCTCAAGATCAAAGACTTTGATATCCAACTAGAAATTATAAAGTACATTTAAGAAAACATAGAATACTGGATGTCAAAGGTGTCTTCAGTGATCTGATATCACTAGCAAAAGTAACAGAATAAAAAATAAACAAATAGGACTACATAAAATTATAAAGCTGCTTCATGGCAAAGAAACATGACTAAAACTAAAATACAGCTAACTGAATAGAAAATAATATTCGTATTCAACACATCAGATAAAAGGCTGATATCCAGAATATATAAATTATTCAGAGATCAATAACAAATTCAAAATCCCTATGAAATGGGGAAGGAAATGAACAGACACTTCTCAGAGGAAGACAGATGGCTGATAGGCACATAAAAAATGCTCCACATCACTTATTAGAGAAATCCAAATCAAGATGACAATGAGATATCTCACACCAATAAGATTGGCATATATCAAAAATAGTAGGAACAATCTGTCTTGGTAGGAATTTAGTGAAAAAGGAAATCTCTTCCACTGCTGGTGGGAATGTTGTCTGCTTCAACTCTTGTGGAAAAAATTATGGATAGTCTTCAGTAAACTTGGAACGGAACTGCCATGTAACCCAGCAATTCCACTTGTGGACAACTACTTCCAGGACTTAAAGACATCGTTATTCATTGCTGCACTTAGTGCCACAGAGGCAAGGTGAGATGGGGGGCATGGGGGGGTAGGAGGGATGCTGGGACCTGTGGTGGTGGAGGATGGGTGCTGGTGGAGGGATGGGTACTTGATCATTGTAAAACTGAAACCCAAACACAAAAATTTGTAAGTCATGTACCTCATGGTGTTTCACTAATAAAAAAAGAAAAGAAAATATATAGAATCAACCTAGTTGTCTAACAAAATAATAATGAATAATAAAGATGTGATATATATACACAATAAATACTTCCCAGCTGCAAGGAACAATGAAATCATGCAATTTTCTGCTGCCTGGTTGGAAATGGAAGATATCATGTTGAGTGAAGTTAGCAAGAAGAAGAAAACACAGGATGATCTCGCTTCTTTGTGGTATATCAAATACTGGATGAAGAAAAATACTGTGCTAAAGAGGGGATGATTTATATCACCCTTGACCCCATAGATTAGAGAGGAGAAGGACATTGAAGGAAATAAATTAAGTTGGGAAGAAAGAAGAGAAAGGGAAGTAGTGGGTGAACAGGGGTTATGACTTCAGCTATACTGGTGTTGTGGAGAATGTATAACTATTATCCAAAACACAGATGCATCAATACTGAAAAGGGAAGATCTATGCTGCGAACACTGGAACTTTGTAAAGTGTCTGTCAGGGTGGCAGGTGTGGTGGGGCATGGGAACACTGGTTG
Source organism: Sorex fumeus (assembly GCF_029834395.1). Classification (NCBI taxonomy): domain Eukaryota; kingdom Metazoa; phylum Chordata; class Mammalia; order Eulipotyphla; family Soricidae; genus Sorex; species Sorex fumeus. The sequence goes on from NW_026606083.1 coordinate 1,705,943, forward strand.
AGGGAAATTGACATGGTGGTTCGATTGCTGTTGAAATGTTACATTCATAAAACTCAACTATTAATAACTGCAAATTATTTAAATAAAAATTAGAAACATTAAAACAAGATTTCTGGAACCCATAGCGCTTGCACTGTTTTCCTTGCTTGTTTATATTACATAACAGCAGAGAAATTCTTAGGTGCCTTTGTAAATTTTATTCTTGCAGATGCTAATAGTTCTGGGCAGGGTAGGAAGAGCAAAGGATTAATAAACATTAGAAAAGTCCATTTGCTTCTAGAGGAACAGAGTGCACCTGTCCCAGACACAGGAGATGTGAGCCAAGCGTCTCGGAGCAGCCCAGCCCTTGAACTAATGACTATTCCAAGCCGCCAGGTCACTTCCTGCCAATTTGTTGTGAGCTTCTAGGACAAGGTCTGAGCAGTATTTGCCAAAGCTTGATTTGAAGACTACTAGGAAATACATGTTAATTTTACAGACTTATGGATATTTTAATTTAAATTTTTAAAGTCATGTATTTGTATGTTTGGTTTTGATATTAGCCCACATCAAGTGGTGCACAGTGACTGCTCCAGGTTTTGTACTCAGCGATCATATCTGGTAGCTCTCTGTGGATAATTTGGTGCTTGGATAGGACATAGGCCTCCAGCACACATAGCACACCCCAGTGTGTGTGTGTGTGTGTGTGTGTGTGTGTGTGTGTGTGTGTGTGTGTGTGTATGAGAAAGAGACAGAGGCAGAGACACACAGAGACACACAGAGACACACAGAGAGACAGAAATACAGAGACAGAGAGATACAGAGAGACAGAAAGAGAGAATTTTTTCCTTGGCATAGTAATGTTTGAGTTTGTTCTGTTTGCTTCTTGCCTGTTTTCTGAACCACATCTAGTGATGCTCAAGGTTACCTCAACTGCTTGTTATTCTGAAAGAAGTGACTCTTGATTTGTTTAAATTTTTCTTTACTAATAAGTGATGCCTATATATATTATACATATTGATTAAATATGTATATTTAGATAAATATTCATATTTATTAAATCTTTGCTTTTCCTCCTTTTATTGAAGCAAAGAATTTTTTGTTCTAAAATGAACTCACTTTAGTTTTAATGTTATTTTATTTATAAATAAAAAAGAAGTAAACAATATGTGGTATATAATGATGAAAAGTTATTTGTTACATGGGTGCAGAAATAATACAGCAGATAGGGTGTTTGTTTTACTTGTGGCTAACCTGGTTTCAGTTCTCAGCAGCCCATCTGGTCCCCCATGCCCCAGAAATTATCTCTGAGTGCAGAACCAGAAGTAAAACATTGACTACTTCCAGGTGTGGACATCAAATGAAAATTTATAAAAAAAAAAAAAAAGAAAAAAAGAAAAGAAAAGAAAGAAAAGAAAAGAAAGGAAAGAAAAAGAAAACTCTTTCTTGTATGAATAATCTTGACAGGCATTCAAGAAACAGCTTGTAGTTGAATTGACGTAAAATTTCTCTATTCTCTAATTTCCTTTTAGGAATAAAAGCCTTCTGGAATTGTACTTTCTTGAAATGTTGAACTTGTTTTCAGTTTGAGAATATCTGGATCAGATATTTTTTTTCTTTCACAAATGATAGTAATTTAAAACAAAAGAAATATTATTTCTCTAGAAAACTCAATACCTGGTACAATAGGTGTTTACTAAATTAAAGGAGCCAATTAGTATCTTAAAGTGTCTATTATTGATGGAGTGTGTAAAAATTGAAAAAGCACAACAGCGTTGGAATTGGTACTGTTTGGTGCCCAGATGCCTGAGTTGGGTGACCAGGAATACATATAGGAGATGGACTATGATTCATTAAATTTACACTTAAATAACAATAAATGAAATTTTATGATTGATCCATAAAATGGTCTTATTTAGCTGATACTATGTATTTCATAAGCAAATTCAGAATAATCATTTTTAGGGCTATTGAGCATCTAACCTCACACCATCTCTCATGCCAAAATGAGATGTCAGTAGTGCTGTTGATTGGAGTCCGCTGTAATACAAAAAAGTGTGGGAACTACAACTAAACTTTATGACCTCCAGACTACCATCAGCCAGGTGTGAGTATGACAACTAAGTGTGTTTGATCCCTGGTCACCTCATAAATAATAAAATAACAAAAGAAAGGGAGCAAAAAACCCACATAATAAAACAAGACAATATAATGTTAAAAAATAAGTCTATTTAAACTAGTTATTCACTTTGAAACATCTCATTATGTAACTCTAAGAAATACATTTTATTTACTGTTTTATTTTTTAATGTTGCTATTCACTTTCATGACTTCTCACTTTTGTCTCAGGAGCTTTTCCTTCATTTGCTCAAAGATAACTGTTACTTTAACAGTGAAATCAAATCTCTCAGCTTTCTTGCCCTCTGTGGTCAGTAAACTTAGCCTAAAAATGTAATTTTACCAGCATTCTATTTTACAAGAAAATGAAACAAGAATGAATTAAATAAAATATTTTCTTTCATTTCAGTAAAACTTTTGTTTGGATCCACAGCACTTCTTCTATTCATTTCTTCTATTCACTATCTCTATTCATTTTTATTGGGTTTATCCATAATAGTAACATGCCCAGAAATAAACTTATTACTCCAGGCCCTAAGCCAAGGAGAACCTGGGCCTTTATTTTCTTTGAGAGAGAGTTTGAAATGTTTCTGAGGTAACCCAATCTTACCCCCTCAATATCCTAACTAAACAGGCAGAATCTGTTTGCGTATGTTAACATGAACACAAGAGAATGTGTGCTTTCTTAACTTTTTTTGTTTTTCTATTTCTTTTTGTTTGGGGTCTACACCCATAGTGTTCAGTGATTACACCTGGGTTTTTGCTTATGGATTAGTCCCAGTGGACATAGGAGGCCATAAAAGTTGTTGGGCAAACACCCTGCACTTTGTATTATCACTCTGGCCCAATACTATTTTTCTTTATACAAATTTACAACTGGAAAACAAATAGTATCCTCTGCCCAGATCTTAGATATGCAAAGTGATGTTGAAAAGGTAGATCATCAGTGTTATATGATAACACCAAGTCAGATCATTTTTCATACCATGATACACAACATACTTGTACACACAGAGGCACTCCCCATATGCAGAAAGGGAGAGGTGCTACGTGGTACAATTTTTGTTAATTTCAGAAGACAGTTATTTTTACATCCAGAATAACCCGAGGTCCAGTTTTCTTGCAATATTTCCCTCTATGCCTATTCTTGCAGTATAATAGCCCTTTGAGGGCTCTCAAATTTGTATTGATTTAGTTGTGATCTCTTTATGTCCTTAGAAAACCTCTTCATTTCTTTCAGTCTTCATCAAAGGGTTTGAACACTATCATTTCTAACATTCTATTAGAAATAAGGACTACTTCAAACAAAGAAGAAAAATAAAACAGTGAGTTTAAACAAAAAAAACTTCACTGAAATCTATCTCATGGTAATATAAAATTTATTTTTGAAATCATATACTAGCCTTTCTGGATATCTGTGTTTACCTGATCTTATACATCCTTAATCTTATATGGTTATATAAAGATATGCTCTAATGGAAGCTTATTTCTTTCTCTTACTTAATCTGTCTTTGCATGAAGCTGGGTATAGGGGTTAGAGTAAGTTCAGACAAAACTTTCTCACTCTGGAAAACCCTGTCAAATAAGGATATTTCCTCAACCAAGAAACCTTTGCTATTATGAAGCAGAGGTGATGTTCACAGCCTTCACTTCCAACATTTTTTTTACTTAACACAAATATTAAAGTGTTAAAGGAGTAGGGTCTTAATTTCCATGGGGTTTTCACTAGGCTGACACAGGCACATTTTTTAGTAGACTATTAAGGTGGGGAAACTGTATAATTTAGATTATTCTCTGTCACAAAATATTATGCCTAAAATCTTGCATGCCAAAAGTGTAATTTACCATGACAAAGTTAGAGGTTTCATGAGTGTAAGAGCCATTTTACCAGGGATATAAATATTTTATAATATTTATCGTATTCGGAGTTATGTGCTACCATTTTGCAACAGGTCTAAAAAACCTCTGGATCTAAATGCTACTTGTTCCCACTACGAGTCTTGAACTTAGATTTCAAATCTGTCATTTCACTTAGAGAAAAAGAACACTGTCATTTCACTTAGAGAAAAGGAACCCTGGAGAGAAAAGACTAAATTCCTGCCCATTAACTACTTAAAGAAATCTATAAAGTTCGGAATTTAAGAAGAAGGCCATTACAGAAAGATAATTTGAATCCAAGATATTTTATCTGTTGGTAAATACACAACTTGAAATTTATACTGTTGAAAAGATATTCAGGTCTACAAATAGAAGAGGAATTTTTATAAAATGTTGTTTCTTATGTCCATGCAAAGACATTGGTATTAATTACTCTTGAGAGAGTTATTAATTTATCTGAGGATAGTTAAGTGCTATTAGGATACAAATCTAGAGCCCAATCTCTCCACAAGCAGATTAAAGAGTTAAATCTGTTTCTAGGTGGTACAATTAAGGAGAAATTGGCAGCAATCTTTCTCTGGAAGCACTAGTACCTTAGACCTGTACATAGTGAGAAATCAAATACTTGAATGTGAAAAATACGAATGAGATTTTGAGTTCTGCAACAATACTGAATATAATTTATATGTTATGTTCTCTCAGATTCTTCCGTTCTTTTCTTATCTTCCTCCACAAATTAATTGAACATTGTGAGTTCATAGATGTAAGTTTAGGATAAGAATTACTGTTTTGTAAAAAAAATGCAGTTGTAGCAAGTGATCAGTCTCCATATTAACATGCCAGGAACAAAGAGGAAAACATAAGAGAAGAACATAGCTACATAAGAGAAGTAAGCAGAACATTTGTTATTTTTCCAAGTTTTGGGAAAGCAAAAGATAAATGGGAGTATTTTTCATGAGTCAATCTCATTACTTTTCTGGAGAGTCTTTTTAATGCTAAAAACATAGATTTTAAAGGTTGTCTTTAGTGAGCCATAATATTCTAATTAAGAATGCTGTTTTCAAAAATAAAAGTGAAGGTAAAAACAGGTTTGAATCTTGACTATTAATGTTCCCTTTGGTAATTTACTTCTAAAATGTGTGATTCTTGGTTTTGTTTCTAAAAAGTGGAGATAATTATACATTAATATCATAACTCATTATCAGATTAAAAGTGTACATTAAGAACATAACACTGGTGGAGTTCATGCCCAATTCAATCAGCCTAATCAGTGGCTGAATAAAGAGCAGTACTCCTACATTAAAAAAATAATATAACACTGAACTTAACTTACTAAAATTGGTATTCATAAGAATTAGAAGAGCTTGCAACACGGCTCACATGGTAGAACTCATGCCTCGCATGCATAAGACCTTATGTTTGATCCCTGGAACTATGTGTCTCCTCACAACACCCCCAAGTGTGGCCCTGGACTCAAATCACCACTAGACAGAACTTCTGCAACAGCAAAATAAACTAGCAGCAGATGAGACCTGGGAAGCTATTTCTAAGTCGAGGAGCCCTTCTCAAAGGAACTCATGCACTTCTAGTAGGGCTGGACTCTTTCCCTAGAATAAGTAGGGCCTATGGGCTTTGTAGTCACAGAGACTAAGTCCTATTCATTTTAGCATTCAAGATACTACAGAGTACCTTGGTGCCTGCAAAAGAAGGAAACTTTTATAATATTTACGTGTAAGTTTGCCTCATTTGGAAGAACTCTGTACATTAGAATAAATGTGTTCATTATTTTTAGTGTATCAACAAAAAGTAACAATGTTAATTAAAAATGTTAATAAGTGTAAAAATAAACACTGTTGACGAAAATGATTTCTGTCGGTTATATGTCAAATTTTTATAAAGGAACTATCAGGTATATCACTATTAAAATTGATCCTTCTAGATATTTAATATTCTAATTAAGAAAATATAGCGACATGTTCTAGAATTTGGTAATTATTTTTTCAAGATCTCCAGCACCAATAATAGACCAAAGTATTTAGATACACAATGTAATATTTTACTATTGTAACAAATATATAAAAAATTTAAAAAACACAAAGCAAACTTATTAATATGGGAGAGTTTCTGAATATACTCACAAATCATGGGGGAATAACTCCATAAGGAAAACAGCTTTAATAAAGAAAACAAAAGTTATCTTTGCCTCATGCAGTTCTCAGGAGTTTGTCATGGAGGACTTTGAATAAATCCAAACTCCTAAATTTTTGAAGGTGGATGGTAATAGGACACATAATTCAGGGTTCCTGTTGTTGTTTAGTCATAAGAGGTCAGAGTAAGTGCTGCAGGGAATTCCAGGTCCAGAGGTGGAAGGATTTGCCTTGAGTGCAGCCAACACCAATTCAAATCCTACCCCACACAGCACAGGTGTCCTGAGCACTGCCAGGTGTGGCACTACCCCTAAACGCCCTAAGAAAACACCTCCTAGTATTTTGGTGGGGGTCCACACCAGGGGTGCTTGGGTTTACTCTTGGTTCTGTTTTTAGGGCTCATTACTGGAAGTGCTCTGGGAACCATTTACAGTGTGTTTTGTTTTTAGGGATCATTCCTGCTAGTGTTCTGGGGACCATTTACAGTATCAGGGGGCAAACCTGGGTTTGCTTCATGCAAGGCAAGTGTCATACCTTCTGTACACTTTCTCTCTCTCTTTCTCTCTCTTTCTCTCTCTCTCTCTCTGTCTTCCCTCTCTCCTCTCAGCTCTAATTTTTAAGGAGATTATACTGATTACCATTACTGCTGAGAGAGAGAGAGAGAGAGAGAGAGAGAAGAGAGAGATAAAGAGACATAAGTTAAAAAATTACCTTGAATCAGCAGAGACAGGCCATGCCTCCCTGTCTCCCCACCTACCTGGGGTCCTGGCTGTCACGATCTGCCTCTGGGCATCATCTCAGCACATCTCAGTGCATCAGTGGCCTTGATTCAGAGACACAGCAGTGAATTCTGGAAGGTAGCAGCTCCCCCACGATCTCTCCAGACCCCATACTGAGCCAGTTCCACCAGGACACATCAGATGGAGCGGGTGTGCCCTCTTTGTCCACTCCAGACGAAACACCGGCGGCCACGAGATTGCAGAAATAAAACCCAGGTATGTGGGTTCCAGGACTAAAACTCCAGACCACACAACAGCATTGGAGATGGGCTATCCTTCCCCGTCTTCCCTCCCACTTGGGGATCTGGCCATCACACTCCACGAGTCATACCAGTGCATCAACAGCCTTGATCTGGAGACTCCAAAATGAATCTCAAAATGGTTTAGCTCCCTAAAAAGATGTCTCTGGACCCATCCATTTACAATTTTAGAATTCTAGAAGTGCGTGGCCACAGAAGTGATCACTCAACTTCTCATGATATTCATAATAAACAATAGAAAATAAATTATCTAGTATCTGCCTGTGGCAGACAGGCTTGAATGGTATTGGGAAAATTCGAGCAAACCGTAATGCCCTAAAGTAGAGAGTATGGGGAAAATTGTCTGCCATAGATGCAAGGGGAGGGCTGGGATGGGGGCGGGGTGGATACTGGGGACACTGGTGGTGGAAAATGTGCACTGGTGGGGGATGGGTGTTCTATCAATGTTTAACTAAAGCTCAAACATGAAAGCTTTGTAAGTATTGCTCACAGTGATTCAATACAAAAATAAAACAAAATCATTAACTTGAATCCTGCCAAACCCAGTTTGATTCCCTGCACCATAAATGGTGTCCCCTGAACACTATCAGGAATCATTTCTGATTACAGAGCCTAGAGTAACTTCTGAGCACCACCAGGTGAGGTCTAAACTCCCTCAGTCCTCCCCACTTTCTCCCACCAGTGACTGAAGCATTAGATACAATTTATAAAGTTGGGTACTTCTGAATTACACAGGTTTCAGGAAAAGATTTTCTGTTCTAGTACAGCGGGTAGGGCATGCGCCTTATAAGCGGCCAGCATGGCCGACCCGAGTTCGATTCCTCCGCCCGCCCCTCTCGGAGAGCCCGGCAAGCTACCGAGAGTATTCGGTATGCCAGACACAGTAACAACAAAGTCTCCAATGGAGACGTTACTGGGCCCGCTTGAGCAAATCGACGATCAACGGGAGGGCCTTTACCTTTACCTTTTTACCAACCACTTACTACTTTGTCAATTAGAATTCAAATGTCTAATGCTCTTGTAGTTCTCTCTGGCCTCTCGTTATTCTTTCACATCCGAACTGTTGTTTAAACACTTTAAATAACCCTAAGGTAGTTGTCATTTTCTTTGTATGTCATAGCTTAATATCTAATATTTTTGTTGGATAGTAAAGTAAGTAAAGTAAAGGCCCTCCCGTTGATCGTCGATTTGCTCGAGCGGGCCCAGTAACGTCTCCATTGGAGACTTTGTTGTTACTGTGTCTGGCATATCGAATACTCTCGGTAGCTTGCCAGGCTCTCCGAGAGGGGCGGAGGAATCGAACTCGGGTCGGCCATGTTGGCCGCGTGTAAGGCGAACGCCCTACCCGCTGTGCTATCGAAACATGTATATTTATTCCTGGAATTTTAAAACATACATTGGGTATTTAATAAATAGATATTAAAGAAAATGACCTTTTCCCTCATGTAATCAGTCCTTTCTTATTATTAGCAAGTTTAAAAGCTCCAAGAACTTTCAAGAATGTAGGTTTAGAACCTATTTGGTTTGGATTCAGTTTGTGTACTGAATATTTCAAATATTCCAACTCATTAATTTTCATAGTGATCTTATGAGGTAAGGTAGTATTACCACTCATTTTAAAGATGAGGAAATTTTAGACACAGGATATTAAGATGCTAAGTCATTCTGCAAAGAAGTAAAAAATTTTTATTAGAACATCAGCAATCTTGCTCCAGATTTCCTTGTTTTAACAAAAATAATATATTTCATCTAATAAATCTTGTTACAATCAAAAGTAATTGCATAAAGCACATCAGAATTTAGCATTATGGGATCAGGAACAGAGAATACTTATAAAAATGGGAGTAAACTATGAGCACCTTTGGGTGTAGTTCTCAAAAGAGAAACATAGTAAAGGACTTGGCAGGTTGTAACATGATAATGTGTTGCACAGGCAGACGTATGGGAGGACAACTGGAATTAGAATGGACCATGCTCCTATCACTGTCAGTAGGAGTTAGAACGGTCCATGCTCCCATCACTGTTGGTCGGAGTTAGAACGGTCCATGCTCCTGCCACTGTTGGTCGGAGTTAGAACAGACCATCACTGTCGGACGGAGTTAGAATGGATCATGCTTCCATCACTGTTGGTCTGAGTTAGAACGGACCATGCTCCATCACTGTTGGTCGGAGTTAGAATGGATGATAATTCCATCCATGTCAAGAAATTGGTCAGCAACCACTGCCTGGGCGTTCTATGTTATATAACTAAAACATATTTATGACAAGGATTTATACAAATGTAGGTATAAGGTTATTAAGAATAGTTGATATCAGTGGTCTGGAATTTCTAGGTAATTAGAAAAGCTACAGAATAGATAAAAAGTAAAAAACAAAAGTAAAGCACTCAGCTTTACAGCTGGCAACACAGCAATGGAAAGAAGTACATTAGACTTATAAAGCACATAACCATCAAGATGTCCACTGTGGAAGCTACAGAAACAGTATAATTTCTCAGTTAGTATTAGCATTAAATATTACAGTGAACTTTTGGTGGGGCCAGAAGAGCTAATATTCTTATTGCTTTTTCCAGAAAATGTCTCAAAATTAGACATAGTTGAGCCTACAGATGGAACTTACAATATTTACTTTTTACGCTTTATATTTTTGAGAAGTGACTCTCCAACTGTGCAATAAGCCCACTAGAAAATAACTGATAGTATTCAGGAAGCCTTTTGTAGGATGGATCAAACCCTAGGCCCTGTGAATGTCAGGTATGTGTTCTTCATTCATATTCGTGTGATTGATATTTACTTTCTATAGTAACTCATTTTCTAATGAGGTAGTTCTTCCAAAAAGAAAGTATGAAGTCCACAAGGCAAGTAATAGTGATTGAAACTTGTGGTGGTGTATCTGACAGGGAGGGTTAAAAGGATATTTGATAAAGGAAACAGAGCTGCAAGAATAATGGGGGCAGTGAAACGGAGACAAGTGATGATGGAAGCCTAGACCTGTTACAAATGTAAATCATTTAAAACAATACAAAACGGTCCAGCAAGAAAGATGATTGTCTCAATAAAAGAGCATCATCCAAACCACCCTTTCTACCATCTCTGATTAGTATGTTTAGCTATAAAGTGAAGGAAGGTTAGGCTGTGCCAGAGATATTTATAGACTTTAAATAGCTGAAGAGCAAGGCTTTGAATGACATTTGCATGATCCTTTTCCTAAGAATAGAGATTAGAGAGGTGGAAGATCAAGGTAGTCAAGAAGTTCCATCTCTGACATTTCTAATTCAAGACAAGGTATAATGATAATTATTTACATTTGCATAATACTTTATAAAGCACTTTCAATCATTATCTTTTTAGATATTCAAAACATTTTTGTGATACAAACAGAAATGATGTTATTAAAATCCTTATTTTCCAGAAGCGGAAAGTAAAAAAGCTAGATTTACTCACTTCACTTAATCACTTAATCACTTAATCCCCGTTATTCATCGATTTATTCGAGCGGGTGCCAGTAACGTCTCCATTCATCCCGGTTGCGTGCTAGCGTAGCCCAATGGTATCTGTTCGTTTTAGGAACATATAGAGCCTCAAACCGATCATTTAGGGTCTTGACGAAGAAGTCTGACCATCTTATAGGTGGGCGTCCACGTGATCTTTTGATGTCTCGTGGAATCCAATCAGTAATGGCTCTAGTCCAGCGGTTGTCTGTAAACCTCATTACATGTCCAGCCCATCTGATTTTTGATGTCTTGGCAAATGAGACAGAGTCCCTGATTCTTGAGCGTTGACGAAGATCAGAACTCCGGATTCTATCTCTCATTTGAGTGAATCGTGATATTCCAAGCATAGCTCTTTCGATTCCTCTTTGAGAGACCCGAATAGCGTTCTCATCCTGTTTTCGTAGGGTCCAGGTTTCTGAGGCATATGTTAATGCAGAAAGAACAGTGGATTCAAAGAGATGTGCTCATAGCTGGAGGTTCTTTGTCCTTTTAGTTATTTCTTCAATGCTCTTGAAGGCATTCCAAGCCGCTCTCTTCCTCCTGCGTAACTCAGGTGCCAGGTCATTCATCATGTTGATTTCTCGACCTAAGTATATATAACTGTTGCATTCGGAGATGGTGGTTCCGTTGAGAGCGAATGGAGCGTCAGGAACAAGGCTGTTTCTCATAAACATTGTCTTCGTAAGATTCAGCTGTAGTCCGACCTTTCCACACTCACGGTCAAAGTCCGCAAGCATTTGTGTCGCTTGGCTGATGTTTGGTGTTATTAGAACGATGTCATCAGCAAAGCGGAGGTGGTGTAGTTGCCGACCATCTATCTTCACTCCCATGTTTTCCCAATCTAGTCGTCGCATGATGTTCTCGAGGGTGGCACTGAAGAGTTTTGGTGAAATGGTATCACCCTGCCGAACCCCTCTCTGGATATGGATGATTACTTCTTTGTAGAATGGTGAGATCTTGGTAGTGAATCCGCAATAGAGCTCACGAAGGATCCTGATGTATTGAGTTTGTATGCCCTGATTGGCTAGGGCTTCCATGACCGCTTCCGTCTCAACAGAATCAAAGGCCTTCTTTAAATCAATGAACGTTAGACAGAGCGGCATCTTGAACTCCCGAGATACCTCAATGAGCTTGGTTATTGTGTGGATATGGTCAATGGTACTGAATCCTTTTCGGAATCCAGCTTGTTCACATGGTTGTCCTTCATCTAGTGTTCTGCTAATCCTATTCAGGATGACTCGAGTGAATAGTTTGTAGATGACAGACAATAGGCAGATTGGGCGATAGTTGCCAATGTCGTGGATGTCTCCTTTCTTGTATAGTAGTACAGTCTTGCTGGTTTTCCATTGGGATGGAACCTTGCATTCAGACAGGTAGCGTGTGAAGAGTCGAGCTAATGTATTGATGAGTACTGATGGTAAGTTCTTCAGGTGTTCAGGTCTGATCTTGTCTGGGCCAGGTGCTTTTTGTTTCTTTACCGACGAGATGGCATGTTGGATTTCGGAAGGGAGAACATTGGGAACGACATATCCATCATGTGGTATGTGGGATGTGGGCAAGTGGATGTGGCTATTAAAGAGATCTGAGTAGAAGTCATGAATAATCTTCTCCATTGCCCTTCTGGAAGATGTGATAGATCCATCATGATGTCGGAGGGCAGTCATCTTGGTTTTGTAGTTGGTGAAGGACAGGCGGGCATTACGAATGTTTTTTCCAGCTTCTGCTGCATCTACCAGTACTGCTGCTCTCCTGTTTTTGAGGTCATCCTTGATGGCTTTTCTGCACTGTTTTGCCAGTTCGGACGTTTGCTTGTGGTTGCCTGAGGCACGTGCCACGCCACGTTGGCGAATAAGTTCGAGAGTGTTCGAAGAAAGACGGTTTTTTGTGGTTATCTCTCTCTTGGCATTCCTTGCACAATCATGGAGGTGCTGAATCATTCGATCGTATTCCTCATCAATGTTGTCAATGACGGCATCTTCCCATGTTGCTGCAACAGAGCCAAAGAGTTCCCAGTTGGTGGTTGTTCTGGGAGTCTTCTTCTTAAACCTTGCATTCTTTTCTCCTCGTTCTGTGAGGTAGAATTTTGCACGAAGAAGACGGTGGTCTGATCCCGTTTGGAATTTTGGGACAACAGCAACATCGGTTAGGCAAAACCGCCGATTGAATATGATGTGGTCTATTTCATTGTGGAACCGTCCATCAGGAGACTCCCATGTCCAACGTTTAGATTCAGCCTTTTGTAATTGTGAGTTACCATGGAAGGTTTTGGTTGACATGATGAACTCAGACAGTCTGTCACCTTGTTCGTTCCATTCCAGGCCATGGGTTCCGATGTGGAGTTCATCGACTGATCTTCTTGGTCCTATCTTGGCATTAAAATCACCGACAATGATCTTGTAGAAGGTGTGATCTTCTTTATAGAATTTCTCCAGCTCCATGTAGAATTTCTCAGTTTCTTTTTCACCATAACTGGATGTTGGTGCATAGACAACAAAGATAGAAACTGCCGGTAGTGAGCCACATTTATTCAAGTGTAATCGTCCGATTCGGGTTGTTAGGCATTCAAATGAATCAATGCTTGTGACTAAGTTTGTGTTGACAAGGATACCGACACCACCGACGCCTCTTTTATCACATGTTCCAAGGAACAGTTCTTCTCCAGTGTCGAAAACAGCATGATGGGATTGATGTCTTCTCGTTTCGGTCAGACCAATGATGTCGTACTTGATCTTTCGTGCTTGTACCATAAGGTCTTCAATGGATGCAGCAGATGCCAGCGTACGAGCATTAAAAGTACAGACAATCATTTTTGTTTTTCTGCGTTTTGGCAGCCCATGTCTGCCTTGGTGTTTTATCAGCTTCTCCTTCCATATCCTTCTCGACTCTGCATAATCAGGGTTAGGGAAATGAGATCCATTTATTACTGGATTTGGCATATCAATTTGGTCTATTTGGCATAGACCACGGATAGCTTGCCAGGCTCTGCCGTGTGGGTTGGATATTTAAGGATATTTAAGATTTACTCACTGGAGAAAAAAAAAACGAAGTCGATACAAATCTGGAATCAAGCCTTTCATTTCTCATCCACTGTTCTCTCTATAAAAACATCTCTACCGATTTGTCAGTTAATCAAGGAGTGGCTCATACTTTTAGAAGGGAAGTCTTATAAAATCTTTAGAGACTACCCATTGTTCATCTTCTTTCCATGGAGATTTTATAAAGAAGAGAAATTATATCATACAGAATTACAGTTGGAATATCCTGCACACAGACCTTAGCAGTTCTTCAGGAGTTTGTAAAAAGGCACATTATTATACACAAGATCATGCTATTCTATTGAGAATAAGTGAGTAGTAGTAGAAGGAATGCACTTCTAACAAAGCCAATTGGAAAAGTTTGTGCAAACTAAGTTTTAAGATCACATTTACAGGTACTTGGGGATATATTTCATGACAATGCCCTACAGGTACTTGGGGATATTTCATGACAATGTCTGAGTGAATGGAGCAGAAGGAAGGAGAACAGGGAGTGAGACAGGATCAGTTCCCTCCCATGAGGCAGAGAGCTTGAGAGGTTTAGCTTCCCACAAATTCTATGTAAAATTCTTTACACAATATGTGATATGACAAGATGAACATGGGTATATTATCCACACGTGACATGGTGTAAGTTTAAGGTATATGACTCATTTGATAAACTTGTGTAATGCAATTTTATTAACATGTAACTTTAGCTGACATCTCTATTATATGATAAAACTCACTTCATAAGAACATTTAAGATAAAGTTTCTTAGCAAATTTGAAGTATACAACATTGTTGACTGTAACACAAAGCTGTGAACTTAGATTTTATTAGTCTTCTAGCTGAATTTTGTACCTACTGATGAACATCTCTCCAAATCTTCTGCCCTTCTTTCCCTAGTCCCAAGTGACCTTTATTCTGCCTTATTTCTTAGTTGAACATCTTAGGTTCTACATACAAGTGATCCCAAAGAGAATATGACAACATTTGACATGTTTCACTTAGTGGAATGTGCTGAGTCCATCTAAGTTTTTTTTTAAATGTCAGGACTTCCTCCTTTAAAAAAAATAGGGGCGAGGTTGCTCAGCAGGGTCAGTGTGGAGGCGCCTAGCTTGGCTTAGCCCGGAGGTGAAAGCCTGATTAAGCACTGCACAGCCAGAGGGTGCTTGGGCTCCGGACAGTGCAGGTATGTACTCTAGTAACTTAAAAATATATACTTAACATTTGAATATCTTTCATTATTATGGATGAATATTATAGATTTTAGAAAGATATACAGACAGGCAGATAAATAGGACATCTTTATTCATGTAACTTAGGGGTACTAATATAGTCTCTATTTGGGCTATTGTGAATAAAAAGGTAAAGGTAAAGGCCCTCCCGTTGATCGTCGATTTGCTCGAGCGGGCCCAGTAACGTCTCCATTGGAGACTTTGTTGTTACTGTGTCTGGCATATCGAATACTCTCGGTAGCTTGCCAGGCTCTCCGAGAGGGGCGGAGGAATCGAACTCGGGTCGGCCATGTTGGCCGCTTGTAAGGCGAACACCCTACCCGCTGTGCTATCGCTCCAGCCCATAGTTTTGCAATAAATGTAGTGTTAGTATCTTTTTGACATTCTGATTTAAATCCTGAAAACTTCAAGGTAAGTATTCTAAACTTTCTTTTCAGTCATATTGCCATGCATTACAACCCTATTGATATAAAGTCCATAACTTCCTCTGCAAGTGCTGTGATATCAGGTGTTCAAGTAAAAGGGTGAGGGGTTGTCTGTAACAGAAGGATATGTATCCTAATTGTATTTATCTGAGGAAAATTCCAAGAGAAAGTAATCTCTAAAATAACCAGTATTGGTCAGAGAAATTTGGTACACAATAGATCTTATACTTATTCTTGGTTTTCAAAGATACACAATTTGGAAGAAGAGTCATAGAGGGAGGAGGGAGCAAATATTTTAATTAACTGGATTATGCTGTATCTTTACCTTCACCCAAGCATCCAAGTATCTAAAATATCTGTGCTGGCCTCTTGTGACAGTCCGCCTCTCCACTGATGAACATACTCAGTATATTAGAAAGAGACAGACCCTCAGGCATTCCTCAAATTACCCTCAGTGGCACCTTGTCTGAGAACCTGCCACAATGACACTGTGGACCTCAGGTTAAGGTGGTTATCAGAATTCAGAAACCATGAAAGAGCTGCATCTCAAAACTTTAGAATAGGCCTTGCAAATTTTGTCTGTATTCAAATTACCAGAACAACCAAAATAGTTGTTCTGAAAACAGTTTAAAAAATTAATGTATCATTGGTTGCAATAGTATGGAATTTCTGAGAACAAGCTTCAACTCCGTCTGCACTCTGTAACACCACACTCACCCCCAAAGCTCAGGCCACCATATCACTTAACGGACCCTGTCCCCATTCCTCCTGGCTGTCTTTCTCTTTTCCTCTGTTAAGCATCGGTTTTATTTTTGTTAATTAGCTCACTTTAAAGACTTCCTATCCATATATGGTGATTGTCTTTAACTTCTGGAAATTTGAGTCAAATAAAATCAAATTTCTCACATTTAATCACTAACCCAAAAGTTCAGATTGTTGTCCCAGATGCAGCAGATATTTCTAATTAGTTTTAGATCATTGCCCACACACACTCCTTTGGCTATATGTGCTAGAAGAAACTGCACTTAATTGCCAATGGTAATAAAGTTTGTACCAGCAAATATCACTATTAAAATTCTTGAACTGTTTCAAGAAAACATTGCAATAGTACTAAACCTGGTGAAAAATGTGGTTGTTTGCACTTTTTTTTATATACACTCATATAAGTAGCATGTTATTACAATTTCTTCCACATATTCTTAAAAATGAGGTGAAGTATGTATTTCCTATTCAATTAAAGCTAAAGTTACTTGTTTGTGCTATAGTTAGATAAATTAAATTGCATCTTATCCAAACAGAATGAGAGAAAATAGACATAATATTTCAAAGTGAATTTTTAAAAATCAAAAGGGAAAATCAGGATAAAAAAATGATACTGAAGCTTAGCAGCAATGTATTAAAGATAGAGGACTCTTACCAGTCAAGAATTCTGTAGAATAAATCATTTTTATGACAAGGTCACTTTTGCTATCACTAAGTAATCAGCAGAAATTGAGTTATGGATCTTAGAAAATGTGAAATGCTTTATTTTCATTTTATAGCTTCTGTAACCAAAACACACACGTATGAGTAGGAAAGAAGGGGGTGGGGATAATATTTATTGCTCTGCTCTTCACGTTCTTGTTCTATGAACATGAATCTTGCTTAATGTCTCTATGTTGCTTAATTTTTACTCTGAAGAAGTCCGTGTTCTCTCTCAAACATCTGCTTCTCTCCTCTCCCCTTAAATCTTTCTAAGTAAGTTTCCATTAAAAACTATCCTGTGTTTTTAATTAACCAAAAAGAAAAAGAAAAGAGGAAACTAAGATAATTAAGTAACTACAGTAGTGGTTAATAAAGTGAAAAGCACCTTTCATAGGAATCTTGAAAGGCGAGTGTCACTGGTCTGGGTCAGGCTTGAGGCAAACCCACCTCTGAGAGCTTTTGCACTGCCTTTCCATGCCCTGCCGCCCCTCAGCAAAGAATGTTAACTCTTATTTGATGAGCCTGATAATGCTGAGAAATGTGGACATGTGACCTAGGAATCAAACAAGGGTCATTTGATCAGAGGGACTTTCCAGTATCTCAGTTTTTAAAAAAAAAAAATTCATTAGAGTATGTTGATTGATATTGTGAATCCCCATTGATCATAGAACAGCTATATAGTTTATTCTATACTAGGTACTTTAATTTGATCAATATCTGAAAGTAAAGCTATTATTAGACTGTATACAAAATTATAGATATACTGAAGTCAAATTAAGTCACTTCCACAGTCAAAAAGCTTTTACCTTTAGATTTAAAGACCTCACAGCTTATTGCTGATTTTTCACTGAAAATTCCCTACAGCTCTACTGAGAATTTTAATAGCTTTTTTAGTCTGAACAGTTCTTTTATACTTTGAAATTCTAACTTATCCTGATTTCTAACTACTAAGCGAGCAAGCCTGGACATTTTTGTATTCTTCACAGTACAAATGATGATTTGTCACACACTATTGATGCATGCTATGTAATAGTAGCACTTAAGACAAAGAGATTCTGTAAACAAGCTTTGAAAAGGGGATTCTCATTGACCATTCAGGTCTTCTGCATGCAAATCATGTCCTGGATCCACTGTGCCATCTCCCTGGCTATCTCTAAGTGTTTTATAACAAAGTGCTTTATCAAGGAATTTCACTTGTAATTCAATTTGACTTACATATAGTATAATTTTCTAGCAGATATTTTAAAATATTTTACAAAATAAAATACCTAAAGAATTATTAAGAATAACTTACTAATATTATTTTATACTTAATTGATAATAAAAATTTGTTGAAAGCAGTTTTTATGCAATGATGAAATGTGGTGAATAGTCTCTGTTAAGGTAAAATTAGTCAAACAGGGTAGTTCAACATAAACACGAAGCTCTAAGGGTTCTCTGAATATTACAATATTATAAGGGTTCTCTGAAAATAACACCCTGCCTCTACTTCCAGAACCAACAAGGATTGGCCTCAAGCCAAAAATAAATTAATAAAAATTAAATAAATCAAAATCATTTTCCAAGGTTTATAAAATTCTAACACACAGTTTAAACAATGCAGTAAGAAAAGTCTCCTCAATAAGTGGTGTTAGGATTGACACATGCAAGCCTGTAAACTAGACAATAATTTAATGCCAGACACAAAATTAGCTGAGAGATGAATTAAAAGCTCACATGTAAGAACATATTTTTGAACATATTTTTAAATGTAGAAGAAAACATAAGTGATAGAATTCTTGAAATTCACTTTAGCGATATCATTGAGAACTTAGCTACAACAGCAAAGAATACAAACAAAATAAATAATCCCTACTATATAAAACAGTATAATGAAAAGAGCTATGATCAATGAAAAATATATTCTACTGAATGTTAAAATAAATGTGCAATGTATACATCTGATGTCTACAAAGAGTTATATTCAAAGTATAACAGTATCTCAGCAAACTCAACAAAACTAACTCAAGCAATCTAATAAAAATGGACACAGGATCTTTTTTTTTTCTTTTTTTTATTAGTGAAAAACCATGAGGTACAGTTATAGGCTTACAAATTTTGTGCTTGGGTTTCAGTTATACAATGATCAAGTCCCCATCCCTCCACCAGTGCCCGTCATCCATCCCCATGGGTCCCAGCATCCCCCCCACCCTCATCCCCCCCCCCCGTCCCATCCTGCCTCTGTGGCAGGGTATTCCCCCTTGTTATCTCTCTCTTCTTTTGGGTACTGTGTTTTGCAAGAGAGGCTTTGAGTGGCAATCATGTTTGGTCTATCGACTACTTTTAGCATGCTTCTCCCACCCTGAGAGGGCCCTCACAACACCCTTCATTTGGTACTCTCTTCTCTATCTGAGCTTCCTTTTCACCTAGAGCCTGTGGCTGGCCTTCCATTCATGGAGCAAAATTCCTGGTACTAATCTCAGCCATTCCTGTGTGTTAGTCTCCCTTTTTGTTGCTTTATGTTCCCCAGATGAATGCAATCTTTCTGTGTCTATCCCGCTCTTTCTGACTCATTTCACTTAACATGATACTTTCCATGTAGTACCACTTGTATGTAAATTTCATAACTTCATCTTTTCTAACAGCTACATAGTACTCCATTGTGTAAATGTACCAAAGTTTCTTTAACCAGTCATCTGTTCTTGGGCACTCAGGTTTTTTCCAGATTCTGGCTATTGTAAAGAGTGCTGCAATGTACAAACAATTGCAGATGTCACTTCGACTATACCTTTTTGCCTCTCTGGGATATATTCCCAGGAGTGCTATAGCTGGGTCAAATGGCAGATCAAATTCTAATTTTTTGAGAGTCGTCCATACTGTTTTCCAAAAGGGTTGCAGGGTCTTAACAGATGTTACACGTCACTGTAAAATCATCTATATCACAATTTTAATGAAATGTAAATATATGCAATAATAAAATAGAACCTTAAACCTGTGAAGATGACAATCATGAAAAGATAAGAAACAGAAATTGAAGGAGAGGATGGAGAAAGAAAAGTCTTGTACTCTCTTGATGGGAAATAAATCAGTATAGCCATTATAAAAAGCAGGATGATGATTTCTGTAAACATTAAATTTATACTTTATACAGTACATTTTCCCAGCTCTAGGCATTTATCTGTATAATAGTAATACATTAATTTGAATATGGATAAATAAATGTTATGTTCACTACAGAATTATTTATAATATTTAATATTTGGAAGCAAACAAGGTTTCCAATATAAAGTAATCAGATATAGAAGATATGTACACAAGAATAATACCTGGATATAAACAAATGATAGAAAATCTTCCTATGCGCATCAATTTAAGTTTTAATTAATTTATTTATTAATTTAATTAATTAATTTAATCATCATTAAAACTGATGATAACAGTCCCTGGAAGGATGCTGGAATAGGGAAACAGTAGCCTTAGCTGTATTTTGGGTTATTTTCTCTGCTCACTTAAAGAAGCTAAGTCAGATTTCTAGGGAAAGTACTGAGTACATTTTTTTTCCCTGAAAAGTGTGAGTAGGTCAAATAAGTTTGGACAACTCTGTATTCTATATGTGTACTATACTAAGTAAAGTAAGTTAGATAGAGAAATACAAGCACCATACACTATCACTCATATATGGTACAGAAAGAAAAAAAAACAACAAAAATTAAATTAAACTATTGAAATGTAATACTAAATTAGTGATTCTCCAAAGAGTGAAAGGAAGTGGGTCAATGTAGTAGAGGGGGGTCAACTACACCAGGAAAGTTTGGATTAAAATTTAGTGTTAAATAATATAAATAGTATATACATATGTTGATTATAATCACATATACCTGAAACTTATATGATACAATTATGCAATGTTACTTCAATAAAAATGCTTTCATCAGGGGCCGGAGTAGTAGTCCAGTGGGCTGGTGCTTGTCTTGACATGGCTGACCTGGCTCTGATTCCCAGCATCCCACATGGTCCCCTTATCCTGTTAGGAATTATTCCTGAGTATAGAGTCAGGAGGAACCCATGAACACTAGTGGATATGGACCCTCAAACAAGAAAAGTTTTAATTTCTTTATGAAGGAATGCTGGCTGTGGTGAGAGTAATTATATTGACAAATTTAAGACATACTCACTTATGGAGATGCTGCCCTAAATAACATTGGAAATAAATCATTGTAAGGTAAGATAAATTTACAACAGAAAATAAGTATAATTCTGCAGAAGAACACTTACATGGTCAGGAAATTTGTTCCCCATGGAGATAGGGTTTGATGTTGATGATACAGGCATAGAATGGTTCTTTATGCAGAACTAAATATGTAATAGAATCTCACAGGAGTGGTAGGATCATAAAAGATGAGTAGGATATAATAACCCATATGCTGAGATAACATATCAATAAGAACTCATGCTCAACTCAATGTGGAAACAAATAGTTACATATAGAATTTATAGATAGGTATTGATATGGGTTATTACTTTTACGTATATTTCTTTCTCTGTCAGTTGAAAGAGCCAAATAGCAAAAGACAAATCTTATGCTGAGATACTGATGTTTCTTTGTTACCTTATTTAATAAAAATAACAGGAGCTTCTTGGAGACACGACTTACAGCAGATATACAAGATAAACCTGGATAGTTTCCACTACTGTAAAAGAAGACTAGTTATACAACTATAATCACAAAACACAGCTAATAGTGTATCAAAGGGACACATGCCAATTGAAACAAATCCTGATGAACATAACGGATGGTAATTTTAATAGCAAAATTAAGTGTTATTTAATTTTAATGTGAAATAAATAGTTACAAGTCAATATGATACAAGTAAATAATTAGATTAATAAGAGGGATGAACAGATTAATCTTCCTTGTAAAAGAATTCCAGAGAATTTTATGTAAGCATTCTACTTTAAAGGAGGAGAAGTCAAACATTCTAATTTTTAAAGGGAGATTATATGGAGTTACTCCCTTTCCAAAAATAAAGTACAGAGGTCAGTATAGAAATCTATCTTTTAAAAAAGATGGGTAGCATCACCCTCCCCAACTTCAAACAGTACTACAAAGCAGTAGTAATTAAGAAAGAATGGTAGTGGGCTAGAAACAGAGTTGAATATTCTGTCACAGACCCCCAAATATATGACTACTTAATCTTTGACAAAGGAGCAAGAAATGTGAAGTTGAACAAGGAAAGCTTCTTCAACAAGTGGTCCTGGGAAAACTGGATAGCTACTTGCAAAAAATAAACTTTGACCTCTGTCTAATGCCAGGCACAAAAATCAGATCAAAGTGGATTAAAGACCTTAATATCAGACATGAATCCATAAGGTACATAGAGGAAAATGTAGGCAGAACTCTCCACAACATTGATGGTAAAAACATCTTTAAGGATGAAACAACACTGATCTTGCAAGTGGAAGCAACATGAACAAATGGGACTACATCAAACTAAGAAGCTTCTACACTTCAAAATAAACAATGACCAAAATACAGAAAGAGCCCACAGAATGGGAAAGAATATTTACCCAATACCCAACTGATAAGAGATTAATATCCAGGATATACAAGACACTAGTAGAATTGTACAAGAAAAAACCTCCAACCCCATCAAAAATGGGGAGAAGAAATGAACAGAAGTTTCCTCAAAAAAATAAATACAAATGGTCAAAAGGCTCATGAAAAAATGCTCCACATCAATAACCATCAGGAAGATGCAAATCAAAACAACAATAAGATATCATCTCACACCAAAGAGACTGGCACACTTTCAAAAGAACAAAAGCAACCAGTGCAGGCATGGATGTAGAGAAAAAGGGACACTCTTCCACTGTTGGTGGGAATACCCACTAGTCCAGCCTTTCTGGAAAACAATATGGACAGTCCTTCAAAAACTAGAAATTGAGCTTCCATATGACCTCACAACACCACTTCTGGGAATATATCTCGAGGACGCAAAAAAGCACAATAGAAATGACATCTGTACCTATATGTTCATTGCAGCACTGTTCACAATAGCCAAAATCTGGAAACAATCCAAGGACCCTAAAACAGATGACTGGTTAAAGAAACCTTGGTACATCTGTCACTGTCACTGTCCTCCCATTGTTCATCGATTTGCTCAAGCAGGCCCAGTAACGTCTCCATTGGAGACTTTTTTGTTACTGTGTTTGGCATATAGAATACGTCACGGGTAGCTTGCCAGGCTCTGCCGTGAGGGCGAGATACTTTTGGTAGCTTGCCGGGCTCTCCGACAGGGGCGGAGGAATCGAACTCGGGTCAGCCATGCTGGCTGCATGCAAGGCAAATGCCCTACCGCTGTGCTATCTGTCAGGAGAGATGAAGTCATGAACTTTGCTTATAAATGGATAGACATGGAGAGTATCATGCTAAGTGAAATGAGACAGAAAGAGAGGGGCAGACATAGAAGGACTGCACTCATTTGTGGAGTAAAAACAACATAACATGAGGCTGACTCCTAAGGACAGTAGAGACAGTGCTAGGAAGATGGCTCCACGGCTGGAAGCCTGCCTCATGAGCAAAGGGAAGAAGGCAGCTGGAATAGAGAAGGGATCACTAAGAAAAAGATGGCTGGAGGAATCGGTCGGGATGGGAGATATGTGCAGAGAGTAGATAAAGGTCCAAACATGATGGCCTCTCAGAGTCTGTATTGCAAACCATAATGCCCCAAAGTCGAGAGAGATTATGGGGAATCATGTCTGCCATGGAGGCAGAGGGAGGGTGGGAAAGGACGGGTATACCAGGGATATTGGTGGTGGAAAATGTGCACTGGTGGAGGGATGGGTGTTTGATCATTGTGTGATTGTAACCCAAACAAGAAAGCTTGTAACTATCTCACGGTGATTCAATAATATTTTTAAAAAATTATAAAAGAAAAAAAGAAATCTTAATTTTAGGTGATCAAAATCAAGATCAACACCAACACTTAAGTTTCCTGACAAATGGATAGCCATCATAATTCTGGAACATTAAAATTTTTAAGAACTTTATAGCACATGGATTATCAAAATTAAGAAAGTTAATTTTAATTAAATTATGATGATTTAAATATAATAGCTTAATGATGCAATTATTTCCACATGCACCAACAGAAGGGTATTTGTCACTTCGCGTCAGAGTGCATTCCTCAGATAGCACCAGATTGCTGCTCTGCAGTTGCCAAGCAATTTCAATGTTCTTTATTTCATTTTTAACTTCTTAAATTAGAATGCATCCCTGTCTGCATGGTAAAACAATGTGCTCATGAAATACTCAAGAAATGGTAAAATAAAAATATTTAATAAAGTAGAAGGAAAATATCTTAATATGTAGAGGCTACTATAAAAGATTAATCGTAAAATATTTTTAGAGCTTCAGCTGTCCTTTAAGACACCTGATATCTGACATGAGACAGGTATAAATTATGGTGTATTCAAAGTATAAAACAGATTAGAGAGAGTACAAAAGTTAAAGTGCTGGTCTGGCTCTCAGTTGAGCCTTGGCACCATATATTGTCCCCAAGGCACTACCAGGAGTGATCCTTGAGCACAGATCCAGGAGTAATCCTTGAGTACACCCAGGTGAGGGGAAGGAAGGAAGGAAGGAAGGAAGGAAGGAAGGAAGGAAGGGAGGGAGGGAGGGAGGGAGGGAGGAAGGAAGGAAGGAAGGAAGGAAGGAAGGAAGGAAGGAAGGAAGATTTTGTGTCCTTTCACAATGTCCTTACTATATTTTATTTATTTATTTATTTTTGTGAGAGTATCTGTACTTTATGACACAAGTTGTTTCAGCCTATCATGAGTAGCTCCTGCCCCCTAGAATCAGTTGTCTTCAAGACATTCCTAGTAATAGAATGTAAACATTAGTTTGCAAGATTTGTTCATAACTACTGGGGCCATGAAACAGATTCAATAAACACACATTTAGCTAAGATGCTGGATGCTGGACTGTAAATAGAAACAGTGGCATTTGCTTTAAAGAAAGAATAGTATGCCATATTTTGTTCTCTTTTCTCTTAGGTTTGTCAGGCTCAGTTGAATATAAAGAGTTACTAATAGAGATGGGATGGAGCAATAGCACAGCGGGTAAGGTGTTTGCCTTGCATGCAACTGATTCGGGTTAGATTACTCCAGCCCTCTCTGAGAGGCCGGCAAGCTGCCAAGAATATCCCGCCCACTGGAAGAAAGGTGAGTGCCCAAGAACAGATGACTGGTTAAAGAAACTTTGGTACATCTACACAATGGAGTACAATGTAGCTCTTAGAAAAGATGAAGTCATGAAATTTACATACAAGTGGTACAATATGGAAAGTATCATGCTAAGCGAAATGAGTCAGAAAGAGAGGGATAGACATAGAAAGATTGCATTCATCTGGGGGATATAAAGCAACAAAATATGAAATTAATACCCGAGAATAGCTGAGATCAACACCAGGAGGATTACTCCATAGCTTAGAGGCCAGCCGGGTATTCTAAGGGAAAGGACAGTTCAGATAGAGAAGGGAGCACCAAATAAAGGGTGTTTGGAGGATCCTCCCAGGAGGGGAGATGCATGTTGAAAGTAGACTACGGACTGAACATGTTTGCCACTCAATGCCTCTTTTGCAGAGCACAATACCCAAAAGGAGAGAGAGAACAAAAGGGAATGACCTGCCACAGAGGCAGGGTGGGAGGGGGGGTGGGGGGGATATTATCCATGGTGGTGGAAAATGGGCACTGGTGGAGGGATGGGTATTTGATCATTGTATGACCGAAACCCAAGCACAAAGATTTGTAAATCTACAACTGTACCTCATGGTGCTTCACTAATGAAAAAAAAAAAAAAGAGTATCCCGCCCACACGGCCAAGCCTGGCAAGCTCCCTGTGATGTACTGATATGCCAAAAACAGTAACAACAAGTCTCACAATTTGTTGTGAGACGTTACCGATGCCCGCTCAAACAAATCGATGAACAACAGGAGGACAGTGCTACAGTGCTACTGATAGAGATGCTGAAGGGAAGGGAGAAGGCTGTTTTTAGTGTGTATCGATGAAAATTTTTCCTGCTCTATAGAACTCCAATCAACAATAAATTGTTCTCTGTTCTTTCAGAAAAAATGATATAAAATATTTCTAGGTTTAGATTTATAGAAATAATATCTGTACACACCACTTATCTACCCATACTTATAATTCTAGAAGTTCATCACCCTTGAAACCACACCCCCTGTTAACTTCTGTTTTATAACTATCATTTTTTTAAAAAGATTGGGCTGTTAGTTTTCAAAAATCAAAAGACACAGTGCATTTATTCAAATCAACTTCTAAAATGGTTTATTTATTTATTTGATGTATTGTGAAATAAACCCTTTTTGGTAATCTCACACATCAGCTTCAGATGGCTTCTACATCCTCTCCCTCCTCTTTAGCCTAACAGTCACTTTAGTCACTCATTGTATTTCCAAGTATTCCAGAATAATGCTGGAGCTTCCTCTCATCTATATGTTATAGGTATTCTAAGTTTCCTGGATACTTATATGTTCTGAATCTCAACTGAGTTCTTTGATTTACAGAAAATGTTCACTTCATAAGTGAAATCATATTACTTTGACAGCATTTCTTCAAGAGTGAGGTATTTGCATTATCATTTGACCTCACACTTAACTTTTGTAGTTCAGCACTGTGTGAAGTAATTTATTAACATATGAAACATCTCAAAATTCATGAAAAATGAACTCAGACCAATTCTTTGTTTTGGAATAGCTATTTGTATGGCATTTAGATCTGGAGAAACACAGAACAGCTGAGAAACAACCAAACTACCGTGATTATGATTTCTTTTGGCCTAGCTGTTTTTGCAGAGTTTATTTTGAAGAACACATGAAATAAAGGAAGAAAGTTTAGGAAAGGAAGCGTGAGGAAGCGAAAATAAAACATCTTTAAGATATACCTGAGTAACAGCACTGTTCATATATAATTCCAAAAGAGGCCAGCAGGTGCTCTGAGTATAGAAAGCAGATAACTTAAAATATTCTTTACATGTATATGTCTCACAAAATACTCTGCAAGCATACATCTTATGTTTGTTTATATATGTATAGATGTATATATATACACACATATATGTGTTTATGTCTGTGCTGAATTCCAACCATGATATTAACATTTATGTGCACATATAATGTTGAATACTCAGTTACTGAAACCAATGGTACAACACGTATCTGTGCTTGGAATTTCCAAGAAGGTTGTATTTCCTGGCTGTGATTCCAGTCATCATAGTTACATTTGATGCTCACAGATGGTTCCTTGGTTGCTTCCAACCAGGCCCATTTGTCAGGGAAATAGGTCACTAGTTCTGCTGTTCCGTGACTCTCAGAATAGTCCCTAGGTCCCTGCTAAGTGTGAGCAGTGAAGAGGACGTCCCCTGTCCTGACCGTATTCCAGTTCAGGCATAGAATCTGCCACCACAGGTGACCAGAATTCCGGGTCTGATCACTCTTCAGCTTAGTGAAACCTGTTGAAATTGACACACCAACAATGGTGAGATTCCGTACTGAGAAGAGGAATTAGGGATGTCTGAGGATGCCAACAGCATGGTCGCATGTCAGCAGGAGCCTGAGAATCACATTAGCAGAGAATTTGGATGCAGTCATATGATTTCTAAGCCTTCTTCATATGTTGTTTTTCATACAATTTTTTGAATTTATGCACTGAAAGAGTCTGACCTATAAAACCATAGATTTATTTGTGTTTTTGTCCTTGTATCATACTTATGAAAAATATATTTAGGTCGATTTAAAAATTCTAGAACTGGAACGCTGCACTGCAGCACTGTCCTCCCATTGCTTAGCGTGTCCACAATCCACCACTTTCCCAATATCACTTCTCGTCTGGTCATGTTATAGGCAACTTTTACTAAGTAAATTTCATTTCTGTTAGATACTTTACATGACTTTAAATGCATTGGCTCATTTCAGATTATCCATGTTACAGGAGACTGTATCTCTCCATATTCTTGATATATGGAACAATTTTTTTTAGCATGCATAGGTTAGTGAGAAATGGCTTTATTCACAATCACTGTCACTGTCATTGTCTTCCCGTTGTTCACTGATTTTCTCGAGCAGGCCCAGTATGTCTCCATTTTGAGACTTGTTTTCACTATGTTTTGGCATATTGAATACGTCACGGGGAGCTTGCCAGGCTTTGCCATGCGGGCGAGATACTCTCAGTAGTTTGCCTGGCTCTCCGAGAGGGGCGGAGGAATAGAATCTGGCTTGGCAGGGCTGGCTGTGCACAAGGCAAACGCCCTACCGCTGTGCTATTGTGCCAGCCCTTATTCACAATATGTATAGATAATTAAAATACTAATTCAAGTAACTCTACACTGAACAACTGTAGTTTAAACAAGTTACTGAGGAAACATCAGTTATGAAAAATGTCCACCTTCATCTCATGAACTATGCCAGAAAAAAGAGGTAAGCCCTTAACTCATACGATTTTATTTTTATCTTTGTAACAAATTTATCAGGTGAACATTAATTTCATGTTGTAGCTGATGAGTGAGATTTAGGAATTAAATATTGCTCAGAATAATCATGCTTGTCTCCAGCAAAATCAAGAATGAAACTAAAGTCTGCTTGGTTCCAAAGGCTAGACTATGGATTACTATGCTGAATTTCACCTACATTGAGTATAGATCTAGGTAACTTTTCTCATATTTTGAAAATGGAGTGAAAACATCATTACATATCTTTGGTTATCCGGCTGCTGTCTGTTCAATTAAGTACATGTTATTCATCCCATAGTAATATGGAGTAATCTCAAATCAAACTCAATGTTATGAGCTTATGTTCCAAAGATTTAACAGACTCATCATTAAATATTAAAATATCACAGTAAAAATATGCATTAAATATTAGGTATTATGACTTACATATTGCTTATTACTTTGTCCTATATATTTCAATTAAATGTCAGCAAAGTTTGTGGACTCAGATGTCTATTTATCAATTAATTTATTTAAAATGATACAATTTATAGAATACTATTGGAATAAAATAATATTAAATATTGGTAAGTGTTTCAGGAAAGAAAATAGAGTAAGAAAAAAAGAAAAAACTGATAGCACTGATTGTAGAGTGTTTGCTTTGCACATGGCCAACCCTGGTTCGATTCCTCTGTCCCACTCAGAGAGCCTGTCAAGCTACCAAGAGTATCTCGTCCACACAGCATGGCCTGGAAAGCTCCCTGTGGCATATTCGATATGCCAAAAACAGTAACAAGTCTCACAATGGAGACGTTACTGAT
This sequence comes from Sorex fumeus, assembly GCF_029834395.1. Classification (NCBI taxonomy): domain Eukaryota; kingdom Metazoa; phylum Chordata; class Mammalia; order Eulipotyphla; family Soricidae; genus Sorex; species Sorex fumeus. The sequence continues at coordinate 1,735,048 of NW_026606083.1, forward strand.
GCCCGCTCGAGCAAATCGATGAACAACGGGAGGACAGTGCTATAGTGGACAGATGGAGTTTGAAATGTCTATGTATGCCATAGGCTTGCATAGTTTTTATTTAATTTTCAAGAAGTCTGATTCTTATCTTTTTCTCTTCTTCTCTCTCTAGATAATAAAAACAACCCATATTTATCTAAGATTCTGGAAGATCCAGGTAATTAAAACAACATATAAAACTGTAGAATTGAAAAAAATTCTCATGAAATTATGTTTGTACTTAGAAAACATCTTAACCTTATTTTTCTCCTCGAATAAATAATGATACATATGATGTTTTGTGAAAATTGTATGAGTTAGTGTTTACAAATCTCCTTGTATAATGACATACAAAGAAAGGGAACGTTGGTGTTTCCTTTGCTCCTATAAATATGCTCTTCTGCAATCCTACACACGGTAGAAAAACATGGTTCCGTATAAACAGTGAAGCATTAGTATTAGCTTCACACCAGTTTACAGGAAACTATTTTGAATATTTCTCCTCAACTTCTCATAATCCTACAAATCAAGGTGCAATATTCCAGACATCTAGTGCCTATATATTTATCAATACATTTTATAACTTCACATTGGCATTTTGCATTTAGGAAATCATATAAAAATTAGCAGGATGGGAGGAACCTATTAGAAAGTAAGCAAGGAGATAAATTGTGTTCAAAGCAATCAAATACCTGATTTGATTTTTTTTTCCCCTTTATTGTATTTTATTTTTTTTTAAAGTCGTAGATTTACAATTTTTTGTGCTTTGGTTTCAATTATACAATGATCAGATACCCATCCCTCCACCAGTGCCCATTTTCCACCACCATGGATAATATCCCTCCCACCCCCATCCCCCCATCCCCCCATCCCCCCTGTCTCTGTGGCAGGGCAATCCCCTGTGTTCTCTCTCTCCTTTTGGGTGTTGTGGTCTGCAAAAGAGGCATTGAGTGGCAAACATGTTCAGTCCATAGTCTACTTTCGACATGCATCTCCCCTCCTGGGAGGATCCTCCAAACATCCTTTATTTGGTGCTCCCTTCTCTATCTGAACTGCCCTTTCCTCTAGGATACCCGGCTGGCCTCTAAGTTATGGAGTAATCCTCCTGGTGCTGATCTCAGCTATTCTTGGGTATTAATCTCATACTTTGTTACTTTATATCCCCCAGATGAATGCAATCTTTCTATGTCTATCCCTCTCTTTCTGACTCATTTCGCTTAGCATGATACTTTCCATATTGTACCACTTGTATGTAAATTTCATGACTTCATCTTTTCTAAGAGCTACATAGTACTCCATTGTGTAGATGTACCAAAGTTTCTTTAACCAGTCATCTGTTCTTGGGCACTCAGGTTTCTTCCAGTTTCTGGCTATTGTAAAGAGTGCTGCAATGAACAAACAAGTGCAGATGTCACTTCGACTATACATTTTTGCCTCTCTGGGATATATTCCCAGGAGTGGTATTGCTGGGTCAAATGGGAGCTCAATTTCTAATTTTTTGAGAATCGTCCATACTGTTTTCCAGAAGGGCTGAACCAGTGGACATTCCCACCAACAGTGAAGGAGTGTCCCTTTCTCGCCACATCCACGCCAGCATCGGTTGCTTTTGTTCTTTTGAATGTGGGCCAGTCTCTGAGGTGTGAGATGGTATCTCATTGTGGTTTTGATCTGCATCTCCCTGATGATTAATGATGTAGAGCATTTTCTCATGTGCTTTTTTGCCATTCGGATTTCTGCTTTGAGAAAGTTTCTGTTCATTTCATTGCCCCATTTTTGGATGGGGTTGGATGTTTTCTTCTTGTGGAGTTTAACCAGTATTTTGTATATCCTGGATATCAACCCCTTGTCAGATGTGTATTCGGTGAATATCCTTTCCCATTCTGTAGACTGTCTTTGTATTTTGGTCACTGTTTCTTTGGAGGTGCAGAAGCTTCTTAGTTTAAGATAGTCCCATTTATCTATCTCTGTTTTCACTTGCTCGGCCAGTGGCGTGGCATCTTTGAAGATACCATTAGCTTCAATGTCATGGAGGGTTTTGCCAACTTTATCTTCAATGTACCTTATGGTTTCTGGTCTGATGTTGAGGTCTTTAATCCATTTTGATCTTACTTTTGTACATGGTGTTAGGCAGAGTTCTGAGCCTATTTTTTTGCATGTAGCCGTCCAGTGATGCCAACACAATTTATTAAAGAGGCTTTCCTTACTCCACTTCACATTACTTGCACCTTTATCAAAGATTAGATGAGCATATGATTGAGGAGAGATGTCAGTGTATTCAACCCTGTTCCATTGGTCTGCAGTTCTGCCTTTGTTCCAGTACCATGCTGTTTTAATTATTACTGCTTTGTAGTACAGTTTGAAGTTCGGGAGGTTGATTCCTCCCATTTTCTTTTTCCCAAGAATTGCTTTAGCTATTCGTGGGGGCTTATTGTTCCATATAAATTTCAGGAGTGTTTGCTCCATTTCTTTGAAGAATGTCATGGGTATCCTTATAGGGATTGCATTGAATTTATACAATGCTTTTGGTAGTATTGCCATTTTGACAATGTTAAGTCTCCCGACCCATGAGCAGGGGATATCTTTCCATTTCCTCATGTCCTCTTTTATTTCCTGAAGTAGCGTTTTGTAGTTTTCTTTGTACAGGTCCTTTACAGGAGCACAACCCGAACAGGAGAAAGGAAATAATAAAACTCAGAGCAGAGATTAACGAGATGGAAACCCAAAAAACAATCAGAAAGATCAATGAAACCAAGAGCTTGTTCTTCGAGAAAATTAACAAGATCGATAAGCCTCTAGCAAAACTCACAAAGAAAGGGAGAGAGAAAACCCTAATAAACCGAATCAGAAATGAAAAGGGGGTCATTACAACAGAAACCACAGAAATTCAGAGGATCCTCAGGGAGTACTTTGAGAAGCTTTATGCCACGGAACATCAAAACCTCGAGGAAATGGATAAATTCCTAGACTCCTACAGACTCCCAAGGCTGAACCAAGAAGACCTGGAATACCTGAACAGACCTATCACCATCAAGGAAATTGAAGTGGTAATAAAAAGTCTCCCCAAGCACAAAAGTCCTGGCCCAGATGGATTCACTAGTGAATTCTTCCAAATCTTTAAAGAGGACTTACTCCCGATGCTCTTTAAGCTTTTCCACGAAATTGAAATATCAAAAACACTTCCAAACAGTTTCTACGAAGCAAATATCACACTGATACCAAAAGCAGACAGAGATACCACAAAGAAAGAGAATTACAGGCCGATATCCCTGATGAACACAGATGCAAAGATCCTCAACAAACTACTAGCAAATAGAATCCAACTACTCATCGAAATATTTCTTGTTTAGGGACTATGAGGAAGAAAAAGACAGAGAGAGACAGAGACAGGCACAGAGACAGAGACAGACAGACAGACAGACAGACACACAGATGCATTCAAGAGAGTATTCAGGCATCTAAAGAATGCATAGAGCATCTTCATAAAATAAGCGTAATATATATAACATTTCAATATTTTGAAATGTGAGCACCCCCATATGGGGATGAGAAATCTTAAATTGTTTTCAAAGAGTTCTTTATGACAATTAGTACACAAGATAAGATCTACCATAAGATAAAATTGTAAAACTATTCACAAAAGCTCCTAAAATATAAAATTCTATATTCAACATAAAACACTATGGTACTAACACATATTAAAAGTTGAACAATTTTGTGCTTTTTTGGGGTCACACCCAGCAATGCTCAGGGGTTACTCCTGGCTTTGCACTCAGGAATTACTCCTGGCAGTGCTTGGAGGACCATATGGGATGCCGGAGATTGAACCCAGGTTGGCTGTGTCCAAGGCAAATGCCCTACCTGCTGTGCTATTGCTCCGGCCCCCAAAAGTTGAACATTTTGATTACTAGCATTAAGCAGAGTTCTGAAATGACTCCAAATGAATTCTGCAGAGGTGGAGCATACAACATTATTTTTCTATCTCCACTGAAATTATTCCACAGTAAGTATTTGGTTACTTGGTAACATTAAAATTGCAACTATGCTCCCTTATAATTAACGATCTTCAAATAAATAGTTTTGTGAGCAAATTACATACCTCACTAGAATTTTATTATTTTTATCTTGGTAGTTATTTTCGCATTTTATATGTGTAGAGAGCATGATATTTCTTTCCAACAGCTTTTCTGTCTTTAAAGCAAAAAAAGGTTAGAGAAGAATAAATGAAATGTTTTAAATGATGATTATTTAAACCTAATTATTTAATATAACTGAATAATATAATATATAATATAAATATTAATTATATATAATATTACATATAATATTATATAATAGTCACTTAATCACTTAATCCCCGTTATTCATCGATTTACTCGAGCGGGTGCCAGTAACGTCTCCATTCATCCCGGTTGCGTGCTAGCGTAGCCCAATGGTATCTGTTTGTTCTAGGAACATGCAGAGCCTCAAACTGATCATTCAGGGTCTTGACGAAGAAGTCTGACCATCTTGTAGGTGGGCATCCACGTGATCTTTTGATGTCCCGTGGATTCCAATCAGTAATGGCTCTAGTCCAGTGGTTGCTTGTAAACCTCATTACGTGTCCAGCCCATTTGATTTTTGATGTCTTGGCAAATGAGACAACGTCCCTGATTCTTGAGCGTTGACGAAGATCAGAACTCCGGATTCTATCTCTCATTTGAGTGAATTGTGATATTCCAAGCATAGCTCTTTCGATTGCTCTTTGAGAGACCCGAATAGCGTTCTCATCCTGTTTTTGTAGGGTCCTGTCTCTGAGGCATATGTTAATGCAGGAAGAACAGTGGAATCAAAGAGATGTGCTCATAGCTGGAGGTTCTTTGTCCTTTTAGTTATATCTTCAACTTTCTTGAAGGTATTCCAAGCGGCTCTCTTCCTGCTGCACAACTCAGGTGCCAGGTCATTCATCATGTTGATTTCTCGACCTAGGTATATATAAATGTTACATTCGGAGATGGAGGTTCCGTTGAGAGCGAATGGAGCGTCAGGAACAAGGCTGTTTCTCATAAACATTGTCTTCGTAAGATTCAGCTGTAGTCCGACATTTCCACATTCACGGTTAAAGTCGTTCAGCATTTGTGCCGCTTGGCTGATGTTTGGTGTTATTAGAACGATGTCATTAGCAAAGCAGAGGTGATGTAGTTGCCGACCATCTATCTTCACTCCCATGCTTTCCCATTCCAGTCGTCACATGATGTTCTCGAGGGTGGCACTGAAGAGTTTTGGTGAAATGCTATCACCCTGCCGAACCCCTCTCTTGATATGGATGATTACTTCTTTGTAGAATGGTGAGATCTTGGTAGTGAATCCGCAATAGAGCTCACGAAGGATCCTGATGTATTGAGTTTGTACGCCCTGATTGGCTAGGGCTTCCATGACCGCTTCCATCGCAACAGAATCAAAGGCCTTCTTTAAATCAATGAACGTCAGACAGAGCGGTATCTTGAACTCCCTAGAAACCTCAATGAGCTTAGTAATCGTGTGGATATGGTCAATGGTACTGAATCCCTTTCGGAATCTGGCTTGTTCACATGGTTGTCCTTCATCTAGTGTTCTGCTAATCCTATTCAGGATGATTCGAGTGAACAGTTTGTAGACGACAGACAATAGGCAGATTGGGCGATAGTTGCCAATGTCGTGGATGTCTCCCTTCTTGCATAGTAGTATTGTCCTGCTGGTTTTCCATTGGGATGGAACCTTGCATTCAGACAGGTAGCGTGTGAAGAGCCGAGCCAATGTATTGATGAGTATTGATGGTAAGTTCTTCAGGTGTTCAGGTATGATCTTGTCTGGGCCAGGTGCTCTTTGTTTCTTTACCGACGAGATGGCATGTTGGATTTTGGAAGGGAGAATATTGGGAACGACATATCCATCATGTGGTATGTGGTATGTAGGCAAGTGGACGTGGTTATTAAAGAGATCTGAGTAGAAATCATGAATAATCTTCTCCATTGCCCTTCTGGAAGATGTGATAGATCCATCATGATGTCGGAGGGCAGTCATCTTGGTTTTGTAGTTGGTGAAGGACAGGTGGGCTTTACGAATGCTTTTCCCAGCTTCTGCCACATCTACCAGTACTGCTGCTCTCCTGTTTTTGAGGTGATCCTTGATGGCTTCTCTGCACTGTTTTGCCAGTTCGGATGTTCACTTGTGGTTGCCTGAGGCATGTGCCAAGCCATGTTGGCGAATATATTCAAGAGTGTTCGAAGAAAGGTTTTTTGTGGTTATCTCTCTCTTGGCATTCCTTGCACAATCATGGAGGTGCTGAATCATTTGATCGTATTCCTCATCAATGTTGTCAATGACAGCATCTTCCCATGTTGCCGCAACAGAGCCAAAGAGCTCCCAGTTGGTGGTCATTCTGGGAGTCCTCTTCTTAAACCTTGCATTCTTTTCTCCTCGTTCTGTGAGGTAGAATTTTGCACGAAGAAGATGGTGGTCTGATCCCGTTTGGAATTTTGGGACAATAGCAACATCGGTTAGGCAAAACCGCCGATTGAATATGATGTGGTCTATTTCATTGTGGAACCGTCCATCAGGAGACTCCCATGTCCAACGTTTAGATTCAGCCTTTTGGAACTGTGAGTTACCATGGAAGGTTTTGGTTAACATGATGAACTCAGACAGTCTGTCACCCTATTTGTTCCATTCTAGGCCATGGGTCCCAATGTGGAGTTCATCGATTGATCTTCTTGGTCCTATCTTGGCATTAAAATCACCAACAATGATCTTGTAGAAGCTGTGATCTTCTTTATAGAACTTCTCTAGCTCCATGTAGAACTTCTCAGTTTCTCTTTTACCATAACTGGATGTTGGTGCATAGACAACAAAGATAGAAACTGCCGGTAGTGAGCCACATCTATTCAAGTGTCATCATCCAATTAAGGGTTGTTAAGCATTCGAATGAATCAATGCTCGTGGATAAGTTTGTGTTGACAATGATACCGACAGCAACAATGCCTCTTTTATCACATGTTCCAAGGAACAGTTCTTCTCCAGTGTCGAAAACAGCATGATATGATTGATGTATTCTCGTTTCGGTCAGACCAATGATGTCGTACTTGATCTTTCGTGCTTGTACCATAAGGTCTTCAATGGATGCAGTAGATGCTAGCGTATGAGCATTAAAAGTACAGACAATCATTTTTGTTTTTCTTCGTTTTGGCAGCCTATTTCTGCCTTGGTATTTTATCAGCCTTTCCTTCCATATCCTTCTCGACTCTGCCATATTCAGGGTTAGGGGAATGAGATCCATTTATTACTTGATTTGGCATATCAATTTGGTCTATTTGGCATAGACCACGGATAGCTTACCAGGCTTTGCCATGCGGATGGGATATTTAAATATTAAATTTAATTATTAAAATATAATATTACATATATAATATTTAAAATATAATATAATATAACTGAAGACTCTTACTTCTTTGTAACAACAAAGAATGAAGGAGTTAGGTACAAGAGATAGCTGAACAAAGATGATTAAGAAAATTTTATATGTTCTTATGCTGTTACAAATATTTGATGCACACTCATCTGGCACAGAATAAGGAGAGAGTGAGGGGGAGAAAGAGTGAGAGAGAGAGAGAGAGAGAGAAGAAAAACACCTGCTACAGAGACAGGAGTGTGGGGGCGGGAACTGAAGATATTGGTGGTGAGAAATGTGCAGTGGGAACTATGGATGTTGGAACACTTTATAAAAAACCAACAGGGATAGTTTCGTAACTCTGTAGCTCACAGAAATTCATAAGAAAGAAAGAAAGAAAGAAAGAAAGAAAGAAAGAAAGAAAGAAAGAAAGGAAGGAAGAGATTTATCTGGATAGCATATTGTACTGAGTGGATGGAACAGCTACAAGAATAGTCTAAGTCTAAGACAGAATAATTCTGATTAGAGACAACAGAAACAGTGAGAAGTACATATAATCGGCAACATTAGTGGAATTAATCTAAGAAGTGAAGAAAAGGTATATATTTCAGTTTTCTCTCTTTGGTAATTAAACAGTCTAATTTACTGAGATGTGGAAATGACCCGATTAAAGGGAAAAACAGATGGCAGTCGAATGGATCAGTTTTAACAGTTTACCTTTGAAACTGTATGACTGCCAAGTAATGGTGTCAAGCAGGTATAGAAGATAAGATTTGATCTTTTGCCTATCTTTACCATTAAGTTATTTGTCATTTTGTAGCAAAATGGGTGTTTTATAATGATTGATGTAAAGATTATTCTCTTTGCATCCTACTTGCTTGCCAGTTAGGACTGCTGAATACAAGGTTAGCGAGAAATATCTCTTAACTCTTCCTTACTCCTTAGTCTGAATAGAAGATATGTAAACGATTAGGTACAAGGAACATTTTTTTAAAAATATATATATTTTTGCTCCTAAAATAAGCTTGATGAATTCCTTGATGATATCAAGTTCTCCTTTGGACTGTAACAGTAGCAAAGTTCTTACAGTTTATTAAATATAAAATTTGATTAGTTCTTTGTTCCTTCATGCACTTGTATAACCATTCTCCTGAACAACATTGTTTCTCTACCCAAATCTTACAGATTCTTAAAGGTGTCATTAGTACCCATAAAATTCTTTTTTGAGACTATTAAAATCATTTGTGCCTACAAAAAATTGTTAAGCAATTATCTATGGGTTGAGTTTCCCTCCCCACCCGAGCAGAGCCCCGGCAGCTGAAGACCTCCGGTTCCAGCCACAGTCATGCTTAAGACCACTCTCCACACATTAGGATGAGCCTCATGCATGAAGGAACTGACTGAAGAACCCAGGTATCCAGGACCCAGGGAATAGATCTCCAAGCCTGCTCCACCCAGATCCCCCATCTTCCAGTATGTAGGCGTACACCCACCAACTGCCCCCGGCGGCCATGTAATCCCATCAATGGCCAAAACCCAGAGACTATAAAACCCTGCTCCCGGAAGCACGCGGCCACGAATGCAACCACGCGACATCTTATCATCTAGTTCTTACTCTGGAGAACTTGGCAGGCTACCAAAATTATCCTGCCCACATGGCAGAGTCTGGCAAACTCCCCGTGGCATATTCAATATGCCAAAAAACAGTAACAATTATGGGTCTGATTCTCCTGACCCTGAAAGAGCCTCGAATGTGGCACTTTTTAAAATCTCAGGGCTCGAACAAAGGAGACATTACTGGGACTTGCTCGAGGCAATCAATGAACCGACAGGAAGACAGTGATACAGTGATTTATGGATCATTTATTTTGTGCCAAGAAAATTCAAAATATTCTCCCAGATTTTCTATGCCTGTTTTAAACTCTATCAATTTTTCTGCATATCTACCCATTAATTGACTTTCAAACACAAAGCCCATAATGTTTAACAAATGCAAAGATGGTGACATTCATGTTAAGCTGATCATCAACTACCTCTAAACTTCCTGGATTAGATTGATGCGCTTACCTCTACCTGAAGGATCTCAATAAAGTCCATAGACACCAGCTGCCATTTAATGGAACATATTTATGACTAGTTATTATAAATATATACTATTTGGTTAATAATAGAATAATTTTTAATTTTGTGTGGATACAGCACTATGAAACAAATGAGGTTTCAATAATTTAAGATATGTTTAAAGCTTACAATTTTTCAGAAGAGTGTGAAATATATTCGATACTAACTCTGTTTAACCTCTGAACAGTTCTTTACATTCTATGGTTTAAGCAGTGTTTATTCTATGCTTTGTAAACTCATTTTATTTTCTCTGGCTTTTATATTACTCCTTTCCTAACTAATCATTTGCAATATCATTTTATAGCAACTGAAATTAGAGTAAATATATTTTAAGACATTAATTATACTAGTTTGCTGCAGGTTGACTTTAGGTTGACCTTGCGACCACTCACTACTTTCTGACTAGCCGAGCGACAGCACAGCGGGTAGGGCGTTCGCCTTACAAGCGGCCAACATGGCCGACCCGAGTTCGATTCCTCCGCCCCTCTCGGAGAGCCTGGCAAGCTACCAAGAGTATTCGATATGCCAGACACAGTAACAACAAAGTCTCCAATGGAGACGTTACTGGGCCCGCTCGAGCAAATCGATGATCAACGGGAGGGCCTTTACCTTTACCTTTAATTATACTAAATTCAGGCATAAGCTTAGCAAAAAATAAAAACACTGATGATGAAAATTAAAGAAAACTGAGCAGGCCAAAATATATAATTTAAGAAATTTGACGATTAACATTTAGACTGCTTTATTTCAAAACCAAATAAACTGAAATTTTCTTTTGTTTTTGAGGCATTAGGAGGTTAAATACCACAATCAAACATGTAGCTCTTTTTCTTGGCAACATAACTCATCTTTTCCTTTTAAATTTAGGAATATTCCACTTCATGATTTGATGTATCTTACCAGGATAAAATCAACTTTAAGTATTTATTGCATTATTTTAGTTTATAGTATTTATGGGTTAGAAGTAGCACAACTGCTGTCAAATTTTTAAATTAAGTAAACTAAACACATCTGCTGGCCAATAAAACTAGTGTGTTTATTAATTTGTATTCAAAAATAGCAATATGTATATTGTTGGAGCAATATAGCCTCTGCTACTGAGCTACTGACAATGACCAAGTAGTTAGATTTTACTGTTTTTATACCGTTTAGAATGATATTAACGCCAACTTATATCTTCTGTAAGAAGGAAATTTTAAAGATAGAAATATCTATCAACTACATGTTTTTCCAGTACATATTATCTGTTGTACTGTTTAAGATCTAGTGCTTTGGAAAATGAGAAAGTAGTATGACACGGTTTGATAATTTCAAATGGATAGAGCAGAATGATTCCCGTACTTATGGAAAATACTAATTATAGCTAGTCCAGAAATAGAATTCCCCAAATTTTAAAACCAAGATGAACTACACCAAATTATTATCATAATTAAATAATAAATAAAAAATATAATACTTCCAAGGAAAATAAAAACGAAACATGCAAGTTAACTATCAGTTACTTATGAGAAGAATTCTTATTAGAAACTTTATAGGATAGATAAAGTAAAGTGTTATCACTACTACAAGAATCTGCTAGCAAATAATATTATAGCCTATTAAGTTGTTTAAATATATTGGAGAATTCAAGGATTTTTCAGACAAATAAGTTTGCTATCCATCAATAACAATGAAAAATACAAATAATCAAAACTCACAAATTAAAGTCATAGAATAAAATAAACAGGATTAATCTATACTATGCATACTGTAGTATTACATCAGTATAAAGATAAATGCAGCTAATATTGAAATTCTTACATCTGTTCAAAGTAAATAATAAAGGGGTTGATATCAAGAATATACAAAGCACTGGTTGAACTCGACAAGAAGAAAACATCCAATCCCATAAAAAAAAAAAAGAGACGATAAAATGAACAGAAACATTCTCAAAGAAGAAATCTGAATGGCTAAAAGGCACATGAGAAAATGCTCTACATCACTAATCATCAGGGAGATGCAGATTAAAACAAAAATGAATTGTAAATCTTCAACTGTACCTCATGGTGTTTCACTAAAAATAAAAAAAAATGAAAAAAAATGAAAAAAAAAGAAATAAAACATGGATAAAGTTGAAAAAAAATAAAGAAACTTTTCTACATCTATACAATGGAGTACCATGCAACTGTTAGAAAAAACAAAGTCATAAAATGTACATACAAGTGGTACTACATGGGAAGTATCATGCTAAGTGAAATGAGTCAGAAAGAGATGGACAGATATAGAAAGATTGCATTCATCTGGGGAATATAAAGTAACAAAGTAGGAGACTAACATCCAAGAATATTCGAGATAAGTACCAGGAGGTTCACTCCATGGCTTGGAGGCCAGCTGCACATGCTAGGCGAAAGGGCAGCTCAGACAAAGAAGGGAATTCCAAGTAAAGGGTATTGGGAGGACCCTTCCTGGATGGAATGGGAGATGAATGCTGAAAGTAGACTATAGACTGAACATGATTGCCACTCAATGCCTCTTTTGCAAACCTCAACAACCAAAAGGAGAGAGAGAACAAAAGGGAATGCCTTACCACAGAGGTGGGATGAGATACGGAAAAAGACATCATGATTCCCATACTTATGGAAAATACTAATTATAGGTAGTCCAGAAATAGAATAGACATCATGATTTGGAAAAAGACATCAATAGCAACACAATACTAGTGGGAGACTTCAACACCACTTTGTCACCTCTTGATAGATCAACCAGACTCAAGCTTAGCAAGGACATACTTCATCTGAGGGAAACAATGGAAGAAAGGGACTTAGTAGATATATACAGGACACTTCATCCTCAAAAAGCTGAATACACATTCTTCTCAAGCTTACATGGAACATTCTCCAAGATAGACCACATGCTGAGCCACAAAACATGCCTCCATAAAATTAAGAAGATAGAGATTGTATCAACATTCTTCTCAAACCATAATGCGCTGAAATTAGAAGTATACACACAAAAACAGAAAACTAAATCAAACACCTAGAAATTAAACAGTGCTCTATTGAACAACGAGTGTCTTAGAAAGGAAATCAAAGAGGAAATCAAAAGATTCCTAGAAACAAATGAAAATGAGAACACGAGTTACCAAAACTTATAGGACACGGCAAAAGCTGTGTTAAGAGGAAAGTTTATAGCTCTACAAGCATTCCTCGGGAAAGAGGAGCGAGCACACATAAGTAACCTAACCTCACAGCTTAAGAGCTTGGAGAAGGACCAAAAAGGGAGCACAACCTGAACAGGAGAAAGGAAATAATAAAACTCAGAACAGAAATTAACGAGATGGAAACCCAAAAAACAATCCGAAAGATCAATGAAACCAAGAGCTGGTTCTTCGAGAAAATTAACAAGATTGATACGCCTCTAGCAAAACTCACAAAGAAAGGGAGAGAGAAAACCCTAATGAACCGAATCAGAAATGAAAAGGGGGTCATTACAACAGAAACCACAGAAATTCAGAGGATCCTCAGGGAGTACTTTGAGAAGCTTTATGCCACGGAACACCAAAACCTCAAAGAAATGGATAAATTCCTAGACTCCTACAGACTCCCAAGGCTGAACCAAGAAGACCTGGAATACCTGAACAGACCCATCACCATCAAGGAAATTGAAATGGTAATAAGAAGTCTCCTCAAGCACAAAAGTCCTGGCCCAGATGGATTCACTAGTGAATTCTTCCAAATCTTTAAAGAGGACTTACTCCCAATCCTTTTTAAACTTTTCCACGAAATTGAAATATCAAAAACACTTCCAAACAGTTTCTATGAAGCAAATATCACACTGATAACAAAAGCAGACAGTGATACCACAAAGAAAGAGAACTACAGGCCGATATCCCTGATGAACATAGATGCAAAGATCCTCAACAAACTACTAGCAAATAGAATCCAATTACCCATCAAAAAGATCATACACCACGACCAAGTAGGATTCATCCCAGGGATACAAGGATGGTTTAACATTCGGAAATCAATCAACATAATCCATCATATCAACAAAAGAAAAGATAAAAAGCATATGATCATATCAATAGATGCAGAGAAAGCATTTGACAAGATCCAGCACCCCTTTATGATGAAAACCCTAGCCAAAATGGGTATAGAGGGGACTTTCCTCAACATAGTTAAAGCCATCTACCACAAGCCTACAGCAAGCATCATCTTCAATGGGGAAAAACTGAGAGCCTTCCATCTAAGATCAGGAACGAGACAAGGATGTCCAGTATTTCCACTGCTGTTCAATATAGTACTGGAAGTACATGCAATAGCGATTAGGCAAGAATAAGATATTAAGGGAATTCAGGTAGGAAAGAAAGAAATCAAGCTCTCACTATTCACAGATGATACTATACTTAGAGAACCCAATAACCTCCACCAAAAAACTCCTAGAAACAATAGACTTGTATAGTAAAGTTGCAGGCTATAAAATCAATACCCAAAAGTCCATGGCTTTCCTATACGCAAACAGTGAGAGAGAAGAAAGCTACATGAAAAAAACAATCCCGTTCACAATTGTTCCCCAGAAAATGAAGTACCTAGGAATCAGCTTAACTAAGGAAGTCAAGGACCTGTACAAAGAAAACTACAAAAAGCTACTTCAGGAGAAAAGGAGGACATGAGGAAATGGAAAGTTATCCCCAGCTCATGGGTCGGGAGACTTAACATTGTCAAAATGGCAACACTAACGAAAGCCTTGTATAAATTCAATGCAATCCCTATAAGGATACCCATGACATTCTTCAAAGAAATGGAGCAAAGACTCCTGAAATTTATATGGAACAATAAGCCCCCACGAATAGCTAAAGCAATTCTTGGGAAAAAGAAAATGGGAGGAATCAACCTCCCTAAGTTCAAACTCTACTACAAAGCAGTAATAATTAAATCGGCATGGTACTGGAACAAAGGCAGAACTGCAGACCAATGGAACAGGGTTGAATACACTGTCATCTCCCCTCAATCATATGATCATCTAATCTTTGATAAAGGTGCAAGTAATGTGAAGTGGAGTAAGGAAAGTATCTTTAACAAATTGTGCTGGCACCACTGGATGGCTACATGCAAAAATGTGGGTTCAGAACTCTGCCTAACACCATGTACAAAAGTAAGATCAAAATGGATTAAAGACCTCAACATCAGACCAGAAACCATAAGGTTCATTGAAGACAAAGTTGGCAAAACCCTCCATGACATTGAAGCTAATGGTATCTTCAAAGATGCCACGCCACTGGCCGAGCAAGTGAAAACAGAGATAGATAAATGGGACTATCTTAAACTAAGAAGCTTCTGCACCTCCAAAGAAACAGTGACCAAAATACAAAGACAGCCTACAGAATGGGAAAGGATATTCGCCGAATACACATCTCACAAGGGGTTGATATCCAGGATATTCAAAATACTGGTTAAACTCCACAAGAAGAAAACATCCAATCCCATCCAAAAATGGGGCAATGAAATGAACAGAAGCTTTCTCAAAGAAGAAATCTGAATGGCAAAAAAGCACATGAGAAAATGCTCTATATCATTAATCATCAGGGAGATGCAGATCAAAACCACAATGAGATACCATCTCACACCTCAGAGACTGGCCCACATTCAAAAGAACAAAAGCAACCGATGCTGGAGTGGATGTGGTGAGAAAGGGACACTCTTTCACTGTTGGTGGGAATGTCGACTGGTTCAGCCTCTCTGGAAAACAGTATGGACGATTCTCAAAAAATTAGAAATTGAGCTCCCATTTGACCCAGCAATACCACTCTGGGAATATCCCAGAGAGGCAAAAGTGTATAGTCAAAGTGATATTTGCACTTGTTTGTTCATTGCAGCACTCTACAATAGCCAGAAACTGGAAGAAACCTGAATGCCCAAGAACAGATGACTGGTTAAAGAAACTTTGGTACATCTACACAATGGAGTACTATGTAGCTGTTAGAAAAGATGAAGTCATGAAATTTATATACAAGTTGTGCAATATGGAAAGTATCATGCTAAGCGAAATGAGTCAGAAAGAGAGGGATAGACATAGAAAGATTGCATTCATCTGGGGAATATAAAGAAACAAAATATGAGATTAATACCCAAGAATAGCTGAGATCAACACCAGGAGGATTACTCCATAGCTTAGAGGCCAGCCAGGCATTCTAGGGGAAAGGGCAGCTCAGATTGAGAAGGGAGCACCAAATAAAGGGTGTTTGGTGGATCCTCCCAGAAGGGTAGATGCATGTTGAAAGTAGACTATGGAATGAACATGTTTTCCTCTCAAAGCCTCTTTTGCAGACCACAACACTCAATAGGAGAGAGAGAACACAAGGGATTGCCCTGCCACAGAGGCAGGGTGAGATGGGTGGGATGGGGGTGGGAGGGATATTATCCATAGTGGTGGAAAATGGGCACTGGTGGAGGGATGGGTATTTGATCATTGTATAATCGAAACCCAAGCACAAAAAATTGTAAATCTTCAACTGTACCTCATGGTGTTTCACTAAAAATGAAAAAAAAATGAAAAAAAAAAGAAATAAAACATGGATAAAGTTGAAAAAAAAAAAGAAACTTTTCTACATCTATACAATGGAGTACCATGCAACTGTTAGAAAAAACAAAGTCATAAAATGTACATACAAGTGGTACTACATGGGAAGTATCATGCTAAGTGAAATGAGTCAGAAAGAGATGGACAGATATAGAAAGATTGCATTCATCTGGGGAATATAAAGTAACAAAGTAGGAGACTAACATCCAAGAATATTCGAGATAAGTACCAGGAGGTTCACTCCATGGCTTGGAGGCCAGCTGCACATGCTAGGCGAAAGGGCAGCTCAGACAAAGAAGGGAATTCCAAGTAAAGGGTATTGGGAGGACCCTTCCTGGATGGAATGGGAGATGAATGCTGAAAGTAGACTATAGACTGAACATGATTGCCACTCAATGCCTCTTTTGCAAACCTCAGCAACCAAAAGGAGAGAGAGAACAAAAGGGAATGCCTTACCACAGAGGCGGGATGAGATGCGGGGGGATGGGAGGGTGGGAGGGATACTGGGAATTGGGGGTGGAGAATGGGCACTAGTGGAGGGATGGGTACTCGATCACTGTATAACTGAAACCCAAGTACAAAAGCTTTTAAGATCAACAACTGTACCTCATGGTGTTTCACTAATAAAGTTAATAATGCAGGAAAACAGTAAGAAATAACATTTTACATCTGAAACTAGAGACTGTTTACTGAAATTAAATTAAGCACAGTTCTCCTGTTGTTCATCGATTTGCTCGACCGGGCCAAGTAACATCTCCATCATGAGCCTTGCTGTTACTGTGTTTGGCATATCGAGTAAGTCACGGGTAGCTTGGTGGGCTCTCCGAGAGGGGCAGAGGAATCAAACTCGAGTCAGCCATGTTGGCTGCGTGCACAGCAAATGCCCTACCGCTGTGCTATCGCTCCAGCTCAAAATAAAATAATAAAATAAAAAATAATATTATATGCTCATCAGAAAATCCGTGGTCTCCTTTGAAGATCTATTCAGATCATCTGTCAAATATTTAAACTGATCTTGTATGCTTGTTTTCCCGTAGTGCTGAGTTGTGTGACTTCATTTTACATTTTATAAACGTTAAATCTTAGCCCTTTGTCTAGTGTATAATCTTCAAATTTCATCTCCTCACTGATAAGTTGCCTTTTTCGTGCTGGAACTGTCTACTTTGCTGTGGGCCCTGCTTGTCCCTGATTTTGTTTAATTTGCCAGTAGAGCAGAGGCTCCCACAATCTCTGCTGCTGGGATGGGAGTATATCACCTTAGTCGTCTATAGATTTCATGCTCTTCTCTCACGTACACACTTAAAATTTACTAAGATAAGTCATATGTTGTTAAAAAAAAGTCAATGAATATCTTTTACAAAACTAGAAATTGACAACACAAAGAAAATAGTAAAAAAGACACCAAGCATATGTAGTCTAAAGGACTTTCCTCTCAACAGCTCTTAAGTGCATAAGGCAATCAAAAGAGAAGGAGGCTATCTGGAGGGTTGGGGAGTATGGCCAGTGGTGTATTGGCCTTGCTGAGCCCACCCACCTGCCATCACTAGCACTCAAGGCCCCCTGACCCCCTGCAGGAGGACCAATAATAAGCCAGGTGTGGCCCAAAACAAACAAAAATGTACCTGAAGAACAATGAAAATACAAAGAGCTACTCTATTTCTACAGGATATACTAAGAGTGGCATTTTGCCCGAAGTTCTGCACTGTACAAGTCCACATCAATAAACTAGGAAACTTTAAAATTAAAAACAAGCTCAATGTAAAAACAATTCAATGAACTGGGAAAGAAAAAGAACAAACAGAAACAAATATAAGAGCATTTAACAATTTTTTTTTTTACAAATTATTTGTTTTCTGTAGCTTAGGTTAGGTTAGGTCCTGATAGTGTTTAACTTTGTAGAAAAGTTACCCCCCACCCCCCACTGCCACCGCGGTGCCCAGGCCTCCACCTGTCCTTGCGTCACTTCCATTCTGCTTCCTTCTCTCTGCTAGGTCCTCGCCATCTGTTGGTAACCATGGTTTGGGCACACATAGCTTCCCCTTAGCTGACTCCCACGTGCTAGAGACACTGGGGACATGGTTCCCCGCTATTTATGGTCAGTGTGATTGTTCCCCTAGTCCACCCTCCCTCCAGCCTGTCACTCTCAGATCTGCAATCTAGTGCTTAAGATTGCTGATAGTGTTCGTAGTCTTGATTTGTTTCTCTGCATACCATAAATGAGTGAGATCATCCTGTATTTGGCCTATTTATGTTTTGTTTTTTAACAGTAAACCCTCCAATTCCATCAAAGCTGCCACGAATTAAATGACTTTATTGTTTTCTAGTAATTCATAATATATAATTTTTAATATATACCACAACTTCTATACTCACTCATCTGCTATTTGTTACGTTTTTGTTTCAATATCCTGGCTATTGTAATAAGAGCTGTAGTGAACTCAGGTGTGCATATATCTTTCCAAATTAATGTTTTTGCATTTGGGGAGGTAGATTTCAGAAGTGGTATAATGGGGTCAAGTGGGAATTCAATTCAGATTTTGTTAAATAAATATTTATCTTGTTTTTCATAGGGTCTGGACAAGATAATATTCCTGTCAACATTAAATTAGGGTTACTTTATCGCGTCCCCCCATTCAACATTTGTTTTCACTTTTTTAAAATAAATGTTATTTTCACAGGTGGTGAAATGAATGGTACCTATTTGTCTTTTAATTTGTATTGCGCTGATACAAAGAGATAATGAGTACTTGCCTATATGGCCATCAGAATTAAGTGAGATTCTGTGGTTTCTAATGCTATTAATAATGGTTTCTCATGTAGATAATCCCAACACCACTTCGGAACCCATTATTATAGATCTCTTTGTATCTCTCTGAGGGTTTATCACTGAGATATTAGTAAGCATAAATAACAAAATTTTTACAGTTGGGCCAGAAATAAAATATGAAACCATGAGAAAATATTAATACTCAATGAAAATAACAGCTGGTTCTTTGAAATGATCAACAAAATTGATAAACTCCAGGATCAGATTGTTTCACAATTAAATTGTAAGAAAAGCTTAGACCTCAACTACAAATCAAGAAAATCATTAAGTGGCACTCCATTTCAGGGATTGAAGTTATCAGGTTATATAATGGTTTAATGCATGCAATGTGTGTAGGGTGGGGTGGGGGAGGGGTACTAAATAAGACTTAAAACCATTTATGATAAAACTACTTGGTAAATTAGGAATCTAAGGGAAATACCTCAGCCTCCATATTATGTTAAACCTAGAGTTTGTTACACCAAATCTCAGCAGCAAAGATATTTTGAAGACTGAACTCTGTTGAGAAAGTACACAAAAAGAGAATAAACAAGATTTTTACATTCAATTACAAATATTATATACAGCAAAGTTAATAATTTCAAACACAAAAAGACAATTTGGGAAATATATTTGCACATCATATGTTAGACAAAGGGTTAAAAATTCAAAGTTTGTATAATATACAATTAAGTCATGCAATTGAACACTACTAGAAAACAAGTAACCCAGGTTAATTAAAAAATTTGACAGATATGAATAAAACTTTTTCAAATAAGACAAATAGATTGTCAAGGATTCATAAAAAATTATAACATAATTTATTATCTAAAAATGTAAATAAAACTAGAGTGAGGAATCAATTTATAGAGGCATCAACTTATAGAAGCAAGAATTTCTTACAAAATAAAAAGTAAAGGGTAAGTATTGGTGAGAACGTGGAGAGAAAGAGAAAGTTATGCTGGTACATTATTGGTGGATAAATCGTGTGTTGCAGCCTCTATGAAAAAACATTAATATTCTGCTACAGTAGAAAAATGATAATTCTATTCAATTCAGTAATAACCACTTGCATGAATAATATGAATACTCTAAAAGTATATTTTATTCCTAAGTTTATTGTAGCATCATTCACAAGTCTAAATATATATGTATCTATATGCACATATATATGTATACATAAATATATATCCTTACGGCAGACCCTGGCAAGCTCCCCATGGTGTATTTGATATACCAAAAACAGTAACAAGAATTCTCACAGTGGAGATGCTACTGGTGCCCGCTCAAGCAAATCAATGAACAACAGGAGGACAGTGCTACAGTGCTATAAATATATAAATATACTTAGAGAATTATTACTTTGCTTTTAAATAGATGAAATATTATCCTTCGGAAAAATTGATAGAACTTGAAGCTATTAAAGCTAAATTAAATAAATAAGGAAGTAAAAGATAATTACTGAATGGTTTCACTCATAAGTTGATAATAACTATTCTATTTGACTAAAGCAAATAAACTGAACAAACTGAAGGGAATAAAAATAGAAACACAATCAAAGCCAATTCCTAGACTCTGAAAACCGTTATGGTCATCTTAACAGAAGGAGATGACCAGAGTGTTTTCATCTGACCCAGAAATATCTGGGAATATATCCTGGGGGTGCAAAAAAAAACAGTAGAAGTGCCATCTGTATTTGTATGTTCATTTCAGCACTACTCACAATAGCCAGAACTGAAAATAACCCCAGTGCTTGAGAACAGATGACTGGTTAAAGAAACATCTATTGAATGGAATACTATGCAGCTGTTAGAAAAAAATGAATTCATGAAAATTGATTATAAATGGTGGACATGGAGAGTATCTTGCTGAGTGAAATGAGTCAGGAAGAAAGAGACAGACAAAGAATTACTGCACTCATTTTTCAAATATAAAATAACAGCATGAGACTGACACCAAAGGACAATAGAATAAAGAGCCAGGAGGATTGCTCCGTGTTTGGAAGCCTGCCTCAAGTGCTGGGGGTGGAGGTAGCTGGGATGGACCAGGGATCACTAAGTCAACGACGGGTGGAGGGATCACTTGGGATGGGAGATGTGTGCTGAAAGTAGGCAAAGCGCCAATCATGATGGCCTCTCAATATCTGTGACTGCAAATCATAATGCCCCAAAGTAGAGAGAGAATAGGAAGGAAGGCTCCTTCAATAGATGCAGGGGTAGCGGAGGGACATTAGTGTTGGGAAATGTACAGCAGTGGAGGGGTGGTTGTTGGAACATTGTATGACTGAAACTTAATCATGAAAGCTTTGCAGCTGTATTTCATGGTGATTCAAATAAAAAATTAAAGTAAAAATAAACAAAAATTAGTAGAGCGTAAGTTTTGTTTTCTGGATAACACTGGCTTTTTGGTGACTTTTGTGTGAAAAAATAGTTTAAGCAAAATACTGAAATTTCATAATATTGTCAACCAATGCTATGTCAATGAAAAATTGTTTTAAATTTTGTGATAGACAGTGCTGGAGGGATAGTTTGGCAAGGAAGGTATGTGGCTTGCACATGACTGAACCAGTTTGATCCCTAGCACCACAGATGGTCCCTGGAAATTTATTGAGAGTGATCCCTGAGTACAAACCAGGAGTAACTCCAAGACCACCAGGTATGACTCCAAAACAAACAAGTCAAGAGAAATATTTCAAAACCCTAGAAAATACTATAAATAATTAATACTTACTATAATACTATTACCATCTTAATACTAACTATAGTAGTGCTGTTAATCTGTTTTAGAAAAGGCTATTATTATGGATATCTATCTTTTCATCATCCTTATAAGTTAGCATCTCGTCATTTTACAAGTGAGTAAATAGAAGATCGAAGAGGATATGTAACTTGCCAAAGATCGTTTTTTGGTTAAGGTTTTGAACTGAGATTTGTAACAGAGTTCATGTTCTTAATCATTTTACTACATTGCCAAATCTTCTTCCGATAATGCCTCCCTTATCCTGAGAAAAAGTATGTAGTTCAATCTATCTTTATTGAATAAAAAGTTCCTAGAGAGTTATTTAAAAAGCTTTACTCATATTAAAAAAAAAAACAATTAGCTACTCTTCTGGATTGTTATTTATTTAATGAAATGCATTAGTAATTTGAAGTGGACTACAATAAATTACTCAGAGAAAATGGTTCAACTAATTGGTCCAGAAAATCATCTGAAGGATATAATTAAATCGCCTGGTGTACTATTACTGCTAGCATACACACTATTACTGATCTTCAGGACCAGGACTGCTTGCATTTCCAGCATAATAAGTGGTACCAAGACAAAATTCATGAACAAAATCTGATTCAAGTCATTAGTCATGTGGATAGCTAATGTAAGTAAAACAAAATCAGTATTTATTTTCAATATTTGGGTTTCCTACTATATATTTTAGTTCTTAGAAATAATCTATTAAAAATAAACTTCAAAAAAAAGTCAAATTCTTATATATAATAGCACAGTGGTAGGGCGTTTGCCTTGTGCACAGGTCCGGCCGATCCTGGTTCAATTTTTCCTCTGGGAGAGCCCGACAAGCTACTAAGAGTATCTTGCCAACATGGCAAAGTCTGGCAAGCTACCCGTGATGTATTCAATATGCCAAATACAGTAACAACAAGTCTCACGATGAAGATGTTACTGGGCCCACTCGAGCAAATTGATGAGGGGGATCAGTGCGACAGTGCTATAATCATTTTAAATATTATATTTCTAGGCCAAAATTGTGATATTTAAAATATAAGATATTTGAAACAAAAGATGTTTAATAAACATGTTGAATAAATTAAATCAATTTTATAGAAATTAACATTGTATGCCATATTGTATGGAAGGGGCTGGAGCGGTAGCATAGCAGGTAGTGCGTTTGCCTTACACACAGACAATATGGTCGACCTGAGTTCGATTCCTCCGTCCCTCTCGGAGAGCCTGGCAAGCTACTGAGAGTATCTCGCCAGCACAGCAAAGCCTGGCAAGCGACCCGTGATGTATTCGATATGCCAAACACAGTAACAGCTGTCACAATGGAGATGTTACTGGGCCCGCTCGAGCAAATCGATGAACAATGGGAGGACCATGACCGTGACTGTATGGAAGACCTGATCTAAAAACCACACAAACTATGTGCCACTCTAATAATTTAATTTTGATTGTATTCAGTGGTCTGGAGCGATAGCACAGCAGGTAGGGCATTTTCCTTGCATGCGGCCAGTCTGAGTTTGATTCCTTCGTCCCTCTCAGCCCTGCAGCTACTGAGAGTATCTCGCTCGCACAGCAAAGCCTGGCAAGCTACCCGTGATGCATTCAATGTGCCAAACACAGTAACAACAAGTTCTCACAATTTATTGGGAGATGTTACTGGTGCCCGCTAGAACAAATCAATGAACAATGGGAGGACAGTGCTACAGGACAGTGTGTTACACTATAAATAATTTAATAAGAAAACTTCTGGTTCAGTTCGAGCTTCAGCTGAGAGCAGTAAGCACTATAGTAGTATCACTATAGCACTGTCCTCCCGTTGTTCATTGATTTGCTCGAGCAGGCCCAGTAATGTCTCCATTGTGAGACTTGTCATTACTGTGTAAAGCTATGGGTAGCTTTCCAGGCCTCGCCATGCGGGCTAGACACTCTTCGATAGCACATATACTAAAAAATTGGAACGATACAGAGAAGATTAGCATGGCCCTGCGTAAGAAAACTTCATATAACTTTAATTTATTAGTTAATTCCATAGAAACTGATAACTAAAATACAAGATGATAACAGGTAATATGGGATGTATTTCTATTTTAAAATGGCAGTATATTTTGGTGAGTGATTTCTATTATAATGGAGAAGTCATGAAATAGGTATTAATCATACATGCCATGATACTGCATTTTATAAACCTTGATTATGATCAAAAAAGCAATTTGAATTTGGTAAATGAATAACTATCGGGGAGAATCTTTAGTGCCACATATATTTCTGCTTTGACACAAATTCTCTCCTTTCTGGCAATAAATTATATTGCTTTCTATGGGGAATGCAGAGAAACAGCTATCTATACTTCTTTCCTTCACTCCATCAGTGAGAACAAGGTATATATGAATGGAAAGCATAGACAAGCATATTATATAAAATTTTATATATATACATATATATGCATATATATGCATATATATGCATATAAATGGAAAGGAGCATAATTTTACTGCACACATGTATTGGCATCCAATAGACATTCCAAGAAATATTTGCTAATAATTTAATGAACCTAAGATTGACTAAAATAATTGCATCATCTCTGTAAAATTTAGGTTCAACATGAAAAGATGGAAGTTTTTCACTTTTTTCAACAAAATAAAATCAATGAGGTAGTTTCTGAAAAG
This sequence comes from Sorex fumeus, assembly GCF_029834395.1. NCBI lineage: Eukaryota > Metazoa > Chordata > Mammalia > Eulipotyphla > Soricidae > Sorex > Sorex fumeus. The sequence continues at coordinate 1,759,358 of NW_026606083.1, forward strand.
TGACAAACATGATAAGCATCTCTAAAGAGATATAATAAATAGTTTAGGATCTTGCTCTTATATTATTTGCTTGAAATCATACAAAAGTCAATGAGCAACTAAAATAAAAATTCAATTAAGTCCAGTAGCACAAATTTCACAATGCCAATAACAGCCTCTTCTTTCTATATTACTTATTTGGGGGTGTTTGTGCTACATCCACTTGTGCTAAGGATTTACGTAGTACAAGTTGTAACCCACAAAAGGCAAGTTCTTACCTACTGTACTCTCTGCTCCCAGCCTTTTGCATTATAAATTTGTAAATTTGTAGTTTCTTACCTAATCGCAATACAGAAATCTACTTACTATGATAACTGAGATCTGTGTCAAGAAATTTTCACCTGGATTTTGAAAATATATTTTAAAAATATTGTAGCATATGGTAAAATACGATGTTGTTTTTTCCTTATATGAATTTCATAATACTTTAAAAAATCATGTGTTCTCAGACTGGTTGAGATCTCATTTTATTTCATGTCGGCTCTTAGCATTTCATTTTTTTAATACTAAATACTGATTTAGTTTATAAATCTGAAATCAAGTATCAATTTCTCATGGGAAAACTTTGTCCCCCCTCTCTTAATGCTTCCCTTTGGTGTAATCAGCATTAGGTGGCATTTAAGTTTGTTTTCAATTCAATCATTGAACATGACTACATCACTTTATTTCCTCTATCTTTTCAATTTATCTAAAAATTTGAGAGAAATTACTACATATTACCTATCTTTATCCATGCATTCCAAAATCTTTTATTGAATATTGTAAATGTATTAGCACTGTTGTGCTAAAAATTCTTGAACCCAAGTTTAAATATCGTGTAGAAAGATGTTTTGTGGAATCAATCAAAGGGAGCTTAAAAGTAAAACAAAGAAAATGTTAAGGCAACTCATCTTTTTAAAAATTTTTATTAGTGAAACACCATGAGTTAATGTGGTAGACTTACAAATTTTTGTGCTTGGGTCTCAGTTATACAATGATCAAGTACCCATTTCTCCATCAAGGGCAACTCATTTTAAAGATGATGTAAATGGGCTGTTGATGGGGATTTCCTCTTGACAGGGCATAGAACAGTTTTCATAACAGCATTACATTTCTAAATCTTTTAGCAATAGTGAACTCTCAAATTGTAAGTATTGCACATTTTCTTTAGTTTTAATAACATCAGTATGTAAAACAAGTATGAAGATATGGAGGTTCTCATTTATTAGTTTGTTTTGTTTTTTGGGCCACACCTGGTGATGTTCAGGGCCCACTTGTGTCTCTGACCCAGCGTCAATCTCTCTGGGAAGTACTCAGAGGATCACATCAGGTTTAGGCTCTGATCTCTGGGTTGGCCACATGCCACATCCTACCTGCTGCATTATCAGTCCTGTCTTAGAAAATATGAAAGTTTTTAAAAGTTATGTGTTATTATAAAATATTATTTTGGTTAAATTGGTGTTTCCTTGATAGAGATTTTGGAAAGAGATAGAATTTAAATCCTAGATGTTGTGTGAAAATTATTGTTTTGTGCTCTTCAGAATTTTAAACTAGTTTGAAAAAAGTCTAATAATTTAAGATAGTCTATGTGAAAAGAAAACAAAATAGAAGAGTCAGAAGGAATCAAATATATTCTTGGCACATGGCATTTGTTACTTGTTCAAAGAAATCTGAAAAATCATACTCCTGTGTCCATTTATCTAGGAAAAATTGGGATTATGCATCAAGAATTGTAGAAAACAGACTGAAGCAATAATACAAAGGGTAAGGCATTATCTTTTAACGTGGCTGATGGCGGTTTGATTCCCAGCATCCCTTATGGTACCCTGAGCATTATCAGGAGTAATTCATGAGTGCACAGCCAGGAGTAAAGCCTCTAGAAAGTGCATGATCACTAATAGAGGTAGTTTGTTTCCAGAAATTATTATAAAGAGAATTCACATCTTTTTGTATGATTTTCTTTGCATTTCTTTATTTTTTGTAAAAGCCTTTATTAATTTGTAGTTCAAAAGAGTTAAGTACATTGGTAAATGTTTTGTAGGATAGGCATATAATTATTCTATTTATATTGAGGGTTGGACTGGAGCGATAGCACAGCAGGTAGGGCATTTGCCTTGCACGCATCCAACAAGGCTGACACAAGTTCCATTCCTCCACCCCTCTCAGAGAGCCCGGCAAGCTACAGAGAGTATCTCGCCAGCATGGAAAAGCCTGGCCAGCTACCCGTGATGTATTCGATATGCCAAACACAGTAACTAGTCTCACAATGTTACTGGGCCTGCTCGGGCAAATCGATGAACAATGGGAGGACCGTGACAGTGACAGTGATATTGAGGGTTGCACGGGGAGCTTGCCAGGCTCTGCAAAGCTATGGATAATGTTTAAAATAGACAATGAAATATGCAATACAAAGACACAAATGCAAACACTGTAAGCATTTTAAACTTTAAAATAAACAGTAATTAAAACGATACATCAAAGGAAAGCAGTGATAATTTTAGACTAATTTCTGTGGAGAAATGTTAACTGCCTTATATACCAATAGTACATGACAGTATTTTTATGATAGAGATAAAAATATCTCTAGACTTACATTTTTATTATCCATCACTAGTGAAATGAGAATGGCTTGAATAGTTTAGAAAGTGCCTGGTTAAAATCAAATACTGAAATTTGATTTATTTTACTTTATTTATTTATTTTATTGAACATTGTGTATGAAATAACACCATTGTGCGCAAAATTCTAGACCACAGTGATTATCAATAATACTGACAGAAACCAACTGGGCTTCAGTCCCAGACTTCTTGGCAAACGCTCTATGACCCAAAGACATAGAAATTAGAATAAACCTTCCATTGACAAGAGAAACTTACATTATGAATGATTCCTGTCTTGAAAAATATCTAAGAAGCAGTTGCTAAAAAAAAAAGTCTTACAGGGAGTTCATGTACATCTGTGAGAAATTTAAACAAAAAATAACAAGCTTATGGCAGAAAAGAAAACTAGCTTTCATTTAGATTAGTCCTTTCATTTTCCAGATAAAAATTTTGAAAACCGGAAGGGGAAAAGCTGCCAAAGAAACCTTGTAAACGTTTTTTAAAAATAAAATTTATGTGTTGAGAAAGTCTGTAAGTCTGTATCTGTACCCCACAGTGATTCACTAATAAAAAATTTAAAAATAAAAAAATTAAAAAATCTATATGTTGAAGTCTATTTTCATCATGAACTTTCCTGTTTCAGATTTTACATCTAGGGGCTGGAGAGATAGCACAGAGGGTAGGGTGTTTGCCTTGCACGCAGCTGACCCTGGTTCGGTTCCCAGCATCCCATATGGTCCCCTGAGCACTGCCAGGAGTAACTCCTGAGTGCAGAGCCAGGAGTAACCCCTGTGCATTGCCAGGTGTGACCCAAAAAGCAGAAAAAAAATACATCTAGACTTTTATCCATTTGAATATTATTTTACAATAGTCTTTGAGAGTGGTCTAGTCAAATTCTTTCCAACATTGCTTTCAAGTTTTCCCAATATCATTATTAAAGGGTATATGGTTATTTTTCTTCAGTTTATTTGTTGTAAATCAGTTGCTCTTTGTTTGTTAATATATGCTTTACATATTTAATGCTACTATGTTTCAGAAGTTAAAGCTGAAAAAATATAAGTTCTTATTGACAAATGATCCAAAATTTAAGATGGTATAAACACATACTTAACCACATAAACAAAGTAATATTCATCAGCTATAAGAGATGGCTTCATTCCATTTTTAAAACTAAAGATGGTCTAGACTTCCATAATATCTAAGAAAGTATTTTGTTAAGTAAATTCAAGAAAATGAAGGACAAATACTGTACGATTTAATGGGATATCTGTTACATTAGTGACAAATGATGAACTAATAGTTTGTTTAAAAAGCTAACGTTAGAACTATAAATTTAGTTGTTACTAAAAAGAGAGTATGGGGTGAGAGAATATAGGGACAAAAGAGGAAATTTTATGGTGAAGGATAAAATTAGAGTTTTAGTAATTAATATACTGCAATGGATACAGATATTCATTTTCATTGACACACATCTAAAACACTCATAATATTTTAATGTAGTTATTTTGATTAAAGCATATAGTAAAATACAATTTTAAAAAATGGACTGGGAAACACATGGTAGAGCACATGTGTGAGCTCATAATGCAATTTGAAGATGACCACTGGACTAGAGCTGTTACCAACTGGATTCCACGGGATGTCAAAAGGACGTGTAGCCACCCACCTACGAGATGGTCAGATTTCTTCGTCAAGACCCTGAACAAATGGTTTGAGGCTCTTCATGTTCCTGGAGCGATCAGATGTCATTGGTCTACATTGGGCTAATGGAGACGTTACTGGCACCCACTCAAGCAAATCAAATATTAACGGGATAACAAGTGATACAAGTGGTCAATGGTAAGAACAAAACACAAATGAATAGTAGTAATACAACATTATAAATAAAGAACAAAGAAAGTGGAGGAAGTTTTAAAGGAAGAATTATAGAAAACAAAATTTAAATTCGGTGAGGAAAAAAGATGGTATTTGAATAATTAGATAATTAGGACAGACATTCTAAGCAGACGTTCTAATACATAGACAAAAACTACATACATATCAGACGGGTGATAAAAGCATATGTAGATCTTCTACATTCTTCTGTGATTGGAGGAAAATATTTGAAACAAATGTGGTATTGCTTTGAATATATGTATACTAGGGTATGAGCACTTTATCGATGGAAAGTCAATGAGTTTCTCCTCAGGAAAAATAGCATTATGAAGAAAATGCCTTTTGCATAGGCAAACCTAAATATTAACATCAGCTCTAGCATTTATCAGTCTTTTCTTCTAAGTCAAAATGCTTCCACACTATAAGACTCAGTTTGCTTTTCTCATTGAGAGTTGAGATTCTTTTGAACTATAGAACACTATTCTGACCATATACTTAAACTCTAAAAAAAATTCTACTCTTCTATTTGTAAAAAAGTGTCCTTTCAACAGTGAGATTTTTATTTTTAATCTAAAGATAACAAAAAATGGTTTAGGAGATTTTTGCCCAAAATGGTTTGCAAATATAGTTGGACTAGGAAAGAAAGAATAGACATATTTTATAGGTACTTGCTTCAGGGGATGATAATAATGATACAGGGGTCTACTCTCATTATATATTACACACATATATATACATATACATACATATATATACACACATATACACACATATGTGTGTGTACCCCACCCACACGGCAGAGCCTGTCAAGCTATCTGTGGTATATTCAATATAATAAATCCAGTAAATACAATGGGTCTCATTCCCCTGACCCTGAAGGAACCACCAATACAGCAGCGTTGAGAAGGATGTGGAAGGAGAGGCTGAAAAAAATCTCAAGGCCAAACTAGGCTGCCAAAACGAAGAAAGACTAAAATGACTGTCTGTACTTTCAATGCATGTATGCTAGCATCAAATGCATCCATCGAGGACCTGATGGTACAAGCACGAAAGATAAAGTACGACATCATTGGTCTGACCGAGACGAGAAGGCATCAATCACATCACACCGTTTTCGAAACTGGAGAAGAACTGTTTCTTGGAACATGCGACAAAAGAGGCATCAGTGGTGTCGGTGTACTTGTCAACATGAACTTAGCCATGAGCATTGATTCATTTGAATGCCTAACAACCTGAATCAGACAATTACACTTGAATAAATGTGGCTCACTGACAGCAGTTTCTATCTTTGTTGTCTACACACCAACATCTAATTATGATGAAGGAGAAATTGAGAAGTTCTACACGTAGCTAAAGAAGTTCTATAAAGAAGACCACACCTTCTACAAGATAATTGGCAGTGATTTTAATGCCACTATTGGACCGAGAAGATCAACCGAAGAACTCCACATCAGGACACATGGCTTAGAATGGAATGAACAGAGTGACAGACTGTCTGAGTTCATCATGTCAACCAAGACCATCCATGGTAACTCACAGTTCCTGAAGGCCAAATCTAAACGTTGGACATGAGAGTCTCCTGGTGGATGGTTCCACTACGAAATTGACCACATCATATTCAATCGATGGTTTTGCCTGAATGATGTCACTGTTGTCCCAAAATTCCAAACGGGATCAGACCACCATCTCCTTCATGCAGAATTCTACTTCACAGAGCAGGGAGAAAGGAATGCAAAGTTTAAGAAGAGAACTCCCAGAACGACTACCAACTGGGAGCTCTCTGGCTCTGTTGCAGCAACATGGGAAGATGCTGTCATTGACAACATTGACAAGGAATATGATCGACTGGTTCAGCACCTGCATGATTGTGCGAAGAATGCCAAGAGAGAGATAACCACAAAAAAAAGTCCGTCTTCATTAACTCTTGAGCTTATTCATCAACGTGGCCTGGCACATGCATCAGGCAACCACAAGCAAACGTGCAACCTTGCAAAGCAGTGCAGAGAAGTGATCAAGGAAGACCTCAAAGAGAAAGGAGCAGCAGTGCTGGTACATGAGGCAAAATCTGGAAAAGCATTCGTAACGCCTGCCTGTTCTTCACCAACTACAAGGCGAAGATGACCACCTTCCGACGCCCTGATGGATCTGTCACATCTTCCAGAAGGGCAATGGAGAAGATTATTCATGACTTCTACTCAGATATCTTTGATAGCCACGTCCACCTGCCCACATACCAAATTCCTCAGGATAGATATGTCGTTCCCAATATTCTCCCTTCCGAAATCCAACACGCAATCTCATTAGGAAAGAAGCAAACAGTGCCTAGCCCAGACAAGGTCAGACCCGAACACCTGAAGAACCTACCATCAGTACTCATCAATACACTGACTCAGCATTTCACACGCTACCTATCTGAATGCAAGGTTTCATCCCAATGGAGAACCAGCAGGACTGTACTTCTATACAAAAAGGGAGACATCCACGACATTGGCAACTATTACCCAATCTGCCTATTGTCTGTCATCTACAAGCTGTTCACTCGAGTCATCCTGAATAGGATTGGCAGAACACTAGATGAAGTACAACCATGCGAGCAAGCCAAGTTCTGGAAAGGATTCAGCACCATCGATCATATCCACAAGATAACCAAGCACACTGAGTTTTCTCGGGAGTTCAAGATGCTGCTTTGTCTAATGTTCGTTGATTTAAAGAATGTCTTTGATTCTGTTGAGATGGAAGCAGTCATCCAAGTCCTAGCCAATCATTGTATTCAAACTCAATACATCAGGATCCTCTGTGAGCTGTATTACAAATTCCTACCAGGATCTCACCATTCTACAAAGAAGTGATCATCGATGTCAAGAGAGGGGTTCGACAGGGTGATACTCTTTCTCCAAAACTCTTCAGTGCCAACCTCGAGAACATCATGTGATGACTCGAATGGGAAGGAATGGGAGTGAAGATAGATGGTCAGCAACTACACCACCTTCACTTTGCCGATGACATCGTTCTAATAACATCAAACATTAGCCACGCTGCACAAATTCTGACCGACTTCAACCATTAGTGTGGAAAGGTCTGATTATATCTGAATCTCACAAAGACAATGTTTATGAGAAACAATCTTGTTGCTGATGTTCCATTTGCTCTCAATGGAATGACTATCTCCGAATGCAACAGTTATGTGTACCTACATTGAAAAGTCAACATGACGAATGACCTGGCACCTGAGTTGCACAGAAGAAAGAGAGTGGCTTGGAATGCCTTCAGGAGCTTCGAAGAAATAGCTAAGAGGACAAAGAACCTACGGCTCTGGTCACATCTCTTCGATTCCACTGTTCTTCCTGCATTAACACATGCCTAAGAGACCTGGGCCCTGTGAAAACAGGATGAGAATGCTATTCGGGTCTCCCAAAGAGGAATAGAAAGGGCTATGCTTGGAGTATCACACTTTACTCAAATGAGAAAAAGAATCCGGAGTTCTGACCTCCAGTGATGGTCAAGAATCAGGGATGCCGTGTCATTTCCCAAGGCATCAAAAATCAGATGGACTAAACATGTAATGATATTTGGAGACTACCGCTGGACTATAGCCATTACCGAGTGGATTCCTTGGGATGTCAAAAGATCGCGTAGCCACCCACCTATGAGATGGTCAGACTTCTTCATCAAGACCCTGAATGATCGATTTGAGGCTGTTCATGTTCCTAGAACGAGCAGATGTCACTGGGCTACACTAGCACGGGACAGGGGTGAATGGAGATGTTACTGGCGCCCGCTTGAGCAAATCGATGAGTAAAGGGATATCAAGTGATCAAGTAATATATATGGACCCTGGAAGCATCCAGGGTCCTCAGCAATTCATGTGTTGAGCAAGGGTCACCACATCCTTGTTTTTTTTTTATTCCTAAGGTCCAATTGTACCTTTCCATATGATATGATCAGGGAACCACATGGGATGCCCTGAATTGAACCCAGGTAGACTATGTGCAAGGCAGGAACCATACCTGCTGCAAGATCTCTCCAAACCCCAACAATGCAACTCTATTTTAGTTGACTGCATTATAATAAGAAATTGAATTGAACCTATTATCTAGTTAACAAACTGTTTCTCTTTGCCATGCAACAGTTTTTATATTGGTTTAGAACATTTATTTCTCAGTATTTGTCATCATTTATATAATACGAGTTTTAATTCAAAAGTAGGCACATATTAAAGCATATATTTGTAAAAATATCTAACTGTTAATTACCTGATTTTACTTCTTTTATGATTATTTTGAATATTGTATAATATCTTCTATTTAATTTATTTTTATAAAGATATATAGAGAGTGGTTGTTTTTAGAGTTAACACATATTTTTCTCAGTGTATACATTGACTTTGTTTGCATATGTCTATCAAATCTTATTACCTAAATATCAGATCTGAGTTTTCAGGTGATATATGTATTTTAGTGGTATTAATTTGAAATTAATTTCAGAAATACAGAACTTTGACAAGATATTTAAAATCGTATCTTTCGATAACATACATATTTATTATATGCCTTATAAATATAGTAATGTTAATAGTATTGATGGGCTGAAGCGGTAGCACAGTCAGTAGGGCATTTGCCTTGCATGCAGCCGACCCGGGTTTTGATTCCTCCGTCTCTCTAGGAAAGCCTGGCAAGCTACCAAGAGTATGCTGCCTGCAAGACAGAGCTTAGCAAGCTCCCCATGGTGTATTCAATATGCCAAAAACAGTAACTAGTCTCATAATGGATACATTACTGGTACCTGCTGGAGCAAATCGATGAATTACAATACTGTTGATATATTTACACATATATTATACACAAACACTATGAGAGTCATAGCTTCAATATGCAATATTTTCTATTCGAATTATATAATTTAAAGAATATGTATGACACAGAAATAAGTAGAAAATAATAAAACTATTTTTGTATCTGCACTACTAGTTCTATCTTCTCCACACTGAAAGGTAAAAAACACTGAGTATGGCATTACTATTTATATTTAAATTCTATGGAAATGTAATAAGCATCTTTTCTAAAGTGAAAAGGTAAGTTTCCCTAGAAACACATTTCACCATAGTGATCATGACAAAAGACATCTTTAATGTCAGCATGTCATAATGAAATATAAAATATCATTTCAGGAATGGTAGTAATAGTAGTGACATAGAAATTTTATATTTAAAGAACTTTTTGATCATATTTTTCCTAGATGATTTGAAAGAATCTTCTGAAATTTTCTGATGATTATTATATATGATTATCAATTTATATCTTTAAATATGATATATGAACATGAATTCATTCTACTTCCCATGACATATTTTTATATTCCCCACTTCACAAAGATTTATAAGATGCAGTTCTTTGGTATATTGGTATGAACTTCTACTTAACATTTCTGTGTATCCAGAGAGGAGAATGGACACAGACTTTATCTCTGAGTAGTATGCTCCTGTGAGGAGACTTAATTAGTTCATGCCAACCTTCATTAAAAACATTTACAGTTTTTTGTTTTTACATGTGCAACTCGCTGAGAATGTAATATAAAGTAAATAATTAAAATTAAGACCATTATTGACATATATTTTGAGGAATTGCTGCAAAATAGTCTCATCAAAAAGAGAGGAAACTCTCCAAGTGAAGATAAGGTGATGAGTAAATATATTTTTTTAAGTTTCTTGCCAGAAATTTTTATTTTTACCGTTTTTGTTTGTTTTTGATCCACATCCAGGGGTGTGAACTGCTTTTTCCTATCTCTGTGCGAAAAGATCCCTTCCTGCAGGGGCTGGGTGACCATACCGGGTGCTGGAGCTCCAAACATGCCAGGACAATGCAGGCAGACCCCTGCTTCTACACAGTCTCTCCGACCACTCAATCCTTTACTTTCTATGGAGCGCCTTACAAAACTGTCTTAACTGGAACCACTACTTCAAGCATAAGTTCCCAGACTTCCTCATATAAAGGTTTTATGTTATTCAGAAATATGGTACCAGAGGAATTTGGGTTATTTATAGGTTTATTTGGTCATTATTTTAAATCCTAGAAGTTTGTTTTATGTAGCCCATTACTTTTAATTTTTTGTAACATTTTACAAATTAGGTATAATTAAAACTCATGGTTGTAAACAGTTAAGTTAAAGCAAAGTAATAATAGGTGGTTTCAAAAATAGTAAATTATTGCATTTATGTCATGTATTTCATCATATAAAGATTGATGAAAATCAAATATCATTTTTCAGTGTGTCAAAAAATGGGAATTCCTCAGGATAGTGTCAGTTTTAGAAAATTAAAACATAATGACCAATTACATTGAGATAATTTAAAAATAATTAGAATTTTAGCATAGTATTTTACATACAATACCTATTGACAAGGTTATAACTACACAATTGTGCTTTATACTACAAAGTTAAAATCAGAGAAGGCTATACAATAGAATTTTTGTTTCTGTTAGATTTCTGAGGTGATTGCCATTAATTTCTCAATCATTGCCAAGATAAGGGCTTAAAGTATTAGCAAGATTTTAAATTGAAATTGTATAATTTGCAAAAAGTGGGGAGGGTACTTGGTAAACTCAGAATTGATCTCCCGTATGACCCAACATTTCCACTATTGGAGATTTATCCCTGTAGCACTGTCCACTGTAGCACTGTTCTCCCGTTGTTCATTGATTTGTTCGAATGGGTACCAGTAACATCTCACAAAAAATGTGAGACTTGTTACTGTTTTGGCATGTCGAATACGCCATGGGGAGCTTGCCAGACTCTGCTGTGTGGGCAAGATACTCTCAGTAGCTTGCCGGGCTCTCCAAGAGGGGCGGCGGAATCGAACCCGGGTCGGCTGCATGCAACGCCCTATCCACTGTGCTATCACTCTGGCCCATTTATTTATTCATCCTTAGGACAGAAAAATATACATTCAAAAGAACATAGGCACACCGACATTATTTGCAGCACTCAGCACAATAGCTAAGATTTGGAATCAGTCTATATGCCCAAGGAGAGATAAGTGGATTATGAAGATGTGATCTATATACACAGTGGAATACTTCACAGTCATAAGTAATGATGAAATGTGATCCGCAGCATCGTGGAGGGAACTACATTATGTGAAGGGAAGTAAGCCAGAATATGGATAAACACAGAGTGACATCACTTATATGTGGGATTTAGAATTACTGTCTGAGGGTATGCATTGTTTTAATGGTTGGAATGCCCAAATCAACCCTAGCCCAAAGTACAGGGAGTGAAGGAAAGAAAGAATAGAGGGGAGAAGAGACTTGAGAAGCAACGGGGCTAGGTCAGTAGAGTCGGGTACAAAGGTGGTGTTAAGGAATGATGGAGCCAAATATGCAAACCAGAGTGAACAACACTGAAATCAAGAAATGTTTACAGTTTAGGAAGGTGCCTTTCCAGGGGCAGGTGGGAAGGAGGGGAGAAAGGAGAGAACCTGGGGACATAGGTGGAGGGAAGTTCAAACTGATGCTGAGATTGGTGTTGCAATATTCTATGTCTAAATATCAATATTCTAAAATTCAGCTGTGAATAACTTTGTAAATCATGGTGCTTTAATAGAAAACATAGAAAACATTTTAAAAGGAAAAGCATCTATGTATTTGAAAGAAACAAAACTAGAGTCATGATATTTGATTCCTTTACTAAATTTTTAGCATAGTTCAACCCTACCAACCTCAGAGAAATGAAAAAATGTTTGGAAAACATTACTGACTGGATCCCACGGGATGTCAAAAGACCGCGTGGCCGCCCACCTACCAGATGGTCAGGCTTCTTCATCAAGATCATGAACGATCGGTTTGAGGCTCTTCATGTTCCCACAGCGAACAGATGCCATTGGGCTACACTAGCACGCCACAGGGACAAATGGAGATGTTACTAACGCCTGCTCGAGCAAATCGACGACTAAAGGGAAGTTAAGTGATTAAGAAGTTTGGAAAAAATATTAAGCTTCATTTCTAAAATATTGTCTAAATGTATCTGATAATACTTAGTTTTCTCAAGATACTATTAGTGACATATTAAAACACAATTTAGACGATAGAATACTCAGAATGATACCAATTCAATTATTCATACACGTCTGTATGGGGCATTGTCTAAGCTAGTTTTACTGAGAACACATAAAACAATTCTCTTTAAATCATTCTGGATACAATTTGATAGACCTTATTCCAGTGTGAAGATACAAAATTAGAGAACAAACAGTGAAATCTAAAACATAAAGAGATGAATGCTGAATATAGTATCTTAAACTCAGTTTTAACAGTTTTATAACTCCTTTAGAGAATATACAATATTCTGTAGTATTCTGAATGTATAGAGAAATTGTGGTTCTTATTGTTTTGTTTTTTTTTTCAGAGGAAAAACTGCATTTTTTGAGATTCATGAGAACTAGTAAATAAAATGTTTTTGTCTGATCACTAATACAATTTTGGAATGGACCAAACTGTTGTTAGTGAAGAGAAATATATTTTTTTCAGAATTATAGAGATGTTACTGTGTAATTTTTATATATATATATATATATGTATTTGTTTGGGGGACACACAAGGTGATGCTCGGGTGTTATTCCTGCTTCTGCAACTCAGGAATTAATCCTGGCAATGCTCCAGGAACATACAAAACGCTGTATTTGAATCCAGGTTGACTGCATGCATGAAAAGTGCCCTTCTCCCTATACTATCTCTCTGGCCCCTACACTACAATTTAATGCCAGCCAAATAATTGATGAGTGCATTGCTATGGAATAATTATATAAAATATTTGTGTCACCATATATATTAGAGGATCAAATTTACCTAACGTATACCACAGACACAATCATTACATCTTCAATAAACTTCCACCTTTACTAATCTGCTTGTATTCTTTGAGACATGTAGCACTGTAGCACTGCCTCCTGTTGTTCATCAATTTGTTCAAGCGGGCATCAGTAACGTCTCCATTGTGAGACTTGTTGTTACTGTTTTGGGCATATCTAATACATCACAGGTAGCTTGACAGACGTTACTGTCTGGCCAGGATACTCTCAGTAGCTTGCCGGGCTCTCTGAGAGAAATGGAGGAATCAAACCTGGGTCAGCCGTGTGCAAAGCAAATGCCCTACCCGCTCTAGTCCACTAGAGACATGTAACAAGCAAAAAAAGAAAAAAAGGAAAAAAAAGGAAAGAAAGAAACCATGTTTCCTGCAAAACAAGGTATATCACATATCAGAGGATGACATACCCTGAAGAAAGTTTTCTGTTCAGCTTGTAGAGAAAGAATTAGGTCAGTTACATAAAACTCACATTAAATGAGTACACTCTAAGGCTACTCTGGTGATATTACTAATGTTAACTGAATGTTAATGTTGATGTTAAGCAAGAGAAATTTGAAGTTAATTTCCCATGCTTCCTAGTTTATAAGTCTGAGGGGTTCAATATTAATATGATAACCTGCATACAATATTAACTTTTTCTGCAAAATAAAAAACATTTTTCAATAATAATTTCATAAATCTCAAAGAGAAATTGTCCCAATATCCACAAATACTGCAGATAGTTCAGCAGGAAAAGCTATTTCAGCAAGGATGCTGAAAAGTCCTCCCACCAAATCTGAGATATGTGATACATTAAGTACCAAAAGCATGTTGGCAAGAGTGGCTGAATTATGTATAAATAATAACCTTAGAATTGTAAAATGTTCTACTGGAAGATCTTTTCAAACACATTTGTTGTAGAGAGATATAGCAACAAAAACTTGGAGATGTTAAATTACTTATGTAGGTTTGTCCAGTAAGCAGAAAAGATAGTTTTGAAATAGATCTTTTGACTCATATTCTCTCCATCAACAAATACTTATCATTGATAATATTTGGTCAACACCATAGCTCTTTCATAAAAGTCTTTCTAAAGGCACAAAGAAATTATAAAAAAGTTTCTGTAATGAAATATTAAACTACATTTTTCTCATACCTAAGTTTTAACACAGGGAGCTATGAACTTCAGAAATAAAGTACGTTTCTGAATCCACAATGGAATTAAAACACTAATTAATTAATATTAATAATTAATACTCAAAGTGGATTAAAAACCTTGAGATTCAACCAGAAAATATATACTAAATACTTACCCACCCTGTACCACCCTGTTAAATTTGCATATGTCAAAACTAAATGTCATTCGGATTTCTTCTTTGAGAAAGTTTCTGTTTATTTCATCACCCCATTTTTTATGGGGTTGGATGTTTTCTTCTTGTGGAGTTCAACCAGTACTTTATATATCCTTGATATCAACCCCTTGCCAGATGTGTATTCGGCGAATATCCTTTCCCATTCTGTAGACTGTCTTTGTATTTTGGTCACTGTTTCTATTGAGGTGCAGAAATTTTAGCATAATTTTGGAGATAACAATCTCAAAAATTAACCAATTGCTAGGGATGAAGGAGCAGAAACAGAATAGCTTTGTTATGTTGGTTGAGAACATAGAATTTGCCAGTTAGGCCCTGAAATAAAGTGGCACAGAGAAAATTATGAAAATGTTGAGCAACAAGAATTCTGTCTTCATCTGAAGCATCGTCCAGGAAGCCACAGTTCCTTTTTAAAACAATGAATTATCTAAAAAGTACAGAAAATAATGCACAAGGCACTCACTGACCCATAGGTTACTATAAGCTTTTGTCCTTTTTGGACAGCGTTAAATGACTTTCTCACTATGAGAGAAACAAAGTCATGGCAGTAACAGGGTTTGGCAAACTGAGGGGAGGCTGGGCTTAACCCAGAGTGAACATCCGCCTGAATGACTATGGGCAGAAGTAACTACTGCTGAATTGAAACAGGAGTTAACATTTAGTTGCACTTCTTTGTAAATTATTTTTTTGTAAGCATAGAGACTTATTGCCAAACTCTGATCACTCTATGTCTTACTTACCTCCTTCACCCCTCACTCAGGTAATCACTATTATTTGTCCTATTTGTCCTCTTAGTCCTTGAATTCAAATATTTTACAATCTTGTACTACAGTGGTAGGGTGTTCGCCTTACACGCAGCCAACATGGCCGACCCGAGTTCGATTCCTCCGCCCCTCTCGGAGAGCCCGGCAAGCTACCGAGAGTATTCGATATGCCAAACACAGTAACAACAAAGTCTCGAATGGAGACGTTACTGGGCCCGCTCGAGCAAATCGACGATCAACGGGAGGGCCTTACTATATTTTTAACATACTCTGCTTTTTGAATTTATACTACTTGTAATGTAATTTCACTATTATACATGTACTGCATTATTTAACATATATGTGACATGTGTATAAAAAAGCGAATGCTAGTAATAGTAACATCTTATAATGACAGCAAAAAGAAGATTAAGAATACTTCACTTAATCACTTAACTTCCCGTTAGTGGTCGATTTGCTCGAGCGGGCGCCAGTAACGTCTCCATTTGTCCCTGTCGCGTGCTAGTGTAGCCCAATGGCATCTGTTCGCTCCGGGAACATGAAGGGCCTCAAACCGATCGTTCATGATCTTGACGAAGAAGTCTGACCATCTGGTAGGTGGGCGGCCACATGGTCTCTTGACATCCCGTGGAATCCAATCAGTAACAGCTCTAGTCCAACGGTTGTCTTTAAATCTCATTACGTGACCAGCCCATCTGATTTTCGACACCTTGGCAAATGAGACAGCGTCCCTGATCCTTGATCGTCGACGGATGTCAGAACTCCGGATTCGTTCTCTCATTTGAGTGAAACGTGATATTCCAAGCATAGCTCTTTCTATTCTTCTTTGTGAGACCTGAATGGTGTTCTCATCTTGTTTGCGTAGGGCCCAGGTCTCTGAGGCATATGTTAATGCAGGAAGAACAGTGGAATCAAAAAGATGTGCCCGGAACCGGAGGTTCTTTGTCCTCTTAGCTATTTCTTCGACGTTCTTGAAGGCGTTCCAAGCCGCTCTCTTCCTCCTGCGCAGCTCGGGTGCCAGGTCATTTGTCATGTTGACCTCTCGACCTAGGTACACATAGCTGTTGCATTCGGAGATGGTCGTTCCATTGAGAGCAAATGGGGCATCAGGTACTAGGCTGTTTCTCATAAACATTGTCTTCATAAGATTCAGCTGTAGTCCTACCTTTCCACACTCACGGTCAAAGTCGGCCAGCATTTGTGCCGCTTGGCTGATGTTTGGTGTTATTAAAACAATGTCATCAGCAAAGCGGAGGTGGTGTAGTTGCCGACCATCTATCTTCACTCCCATTCCTTCCCATTCCAGTCGTCGCATGATGTCCTTCGCCAACTATAAGACCAAGATGACTGCCCTCCGATGTCCTGATGGATCCATCACATCCTCCAGAATGGCAATGGAGAAGATTATCCATGACTTCTACTCAAATCTCTTCGATAGCCATGTCCACTTGCCGACATACCAAATTTCACAGGATGGGTATGTTGTTCCCAACGTTCTCCCTTCTGAAATCCGACACACCATTTCGTCGGTAAAGAAACAAACAGCACCCGGCCCAGACAAGGTCAGACCTGAACACCTGAAGAACCTGCCGTCAGTACTCATCAATACACTGGCTCGGCTCTTCACTCGCTACCTGTCTGAATGCAAGTTTCAGTCCCAATGGAAAACCAGCAGGACCTTACTACTGTTTAAGAAGGGAGACATCCATGACATTGGCAACTATCGCCCGATCTGCCTATTGTCTGTCATCTACAAGTTGTTCACTCGAGTCATCCTAAATAGGATTAGCAGAACACTAGATGAAGGACAACCATGCGAGCAAGCAGGGTTCCGCAAAGGATTCAGCACCATCGACCATATCCACACGATAACCAAGCTCATTGAGGTTTCTCGGGAGTTCAAGATGCCGCTCTGCTTAACGTTCATTGATTTAAAGAAGGCCTTTGATTCTGTTGAGACGGAAGCGGTCATTGAAGCCCTAGCCAATCAGGGCATTCAAGCCCAATACATCAGGATCCTCTGTGAGCTGTATTGCGGATTCACTACCAGGATCTCACCATTCTACAAAGAAGTGATCGTTGATGTCAAGAGAGGGGTGCGGCAGGGTGATACCATTTCACCGAAACTCTTCAGTGCCACCCTCGAGAACATCATGCGACGACAGGAAAGAATACTTAATCATTATGAATTTTGTATTCAATGCTTAATGCTATCAAAATATTTTATGTATATTCCTAAATATGTATCTGTAGTTTGGTGATATGAGCAGTTTATCTTATATTTGAAATTGCATATGTAAGTACAATAAGTTCTCACTTCATACAGCTCTTGGAAACTATGTCTACAAAGACAAGGAGATACAATAAAACCAGTCCTTGAAAAGTCATTTAACTCAACATCAGCAGGAATTGTTTTTTCCCTCATTAGTTATAAATAAAATGAGACAATAAAACAAAAAAAAGGTATCCCATTTATCTATCCTGTTTTCACTTGCTCAGCCAGTTGCGTGACATCTTTGAAGATACCATTAGCGTCAATGTCATGTAGGGTTTTGCCAACTTTGTCTTCAATGTACCTTATGGTTTCCGGTCTGATGTTGAGGTCTTTAATCCATTTTGATCTTACTTTTTTACATGGTGTTAGGCAGAGTTCTGAGCCCATTTTTTGTATGTAGCCATCCAGTTTTGCCAGCACAATTTGTTAAAGAGGCTTTCCTTACTCCACTTCATATTTCTTGCACCTTTATCAAAGATTAGATGATCATATGATTGAGGGGAGATGTCGGTGTATTCAACCCTGTTCCATTGGTCTGCAGCTCTGCCTTTGTTCCAGTACCATGCTGTTTTAATTATTACTGCTTTGTAGTAGAGTTTGAAGTTAGGGAGGTTGATTTCTCCCATTTTCTTTTTCCCAAGAATTGCTTAGTTATTCGTGGGGGCTTATTGTTCCATATTAATTTCAGGAGTGTTTTCTCCATAGAAGCACATGAGAAAATGCTCTACATCATTAATCATCAGGGAGATGCAGATCAAAACCACAACGAGATACCATCTCACACCTCAAAGACTGGCTCACATTCAAAAGAAAAAAAGCAACTGATTCTGGTGCGAATGTGGTGAGAAAGGGACACTCCTTCACTGTTGGTTGGAATGCCAACTGGTTCAGCCCTTTTGGAAAACGGCCCTTATGGATTATTCTTAAAAAATTAGAAATTGAGCTCCCATTTGACCAGCAACACCACTCTTGGGAATATATCCCAGAGAGGCAAAAATGTATAGTCCAAGTGACATCTGCACTTGTTTGTTCATTGCAGCACTCTTTACAATAGCCAGAAACTGGAAGAAACCTGAGTGCCCAAGAACAGATGACTGGCTAAAGAAACTTTGGTACATCTACACAATGGAGTACTATGTAGCTGTTAGAAAAGATGAAGTCATGAAATTTACATACAAGTGGTATTGCATGGAAAGTATCATGCTAAGCGAAATAAGTCAGAAAGAGAGGGATAGACATAGAAAGATTGCATTCATCTGGGGGCATAACATAACAAAATAGGAGATTAATACTCAAGAATAGCCAAGATCAGTACCAGGAGGATTACTCCATGGCTTAGAGGGCAGCCAGGCATTCTAGGGGAAAGGGCAGCTCAGATAGAGAAGGGAGAACCAAATGAAGAGTGTTTGGAGGATCATCCCAGGATGGGAGATGCATGTTGAAAGTAGACTATGGACCGAACATGATTGCCACTCAATGCCTCTTTTGAAGACCACAACACCCAAAAAGAGAGAGAAAACAAAAGGGAATGCCCTGCCACAGAGGCAGGGTGGGATGGGGGGGGGGGGGAGTGGGAGTGGGAGGGATACTGGGATCCATGGTGGTGGAGAATGGGCACTGGTGGAGGGTTGGGTACTTGATCATTGTATAATTGAAATCAAAGCACAAAAATTTGTATGTCTACAACTGCACCTCATGGTGTTTCACTAATTAAAAAAATAATAACTAAATGTGCAGGCTACGGCCACTGGTGGCCCAGGCCGACTAGCGCCCGCTGCGTTTTGCTTCTCCGTCAAAAAAAAAAAAAACTAAATGTGTCAAATGGACAAATAATAGTATCACTGCGTATATTGGAATATTGTGGGATTGGCATAATATACAAAAATAAGTTTATTATCTGTTTGACACCAATGAATAAAAATAAGACATTTATTATATTATATAAATGAAGACATTTTATAATCTCATATTCATCCCAGAAAAAAATTTCAGAATACTAGGAATAGAAAGAATATTACAATATAATAAAAGTTATGTACAAAGAAATTAAAGTTGACATACTTAGCAATGAAAGACTTCATAATTTTGCTCTAAGATCATGAAAGGATATTTGCCTTCAACATATCTATTTTGATTTATATTACAGATTTTATACCATTAGATTGCACAAACTATCACAATAAGTTTAGTTATTCAGAATGGAAAAATACAAATATAATGTTACCTTGCTCATATGTGAGGAATAAAGGAATAAAGCCAGGGAATGCAGCCTTCCCAGTGGAAGCAAACTCTGAGGTATTTCCAACAGAATGATGAAATAAAGATACAAGATGTAGCAGGAGAGACCTTGTAACAGTGTGGATATGATACAAACAAAAAGTTTTACTTTTACCATATTCAAATATTTGTATCAAGTTATAATGCAGTTTATTAAAATAACATGGATTAATTAAGATTTCTTAATTTTATCCAAATTAACCATTTAATAAATACAATTGCAATTCTTAATGCAGTTATTTTTTGTTTTTTTGTATGTTTGCTGTTTGTTTTAAGGTGGGATGGGGATTGGGTCACATCAGCAAAGCTCAAGATTTACTTCTGGCTCTGTGCTCTGATATCACTTGACAGTGGTCTGGGTACTATATGCAATTCTGGGACTATAAATGAGAGCCGGAGGCATGAAAGACCCACCCTGTACTAAATCTCTGTCTCTGCCACCCTGAATGAATGAGAAGAAAAACTATGAGTTATTTAGGGAATCATAATAATACTAAGATATCTAACATCTTGAGAGAATATTCAGTACCAGTTCTTGTGCTCTGTTCTTTTGCGTCTTGTATTTATGTATTATAAAAACTATGAGGTTAACTGATAATCAACATTGTAGATGAGAAAAATGACCTTCAGTTAAGCAACTGCCTGAGATTTTATCTGTAATTTAGATACTGTATCACTGTATGTGTATCACTGTCCTCCCGTTGTTCATCGATTTGCTCGAGCGGGCCCAGTGACGTCTCTATTTTAAGACTTGTTGTTACTGTGTTTGGCATATTGAATACGTGTTATCAGATCTGTTCAAAAATTTTTGTTGTTCACCATGTTACAAGCTATTTTGATTTGTATTGTTAGTCACCATGTTTTTCTAAATGCTTTTAGAACTGGATTTTCTAAATCCATTTCATTTCTTCTTTTAAATTTTATTTTATTTTTATCGAAGAGCCATCATTTACAAAATTACTGACTGTGGCATTTTAGGTATACAATAATTCAACACAAATCCCTTTACCAGTGTCAGCTTCCCTTCACCATTGTTCAGATTCCCTCCCCACCCAACCCCACTCCACACTCTCCTGTCAACTCAACAGGCACATATCTGATCAGTGGGTCAGAATCAAATACCCTATGACAAAAACCCATTTATATGGGCAGCCAAAGTCAACTCAAAGTGGATCAAAAACCTTGAGATTCAACCAGAAACTACAAAGAACACTGAGAAAAATATAGGCAGAACACTTCAAGATTTAGACCTCAAAGTTGCCTTCAATAATCTGATAGTACTGGCAAAGACAACAAAATAAAAAATAAACGAATGAGAGTATAAAAAAGTTAAAGAGCTTCTGGGCCAGAGTGATAGTATAGCGGATAAGGCATTTGCCTTGCATGCAGTCAACCTGGGTTCAATCGCCAGCATTCCATGTGATTCCCCCAAGCACTGCCAGGATTAATTCCTGAGTGCAGAGCCAGGAGTAACCCCTGAGCATCGCTGGGTGTGACCCAAAAGAAAAAAAAAAGGTTAAAGAGCTTCTTTATGACAAAAAAAATGGAAATCAAATAAACAAAAAATACATGGGCTAAAACTAAAAGACAGTTAACAGTGGTAGGGCATTTGCCTTACACGCTGCCAACATGGCCGACCCGAGTTCGATTCCTCCGCCCCCTCGGAGAGCCCGGCAAGCTGCCGACAGTATCTCGCCCGCATGGCAGAGCCTGGCAAGCTACCCGCGTCGTATTCGATATGCCAAACACAGTAACAAGTCTCGCAATGTTACTGGGCCCGCTGGAGCAAATCGATGAACAACGGGAGGACCGTGACTGTGACCGTGACCGTGAACACATCAGATAAAGATTTGATATCCAGGATATACAAAATAGTCAAAATAATGAACAGAATATTTCAAAATCCCTATGTAAATATGGGGAAAGAAAACAAATAGACATTTCTTTTACTTCTTAATTCTTTCTCTCATAGTAGCACTGTAGCACTGTCTTCCCATTTTTATCAATTTGCTCAAGCAGGCCCAGTAACATCTCCATTGTGAGACTTGTTGTTACTGTGTTTGGCATATCGAATATACTGTGTTTGGCGTATCAAATGCATCACGGGTAGCTTGCCAGGCTTTGCCGTGTGGGCGAGATACTCTCGGTAATTTGCTGGGCTCTCCAAGAGGGGTGGAGGAATTGAACTCAGGTCAGCCAGGTTGCCTGCGTGCAAGGCAAATGCCCTACCCACTGTGCTATCGCTCCAGCCCTTTCTCTCATGGTAACTTATTTAATAATGAATGAATTGCTTGTTGACATTTCATTGCTTAACTTACAAAAACTCCATTTACATTTTGCTTTGTAAAGAGCTGATTAAATAGAAACATAAAAAAGTAAAGCTTCTTAATTACAAAAAAAAATAAAATGAACTAAGCCCATAAAGGGAACATTTAAATGATGTTTTGGAAGACAGAATTCTGAACATCTAATTTGGAATATCATTTGATTTACTTGCAAATATTATTCAGTAATGGGTTTAATCACAATTATACATACCAAAATTATCAATCTTTGATATTCTATAAATGTTTATATTCTGTGAAATTATGTCAGTTAGCTATATTATTACATAATGATATAAATCATGAAGATGCCTTTCAAATGTAAGTAATATCTTCTCTATTATGATGATTAGAATTATTATTCAATGACATACCTATTATATTTGGCACTATTCTACCCTCATAATTCTGTATCAAGTTTTCAAATTATCCCCTGCAAAGTAGTTTTAGTTAATAAATCGTAGAAAAGTATTTATACTACTTTTCATTATTTGTCCCTAATTTATTTTCTTTTGTAAATATTTCATTAAATAAGTAAATAGATATCAATACTAACTGCAGATTTAAATTATATAAAATAGAAAATGAAAGTAAAACATTTAGAAGTTTGTACACTAAAAATTATTATAGTTTAACAGGATCCTTAAGGTAATTGAAGTCATTGATTGAACCCAACTGTTTCAGTTTGCCTTCAGTAAGTTTCAAAGTTTTTATTTTATTTTGATCTTTTCTACAGTAGGTATTTTTTTCTTCTCTTTTAAATTCTGTGATGAGTCACACAAATTAAAACTTCTATCTTTGCATGAGTTCAAATTCGATAAGAAACACTTCATAATTTTATGCAAAAGAGTGACAGAAATGTGAATAAGGAAAGAAAGGCAGTCTAAATGGAATAGATTTATTTTTGGATCAAAATAACTAGGTTTGAGGCATGGTGCAGTGATTTGTATCTTGTAAACTGCAGAAAGGTTTGGACACTATGAATTAAAGACTTTTCCTCAATAGAAGAGACAATGTCCAAAAACATGAAAATACTTTGCCAATTGAAAATGGCTTATTTATAGACTATATATTTTATAGGAGATATGTCACTAGAGTCACTGCAATCAGCGTTTATGTGTAGATAATATTTAAGGAATAAAGTATTTTACATTCACATTAGTTCAACTATCATTTTATAAATACTAAGTAATATCTTTAAAGATACTTTTTAAATCAAATGTCTATCTAAATTCAGTATGAAGTGCTGGAGATGGAGTCCGGGTTGTTTGTGTTCAAGGCAGGTACTAGACAGTATCCTGCAGGACATTGGCGCTACACGTGGCCAACTTGGGCTCAATCCCTGGCATCGCATATGGTCCCCAGAGAATTGCCAGGAGTCATTCTTGATTCTAGAGCTAGGAGTAAGCCCACAACACTGCTGTGTATGCCCAAACTCCAAAAAAGATGAAAGAAAAGACTGGTTCCTGATAGCGAGGGAAGCTGGAGGTGAAGAAGGGGATGAACCTGATGACGTTGGGGAAGGGATGTTGGACATTAGTCGTGGAACTGGAGTAGGAATGTTGTATGATTAAAATTTTATCTGATTTTTCTAATTTCATTTTAGCTTGGGAGCCACACCCTGTGGTGCACAGGGCTTACTCGTTGCTTTGCACTCAGGTATCAGCCGGCAGGCTGCCCAGTACCATATGTGGAGCCAGGGATTGCATCCTTATCAACTATATCTCTCCAAGGTCCTTTGATGTCTACTGGGTTTGTGCTCTGTCTTCTCTGTTGAAGGCTTTTCTAAGATGAAGAGGAATGTGGAATGGTTTCTTCATATTTAATGATGGAATCATAATAATAACAATAGTTTTAAAAAGGGATGGGAGACTGCCTACAAGTGTGATGCATCTGTTGTGGGTTTCAGATCCAAGAGTCCTGATTGTCTGGGTTTTCAGAGGGCCACCTGGTGCTGACCACATCACTGGGGAGAAGGAACTTCCTATATCCTACAGAAAGATATATTTGCCTGAATTTTAAGATTCCAACAGTAATAATTTCCTTAATATGTTTTTGTATAATTCTCTGTTTCAATTGCTCGTGGGCCCTTAGACTCAGAGTAAATGTCAATTTACCTTCCAGGTAGTTGGGATTTGGGGGAAAGGGGGTTGATGCTTATATAAACTTTAAATTATTTTCTCCTTTTTATTCCCATTAATAACCTGCAGAAGTAACCACCACCTGAATTTTTGAAGAGCTCTGTATTAAATATAGAACGGCTTTTTTGAAGAAATGTTTTAAAATTTTGTACTTTTTTAAAATTTAGTGACCATGAAATTACAGTTATTCCATGATCGGGTTTCACACATAATGTTTCAACACTGATCGATCACTCATCAGTGCCCACTTCCCTCCACCAATGCACACACACCCTACACCAATTTGCTTTTCATCTTGCCTTTTACAAGTAGCACTTTTTTTTTTATGTTTTAGCAATGTGATTTAGAGTACTGTTGTTAATAGGATTTTTTTTTTTTTTTTTGCTTTTTGGCTCACACCCAGCGATGCTCAGGGGTTACTCCTGGCTTTGCACTCAGGAATCACTCCTGGCAGTGCTTGGGGGGCCATAGGAATGCTGGGAATCAAACCTGGGTCTGCCATGTTCAAGGCAAACACCCTACCCACTGTGCTATTTGCTCCAGCCCCGTTAATAGGATTTGAGACACAACAATTTATCATCTTTAAGCAACTCTTCTTCCTCTGCCAGATTTTGGGAGTTTTTTTTTCTTAAACAGTTACCATTTGTTGAACTAAAAATGTTTGATTATATTCTAGTCTAACTTTTTTGTCTTTGTCTGATTTAAGATTAAAAACCTTTCTATTCAGTTTCAAGACATTTGTATACAAGTGAAATTAAATGGTAATGTTCAACCTTCCTTCAGACTGGTTTTAAAGATTTCACATAACATTCTGGAGAAGAGAAGGAAAAGGAAAATGCATACATTTTCTTCAGTGAGTAAATGATAATAACTGTAGAGCTAGATTATGGGGAAGTCCTAAAAGATCGTGGCTAGCATAAAGATATTATAGTTGATAAGACATTTGTATTGCAAGCAACCAATCTGGTTTCAATCCCAAGTACCATATGTTAGTCCTGCAAAGAGTAATCCCTGAGTGATGAGCCAGAAGTAAGTCCTGAGTACAGTTGTATGTGGTTCCAGAACAAACAAACAAACAGAAAAAGAAATGTCACCCAAACTAAAGATCTTTCAAAGTATTACTTGTATTGCCTTAATATTTAGACCAACAATGATTTGGTCTTATAGTGATTTTGGTTATTTAGAAAGTTCCTTGTGATGAACATATTTCTGCATTGTGTATATGTAGAGATACCTATGTTTATAATCGTTATATCTTAAAATTAACATTATAACATAGTTCTTTTGGTGTCAGATATTTGGTTTGTGCTCATTCCAAATTTTATAATCATTATATCATGCTTTAATGTCTGGCAAATGAGTACAAATAAACAATACATATGAGCTCTCTAGAAAACCACTTTGGACCTTATGATTATCTGAAACTAAGAACCCTATATAATTCTTAGTGCCCTGCATGTGTTTCCTAATATTTTATCTTCTTTTCAATCAAATATTCATGCAATTTAGTTCAGTTTTATACTCTGAATGTGAACGAAGCCCCTCATAGCACGCCTGTATGTGCTCTCTTGCTAAAAGACTCTTCTATCATTTCTCCCAGCCCCTTTTCTTTCTCTCTGGTAGTGTCGGGTGTTTTTCCCCAAAATTTGGATGGTAATTTTGTCTTTTGCCAGTTCTTCTGTTATAGTTTATTTTTTTGTAAGGTGGGAGATGGTGGTTTCTCAGGGATTGGACCTGGTTGTTGGGTTATAGCTCTAAACATTTTAGGGTTAGCATTGGTTCATCCTTTCTTCTTCAGCCCCCTGCAAGGAGCTTAGGTTTATTGAGTAGCAGCCATCAAAATGCTCCCAAGCACTCCCATTTCCTCAGTTTACATCTTTAACTTCTCCTTTGTGTTCTGCTTCCCCTCTCTGTTAATCACTCATTTCCCCTAATCAGACACTGTTACTTGTAGAGTGAAATTCTTCAGAGATCTTTGGATTTTTTATTTGTAAGTGAAATATTGCTTTTCTCTTTCCTTTATTTCCTTTGCAGTTTACTTTAGAGCAATGTCCTTTTTGTATAGACACAGGAAGACAGCTGATGCTATGTTTTTGAATGGACACAGTAAGAGATATATTAAGCTTAAAGGGTTATCTACTCCTGGGCATCTGTCACATTTACTTGACTTAAGCCTCAGTTGCCCTTAGTTCCTAACACCCCAAAATAAAGGTCCAGCAAGGGACTTGGATGGATTGAGTGCAAGCCATAAATTACCCAAGTATCAAAAAGGGACAAGTTATAAGCTACCTTGGTACTGAAAAGGGACAGGCCAAGTTCTATAAAACTTATAAGTCAAGAGCACTGTCATGGACAGAGTCTGCCATGACCCAAGAAGAAGTAATTGGGTTAGGACACTTTGGAGGAAGGAAGGACTAATCTGGCCTGAGGACTGTAGTCTGGGATCTATACCGAGATGTCCATTCAAAATGACTAGAAAGATTATTAAGAAGTAAATTTAAGATGACTGTTTAAATGGCTATTGGACTAAGGAAATAAGTTTGCCCTTAGATGAAATTTTACCCTTGGGTGGATCTTTTAGGATATTTTGTCATAGCTTCCCATGAAGCTAAGATTTGCATATGTTAATTGTGCTATGTCACTTATGTGTAATTGCTACCCCCAACCTTTGATGTTTCGCTCTTAACTAACTTGGGAAGATGGTAATAGGGGAGAGTGAAACCAGATAGGGAGTGTGAGACTGGGATGGGTGGAGTGTGAGACTGGAATGTGGATGAAGACTGGAATAAATGGCTACTGATCACCAACCAGCTTGGCGGCTCTGTTCCTTCCTTCATGTGTCCTTTGGAGGTGGCTAGCAGGGGCAGGGTAGCTGGTCATGGCCACTGAATACATGTGGTGCATTCCCACACCTTCTCTCTCTCTCTGTCTCTCTCTCTCTCTTGACCTAAGTTATTTTAAAATTCACTAGATATTTAATTCTTATTCAAGCCTGACCTTACTTTTGTTGCATGACTATTGGCTACTCAATTTCTCTTTGAGAACTCAGTTGCTTACATTAATAGAATAAATATCAATTAAACTGAATCCTGAATATCATGCTTGAGTTAAAGTATGTTCTTTCCCTGATTATGGCCATTGTCTTCCTTCATTAGCATCATTAACATCATGTCTGCCAGTGTGGTTAATGCAATTCAGACAATATTGAGTGCTTGGCATCATTATATACCTATCATCACTTGCCTTGAGATATTTTCCCACAAACATTATATTACAATGTGCCCAATCTATTCAGGAATGATAGATGAACTTTATTAATTACTCTATTATCTTAAAAGTAAAGTAAAGTAAAGGCCCTCCCATTGATCATTGATTTGCTCAAGCGGGCCCAGTAACGTCTCCATTGGAGACTTTGTTGTTACTGTGTCTGGCATATCCAATACATCACGGGGAGCTTGTCAGGCTCTGCCGTGCGGGCGAGATACTCTCAGTAGGTTGCCGGGCTCTAAGGGAGGGGCAGAGGAATCAAACTCGGGTCGGCCATGTTGGCTGCTGCGTGCAAGGCAAATGCCCTACCGCTGTGCTATCGCTCCAGCCCCTATTATCTTAATTATATTAATATAAAAGTTAATAATGTCTTAATTAAGGCAATAATTCAACATTTTCTACAACTTTTGCCAAGAAAAAAATAGACATTATTGACATACAGTTACAGGTCTCTCAACACCTCAGTGAACCTCGTAAAAAGTGAAGTACAATAAGCAACAGACCTTTTAAAATTATAACAGTGTTTTAGATATTGAAATATCATTGAAAATTTATCATTCAATTTTTGAGAGAGGGGTTCAGGAGAAAATCAACAGGTAAAGCACTTGCTTTGCATATGGCCAACCTGTATTTGATTCCTAGAGTCCCATATGGTCCTCTGAGAACTGGCGGGAATGACTTGGGCACAGAGCCAAAGTAACCCCCAAGCATCACTATGTGTCGCCTAAAAACCAAAAGTATGACGGGAAAATAAAAGAAAACTAGAGAGAGAAAAAAAATATTGAACTAGAATAATTATATCTTTTCAAATCGAGATTAATTAGGGAAAATTTTTGCTTTAGCTATAAGAAAGATAATAAGATTTGTGTATTTGTAAAGGAAAATTAAAAGATATTGTGACAAGGTTACTAGTGAAAATGACATTGCATGCTTTGTATAAAAATTTTGATCATCATTATTTTATTTCAACCCTGCAAACAATCTTCATACCCTATCACACTAAAAAACATTAAGTAAGTTCTATATTTACTTAGAATACAAATGTATTTTTGGTATTGTATTTTTACAAAATGTTTTATATATGCCAGGAAATGATTATCAGTATTGTGAAATATTATTATTAGTGCCAATTTGGTTTTGAAATGAATTATTAGCACTTCTAGAAAAAGTCTTCATTTTATTTTTTAATTGAACTTTTTAAAAAAGTTGGGTCACATCTGTTGATGCTTAGGGTTTACTCCTGGTTCTTTGCTCAGGTATCATTCCTGGCAGGTTTGGGGGACCGCATGAGATATCGGGAATTGAACCAAGGTTGACTGATTACAAGGGAAGTGTGCGACCCACTGTCCTATTGCTCTGCTTTCCTATTTTGAATTATCCACTTTTATTTTTAGTTTTTAAGGCAACATGATTTACAAATTGCTCATAATTGTTTCATGCATAACATGTTACAATGCCAGTTCCCCAACAGTGTGAAATACTCTCTACCAAAACCAATTGGTCCCTCCCACTCTCTAGCCTTCTTCCTTAATAGGCACAATTTTGAGTTGTGTTATTGTAGTTTGGTCTCATACTGATGTGTTGTTTGCTCTATGGTTTAGATATATGCATATCCCACACTTTTACCAGTATGCCCCAAAACACTGAGTCCTACTTCTCTTGCCTCCTATCAGTTTCTTATTAGTTCCTATTAAATAAATATTATTAAATAAATCTTATTAGTTTCCTATTAAATAAATATTTTATTTACCACATTTAAAACAAAAAACGATCATTAATTATAATGTTTACTATAAAATATAGAAATAAAAAATAACTATGTAAATACTACTTTTATTAAACATTACCTATGCACACAAAATAGTCAATAGATGGTAAAAAGTATTCTATAGAATGTGGGATATTTAAAATCTGTATGTCAATTGGTTAATACTGAAATATAGATGAAACTCATATAACTCAATGCATAAAAATATAACAAAAAATTTTACAAATTGCTAGTGACTTGAATTGTTTTTCTCCAGACATACACTTGGACAACAGGTCCATGGGAAGGTGTTCAGTTTCATAACTGCACAGGCAAAGAAGATTAAGACCACAACGCAGTGACAAGCCACAACTATTAGGATGGCTACTGAAATGGTTGAGATGCAATGAAGTGGAGTAACACACACTCTTGTGCACTGATGTAGAAATGTAATTAAGCTGCTATGGCAAACAGCTAACAAAAAATTAAACAAACAGACTGGGGGTTATAGTCTTAAAAATGATTCTAGTCATTCTAACCAAAACTTTAATAAAAATTCAGACTTTATAAAGGGAGCTAATACATCAAACTGAAAAAAATTACCATATGTTCCAGAAATTTTGCTCCTTTTTTGTTATCTTTACCTCTTAATTAAATTTTTCTAGAATTTAGTTAGGGGCTAAAATGCTACTAGAGAAGATTGAGTGCTTGCATTGCACACAGCTGACCTGGGTTTGGTATCTGGAACCTCACAGAACTCCTGAGCTGGCCAGGACAGACCCCTGAAAACAGAGTCCGGAAAAGCTTTAATTTTAATTCATTAAGAAATATACAGTACTTGGGGGTGATTCCCATTTCAATTCTCTATGACTACTCTTTGTCATGTGTTTCCAGGGATAGAAGTCAGGCCTCTTGAATTCAAATCCTGTGCTCCAGAACTTTGAGCTATATCTCCAGAGTACTTCTATTATTATATTCTAAATTCTAAAAAAATATTATTAAAGAGGTGACTTAAGAAAGGTCTTTGAAAAATGAGCACACAAGAAATATGAACACAGACATGACACAAAAGCATACATAATTATGTATATTCCTAATTGTTCAGTATTTCAACTTGTGCTTGAAATTTTTATTTTAAAATTCCAAGAACTTATAGAGTTTCATTTTATAGTCACTAGCCTAATGTTATCTGAGGTTTAATGTCTATTCTCAGCCATCTGGATGTATTTTCACTGATGACTATCATGCACTTACTGAACAAGGAAGATTAAATAGCATAATGCACATAAAAACATTTGTAATCTTTAAAGTACTGTAAAAATAAAAGGTCTTAGTACTTTCATAGTTATGACATTGCCTCAAAATCCACAGTAGCAAATAATTCTAACCTAAAAAATAATCACCCTTGCTTATCTATTTAGAAATCATAAAATTATGCAGCATTTTTATAAATAAAATTTTCCACATTTCTCACTACTACCTTTTTCCTCAAATGTTTTGCTACACAATTGCTATACAAATTGAAAATATAAAACTGAAATTGAAAAGCTAAAAAAAATCTCAAGACTATCATATAAAATGTAGAAATATTTTAGACGTTTTTATTATTTTACACATAATAAGAAGATTTACATTGAAACAAAAGGTTTAATGTCTTTTTAAAAGTGAAATAAGGTTAGCTTAATCCATAAGGTACATTGAAGACAAGGTCGACAAAACCCTCACAGTATTGAGGCCAATGGTATCTTTAAAGACAACACTCCACTGACCAAGTGGAAACAAAGATAAACAAATGGGACTATCTTAAATTAAGAAGCTTCTGCACTTCAAAAGAAACAGTGACCAGAATACAAAGACAATCTACAGAATGGGAAAGGATATTTACCTAATACCCATCTGAAAAGGGGTTGATATCAAGGATATATAAAGCACTGGTTAAACTCTACAAGAAGAAAACAGCTAACCCCATCAAAAAATGGGGTGATGAAGTGAACAGAAACTATTCCAAAGAAGAAATCCGAATGGCAAAAAAGCACATGAGAAAATGCTTTACATCACTAATCATCAGGGAGATGCAGATCAAAACAACAATGAGATATCATCTCACACCACAGAGACTGGCCCGCATCCAAAAGAACAAAAGCAACCAGTGTTGGCGCGGATGTGGTGAGAAAGGGACTCCCCTTCAAAGCTAGTGGGAATGCCGACTTGTTCAGCCCTCTTGGAAAACAGTATGGACGATTCTCAAAAAAATTAGAAATTGAGTGGCAATCATGTTTGGTCTATATTCTACTTTCAGCTGCTTCTCCCATTTTGGGAGTATCTTCCCAACACCATTTATTTGGTGCTCCGTTCTCTATCTGAGCTCCTTTTTCCCCTAGCATGTGTGGCTGGCCTCCAAGCCATGGAGTAAAATTCCTGGTACTAATCTTGGCTATTCTTGTGTGTTAGTCTCCAATTTTGTTCCTTTATGTTCCCCAGATGAATGCAACTGGGACCCATGGTGGTGGGAAATGGGCACTGGTGGAGGGATGGGTATTTGATCGTTGTATAATTGAAACCCAAGCACAAAAATTTGTAAGTCTAGAATTGTACCTCATGGTGTCTCACTAATAAAAATTAAAAAAAAAAATTAGAAATTGAGCTTCCATTTGACCCAGCTATACCACTCCTGGGAATATAACCCAGAGAGGCAAAAAAGTACAGTTGAAATGACATTTGCATTTCTATGTTTATTGCTACACTATTCACAATAGCCAAAATCTGGAAAAAACCCTAGTGCCCAAGAACAGATGACTGGTTACAGAAACTTTGGTACATCTACACAATGAAGTACTATGCAGCTGTTAGAAAGGATGAAGTCATGGGGTTTACATACAAGTGGTACTACATGGAAAGTATCATGCTAAGTGAAATGAGTCAAAAAGAGAGGGACAGACATAGAAAGATTGCATTCATCTGGGAAATATAAAGTAACAAAATAGGAGACTAACACCCAAGAATAGCCAAGGTAAGTAGCAGAAGGTTCACTTTATGGATTGGAGGCCAGCCACACATGCTAGTGGAAAAGGCAGCTCAGATAGAGAAGGGAGCAGCAAATAAAGGGTGTTGGTAGGATCCTCCCAGGATGAGAGATGCAGGCTGAAAGTAGAATATATACTGAACATAATTGCCATTCAATGTCTCTTTTGCAAACCACAGCACCCAAAAGGAGAGATAAAACAAAAGGGAATGCCCTGCCACAGGGGTGGGGTGGGATAGGGGGGTGGGGAGGTGGAGGGATACTGGGAGCACTGGAGGTGGAGAATGGGCACTAGTGGAGGGATGGGTACTCAATCATTGTATAACTGAAACCTAAGCACAAAAAATTGTAAGTCTACAACTGTACCACACGGTGTTTCACAAATTAATAAATAAATAAATAAAGTGAAATAAGTATTTTCAGGCAGAATAAGTCATTCTAATAATGATAAATTTTTTTGTTTGAAATTGAATATTCTGAACACCAACAAACCTGAGATCTGTAGCAAACCGAACGTTATGTAAATAACTAAATTGAGGAGCTTGTGTTTGCTGCTACTACTTTCACTGCTCTCGCAATAGTCTTGCCCACACAGGCAGTGTCATATTCTCATACTCTAGTCTTTGAGTAGAGCTCAACTTTCTAGGTATCATATGGCACTTTGTTTCTTAGCTGGTGAGGAAAACCTAATTTACCCCCATCATCTCTGATAACAGATGATTCCAGGGGCCTAATTGGAAAACCTGGAAAGTCTCCATCAGCAAAAAGACAAGGATTAAGAAAATTGCAAGCTAGTTTAAATTAGTTTTATCAGTTTTATCATGTAATTATTAAGCTCCCTAGAAGAAGTATTTTTTCTAAGGACAAAGGATAGAATAAAAATGAATAAATGAATAAAAATAAAACTTTCATGTAGTCTTTAGCACAGACTGAAAAAATACTAAACCTAACAAATAAGAAATCATGTAGCAATGGCTAAAAGGCACATGAAAAAATGACCCACATCACTAATCATCAGGGAGATGAATCAAAACAACATTGAGATATCATCTCACACCACAGAGACTGGCACACATCAAAAAGAACAAAAACAAACAGTGTTGGCGTGGATGGGGTGTGTGTGTGGGGGGGGACAAAGGGATGCTCTTTCACTGGTGGGAATGCCAACTAGTTCAGCATTTTTGCAAAACTACATGGGCATTCCTTCCAAAACTAAAAATTGAGCTTCCCTTCTGCACCTCCAAAGAAACAGTGACCAAAATACAAAGACAGTCTACAGAATGGGAAAGGATATTCGCCGAACACACATCTGACAATGGGTTGATATCAAGGATATACAAAATACTGGTTGAACTCCACAAGAAGAAAACATCCAACCCCATCAAAAATTGGGGCAATGAAATGAACAGAAACTTTCTCAAAGAAGAAATCCGAATGGCAAAAAAGCACATTAGAAAATGCTCTACATCATTAATCATCAGGGAGATGCAGATCAAAACCACAATGAGATACTATCTCACACCTTAGAGACTGGCCCACATTCAAAAGAACAAAAGCAACCGATGCTGGCGCGGATGTGGCGAGAAAGGGACACTCCTTCACTGTTGGTGGGAATGTCGACTGGTTCAGCCCTTCTGGAAAACAGTATGGACGATTCTCAAAAAATTAGAAATTGAGCTCCCATTTGACTCAGCAACAACACTCCTGGGAATATATCCCAGAGAGGCAAAAATGTATAGTCGAAGTGACATCTGCACTTGTTTGTTCATTGCAGCACTCTTTACAATAGCCAGAAACTGGAAGAAACCTGAATGCCCAAGAACAGATGACTGGTTAAAGAAACTTTGGTACATCTACACAATGGAGTACTATGTAGCTGTTAGAAAAGATGAAGTCATGAAATTTACATACAAGTGGTACAACATGGAAAGTATCATGCTAAGCGAAATGAGTCAGAAAGAGAGGGATAGATATAGAAAGATTGCATTCATCTGGGGGACATAAAGTGACAAAATATGAGATTAATACCCAAGAATAGCTGAGATCAGCACCAGGAGCATTACTCCATAGCTTAGTGGCCAGTCGGGCATTCTAGAGGAAAGGGCAGCTCAGATAGAGAAGAGAACACCAAATAAAGGGTGTTTGGAGGATCCTCCCAGGAGGGGAGATGCATGTCGAAAGTGGACTATGGACTGAACATGTTTGCCACTCAATGCCTCTTTTGCAGACCACAACACCCAAAAGGAGAGAGAGAACACAGGGGATTGCCCTGCCACAGAGGCAGGGGGGGTGGGGGGATGGGGGGGATATTATCCATGGTGGTGGAAAATGGGCACTGGTGAAGGGATGGGTATCTGATCATTGTATAATCAAACCCAAGCACAAAACATTGTAAATCTACAACTGTACCTCATGGTGTTTCACTAATAAAAAAAATTGAGCTTCCATATGACTCCATTTCTGGTAATATATCCCAAGGGTGCTAAAAGCTAGTAGAAATGACATCTCCACCTGTATGTTCATTGCAGCGCTGTTCACAACAGTCAGAATCTGGAAACAACCCAAGTGCCCGAGAACAGATGACTGGTTAAAGAAACTTACATCTACACAATGGAAGACTATGCAGCTGTTAGAAAATATGAAGTCATGAAATTTGCGTATAAGTAGATCAACATGGAAAGTATCATGTTAAGTGACATGAGTCAGAAAGACAGGTATGGGCATAGAAAATTGCACTGTGGAATATAAAGTAATAGAATGGGAGATTATCTCCCAGGAGTATTAGAGATAAGGACCAAGAGCTCTGCTCCATAGCTTGGAAACTGGCTTCAAATGCTGGGGGGGAAAGGGAGCTCTGATAGAAAAGGGACCACCAAGTAAAGAATGTTGGGAAGACCCCATTTGGGTTAAAAGATACGTGCCGAAAGTAGACTATAGACTGAACACGAAGGTCATTCAATACTTCTATTGTGAACTACAAGACCCAAAAGGAGAGAGAACAAAAGGGAATTCCCTGCCACAGAGGCAAGGTGGGGTGGGGAGGATGGGGTGGGGGTTGTGGGAAGGACATTGGGAACATTGGTGGGGAAGAATGGGCACTGGTGGATGGATGGGTAAACGATTATTGTATGACTGAAATACAAAAGTTCGTAAGTTTGTGACTATACCTCATGGTGATTCACTAGTTAAAAAAAAAAAGAAAGAAACTTTGGTACATCTACACAATGGAATACGATGCACGTGTTAGGAGAGATGAAGTCATGAAATTTGCTTATAAATGGTTGGTCATGGAGAGTAGCATGCTAAGTGAAATGAGTCAGAAAGAGACAGAGATAGAATCACTACACTCATTTGTGGAATATAAAATAACATAATATGAGACTGACACCCAAGGTCATTAGACACAAGGTTCAGGAATATTGCTCCATAGTTGGAAGCTTGTCTCATGAACTGGGGGAGAAGGCAGTTGGGATAGAGAAGGGATCATTAAGTCAATGATGGTTGGAGGGATCCTTTGGAATGGGAGATGTGTGCTGAAAGTAGATAAAGGACCAACGCGATAACATCTCTGTATCTGTATTGAAAACCATAATGCCCAAAAGTAGATAGTATGGGGAAAATTGTTTGCCATGGAGGCAGGGGGAGAGTTGAAAAGGATGGATATACTGGAGACATTGCTGGTGGAGAATGTACACTGGTGGAGGGATGGGTGTTTAATATTTGTATTATTGAAACTCAAACATGAATGCTTGCAAATGTATCTCATGGTGATTCAGTTAAAAAAAGAAGAAATCATGTAGCATATTTGAAGAACATACTGTTGTGGAATAAAATAAAAATTGATTAGAGAATATGTTCTCAATGGAAATTTCTATATGTATATTAAACATAAATATTTCCCTGTTTCTACATATACACATATATGTGTATGTATGTATATATATATAATCAATCAATAAATCAATCAATAGCTTTCACTGAAAAGAAAATCTTTGAGTGACAATTTAAAATGAGTTCTATGGTAAGGATACCTTGAGGAGGATTGTTTCAAACAAAGGGAAGAGTAAAAGCATGAGCTCTGAGGGGACTAAAAGAAGAGGATTACAAGATAAGACCCCTGAGATCATTCAGGAGGGGAGGGAGTCCAGTCCTTGACAGCCCTACCCACATCCCACTGCTGCTGCCATGCCAATGACATGCGGCCTAACTCCATGGCCTCACTAAGCATCTCTGAAGACACATCCTAGTGCTACTGATTCACATGCTCAGCCCAGCTCTCCAGATGCTGACATTTCTGGATATGTGGCTGCATGATGCTTTTAAATTCCATAGCACTAATTCCAGGGGAAGCACACTAAATTGGATGAAAAATTGGCATAAAAGCCAGTGAAAGACTAAATAATCCTGTAATGAAGTACAATTTTCATAAATTTTCTTTTATTTAAGTTTTATTTTAAATCATTCTTTTAGTGATTTGGTTGTTACAAGCAATATATTATAAACTAATTATCATGTACCTGATATGGGGGAAGACTCTATGTATGGTTGAGAAAATAGAGGACACTGATAGTGGGTAGATAGTGGGTAGACTTAGGTGCTGGGGTGCTGGGTGGGAGTATCAAAAGCCTACAAAAACTGCATTATGAACAATTTTGCAAGTCATGGTGCTTAAC
The DNA here is from genome assembly GCF_029834395.1 of Sorex fumeus. Lineage (NCBI taxonomy): Eukaryota > Metazoa > Chordata > Mammalia > Eulipotyphla > Soricidae > Sorex > Sorex fumeus. The sequence goes on from NW_026606083.1 coordinate 1,796,549, forward strand.
TTTTCTAAAAAGACTATGATAACTGGAACTGAATGAGTCAGAAGAGGGTCCTCGGGATATGGCAGCAAAGAGAGGAGGAAAGAAGATCTATGTAGGTGTTCAGGAAAAAAAGTCATAATTTGTGGCTTTATCATAAATGAATTGCAAGACAGTTCATTCAAATTTAAGACATGAGGACAACTGAACTAGTGTTCATTTTTTTCTTTCAATTAACTACCAGTTACAAGAAAGAAAAAAAAAAAGGTCATTGCACTGATTTTCAGGAAAATGCAAGTTAAAATGCCAGTAAAATCACTGTCACTGTCACTGTCCTGCCGTTGTTCATCAATTTGCTCGAGTGGGCCCAGTAATATCTCCATTGTGAGACTTTGTTGTTACTGTGTTTGGCATACGTCACAGGTAGCTTGCCAGGCTTTGCCATGCAGGTGAGATATTTTCGGTAGCTTGCCGGGCTCTCTGAGAGGGGCAGAGGAATTGAACTCGGGTCAGCCATGTTGGCGGCCTGCAAGGCAATCGCAATACCCACTGTGCTATCGATCCAGCCCACCAGTAAAATACCACTAACAATTGTGAGAATGGAGTATATTTATATTTTTAAAAGTCCAGAAATAAATGCTAGTGGGGGCTATGGCTAAATAGAAACTCTTACTCAGGGTTTACCCCTAGCTTTGTGTCAGATCACTCTCAGTAGTCTCAGGAGACAATGTGGGGCCCTGGGATTCTGGGACTGAACCCTGGTTGGCTGTGTACAGAGCACATGCCCACCTTCATACCACTGCTCTAGCCTTCTTCGTGGTTTATAACTTTTCCTATAGTTTTCAATGTTCAAAACATTACCATTCATTGTTAAGTTTATGTCTAGGTACTTAACTCCTTTATTTGTTTATTTTATTTTTTCTTTTTTTGGGTCACACCCGGCGATGCTCAGGGGTTACTCCTGGCTCATGCACTCAGGAATTGCTCCTGGCAGTGCTCGGGGAACCATATGGGATGCTGGGAATCGAACCTGTGTCGGCCATGTTGGTTGCGTGCAAGGCAAACACCCTACCCGCTGTGCATTTGCTCCAGCCCCATAGGTACGTAACTCCTTTAGACATAATTGTAAATTGTATTTTAAAATGTCTGTCTCTTTTAGCTTAGAAAATTTTACCTTTAGGAAATTCAACATTGTTAAGTATTTTGATTTTGTAGACCTTGTACTTATTTAAGGTTTATATTAACTGTTCAGTGATCAGGATGTTCCCTATGTTGTAATCTGACTGCCAGTAGTAGTCTCTTCATTTTGCCACTGGAGAATATTTACTTGCTTAGATCACTGTCATCCTGTTGGTCATCGATTGCCTCGAGCATGCCCCAGTAATGTCTCCTTCGTCCTAGCCCTGAGATTTTAAAAAGCGCTACATTCACGGCTCTTTCAGGGTCAGGAGAATGAGACCCATCATTGTTACTGGTTTTTGGCATGTTGAATACACCACGGGGAGTTTGCCAGACTCTGCCATGGGGGCAGGATACTTTTGGTAGCCTGCCTGGTTCTCCAGAGTAAGACCTAGATAATAAGATATTCTCCTCCACCGGGGCCCCTTGGAGGAGGGTGGGTTGAGTTTTCCTCCCCACTCCGAGCAGAGCCCTGGCAGCTGAAGACCTCCAGTTCCAGACACAGCCATGCTTAAAACTACTCCCCACACATTCGGACGAGCCTCAGCATGAAGGAATCAGCAGAGGAACCCGGGTGTGCGGGACCTGAGGCATAGATCTCCAAGCCTGCTCGGATTGGGACTGGGGCCAACTCCACCCGGATCCCCCATCTTCCAGATGTTACACCCACCAACTGTCCCTGGCACCGTGTAATCCCATCAATTTGCTTAGATGCTGTGGCTAAATCTTTCAAAATTATTTGAACATTAATGATAAAAGTAGACAGTCTTATGTGTCTGATCTCAGAGGAAAATTCTTCATGATTTCACAACTGAGTAATACATTATAAAATGCAACTTTTAGGAGTATTTCTTATGATTTAGCAAGATATGAATTAATGATTTAGGCATCTATCTTCACATCTAATATCATTTTCATTTGAGTAGGCTTATGACAATTTTTTAAAAAGTTCTTAGATCTCATTTATGAGCATTTAAAATTGGTAAAACTTTAATCTAAGAATTACTTGCATAATCATTAAGGTAAGGTAAAGGTAAAGGCCCTCCCGTTGATCGTCGATTTGCTCGAGCGGGCCCAGTAACGTCTCCATTGGAGACTTTGTTGTTACTGTGTCTGGCATATCAATACTCTCAGTAGCTTGCCGGGCTCTCTGAGAGGGGCGGAGGAATCGAACTCGGGTCGGCCATATTGGCCGCTTGTATGGCGAATGCCCTACCGCTGTGCTATCGCTCCAGCCTTATAGTTAAAAATACTAAATATTACTCTAGAAAATTAATTTTATAAAAATAAAATAATGATTGCTTGCTTTTGTTTTATATGCACTAGTGTTATATGTAATAAACTGAGAAAAGTAATTCATGACTAATGAACTGGGCTGGAGCAATGGCACAGCGGTAGGGTGTTTGCCTTGCACGCAGCCAACAGGGCCGACCCGAGTTCGATTCCTCCACGCCTCTCGGAGAGCCTGGCAAGCTATCGAGTGTATCACCCCAGCACGGCAGAACCTGGCAAGCTACCCGTGATGTATTCGATATGCCAAACACAGTAACAACAAAGTCTTCAATGGAGACGTTACTGGGCCCGCTCGAGCAAATCGATGAACAACGGGAGGACAGTGACAGTGACAGTGATTAATGAACTGATTCAAAAATTTTTTTATGATGTCTTTCCTTATTTTTATTGATCATAAATCTCCAGAAGATTAATTTTTAGCATAAATGTCAGTATTGTTAATAATTCTCACAGGAAATAAAAAGTCATGCAGTCTACAAAATCATTTTTTACATATATACATCTGACTTCATTTTCTTTACTTTCTACTTCTAAATTTAAGCTTAAAACTTTCAATTTTAATTTCTTTCTAGAAAGTACCATGCTTTTTATTAAATTCTTTCCTTTTGTTTGTTTTTGGCCACACCTGGTTGTGCTTAGGCCTACTTTTACTATCAGCTCTTTTCTTGAAGATCACTCCCTGTGATTATGCACTGAGCATTTTCCACTGAACCCAGTTGTTCTGTTCCTACTCACCCCCTACGGTGAGGAATGTGCTCAGCTCTTGAGTTATCACTCTGGCCCCTCCTTAGCAGGCTCCTGTAGCTTACTATATTTATTTATTTATTTATTTTCTTTTTTATTAGTGAAACACCATGAGGTACCGTTATAGGCTTACAAATTTTGTGCTTGGGTTTCAGTTATACAATGATCAAGTGCCCATCCCTCCACCAGTGCCCGCCATCCATCAACACGGGTCCCAGCCTCCCCCCCAACCCCCATTCCCCACCCCCCCATCCCATCCTGCCTCTGTGGCAGGATATTCCCCCTTGTTCTCTCTCTCTTCTTTTGGGTACTGTGTTTTGCAAGAGAGGCATTGAGTGGCAATCATGTTTGGTCTATAGACTACTTTTAGCATGCTTCTCCCACCCTGGGAGGGTCCTCACAACACCCTTCATTTGGTGCTCTCTTCTCTATCTGAGCTTCCTTTTCACCTAGAACGTGTGGCTGGCCTTCCATTCATGGAGCAAAATTCCTGGTATTAATCTCAGCCATTCCTGGGTGTTAGTCTCCCTTTTTGTTGCTTTATGTTCCCCAGATGAATGCAATCTTTCTGTGTCTATCCCGCTCTTTTTGACTCATTTCGCTTAACATGATACTTTCCATGTAGTACCACTTGTATATAAATTTCATAACTTCATCTTTCTAACAGCTACATAGTACTCCATTGTGTAAATGTACCAAAGTTTCTTTAACCAGTCATCTGCTCTTGGGCAGTCAGGTTTTTTCCAGATTCTGGCTATTGTAAAGAGTGCTGCAATGAACAAACAATTACAGATGTCACTTTGACTATACCTTTTTGCCTCTCTGGGATATATTCCCAGGAGTGCTATAGCTGGGTCAAATGGCAGATCAAATTCTAATTTTTTGAGAGTCGTCCATACTGTTTTCCAAAAGGGTTGGACCAGCCGGCATTCCCACCAGCCGTGAAGGAGGGTCCCTTTCTCGCCACATCCGCGCCAGCATTGGTTCTTTTGTTCTTGTGAATGTGGGCCAGTCTCTGTGGTGTGAAATGATATCTCATTGTGGTTTTGATCTGCATCTCTCTGATGATTAGTGATATAGAGCATTTTCTCATGTGCCTTTTTGCCAGTCGAATTTCTTCTTTGCGAAAGTTTCTGTGAACTGATTCAAAATTTGATGAAAATTATGCATATCTAGAAAAGCTAAATCTCCTATAAAAAGCTAAAACATTCAGTAAGCACTACAATGAGAGTAAAGTAAAGAAAAGGGCCCTCCCGTTGATCATCGATTTGCTCGAGCGGGCCCAGTAACGTCTCCATTGGAGACTTTGTTTTTACTGTGTTTGGCATATCGATTATGTCACGGGGAGCTTGCCAGGCTCTACCGTGAGGGCGAGATACTCTCGGTAGCTTGCCGGGCTCTCCGAGAGGGGCGGAGGAATCGAACTCGGGTTGGCCATGTTGGCTGCGTGCAAGGCAAACACCCTACCGCTGTGCTATCGCTCCAGTGTTAAAATTTAAAACCATACATATGAAAATCATAAAACACAGTAATAATTTTATTAAAACGATATTTTTTAATTAGCAATTTTCTTTTGCCATCTGGAATAGCAGTGCTCCTGGCTTGCACCTACCTCTTCATTCAGCTTGCTTCTACGGGTACTACTGCATGGTCCAAGTCAGCTGCAGGCAAGCCCAGCACCTTACTCATTGTTCTATCTCTATGGCCCCAGGTAGGCAATATTTTTTTGTTTACTTTGAGGCCAAATATGGCTGTGCTCATGCCCTATTTATTTTTATGGAAGAGTACAAAATTGGATAAAATTGATTCTTTATGTTGGAATTGAACTAATTTAATTAAATGTTAATCTAGAACCAATATTTAAACATAATTTTAGAGTCAGAGGGATAGTACAGAGGTTAAGGCACTTTCTTTGCAAGGAGCTGACACCAGAAAAAAATTAATGATAGGTAAAAAATATTATGATGACATACCTACTAATCATTAAAGTTATCAGAATAAACAATGTAAAAATACTGGAAATTAAAAAAAACAATAAAACAATGCTACTAAAATATATAAAATTTTATCTTAGGAGGTAGAAATCATATACTTTTAAAATATAAAATTCAATACATGAAACATTGGTATTTGTATATATTAAATAATATCACTTGAGTGAGAATAGGCTGTTTACTTAATAAATCATGCAGACACATCTAGTTTCAAAAAATAAAGTTTTTTTTCTAATGACACACCACTGACTAAACAATTGAAACAGAGATAAACAAATGGGACTATCTTAAACTAAGAAGCTTCTGCACCTCAAAAGATACCGTGTCCAGGATACCAAAAATATCTACAGAATGGGAAAGGATATTCACCCAATACCCATCTGATACGGGACTGATATCAAAGATATACAATGCACTGATCGAACTCTACAAGAAGAAAATATCCAACCCCATCAGAAAATGGGACGATGAAATGAACAGAAGCTTTCTCAAAGAAGAAATCTAAATTGCCAAAGTCACATGAAAAAATGCTTTTCATCAGTAATATCACAGAGATGCAGATCAAAACAACAATGAGATAATATCACACCACAGAGACTGGTCCACATCCGAAAGAACAAAAGCAACCGGTGTTGGCGATGATGTGGGAAGAAAGAGATCCTCCTTCACCGCTGGTGGGAATGCTTACTGGTTCAACCCTTTTGGAAAACCATATGGACGCTTCTCAAAAAATTAGAAATTGAGCCCCCATTTGATCCAGTAATACTACTTCTGGGAATATATTCCGGAGATGCAAAAAGTATAGTAGAAATGACATATGTATTTGTATGTTCATAGCAGCACTGTTTACAATAGCCAGAATCTAGAAAAAAAACCTGAGTGCCTGAGAACAGATTACTGGTTAAAGAAAATTTGGTACATCAACACAATGGAATACTATGCAGCTGTTAGAAAGGATGAACTCATGAAATTTTCATATAAGTATATCAACATGGAGAGTATCATGTTAAGTGAAAGAAGTCAGAAAGAGAGGGACAGACATAGAAATATTGCACTCATTTGTGGAATATAAAGTAACAGAATGTGAGTCTTACACCCAAGAATAGTAGAGATTTGTACCAGGAGGATTGCTCCACGACTTGGAAGCTGGCCTCACATGCTAAGGGAAAAGGCAGCTCAGATAGAGAAGGCACCACCAAGTAAAGGGTGCTTGGAGGGCCAGCTCGGGATGGGAGATACAAGCAGAAAGCAAACTATAGACTGAATATGATTGCCACTCAATACCTGTGTTGCAAGCCACAATTCCCAAAAGGAGAGAGAGAACAAAAGTAAATGCACTGCCACAGAGGCAGGGTGGGGGGAATGGGGTGGTGGTAGTGGGAGGGATACTAAGATAATTGTTGGTGGAAGAAGGGCACTGTTGGATGGATGGGTACTTGATCATTTTATGACCGAACTGTAAGCACGAAAGATTGTAAGTCTGTAATTGTAACTCATGGTGATTCATTTAAAAGTTTAAAAAATTAAAATAAATAAATAAAATGTTTCTTTTATAGAGAAAATAATGTGATTTTTAAAAACTGTCTTTTATTATTATCTTAAGTAATAGAGTTTTGTTAAATTGAATGAGTAAAGTTAAAATAAAAAAGATAATGGCTCTTCAATACACTGGCTTGGCTCTTCATGCAGTACCTGTCTGAATACAAGGTCCGTCCCAGTGGAAAACCAGCAGGACTGTACTACTGTACAAGAAGGGAAACATCCATGACATTGGCAACTATTGCCCAATCTGCCTATTGTCTGTCATCTACAAGCTGTTCACTCGAGTCATCCTAAGTAGAATTGGCAGAACACTAGATGAAGGAAAACCATGTGAGCAAGTCAGGTTCTGGAATGGATTCAGCACCATCGACCATATCCACACAATAATCAAGCTCATTGAGGTCTCTTGGAAGTTCAAGATGTCGCTCTGTCTAGTGTTCATTGATTTAAAGAAGGCCTTTGATTCTGTTGAGATGGAAGCGGTCATTGAAGCCTTAGCCAATCAAGGCATTCAAACTCAATACATCAGGATCCTCTGTGAGCTGTATTGAGGATACACTACAAGGATCTCACCATTCTACAAAGAAGTAATCATCGATGTCAAGTGAGGGGTTCGGCAGGGTGATACCATCTCACCAAAACTCTTCAGTGCCACCCTCGAGAACATCCTGCGACTACTGGAATGGGAAGGAATAGGAGTGAAGATAGATGGTCGGCAACTACACCAACTCCACTTTGCTGATGACATCATTCTAATAACACCAAACATTAGCCAAGTGGCGCAAATGCTGGCTGACTTCGACCGTGAGTGTGGAAAGGTCAGACTACAGCTGAATCCCACGAAATCAATGTTTATGAGAAACAGCTTTTTCCTGACGCTCCATTCACTCTCAACAGAAAGACCATTGCCAAATGCAACAGTTATGTGTACCTAGGACGAGAAGTGAACATGATGAATGACCTGGCACTTGAGTTGCGCAGGAGAAAGAAAGTGGCTTGGAACGCCTTCAAGCGTGTCAAAGAAATAGCTAAGAGGATGAAGAACCTCCATCTCCTGGCACATATTTTTGATTCCACTGTTCTTCCTGCATTAACATACACCTCAGAGACCTGGGCCCTATGCAAACAGGATCAGAACGCTATTCGGGTCTCCCAAAGAGGAATCGAAAGAGGTATGCTTCAAGTATCACGTTTCACTCAAATGAGAGAAAGAATCCTGAGTTCTGACCTCCATTGATGATCAAGAATCAGGGACGCTGTCTCGTTTGTCAAGGCGTCAATAATCAGATGGGCTGGACACGTAATGAGATTTGGAGACGACCGCTGGACTAGAGCCCTGACTGGATATCATGGGATATCAAAAAACTGCATGGCCGCCCAACTACCAGATGGTCAGACTTCTTCATCAAGATACTGAACAATCAGTTTGTGGCTCTTCGTGTTCCTAGAACAAACAGATGCCATTGGGCTACACTAGCATGCGACAGGGACAAATGGAGACGTTGCTGGCTCCTGCTCAAGCAAATCGATGATTAACGGAAAGTCAAGTGATCAAGTGAATGGCTGTTTATTAGGATTTCAGGTCAGTCTCTGTGTAGTTTGATTGAAGTTTCAGAATATACCACAGCTAATTGATTTTATTTCTAATTCTGTCATTAGGGGGAAAAGAGTTTAACAATAATTTCAAAACCTGGGCATATGTATGTGTGTATATAAATATATGAATATAAATGCATGAATGTGTATATGCATATACATGTGTATATATATATATGTATGTGAATATGATTGAGGGCATGTATGGAGATACTCATAGCTTGCTCAAAGATCTCTCTCCTGATGGGGTGCAGGACATATGGGGTACAGAAGAAGGAATCCAGTTTAGCCGAATAAAAGTTAAGCTCCCTAACTGCTGTACTATCATTCTGGCCCAAGGGTAGGATATCTTTACTGACAAAACAGATTACCTAGAAATCAAATGAATAAACCAGGTCTAAATATCTTTTTATAATTTAATTTAATTTTTTTCACGTGGACGTCCACCTATAAGATGGTCAGACATTTTCGTGAAGATCCTGAATGATCGGTTTGAGGCTCTGCATGTTCCTAGAATGAGCAGATGGCATTGGGTTACACTAGCATGCAACAGGGATGAATGGAGACATTACTGGCACTCACTTGAGTAAATTGATGAGTAACAGGGTAGCAAGTGATCAATTTTATTTTTTTATTTTTATTAGTGAAACACCATGAGGTTCAGTTGTAGACATACAAATTTTTGTGCTTGGGTTTCAGTCATACAATGATCAAGCACCCATCCCTCTACCAGTGCCCACTCTCCACCACTACTAATCCCAGTTTCCCTCCCACCCCCCATCCCCCCATCCCACCCGACCTCTGTGGCAGGGCATTCCCTTTTGTTCTCTCTTTCCTTTTGGGTGTTGTGGTTTGCAAAAGAAGCATTGAGTGGCAATCATGTTCGGCCTATAGTCCACTTTCAACATGCATCTCCCATCCTGGGAGGATCCTCCCAACACCCTTTATTTGATGCTCCCTTCTCTATCTGAGCTGCCTTTACCCCTAGAGTATGTGGCTGGCCTTCAAACCATGGAGTAAACCTCCTGGTATTTGTCTCAGCTATTCCTGGGTGTTACTCTCTTATTTTGTTACTTTATGTCCCCCAGATAAATGCAATCTTTCTTTATCTGTTCCTCTCTTTCTGACTCATTTCGCTTAGCATGATATTTTCCATGTAGTACCACTTGTATGTGAATTTCATTACTTCATCCAGGTCTAGATATCTTGAATGTTAACTTTCTACTGATGTGGAACACAGATGGGAAGATGATAAAAATATCTAAGTAACAGAGTGAGCTTAATCTTGGCAAACAGCTCAATGAAACGGCATATTAAGGAACTGTAGCTATTAAATATGTGACCTCTATGAAATAGTGAATATACATGCTATTTATTCATCCAAGCTCATCAGGAGTAGGGGAAGAAAACAGAGATTGGATATATCTTTTACATATATTGAATATATGTAAACAAAATGATCTTAAAATTCCAGATAAATCATAGGATAAATTAAGTAGAAGTTTATAAGAGGTAATATTTTATATATAAAATATGTCTGAAATTTGAATGTTCTAAATTAGTATCTTGTAAACTTTTTTCTTTGTCTTTGTTTATGTTTTTTTGTTTGGGCCCACTGCTCAGACCTCTGTTTGGACTTCACTCCTGTTAGTGTTCAGAGACCCATAAAGTGCTGGGGACCAAACTGGGGTCCCTACCATGTCAAAAATAGACTCAGTCCTTTGAGCTATCAGTAAGGCCCCAAAAAGTTTTTTTTTTATAAACTCATGATGTATAAAAAATAACAAGTTTACTAACATACTGCAATGTCTCCATTTTATATGCTACAGGAGTGAGGAAAAAACAACTGTTAATTGGGTTCTGGTGTGAACTTGACCCTGTCACAAAAATTCAGTGGTATCTGTTTCCTCATTTGAAAAATGAAAGTGAATGGGTGTTCTAAATTCTCTGGTATAAACACTAAATTTTTTTTCAATATCCTAGAACTCTATTGTACTGAAAAGAAATGAGGAATACTTGGAATATTTTAAACTTGCCAAGAAATAATTATGCTCAGTTTCTAAAAGGTAAAGGTAAAGGCCCTCCCGTTGATCGTCGATTTGCTCGAGCGGGCCCAGTAACGTCTCCATTGGAGACTTTGTTGTTACTGTGTCTGGCATATCCAATACTCTCGGTAGCTTGCCGGGCTCTCCGAGAGGGGCGGAGGAATCGAACTCAGGTCGGCCATGTTGGCTGCTTGTAAGGCTAACGCCCTACCCGCTGTGCTATTGCTCCAGCTCAGTTTCTAGATTTACACAAATATTTAAAATTGTACTTTTATCTTATATATAGAGAGATACATATATAGATATATAAAACTTTGTCCAGATAAATATTCAAAGCTTATTGAACACAGAATCCTTTCAACAAAATGGAGATAATAATTATTCTAAACAAGAAAATTGTTCTTTAGATTAATTCTTTTTTTTCATTTTATTTTTTTCATTTTTTTAGACTTACAAATTTTTGTGCATGGGTTTCAGTTATACAATTATAGAGTACCCATCCCTTCACCAGTGCCCATTCTCCACCACCAATGATCTCAGTATCACTCCGACCCCTACATCCCTCCCATCTCACCCCGCCTCTGTGGCAGGACGTTCCTTTTTGTTTTCTCTCTCTTTTGGGTGCTGTGGTTTGCAAAAGAGGCATTTAGTGGCAATCATGTTTGGTCTATAGTCTACTTTCAGCATGCATCTCCATTAATTCTTTGCAGTACATACCCCTTATTACCTTTCTAATTTATCATCTGTTAAAGTCCATATGTAGAATGATTCTTTTCTTTTTTGTTTTCGAATGTATTCCAAGAATCATAACACATAGTAGTCACTCAATATTTGTCAAATAAGTAATTAAATAATACAATGTGTCGAGAGAACAGCATTCAGTAAGCATTTAATATTTGATAAATGATACAATTAGGGCTGGAGTGACAGCACAGCGGTAGGGCATTTGCCTTGCACGCAGCCAGCCCAGCCGAGCTGAGTTCGATTACTCCACCCCTCTTGGAGAGCCCGGCAAGCTACCAAGAGTATCTTGCCCGCACCACAAAGCCTGGCAAGCTACCCATGATGTATTCAATATGCCAAACACAGTAACGAGAAGTGTCAAAATGGAAAAGTTATTGGGCCCGCTCAATGAACTATTAGTCTTAAATGTTTTTAGACCTAGGGTATTATAAAAAGTGCCATTTATAATAACTAAAGTATTATTTTTAAAAAACAGTATCATTTCACAATGAAAAAGTAGGAATGGGAGAAGTTTGAATGTTTCAAAGGCAAGGTGAACAAAGGATCATACTTTTGTTCTCGAGTATTTAAGTGAATCACATGTTATTTTCAAAGAAATAAAAGGAAAAAGAGTAAAGATCTTTTCTACAAATTTGCATAAAAGTGCTATAAATGGAATTCAAGTAAAAGTTGAATTATTACTAGCTAATCAATTAAATAATTCAAAAATTGAATTTATTAGTGTTACAAAATTGTTATACCACCAATTATTTGGATATAATTACTCTAAATGACATATTAAAAATAAAAGCACAAGCATTGAATTTTGGCCTCCATATGCTCTTGGTAATAAAAATATAAATGTAAAATTTCAGAGATTTTTAATACCACTCTATTTTTCTTGGGTACATATATAAACCAAACATTTGATCATAAATTATAATTGTGAAAAATGACAGCTTGGGATAATTATTGTATAAGAATAAGCATATAGAAACTACAGAATACAATCTCTAATCCTCTATCAGAAAAACAAAACTTATTAAAAACAGCTTATTTTCCTCTCTTTTTTTAGGTCTAGTGTTCCTATTGCATGTTTAAATTAATCTATATTAACAGATACATAGCAGGAGTTTATGAAACTGCTTGTGAATTTATCTTGCCCACTTAGGAATGGTTTTAAGTAAAACTTCTTATATCTATGAAAAGGGAATCTCACTGTCACTTTATTAAGTGATATACTCTCTCTCTCTATATATATATATATATACTATCTAGAGAGAATATATATACTATATATGTATATATACTCTATACTAAAATTGTACAAACTATCTATTACCATCAGATCAAACAGAAAAGTAATTGGATAAATTAAACTGTCATAAATTGTGCCAAGTATCACCTAAACTTGATTAAAAAAAGTCAGTTAAGTATTTAGAATATAAGTGAAACATGATTGCTTTAAGAACTATCAAAAGCAAGTTGACTTTTTACTTTTAAATGATGAAATGGTTCTGAAGATATTGTCACTTCTCAAAATTGTCTATTTATTGAGAAAATATTTGCAATAACAATAATGCTTAAACATAAGAAACGGTAAAGTTCATTTATTTCAATAAAAATAGAATTTTTTCATATTATTAATATTTAATTTTATGTGACAATCTGATTCAACCAAGGAATAACTAAACATTTCTTCGACCAAAAATTATTCTGAGTATCTCTATGTGTTTCTGTATGAAATTAGTGTGTATATCTATGTACAGAGGCATGCAGAATATTTTTCTACTTTGTATGGTCTTACACCTAACAACTGAAGATTAAACAGAACAAAATGTTGAGGAATTACTGAGTTATTGTTTGAGTTTGAACATTACGCCTTCTAGCTTATAGGTTTAAATTTCTTAATTCTCGAGCTTGCCAGTTTTCACTCTTTTGTTTGTTTTCATCACATATTTTCACATTGTTGTTTGCAGTCTCCTGCACAGCTCTGACTAAGGTTTACAGATTCTGCACTATTAGCATAAAATGTGTTGAATAGTGTAAATAAATGAATTTTCTAGGTGATTAAGGTCAGTCTCTATTAATAGTATAGAAACTTATGATGGTATAGAAACTTTAATTACACTTTATAAAACTTTTCCAATAAGGATATAGAGATCAGGCAAAATAACCCATTCTAATAATTTGCAAATTTATTCCAAAAGAATCTATCACTTTTAAACCTAACACTCTAAGATTCTATATTATAAATAAGTTTATAGAGCTCTTTTCAAAAGCTTATTTCACAAATATTAGCACATTAGAAACAAGTCTGCTTCCTAAAGGAATCTATAAGGATTTAAGGAAGCATCTTAGGCATTTAAGTTTTATTACCTTTATATGAATTTCTCGTCATAACTCACCTGCCGAGAAGCAGAAATTCTCCTGCTAAGCCCAGACGCCGCATGGCCATAAGCAGCCCTCTGACGGTCATGCCCTCACAGAAGCAGGCCACCACGCGGGCTTTCGGGAGATGACTCCTGAGCTTTTTGAGCAGCTTGTCGAAGCTTTGCTCCCCAGCATTGCTGTAGATTTTGTAAGAGTGGGCAATGCAAATCCCTTCCTTGGCTGACATGTCTTTGAAAGCTTCCATTCCACTTTCTCCATAGTTGCCTGTATGAAAACATAGAAAAGTAAAGGTATAAAGTTAAGAGTGTTGGGTTCAAAGATATAACTAGAATGGAGAAATATTAGGGGCATAAATTTTACTAGGTGATTTGTAATTTATCAGATGAGAAAGATGTATTTGTTTAATACAGAGTACTATTACAATCAAGCAAGATTTGGGACATATAAGAATACGGTAGCCTAATTCAAATATACCTAAGAATTCAAATTTTATCCAGTGGAATATAGCACTGTAGCACTGTTGTCTGGTTGTTCATTGATTTTGCTTGAGTAGGCACCAGTAACATCTCCATTGTGAGAATTGTTGTTACTGCTTTTGGCATGTCAAATATGCCACGGGGAGCTTGCCAGGCTGCTGTGTGGATGGGATACTCCCGGTAGCTTGCCAGGCTCTCTGAGAGGGAGAGAGGAATCAAAGCTGGGCCGGCTGCGTGCAAGGCAAACACCCTACCCGTTGTGCTATTGCTTCAGCCACAGAGGAATCTATCTAAAATAGATAAGGGAGTACAAAACATGCGATTACATAGGCTTCATTATAAGACCTTCATAAAAATAACATAAATGACTAGGCTTGCATAACATTTTAATTTGGGGGAAGTCTATTAATATATTTCTCAATTTACTAATTACGGGGGGAAGTTTTATCTTTCACATCTAATAAAATCAGAGTTCACATTTAATAAGAAGGTGGGAAAAGTCAAGGTTAAAATCTATTCATTTACACATATATCTGAAAATAGTTTTGGCCTTGTGGACATTTTACTGTAGCACGTGTACTAAGCAACAAATGAGTACCTCAGATTTTGGGGTGATTTTATGTTTAGTTGTTTGTTTATGAAGAAACTGTAAAGAGCAAAACAGATCAACAGAACTTGAGTCCAAGCCCAAAATTTGCAGCTTCATTGTATATTTTCTTTTTACCTGGAATTAAAATAAGTAACCGCTAATGGCAGGTGGGTAATGTAGATATTCTGCAATTAAAGTTTAAAGGGCTTTCTCTGAAAAGTGTACCAAAACCTAAATTATTAGTTTTACACAAATTGAAGTAATTTATTATTTTGTGATTTAGTTTTAGCCAACTCTATTTTTCAACCAAAGTCTGGCTCTTAACACTTTGATTAATGGTAAGGTATTTCCATAAATAATTTGAAATCGTGTATATAATGGTCGTGATGGAAATAATAAATATTCTCATTATGTAAAAAAAACAAGAAAAAAGCACTTGGAAATTCATAATCTTCAGTAGCTTTCCTAATTACTATCTCTTGTTATTTTTTTGTTGTTGTTCATAAGCTATATGGAAGCAGCTTGTGTAAGGACAGCACTTTTGCTATTAGAGAGATTTAACTTAAACTATAACTTGGATAGTATCTCTAAATCTCAGTTTTCTTAACTGGAAACCAGAGGTAACAGAAATATGTGGTATTTTTGTATACTGTATTTAACATCTGTGAAAATTCTCACAGGTAGCTCTGCACAGTGGCCAATAAGGTTTAACCTAGGCTTGATTACTGCTAATTAAAAAAAAATCTGATCGGTAAGCTTAATCTAGATAATTATAAGTATTGAAGTTAAAACATGCTCTAGGTAAGGTTTATTTGCTTTCTCGTGGAGAATCTGTAATAAATCATGAAGTCAATGGCATTAGTAGTGAGGATTAGATTAAAGAATATCATCACTCTGGCAGGAGTTATATAATTTTCTCAGAGCCATTTTCAAGCAGTGCTCATTTAAATTGATGTTAAAAACTTAAAATATCTGACAAAATTCAGCAAAGCAATAGATATGATTTAATTTTATAACCGTGTACTGAGGATTAGATGTGGCATTGCTATTTTATACATTTTAATAAAATCGAGAAGCTGAAAGCATTCAAATTTTAGTAATTTATATATAAGAACCTATTTCTAGAATCATAAACATAAGGGTGAAACTTTAACTTTAAAATTCCATATAGTTCTGGAAGAAAACAAAAGAGCTTTCAATATATAGGATGAAAGAAAAACATAGGAAAAAAAGATTGGTTTTTCTAAGAGGGAAACAAAAAGTGACTATGGAAGAAAGACATGGTATAAAGTTGAAACCTTATATATGTCTACTTTTAAGCAACAGTAGAAGTAAGAATTTATTTGAGGTAATAGAATGTGATTAAGAATTATTAGAAAATGTAATAGTTAAGTTGGTTCTGGACTCAATACTTTTAGTTGAAGTAAAAATTATTTTTTACTTTAACTATTTACATACATAAAAGTAAAAATGTATTATGTAAAAGGGCATATTTGTTATATTTATAATAAAAAATAGAGATATGATTCCCTGAAAGATAGAAGCAGAGAGTGCTTTCAGAAAGGGAGAAGTATCAAGCTTTCATACTTCAGCAGCCAACAAGTACATATTTGGCTAAAAATGAGTAAGATTACAAGTTATATAATAATAAAGTTACATCTAAAGTAATGAAGTAAATTAGTTAATAAAGTGTTTATTGTACATAAGTTTTTTAAAAAAATACATGAAAAACATAGATGCCACTCTAGAGATATACACATATGCAAATACAAGATACATTTTTAACTTTAATTTTTTCTGTATTTATTTTGAAACTTAAGATAATATGTTAAATGAAAACTTTTAAACATAAAAGTTAGTGGAATTGGAGAGAAGATATGAAAATTTTAATGAAATATCTATGAGAAACTATGAGTAACACTAATAATTTTAGCTGATGTTGAAGATAAATGTTTCTTATAACTCACTTGAATGGAATATAAAAATATTAATTTTAAATTTTTATAAAATTTAGATATACTTGATTGTTTTATGCACATACTGAATTACATTATTCCTAACTTCAAAGAGAGAGAGAGAGAGAGAAAATTTGGTGGTGTTACTTTTAAAGACTATAGAGCAAAATTAATCAGAATCAATCTGTTCTTCAAAGTTATTTTTATTTAGGTAGTTACAAACATGTTTAGGCTTATAGTATGGATTTGCAAAATTATTATATATCACCAGGAGGATCACGGCTCAGAGCATCAACACTGCCCCCGGATCACCTCTTGTTTTCTTTTCTACTCTTTGTTAATAAGCTTTGTGATACAAGACCAACAAGTTGTCATTTCAGTACTATCTATTCTCTCATTTTTGTCTATCTATATTCCACAGAATAGAGAGATCAATCTAGTAGTTGTCTTCTCACTCACATAAGATTGATATCCTGCAATTCCATCCACAGTAAACTGCACGTTTCTATCTTTCCTTGTGGTTGCCTAGTATTCTATTGCATATTTAAGCACAATTATATTAATCCATCTGTAATTCCCATAATGTGGCTAATACACTAAGTGCTGTATGAATAAAAATGTGCATATTTTTTAATTAATACTTTTGTATTTAGGAAATAGTTGACAAGAAGTTGAATTGATAGGTTGTATGGAACCTCTATTTTTGTACTTTTGAAAAACTTTATACAGCTCTCTATAGAGACTCAATTAAAAATTTTAATCATTTTTATTACTCTAATCTTATAGTGGGGGCTGGAGCGATAGCACAGCGGTAGGGCATTTGCCTTGCACGCAGCAGCCAACATGGCCGACCCGAGTTCGATTCCTCCGCCCCTCTTGGAGAGCCTGGCAAGCTACCGAGAGTATCTCGCCTGCACGGCAGAGCCTGGCAAGCTCCCTGTGATGTATTCGATATGCCAGACACAGTAACAACAAAGTCTCCAATGGAGACATTACTGGGCCCGCTCGAGCAAATCGATGAACAACGGGAGGGCCTTTACTTTACTTTAATCTTATAGTAAAGTTTACAGTCAAAAGGTTTACTGATCACCCATTGACTGTGAGCAAATATTCCATTTGAACCACAATGCCAGGAAACCAGTTGTTTCCAGTTTTGATGTATGGCATGAGGTGTTCTTGCCTTGTTCCTTTGATAGTCAATTTGTAAATAATAAATAGAAATGAACACTTTTTGTTTGCTTGTTTGGGGCCACACCCAAGGTTCTCAGCCTGTTTCTGTGCTCATGGATTGTACTGGTAGTGCCTCTTGACTATAGGGGTGCTGGGGATTGAATTTTGACTACAGCTTGCAAAGCAAATTCTTGCTCCATCTCCTATACTATTGTTCCTAGCAGGAGAGCGTTTTTGTGTATATGTCTACCAATCATCCCTGTGTCTTCTTTGGGGAAACTATCTGTTCATATTTGCTCCATAATTTTTATAGACTCAATATTTTTTGAAGTTGAGATTTATGAGTGTTTTATTTGGCTTGGATATTAGAACTACAGTTTCTCCCTCTTAGAAGGATTCATTTTCATTTTAGTTCGAGATATTTTTTGTCATGTAAAATCTTTTTCATTTGATGTAGTCCCATTGTTTAGTTTTATTTATGTTGTTCTTGAGTCTGTAGTCAAATAATTGAAAGCACCTCTGAAGTCTATTTCCAAGGTCCTGCCTCTGTTTCCTCAATATCTTTTATGAATTTTGGTCTAATGAGGGTTTTAATCCATCTGTACTAACATCTCTGAATGGAGTGATATAGGGTTCTAGTTTCTTTTCTTTACATATGGCTGTTCAGCTCCACAACAGCACTTGTTAAAGGGGTTTTCCACTCTTCCTCTATGCACCTAGTTTCTTTGTTATCTATCAACTATGATAAATTTGAGGATTTTATGTGCGATTTCTTTTCCAAATTTCAGTGAATCTATCTTTATTCAAGTATCCCATATTTTTATTACTATTGCTTTATGATAAGGTTTGCAGTGAAAAAGAGCAGTAATTTCAACCCTTTTTCTGAGAATTTCTTTGACTGTTTGGGAACTTTATGATTCTATAAAAATTTTGATTGTTCTAAGTTCTTGAATCAGTTTAACTGAGGATTGCATGAGTCTGTACAATGCCTGAAGTATGATGGACATTTTGATTATTTCTTCCAATTTATGAACGTAAAATAATTTTAAGTTACGTTAAACTTAACTGAGGTCCTAATATATTATTTTCAGTAGTGACGTGGTTTAAGTGTAAGTCTTTCACAGCCTCTATTAAATTGATTCGTACATATTTGACTATTTGAACAGATTTTTAATGGGGGTTTTCCTTATTCTTTATTTCTCTTTCAGTTGAGAAATGCCAAAGACTTTTGAGTGTTGATTTTGTATTGGTACACTGCCATGTACGAGCCTCATGCATGAAGGAATCGGCAGAGGAACCCAGGTGTGCGGGATCCGGGACTGAGATCTTCAAGCCTGCTCGGGGACTGGGCCTCCTCCACCCAGATCCCCTATCTTTCAGTAGCTAGACAGTTACACTCACCAACTGCCGCGTAACCCCATCAACGGCCAAGATCTAGATACTGTAAAACCAAGCTCCCAGAAGTGCAGGGCCACATTCTTATTGTCAAGACGAAACCTCTTATTGTCTAGTTTTCACTCTCAGAGAACCCGGCAGGCTACCTATAGTATCCTGCCCTCATATATGCCTGACTTGGAACACCAGTAGAGGTGATTAGAGAATGCCTCAAAAGCCTCCATCCCTCTCGGAGAGCCTGGCAAGCTATCGAGAGTATCCTGCCCGCATGGCAGAGCCTGGCAAGCTACCCATGGCATACTCGATATGCCAAAAACAATAACAATTATGGTCCTCATTCCCCTGATCCTGAAAGAGCCCCCAATATACCATCGAGTTACACTAGCTGACATGACAGGGATGAATGGAGACATTACTGGCTCCCACTCAAGCAAATTGATTAACAATGGGATGATAGTGATAGTGACACTGCCATAATGTTTTATTATTACTAATAATAGTTTTTGGATTCTTTAGAGTTTTTAATGTTTGTTATTACATAATCTTCAAATAGTGATTTCCTTTTGATTATGGTTTGGTTTTCTTTTTCTTACTTGACTGTTGTGACAAGGACTTCAAAGTTGTATTGAATAAAAGTGGAGAAAGTGAACATCCTTGTCTTTTTTCTGATCTCAGGAAGGAGGTTCCGGTTTTCATTGCTAAGTATGAGATATCTGTTTCTTATTTTCTGAAATTGTAGGGTTGTATTTTTTAATCATGAATGACATTGAATCCCATCAAAATTCTTTACACCAATTGATATAATCACATGAACTGGTTCTTTCCTTCAGCTGATACCGTATAGAAGTTCATTTGTGTATATTGAACCACACTTGCCACCACCAGGATGAAAAGCAACTGATAATAGACCTTTTGATGATTATTTTAACATACTATTTTTGGCTACCTAAGATTTTGTTGAAGATATTTGTATCAATGTTCATAAGAAATAGCTGCCATTTACTTTGCTAGTAATAATCTCCATTTTTTGTGTTTAATAGAAAAAATATTTATTCTATTATTATTCATTCTTTAATGATGCTTTTTTGCATTTGAAATGCAAATTCCATTTCCTCCATATTGAAATATTCTGTGGTCTTTATGCTACAACACAATTATCAAGACTAGAGACCTGTTCAATTTGGTGATTAAATCTATATAGTGCCTCCCTGCGATTATTTACACAACTAAATTGACCTATTCCTTCAAGTTTCTCAAGGACCTTTTACTAAAGTGATAGTGTGAGTTATTTGTACATTATTATATATAATAATATATCGCAAACTAGTTACTTATGCACTTAAGTCTATTGAAGAGATTATGCTTTATTTTTGTTTTATTTTATTTTTATAAAGTTGTTCACAATAGTTTATTACATTCAACATTCCAACACCAATCCCATCACTATTAAAGATTCCCACCACCAATATTTCTAATTTTCCCTACACCCACCTAAGCCTACCCCAATAGCAGCCCCTAAATAATTTTATTTTGTATTGCTTGTTATGTATAATCCACTAAAAATTATCAAAGTTTCCTTAGAAGGAAGTGTGTGAAGATTGTTGTATCTCAGCCTGGAGCCATTAAGCCCTTATGTAAGGATTTACTAACATGCTGTTACAAGTTCAAGCCTTGTGTGCATATATATATATATATATATATATATATGAGATCAATTTTTTCTTCTACTTTATACCCCATCCAATGTGGTATGTTACTCCTGGTATATCAATGGTGTAGAGTATGAGATGTCATGGCTGCATGCTCCAGACATTCTAGAATTTTAAATAAGTTGATGTAGTTTGAGTTGCTTTTAACTGAATAGTGACTTTGGAGTCCAGTGGCATCTCTACAGCTTGTGGCTCTCTTCAGAGATTTATTTGCGAGTCTCTGGATCATGGCCATTAATGAGCTTATAGGGTGCCAGAGTCAGTTCGTGGGAATGACTGCCCAGGCTACCAGAAGAACAGGGAGATGGGGGAAGGTTACCCATTGCTAACTCCATGCAAGCCTGGAGATTTCAGTCACAAAATACTCACATCAGAGTTTTTCAGCAAATTGACTCACGGATCAGGCTCAACTCAGCCTATGAAGATTGGCCATGAACATGGTGGCAATTGAGTTCTGGAAGGTTTTAGCTGGCAGGGATCTGTTGGGGCAGGTGAGTCCCTCTACCTGACCCCTCCAAGCTTCCTGGATGTGAGGTTAAGCCTGAGAAGGATCCAGAGGCATGTCTGAGGTTATATTTTATTTGTGAATGTCAGAAAATTTTATGATGTGGTTTCTTCAATTATGCAGAAAAGCTGATACTTATTGATATTGAAAATTTGATAAAAATACAATTTATGATGTTACAATTTTTCCTTAGGTATTTACTATTAATTATTTAAGTATTTTATTATGGAATTTCTGAAAAGATTTTCTAGTGAGCAAAAAGATGTCTTCTGATTTTATTATGCTGTAATAAAAACACATATTTTGTATTCTACCTAAATTTCTATATTTAAATAATCTACTGGTTTAGGGCTGGAGATATATCACAGCAGATAGGTGTTTGCCTTGCATGCGGCCTACCCGAGTTCGATTCCTCTGCCCCTCTCAGAGAGCCCGGCTAGCTACTGAGAGTATCTCGCCTGCACGGCAAGGCCTGGCAAGCTACTCATGACTTATTCAATATGCCAAACACGGTAACAACAAGTCTCACAATGAAGACGGTTACTGAGCCCACTCGAGCAAATTGATGAACAATGGGAGGACAGTGCAGTGCTATATAGTTTAATTATATATATTTTATATTTGTGTGCATAGTGTTCCAAAACTATGAGAACTTGAGGGATTAAATCACTTGTTTAGGAATGCATCATTGCATAAAAAGTACACATATTTATTAAACAGGAAAGGTGACAGGAAATTAGGGAAAGATTAAAATTTTAGAAAAATAAATCTATTTGTGAAAATATTGTCACCAGGGCTGTAGCGATAGTACAGCAGGTAGGGTGTTTGTCTTGCATGTGGCAACCTATGTTTGACTCCCAGCATGTCATATGGTTTCCAAGCACTGCTAGGAGTAATTCCTTAATGCAAAGCCAGGAGTAAACCCTGTGTATTGGTTGGTGTACCCAAAAAGCAAAAATATTAAAAATCATCACCAAGAAGGTGCTAAAATTACCAAAACTACTCTTGGAATTATTTTATAAAATAATTAAATTTAAAGTAACAAGATTTACCTTCCATAATAGCAGTTATTGGCTTTTTAGTTAACCCAAATTGCATATTTAATACATAAAAATGTAAGCAACAATAAAATGTCTTTCCAAATGCTTGTATTATACCAAGTTTGTTGCTATTAATAGATAAAACATGTCTAGTAAACAATGTATATTAATAACAACAATAGTGAATAAAATGTTTCTTTTTAAAAAAATTAATATTTTTATTGAATCAACGTGAGGTACACAGTTATAAAACTGTTCATGATGGGGTTTCAACTCATACAATGTTCCTGTAGTGTGTGGTAGCAAATGGGGCCCGGCCAAGTGACATCTCAAACTCTACACCACTGATAAACCAGAAGTAGCACAACACATTGGATGGAATGTAAAGTACAAGTCAATATTGATTAAGAAAATATAAACACACACAGCTTAACCAGTAACAACATGTGAGTAATCTCTTCTGAGAGGGCTTAATGGCTCCATGGTGAGATACAACAATATTCACACACTTTTTTCTAAGGAAATCCTTTTTGATTATTTTTAGCGAATTGTAACAAGCAATATAAAATAAATTATTCAGGGCATGCTCTATGGGCAAGCTTGAGGAGTGGTTGGAAAAATTGGAAATAATGGTGGTAGGAAGATGCACTGGTGGTGAAATTGGTGTTGGAATATTGAATGTTGGAATCACAAACAAGTTTATAAAAACAAATAAATACTTTTAAAAAAATCCCTCTGGGCAGATGTGTCTCCTTCCCTGTCCCAATAGATCTCTGGAAGCCAAAAACCTCCAGAACTCCCCCAGGCCATGCTCGATGGCACTCTCCACAGGCTTGGGTGATCCTCACCTATATAAATAAATCTGCAGAAAAACCCAGGTATGCAGGACCCGTGACTGAGATCTCCAAGTCTGCTTAGAGCGGGAATAGACCTTAGCCCCCCCAACCTCCAAGTTTCCAAATAGCTTGGCAGTCAAATCCACTAACTGCAGCTAGTGCCATACAATCTCATCAACAGCTGTGATCCAAAGACTCAGAAATAAAGCTCCCAGAAGGGAGTGACATAAGCCTAAAAATAAATAAATAAATAAATAAAATCCTCTCCCCACACAAGAAAACTGTTTCTTATCAGTAAAATTGCTGCCTAGAATGTCGTTATTTCGCAAAAACTCTTATGTGGTAAGGATTGGCCAGTAAACCACTCAATTGTCAGTCCATTCCTGGGTCACAAACTTTTATCGAGGAGTATTAGTCCCACAAACCCAAATAGGTAGTTAAGTAGTGGTTACAACTTCTAACAAAGATACTTATTTTTACTATGAATTTAATAAAAATATTTCTCTGTAGTAACAATGCACATATTTTCTTCATTTTACCAATATACAATTGGTATATTAATTTCAAACTCTATATTTCATTTTTGTGTATCTCCTCTTGCATTGCAATAAAATTCTCCCAGGTATAGTTTTTATCTTCACAACAAAACAAGTGTGCATACATGTGTTTCTGTTGAATTAAAAGAAAAAAGAACGTTAAGTGAATCAATGAATATTCCTAAGAAGCTGAATATATTCTAAACATATATAAACTCAAAATTAGAAGATGGATTGAAAATCTTCATTTGTTGTGTGTCCTTATTGAGATTGAATAAATTATTATAAATTTTTATCACAAAAATATTTTCTAACAAACATATTTCCAAATTTTGGCTGATCATTTCACTTGTTACCTTTTCTACTCTCATGACACCTATAGCATGAATTTAACCATTATTAACTCACCTACGGTGATTAATTTTAATGGAAGGATCACTGTCACCATCACTGTCCTCTCATTGTTCATAGATTTGCTCGAGGGGGCCCAGTAACATTGTGAGACTTGTTACTGCTGTGTTTGGCATATTAAATACGTCACGCGTAGCTTGCCAGGCTTTGCCGTGGGGGCGAGATACTCTTGGTAGCTTTCCAGGCTCTCCGAGAGGGGCGGAGGAATCGAACTCGGGTTGGCTCTGTTGGCAAATGCCCTACCCACTGTGTTATCACCCCAGCCCAGTGGAAGGATGAATTTGCTAAATTTACATTTTGTAAATTCCATTAAGGCATGTGTTTTCTTCCCTGAAATATATGAGCAATACAATAATGATTCGCCAAAAATAGTAAAACATAAGATAGTTAACTGAATATTTGGGAGGGGAGCTTTGCACCCAAACCAACAATGGTCAGGGTTATTTACTCCTTGCTCTGTGCTCAGGAATCACTAATGTCGAGGACTGAGAACCATATATGGTATGTCATATATATGTCATATGTATGATAAAATGTCAGAAGTTCTCTCTCAGAAAAGAAGTTCAAATTGGACTACTTTGTATCATGAATGGATTTGATAATACTGATTTCTCTCCATAAAATTCAAACACTTAATTGTTAAGAAGCAAAGTTGTCAGGAAAAATAGAAAAGAATAGAAGAATACAACAGGATGAATTATGATAAAAACAAAGTACAAATATATTATTTTTTATTATATGGTATTTATTTTTTACCTTAACTTTGGGAATCAAAGATGGTTAGTGCAGGAAAAAAAAAGTTGATATGAAAAGTCACATACACGGGTGTTGCATGTTAATAGGACACAGTGAAGATAGTATGTTCATACAACTTTTTTTGGAGACACTTGGTAGTTTAAAAGAACAATGAGGAATGGTGATAATTCAAAATAATATGGATATCAAAGGAGAGACTTAGTTTATTTATTAGCAACACAGAAAAATTGTTGGAATATGAGTACTAATCAGTTTAAGCACTCAATACATGGTAATTTAATCTTCAGCAATAATAACAACATTCACTTAGATCTTGTGGTATAAATTGGCAAAAGATGATACTGTGTACTAAGTTTTATAGTTGTCATTTCAAATTTATTATTATTAAAATTAATGGTCATTATTTTTTAAAAAAATGTTATGCCTTTGGATTTAGCCACTATTTTTACTTTCATAAGTTGTTTATGCTAAAAAATTGTCAACTGATGTGAATAGAAGAGGTTGAATTTTAATCTTTATCTGCTAGATTTCAAAGTGGCTGCTCTCTATTCTATGGCATATTATTACTTTTAAAGATATAAGTGAAAATTGTTTCATTTAGTTGTACTTGCAAAAGCAATAATTCCCACTAGTAAATTCCCACCAATAATCTCATTCCAGATTCTAATAATTTATTGAACTCTGAAAAAATTATATACTTAACAAATTATTTTGCATAGTTATAAGAAATATTACTGATATGTGACTTAAACAATAAATTATTTAACTCATATAACTGCTATCCAGCAACTCTAGTTAGTATTTAAATATCAAAGCTTTACTTAAGATATAGAAAATATTTAATTACATTTTTTCTATAGATAAAAGCCTGAAAATAAGAGGAGATTCTGGAAGTAGACAAAATATTGTACTTAGTTAAGTATATCCTAGGAGGAAGGAAAGATATCAGAAGTACATAGGAAACTAACAAGTACTTTAATAATCATATTTTTGATATAATAATAAAATGATATTGTAAAGTTTTAAAGCTTTTATCTTTATCTAAAAATATTGAAAGTTATAATTTGGTTCTGAATATTCTTCCTAAAGAAAAATAAAAAGCTGAGACAAAAGCTTCACCCAGATTCTCACTAACTCTCCAGAATTCAACTTCCTTTCAATTTATTTGTAAGTTGAAAATTTCACAGTTGAATCTATCTTGAATCTCTCATTAGGAGTCATACTATTTTCAAAGAAAAGAAAAATTTAGGTATGAAACCTGTGTCAATGTTTCTGGTGGATTGGTGCTTATTTACTTGCTCGGTTTTAGCACACATGTCATCATTTATCCTTGATTCTAACTACTGAAACCCAACAAATTCTCCCATAACTAGCTGAAAGCAGAAATCTCTGTGCAGCACAGCTAAAGCTGTCAGCCTTGACAGTCTTTGCTGAAAAGAATGAACTTCTTTGACAGCAGCTCCCTGGCCTGCTGCCACCTTCCCCAATTTAAGTCTTGATTGTTGAATTCTTTGGCTATATATTTCCTCTGGAAGAAACTCTCCTAGCATGGAAAGAAAACTCAGCTTGGAAAATCTGTTGGACCATCACATATTATAGAAATCAGGAATACATAGAAATAATGAAAACAATTGTATATTGTGATTGTAAAATCCTGAGTTTCATTTTGGTTGGGTCAAAAATGTCATGTTCAAGAATCATAGCCATTGTGACTGGAACACATCTGGGACCTGTTTGTCCAATGTGGCAGCCACTAAACATTCGCTATGTGGCCAATTCAAAGTGATATTTTCTCAGTGAATATCACAATGCTGATGAATGCTTGCACAGGACACTCCTTTGCAACTCTGTTTTATCCTTCAATACAACTATGTACTTTTATCACTTGTAATCGACATGGTAAATAACATGATATGTCCTGTTTTGAAGATTAGTTCCATCACATGAAAAATTCCTATTTAATTCTCTACTATCTGATCATATGTTACTGGGATCTATCTTACAATATTATTGCCCTTCATAGTAAACGGTGAGGGAAACGAAAATTAAAGCAGGAAGGAGAGTAAAAGTACATGACAGACTGTTCATTATATACTAGAAATACTCTAGTACAGCAGTAGGGCGTTTGCCTTGCACGCAGCCAACATGGCCGACCTGAGTTCGATTCCTCCGCCCCTCTCGAAGAGCCCGGCAAGCTACCAAAGTATCTTGCCTGCACAGCGAGAGCCTGGCAAGCTACCCATGATCTATTCAATATGCCAAACACAGTAACAAGAAGTCTCACGATGGATACATTACTGGGCCCGCTCAAGCAAATGGATGAACAACAGGAGGACCGTGACCGTGATTCTTCATGAGATACTGACATTTCCTCGCAAACATATAATCATCTAATCTTTGATAAGGGGGAAAGAAAAGTGAAATGGAGCAGGGAAAACCTCTTTAATAAACTGTGCTGGCAAAACTGGATGGCTACATGCAAAAAAGTGGGCTCAGATCTCTGCCTAACGCCATGCACAAAAGTAAGATCGAAATGGATTTATGACCTCAACATCAGACCGGAATCCATAATGTTTATTGAAGACAAAGTTGGCAAAACTCTCCATAATATTGAAGCTAATGGTATCTTCAAAGATGTCACGCCACTGGCCGAGCAAGTGAAAACAGAGATAAACAAATGGGACTATCTAAAACTAAGAAGCTTCTGCACCTCCAAAGAAACAGTGACCAAAATACAAAGACAGTCTACAGAATGGAAAAGGATATTCACCAAATACACATCCGACAAGGGGCTGATATCAAGGATATACAAGGTACTGGCTGAACTCCACAAGAAGAAATCACCCAACCCCATCAAAAAATGGGGCGAGGAAATGAACAGAAACTTTCGCAAAGAAGAAATCCGAATGGCAAAAAGGCACATGAGAAATGCTCTATATCACTAATCATCAGAGAGATGCAGATCAAAACAATAATGAGATATCATTTCACACCGCAGAGACTGGCCCACATCCACAAGAACAAAAGCAACCGGTGCTGGCGCGGATGTGGCGAGAAAGGGACCCTCCTTCACTGCTGGAGGGAATGGCGGCTGGTCCAACCCTTTTGGAAAACAGTATGGACGATTCTCAAAAAATCAGAATTTGATCTGCCATTTGACCCAGCTATAACTCTCCTGGGAATATATCCCAGAGAGGCAAAAAGGTATAGTCAAAGTGACATCTGCAATTGTTTGTTCATTGCAGCACTCTTTACAATAGCCAGAATCTGGAAAAAACCTGACTGCCCAAGAGCAGATGACTGGTTAAAGAAACTTTGGCACATTTACACAATGGAGTACTATGTAGCTGTTAGAATAGATGAAGTTATGAAATTTACATACAAGTGGCACTACGTGGAAAGTATCATGTTAAGCGAAATGAGTAAGAAAGAGCGGGATAGACACAGAAAGATTGCATTCATCTGGATAACATAAAGCAACAAAATGGGAGACTAACACTCAGGAATGGCTGAGATTAGTACCAGGAATTTTGCTCCATGAATGGAAGGCCAGCCACACATGCTAGGTGAAAAGGAAACTCAGATAGAGAAGAGAGCACCAAATAAAGGGTGTTGTGAGGACCCTCCCAGGGTGGGAGAAGCATGCTAAAAGTAGTCTATAGACCAAACATGATTGCCACTCAATGCCTCTCTTGCAAAACACAGTACCCAAAAGAAGAGAGAGAGAACAAGGGGGAATGCCCTGCCACAGAGGCAGGTTGGGATGGGGGGGGGGGGGGTGTGGGGGGTGGGGGATGCTGGGACCCGTGGTGGTGGAGGATGGGCACTGGTGGAGGGATGGATACTTGATCATTGTATAACTGAAACCCAAGCACAAAAATTTATAAGTCTATAACTGTACCTCATGGTGTTTCAGTAATAAAAAAAATTTAAAAAAAGAAATAAAAGAAAGAAAGAAAAAAAACGATTTTTAAATACTTTAAAAGATTTTTAAAGCTTATTGAGTAAGAAGGGAAAATAATATGTCCCTCATTTGTTCATTGATGGTCAAAGATTTCCTCCAAGGGGTATTAGTTCCCCTTTATTCCTATCATAAATTGGCTCCCAGTGATCTACTTTATTCTTGGAAGGAAGTGCTAAGTAGAAGATTAGATATGGCTGAGGCAGACAAGTTACCAGCACTAATGAGTTGTAACTATGAGCAATGTTTGAAAATCTTATAAAGTTTGTCACTGCATTATTGTTCGGGAGAGTAATAACAAAGTCTTGAATAGGGGTTAAAACCAGGGAATTTAAAGTGCTATTCTACTTTTACATATGAAATAGGAGATTTTAAACATTAGTATTATTTAAGCTATTTTTAATGTACTCTGATGACTCAGATTAAAAATGACTTTAACTAGATTTCATGGTTGGGGATTATCTGTGACAAGTGTTTACAAGTAGCTCTTGGAGGGGCGTAAGGGAACGAAGGTGCACATACACACTTGTATGGATATTATACATTTTACTGATTAGAAAATAAATGTAGAATATGATTTAGTTATAGTAAAATATATAGTTCTTTTGATGAACTACATATAGTCCATTTAATTATCAAAAGCGCCTTTATTGAATTTATCAAAAAATTTTACCCATAGCAATCATAGAGATTAATTAATCAGTATATCAGCATAGCTTCCCTCTCCTCCCCCCACCCACTTTTTGTTTTTTGAGCCACATCTGGAAGTTCTCAGGGCTTACTCCTGATTGCACTCAGGATGAAGGGAGGTTCATGGGTCCATATGCCAGCCAAGGATCTAATTCAATCGGCCACATACAGCAAAAATGCACTACCTGCTGTTATGTAATTCTGGCCCCAGTGTAGTTTTACCATGAATGTTTACTAAAATTTTTATATCAATTAACATATTAAGGAGATAGGATAAAAGTAAAAACAAACTACTTGTGTGTGTGAACTTCACTTCTACAAATGCTTCTGAATCAGAAAGTGTATAATTATAGGAAGACTACTTTATGGGTTTTTTTTTTCACAATATCTTGTCTAGTACAGTGCTACGTTCTACACCTTGTCTATAAATAATGTAACTTTTTATTCTAGAGGGACAGTTCCAAGTGGTACTCAAGGCCTAGATAATTGACCACCTGGCCTGGGCCTGCCTAGCCTGTTGAAGGCTCAAAGAGCTCTAAGTAATTCCCAGGAGTGGAGCATTTGGGAGATGTATGGTGCCAAGCTCACAGTGGGTCGCTGACCAGAGACGAACATCCTTAGAAACTGCACTGTTAATTTTCTGTTTAATCTAAATTATCAACATTTTCCCCATTACTTATTAATTAAAGTCTAGACAATAAAAATAGGGCTTGATCTTTTGTATGCCAGTTTTTACAGTATAAATGTTTCTTGTAAGAAAAATAATAAACCACCAAAGCGAGACCAATGATCACATAGTTGAGAAAAGAATCATAATAGCACACCCCAAAAATGGCATATTGAATACATTAATGTATAACTAAAATGTCATAACTATCACAATAAACCAGTAGTGCACTTTTTACCTAGGACTTATTGATATTTGGAGAATTAAATTATAATTTTGTGTAGGTTAATTTTTAATAACACAGGTTACTGAAAATTTAACCATTCACTCCGGCAGGACTCTTTTAGCTATTGTGATTTCAACACTAAAGTAAATCAATAAAACTGACAAATACTCTTCTAGCAAAAGATCTTTACTCCTAGATTTTAGAAAGGATCACTAAGATTATATTGGTTTTGTTAAAGTTTCGCTGTACAAAAAAAAAATCTTTAGAATTAAAGTCAGTATTTAAAGGTAAAAATTATATCACTTAATTTTAGTGGCAATGATTCTATTACTTAGTGGATAGAAAACTGTGATGCATGGGGAAGAATTAAGTTGGCCCTTGTAAATTTGATATGTATGTACAATGGAATACTACACAGCTGTAAGTAGTGGTGAAATCATGCAATTTTCTGCAACATGGATGAAACTGGAAGATACCATGCTACATGAAGGAAGCCATAGAAGAAGGATAACAGGACGATATCAGTTATGTGTGGTATTAGAGTTCCTGGAAGAGAGAATTCACTGTTTTATGTATTTATTCATTTTAAATTTATTTATTGAATCACCATGAGAAAAGATAAAAGGCTTTCAGGTTTAAGTCTCGGTCACACAATGATCAAACACCCATCCCTTCACTTGTGCACATTTTTCACCACCAAGAACCCCAATATACCCCCTTCCCACCCTTCCCGATGCTTCTGAGGCAGATGATTTCTACAAAACTCTCTCTCTACTTTGATTACATGCATTATTTCAACAGAAGATGCACCGTTATTATTGGAATTCCCTCCCAACAATCAGAACTGCTGAAAAGGCATTGTGAAATAATTTGTTTTGTATTGCTGGTTATGCAGACCATATGAGGTTGTGCGGCCACGATTTGGGATTTCTGATATTTTACTAATTAAGTCTGGAGGGATTTCTGCCAAAAGTCAGATAATTATGAGATTGGTTTATGTGCCTCTGGGGCCATGGCTGTGCTAGAGAGCCGCTTGTGGGGTGCAACTTGTGGTCTCGGTAGGGCATAAAGTATGTGCCAGTTCTGCCCCCCCCCCCATTCCATGAGGAGGCTGCAGTTTCCCCATCACCACTGGCTCATACCTGGCTATCCAATAAACTCTGAGGTGGCAGCCACCATGCTACTGGGTGTGGGGGGGGGCAGAAGAGTTAGACACCCTTTCCCTCCTGGGGGGGGGGGGGGACGGTGCCGTAGTTTAACACATAGTCCATTCACATTTCTGCTGCAAGCTACTGAGTTCTGAATTAGGTCCATGTGCCTCTGCGGCCATGGCCGTGCCACAGAGCCACTCATGGGGGGCAACTCATGGCCTCAGTAGGGCATGCAGGATGTGCCAGTTTCGCCTCCCATCCCATGAGGCTGCAGTTGTCTTGTCACCGCCAGCTCATATCTGGCTATACAATAAGCTCTGAGGCGGAGACCACCATGCTGCCAGGGTGGGGGGGTGGAAAGGCAGAAGAGACAGACTCCCTTACCCTCCCGGTAGAGCATGGCACCATAGTTTAACACAAAGTCCATTCACATTTCTGCCACAAGCTGCTGAGTTCTGGATAATTCACTGTTTTAAAGGGGCAGGGGTGCCCAGATAACCTTGCCCCACACTATAGGGAGGAGAAGGAAAGAAAGAGTGGAGGGTACGGAAGGAAGAGACGGATGAGAAGCATCAGGGGTCAGGTCAGGGGAGTCAGGTACCAAGGTGATGTCACAGAATGTTAGAGCCAAATACCCAAACCACAGAGTCAACAAAACTAAAAACAAGAGACCCAAACACTAACAACCAAACTTAGAAAGGGGCCAGTCAAGAGGGTAGGCTATGGATATGGGAGGAAACCTGGAACATTGGTGGGGGGAAATTGACACTCGGTAGTGGGATCAATGCTGTAATATTGTATGTCTAAAGTTCAACTATGAATAACCTTGTAAACCACAGTGCTTTAATATATGTATATCAATTTGCTACACCTGGAATGTCAAATCTCAATTGCCCAAATCCAACACTCCCTCTCTTTGTATAAATCTATGCATATACATAGAGATAGTTATAGAGATAGTCTATATGAATATACATATGTAGAGAGGTAAGTTTAGAGATAATCCATATAAATACATACATGTTATATACATATCACTGGCTTTCATTGATGGACAATGGCTCCCTTTATTTATTTATAATAAATATATTCACTTATAATCTTTAACATCAACAAATATGTGAGGGACATATTATTTTCCATTCTTACTCAATAAACTTAAGAATTAGTCCTTTTGGCGGGACGGGCACGGAGGCCCAGCTCTGGGCAACAAAGCTGAACGGCTCCTATTCCAACCAGGTATAGCCCGCCCCCAAGGGCCTGGGACCCTCTCTAGGCATGCGCAGCTAGCCCCATCTCCTAGAAAGCCGGTTTTCTCCCCTGATCTGTGCCGGACGGGCACAGAGGCCCAGCTCTGGGCAACAAAGCTGAACGGCTCCTATTCCAACCAGGTACAGCTCGCTCCCAAGGGCCTGGGACCCTCTCTAGGCATGCGCAGCTAGCCCCATCTCCTAGAAAGCCAGTTTTCTCCCCTGATCTGTGCGGGATGGGCACGGAGGCCGAGCTCTGGGCAACAAAGCTAAACGGCTCCTATACCAACCAGGAGACATTCCCAACTCCTCGCCCAGTCCCAGGGACTCTCTCTGGAGCCTCGGCCGCTAACGCAGCCGCAAAATGTTTTCCCACTACGTATGCCATAGGAACCATAAGCTACCTTCTTAGATGGAAACTTCTCTAGTTTAGCTCAGCCACTAGAAACAGAGTAGCCAATAACTCATAAGCCTATCTTAACTCTCACTGCATATCAAGCAGAATAGTAACAGTGAACGTGAAGGACTAAACCACACTTGTCACAATGGTAAAACAACGCAAAAGCCCACCAAACGTTCTTATTGAAGAGTCTAGCCCAGATGACACCAACAGTACTGCAGTGTTAGACAACCTCTCTGACAAGGAATTCAGAAGGGAGCTACTTAGGATGCTTAGGGAACTAAAAGAAACAATGGAAAGCAACAACAATAGAAGACAAGGGGATTTGAAGGCAGAAATGAGGAAAATGCAATCGGAAATGTCAGACCTGAAAAATCTCGTAGGCGAATTGAAAAACTCAGTGGAAGCCCTCAGCAGAAGAGTAAGAGCTGCTAAGAACAGAATCAGTGAGCTCGAAGAAGTTCAGAGACTCTCCAGAAAAGAGCAGAAAATGGAAAAGAGAATCACAATTCGGTTACAAATGGCAAGAGAAGATCGTGATGAAGCCAAGAGGGGTAACATAAGAATTATTGGAGTCCCAGAGGTACAGGAAGAAAACCTTGATGAAGAAGAAACTGTCAAAGACATCATTGCTACAACATTTCCAGAGCTGAAGAAAACTTGTGACCACATTCAGGAGGCCCGAAGGGTACCAGCTAGAAGAAATCCGAATAAAAATACCCCAAGACACATTCTGATCAAAATGACCAAAACCTTAGACAGAGACAAAATTCTGAAAGCAGCAAGATCGAAGAAAGAAATCTCTTACAAAGGAGCATCCTTAAAATTCACAGCTGATTTTTCTGATGAAACCCTCATGGCCCGAAAACAGTGGTGGGACATAGTGAAAAAACTCAATGAAATAAATGCCTCCCCAAAAAATACTTTACCCAGCGAGACTCTCATTCATAATAGAAGGAACAACACACAGTTTCACAGACAAACAACAGCTCAGGAACTTCATAGACTCAAAACCATGGTTACAAGAACAACTAAATGGGCTACTCTAAGGCAAGACAGGCCCCTCAAATACACCAAATTTCAACAGAACAATGGGACAAAATCCCATAACAATAATCTCTCTCAATGTCAATGGGCTAAACGTACCAATTAAAAGACATAGAGTGGCAGGATGGATTAGAAAATTGAACCCAACATTCTGCTGCCTGCAAGAAACACATCTCAATAGTCAAAGCAAACACAAACTCAGAGTCAAAGGCTGGAAAACAATCCTACAGGCAAACAGCTCCCATAAAAAAGCTGGGGTAGCCAACCTAATATCAGACCACATCTATTTCAGAGTGAAGAAGGTCATAAGAGACAGTGAAGGCCATTTCTTATTGATCAAAGGATCTGTACAACAGGAAGAACTTACAATAATAAATGTATATGCACCTAATGA
The DNA here is from genome assembly GCF_029834395.1 of Sorex fumeus. NCBI lineage: Eukaryota > Metazoa > Chordata > Mammalia > Eulipotyphla > Soricidae > Sorex > Sorex fumeus. The sequence goes on from NW_026606083.1 coordinate 1,831,199, forward strand.
GAGACCAGTAAAGTACTTAAAACAACTACTCATAGATTTGGAAAAAGACATCAATAGCAACACAATACTAGTGGGAGACTTCAACACCGCTTTGTCACCCTTTGATAGATCAACCAGACTCAAGCTTAGCAAGGACATACTTCATCTGAGGGAAACAATGGAAGAAAGGGACTTAGTAGATATATACAGGACACTTCATCCACAGAAAGCTGAATACACATTCTTCTCAAGCATACATGGAACATTCTCCAAGATAGACCACATGCTGAGCCACAAAACATGCCTCCATAAAATTAAGAAGATAGAGATTGTATCAACAAACTTCTCAGACCATAATGCGCTGAAATTAGAAGTAAATCACACACAAAAACAGAAAACTAAATCAAACACCTGGAAATTAAATAGTGCGCTATTGTACAACGAGTGGATTAGACAGGAAACCAAAGAGGAAATTAAAGATTCCTAGAAATGAATGAAAATGAGAACACGAGTTACCAAAACTTATAGGACACAGCAAAACCTGTGTTGAGAGGAAAGTTTATAGCTCTACAAGCATTCCTCAGGAAGGAGGAGCGAGCACACATAAGTAACCTAACCTCACAGCTTCATAGCTTGGAGAAGGACCAAAAAAAAGAGCACAACCCGAACAGGAGAAAGGAAATAATAAAACTCAGAGCAGAGATTAACGAGATGGAAACCCAAAAAACAATCCGAAAGATCAATGAAACCAAGAGCTGGTTCTTCGAGAAAATTAACAAGATCGATAAGCCTCTAGCAAAACTCACAATGAAAGGGAGAGAGAAAACCCTAATAAACCGAATCAGAAATGAAAAGGGGATAATTACAACAGAAACTACAGAAATTCAAAGGATCCTCAGGGAGTACTTTGAGAAGCTTTATGCCACGGAACATCAAAACCTCGAGGAAATGGATAAATTCCTAGACTCCTACCTACTCCCAAGGCTGAACCAAGAAGACGTGAAATACCTGAATAGACCTATCACCATCAAGGAAATTGAAATGGTAATAAAAAGTCTCCCCAAGCACAAAAGCCCTGGCCCAGATGGATTCACTAGTAAATTCTTCCAAATCTTTAAAGAGGACTTACTCCCAATCCTCTTTAAGCTTTTCCACGAAACTGAAATATCAAAAACACTTCCAAAAAGTTTCTATGAAGCAAATATAACACTGATACCAAAAGCAGACAGAGATACCAGAAAGAAAGAGAATTACAGACCGATATCCCTGATGAACACAGATGCAAAGATCCTCAACAAACTACTAGCAAATAGAATCCAACTACTCATCAAAAAGATCATGCACCATGATCAAGTAGGATTCATCCCAGGAATGCAAGGATGGTTTAACATTTGGAAATCAAACAACATAATCCATTATATCAACAAAAGAAAAGATAAAAAGCATATGATTATATCAATAGATGCAGAGAAAGCATTTGACAAGATCCAGCACCCCTTTATGATGAAAACCCTAGTCAAAATGGGTATAGAGGGGACCTTCCTCAACATAGTTAAAGCCATCTACCACAAGCCTCCATCAAGCATCATCCTCAATGGGGAAAAACTGAGAGCCTTCCCTCTAAGATCAGGGACGAGACAAGGATGCCCACTCTCTCCACTGCTGTTCAATATAGTACTGGAAGTACTTGCAATAGCGATTAGGCAAGAAAAAGATATTAAGGGCATTCAGGTAGGAAAGGAAGAAATCAAGCTCTCACTATTCGCAGATGATACGATACTATACTTAGAGAACCCAATAACCTCCACCAAAAAACTCCTAGAAACAATAGACCCATATAGTAAATTTGCAGGCTGTAAAATCAATACCCAAAAGTCCATGGCTTTCCTATACGCAAACAGTGAGAGAGAAGAAAGCAACATGAAAAAAACAGTCCCGTTCACAACTGTGCCCCAGAAAATCAAGTACCTAGGAATCAGCTTAACTAAGGAAGTAAAGGACCTGTACAAAGAAAACTACAAAACGCTACTTCAGGAAATAAAAGAGGACATGAGGAAATGGAAAGATATCCCCTGCTTATGGGTCGGTAGACTTAACATTGTCAAAATGGCAATACTACCGAAAGCCTTGTATAAATTCAATGCAATCCCTATAAGGATACCCATGACATTCTTCAAAGAAATGGAGCAAAGACTCCTGAAATTTATATGGAACAATAAGCCCCCACGAATAGCTAAAGCAATTCTTGGGAAAAAGAAAATGGGAGGAATCAACCTCCCTAACTTCAAACTTTACTACAAAGCAGTAATAACCAAAACTGCATGGTACTGGAACAAAGGCAGAACTGCAGACCAATGGAACAGTGTTGAATATACTGACATCTCCCCTCAATCATATGATCATCTAATCTTTGATAAAAGTGCAAGTAATGTGAATGGAGTAAGGAAAGCCTCTTTAACAAAATGTCCTGTCATCACTGGATGGCTACATGCAAAAAAATGGACTCAGAACTCTGCCTAACCCCATGTACAAAAGTAAGATCAAAATGGATTAAAGACCTCAACATCAGACCAGAAACCATAAGGTACATTGAAGACAAAGTTGGCAAAACCCTCCATGACATTGAAGCTAATGGTATCTTCAAAGATGCCATGCCACTGGCCGAGATAGATAAATGGGACTATCTTAAACTAAGAAGCTTCTGCACCTCCAAAGAAACAGTGACCAAAATACAAAGACAGTCTACAGAATGGGAAAGGATATTCGCCAAATACACATCTGACAAGGGGTTGATATCGAGGATATACAAAATTCTGGTTGAACTCCACAAGAAGAAAACATCCAACCCCATCCAAAAATGGGACAATGAAATAAACAGAAACTTTCTCAAAGAAGAAATCCGAATGGCAAAAAAGCACATGAGATAATGCTCTACATCATTAATCATCAGGGAGATGCAGATCAAAACCACAATGAGATACCATCTCACACCTTAGAGACTGGCCCACATTCAAAAGAACAAAAGCAACCGATGCTGGCATGGATGTGGCAAGAAAGGGACACTCCTTCACTGTTGGTGGGAATGTCAACTTGTTCAGCCCTTCTGGAAAACAGTATGGACGATTCTCAAAAAATTAGAAATTGAGCTCCCATTTGACCCAGCAATACCACTCCTGGGAATATATCCCAGAGAGGCAAAAATGTATAGTCGAAGTGACATCTGCACTTGTTTGTTCATTGCAGCACTCTTTACAATAGCCAGAAACTGGAAGAAACCTGAATGCCCAAGAACAGATGACTGGTTAAAGAAACTTTGGTTCATCTACACAATGGAGTACTATGTAGCTGTTAGAAAGGATGAGGTTATGAAATTTACATACAAGTGGTACAACATGGAAAGTATCATGCTACGCAAAATGTGTCAGAAAGAGAGGGATAGACATAGAAATATTGCATTCATCTGGGGGACATAAAGTAGCAAAATATGAGATTAATACCCAAGAATAGCTGAGATCAGCACCAGGAGGATTACTCCATAGCTTAGTGGCCAGCTGGGCATTCTAGAGGAAAAGGCAGCTCAGATTGAGAAGGGAGCACGAAATAAAGAGTATTTGGACGATCCTCCCAGGAGGGGAGATAAGTGTCGAAAGTAGACTATGGACTGAACATGTTTGCCACTCAATGCCTCTTTTGCAGACCACAACACCCAAAAGGAGAGAGAGAACACAGGGGATTTCCCTGCCACGGAGGCGGGGGGATGGGTGGATGGAGGTGGGGGGGACATTATCCATGGTGGTGGAAAATGGACACTAGTGAGGGATGGGTATCTGATTATTGTATAATCGAAACCCAAGCACAAAAATTGTAAATCTACAACTGTACCTCACGGTGGTTCACTAATAAAAAATATATATATATAAAAAAAGAATTAGTCCTTTTAATGACCACTTTAAGAATGTTCCCAATTTATAATATATAATATATTAAATAAAATATATTAAGTAATATTTAATAAAAAGAATATAATATAATAGTCTATATCCTCTCTCTCCCCCTCTCTCTGTGTATATATATATATACACATATATACGTATATATATACACATGCATTGATATATGAATTGGATTTGGGCAATAGTGATGTGATATTCCAGAGGTAATAAGTTGTGAGCACAGTCTCAGTGTACTCATGTTTGGTGAAAATTTTCCCACAACACAGGATACTTGAAGGAAGTCTGGAATCATAATAGAGAGACCCTAATTTTATAGGTGAACTGGGTAATAGAAGGGGCTGAAAAGGTAAGTAACATGAATCTAATGGTATTAAAAATATTATATTGGAATGGAATGGAAATGTGGTGCCTCCCAAATAAATAATGGGGTGTAACTATGACAAATTTCAAGAAAAAACAAGGGACATATTAGGTTAGGGACATGGAAACAAATACGTGGCCTGCTTTGCCATATATTAGAAGGGGACTGACCATGGCATAGAATAAAGGTCTTCAGAAATGTACGCTCCTTACAGATAAAATACTGGCACATAAATGCATCGTTTAAATTTAAAATCAGTTAAGGGGAAAACATGAAGCTTAGTTCAGTGGTAAATGTTGCAGTGCAGGTAAGGAATGGCAGTGACTCAGGGTTGTCACTATCGGAAGCACTGTGTGCCCTTCCTATGAGCTGAATAGTAAGCCTTCTGAATTCATATGTTGACATCTAATCCCTGGTACTTGGGATTGAGCCAAGTAGATAGGGCCATTTGGGAGATAAGTTACTGAGGTAAAATGAAGCTCATCTTAGCAGGCCCTCATTCACAGTGATTGATATCCTTATAAAAGTCTCCTAGGATACAGCTCTGTAAAAGAATCATGTGAGATTCTTATTGTTTTTGAAAAATTCAAGTAACAGAGACCTCAGATTGGGAAAGAGAAGGGCAAATACGCGAGGCCGTGGTTAAGTACACTCTGCACCGAAGCTGTGCAGAGGAACAAGTCAAACTCTTTTTACGTTAGATTTTTATCTTACTGAATAATCAAGTCCAATTTGGGAGTGTGGAAAATTTACTTAATCTCTCTTAAGACTGTTTACCCTTTGATAAAATTCTCGGAACCTCGACTACACTCTTTCTTTGTAGAAGAAATAGGCACAGATATGTGGAAATAGGAACCATCATCCCGCTCATGACAATTTCCTGTGGTTCAGGCTCTATGGAAAATCATTTTGAGATTACCTAAAAATATAAGAACTAAGTTTTCATTTGAACAAATCATCTTTACATTTTGGCTATATATCCCAAGGATTCAAAACCACAACTTTAAAAGGCATTTTCACTCCTATATTCATTACAGGCCTACTCAAAATAGTCAAGAGAGAGTAAAACCCAAGCACCCAAGAACAGACAAATGGGGAAAAATAATTGATGACACATATACAAAATGAAATGCCATGCTGGTATAAAAAAGTGATATTATTTCATTTGTGGCTTCATGGATGAAATTACAGTTTATCTTAGTGAATGAAGTTAACCAGAAAGAGAGGAATACATACAAAAAATTTTCTCTCATGTGAAATATAAAGAAACATACCATGGGTATGACAAATGGAAAATGGTATCAGATCCTGAAAGTTGACTTACAGAACTGATTTACCAGAAGGTGAGGTGGGGATACGGTGGGAGGGAACCATGAGCCTGGCAGGGAGATCCTGACCCTCTAGCTGTAGATGTGGTGTTGGTGTGGTGTTAGAAATGTTGCAGACAGACAAAGGGGAGGACGAGACAAGTACTGGCTAAAGGACATTGGAGACCCATTGTCTAGAACCCAAAGCGTCCCCTGGGAAAAGGCCTTTGAATCACTGCAGGGAAACCATGAGATGCTGGATCCCAGGGATGCAGAGACCCTGCCACTGGGACAAAAGCTGTGCTAATAATATCAAAAGACCAACAATTGCTCCAATACTCCCCTTGGCAAGCTATCAATGACATTTTGGGGGCAGTTTGGGAAAATTTTTAAACTACCCTGGCAGATGAAAAACTGCACAATTGCCTGCATCTCCCAGAGATGCGTATTTCTTTCCTTTAACATATGGGTTCTCTTGCCCCCTCCCTGTCTGCGATCTGTACTGTAGTGCTTTAGTGCATAGTTCCACATTCTTGGGAAATGGCTCCCATATGCATGAAATGTGCACTTTGCTCTCTCTACTCTGGAGAAGCCTATGTTCTCTGTTGGTCAGGTATATTTCTCTCTCTTTCTTTCTCTCTCTAATTTTCTGAATAAACTTGATATACTTCAACTACTGACTCCTTCTAAAATTCTTTTCTGTGAGGGAAGGCAGCAGACTTGGAAAGCCTGGGTAAGACTTCAGATTGATTTTCCTTTTCTGCAAAGAGCAATTCCGTGCATTAAGGATCCTTTCAATGTTGGGAGCAACGGGTGTAACCCAGGTGTGATCTGACAAGCAACTCTTAGAGCTGGTTTTATGTAAGTATGGCTGTGCAGGTGCTCAGTCTGACAGTCCAAGATTCTCCAGGCATATCCTGAGCAACAGAGATGAATATAAAGGTGAGTGGAGGCTCACTTCTGCAGGCCCCACGTTTCTCCTCTCCACCTGAAGCAACCCAGGGAACCCTACTCTCTCCAATGGGAGTCATGCTCCCCACGACAACATCAGATTGTATGCCTGGATCTCTGCTATTAATGGAATTGTCATTAATAGAAGTGTTTAATAAAAACCTCAAAAAATGTCATCACTTATTTTATGGTTTTAAATGCCTCTTTGAGAGAAAGAAACAAAACTGATACTTTAGAATTTTTTTCAAGAGTTTTTGAAGATAATATATAATTTTCACAATAAATGAAATGAGTCTCAGACAAATAAAAGCTCATCAACTGGGAAGTGACTGTGTAAAGCACATGACTTATATGTGGGAGGCACTTAATCTAGTCTCCAGGAGCATGCAAACACACACACTCAAAGCAACAACTCTCCTGCTCTTACTATTCCGTTTCAGTTTTGTAAACCTCTCTTCTATGAATTATTTTCCTTAGATGTTGCATTACTCATCAGCATTATGTCTCTTAAGAGAAGTTCTCCAGAGCTATGTTACACCTATAGCCAATGTTTCAGACAATACCCACATAGCACAGCGGGTAGGTTGTTTGCCTTGCACGTGGTTAACCCAGGTTTCATTCCTTTTCTCTCAGAGTTCAGCAAGCTAACAAGAGTATTCCGCCTTCACAGCAAAGCCTGGCAAGCTCCTCGTGATGTCACGCTCCCTGTGACGTATTCAATCTGCCAAAAAAAGTAACTACAAGTCTCACAATGGAGATGTTACTGGTGCCCGTTGGAGCAAATCAATGAACAATGGGAAGACAGTCCTACAGTGTTACCATCAGTTACATGATGTGCAAATGTTAAATCAAACAACATGAAACACTATTTCCAGTAAAAACAAACAAACAAACAAACAAAAAAACTAAAGTTGTTTATTGGTTACCATGGTGCAGTTTGGTAGTGCTGCAAAGTCACGTTTTAGGATTTCTTAAAAGCATGACACTAACTCCGCTACCTATGTAGGCACCTCAGAAAACAAATTAGAACTGATAACCCTCTGTCATCAGGGAACTCAATGGCCAGAGCATCTTGATTGGATTCATGCAGTATTTTAATGGAATCACTCATAGTGCAATTCTTTCGTCCTCATTTTGTAGCAGATAAAATCCCAGGAGAATTCCAAAGTGTTGGCTTTTATTCACTCTATTGCATTAATGTCTGCTCTTTTCCCCACTTTAATCCTTTAATCATACCTTTGGGATAGCAGAGTATCCATTAGGGATTACCTAACACAGAAGAATAACAAGTCATTCTCTGAAGCATATGGGGGATACCAGAGGCTGATTTACTCCAAGTCCCTCAGGGCATTTCTTATTTTGCTCAAGCTTTCAGGGGACATCTCAGGTTGAAAGAAAATAATCTCAAGCGAGATTATTCCCTTGTTCTCATTTTTCACAAAAATAGACAAGTCAGTTTTAGGAATAATCCTAAAATTCAGCATTCTGTTTGGTCAGGAGCTCATAAAACTGAATAACCACAATATTGCTTCAGTCAGGCAACACTCATTTGTATTGACTGAGACATGAGATCTTTCTGTCCAATTTTCAAGAAGTGCCTCAATCTGTGTATGCAGTGCTATTTCCTGGAGATAGACTTCTTAGTCTCTGTTCATTTGAAATGAACTAATCATTCACTGAATTTTTAGTTTATAATTTATGTTATAGTTCTTCAGGTCTTAATGGTAAGTTTCCACATGATTTTTGATCTGGTCTTTGGATATTGTATTTAAATTCATATGAAAAACCACCTCTATTACAGAGCATCTCTCTTTATTGTGGTATCATTATTATTCATAAGATTTCTATTTTCACTGCAAAAATTGTGAGTTAAACACAAGTGGTCGTCATTCCTTTTTTGTTGTTGTGCATCAGTTTTGCCTCCATTATTTCAAGCCAAGGTAGTAAAATTTTTATTCTGTACATCCTACCCACAGTTTTGATTCATGGTGACTCAGGATTAAATGAAAAGAAAAGAAAAATATCTTTCATGAAAAAGATGTAACTAAAATGTAAAAACAGTGGATCTGTTTTAGTGGAGTTCTGGTTTGCATTTATCAATTACTCCAATATTATCCCTTGTTTTCATAATAATATAAAAAATATTTACTTTATTTAAGTTAGACTGATTTAATTTTTATTACTTTCAGTGTGAATGTCCAGATGGCCATTCTAACCAAAATGAAGAATTCTAAGATAGAGGAAGAAGTAGTTCCATAGAAGGTTTAGAATTTTAATTAAGACACAATGGTAGGGTTGAAAAAGTAAAGACCCAAACAGAAAAAAAAACACATATATGAAAGAATCTTATTAGAAAGTGGAAGAGACAATCTATTGGAACAGTTTGTTTTATATAGTCCTTAATCGCAGAGTGAAGGTAGAGAAACAAAAGGGAGAAAACTCTAAAATACAGAAATGTTTTAAAACAATACAGAGACTTTTGAAAAGAGCCTCAGTTTCCCCCTTAATGACTGCTGGATGTGTCTCCCTTTATGCTGCCTTAAGTCTATGTTTTCTACATCCCTGTGGATTCCTAGGCTCTCTGATACATGGCAGCTTACTTTCCCAGGGTCAGAAGTTCTGCCTCAGCTCTAGTGCTCACAGGAGACCTGGACTAACAGGCAGGATGGATAATCTAGAAGGCCCTAAATGCATAGAGGATGTCATTCTCATTTAACAACAACGTTGTTATATTAACAGGACATCTCTGGGAAACAAATGAGAATCCTCTCATACTTTGTTTCATAACAAAAAGGCTCAGTATTCCTAGAAAAATTCCATAAAACAAGCCATAACTAACAGTCCTATCCCATACTAAATCACTCCCCTGCTGATGAGGAATCTTTCTTTTCAACTTACATTCTAAGATACTTTTCCAGTTTTTAATTCTGAATATGAACATCTTTAATATTCAATATTTACACCTTTGAAGAAACTGGGAAACATGTGTCATTGCTTTAGCAGAAGTTTCAAATAAAAATGCAGCAGATTTATATTTCAACTTGGAAAACAATAAAATATTGAGTTTTTTTCTGGAAATCATTTGAAATGATGACTGGAGACATTTAAATGAGAGATTTCCTCGATGCTACTGAAAGATCTCATGTGAGATGACAACAGCATGAAAAGTCATAACAACACTGAAGAAAGAGTTCTCCTCCTTTGGAACAGTGGAACACAGATCAAACTTCAGAATCAAAAGGTAAGATAAGAAATCAAAACTGTGGTTAGGATTTACAGAATGAAAACTCTTCTACCTGAGCTTGAAATAATAAGGCAAAACTGATATACAACTACTACACAAGAAATCATTAGTATATATAAGGTAACCTTTCATCCACATCTTATTTTTACTTTCCAGAGTATTATACATTTCTATTTGTTAAAAACAAAGTTAGATGCTAAACAAATGTTTATTTTGGGCTAAATCATTTGCAAAGCACTTATGTGTTAGTTGTTGTTGTTATTATTTGGGTTGGGGGCTACAACCAGTTGTGCTCAGGCTTATTCATGGAAATACTCAAGGGAACTATATATGGTGCAAAGAATCAAATTCAGGTCAGTTGCCTTCAAGGCAAGCTCCTTACTTGCAGTACTATTCAGCTCTTAACTATATTTTTTATGGAGATTAAATACATTATAACTCTATAAAATCATGTAAGAATGATTACAAAGGTTTATACATAGCATACAGAGAAAGACAGTAAAGTTCAAAATATCCTAATGACTTGGTGAAGATCCGAAACCAAATACTATGAATAGAAATGAAGCTTCAGAACTTACCAAATGTTCTTTATTTATATCACATGTAAGTATACAAATCCAATTTTTCTAATCATGCAATTAGGAAAGACTACATTTTCATTTCTAAGGAAAATAAAAATATAAAGAAGATAGGAAATTAATATTATTTAACATTAACAATGGTATTCATAAAATCTTTTGATAATAGTAAGAACAATATATTTTAGAAGATATATATGCAAAATAATGAGATGAATTAAGAATATCATCAAAAAATTCTGCTCTTTGGTATCTACACCAAGGCCCCAAAAGGTTTTTTGTGTTCATTATAGCAGTCAATATATGGAGTTCCTAAATGCCCCATAACAGATGAGTTAATAAAGAAACTCTGGTGTAAAGACATAATAACAAGCTACTCAGAAAAGGTGAAATCAAACAATTTATTCATATTTGGATGGAACTATTGGGTATTATGCTGAATAAGGTCAGCCAGAGGGTAAAGAGTCAAATGCAGAATTATCTCTCTCACATATGTAATATAAAGAAATATAATAAGGGATTATTAAATTTCAAACAGGATTGGACCACCGTCTCCTTCGTGCAAAATTCTACTTCACGGAGTGGGGAGAAAGGGCTGAAAAGTTTAAGAAGAGGACTCCCAGAATGACCACGAACCAGGAGCTCTTTGGCACTATTGTGGCAACATGGGAAGATGCCATCATTGACAACATTGACAAAGAATACGATCAAATGGTTCAGCACCTCCATAATTGTGCAAGGAACGCCAAGAGAGAGATAGCCACAAAAAAGACACCTGTCTTTGAAATCTCTTGAGCTCAGTTGCCAATGTGGCTTGGTGCAAGCCTCGGGCAACCACAAGCGAACATCGGAGTTCGCAAAGCAGTGCAGAGAAGCGATAAAGAAAGACCTCAAAGAGAAGAGCAGCAGATCCGGTAGAAGCTGGGAAAAGCATTCGCAATGCCAGCCTGTCCTTCTTCAACTACAAGACCAAGATGACTGCCCTTCAACATCCTGATAGATCTATCACATCTTCCAGAAGGGCAATGGAGAAGATTATCCATGACCTCTACTCGGATCTCTTCGATAGCCATGTCCACCTCCCCACATACAAAATTCCTCAGGATGGACATGTCGTTCCCAATGTTCTCCCTTCCGAAATCCAACACATCATTTCATCGGTAAAGAAGCGAAAAGCACCTGGCCCAGACAAGGTCAGACCCAAAAACCTGAAGAACCTGCCATCAGTACTCATCAATACACTGGCTCGGCTTTTCACATGCTATCTATGTGAATGCAAGTTTCCATCCCAATGGAAAACCAGCAGGACTGTACTACTGTAAAAGAAGGGAGACATCCACGACATTGGCAACTATCGCCCGATCTGCCTATTGTCTGTCATCTACAAGCTGTTCACTCGAGTCATTCTAAATAGGATTGGCAGAACACTAGATGAAGGACAACCTTGCGAGCAAGCTGGGTTCCACAAGGGATTCAGCACCATCGACCATATCCACATGATAACCAAGCTCATTGAGGTTTCTCGGGATTCAAGATGCTGCTGTGTCTAACGTTCATTGATTTAAAGACGGCCTTTGATTCTGTTGAGACTGAAGCAGTCATAGAAGACCTAACCAAAAAGGGTGTTCAAAATCAAAACATCAGGATCCTCCGTGAGCGGATTCACTTCCACGATCTCACCATCTACAGGGAGGTGATCATTGACGTCAAAGAAGGGGTTTGGCAGGGTGATACCATTTCACCAAAACTCTTTAGTGCCACCATCAAGAATATCATGCGCCGACTGGAATGGGAAGGAATGGGAGTGAAGATAGACAGTCGGCAACTACACCACCTCCGTTTCACTGATGACATCATTCTAATAACACCAAACATCAGCCACGCAGCTCAAAAGCTCACTCACTTCGACCATGATTGTGTAAAGGTCGGAGTACAGCTGATCCTCATGAAGACAATGTTTATGAGAAGCAGTCTTGTTCCTAACATTCTATTCTCTGTCAACGGGAGGAATATCTCTGAATGCAACAGTTATGTGTACCTAGGTCAAGAAGTCAACATGACGAATGACCTGGCACCTGAGTTGTGCAGGAGAAAGAGAGTGACATGGAATGCCTTCAAGAGTATCGAAGAAATAGCTAAGAGGATGAAGATTCCACTGTTCTTACTGCATTAACATATGCCTCAGAGACCTGGGCTCTACGAAAACAGGATGAGAATGCTATTTGGGTCTCCCAAAGAGGAATCGAAAGAGCTATGCTTGGAGTATTACAGTTCACTTAAATGAGAGAAAGACCTCTGTCAACAATCAAGAATCAGGGACGCTGTCTCATTTGCCAAGGCGTTGAAAATGAGATGGGCTGGACACGTAATGAGATTTGGAGACGACCACTAGACTAGAGCCGTTACCAACTGGATTCCACGGGACCTCAAAAGATCGTGTGGCCGCCATGAGGTGATCAAACTTCTTCATCAAGACCCTGAACGGTTGATTTGAGGCTGTTCGTGTTTCTAGAATGAGCAGATGCCATTGGCCTACACTAGCACATGACAGGGACAAATGGAGACATTACTGGTGCCTGCTCGAGCAGATCAATGAGTAATGGGATGTCAAGTGATAAGATGATAATAAGAGAATAAAATTAAACAATGCTGAAGGACCATGAGATTAAGGCTAAAGAACAATTTTCTGAGGGGATGGAATGGGGTGTTGTAGGCGACTTTGAGACTTTAGTGGAGGGATGTTGATTCAGGTTGTGGATATGATATTGGTACACTGTATGCTTAAAATTCTATGATCAATATGTTATAAATTATTACCTCTAGATAAAGACTGAAAAATAATTCTGGTCATTTATAGTGGGAAGTTCTGAACCGTGAGATTTGTAGACAAAAATTGAGATGGTCTCAAAAATGTTAACATTAAAGTTTAAAAATGCTTACTATAAACTTAAAAAACTTCATTATAATATATAGGAGAAAAGACAACAGACTAGAATTTGAATACTTTTGTTAGCCTGAACACAGTAAGGTATGGACCCAAAACTGAAAATAAAAGTATAATGTAACATTTTGTACTTTGTATTATGTAACATTATGTATAATGTAACATAATTTTAGTCAATTATAAATTCATTCTTTTCATTGACTATCTTTTTCTGGAGTAGAATAATATAGTGTATATGAGGAATTCAGTGCCATAATTTAAAGGCAATTATAGATGAAGTTAAGTGTATAACTGAATAATAAATCTCAAACTAATTGATCACTGTATCACTGTCATCCTGTCATCCTATCAAGCAGGCATTAGTAACATCTGCATTCGTACTAGCCCTGAGGTTTGAGCAGCTTCTCCTTACTCGTCCTTCCCAACGATACCGCATTGGAGGCTCTTTCAGGGTCAGGGGAATGAGACAGATCATTGCTACAGTTTTGGGCATGTCAAATACACCACAGGAGCTTGCTAGGCTCTGCTGTGAGGGAAGGATACTTTCGGTAGTTTGCCGGGTACTCCGAGAAGGAGAACTAGACTATAAGAGGTCTGGGTGCTTCAGGGAGCTTCGTTTTATAGTCTCTGGATCTTGGCCATTGACAGGATTTCATGGCACCAGGGGCAGTTTGTGGGTGTAATTGCCTAGCAACTGGAAAATGGGGGATCTGGGTGGAGGAGGCCCCGTCGCAATCTGAGCAAGCTTGAAGATCTCCAAACTAATTGATAGAAGAATTATTTGCCCTGGTAGACACTCACCACTTAGAAATGCAGGGATTATTTAGAGATGTTTTATTTTCATTTCTTGTCTATCTACACCTCACTTAAAGGACATTTGACCTGATCTCTTTGAGGGAAGAAAAAAAAGGTAAAAAGGCCCTCCCATTGTTCATCGATTTGCTCGAGCGGGCCCAGTAACGTCTCCATTGGAGACTTTGTTGTTACTGTGTTTGGCATATCGAACACATCACGGGGAGCTTGCCAGGCTCTGCCGTGCAGGCGAGATACTCTTGGTAGCTTGCCAGGCTCTCCGAGAGGGGTGGAGGAATCAAACTCGGGTCGGCCATGTTGGCTGCATGCAAGGCAAACGCCCTACCGCTGTGCTAGCAAGGGCTGGAGCAATAGCACAGCGGTAGGGCGTTTGCCTTACAAGCGGCCAACATGGCCGACCTGAGGGAAGAAATTGATAAAAAAAAAAGTCCAGGATAAAGTTCTGAGATTTAAGGGATGGGAAGTGGAACAAGTAATCATGTTGAACAAGATTAAGGAGGAAATGGCCTAAAGACAAATGATCTGGAATGAAATAAGAACAAGCCACACCCTACAATGCCTAAGAGAATTGAAATATATTACTAGCATCTCTTTGAATAAAAATTTAATGACTGCTCACTCAAAAATGGTTAAATCAAATTTTTTTTCCATTTAGGATTAGCATAAACTTAATGTATGTCTCTCAGTAAAATAGTTTCAAACTCACATCATTTCTTTCTTTCTATCTTCTTTTATTCATTTGTTTTCTGGTTTCAGACCATATTGGGGTGTGCTCTATGCTTACTTTTTGCTCTAGGCTCAGGGATAATTTCTGGTGTGCTCAGGGGCCATGTGCAGAAAGGGAGTGAACCTGTTCTGTCACAGGCAAGATTAGTGTACTGCCCATTGTGCTACCTCTCTGGCCCACTAATGAATTCTCTAAATATTAAAGCAAGACATTTCTACATAAACCTTCCAAAAGATAGAGACAGAGAGAACACTTCCAGTCTTATTTTATAAAGCCAGAATTGTTCTTCTAGTAATATTTATAAAAAGAGGGAAAAGGGAAAAATCTACAGATTAAAATATCCAATGAATTAAAACAAAGATTAAGTAAAGTAAAAGTAAAGGCCCTCCCGTTGATCATCGATTTGCTCAAGCGGGCCCAGTAACGTCTCCATTGGAGACTTTGTTGTTACTGTGTCTGGCATATCGAATACTCTCGGTAGCTTGCCGGGCTCTCTGAGAGGGGCGGAGGAATCGAACTCGGGTCGGCCATGTTGGCTGCATGCAAGGCAAACGCCCGACCCGCTGTGCTATCAATAAAATACTAATAAATTAATGCAAACAATTTATAAAACTAACAGTTCATAGTGACAGAAAAGGGTTTCTTCTAAGAATGAAACGCTTGCTTATGTTTCAATATTTTAACATATAATTCACATACCAACAGAATTTTTAAAAACATTATGATTTATTGCTGCACTGTTCACAATAGTCAAAACTTGGAAAAAAAACCCAGTGCCCAAGGCCAGATGACTGGTTAAAGAAACTTTGGTACATCTACACAATGGAATACTGTGCAGCGTTAGAAAAGATGAAGTCATGAAATTTACATACAAATGCTTCTACATGAAAAGTATCATGCTAAGTGAAATGAGCCAGAAAGAGAGGGACAGCCATAGAAAGACTGCACTCATCTGGGGAATATAAAGTAACCGAATGGGAGATGAACACCCAAGAATAGTTGAGATAAGTACCAGAAGGTCTGTTCCACTGCTTAGAAGCTGGCAGCACATGCTGGAAAGGCAGCTCAGATAGAGAAGGGAACACCAAGTAAAGGATGTTTGGGGGATTCGTTCAGGATGAGAGATGCGTGCTGAAACTTGACATAGACCGAACACATGGCCTCTCAATACCTCTACTACAAACCACAACACCCTAAAAAAAAGAGAGAGTAAAAGGGAATGCCATGCCACAAAGGTAGAGCGGAGTGGGGGGGGGGGGTGAGGGGGTGAGAGGGTTACTGGGATCATTAGTGGTGGAGAATGGGCACTGGTGGAGGGATGGGTACTCAATAATTGTATATGGTACTCAATAATTGAAACCCAAGCACAAAAGTTTGTAAGTCTACAACTGTACCTCATGGTGGTTCACTAATAAAAATAAATAAATAAAATAAAAAATATCATGATTTAACATTTACCCAATAAAATAATTTAGATAAGATTAAACAACAATAATTTAAAACTTTATGACATCTTATTATCTCATTCCTACTTTGGACAAACTTGCAGGCTTTCGAATGTAGCCTGCCCACAGGGCAGAGTCTGGCAAACTCCCCGTGGCCTACCAAATATGCCAAATACCAGTAACAATGATGGGTCTCATTCTCCTAAAGAGCCGTGAATATAATCTCAGGGCTAGGATGAAAGAGACGCTACTGGGGCCTGCTCGAGGCAATCGACGATTAACAGGATGATGAAATGAAAAAAAAAATAAATGAAAATTTAAAACTTTTAGCAAATAAAAAATAAAATAGAATTTTAATATATTTGATGATATATTTTAATATATTTGATGATAGACATTTACCAAAAAGATAAGGGCTATATTCTTCATTTGAGAGAATTAGTGAATTTCCTCTAAGTAAGGGAAAACAAAAGTGTGCACTCTTTTATCTTTATAATTAAACTTTATGTTGGAAAGTCCTAACCAATACAACAAGAAAACAAAAAACTCATTTATGTTGGAATTTTTTTTAAAAAGTGATTATTTCCACTTGCTAGACACTGTTTCACATAATTGCTTAGATCTGCAAAGAAACTCTTAGTTTGAGATATAGTCTTACAAATAAATCATATTTCTTAGAATTAGGCAAAAAGAATTTTATAAAAAATAGTTGCTATTGTTATGCTCCCACTTGGTGCTCAGAAGTCACAAAGTGAGCACAGTTCAATGTAGGGCCACATAAATGTGGTGCTATTTGTACAATGTGGTTTCAGGTATTACTCATGTCAAGTGAAGCTCTGGAGACACCCCCATCTCTACCAGACAATACTTGGTGGACCAAGTGATAGCAGGAATGAAATGTAATTCAGATACATGCTAAGCTGTGTACTAACTACTGTCTTATCTTCTGGCCCCTAGAAATTGAAGTTTACAGAGAGAGATAGTACAGTGGATAGGGCATTGGCCTTGCATGCAGCTGACCAAGGTTCAGTCCCTAGCATCCCATATAGTCCTAGAGCACTGTCAGGGCTAATTCCGGAGCAGCGCTGGCTGTGGCCCAAAAGCAAACACATAAACAAATAAATAACGTTCAACCACTTCTGGGGCCAAAAAAAAAAATGAAATAGGCATAAACTGTAACCTAACAAAATAGTATACTCCATATACATTGAAAGCCATAAAATATAAAGCTATAAATTCCCTTGCACCATATATGGTCAACTATGCCGCTAAGAATTGAATCAGGGTCAGCAGAATACCAGGCAAGAAAGCTAACCCCTATTCTCTCTACCTCCTACAATATTTCCATTTTAAATAAATAATTTTTAGATAATCAAATTACAAAATCATATTTGTCATGGCATTTTGTTTCTTTATAGTAGCACTGTCCTCCCATTGTTCATTGATTTGCTCGATTGGGCGCCAGTAACATCTCCATTGTGAGACTTGTTACTGTTTTTGTCATATGAACATTAATATTTTGTACTTTGAAAATTAACATTCATTTCATTATAACAATTAGCTGTTGCATGTAATTTATTATTACTCACATCATACACATTGTCTCAAGGAAGTTTTTTTGGCCAGACAATTAGTTGATGCTCAAGGCTTACTCAATGGCTGTCCTTAAGTGTTATTACTAGCAGGGCATAGGGAACCATTCCTAGAAGGGCATAGGGGACCATTTGTGGTGTTAGGTATTGAACTCAAGCCTACTGTGTACAAAACAATCACCTTACTTGTAATACATTAGTAGTTCCTCAAGGAAGGTTTTTTTTTTAAAGTTTTCATTTTATATTTCTTTGCTGTTGATAAAAAACTAAATAGAAGAATTTTTTGGTCATCAACAGAAATAAAGGAAAGTCTACTTTTTTCAGAATAGTATACCAATTTTAAAACAGTAAATATGTGTACTAACTATCATACTTGCAAGGCCACTTGTCAAATAACCATGAGTTTATATTTCACTATATGGTAATATGAATAGGAAAATGAAAAATATACTTTAGCCTGAAAAAATTTGATAAGTGTTAGATAATCAAATATAACAATTTTATAGAAAATTACAAAAACTCAGTTTTAATTTTTGGTATGTAGAACCCTGAGTGGTTCCCAGATGACTGACAGGAGGGATATCAAGGAACAGAGTCAAAACAAAATTAAAAGAGACCCTAATATGTCTCAAATAACTATTGTAATATAGAATGTTAAAAAATACCATATTTTCAATCTTTACCAATGTACATATTTGGAAACCAAGTTTTTCATGAGCTTCATAAACTTAAGAAATAAAAACTAGACAGATATAATAGTAATGAGCTATTTTAGTACAGTTGGTCTGAAAAAAACCAGAGTTTTTCTAATAGAATAAGATACTTTCCATATTTTTCTACTTTAAACTCCACCTACCTAAAGATCTGGGTGAAAATCACTTCCTTTGTGTAGGAGAAAATGTGGGCTCTGAGGCCAGAAAAAGATGGGTATGAGTCACTATCTACAAGCTTTACATTTTTTGATCAACTTTATTCACTTCTTTTTTTAATTTAATTTTTTTATAAAGTTGTTCACAATAGTTCATTACAGATAATATTCAAACACCATTCCCACCACCATGTACCTTCCCACAACCATAAGAACAAAGAGTGTGAAGATTGTTCTATTTCATCCTGGAGCCATTTAAGCCCTTGTATAATACATTATAAACATGCATGTCAAACCCAAACAAATGTGTGCTAATTTTGGTACATCAGTGGGCTAGAGTATAAGAGCTATACTCTATACTCATGATATTATATGGCGCTGGAGTCAATTTGTGGGTGTGACTACCAACCTACTGGAAATCTGTGGAGCAGGAGCTAGAAGCCCAGTCCCTTTCGGGTGAGCTTGGAGATTTCAGTTACGGGTCCCGCATATCTGTTTTTTTCTGCAGGTTCTCTCATAAGTGAGGCTTATCTGAGCCTGTGAAGAGTGACTTTGAGCATGGCTGTGTGGTTGAGCTCTGGGGGTTTTAGGCTGCCAGGGTTCTGCTGGGGCAGGGAAGGAAACTCAACCCTCTCCTCTATGAGTTGCCCCAGTGAAGACAGCCTGGGTGGGATCCAGGAGTTCTGTCCTTTATTCACTTCTTAAGCTGTCAAAGTGCTATAAACTGAACAACCGACAGCAAGCATGTGCTGTCTCATGGTACTGGACGCTAGAAGTCCAAATGACAATGCCACAAGCCAAGAGAAAACTAAAGAAATCCTTGCTTAACCATCGATCTTCTCATGTTTAGACAGAGATTTTTATATTCCATGTCTTGTAAATTAATCATTAGTATTTTATTATCTCAAGGCAATCTCCATTTAATCATTTTCCCTTTGTGCGTGTCTTTCTCCAAATTTCACTCTCTTCAACTTTATAAAAATATCAATCACCAGGAAGTCACACCCATTCTAATAGCTCACTTTTAACTTGCCTCTGAAAAGTACAGTTCCATAAATGGCCACATGCTGAGAGAGTTGCAAATTTTACATGCCTCTGGAAGCTAAATACAAACATACAGGATTCAACTTAAATATCAATTTATTTAAATTACAAAATATATAAATTTGTATCTTTAAAATACAAATAATAATCTTTACAGTGCTATTGAGAAGAATAAAAGAAACTAATTGGAAAACCAATTAGCATAGCAAGTGGTGTGTCACAGGTACTCTTTTTGTTCAATTTCTCGTTTTATTATATATCAATTTTATTTCATTTCCCTCTTAATTAAATTTACCACATATATTTATATCTGTTTAGTATATTACAGAATTTAATGCAAATTTTTTCTATTTATTATATTTTATTCAAGCTCATAATTATTTCTAGTGTTTGTTTGCTAATATTTTTCATATCAGATATTATTCCAAAATTTAAATACTCAATAGCTAGCCTAATTTATTCACTAGGAATTTATTGAGTAAACAGAGGATGAAATGAATAAATAGAGGGCAAAAATGCACAGGTAAATTAAAAATGCTTACACTTGCCAGGTCAAAGGAATCGAAAGAGCTATGCTTGGAGTATCACGCTTCACTTAAATGAGAGAAAGAATCCAGAGTTCCGACCTCCGTTGATGGTCAAGAATCAGGGATGCTGTCTCGCTTGCCAAGGCATCAAAAATCAGATGGGCTGGACATGTAATGAGATTTGGAGGTGACCGCTGGACTAGAGTTATTACCGACTGGATTCCACGGGCCCTCAAAAGATGGCATGGCTGCCCACCTACAAGATCTTCAGACTTCTTCATCAAGACCCTGAACGATGGATTTGAGGCTTTTCATGTTCCTAGAATGAGCAGACGCCATTGGGCTACACTAGCATGCAACAGGGACGAATGGAGACATTACTGGAGTGCGCTGGAGCAAATCGATGAGTTACAGGATGTCAAGTGATCAAGTGATCAATCCTTCTAATCAAGAGTAGCAGTATAGCACTGACCTCCTGTTGTTCATCGATTTGCTCGAACGGGCACCAGTAAGGTCTCCATTGTGAGTCTTGTTGTTATTCTTTTTGGCATATCGAATACATCACAGGGAGCTTGCCACATTTTTCCGTGGGGGCGGGATACTCTCAGTAGCTTGCTGTGCTCTCCCAGAGGGGCGGAGGAATCAAACCTGGGTTGGCCACGTGCAAGGCAAACGCCCTACCTGCTGTGCTATTACTCCAGCCCCTCTAATCAAGAGTAGATGATATATTTGCAATTTGTCTCTTTCTTTTATAAGTTGCATCTTGTACCTTTTTTGTATTGATCTTTCACCTCTTTAGTAAGCTGATTCCTAGGTGTTTGAGTTTCCTAAGGCATTTTTTTTTATCTTTTTATGTCACATCTGGTGATGCACAGGGCTTACTCCTAGCTCTGCTCTCAGGAATTACTCCTGGCGGTGCTCAGGGAACCATATGGGATACTGGGAATCAAACCCGGGATGGCCAAATGCTATTGCTCCAGAACCCCCAAGGCACATTTATGAATTGGATTCTTTCTTTAATATCTTTATCTCCTTATTGAAATATAGAAAAGCCATGGCACTATATGTTTATTTTGTGGTCTGCCAATTTACTATACAAATCTATTTTTTAATAGAGTCCTTAATGAGTGGAAACAAAGATAAAAAATATACAACTGCATTAAATTAAGAAGGTTGTACAGTTCAAAGGAAATGATAATCAGAATACAAAGACAAAACATAGACTGGAAAAAAATTACTTGTCCACCACTCATCCAATAAAGGCTTAGTATATTAGTGTCTCTCTCTCTCTCTCTCTCTCTCTCTCTCTCTCTCTCTCTCTCACACACACACACACACACACACAAACAACATGGATATTATATATATATTTATATATACATAAGTCATATATGTAGCACTTTTACACAATAAAAAACTCAACCCCATCAAAAAAATGGAGATAATGATGAACATAAGATTTCAAAAAAAGAAACTTCCTCAAAGAAGAAACACAAATGATAAAAATATATTGAAAAAAAGGCTCTAGATCATTAGTCATCAAGGAAATGCAAATACAAAGAACAATGGGAAGTCACCATACATGGAGAGAGTGGCACTCATTATAAAGAACAATTACTGTTGGCATGAATGTAGGCTAAAAAGGGACCCTTGTTCTTCAGCAGTGGGGATGTCAACTTTGACCAGCCTTTTGGAAAGACAAAATGGTTCTTACTCAAAAAGTTAGGAATTAGCTTACATATAAGCCAGTAATTCTAGTCCTGGGAATTTCTTTCAAAGGACCTAAATCACAATTTAGGAAAGACATCTGCACTCTTCTGCTAAGTGTATCAGTATTCAAAATAGCTCATCTCTCTGCCCGAATGCCAGGTGAGTGGGTAAAGGAGCCATGGAATAATACTTGGTAGTAAGAAAAGGGGAATGACTAAAAGGAGTAACGGGGTGTCAAGTGATCAAGTGATCAAGTGAAGTAAGAAAATACGAAATCATGCAATTTTCTGATTCATGAGGGATCTGGAGATTGTCAGGTTGAGTAAATGAGTCAGATGGAAAGGAACAGACACAGAGTAATCTCACTAATATGCTGCATATGGAGAAACATAGTAGGGGGATAACTAATGCCTAAGGGAGGCAGAAATGAAGAGAAGGAGAACTTATTCTAAATTGGAACCTTGCCACCACAGGGGAGTTGGGTCAGGGAATGGCCCACTGCACAAGGATAAAAGTAAGTGGTCACTCTGAATGAGGACGGGGTGCTGAGAAGGGAAAGCCTATCAGGAAGGCAGGGATCTCGGGTCATTGATGAACACCAGTGAAGGGATTGGTATTAGAATATCGCACACTGAAACTCAGATATATATATATATATATATATATATATATATATATATATATACTAACTTTGTAATTCCTGGAGATTAAATAAAAAATAAAATCAATAAAAGAAAATATGTAGACTTTACAGAAAAAAAACTCTTTTTTTGAGGCCACAACTGATTCTATGCTTATGGATCACTCCTGGTGCTTTTTGGGTGACCATATGTGTTGCTGGGAAAAGACCATGGTCAGCCATGGCTATGGCACACAGCTCACTGATTTAACTATCACTCTGTCAATAACAAAAAAAGACAAAAAAAATCACTTTTAAAGGTGAATTTCCTAGTGGATTAGAGTCTAGGTAGTGACAGATATAATCTAAGGGCTACACATGTTCTAATGTGTAGTTTCTTTGCAGCATAAGGATAGGGGAGTCTGGCCCGCAACTGGTATGCCATTTCCAGCCTCTCTCAAGTATCATATGAAGAACTTAACAAGTAGCATCTGGGCCAAATAAATAATATAGGGATTAAGTTGCTTGCCTTAACTTGGCCAATGCAGCATGACCCCTAGTACCACGTACGGTTACATGAGTCCTACTAGGTGTGAGCACCTCCCACCACTTCTGCTGTCAAGTGGACATCATATGACAGCCATATGATAACTGGTAGAAATGATTAAAGTGGCATTAACCTAACACTATGGATGTAAATACCAAATCTTTCAGACCAGGGACTTAAGGTGTAGTTCAGTGGATAAAGCACTTATCTTGTTTGCTGCTGACCTGCGGTCAGTACCCAGTACCCCATTTCAGTACCCCTTTTCATCACACAAGCACTGCCAGGAGTGTGCTCTGAGCTCACAGTCAGGCATGAACCCTATGTGGCATAAAACTCACACCACCTGAACATTGGAACGTCACAGTTTCTACCTATGAAGCACAAGGAATGATGGGAAAATGAAAGAATTCCATGAATAAGAACAGATGTATAGTTCAAACTTCAAGTTACATCATTCTCTACAAACTCATGGTCTCAGAGCAGCACTGTTCTCAATGCTCACTGAGCTGAATAAATTACTCGAACAGGGATTCAATAAACTGGAAGAAATATTGATGGAAATTTTTAAAGAATTCATTCAAACATAAATGAAGAAACTAAAGGAAACAGCAGGCTTCAACTGCAGACTTTGACCTCAAAGACAAGGACAATACCTTGTCAATAAAACAAAAAATAAAAGAGGTTTTTAAAAATGAATCAAAAATAAACTAAGATACAACAGTAAGAGAAATAATTCCCTAAAATAGAAAAGAAGGAAATAATGGCTAGTAGAAGAGATACTAGATAGTATCAGAGAATCTACCCAGACTAAGGAGAGGTTTGCACACTGATCCAGGGGGTACATAGAGTATCAAATAAAGTAAACACAAACAGAAAAACACCAAGAAACATGTAACCAGATGGCATGCCTCAAAAATAGGATCCAAATGGCAAAAAAGGCAGAATGTCACATAAATGGAAAGAAGATAAGATTCACAACTAATTTCTCAAATAAAATTCAAGAAACAAGAAGAGAACAGAATGCCATATTCAACTGACTGAATGAAACAAAAACTCTCTACCCAAGAATCTGTTACCCTGCAGATTTGGAGGAAGCAATTAAAATATTCTTAGGCAAAGAATAGCTGAAGATGTATGTTTCATCCATCAGCTCCTAAAGGAATACCAAATGACCTCTTATTAAAAATGCTAAGTGGGAAAAATTATGAAAATCCTCATGGAAAAACAGCAATGAACACCTTTGTTTCAATAATTTCTCTACAAATTAATGGATTTATATCTCTAATCAGAAGATACAGAATGACAGAATGGATGAGGAAACAAAATTAACCTTTTTAAGCTTACAGGAGACTCACATGAACTCTAAGGATAAACACAGACTCAGAGCTACAGAATGGAAAAAAATCTAACAACATATTGAAGAAAGCAGGGATAGCCAAACTTATGCCAGATCAAATAGCATTCAAGCTAAGGAAAATATTAATAGACAGACATGGACATTGGGCACGGGTAAGGAACTGGGAGGGCTTCAATTTTGTCAATTTGTGTGCACCTCATGAAGGGGTGATAGAGCTTATGCAAAAGAAAAACAAAACCCAAATTTACAAATTGGTGTATTGGAGATGCATCAATGGCAGCACAATAGGGCTGAGAGGTTTCAACACTTCATCCTCAAAGTTGAACAGATCAAACCCACAGAACAGGATCAAATAGAAGCAAGTCTTATTTGAGTATTACACAAATCAGGAGTGCTGATTGGTGGAGGTGTGGGGGAATGAAGTGGTTTGTTGGAGTACACGGAGCTTAGGTTTATCAGATTGTACCCATCACAGTGCTCCCGAGTCACTCCCATTACTTTGTCTGTCTGTAACCTCTTCTATGCTCTCTTCCCCAACCAATTTGTAAGGTCTCATCCTTCTTAGACACTGAAGCTGTACTGTAAGTTAATATTGCCTTTCTCCTCTCCTTATGTCTTTGAGCAGTTTACTTTAATGCAATGTCCTTTTGTATAGATACAGGAAGACAATTAATTAATATTATGCTTTATAACTTAGGAATTGATTGGCTTTGAATATTATTCACTCCTGGGCATCTGCCTTCTCAACTTAAGCCTCAGTTGCCCTCACTTCCTAGCATTCCAAGGGCAGGGTCCCGACGTGGGACTGGATGGAACCAGGGCAAGCCGGTAAGTTATGTGCTACCCTGGCATCGCGATGGGCCAGGCCAAGGTGCCACGATTCTTAACTATAAGTTAAGAGTTTGATCATAGGCAAATGCTGTCATGATCCAAAAGTAACGACAAGACTAGGGCCCTGCTGCTAGTAATAGGAAAGATATCTGGCCTGAGCACTGCAGTCTGAGATCGAGATGGCCCTAGGAGAGCAATTCTATAAGCTCAAAGTATTTCTTACTGTGTCCATACGAAATGATTAATATTATGTATGCTTATATGTTGTTTGGACAAGGAGAGGAGAAACACGTCCTAGAAGCAGTTTTCTGTGTGTCCTGACTAGCTTGGATGAGACTGCTTTTTTGGAGATGTAGATTCCAAGCTCTAGCAGACTGGTCTTTGTTGTGCTAATCTAAGTGCTTGTAGCTTGTGAAAAGGTGAGGCCAGGATTACTGGCCTGCGGATGTAAGGAAACAATGTATGTTTGCTGCCTCAATGTTCTTTCTGTAACTCCTTTTGATGACATCATTATATTGCGCCCTTTAGAGGTGCTATGATCTATATAAGGGAGATTTCAGGGCTCTCTGGGGGGACACGTGCATCAGAGAACCTGGGAAGATGGGGCTGAAGACAGAAGTGGAGAGAACAAAGGCGCACGTGCTCAAGGATTCCTGAGGCCTCCATGACATACATCTCTTCCATGTAATAAACGGCTACTAAGACCAACTAGCTTGGCCTCGTTTCCTTCCTTCACCTGACCATCGCCATCGACCTCCCTGGAGTGGGGAAACGGCCAGACCGCCGGCCGTTTTATTTTTTGTGTGTTTACACAGTGGTTGACTAGAAGTAACATTAGCAATTTGGTGGAGAGTAAGTTGTGGTAACTACATCAACACCATAAATGTTAACACTAATATAAACATGTCAGTTTCATCACAACGCTAAATTATAAATTAACAAAATAGTAAGAATAGTATACAGTGTCTAGATGGTTTATTGTTCAGACTATTTTATTTTTAAAACATCAACATTCCATACTATTCTTTTTTATATATCTCACAAATGAATGCAGTCATTCCATATATGTCCCTCTCCTTCTGACTCATTTCACTCATCATGATACTCTCCATACCCACACATTTATAGGCAAATTTCATTATTTCATTTTTCGTTATAGCTGCATAGTATTCCATTGTGTATATTTACCGAATTGTTTTTGTCAGTGCAAGGAAAACAAGGACAATAAGGACTGGTAAATGGTTGGAATCTACCACAAGTGTGTGCTTGGGCAGGGGTTGTTGGGGGGTTGGTAGGTAAGATAGAGAAGGGAGCAGTATGACAATAATAGTTGTAAATGATCACGTTGGATAAGAACTGAGTGTTGAAAAGTAAGTAAGGGGTATACATTATAACCTTTAAGTATCTGTATTACAAATCCCAGTGCCCAAACAGAGAGAGAGAAGGAGAGAGATACAGAGAGAGAAAAAGAGAGATAATAAAAGAGGCAGGCAGGGTGGGGGAGTAGTTTGGAGTCATGGAAAGGAAACTGGGGACACTGGGCTGGGAAATATACAGTGGTAGAGGAACGGGTGTTGGAACATGGTATGACTGAACCCCAATCATGAACAGCTTTGTAATAGTCTATCTCACGCTGATTCAATAGAATTTAAAAACCAAACAAACAAAAAATCAACATTCATACATTTTTCACTACCTCTAGAGGAAATGGACAGATTCATAAATAATTTGTCTTATAATAATAGCCTTCAGCTTTCAATCCAGGCATTATCTAGGACCATAAAACAAAAATTCACAATACTGAATACCCTAAAAATGTAATGCTTATAAATATGCTCATAAATTTATGAGAGAAGATATCCCTTTCCTATATAAAAGGATACAGAAACAGAAAAATATGAAAAGTTACCTTCATGCCACATTTCTCTATCCATATAAAATAAACAGAGTAATAACTTTGTCACAAAGTTCATCACATTTTTAATTATAATGGTTTTTATTTCCACAAAAATCCTTATGCATTTCACTGAATTCTGA
This sequence comes from Sorex fumeus, assembly GCF_029834395.1. Taxonomy (NCBI): domain Eukaryota; kingdom Metazoa; phylum Chordata; class Mammalia; order Eulipotyphla; family Soricidae; genus Sorex; species Sorex fumeus. Next base: position 1,858,633 of record NW_026606083.1, read on the forward strand.
GTTGATTTACTCACTAAGTGATATTTCCAACAGCTATTTAGAAAACCAAAGGTGACTTTAAAATACATATTAGGAATAAAACAAGTTACATAGGAAGTTTCCCTATTAATTTTATGGGTATCTTTTAACATGCAATCAACTCTATTGGGGATGATTTCTGAACAATGGATAGTATAAAGAATTAAGACCCAGAAACATCGGTATAGTTTAAATAGATACAAAACCACCAATGAATAAAATTAGTGTGGAATAGGAGACACGTATATGCTGGTTAATGAACAGCAACATGAGTTTAAAAATATAAAGTCCCTAGAGGCTATTAATTGATTTCTATAGTATAAACACTCCCACGACGGCTAGTTTCAAAATACCAAAAGGAGGTTGTTGAACATGGATTCAGGGGTAAGAAAGCACAATTGGTTCTTGAGAGCTGATGTAAAAAAATTTCAATATGACAGTATTTTAAACATAAACAGTAATTTAATGTGTAAAGTGAATGATTATTGGATAAATATATTCTACTTAGTCTATTTTTTAGATTATATGCAAAAGACCACTGTAACAATAATAATTTTAAATGTCTGTGTTTTAATAAAACCAGTAATTTTAAAATACATAACAGTTTTCTCTATAAAGTTCATATTAAGAGCAACATATCAGATTACAGTACATCTTATAAAATAAGTACTAATAGACTCTGTACAGAGGATTCAGACAGAAGAAAGGCTTCATATTTCATTTTTGTTGGGGGACGCATCCACTGTTACCAGGGAGCACTTTTTCCGTTGAGTTCAGGCTTCACTACTGGTGGGTCTCATGGGACTGCATGCAGTAAAAGTAAGTAAAAGTAAAGGCCCTCCCGTTGATCGTCGATTTGCTCGAGCGGGCCCAGTAACGTCTCCATTGGAGACTTTGTTGTTACTGTGTCTGGCATATCGAATACTCTCGGTAGCTTGCCGGGCTCTCCGAGAGGGGCGGAGGAATCGAACTCGGGTCGGCCATGTTGGCCGCTTGTAAGGCGAACGCCCTACCCGCTGTGCTATCGCTCCAGCCCTGCTGCATGCAGTGCTGGACATAAAATCTCAGCCAGCCACGTGGAAGGGTCAGCACCTCCTGGACATGTCTCTCCAGCCCTGCCCTTAGAGATGATAAACTGAATGCAAGCACCTGTCTGTAGTTCAGAGATATTTTTAACACAATCTAAAGTCTTGTGGTGGTGATGAAATGGAGGGCTTGGTAGTATATTGGTGGATTATGAAATTTATGAAATCTCAGTAAAGTTATATTTCCCTTATATCTGTGTTCTCTCAATGAAATGCATGCTTATAGCTGTTTCAGAGTGAACACTAACGAATAATAGCTATTCAATTGTGTGACTTTAATGTTGTCAAATGCTTTCACATTTATTAATTCACTTAATTTTCTAAACAAATCAAGAAAGTTATATATTTATTTCCTCTTTGAGAAACTTTAGATAATTGCAAATTACATGAAATCACAATGTTAATAAAGTATAGAAATGGAATTACAATCTGTATAATCTCTTTGGTATCTGATTTAGTTGCCAGTCTTACTATTCTTGAATCACGGACTCATCATTAAGTATTTTCTTCATTTTTATGATGGCAATATAGTCAAGTTAGGGGAAACTGAGGATTCAGAAATCCCCCTTCACACACACAGCGTATATGTAAGTGAGGTTAGGAACTAGCAATAATTCTTTCTCTGCTCAAGTCCTCATATTAACTTTTCTGCAACAATTCCTGGTTTATTTATTAGGAAAGAGGTTTTTTTCAACATAACCTCTAAAATGTGATTATTTGCTTGAGTGCTCTCAACAGAGATCAATTGTAACCTCAGATATTTTCTCCTCATCTTTTATATATTGTTTAATTACTCAACATTTTAAGTCTACTCTTATAAACACATCTACTCTTAGGAATGCCAAATGCTTCCATTTGTTCTCTCAATTTCTATGAAAACAGCCAAAGTAAATTCCATGAATAAGACATATTGTCTCACAATTCTTACACAAGCTGTTTCAATATTTGAAAATGGTTTACACCCTTTCATTCATTTCTTTACTATTATATAATCTTATTCTCTTTTGTTTTCTAAATAATCCTGGGAAGTTGCAAGCTCCTCTGTATAAATTCTATTGATCCTTTATCCTTTTATATGATGCTTTTATCTTTCACAAATCAATAGGCTGAGAAGATTTATTACTAACCAGTTTATTTCTTGCACTTGTGTAATTTTAGTGTAACTTGATAGAGAACAGTTCTGAGTCCATAGTTAGAATGTCTTATGTTAAATTTTCTGTCACATAATAGCTCAGCCATAATGGTTGTGGAAAAGTTTCTTGATTTCTATCAGCCTAAACTTATTCAGCTGTAAAGAGTAGTTTAACAAGGCTTCATTGAAAAGAGTTTTTGCAAAGACTAAATGGAAATGGTCAGAGTAGATCTTTCAGCACAATGGCTGGCACAAACGAACTTTTCAATGGCTAGTAGAGATATTAAAATGCAGTTATTGTCACATATTATCAGAGATATACAAACTAGAAGAAAAGCAATAAAGCCCCATCTCACATCTCACATCAGTTGCATAATTTGGGATATAACCAGTCATGCTGGGAACATGGGGAAAACGAAAACCTCTTTGACTGATGCTGGAAATAACTTACAAACATTAATTAACTCTAAGAGGCAACCGACATTCATGGCACTCTAAGAACCATAATCAGGTATGAAAAGCACCCACACTTCCAATGACAAATGAGTGGACATGGAGGTTGTAGAATAAACACACAAGGGAATACTATTAAGTCATAAAAATGATGAAATATTGTAATTTGCTGCAATTTGAATCAACTTTTGAATTTTGTTTAGTAAAATAATTCAGAATAAGAAGGTCAAAAATTGAATTATTTAATATATTAGTAACATATACAGAAGCAAAACAATGGAAATAGAATTTTGGTGGGTGACAAACCCTTGATTTATGATTAAAAAGTGTATATACCAAGTAATAGAGGACAAAAGTGAACCAACAGAGGTAGAGAGAGTGGTGATGGGCTCTTGACTCTTTGATGGTGAGGATTTTCTAAAACAAAATAATGTAAGTAACCACTGTAGTACCTGTGTTATCTATAATACAATATTTTTAAAATTAAAAAGTATTATTCATTCAGAAAAAATTATGTTAAGGTTTAGTTTACATATAGTAGAAAAATATAAAAAAAACAGGATTGTGGCAGTGAACATAGCAGAATCTTGTCCTAATTGCTTACAATAATAAAAACCATAAAACAAAAGACAATAAAGAAGGAAAGAAATATATATTATAAAATATTATGATACAAAATATGTGAAATAAATCAGAGTGAAAAGAGGCTAAAATTTAAGATGGGAGTATATGTATGCCTGTCAAATATTCACCACTTAAAATCTTTATGTCCCTCTGAAGCTCATAGTTTTAATGTATTATTCTGAATGTATATATCTTTCCACCATAATCCCCCCATTCTAGTAGATAAGTCCCCAAGAGACATATGTTTTAGTCCTTTATTAATTTCTGTATGAGGCTATGAGCAGAGGATCTGAAATGCAATCAGACACTGTATTTGCCCTTCTACCTAAGTGGAGTGCCACTCATGCATGTTGCACATGTTTTAATAATCAAAGCCAAAAATAACTATACATCTCAGCTAACTATTGGTAAGAACAAATCCATTCCACCCTCACCCTGTTTCGCCACTGTAGCCAGAGCAAATGAACCTTTGCTTTTTCTCAACTTGTGCTGCCTAATCACAAGTATAACATGTGTCTTGGATTATTTCACGGTCACGATTACGATCACAATCATGATCATCCTGTTGTTCATCAATTGCCTCGAGCAAGCACCAGTAGTCTCCTTCGTCCTAGTCCTGAGATTCTAAAAAGTGCCACATTCAAGGCACTTTCAGGGTTAGGAGAATGATACCAATTATTGTTACTGGCATTTGGCATATTGGGTACACCATGGGGAGTTTGCCAGATTCTCCCTTGTGGACAGGTTACATTCGGTAGCCTGCCAGGTTGTCCAAAGTAAGAGTGAGATAATAAAATGTCACTTCCAGGAGCTGGGTTTTATAGTCTCTGGGTCTTGGCCGTTGATGGGATTACACGACACCCGGGGGGCGGGGGCAGTTGGTGGGTGTGACCTCCACCTACTGGAAGATGGAGGATCTGGGTGGAGGATGCTCACTCCTGATCTGAACAGGCTTGGAGATCTCAGCCCCGGGACCCGCATGCCTGTGTTCCTCTGCCGGTACCTTCATGCATGTGGAGAGTGGTTTCAGCATGGTTGTGGCTGGTTCTGGAGGTCTTGGGCTGCCAGGGCTCTGCTTGGGGTGGGGAGGGAAACTCAACCCGCTCCCCTGCAAAGGGCCCCGGTGAGGACAGCCAGGTATGGGGGCAGGAGACATGTGGATTATTTCAAATATTGAAAATAATCTGTTTACTACCATTAATATATTTATAGACTCTAGAGAGTCTGTGCACTACATATTTGAAATTAAATATAAATGCACAAAAGTAAAATGTATCATATTATATACTAATATGCTTAAAAGTATATATGTATACAATGCTACTTTAAAATATATGCATATATTATATATATTGCTTCCAAATAAGGTAATATTTATTGATTCTGGAGATTAGAACAGGTACATTACTTTAACATGAATCAGCATTCAACACAATAGAGATACATATGTTTGGAATAGTGTTTGGACAGATGATTTATCAACTGAATTATTAAATATCAAAGATTATTTTCAACATAAAGTAATCATTACAATAAAACTCTTTCTATCTATTGTGTTGTCATTTTTATTGGCATATTATTATTCTGTTTAATTATAGATTCCATTCTGAGCATGAAGATATCATATCTGCATCCAATCAGAAAAGCAGACCTATTGTGTTTATATGTTTTATCTGTTAAACTCATAAACACTTTGTGGGAAAGGAAAGATAGTGTCCTTGCAGAAAAATCAACCTCACATAGAATAAAGATTATGAGATGGAAAATAATGGAAAATTAAACATTTCGATGAACATATTCACAAAAATAAAAATTTAAAAGACAAAGGTAAACAGGTAAACAGCATAGAGGATGACCATCAGAACTATAAGAACAGTTTATTAAAGAGGTTGTATCTCATGTGATATTGATTCTCCTGATTCTTCCCAGAGATATCTGAGTTTGAGTATAGGGTTCTTTTAATATCTTTCCAAAGAACATGGTGAAGGCATTGTTAGACAAACATGGATATGCATACATGTACAGTAAGAGTGTTCCACAGAGAAAAACACATTCACAATTAAATATTATATTTTAACAAAAGCATAAAGGGCGAGAGGCTAGGGACGAAGATAAAGATCTAAACACTGATAACAACTTATATATATAATCAACACTATTGAAGCATATTTGAATCAAATACATAATGAGTAGAAATGGAATTTATTGAACATCTATGTTTGCGATGCATGAATTAATTTAAAGGAATATCACTAAGGTAGATACAGTCATTGGTATCTATTGGTAATAAAATCAAAGATGTTCTTGCTTTCTGGTTTTTAAATTTGAGCTATTCTCTTTTTTGTTTGTTTTGTTTCAGACCACAATAAGCAGTTGAGGGGTTCTCCTTACTCTGTGCTCACGGAGACCTTTGGCAGTGCTCAAAGAACCTTATGTGATGCCAAGATCTAATTAGCATATATGGAAGGTCTTACTTCCTATACTATCTTTTTGGCTCTATGTGATCTACTTCAGTCCCTGAAATTGAACATATCAGATCATTGATGAAATAGTAACAATACATAGAGAAATCGAAATCATTCTTTCTTAAGCAATTTTTCTGGCAGATAAGACATATTGTTATTATTTTATTTTATAACTTCCCTTGGAGGAGTGTGGGTTGAATTTCCCTCTCCTCCCCGAGCAGAGCCCCGACAGCTGAAGACCTCCCGGACCCAGCCAAAGCCATGCTGAGACCACTCTCCACACGCTTGGATGAGGAAGCGGCAGAGGAACACAGATGTGCGGGTCCTGGGGCTGAGATCTCCAATCCTACTCGGTTCGGAACTGGGCCTCCTCCACCCAGCTTCCCCACCTATCAGTAGCTAGACAATTACAACCACCAACTGCCATGTAACTTCATCAATGGCCATCCAGAGACTATAAAGCCAAGCTCCCGGAAGCGCGACATCTTATTCTCTAGTTCCCACTCTCAGAGAACACGGCAGGCTGCTGAGAGTATCATACCCGCCTATATGCCTAACTAGGAACACCTGAAAGGTGATTAGAGGCTACCTCAAAAGCCTCTATTCGTCTCGGAGAGCCCGGCAAGCTACCGAGAGTATCCTTCCCGTAGATCAGAGCCTGATAAGCTACCTGTGGCGTACTCTGTATGTCAAAAACAGTAACAATGAATGGTCCTCATTCCCCTTACCCTGAAGGATCCCCCAATATGTCATCGGGCTACACTTGCACGTGATAGGGACAAATGGAGACGTTACTGGGCCCGCTTGAGCAAATTGAAGAACAACAGGGTGATAGTGATAACTTCCCCCAAATTTTGAGCATTTTCACATATTAAAGAGGTTTTTGGCTTGTTTTGTTTCATGGTCTTTTATCTTTGACCCACACCTGGCAGTTCTTAGGTCTTATTCTTGGCTATGTGCTCTGGCAGGGATCACACCTGGTAAGACTGTGGTGATTACATAGGCACTGTGAACTGAACTCAGGTTAGCTCATGCAAATCAAGTGCTCTTGCTGCTGTACTACCTCCCCAAACTCTTGAGTTATTTTTAAAAGCACATGGCTAAGTCAGGTTCAATACTGGTACCCCTTATAGTCATTCTAGCATCCAGAAGTGATCCCTGAGCACAGAGCCAGTAGTAAGCCCTGAACACGGCCAGCTGAAACCTGGAAAAAATTAATAATAATCATCTGGGAAACTTATTTCCCATCAGATCAACTACCATCTAAATGGAAGGGACCTTATCAAGTTATCTTAATCAAATCAATGACTGCAGTAAATATTAATGGAATTTTTAGTTAGGGTTTATCTCTTTAGGATAAATGCAATGCTAACTACCTCAACCAAGGGTCAAATGCTCTGATGAAGAAGATGAATCAATAAACACCTGTGAATGCACTTAAGCTTTAAAATTTCTTTTTATAGAGTAAGTAGGCATTACTCTTCTCTAAAATTTGGTGGCCTGTCTTTTTACAGAAGGTAAGCAGAAATTGGAAGTAACACTTTTTTTGTAGCGAACTAATCAGAATGCAAAAGAGAACAAAAGCTCATCCTATGGCAATTATTTTCTTGTTTCCTTAAACATTCTGTCCTTTTTGGGTCACAGAAAGCTTTTCTCCCCCAGGACATATTCTTTTTTTTAAAAGCCTAATATATAAAATATCTCTTTCAGACTGATAACCTGATAGCCTGAGCCTCATTAAAAATAACTTAGCATGACATTTCACTCTCTTACCTAAGCAGGTCCAAGCCATTTACCAGTACAAAGCAGCTTTGAAGGTGGGCCTTCACCGCTGTGCTGGGAGGATCATTGGACTTGAGTTAGCTGGAACAATAAACCTCGCTATGTGATTTGCATTATCGGCTCTGTTCTCTGTCCTTGAGGGGTGGTCGACTCTAGACTCTAACAACTTATGTCCTTCTTCAAGTCACTTAATCCTACTTAATCATTACCAGCCTCTGCTAAAACCCTAGAAGGTCTGAATGTGGTAAATAATCCATAGAAGTCCAGACTAAGGTAGGAGTGTGCTATTATTACTAAAAATAAATAAATAAATAAATAAAGTATTTCCATTTTCTCATAGTTTCTACTGAAAAACGATAACTGCTAGGTATCTAATAAAAGTACTATAGCACTGTCCTCTCGTTCATTGATTCACTCAAGTGGGCACCAGTAATATCACCGTTTTGAGACTTGTAATTGTTTTTGGCATATCGAATACATCACGGGTAGCTTGCCAGGCTTTGCCATACAGGCAAGATACTCTCGGTAGCTTGCCAGGTTCTCCGAGAGGGGCAGAGGAATCAAACTTGCGTTGACAGCGTGCAAGGTAAACGCCCTAACCGCTGCTATCGTTCCAGCCCAATTTTAGTACAAAAACATTAATTCAAAAAATATGTACATGTACTTATGTATTGAATTATTGTTTCTAAGAGACAAGACACAAAATTTATGTTTCCAATGACATATGAGTGGATAAAAAAGCTATACACAATAGAATAAAAAAATCAGCTATAATAAAATATAAATTAAGTCCTAAAGTCTGAATTAAGTCCTAAAGTTCCTCCAATGTCGCAAGTTCCTTTTCATTTTTCTTCTACTTTCCAGTGAATCTTTTCTATTTTCAAAATTTAAAAAAATCTTCCTTTTTGCAACTAGACAACATAGATGCTTTTAGAGGGTATCATAATAAGCAAAATAAGTTAAAGAAGAAAGACAAATACCATGAAATTTAACTGGTATAATGGATAGAGAGGCAAAACAAAAGAGAAAAAAACAGCATAAAAGAAGGAAACATGGGAATGGAGAGATAGTATAACATGTAAAGCTCCTTCTTGCCTTATGCACAGCTGATCCAGGTGTGATTCCCAGTATCCCATATGGTTACTGGAGCATCACCAGGAGAAATTCCTGAGTGCATAACCAGGCTTATTCCTTGAGCACTGCCAGGTGTAGCCAACACCCGACCCTCCTCCCCACCTATTGCATGTAGGCATTATGCCAAAACTGTCAGGGTACCGGAGGAGAAGAAATGGGAGGCAGAGAAAGGGGAACAGGATCTAGTGGATTGTGTTGGTGGTATAATTGTACTTTGATGGTGTATATGGTCTGGTAAAACATTTAGTGAAGCTTAAATTGTACCTTGAAAATATACAGTCTCAATACAGCAATTTTACCTTATAAAATTAAATTAAAATAATATAAAGTAAACTGATCACATACGAGGATGCGCACCAAATGGACTGCATTTTCAAAGAGAGAAGTCAGTCATACACATGTGACTTTCTCCCATTTTGGGGGGAGAGTGGTTTACATCACACTTAATGGTGCAACATGCTATTCCTAGTGGTTTTTAGGGGATCGTGTGGTATCAAGGGTCAAACCCAGAGAAATTTCCTGAATGCAAAGCAATTGCTCAGCCCATTAAACTATCTTCCCCACTCCTCTTAAGAATACTGACAATTAGGCTAGCCCTAAAAGGAAATTCTAGGTTGCCTTTTACAGTATTGTAATGTTTAGTGAGTCACTACTTTAAACTTGGCATCAAGTAACAAGATATTTTAGGTCAGTTTCACATGATGATTGAGTTCAATTAACACACTTGAATGCCAGTCTTGGGACAAGTTTTACTGACATTTATTGGCACTAACACAGCTAATCATTATGTCGAACTTGGATTTCTCCTTGTTTACTGAGGATATGTAGTCTTGGAAGTATCCAGGAAAACATGTGATTGATTTCACATGTTTTAGCAATTCTGAGTTTCTCTGGTCAAATAACATTTAATAGAAATCTTAAACCTCTTACCTTTACAATTAAAGCTTAGCTAAATTGACATTGTGTTCTTATCTGTTTCTCCATTAGTGTGACTGCTGTGTAGTAAATGTGATCCCAAGGCCCATTCGTATGACCAAAACCCAATCACTAACAAAGTTTTAACTGTATATCTCATGGTGATTTAATAAAGAAGAAAAAAAGAAGAAAGAAAGAAAGAAAGAAAGAAAGAAAGAAAGAAAGAAAGGAAGGAAGGAAGGAAGGAAGGAAGGATAGAGAGGAAGGAAGGAAGGAAGGAAGGAAGGAAGGAAGGAAGGAAGGAAGGAAGGAAGGAAGGAAGGAAGGAAGGATAGAGAGAGGAAGGAAGGAAGGAAGGAAGGAAGGAAGGAAGGAAGGAAGGAGTGAGTGATGAAGGAAAGAAGGAAGGAAGGAAGGAAGGAAGGAAGGAAGGAAGGAAGGAAGGAAGGAAAGAAGGAAGGAAGAAAGGAAAGAAAGGATAGCTAGGCTGAAGTTCTCTATTCCTTCCTACTTGTGTTTACTATTAATTTTCTTACCATTGTGAATCACATTTCTCAATGAAGAGGACCCTCCTTCCTCCACCTCATTCAATCAGAAGGGGTCTATTTATGAATAAAATTTCAGTTCCTTGCATCTTTTCTTCATGACAATTAATAAATTTACATTTTTTCATTTGTTGAAAAACATATGATACATGCTTTTTGACTGTTGTAAACACTGCCTTATAGATAGTATAAGTATGTAATTGAGTGTTGGCTTACAATACTCTGGAATTATGTAACCAGAAGTAGAATATTTGGGTCATGTTTGCTCTATATTTAAATTTTTAAGAAGCATAAAACTATTAGCCATGGTGTATACGCCATTTACATCCTGATATGGGTATTTTTGGTTGACTCTTCCTTTAACAGAGATAGAAATAAGGGTATTAACTTGACAAAAAATGCAAGAACTTCTCACAAACATTCTATAAATCATTAAACATACAGAAATAGTTCTACAAATAATAGCTAAAAATAACCGTGATATGTAAAATCATTAAAAATAATACAAAGTAGTAACAAAGACTGATTGCAATCAAGCGCATAGTGATAAAAATTTCAATTCATATACATTTATAGCCACATAAATAGAATCACTGTCACTGTCACTGTGCTCCCGTTGTTCATCGATTTGCTCGAGCTGGCCCAGTAACATTGTGAGACTTTTCACTGTGCTGGAGTCATAGCATAGCGGGTAGGGTGTTTGCCTTGCACACAGCCCACCTGATTGGCCCAGGTTCGATTCCTCTGCCCCTCTCAGAGAGCCTGGCAAGCTACCAAGAGTACCTCGCTCACACGGCAAAAGCATGGCAAGCTAACCTTGATGCATTCGATATGCCAAACACAGTAACAACAAGTCTCTCAATGGAGACGTTACTGGGCCCGCTCGAGCAAATAGAATCAATATTTAAAAAATAAAAAGCTGAAGGTTTAACATTTTAGATTAAAATGAAATTTCTAAAGGTAGGAAGGATACTTGCCAACACAGGTTTGGTCCCCAGCACTGAACAAGGTCCCCTAAGCACTACCAGGAATGTTCCTTGAGCATAGAGCCAAGAATAAGCCCTGAGCAATGCTAGGTGTGACTCCAATACAAACAAAAACACAAAAGATAAGCCAAAATACTTATGACTTTTAAGGTTTAAATGTTCTGCTGGATGAACAATTACTATAAACAACTAAACATTTTATGTCATATTTAGAATTTTTTTTTTTGCTTTTTGGGTCACAGCCGGCGATGCTCAGGGCTTACTCCTGGCTCATGCACTCAGGAATTACTCCTGGCGGTGTTCGGGGGACCATATGGGATGCTGGGAATCGAACCTGGGTCGGCCATGTTGGCTGCGTGCAAGGCAAATGCCCTACCCGCTGTGCTATTGCTCCAGCCCCTAGAAAATTATTTCTTTACAAAATAGTAAGTTATTTTATTCATTATTCATATTGTTTTAACTTCTCCCAGAAATGAGAAGGATGAATCTAGGGCACAGAGAGTACAGTCAGTGAGCTGCTTACCTGTTTGCTGCCAAACTGGGTTTTAGTCTCTGACCCCATCTCTGATTCCCTTAGCACCACCAGGAATAATCCCTAAGCAGAGAGACAGGCATGAGCCTGAATACTTCCAGGTGTGTCCCACCAAAAAATTAATCTACCCTTTAGACCAAATATGATGGCCACTCAATACCTCTATTGCAGACCATAACACCCAAAAGGAGACAGAAAACAAAAAGCAATGCCCTGCCACAAAGGTGGGGTAGGGCAGGGGGGAGGGGGATAGGATGGGGATGGTGGGAGGGATACTGGGGTTATTGGTGGTGGAGAATGGGCACTGGGGGAGGGATGGGTACTCGATCATTGTGTGACTGGAAAGCAAGCACAAACGTTTATAACTCTGCAATTGTACCTCACAGTGATCCATTAATAATAATAAAAATAAATAAATGAAAAGCAAATACAAATTTAAAAAATTAATCTACCATATAATGTGTAACAAAAATTAAATTTAACTTCTCTCTACTTGGACCACTTAGCTCAAGGCTGGACTCTCTGGAGAGTCATATAAAAACTAAAATAAAGAAAAAATAAGCAAATTAGACTACATCAAACTAAGACATTTCTGCACTGCAAAAGGAACAATGACTAGAATAAAATAAATGTCTACAAACTTGGAGAAAATATTCTTATTTACACGTATGACAAAGGACTGACTTAAATAAAACACTTGCAAACCTTAGCCAACCACAACAAAAGCAAAAAGCAATTCAATCCAAAAGTGGTTAAAGGAATTGAACATATATTTGGTCAAAGAACACAAGTGATCAATAGTTATATAAAAAAAGCACTCTTCATCAATTATTATACAGGGAATGCATATCAAAAAATCAACATGATACCACACCTTAACCAGTGAGACAGTGTCCCATCAAAGAGTAGAAACAGGCGGTGCTGGCATAGCTATGGCAGGAAGGGACCATCATCAACTCTTGCTAGGATACCATACGGCTCAGTCTTTGTAGAAAGCTCTCTGGAGACTTACCCGAATATCAAGAATTGATCTTCCATATGACCCATCAATTCCACTACTCATTTACATCAAATGCTACTTTGATAAAACATTTGCACTGCTATGTTCACTGTATTCTGTGTGTATATATGTGTGTATATGTGTGTACACATGCACTTAGAATACAACTCATCTATTAAAAAATTGAACGTGCAATTAACTGCAAGATGAATGGAACTAGAAGGTATCCTGCTGAGTGAAGTCAAAGAGAGAAAGACAAATAAAGAATGATCTGAGTACTATCAAGATACATGGCAAGAGAGTAGCAATCGACCAGCGTTAATAGACCCGATGATTGGACTCCACCTAGGGAATGGGTGGTTTGGGTAGGAAGGGACCTGAAATAGTGTCAATATTGATGGACAGACACTGACACATGCTGTTGAGTATGGTGCTTGCGGTGTTGTAGCCAACGCCTAAAATTATATTATTAACTCTACTGTGAGTCCCAGGGCTGGATGGATAGCACAGCGAGTAGGGTGTTTGCTTTGCACACAGCCAACCTAGGTTCGATTCTGCTGTCCCTCTGGGAGAGCCCAGCAAGCTATCCTGCCCACACGGCAGAGTATCCTACCCACAAGGCAGAGCCTGAAAAACTTCCCATGGCGTATTTGATATACCCAAAACAGTAACAAGAAGTCTCACGATGGAGATGTTACTCGTGCCCACTCGAGCAAATTGATGAACAATGAACAACGGAGAACAGTGCTACAGTGCTACTGTGCGTCACAATGCCTAAATATAAATTGCACATGAAAGAGAGAAGCCCCTGGATTTAAAAAGATTAATTTTCAGCTGTCCTTCACCTTCTTAAGACAGTCACTGCACAGCTAGAGATATATCTGATGCTGGTCCAGTGCTGGGGCTAGTTCAGAGTCCCATGCAGGCAAGTTTTCGCTGAACTACATCCCAGCCTGAATATCTGTAACATTATCTTTTTGTAGTTACCATCTATTTCCGGCTCAGTGTCTACCAAAAAATAAAACCCAGTGATCCAGGCAAAATTAAAAAGAAATTTTATAAGCCTATCTGCCTTTCTCTCTATCTATCTTGGACTGAAGATGAAACTACGTTTCACCATTGGGACCCTTTTACAAAAGTGCCCTCTTGGGCCAGGCCTGTCCTCAAGATAACCCTCCTAAAAGGAGAGGAAAATTGCCGTGTGTTCCAGCTCAGCTCACTTTGTAAAGTCTGCACAGTGGGCAGGCAAATGCAGACTAGAGCCAAGAATACTTTATTATGATTATTTTTATGTTATGTTACAGGTTTATAATATTTTATTATAATTATCTAACAGTTTACAATAGTATTATAGGTTATAATACTTTATTATAATGTCATAGTAGCTTTACAACAGTCTGCACATTTGTGTATTGACATACAAAGTCACTGCACACACTCCCATTGGGAGCCCAGGGACCTTCTGTCACTCACTGGTGGTGTCTTCATCTACCCAACGCCTCACTCCACTCCAACCTGGGGCTGTCTGGCATATAGTTTTTATCATTTGATGTTTTACCCAACCTTGATTTGTGGTCTCTATCACACAAATGAATGAGATCTTTCTTGGTCCTTCTGTGCGCCATTCTCCGTGAGACCCTCCAATCTCATCCAAGTTGCTAAAAACTAAAGGACTTTCTTTATTCTTTAATAACCTGGATATTTCCCCACCAATAAATATTTGTTTTTTTTAAATGTATATACAACAGGAGCAACTCTAAGGCACAAAGCCAGGACATACTTGTAATCAAAGACAGATGTGGATAAAAAAAAATAGGTAATAAGGAAGAACGCCTTATGAAGATGAAGCTCAAACTGGGACAGTTCTTTGACACATGAAGATAGGTCAAGGATTCCCAGTTGACCAGCACATACCAGGTGCCATCATTACTGTTAAGAACTGCAGTTAAGAATTCAGAGGGAGGACTTGGAAGGGTTATTTTGAGCCTCAAACAGTAGGAAGTTTGTACCGAATCTTGAAAACCAACAGCCAGTGGGAGCAACATTGTACAGCTCTGTCTTGCAGTGCTGAGGGAGTTGAGTGTGTGATTGGTGAGAACACCTGGATCAGACATGCGCTAAAAGGACTTCTTGGCTTCCTTCATTCCAGGAGCCTGTCCATTTTTACCAGGTCAGTTAACCTGCCAGTATTAGGACCCGGGACTTGGCTTTCTCTGTTCAAGCGCCCCAGGCATCTTCTAGGACCCTGGGACAAAAGCAGCCCTGAGCCTCTTCCACTTTGCCCCCAGTGCTGTGCCAAACTTCTTCCCCTCCCAGCTAGTATCCTCCCATACACAAGGTTCCTATGGGGACATGGCCTCTTCAGAAGTGGGCGTGGCCTTTATAAAAGTGGGTGTGGCTTTTGTAGAAGTGGGTGTGATCTAATTTTAGGCGGGCCAACACTCATATGGCCCAGGTAATTTAGTCATACCAAAAAATCTTGTGTCACATCTCAGTCCCCAAACCTCCACACCAACATGAAGAAACAATGCAAATCCCCATTACACGAGGACAAAGTTGAAGAGTCCAGAAGCCTCAGTAGGTGCTACTCATCTAAAGGACTTCTCTGAGAAGAATTCAGATATGAAGTCATGAAGATGTTCAATGAACTCAACAGATATCCAGTAACATGACAGAAACATTCAAGAAATTACGTGGAAGAAATGAGTGCAGAAATGTCACAAATAAAAGATTTAGTAGATGAAATAAAAAACTCAGTCTGTGCCCTCAACAGTAGAATGACCACAGCTGAAGACAGAGTCACTGAGCTGGAAGATTAGCTGCACCAAGCCAACAGACAACAACAAAAAATGGCAAGAGGCCTCAAACTAGATGAGTCCTAGGTGATGATTCCAAGAGGAACAACATTAGAATCATTGGAGTGCCAGGAGCTCAGGGAAATAATCCCAGTGAAACATCCATGGTTAAACAAATCATTACTGAAAAATTCCCAGTTATGGGCAATGCAGCCATTTAGATTCAAGGAGCCTGAAGGGTGCCAACTAAAAGAGACCCTAACAAAAACACTCCAAGACATATAATAGTTAGAATGATTGATGCTATGGATAGAGACACAATACTGCAAGCAGCAAGGTCACAGAAGGAAATCACATACAAAGGAGCACCCCTTAGGTTCATAGCAGGCCCATCAGAGGAAACCATCCAACCCCGAAGGCAATGGTGGAATACAGTGAACAAAACTCACTAAAATGAATGCTTCACCAAGAATACTGGATATGGCTAAACTCTCACTCAATCTTGAAGGAATGGTACACTACTTTCTATATGAACAGAAGCTCAGGAACTTCTAGACTCAAAACCAAACCTAAAAGAAGGGCTAGTGGGGCTACTATAAGACAAGACAAACCCTACGAGCACAACAGACCATGACAGAAAGATGACACAAAACCCAATAACAATAATCTTTCTCAATGTCAACGGTCTAAATTCACCAATTAAGAGACTAAGAGTGGTAAATGGATTCAGAGACAGAATCCAACATTCTGCTACTTACAAGAAATTCATCTCAACAGTCAATGCAAAAACGGACTCAAAGTGAAAGGATGGAAAACAATCCTGCAAGCAAACAGCTCCCTCAGAAAAGCTGGGGTGGCCATACTAGTATCCGACAACATCAATTTCAGGTTGAAAAAGATTAGAAGGGAGAGCGAAGGCTATTTTCTATTCATCATGGGATACGTACAAGAGGAAGAAATCACTTAATCACTTATTCACTTAACTTCCCGTTAGTCATCGATTTGCTTGAGCGGGTACCAGTAACGTCTCCATTTGTCCCTGTGGCGTGCTAGTATAGCCAAATGGCATCTGTTCGCTATGGGAACATGAAGAGCCTCAAACCGATCATTCATGATCTTGACGAAGAAGCCTGACCATCTGGTAGGTGGGTGGCCACGCGGTCTTTTGACGTCCCATGGAATCCAGTCGGTAACAGCTCTAGTCCAGCGGTCGTCTTTAAATCTCATTACGTGACCATCCCATCTGATTTTTGACACCTTGACAAATGAGACAGCGTCCCTGATTCTTGATCGTCGACGGATGTCAGAACTCCGAATTCTTTCTCTCATTTGAGTGAAACGTGATATTCCAAGCATAGCTCTTTCTATTCTTCTTTGGGAGACCTGAATAGCGTTCTCATCCTGTTTGCGTAGGGCCCAGGTCTCTGAGGCATATGTTAATGCAGGAAGAACAGTGGAATCAAAGAGATGTGCCGAGAGCCGGAGGTTCTTCATCCTCTTAGCTATTTCTTCAACGTTCTTGAAGGCGTTCCAAGCCGCTCTCTTCCTCCTGTGCAGCCCGGGTGCCAGGTCATTTGTCATGTTGACTTCTCGACCTAGGTACACATAGCTGTTGCATTCGGAGATGGTCGTTCCGTTGAGAGCGAATGGGGCATCAGGAACAAGGCTGTTTTTCATAAACATTGTCTTCGTAAGATTCAGCTGTAGTCCTATCTTTCCACACTCACGGTCAAAGTCGGTCAGCATTTGTACCGCTTGGCTGATGTTTGGTGTTATTAAAACAGTGTCATCAACAAAGCGGAGGTGGTGTAATTGCCGACCATCTAGCTTCACTCCCATGCTTTCCCATTCCAGTCATCGCATGATGTTCTTGAGGGTGGCACTGAAGAGTTTCAGTGAAATGGTATCACCCTGCCAAACCCCTCTCTTGACATCAACGATCACTTCTTTGTAGAATGGTGAGATCCTGGTAGTGAATCCGCAATACAGCTCACGGAGGATCCTGATGTATTGGGCTTGAATGCCCTGATTGGCTAGGGCTTCAATGACCGCGTCCATCTCAACAGAATCAAAGGCCTTCTTTAAATCAATGAACGTTAAGCAGAGCGGCATCTTGAACTCCCGAGAAACCTCAATGAGCTTGGTTATCGTGTGGATATGGTCAATGGTGCTGAATCCTTTGCGGAACCTGGCTTGCTCCCATGGTTGTCCTTCATCTAGTGTTCTGCCAATACTATTTAGGATGACTTGAGTGAACAACTTGTAGATGACAGACAATAGGCAGATCGGGCGATAGTTGCCAATGTCATGGATGTCTCCCTTCTTGAACAGTAGTACGGTCCTGCTGGTTTTCCATTGTGATGGAACCTTGCATTCAGACAGGTAGCGAGTGAAGAGCCGAGCCAGTGTATTGATGAGTAATGATGGCAGGTTCTTCAGGTGTTCAGGTCTGACCTTGTCTGGGCCGGGTGCTGTTTGTTTCTTTACCGACGAAATGGCGCGTCGGATTTCAGAAGGAAGAACATTGGGAATGACATATCCATCCTGTGGAATTTGGTATGTCAGCAAGTGCACATGGCTATCGAAGAGATTTGAGTAGAAGTCATGGAAAATATTCTCCATTGCCATTCTGGAGGATGTGATGGATCCATCAGGATGTCGGAGGGCAGTCATCTTGGTCTTGTAGTTGGCGAAGGACAGGCGGGCATTACGAATACTTTTCCCAGCTTCTGCCGCATCTACCAGTACTTCTGCTCTTCTCTCTTTGAGGTCTTCCTTGATCGCATCTCTGCACTGCTTTGCGAGCTCGGACGTTAGCTTGCGGTTGCCTGAGGCATGCGCCAAACCACGCTGGCGAATTAGCTCAAGAGTTTTCGAAGATAGGCGATTTTTTGTGGCTAACTCTCTCTTGGCGTTCCTCGCACATTCATGGAGGTGCTGAACCAGTCGATTTGTATTCCTCGTCAATGTTGTCAACAATGGCATCTTCCCAACAATTTCATCTTCTCTTGGAAAGACTGGCAAGCTACCGAGAGTATTCTTCCTGCACGGAAGAGCCTGGCAAGCTATCCGTTGTGTATTCGATATGCCAAAACCAGTAACTACAACTGGTCTCATTCACCTGACCCTGAAGGTTTCACCGACATCGCAGCACTAAGAAGGATGAGAAAGGAGAGGCCGACAAAATCTCAAGGCCGAACTAGGCTGCCACAATGAAGGAAGACAAAAATGATCATCTGTACTTTCAATGCACGTATGCTAGCATCAGATGCATCCATCCAGGACCTGATGGTACAAGCGCGAATGATCAAGTATGATATCATTGGTCTGACCAAGACAAGAAGGCACGAATCTCACCATGCCGTTTTCGACACTGGAGAAGAATTGTTCCTCGGAACATGGATAAAAGAGGTGCCGGAGGCGTCGGTGTTCTTGTCAACACAAACTTGGCCAAGAGCATTGATTCATTCGAATGCCTAACAACCCAAATCGGACGTTTACATTTGAATAGATGTGGCTCACTGCCTGCAGTTTCTATCTTCTTAGTCTATGCACCAACATCTCATTATGATGAAAGAAAAATCGAAAAGTTCTACATGGAGCTGGAGAAGTTCTATAAAGAAGACCACACCTTCTACAAGATCATCGTGGGTGATTTTAATGCCAAGATAGGACCGAGAAGATCAGCTGAAGAACTTCACATTGGGACCCATGGCCTAGAATGGAATGAACAGGGTGAGAGACTGTCTGAGTTCATCATGTCGACCAAGACCATCCATGGTAACTCACAGTTCCAGAAGGTAGAATCTGAACGTTGGACATGGGAGTCTCCCGGTGGACGATTCCACAATGAAATAGACCACATCATATTCAATCGACAGTTTTGCCTGACTGATGTCGCTGTTGTCCCAAAATTTCGAACGGGATAGGACCACCATCTCCTTTGTGCAAAATTCTACTTCACAGAGCGGGGAGAAAGGGCTGCAAAGTTAAAAGAGAGAACTCCCAGAACGACCACCAACTGGGAACTCTTTGGCACTATTGCGGCAACATGGGAAGATGCCATTGTTAACAAGAAATCACATTCTTAAATGTATAAGCACCTAATGAGGGAACAGCTAAATACTTAAAACAACTGCTAACAGATTTTAAGGAGGACATTGCTGGCAACACAACAGTAGTCAGAGACTTCAACATCACCTTATCACCTCTGGATAGATCAACAAGAATAAAACTCAGCAAGGAAACATTGGCTTTGAAGGAAGAAATAGAAGAGAGAGGGCTTATAGACCAATACAGGAATTTACACCCCAAAAAGAAAGAATACACATTCTTCTCCAGTGCTCACGGAACATTTTCCAAAATAGACCATGTGCTAGGACACAAAACATACATCAATAGAATTGGGAAGATAGTAATAGTATCAACCATCTTTCCAGACCACAATGCACTGAGAATAGAAGTGAACCACACACAAAAACGGAGAACCAAATCAAACACCTGGAAATTAAACAACTAAAAGTTAAAAAGAGACTATAAAACTATAAGACTCAGAGACTATAAAACCCAGCTCTCGGAAGAGAACAGCGCTTAGTTCTTCCTCTGCGTCTGGCTGTCCTCACCGGGGTATGTTGGAGGAGGGTGGGTTGAGTTTCCCTCCACGCCCAGAGAGAGCCTTGGAAGCTGAACCTCCAGTTCCAGCCACAGCCATGCTTAACCCCACTCTCCACACTTTCGGACGAGCCTCACACATGAAGGAACCGGCAGAGGAACCCAGGTGTACAGGACCCAGGGTGTAGATCCCCAAGCCTGCATGGATTGGGACTAGGCCTCCTCCACCCAGATCCCCCATCTTCCAGTATGTAGGCATTACAACCAACAACTGCCCCCGGCACCGTGTAATCCTATCAATGGCCAAAACCCAGAGACTATAAAACCCAGCTCCCGGAACCTGAAGACATCGTGTTATCTAGTTCTTACTCTGAAGAACCAGGCAGGCTACCAAAAGTATCTTGCCCACACGGCAGAGTCTGGCAAACTCTTTGTGGCATATTCAATATGCCAAAAGCCAGTAACAATGATGGGTCACATTCTCCTGACCCTGAAAGAGCCTCAAATGTAGCATTTTCTAAAATCTCAGGGCTAGGACAAAGGAGATATTACTGTTGCCTGCTCGAGGAAATTGATGAACAACATGTTGACAGTGATATAGTTAAAGTTGAAAAACGAGTAGGTCAGGAAGAAACTCGAGGATGAAATCAAAAGATACCTGGAAGCAAATGAGAATGAAGTCACGAGCTACCAAAACCTATGGGATGCAGCTAAAGCAGTGTAAAGAGGAAAATTTATAGCTCTGCAAGCATTTCTTAGGAAGGAAGAAAGGGCCCACATAAACAACTTGACTTCACAGCTCAAGATCTTAGAAAAGGATCAACAAAAGGATCCCAAATCAGACAGAAGGAAAGAAATAAATAACTTAGAGCAAAAACAACGACATGAAAACAAACAAACAAAAAAAAAAACAACCCGAAAGATCAATGAAACCAGGAGCTGGTTCTTCGAGAAAATAAATAAGATAGATTAAACCACTAACAACACTCACAAAGAAAGAGAGAGGGAACTCTAATAAACTGAATCAGAAATGAGAATGGGGATATCACAAAAGAAAGCAAAGAAATTCAAAAGATCATCAGAGACTACTTTGAATGTCTGTATACCACAAAACAAGAGAAACTAGAAGAAAAGGATAAATTCCTGGATTTCTATAATCTCTCAAGGCTGAAAAAAGAAGATCTAGAGTACATGAATAGACCTAATAACATCAAGGAACCTGAAACTGTAATCAAAAGTCCTCCCCCCCCCCCCCCCCCGGAAAGGGCGTTGACCGGCCCGCCCGCTCCTCTCTGGAAAGAAAGATGGTGGCCGCACGGGAGCCTTGTGGAAAGCAGGTTTGAGCCGGGGCTGGCGGGAGCGGCAGGGACCTCATGGGAAGGGGGGCTTTGTGGGCCATCCCCCACGCCCCACCGAGGTCGCCAGCTGCCCCCCACGAGCGGCTCTCCGGCACGGCCACGACTCCAGGGCACAGAAACCAATCTCTTAACTAGCTAACTTTTAATAGAAATTCTTCCAGGGTCAATAAGTAAAATAGCAGAAATTCAAAACCGCGAGACCGCTATCGCGGCCGCGCGACATCATTTTATTCTTGAACCAAGTTGTAGAAAACAAATCATTTCACAACGCTGTTTCAGCATGTCTGATTGTGGGGGGTGGGTCGTAAACTCTAAACAATAATTGTGCATCTTCTATCGAAATAATCTATCTAGTCAAAGTAGATAGAGTATTAACTAGAACTCATCTGCCTCACAAGAATTGGGAGGGGTGGGAGGTGGGGGTCTATTGGGGTTCGGGGTTAAAAATGAGTATTGGTAAAGGGAAATGTGTTTGGTATCTACATGACTGAGACCTAAACCCGAAAGCTCTGTAACTTTTCCCACAGTGATTCAATAAATAGATAAATTATATAAAAAAAAAAAGTCCTCCCCCCCCAAAAAAAAACCCAGATCCAGATGGATTCACTAGCGAATTTTTCCAAATATTTAAGTAGGACATATTTCCAGTTCTTCTCAAGCTTTTCCAGGAAACTGAAAAAAAAAACCAGAAACTCTCTCAGTTTCTAAGAAGCCCATATCTCTCTAATACCAAAAGGAAACAAAGACACCACAAGAAAAGAAAACTACAGACCAATATCCCTGATGAACACAGATGTGAATATTCTCAACAAAATACTAGCAAATAGAATTCAACAACTCATCAAAAAGATCATACACCGTGATCAAGTGGGATTCTTCTTGGGGATGCAAGGATGGTTTAACATTTGGAAATCAATCAACATAATCCACCATATCAACAAAGGAAAAGATAAAAAACATTATCATATCAGTAGATGCAGAGAAAGCATTTGAAAGATCCAGCACCCATTTACGATGAGAACCCTCGCCAAAAGGGAGATAGAGAGGACTTTCCTCAATATAGTTAAAGCCATCTACCACAAGCCTACAGTAAGCATCATCCTCAATGGGAAAAAACTGAGGGCCTTCCCCCTAAGATAAGGGCTGAGACAAGGATGCCCACTCTCTCCACTGCTGTTCAATATAGTACTGGAAGTACTTGCAATAGCGATTAGGCAAGAAAAATGATATTAAGGGCATCCAGGCAGGAAAGGAAAAAATCAACATCTCACTTATCGCAGATGATATGATACTATACTTAGAGTACCCTATAACCTCTACCAAGGATCTCCTAGAAACTATAGACTTGTATAGTAAAGTTAATATAAAATCAATACCCAAAACTCCATGGCTTTCCTATATGCAAACAGTGAGAGAGATGAAAATGACATGAAAAAAACAATCCCGTTCACAACTGTGTCCCAGAAAATCAACTACCTAGGAATTAGATTAACTAAGGACGTAAAGGACCTGTACAAAGAAAACTTAAAAATGCTACTTCAGGAAATAAAAGAGGACATGAGAAAATGGAAAGATATCCTCTGTTCATGCATCCAGAGAATTAACATTTTCAAAATGGCAATACTTCCCAAAGCATTGTACAACTTCAATGTGATCCCTATAATAATATCCATGACATTCTTCAAATAAATAGAGCACACACTCCTGCACTTCATATAGACCAATAAGCCCCCACGAATCGCTAAAGCAATTCTTGGGAAAAATTAAATGGGAGGAATCAACCTCCCTAACTTCAAACTCTACTACAAAGTAGTAATAATTAAAAAAGCATTGTACTGGAACGAAGGCAGAGCTACAGACAAATGGAACAGGATTTAATACACTGATATCACCCCTCAAGCATATGATCATCTAATCTTCGATAAGGGAGTAAGAAATGTGAAGTGGAGAAAGGAAAGACTGTTTAATGAATTGTGCTGGAAAAACTGGACATTCAATTGCAAAAAAATGGGCTCAGATCTCTGCCTAACACCATGTACAAAAGTAAGATAAAAATGGATTAAATACTCAACTTCAGACTGGAATCCATTAGGTACATAGAAAACAATCTTGGCAAAACCCTCCATGACATTGAAGCTAATGGTATCTTCAAAGATGTCACACCACTGGCCAAGCAAGTGAAAACAGAGATAGACAAATGGGACTATCTTAAACTAAGAAGCTTCTGCACCTCCAAGGAAACAGTGACCAAAATACAAAGACCGTCTACAGAATGGGAAAGGATATTGGCCGAATATACATCTGACAAGGGTTGATATCAAGGATACGCAAAGTACTGGTTGAACTCCACAAGAAGAAAACATCCAACCCCATCAAAAATGGGGCGATGAAATAAATAAAAACTTTCTCAAAGAAGAAATCTGAGTGGCTAAAAGGCACATGAGAAAATGCTTGATATCATTAATCATCAGGAAGATGCATATCAAAACCACAATGAAATATCATGTCACACCACAGAGACTGGCCCACATCCAAAAGAGAAAAAGCAACGGTGCTGGTGCTGATGTGGTGAGAAAGGGACCCTCATTCATTGCTGCTCAGAATACCAACTAGTTCAGCCCTTTTGGAAAACAGTATGGACGATTCTCAAATAATTAAAAACTGAGCTCCCATTTGACCCAGCAATATCACTCCTGGGAATATATCCCAGAGAGGCAAAAAAGTATAGTCGAAGTGACATCTGCACTTGTTTGTTCATTGCAACACTGTTTACAATAGCTAGAATCTGGAAAAAACCTGAGTGCCCCAGAACAGATGACTGGTTAAAGAAACTTTGGTACATCTACACAATGGAGTACTATGTAGATGTTAGAAAAGATAAAGTCATGAAATTTACATAGAAGTGGTACTACATGGAAAGTATCATGCTAAGTGAAATGAGTCATAAAGAGAGAGGCATTCATAGAAAGATTGCATTCATCTGGGGAACATAAAGTAACAAAACAGGAGACTAACACCCAAGAATAGCCGAGATAAGTACCAGGAGGTTTACTCCATAGATTGGAGGCTATCCACACATGCTAGGGGAAAAGGCAGCTCAGATAGAGAAGGAAGCACCAAATAAAGGGTGTTGGGAGGATCCTCCCAAGATGGGAGATGCATGCTGAAAGTAGACTATCGACCAAACATAATTGCCATTCAATGTCTCTTTTTTAAACCATAGTACTCAGAAGGTGAGAGAGAACAAAAGGGAATGCCCTGCCACAAAGGTAGCGTGGGATGGGGAGAGGATGGAGGGTGGGAGGGATTCTGGGATCAGAGTGGTGGAGAATGGGTACTGGTGGGGGGATGGGCACTGGATCATTGTATAACTGAAACCCAAGCAAAAAATTTGTAAGTCTACATCTGTACCTCATGGTTTCACTAATAAAAATTTTAAAAAGTAGTAAATTCATGAAATGAAATCATTATCATCTTATTTTCAATATTAAGAATCGTGAAATATTTAATAAAGATCTCTGATAAAGAATTACGATGGATTTTTTAAAAAATCAAACTTTTAACAAGTGAAAATTTTCATATTTTCTATAAAATAGTCCATAATTGTAACAGTTAAAGCACTATGTATAACACCTGCTACCCATTCTTGGTAGAAACAAATGTAATCTCTAATTATATTGATAGCCAAAGAAAGATGAAGAAGGACAAGAAAGAAGAAGAAAAGAAGGGAGAGAAAAAAAATATCCTGAATCAATACTTTAAGCTGCGCCACATATCTTTCCAGAATTAACAACAGGCTGTGGATATACAAAATAAAATTGAGTCAATGCTTGCTGTTAAATTTTAAGAAAAGGCATTTTAAAAAGGCAGCCTAAATTTGATTTACAAACTTTAGTGATTTTGGAAAGAAATGACTTTCTTTTTGTTTTTGTTTTTGTTTTCTTTTTGGGTCACACCCGGTGATGCACAGAGGTTAGTCCTGGCTCTGCGCTCAGGAATCATCCCTGGCAGTGCTCAGGGGACCATATGGAATGCTAGGAATTGAACCCAGGTCAGCCGCTTGCAAGGTAAATGTCCTATCAGCTGTTCTATTGCTCCAGCCCGAAATTACTTTCTGATCATATTTAAATGAGTATCAGAGAGCTGAGATGTAATGATGTTACAGATAGAAGGTGGACCATTCCATTTTAACTTCTGCAGTTTTTCAATCATATCTAGCTCTTGCTAGATTAAATTTTCTTGAAGAGGTCTTAGACTTGATTCATTATATAATAAAAGATACATGATTAATTTATAATTCATTAATTGCCTTGAAAATTCTTTGATTTAGTATTTTATTAGGTATTTGTCCTGAATCTTGAACAATTGTCTTATAAATTATTCCCTATGTTCTTCGGAAATAATCTGCAAGATATATAGGATATAAACTGAAATTCTTAAAGGTAAATTTATAATTATATTCTGATTAATGAGGAAAATTTTGGATGTTACCTAAATAATGGTGTGCCATGCATTATTTTACGGGAGGCGCAAATCACACCCAGCACTGCTCAAGGGCTATTCCTATCTCTATACTCAGGTATTACTCCTGACAGTGCTTTGGAGACCATATGGAATGCCAGGGATCAAAGGCAAACACCCTCCTTGCTGTGCTATCATTCCAGCCCCAGTGTGCCATTCTTACTAAAAATTGATTTTATGGAGTCTGTGAAATTCTCACAGATGTTACTTCTCAGTGAGAAAAATATATCCTGAAAAATTAAGATCAGTTTGTGGTTTAAATATATATATATGTGGTTTAAATATTGTATATGATTATACTTGTGTCAAAAGCAATGAATGGGTAGTGAGACGTAGTGTAGTCATGGAGGACTAATTTGATATAGAATATTGTGTTTGTTTTTTTATTATTTTCAGAATATTACGTTTTCAATAAAATGAGAAAACCGTCCATTAAAAGCATTCTACCATGTGTTCTCAGCAACTACAACCTCAATGCAGGAAAGGTTGCAGCTACCTAAGATTTGTGGAATAAGACTAATATCTTGACAGTGTTTTTAACATACATTTATTATTTTTTAATTTCATATGTGCACCACTGAGAACCAATACTGAGTATAGTGTTATATTATGTCTTTTATTTCTGTTAAAAACAAGTAAATGTCAATTAACCTTTCTTCCCACTATCACCTTGTACCATTCTTGGAATCATCAACAAATATTTTTTTTTTTTTGTTCTTAGGGCTTGTTCCAGTCTCTGTGCTAGGGTTGGGAGAAGAGATGGGCCAATGCATGCGAGATGAAAACCTACCTGTCTACTATCACTCTGGCCCAATACATCATTTTAAAATTAACCTAGCATTCTCTCAGAAAACTGAAAAAAATCATACCTCTGAAACTACACTAGACATTTTCATAGACTCGGGTACCCTTGAATCAAGGAATCAAACAGGAAGCCAAGTGCAGTGCATGCATAGATTGAAACTGACATCTAAACATCAGTGGACATCTATAGCACAAAGTAGAATGTGGTGTCTTCCTCTTCTCTCACACTTTCACCTCCTTCAGTCTTTGTCACTTAGCATATACCTTTGTATCTGCTTAGAGATTTCTTTGTATCAAAACATAATGATGGTAATTCTAGAAGTATAATTTGTCACTTATATGTATCTGTAGAGATTATACCTTATTCTTATTTTAAAAAAAGATTCCTGGGTGCAGAGCCAAGAGTAACCGCTAAGCATCACCAGGTGTAGTTCCAAAAGAAAAAGCAATATTTTATGGGATATAGTATAGATATGGGCCCGCGTGATAGCACAGCGGGTAGGGCATTTGCCTTGCAAGCGGCCAACATGGCCAACCTGAGTTCAATTCCTCCACCCCTCTCGGAGAGCCTGGCAAGCTACCGAGAGTATCTCCCCCGCACAGCAAAGCCTGGCAAGCTCCTCGTGATGTATTTGATATGCCAAACACAGTAACAACAAAGTCTCACAACGGAGACGTTACTGGGCCCACTCGAGCAAATCGATGAACAATGGGTTACAGTGACAGTGACCCTCAGTGACTGCCTTCAATGACCTTGCCATTTATTCTTGTTCACAGGTGCCAGTTCTAAGAGTACATTGCGTTGCAGAGAGACCACACATTAAATAATCTATTTCTTACAGGAAATCAATCCACTACTTACAAATTGAAAATTACATGCAGAAGTTTCATTTGTTCCCCATGACTAAAATAACTTTTGATTCATCATAGCAATATAGGAATATGCTCAATGAATAAATTAATTCCTTTCCTCTTTTTAAAAATGATACATTTTGAGTACGGCTCAATATTAAAGCTTTACATGTTTCAAACATTTTCTTATTTAAATGGTTTATACTAAAATGATACAGTTGCTTCTTCATTTCTTTTTAGCCTTTCTTTTATCTTTCTTTCAGTTTTTCTTTCAGAAACCTAAAACTTTAAGGCACCCTTCCAATTCATTGTTAGCCTCATGTCTGAATTAAGAAAGCATTCTTTATCCTTTGCTGGCTTGGCAAATGTGGATGATGCTCCAGGCCTGAGGATGGACTCAAAGTGCAGAAATGTGTCAAGTGTCCTGGAGCTCCATACCCTCTCGGCTCTGTCCCAGTTCTGCTAGTGTTTAGTGTTTTGTGCACATAGACAAAAACCCCAGTACCCACAAGAAAGTCTTCAGGATTTTTGGCAGAGAAAAGAATATTCTGAGGTAAAACGTTAGTGCTAGATTAGTTTCACTGGGAGCACTGTTGTTATTTAATACTTGCAATGTGAATAGTAACCAAAAACACAAAGGAGAAAAAGAAATCACAATAAAGGTACACATATTAATCTTTATTTTACTTAAAAGATTGCATTTTTAAGTGTCTGTGTTTTATGTTGGCATTTTTCAGGCAAGTTAATTTAAATGTGCCAAAGTTTGTCTCTTGGCAACAGGAATACATACAAATTGGTAGACACTGTCTCAGGAGGAAGATCATGGTCCTCAATATTTATGAGTCACACTATTAAATCCTCTGTCCTCGTTCTAGTTAAAACAAACTCGCATTATTAGTGAAAACACCACAAAGTTAATCCACTGTAGAGGCAGGAAGGATTTTTCACTTTACAGACTCTTCTTGTATGCAGGTGTAATTAATTTTAATGTAACAAGAATGAGATTATATGTTTTGCTGTTGATGACTGGATCACTCCAGCACCGACCTGCAATAATTAAACCTGCATTCCTCACGATGTACTCCTAGGAGGTTTAAATTTCTCGCAACCAGTCTCGAAATTCATCATACACAGGGCCAGAGCAATGGGCCAGGAAATAGGGCTCTTGGCTGCATGTGGTTCGCCCAGATTCTCCTCTTGGCACCCTGATCTGGCTAGGATTGATCCTTGAGTACAGAGCTAGGAGAAGCCCTGAGAAATCCAGGTGTGGAGCATACACAAAAAATGATAAAGGTATCCGTTATAGCTTATATTTTGAAACCTCTAAAAATATTAAAAGTTAAAAGCCTATTAGATTCTCACTAGATGGTGAGAAAACTTTTTGAAGAGTTTAGTGTGGGAAAATCAAGTAAGAGCAAATGTCAATAGTTCTGAATTGTAACTACATATGGATTCTCATAAGATACAAAATGGGGAAAAGTCCCACCTCTTCTGGACCTCAGTAACTTTTTCTATGACATAAAAATATACTAAAAGAGTGATTCCACTCTGTAAGCTGCAATTAATTGCAAACCCAAGGAGCAGATGTGAGAAGTCTATGATCCAAGAGTACATTATCCTTAATATACAGCCTGACAATATATAAAATTATGATCTTATAAAACTTATGTGTACTTAAAACTATAGAGCATATTATATATTTATATAACAATTATTGTTTCCAGCATCTCTATGATTTTTTAATCACCCATACTGAAAAACTATAATAAGTATGGGTTTTGTCAAAATATGCTGGTAGGCAAATTAAAAATGGACTCAACCACAAATACAATTAATAAATTTAAAATTCTGCTACTTAATTAAATATCCAAAATTGGCATATTATTTTGTTTGTATTTGAAAGTTTATTTATTATAAATAAGCACAATCATAAAATTTAGTTCCCTGGATAGCATGTGGTTTTATAGATAGACTACAATCAAAGGGTACTTAGAGTTTAAAAGAGGGAAAATATTTTCTTTACTATTATGTGAAAGTTTATAACTATATTACATACAAATTTCTTAAGTATTGACTTGCTAAATATAAGCTATAATATTAAAAATATTGATTATATAAGGTGTTCTTCAGAGCCAAAGAAGTAACCAAGTAAATAAATATTTCTAACTTTAGTGTTATGCAATGAAATTACAAGAATAATAATGATGCTATAGCACAGTAATCACTCAAAACTGAGGCTCTACTTTGTCTCTGAGAGTCTCTTGGTTCTATCTCTGACTGATTGTTCTATTGATTCTATCTCTGCTTCCATGGATATTTGTACCCTCCCCCAAAAAAGACCCTAGTAACCTCTACTAAATGCACATAGAAATGCACCTGGCTTTTCTGCATTGTTTTGGGGCCCTAGGGTCGAGGAGGATAGGTATTGCTGGTTCACATGGAAACTCAATTTCAAGACTTTTGAAGAATGTCCATATTGCTTTCCCAAAAGGCTAGACCTGCTGGCATTCCCATCGACAATGAATGAGAGAAATTTTCTCCCCATACCAGTGACATCATTGGTTATTCTTACTCTTTTTGATGTGTTTACACTATAAATGAACTCCATATGGATCAATTTTTTATAACAAAGGCTCAACAGTATAAAGTGGAGAAAGGAAAGTCTAAGTGAATCAATCTAAGTGAAATCAGTAGGTCTCTTTTTAACTATTATTTTGTTTCCTTCTGCTACACAGAACAAATACTGTCACTGTCACTGTCCTCCCATTGTTCATTGATTTGCTTGAGCGGGCCCAGTAACATGATGAGTCTTGTTACTGTGTTTGGCATATCGAATACACCACAGGTAGCTTGCCAGGCTTTGCCGTGTGGGCAAGATACTCTTGGTAGCTTGTCAGGCTCTCCGAGAGAGGCGGAGGAATCAAACTTGGGTCGGCCATATTGGCTGCATGCAAAGCAAACGCCCTACCCGCTGTGCTATCGCACCAGACCTGACAGAACAAATAATGTTGAAAAAATCAAAAAGACACTGAAAACTACACTGCCTCCCGTTGTTCATCGATTTGCTCGAGCGGGCCCAGTAACGTCTCCATTTTGAGACTTGTTGTTACTGTGTTTGGCATATCGAATATACATCACAGGTAGCTTGCCAGGCTTTGCTATGCGGGCGAGATACTTTTGGTAGCTCGCCGGGCTCTCTGAAAGGGGCAGAGGAATCAAACCCAGCTTGGCCGGGCTGGCTGTGCACAAGGCAAATGCCCTACTGCTGTGCTATCGCACATGCAAAATAATTAAATTGAAATCCTGTCTTATGCTATTCACTAAGGTTAATGAAAAAAATGGATTGAAGACTGGATATAAGGCATGAACCCATTAGAAAATATAGGCAATGATTACATTGAGAATGGATGCCACTGTCATAGGAAACAAATCAAACTAATGCAACTACATCAAGCTGAAAGTTTCTATATAGTTAAAGAAAAACAACAGATAAAGTAATCTATTTCTGGATAGATACTTGCATATCAAATACAACAAAAAGACAGTATAAACAACTCGACAAAAGAAAAACAAACAAGCCAAATAAAAATCTGCATAAAAATAGTAATGTTTCCAGAGTAGACATATTTATGGCCAACGGGTACATAAAAAATGCAAAAATTGTGCAATTATGGGCCAGAGAAATAGTACAGTGAGTAAGGATTTTGCATTGGACCCTGTCAACCTGGGTTCAATCTCAACATCCATATGATGCCCACAAAATGCTAAGAGTTCCTTCTGATGACAGAGCCAGGAATAACCCCATGCATTATTGGGCGTGGCCCCAAAAGCTATATACATATGAAATAATCACTTATTAGTTGAAAAATTAACCAAATCAGATGTCACTCTTTTCAGAATAACCAGTATGGATAGGATGTGGAAAATCAGGGACCCTTGTACTTTGGGTGCAGCAATAGGTGTAGAATAACAATCGATTTGTCCTTTCTCCCTCGTCACAAGGAGCTTAGGCTTTTAACAGATTACACCCATCACAGTGGGCTGGAGTGATAGCACAGAGGTAGGGTGTTTGCCTTGCATACAGCCAGCCCGGCCAAGCCGGGTTCCATTCCTCCGCCCCTCTCAGAGAGCCCGTCAAGCTACCGAGAGTATCTTGCCCGCACGGCAAAGCCTGGCAAGCTACCCATGACGTATTCAATATGCCAAACACAGTAACAAGTCTCAAAATGAAGACATTACTGGGCCAGCTCAAGCAAATCGATAAAAAATGGGAGGACAGTGACAGTGACAGTGACCCATCACAGTGCATCCAATTCACTTCCATTCCTTTCTTTATCTGTAACCACTTCTATGCTCTCCACCCCAACCAGTTAATCAGCTTTTCCCCTAATCAGAATCTGTTAATTTGTAAGGTCAGATTCTTGTACTTGTATTGTAAGTTAATATTGCTTTTCTCCTCTCCTTATGTCTTTTGAATAGTTTACTTTAATGCAGGGCTGGAGCGATAGCACAGCGGGTAGGGCGTTCGCCTTACAAGTGGCCAACATGGCCGACCCGAGTTCGATTCCTCCGCCCCTCTCAGAGAGCCCGGCAAGCTACCAAGAGTATTCGATATGCCAGACACAGTAACAACAAAGTCTCCAATGGAGACGTTACTGGGCCCGCTCGAGCAAATCAACGATCAACGGGAGGGCCTTTACTTACCTTTACTTTACTTTAATGCAACGTCCTTTTTGTATAGATACAGGAAGACAGTTAATATTATGCTTTGTAACTTAGGATTTAATTGGCTTTGAGTATTACTCACTCCCAGGCATCTGCTTTCTCGACTGAAGCTTCAGTTGCCCTTAGTTCCTAGCACCCCAAAAGCAGGATCCCAAAGAGGGACTGAATGGACCTACAGCAATCTGTGAGCTACCCTGGCATCGAAATGAGCCAGGCCAAAGTGCCATGATTCTTAACTATAAGTTAGGAGTTTGATCATAGACAAATGTTGTCATGATCCAAAAGTAATGACGAGACTAGGACCCTGCTAAGGATAGGAAAGACTCTCTGGCCTGAGCAATGTAGTATGAGATCAAGATGGCCCTAGGAGAGCAATTCTATAAGCTTAAAGTATTTCTTACTGTATCCATACAAAATGATTTATATTATGTATGCTTATATGTTTGTTGGACAAGGAGAGGAGAAACCAACCCAGGGGATTCCGTTCTAGGGTGGGTCAATCTGCTAAATGAGAATCTGTCCTATAAGCAGCTTTTCCTGAGGGAAAGAATTCAACCCCTATATATTGTGATCACACCTATGTGTAATTATTACCCCAACCTGTTGCGGTTGGACTGAGCTGTGAGGGTGAGCCCATGTAGACTTCACCGCACAATGGGCAGGAACACAGGAACCCATGAAAATGGGCGAGATTTCTCATGTGTCCTGACTGGTTTGGATGAAGCTGAACATTTTTCCCCCGTTCTAAACGACTTCAGTAAATAATTTCAGTATATTGTAAGAGGAAGTTTTCCTTTTCTCACAGAAAACTGGCTGGTCTTTGACATGCAGATCTTAGGTGCTAGCCAGGCCTGACCTTTGGGATATAGGGCTCTAGCCAGACTAGTCTTTGGGATGCAAATCCAAGTGCTGGTGGCCCAAGAAAGGTTTCAGTTTTGGTTTTGTATCTTCTTTCTGGAGGCCAAAATTACTGGCCTGAGATGCAAAGAAACAATGTATGTTTTGCTGCCTCAATGTTCTTTCTGTAACTCCTTTTAATGAAGCCACTGCATTGCGCCCTTTAGAGGTATCATGATCAATGAAAGGAGATTTCAGGGTTATCTACCAGGGACACAAGTCTGAGAGAACCTGGGCTCTCCATGACATAGATTCTTTTTGTGCCTCTGACTGAACGAATGTTCACACAACACCAACCCCTCATGCTGGGGGATATAAAGAGACTGTAAGAGTGGGCTGGGGGAGGCAGAGGAGAGGCAGGAGTTAATGGAGAGAGGATTGGAATAAACTGCAACTAAGATCAACTAGCCTGGCTCTCCTTTCCTTCCTTCGCCTGCCCATCACGTTCCACCTCCCTGCAGTGGGGAAACGGCCTGAGATTACCTAACGTGGACAGCGAAGAGATAGACGTCTGCTGTCTTTTTGTGTTTACACAACAGGGAAAACAGTAATGTAGTGTTCTCAAAGGATTAAAAAATAGAACTCCTATATGATAAAATTCCACTTCTAGGTATTCATTTGGGAACATCGATTTGATAAAATATAAATAATATATATGAGCTTATATTTGTTTAAATGCTGTCCATAATAGTTGAGATATGAAAACAACCTAAATCCCCATCAGAGGGTGATTACGTAAAACTACGTGGATTTAGGGCCAGAGAGCTAGTCCAGGGGTGAAGACTCTTCCCTTGCATGCAGCCAATGGCCATTTAAACCCTGGGGACACATGGGCTTTTGAGGTATTTATGCTAGGTCAAATATCAGAAAAAAATTTAAATACAAATGATTTCTTTTATAGATGAAATATAAAGGAATAAGGCAAATGAACTGCTAAAATAAAAAAAGCAATTCATAATCTGAAAATATAATGGCGGTTAATGGAGCGGAAGGTAAAATAGGTGAGGAATACACACACAACTTTATATAGAGATAGAGATATACAGATTCTCCATCAATATATCTATATAGATTGTGAGTGTAAAATTGTGTATGTAAAATTGTAGACATATAGATATCTCTATCTATCTATCTATCTATCTATCTATCTATCTATAAAGTCAGAGAGGTAAAACTATAATCCTGAAACATACATATAGAATTGTATACATTATTGTATATATATTCATATGCATGTTTATAGAATTGTGTATATATATTAACTTTTGCTTGATATTTTGGAAAACTATGTGCATGAAACATTTGAATATAAAATAGCTCATAATCATCATATTCATTTACAGAGAACAAAATGCTTAGTAATACTGATATGTCTAGCAATGAATTTGGTATAGTCATTACATAGCCAGCTCTTCCTGCTGACTGCAGGTGGTACTGAGCAACCATATGTGGTTCTGGGTGACAGAGGAAGGTTGGGCATCTGCAAGGCAAACACCTGTAATTTGCTCTGACTCCCTGCCAAAAGTTTGAGTTTCCATTGATTCATTAATAGAGTCTCCTGCCCCTGCGCCTGGCTGTCCTCGCCAGGGTTCCTTGGAGTGGAGCGGGTTGAGCTTCCTCTCAGCCCCAACCAAGGCTCCGGCTGCCGAAGACCTCCAGAACCAGCCACCACCAGGCTGAGAGCACTCTACACCTGCATGAAGGTACTGGTAGAGGAACAAAGGCAAACTGAGATCGCCAAGCCTGCTCGGAACAGGGCTGAGCATCCTCCACCCAGATCCTCCAAATTCCAGTAGGCAGGGGCACACCCACCAACTGGCCCCTTGGTGCCGTGTAATTCCATCAACAACCATGACTCAGAGACTATAAAACCCAGCTCCAGGAAGCACGTAGCCTCTCATTCCTACTTTGGACAAACTGGCAGGCTACCGAATGTAACCTGCCCACACGGCAGAGTCTGGCAAACTCCCTGTGGCGTATCCAATATGCCAAATACCAGTAACAATAATGGGTCTCATTCTCCTAACCCTGAAAGAGCCTTGAATATGGCACTTTTTAAAAAATCTCAGGGCTAGGATAAAGGAGACGTTACTGGGGCCTGCTCGAGGCAATCGACGAACAACATTAATAGAAAACATTTTTTAATAACAGACATTGTCAAAATGCCATTAAATACCATCAAAATTATGTGCATTATATTTGCACTTGCATATCCACTTACCTTGACTTTAAATATGACCTTGTCATATTTTAGGTAACATTGACTTAGAAAGTTGTCAAATTTATATGCTGCGGCTATAGTCTTTACCACATCATATGTACACACAAAATGATATTCCTCCACCATTGTACTACAATAATTTTCCACATACTACCCCACTCTTACTAGATTGGACTTTTTTGCTTTGTTTCTTTATAGATCAGAGATGAGTCAAATCACCTTATATAATCTGTGTGATTTATTTTGCTTAGCATGACATGCATGTTTTAGATAACAGTAGGATATCTTCTAATAGGTAAGCAGATTTATTCATTTCACTGTGAGTAAACAACTAATTCCACTTTATATTTTATATTTTGATTTGGGGATAACACTTGGAAGTCCTCAGCACTAAACCCTAGCTCTGTTCATAGGGATCATTCATGGTGGTACTCATGGGACCATATGGAGTACAGAATTCAAACAGGGATGGCTGCTCAAGGCAGGTATCTTAGCCCCTATACTATCTTTTCAGTCCTACAAACCATAATTTCTTCATTGATTCATTTATCATTTCACATTTTAGTTATTTCCAGGACTTGGTTATTGTGGATACTGATGCAAAGATCATTGGTGTGCATATATCTTTCCAAATTGAGGTCCAGTGTAGCTGGGCTAGATACCAAGCAGTGAAATGTTAAGGTCATCTCAGAGTTCTATTTCAATGTTTTGAGAGCTATCCATACTACCTTACAAAGAATTTGAATAAGTTTTCATTTAGCAACAATAAATGAAGATTCTTTTTTCTCTATAGCCAAGTCAATACCTATTTATATTCTTTTGATAGACTTTTCTTCCTTGTCTAAGCAGATAGCTCATTATCATTTTGATTTGTGTTTGATTTGGAAATCAATTAATTTGAGTATTTTTTCACAGTCATTTGTATTATTCCTTTGGAAGAGTGAAATCACCAATGTAGGCGCCCTTCTTTCCATTTTTAAAATTTTTATGGGAAGTTCCATGAGTGCTTTACATATCTCAGATGTTTGTCTGACGTACAGAGTGAAAGCATTTTCTTCCATTTTTAAAATTTTCACTCTTGTTTTCCCTGCCAGTGCAACTGATCCTTGAAGATGCCACTGACGTCAATGTCATAGAGTGTTATGCCTATGTTTTGTTTCATGAAATTTATGAAGTAGAATATAACATTTATGTCTTAATCTATTTTGATTATGACTTAACATTTATTCATAGTGTGAGATACTAAATTAATTTCTTTTCTTGTGACTATTCAATTTCTCAGTACCATGATTTGAAGAGACTTTCCTTTGTCTCCTGCCCCAGTTAATAAAATAGTAATGTACTGTCTTTAGGTTTTATCAAGATCGTGTTTCCAGGTTCTCAATTCTATTTAATTGGTTGCGGTAACTGTTTGAATTCTAATAATACACATTTGGATTAATATAACTTTATAATATAAGTCTGGGTAACACAATGCCTCCTATATCTTTTCTTATGATCCTTTTTTCTACTCTGTTGGATTAGTGATTCTAAAAAATAATTGGGAATTTTTGCTCTATATCCTCAAAGTGACTTAATCACTTATCACTTAACTTCCTGTTAGTCGTCGATTTGCTCGAGTAGGCACCAGTAACGTCTCCATTTGTCCCTGTCACGTGCTAGTGTAGCCCAATGGCATCTGTTTGCTCTGGGAACATGAAGAGCCTCAAACCGATCGTTCATGATCTTGACGAAGAAGTCTGACCATCTGGTAGGTGGGCGGCCACGCGGTCTTTTGACATCCCGTGGAATCCAGTCAGTAACAGCCCTAGTCCAGCAGTCGTCTTTAAATCTCATTATGTGACCAGCCCATCTGATTTTTGACACCTTGGCAAATGAGACAGCGTCCCTGATTCTTGATCGTCCACAGATGTCGGAACTCTGGATTTTTTCTCTCATTTGAATGAAACTTGATATTGCAAACATAGCTCTTTTTATTCTTCTTTGGGAGACCTGAATAGCATTCTCATCTTGTTTGCGTAGGGCCCAGGTCTCTGAGGCATATGTTAATGCAGGAAGAACAGTGGAATCAAAGAGATGTGCCCGGAGCCAGAGGTTCTTCGTCCTCTTAGCTATTTCTTCGACGTTCTTGAAGGCGTTCCAAGCCGCTCTCTTCCTCCTGCGCAGCTCGGGTGCCAGGTAATTTGTCATGTTGACCTCTCGACCTAGGTACACATAGCTGTTGCATTCGGAGATGGTCGTTCCATTGAGAGCGAATGGGGCGTCAGGAACAAGGCTGTTTCTCATAAACATTGTCTTCGTAAGATTCAGCTGTAGTCCTACCTTTCCACACTCATGGTCGAAGTCGGCCAGCATTTGTTCTGCTTGGCTGATGTTTGGTGTTATTAAAACAATGTCATCAGCAAAGCGGAGGTGGTGTAATTGCCGACCATTTATCTTCACTCCCATTCCTTCCCATTCCAGTCGTCGCATGATGTTCTCAAGGGTGGCACTGAAGAGTTGGTAAAGAAACAAACAGCACCCGGCCCAGACAAGGTCAGACCTGAACACCTGAAGAACCTGCCATCAGTACTCATCAATACACTGGCTCGGCTCTTCACTCGCTACCTGTCTGAATGCAAGGTTCTGTCCCAATGGAAAACCAGCAGGACCGTGCTACTGTTCAAGAAGGGAAACATCCATGACATTGGCAACTATTGCCCTATCGGCCTATTGTCTGTCATCTACAAGTTGTTCACTCGAGCCATCCTAAATAGGATTGGCAGAACACTAGATGACGGACAACCATGCGAGCAAGCCGGGTTCCGCAAAGGATTCAGCACCATCGACCATATCCAAACTCATTGAGGTTTCTCGGGAGTTCAAGATGCCGCTCTGTTTAACGTTCATTGATTTAAAGAAGGCCTTTGATTCTGTTGAGACGGAAGCGGTCATTGAAGCCCTAGCCAATCGGGGCGTTCAAGCCCAATACATCAAGATCCTCTGTGAGCTGTATTGCGGATTCACTACCAGGATCTCACCATTCTACAAAGAAGTGATCGTTGATGTCAAGAGAGGGGTTCGGCAGGGTGATACCATCCTCAAAGTACGTCATTGTAATTTTTAATGGGATTGACTGAATCTGATTAATTTTTTTTAGTATGAACTTTTTAATAAAACTAATTCTTGCACTTCATAAATATGTGACAATTTTCCATTTCCTGTCTTCTATTCATTTTAATGACACTGAGTTTTATGATATATATTCTCCTTCTTTTAACGTTTATCCTTGGTACTTTAGCATTTCATTCAATTGTGAATCATATTTTTTTAATTTTTTTTAAAATATAGAATGTAAATGATATTTTATCTTGATTTGTAGTCTGTCACTTTATTTTATTGATATATTATTTTTGTGGAGTCTTTAGGTTTTTCTATATTTTCAAGTCATCTGTAAATAAGAGTAGTTCACATTTCTTTCCAGTAATCAACATTCTTTAACTCACCTGATTTCTGTACTGTGACCTTACAAGTCTATACTGAAAAACACTGGTGAGTGGACATTATTACTCTGAGTATGTTCTTAAAACAAATGTTTTCATGTTTTCACTACATACAATCATCTCAGAAACATTCAGATAGTAACCCCTAAATGTCATTCATAAGCATTTAAACTGTATACTACTTTGTATCTTTTAATGAACCAGCTATTTTTAGAAAATGCTTTATGCAATTCAAATGCCTTGGAAAATTCTTTTAATAACAACTTGCTTTAATTTGACAATAAAAGAATTTTTTTCAATCTATGTAATTTAACATCTAACTAGTTACTGAGATAAAGAATATTAAAATAAAGCACAAACAAAAACACAATCCCGACTTTGACCGTGAGTGTGGAAAGGTAGGACTACAGCTGAATCTTACGAAGACAATGTTTATGAGAAACAGCCTCGTTCCTGATGCCCCATTCGTTCTCAACGGAACGACCATCTCCGAATGCAACAGCTATGTGTACCTAGGTCGAGAAGTCAACATGACAAATGACCTGGCACCCGAGCTGCGCAGGATTTGAAAGAAAACTGAACGAAGTTGATAGAACTCGTCCTGTGGGTAATATTTAAACAGTTAAATATTGTTGCATAATTCAAACCACATCTGATTCATTTGTCATATTTAAACCACATCTGATTCATTTGTCATATGTCTTTTGAGAAAAGCAAAAACCAAAAACCATGCCTAATGCAAAATCACATTTTCATTATGATTATGTTACACATCAGTGTTTAATTTCAGAAAATAACATCATAAGTAATATTCAATTTATGATTACATTTGAATTACACTGCATTTTAATCTCACACAAATCATATTTGTAAATTTGGACTTGAGTGATAGCACAGCGGGTAAGGAGTTTGCCTTGCACGCAGCTGACCAGGTCGACCCAAGTTCGATTCCTCTGCCCCTCTCAGAGAACCTGGCAAGCTACTGAGATTATCTCGCCCGCTCGGCAAAGCCTGGCAAGCTACCCGTGACATATTCAATATGCCAAACACAGTAACAACAAGTCTCACAATGTTACTGGGCCTGCTCGAGCAAAGCAATGAACAACAGGTGGACAGTGACAGTGACAGTCCTGGCTTTGAAACTGAATAGGCATTATGAGTGGTATTTAATTTATAATATATCACTTTCATATTTTGAATATTGTTATATTAAAGTAATCTGTACATCAATAGTAGGTAAAGGTAAAAGGTAAAGGCCCTCCCGTTGATCGTCGATTTGCTCAAGCGGGTCCAGTAACGTCTCCATTGGAGACTTCGTTGTTACTGTGTCTGGCATATCAAATACTCTCGGTAGCTTGCCGGGCTCTCCGAGAGGGGCGGAGGAATCGAACTCGGGTCGGCCATGTTAGCCGCTTGTAAGGCGAACGCCCTACCCGCTGTGCTATCGCTCTGGCCCTAAAGGTAGTGGAGATGCCGGGGATCGAACCCGGGGCCTCATACATGCAAAGCATGCGCTCTACCACTGAGCTACATCCCCTGCTCCCCCGCTCTCAATAGTAGAATTCTAGATAAATGCTTTTGCTTTTGGAAAAGTGTCAGGCATTGAACATAGGACCTCAGATGTGAAAAGCATGTATCCTAGCACTGAATTACATCACTGTCTTGGATATGTTTTATGTAAAAAGAATTAAAAATTAAGTCTGAAAATCATGGGCAGAAACAGGTAATTAAAATGCAAGATTGTTTGTGAACTTGTATGAGTCAAAGTTCTGGTGAATGGAATAAATTTGTATTTAGTTGCTTAGTATGGATTGGAAGGTGCTGAGTTCTCAGTTGGTTTCTGCTTCATGTCACTGAATTTCCCATCAACCCTATAATATTTCAAGTAATTATTTCTATTACCATCCAATGAGAGCTAAAAATGGGGCATTAAAAAGGAGTAAATTGTGCCAAGGTTTCAAGAGAGAGAAATTCCAGATGATTCTAGATTCAGATACTGCTTGTCTGCAGCATCATGTTCTGTTTCAAAGAGCCTGTCTTGGCTTTCAATTATCAGCCGGGACAGAGAAAGAAATTAAGTGGGTAAAATGACAAGAGCGAATAAAAAACCGAAAAGAGGAAATTATTCAAATGGACAGTCACTCAAGGGCTGGAGCGATAGCAAAGGGGGTAGGGCGTTTGCCTAGCTCAAGGCCTGCCTGGCCCAGCCGGTTTCGATTCCTCTGCCCCTCTCGGAGAGCCCAGCAAGCTACCGAGAGTACCTTGCTCACATATCAAAGCTGGCAAACTACCCATGCCGTGTTCAATATGCCAAATATAGTAACAACAAGTCTCACAATGGAGACATTACTGGACCCGCTGGAGCAAATCTATGAACAACGGGAGGACAGTGCTACATACAAATTGATCACTTGATCACTTGACTTCCCGTTAATTGTCGATTTGCTCGAGGGGGCGCCAGTAACGTCTCCATTTGTCCCTGTCGCATGCTAGTGTAGCCCAATGGCGTCTGTTCACTCTAGGAACACGAAGAGCCTCAAACCGATCGTTCATGATCTTGATGAAGTCTGACCATCTGGTAGGTGGGTGGCCACGCGGTCTTTTGACATCCCGTGGAACCCAGTCGATAACAGCTCTAGTCCAGCAGTCGTCTCTAAATCTCATTATGTGACCAGCCCATCTGACATTTGACACCTTGGCAAACTAGACAGCGTCCCTGATTCTTGATCGTCGACGGATGTCAGAACTCAGGATTCTTTCTCTCATTTGAGTGAAACGTGATATTCCAAGCATAGCTCTTTCAATTCCTCTTTGGGAGGCCCAAATAGCTTTCTCATTCTGTTTGCATAGGGCCCAGGTCTCTGAGGCATATGTTAATGCAGGAAGAACAATGGAATCGAAGAGATGTGCCCGAAGCCGGAGGTTCTTCGTCCTCTTAGCTATTTCTTCGACGTTCTTGAAAGAATTCCAAGCCACTCTCTCCCTCCTGCGCAACTCGGGTGCCAGGTCATTTGTCATGTTGACTTCTTGACCTAGGTACACATAGCTGTTGCATTCGGAGATGGTCATTCCGTTGAGAGCGAATGGGGCATCAGGAACGAGGCTGTTTCTCATAAACATTGTCTTCGTAAGATTCAGCTGTAGTCTGACCTTTCCATACTCACAGTCGAAGTTGGTCAGCATTTGTGCCGCTTGGCTGATGTTTGGTGTTATTAGAACGATGTCATCAGCAAAGCAGAGGTAACGAGTATCAGAAAACCAGCATTAATAGTTTATCTCAGTCACCACTTTAATTTTATCAAATCACACATGGGACATGATTAAGTTACTTTAAACTTTCATCAGTGCTCCAAGATATGGAAACTACCTAAACACTCATAAACTTATGAATGACTAAAAGAGGTGTTTTAATTATAATCATGCAATCTATTTATCTATTTGAAGATATCTTGACATCTGCTATGAGAGTAGAATATGAAGTGCTTAAATTAAATGAAATAAATCTGAAAGAATTTATGTAAAATATAAAGAAACAAAAAAGAATAATAATTGCTCAATGTGACAACAGATAATGGTGTTTCCATCAGGAAAGGGAATGGATGGGAGGTTGATAGAGTAGAGTAGGTCAGCTGAACAGTGGCCAGTGTTCACAAGATCTTCTGTGTCAAGTGCTGGATAATATACTTATTTTTCCAGGTGTGAAGCGCTATTTCTTGAAACATAACCAGATTGTAACCCATTGTTACCTCAATGGAAATGAACTGAGTAACTATCTATGATTTAACACCCTTATCTGAATAATTTCTTCTTTGAAGTGTGACTGAAAGACTACAATTA
This sequence comes from Sorex fumeus, assembly GCF_029834395.1. Classification (NCBI taxonomy): domain Eukaryota; kingdom Metazoa; phylum Chordata; class Mammalia; order Eulipotyphla; family Soricidae; genus Sorex; species Sorex fumeus. The sequence goes on from NW_026606083.1 coordinate 1,901,407, forward strand.
AAGTGAAAAAATAATAAAACAAGAGCCTGGAATTGGCAAATAACACGTTTTTAGACTAAAGTCAAAAGTGTCTAAGTGACCACAAGAAAGTACCGTAGGTCTGAGACCTCATCCCCAGTGCTGCTGCTGTGGTATGCAGTACCACATCCTCAGTTCCCAGAGTAGAACCCAGCCAAGTTAACCATGACTGTCCAGGAGCAGCCCTGGTTCCTCCAAGCACTGCAAGGAAGCCGCCCCACCAAAGCCTAAGTAGGGTTCTTATGAAGCAAATAGAGTTTGTTCATTTAGAACAGTAGAAGTAAAACAGATTTGAGTCATCAACTATTTCTAATTTTTTTCACACTTTATTCTGTTTACTATCATGTCAAAGTAAAAAATGAAAACTGTGAAAACATGAAAAACAATGTAAAATAAAGTGTCTTTTAATATATAGCCGAGACAGCTGCCACAACTAAATGCACACACACACTAACTAGCAAATGTAAATATTCAAAAGATGTAACTATAAACTTCAATTTTAATGAATATAAAAGCCAGAATAAAATATCTGAACTAGTAATATAATTAACATGCCAACTCTAAATCATCAATATGAATGGTAATAAAAATATTAATTAACCAGTTATTCAGAAAAAGCAGAAAATTCAGCTTCATTGTGACGTGCTCCTGTAAAACAGTCTTTTTTTTTTAATTTCACTTTTCCCATAACAATGAATATTAAATAATTTCAGGTTAATTATTAGAATATAATTTATTAAATAACATTAAAATTGGTTATATTGTTACATTTGCAATTACATCTTTAATTTGCAATTAAATATTGGAATTGCAATTACATATTGCAATTAAATACATGACTATATTTTATTAGATAACATTAAAGTTTGTTTATACTGATACATTTGCAGGTTGCGATTCTATAATACTTACGTATTTCAGATTTTTAAAGTTGATTGCTTTTCTTCATTTTCTTTTGGTAGTGGGGGCTCGAGGGTCATCCCAAGTGGCTGAGGGGTCGCAGCAGTGATTCATGATCAACCAGACTCTCAGTCCAGTGCAAGGGCCCACGGCTGTGTGGTGCTCTGGCCATGTGGTGCTGGGGTATTCAGGCCACACCTACTGTCTGGGGCTGAGAGTCTCACTCCCTGCTGCTCAGGGTCCTGCGGTGCAGATAACTAAACCCCTGTCAGGAGCTCTCAGAGCTGCACTCTCTCAGCAGTGCTGTCTCCAGGGCCCACGCCATTTGGAAAGCCAGCTCCTTTAACAGTTACCATGATGAATTTAGTCTTTACTTATTTTATCTCTAAAATTAAAATTTTTTTACTATATTTGCTGCATTATATTTACCTAAACTCTTCTTAATCACCCTGTCTTTTAAATTCACAGTTGCTCTATTTCATCATTTTTAATAATATTCTTGCATATTATATATTTTTAGTTGATGACTAATTTATCTGGATGAGTCAAGAATTCTTCTTCATTCTGGAACATCTGAAATAAATTCTCTTCTCTAAGATCACCAGAACTAATATTCAAATTCATTTCCCAAACATCACTTTTGAAGATTTCAGTTGTTAACTGAATTTTGTTTTGTTTTGAATAGTCTGAACTTTGGTGCCAGGTGCACAGAATTGAAAATAATACTTTAAGATAATAATTTATCCATTTAATTTTAAGTCAGAGAGCCAACATTTGCCACATTAATTGCATTTTCATGAAGAGCAAAAAAGTAAGATTGTTCCAATACTGTCTTATGGATACAATAGTGAAAAATAGGTCAAAATATGAAAGGGAAAGTTGAGCTATGAACTTTTTGAAGTTGTATTTTCATATACAATTAATGAAGAAACCATAACCATTCTTCTTTGGCAATTCTGTTTGTATTTTAAGAAATATTTATTGGATACCTCCATGCTCATTTAGGGAGCCCCACCCTCACGGACCTCACATTCTAGACTCCTAAATAAACTTAAAATAGGGTAGGATAATTGTGGGGATGTGTGTTTTAGTGAAATAAGAGCTCACTATACATCAAGGGGACAATGTATAAACAAATGTTAAGGCATAGAAAATTAAAACATAACCAGTGGCTAAATGTATACTTGTTTTTAGAATTAATGACTTCCTAACTGATAAATTCAATCTGAGGATTCCGAGCAATAGGTAAAAAGTTCAGAACTGAGACCAACGTAAGTGTAAAGAAACTTATTTAAGTTCGGGATGTTGTAGTGGAAAGAGTAAAGAAAACAGCATCCACGTATTCAGAAGAAGGGAAAGAAGCAATCCTGTTAGGAAAAAGTATCTTGTATATTTCGTTGTGATTTTCATCAATCACTTAGTGTCAACAAATAAGTTCTCTCAGGCCTGAGTGGCCTACTTTGAAACCTATTTTATTAGACAAAATTAAAGAAGTCTAAATACAGCAGTGCAAATCCTACTAGTGGCTTATTAAGTAACTGACATGCTTTCAAATTCTCCAAAATAAAATTATTTTAATTTTCATTCTTTTTGTGCTTGATCTTCAGTTTGCAACACTATTTAAAGTCCTCTTTTGTTTCTTAGTCTGAAACCCGCATATACTGTGAATTTATCTCATTGTGTCTTTGAAAAAACTTTTTTTCACTGCTTTCTAATTTCATTTGCAAGGGTCAAAGGAGAATTTTGACAGAAAAAGGAGATTTGTTGTTGTCAGTTTTTGCTCAAAGCTACACCCAGTTCTGCTCAAGGCTTCCTTCTGGCTGTGGACTCTGGAGTCAGGGATCATTCCTGCAGGGCTCAAAGTATCACAAATAGGATGCAGGGTATTATACCTGGGAACCATGTGTAAGGTAAGCACCCTGCCCCCTGTACTATCTCTCTGGATTCAGTAAAGGGAACTTTTAAGAAGAGTCAGTTATCTGTATAGTTTTAACTTTATCATCAACAGAAGTGATTAATTATCCAAAAATGATAAAAATTAAAATAATATTAAACTTTTTAAGATAATTTCTTTGTAATGGTGTTGGTGGTACAAGTCTAAAACTATGTGTGGAATATTGTGGGATTAAAATGAGCAATCATGAAAATTCTCAGAAATAGCATATTCACTACAGGAACAAAGCAATATATATCCAATTGAGGCAGATGAGAAAGAACATCAGTGTAAGATTTCACTTGAATATCCACACGCTCTTCTGTAGTCTGGGTGTTCTGAAACATGTATTTTTCATGATGAAAACCCTTGAAAGGACCTAAACACAACACCATACACCAGAAGCAAGAAATATTCAAAGGTTAGGTCTTTCTGTATAATTAGCATTTTCAAAAAAGAACTAAAGCTGCATGTGGAATGGCAGATTCCATTAAAGCAGAAAAAAAAAAACAAGTTCAAGGTGAACCTGGAACATCTTGTTGTGCCAGAAAACAGGAGACATACAAAGTCAAGCCAGTTCAAAGGAGAACCCATTAACAAAAAAATCAAAAAATAAACACCTCAATATCAAGATGATGATGGAAATAATATATTTTATTAATAAAGAAACCAGGTATATATAGAAATGAGAGGTTAAGATACAAGAGGAAATAGAAGGGAGGAAAAGGAAAGAGGAAACTGGAAGGGAGGCAGAGGGGAAGGACTGAGACTCATTTATAGGAATAAACAAAATGGAAATTTCAAACCACTGCAATAATAATTATTGATTTAGGCAAGATCATTAAACCACAAGTAGTACCGTCGTTATGGCAAACAACATCAATTTTAATTTTACAAACAAGAATTGTACCTTGAATGTGCACAATGTATAAACAAATGTTAAGGCATAGAAAATTAAAAAATAACCAGTGGCTAAATATATAGCTTGTTTTAGAATTAGTAATTTCCTAAGTGATAAATTCAATTGTATCTTTTTTTTCTTTTTGGGTCACACGCAGCGATGCACAGAGGTTACTCCTGGCTCTGAGCTCAGGGATTACCCCTGGTGGTGCTCAGGGGACCATATGGGATGCTGGGAATTGAACCCGGGTCGGCCGCATGCAAGGCAAACGCCCTACCTGCTGTGCTATTGCTCCAGCCCCTCAATTTTATCTTTGTTCTCAATTTTATTTTAATTCAATTTTATCTATTTTCTTGAGCTTTATCTTAAAATAAGAGTGAACTTGCTATGATTCTGTGAGAAATAGAGAAGATAGCCAAATAGTCACATTTGCATGAAGAGTTTACCTTGTTTATTCAAAAGAGATATAATTTTAATTTAAAAATAATCAATAATCTTTAGATTAAAAATTATCAAAAAGATGATTAGTTGTCAGACAGGCATCAAACATATACTTTTACAGTAATTCAATGTTAAAAAATGTTTTGAAAATATTCGGTGAAATAGAAAACAATGCAAGTTAATGAGACTTTGCTTGGTAAAGACAAATAAATGTAAATACACAAATCCTAATTGTGCATCATATACAAATCATACAAGAATCCAAAATGAAAATAAAATATAACCATATAGAGTATTTTTATCAGGAAACATGAGAGAATTTTCATGGGTTGTGTATTGGTGATATTACTGAAAAAATATTGATTTGCTTAGGTGTTACACAGACTCTGAGGCTATGCAGAGAAGTTGCTCATTCCTGAACCATGCATAATAAAATATTTAAAGTGAAAATACTATGACACCCATATCTTATTATCAAATTGTTTGACAAAATTAAAACATAGTGGGGAGATTAGCAATAAATATGATCATACATTAAACTGTAAATTTTGAGTTTAATTGTTTCCATAAAATCAAACCAGAAACATGTTTTAGACAATTGTGGTCTATAGTAAATCTGAAATAAACACCTCCATTATCTATTCTTTCTTGAATGTGAGTTGTAGGAGTGAGTAGCTGAATTCCTCCCACTGACAGTCTATTTTACCCATCAGGATTTCTCCAATAACTATATATTCAGAAAATAAATATAAGAGCATCATAGTTAAAACACATTCAGGGAGACTGATGTTCTTACAAGAGAGACTTTAAGCTTAACAATACTCACAAAAACTACCATTTGAGTACACGGCTGAAATTTCTTTTTCCCCTTAAAAGGAGGGTTTCTAACAAAGAAAAAAGAAAATTGCCTGTTGTAGAAGTAGGCTGGAGGGAGGAAAGAATGAGGATAATGGTGGGGGAGGAGAGTGGACACTCTCAGGTTTATATGTATTAAGTGATTCACTCTGTCTGACCCCAGTTCTCAAAGACAATAAAGAACTCCTGAACTCATGACAAATATTATCCCTTCTCTCATATAGAAGAAAATGCTTTTTTTTGTTTTCTATTGTTTTTACATTGATACTAACTACTTTATCATGTTTAATTTTCATTTGTGAAAACTATATGCTGGAGTCAGAGAGACAGTGCAGTGGCGGGGCAGCTGACTTGAAAATGGCACCCATATGGCCACAGACCTCACCAGCAGGAATTCCTGAGTGCAAATGAGTACCACCAGCCCAATAACAAAACAAACAATATATATATATATATATATATATATGCTATAAAATTTCTCCATACTTGCTAAAAATTAAGTCTGTGTTTCTATTATCATTAGCAACAGAATTAGTAACAATCAGAAAATTTCATTCATTTTCTCCATTATACTTCATAAAAGCTGCTAGTTATCAGATTTGAAAGTCTAGGCATGATTGGCTACAATTTTCTCTTGGATCTATTTATTTCCAAATAACACTTAGCAATGAAAAACAAAGATTACTTTCTTTCCATAAATGATTTTTTTCCTGTTATTTTTCAATCAGTTGATGAGTTTTTACTTAGCTTTCAAGTGAGAACTCAGTACCTCCAGGGCTTCTGTTCTCCTGTTCTCTGTTTCTCTCAACCATGTGAGGTAGAAATGCAACAGCTATGTTAAATCTGGACCTGGATAGGTTTCAAATCCTGGCTTTATCCTTAGCACATACATCTATAGCCTCACTTTGTCTCTTTTTGAAAGTGGGTATGAAAAACATACCCTTAGGAGATTGTGAATAATAGTTACTATCAATTAATATCAAATATTTTTATTTAAAAACCATCGGCTAGCAATAAATATCATTAATGCCATGTGATTTAAAGCAATATCTATTTGGTATGCATCTTAAGGATTATATCAGTGCTATGGACTTCTGAAAGGGCTTTGGGAGGAGGAAGGGTTGTCTTTATATGCTTCTCAGAACTAAATGAGTAAGAAGTTTATTATGGTACTAGAAAAAGATTATGAGAGTGTGAGAGCATGGCTAAACCAAAACGTGAAAGAAATGAATATTTGGGATTAGAAAGAGTCAATAAAGGATTATAAGCAAAAAAATAAATAACAGTTGTACATAAAAGTGTGTGTGCACACAAAATAGCAACTGCACATCAAAATAGTGTTAACATTGTCATAAACATGTGACCCAAACTATAAACATTTAATTTTAAAACAAATTTGTTTGCTAAGGGAATGACGGTAGTGTGACAGGGAGGGCTCCTCAGACCTTTGTGGAGGCGTGTTGACATACTGGTGGTGGAAATGGAACTGCAACAGCGTGCCTGAAACTGTAATTAGAAGTATTGTAAATAATATTCACTAATGAAAAATTGGACAGGAAAACAAAAGACTGATGAGAAGAAAGAGGTGGCCTTTATACAATCCAGTGCCATGTCAGTCAGGGCAGTCACACAACAAAAAGGAGGAGGAGGAGGAGGAGGAGGAGGAGGAGGAGGAGGAGGAGGAGGAGGAGGAGGAGGAGGAGGAGGGGGAGGAGGAGGAGGAGGAGGAGGGGGAGGAGGAGGAGGGGGGGGAGGAGGAGGAGGAGGGGGAGGAGGGGGGGGAGGAGGAGGAGGAGGAGGAAGAGGAGGAAAGGGGAGGAGGAGGAAGGGGGGAGGAGGAGGAGGAGGAGGAGGAAGTGGAGGAGGGGGAGGAGGAAGGGGAGGAGAAGAAGCACAACAAGAATAAGAAGACGACAACAACGATGGCATCAAAGGTTTAAATCACTCTTCTAGGCTAAATGTTGTAGCAGTAATTATCAAAATAAAAATCAGCTTCTTCCACTGAATAGAAAAATATATGCTTACCATGCATTTCCATTACAAAAATCAAAAGCAAAATAACTCTAATCATAAAGTAAGAAGAGCTAGACACATACTTCTCTAAAGAAGACATATGGAAAACTTCCAGGAATATACAAAATTACTCAGGTGTACATATTCTTAGAGAAGTACAAGTCTAAACTTCAAACAGAGATCTTGTGAACACCTGTGAGAATGGTATGTATTAGAAAAGACCAGGAGCAACAAGCGTGAATGTGGCCAGCTAAAGAAGGACCTTCATTCACTGTGTGCAAATATTATACTGGGTTATCCTCTAGGAAAAACAGTGTGGAGATTATTCAAAATGTTAAAAATAGATATACTTATGAATAAGGTCCCTTCTAGCTTACTACTTTTACATACAGAAACACGAATATAACAGATAGCACAGCGGGTAGGGCGTTTGCCTTACAAGCGGCCAACATGGCCGACCCGAGTTCGATTCCTCCGCCCCTCTCGGAGAGCCCGGCAAGCTACCGAGAGTATTCGATATGCCAGACACAGTAACAACAAAGTCTCCAATGGAGACGTTACTGGGCCCGCTCGAGCAAATCGACGATCAACGGGAGGGCCTTTACCTTACCTTTATGTATACCTATGTCTACTGAAATACAATTGACAATAGCCAAGATCTGGAAGCAATAATGGTGCCAAATAACAGATTTGTGGAGAAAGATACATATGGCATCTATATGGTTTAAAATCACACTCAATAAAATAAAGGAACAGAAACTTAGCTACTAGAAAATGAAATCAGACCTTTTGCTACAATATTCATAGAGCTTGAGGGATCACACTAACCAAAATGAGTCAGAAGAAAGATAAAAATACTAAATAATCTCACAAATACACATGCCATAAAGAGCCAGATAGGCTGAAGATAGAGGAGCACGCACTAGGCACTTGCCCTGGTTGGACCCCCATCCACTGAACATTGCCAGGAGTGATTCCTGATTATTACCGGAGTATCAATAGGTGTGGCCACAACAATCAACAAACTGCAAAGCAAAGGAAATGAAGACAAGGGAAAAGACAAAGCCAAAGCAAACAAACCCTCTAGTCACAGAATAAGTCTACCAAAGGGGTAAAGGTCTGCACAGGTGGAATGCACTTTGGTTTGAAAGGACACTGGTATAGTAACAGACACTTTGAAGGGGGGTTGAATTCTGTAAGTTCGACTGGTTTGCAAATTCACGTTTCCTGAAAAAGTACAGGAATTGGTTGGTATTAAAGCATTTTAAATCAGGGACAGGTTTATCTAATTAAGTCCCAGTGTGGTTCACAATGACAGATGGCTGCCGTGTCAGCACATTGGGGAAAGGTGGCAAAGTGCCTTTAGGTCACAGCTTCAAACACTGGAAGCTGTTATTTACCCCGACAGGAAAAACTGATATCTTATCAAGCTTTTATTTCTTTTTAGATACTTATGGGATTCACCTGACAATAGGATGTAATATTACGTTTGCTCATTATTATCTTTGCTCATTAACTTTAGTATAACCTGTTTGGACATCAAGGTCCAGTCTGGACGGTCTTATAAAATGCTAGAATTTTTGAGTTTCTATTAAGCAAACCTTTCCAAAACATTGTTGATCGAGATATTACATATGATTAATATGTACCCCCCTTTTCTATTATTTGTATACTGAAAGGTTAATTTTCTAATGAAAGTATAAAGTTAGTAAATAATAATTAATTTCCATTTATATGCAAAATAAAATATATTAGAAAGAGAGATACTTATGGAATTGGTCAGAGAATAATAGTGGAAACTATAATACAAAATAAGAGGAAAAGAAATAAAGGCAAATACACATAAAGTTATAATGGAGTGAAAAAAGAATGACTTTTAAACTGGGGCAAGAGATAAGGAATAAAACATGGCCACCTTTAAGGTTTTCATGTGAAATGACATTTTTCTGTGCACATATAGAAATTAAATCCATAAGCAGTTCGCCTGTCTTTGGTTTACTGTACTGGCTGATGATTGATAACTGGTCTTCTTGCTGTCACTTAAAGCTACCCTCCTAAGCTGACCACTCTCTGATCACTCTGGTGAACACTTTATAATGAAGTCATAAAAGGCTTTATCATCAAGCTATAAATGTTATAAAATCCTTCTTTCATCCATAAAATCATGATCTTTCAGAGATTTCTCCTTCAGTGTTTTCTCTTCCACCTGGTGATCCTCTATCCTAACGCTCTGATATCACCATTATCATCAGACTGTCTAATAACGGTCGCTCACTCTACCTTTGACACTGAACTAGTGCTTAAAGGAATACAGTCCGTTTCACTTGTTTCACATGCCATGACAAGCCTGCTATGTATATCAGATTGTTAAATGTAGCAGATATACTCAGGGCTTGTCTAATGAACACATTTTATCACTGAAAATCTAATTATGAGCTATTATGCTATTTGATGAAAAAATCAACAGATCTAACAATAATTGAACAGATCAATGATATGTAGCAATATAGCATGAATATTTATGAAATGTGAGTTGGTTATTACGAATAATAAACATCAAATTAATAAGGCAAGAGTTAAGCTTAATGAGATTACAGGTTAAACAGTTGAACTATGTTCTTTGAAAACTACTGGGTGAGTGAGATGTTAGCTGAAATATTCTAAGTAAAATGTATAATAAATATACTAATTCAATTCATATAAATATAATACATAATCTTCAAATGAATGACTTTGAAGTATAAATGCATCACCGACAGTCAAAAATTTCGTATTTTTGTTATTTTTTTACTCTATTGTGGACAAGTCTTTCTTACATTTAGCAAAATTCCTGTTACATGGTAGAAATTCAGTTAAAAATAAGTTATATTTCCAATAGAAAAAATATAATTTTTAAGTGTACTATATAAATATATATGCCAGTATGGGGCAAGCAGACATGTAGTATAACTATTTTATTTTTCTCACTGATAAAAATTTGTAAATTTTCTGCACAGATTAGATTTGCTTAAAAAGAACATAACTTTTTCTTTCTGATTTTATTCAGATATTAAAAATAATGACATTAATAACAATAATACCATTCTTCATTTCCTTATGAGCATCTTTTCTATACACTATACACTATACTATATATACTATATATACATACTATATATATATTAGATCACGATCAGTCACGATCATCCTAATGTTCATCGATTGCCTCGAGCAGGCACCAGTAACGTCTCCTTTGTCCTAGTCCTGAGATTATAAAAAGTGCTACATTCAAGGCTCTTTCAGGGTTAGGAGAATGAAACCCACCATTGTTACTGGTATTTGGCATATTGGGTACGACACAGGTAGTTTGCAAGACTCTGCCGCGTGGGCAGTCTACACTTGGTAACCTGCCAGGTTGTCAAAGCAAGAATGAAATAATAAGATGCCACTCAGCTGTGAATGCAGCCGTGCGCTTCCGGGAGCTGGGTGTTATAGTCTCTGGGTCTTGGCCGTTGATGGGATTACATGGCGCCAGGGGGCACTTGGTGGGTGTGACCCCCACCTACTGGAAGATGGAGGATCTGGGTGGAGGATGGTGATCTCAGTCCCAGGACCCGCATGCCTTTATATATTAGATAGTATAATATATACCATATATGATATATTTTCAGAGTTAGAAAACTTTATTTTTTTATTTTCCTTTATTAAGTTCTCAATAGATGTTTGGTGAAATTATTATTATTATTATTATTATTATTATTATTACCGTGTGGGTTTTTTTAAAGAATTTATTTAATCACCATAGATTACAAAGTTATTCCTGATTGTGAGTTTTTGTAATTTTTGGTACTGTGGTTTACAGTACAGTTACTGATGGTGTTTCATAGATAATACTCTACTACCTTGAAATACCCCTCCTCCCTCTTGAATACTTTCCTCCACTCTTTTTGGGTTTTGCTTTGTATTAAATCACCATGAGATAAACAGACACAAAGTTGTTCATGATTGGGTTTCAGTCATAGGATGCTCCAATACCTGTTCCTTCACCAGTGTACATTTCCCACCACCGATGTTTCCAGTTCCCTTCCTACTCTCCCCCTCTCCACCTTCTTCTATGGCAGTTACTTTTTCTTTCCTCGTTCCCTCTCTCTCCCTCACTCCCCTCTCTTGCTCATGCTCGTGCTCTCTCTCCCTCTCTCTCCCTCTCTCTCCCTCTTCTGGACATTATAGTTTGCAATACAGATACGGAGAGGTTATCATGTATATCCCTTTACCTACTCACAGAATTTAATTCTTTTCTAGAATGATCATTTCCAACTATCAATGTTACAGTGGTCCTTTCTCTATCCTAACTTCCCCTCTCTACTCAAGACAATCTTCCAACAGTTCTCCAACCAGTTTTGTAGTGCTCTCTTCCCTATCCTATTTCCATCACTCACCGTGCCCTCGGCCACCGTAACCTGGTTCATGATTCTTACTGAAAGTCAGTTCTCATGTTATTTGTTTCAATTGCTTTTGGCATTTGATATTCCCCTCCTATGTTTCCATATATATGTGAGAAAGTTAATTTTATGTTTGTCTCCATTACTCTAACTAACTTCACTCTGCATGATACTCTCCAGATCTATCTACATCACAGCAAATTGCATTTTATCTTTTGTTACAGCCCAGTAATATTCAATTATGCATATGCACCATTAGTTTCTTTAACTATTAATCTGTACTCGGGCACATGAAATGCTTGCATATCTGAGCTATTGTGTACAGTGCTGCAAGAAACATAGGGGTGATTTTTTTTTCTCAATTGTGTTTTTAGTACCCAGAAATTCTAAGGAGTATAATTATGAAGTCAAATGGGAGCTCGATCCTTAGTTTTTTGAGAAATATCCATATTGTTTTCCAGAAATGTTAGACTAGTCGACATTCCCACCACCAGTGAAAGAAGGTTTCTTCTCCCCGCGCCATGCAACCATATAAACACTTTTTGTTCTTGCTATTTTTGATGTACTCCAGGCTCTCTCATGTGAGGTGGCATTTCATTGTTTTGATTTGCTTTTTTCTAATAAGTGATGTAGAACACTTTTTCTTATGCCTTTTGGCCATTTGAATGTCTTTTTTTGAGGACTTTTGTTCACCCCTTCTCACCATTATTTGACAGGGTTGGATTTCTGTGTAATTCTGTCAGTTTTTTTTTTAGATATAAATCCTTTATCAGAAGAGAGTTTTGCGAACATTTTCTCCCAGCCACTGAAGTATTTTTGTATTGTGGTCACCACTTCCCTCTGAGATGCAGAAGCATCTGAATTTATTGTAGTCCCATTTGATTACTTGGCCAATGGAGTAGACTCCTAAAAGTGCTTCTAATTTCAATACCATGGAGAGTAATATCTATGTTTTCTTGAATGTAACTTATTGATTCATTTCTGATATCTTAATCACTTAATCACTTAATCCCCGTTATTCATCGATTTATTCGAGCTGGTGCCAGTAACGTCTCCATTCATCCCGGTTGCATGCTAGCATAGCCCAATGGTATCTGTTCGTTTTAGGAACATGTAGAGCCTCAAACCGATCATTTAGGGTCTTGATGAAGAAGTCTGACCATCTTATAGGTGGGCGTCCACGTGATCTTTTGATGTCTCGTGGAATCCAATCAGTAATGGCTCTAGTCCAGCGGTTGTCTGTAAACCTCATTACGTGTCCAGCCCATCTGATTTTTGATGTCTTGGCAAATGAGACAGCGTCCCTGATTCTTGAGCGTTGACGAAGATCAGAACTCCGGATTCTATCTCTCATTTGAGTGAATCGTGATATTCCAAGCATAGTTCTTTCAATTCCTCTTTGAGAGACCCGAATTTCTGATATCAGTGTTTTTAATTAATTTTGGTTTGACCTTTGTGCATGGTTTTAGATAAAGGTCTGAGTTCATCATATGTTTACAGATGGCTAACCACTTGTAAGTGGCTTTACTTCCTCAACTTTAGTTTTTGTTCCTTTATTATAGAATGGATTCCACATACCTGAAAATCTGTATCCAAATTTTCAGTGCTATTTCATGGATACAAGAATCTGTCCTTATTTCATTATCATGCTGTTTTAATCACTACATCTTTATAGCAGTTTAAATTTGGGGAAAACAATGCTTTTCCTCTTCTTATGCTTTAGGATTGCCTTGGTTATTCAAAGGAATTTTTATTACAAATGAATTTCAGGAGTGTTTTGTATACTTCTTTAAAATTTTCATAGGTATTTTTATGAAAATTGCATTGAAAATGTATCATATATTGTGGAGTACTGACATTTTGACAATGTTAATCCTCCTGATGTGTCAGCATAGAATTTCTGAACTCTTTACCTGTAGAAATGTAGAGTCGGTTAGTACTGGAACTTCCAGGCTTCTATATTTATTCAGTGAACTTGGTGGTTTCTACATAGCTTCCCCAATGCTTCTGCTGTAGTCAGGACACGAGAATTTCTTCCTTACTACCCTTACTTAGCTACCAGAAAGCTCTTGGGGAAGTAAGATGAGGGTTACTTCCCCTCCTTGGCTAGAGCTATCTCAGGAATTTCATTAATACTAATAAGTTGCTTGGATTTACATACAAAATTCCAGAGATATGGTGAATTTCCTTGGTCCCTTCCTCATATTTGCATATAATTTAGGTTCCTCATATTTGCATATAATTTAGGTCTGTGATTTCTTACTGCTACTACTTCTTTTGGAAGACATGGACTTAGAACACATAGACAGAGTGATACACCCCCCAAACTGAATAAAACATTATGCTCCAGTGCACATGGGACCATCTCCAAGAGAGAACACTGGAGACCACAAAACACACCCCAATAAAATCAAGAAGGCAGAATTTATATCAACAACTCTCTCAGATCATAATTTATTTAGAATGAAATTAATTACAAACAGAAGTGAGGAAAAGACCTCAAACATTTGGAAATTAAAAAATTCACTGCCAAAAAACTGGGATTAATAGAAGAAGTTAGTGAGGAAATAAAAAGAATTCCTAGAAACAAATGATAATAAAAATATGAGCTACAGGGACATATGGGACACAGCAAAAGCCATGTAAAGAGGAAAATTCATGGAATTGTGCATTAAGAAGGCATAAAGGGCCCAATAAATAATCCAAGAGCACAGCTGTGATATTAGAAAATGACCAATGTTATGAGTTTAAAGCAGGCAGGATGAAGGAAATAATAAAATTTAGAGAATAAATTTATGAATTGCAATTCACAAATTAAAAAATACAAAAGATGAACAAAACCAAGAGCTTCATCTTTCAAAAAATAAACTAAATTGTTAAACAGCTATCAAGATTGACAATTTAGAAAGGGAGAGAACCCTAACTAACTTAAAGGGTAGTCATCACAACTGATACCATAGATACGCAAAGGATCATCAGGGATTACTTTGGTAATTTTTATACCATGAAAAGAGAGAAATTAGAGGAAATGGATCAATTATTGACTCCTATAACATCCCAAGTTTGAACCAAGAAGTTATGGAACACCTGAACAGACCAAGTAACATAAAAGAAATCTAAACGGTTACCAAAAGTCTGCCCCAAAACAAGAGCTTAAGACAAGATGAGTTCACCAGTAAGTTTTTCCCAAACTTTAAAAAGGGCCTGCTGAATACTTTTCAGGCTCATTCAGGAAACCAAAGAAACAGTAGCACTCCCAGACAGTTTTTTTTTGTTTGTTTGTTTGTTTAGGCAATCATTACCCTAAACAAATAAAGACAGCACAAAAGAAAAAAACTATAAATTGATATTTCTGTTGAACACAGATGCAAAGATCCTCAGGAAAGTACTGCTGTCCAATCAAATAATACATCAAAGGTTATACACTATAATCTAGTAGGATTAACCCAGGGAATGTCAGTATGGGTTAACATATACAAGTCAATCACATGATATAAAGATCATATGACCACACCATTAAATGAAAATAAATAGCATTTGACAAGATCCAATACCGATTCATGATCGATACAATGTAAACAGTGGTACAGGTAGTCAATCAACACAAGAAACTAAGAAAGAAGAAATAAAATCAGAAATAAGAAAACTGCAATCAAAAGGGACAGACAGGAACATGGTAGGTAAAATAAAAGACACAATGGAAGATCTGAGGAGTAGAGTGACAGCAGCTGGGAATAAACTTGGTGAGCTCTAAGATGAGAAGCAGGAAACCTCCCCCACCCCAACCATCCCACACAGACACATACACACAGTATGGGAAAAAAACTCTCCAAACAACACACAGCAGAGCTATGGGATAAGTTCAAGAGAAACAACATAAGAACCATTGTAAAATCTGAGAAAGGGAAATGGGTGGTGAAGAAATCAAAGAAATGGTTGAAAAATGTCCAGAAATGAGAAGCCTAGGTACCCAATTCTAGAAGAATAAAGGGCCCCTGACAAGAAAGACCCAAACAAAAATACTAATAGACATATCATAATCAGAATGATGAAGATGAAAAAAATACATAGAATATTGATAGCAGTAAGTTCATAGAAGGAAATTAAATATGGAAGAACGTCTTTGAGCTTTACAGGATACAGATTAAGTGAAACATTATGGGTCATGAAGAAAATGGTGGAACATTCTTTAAAATTCATTGACATGAACATGTCATCAAGAATAATCTATGCAGCTAGACTGCCATTCAAATTTGAAGGACTGATACAGAATCCCAAGGGTTAGCAACAGTTCAGGAATTGCCTCAAAACCAGTTTTGCAGAACAATTTGAGAAGATTCTCTAAAAAAAAGAATACCATAAATTTTACATAATGATTGCATCAAACTCGTACATGTCAAGACCTGTAGCAATTTCAATGGCTAAACACACCAATGAGGAGACACAGTATGTCAGGATCGATAAGATAACTGAACCCAAATTTCTGTGGTTTAGAAGAAAAACTTCTGAACTTTAGAAGAAAAAATAATCATGGAAAACAACAGCTCAAAGTCAAAGTCTGGAAAACTGTATTTATGCAAACAGTTCTCTTGAAGAACTGGGGTGACCATAGTCTTCATGTGAAACACTCTTCAAGTTTAAAAAAAAGACATAAGGGACAATAGTCAATTCAGATGATCAAATGATATGTATACCAGAGGAACTCACATACCCAAATATTCATGTACCTAAATGCAGATATTCAAGATACCTAAAAATACAGATCTGAGGAATATACTGAAAGTAACATAACAGTAGTAGGAGACTTCAGTATTGTTTTTAAAAAACTAGATAGATCAAATAAACTGAAATTCAGTGAGGAAGCACCACCTTTGTAGAAAACTACTTTGTAGAGAAATCAGTAATACTGTGATTATAAGGGCTGGAGTGATAGCACAGTGGTAGGGCATTTGCCTTGCACGCAGCCAGCCCGGCTGAGCCGGGTTCGATTCCTCCTCCCCTCTCAGAGAGCCCAGCAAGCTACTGAGAGTATCTCGCCTGCATGGCAAAGCCTGGCAAGCTACCCATGACGTATTCAATATGCCAAACACAGTAACAACAAATCTTAAAATGGAGACTTTTCTGGGCCCGCTCCAGCAAATCGATGAACAACGGGAGGACAGTGTTTGTTTTTGTGTGTGATTATTAAACAGAATTTTTACCTTAAAAATATAACCTGTATTCAATTCAATTTGATGGTATTATTAGGATCAAAGGAGGTGCTATGTGTTAAGGAAGTTGTAAATGGGTAACTAAAAATGCTTGCCTGGTCTATATCCCAGTCACTTAATAACATCAATGTTGAAAAATTGTCAGGACAGAAACTGAAAAGTAAATATCATGTAACTCAATCTAGAATTTTCTGCCTCATGATTTGTCTTCCTCAGATATAAAGTTATTGTGAGAAAGATAGTATGCTTTTTTTGTGTGTATAAAATAAAGATTGGTTTAGCTTTTTTAAACAGCCAATGAATAGAGATACATGTCTATTTCTTTCTGCTTTGTAGATGAAACCATGTTGACTCCAAAAATATTCCAGAGACACTAATTATCATTTATAGAAAAACTTCTATTTCCTGAACAGTTTTGGCTTTCAAATATTTATTGAGAAACAGATGAGAAGTAAGGTTGAAGAGTAAAAGTTCCTTGGGTTAATTGGAATATCAAAAATATTAGTTATTTAATGGTCTGAGAAGTCCAAAGGAACGTTCTTTTTGGTAGAGCATCTCAGATCTTCCTGGGAGCTGAGTGAATTAGTTTGGATATCTCTTCTTACCAAGCTGGATTACCTCTCCTTACTCTTTTTATGATGAGGAAAAACTGATTCATACTATTTGCCTTTCCAATCTGTCAAACCTTGAACAGTAGTTAACTTTAGTTTATGAGGGCCAAGAGTTCAAGAAGCTACAACCTGAGTTTCTGATAGAGACCTCTGTTACTGAGATGTGCCAGCAACTATATTGTCCCTTCTGTATTTCAGCTTTTCTATATAATAAACAATATATATAATATACTAAGATTTTGCAACACTAAATCCACTTATATTTTACGACTCTATAATGATTCATTTTACCACTCTTCAGTGTAGGAAACAAAGGCTCCTACCATCAGTTATCATTCAGAGATGCTACTCTTTTCCAGCATTTCCACCTTTTAACTGACTATGCCTCCCCAACTTCTTTTCATTTACTCTTCCATAAAGTGTTACAGATTTGTTTGTGGGTGCACACTGTGCAGTACTCAGGGCTTCTCCTGGCTCTATGCTCAGGGATCACTCCTTGTGGGGATTGGGGTAATATTTGGGCTGTGAGGGCCTAACTTGGACTGTAGCACGCAAGGAAAATGCCCTACCTGTTACACTTTCTCTCCCACCTAGCCTGTGTGTAAAGTCCACTGTAGTCAGGATCCCATCACCTGTTCAGTATTAGCTCCAGTCAATACCTCCCTGATCACCCTTCTCCACTGCACACACACATCCTGGTATAAAACACTGCCATTATTATTCATTCTGCCCCTCCTTACACAACTACTTCTCAGTTCCTTCCCTGAAAACATTCTATTCACCTTTTAAAGTTTCTTTATTGAAGACTTTTTCTAGATTTGTTAAAGAACCAATCAAGTGTTCTGGAATCATCTTATTGTTTGGCGTTGCTTTGACTGGACAGTAAATACCTTTTCAATTTATGTCTCAAACACTATCCCAGAGACTGTAAGAGCAGAGATTTTTCTGCTTTTCTCATCATCATTAGGAGGTAGTAGAGTAAATGGTATGTGGACTGAACTCAGCGAACACTGGTCAAATGAATGTGTTAAAACATCAATATTCTATGTAAAGTCTGTAATCCGAATAATGGAACAATGCTTAGATCATCAGATACCTAGTCAGCTACCTGTACTAAACTCTTGAAGAGGAAAAGTGAAAAGACCACAAGAATGCTGCACTTATTTCTCATCAACAAGTCTAAAAGGTGGAAAGCCACTGGGGCTTATTTAAATATATATGTTTTGTGGAAAATAAGACAATGAGTATTTTTTCAAGAAATTTTGGATAAAAATATTTATTCTTGAGACACTTTTTTCATTGTTCATGAGTACAAAAATAACAGAAAAATTGATGTCTAATTACAATTTTCACATGATTACCTGTATCTATGAAACATCTTCTAATTTGAATTCAGTGATGATAGAAATATAAATGAATATAACAGTCAATATACTTGAGTGCTGGATGATATTTTGTTTTTTGTTTTCTAAAATTCCCTCAATCTTAAATTATCTTCAGAGACATAGAGAAAAATGAAGGATAAAGAAAACAACCATGTTTCTGAAATACCATTTCTCTTGTAAAAAACAAAAGAAAAGAGAAACCATGGATGTTTAGATAACACTTGGCACAGCTTACTAAAGTAGCTACCTCATCATTCCTTTACTATACACTCTTCTGTAGGCTTCTGTGAGTGTCTGATTTCACTATAAATACTAGTCACTCATCATCAGGCAAGTTACAATGCCAACAAAATGTT
Organism: Sorex fumeus; assembly: GCF_029834395.1. Classification (NCBI taxonomy): domain Eukaryota; kingdom Metazoa; phylum Chordata; class Mammalia; order Eulipotyphla; family Soricidae; genus Sorex; species Sorex fumeus. The sequence goes on from NW_026606083.1 coordinate 1,920,451, forward strand.
CAGTAGCCACAATATCTATATTAGCTAATTTTTATCCCGATATAGGACCACAAAATTAATGACAAAACTTAAAATTCCATTTTACTGAAAAAAAAAGATAAATTCGCCCACGGAAAGAAAATTGTATAATTGAATGTTTTATGCTGCAAAAGATATTTCAAGAGCAATTTGCATATGACCTTTGTAATGTCTCATCCTGTCTTGCAAGATTTCATGAAAGTATTTCATCTAAATTTGCATGTCTTAGAGCAAAAGCTTCTGCAAACATCATTGAAAGAAACACATTTTATTTTATGTTAACTCTGTCTTTTGGATCATAAATGTGTAGACAAAGTTACTATTCAGAAAATAGTATCAAAATGGTATTCAATTTTTATTACTGTTAGATTCATATTCTGGCTGTATCTCAGAAATTATAAAGGGTTTTTAGGTAATACTTCTTCATTTGCTCCCTCTGGTAAGCAAAATCATTGTAATTATTTTTATTATAATGTTCTATAAATAAAGAAGGTTTGTTAAATAAATAATTGATTAAAAGTTACTTAACAATTTTCAAATGATTGAGGTACACCATAATGATATAGCATATTATATAATGATAAAAATGGTCTAAGATATAATATTCTATTATTCTTTAAGCTATTATGCTTTCAGAATACATGGAAGTACTTTCCCAACCACTATGATCTTTAAAAAGTGCATATATATTTTTCTAATTATTTGACCTGCCCAACATTTTCATTGCATATAAACTATCTTAAGTCAAAATCAAGTAACTTTAACTTTTTTCTTTATAAAATTAATTAAAAAATTCAGCTGGTTTTTTGTTGCACAACCACAGTCATAATAGTACAAAAAAAAAGATCAGAAAGGACAGAAAACCTCTTTTCAAACAGATTAAATAATTTTTATTTTTTCACTTTTGGGCCACACTCAGTGGTGCTTAGGGATATTCCCAGCTTTGTACTTTGGAGTGACCCCTGGCAGTGCTCAAGGAAACATGTGTGGTTCCAGGGATTCTGACCAGGTCGGCTGTATGCAAGGCTAGTACATCAATTCTTGCATCCTCTTTTTATCCACAGTAAAATTATGACATATTTTGAACAGTGCAACTTACATTTTAGAAATATTACATCACTTACTGCTGTGCACAAATGACGACATTGACAGAGCTTATGTCAAATATTCAAGCTTAACAGTAAGAATTAATAAGAGACACATTTATTCTCTCTTAAGAATTATTAAATTTTGCATGTGATATATATTATCGCTTGTTAGTAACAATTATATATAATTATAACAGATACATAATTGCAAATGAATTTAAAGTTATATGTTTACCAAGAATATTAAAATTATTATTTTTTATTTTTTATTTATTTTATTTTTAGTGAGTTGTTTTATATGATTGTTTCAGGGGCAAAATGTAATACCTCCTTAAATATACCTTGCCACACCAGGCCCATGATAGAAATACCAACATTCCTTTACTATAATCCACTGATCCTCTCCAACATTTTATTCCTGTTCCCTTTTATACTGTGGTAACCTTAGTCCTTTGGTCAGAGTCCAAGTGTTAATCTGATTTAACTTTGACTATACCCTGTCTTGTTTCTTTATTTCCCACATACAAATGAAATCTTCGGTTATCTCTATTATTTCTCATTTAATTTAGTGAGCATAAACCCCTCTGAAAATCCAGATCATTGCAAAAAGAAAATTTTCTTTTTTTAGAGCTGAACAGTATTTTAGTATACACACCACTTTATCCACTCATCTGTGAGTAAAAACTATTTTGCCACATTTTTCTTCCATTAATTTTATTAATTTAATACTTTAATTATGTCTATCAAATTTTCTCACATTTCTCCTGCACTCTAATTACACTTTCTCATCCATATTCCAAGGTTACTTTTATCTTTGTTGCATTTTTGCAAGGATATGTGAAATTTCTCTTAGAATAGTCTTCCCACCTATCCTCCACCTATTAACCTTATATTTTTCAGTGCCTAGATCAGATGCCTCTCACTAGAAAAAGTCTTCTGTTTTCTCAAAATCCATCACCAAGTATTATTCTAGCAATTTGACTTAGAAAGAATGTATGAGAGAGAGAGAGCTGCGTAAATGTATCTCAATTCACTTATTACTGGTTAGTAGTCAAAATCAATTTAGATTAAGACCATTTAAATTACTTCAAAGAATCAGAATATGAAATTGCCTCTTATATAACAACAATGGAAAATAAAATTTAGAAATCAAGTAGCAACATTTGTTTTTCAAACTTTATCTCTACTTAATTTTGAGTCTAATTCGGTGTTTCTCCGTCTTTTTCCAAAAATGACCCATTTCTGTTCTTTTTTACTTCCTGTGACTTTTCTTTCCTATAGTAAGTATGCTTATTTTGTGCAATAACCTGTAACCATTTACAGAATTTGATCTGTGATCGTTTGGAATATCGGGGGAATTATTGGAAGATTTTGACTTTCAGTAGAAAAACACTGTTCTCAACTGATCATTGATTTCACAAAACAGCATTATAAGTAAACTAAAAACTCTATGCAAGAATTCCCAAGACAAGAGAAAATTTCTCACAAGAGAAAATGTACACATTTAAAATTCAGGGGCAGAGGTCAGTTAGGATAGAGACGGGACCAATATGACATTAACAGTTGGAAATAATCACACTGGACAATAACTAAGTGTTGAAAGTAAGTAAAAGGGCATACCTGATAACCTTTCAGCATCTTACTGCAAACCAGAATACCCAAAAGGAGAAAGAGGGAGGGGAAAGGAGAGAGAGAGAGAGAGAGAGAGAGAGAGAGAGAGAGAGAGAGAGAGAGAGAGAGGAAAAGTGCCTGCTATTGGGGGCCTGAGGCAGGGCTAGCAGTGGGAAGGAAACTGGAGACATAGGTGCTTGGAAATTTCACTGGAGAAAGGACAGGTTTAGGAACATTTTATAACTGAAACCAAATTGCAAACAACTTTGTAACTGTACATCTCGTAGTGATTCAATTAACAGAAAGAGATAAGAATATATATATATAATCAGAATGAAGGTCAGAGGCATCTCCAAAAACCAAAAGTATACATTTAAAAGTTATAGTATTTGTTTACTACAGGATACCCACAGCTCAATAGTTTTGTCAAACACTGAACAGTTTGTTTACATAAACTTTGCACATAAAAACTAATATTCTGAATGAAGTTACATTTACAGAAAATTCTAGAATGTTTTCATTTTATTTTTAATTTTTTCCCCAAATTCTATGAAGCTCCATAAGTTACAAAGTTAATCATCATTGGGGGTTTTGTTTGTGGGGTTTGGGAGGGGCACCCAGAAGTCTCAGATGTCACTCCTGGCTCTGCTCCCCGGACTTCCTTCTGGCAGTACTCAGGAATCATACGGGATGCTGAGGGTGAGGCCTGGGCTGACCACCTGCAAGGCAATCGCCCTTCCTGCTGACTATCACTTGGGCCCCATCCTTGGGACTTTGACATACAATGTTCCATCATCAATCCTGTCACCAGTGCCAACTTTCTATACCAGCATTCCCAGATTTCCTCTCCTACCCCCTACCCTAGTCCCAGCTCACCATCTTGATGGACACCTTTAAGTTTCATCATTAAAGTTTGGGTCTTGTGATTTCAGTGGTGTCAACTCTGTAGTTCAGTCAGATATTCAGCGCTATCATTCCAGGACACCACTGACATGCATGGATGCCCTTGTCTCCTGCCTCCATTCTTCTCATCTACCTCTTACCTGTTTCCCTTTCTCTCCCCTATACTCTGGGGGTCCCATGGTGATCTAGTTACCCCTCATTCAACCACTGTATTTCTTCATCTAATTACTCTAAATACCACATATAAGTGATCTCATTCCATGTTTGTCCTTCTTAGTTTACTTAATGTGCTATTTAACAGTCACATGTATGTTGTAAAATTTACTTTTGGGGGGATGAACATCACACCTGTGCTCAGGGTTTACTTATGGCTCTAATTAAGGGATCACTCCTGGCGAGGCTTGGGGAAACACTGTGGTGTTGGGGACCACCAGGAAGGTCCAAGATCCCTTCGCTTTGATCCCTAGCTCTCACACTCACAGAATCAGCACCTTAGATTCAGTTTTAATAATCATATTTTAGAGAAATTTCTAGCTAAAATTATCTAATCCACTGTTTCTTTATACTCTAAAAATAAGTGACATTATCTAGTGTTTGGTTATTTGTCTTTTTTTCTTTCTGACTCACTTCAGTTTGCATTACACTCTAATTCCACTCAAATTGTAACAAATTTCAAGAATACACTTCTTCTGGGAGCTAAGTAGTATTCAATTGTGTATCAATAAATAGCAATATTTTCCAATACACTGATTTTCTGCCAGATACGTGTTTCATTTGCAGATTTTGGATATTGTAAATAGTATTACAAAGAACATAGGTGTTCTTGGTTTCATGTTTTGTGATCTTATGGTAGATGCTCAGGAGTAAAATAATAGAATCACAATGACATTCTATTCTTAATTTTTGAGATATCCGAAATATTTTTCAAAGAGAATGAATCAAGTAGGAGTTTTACCAGCAATGAAAGAGGTTTGTTTCTGCTAGACTATTTTTGTGTGAGTCACACATGCCTTATTTTTGTTTGGATTTGCCTTTGTCTGATAATGAGTAATGTTAAAGCATTTTTATATGTTTGCTGATCATCTTTAAGTTTTCTTTAAAAAAACCATTTATTTCCTTTTGCCATTTTTGATGAGTATGAATATTACATTGCTCTGCTCAAAACATTAACATATAAGTAGGAGAAGAAGATTAACATTAGAGTAGCAAACACAAATTTGGGACTGGAGAGACAGTACAGTGGGTAAGGCACTTGCCTTGCATGCGGCCAATCTGGGTTTCTTCCCTAGCACTGCATGTGGATTCTTAAATTGCATCGTGAGTGATCACTGAGCATAGAGCCAGGAGTAAGCCTCGAGTAAATGTGGCCCCCCCAAAACCAAATAAACCCCAAAAGACACAAATTTAAATATACTGATTAAGCACATTTTATTACTGTGTTTGAAAAATTATCTGAGCTTCTTTGGGATTTGTTTTATCCATATATAGAATGGGGTACACTACAAGAACAGATTCCATGATTTATTTGGAAAATTGAATAAACTATGAATATAAATAAATATACCACTTCACCCAATGTTGAGGTTGTACAGGGTGAAGCATTCAGTTCCCAGGAACTGCATGATTCTGTGAGCAACATCTGAGCAGAGTCAGGAATAGCCTCTCAGTACCACCGAGTGTTTTCAATACAAAATAAAATGAACAACAAAAACACGTGCTGTAATTATCAGTAATAATGATTGCAACTTGAAGTCTTCTACAAAAATGCAAAGGACAAAAACTCATATTGTTGATATAAATATGAGAAAGCTTCTCCAAAAGAGAATGCTCAAAGTATTACATAAAAGTTGGGAAGAAAATTTCAGATAAAAACACTGAAAAATAGACAGGTGTTTTAGATGAAACATACATATATATATATATATACATATATATATGTTCTGAGATATGCAAATATCACGATCCAACTGGAACAGAAGGCATAAGGCAAAGAGAAGAAGCCTATCCCCCCCCCCCCCCCCCCCCGCCAAATCCAAAAACAAACTAACAAACAAAAACCACAGAGCAAAGGATGGCTTTGAATAAATTTCCATTTCACAAAGCTCACTGAGGGTCACAGTTATGGTCACGGTCCTCCCGTTATTCATCGATTTTGCTGAGGGTACAGTTTATAAAATATATTTTAGAAAGATTAAACTTAAAAAGAGAGAATGATCTGCTTCGATTTTATCAGGAAATGAAATGGATGACAAATGTTAATTTGGTTATAAGTCACATGGATAGAGATGAGAGAAGGCTGAGATCAAAATGTCTTGATAATTATAATAAGGGCTGAATATAACTATAATATCATATTAGAAGAAAATATGTCCCTTAAATGAACTATTTTTACCCACTTTCTATAATTAGAATGCATATGCTATTATTTGCATTACTGTTACTGAAAATAAATATTATATTTCAATCAGTGGTTTAGACCTAACTAGATCATATTAGAAACAATCAGGGGAATTTCATCCAATAAGTGTTAATCTGATTACTTTCCCATGTATGCAACTATATCTGAATTTTCTCAATTAATATGCAAAATAATTAAATTTTTTTCTGAATTACCAAAATATTTTAAAGTATTAAATAAGATTAATCAATGTAAAAATTAAAGGCAGGCACTTTTCCCACTATTTCATGTTTTGAAATAATCCAGTAAAACACTTTGACAGACACATTGAAACTGTATTTTTTCTTTTTGGGTCACACCCAGCGATGCTCAGGAGTTATTCCTGGCTCTGCACTCGGGAATTACTCCTGGCAGTGCTTGGGGGACCATATGGGATGCTGGGAATGGAACCTGGGTTGGCCGCGTGCAAGGCAAACGTGCTACCCACTGTGCTATCACTCCAGCCCCTGAAACTTTTTATAAACTGAGGTTAGGTTTGGTGGAAAAATCATGATATAGAAATTTGATGCTTTCATGAATACATGCCTTTAAAAGGTCTAGATATTTGGTTTATTTATAAACAAGTGTCCATGCTATTACTGACACACTTTGATGGTTGGGAAGACAAAGATAAAGCAAACCACAAATTTGAAGTAACTGGCATGCCACAGAGGCAGGGTGGCGCGGGGGATGGAGGTGGGAGGGATACTGGGACTCATGGTGGTGGAAAATGGGCACTGATGGAGGGATTGGTGTTTAATCATTGTACAATTGAAACCCAAGCACAAAAATTTCTAAATCTACAACTGTACCTCATGGTGTTTCACTAACAAAAATTTTAAAAAAATGTAAATGATGGAGAATGGGCACTTGTGGAGGGATGGGCACTGCATCATTGTATAACTGAAACCCAAGCACAAAAATTTGTAAGTCTACAAGTGTACCTCATGGTATTTCACTAATAAAAATTGGAAAAAAAAAGAATCAAAGGGGCAGACATAGAAAGATTGCATTCATCTGTGGAATATAAAGTAACAAAATAGGAGAATAACATCCAAGAATAGCCAAGATAAGTACCAGGAGGTTCACTCCATGGCTTGAAGGCCAGCCTCACATGCTAGGGGAAAAGGCAGCTCAGACAGAGAAGGGAGTAACAATAAAGGATGTTGGGAGGATTCTCCCAGGATAGGAGATGCATACTGAAAGTAGACTATAGACTGAACATGATAGCCATTCAATGCCTCTTTTGCAAACCAGAGCACCCAAAAGGAGAGAACAAAAGGGAATGTCCTGCCACAGAGGTGGGGTGGGGTGGGGTGGGGGGAAGGGGTGGGGGTTGGGATCATTGGTGGTGGAGAATGGGCACTGGTGGAGGGATGGATTCTCGATAATTGTATAACTGAAACCCAAGCAAAAAATTTGTAAGTCTACAACTGTACCTCGTGGTGTTTCACTAATACATTTTTTTAAAAAATGAAAAAAAAATAAAGTAACTGGCATGCACCTGAAGATGGAAAAGGCATATGAAAAGATGTTTATCATCACTAATTAGCAGAGAAATTCAAATTAATAATACTATGAGCTACATCTCCTTAGCAGTGATTCCTAAATGCAGACCCAGGAGTAATCCCTGAGCATAACTGGGTATGGCCCCAAAACACAAAACAAACAAAAAATAGCCTGAAAACTGGCACCACGTATGGTACCCGAAGGCCCCACAGGAGAAGTGACACCTGGCAAGGATTAAACTCAGAGTATCTCCAGGTTTACCCTGAAATCAAAACAAAAGTGAAACTCTGTGGAAACAATAAGTGCTGGCAAAGATGTGGCAATATTCACTTACTGCTGGTAGGAGTATTGATTAGGTTTTTCTCTTTAGAATTAGTTTGGAGGCCTCAAAACTTGGAAAGTAGGAATTGGAGAGATAGTACAGTGGGTAAGGTGCTTGCCTTCTACTCCACACTCAGATTTGACCCCAACATCACATAGGATTCCCTGAGACCGTCAGGAGTGATCTTTGAGCCCAAAGTCCGAAGTAAGCCTTGAACAATGTCAGGTGTAGTCCAGAAAGAAACAAACAAAAAATTAAGAAAAGAGCTTTCTTACTACCTGTAATTCACTTCTGGATAAGAACACAAAAAATCTTGACCCAGAAGAACATATAGGCACATCTAAATTAACTGCAGCATTATTTGTATCTGTCAAGATCTGGAAACAATCCTGGGGCCCCGAACTGATTAACGGATATAGAAATAGTATCATGTACACACAGTGGAATAGTACTCAGCTATGAGGAAAGATGAAATCGTGAAGTCTGCTATAATTAGGGCTTAACTGGAGGAAGTCCTGGTATGTGAAGTGGGAGGAAAAAGTCAAACACTAAATAATCTCACTCGTTTGTGGAGCATAAATAAACAAGACAGGATTAGATCACTCCCCTTAGGAACAAACCCTGAGCTCTGAGCAATAGAACAGGAAATGGAGATAGCCCAGAGGCACCAGGACAGACTGGGAGACACAGTGGGGGTCGCCATGTAGCAACACGGCAAGTGTGGGCGCCACTACTAAAATCAATTAAATACATAAGAAAGTGACTAGAATAGTCCAGTTTCATGAGGAGAATAACTACTACTTCTTTCCTTATACAATTATTTTAATAGGTTGAAAATATGTCTCAGTTTTCAAATTCTGCCCTGATTTTCTTTGTTGTCCTAAAATCATTGGATTTGTATTTATCTTCGATCATTTATTTCAAAAATAAAGTACACTTTCCAATGATTATGAATAACTCAAAGCAAACATTCATTGAACATATTTATTGAACAAAATAAAAATACCTGATTTCAAGTCTTTTTGAGACAGTCTAGTAAGAATTCCCTTTCCTTCCACTAGATAATGTAGTTTTGATAATTGGCATAGTTGTTTTTGCCTTTCTAGGGTGGGGGGCACACCTGGGCTTCTCGGTGTTTACTCTTGCCTCTGCATTCAGAGATCGCCCCGGTGGGGTTCAGGGGACCACCTGGGGTGCTGGAACCTGGTCCGGGTCCTGCTATGTGCGTGGCAAACACTCTCCTCCCTGTGCTCCTATCCAGCCCCCTGATTGGCAGAACATTTCTTTTTAACTTCTAGAGTTGAAATTCTTTCCCCACGTGTGTTCCAGCCTGTCTTATCATTAAAGTGCGCCCCTGAGAACTCCAGAGAACAGGTGCTGAAATCACAGGCAGGCCTTGTCTTCAGTATTACCTCCTGGAAGGTAATGCTGCAACAAACTGTTCTCTGTTCCTGTTTAAAGCACTTGCATTAAAAGAATTTGCAATGATTTTGGTATGTATCTCCCTTGCATTTTTATCTTCATCTTTGAGCTCATCTACTAAAGAGTGAAACAAAAGTGTAATCAATAATATTTGTACTTTTCCATGTGGCTTAAATATGAAAAGAACAGTTTATCATCTGCTGATTTCAGACAATGATATTGTTACATTATGTCTTTTCAAAGACAGCAAGCACAATGCATTCTGACAAAATATAGTATATTTTTAACATGAATGACTATAGCTGGTTAACTCCTAGATGGACAAAAGGAACTGTTTCTAGCACTTAGTGCCCCCGTAGTCTGAAGATGTGTGAGTTAAATGAACAATAAGTGTTCAGGAAATTGTAGTGAAGCAAGAAATAGAGATCAAGCCAATGAGTATGAGATTAATTTGAATTCAAATCACAGTAGTTTGGTCATTTGTTAATGGAATAATCTATAAATATGCTTGCATTTAAGTATTAGGTGTAATGTTTTGTGTTTGGTAAAGTATCAGTTTCAGCAGCCTTGACCTGAAAATGTAGGTGCATTCCTAATGGAAAGTTACCAGCATTCGACTTCTATAGAAATTAGCACATGAAATAAACTTATTTTTTTGTGTTTATGATTACCCTCTGACATTACAGTAATAGTACCATTGACCAAAAGAAAATTTGGTGATATAAAAATTCTGAATAGTTCAATATATGCTTCAAACATTAGCTAATAGTTTAATAACATCTTACAAGACAGTAAGTCCCAGATGTATACAAAGGATGCATAATTTTTTACTTATATCATTAAGTACGCTAAGTTAAATTTTCCCATATTCTTTCAAATTAAATTTGTTAAAATAGAAACACTGAATACTTTTGCTAAAACTTTATCTAATTTCAATAGTTCAATAAAGCAGTTCATATCAGAAATGCTAGATTTTTTTTTCTTTCACTCAAAAAAATAAATTTTTGGAAATTCTTCAGTAAAGGTGAAATAATTGACAAAACTTAATGTTACAATAAATTAACATATATATTTGTTTTTGAGATGATAACAAAAATAAAACTTTAGTGGGACAGAGTACATGTAAAAATATTCTGACTATATAGAAAGAGTAAGAAAGTGAAATATATGTTAGATACAGTGTACACATAATTTTTAGTTGTTCGGTTTTACATAAAACCTGACAATAGTCATGATTTCCTTCTGGATCTGCACTTGGGTCGCTCTAATATTTGTGCTCAGGGATCACTTAGGGCTGGCTTGGGGACCCATATGGGCTGTCAGTGATAGAACCCAGAACAGTTGCATGCAAGGCAAGCAACTTACCTACTGATCTCTCTGATCCCCTATTTTGAATCTATAAACATTAAAACTCATGGTCCTTTATAATATAACAGCAACATAAGCAAACTGCAGTACAGAATTATTAAAAGTGGTTGATTTCATAAGTGCTGTGGAAGACTATTGAGTAGACTTAAAAACCATAGACTTTTTATCCTCTATGATAATATGTGTTCTTTATGGAAAAAGTTAATGTAAAGATAATTAAGTAATTTTGCATAAAAACATGATAATTCCATACTGGAATAAACAAATGGGTCAAGAAAAAGTATCATTGACTGTAGTTGGTACAAATACATCCAAGTATCTGAAAAATCATGCAATTTTTTTACCAATATAAATTTTGATCAATTTCAAGTCAGTTAAAATATGCAATTTTAATGTTTAGGTATTTAAAAAAAGTTTTAGTATCAGTTTCAATGTTCATGAATATAAAATTTTGTAAATGATTTTGTTTTCACATAATTTAAATATTAAAAAATTTAACTCCCAGATTAGACATACTTCTACGGGTATAATTTGATAAACATAGAGCATTTGACTCAAAATTATAGTTCTTTTAAATAACTTCTGCTGAGCCAACATGAAATAAATTTAATAAAAGCCACTGTATTGCTATCACAATGATTTCTATTTCTAAGAAAAATTGGTGGTGGTATTTACTGGTTTAAGTGAAATGTGGTGGTGTTATAAATCATATATGAAATAGTCTTGACAGGGAAAAATAAAGTTGTAAGATATTTTATTCTTGTATTTTTACTGAATCAAACTCAATTTAAAATAGGGTGCTCCACAAAATCTTCAGTGACTAGAAGACCAGAAAGATCTGGATGGGGGAACCTGCAAGCTATGCAGACAAATGGGTGAGGGAAAGGAGGTCCGCTTGCAAAAATCAAGGCAGAAGGGTGTCAGTAACTTATAGTATAAAAGTAAGTCATATTCTCAAGGGAAAAATGTGTGGGTCCTTATTGTTAGTAAAAAAAGTGGTCAGAAAGGAATGCATTCGGGGTGCGAAAGTGCTGGTCCTTTTCATTCCTATGAATACAGCTGGGAACTTCTGAGAGGCAGTAAACTAAACAGACGTTGTCCTAAAATTAGCACACAGAACAATTAAGGTGTCAGTCACAAATTAAAGACTTTATATATGCTTGTCTAATTCTCAGAAAAATCCTGCAAAACAGACACATTGAAAATACTGCTAAATAACTGCAAATCTGTTTGCTAAGTAAGTAGATTTCAGGTATTTTCATCACAGGTTAAAAAAAAAGTAAGTATGTGAGATAGTATGTTACTTGATTATAGTAGCATTTTCTTTTTAGTGTCTTTTGTTTTGTTTTTGGCTTTGGAGCCTGCCATGCTGTGCTCCGGTTTACTTCTGGCTCTGTGCTCAGGGGTCACTCTTGGTTGACAATAGAATACAGTGTTGGATGGTATGGAATCTTAGTCAAACTCATGCAAGACAAGCCTCCTACCCATGGCATTGTCAATCCAGCCCAGATATAGAACACTTCAAAATGCCTACCTATGTCATATTATTATAGTGTACATCTTAAATACAAACAAATTTTATTTGAATAAGGATCTTTCATGTTTATTTATTTGTATTGACATTTAGGTAACAGGGTTGCAATTATGTTTTGCAATTATGCAATTTTTCATGGTCTTGAACAAAGTGACCTTGGCAGTCAAAAAAGTGTCCAAGATCCTCTATCTTTGTCTTAGTGCCACCCTACTCTGTTTCTACAACCCTTGCCCCTACTTATTGGTAATCTCTGTTTTGCAATCAGACATTTGACATTACTCAATAGTCTATTTCCTGTGTTTTTTGGTCTGCACAATCACAGATCATTTAAATCAATCTGACACTTTTCTCTGACTTATTTTACTTAACACGATGCCTTCCAGTTCCATACAAGGTAAATTTTGTTGCTGCTGGTGTTGTTTCTGTTGTTGCTGTGTATGTGTGTGGTTCTTAGCATTAATTTTCTAAACTACCTTTTAGATAACACAAAAGTTTTCTAGGAAGGAAATGTCCACTACTAATTGAGTTTGGTTCTTGGCTAAAGCTTCATGCAAAAGAATTTAATTGCTATTCATATTGGATCACACTGTATACTGATAATAGGGTGGTAGAAGAAATATGGAAGCCTGAAATTTAGGTAAACTAATATATCCAGGAATTCTGGGAAACTCAGAAAATATAAGAGATTAAGATGCTTTGCTTGACTACTTCCTGTTGGCGTCCTAATCAAGTTAGTTGCATTTGACTGCATGCAACAAAACAGCAAAACAGCATACAGTGAAATATAAGCACAGATCTGAAATTAAAAGAATCATGGGATTATGGTTAATACAAAGGACAATTCCAATGTGGATTGAAGAAACGTCTTATTTTTATTCTGTTACTGCACAGGGAAAAATAAAAGACACAGACCAAAATCAGTGAACAATTATAATATTCCCCTGCTACTTAAAAGATTCAGAGAAATTAGAAAACAGTTACCAAAAGGAAAATAGCTAAAACCTGGTAGAGATTAAATTAACCCAATTTTCAACAAATTCGATTAAACTTTAAGGTCTAATGTAATTGCTGCATTCTAACACTAACCTTATGACATACAATTGCTCTCAGATCTTTGGATATCTAGGTAAGATATTCTAATGGAATCACCCAAATAAATAAAATGAAGTCCAGTAAATCTAGAAGTTTGAGGTGCACCATTTGGAGTGAAAAATCAGAGAACCTAGGGAGTAACTGTTTTTAGAAAACTGCTCTTAGTATCAAGACAGATAGGTGAACAGATGGTGCAAGTAGAATTTTATACAAATAAACTCAGATTTTCTGTTTTATTTGTCTCAATTACTCAGTGACAATGTTAAAGCTTTTTAAAAGTATCTTATTTATTTTATGTATACTGGCAAAACCAAAGAGCTAGCAGCCAAGCACTGAGGGTAACATTTGCAACTCTGCCAGGTCAAAGACACTCTGTCCTTGAGCCAGGTTGAGAACCTTTTTTTCACAGTTAAATTAAATCTTTGCTTATAAATTTTTACTTTTAGATTCTTGAGATAATTTGCAATTTAATGAGAAATACATGGAAAATTTTATCATCTTCCCTCTGCTATCTTAATCCCCCTCTTCCATCCTAAACGTCAATATAATATTCCAAGACTTGACCAAGTACCCATAATTTCCCTTTTAAAGTTCCTAATAAAGCTGTCGTTTGTAACTAAGCATTAATTTCACATTAATAGTGGTTATAATTTAGTAAATATCTATAATTAAATAAATAGTAGCCAACAGATCCTACGGCAAGATCATGAATACATATTTTTCACATCCGAGGATGATTATTGAAATGCGGGAAAGTAAATAAGAGTTTTATGAATGTTTGATAATGATAATTGTAAGAGCAATTATGGTTATAAAGCTTATCCTTTGGGGAAGTTATATTTGATAATGCTTTACTTTACCCTAAAAGAAAAACTGGCAAGTAATTTTATTTTAAAGATAAGGGAATGGATATATATATGTGTGTGTGTGTGTGTGTGTGTGTGTGTGTGTGTGTGTGTATATGTATATATATAAAGAAAAAAAGAAAAATGGAAAATAAGACATAAAGATCCAGGTTTTTGCTTACTTGGATGTATGACTAAGACAGCAGGGAAGGGAATCTAGTTAGCTGTATTGGGAAGCTGATCAGATGGAAACAGCAACCGATTACATAAAAAGCTTGGCAGAGATTATAAGTATAAAACTCAATGGAGTATTTCACAGAAATTCTTAACACCAAAAGACCATTTATTGGGTGGACAGAGGAGCAAAGAAACTGGAAAGAGGTGAGATCCCACACATAAGTTTTTGTGGCACAGACGGCAGCATAGACTCATAAACGGGGATTAAAGCACATGTCTCTCAGTCACCCCATGGGCTTTGAGCTCTCCAGCCACACACAGCCTACATAGGGAGTTATTAACGTTCCTAGCAGTAAACCCCACAGTCTGAAACGTAAAGCAAAAACAAAAGAGCACTGGGGAACTACAAACCCAGAGGTTCACACATGCCCTCAGAGCGAGGATGAAGCATAGCTGTTGACCAAGCCCAACTAGTATAGAGAATAGTTCAAAGAGCTTTGCTACAAACAGCTGAAGAGACTTTCATGTAAGAGACACAGATTATATTGGAAAATTCAGCTCCACTTTCTGCTCCCCACAAGGGAGATATCTTTATATTTGTGAAACAGATTCAAAATCAAATCTGAAGAAAAAGCTTATAGGCAAACTATTGCCCAAAGGCAAATGGGGTGGCCATATTTAGAATAATCAACAAATTTAAATTAAATTCAAATTTAAAGTTAAATTTTAATTTTAATTCAAATAAAATGACTGTAAAATGATACAAGGGGCAGGGACAGTTGATACTTAATGATCAAGGGTTTTCTACCTCAAAAAAGAAATCATACTTTTAAATATATATCTGCCTAATGATTCATCACCAATTTATTTAAAGAAACTGCTACTAGACTTGAAAAAAATTGACAACACAGAGTAGTAAGAGATGTTAACACTCATCTCACCACTGAATAAACTAGGCAAACCTCCATAAGGAAGTAGTGGCACTACAGAAAGAAATAGAAGAGACAAAACTAATTGACATGTATAGGTCTCTTCATTTCCCAAAATAGAGTACACATTTCTCTACAATGAACATTGGACATTCTCCAAGTAGTACCACAAGCTATAATAAAAAAAGTTTCCATAAAATAACCAATATATAAACCATGTTAATTATTGTCTCAGACTACAATGCTTTGAAAGTAAAAGTCACAAACAGAAAACCTCACATACTTGGACACTAAACAAAATACTGACAATCAATTGGTTAAAGAATATATCAAAGAAAAATTAAACTTTCTGGCAGTAAATGAGAATGAAAACAGACTTTACCAGAACATGTGGGAATTTCATAGCAATGCAAGCATACATCTTAATGGCCCAAATAAATAACACGATATATGACATAGCTTATAGTAGTTTAAGCTATGAACCTAAGATAAGAATTAGACTAAAAGTTATAAAAATAGTAGCTTAAGCTATGAGCCTCACATAAGCATTAGACTAAAAGTTATAAAAAATGAACAATAGGAGCTGGAGCAATATTACAATGGGTAGGGTAATTGCCTTGCACATGGTCAACCCAGGTTCAATGCCCACCATCTCATATGGTCCCCTGAGAACCACCAAAAGTAATTTCTGAATGCAGAGCCAGGAGTAACCCCTGAGCTTTGCCAGGTGTGACCCAAAAGCCAAAAACAAAACAACAACAAAAAAGACAATAAAACAATAAAATGAAAATCAGGAGGAAAGCAAATATTGCCTAAAGTGAATTAAAAAAATAATAAACAAAACTGAAAAGGCATTATCTACTCTCACAAGAAAAAAAGGAGAGAAAACACCAATATCTGAATAAGAATTTAAAGGGGAGATGTTACAAAAGATTCAAATGATGGAGTTCAAATGATTTCTATTAAAATCTTTATGCCATGAAACAGGGGCACCTATGAACCAGACTTATTCTTAAAACTTTCTAAGTCAGGAGGAAACAGACCATCTTAACAGAAAAATTAATAGGAAGGCCCTCAAAATTTTAACAAAAATATCTTCCAAACAGAAGTTCAGGCCCATATGGACTTATAAAAGAATTCTAAACCTTCAAAGGAGACTTACAAATATTTCTCAGGCTCTTCCAGAAAGCTGAAGAAACATAAATACTAAAGAAGTTTCTACTAATAAAACGATATTACAATAAAACATTTTAGTACTGTCAATGTACTGCTGAATTCTAGTCATTAATATTTTATTGAGGTTCTATGTTAACTAGTGATATTGTCCTATAATTTATTTTACTGATGTCTCTGTCTGATTTTTTTCATCACAAAACTATGGCTAGGTTTGTGGTAACTATTTAACTCAATGATGAAAAACTAAAAGCTTTCCTCTAACATCAGAAACAAGACAAGAATACCACTCTAATCATTATTATTAAATATAGCATTGGAAGTCCTATCAATGGCGATTCAGCAAGCGATAGAAAGCTGATCCATATTAAAAAAAGAAGTCAAAATAGCATGTAGTAGAAAACCCTAAAGACTAAAAGAAAACAGGAGCAATAAACTTATACAGAAAAGTGGCAAGTTACGAAACCAACATAAGTGATCCATGACATTTCTAAGTGCAAACAATAAGAGATAAGAAAATATTCTATTATATTTGTGCCTCAAAAATCAAGCATCTTGGAATCAGTTTAACCAGAGGTAAAAGTCTAAGCCATTACTGAAAGAAATAGAAAACCCAATAAAATGGTAACACATATCCTGTTTATGGATCAGAAGAATTGACACTGAGTAAACACTATCTCTATTCTCTGTATTCATTCATTTTTCATCTTTCATTGCGATGCTTGCTTTTTTGTGCACTGTTGGTTTCCACTAGCCTCTTCTTGTGTGTTTCTTCTATGTATTTTTTTTCTAGATTACTATAAGGTTCACGTATAAGGCTCTAAGCTTATATTACATCTGGGAGCCTGGGGGTTGAGGGGCCCAGTCAGTGGTGCCCAGCCCTTAGTCCTGGTGCTGAGTTCAGGGATCACCCTTGGAAGGCTCAGGGACACATGTGGAGACTGACACGGGTCAGTCTTGTGCAATCCATCAATCCTTGTTGCAGTACTATATTACTAGTCCAATTATATACCATTTTAAATGGAAAATAAAGCTTGGTTTCACTTCGAGTCCCCAAAGTAATTGTTTTATCCTGCTATTTTCAAGTGAAATTTATTTAACTTTATTTGAATTTATTTAACTTTATACAAATTTCTCTAACTTTATAGAAGAATGTTTATTTTGCTGCTGGGTGAATGTTTATGAATGCAGTAGACTCTTGTCCACAAACCCTTTTCTCACTGTTATTTTATTATAGTGTTGATAAGAGTGTTCTTGGTTCAAAGTCATGTCATGCAACTTTTTGAATCTACCACACTATTCCTTTTGACTTGTAGATTTCTTGCTGAAGAACAGAAAAGAAACTTAGGCAAATAAATTCTGTTTTTACCCCACTGAATGGAAGAAAATATTTGCACATAATAGATCAGATCAAGAGTTGATATCCGAGATCAATATAGCACTCACAAAATTCAACAAAAAAATCAAACTACCCATGCATAAATGAGGTAAAGAGATGAAGAGACATTTTCCAAAAAAAAGACATAAAGATAGTCCACAGGCATAGTCAAAAAACTACTCATCATCAGTCATGATTAGACAAAATCAAATAAAAACAGCAATGAGATATCATCCCATTATCTTATGCTGGCACATATAAAAACGTCAGGAGACAGATACTGGGGGAGGGTTGTGGTGAGAACACTCATCCAATAGTGGTGGAAATGTTGTCAGGTACAGTCTTAATGGAAATCAGGTGAAGATCTATCCCTCAAATAGGAATATAGCCCTCACACAGATCATTGATATCACATCTTGGCATCTACCCCCAAATCACAAAAACTAATTTGAAAGGCTCTATGCACACCTATGTTCGTTCTGGCACATAGTATAATAGCCAAGGGTGGAAACAATACAACAAATGCCTAACTACAAATGAGTGGATGAAGAAACTGTACTGCAGATATACAAAATGTAGCACTATGGGGGTCAAAGAAAGAATGAAAACATAAAAATGTTAACAGCATGGATGGAACTAGAGGATACTGTATTGAAGTGAAGCCAATCAGAAAGAAAAAAATAGATACAGAATGATCTCTCTGACTCATGAGACTTAAAGATGTACAACAAAGTAGTTACCAAGACAAGATAATAGGAGAACTGATCCACACAATTGAGTTGGCAGCAGATGGGATGTTGAAAAGTAGGGGTGGGGCATCGGGGTCCTTGTCAGCAGGTAGGTGCACTGCTCATGGTGTGGTGTTTGGTTTATAGGCATGAGAAATTATTATTAACACCATTGTAAACTACAAAATTTCAATCAACACATTTTTTGAAAAGAAATCAGGTCTTGAGGCTGGAGAGATAGGGCATTTGCCTTACACATGGCTGACCCATGGTTCAATCCTCTGCATCCCATATGATCCCCTGAGCACTGCCAGGAGTAATTCCTGGGTGCAGAGTAAGGTGTAACCACTAAGCTTCGCTCAGTGTGACCCATAGAGTCAAGAAAAATTGTCAAAAACAAAAAACAGAGAAAGAAAAGAAAAAAAAAGAAATCAGGTCTTATGGGAAATTCAAAAATACTATCAAACAAATTCTGACCTAATTATCAGAGCATAGACTCCAAAAAAAAAAAAGCAGAATGCCACATTATTCTCAAAACTATACACAAAACCTTCAACAATATAAACTGTATAATGAGAAATTTAATAAGACAAATTTAATAAACTAAAAATCATACAAGGTATACTCTTGTATTATAATAATAGAATTTAAAGTAATGAAATACATTTGAGAAATTAAATGTAAAATAAAATTAAAAGTACTGAAAAATTAAACATGCTACTAATAACACAAAAATCAAAAGAAAAATCTCAAGGGGAAAAACTAATTGAATATGTAAATTAAGCACAAAAAATGGGAAAGTTGCTAAATATTTTAGATAAGATTATTGTTAAAAGCTTATTTTACAAAACAGTGACTATTTCTAATATAATTTAAAACTTTTGTTACTGTGTTTGGCATATCAAGTACATCATGGGTAGCTTGCCAGGCTTTGCCGTGTGGGCGAGATACTCTCAGTAGCTTACCAGGGTCTCCGAGAGGGGTGGAGGAATCAAACCCGGCTCTGTCAGGCTGGCTGCGTGCATGGCAAATGCCCTACTGCTATGCTATCGCTCCAGCCCATGTACTAGTAAAAATTACCATAATTGACAACTTTCAGAAAAGCAATGAAAATTAATCAAATGCCTCTTGGGATCAGAGACATACCACAATAGGCAAGACCCCTGCCTTGAACAAGGCTGATGAGGCCCTATTCTTGGTACTCCATAAGGTCTGCTGAGTCCCACCAAGAGTAATCCCTGAATGCAGAGTCACACATAAGTAAGCCCCGCGCACCACCAGTTTGTTGTCCACAAACAAAAACAAAAACTTCAAATATATAAATTTTGTAGAAAAAATATTTATTCTAGTTGGTAAACAGAGAAGGTGTTTTGCACATTGTGGGGGCATAAGTTCATGAGCAAGAAACATATACATAATGCTATCAAAAACATTATTTTAAAATAGTAAAGAAAAAATAAAAAATAAAATAATAAAGAGTAATATATAGATAATATATCACAAATGAAATAAAGGAATTGCTCCTTACTCTGAGACATGAAAGTATAGTTTTTTAAAGTAGTACAGTTCTATGTCTATGAATTTGACAAGTTACCTAAGAATTTTATTCTGGATATCCTACTTCATTGTTGTGTTTATGCAGTTCACATTCTTAAAAAATAAGACATTTATCAATGCTTGGAAATACATAAAATCATCATCCATACATACTAATGTTTGTGCAGATACTTTTAGATGATACATTTCCTATTGTGTAAGTCACCAACTTAGAGAAATTGAAGAAAAATGTAAGATATATTGGCATCATATCTAAAAGTAATTTCCAACTTTATAGAATAAGGGAAATATTAACAAGGGTATCAAACTCTATAATTTTTCAACTTTGTATAAACTGGAAATTATTCAAAAATATAAAATCTAAAGTTTAAAGGATTAAATTAGTAATACTTAGGAATTATTCAACTAACATGAAACTGGAGGAAGATTAAACTATAAGGATATTTATATCTTTAATTTTCTAATATTTCATGCTCAGAATTTTATTTTTTATTGTAAAAATATTTATTCTCTGTCATGATAGATTTCAGTATCTATAGATATTATACTTTTCCTCAAAACTGGAAGTGTGTGAAAAAGAATAAGCATCATGCCAGCTGAGTCTCTTTTTATCTATAAATTAAATGGTTTTTACTTACCACCAGATTTCTGTTTATATTTCAGTAGCTAAAACAGTTTCTAGCTAAGAGAATCTGTGAAAGTGATTTTAGAGTGGATATAGAAATAGACCAAAGATTAAAATTTCTGCTTACAGGACTATATATAAAATGTGGTTAACATATAGTTGTATAATTTTAAAATTATCACTTGTCTGATAACACTTATTCATGACATATTAACTGGCCCATATCATAGTTCCAGAACCTCTGCTTGCTGCTTTCGCATTCCAGGTGAAGCTAGCCTCTGGCTCACAGCAGCAGGCCCCGCCCTCTCTTCTGGCTTGACCTTAGCTGCCTCCATGGCTGACCTGAGTATATTAACCTACCCAGCATACACCATAGCTACCCAAGAGCACAGCTGCATATGCACATGCATAATCACCAAATTACACGCTCCTGTTCAGTAAAATCACACAAAGAAGGAAAAGAACTTAATTCTTCAGCATCATACAGTGGGTCTAACCACAGATACTCACCCTCAGCACAGAAAGAACACTCAAAAAGCCAATGAGAAAAACATGCAAAAGCCCACTAAATTTAATGAGTGCAGACAATATCCCTGGAGATACAAATATCAACAAACTCATTTAAACCTCAGGCAATAACTTAGGGACACCATAACGAGGATGATGAGCTCAATGACACTGTAGCACAGGGAGTCAGCAAAGCACACAAAAAAATGAATAACTACTATCATAAGAAATGACAGAAATAAAGAGCACGGTGGATGATATAGAAAACTTAACAGAAGCACTTAACAGCTGACAAACAAAAGCTGAGCAAAAGATCAAGTAGCTCCAACTTGAGAAGAGGAAACTGCTAGGGAACAACCAAAAGTGGAAATTAGCCTGGTAAGAAATGAACAGCATGAAGAGAAATATGGCATGGGTCCAAGAAGAACAAAACAGTAACAATCAGAGGGGGCAAAACAAAAAGGACAGTGGATAGGGCACTTGGTTTCCACATGACCAACTGGGTTTGATTCTGTACAGCTCTTATGGTCCCCATAACTGCAAGGAGTGCTTCTTTAGTTCAGAGCCAAGAGTAAGCCTGAGCCTGTCGGCTGTAACCCCAGCTCCCCAAAATATATACATATATATGTATATATATGATTTAAAGAAAATCTGTCAGTGAGACTTTTAGAGTCAGAAAAGGTTGAGGGATAAAAACAGAAACTTAACAAAATGAACTGCACTGTAGCACTGTCCTCCTGTTATTCATCGGTTTGCTCAAGCGGGCACCAGTAACGTCTCCATTGTAAGACTTGTTACAGTCTTGGCATATCGAATATGCCATGGGGAGCTTACCAGGCTCTCCGGTGCAGGCGGGGTACTATTGGTAGCTTGCTGGGCTCTCCAAGAGGGACAGTGGAATCAAACCCGGTTCAGCCATGTGCAAGGCAAACACCCTACCCATTGTGCTATCAATCCAGCACCTCACCAAAAATACTCTATCCAGCTAGAATATCATTCAGATTCGAAGGAAAATATAAAGCTTCATGGATAGGCAATAGCTTAGGGAATTCATACCCCTAAAATCAGTTTTGCAAGAAGTATTAAATGAGCTACTTTAAAAACAGGACAAACTTCCCAATATATGAAATGCTGTATGGCATTCACTAATAGTGTTTATTGTTGTCCACTATTAAATTACTGTGTCTGGCATATCGAATACTCTCGGTAGCTTGCCGGGCTCTCCCCCCAGACACAGTAACAACAAAGTCTCCAATGGAGACGTTACTGGGCCCACTCGAGCAAATCGACGATCAACGGGAGGGCCTTTACCTTTAACTTTTACCTTACTATTAAATTAAGAAAGGTATATTTACTCTTATCTTCCTAGATATTTTATACAGTGAACAGTAGATTAATGTCTAAGTTACCTTGATTGCTCTATGTCTGATCAATTTTCTTTATAGTCAGAGATTTTATTGAAATCTTTTACATATTAATGCAGAAACTTAAGCAGTATCTACAATATATTTTTTGTTATAAAACTAATATTGCCTTTATTAAGATAATACACTACTTTTACAGATCTCTTTATATTTTTCTATTTAAATTTTAATTCTATTCACACTTACAAAATTTTATTTAGGTTTTACTTATTTCATGGAAACTAAATATGTTAAAGTAATATGTTAAAGGTGTTTATATATAAGATTTAGAATAAATCATATTATGTTTCAGGAAAGAAAAGTATAAAAAGGGTACACAGACCTTGTTATAGGTAGATAAGAGCAAGAGAACTTACGGGAAAATATATGGGCGAGGGTTATAGCCATATAACCAAAACGCAGACTCAAAAACATTGAGAACTTGATATCTAAGTGGCAACCACTGGGACTTTGCAATGTCAGTCAAGTTGACAGATGTATCTATATTGTATCAGTGATTTGAATTACTTTACTTACGTAGGTTCATATGACAATCATCATCACAAATTCACTTTTATTGATTTATTTTCTGATAATTCCATTTGCAATTCCTTTAAGTTTTGTTGGAGCAAGTAATATTACATACATTTATTATATGTCTGCCAAGTAGGCAGAGCTGAAAGTGGGAGGGAACCTGGTGCATTGAGGGAGGGAGGGGACACTGATGGTGAGCCCGGCATCGGGACTCGGTATACCTGAAGCAACTCTATGAAGAATAACTTTGTAAATCACAATGTCTGAGTAGAAATCTAAAGATAGTACTTATACATGCACAATGATTTAAGTAATGAATAATACCCGCTCAAATTTCTTACTGTATTAATTTATGAGTGTATTATTGAATAAATGATTGACTAAATTAATTTGTTTTATAGTCCATGCTCACAAAAGGCATGAAATAAAACATTGGCTTTATTACAACTGTCACTGTCACTGTCCTCCCATTGTTCATCGATTTATTCAAGCGGTCTCCATTTTGACAATTGTTACTGTGTTTGGCATATCGAATACATCACAGGTAGCTTGCCAGGCTTTGCCGTGCGGGTGAGATACTCTTGGTAGCTTGCCGTGCTCTATGAGTGGGGTGGAGAAATCCAACTCGGGTTGGCGATGTTGGACGATTGCAAGGTCCAACAAATGCCCTACCTGCTGTGCTATCACTCCAGTCCTTTATTACAACATAATCCACAATTCAGAAAGACACAAGTATTTCAGAATACCTTGATTCTTAAAACATTGCTGACCTCTTGGCATGTAAATTTTATATTGTACCATGAAGAATTAGCTAGAAAGACTGTTTTCTTTACAAGTACTAGGACAACAAAAGAAAGCTAGGAAAAGCTTTAGTCCAAATTGTTGAAATAGTTTCTTATCATTCACCCATTACTGTTTTACACTAATTAAATGTGGCATGGAATTAGGCATACATAGAATACAAATAGGATAGGTAAGTCATGATAATAATAAAGTATGAATGACTATTAAGGAATACTCAACAAACAATCTGACAATCCTATCCGTGTTAAGTATATAAAATAATATACAAAAGAGAGATGAAAAACTGCGTAAAATTTATGACTATTATTTTAGGTATTAGAAGTTTAATGTGCTTGGCAAACCTTCCTGGCAGATGAATATTTGAAGATTAGTGACATAATTGTTTAACATCACTTGATCACTTGATCATTTGACATCCCATTACTCATCGATTTGCTCAAGCGGGAGCCAATAATGTCTCCATTCATTCCTGTCGCGTGCTAGTGTAGTCCAATGGTGTCTGCTCGTTCTAGGAACACAAAAAGCCTAAAACCGATTGTTCAGGGTATTGACAAAGAAGTCTGACCATTTCATAGTTGGGCGGCCATGCGATCTTTTGACATCCTGTGGAATCCAATTGGTGATGGCTCTAGTTCAATAGTAGTCTCCAAATTGCATTACATGTCCAGCCCATCTGATTTTTGATGCCTTGGCAAACGAGACAGCATCCCTGATTCTTGACCATCGACAGAGGTCAGAACTCCGGATTCTTTCTCTCATTTGAGTGAAGCATGATATTCCAAGCATAGCTCTTTTGATTCCTCTTTGGGAGACCCGAATGTTTAACATAGAAAAGTTAAAGATGAGATATAACTTTGACAATCTTAAATATATATATATATTATAAAGTAATATGTTAAAGGTGTTTATATATAATATTTAGAATAAATCATATTATGTTTCAGGAAAGAAAAGTATAAAAAGGGTACACAGACCTTGTTATAGGTAGATAAGAGCAAGAGAACTTAGGGGAAAATATATGGGCGAGGGGTATAGCCATATAACCAAAACGCAGACTCAAAAACATTGAGAACTTGATATCTAAGTGGCAACCACTGGGACTTTGCAATGTCAGTCAAATTGACAGATGGGAGGACAGGGCAGGAATGGGGGATCAGAGACTATGGGAACACTGATGAAGAAAAGCTGGTATTGGTGGCAGGATTGGTGTTGAAATATTATGTTCCTAAAACTATACTATAGCACTGTCCTCACGTTGTTCATCAGTTTGCTTGAGCAGCCACCGGTAACGTCGTCATTGTGAAACTTGTTACTGTTTTTGGCATATCGAATACACCACAGGGAGCTTGCCAGGCTCTGCTGAAAACTCTTGATCACTTGATCACTTGAAATCACTTTACTCATCGATTTGCTTGAGCGGGCGCCAGTAACGTCCCCATTCCTATCTGTCTCGTACTAATGTAGCCCAGTGGTGTCTGCTCGCTCCAGGAATACGAAGAGCCTCAAACCGACCGTTCAGGGTCTTGGCAAAGAAATGTGACCATATGGTAGGTGGGCATCCACGTAATCTTTTGACGTTCTGTGGAATCCCGTCAGTAATGGCTCTATTCCAGCAGCTGGCTACAAAAGGCAGTACATGTCCAGCCCATCTGATTTTCGATGCCTAGACAAAAGAGAGAGTGTCCCTGATTCTGGATCATTGAAGGAGGTGGAAACTCCAGATTCTTACTCTCACTTGAGTGAAATGTGATACTCCAAGCATAGGTCTTTCGATTCCTCTTTGGGAGACCTGAATAACATTCTCATTCTGTTGTCTTAGGGCTCAGGTTTCTGAGGCAGGAAAAACAGTGGAAATGAAGACATGTGCCCAGAGCCAGAGATTCTTCATCCTCTTAGCTATTTCTTCAAGGTTCTTGAAGGCGTTCCAAGCTGCTCTCTTCTTCCTGCACAACTCAGGTGCCAGGTCATTTGTCATGTTGAATTCTTGACCTAGGTACACATAACTGTTGCATTCGGAAATGTTTGTTCCATTGTGAGAGAGTGGAACATCAGGAACAAGACTGTTTCTCATAAACATTGTCTTCTTGAGATTCAGCTGTAGTCCAACCTTTCCACACTCAAGGTCAAAGTTGGCCAGCGTTCGTGCTACTTGGCGAATGTTTGGTGTTATTAGAACAATGACATCAGTGAAGTGGAGGAGGTGTAGTTGCTGACTGTCTATCTTCACTTCCATTCTTTCTCATTCCAGTCATTGCATGATGTTCTCCAGGGTGGCACTGAAGAATTTCGGTGAAATGGTATCACCCTGCCGAACCCCTCTCTTGACATGGATGATCACTTCCTTGTAGAATGGTGAGATTCTGGTAGTGAATCCATAATACAGCTCACAGAGGATCATGCTGTATTGAGTTGAAATGCCCTGTTTGGCTAGGGCTTCCATGACTGCTTCCATCTCAACAGAATCAAAGGCCTTCCTTAAATCAATGAACGTTAGACAGAGTGGCATCTTGAACTCCCGAGAAACCTCAATGAGCTTGGTGCCATCTGCATATGGTCGATCGTGCTGAATCCTTTTTGGAACTGGGCTTGCTCTCATGGTTGCCTTTATTCTAGTGTTCTGCCAATCCCATTCAGGATGACTCGAGTGAACAGCTTGTAGACAACAGATCACAATCAGATCCAGCAATAGTTGCCAATGTCATGGATGTCTACCTTCTTGTACAGTAGAACAGTCCTGCTAGTTTTCCATTGGGATAGAACCTTGCATTCAGACAGGTAATGTGTGAATAGCCGAGCTAGTGTATTGATGAGTACTGATGGCATATAATTAATAATATAATCTTCAGGTATATAATTTCAATGTACATACGCTGGTATAGGATGCATCTATCGAGGACCTGATGGTGCAAGCATGAAATATCAAGTACAACATAATTGATCTGATCAAGACAAGAAGGCATTAACCAAATCACACCATTTTCAACACTGGAGAAGAACTATTCCTCAGAACGTGCAATAAAAGAGGAGACAGTGGTGGTCTTGTCAACACGAACCTGGCCATGAGAATTGATTCACAATAAAAATTCTACAATTCACAATGTTGGGCATTTTAATGCCCAAGAACCCAAATCAGACAATTACACTTGAATAGATGTGGCTCACTGCTGACAGTTTCTATCTTTGTTGTCTATGCACCAACATCCAATTATAATGAAGAAAAAATTGCCAAGTTCTACATGGAGCCAGCCCAGCTAAGCCGGTTTGATTCCTCTTCCCCTCTCGCAGAGCCTGGCAAGCTACCATGAATACTTCGCCCGCATGGCAAAGCCTAGCAAGCTACAAGTGACGTATTCAATATGCTAAACACAGTAACAACAAGTCTCAAAATGGAGACGTTACTGGGCCACTCGAGTGAATTGATGAATGAGAGGACAGTGCTATAGTTGTGCTACACGGAGCTTGAAAAGTTCTATGAATAAGACCACACCTTCTGCAAGGTTATTTTCTGTGATTTTAATGCCAAGATAGGACCGAGAAGATCAGCCAAAGAACTCCACATCGGGATCCATGGCCTAGAATGGAATGAACAGAGTGAGAGACTGAGTTCATCAAGTCGACAATGACCATCCATGGTAACTCACAGTTCCAGAAGACCAAATCTAAATGTTGAACTAGGGAGTCTATGGTGGACAGTTCCACAATGAAATTGACCACATCATATTTAATCGGTGTGGTTTTGCCTGACCAATGTTGCTGTTCTCCCAAAATTCCATATGGGAATGGACCACCATCTCCTTTGTGCAAAATTCTATTTCATGGAGTGGGAAGAAAGGGTTACAAAGTTTAAGAAGAGAAGAACAACCATCAACTGTGAGCTCTTTGGCACTATTTTGCAAACACGGGAAGATGCCGTTGTTGACAACATTGATGAAGAATATGATCGAATGGTTCAGCACCTCCATGATTGTGCGAGGAATACCAAAAGATAGCCACAAAAAGACGTCTGTCTTTGAAAAATCTTGAGTTCATTCGCCAACGTGGCTTGGCGCAAGCCTCAGGAAACCGCAATCAAACTTCTGAACTCGCAGAGCAGTGTAGAGAAGCAATAAAGGAAGATCTCAAAGAGAGAAGAGCAGCAGTGCTGGCAGATGCGGCAGAAGCTGGGTAAAGCATTTGCAACACCCGCCTGTCCTTCACCAACTATAAGACCAAGATGATTGTCCTCTAATGTCCTGATGGATCTCACACATATTCCAAAAGGGCAATGGAGAAGATTATCTATGACTTCTACTAGGATCTTTTCTATAGCCACATCCACCTGCCTACATACCAAATTCCACAGGATGGATATGTTCTTCACAACGTTATCCCTTCCAAAATCTGACACGCTATTTCATAGGTAAAGAAGCGAACAAGACACGACCAGACAAGGTCAGACCAGAGCACCTGAAGAACCAAAAACTCTACTATATAAAAAATATGATAAAGTTGCCACTCACTGCTACATGTAAGCCACCATAATATGGTATTCATTTATATACAAACTTTACAAGATTACTACTTCTATTTCATTTTTGTAATTGTAGAAAGAGAATCAATGAAGTTTTAGCTATTCATCCACTAGTCATTTTTTTAACAAAGGAACATTGAAGCAGGAGGCTTTGAGTGACAAGGAGAAAGCATTTTAGCGTCCAGACCCCACAGTAGGTTCCTGTTGCCGGTCCTCCCCAGGAGGGAAGGGGTGCCCTCCCTGCGCCTGCTCCCCCTAGGCGGCTCAGTGGCTGCCATCCACCAGAGGCCATTCGACAGTCAGGTTTGGACCCTCAGTGACGAGACACATGGGGCCTCACGGGATGGGGATGGAGTTGGCCCTTTCCTCCCCACCTCAACGAGACCCCGAGTTGCCGCCCATGGCCCATGAACGACCTTTCTGGCTCCTGATCAAGCTGCTTAATGGCCAAGATCCAAGAGACTCAGGAACAAATCTCAGAATCCAATAGGTTTGGGCAGAAATCCCTCAAGATGTAATTGTTAAAATTTTGGAATTTCAAAACTGCGTGGCCACTACTGCAGCCACACGACATCGTATGTTATTCATAACCAGCAATAGAAAACAAATTGTCTACGATTGCCTTTTCAGCAGATCTGAGTGTTGGGGTAAAATCCCAAATAATAATGATGGGTCTGGTGTCAAAATACTGAATGTAATCAAAGTAGAGAGAGTCATGTGGAAAACATCTATCCCACAGGTAGGGAGAGGGTACGGGATGGGGATATACTGGGGTTTTTGGTAGTGAAGAATGGGCACTGATGAAGGTACGGGTGTTTCATTGTATGACCGAAACTTGAACCCGAAAGCTTTGTAACTGCTCTCACGGTGATTCAATAAATAAAATTATAAAAAATTAAAAAAAAACAGCAAGGTGGAGTTCATGCCCAATTCAATCAGCTAATCAGTGGCTGAATAAATAGCAGTACTCCTACATAAAAAAATAAGAAGAAAGCATTTTAGATTCTCAACCAAGAAGTAGAACAAAATGCTTATTGGATAAAGGATCAAAATCTTTTCCTGTATCTGAAATTTGAAAAGTATTGACAAATATTGACTGATGGAATAGTGGAAAATGTGAGTATTGGTAAACATGTATTCCAAAAGGTGATTTTTGGGATTGACTGGAAGTGTAAATTTTAATACATATTACAGATTTGATTACAAAAATTGATTAATCCGATGGTACATGATCTATAGACAAAAAAAGAAAATGTTTTGTGTTAGCAGGAATGAAAAGTTTGGGGAAAGTAAAGGCATCACCGAATGTCAGCGACTTAACAAGTCAATCATACTGCATGCTGATTTAAAAATACCCTCTCAAGTAAAACAATTATCAATGAAAATTAATGCATAATTTATGGTGGATATATTCTTTATTTTTGCATACCTGAATATATTAACTACGGATATAGCAAAAGAAAGTCTTGGTGATTGCTGTAGTATCAAACAGTCTGTTGTATAAACAAAATAAATGATTTCTTATCACAGCCATTAAGAGAGTCATGGGCTCTAAGTTATGATAGGTGTGCATTACAGTAATTTTAGGTAAGAGTGGATAGATAATATTCTAAGTGTTTCTCATGTGTCTTATTTACCATTCTGGGTTATTTTGAATGTCTTCACAGCATCCACAGATTTAGACACTAATCTTTTTATTTGGTTGTTTGTACGGGGCCTCTCAAGTGGTGCTCAGCTAATTCCTAGTGACCCTTTGCTAGCGAGGCTAGTAGTCCAGTGCTAGAGCCAGAGTATGAGGTGTTGTTCAGACCCTGCAGTGTCATGAGCCACCAGAGACACCCTGGAAGTACCCTGACTTCCAGAACTATATCTAGCAATACCTGTGGATTCGGGAGGTATCTGTGATGGTGGGAAAGAGCTCAGGTCAGGTGCCCGCTAGCAATGGGTTTCAATACATTTATTACATAATATAGCTCATCAAATACAAGTTTTTATATTTTAGACACACCTGGTGATTCTCAGGGATTACTTCTGGATCTGTGCTCAGGGATCACCCCTCCTGGGGCTCTGGGGACCATATGGAGTGCTTAGGATCAAACCCAAGTTGGCCACATGCAATGCAAGTGCCTTGCTCAGTGTACTCTTTTTCAGGTTTCTCAAATTCTAATCTTAAATACATTTACAGATGAGGAAACTTATTCTGACAAGTGTGGAATAATGCACACACCATAAAATCTTGAATGTGGCAGTGCCTTCATTCTCACTTAGATCTGATGGGATCTGATAATATTATAATAACATACTCTTAATTACTAGAACATGTAGACAGATAGGTCCTTTGATGGGAACTCAATCATAATTTTAAGGTGAGATCAAAAAGCATATATCAAGATATAGGCTTCCCTGAGTATAAGAATAGCAAGTTTAAAGAGGAGAGAGAAATGAAAATGTAATAGAATTGAATTAGCATTTAGAATTTCAGGGGCTTTAAAAACCATCTGTTTTAAACTACATTTAAAAGAAATAAAACTCTATACCAAATATATTCTCAGAACATATCCTCAGTTTGAACCCCTTTAGTCATGAAACTCCCATTTGACCAGCAAACTTAATCTTTGCTTAGTCATTTCTCATTTTTGGTTTTAATTACGCCCTGAGCAAGAATAAAACTACCTCCAATTCATAGTTTTATATTTGTTTTTAAAGATTTATTATCCTTAATAAATCAGCATTTACACATATTTTAAGTTGCAATTGACAACAATCAACTCTGTTTCCCTCTTTTTAAGATTTAAATCAATAATCATTTCACTTAAAGCATCATTAAATTTACTAAATTAACTAAGTAAATAGGTGGAACCAATGTAACAGATAACTAATTTCACAAACAGCTCTTTGATAGCTTCAATCATTCATGTAAACCTATGAAACCATCAGATTTTACCTATCTGTTCAAATGAAAGCTAAACATATTATATCCATTCTTCCCAGATCCAATGATCTATTTTTTTCTCTATTTCATCCATGATTTAATCAAGGTCAATGGAAGCATGATTCATTCTGAGGTGTCTGCCTTCAAATTCTAACTTTTAGCCCCCAACTCTGTTGGAATCAAAAGTAGGTAGGCACTGCCATTTTAATAAATGTGAGGGCCGGGGCTGGAGCGACAGCACAGCAGCTAAGGTTTGTTTCCCAGCATTCCATGTGGTCCACTGAGCACTGCCAGGAGTAATTCCTGAGTGAATAGCCAGGATTAACCCCTGTGCATCGCCGGGTGTGACCCAAAAAGCAAAAAAAAAAAAAACCCAAAACTGAGGACCAAAGTGTAAGTGTAACAGAATAGTTTCAAACTCATAAACCACTAAACCACAAAGCCCACAGGAATAGTCTGTGTTTAGTGAAGTGCTGTTTCTGATTAAGAATACTTGGGCTTTTGTCTAAGATTCACAGTTCAAGTAAGATAACAGGTGATGCTCATATTGCTGGCTCATGTGTCTTATTGTGAGAAAGGAAGTTTAACTGGAGTTGAGACAGAGAGCTGGTCAAAGGCCAATATGGTTTGTGTCCTTCAGTGTTTGATCTCCCATATGAAATGGTACAGGCAAGAAAAGAATGGAATGGCATATTCAAATTATTGAAGGAAAGAAACTTTCAACCATTCTATCCAGAACATCTTTCACTTAGATGGGAGTGAGGGATAGAAACATTCTGAGATAAACAAGAACTGGCAACATATCTTTTTCTTCTTTCCTTCCATAGTCCTGTATTGCTCTGCATTTGGGTTTGTGATTTAGGTATGTAAGAGTCCCTGGGATCTAGCTCTTGATGTTGTTAGAAACCTCATCTTCTACTACTTGCCTTCAACACTTGAACACAATCCAAAATTCATTCAATGACAATTACATATTATCATTAAAAATTTTATACAAATCACATCCTACAGATGAGTAAAATTCAGTGAGATTAACTGATCTGCTCATTGAGTGATGCCATCACAATAAAACATTAGCTCATGTAAATCTATGTGACTTCAAATCCTAGCATCTAAATTACCCATATAAAATTGTAAAGAAGCACTAGATAGGTAAAAATGCCATAAATGTAATATAAAAAGTCATCCTAATTGTCATTTAACCATTTACATATAACACTGGAATAAATTATAAAATAATTGTCATCCGAATTGTAATTATGAATTATATTCTATTCTGAGTAATTCAAATATTTTATTTTTATAACATTAGCTAAAACTTTTATTGAACTATCATGACACCAATTACAGATTACATTTAATTTAAGGTTATTAAATTGAAAATAGTGTTTGCCAAAACATCTAAATGAAAAGAGCACTGAATCCCAGTTCAAACGTCTGCTCTACTCTTAGTTTGTGACAAGAGATAACTTCTGTTGATCTCTTCATATGTAGAATTAGGATAATTCTGTAGGTTACACATAGCTATGAGGGTTAAACTAGATACAGGAAATAAATAGCTAGTGGTAAATTGGCAAGAAGAAAGACTTAAGTCTTAACATGAGCTACATGTTTGTGTTAATCATGTTTGTTCCTTTCCCCTCTTTTTACTCCTACAATGCAATATAAATAATATCTTCTTTCCCAAAATTACCAAATATGTGATTCCAAAGTATAAAAACTTTTGAAAGAAATGTATCAGATGAAAATGCTGCTGATTGATATTTGGAAACCAATATTTTGCGTTTACTTACAGCATCTTTTCTTTTTAACAAATATTATAGATTGGGACTAGAGCGATAGCACAGTGGGTAGGGCGTTTGCCTTGCACACGGCAGACCCAGGTTCCATTCCCAGCGTCCCATAGGGCCCCCTAGCACCGCCAGGGGTAATTTCTGAGTGCATGAACCAGGAGTAACCCCTGTGCATCGCTGGGTGTGACCCCCCAAAACACACACACACACACACAAACAAATATGACAGGTAATCGATCAGGATGGTGATCTCTAGAAAGAGCATCTATCAGTCTGAATTGCAGGGTGAACTGGCAGAATCATAACTTCGAAATAATTAAAAGTATTCATTCAAATAGTGTCTTTCTTTTATGCTTAGATATTTATCTGACATTTTCTCAAATTTAATTAAGAAACTAAGTAAAAATTAACCATATTTGATGTCAATGATAAGACATAAGATTAGAGGAAAAAATATTGTACAGTGTGCACTAATGTAAATTTAATAGTCAGTCAATATTTAGATAGCTTTAATGAGATCACAGGCAGTAATATTTAAAAATTCTAGTTTAAGGCCTTCCGGTCGCCGTTGGGACCGGCCGCCTGGGGGTTGAGGAGACACTGGGGGCCCTCAACGGGCGCCGGGCCCGGAGGACCCTCGTGGTTCTGGAGACAGGAGCCCGCTGCCTTCGCGCCAGAGACTTCCTGGCGCCGCGACGCACTCCAGGCCCGCCTCGGAGATGCACGGGTGCCTGAGCTGGTGGTTCGCGCGCTCGCCGGCCCCATAGGGCCCCTGCGTGGCCCCGGGCTGCGCTGAGCGCCGACGCCCGCCGGGCTGGAGCTCCGGCTGCAGCGGACCGCGTCTTCGAGCGCGTTCTGGGCGCCTTGGCCGCCTACGCCGCGCCCGCCGCGCCCGCGCGTGGTCCTGCACCGCCCGGAGCTGCGCGACGCCCGGGAGCGTTCCGCATGAGCCAGGTGCGGGCAGTGCTTGTGGTCGACCGCCGGGCGAGAGTCCTGCAAACTCATGGGGTGAGCATGCGCCAAGTGCCTGCCGTGCAAGACCCTCACCTGTTGGCCTTCCTGCAGCAAACTCGGGGTGGACTGGCCGACCGCCTCGCTGGGCGCGACCCCGGCGTTCTGAGGTACCGCGCCCTCGCAGAGCTTATTCCTGCAGGTGACGTGGATGTCTGCCTCTTGGAGCCCTGGGCAGAATGTGCCT
Organism: Sorex fumeus; assembly: GCF_029834395.1. NCBI lineage: Eukaryota > Metazoa > Chordata > Mammalia > Eulipotyphla > Soricidae > Sorex > Sorex fumeus. The sequence continues at coordinate 1,954,848 of NW_026606083.1, forward strand.
GAGGGGCTGGTGGAAGAACGCGGCCGTGCGGCGGGCTAAGACCCCCAACTCGAACGACTGTCTAGTGACTGAGGAGCTGCTCTCAGTGCTGGATGAACTTCAGGAGGCTGTGCAATACTAGCTCTCCAAGACTGGCTGCACCCCCAGACGCTGATGCAGAAGACTGTATGGTTGTGCACGTGGTGAGCTGCGAGGAAGAGTTCCAGCAGCAAAAGCTGAACCTGCTTTGGTGGAAGTTAGATGACAAGGCTCCTTTCAGACAGAAGCACCTGGTCTGTGGCCCAGTGAAAGGAATAGGTGCCCATGGCACCCTCACTGCCCAGGAGTACTATGAGCTCTGGCACACCCAGGTTTGTAAGGCATCAGCGCTGAGGCACAGTATGAATCTGGTACAAGACCCTGCCTGGACAGATATCTTCAGGGTTCTCTCTGTGCCAGCCAGCAAATTTGAGATGCTCGGCACAGCTCCACAGAGTCAGCTCATTCTGGCCAATGACAGCATTTCCACCAGACACCAAGAGTGGTAGCTTTTTCATGTATAATTGTGCCCGCCTTTCCACACCCTTTGAGAGTTACAAGCACAGCATGGAACAAGATCTGTACCTTGCTTTTCCACCTATAAGCAATCTGGATTTCTCACTGCTACACGATAAGGATGAGTGGTTATTGCTCTTCAACAACCTGCTGAGCCAGACAGCTCCCCTGGTCAGCACAGCCCCCGGGCTCCACATCACTGCGCACAGAGATGGTGTGCAAATTCCTGGTGTAACTCAGCATGGGGTTCAACTCCTTCTACAACCGTGTACACGTCCTAGGGGAGCCGTGACCAAACCTGTTTGGTCAAATGTTTGCCCGTCTACAACTCCTGTGGGTTGTGTGGTGCTCTACACTGGCCTGGCCATTCTAGGCCTCCCTCCACTGAGCCACATCTGAAGCCAAAGAGGACACGAAAACTGGGAATGTTCACAAAGTTCTTTTTTTTTAGGAAAAAAAAAACCACAAATTTTGCTGCCCCAAATAAATTGCCTTTGTTACTGAAGCACTGTAGCACTGTCCTCCCATTGTTTATTGATTTGCTCGAGCGGGCCCAGTAACATCTCCATTGTGAAACTTGTTGTTACTGTGTTTGACATATCAAATATGTCACGGGTTGCTAGCCAGGCTTTGCCCCGCGGGCAAGATACTCTTAATAGCTTGCCGGGCTCTCCGAGAGGGGCGAAGGAATCAAACTCGGCTGCTATCACTTCAGCTCCATGTTACAGGAAAAAAATTCTATTTTGAAAGCATATAATAAAATGCTTTAACACATAGAAATGCTTCAAAACCCTCTGAACCATATTTTCCAAATTACCAATAAGTGCTAATACAGAATCACATAGATTCGTTCGAAGTACATATTTTCCATTATAATGCAAAAAACACAGCTTTTATTGACTTGGATTTTAGATAAAGTATTATAGATACAATGTCATGAATTAAATATTACAAAATATTATAAAACATAGTATTCACGGAATAATAACTTTAAGAAGTTGCAACCTCTATGCTTTAAATATGAAATCAAATGTAATATATACAGTTAGATTGAAAAGACTATTAAAATCATTATCTCTATTTTCTTTATATAAAGATTAGATGTCAAAAACTTTCAAATACTTAGAGAAAAACAACATACTCAAAAGAAACTAAAATCACTGAAAATTGATATATTTTATTCTTATAAAGTAGACATTAAAATGTTTTGCAAGGATATAAGGAGGCTTTGTATGTACTTTCAATTAAAAAGGCATTTCAATATTTTTTGTTTTTTTAGACCACGGACAGCATTGCTCAGAGCTTACTCCCAGTGTTCTGCTCAGGGATCACTCTGGGTGGTTTGACCATCTGGCTCATATGATATTGAACCTGGGTTAGCTGTGTACAAGCCGTGTGCCCCATCTACTGCACTGTCACTCTATCTCCAGTAATAATTACTTTAAAAAATTAAACTATATTTTATAAATTTGTATTTAATATGATTAAAAATCACGGTCATGGTCGGTCCTCCCGTTGTTCATCGATTTGCTAGAGTGGGCCCAGTAACGTCTCCATCGTGAGACTTGTTGTTACTGTGTTTGGCATATCGAATACATCACAGGTAGCTTGCTAGGCTCTGCCATGCAGGCGAGATACTCTCGGTAGCTTGCCGGGCTCTCCGAGAGGGGCAGAGGAATCGAACTCGGGTCGGCCATGTTGGCTGCTTGTAAGGCAAATGCCCTACCACTGTGCTATAATTTAGATAGAGCCCGGCAAGCTACCGAGAGTATTCGATATGCCAGACACAGTAACAACAAAGTCTCCAATGGAGACGTTACTGGGCCCGCTCGAGCAAATCGACGATCAACGGGAGGGCCTTTACTTACTTTACTTACTTTCACTTACAATTAATGCACAATATTAATAAATATATGCAATATAAATATTGCTCTTTGGAAATTCTATATATTTTTCAGATTGTAAAGTAATCTGAAGATAAAATGGACAAAAACTATCTACTCTGAAAAGTTGGGTATTGGAACATTGTATAACTAAAACCCCCCTATGAACAACTTTGTAACTGTGTATCTCACACTGATTCAATAAAAAGAGGAAAAAAAACTATTTACTCAATTTGTCTTACTTTATTTCACTGACAAAAATCTAATAAGGTATGTGTTTTAGGAAATGAGCACTGGAATTTAAATGAAATTGTAAAAAGCACAGAGCAAGAAACTATGGAAATCAGAAATAATATCTAGGCACATATGTTGCCCGAGACAATATGCTGCCAAGCAAATGTGGTGCCCAAACTCTTGAGATGGGACTTTCGCATGTGATGCTGGATAAGACTGGATATGCACCCTCTCTGCTCTAGAGAAACCTCTGTTCTCTACTGACGACATTATTCTCATTCCTCGTCTCTCTCCCTCTGTTTCTCTATCTCTCTGTCTCTGCCTGTCTCTGTCTCTGTCTCTCTGTCTCTGTCTCTCTCTCTGTCTCACTTCCACTCCCCCCCTCAAAATTCCCAAATAAAATCTGTTATACTCTGCCGCTTGTCTCCCCCTGAAGTCCTTCTCCGTAAGGGAAAGTAAGAAGAATGCAGCAGGCCCGGGGTGAGGCCTACCCTGCCTCTTTCGGGCAGGAGGCGAGGGTCCCAGGCCTAGGCATTGATTGATTGCTCTCATTATTCCTGGAGTGGTGGAGGTGGGCAGAGGGCAAAAGGCGACTTCCTTTCTTGAGGCTGCCACCACTGCTCTCTTCCCTCTTCACATAAGTCACCTGGGACAGCACGTCATCATTAGGTGGAAACCAGGAAGGGATGAAGATGCAGCGAAGAATTTAAAGGAACAGTGAAAATATTCTGTGAAGATGCGCTCTTTGGGAAAAGTGTCTAGTGGCAAGGCTGCACTAGTTAGCCAGTGAGTGAATGTGGGGTCTCCGTGACGTGACGAGATACCCCCATCCTCCCTTTTGTCTCCTAGGCCACAGACCACAGTGGGAGGTGCAAAGAAGAAGCTCACTGTTGAAAGAAAGTTAAGATTCTGGTGGGCTCTGGCATAAAATCAACCCCCTGGCCAGGCCTCCTTCTCCAGTCTCTGCTCTCAGTGCAACAAAAGGAGTTGGCTAGAGATCTCCAGGAAGGAATTCAGATGTTAATGAGGCCAGCCTGAGGGCCCAGGTCTCTGGGAACTAAAGAAAGGCAGAAAAGATGCTGCAAGTTAGCTAGGCAGAAACTTCTCTCCCAAGCCAGACCTAAAATCTTCCAAGGCCACAGCACTCTAGCTGAGGCTCTGTGTGCAGCTGCAGTCGCGTCCCAGGGACTCTCAGGGATAGTGCAGAGGTCACTGAGAGAGACATTTTACGCGATGACTCCCTGTTTAGGAAGGGATTTTTAGGAAGTCCAGCCAGGACATGGGGTGTGTCTCCTCCTGAAACGAAAGGAACTTAAATCTCCTTGCAACAGAACTAGGAATTGAGTGACAAATAATGGGGAGTTACACCAGACGTAGAAGCCAGAATAGGTTAAGATCCCCCTCGGAGAAATCTTAGAGACACTGGAAAGGAGAATGCCAAAGACGACTCTGAAGCTTTTCCTCTCCAAAAGGTCGTTGACTCAGAAGTCTGAAGAATTAGGAGTTGTCTTGTGGTGGGATTGGTGTTGAAATATTATATACCTAAAACTCAATTATCAGTAACTTTGTAAATCACAATTTAATCTCTAATAATTGGAAAAAACAAAAGTGTGGAGAGTTAGACCTCAATTCCTAAACACTCCCATTTTTAGGATTTTTGGGAAGACCCTAGCAGTTTGACTCAAATATCCCTAGGAGAAATTGCACTCTAGCTCCATTCTCAGCCTTCCCCTCCAGGAGGGATGCAGGACATTTATTGTCTGTTAAGGTGTCAGCTACTAACAACAGACTGAACCAAAAAGGCCATTTTAAAACTCAGCCACTGCTACAAAGAACCACTTCAACTTTAGCGGTTTCTGAGAATGGAGAATTGTGTAGAAAATGTGGAAAATAACTGTAGTCAGTTTTTTTTTAACTGCACAGTCCATGAAAATATATGCTATTATTAAGATAACTTAATTTCATGTCAGCTTTGTTACCAGGTATCAAACCTAAAGGAAACTTTACCTACAAGTGTAAAATTCTTGCTGTTTCATAGTAATTTATGAGTTTTAACCTTGCAATATCTGATTTTTTCTAGAACCCAATATACCAAGGATAAAATTCTAAGGACAGTATGTTCTTGTTAATTTCTAATGTGGAACAAACGTTTTGTCAAGTTTAGTATGTGTTATAGGATCTATAATTGCGACTGCTTTTTAGACAGCAATAGAACAGATTTAATGCTTTTATTCAGAAATCTTTGCAAAAAAACTTTAATAACCAGTGTAGAGTAAATGTTTTTCACCCTAACTGAGACAATGATTAGCAATTCTATTCTAAATTGCTTGGGAGACCAAGCTGTACTAAATTCAGTAAGATAAGGGAGTTAGATCTGTGAGATGTGACTCTAAGGAGTATAGATATATATATATTTAAGTAAGAAAGGTAATGGGTAGAGATAAGATCATTGGGAAAAGAGAAAGGAATCCTCTTAAAGTGGATCTGATTAGTTCTGGAATGGAATGAAAAACGTTATAGGGCAGAATGAATGTAATAGAATGTGTAAAAGGTTTGAGGTTGTGTTTTAAGGAAAGAAACTATTATCAAACTGCATCGTTATAAGGAGCCCTTTAAATTGTCTGCAAAATTGTTCTAGTAATTTTGTGATCAAGTGTATGGCAAAATATACTAAAGAGATGGTCCAGACACATGTTATAATGCTCTTAGATAAATGGACACTTACAAAGTTACAGGAAATCAAGGTGGAACCTGGAAATTAACATGGAACTAAATGTACTCAACATAATATTGTTAAACTGTTTTACCTCTAAAAAATTTAACAGTGCTTCATTTGGTCACTGACCCACAGCAAATTAATATACTGCATCTTGTGAGTAAAGTGAAATACTCACTTTTTTCTTTTCTTGGTGACTTCAGTATGTTTTTGATGCTTCATGGCATTATGTTGGTTTGCACAAATACAGATAGGAAGTCTTTCCTCTTTGGAATAAGGTCTGTCCCTAATATGGACAGGAAATTCCAAAACCCAGATGTGGGACACCAAAGTCCTCTTCCATGGAAGCAAATTAAAGAGGGTGAGAACAGGAGCAGGTCAAGCAATGAGAAGTACTGTTTCAAGTAACCTACTAACCTCAGGGAGACGGTAGAGGCAAGCTGGCTCCAGGAAGAAATGGAAATCATTTCTGCAATGGAAAGCAAGGAACCCCCAGCTCTGCAGTGGCTGACCACAGCCTGGTGTCTGCAGACCCAGGAGAGCAGCAGGGGTGAGCTCCTTCCTGTCAGGACACTGCTCCTTGAAGCTGAGAGACCCAAGGCTCCCTCTGGCTCACTGAGCTCTTCAGGATGTTCATGGTGCTCTTCACATCTTCACACTAGCCAAGGCTGGGTAACTCTGACATAACAATTTATAAGTCTGAACACCCTTATTTATATACCACTTCTGTACCAATCTCCAGGACCATTCAGTAAATACTGGGTTATCCCAAATAGAGAGTTCTCCAATCTTGCTGTTTATTCAAAAGAATAAGCCAGGTTTATTAAGCCATCTGGTAAATTTAAAGTGAATGTTGAGAGAAAAACTGTTTCTGTAACTTGTCTTTTTTAGAAACCGTATTCTGGTTCTATAGAAGTGATTGAATAAATGTGTTTTAATGACTTGATTTAAGTTACCCCTTGGGTGATTCAGAGGGAACCTCGTTTACTGACTGCAGATAGTGGCCCAGTCTATAAAGGGACACAAAGTTGTACATGTGGCCATAATCACCAGGAGCAGAAGCAGAGGGCTACAGGGGAAGACAGACATGCTCCTCTAGGCCTGCTAATGGGCTGAGCGACCCCAAGTAAGCAGCTAGACTGATTCTAAGTATTCTTTCTTACTTCTATATGTGGGCTGAAGCGATATCACAGCGAGTAGGACATTTGCCTTGCACACGTCCAAACTGGGTTCAATTCCTCCGATCCTCTCAGAGAGCCCGGCAAGCTACGGATAGCATACCATCTGCACAGCAGAGCCTGGCAAGCTCCACATGGCATATCTGATACGCCAAAAGCAGTAACAACAAGTCTCACAATGGAGACCTTACTGGAGCCCGCCCAAGCAAATCGATGAACTAAGGGAGGACAGTGTTACAGTGCTACTTCTATATGCACATGCGGTTATCTGGAAGATTTTTAACAGCTGAAATTGTCTAATGAAGCATGGAAAATAAATTCCAAACTATTGGATAATGTACACCCTCAAAAAATAGCAGTTAGATACTACTATATGGCCCTTTAACTACAGCTTTCTTATTAGACTAAAAACTTCAGAACTTCCTGAGTTTATTGTTAACCTGGGACAAGCACATCAGGCAATTCAAGAATATGGGAATGATATTTTGCATTACCCAAATAAAGAATCGCCTCCAAAAAATAATTCAGCCTGGTAGTCTTACTGAAAACCCAGAAGACTGACCTCCCCTTCATATAAACTGCACCTGAATGAAAAAGTCCTCACCAAGTTACCCTGTTAATGCTCATTGTTACTTTCATTCTTACCATTATAGGAATAGGTTTAGTGCTATGTTCCTTCAGTTTTTGTTGCTTTAACTTTTGTCTTACCATACCAGATAGAGTGTTTTCTAAGCAACAAACGCTGTATTTTTACCAGGTCAGAGAGGGACTTTTTTTTTCCAGGGTCAGATAATTTCTAAGTGCCATTCCTCTACCTAATTGATCTGCTCTTCTTCTTCAGAAGTTGGAAATTTAAAAAATCAATTAATTCATTGCCTGGTCCCCATTAAAATTTAGGTAGCATGAGATTTCAACCTTTATGTAGGCAGAGCCTACAGTCCTTTTGTCAGTGTGAAGAAGTTCCAGAGACAGACTGTAGGATAACATTGGTATGTCCTTTCTGCCTGGCCACAGGGAGTTTAGCTTTACTGAGTAATACCCATCACAATGCTCCTGAGGCAACCCCATTCCTCTGTTTATTGGAATATAGCTCTAAATATTTTAGGATAACATTGGTTTGTTTTTCCTCCCTTGCCACAGGAATCCTAGGTTTATTTGGTTACAGCCATTTAAAGTGCTCCTGAGGCACTCCCATTCCTCTATGTTTATCAGTAACCACTTCTTCTGTGCTCTGCTTCCCCAACTGGTCTATCACCTCTATCCCCAATCAAACTCTTAACGTGTAAGGTCAGATCCTTCAAGGACACTTGATTTGTACTTGTAAGTGAAATATTGCTTTTCTCTTCCCCTATGTCCTTTGCATAGTTACTTTAGAGCAATGTCCTTTTTTGAATAGACACAGAAAGACAGTTTATGCTATGCTTTTGTAATTTGGGAGATAAATGACTCTGAATAATATTCACTCCTGGCCATCTGTTTTCTCCACTTAGGAGTCAGCTGCGGGGCCGGAGCAATAGCACAGCAGGTAGGGTGTTTGCCTTGCATGCAGTTGATCTGGGTTCAATACCAGACACCCCTAAGTCCCCCAAGCACCGCCAGGAGTAAGTCCTGAGTGCAGAGCCAGGAGTAACCCCTGAGCAACGCTGGGTGTGACCCAAAAAGCAAAAATAAAAGCCTCAGTTGCCCTCACTTCCTAGCACCCCCAAAGCAGGGTCCCGAAGAGGGATACGATGGACCCAGGGAAAGCTATGTGCTATCCTGGCATTGAAATGGACCAGGCCAAGCTCCATAATACTTAACTATAAGTTAAGAGCATGGTCATGGACAAATTATGTGGTGATTCAAAAAGTAACAACTAGATTAGGACTGTGCTAGGTTCAGGAAAGACTAATCTGGCCTGAGCACTGTAGTCTGAGATCTATTGTGAGATGTCACCAGGAAGCCATTCTATAAACTTAATGTATCTCTTACTGTGTCCATACAAAATGACTAATATTATTAAGAAGCACAATTAAGATGAATGTTTAAATAGTTGTTGGACTAAGGAAAGGAGAAATGCACCCCTAGATGGTATTTCGCCCTTAGGCAGGTCTTCTTGCTGTATGAGAGTTTTTCCTGAAAGAAGCTTCCCCTGAGGGAGGGACCTTATATCCATTGACTGTATGATGACACTCATGTCACCTTGCTACCCCAACCCCTTCATGACTGGGGAGAAAACTAATGCTGTGAGAGTAGGCAAGAGAGAATGAGGGAGCAGGATCCAGGAGAAGAAATGAAAGGGAATGGAGGGGAAGGAGAATCAAAGGAGAATGGAGACTAGATTGGACTAAACTGCAACTGATACCAACCAGCCTGGCCCTCATTTCCTCCTTCTTCCACCCTTTGCCATCAGCTATCCTTGGTGGGGGAAGCAGCCCAACATGACCAAACTCAGGTGGTGAGAGAGAACCATGGGATTTGTATTCATTTTTTGAATACACAACAGACGTTCACCTACTTTCTCCTTAAAGGTTTGAGCTGGCGAAATCTCCAGGGGAAATCTGAAGCAGGCAGGCAGGCAGGCAGGTAAACAAAGAAAGTTCCCACCATGGGAATGAATTCTTGGGAAGTAACAAAACCAATAGCCTCAGTGCTGCAAACATCTACCCAGTGAGCATAGGAACTAAGGTCTATAACCTTTACCTGTGTCCAACACAGACCCAGAGATGTCTGTAACCCCCTGAGAGAAGCTCTGATAGGAACAAAGGCCAAGAAAGAAAAACCAAAGAAGACCATCAACTATTCCTACTAATGCAGGAAAATCTACGGTCGAGTAAACAACCAGATAGATCAGAAAGTTCAATCCAATGTTTTTCTGCTTACTAGTGAATACTCGAACTCCATGATAAGGAGAGGGTCAGAAAAAAAGGCTGTAAAACCATCAGACAGGTTAAAAAATAAATAAATTTAAAACTTAAGACAGCCATACTTATATCAGAAATAAACTTCAAACTAAAAATCATAAAATATTTTATGGAAATCATATAATTATCAAAGGAAGCATATATCAAGAAATCTTAACACTCATCAACATGTGTGCAGCAAGTGAAGGAGAACAGGAATGCAGAATGAAAACATCAGATGGGAAGGAGAGCACTGACAGCGACACAGTGATCGCTGGAATCTCAATCTCACCCTCTTGTAACAGAGAATCAGGAGGAACCACAGGTATATGGGGGCAGGGGGAGAGGAAAGAGTTCCACCTAATAAGCATCTACAGGGCTTTCCATCCCCTGGATTCTCTTACAGAGTCTTGCCCAATGCACATGGATCATCCTCTAAGACTGACCACAGACTGGCCCACAAAACAAACACATAAAAGGAAGAAAACGGAAATCCTTGCAGATCACAATATATTTATTATGAAAAATAAGAAACAGAAAACTGGGAAAATGCAAACACCTGAAACTTCAAAACACTCTACTAAATAGTCACTGAGGATCTCAAAGCAGGAATATAAGGATTCCTGCCTGGATGTAAATAAAAGTGACCAAATGAGATGTCAGAATTTATGACACAAGAAAAGTGGTACTAAGAGGAAACTTCATAGAATTATAGGCTTTCATCAGAAAATAAGAATAAAAGGGTAGAGTAATATACAGAAGGTAGGGCCCTTTCCTTGCAAGGGGTTGACCTGGGTTTGATCCCGATGTCCCATATATTTTCTCTGAACCCCCCAGAAATGATCTTTAAGCACAGATATTGAGCACCACTACAAGTGCCTTAACATCCCCAAATATTAATAGTTGCAAAGCTCAAATCTCAAAAAACTAAAAATAAAGCACCTCCCGCCCCCAGTATGCATGAGTAAAATAAGAGATCTAATTATAAGTCAATGATATAGAAATGAAAGAATACTTAGTAAAAATGAATGATGAAACCAAGATTTAGTATTTGGCAAATTTGAAAACTCACAGCTATACTTACAAAGAAGTTAAAGTTAAAATTCACATCACATCAGAAATGAAAGAAGATAACTTACAATACCTCAGGCATACAAAGTCACTGTCACTGTCCTCCCGTTATTCATTGATTTGTTTGAGCGGGCCCAGTAACGTCTCCATTGTGACAATTGTTACTGTGTTCTGGCATATCAAACACCTCACGGGTAGCTTGCCAGGCTTTGCCATGTGGGCTAGATACTCTTGGTAGCTTGCCAGGCTCTCTGAGAGGGGCAGAGGAATTGAACTCGGTCGGCCATGTTGGCCACTTGTAAGGCAAATGCCCTACCGGCTGTGCTATCGTACCAGTCCAGGCATACAAAGTATCATAAAAAATTACTATGAACAATTTTATGCCATTAAATTGAAAAATACGGAAAATACAGACATATTTCTAGAGTCATACAACTTCCCAAGTATAAGGCAGTTAACACAAATAGACCCATCCCATCAAGATAACACAAATAGACCCATCCCATTGAGAAAGTTGACACTGTAATCAGAATCCTCCACAAGAAGAGAAGCCTGAGCACATGTGGTCATGAGTGAGTTCCCCAAAACTTCAAAGAGGACCTAGTACTCATACTCTTTGAGGAAGTAGAAGAAATTAAGAATCCTCAAAAAATTCTATGAAATTAACATCACCTTGATGCCAAAACTTAACCTGGACAGTAATAAAACCAACATATCTTATGAACATATACATAACCATATTCAGTAAAATTCTGGCAAATAAAATATAATAACATATTAAACACATTATCTAGGGGAATGGTTTCAGTTCAGGGTAAAGGTAAAGGTAAAGGCCCTCCCGTTGATCGTCGATTTGCTCGAGCGGGCCCAGTAACGTCTCCATTGGAGACTTTGTTGTTACTGTGTCTGGCATATCCAATAGCTTGCCAGGCTCTCCGAGAGGGGCGGAGGAATCGAACTCGGGTCGGCCATGTTGGCCGCTTGTAAGGCGAACGCCCTACCCGCTGTGCTATCGCTCCAGCCCTTCAGTTCAGGGATGGTTCAATATTTGCAAATAAATTAATGTGATACATCACGTTAATAAAAGGAAAAGCAAAAACCATATAGTCACATTTATAAGTGCAGAGAAAATGGTGATTCAGGCATTACATATCCAGATTTTTGTCTTCAATACAAATTTATAGTGATAAAAAACCACATTGTCCTGGGGGAAAGGAAGACATCAATGAAATAGAATTGAGAATCAAAATATTAGGGACAAAAAAGAAATAAATAAATGGTACTAAATTAAACTAAAAAGCTTATTAACTGCAGGGGCTGGAGTGATAGCACAGCAGGTAGGGCATTTGCCTTGAATGCAGCTGATCCAGGTTTGATTCCCAGCATCCCATTTGGTCCCCGAGCACTGCCAGGAGTAATTCCTGAGTGCAGAGCCAGGAGTAACTCCTGAGCATTGCCAGTTGTGACCCCCCCCCCAAAAAAAGCTTATTAGTTGCAAAAGAAATGATGTAAAAATTAAAATTAGTTGGAATTGATTAGTTGAAGTTGATACCCAACTAATAAGAAGTAAATACTTTTGTATCACATATTAGAAAATTTTAATCACAAGATATATATATATATATATATATATATATATATATATAGCAGTCTCAAAGATTAAAAATAAACAAGCAAAAGAAAACTCCATTAAAAAAATGGGGAGATGAGATGAACAGACATTTCCTAAAAAATATGTAAAAGTGGCTAATAGGAACGTGAAGAAAGGTGCATCACCACTGGGAAATCAATCAAAATCAAAATGCCATTGAGATATAAATATCTCGCACCAGCAAGAATGCTCTATATGGAAGACACATAAAAAAATAAGTTCATTAGAAACAGAACTCCAATATTCCCCAACATGTGTTCCTGGAAATATATCCCAAGTACAAAAACACATTAATTTAAAAACGCATATCTATACTCAATGTTTGCCAGACACAGTAACAACAAAGTCTCCAATGGAGACGTTACTGGGCCCGCTCGAGCAAATCGACAATCAACGGGAGGGCCTTTCTTCTTTCTTCTTCTTCTATACTCAATGTTTATTGCTGCACTAGTTACAACAGTCAAGGCTTAGGAAAACCCAAGTGCCCAACAGATGAGCAGGTGAAAAATTGTGGTATGGAATACTGTCCAGCCATAAGAAGGATTTTTACATTTATTACAATTATAATTCATTATTTGCATATAGAAATACAACAGATTTCTGATGCATTAGCTTGCTGATTTTGTCACCTGCTACTTTTTTTTTAATGTAGTACTGCTATTTATTCAGCCACTGATTAGCTGATTGAATTGGGCATGAACTCCACGTTACTTTTTTTTCATAATTTTATCTATTTATTTTTCTTCTTATATTTATTTATTGAATCACTGTGGGAAAAGTTACTAAGCTTTCAGGTTTGAGTCTTGGTCATGCAATGATTAAACACCTTCCCCTTCACCAGTACTCATTTTTCACCACCAAGAACCCCAATATACCCCCCCTCCCACCCATCCCAATGCCTGTGAGGCAGATGATTTCCACTTAACTGTTCTCTGCATTGATTACATTCATTATTTTGACAAAAGATGCACCATTATTGTTTAGAATTTGCTCCCCCTCAACAATCAGAATTGCTTAAAAAGCATTGTGAAATACTTTTTCTCTATAGCTCGTTATGAGAATCGTATAATCTTGTGTGGCCGCAATAGCAGCCTTGTGATTTTGGATTTCTGCAAAGAGCCAGATAATTACGAGATTGGTTTCTGTGCGTCTGGAGTTATGGCTGTGCCAGAGAGTCGCTAGTGGGGGGAAACTCATGACCTTGGTAGGGCGTGAAGGACGAGTTGGTACCACCCCCCTTCCTATGGGACTGCAGTTGCCCCGTCAACGCTGGCTTATACCTGGCTTTTCGATAAGCTCTGAGGCAGTGGCCACCTTGCTGCCAGGCTGGAAAAAGGTGGAAGGAAGCAACACCCTTTCCCTCCTGGGGAGCCATGAAGCACTAGTTTAATGCATGGTCCATTCACTTTTCTGCCGCAAGCTGCCAGGCTTTGGATTAAGTCATTTTGCTCTGGAGCCATGGCCATAATGGAGGCCGCTTGTGGGGGCAGCTCGTGACCTCGGTAGGGCGTGAAGGATGAGCCGATACCACACCCCTTCCCATGAGACTGCAGTTGCCCAGTCAACGCCAGCTCATACCTGGCTTTCCAAGAAGCTCTGAGGCAGCAGACACCTTGTATGCGGTCCAGATGCATTTCTGCCAAAAGCCTCTGGGTTTCGAAATTTGTTTCTGAGTTTCTGGGATCATGGCAGTTAACTAACTTGATCAGGAGCCAGAGAGGCCTTTTGTAGGCGGCGACTTGGGGTTTCACTGGAATGGGGAGGAAAGGGCTGGTTCCACCCCCATCTGGTGAGGCCCCGCATGTCTCGTCACTGCAGGCCCAAACCTGACTGTCCAGTAGCCTCTGGAGGATGGTGGTGACTGGGCCGCCAAGGGGAACAGGCCAAGGCACGAAACCTATTCCCACCTGGAGTGGCCCAGCGCCAGTAACCTACTGCAGGAACAGGACGCATTTCTGCTAAAAGCCTTTGGGTTCCAAGATTCGTTTCTGAGATTCTGGGACCATGGCCATTAAACAGTTAGATCAGGAACCAGAGAGGCCATGCTTCCAATTATATAGCTGAGCCAGAGGTGGTTTGTGGGTGTGTCTCCCACATACCTAACTTTTGGCCGTTTACTTTCTTGGTAAATTTTGCAGCAGCAATTTTAGGGTATCTGAAAGTCTGAAGGTGCCATTAGGCTGCTTATGCACTCGCCTCACAGGTACAAATTGGCCTGCTGGCGGCATCATACCCCCTATCACCTGCTACTTTTCTGTATTGGTTGTTCCTAAGTGTCTATTTAATGGAGTACTAAAGGATTTCACTGTATGTCATCACACCCTAAGTAGAACGTGTTTAACTTCTTTTCTAATTTGGAGACCTTTTTCTTGACTGATTTCTATATAAAGATTTCCAAAACAATATTGAATACTAGTGGAGAAAGTGGACATCCTGTTTTCTGCCTGGTTTCAGAGGGAACGCTTTTAGTTTTCACCACTGAATATGACGCTGACTGGAGTTTGTTGAAAAGGGCCATGACTCTCATTAGGAAGTTTTCTTCTATTATATTCTGTTGAAGGATACTAAAAATCATGAGTGGATATTGAATCTTGTCTAAAGCTTTTTATTTATTGATAGATATTATTTTTATATGGTGTTGCAGTAGGCAACAAATCATAGAGAGAAGTATACAAATATATGCCTCCCAGAGAGCCCGGTAAGCTACTGAGAGTATCCCGACTTCACAGGCAGAGCCTGGCAAGCTCCCCTTGGCATATTCATATGACAAATACGGTAATGACAACAGGTCTCATTCCCCTGACCCTGACAGAGCCTCCAATCATTGGGAAAAGATGAGTAAGAAGAGGCTGCTAAAAATCTCAGGCTGGGAGGAATAGAGACGTTACTGGCACCTGCTTGAGTAATACAACGATCAACAGGATGAGAGTGATACAGTAATTGACATGGTGTATTACATTAATTTATTTAATATGTTGAAGCATCTTACATCCCTAATGAATTCCAGTTGATAAGGGTGTGTATTTCTTTTGATAAATTGTTCAGTTAGGCTTTTTGTGATTTTGTTGAGAATCTTTGTATTGAATTTTGTCAGGAATATCAGTCTATAATTTTGTCTTATAGTGCTCTCTCTGACTCCCTTATCTCTTAGAGTAACGCTGGTTTCATGGAACTTATTATGATTGATTATTGTTTTGACATTATTTTGAAAAAGATTTAAGGACTATTAGCAAAGTAAGTCTTCTTTGAAACTTTGGTATACCTCACAGGTAAATGCTTCTGACCTGAGCTTTTTGTTCTGGAAAGGTTCTAATTGCTTTTTGAATTTTCTTACTCAATTGATCAGTTCAAGTTTTCTACTTATTTCTGATTCAATTTTAGATGGTACAATTCAAAGAATTCATGCACTTTTATGTTGACCAGTTTAGAATGATGTATGCATAGGAAATTATAAATTACTATTTAAATAGATAGAAAAAGAAACCATAAAATAGAAAAATTATTTGACATTCACAAATTTGAAGAGACTATCATATCTCACAGATTACACTTCAATACCCATCAAAGTTCCAAAGATATTATTCAAGGACTTAGAAGAAACTTTACTAGAATCTATATGAAATCATAACCCCCCACAGCCACCACCACCACCAAAAAAAAAAGGAATCTATGAAAAAGTTTAGGGTATGCATCTCCTGACTTTAGATCATACTACAGAGCTTTGGCACTGAAGTGAATCTCTGCTTGCTGCCCTATGGCCCCAGCAGTTTCTTGTTGGCTAACCTTACAGAGCCGATTTTGGAATGGGAGGTAGTCTCCCTGGCCAAGGATTCCAGGAGCCCTCACCCCAATATGCACCCTGTAAAGGACCCAAACACAACTCCTTTCTGATCTTCTGCTTGTTGTTCCAGCATCCCAAAGAAGACAGAAAGCAATCATCGGTATCTTCCAGGGAGTAGTACAGAGGCACCACCAGCACAGCTCGACACTAGAACATGGAAACTTGCAGAAGCCCACCGAGCTCAGTGAATGGAAACAATATCACCAAGACACAAACAGCACCAGTAAATCATCAGTGTCTTTCGTGACACAATGATGTTCATTGAAGCATAGCCCAGGTAGTCAGCAAAGCACAGAACATATGAGAGTCTAAACAACAACAACAAAATCTACAACAGCCTGAAATCACAGAAATGTAAAACAGAGTTGGAGATATAAAAAGTGAATAGAAGATCTAAACAGCAGAATAATAGAATCTGGGTAAAGATAACTAAAATAACGATAATCACTTTTGACTACATAATATTAATGAGTTTTTGTGTGGAAAGGAAATTCAAACTGAAATAAAGACACCTTACGAAATTAGAGAAAATATTCACACATTGCCAGAAAAGGGTCAGTGTTCAAGTTATAGAAATAAACCATTAAGCTCAACAATAAAAATACAATATTCTCAACAAAAATTGCTGAGATGAGATGAATAGACCACCATGAGGTGTTGAGGTAGAGAGGGCCAGACACAAGCCTTGAGCATGTCTAAGTATTGCCTCCAAACCAAGAATAAATAAATATATAATTAAAAAGTTATCCTTCCTTTAAAATGGTGAATTTTAAAATAAACTCATATATGTGTACTGGAGCGATAGCACAGCGGCATGGCGTTTGCTTTGTGCACAGCCAGCCCGGCTGAACCAGGCTTGATTCCTCTGCCCCTCTCGGAGAGCCTGGCAAGCTACCGAGAGAGAGTATCTCGCCCACATGGCAAAGCCTGGCAAGCTACCCGTGATGTATTTGATATGCCAAACACAGTAAAAACAAGTCTCAAAATGGAGACGTTACTGGGCCCACTTGAGCAAATCAATGATCAAGGGGAGTACAGTGACAGTGACAGATGTGTACTATAGAATACTATAAGACAACAGAAGAAAAACCTTTCCATATATCCAGATTGTATGAATCTCGAGATAACTGTGCCAAAGAGACTGATTCAATAATCATGAAAAAGAAAGCTTCTTGCAGCTCTGAGTAACTTCATTGTGGTGTTACCGTCCTAGAGTATAAATATTACATTTCTGAAATCCAGAAGCTCCCTGACTGGCTGTCCAGGGTCCCAGTGGGGCAAGACACTACCTCGCCACCTCTGGTAAACAAAAGAGAATTCTTCGATACTTTGATCAAAAACACAAAATCCCAATTTTCCTATAAAACTAACAGTACTGAACCTAGGCCGGTAGTTGTTTTTTTTCATCTTCTACTTTTCAACATAGTTTTCTAATTCTGAATCTGGGCATCTTTTGGACTCAATATTTTCAGGTCACAGTCCTCTTATAAGTAATTCTTATAAGTAATAACTGAATATTTTCAGTTCATCGATTTGCTCGAGTGGGCCCAGTAACGTCTCCATCGTGAGTCTTGTTGTTACTGTGTTTGGCATATCGAATACGTCATGGGTAGCTTGCCAGGCTCTGCCATGCAGGCGAGATACTCTCGGTAGCTTGCCGGGCTCTCCGAGAGGGGCGGAGGAATTGAACTCGGGTCAGCCATGTTGGCCGCTTGCAAGGCAAACACCTTACCGCTGTGCTATCGCTCCAGCCCAATCACAATTATACACACCAAAAATTATCAATCTTTGACATTCTATAAATGTTTATATTCTGTGAAATTATGTGAGTTAGCTATATTTTTACATATTGACATAAATCATGAAGATGCCTTTCAAATGTAAGTAATATCTTCTCATTCTTGAATAACATCTTGAAAAATATCTTGAATAATATCTTTTCCTTCTTGAAAATACTGGAGAACCTGGGAATTGTGCAAACATGGAAGCCTGTCACCTTCCCTGCTGTCAGCAATGATGGGAAGCTTCCATTTGTAGATTATACTTGAAATAACAAAGTGAGAAATTCTAAGCATTTTATCCAATCAGAAAAGGTATTCTGTGACTAATTCTGTTTTTTCATCTGCTTTGGAATTGTTGCAGATGAAACATTAAATCATTAAAAATGGCTAGCAGTTTTTCAAATGTGTTTCACAAGGTTAACTTTTATTTTATCGTCTAATCACTGCAGTCTGTTCTTCCTGTTCTGTCTCTTGACAAAAGTGAGCTAATTTTAAAAGATCTAGGTCAGACAAAATGTTTCAATAAGTAATCCTTTATAATCTTTACAAGAGGATAGATTAGTCTTTCTTCTTTGATTTACACAGAAACAATACAGCACAGTCTTATAAGTAATAAATTGCTATTCTGGTAATCATTTTCATCAAAATTTTGATGCAACAGTTAAGTGGAATAGGGGAGAACAAATAGAATTCAGGTAAAAATACACCTCAATTTTAACTTCTCACTGTATTTTTAACTCAGGGCTGGAGCGATAGCACAGTGGGCAGGGCATTTGCCTTGCACTCTGCCTACCCGGGTTCGATTCCTCTGCTCCTCTCGGAAAGCTCAGCAAGCTACGGAGAGTATCTTGCCCACAAAGCAAAGCCTGGCAAGCTACCTGTGATGTATCGATATGCCAAACGCAGTAACAACAAATCTCACAATGGAGATGTTACTGGTGCCCGCTTGAGCAAATCGATGAACAACAGGAGGACAGTGGGCTAGTGCTACAGTATTTCTGTGAAATTAAAATAGATAAAATGAAACATTTTGCAAGACACCTGACACAAAAACTTGCTTCATTATCATTTTTAATGTTTAAAATTTTTATAAATGAGGTTTAATGGTTGCTTAGTATTGTTAAGAAAATAATTTTGACATTATTGAGTTTCTAAAAGACCCTCCCTGGTGTCCAGTGTTCTTCAAAGAATACCTCAAAATTAAAACTCTGTGTAAAACACTGTTAGTATCCCTGGTATGATTACAACTTCATTAGTATTTTGTTTAAAATTTATTTCATGTCATAAGATTTTATAATTAAACTATTAAGCCAAGAGTGTATTGGGATCAACTAGAGTAATATCCAAAATATGGAAGAACTGGCAAAGTAGAGAGTCACAAAATCCCCCCAAACTGCAATGAATTACTACACTAGTTATCTTAACTGTTCAAGAAAATCCTTCACTAATAATTTGCCTCTCATTTTATACTCAAAATATTCAACTACATCAATATTATGAAAACTGTTATTGAGATTCAGAAGATCTTTCTTATGTAGTTGTAAATTTTTTAGCAAATAAGGACACATAAATGAATGAACAAAATGAGCCCTCTCACATTGTGGGAAAGCTAGCCTTTGATTAATATGTAAATGATGATAGCGAGTGGGAAAAAATTCAGAAAAAAATGATGACATTATAGCTAATATTTTTCAAAAACCATTTGGAGAAAACCAGCCTAATTATTGATTGAAAAAAAAACAGATACTACTACGCGAACAAAACAGAACAAAATAAAATAAAGCAAAGCAAAACCAAACTAATTTACTACACTTGAAGAGAGGAACAGTGGTACATGTTGCTTTATGAATAAACCAAATGTTTCCATGTGAGTGCTGATAGCCCCACGTATTTTAGTGATGTTTTGAGTATCACGCAATTTATTAGCTTCACTCTTCCATGCAGCATTAAAAAAAATAATGGAAGAGAAACTTGGTATTTTCTATGCACATATTTTTATTTATTTCTTTTTTGTTGTTGTTTTGTTTTTGCTTTTTGGGTCACACCTGGGGATTCACGGGGGTTACTCCTGGCTCTGCACTCAGAAATTACTCCTGGCAGTGCTCAGGAGACCATATGGGATGCTGGGAATCGAACTTGGGTAGGCCGCGTGTAAGGCAAACGTCCTACCCACCGTGCTATTGCTCCAGCCCCTTATCTATTTCTTTATCTTTAAAATCTGTGGGAAAACCAATATATTTTTCTGGATTAACAGATATCTTCAGATATAAGAAGACAAATTCTAAAAAACTTCTAAAGGACCTCTTTAAGTGCCTTAAAGAGAGGGGATGCTGGTGTGTGGGTGCATGTGTACTTTAAAAACTATGCAAAATAATTCATAACTAATACACACTAAAATATATTAACACAGAAACACAGAGGCATAAACATCACACATGATTGAAATTAAGAAATTTGAATGGTGATGAATTCCAAATGTCATAAAGAGGTACTAACTTTCTACTTTCCCTTTTGCATTTACAAACAGAAATCTGTAGCACTGTCCTCCCACTGTTCATCGATTTGCTTGAGCGGGCATCAGTAATGTCTCCATTGTGAGACACTGTTTTTGGCATATTGAATATGTCATGGGTAGCTTGCCAGGCGTTGCTATGTGGGCGGGATATTCTCAGTAGCTTGCCGGGCTCTCCAAGAGGGATGGAGGAATTGAACCTGGGTCAGTAGTGTGCAAGGCAAACGTCCTACCCACTGTGATATCACTCCAACCCAAAAACAGAAATAGTAAAAGAAATTTTATTTTATTTGTGAGGAAATTCCCAAGTGGTCCTCTTAAGTTCTTGGGATCACTCCAGTAATTATTATTTCTTAATTCTTTAAAATAATTAGAATTTTTAAATTCTTTTTAATGAGTATATATTTTTCTACTTTGTCCATATTGTGTTATCAAAGAAGTATCAGAAATATATGGTTGATCACATCAGGACAGGGGGGGATATCGAGATTTGTACTATGTCAAAGACAATGAGTGATCATGGGGTATCTTATAATGAAATGCTGCTAAAGCAGAAAAAGATTACAGAGGATATAAAACCAAAGGATTCCAGACATAGATACTGAACTGGAGGTTATAAAGCCATTCATTGTCCTGGTTGAAGAAGAAGAAAATGAATACAATTAAGAGAGACTATATAACTTATGGGAATAATTTCATGTTATGTTAGTGTTCATATTGAATAGAATTGTTCACTATAGTGCTATTGTTAAAATATTGATTTATGAATGTGGAGCGATAGCACAGTGGTAGGGCGTTTGCCTTGCATGCAGCCAACCTGGCCGAGCTGGCTTCAATTCCTCTGTCCCTCTCCGAGAGCCCAGCAAGCTATCGAGAGTATCTCGCCCGCACGGCAGAGCCTGGCAAGCTCCCCATGACATATTCAATATGCCAAACAGTGAAAACAAATGTCAAAATGGAGACATTACTGGGCCTGCTGGAGCAAATCGATGAACAACGGGAGGACAGTGACAGTGACAGTGAATGTGCTGGTCGTGTAGTATATAAAGGATTAGCTTTTAAGGTTATTTATTATAAGTAAAGTAAGTAAAGGCCCTCCCGTTGATCGTCGATTTGCTCGAGCGGGCCCAGTAATGTCTCCATTGGAGACTTTGTTGTTACTGTGTCTGGCATATCGAATACTCTCGGTAGCTTGCCGGGCTCTCCGAGAGGGGCGGAGGAATCGAACTCGGGTCGACCATGTTGGCCGCTTGTAAGGCGAATGCCCTACCGCTGTGCTATCGCTCAAATACTAAATATATACATATATATATATTTGTTATACTTGTGGGCTAGAGCAATAGCGCAGTGGATAGGGCATTTGCCTTGCAAGTGTCCAACATGGCCGACCCAAGTTCGATTCGTCCGCCCCTCTCAGAGAGCGCAGCAAGCTACCGAGAGAATCTCGCCTGCGCAGCAAAGCCTGGCAAGCTACCTGTGACATATTCGATATGCCAAACACAGTAACAATTGTCACAATGGAGATCTTACTGGGCCCACTTGAGCAAATCGATGAACAACTGGAGGACAGTGACAGTGACAGTGACGCTTGTGTACAGATGTGTACTGTAAGAACAAAACAATAACGAGGTGTATTATTTTATTTTTCTATATATACTGAAATATTTATGGCATGTTATTATATAATTTTTTATCAAAAATACAACTTGGGGACCTTAAAGATAGTGCTCTGGATAAGGTGCAGTCTTGCATGTGGCTGACCTGGATTCAATTCCCTGAGCACCAGGCCTTGGAATAAGCCCTGAACATCAGTGGAGTGACCAAAAACACAAAACAAAACAAACAAACCCAAGAAATACTACTTGGGATTCCTAAATTCTCCCCAGAATTTATCAGTTGGTTTACTTTGTATTTAAATTTGTGTTAAATCGCATTTAAAAAAAAATAAATTAGATATTGAATTCAAATATGGGAGAGGAGTCTTTTTTTTTTACAGAAAAAGAATAACACGCAGTAGGTACTAAATTCTTTCTAAATGTTATATCTAAAATTGGCATTGTGGATTTTCTAGTTTTAGTTCTTGATTTAACAGATGGAAAAAAGTCACCAACTAGTCATTGATCTATGGCTTGCAAGTAAATATCAGAGTTGTATTTAAAACTCAAACTATCACTGTCTTAGTACTCTGAGAGAGAGAAAGAGAGAAAGAGAAAGAGAGAGAGAGAGAGAGAATAAAGAAAGTACGCATTGGAATTAGATTTATAAATCTCAAGAATTTAAAGTTAGAGCCATGTTAAACTGTACTGCGGAAAATAGAAAGCTATTAAAAAGTTAACATCAAAAGTATTTGGAAAATTGTGTTTATAAATTCACATGGTAATATTATGTGAGTGCATTTAAACAAAGAGTGACAATAAAAACACCAGTTAATAGTGAATTACAGTATTGAAGGATCAAAAGATTATGGATGGTGTATGATAGGAGAAAACAAAGACTACAGTCCATCATGAAAAATCAATCGATAGAACTTGATAGGTTAAGGAATGATTTAAAAGAGTATAATTCTGACTGATTTCAAATTATTGTGACTGAAATGGTATATGTAATATTGTTGGAAAATAAAAAAATATTTTATATTTCATCATTGAGTTTTGTAGGTTTTTATCTTTAGGGTCTTCCATGGGATAAGATAATTATAAAAATAGTTTTTTATAAGTACAATTTAATGAGTTTGAACCCAGGAAGAACCTGTGCTATTTTGTACAGAAAAATAATAGATTGTTTGTATCATGAAGAATTTATGTGTCTTTATTTGGATTTTTTTGTTTGTTAACAAAAAGACTAAATATAAGATTTATGGACACTAGTTTTACAGGTACTACACAGCTTTTGGGCTGGAGTGATAGCATAGCGGGGTACGGAGTTTGCCTTGCACGCAGCCGATCCGGGTGACCCGGGTTCAATTCTTCCACCCCTCTCAGAGAGCCCAACAAGCTACTAAGCCTATCTCGCCCACATGGCAAAAGCTTGGCAAGCTCCCTGTGACATATTCGATATGCCAAACACAGTAACAAGTCTCACAATGGAGACATTACTGTGCCCACTGGAGCAAATCAATGAACAATGGGAGGGCAGTGACAATGATACAGCTTTTATCTATAAGCACTGAAATGTATAGCAGATAGAAACTATTCATATAACATAAATGGCTTTATATCCATTGAAAAATAACTCTAATTTCTTCACCACCCAATCCAGACAATTTGTTACTTCTGGTTTACCTATGAGATAACTCAGTAAGTGGACTTTCGCATTATTTGTCCTACCAGGATTTAATGTTCTGCTTACCATGTTGTCCCACGTTACTTGAATATATTACATACAAAATTTAGACTATCATTTTTACTTTTTGTTTTAATTTAATTTTGTTTTTAATATATATATATATAAAGCCTCAATTGTTGATACAATTCTAGAACTGAAATTGATTAGATGCTAAAGTTCCAATATTAAAGTAAATAAGTATAAAAAGTTCATTTTTAACATGAAAATTTTAGATTTCATCATTGTTATATCTTAAGGGGCTGTTAAGTCCCTAAGAATTTACTAGGTTATTTGTTGCCAGTTGAATCTTCTGTGTTACTTTTTTTAAAAATTTTTATTAATGAAACACCATGAGGTACAGTTGTAGACTTACAAATTTTTGTGCTTGGGTTTCAGTTATACAATGATCGAGGACCCATCCCTCCACCAGTGCCCATTCTCCACCACCACTGATCCCAGTATCCCTCCCACCCCACATCCCCCCCATTCCACACTACCTCTGTAGCAGGGCATTCCCTTGCTCCGAAGAGGAATTAATGTGGCTGCAAAGTCAGAGACTTCAGGATCAATGAAGTCTGGGTCAATGAGTTGACATGGCAAGTGGCCACTGGAGGTGGGCACCACCCCAGGGTTCCAGAAAGCAGGGGTGGGAATGGGGGGTGTGCCCACTCTGCTCCGAGAAGACACGGAGTTCTCAGCCTGGACTCGGAGTACATAAAGTTATTTCCATTTTGGCATCTCCTCAGGTAATATCAGTGAAGGGGTGGAGCTTTCCCCAGCAGGCCTCAGGGGTGCGGTGCAGGTGGATGAGCAGGGACTCAGCAACCCCCTCCCCAGAGTGCGCAGGGGACCTGGTCTCCAAGACATCACCCTGGAGAATCAGCCTGACCTGGTGGAGAAGGGTGAGTCCCTACAGGCAGTTCTGGGACATGGGTGCATCTGCCTGGCCTCAGGAAGGACGGGCCTGGGGCTGCCTACTTACCACTTTTAACAGTTAGTTAACATGCTAGAGTCAAAATAAAGAAAAATAATGTGGAGTGTCAGATAAAACAGAATAATTTCAGTGTCACAGCAAATACACAGTTATAAGAAGATGAGCACTGTTTGTTGTTTGGGGGGCTTTATACCAATGCTACTCAGGGCTTACTATGGCTCTGCACTCAGGGACCATACAGAGTTGCAGGGACCAAACCTGGACAGCAAATGCCATTCCTGCCTGTTACACTATCTCGTCAGGCACAAGAAAATGAGTAAACAATTTTCAAAGTTTCTAGAAGATGACTTCAGAAAAGGTCATAAATGCTACTGTCTCAACAGCTAATAGAGGATAACTTTTTTTTAAATTTTACCAATTTTATTCTGTTAGCTAAAAAGATGTTCATTTTAGACAATATCTTAATGTTTGGGCTGGAGCGATAGCACAGCAGGTAGGGCATTCGCCTTACAAGCAGCCAACATGGCCGACCCGAGTTCGATTCCTCCGCCCCTCTCGGAGAGCCCGGCAAGCTACCGAGAGTATTGGATATGCCAGACACAGTAACAACAAAGTCTCCAATGGAGACGTTACTGGGCCCGCTCGAGCAAATCGACGATCAACGGGAGGGCCTTTACCTTTTTTACCTTTACCTATCTTAATGTTTAGGATAAAAGAGATTTGTATTTTTCAAAATAATTCAAATTTTATTTTATTTTTTAAAAAATGTAGGAATACTGCTACTTATTCAGCAATTGATTAAGCTGGTTGAATTGGGCATGAACTACAAATTACTTTTTTTATTCAGAATGTTAATTGTAATTATTTATATTTTATTTATTTTTTATTGAATTACTGTGAGACAGTTATAAAGCTTTCCTGTTTGAGTTTCAGTCATACAATGATTGAACTCCCAACCCTCTACCAGTGCACATCTTCCACCACCAAGGTCTCCAGTATCCTCCCATCCCATTCCTCCCCCTACCTCTATTGGCAGATAATCTCCCCCATACTCTCTTTTGCATTGCTTGTTATGAATAGATGTCACAGGCCCGCAAGGGCAGCTGCACGCTCCTGGAATTCTAAAATTTTAGATAATTAGGGTCTGGAGAAATCTCTGCAGCGAGCTGCTTGGTTCAGAGATTTCTTTGTGTGTCTCTGGATCATGGCCATTAAGGGGCTTAAGTAGTAGCTAGAGGAAGTTTGTGGGTGTGATCTCCAGGGTCCCATGGAGAGAGGGTGTGCGGGGGGTAGGGGGATGAGAAGGATCGGCCTATTTCCTATCCCTTGAGGCCTGGAGTTTGCCACCACTAGACCAGTGTACACGCACTTCTCATTGGGTTCTGGAGATTGGTGGCTGTCAGGGTTTTTAGGTGGCAGGTGGAGGGAGGACACCTACCCCCATCTGAGGCACCCCAGTGAAGTCGGCCTGGCTTCAAGTTCGGAGGCATCTCTGCAGTGAGCTGCTCTGTTTGGAGATTCTTTTGTGTGTCTCTGGATCATGGTCCTTGTTTTCAGCTTTTCCAGAGAAATAAACTATTGGCATATGCTCTTCTGGGTGTGCTGTTGGCCCTAACTGCATCATTTGATCTCTTTCCAGATTTATGGGTCTCTGAAATAAGGCCAGCAAATGAGCTTTATAGCTGATCATGTGCTTATGGGTCTGGCTCCCACATACCTAAATTTCAACCATTTAATTTCTTGGTAAACTTAGCCCAAAGTTGTTGGAGTCTGGCCAAATGCAAGTGGCAATTTGCGGGTATCAGAAGCCTGAAGGTGCCATCAGGCTTCTGATGCACTCGCCCCACAGGTACAGGTTGACCTGCTGATTAATTCAAATTTTAAACATTGTTTAAACCACCCACGCATTGTTTCTAGGTTAGAACAAAAGCATCTAATTCATTTCACTCGGTAAAATGAAAACCTCTGAGAATTTCATATAGCGTGAATATAACAAAAGAGTCTGAGAAGTTGAGAATTACCTATAAACATCAAGATCTAGGTAGGAGTATTTCACTGGGTGCTTTTTGTCCATATATGTGTCAAATATGAACTTAAAGATGGTGGTGACCTGATAGGGTCAAGTGGGGACAGGAAACCACCAGAGCCCCTGCTCTCCTGACACAGACATGGAAAATGTGTAGCTAACAATATGGAAAATTTTATCATAATTGTATTGATTTCTCAAGATAACAGTATTGCTAAAGTTTTAATCATACAGTGGTACTACACCACACCCACCCCAGTGTACCAACATGCCCCCAACACTCTCCTCCTATTTTATCCACCCATTGTCCCACCACTGCAGCATGCAGTGCCATATTTAGTGAAACAGGAAGATTTGTCAGCTTTGTTTCATTTGTCTATTTCCTTACTCTGGATTTTTACCCTGCATGTGTGATCAAGGCCATCTTATATTTAGCCATCTCTTTCAAGTTGTTTCATTTAGTATAATGCCTACCAGTTCCATCCAAGCTGCACCTGAGCAACAAGATTTCACCTCTTTTTGTATCTGAGTGGTGGTGTTGGTGCTATTCCATTCTGTATTGATAAAACCAACTTCTTTATCCACTTGTTTTTGTTGGACAAATGGATCATTTTTAGATTGAAGCTTTTTTTTACTGAATCACTGTGAGACACAATTACAAAGCTTTCATGATTGAGTTTCAGTCATACAATGATCGAACACCCATCCCTCCACCAGTGCACATTCTCGACCGCCAATTGTCCCCAGTATAACCTCCCCCCCACTTCTCCCACTGTCTCTATGGCAATTTCCCCCATACTCTCTCTCTACTTTTGGGCATTATGGTTTGCAATACAGATACTGAGAGGCTCTCATTTTTGATCCTTTATCTACTTTCAGCACACATCTCCCATCCTGAATGATTCCTATGACCATCATTGACTTAGTGATCACTTCTCTATTCCAGCTGCCTTCTCCCCCAGCTCATGAGACAGGCTTCCAACTATGGTATTCCTGGCCTTTTGTCTCTACTGTCCTTAGGTTCAATCTCATATTATGTTATTTTCTATTCCACAAATGAGTATAGTCATTCTAGTTTCTCCCTCTCTTTCTGACTCATTTTACTTAGAATGATACTCTTCATGATCATTCGCTTATAAGCAAATTTTATGACTTAATTTTTAACAGCTGCATAGTATTCCATTGTGTAGATGTACCAAAGTTTCTTTAACCAGTTGTCTGTTCTTAGGCATTCAGATTGTTTCTAGATTCTGGATATTGTGAACAGTGCTGCAGTCAGATTGCAGCTTTTATAACTATTCCTGCAATAAACATAGGTGTCTAACTATCTTGATAATTTTTTGCATTTTTGAAGCAGAATTTGAAGTAAGTTTAGATTCACTGTGCTCACGTGGAAGCTGTCTACCCTGGAACAAGTCTCATGTGCAGTGGAAGGGGCTATTTATTCTGCTCTGACAGGTGGGGGCACAGACTAAACAATGCTTAGGGGTTACTATTACTGACTCTCACTCAGGAATTACTCCTCGTGGTGTGTTAGGGACCATATGGGATGTCGGAGACAAAACCCAAGACAGCCACATTCAAGCCAAGTGCTGTACCCACTGTACTGTCTCTGTAGTCCATCAGCTTTCTGATAATTGAAATGCCCCACGCAAGTCCACTAAAAGCAGCTATTCCAGTTCTTTGTTTAAAACCAATGTTTTCTTATTGATTTTTTCTGGTGTGGGACAAAATTGTAAACTCAGAGGCCACACGTCGCTTATGGTCAGGGACCACGCTGGTCCTGTGGGTGAGCCACACCTGCCAGGGCTTTGGAGACCACGTGTGTTACCAGTATCCAAACAACGAGGTGCTCATTTCATTCACCATGTCACAAAATCCTTTCTTCTCCACATACTTGAATTTGATAGTCCTGTTAGAAGTGTTACAAGAATTCCCTTGACTGTGTTTTTAATTTAGTCTTGCTGTTCTCAGGATTCTATACTTTTGGCTGTAATTATTTTAATTAAAAGGTGTCTTACTGTTCTATTTGTTTTCATTTTGTTTGGAAATCTTTGAGCTTTTTGGACATGACTCCATCTTTAGATTAGGAGGATCTATCCAGAATTTCTATAATTCAGATGTGATGTATTCCAAAGCCCGATAGGTTCCTTGTATTTGCTTTGATTTTCTTTATTTTTTTTCTCCTGAAATTCATTGATGGCTTCAACTATCTATAACGGCACTGATTCATTACTTGTTTTCTATTATTCTGCTCCTGATTCCTGTCTATTGTTTTGTTTATCTACCATGCACTTCAGCTCAGTGACAGCTGCTTGAGATTTAACTTTTACTCTCATACTCTTTCCTTGCTGTAAGTCTCTTCTACTCCTTTTCCCAATTCAGTGAACATTCTTATCATTGTCACATTGAAGTCTCCACCCAGCAGAGAGACCTCCTGTGTTCCTGGAGACGTCTCTGAGTCTCTATCAACCAATGTATCTGACGTGCTTTGCTCCTTCCTAGCGCCTGACATGCTGTGTTCTGAGATTGAGGATCTGGGTTTTTGGACCTGGGTGACGTCTCGAATTACATTCATCATTTCCACATCAAACCTGTGTTGCTGAGTTTGTGTGACTTCTGACTGTTGCTGGGAATCTGCAATCCAGATGCTCCACTACCATTTACAACTAGAGATGTAGCACCAAAAATATTTTATCACAACCCATGAGTTGGGCAACCATGAAGAGCCAACCACATTTCCTTGGTCTTTAGAAAAATTCTGTTTTCTCACCTTGTAAAAATAACTTCACTTGGGGCTGGAGCGATAGCACAGTGGGTAGGGTGTTTGCCTTGCACGCGGCCGATCGGGGTTCAATTTCCAGCATCCCATATGGTCCCCTGAGCACTGCCAGGAGTGATTCCTGAGTACAGAGCCAGGAGTGACCCCTGAGCATTGCCGGGTGTGACTCAAAAAGTAAAAATAAATAAATAAATAAAAAATAACTGCACTCAGTCAAATGGGGAGAGGGGTGGCCTTTATTTTTTCCTGAATGACAGCTTGTCTGCCCGCAGTGCTGAGCACTTAGCTTGGAGTGTCAGTAGATTTCTTCTCTGCTGGAAACCAGACACATGCCTATTATGATCATAGGCCCAAGGCTCTAGGGCCTAAACAGCAGATCAAGTTTTGTGACATGAACTTCCAGAAGATTGAAGTATTGATTTTTCAACCCTTCACATTTTACCTCCTGGGAAACACTCCAAGGTTCTGCTGTTTCTGCTTTGTACCTCCTCCCGTTCTGGGGCCATACTCACTTTCCTTAGGTGTTTAGATGCCACATGTTAAATACTCCAGTAGAGAAATTCTCCCTGAACCATTTTCTTGTGTGTCCCTGTCCACTTCCTCTGTAAAATTGCACCCAAGATCTTATCATTATTTCTGCCTTTTGGTGCAGTTTTTATTTTGGATATGTGGCAAGATCTCACAAATCTTCCTTCTTCCCAATCTTGGTCCTGCTTCTCCAGCAGATAACATTTTCCCCAGATAATCGAAAGTTTAGACTTAATCACCACAAAACCTATTCTACACAAAATATTTTGAAGCTGTTACAGGGACAACAAACCAAATAATAAAAAACAACAAATGTAATAAAGTAGCAGAAACAAGGTGATGTGAGATAACAAACTCTAAAATACACCAACAATGGGACCTGAAAGATACTCCAGCTGCTAGAGCATTTACCTAGCATTCAGCTCACCTATGTTTGGTCCCTGACATCACATGTGTTTCCCCGAGCACAGAGCTAGAAGTAAACCCTGAGCACTGCCAGGTGTGGTCACAAAACAAACAAATGTTCAATCAAGCTGTAATGCTGATTAGTATTGGTGATAGTGTTAATGGTGATGAGTTTGTAGAAGAATAAAGACTATTTTAGATACAATAAATTTATATAAATTCCAGGGTATGCAATAAAAATATCACTTAATCACTTAAGTGATTAATCACTTAATCACTTAACTTCCCGTTAGTCGTCGATTTGCTCGAGCGGGCGCCAGTAACGTCTCCATTTGTCCCTGTCGCGTGCTAGTGTAGCCCAATGGCATCTCTTCACTCCGGGAACATGGAGGGCCTCAAACCGATCGTTCATGATCTTGACAAAGAAGTCTGACCATCTGGTAGGTGGGCGGCCACGTGGTCTCTTGACATCCTGTGGAATCCAATCAGTAACAGCTCTAGTCCAACGGTCGTCTTTAAATCTCATTACGTGACCAGCCCATCTGATTTTCGACACCTTGGCATATGAGACAGCGTCCCTGATCCTTGATCGTCGACGGATGTCAGAACTCCGGATTTTTTCTCTCATTTGAGTGAAACGTGTTATTCCAAGCATAGCTCTTTCTATTCTTCTTTGGGAGACCTGAATGGCGTTCTCATCTTGTTTGCGTAGGGCCCAGGTCTCTGAGGCATATGTTAATGCAGGAAGAACAGTGGAATCAAAGAGATGTGCCCGGAGCCGGAGGTTCTTCGTCCTCTTAGCTATTTCTTCGACGTTCTTGAAGGCGTTCCAAGCCGCTCTCTTCCTCCTGCGCAGCTCGGGTGCCAGGTCATTTCTCATGTTGACCTCTCGACCTAGGTACACATAGCTGTTGCATTCGGAGATGGTCGTTCCATTGAGAGCGAATGGGGCGTCAGGAACAAGGCTGTTTCTCATAAACATTGTCTTGGTAAGATTCAGCTGTAGTCCTACCTTTCCACACTCACAGTCAAAGTCGGCCAGCATTTGTGCCGCTTGGCTGATGTTTGGTGTTATTAAAACAATGTCATCAGCAAAGCGGAGGTGGTGTAGTTGCCGACCATCTATCTTCACTCCCATTCCTTCCCATTCCAGTCGTCGCATGATGTTCTCGAGGGTGGCACTGAAGAGTTTCGGTGAAATGGTATCACCCTGTCGCACCCCTCTCTTGACATCAACGATCACTTCTTTGTAGAATGGTGAGATCCTGGTAGTGAATCCGCAATACAGCTCACGGAGGATCCTGATGTATTGGGCTTGAATGCCCTGATTGGCTAGGGCTTCAATGACCGCTTCCGTCTCAACAGAATCAAAGGCCTTCTTTAAATCAATGAACGTTAAGCAGAGCGGCATCTTGAACTCCCGAGAAACCTCAATGAGCTTGGTTACCGTGTGGATATGGTCGATGGTGCTGAATCCTTTGCGGAACCCTGCTTGCTCGCATGGTTGTCCTTCATCTAGTGTTCTGCCAATCCTATTCAGGATGACTCGAGTGAACAGCTTGTAGATGACAGACAATAGGCAGATCGGGCGATAGTTGCCAATGTCATGGATGTCTCCCTTCTTGAACAGTAGTACGGTCCTGCTGGTTTTCCATTGGGACGGAACCTTGCATTCAGACAGGTAGCGAGTGAAGAGCCAGAGCCAGTGTATTGATGAGTACTGACGGCAGGTTCTTCAGGTGTTCAGGTCTGACCTTGTCTGGGCCGGGTGCTGTTTGCTTCTTTACCAACGAAATGGCGTGTCGGATTTCGGAAGGGAGAACGTTAGGAACGACATACCCATCCTGTGGAATTTGGTATGTCGGCAAGTGGACATGGCTATCGAAGAGATTTGAGTAGAAGTCATGGATAATCTTCTCCATTGCCGTTCTGGAGGATGTGATGGATCCATCAGGACGTCGGAGGGCAGTCATCTTGGTCTTATAGTTGGCGAAGGACAGGCGGGCGTTACGAATACTTTTCCCGGCTTCTGCCGCATCTATCAGTACTTCTGCTCTTCTCTCTTTGAGGTCTTCCTTGATCGCATCTCTGCACTGCTTTGCAAGCTCGGACGTTAGCTTGTGGTTGCCTGAGGCATGCGCCAAACCACGCTGGCGAATTAGCTCAAGAGTTTTCGAAGATCGGCGACTTTTTGTGGCTATCTCTCTCTTGGCGTTCCTCGCACATTCATGGAGGTGCTGAACCAGTCGATCGTATTCCTCGTCAATGTTGTCAACAATGGCATCTTCCCATGTTGCCGCAATAGTACCAAAGAGTTCCCAGTTGGTGGTCATTCTGGGAGTTCTCTTTTTGAACTTTGCAGCCCTTTCTCCCCGCTCTGTGAAGTAGAATTTTGCACGAAGGAGACGGTGGTCCGATCCCGTTCGAAATTTTGGGACAACAGCAACATCAGTCAGGCAAAACCGTCGATTGAATATGATGTGGTCTATTTCGTTGTGGAATCGTCCACCGGGAGACTCCCATGTCCATCGTTTAGATTCTGCCTTCTGGAACTGTGAGTTACCATGAATGGTCTTGGTCGACATGATGAACTCAGACAGTCTCTCACCCTGTTCGTTCCATTCTAGGCCATGGGTCCCGATGTGAAGTTCTTCAGCTGATCTTCTCGGTCCTATCTTGGCATTAAAATCACCCACAATGATCTTGTAGAAGGTGTGGTCTTCTTTATAGAACTTCTCTAGCTCCATGTAGAACTTCTCGATTTCTCTTTCATCATAATGAGATGTTGGTGCGTAGACAACGAAGATAGAAACTGCAGGCAGTGAGCCACATCTATTCAAATGTAAACGTCCGATTCGGGTTGTTAGGCATTCGAATGAATCAATGCTCTTGGCCAAGTTTGTGTTGACAAGGACACCGACGCCTCCAACACCTCTTTTATCGCATGTTCCGAGGAACAATTCTTCTCCGGTGTCGAAAACAGCATGGTGAGATTCGTGCCTTCTTGTCTCGGTCAGACCAATGATGTCGTACTTGATCATTCGCGCTTGTACCATCAGGTCCTCGATGGATGCATCTGATGCTAGCGTACGTGCATTGAAAGTACAGACGATCATTTTTGTCTTCCTTCGTTGTGGCAGCCTAGGTCGGCCTTGAGATTTTGTCGGCCTCTCCTTTCTTATCCTTCTCAGTGCTGCCATGTCGGTGAAGCCTTCAGGGTCAGGTGAATGAGACCAGTTGTAGTTACTGGTTTTGGCATATCGAATACACAGCGGATAGCTTGCCAGGCTCTTCCGTGCGGGCGGAATACTCTCGGTAGCTTGCCAGTCTTTCTGAGAGGTATAGAGGCTTTTGGGATGGCCTCTAATCACCCTTGTATGTGTTACCATATTTGAACCCTATCAAATATGGTACGACAATTCCAGAAGATGGGTATTTAGTGTCTTATGATGTGTCTTATGATTGATTTATTATTGCGCGACACATCAATAAAAATATAAGAGTGACAAAATAAAAAAAGTAATAATCACAGGGAAAACTACTGACATAAAAAGGCAGATAGAAACAAACAAAAATGAAACAAATTCTAAAAATTAAAACAGAACCAAATACAAGATGAAAAACATGGGGCTAAAGCAATTGCACAGCGGGTAGGACATTAGGATTCCATGCGGCTCTCTCAGGTTTGAATCCCAGCATCCTATATGGTCCCCTGAGCACTGCCAGGAGTAATTCCTCAATACAGAGCTAGGAGTAACCCCTGTGCATCGCTGGGTGTGACCCCCCCCAAAAATAGAAAAATAACAAAAAGCCAAATGACTGAGTGACAAAAAAGAAGATAAAGCCATATACCAATGATGACTTAACTGTGAAAAGGTCTGAACTCACTAATCCAAAGAAATAGGTAAACAGATAAAACGAAATACAGAATCCTTCTGTGCTGTGCATGAAAGGTGCTGACATATGACATAAATGCAAACATAATCTGAAGGTGAACGGTTAAAAACTGGGAATTGTTTAGATGGTAAGGCCCTTGCCTTGCAGGCAATCCCTGGCACCACATACGGTCCCCTGAGCC
This sequence comes from Sorex fumeus, assembly GCF_029834395.1. NCBI lineage: Eukaryota > Metazoa > Chordata > Mammalia > Eulipotyphla > Soricidae > Sorex > Sorex fumeus. Next base: position 1,989,208 of record NW_026606083.1, read on the forward strand.
CTCCAGGTGTGATCCATGAGAGAAGTGCAGAGCCAGAAGTAAAACAAAGCACTGCCAGTGTGGTCTAAAGACAAACAAATGTTAAATAAAGTTGTTAAGAAGAGAAGACACTGCAGATATATTTTACCCGTTGAAAAGACTTTCAACCAAGAAAGGAGTAGGAAACATTGATATCCTAAATTGATCAAGGGAAAATTCATTCAGAAATATAATGAATCTCATTATATATGCACCTAACACAGGAGCACCCAAACGTACAAAGCAGGTAGGACCCTTCAAAGGATACATTGAGAGAAACACATTAATTACAGGAAATCTCAAAACACCACTACAGTGTTGGACAAAAATCCTTACAAAATTTAATAAAACAATAACATCAAATGAAACGACGGAATACACAAACTTAACAGAATATGCAGGAAATTCTAACACCAAAACTAATACAATTTTGTTTTATTTTTTTTTATTTCTTTCATAGAAGAAGTGAAAACACTTTCACAAACATTTTGTAATTTGCTTGATAAAGTTTGTCTACCTCCATTATCAAAACCAGAGAAATTTTTCCCATAACCCAAAACTAGCCTAAATAAATAAATAAAAAGGAAAAGGAATGAAGAAAAGAAGAGAAATAAATATAAAATTTAAAGAACCCACAAAGTCAGTTCTCAGAAACATCTGTGATTCCCAGCACAATCAGGAGTAATCCCAAATACAAAACCAAAAGAAGCTCTAAATTTTGCTGGGCTGGAGCAATAGCACAGCAGTAGGGCATTTGCCTTGCACGCAGCCAAAATGGCCGACCCGAGTTTGATTCCTCCACCCCTCTCGAAGATCCCGGCAAGCTACCGAGAGTATCTTGCCCGCACGGCAGAGCCTGGCAAGCTACCCCGTGATGTATTCAATATGCCAAACACAGTAACAACAAAGTCTCCAATGGAGATGTTACTGGGCCCGCTCAAGCAAATCGATGAACAACGGGAGGACAGTGACAGTGACAGCCTAAAAAGTAACAAACCAAAACCAAAAGAGAACCCCAAGAAAATTTTAAAAAATAAGCAATGTATGCTAATAAATATTTATTTTCTGATTCCCATGTATCTCTTTTGCATTGAATCCTGACCAATTCAAAGTCTTATATGCACATTAGCTCTTTCAATCGTTCAAAACATAAAGAACTATTTGGTATACTATTTACCATATTTGTTGGAAAAGTTATGTTCGAATCAACATAACAGAACTAATGTAAAAGGCAATGTAACAAACTCAACTAATAAACATAAAATGTATTTTTATTTTAGTGTTTTTGTTATCAGTTTAACAATAATTTCTCTGGAGCCATAGCACAGCGGTAGGGCATTTGCCTTGCACACAGCCAACATGGCCGACCTGAGTTCAATCCTCCGCCCCTCTCCGGGAGCCCAGCAAGCTACCAAAGTATCACGCCTGCATGGCAAAGCCTGGCAAGCTCCCTGTGACGTATTCGATATGCCAAACACAGTAACAAGTCTCACGATGGAGATGTTACTGGGCCTGCTCGAGCAAATCGATGAACAACCGGAGGACCGTGACCGTGACCGTTTTTGTTATCAATCATATGATTTTATTTTCTGTTCCAAACTCAAAAGCTTCCCATCTCCATCAGAGTTTTTTCCTTTTCTCATAATTATCTTCCCCTAGATGGAGACTCTCAACTTGACTCTTGAAATGATTGCTCTAACATTCCCCATCCCAGTGAGCCCAGATATATTTGATTCAAACTCAAGACAAAATTTTGTTCTTAATATTATAGGCTAATTATAATTTCCATCTAATTATCACAATTTATCTTCAGAAAAAAAACTAAGATGAAGAATGTCGAGAGGATAGAGTGAAAAATATAAATACACAATTCTTATTTAAAAAATCAACAAGGTACTTGCCTTGCATTTAGCCAACCCGGGTTCAATTCCAGAAATTCACTTGCATTTACTGCTTTTTCTCAATTAATTTTACTTTGGCACGCTGACAAAATAACTGCCAGATAAATAAAATAACTTAGTAATCGCTAGTAAGTCTGTCTCCTTTAGCACCATGTAAAAATCAATGTCCATTTCTAATTCCCAAGCATCTCTTCCTCCTTTCCACCCACTGGAAAAACAAAAACATAATATCTGAGGGAAAACATAGTACTTAAAAGTTAAATTAAAATGCATAAAATAAAAGGTAAAGGTAAAGGTAAAGGCCCTCCCGTTGATCGTCGATTTGCTCGAGCGGGCCCAGTAACGTCTCCATTGGAGACTTTGTTGTTACTGTGTCTGGCATATCGAATACTCTCGGTAGCTTGCCGGGCTCTCCGAGAGGGGCGAAGGAATCGAACTCGGGTCAGCCATGTTGGCCGCTTGTAAGGCGAATGCCCTACCCGCTGTGCTATCGCTCCAGCATAAAATAAAATTGTTTTAAAATTCAGGTGAGGGGCTGGAGCAATAGCACAGAGGGTAGAGTGTCTGCCTTGCACACGGCTGACCTGGGTTCGATCCCCAGCATCCCATATGGTCCCTCAGGCACCGCCAGGAGTGATTCCTGAGTGCAGAGCCAGGAGTAACCCCTGAGCATTGGCTTGGTGTGACCCAAAAAGCAAAAAATAAAAAATAAATAAATAAAAATTTAAAAATAATTCAGGTGAGTTCAGATGTTATCATATACACAGATAGAATCACTGATTTATAAACTACATCATCATCAAAATAATGTGCCCTATTTTTCTTCTACTATTCCTAGGTTGTTCTTGTTGGGTCCCTGGTTGTGCTTTGGGAGTAATGGCTCTGTGCTCAGAAATTATTCCTGGTGGTAGTGGTGGTGTTGGAGGGTGGGGGTTCCAGGGAAAGAAACAGGAACCATGATGTGCAGTTCAGGAATTGAACCTGGGTTTGCTGAATGCAAGGCAAGCACCTTAACCCCTGTATATTCTCTCCAACTCTGATATTTTGAAAATTTTAGCTCTTATTTTGTATCCTCAATTATTTTCCCTCCTTGGTATTTACTAGACTATCCAAGTTGATCAAACTTCACTATTGAACAAGAAAATATTGTAAAGAATTAAATTATCATCTAGTTTTATTTAAATCAACAATTAGCCTAATTTTCCTTGAACTACTAACTACAGTCCATGAATAAGTTATGGTTGAGAGAATGGGAAGTATCTCCAAAAGATAATCAAGTAATAGGTACAAAAAATAGTCATAAGATGGATGTCCATTAAGCAGATGGGAGAAATTCTTTCTCATTATGATCACAATATGATCATATTGTGCAATTTTCCAATTGTAACTCAATAGAGGTAAATAATACCATAGTCAATGTTTTCATTAAGTGTAACAGAAAATACACAGTAACCAGATTTAATTAAAATTGTTTAAATACAAATTAAAAAGTATTCTAAGGCTTAAAGTTAAAACGCAAATAAAATATTTGTACTTTTAACAAAAAATTACAAATAAAAATATGCATCAAATAATGAGCTATATATATGCTATATATGTACATATTAATAAAATAGACACAAATGAATTTTAATCGATGCTTTAAAATTATAAAATGCCTTCACATTTTTTACAACATGACTCTAATTGATGAATGTGAATGCATTTTTAAATGAATTGTATTTTGCCTGTAGGGTGCCTCAGATTAATCAATATCTTAAAATGGCCTTGATATATAATCACTTCTTTCTAAAAATTTAAAATGCCAACAGCCAATACTATAATCTGCAACTTGATTTAAAATTCAGAGCTTTGGATGAAGGAGCATCGCTCTTTGGGATTAAGTGAGAGAGGACTATGGTTTAGTAGTATGGAAGGACAGAAAGGAAAATGGATGCAGAGTTATTTATTCTGTAAGTTCCTGCTCAGATTTCAGTGGGAATCAGTAAATTGCAAGGGATTGAGTAAATGCTGGGAAAATCAATTTTAAATGTCCATTTAAAAATATTTAAGATCACAATTGTTAGAATTAGTCTCTTTAAAGCATGCACAAAGTACATCTTCCCTTATGGTTGCAGAATTCAAAGATGAACTAAGCAGGATTTAAGAGCTGCTCAGGTCCTGAGGTCTCAGAGATGACAAATGTCTCCAAGAGGGTCTTTGGAGGAACATAGAGCTGTTCTCAGCAATGCTCAGAAAACCTCGGGGTGCCAGAGATCACCTTGAGATCAGTCACATGTAAGACATGTGCTTGAATCCTTTACTATCTCTGTTTCCCCAAAGGCATACATTTTGTATAAATAACTTTCTAGGAGAGATATCAGTTCAATATCAGGGAGGAATATAATTTACATGAAATACATTATATTATTGTTTTCATGCCCTGACAATTTTTTTAAATAAATTAGTCCATCAGCATGATGACTGAAGTATCTATAGATAAAATATCTTAATTTTAACACCAACAGGCACTTGTGTAGCACTGTAGCACTGCCCTCCCATTGTTCATTGATTTGCCCAAGCAGGCACCAGAAACGTCTCCATTGTGAGACTTGTTGTTACTGTTTTCGGCATATCAAATATACCACGAGGAGCTCGCCAGGCTCTGCTTGCCTGGCTCTTCAAGAGGGATAGAGAAATCGAACCTGGGTTGGCCGCATGCAAGGCAAACACCCTACCCGCTGTGCTATCACTCCAGCACTTGCGTACCATTTCTAAATCCTAGAACAGATGAGTCTTGTCTCTCAGAAATAAATGACTTATAGCCATGTTTTTAGGTAAACAATAATACGTAAATGATAGGGCAGACATTTTCAGTTGCTGTTCTCCAACACTAGCTGAGCACTGTAACAGTTTATAGCATCAACTGACTATATTATTTCAAACCAAATAATTAATTTAAATTTTTTATTTATTTACTGACATTCTTTTTTTTATTTATTCTACCATTTACTATAAAGAAACTGTGATAGGTAATGTATAGAAGAAATGAATCTAAACCATCCAAACCATGATGTGGAGGATGGTGAGTCATAGAGTACTATAGCTATTACATAGAAAAAAAGGTTTCTTAGGGAAATAATTTAAGTTTTACACAAACAAATAAGAATAATTTTAGAAGAATTTTAGACTGTTAGAAATTGTTTAACTTCCTTGGGTTATTCATTAGGGTTATTCAGTTTAACGTTCATTGATTTAAAGAAGGCCTTTGATTCTGTTGAGACGGAAGCGGTCATTGAAGCCCTAGCCAATCAGGGCATTCAAGCCCAATACATCAGAATCCTCCATGAGCTGTATTGCGGATTCACTACCAGGATCTCACCATTCTACAAAGAAGTGATCGTTGATGTCAAGAGAGGGGTGCGGCAGGGTGATACCATTTCACCGAAACTCTTCAGTGCCACCCTCGAGAACATCATGCGACAACTGGAATGGGAAGGAATGGGAGTGAAGATAGATGGTCGGCAACTACACCACCTCCGCTTTGCTGATGACATTGTTTTAATAACACCAAACATCAGCCAAGCGGCACAAATGCTGGCCGACTTTGACCGTGAGTGTGGAAAGGTAGGACTACAGCTGAATCTTACCAAGACAATGTTTATGAGAAACAGCCTTGTTCCTGACGCCCCATTCACTCTCAGTGGAACGACCATCTCCGAATGCAACAGCTATGTGTACCTAGGTCGAGAAGTCAACATGAGAAATGACCTGGCACCCGAACTGCGCAGGAGGAAGAGAGCGGCCTGAAACACCTTCAAGAGCATAGGAGAAATAGCTAAGAGGACAAAGAACCTCCAGCTCAGGGCACATCTCTTTGATTCCACTGTTCTTCCTGCATTAACATATGCCTCAGAGACCTGGGCCCTATGCAAACAAGATGAGAATGCTATTCAGGTCTCCCAAAGAAGAATAGAAAGAACTATGCTTGGAATATCACGTTTCACTCAAATGAGAGAAAGAATCCGGAGTTCTGACATCCGTCGACGATCAAGAATCAGGGATGCTGTCTCATTTGCCAAGGTGTCGAAAATCAGATGGGCTGGTCACGTAATGAGATTTAAAGACGACCACTGGACTAGAGCTGTTACCGACTGGATTCTACGGGATGTCAAAAGACCGCGTGGCCGCCCACCTACCAGATGGTCAGACTTCTTTGTCAAGATCATGAACGATCGGTTTGAGGCCTTTCATGTTCCCGGAGCGAACAGATGCCATTGGGCTACACTAGCACGCGACAGGGACAAATGGAGACGTTACTGGCACCCGCTCGAGCAAATCGACGACTAACGGGAAGTTAAGTGATTAAGTGATTCAGTTACTCCCTTTCTCCCATCCATATGTGTCTGATAGACTTAGTTCAGAAAATAAAGCCATCATGTCCTGACGATCCTTCCCAAATTTCAGTGCAAGAATCATTCCTGATACTATAAAATTATAGAAAATTTTGTCTCATTAAAATTGACAATAAAATGGCAACTTTGGGCTTAATAATTCACAGGATTCAATGGAATATGGGGCACTGCCCAAAATAAGTGACATGGTTCTGAAAACCCAATTTGTTATAGTTTTCCACACATACACATACAGATGTTTTGTAGAGTGCAACTGGAGTAAACTTATAAGTGCAAAAAAAAAAAACCTAGGCAGTGAGGCAGTGATGAGCAGCTGTGTAAGAAAAGAGAGTATTATAGAAAGAGGTAAGAAAATCATTAACAATTTTATTATCTCTTTCAGGTGCTGAATATACATTATATTATTTCATTTATCACTCAACCTTGCAAATCATACATTATTTGTCCTACTTTATAGCAGATATATATAAATCTCAGAAAATATCAGATACTAGCTAAGCTAAGTGAAAGAACTAGAATTTAAACACAGGTGTTTGGAGTTGAATAGTAACGAAATATATTTTAATACTGATTCAACTTGAATAATAAATTTCATTGTTTTACTACCACAGACATCGTGACGCACATTCACTTGTAAAAAAATGCACTGAAGCTAAGTCACCATGCCTGTTCAAGAATGTCTGGGTGGAGAAGAGGACCAAACTGTATATACCAGAGTACTTAATTATAGAGTATTGAAATCATGAAAAAACAGTGGGTGCTAATGTTCAAAAGATCTAATTATAGTTCTCTTAGACATAGAAAAAAAATCAAAACAGTGATAGTCCTCTCTAAAAGTATCATGGCAATATGGGCAGCATACAGTTCAGTTCCAGGACTCAGGCTTTACAATACACTTTCCCTAGGCTGGAACAAATTGGACAGTGGGCCGGGCATTTGCCGTGCATGGGGCTGATCCAGGTTTAATCCCGGACATCCCGAATGATCTTCTCAGATTTCCCAGGAGTGACACCTGCATGCAGAGTCAGGAGTAAGCCCTGAGTACCGCAGGGGCGGCACAAAACACAAAAATAAACTAAATAATTAAAATATATACAATTTTAAGTGAAATAGTTTAAGGAAATTTATTTGAGTTTCTGCGGGAAAGAAAGAGAGAACAGGAAGGTGTGAGAGTATACATCTGAAGTTTAGGACCGGGTGGGGGGTGAGGGGTGGAACCTGAGGTGAAAAATGTGCTCCACAGATCTTTGCAAAGTTAGTGTGGTTGTCATTTCTTTTTAGGGATGTGAAATAGTTTTATTTAAAGAAACAGAAGCCATATGTGTATATATGTTATATATATATATACGCACATACATAAAACTTTCTATGCTAAAATCATAAATCAACACATTTATTACGAATCTATATATTATCATATAGCTCACTATACCCATTATTCACTTAATTTTTAAAATTCCTACATTATACTCATGACTAATTACCCTTGGCGTGTAAATAAGCTAAATATTAAAAAATACAGGTGTTTTCTTATTGAAGTATAAATAAGATTCAAAGCTACCGTCAGCAGATGTTCCATGTATATTTAAATAAATATGTGCCAGGAGCCCAAGAGGTACCCACTAGGATTGTATTCATTTCCATTATACATCTTTAAAAGCTGTTTTTTTTATCACCTGATTGATTCAATGTGCACTAAACAGTCTAGTAAAATTTTTAACACTTGTTATTATAAACATTAACCTATATTTTATATTATCTGTCAAAGTCTATGTGTTATTTAATATGAGGCTGAGAAAGACAGAAGGAAAGAAGAACAGAAGTCTAAGAAAGAAAAGAAGGAAGGGAGCGAGGGAAGGGAAAAGAGGAGAGTGGCTTGCTTCCCTGATTAGTCTGGCCAAAACAACTATTTAAACAAAACTGAAATAAACTGAACTTCACAGGACCTTTAAGGTGATTTCAGTTTTGAAGAGGAACCGTGGCTTATATACAATAGGTTTGAATGGAGGATGTACGTTTTAAACTGGGTCTTGAAATATTTAAAAATGAAAATTTAGTAAAAACTTTTAAGAAATTGTTCGAAATGAAATTCTGGGAATTTTAGTTATTAGTTCTCAAAGATTAACCTTCATGGGTATCCTTATAATACAGACTGACTACTAGCCTAAGGTTCTGATTCCCTGGATCTGGGATGTTGGCACACTGTTAACACTTAAAACTTAAATTGATAACTGTTACTTATATCTTTATTTATAACTTTTTTGCAAATATGTTTTGCAATATGTGTATTTGAATGTGAACTTCAGAAAGTCAAGTTATTGTGGCCTTTATCAGTGTCCACCCACCATATCAGTGGACATATACGGACCATATCAGTGTCTACACAGCTTTATCACAATGCCATGCACTCATTTTGTATCTATACTACGAAATTGCTTTTTTAAAAAGGAGAAAAATCACAAGGCCCTGTGATGATTTATTTTAGGAGTGTTTTGATTAATATGTCTGTTTAGTTAACTCTTTATGTACCTGCTTCTTCATTGTTAATAAACAGGACTCTTTATTATAATAAGGTAAAAAAGGTAAAGGCCCTCCCGTTGATCGTCGATTTGCTCGAGCGGGCCCAGTAACGTCTCCATTGGAGACTTTGTTGTTACTGTGTCTGGCATATCGAATACTCTCGGTAGCTTGCCGGGCTCTCCGAAAAAAAAATATGGAACGCTTCACGAATTTGCGTGTCATCCTTGCGCAGGGGCCATGCTAATCTTCTCTGTATCGTTCCAATTTTAGTATATGTGCTGCCGAATATAATGGTGAAATAAAATAGGACCTCTCTTTCTTAAACATAATATGTACTACTATTAGCTATAATAATTATCTACTACCACTGCCACAATTTAATATAAAGAACAAATTATTTTAAATGTATATTAAATAATTTATATAGTTATATATATAGATATATACTCTTCTTTTTTTCTTTTTAGGTCACACCTGGGGTTACTCCTGGCTCTGCACTCAGGAATCACTCCTAGAGGTGCTCAGGCAACCATAAGGGATGCTGGGAATCAAACCCGGGTCGGCTGTGTGCAAGGCAAACGCTTTACCCACTGTGCTATCGCTCCAGCCCTAAATGTGTTTTCTTATCTTGCCCATATTCTCTCTTGACCACATACATCTCATTCTCCTCCTTCATAAATCTCTGAATAAATTTCTCTAATTAAACCATTTTACTCAAAATATATATAAAACGTATATAATATATATATTAGTTCAAAATGTGTTTCAGGGTTTCAAAATCAACAATATTATTTTAAGAGCAAGACAATTTTATACCGCTATAAATAAAAAATATTTTTAAAAGGTATAAAAAATGAAAAATTTTAACTTTTAAATTAAAATAAGTTAAACTTTTAATTACTTTTTTTTCAGTTTGATGCCACACCCAGTATTGCTCAGGGATTACCTCTGGCTCTGCATTTAAGGATCACTCTTGGGGAGTTTGGGGGACCAAATTGTGTGCCAGTGATCAAACCTGGGTCACCACATGCAAGACAAACTTCCTACCCACTACACTATCCATTTGGCCCCATAAGTTAATCTTTTTTAAACAGAGGGAAGCACTTGCTTGACATGGCTGTTGGGGTTTGATCCCCAGCACCCCATGTAGCCCCTCAAGCCCAGCCAAAAGTAATCTCTGAAAACAGAGTTAGGGGTAGGACCTCCACAGAACCTGGTGTGACCCAAAAATGTTTTTAATAATAAATTAAATAAAACAAAATAATCCAAATTATATACAACTTGTTTTTAAATTATAACTAATTTTTAAAATTCTGTTAATCGGAGAGCCCGGCAAGCTACCGAGAGTATTCGATATGCCAGACACAGTAACAACAAAGTCTCCAATGGAGACGTTACTGGGCCCGCTCGAGCAAATCGATGATCAACAGGAGGGCCTTTACTTTACTTTTACTTTTAATAGGAAAACATCAAAATTTTAAGTTTCACTTCTCATAGAATAGGAATAATTTTTGAAATTTACTTGTTTTGCCAAGTATTGAATAATACCTCGACTTTTTGTTATTTCAAGTTTATTTTTACAAATGTATTATTTGCAGGGCCAGAAAAACATGAGAGCAGGTAGGACATTTGCCTTACATTTGAAATCAATCCACGTTCAATCCCTGGCACCCCATATGATTCCTGAGATCTCATAAGAGTGATCCCTGAACACAAAGCCAGGAGTAAGCACCAAGAACTGGTATGAACCAGAAACAAAACAAAATAAATTCCAATTAAAGAAAAAAATAGTAATTATATAATAAGCTTTCGAAACATATTCCTAAGCATAAAACACATTTTAAAAAAAAATTTTATTAGTGAAACACCATGAGGTACAGTTGTAGACTTACAAATTTTTGTGCTAAGCATAAAACACTTGATAAGCATTTTGCAAGTTGTTTTCAGAAAACAAGATGATTGAATAACTCAAAGGGTAACAGGATTACCCAAGAAATTACATTTGAGCCAAGAATGAGACTAAAGAAATTATAATAGATACATTAGTGTTAACTGATAATATTTATTGACAATATTACTTAATGGTCTTTGTAATGTTTGTTATATTTTGAAATTTGCACAACAAATATTCCATAAGTCTACCACATTCTCATTTTCCGTGACTCATTAATTGCACTCATAAAAGTAAGATAATAATTCTCATTGTATTAAAAAGAATTCAATAAAATAAATGTGTAAACATAAACATAAAATTACCTGGAAAGGGACTGGTCTCTTGTTTCTGTGGTAACTAAGGCCAGGATCACCAGCGCTACCACTGGAATCAGCACTCAGCATCATCAATTATTTTACATAATTTACATGAATGTTTCATGAAACAGATTTTCAAATATTAAATATCTCATTAAAATTCTTTTGGATTTACCCAGATTCCAAACTCTTACATTCAGTAAAAAAAATCAATTCTTATTTTAAATGAAAATTGTTAACACTGATACCCTTAAAAAATATCTAAGATTCAAACTTGTTTTCTGATTGTGTCCTGTAACCAGGAGCTCTGTGACCTTAACTGATTTGCTGGTCTTGAGTTCTTTTATAAAATGAGACTGAGAAAGAAAAAAAAAAGCTTCCAAGATTTTATTTATCATAGTAAATCAAATATCTTAACTACTCTATAAGCCAAAACACTAATAAAACTTATACTCACACATTTCCTGAATTGAAAAATTGTCTTATATACATATAATGTAGTAATTGAACCTGAATATGAATCTACATATATCTTAATTCAGTATCTGTCCTGACGACATTTATTGTTCTTGCTGACAAATAGTAGATCACCTCCAGTCTAACATTTTATCAATATTTATTAATCGCTGATATAACATTGACATTACAGAGAAAATAAGATATTTTTCCCCACCATCACACTAGCAGTAAAAATCTCACTGTTTTATTTTTTGTGGTGACAACATGATTAATGACGTTTTAAAACTTATAAACATCTAAATTTTATGATTGTACTCAGTCGGCAAAGCCTGGCAAGCTCCCCGTGATGTATTCGATATGCCAAACACATTAACAAGAAGTCTCACGATGGAGACGTTACTGGGCCCACTCGAGCAAATCAATGAACAACAGGAGGACCGTGACCATGACTCAGTATTGTGTGAAACCCTAGTCAAACCATATAGGTCTTGCATCTCAAAGAGAGTTCCTTTAATACATAATTTATATATATATAACAGTTTTAAACTTACAAAGTTCATGAACTGATTAATCAGCTGACCATCATGCAAAACAGAATAAAGAACAAAGATTAAGTCAGCTGTCAGCTTGAAAATGAGTACCATGTATTCATAAACGTTAAAACTTCCAAGTGTATCCCAAAGTGTGAAATAAAATGTCTCAAGTATTCCCAAGATAAATGCTATTTCAGCACACTTCAAAATCAATTTCTTTTGACAGTCAGTGATTCAGACTTAAAATGTTTAAATGTTCAAGTTTAATCACTTTAGCATGAATATCTGACCTTTCTCATAAATGATTTAAATTTTTCTTTAGTTGCTTTAGACTTATTAAACAATCTCCAAAATTCCACTCATTGTCACTGCAATATATTATCTATTATAAATTTGAAAGCTCATTTTTCTTATTCATGTTTCTAAATAATGTTTATTTCTTACTGATGGCCCCTTAATATTATCATCTCATCATCTCATCTGCTTCTTTAAGTGAATATAGATATAATATGCCATACCAACAGAAGGAAGATAAAAGCATAATCATGTAACAGACTGGACTAAGACATAAATTTTGAGCCAAAAAAATGAAATAACTACAATCTATAGCCACAATATAGCACAGATAAATGAGTGAAATCAGTATTTTTAGTGATTTCTAAAACTATTATGAAAAACCTTAAAAACATGGAGAAAAGTTTAAGATTTACCTGAATCATAGGAGAGGAAGAGATTTGAGAATTTCAATAAGGAGGAACATACCAAGATATATCAAAATTGGACTAAGATGAATGTGGTGAAAAGTCTTTAAAGGGGCACAAGAGATAGCTCATGGACATTCTTTATAGTTCTATAAAGAAGACCACACCTTCTACAAGATCATTGAAATGATTTTTTCCCCTTTTGGGTCACACCCAGCGATACATAGGGGTTACTCCACATGCCTCATAGGAAAAAGCCAGCAACGCTGCACCACCACGGGGAAGGCACTGACTCTGAGATCTCTCTCAAGCACAAAGTGTTTTAAGTTTTCAGAGTGTTCCATTCAATAATAACACAATTAACACAGGTCTAAAATTTGTATAAAAACATTTTCAGTTTAGTTAAAAAGTCAGGAGAATGTTTATTAGGTGTTAAGCATTTCATGGCAAGCTACCGAGAGTATCCCGCCCGCACAGCAGAGCCTGGCAAGCTATCCATGGCATATTCAATATGCCAAAAACAGTAAATACAATGGGTCTAATTCACTTGGACCTGAAAGAACCACAATATGTAGTTAAAATTGATTATTTAATGAAGTATAAAATTAATAAGAAAAAATTGACCAGTAAAAAGAGTAATTTCTTGCCAATTTTTCTTATAGAAATTAAGTTTGTTTTTGTATTATATGACACAACATGTAATACTTATAATGCTTAAACGGCAGCACTAAGAAGGATGAGGAAGGAGAGGTGATAAAATCTAAAGGCCAAACTAGGCTTCCAAAACAAAGAAGGGCTAAAATGACTGTCTATCTTCAATGCATGTCTGCTGGCATCAGATGCATCTATTGAGGTCATGATGGTGTAAGTACGAAAGATCAAGTACGACATCATTGGTCTGACCGAGACGAGAAGGCATCAAACACATCACGCCCTTTTCGACACTGGAGAAGAACTGTTCCTTGGAATATGCAAGAAAATAGGTGCCACTGGTGTCGGTGTCCTTGTCAAGATGAACTTGGCCACAAGAATTGATTCATTCAAATGCCTAACAACCCGAATCAGATGATTACACTTGAATAGCTGTGTCTCACTGCCGGCAGTTTCTATCTTTGTTGTCTATGCACCAACATCCAATTATGATGAAGACGAAATTGAGAAGTTCTACATGGTGCTGGAGAAGTTCTATAAAGAAGACCACACCTTCTACAAGATCATTGAAATGATTTTTTTCCCCTTTTGGGTCACACCCAGTGATGCATAGGGGTTACTCCTGGTTTTGCACTCCGGAATTACTACAGGAGGTGCTTGGGGGACTATACAGGTTGCTGGGAATTGACCCAGGTTGGCTACCTGCAAGGCAAACGTCCTACCCGCTGTGCTATCACTTCAGTCCCCATTAATGCCAAGATAGGACTGAGAAAATCAGCCGAAGAAAGAATTCCACATCGAAACCCATGACCTAGAATGGAACAAAGAGAGTGAGAGACTGTCTAAGTTCATCAGTTTGACCAAGACCATCTGTGGTAACTCACAGTTCCAGAAGGCCGAATCTAAATGTTGGACATAGGAGTCTCCCAGTGGACGGTTCCACAATGAAATTGACCGCATCGTATTCAATGGAAAGTTTTGCCTAGCTGATGTCGCTGTTGTCCCAAAATTTCAAACAGGATTGGACCACCATCTCCTTCGTGCAAAATTCTACTTCACAGAGCAGGGAGAAATGGGTGCAAAGTTTAAGAAGAGAACTCCCTGAAGACCTCCAACTGGGAGCTCTTTGGCATTATTGCAGCAACATACGAAGATGCTATCGTTGACAACATTGAGGAAGAATACGATCAACTGATTCAGCACCTCCATGATTGTGCGAGGAATGCCGAGAGAGACATAAAAAGACACCTGTCTTCTAAAATTCTTAAGCTCATTTGCCAACGTGGCTTGGCGCGAGCGTCAGGCAACCGCAAGTGAAGGTCTGAGCTCGCAAAGCAGTGCAGAGAAGTGATCAAGGAAGACCTCAAAGAGAGAAGAGCAGCAATGCTGGCAGATACAGCAGAAGCTGGGAAAAGCATTTGCAATGCCCGACTTTCCTTCGCCAACTATAAGACCAAGATGACTGCCCTTCTATGTCCTGATGGATCTATCACATCTTCCAGAAGGGCAATGGAGAAGATTATCCATGACTTCTACTCAGATCTCTTCGATAGCCACATCCACCTGCCCACATAACAAATTCCACAGGATGCATATGTTGTTCCCAATGTTCTCCCTTCCAGAATCCGACATGCAGTTTTGTTGGTAAAGAAGTGAACAGCACCCAGCCCAGACGAGGTCAGACCCGAACACCTGAAGAACATGCCATCAGTACTCATCAATATGTTGGCTTGGTTCTTTATTCGCTACCTGTCTGAATGCAAGGTTCCATCCGAGTGGAAAACCAGTAGGACTGTTCTACTGTACAAGAAGGGAGACATCCATGACATTGAAAACTATTACCCAAACTGCCTGTTGTTTGTCATCTATAAGCTGTTCACTCGAGTCATCCTGAATGGAATTGGCAGAACACTAGATGAAGTACAACCATGCGAGCAAGCTGGGCTCCGAAAAGGATTCAGCACGATCAACCATATGCACATGATAACAAAGGACATTGAGGTTTCTCGGGAGTTCAAGATGCAGCTCTGTCTAACATTCATTGATTTAAAGAAGGCCTTTGATTCTGTTGAGACTGAAGTGGTCATCGCAGCCCTAGCCAAACATGTATTCAAACTCAATACATCTGGTTCCTCTGTGAGCTACATTACAGATTCGCTACCAGGATCTCACCATTCTACAAGGAAGTGATCATTGACATCAAGAGAGGGGTTCAGCAGGGTGATACCATTTCACCGAAACTCTTCAGTGCCACCCTCAAGAATGTCATGTGATGACTGGTATGGGAAGGAATGGGAGTGAAGATAGGTGGTCGGCAACTATATCACCTCTGCTTTGCTGATGACATTGTTCTAATAACACCAAACATTAGCCAAGCAGCACAAATGTTGGCCGACTTTGACCGTGAGTATGGAAAGATTGGACTGTAACTGAATCTCACCAATACAATGTTTATGAGAAATGAACTCATTCATGATGTTCCATTCGTTTTCAACGGGACAAACATCTCCAAATGCAACAGTTATGTGTACCTAGGTCGAGAAGTCAAAATGACCAATGACCTGGCACCTGAGTTGCGCAGGAGGAAGAGAGTGCCTTGGAATGCCTTCAAGAGTGTCGAAGAAATAGCTAAGAGGGTAAAGAATCCCCAGCTCCAGGCACATCTCTTCAATTCCACTGTTCTTCCTGCCTTAACACATGTATCAGGGACCTGGGCCCTATAAAAACAGGATGAGAGCTCTATTTAGGTCTCCCAAAGAGGTATCAAAAGAGCTATGCTTGGAATATCACGCTTCACTCAGGTGAGAGAAAGAATCTGGAGTTCAGACCTCTGCTGATGATTTAGAATCAGGGATGCTGTCTCGTTTGCCATGGCATCAAAAATCAGATGGGCATGGCCTATAATGTCATTTGGAGCCAACCGCTGGACTTAAGCTGTTACCAACTGGATTCCACGGGACGTCAAAAGATCGCATGGCTTCCCACCTACCAGATGGTTAGAATTTTTTGCCAAGACTCTGAATGATCGGTTTGAGGTTCTTCATGTTCCTGGAGCAAGCAGATGCCATTGGGCTACACTAGCATGCGACAGGATAAATGGAGACATTATTGGTGCCCGCTCAAGCAAATTGGTGAGTACTGGGATGTCAAGTGATCGAGTGATGCATTTCATATCGTATTAAAGATGTTAATGTAGCACTGTAGCACTATCCTCCCGTTGTTCATAGATTTACTAGGGTGAGGACCAGTAATGTCTTCATTGATGTTAATGCTGAAATTAAAAATATGCTATTCTGTATTAAGGATACAATAAAAACACCTATATAGCAATATTTAAAATGTATCAGGTAGAATAACATAGCTAAACTTGTGCTAGATTAAAAATCTTTGAAGAATATAAATAGATCCTAATAGATCATAATTGAATTATAAAAGAATATAAATAGGTCAATAATTGAATAAAGAACTATGTAAGAGCTATTCTTAACACCAGGATATTAGACAATAGAGAAACAGAGTCACATAGTATAAAATGTGTATATATGATACATATACATACTGTATGCTATAGCACAGCAGGTAGAGCATTGTCTTGCACGAAGCCAACCAGGGTTCTATTCCTCCATTTTTCTCAGAGAGCTGGGCAAACTACCAATTGTATCAGCCCGCACGGCAGAGCCTGGCAAGCTCCCCATGACATATTCGATATGCCAAAAACAGTAACAAGTCTCACAATGAAGACATTACTGGTGTCCACTCGAGCAAATCGATTAACAACGGGAGGACAGTGCTACAGTGTTATACACACTACACAATAAGTACATATAGCAATATACAAATACGTGCATATAAACACACTGCTTCCCTTCTTTCTCTATCTCTCTTCTGCCTGGGTCTGTCATTTATCCTTTTTTAACTTTTAAAAACAATTTGCATTTCTTATATACTTGTAATGTCCACTGAAAACAATCTAACTGTTTTAGCTTTTAAAAACTGCAACTGTGCTACAGTTTAGCTCCTGTTAAGAAATAAACATGCTGACTTCTCAGTTAATTGGATTTCGCAATACCAAAACATAAGCTACTTGAAATTTCCAAAGAAGTTATATATGCATTGTGTTTAGTTTTTAATTAGAAAGACACCTCTTCTTGTTATCATGATAATTTAGTATGGCATTACTTTTGAAATAATTATAGATATAAATAAAAATAAGTTAGTACAGCATTACTTTTGCATCCTCACTCTTCACACACATACATACACAGAAGGTAATCATATTAATATTCTAGCTCTGGGACTTAACAACTAGGGCTCTTTTAATTGTGTCATAATTCAGTAGGAGGAAAAGTCCAATCTACAAATTTTCACTGTATCGTTTTAAGTATCAAAACACTAAGCACCCTATTTTGTGTCATATAATACGAAAACAAACTTAATTTCTATAAGAAAAATTGGCAAGAAATTACTCTTTTTACTGGTCAATCTTTTCTTATTAATTTTATACTTAATTAAATAATCAATTTTAACTGCATGTTGTCAAAGCCAAATATTATTATTATTTTAACATTCAAGAAAAGGTACAGTTAAGTTTTTGGCAAGGAAGTTTACAAGGTGCTAAGTGAGCACTTGCTAGCTATAAGACTTCAGGAAAAATACTTTGTTTAATTTAATAATTTATTTAATTTTCACAAAATCTTAAAAGGCAGTTGCTGCTTCGATTTAATAGCAAGGAAACTAAACAAGCGTATTTATCCAAAAATAAAAATAATGTTAAAATATAAATATTCACAGAATGATCTCTTATATTGTGGGTATAAAGAAACGTGTTGTAGGATAACCAGTGCCCAAAGGCAAAGGAAGGCAGAGTGTGAGGACTGAGTCTAGTAGGAACTGGTCCTACAGCTGGAGCAAAGGAAGATGGTGGGGCGACACTGTCACTCTGGAAGAGAACAGTGCTGAAAGGAGGTAGAGAGGGATGCGTAATACCCTATTAGCGAGAGCACTGGAAGCCACAGAGCCCCGAGGAGGGATGGAAAAAGAGCCCTCCAGAGCTGCAGGCTGGGCGGTGGGAGGGAAGTGGGCATTGTGGAGGGAAGCTGGAACCTTCTGTGACTAAAAACCAATCATGAATAGTTTTGTGATTCAAGGTGATTTGATTAAGAAGAAAATTGAAAATATTTCATTCATATTAAAATATTAAAACTAACAATATGAATCAGGAGCTTTACTCAAATATGCCTGTGAATGCTTCGACACAGAGAGAACAATCCCAAAGTGCCAAGCAGCTTGCATTCCGTGGAGATCTTTGAAGCTGGAGAGCTCCTCTCCAGCTCTGTTCTTCCCACTGTTCCACAGGGACTTTATCCTTTGCCAATGATTCACACTGCTCGTGCCTCTACCTTCTCTCACTGTGAGTGCATGCTTTCATGAAAACACTTAAAATTCACCCTTCCTGGAGACAGAAGCAAATGGCATTCTCATAGAAACTTTGTCAGGTATATGAGTCTTAGCACAAAATTTATAAATGCCATTAGCAAGGAAAGTAGAGTAAGTTGCTCTTAAGCTTAATGTTTTTTTAAGCTTGACTATCACACTGTCACTGTCCTCCCGTTGTTCATCAATTTGCTTGAGCGGGCCCAGTAACTTCTCCATTTTGAGACTTGTTACTGTGTTTGGCATATTAAATATGTCACGGGTAGCTTGTCAGGCTTTGCCGTGCGGGCAAGATACTCTCGGCAGCTTGCTGGGCTCTCCAAGAGGGGCGGAGGAATCAAACCCAGCTTGGCCGGGTTGGCTGTGCGCAAGGAAAATGCCCTACTGCTGTGCTATCACTCCAGCCCTTTAAGCTGGACATAGAAAGAAATTAATTTTAAATGGCAACCTATACACTGTACACATCTGCTATGCGCAACTTAAATAAAATTTACAAGTAATATCTATGTTTATTACCACACAACATATCTTTCTATGTATATTCTGCTTTTGTACTAGTTTATACTAACTGCTGGTCTGAACTCCTAAACTTGTTTTAAAAATACCACATTAATTGTGATGCAATCTTTGGAGGGAGTAGGAGCAACACAGTTTATATCTATCTTCAGTGCTTCTGTGTCGGTGGGAAAATTGATACATGCACCAACTCTCATTTTAAAATACCCTAAAAACAACACATCTATTGTCTAGTTTTCACCAAAAAATATCCTTAAAATAAACATCTGGTTAAATATATGCCTTTCTAGAGTATGTAAAAATGTGTCTGAATGAGATTTTATAACGTTTAATCCCACTGAATCCCAGCACTTTTTCACATACAACATTATACCATTTGACAGTATGTCCCTCTGTTCTTCAAAACTGTGTACTAAGTTGCTTTTGCCATCACTGGCATCTGAAGGATGGAGTGAGGAGTACAAAATATAGATATGAATAGAAAGAACAAAGTACAACCTGTTCTTATCAGAATCACAGAAAGGTCTTCTGTGAGGTCAGCTTGCACCCCACACTTCCTCCTTAACTCATTTTCTCTTTGCTCTAATTAATTTTTCATGGGAACAAGGAAAGGAGTTGCTTTCAAAATCTCACATAAAAGCATGAGGTATTCTCAGAATTTTTTTAGTATGTTACCTAGGAAATAAAATGAACTAATATATGCCCCCTTTACTATTCTATGAGGCCATAATGTTCCTAATACAAAGGGAGTAAATTTAAAATTATTTGGGATTGATATCCTTGCTCTA
Source organism: Sorex fumeus (assembly GCF_029834395.1). Classification (NCBI taxonomy): domain Eukaryota; kingdom Metazoa; phylum Chordata; class Mammalia; order Eulipotyphla; family Soricidae; genus Sorex; species Sorex fumeus. The sequence goes on from NW_026606083.1 coordinate 2,009,372, forward strand.
CCACTAACTAGGTATAGTATTATGGGAAAATCACTTCCTAAAATTTGTGCTTTTTTCACACCTACAAAATGGAAATTTTATTGGATGGTCTCGGGGAAACAGTCAAATAATGAAAAAAAATCCTACTCATCACATATGGTCATGTTTTCTTTGCTTACAGAATAATAGACTCTAAATCAAATTACATTTATTAATAATGACATTTGTCATAAAAGAATAACTAGTTCAACTCTTTCCTCTTCATAGTAAATTTTAAATTGATTTTTCACAATCCCTTTTAAGAAAATTCATCCCAAGCTTGTGCAAAGGGAGTCACAGAGAACTGATCTCATGCCTCCCAAGACTCAATTTTGTCAGTGGTTCTGTCTAAGAACAAAATCATGTCACTGTTACTGTCCTCCCATTGTTCATCGAATTGCTCGAGCGGGCCCAGTAACGTCTCCATTGTGACAATTGTTACTCTGTTTGGCATATCGAATACGTCGCGGATATCTTGCCAGGCTTTGCCATGCGGGCGAGATACTCTTGGTAGCTTGCCAGGCTCTTTGAGAGGGGCAGAGGAATCAAACTTGGGTCGGCCATGTTGGCCGCATGCAAGGCAAAAGCCCTATCCGCTGTGCTATCACTCCAGCCCAAACAAAATTATGACTTTTTTAAAATGTAGCATAAATGTACCATGCTAATTAAGTAATGGCCTCTCAGTATAATACTCCTGGTCATATAAAATGAATTCAACAGCCCCACATGAAGTTTCCAAACACTTACAAGTCACAGTCAAATCCTTACTATATGCTTTCTTCATCCTGAGGGAAGAAACAGTTTAAAGTCTCAAAATAATATTGCAACTCTCATTGGTTGAAGGCAAACTTGATTGGATTTACTGTTTTAAATGATGCCTTAAATTTATGTCTAGGGTAGGAGATGGGGGGTGGAGTTTCCAAGTGGTGCTCAGCTCTACCCCAGGATTTCTGCCAACTGGGCTGCAGCTGAGTGCAAGGGACAGAGGCCCCTGTGCTGTTTGTGGGATACCTAATCTTTATTCAGCTTAGGTTTGTTCTGCAGAAATGTGAGAGAATGGGCCATAGAAGGCTCATCTGGGAAGGAATCTCCATGTATATTCGCTTGTCCAAAAATAAAGAAAGGGATTTTAGTGACTTTCTCTAAGTAACATAGCAAAGTCTCAATTTCATTGATCTTATTGAAGTACAAATAGCCTCTTCTATATTTTTAGTGCCAACATGGTATCAAAATGCTATTTTTCGTCTTCTATAGATCAATTTTCAATTTAATGATACAATCAGAGAATGTGAGGGTTATTGTTCTAGACCAGACATGTGTAACATTTTCCAAATTTTCAAAATCCACAGTAGGAACAATGGAGAACTATGGACATCAGGAGCAAGAGAAGAAGGAGAAGAGAATAATGTGGAGGAGAATGAAGGGAGGAGGAAGTGCTGGAGGAGTAGAGAAAGAGCAGTAACAAGAAAAATATGAGGAGATACAAGTAGGAGGAGAAAAAGGAGATGGGTGAAGCACAGGGCAAGGGATGGGAGAACGTTAAGAGCAAGAACAAAGGGAATTTTTAGATCTCTATTTTTGGCTTAATAATAAAGAAAAATATTTTGTATTGGGTAGAGTTTGCTGTATAGAAATAGTTTAGATTTGGACCATAAAGACTACACAATTCATTTCATTCCATAGATTTCCTAAATCATAGGCAACATGTGTTATTCCTTACTAAACTTTATTTATCTAGAAACTAATAAAGTTATAAAATAAGAAGTGAAATATCAGATAAGCTCTTCAGTAAACAGAATAAATGCAATTATGAATATTCACACTAGGCAGTTTATATTTTATTACTGTGAGATCTGGAATAAAGAAGGCAAAATAAGAGAATCCAATTCCTGCAGCTACCACCCAAAAGATAGATAATACCAATTCAAACTGATATGTTCACTAGGGGATGATTTTTAGATTAGAGAAGCATAATTAGGAATCATTCTGTTCAAACTTGAACGTCATCCCAAGTTATATTTACATGTATTGGGGAATCAAACCGTGAAGTTCTCCAAAAACAGTGCAGACATCCTGGAGGTGAACTGCATTTATCCTAATGAAGTCAAGAGAAAGTGGTGTTTCTAGCAATCAGTGAATAGCAGTAGAGCCTCAAAAAGTGCGAGCAGAGTATTCTACAGATGAGGCAGCATCAAAGTCAGAAACTGTATAAAAAAGAAAAAAAAAAGAACTTCTTCCCTGTGAACACCTAGATATATAAGTGAGCCCTACTTATTATTATTTTTTGTCTCAGAAAGGACATAATTCTTAGAGCGATTTAGAATCAATAGTCTATCATTACTAGAAACAACGGCCACGACCCAGAGACTATAAAACCCAGCTCTGAGAAGAGAACAGTGCAGAGTCTCCTGCACCTGACTGTCCTCGCCAGGGCCCCTTGGAGGGGTGCGGGTTGAGTTTCCTTCCCCTCCCCGAGCAGAGCTCCGTCAGCCGAAGACCTCCAGAACGAGCCACAACCATGCTGAGACCACTCTCCACATGCAAGAAAGTACCAGCAGAGGAACAAAGGCATGCGGTTCCTGGAGCTGAGATTTCCAAGCCTGCTAGGATCGGGGCTAGCATTCTCCACCTAGATCCTCCATCTTCCAGTAGGCAGGGGTCACACCTACCAACTGCTCCCCGACCCCACCACCCCGGTGCCATGTAATCCCATCAACAGCCAAGACCCAGAGACTATAAAACCCAGCTCCCAGTCGTGTGACATCTTATTATCTCATTGTTACTTTTGACAACCTGGCAGGCTACCTAATGTAACCTGCCCACATGGCAGAGTCTGGCAAACTCCCTGTGGTGTACCCAATATGCCAAATATCAGTAACAATGATGGGTCTCATTCTCCTAACCCTGAAAGTGCCTTGAATATGGCACTTTTTAAAAATCTCAGGGCTAGGACGAAAGAGATGTTACTGATGCCTGCTCGAGGCAATCGACAAACAACAGGATGACCATGATCGTGATTATTACTAGAAAGAAAAATAAGCATAAGTCGATAACATATTTCTTGAGTATACTTCTCATATTAATAATACAGTTTATGAGAGTAACACGCATATATGATTTCTAGCTGCAATTTAATTATCACTCCATGGTAAATATTATTTAAAATTACCTAAAGTTTTCATTTTCATTTTGTTTTCTTAAAAAATTTTCCTTCTTTCCAGGGGCTGCTGGGCCCCACTCGGCTTTCACAGGGCTTTGCTGACTGTTCAGTGATCACTCGTAACTGTGATCAAACATCACAGGGACTTTCCCCAGGACTGGCTGGTACAAGGCAAACACCTTAAACCCGGACCCTCTTTCTGACACACCCTTTTTCTCAACTTTTACTGAAGTTCTGTGACCTGTAATACTTTCTATAGCTTGTCCTGCGCATAGAGTTTTCCAACACAATCAACACCGTGAAAACCTGCCTCCTTCCATCAGGGTCCTAGGGTTCCCACTTACTTCCTACACCCCCACTTCTTGTTAAGCTCAACACTAAGTTCCTGCTTCATTATATGCATTGTAAAGGCATAACATAGTAAGGATGAATTATGTATTATATGAGAAATAAAAATATTTTCATATTAATAAATGAGCATGTCAAATTAATAAATTAGTATTAATCTCAAAATAAGTCACCACTGTATTTTCCATATTAATTTCAAAATGAACTGCCACTGTATTTCCTGATTATGAACTTATTTCCTAATAAATCATAAAGATTTCTACACTCAGTCTATGTGAGTAGTAAAGAATGTATCTATAACTACAAAAACTTCTGGTAGTATGGTTTTCAGGCATTTTCAGGAAGCGAAGTGCCCTATCCATTCTACTATCTCCCTGGTCCCCTTTAAAAGTTGTAAGTCTTCCATAGAATGACTGCACTCATTTGTGGAGTATAAAACAACATAACATGAGGCTGATACCTGACGACAGTAGATACACGGGACAGGAAGATTGCTTCATAGCTGGAAGCCTGCCTCATGAGCAAAGGGGAGAAGGCAGCTGGAATACAGAATGGATCACTAAGAAAATGATGGCTTGAGGAACCGGTCGGGATGGGAGATGTGTGCTGAAAGTAGATAAAGGACCAAAAATGATAACCTCTCAGTGTCTGTATTGCAAACCATAATTCCCAAAAGTAGAGAGGGAGAGTATGGGGAAGATTGTCTGCCATGGAGGCAGGAAGAGGGTGGGAAAGGGGGGAGGCATACCAGTGATTTTGGTGGTGGGGAATCTGCACTGGTGGAGGGATGGTTGTTTGATCATTGTGTGATTGTAACCCAAACATGAAAGCTTGTAACTATCTCATGGTGATTCAATAGAATTAAAAAAAAGTTGTAAATCTTCAATCTGATCCAATCAAAGACAAACTTCATTTAATTTAAAAGGAGCCATTTCTCAAAGCTACTTTTTGCATAACTTCATTTATGTTCCCTATTACTATATCAGATAAGCTTTAAAACTTCTAACACATTGGAGCCATTGAGAGAAAGAAAAAGAAAATGAAAAAGAAATAATGTAATGTAGAGGAAATACAATGCAAATAAGTGAATTGGATAATTATTATATAATTACAACAATGATGTCAGAATAAAATTCTGTATAATAATCTTTAATTTCAAGAGTAAATCTGCAATAAAGTAGGTTCAGTAATTCAGAAGTATTTGTCTGTACTGTCTCCATCTCAATTCAATTGTAGGATAAAATAAAGTTAAACACATGGTAAGGATCTTTCTACTTAACCTTCCCCAGACTTTACTTAGAACATCTCATTTATTATCATGAGTTTCCAAACTAAACTCTCAACACTACACAAACCCTAAAAAAATAAAATGAAAGTCCTTTAAAACTTACTTATGAGTGTCTCTAGGGATATTTCTTGTTTGTCTGTTTGTTGGGTTGCTTGGTGTTTGAGGCATACCACACAATGTTTTCAGGGCTTATTCCTGGCAGAGCTCAAGGGACCTTCTGAGGTGCAGGGGATTGAACCCACATTAGACACGTACGGGCAAGTGTTCTACCCCCTGTACTATCTCTTCAGCATCAAGGAATATTTTTTTTATTTCCAAACTAAACTTGTTTTGATACAATACTAACTGGCAGCAAAGGTATGATGGGATAAGTGTAATTCTATTTTTATAACTTAAAATAATCTCATAAAAATAACAATCTCATAGACAATGAACCATATTGACAATCTTTAAAACAAAGTTTGCTTATGAGCACAAAATGGAAATCGTATCGTTACTGAAACTCTGAAACTGACATAACATTATTCTGAACAAGAGGTTTTCAATGACTTGAGATTATCAGTCTAACTTGATGTCACAATTTTCAACCATTGGATCACTGATAGGTTTTCTGGCACAAACAAATTCTTATTCCCATATCATTAGATGGATATAATAAATTCAAGACGCAGTAAAAAAAAGAGTGGGGTGTGAATATCATTTACATTTAATCAAAGGAGGCATTGTGGCACCTCACTTCTTTCAAGATGCAAAAGTGTGAATAATTATAAGTACCTGCTATTCACATGCTATATGTTTACACACAAAGAGATGGGTAGGATTATAACACAAATTCATTCATTCAGCAGTTTTTTAGCACCTATGATATACTAAAGTCTCTGATAGGCCTTAGGGATTTAAAGTGGCATTTCAACAATTCAGCAAAAATTGAGCCAAGTGAGAATTCTGTAAGTCATCCACAAAGAAGAGTATAAGTAGTTTTGTATATAAAATACAATTTACAATTGTTTTTCTTCAGTGAAATCTAATTTAAGAGGAAGCAAATTATAACATATGAAAAGATCTGATTGTAGGAAGCAGTCTATTAAGGAATCATAAAATATCTAATATTAATAAGGAATCATAAATTTTCCTTCTTTCCCACACCACTTGCTCTATTCATTTCATACTTAAATATAAAGAATATTGTAACATTTCATTAATATATCTGATTTTAGTTTTGAAATTTAAACATTAATATAAAATCCTATGGGAGCAGTTACAGTTTAAAATCAATGGACTAGGGACTGAAGTGATAGTACAGTGGGTAGGGTGTTTGCCTTGCATGCCGACCCTGGTTCAATTCCCAGCATCCCATATGGTCCTTTGAGCATGGCCAAGAGTAATTCCTGAGTGCAGAGCCAGAAGTAACCCCTGTGTATTGCCAGGTGTGACTCAAAAAGAAAAAATAAATAAAATAAAATAAAATAAATGGACTAACTATATTACTCTGAGTAATATTTGTTTTAGGCCACACCCAGTGGTGTGCTGGGCTTACTCCTGGTTCTGCACTGAGAGGTCATTCCTGATGGGGCACAGGAAGAGAAACATAAGTGCCAGAGATCAAACCGAGCATCCTATCTGCAGTGCTATCTCTGGGGCCCAACACTGATTAAGCTTAAAGGCATTTATTATTATTCATAAATGTATGGAAATTTAGAAAATATTTATATTTAACCTGCATTCTAGTAGGTTGTTTAAATTAACATGAATGAAGAAGTTAATTGTGTTGGTCTTCATTGGATACTTACTCTCTCACAGTGGTTAATTGGTATCTGAAAAACTAATGTGGAAAACTTGAGCATTTGCATCCTTCTCATACTGATGAAAGGTTCCAAGCCAGACTTCTTAGGAAGAAACCCCTCACTTCCACAAAATTACATCGACCAAAGCAGCCCGACAACTAGTGCTGCATGAGAGTGGAAAGAAACTGTCAGTTCCACAGCAAAAGAGGTCATTAATGAAGTCATCAAAGCTAGCTATCTGCCACACCACTAAACAGGCAAGTATCATTAATCAACCCTGTGGCATAACGGCAAATGTTCCAATGTTTGCAAAAGTACTTAGGCAAATGATGTCTTCAGTTCTGTTATAGCTGAGGGACTGTAGAATGAATTAAATCCTTTAAAAGGAGTAAGGGTTTTTCTTCTGAGACAGAGCATGTCTTCTTTCTCTTTCTACCAAGATGAAATTTTATTTTATTTTATTTTATTTTATTAAAGTTCTGAGATTTAAAATATGCTTGCTGGTGGTTTCCAAAAATAGCTGGATTATTTCCAAAAATCGTATGAACTCCCTAGGTTCACTGTCATCCCATTGTTCATCAATTTCTTTGAGCAAGCACCAGTAATGTCTCATTCATGCTAGCCCTGAGATTTTCACAAGTGCCACATTGGAGGCTTTTTCAGGGCCAGGGGAATGAGACCCATCATTGCTACTAAGTTTTAGCACATCAAATACGCCACAGGGAGCTTGCCAGACTCTGCGTGAGGGCAGGATACTCTCGTCAGCCTGCCCAGTTCTTCAAGTGCAAAAACTAGATAATAAGAGGTTGTGCAGCCGCGAATGCGGCCACGCCCTTCCGGGAGCCTTTTTTTAAAATATATTTTTATATTTTATTCTATTTGTTTTATTTTTTATTTATTTTTATATTTTTTCCATAGCATTAACCCCTTTGTCTAGAAGGTACAGGCTCAATTTCTGCATATTATAATTAACCACAGAAAACACATATCCCTGAATCCTACATACATAGAAATCAATGACTTAAGAAGTGAGAAGGATTAACTTTGAAGCTGAAACCCAGGTTTATTCATGCTTTCCTCTGGAATTCTGATAGTATACACTTTCTTTGAGGAATATCTGGTGAGATCTGCTTAGATGACTAAGGAACAGGTGCTGCCAGGTTTAAGTATAAAAATAATGCAATGAAAAGAAATAAAAGTCTTCTGAAAATGGTACATAATTTTGTAGGTCTCATACCTCACCTAAAAAGCATTTGAAAATGCTGATACTCTTCAAAAATGTTCATACTCATAAAAATAGAGAAAACAACTTATCAAAAAACAGCTATAAGGATAGAGTAGGAAGTGTAATATACTAGAGCTGATATTATAATAAAAATTTTTATGATGGACTAAAGACAGATCTGCAGACCAATGAAACATAATTGAGAGTCTTGAATTAAACCTCAAGATTTATGAGATTTTCACCTATGATTGGAGGTGAAGCAAACAAAACATTTTTAAGAAATGTTGTTGGGAAACCTGAACAAACTTTTAAAAACAACAGTTAGAACCATACCTCATACCATTCACAAAAGCAAACTCAGAGTGAATTACAGAATTGAGATTAGATAGAATTCATAAAATAATTTATAAAAAAAACCCAGCAGAACTCTCCAGAAAACTGACCACAGAACTTCCTTCAAAGACAGCAAAAAAATAAGACTACAGAAAATTAAAAATCATCTTCACAGAAAAAGAAACTCACAATAAATTAAAATGACACCCCATTGAATGGGAGATTGCAATCCACCACTAAGCCACATTCCAGTTTACAAACATTTTTTTTTCATTTATATCTTCTCATTTTTCTTCATGCTTTTTATTGGGAACCCATCCCATCTTCATTTTTACAGATTACTAAAATGCTCCTGTTAAAACTTAACTGCCAAATTCCCTAGACTCTCTTCATATTTCTACAATGCTCCATATCATCACAAAGCAAGATGATTTTTATACTTTCTGAATTTTCTTTAGAAACCTTGTGTAACTGTTTCATATTGATGTAAAGTAATAAATATTTATTTATGTATCATCTTCCTTGCCAAACTGTACACTGACTTTTAGCTGTGATCTAAAATATAGAGATGTTTTTTGCATATTTATCATAAGGTTTTTATCATAGGTGTGTTTAATAAATGTCTCTCATAAACATACTCTTACAGTATGGTTTCATTTATTTATGTTACATTTCAGCATGTTATAAAGCTAGAAGGTAATAGCAGTGAGTGCTATTCATGGTTCTAAAAAATGCATTTCTTAGACAATATAATCTTAAACTTATCAACATTTTTAAAATGTAACTTAAATACTGGATGTTGTGATAATCAAAGAACCAGTGGATTTCAAAGGTTCAGAACACAGTTGATCATGTGGGTCCTAGATATATCCCCTACCTACATTTTAAATCTCAGTATGTCCACATTTCTATAAATGTACTATAAACATAGCCATGAATATTTTCAGAGGCAAAGAAATATGACTCCAATGTAGTTATTTTTATGTATGTACATATTTGAATTTTATTGATTATAATGGCCTTAGAATTACATCCATACTACTTGACAAGAAATTTTGCTCTAATTGCTGAGTGACTTAAACTTCATAAGTCTGTTTTTTTAATTATTTTATCACTTTACCAATAAACCACTCCACATTTTACAGAAATAAATTGTTTGCACCCCATTGACCCAGTGATGGGGCTGGCATTTTAAACTTAATTTTTAGTAAAGTCTGGTAGTTTTAATTGAACAAAACTCGCTTAGAAAAATGTAAGATTAGAGGTAGAGGGCAAATATGCATTGAAGAGAGAGTACTTGATTTTTAAAAAATCAAGTAATTTTGAGAATGACTCATAATTACATAGTGATGTATAAAGAATTGGTTTTACCTTCTGTATTTTATAATGCTTAGTGTATTCTGTAGATTGTCCTAGAAAGAGTGTTATGCAACCGGTGAGTCTCCCTGCCTGGGTCATTTAACCTCTGTTGTTCAAATCAAAGCTATGTCAAACAGCCTCCATTGAGATCTAACAAATTATATAAATTTTTAAGAGCACCATAAACAATCATTAGATCGTTTATGAACCAACATCATGAGTTGTTTAGCATAAAATATCATCAATTCTTTCTTCACTTTGCTTTGAACAAAACAACCTAAATTTATCTAAATGTCATTAAAATTCATACTTCCAAGAATACTCCACATAGAATAGTATTAACGCATGCATACATCCATTCAAATTTAAGCATACTCTCCACTAAAAAATGTTGTAAGACTAAATGATTTGGTAACTTCTATTCTAGAATAGTTTTGCGGAAACTGTCTGCCTGCAGGCCTGTCATGAGTTCATATGTACCTCTTTTTATTGACTATGAACAATAATTATTTGAGCAACCTTAATGTATTAAAAACAGTGGGGTAGTCCATGAAGTCCTAGACAACTTATGAATATCTAATATCGTGATAGCAGGGGTGCAAATGCTGTAATATCCTATCCCCCCAATTTCTATTTGTCAAATGATAGCCACAGAATAATCATTTGTTTCACCTAAAGTTACTCATCTTTAGATCCACCAAGCCCTATTATAGTCATGACATAAACAGGCTGCTCAAAAGATCGCCAATGACTGGAACACTTCCATCTTCCCAAACCTTACATTTCAAGTAGGAGTTCCTGGTGAGGCCCTGGGTGAGTGGACGCAAAGGAAACCACACTGGACGCAAAGGAAGCCTACCTTCTGTGTGCACGGCCGACACGTAGGTCCAGTTGTACCTCTTCACTATGTCCACCATGGCTCGGGCTTGCTGGGCGTCGGAAGGCACAACTCTCATGAAGTACTTGAACAGAGTCTTGTCGCTCAGATCCATGCTTGTCGCCGAGTATGCGATCTGAGGTATGTTGAAGAGCTGAAGCAGGTTCTGGACCTGGATGGCCACAGAGCTGGAGCCGGGCCCGATGACCCCGACGATGGGCTTCTTGGAGCGGAAGGAAGAGGAGGAGCCGTCCACGCAGCGCACCAGGCCTTCCTCTTCCTCCGAGGAGATGAGCGAGTCCCTTATGAACTCGATGCTCTGCTCCAGGGCCACGGCCGAGTGCCAGCAGGAGTCCCGGATCTCGCAGCCGAGCGTGATGTTGGGCAGGAGCGAGGGGTCCGAGTTGATGCGCTCCAGGGTGTGCAGCATGGCCTCCACCCTCTGAATGCCGTACTGCTCCCGCACCGCCCCGCACTTGCGCTCGTGCACCTTGTCCACGGAGGGCTGGTGGTGGACGGAGAAGAGAGCCCCGATGATGATGTCGCCGGGCATGTGGGCCACCACCCTCCTCTCGCTGGACTGGGCGCCGCCACGGACATCCTCTTTCAGAAGCAGGACTGACAGGATCAGCAGAAGGACCATTTTAAGAGCGGAGTTCAGGCTGCTGAGGATAGCATGATGCGGGAGGGAAGAGGGGCCGGGAGCAGAGCCGAGCGGTGTCTTGGGCCGTCGCAAGGCGGGAGAGCAGCCAGTGTCTAGACGCGCGCTCTAGGAGACCGCCACGTCCCCTGGGACCATTCAGCTAGACGCGTCCATGTGATCATGATCTTCAAAACCTGGAAAGAATAGCAGGAACATTGAACAAGGTTAGGGCGCCAGCTTGGGATTCCTTACGCTTTATGCTAGTGGAGAGAGACGACTTTGATGTACAGATAACAAAGAAAAATTCAAACATTCTTCTGGATTTCCTGTCTCCTAAATGGACTTTTTTGGTCTGGTGAAGCAATTGACAGTTGCTTGATAATTCCTTGCTTTGATGAATCATTTTTCGTTTGTTCAACTGGATTCACAAAAATGAATCTTAAATATTTGATAAGACTACATACTTATATGCAGACTGGAGATATCAACCTAGAAACTACACTGTGCCTTGTCGAGAAAATTCTTGGTATTATGTACAGATAGTATCAAACACTGGAGATCTCTGATTTTTTTTTTATAATGACCCAGTTTTCTTTCTAAATATTCATCCTTGAGCATGTATTAATTATGGATCCCCAAAAATAAAGTTACCTTTTAATTATGAAGCCCAATAATACCTCTTTACATACATTATTAAAACAGAGTAATTATTCATATAAATAAATACTGTGTCTAATTTTCATTGTCAGGTAGAACAAAGACAAATGAGGATGTATGAGTATATCTAAGTCAGAATAGAAGAAAGTTGGAGTTTTATAAAGTAAATATCTTTAAATTGGAACCCAAACATACTAGTGTAGGTATCAGGTTTTTGATAGGAAAATAATTCAAACTACAGTTCTGCCTTAATCATAGCTTGCTTAACTTCTTAGTAACAGATTTTCCTCATGCAAAAGATCTTATGTGAAAAAAATCATTCAACTGACCTACCATTATCAGCATAATATCGACTATGCAAATGTTTTCTATATCAAACATTATATATATACACACATAAACATATATGTATGTATGCAACACACAATCTGTTATGTTATAATGTTTCCAAGGGCATTGTGTGACTAGGTGGTGAGAGAAAAAATTCTCTGACAATCCACTCAATTCTCTAGAGTCTTCAAAGTAATTACCGACTCTTGTAATGAAATTCACAGTAATCAGTTTTCTATCTCTGATTCAGGAAAAAATTCCACCGTGTAGAAACCTAAATGTCTGGAAGTCTTCATATTTGGCAGTACCTTCCACACATAAATTTAGTATGCCTTTGAGGATTGTCATATATTTCAGTTTAAACTCTGGAAAGAAGAAATCTTGCTGCAAATTGCCTCAAGAAGTTTCTACCATACAAAGGAAACTGAAGGTTAGTGGGTTTGGTTATTTAAAGGGTTGCATAAGAGACTGTTACCATCTTAGCCAGTAAAGGACTGATTTAAAATGACTAGAAACTATCTAAATGTCATCTTTAAAGAGTTGATATTTCTGAGGCCAGAGAGATAAAGCATCAGGTAAGTAACTTTCCTTATATGCAGTCAACTGGGATTCAATCCCACTGCAGAGGGATTTTTGAGCACTTCCAGAAGTGATCACTGAACACACAGTCACAAGCAATCCCTAAACACACCAGTATGTAGCCAAAAAGCTAAGCAAAACAAAGATGAGGTCACATTTCTTCAGGATGTTTCTTTAAAAAATCATGATGTTTCTTCAAAAATACTGTCACAACTGTGACTGAAATGTCTCAAAAATCATGTGGAAGACCCAGGGTTTTTTATAACATGACCGAACCACTAAGTACTGCCTGAGATGAGACGAGTCTCGAAACTCCCTAAGGTCATCAGTGAGGTCTCTCAAACACACAAACCTGAAAAGAATATCAGTGGTTTTCAAAACTCATCAGATCTGAAAAAAACAAAATGAACATAATCAGAATCACATTTTTAATTATTTTCATCCTCAGTTTCACTGTTGCTTCCTACTGTTTCCTATGGCAACAGAGAAAGCCTGCCTCTGTATTATGCCAATTAATAAAATTTTAAAAGTACTCATAAAATAACTAAATGTTCCAATGTAACAAGTTTTTTGACAAAACTTAGGAGGGACTATTTTAGTGTGGAATTTCACATTGCAGTTAAGGGGAAGAGGAGGAAGGCTGATATTCACTTGTTAGTTGGGAAATTATATTAATATTCTCTAGTTTTTCCCTTCTCTTTGCCAAAACCAGAGTGAAATTTATGTAGAAAATAAGCAGAAATTTCTGAAGTAAAATGAACAATAGTTGGTTTTTATACTATCTCCTAAATATAATAGAGTGTTAGTGGAAAAATTTCATAAAAGCAAATCAGAATTTTTATTATATTAAAGTTCCAAAATAATATGAGAGATTACATATGGTACATCATAATGATAAATCTGATATATCATCCCCATAAATTTTAAATAACATTTAATATAGCCCATATTTTAGGCTATATAATGAGGTAGTATTACATTTAAATATTGTCTCCCTATAATGGATTAAATTTTATTAATATTTATTCAATATGAGAAGCAAAGGCTAATCACTATTGAGTAACAGAGAAGTGCAATGATGTATGCTAATAATTATAATCATTGTGTTTTATTAAATACTTATGCACCAGGCATTCACTCATTAGCTCATTTAACAAATATTTATTGCATGCCTATCAGAGTATAGAGGAGCCTGTTAAGAAGAATTTATATTTAGTTGCAATATAAAACCATTGAGAAGATGTGACTGCTACACAACTCAGTGTAGGAAAAGATTGGTCTAGTGGATAATTATTCTGGATTCTGGATTACATAAATTTCACAAATATGCACATAAAATTCATGAAAGGAATAACGTGGTTTGTCAATATTGGTGACATCTAAGATGGATAGTAATGTACACAATCTAATGAATCTGAAAGTAGAATAAACTATACCTGCATGTGAGTGGTATAGTGAAGAGTAATATCAGTCAATTCATAGAGTATCGGTCTAAAATACTTGTGTATTTTGGCACTATTAATGGAAACTATATAGATGTATGTAAACAGATAAGGGGCACGGTAAAATTCAAATTTTTTGAACAAAAAAATTTGAAATACTCATATAAGAAAGAAACTTGGATATAAAAGATTAGACCTAGAAGTATATTTTAGGTCAGAGAGGTCACGAATAAATTAAAATTTTGGAATGAATATAAACTACTAGTCAGAAAAAAGGAAATGATGTTGAATATAAAGTTCAGACTGTGAAGAAATAGGGATTAAGGAAAGTACGTCAACAAGAAAAAGAGAAAGTAAGAACTTGCAGTATGTACAATGAACAAAATCAAAAGAAAAAGCTCAGTTATACTACATTCACTGGCACATACAAGATTTCATATTGAATGGATAAAATGCATTCAACCATCTAATGGCATGTTTTATGTTTAACTGTGTCTGCCTCTGTGGCATATATATTCCATTATCCTCAAAACAATCCAGAAATGTAGGAACTATTTTTTATCTCTATTTTATAAATAACAATTGGGTTCAATACATATGGAATCATTGAAAGTTGATGAGCTTAGATTTAATATCTAGGCCAAGTTATGCCATAAGTTCTTTTTTCCTTATTACCTTTTCTAGAAGAGAAATATTTAGAAAGTCCATGGAAAATAAGAGGTACAACTTAAACATCAGGAATATCTATTGTTAAAGAATGTCTTCATGCCGTAAAAACATGAAGATAGAGAACATTCCAGGTTAAGAGATGAGTCAGCAGATAGAAGGTACAAATGGGACAATTACCTAATACAAGTTTATTTATATTGTCTGTTGTCCTGGCTCAATTATGGCCTACCAAATTGTAAATGCTTCATTATATCCTTTGATTAGACACAATGTTCATGGCTGTTTATATTAGTTATAAAGCTCAGATATCTGGAAAGTGCATTTTAAAAATGAATTTACTAAGAAATGTGACATAATTGTGCTTAAATTGTTTACTATAAGGTTTAACAACATTGTTATATATGTTTCCAAAATATTAGAAATTAATAGGGCATAATAAAACAGTAGAGAATACTAGTAAAAAACACATTAGCATCTTGCCGTTGTCTAATAAGTGCTTATTGAGTTCTATATCAAGTACTCTTATAAACTACAAGGATTCATTTATGGCCAGTGGAGAAATAAATCCAGGCTCTTGTAAAACCTATAATCTAAGGAGTTTTCCAGACACTTAACAAGATGAAAAATAAAAATATTGCTTGCTACACAATAATACGATTATAGAGAAATAATAGGGGCCAGAGATAGTGCTCTGAATAAGGTGCTTGTCTTGCATGCACTGAACCTGGACTTAATCATTAGCAACACATATGGTCTCTCCATCAGCACCAGAAGTGGTCCCTCAGCACAGAGCTAGGAATATGCCTGGACCACCATTGCCCATGACTCAAAAACAAAAAATAAATACATAAATAAAAAGAGGGAACTAGTCGATCAAGAAGTAAAGTTAGAAAGCAGTAGAAATGTGTGTAATTGTTTATAACATTGCCAAAGATGCATAAATTGAAAAACTAAGACCTGAGTAAATTCCTTACAAGACAGGGCATGACTCCTGTAAACACTGAAGAAAAGAATATTACAAGACAAGGTAAAAACAAATCTCTGAGGCTTAGTGAGAGTCAGGTACGCAAGGAGACCCGTGCTCCAGGGCGGGTATTTGAAGATGGAAACACGAGAGGTGAGGATCCCGAAAGAATATGATTCTTTGGCCTTCGTTTTCAACTGTGATTTCTTTGGCTGTTCTTGTCACTCTCTCCATCCTCTCCCTTCTCCTGCAGCTTCTGCAACGACCTAGGTCACACAGGTTTCTGGGGGTGTGCTAGGAGAGCTTGTGCGCTTGCATACGTGCAAACTGGGGTCACGCCTCTGTTGTTGTTGCATGGGAGGGGTTGGCTTATTCCTGACTGCACCCAGGACTTACTCCCGCTTTGTGTGCGAGGTCACTGTTTGTGTGTACAGGGACCACGTGGGGTTCTCTAGTTGAGGTACAGAGCCTGGCTGTACTTCTTAAAGGAACCCTCGTAGGGAAAACCGTCAAACGTTTTGGAGCCATATGTGCATCTACAGCCGGGTAGGGGGCTGAGGGGGTTGGGGTAACTCAGAAGCTTGAGGGGATGCTTCCAAGGAGCAACGCCAAAATGGAATCTCAGAAAGACTTTAAAATTGCGGAGAATGGTTTTCAGAAAGAATTTTAAAAACGGGCGGTAGGCATGTTGACAGACATTTTAAGAAATAATAAGGGCACAAAGGCAGAACCTCGAGAGCAATTGGGCAAGAGCTGCAGTAATTGACGCTGGTAGGCCGGCGAGTGGCGGCCAGGGGAGCGCGGGATAAGCACGTGGCGCCTGGGCCTGAACGCACTAGCAGCGGGCTGCGGGAGTCAGCTGCTAGGGATAACTTGCTGACGAAGGCAAAAGCAAAATGAAAGAATCAGTTAAAACACTACTCAGGATCAAATAAAATGGCAGTGAGATGGTAAAACCTGTGGATGAGTAGATTCGGGTGGATATAACAGAAATTCCGCTTTGAAATATCAACTTTTAGATATAAATTAGAAACTCAAGAAGGGATATTAAATAAGAAGCTGAATAGAAGCCTGAATTTCTGGAGGGAGGTTTGCACAGGAAGCAGATACATTGCTACTCTTTTTTTTGGGTAAACCTTGACTGACTGAAATCACTAAGAAAGAGAAAATAGAAATGAAACTACTTTTAGAAACTAAGTCCTAGGAAATTCCTATGTTTAAGTGCCCAAAAGGAAAAAATAGCAAAGGAGTCAGACATACTCCTTAATAGAAACTTTAATTAATAAGAGCGATAGCACAGCAGGTAGGGCATTTGCCTTGCACGCATCTGACCTGGGTTAGATTCCTCCAACCCTCCTGGAGAGCACTACAAGCTACCAAGAGTATCCCACCAGAAGGGTAGAGCCTGGCAAGCTCCCTGTGGTGTATTCTATATGCCAACAACAGTAACAACAAGTCTCACAATGGAGATGTTACTTGTGCCCACTCAGGCAAATTGATGAACAATGGGAGGACAGTGCTGCAGATAGTATGTAGTAGGAAGATTAATACAACTTGGAGAATGCATAATATACTAAACAATGATTAAAGGAATATATTATTTAATTTCTAAAGAAATTATGAATATGCCTGCATGGATATACATAGTCTAAAAACATGCTCAACGATATCCATAGTTTGTTCTCTACGTGGTGGGAATATATTATTTTCATTTCCACTATGTCTCAATATTTTAGAAATGTTTACATGTACTATCAAATATATACATATTATTTTGTAGTATTCGTTCAAGTATTGGTCTTAATTTCTAGCCCAGTTTCCCTTTCGGTCTCATTGCCCCTCAGTTTCTGCTTCCAAGATGGACGCCTGGTCAAGTGAAATTGCTGCAAGGGTATATACTCATTTGCAACAGAGGTTTAATCCATGCAGTTTTTAGCTGTTCATTGCTTTTGTTTTGTTCCCTTTGAGGGCCAGGGCTTACTTTTGGCTCTGGGTTCAGGAATCACCTCTGGTGGGGCTCAGATGTATCATAGGGGGGTTGAAACCTGAACCTTGGTGGGCCACATGCCAGCAAGTGCCCTCCCCACTGTCCTCTGTCCCAGCCCCTGCACACCATTTCTGGTTCTGACAGTCCGTGTTTCTGTCATCTCTCTCAGAGTTCTTGGGAACATGGGCCTGTAGTTCTGTGGACCTAGTTTTCAATCCTGACGTTGTAATTTGATCACTGTTTGCCCTTGATCACTTGGTATCTTTGAGTCATAGGCCTTTATTGGTAATTGGAATGGCTATTTTATCTAACTCAAAGAGTTTTAAATAGACTGAGTGTGATAATATTTTCACATGGTCCCTCTGTAAAAATCTTCCCAGATCCCTCATTATGCTAGATTTGCTTTTTTTACTAAACTCACATGACATCTTTTTATTCATATTTTCTTGCTGTATTTTTCACTAACCTAAAATTATGAGGCTCTCTAGTAAAGGTCTTGATTGAGTTTCAAGGTTACTATCCCCTTGCCTCAGCCTGCAACAGTAAAAACTGGGTAATAAAAACATTTCCAATTCAGTGAATCAGGCAACTGAGATCCTTCAAAAGAGAAATAGGGACTAATAGAGTGGCATGGAGGAAATTAGCATTTGTCATGGTGGTATCAACGCATTTTGGGAATAATGTCAAATTCCTAAAGATCTTTGTAGAGATTCAGTTCCGTTGGCACCCATAGAGATTATCTTATTGACAGAAGCATGAGATTGGAAACCATCAAAGCCTCATCTCAAAACCCAGACTTAATGACATTGTACTATTTGATATCTCATCTACAATTTTCTGACTATGTAATCTTTTACATGTAACTAATAATAATGTTATTTAAAGTGTGAAACCTTTATTTTACTCTCTCCTAAATAATATGGTATATCACAATGTATTCAGTTATCCAATTATCTAATAGTGATGATGAAACAGCAGCAATAAAAAAAGTCTATGAAAAGCTTATCACATATTGGTCGTATGCTTAGGGTTTCACACACAATGTCACTTATAATAAAATCTATAAGATAAATAATTTCATTTTACGTATGAGTATCAGAGGCAAACAAAAAGAATAGATTACTAAGATTCCAGGCCACTAAAAGTAGAGTCAAGTTTCAAAATTAGATCACCTATTTATTTTAACAGTTATATAGTACTCAACTGTCCCCTAATTTATATTTAGATTGTTTATAGATTTTACATTTAGATTGTTTATAGATTGACATTCTATTATAACATCATACTTTACTTACCTATGAATATAGGAAAATTCATAATATTTCTGATTTTTTTTCATTTTACAATAAAATTAAATTTTTAAAGATGGCATTAATTTCATTTTCAATTTTGAGTACCATATAATATTCTTTCTTTCAGTATCTACCACCAATATTCTGCTTTTATACAAGTTAATGAGAGCAACTGTTTCTCCTTAGCAATCTGGCAATTAAATTCACCCATTCAATTGACTAGAGTCTAAAGAAAAGGAAAGGATAACACTAATACCATTTCTATGTTTCCAAGTTCTGGTCTTTTTTCATTATTAACCAGTTCATCCCAAAGCAAAATTCATTGTTAAAAACATCTGGATATCACTAATTAATACATATTAAAAAAAAGAACTAGAGTATCTTACAGAATAAATGATTTTCCTCTAGGGTGTAACTCTAGTATGGTAGGGATCATAACTTTATAAGAAAATAAATCAGATGTCTGCTACACATATAATGATAGTTTAATATAATTATATAAATATTTCAAAATATTATAGCTATTAATTTCTATTAATTTAATAATATGTATATCTTTAATTCAATTTAAAAGTGATGAAATAAAAGTTTTATATATTGTTCAATTTACAATGTATTATTGGTTCAAGTTCCAGTTTCAGAAACACTGTTTTATAATATTATATCTCATCTTATTACATAATATAATTAATATCTACTGCACTATAGAAAATAGACATATTATAAATACAAAATATTTTCTTAAAGTGATATATTATGGTCTTAATTTAAACCCTAAATGAATATTAAGGGGAAATACTGCTGAACAGAATTTGCCATAAATGTCAAGTTATATTGTAACCAGATTCATAGCTCATATTGTCTTTTATTTTCAACAATCTTCTCAAACTGATCATCTTTCTGGCACAGATGTCTCTTATATAACTTAATCCCCACACAAGCAAATCACATAACTCAGAACATCAACATTAAAATATCCCTTTGCCTGAGCAATAGACTTAGCACAAACAGTCAGGGGTTTCAATATTTTATGTCATGGATAACTTTGATACAGTTTTCTGAAAAGCGTGCATCTCATAGATAAGAGTCTGAAGTCCAGTAGTTAGGAAGGGCTTTCTAGTTTAAGCACCATGCCATTGTTCTATCTCAGAGACAAACAAACCTTGGGACAGTCAAGGCCAGCACCACCTCCACTTAGTGTGGCACCAAAATATTCATATTTTATTTGAAACCTCCATAAATTAAAATGTTCATAAAGTGATGGTTTTAAAGTAAAATTTGTAACTTATTAATTAAAAGTTTCTCCTATAGAATAAAATTAAATCTTGAAACCATTTAAGTCATTTAAACAACTGATTTAGTGTATCAGAAATATCCCAAACAGCCTTCTCAGCAAAACAATAAACTATGATGCAATCCACTGTGAACTAGTCTCACTTTAATTATCAATCATAGACACTAAGCCTCTACACCCCATTTTGCAATCTCTAACTGCTTTATTATTTATGTCATCTCTCAAAAGATTATATAACATTATTTGCATATTATATTACCTAATATTAACTTATTGAAAGTGTAGTTTTCTATTTCTAATTCAATTTTAGTTGTGAACTTATTTCTAATATGAATTGAGTGTCTACTTTATGTTAAATAATTTTTGATCATGATTTAACATAAGTACCACAATGACCGATGATTACTACATTCTTTAAACAATTCTGGAAATTGAGGTTTAGAAATAAACACTCATGCTAGAACAAACAGCAGATTCAAGACAGGAAAGCAACTCTCCTAGTTCCAAGTCCACACAAACATAATTAAATGGCAAACTCTCTGACTGAACATTTTGTTTGTTTGTTTTGTTCTTGTGTGGGAGCTTTGAGTTGGTTTGTTAAATCTTATTCACTGATTGTAATACATACTGGACACTGCTTTCCATTTATTAGGTAATGTCAATCAACTACATTCGAAATTCAAGTAATACACTAATTAAATTTAGGTAGCAGTATTTCCACAATCATTTAATCATTTCTGTCAAGATTTCTTCACCATTGACAATTTGTATAGGATGGGATGATTCTCCCTCCATTCCTTCCTCCTTTCCTTTCTTCCTTTCAACGTATAGACAATTATTTAAAAAACAAAAACAAAAAAAAAAGGAAACCAAACAAAACAAAACCCATGATTTAAGAGTCAATCACCTAAATATATCAGTCTGATAAGGATTTTAACTTTCAAGTTCCCTTTGAAAGAGTGGTAGCTTTGTTCATTTATTTGACAACTAGTTTCCTCCACCTTATATTGCTTTGTAGCTTTAATGTTCTCTCCTCACTCTCACCTCTCTCTCTCTTTTTCTCTCTCTCTCTTTCTCTCTCTCATTCTCTCTCTCCATTCTTTGTTTTTCTCTATTACTTTCATTTTTTTGTTCAAAACATTCTGTACTCAGGGATTACAGTTGGGTCTGTGGTCAGGGATCATTCCAGGCAGGGTTCAGGGGAGCAGATGTGATGTGCTGTCTTTCTTCTATCTTTACAAGGAAAATACATAATTTTTATATAAAATAGATTTACTTTGTATCTATGCCTTTCTTTTCGGTTGCCTGAGTAGTTTGACAAACTTAGAATATATTTGAGACACTAACCCAATTCTTTTTTTTTAAATTCAAGAATATGGGAAACCTAGAAAAATCTTGATATTCAAAGACTTGAATGGAATTAAAGTTATATTAGCATATCTTTATTTTTACAATGGGTAGGCAATGATTTATATCTGTATAATTAATCCATCGTAATAACAAAATTATGTTTATAGTGTTAAAACTCGCTCTTTTTTAAATGAAGGAATAGATGTTAAGCAATTTGCCTGAAGACACATAGTAAATTATAAACCTGGGATTCAAACCCAGCAATCTCATGCTAGAGTCTAGACTCCCAACAATGCTATGTTCAGTGGAAACCACAAGGAAACGATGTCATGATGCATAGCAAACTACAGTAAACTGCCTAACATAATGGAAATAGATAAAAATTTTTGCTCACTTTCCTTTCTAAAGATTCATATAAATAAAAAAGATTAGCTTGTAAAAAAGGTAGTGTTTCCTCCTCTCCATAAATAAAATAAAGCAACCTTATGACATAATGATTTTATAAATTAATTTTAATTAATAGTAAAAAAGAGTTGGAATTAGTCTCATTTACAAGTATCTGAAATTTTAAATCCATAATTTTATCTCCTAGGTTATAAAAGTATTTAACCAAACTTCATTTCTTTTGATATTCCTAACTTGTTTCTTTCTAATTCCACTTCCTAAAATAACTAAATGATGATTCACAAGTAAAATTATTTTTCTCTAGGTATTAAAAATAACATATTACCAAATTATAGAATATACTTGCTATATAATGATAAACCTTTATCTCATCCAAACTCTAAACAAACTTGTATATCACCATCAATCAAAAGTACTGATAACAATTTTATAATGTTACTATATACTCTATGTAAATGTTTAGTAAAATAACACAACAAAAAGTCTATGGAAGAACATTTGGATGGATGTTCTTGTTCTCCAAATAATTAGGGGAAATTTCCTTGAAGAACCTCAGATACAGTATTTTCATGGATAAAATGCTATTTTCTACCTTCAGTCTCACATACCTTTTAATGCATGTAATTTAGAAAGTTACACATAAAATACTCTTACAAATACTTAAAAAACAATATAATAAGACTTCTATAAAAGTTTCAAATTTTAGCATTCTGGAAATCTAATGGAAATTAAGAAAATTAGAATTACTAAAATTATTTAGTGAGAAAAGAAAACTTTTTAAAGTGAATAAAAGTGAACATAAGAAATATACTGACATCAAAATAAACATTGAAAATGATATGCAATTGTTCATATTTTCTATAATTATGTATAATATATGCTTCCTGGAAATAGAGCCTATGAGTGAATTTTTCATTCTTCCACCTTGGTGTTTGTCTTCAAGACCATACATAGTGTGTGCTATGAAGGTATGAGAGAAGCCAATGACAATAAAGTGAAGAACTGTGGAAGTATTTTAATTATTCAAACTCCATATACTCTCCCAAACAACATCTAAAAGTAGATAGCTTTGTTTTCCCTTTGAATACAACCCACAGACAAAATATTGCCATGTGGTATCACAGAAATTTAGGGGTGCTCTAAAAATGCCAAAACAATTCATTTTAGAAGAATGTTAGACACTAGAAAAAGGTTTATATTAAAATAAGGTGTTACATAAATAATTCTATTCACATTATTCTAATAAGAAGCAAGAAAAATAAAACAGCAAAACAAAAACAAAAAACTAAAAAAAAAAAAGAAAGCCCTTGGAGGATCTGTCCGGAGTGCTGAAAAGGTTTACAGAGATAAAGGCTGGTTCCAGAGATCAAGAAGCTGTATCTTTAAATTCCGTGCCAAAAAATGATTTGAAACAGAAACTGGACACACGGAAGATAGAAATAGTTGCAACTGACTCATATTTATGAAAATAACTAATAAATTAGCAGAGAAAATTTTCTGGGCTCCACAAGTAATATAAAGCACGCCTAACAAGATGCAGCATACCTAAGCACCCCAAACTCTCAAACAGATACCTATAAGGTTGTGTAACCAAGAGAATATGCAAGAAAAACTTGACTCATGTCCCAGTGAGGAAAGAGGCACATACAATAACAAGCAGTGTCTCCTTGGCTGCCTCCGGGGCCCAGTAGTCAGCAATGTGAACACAGATGAGCTCAATCTCAAGGAAATCAGAACAGCAGAACATCATAGAAAATGGAAAAGGCTGAGAGTGGTAGCTCTCAGTACCGTGTTGAACATCTGGCCATTCAAGCTTTTAGTTCTGAGAAGACAGCACCAAGATTATGCCTAAGAAGGTTCAACTGGCTGACAAGCTCTCCTGGATTTCTCTCCCCTAGCAGTTTCCCCAGGGAGATCTGGGGCCGCTGACCATTACCCCAGCAGTTCAAAGAGCACTTCCTTCACATTCCTCACTTCTCTCTTTTGCGTCCTAAGTTCAGGTCAGACTGTGAGCACTGCCTAGTTCACAGCCTATTCATGAAGCTGGCATGCCCAAGCTGCTGACACATTGGATCCCCCTGGCATGTGGTCCATACTCCCACTAAGAGCCAGCTAGCAGGCTTTTCATCAAAAGCAGAATGTGCTTCCAGGGCACTAGGGAGTCTCTGACCAGGATTCGGTGACCATCTACCCCTGGCGAAAAAGCTGTGCTCTCTGAATCACCCACCATGCCCACCCCCCTTCCCTGCAGCAGGCATCAAGGTAGATCCCAGCAAAGAATCCACCTACTGTGAGGTGCTTGCCTTCCTTTAATCCCAATCATGCTTCTCTCAATTTGGGGTGCTCAGGTGGCTTGGGGAAGAGGAGTTTGAATTTTCAGTCCTCCACACCTGGATTTGGAAGCGTGAACTCAGATATGAAAGCACACAATATTTCTTTCTAAACCCTGGCTACCATCCCCTCCATTACCCAGTTTCTTTTTCCCTTTCTTTCAGGCTTAACAGTGACTGTTTACAAGGTTCTGGCCACCCCAGCTCCACCCTGTCACCACGCAGAAACTAAACTAGAAGCAAGCTGATAACACCACATCCTTCCCAGTCCTGGGGACATTTGGATACACAGACACTTAGCCAGCTTACCCCCGCAGCAGAAAGAGAGACGGTCTAATCAGGCCCCCATTGTGGTGGCCTGGGGGATCAGCAGGGCAGTGTTGCTTTCTCCAGTCCTGGGCTATCCCCCCAGAACGATCTTAAGCTCATCTCCAGTGCTCAGTGTGTGCAGAACAGCAGAGCTGAGGGCGGCGCGTGCAGCAATCTCCTTGTTACAGAGAAAAGGGGGAAGGGGAGGGAGCGGAGGAGGGAGGGGTGGTAGTTTGTATTTATAGAGAACAGAGTTCTCAGAGCAACTTTTTGGTGCCACCAAGTGGCACAGCGAGTTCCTTTAGGAACACAGTCTCTTGGTTGAATTTGCATGGATAGATCAACTCCTCCTCAGGCAGCCAGATGCTCATCTGGTAGAGGGACTGCGAATGCAGTGAGGTGGGAACCCCTAGGGTATGAGTCTTCCCATGTGTACCTTCCTATCACAGCTCCTGGGGGTGTATATCCAGAAATCCAAAGAACAAGCTGGGACCGGCAGGGGAAGGGGCAGGCACCTGTGCCCTCTTCAGACCAGTGGCAGAGGTGTCAAGGGCACGAGGAAAACGCCAATTTCCTACCAAAGGTCAGTCTGGAAAACTGCTCTGTGGAAAAATATGCTCATTTCTTAACTCACATTATAATATTCCCAGACTTCATTCTTAAAACCTCCTTTCTACCAGCCAGAATGCTCAGTCTATAACGTGAGATGTCATTTTTTTTTGCATGTCAACTCCAGATTATTTCTCTGGCTCTTTAAATTAAAAAAAGCTTCACAGCTTGTCACAAGCATCCTTCTTTAATTGTCTCTTTTAAAATAGCATGTGGCTATAGGTTTTGTGTATCTGAACCTACCTAGACAAAGTCAGATTTCCTTATCTCTCATCTGAATGCGATTTTGCTCACCCTTTTCTAAATCCTCCGTGCGTTCATTACTCCAATAGCACACTCAAGAGCTTGCACACCTTTAGCACATCCTGAACATCCTGATGCTTCCTTTCCCGAGACCTTCTCCCTTGCATATAATGCTCGGCCAGTACAAGCACAGAATCCTGCGTTCCCAAGCACAGAACCTATTCATTTTGCAGATAGAATACTTGAATACCCAAGGGTTAGAGGACTTGTTCAAGGTCATATTTTCCCCAGAGACCCGCACAGGTCCTCCTCAGAGTGGGAAAGATGACTTCCGGGCGGCTGCTCCTATCTCCTGCAGACCCCTCAGCCACAGCAGCTCAGCCACTTCCCTCTCCCCACACCCGCTCTCTGCTCCATCCTTGGCTAAAGTTTCCTAAATTAATCTAGATTAAGAACATCTTCCTAGCCCATGGGGGGTGGGTCCCATGAACTGGAGCTTATTGATCATCAGTTTCATATGCACCCCCATAGAAATTCCCTTGTTTTCAAAAACCTCTTTCTTCCGGCAGTGTAGTCATGAAGTGCTATTTTAAAAATGGAATGCTGGCATTCACACCAACCTAGTCCCTCTTTTGCTGTCTCTTTTCAGGATGAAATGCTGGTTTTCAGTTCCCTAAAAATATAGTAGCAGCCCATGGCCTTAAAGATAAAGAAGCCCCTTTCCTTGCAAAATGCACCATTCTGAGCATGCATGTATAGGTATGCGAGGAGGGGAGGAGGGTGGCAGGGGAAAGGAGGAGGGCGAGAGAGGGAGCTGCAAGAAGAGAGGGAGGGAGGACTGGGTGGAGGGGACGGGAAGAGAGGGAGGAGGGCAGAGAGAGCGAGTGCGAGAGGGAGAGAGCAAAAGGGAGAGAGGGAGAGGAAGAGCGGGAGGGAGAGCGGGAGAGAGACCCAAGCCCTCCTTTGGCTCCGACCGCGGTTTGGGCTGATTTTTTTTAGTTCCTTTTCTATGGAGACGAGGCACGGACACCCTCCCTCCAAGGCTGCAAATAACAGCCCGGCGCTCCCGCTGGGTCTCCCGGCCCGCACGCGTCCTTGCGGGTGACTTCCCGCAACTTGCCGGACCCCGCGGGTGGCCGCCCAGCCCGCCCCCGCCCTGCCCGCCCGGGACGGCGCTCACCGGCTCCTGCTCGGCTCCGCTCCCGCCGCTGCGCCGCGCGCCCGGGGATGGGGCGGGGGCGGGGGGCGCGCACGGGCGCGGGCCGCGCTCCCGAGCCGCAGCGCCGCGGGCCCCGCGGGGCAGCCTATAGGGCCCTGGCGGGCACGGGCTGGGCAGCGGATAGGGCACGGCGGGCACAGGCTGGGCAGCGGGCAGGGCACGGGCTGGTCAGAGGGTCGCCCCGCGCCGTGTGCCGGGGAGGCTGGCCAGGTAGACTGTCAGCGCGCTCACGCCCTGCACGGTGAAGAGGGGGTGTCCCTCCTGGAGGATGGGGAGGACCAGGACACCCCAAAGGGCCCAGGACAAGGCTTCCTGATGCCACGATGGGCTAGTGTCCTACCTGGGAACAGGTTCTGCCCCATCCGCTGACATCGCTCTCTCTTAGAATCATTAGATACCTCTGACTTCCTGGAGTGACCCTCCTTCCCTGGCACCCCCACAGCTGACCAAGGTGTAAGAACTGCTGAGGCTATCTCGGAACTCCGGAATAGTCATTTCTGTCGCTGAAAGATATTGATATGAATTAAGTGCATGGATTCATTTAAAGAAAAGACAGACTTGACAAAAACGTGCTTATTGCACTCCCACTTTATTTCCCCAGCTGAGTATCGGGATCCAGTGGCTTGAGGTCTGGGATGAAAGACTCCAAATGACACACGTTGCTAATCCTTGTTACTAGATTTCCCACCAGATCAGGCAAATCTTTCTTTGATAGCTTCTAGAATCAACCTGAGGAAAAATTAAGACGATATTTACCTATGACTCCTTATTGATCTTTACAATGGTATCTTTCTTTTCTGTTTTTTTATGACTATTCTATTGGCATTGTTGTTTTTGAAATTCTCTTACTGTAATCCACAAAGAAAGTTTCTAGCACTTTGCACAGACCAGAAAACACAGTGTTCATATAATTGAATAAGAAATAAGAAAGATGATTAGAGATGAGGGGGGAAAACCCCACAGTTTGAGGAAAATGAAGGGAACCAAAGATTATTCAATGATTCTGGTGTACGGTGTATAAATGGCTTGCTATTCCTATTAATAATGGCACTGTGGCAGTGAGGACAAGTCACAGAGCTGATCCTGCACAGAGCAGTCAGTTCTGAGTGAGCACAGGGCACAGCCTGTATTTCTGCTAACGGAGGATCTGCTCAAAAGAAACCTTTAAATGACTTGGCTTGAGGCAAAGGGTTTGTACAGGTGATTGGTCAGTACTTAAATTTTTCAATTTCCTACATATATCACCTACACTGCTGTTTCTAGGTCTTGAGACAAAAAATAATTAAAAAGATATATGAAAAATTATATCAGATGGTAATACACTCAACGAATGTAAAATATAGTATATCTGGATATGTCCTATAACCTAAAAATCTAAAATACAAAATATCTTTCCTGTTGAACAATAGATATTTTTCAGATGAGAGTGAAAACAAAATGACAAAATGATACAGTATTGTATTGCTCACTGAGATTTTGCAATGCAATTTTACTTCATATTTTGTAAAATGAAGTCTGGTGAAACTAATATGCATTTATAAACAATGTTTGTTTGAAGTTCTCAAAATAAGTTCTGATAAATGTCAAAGGCAGAGTTTTGATATTAATTACCCTTGATGCACTATCACACGCTGTATTTTCTGTGTAGAAAGTACAAGATAAATGAAAAAATTTGTTTCCGCAATTAATTTTAAGACAGAGAAGCTTTATTGATTCTTTCCTCATACATGACTATCAGGAACTTAAAAGTGTCGTCTTAAAAATACATCAATAACCCTACTATTTATAATCACCTTCAAAAATACCATATTGAATGAAGCAGTCATTATTTTCTACCTGGTTCATAGCAATAGCTTCCAAATGAATCTGTCATCTTGCATCTTACTTTTCTCTGAGTATTTTATTAAACAAAGTTGAGTTTTTTTAAAAGTTGACATATTTTGACTGTCTTGTGGATTTTCATTTTTATTTAAGAGTCTGTGTGTAGCACAGCAGTAAAATGCATGCCTGTATGCATGAGGCTAGGTATTATATATGTATATATAATATATTATATTTTATGTATATAATATATTATGTATAATATATTATATATATAGACTCTTCACGTGCTACCTGTCTGAATACAAGGTTCTGTCCCAATGGAAAACCAGCAGGACTGTACTACTATACAAGAAGGGAGACATCCATGACGTTGGCAACTATCGCCCAATCTGCCAATTGTCTGTCATCTACAAGCTGTTCACCGAGTCATCCTGAATAGGATTGGCAGAACAGTAGATGAAGGACCATGCGAGCAAGCCAGGTTCCAAAAAGGATTCAGCACCATCAACCATATTCACACAATAATCAAGCTCATTGAGGTTTCTCGGGTGTTCAAGATGCCTCTCTGTCTAACGTTCATTGATTTAAAGAAGGCCTTTGATTCTGTTGAGACTGAAGTGGTCATCAAAGCCATAGCCAATCAGGTCGTTCAAACTCAATACTCCTCCATGAACTGTATTACAATTCACTACCAGGCCAGGATCTCACCATTCTACAAAGAAGTGATCATCAATGTCAAGAGAGGGGTTCGGCAGGGTGTTAGTATTTCACTGAAACTCTTCAGTGCCACCCTCAAGCAAGTCATGCAATGACTGTAATGGGAGGGAATGGGAGTGAAGATAGATGGTCAGCAACTATATCAGCAACTATACCACCTCTGCTTTGCTGATGACATCGTTCTAATAACACCAAACATCAGCCAAGCTGCACAAATGCTGACCGACTTCGACCATGAATGTGGAAACATCGGCTTACAGCTGAATCTCACAAAGACAATTTTCATGAGAAACAGTCTTGTTCCTGATGTTCCATACGCTCTCAACAGAATGACCATCTCCGAATGCAACAGCTATGTGTACCTAGGTCAAGAAGTCAACATAACGGATGACCTGGCACCTGAGTTGCACAGGAGGAAGAGAGCAGCTTGGGACACCTTCAAAAGTGTCGAAGAAATAACTAAGAGGACGAAAATCCTCCAGCTCTGAGCACGTCTCTTCGATTCCACTGTTCTTCCTGCATTAAAATACGCCTCAGAGACCTGGGCCCTATGAAAACAGGATGAGAACGCTATTCGGGTCTCTCAAAGAGGGCTATGCTTGGAGCATCACACTTAACTCAAATAAGAGAAA
This sequence comes from Sorex fumeus, assembly GCF_029834395.1. Taxonomy (NCBI): domain Eukaryota; kingdom Metazoa; phylum Chordata; class Mammalia; order Eulipotyphla; family Soricidae; genus Sorex; species Sorex fumeus. The sequence continues at coordinate 2,039,259 of NW_026606083.1, forward strand.
GAATTCGGAGTTCCGACCTCCGTCATTGCTCAAGAATCAGGGACGCTGTCTCGTTCGCCAAGGCGTCGAAAATCAGATGGGCTGGACATGTAATGTGATTTAGAGATGACTACTTGGACTGGAGTCATTACTGACTGGATTCCACGGGATGTCAAAGATCGCGTGGACGCCCACCTATGAGATGGTAAAACTTCTTTGTCAAGAACGTTAACGATTGGTTTGAGGCTCTTCATGTTCCTAGAATGAGCAGATGCCATTGGGCTATGCTAGCACGCAATAGGGATGAATGGAGACGTTACTGGCGCCTGCTCAAGCAAATCAATGAGTAAAGGGACATCAAGTGATCAAGTGATATGTGTATATCTATCATTGCTAAAACATGCTGATTGCCTTGGCCTTTAGAGAGTGCTCTTTTTTTCCCTTTTTTTGTTTGTTATATCTTGCCTTTCTGTTTATAGATGCCACTTTATAGTGTCATTGCTAAAATTATGTCAATTTCTTAAAATATGAAAACTATGATAATTTCTTTCATGAAATGATACATGTACTGCTACTTTTCTACAACAGAACTTTTTTTCAAATTTGAAGTTAATCTTCTCAAAACAAGCCACTGCTTTAACAAATAAGTTGATATAATGTTCTAATTTCTTTGTTGCCATTTCAAGCATATGCACAGTCTTATTGAGATAGTAATATCTCGAGAAATCACTTCCTTCAGGATAAGGAGCAATTCTTCATCTGATAAAATTTTATCTTAATGCAATTATTCAGTCACTTCATCCTGTTCTGAGTCTAATTATGTTTTACTTTCTTTAAAGTAACATTAACTTAACCCCAGTGAAATTACCTCCTTCACTGAAGTCTGAAATATCTAAAAGTCATCTATGAGGACCATAATAAACTTTCCAAGCTCTTGTTAATCTTCTTTTATTTTTTGGCTTCTTGGCTCACACCCGTGATGCTCAGGAGTTGCTCCTGGTTCTGTACTCGGGAATTATTTCTGAGTGGTCAGGGAACCACATGGAATGCTGGGGATTGAACCTGGGTCAACTGCATGCAAGGCCAATGCCCTACCTGTGTACTATCACTCCGGACCAATATCGTTCATATTTTTTAAAGTAGGAGTATTGCTACTTATTCAGCCATTGATTAGGATTGAATTTAGCATGAACTCCACATTACCTTTTATATTAATTATGTTAATTTTATTTTATTATTTTATTATTATTTTTTAATCACTGTGAAATACAGTTATAAAGCTTTCCTGTTTGAGTTTTAGTCATGCAATGATTGATCACCCAACACTCCACCAGTTCACATCTTCCACCACCAAGGTCCCCAGTATACCTCCACCCCACCCCTCCCCCCGCCTCTATGGCAGCCAGTCTCCCCCATACTCTCTTTTGTATAGCTTGTTATGAATAGCATAAAATGTCATGCTGCCACGAGAGCTACCAGGTGCCCCTTGAATTCTAAAATTTTAGATAATTAGGTCTGGAGAAATCTCTGCAGCGAGCTGCTCGGTTCGGAGATTCTTTTGTGTGTCTCTGGATCGTGGCCATTAGGGATCTTAAGTAGTAGCCAAAGGAAGTTTGTGGGCATGACCTCCAGGGCCCCATGGGGATGGGGGAATGAGAAAGACTGGCCCATCCCCTATCCCTTGAGACCTGGAGTTTGCTGTCACTGAACCTGCATACCTGCACTTCTCATTGGGTTATGGAAATTGGCAGCCACCAAGGTTTTTAGGGGGCAGGCGGAGGGACGGCGCCTACCCCAGCTGAGGCACCCCAATGAAGTCGGTCTGGCTTAAAGTCCAGAGGCATTTCTGCAGTAAGCTGCTCTGTTTGGAGATTCTTTTGTGTGTCTCTGGATCGTGGCCCTTGTTTCCATCTTTTTGAGAGAAATAAACTATTGGCATATGCTCTTCAGAGAGTGCCTGCTTGCCCACAGTGTGCTGTGCTGTTGGCCCTAACTGCGGCTTTTGATCTCTTTCGAGATTTATGGGTCTCTGAAATAAGGCCAGTAAATGAGCTTGTATAGCTGAGTTGGAAGTGGTTTGTGGGTGTGGTTCCCACATACTTAAATTTTACAATTTAATTTCTTGGTAAGCTTGGTCCCAAGTTGTTAGGGTGTGGACAAAGACACAGGGGCAAATTTTGGGTTATCAAGAAGCCTGAAGTCACCATCAGGCTGCTGATGCACTTGCCCCTCAGGTATAGGTTGGCCTTTTGGCGGCACCATACCCTCTCTTATTAATCTTGATATTCTTACCTTCTCCCATAAATCATATATGTTACTAATGGCATCTAGAATAATAAATCATTTTCAGAAGTCCAGTTCCATCAGAGCAATTACTACCTATAGCCATATAGCCTTTTCAATTATGTATTTCAAAAAACAGTTTGAAATAATATTTTGAGCTGTAAGCTACATAATGGATGCTGTTTTAACAGACTTGTAAGCAACATTCATTTTCCTACATCAGCATCAATACTTTTGGGTTACTGGGTGCATTGTCAATAAGCAGTAATATTTTGAAAGAAAACATTTTTTATTTTTCAGAGTAGTAGATCCCAAAAGTGAACTAAAAATATACAGCAAAATGTGTTGTAAACAGAGATACTGTCATATAGATTTGATGTCCACTTATACAACACAGAGAGGAGTAAGTCATGAGCATAGCCAGGAGTGACCCCAAAGCAAAATTTTAAAAAGGAGAAAAAAGCACAAGTAGAATATCTTTATTATAATATTAGGGTAAATTATTATGAAAAATTGATTTAAGATATGTCAAAATGTAAATATTGGCTTTCATTTAAATTGAACAATGAACACTAGCCACTAATAAGAGCCACTAATTTTTTTCTTTCCCCTCTGGCTCTGATGTCATAGATGGCACCTCATTCAAATAGAAGGCTGTGTCATTTCTTTTGAAAGATCTGTTGATCAGTGCAGCTACTTCAGCAATGCTTTATAGTTTCCCTTTTACTTAGTGTGACTTCTCCGTCTGTTCTTAATGCTTCAATAAGCTTTATTATGTTGTGGAAATGACGCTTTCACTTAAATTTCTTGACTTTACTTATGCCAGCCTAAAATTTCTCTTCTGCTAGCTTTTAAATTTTTTCTACAACTCTGTCAGTTTTCACAGAAGTAAGATGAGTTAGGCTCTATGTTTTATTAGACTTTAGACTAAAGTCATATATTTTTCTACGTAGGCCATGGAAACATTCTCAACATTAGAAATATTGTTTTATTTATTAGTTGTTAAATTAAGTAGCACTTTCAATTTCCTTCACTAATGTTTTCTTCGCATTTATATCTCAAGAAAAAATTCTAGTTTTCAGGCCCTTGAGGTAGATGCCAGGGAGTGGAATTTCTGGGTCATTTGGTAACACAAATTCTAACCTTTTGAGAAGTGTCCATATTGTTTTACTAGATGATGAACCAGCCAATATTCCAAGCAACAGTGAATGAGGGACCACTTTTTCCTATACCCAGGTCAACTCTTTCTGTTTCTGTTTTTTTTTTTCAGTGTTCCATATTTTATTTTATGTTCTTTCTTTCTTTATTTTTTATAAAACGAGACATCATGAGGTACAGTTGCAGACTTTTTTACAGTGTGTGGCAATCTCACTGGTTTGCGATGATATCTCATTGTTGCTTAGATTTGCATTTCCTTGATTATAAGTCTTTGAGAACATTTTATCATTCACATTTTTGCTACCTACATGTCTTCTTTGAAAATGTTTCTCTTCATCTCTCATTGCCATGCACCCCGCCGCCCCCATTTGTTTAAAATTTTTCTTAGTGAAACACCATGAGGTACAGTTGTAGACTTACAAGTTTTCATGCTTGGGTTTCAGTTATGCAATGATCTAGTACCCATCCCTGCATCAGTGCCCGTTCTCCACCATCAATGATCCCAATATCCCTCCCACCCCCTTAACCCCCTAAAAGTCTACCATTTAGCTGATACTTGGGTTGTTATTATCTCTTCCAAGTATATATATTTGAAATTTCTTAAGTATTCCTGTTGTATACATAATAAATTAAGGTCAAGTTTATTGTACAGATAAATGTGCTTGGCTGTTGTTGTTGTTTTTTCTGTAAAATTCTTCCAGGGTTTTATATATCTTGGGCATTAACATGTTATCAAAAAAGTGATGGGAAAATATCCTCTCCCAGTCTGTTGGGTTGCTTTTTTATTCTGTTCATTATTTCATTGGCAGTACAGAAATTCTTAGTTTGATATAGTCTATTAGTTTATGTTTGCTTTAATTTTTTGCCCAATGACATTGAATCATAGACTATACTTCTAGATTCAATATTGTAAAGTATTCTATATATCATTTTTCAATATAGCATAGATTTAGGTTTTATGTCAAGGTCCTTAATCCATTTTTATTTGATATTTTTCCATAGTATTTGAAAAGGTCTGGGGTTTGTTGTTGTTTTCATATGAGTGACCAGTTTTCCCAGCACCATTTGTTAAAGAGGCTTTCTTTGCTGCACTTCATATTTATTTGTTTTATAAATATATTTTGATTGACTATCTCTTTTTTTCATTCTTTTTTAAAAAATTTTTATTAGTGAGACACCATGAGGTGAGTTGTAGACTTACAAATTTTGTGTTTGTGTTTCAATTACACAATGATCAAATACCCATCCCTGCACCAGTGCCCATTTTCCACCACTACGGATCCCAGTATCCCTCCCACGCACTTCATATTTTTTCTTTATTTGTTGAAGATTAACTCTTCATATACCCGAGTATCTGTCTCTAGACTCTATTATATTATAGAGTTATTCTGTCCTTATTCCATTACCATACTGTTCGAATACTATAGTTTTATAGTATAATTTAAAATTATATCTCTCATCTTCTTTTGTCCTAGGATTGCTTTGGCTGCTGTTTGGGGTGTATTTTAGATATAAATTTCAACACTGTTTAATCTTTATTTTTAAAAAATGGCATAGGTATTTCTACATAAAGACTGCATTGAACTTGTATTATGCTTTGGGCTAGATTGCCGTTTTGACAATATTGATATTTCCAATCCATGAAGGGGATATATTTGCATTTTCTTGTTTCCTCATTATTTATTTTAGCAGTGCTTTATTTTTCTTTGTATCAGTTTTACAACTCTTCTGTTAAAATTATTCTGAGTTACTTGATTTTCTGAGCAACAACTGTAAATTGATTTTTTTTCTAACTTCCCTGTTTTCTGTTCCATTATTTGCATATGAAAAACAATGGTTTATGTGCATTCTGCTGTTATCTTTACACTCTACAGTAAAAGTCTATTGTTTCTAGAAGCTTTTTGGTTGAGTCTTTAGGGTTTCCTAGGTAGTTTCATGGCATCTGTGAATAATGAGAGTTTGACTTCTTTTATAACCTGTAGGCATTTAATATCTTTGTCTTGCTTGAGTGCTATGACAAGAATTTCCAATACTGAACAATTGTGAGTAGTAGGAGTACTAGAGAATGGGCAACCTTGTCTTGTGGATGCTATTACAGGGAACACTTTCACTTTTTCATCATTGAGAAGATACTTGTTGTTGTCTCATGGCAAATGACTTTATGTTGAGAAAAAAACCCACTTTATTGATAATTTTTTTTTATCATGAATGGATGTTCAGTCTTATCTAATGTTTTCTCTGCATCTATTCAGAAAAGACATTTGCAACCCTGTGTTAATTATAACATTATTCACAATAGCCAAAATCTGGAAACAACCCAAATGTCCACAAATAGATGACTATATAAATAAACTATGGTTTGTATAATGAAATAATACTTGGCTATAAGAGAAGATGAAATCCTTCAATTTGTCACTACATGGATGATCCTGGGGAGTATAAATGAAATCATCTAGGGAGAGGAGCACAGACAAATCAATCTCTGACATGTGATATAAAAAACATGGCAGAGGGATAAGACATGCAAAAGGGAAACAAAAACAGAACTGGTTTCCAGTATGAAACATACAGCAGATGAGAATGGAGGTGACGGAAGAGACGATGCATGGTGGTGGAAGAGTGTGGTGCCAATAACCATTTTGTAAATCATGATGCTTAAAATAAAACGTAAATAAATTAGAAACTGAAAAACAAATGTGCAGAAACTTTGGTCTCTTGAAGAATTCCTTGTTAAAATATTCAATTAACATTTTACTTGTAAAAAAAACTCCCAGTTATCAACTTATCCTGGCTTTTTCAATGCCTTAGTCATTGAGCTTAATCATTTTTAGCTCTTGATTTTAATTGAGCATCTCTTTCATTTGAACAAGTCAAGAGCAGTATATATTTATTAGTTGACTTATTGCATCTCAGGGATTAGAGAAACTGAAGGAAATAGAGAGAAATGGGGAATAACAAATCATTGTACCAGTCGAAAGACATATTATCTTCTTACTAGTTAAACACAGTAGCAAGTGTCACAATGGAGACGTTAGTGGGCCTGCTCAAGCAAATAGATGAACAATGGGAGGACAGTACTTGGACAGTGGTAGGACTAGTTAAATTACTCAGCTTCCCTTGTCTCTCCCACCACAGCGGGCTCCTGAGAAGGCCTCGGACCTGGGACTCTGGGACTCTCTGCTTACCGACTTCAGCCCCCAGATGAGGGAATAACACCCTTTGATATCAGCTCTGATTCTCGGAACTCAAAACTGCACAGGTTTTACTGATCACACTCCTCATATTGAAGCAAGTGGAGGCAATCCTCATAGCACAGGCAGAGTACCACACAGACAAACATAAAGAAAACACAAGTCAAAATTGAAGGGAGCAGGCAAAGAGAGAGAGAGAGAGAGAAAGAGGGAGAGAGAGAGAGAGAGACTACAATAGAAGGGAATTAAGATACCTAATGCTACACTTATAGAGTCTTAGAGTTCAGTCAGCTGCTGTGGTGGACAGTGATAGATGTCCAGGGAAATCCTCAAGACCATGAAACTGTCCACTCTGGTCCACAAGGACCTGAAATCAACACACACTACAGTGGAAATTAAAACTAAGAAGCCACTGATCAGTGGAATTAAGAAATCATTAGATGGGAAATTTGACCAACTCAAATAAGAACTGACACAGAATGACAGATTTCATACAAAATGCACTAAAGGAACTAAAGAATACAATAGCTGGCCACAGCAGCAGAACAACACAGGTAGAGAACAATACAGAAAAACTTGAAGACAAAATACAAGTCAAAATTGATAGGAAATAGGAAAAAAGAAGTGATAAACACTAGAACAGAAGAGAATTAAGGTTTTGAATGGATAAAAGCAAAAGGAACAATGTTCTAATTATAGGAATACCAGAAGGAAAAGAAAATGGGAAATCATTTTACTTTTGGGCATTAGGATTTGCAATAGAGATACTGAAGGATTGTCAGGTATATCCTTGCCATGGAGCTGTAGTAAGAGGCGGTGGTGAAGGGAAACTGAGACATTGATTGTGGAAAATGTACACTGGTTAAGGGACATGTACTTGAGCATTATTTGACTAAGACCAAATCATGAACAGCTTAGTAACTGTGTTTCTCATTGTGATTCAATTAAAAATTAAGGTAAAGGTAAAGGCCCTCCCGTTGATCGTCGATTTGCTCGAGCGGGCCCAGTAACGTCTCCATTGGAGACTTTGTTGTTACTGTGTCTGGCATATCGAATACTCTCGGTAGCTTGCCGGGCTCTCCGAGAGGGGCGGAGGAATCGAACTCGGGTCGGCCATGTTGGCCGCTTGTAAGGCGAATGCCCTACCCACTGTGCTATTAATTAAAATAATATAATAAATTTGAACAGGAAAAAATCAGTTGCAAACTGATTTCTATATGAATCATAGGATAAAGAGATTAAAGAATCTATTCATTCAAAGTAGTTACCAAAACTGTTTCATGAACATTCAGTCAGAGGCATGGAGATAGAACATATGAGAGAAATGTACAGAGCACAGAGGGCCAAGGCTCATTTTGACTTGAGACAAAGAGCAACTGATAGAGGCCTCTTTTTATTCTATTTTTTATCAGTTACATCCTAATGACTTCATCATAGAGAAAGATTCACTAATAAGAGTACAAACAGTTATAGGATGAGCATCATCAAAAGAACATCAGGGTATACATTGTCTTGTCAAAGCTATGTTGTTATGACTAAAAAGGTCAGAAGAAGATATGGAACTGGACGTATAGGCTTTACAGATTACGTCTCCCACATTCTTGTGGTTTGGTTACACATAGGACAGAGAGAAAGCTTATACTGATACTTGAAGGTCAATCCAGATTAAAGATGTATAAGAGAGGGGAAACTGCTGCCTTGCAATGCCAAGGTAATGTATGACAAGGCAGGTGTATGAAACCATGCTGTACTTCTCCAGGTCACTGGACTCACAAGTCTTTAGCTTGCCCACTTAGTGATAAGCAGGGCCTCGGCTCTGCTTCCTGCTTGCAGGGCAGTGTCCAGAGGCTCATCCTGATGTCCTAGCTTAGCACCAACAAAGAACATCAAGTACGTAGGAATCAACTTACCAGAAGAGGTGGGAGATATATACCATAAAAATGTCAAAACAATTAAGAAATAAATAGAAGATGACCTTAGAAAATGGAAAAATATTCCATGTTCTTTGATTGGAAGAATCAATATTGTCAAAATGACCATCTTAGATTCAATAAAATCCCTATCTAATTTCAGACAGAACTCTTCGAGGGCTTAGAAAAGTCCAGAGTAAAGTTTGGATAAAGTCATAAAAGACCACAAATAGCCAAAAATCGTACCTAAAAATAAGAAACAGGGTAGAGGAGGTTATTTCATTACCTAACTTGAAAATATACTACAAAGTCACAGTGATCAAAACAGCATGATCTAACAAATCACTCACAGATGAATATCAAAGGATCAACCTCCACATATATGGTCAACTATTTTACACTGGTGCTGAGAGCATGAAATGAAGTTAAAGACAGCCTTTTCAACGAATCATGCTGGCAAAACTGGTTAACTCATGGGGAAAAAATTGGATACATATTTCACACCTTACACAAAAGTCAACTCCAAGTGTATTAAATACCTTGAGTTCAGACCAGACTCTATAAAATACATTGAGGAAAATGAAGGCAGAACTATCCAAAATATAGACTTTAATGGTGTTTTCAGTGATGCAATATCTCTGGCAAAGGTGACAGAATCAGAAATAAACAAATAGAATTATATCAAATCAAAGAGTTTCTTCCTGACAAAGAACCATGAGCAAAAAAAAAAAAACTATAACTGAATTGGAGGAAATATTTGTGGTCAACAATCAGGTAGAGTTAATATACAAGGCTGGAGCGATAGCACAGCGGTAGGGCGTTTGCCTTGCACGCAGCCAACATAGCCGACCCAAATTCAATTCCTCCGCCCCTCTCAGAGAGCCTGGCAAGCTACCGAGAGTATCTCGCCCGCACGGCAGAGTCTGGCAAGCTCCCCGTGAAGTATTCGATATGCCAAACACAGTAACAACAAAGTCTCCAATGGAGACGTTACTGGGCCCACTCGAGCAAATCGACGATATAAAATACTCGCAAATATTAGTGACAGAAAATACAAAGCACCATCAAAAATTGGAGAGAGGTAAAGAACAGGGACTTCTCTGAGGAAGACCAACGGATGGTCAATAGTCACATTAAAAAAATGCTCACCATCACTTATTATTCGGGAAATATAAATCAAGACAATAAGATTCCAGGCACACCAGGGAGAATGGCACCTATCAAAAATAATGAGAGAAGCAAAACACAAAAAACTCTGTTGTATTTTTATCAGTTCCATATAAAAGTTGAACGTTTAACTTTTTTTTTACATATAGGTCTAACATCACTCATCTCTCTTCTCTGGGCAGGAAATATTTAGAATACAGCCATGGAGATTTTTTAAAAATTTGTTGTCATGTTTGTACCATGAATTAAAAAGTTACTTTTCACTCTATTCTTATGAAAATAACCAACTTGAGTTAGTTGACTTCCTATCTTATCTTCCAGGATGAATTCTGGTTCATAACTACTCTTTGATATATGTAGGGATACTTATCTCCATCCTCTGATGTTTTGTTATTTTTGACTCTGTCTTCACAATGAACAAAAAAAATTAGCTGATAGCCCAGATTGAATACTCTAATTCAATTCAATTTTTAGTCCTTTTGCATTGCATGCAGCCAGCCTGGCCAAGCTGGATTCGATTCCTCCGCCCCTCTTGGAGAGCCTGGAAAGCTATAGAGAGTATCTCACCCGCACAGCAAAGCCTGGCAAGCTAGCTGTGATGTATTCAATATGCCAAAACACAGCAACAACAAGTCTCAAAATGGAGACGTTACTGGGCCCACTCGAGCAAATAGATGAACAACGGGAGGACAGTGACTTTCCCCAAGGTTTGCTTCCATAGTGCTTGTTGGATTTCATGTGTAACAAATTGACATTTAAAATCTATTTCTGGGTTTTGTAGATCTGGGATATTTGGTCAAGAAAATGAACCTTAAATTTTATTTGTAATCTGTAAATGGAGAAATACTAACTATATCTTATTTATTAAACGTTTTTAATGGTTCTTGAAACTCTGTGACAGATTTTTGGTCATGTTGTTGCCATTAAAATGTAGCTAATGTGCTAATCTTTAAAATCTAATAACTAAAACTGCCACACATACAGTACACACAACCTTTTTTTTTCAACAAAGACTTTATGATGCGTTTTTATCAGTAACAAGTTGTTTACTATCAAACCCAAACAGCCAATTGAGACAAATAGTTCTGAGACTGTTTTTCCACCACAGATTAAGACTGGGACTAGGGTGGCAGGGACTGGGGTTAATATTCATTTAGCCTCCCGGAGCCTTCTGGGAAGACTCAGTAACTTTGCCAGCACAGCTGCCTTCTTGTGTCCACTTTGCTGACTGCCGAGGAAAACGGCTGCCATCTCCAGCAGTAGGACGAGCCAAAGGATAAGCTTCCGAGAAGACTCCACAAGCATAGGCTTGCCAGCACCGTATCAAAGATGGAAATATCACCAGATTTCAAAAGCTTTAATCCATCTTCCAGCTTTTTCTCAGAATAGCAATCAATCTTTCCCCTCAGCTCAGGAAGCTTATGAGCAATGTAGGATGTGCGACAATCCAGGACTGGTGCATAACCAGTAATGATGAGGGAGATACTTGGGGGAAATTCTCTGAGCTGTGATATCATCTGCTTTCACTGGACGGTCATTTTTGCTGCCACCAACCACACTGTCATGAAGAACATCTTTAACAGACATGCTCTTGACATTGAAGCCCACTTTATATTTATTTTTATTGAATCACCATGTGTTAGTTACAAAACTTTCATATTTGAGTCTCAGTCATACAATGATTGAACACCCATCTTTCCACCAGTGCACATTCTCCACTACCAACGTCTACCCCCACACCCCGCTTTCAGTATACATCTCCTTTCCAGAACGATTCCTCCAACCATCATTGACTTAGGTGATTCCTTCTCTATCCAAGCTGCCTTCTCCCCCAGAACATGAGACAAGCTTCCAACTATGGAGCAATATTCCTGGCCCTCGTGTCTACTGTCCTTGGGTGTCAGTCTCACACTATTTTATTTTATATTCCACAAATGAGTGCAGTCATTCTGTCTGTCCCTCTCTTTCTGACTTATTTCACTTAGCATGATACTCTCTATGACCATCCACTTATAAGCAAATTTTATGACTTCATCTTTCCTAACAGCTACATAGTATTCCATTGTGTAGATGTACCAAAGTTTCTTTAACCAGTGTCTGTTCTCAGGCACTTGGGTTATTTGGTTGTTCTGGCTATTTTGAACAGTGCTGCAATGAACACACAGGAGCAGATGTCATTTCTACTGTGTTTTTTTGCACCCTCAGGATATATTCACAGAGGTAGTATTGTGAGGTCATATATAGAACTTCAGTTTCTAGTTTGGGAAGGCATGCCAAAAGTGTTTTCCAAAAAGCCTGGACAGCAGTCAGCATTCCCACCAACAGTGAAGGAGCGTCCCTCTCTTCCCACATTCACACCAACACTCATCACTTTTGTTCTTTTGAATGTGTACCAGTCTCTGTAGTGTGAGATGATATCTCATTGTTGTTTTGATTTTCATCTCCCTGATGATTAGCCATGTATAACATTTTTTTCATGTGCCCTTTGGCCATTTGTACTTTTCTTTGAGTAAACTTCTGTTCATTTCATCTCCCCATTTTTTGATGGGGTTGTAGAATTTTTTCTTGTATAGTTCTATTAGTGTCTTTTATATCCTGGATATTAACCCCTAATCAGATGCGTATTGGGTCAATATTCTTTCCCATTCTGTGGGTTCTCTCTGTATTTTGGTCACTGTTTCTTTTGAGGTGCAGAAGTTGAAGCCAACTTTGTCCCCAGGAATTAACTTTTAAAATTATCTTTAACATTAGGACATAGTAAAGATAATTTTAAATGATATGGATCTTTCATTTACATATAAAATTGATTTACAAACAAAAATAATGATAAAAATCTCAGAAAAATAAGATTTTTCTCTTACATTCCCTCACTATTTTGTCCCATTGTCCCTTTATAGTAACTATATACATACACGAATTATGATAATGATATTACATTAATAGGGTAGCAAAATGAAAAAATCTTTAAATTCTATTTTCATGTTAATATAAATTTAGTTTTTTCTTTTATAAAACATGCATCATAGCATCTGTCTAACATGGTTGCTGATAACTAATTTCTACAAAGTTAGAAAGCAATTTTGCAGGCCCAGATGTCATAATTTTATGCTATTTGATGGTAGTCCAAAGTAGGAATGAGATAATAAGATGTCATAAAAAAAGTTTTGATAAGATGTTGCGCGGCCGCAAATGCGGCCGCGCGGTTCCGGGATCTGCATTTTATACTTTGGACAAACTTGCAGGCTATCGAATGTAGCCTGCCCACAGGGCAGAGTCTGGCAAACTCCCCGTGGCGTACCAAATATGCCAAATACCAGTAACAATGATGGGTCTCATTCTCCTAAAGAGCCGTGAATATAATCTCAGGGCTAGGATGAAAGAGACGTTACTGGGGCCTGCTCGAGGCAATCGATGATTAACAGGATGATGAAATGAAATGAAAAAATTTGATGGTAATAATTTGTCAATAACTATAATTATAATTTTATCATATAGATTAAAAAAGGCAAGGAACTAGTCATATATTTAAGAGCTTGAGTCCTATTCCTTTATACACTTAGAAATATTAAAACACTATGTAGTTTTATAAAGTTTTTTTAATTTATAAGAATATTTTAATCATAATTGAACCTTGACATTGACAAAGCTTAACAGTTGAGGTAGAGGCATTAAAACTACTCCTATTGCACTTGGTACAGATGGGAAGTGCACATTGACTGTGCCAGGGCTCTCATCTGTGATACTCAGGATTGCTGACAGTGATTTCCTGGGGACCACTAGGTGCTGAGGAATCCAGCCATTTAATAAGAGTCCATTGCAAAGCATGAATCTTAACTTCTACACAATTTCTTGTTCCCAGTAATTAAAAATCAGAACCATTTGAAATTTAACCTTTGTCTCTAACATACGCTATAGTAATTTAGAAGATTTGTTTGATTTTGAAGTGATACAGTGATTTGTTTTCCAATTCTTTTAAATTTTTAGTTTCTTAGAAATAGTGGGGGGGTTTTGAGTTATGTCAATACCTTTTTATTTTATTATTTTTTAAAATTTATTTATTTATTGAATCACTGTGGGAAAGGTTACAAAGCTTTCAGGTTTAGGTCTCAGTCATGCAAATATCAAACACATTTCCCTTTACCAATACTTATTTTTTACCATGAAGAACCCCAATAAAACCCCACCCCCCACCCCTCCCAGTCCCTGTTAGGCAGATGAATTCTAGTTAACACTCTATCTGCTTTAATTAGATTCATTGTTTCATTAAAACATTCACCACTATTATTCAGAGTTTACCCACCCCCCCAAATCAGACATGCTGAAAAAGCATTGTGAAGTGATTTGCTTTCTACAGCTGGGTTCAAGAATTAAATGTTGGTTTTGGATTTCTGCTATTTTACTTATTGACCCTGGAAGTATTTCTACTGAAAGTCAGATAGTTAAGAAATTGGTTTCTGTGCTCTAGAGTCGTGGCCGTGCTGGAGAGCCGCTCGTGGGGGGCAACTGGTGGCCTCGGTAGGGTGTGAAGGGCGGACGGAAACGCCCCCCTTCCCATGAGGTTTTAGTCACCCCCACACCCCCGGCTCATACCTGCTGTCCACAAGGCTCCCATTCGGCCGCCATCCTTCTTTCCAGAGAAGAGAGGGCGAATGGGGCAACACCCTTTCCCCTCCGAACAGACATGATGGCCTGGATTAACGCATAGTCCATTCACTTTTCTGCTCCAAGCTGCTGGGTTCTGCATTAAGTCCTTGTGTTTCTGGGGCTGTGGCCGTGCTCCAAACTTAACTCGGATTTTCAGGGAGAAACGCTGGGTGGTTTACTTCCCATGGATCACTTTGTATATAGAGAGGTGTCGCGCAGCCGTGTAAGCGGCCGCGCGGTTTTGAGGAAAAGTCCTAGTTCCCGCATACTCGAGCTGTGCTTGTAGAGGCTTCTGTCACCGGGGTTCCATCTGGGGGAGGCGGGATGCGGTACCTATCCCATCTGGGACTTCCCGATGATCTCGGCTCTTTTTGGAACCTGTTTTTTTCTTTTTCTCCGGGAACTGTGGGTCCCGCCCTCCATGTGGCCCTTCTCTTTGGCTGTATGCTGTAAAGATGGCGCTCTTTATTTTATTAAAGAGCCATCATTTTACAAAGTTACTGATAGTTGAGTTTTAGGCATAAAATACCTCAACACCAATCTCTCCACCCATGTCAACTTCTGCCCACCAGTTTTCCCAGGTTCCCTCCCAACCCCAGCCCTTACTTAAGTTACACAACAATCCTTGTCTTAAGTTACACAACAATCAAGTCAATGCTAGAAACAAAACATATGTATTGACATGTTTTATGTTCCTAAAGACTTGCCTTTTGTCTATATTCAATATTTAATATATATGTGCAATAATTAATAGTAGGTAGGGATCTATTTAAATCCATCTAGATCGAGAGGGAGAGAAAGAAAGAAAGGCTGAGACAAAGAGACAGAGAAGTAGAGAAACAGAGACAGAGAAGAAACATGTCTGCCATAGAGTCAAGCTGTGGGGTGGAGTAGGGAGAGAAACTGAAGACGTTGGTGACTGGAAATATACACTGGTGATGAGATGGGTGTTGAAAAATTGTGTGACTGAAACTCATTAATGAACAGCTTTGTAACTGTGTATTTCATAGTAATTCAATTTTTAAAAAGGGAAAAGAAAAAAAGAGATGAATACATGAGACAATGTAACTGTATAATAAACAAAGCACTTCAAAAAAGGAGGTTTGAAAAACCAAAAACCTTTCAAGTCTGTTCCTTAGCTTCATTATTTGTATATATGAGGAAATACTAGTCCCAAAATTTAGTTGGAAATCTAAGTTACACTTTGAAATCACAGAGACTGGCACAAGAAAAATAAGCAACATAATATTTATAAATATTGTATGGGAGCAATTTTTTCTGTACTTTATGAAGGTATTAGAGTATTAGAATTATTGCTGTTAATACTTCAGTCTCAAAAGCATTCTTATGCAATGGTAATTATTAGAAGCTATATAATATTTAGTAAACAATTTAGATGTCATCATGATTAAATTTTGAAGCTTCATACTACTAAATTAAATATGAAAAAATAAGAATACATGAAGCATTGTATTTCCTAAATCTAATATTTGGGATGAATAACTTCAAGATGGGAAACTACTAAATGTTCTTTAAATGTTAATTAAGTTCTACTAGATGTCACATTTTCATAGTGCTGTATACTCTCTTTACTACTACACAAGTAGGTAAGAGTTAAAATTCTTGGTTTTCTCATTTATTAATCCAAATTCTCTTTCATGTAGCCTTGATAATTAAAAGAATTACTCCATTCTCCAAAAGATTATGTGTTTTACTGACAATTTGTTAAAAAACATTATATTAAAAGGCACTTTGTATTCATCATTTTCTGAAAGAGTATATCACTTGATCACTTGATCCCCCCTTATTCATCGATTTACTCAAGCGGGTGCCAGTAACATCTCCATTCATCCCTGTTGCGTGCTAGCGTAGCCCAATGGCATCTGTTCGTTCTAGGAACATGCAGAGCCTCAAACGATCATTCAGGGTCTTGACGAAGAAGTCTGACCATCTTGTAGGTGGGGTCCACGTGATCTTTTGACGTCCCATGGAATCCAATCAGTAATGGCTCTAGTCCAGCAATGGTCTGTAAACCTCATTACGTGTCCAGCCCATCTGATTTTTGATGCCTTGGCAAATGAGACAGCGTCCCTGATTCTTGAGCGTTGACGGAAATCAGAACTCCGAATTCTATCTCTCATTTGAGTGAAGCATGATATTCCAAGCATAGCTCTTTCGATTCCTCTTTGAGAGACCCGAATAGCATTATCATCCTGTTTTTGTAAGGCCCAGGTCTCTGAGGCATATGTTAATGCAGGAAGAACAGTGGAATTGAAGAGATGTGCTCGTAGCTGGAGGTTCATTGTCCTCTTAGTTATTTCTTCAATGCTCTTGAAGGCATTCCAAGCCGCTCTCTTCCTCCTGTGCAACTCAGGTGCCAGGAGGTTCATCATGCTGATTTCTTGACCTAGGTATATAAAACTGTTGCATTCGGAGATGGTGGTTCCGTTGAGAGCGAATGGAGGCTGTTTCTCATAAACATTGTCTTCGTAAGATTCAGCTATAGTCCGACCTTTCCACACTCATGGTTGAAGTCGGTCAGCATTTGTGCCGCTTGGCTGATGTTTGGTGTTATTAGAACGATGTCATCAGCAAAGCAGACCTGGTGCAGTTGCCAAACATCTATCTTCACTCCCATTCTTTCCCATTCTAGTTGCCGCATGTTGTTCTCAAGGGTGGCACTGAAGAGTTTTGGTGAAATGGTATCACCCTGCCAAACCCCTCCCTTGACATGGATGATTACTTCTTTGTAGAATGGTGAGATCCTAGTAGTGAATCCATAATACAACTCACAGAGGATCCTGATGTGTTGAGTTTGAATGCCCTATTTGGTTAGTGCTTCGATGACCGCTTCTGTCTCAACAGAATCAAAGGCCTTCTTTAAATCAATGAACGTTAGATAGAGCTGCATCTTGAACTCCCGAGAAACCTCAATGAGCTTAGTAATCGTGGGGATATGGTCGATGGTACTGAATCCTTTTAGGAATCCGGCTTGTTCACATGGTTGTCCTTCATCTAGTGTTCTGCTGATCCTATTCAGGATGACTCGAGTGAACAGTTTGTAGATGACGGAAATTAGGCAGATTGGGCAATTGTTGCCAATGTCGTGGATGTCTCCCTTCTTGTATAGTAGTACAATCCTGCTGGTTTTCCATTGGGATGGAACCTTGCATGACGAAAGAGTATATATTGTTCCTATAATTTAATTTCCAAAGAAACTCTTCCCAAACCTGTTTGAAGTACTTCTATAGAACTTTGATAACAAAGCATTAACATAATATAGAATAATAATACCAGCAATATAGAATAATAATAATATAGAATAATAATACTAACATAACAACACTTGATCACTTGACATCCCATTACTCATCGATTTGCTTGAGTGGGCGCCAGTAATGTCTCCATTCATTTCTGTCGCTTGCTAGTGTAGTCCAACGGCGTCAGCTCATTTCAGTAACATGAAGAGCCTCAAACTAATCATTCAGGGTCTTGACAAAGAAGTCTAACCATCTCGTAGGTGGGGGGGTCACATGATCTTTCGACGTCTTGTGGAATACAGTTATTAACAGCTCTAGTCCATCGGTCATCTCCAAATCTCATTACGTGTCCAGCCCATCTGATTTTCCACGCCTTGGAGAACGAGATAGCATCCCTGATTCTTGACCTTCGATGGAGGTCGGAACTCTGAATCTTTCTCTCATTTGAGTGAAGGGCAATACTCCAAGCACAGCTCTTTTGATTCCTCTTTGGGAGACCAGAATAGTGTTCTCATCCAGTTTTTGTAGGGCTCAGGTCTCAGTGGTGTATGTTAATGCAGGAAGAACAGAAGAATCGAGGATATGTGCCCAGAGCCAGAAGTTCTTCATCATCTTAGCTATTTTTTCGGCACTCTTGAAGGCATTCCAAGCCGCTATCTTCCTCTTGTGCAACTCAGGTGCAAGGTCAGTCGTCATGTTGATTTCCCGACCTAGGTACACATAAACGTTGCATTCGGAGATGTTTGTTCTATTGAGAGCAAATGGAATGTCAGGAACAAGACTGTTTCTCATAAACATTGCTTGTGAGATTTAGCTGTAGTTTGACCTTTCCACACTCGCAATCGAAGTCGCCCAGCCTTTGTGCCGCTTGGCTAATTTTGGTGTTATTAGAATGATGTCATCAGTGAAACGGAGGAGGTGTAGTTGCTGACTATCTATCTTCACCCCATTCTTTCCCATTCCAGTCATCGCATGACATTCTTGAAGGTGGCACTGAAGAGTTTTGGTGAAATGGTATCACCCTGCCAAACGCCTCTCTTGACAAGGATGATCACTTCCTTGTAGAATGGTGAGATCCTAGTAGTGAATCCATAATACAACTCACAGAGGATCCTGATGTGTTGAGTTATAATGCCCTATTTGGTTAGTGCTTCGATGACCGCTTCTGTCTCAACAGAATCAAAGGCCTTCTTTAACTCAATGAAATTTAGACAGAGCGGCATCTTCAACTCCTGAGAAACATCAATGAGCTTGTTATCGTGTGAAGATGGTTGATAATGCTGAATCCTTTTAAGAACCCAGCTTGCTCGCATGGTTGTGCTTCATCTATGTTCTGCCAATCCTGTTCAGGATGACTCGAGTGAACAGCTTGTTGATGACAGACAACAGTCAGACCAGGCCATAGTTTCCAATGTCAGGGATGTCTCCCTTCTTGTTCAGTAGTACAGTCCTGCTGGTTTTCCACTGGGATGGAACCCTGCATTCAGGCAGGTAGTGTGTGAAGAGCCGAGCCAGTGTATTGATGAGTACTGAAGGGAGGTTCATCAGGTGTTTGGGTCTGACATTGTCTGGGCCAGGTGCTGTTCACTTTTTTATGAATGAAATGGCATGATGGATTTTGGAAAGGAGAACGTTGGGAACAACATATCCATCCTGCGGAATTTGGTATGTGGGCAGATGGACGTGGCTATAGAAGAGATCCGAGTAGAAGTCATGGATAATCTTCTCCATTGCCCTTCTGAAGATGTGACAGACCCATCAGGATGCCCAAGGGCAGTCATTTTGGTCTTGTAGTTGGTGACGGATAGGCTAGCATTGTGAATGATTTTCCCGGCTTTTGCACCATCAGGCAACACTGCTGCTCTTCTCTCTTTAAGGTCTTCCTTTATGGATTCTCTACACTGCTTTGCAAGCTCAGGCATTCACTTGCAGTACCCTGAGGCTTGTACTAAGCCACGTTGGCGAATGAGTTCTAGTGTTTTTGAAGACAGGCATCTTTTTGTAGCTATCTCTCTCTTGACGTTCTTCTCACAATCATGGAGTGCTGAACTGTAGGATAACATTGCTTTGTCCTTCTTCCACAAGAAGCTTAGATTTATCTGGTTATACCCATTACAGTGCTCCTGAGGCACTCCCATTCCATTGTGTTTATCTGTAAACAGTCTTCCCTATGCTCTCCTCCCCACCCAATTAATCAGCTTTGCCCCTAATCAGACTCTGTTAATTTGTAAGGTCAGATTCCTCAGAAATCTATGATTTTATATGTATGAGTGAAATATTGCCTTTCTCCTCTCCTTATGCCTTATGAACAGTTTACTTTAAAGCAATGCCCTTCTTGTATAGATACAGGAAGACCATTAACATTATGCTTTGTAACTTAGGATTTGATTGGCTTTGAGTATTATTCACTCCCAGGTATCTGCTTTCCTGACTTAAGCCTCAGTTGTCCTTAGTACCTAACACCTCAAAAGCAGGGTCCCGATGAGGGACTGACTGGACCCAGGGCAAGTGGTGAGCTACCCTGGCATCGAAATGGGCCAGGCCAAAATGCCATGATTCTTAACTATAAGTTAAGGGTTTGATCATAGACAAATGCTGTCATGATCCAAAGGTAACGACAAGACTAGGATCCTGCTAGGGGTGGGAAAGACTATCTGGCCTGAACACTGTAGTCTGAGATCGAGATGGCCCTAGGAGAACAATTCTATAAGTTTAAGATATTTCTTACTGTATCCATACAAAATGATTTATATTATATATTCTTATATGCTTGTTGGACAAGGAGAGGAGAGACACACCCATAGGATCCCGCTCTAGGGTGGATCATCCTGCTGAGAAAGGATCTGTCCTAGGAGCGGCTTTCCCTGAGGCTAAGATTTCTACCCCTATTGATTGTGACCACACCTATTGTAATGATTACCCCAACCCCTCATGCTTTGGGATTTAACTAGACTGTAAGAGTGGGCTGGGGAGTCAGAAGGAAGGAGAAGGGGAGCAGAAGGAAGAAAAAGAGGGATCAGAATCCAGACTCCAGAGGAGGATGAAGGGGGATGGAGAAGGAGAATGAAGTAGCATGGGGGAGGAAGAAGAGGGAGCAGAGGCAGAGAAAGGAGACTGGTGTAGATGGAGAGAGGATCAGAATAAATTGCGGACTAATACCAACCAGCCTGCCTTCATTTCCTTCCTCCACCTGACCATCGCCATCGACCTCCCCGGGGTGGGAGAAGGGTGAGACTACCAAACGCGGGCGGTGGGAGAGATAGAGCCACCGCCGCTGTGTGCCGTGCCCCCTTTGTGTGAGTTTACACAGTGAACCAGTTGATCGTATTCTTCATCAATGTTGTCAATGATGGTACGTTTCCATATTGTGCGCAATAGTGCTAACGAGCTGCCAGTTGGTGGTTGTTCTGGGAGTTCTCTTCTTAAACTTTGCAGCACTTTCTCCCCATTCTGTAAAGTAGAACTTTGCAGGAAGAAGACGGTGGTCCAATCCTGTTTGGAATTTTGGGACAGCAGTGACATCGGTCAGGCACAACCATTGATTGAATATTACGTGGTCAATTTCAATGTGGAACCATCCACTGGGAGACTCCCATGCCCAACGTTTTGATTCAGCCTTCTGGAATTGTGAGTTACCATGAATGGACTTGGTCGACAACATGAACTCAGACAGTCTCTCACCCTGTTTGTTCCATTCTAGGCCATGGATCCCAATTTGGAGTTCTTCAGCTGATCTTCTCGGTCCTATCTTGGCATTGAAGTCACTGACAATGATCTTGTAGAAGGTGTGGTCTTCTTTGTAGAACTTCTCCAGCTCCATGTAGAACTTCTCAATTTCTTCTTCATCGTAATTGGATGTTGGTGCATAGACAATGAAGATAGAAACTGCTCTGGCAGTCAGCCACATCTATTCAAGTGTAATCTTCTGATTTGGGTTGTTATGCATTCAAATGAATCAATGCTTATGGCCTAGTTGGTGTTGAGGACACTGACACCACCGATGCCTCTTTTGTCATATATTCCGAAGAACAGTTTTTCTCTAGTGTCAAAAATGGTGCGAGGTTGTTGATGCCTTCTCGTCTGGGTCAGACCAATGATGTAATACTTGATCTTTCACACTTGTACCATCAGATCCTCGAGGGATGCATCCGATCCCAGCATACATGCATTGAAAGCACAGACAGTCATTTTTGTCCTTCTTCGTTTTGGCAGCCTAGTTTGACTTGAGATTTTATCAGCATCCTTCTTAATGCTGCCGTATTGGTGGCTCTTTCAGTGTCAGGGGAATGAGACCCATTGTATTTACTGGTTTTGGCATATTGAACATGCCAAGCATAGCTTGCCAGGCCCTGCAGTGAGGGCGAGGTATTCTCGGTAGCTTGCCAGGCTCTCCAAAAGAGATAGAGGCTTTTAGGGTGGCCTGTAATCACCCTTCCAGGTGTTCTCATGGTTCAAACTATATTTGAACCCTATCAAATATGGTGAAATATGGTGCGGTAATCTTGTATTAAGTGTCTTATGATGTGTCACACATTTGCTTCACGCCCACGCAGTCCTGAAAGTGTCCTGTAGCATGGAGGCTGCTGGGTAGTGGAGGTAGTAGAGGTAGAGGTCTGCTGATGAGGTATTTATCTTGTACCTCTAGGATGGGTCTTCTTGTGTAATCCCTTCTGTGTGTAATACTCTGGTTTCTCTTTAGATCTTATAATATGACATAATATATAGAATAATCCCTCTCGGAGAGCCCGGCAAGCTACCGAGAGTATTGGATATGCCAGACACAGTAACAACAAAGTCTCCAATGGAGACGTTACTGGGCCCGCTCGAGCAAATCGATGATCAACGGGAGGGCCTTTACCTTTACCTTTACCTATAGAATAATAACATAACATAAAATAATATAGTATGATAATACTAAAAATATAGAATAATAATACTAGCTCATTGTAAACTAATCACCCCTGGTATAATGTACAGTTTGGGAGGCAGACATATTTTTTTTATTAGTGAAACACCTTGAGGTACACTTGTAGACTTACAAATTTCGTTCTTGGGTTTCATTTATAGATCAAGTACCCTCCTTCCACTAGTGCCCATTCTCACCACCAATAAACTCAGTAGCCTTTCCACCACTCCACCCCATCCCCCCAACCCGCCCCATCTCTGTGTCAGGGCATAACCTTTTGCTCTTGTTTTCATTTATGGCATTGTGGTTTACATAGAGGTATTGAGTCCCATTGTGTTCGGTCTATAGTCTACTTTCAGCACGCATCTTGCATGCTGCGCGAGTCCTCTAAACACCCTTTACTTAGTGTTCCCTTCTCTATCTGAGCTGCCTTTTCTCCCAGCATGTGCTGCCAGCTTCCAAGTCATAGAGAAGACCTCCTGGTACTTATCTCAACTATTCTTGGGTTTTCCTCTCCCCTTCTGGTCCTCTTATTGACTCATTTCAATTAACATGATACTTTCTATGTAGAACCACTTGTTTGTAAATTTCATGACTTTATCATTTCTAACAGCTGCATAGTGTGCATAGTATTCCGTTGTGTAGATGTACCAAAGTTTCTTTAACCAGTCATCTGTTCTCAGGCACTTGAGTTTTTCCCAGATTTTTTCTATTGTGAACAGTGCAGCAATGAACATACAAGTGCAGATGTCATTTCGACAATATGTTTTTGCCTTTCCAGGATATATTCCCAGAAGTGGTATTGCTGGGTCAAATGGGAGCTCAATTCTAATTTTTTTGAGAATCCTCCATACTGTTTTCCAAAAGGGTTGGACCAGTCGGCATTCCCACCAGCAGTGAAAGAGAGTCCCTTTCTCCCCACATCCACGCCAACACCTGTTGCTTTTGTTCTTTTGGATGTGGGCTAGTCTCTGTGGTACAAAATGATATCTCGTTGTTTTGATCTGAATCTCCCTGATGATTAGTGATGTAGAGCATTTTCTCATGTGCCTTTTAGCCATTCAGATTTCTTCTTTGAGAAAGTTTCTGTTCATTTCATGACCCCATTTTTTGATGGGGTTGGATGTTTTCTTCTTGTGGATTTCAACCAGTGCTTTGTATATCCTTGATATCAACCCCTTTTCAAATGGGTATTGGGTGAATACCCTTTCCCATTCTGTAGATTGTCTTTATATTTTGGTCACTGTATCTCTTGGGGTGTAGAAGCTTCTTAGTTTAATATAGTCCCTATTGTTTATCTCTGTTTCCACATGGGTGGTCAGTGGCATGTCATCTTTGAAGATACTGTTAGCCTCAATATCATGGAGGGTTTCGCCGACCTTGTCTTCAACGTTCCTTATGGATTCTGGTCTGATGTTGAGGTCTTTAATCCATTTTGAACTGACTTTTGTGCATGGTGTTAATTCGAGGTCTGTTCCATTCTTTTGCATGTGGTTGTCCAGTTACGCCATTATGATTTGTTAAAGAGGCTTTCCTTGCTCCATTTCACATTTCTTGCTCCCTTATCAATAATTATATGTTCATACATTTGGGGTTGTGTGTAGGGATATTCCACTCTGTTCTATTGATCTGCGGCTCTGCCCTTATTCCAGTACCATGTTGTTTTAATTGTTACTGCTTTGTAGTAGCATTTGAGATTGGAGAGGGTGATGCCTCCCATCGTCTTTTTCCCAAGAATTGCTTTAACTATTTGTGAGTGTTTGTTTTTCCAAAAGAATTTTAGGAGTGTTTGATTCATTTCTTCAAAGAACTTCATGGGTGTCCTTATAGGGATCTCATTGAATCTGTATAGTGCCTTGGGGAGTATTGCCACTTTGACATTGTTAATTCTTCCTATCCATGAGCAGGGGATATATTTCCATTTCCCCAAGTCCTCTTTTATTTCGTCGAGTAGTGTTTTGTAGTTCTTTTTTTTTTGTAGAGGTCCTTTACCTCCTTAGTTAGGCTGATTCTTGATTTTCTGGGGCACAATTGTGAATGGGATTGCTTTTTTAATGTCTCTTTCCTCTGTCTCATTATTTTCATATAGGAGGGCCATGGATTTTTGGGTATTGATTGTATAGCCTGAAACTTTACTATTCAAGTATTTTGTTTCTAGGAGTTTCTTGGTAGAAGCTTTAGGATTCTCTAGATATAGTATCATGTTTTCTGCAAATGGTGAGAGCTTGATTTCTTCCTTTCCTATCTGGATGCCCTTAATATCTTTTTCTTCCCTAAGTGCTACTGCAATTACTTCCAGTACTATATTGAACAGAAGTGACGAGAGTGGGCATCCTTGTCTTTTTCCTGATCTTAGAAGGAAGGCCTTTATTTTTTCCCCACTGAGGATAATGCTTATCATAGGATTGTTGTAGATTGCTTTGACTATCTTGAGGAAAGTTCCTTCTAAGCCCATTTTAGTGAGATTTTTCATCATAAATGGGTGTTGGATCTTGTCGAATGCTTTCTCTGCATCTATTGATATGATCATATGGTTTTTATCTTTACTTTTGTACATATTCCTTGAGAAATAGAAAATTCGTTGTCCTTTCTAATCTTTTTCAACCTGAAATCTACGTTGCTGAATACTAGTATGGCCACCGCAGCTTTTTTGTGGGAGTTGTTTGCTTGCAGGATTGTTTTCCATCCTTTAACTTTGAGTCTGTGTTTGCTCTGACTGTTCAGATGAGTTTCTTGTAGGTAGTAGAATGTTGTTTTCAGTTTCTGGATCCATTTTGCCACTCTGTGTCTCTTGATTGGTGCATTTAGACCATTGGCATTTAAAGAGAGATTATTGCCATCGGGTTTTGTGCCATCCTTGTAAGGGTTTGTTGTGCTTATGGGTGTTTTTCTTCTTGAATTACAGGAGCCCTTTTAGTCCTTTTTCTAGATTTGGTTTTGAATCTGTGAAGTTCTTGAGTTGTTGTTTATCTATAAAATGGTGTATTGTTCCATCTAGTTTGAGTGAGATTTTAGCTGGATTAAATGTTATCGGCATTCATTTCATTGAGTTTTTTTCTCTATATCCCACCATTGTCTTCTGACTTGGAGGTTTTCCTCTGATAGGTCTGCTGTGAATATAACGGGTGCTCCTTTGTATGTGATTTCCTTCTTTGACCTTGTTGCTTGCAGTATTGTGTCTCTCTCCATGGCATCCATCATTCTGACTATGATATTCCTTGGAGTTTTTTATTAGGGTCTCTTTTAGCTGGCACCCTTTTGGCTCCTTGGATCTGGGTGCCTGCATTCTCTTCTTCTGGGAACTTTTCAGCAGTGATTTCTTTAACTTGGCTTTTTCATTGGAGTTGCCTCTTTGATCTTCTGGTATTCCAGTGATTCTAATGTTGTTCCTCTTGGAGTCATCCCCTAGTTCTCTGATTCTCCTTAGAGCTCTTTTGAGGTCTTTTCCCATTGTATGTTATTGCCTGTACAATTTCTGCTGCTCATGCTCAAGCTCACTAATTATTTCTTCAGTTGTAGTCATTCTACTGCTGAGGGCAACCACTGAGTTTTTAATTTCATCTACCAAATTTTTCATTTGTGACACTTCTTTTTGTAGCTTTTTTATTTCTGCTCTCATTTCTTCCTGCATTTTCTCAACTATCTGTTCCACTGTTTCTTTCATTTCTTCCTTTAATTTTCTGGATGTCTGCTCTATTGATTCTTCGAGTTCCTTGAGCATTCTCAGCATTTCATCTCAGAATTCTTTATCAGATATATCGTATTTGTGGGTAACCCCTGTTGAGGATTTGGGACTCTTTGTCCTCTCCTCGTAGTTGAGATTTACACTGTTTCCTCATGCTGTTGTGGTTGTATAGAGGTAAACCTTCAAGTTCACTAGCACTGTTCCCTCTTATTGCGGGAAAGGATTCTGAATAAGGTCGGTCAATGGTGATCACCCTTCTCCCCTTCTAGAATCTGTCCTTCCTCTCAGACATTATTCTGTGGCTTATGGTAGGCATCTAGTTAAGCATTGGCGGAGGTGCTCTTTTATATTGGGCTTGTACAGCTTCGTGAGTACATTGGTCTTCTGTTAGAATTGAAGTAGGCTGTGTATTATTGTCGTATTGTGTTTGAGGTGGCCAGGACTTTTTCCACAGAATTAGGTGATAAAGGTTTGTCTGTGAGCAGAGATTACCTGGTGTGGGAAATGTTACCGCAGCCTCACAGAAGGCCACGCCCACTTTAGAAGGCCACGCCCCCTGTCTGGTACTAGTCTACAGACCTGGGGCCAAGGGCCTATGCAGAGGTAAGGCTGGGGCTGGATCAGCGCACAGAACTTCCGTGAGTGCCCTCAGGGAGCTGTCCAGGTTGCAGACAATGGGAGCTTGGGGTGGGACAGGATGAGGCGCACAGATGGGCCCACCTGTGCTCTGAACAGCCGGAATTGGGTAGGCAGACATATTTTATGAATGCATAATGCATAAAATATATCACACACATAAAAATTATCGAACATGTCTAGTTAGTAAGGTAGTGGATTATTCCTATCAGTATTCTCATCTGATAGATTTTACAGAAGCCTAACATGAGTTCGGATCGTTAGACTTTCTAGTTTTACCACCCTGAAATTGAGCTTTTCAAATCAGCTTTTAAATTAATCAGTCTCATCTTCATTATACTCATATAGAGACCTAAGGAATTACTTGTTAAAAGAAGTTTGCAGATGATTCTAGTGAGCAGTCAATATTCAAAACCAGGGGCCCAAGCAATAGTAGTGAGTGGGGCATTTGCCTTGTATGTAGGGATCTGGGTTTGATCCGTACCACCCAGTATGGTCTCCTAAGCCCGCCTGGAGGATCCCTGAGCACAGAGTCAGGAGTAATGCCTCAGAACCACTGGGTGTGTCCCCCACAAAACACCAAAAAAAAAAAAAGAGAAAGAAAGAGACTTGATGTCAAAAGTATGTGATATTCTTACTTGGTCTATCTAAATTTTATTGTTAATTTTTATTGTTTATTGTTTATTTACTTGCCTGTTTTTTTGACCACATGCAGTTGTGCAAAGGACTGAGTCCTGACTCTTTGCCAGGAGTCCCCCCTGACAGTTTTCAGGGTACCATATGTGTTGCTGGGATCACACAAACTCAGGTTGGCAGTGTGCAAGGCAACTGACTTACCTCTCTGACCCTTAAACTCCACTTTAATTTGACCTAAATTATATGATAAAGTAAATAATAGGTACCATTTTATTAAACAATCCATAATTTAATACAGGAAAACTAACAAACTGATTAATATCTTCTTCTTTTCCCCTAGACATGGATCTCTTTTAAAGTGAAGGCCTCCATTTCAATTTATGAAACAATTTAAAGTGATACAGACACAAATATATCATCTGCAAGTTGATAGATAGAAGAAACTACTTCTCTATCGACCATGAGAAGTAGAATTTAAGAATCACAAAATTAAAATAGATTGTCTAGTTATTAACAAAAATTTAAAACCTATTCCAGTAACTAAAAGTAAGCTTCTGATCCCAAATACTGTGCTATTTCTAGTACTTAATACTGGAAATTAATTCTGTAAACATCTTTAGTTTCTAACACAGCTGAAAATTTTTCAGTATTGAAATATTTGATTCATATATTCAGGAATAAATATTTATTATAAAATTTAATTAAATGATAGTACTTAATTTTAGGAAAACAAAAGCGAAAAATAAGGTCCGATTAACAATGAATGGGGGGTAGGGAGAGGGCATACATAACAATGCTCAGCATATACCACTAGCTTTACACTCAGGAATTATTCCTGGGAGAGCTCTGGAGACTATATATGGGATGTCAGGGATTTGGTCAGCTGCATGCAAAGTGATGCAATGCCTGCTGTAGTACTGCTATCAACCCTAATTTTATAAAAATGTATTTAGCAACGATGGCTTGCAAATATTAAAATACCTCTGATTTAATGTTCTATATAAGAAGAAAATAAATGTTTATTAAGAATAAATTAGCTTTAAGTCAACATTTTCTTTTAATACTTGAAAATTATATAGTTGTTCTTGAATGAATTAAAATTTATTCTGTTAATTCATCTACAAATACTAATTATTATTTATAAGCTATCGGCTGGAGCAATAGCACAGCGGGTAGGGTCAGCCTTGCACGTGGCTGACCCAGATTTGATTCCTCTGCCCCTCTAGAAGAGTCTGGCAAGCTACTGAGAGTATCTTGCCCACACAGCAAAGCCTGGCAAGCTTCCCATGCCATATTCGATACGCCAAAAACAGTAACAACAAGTCTCACAATTTGTTGTGAGACGTTGCTGGTACCCGCTCGAGCAAATTGATGAACAACTGGAGGACAGTGCTACAGTGCTATACAGTGCTATCAATTGATCAGCACATAAGATTTATGAGCTTTGGGGGCAAAAGGTTTGGGGACATATGTAGCCATGCTCAGGCATTTTTTCTGGTTCTGTTCTCAGGGATCACTCCAAGAGGTGCTCAGGAAATGAGTGTGGAACTGGAAATTAGAATAGGGTTTTTAGTAGGAGGCAATTATCTTAATCATTGAAGAATTTCTTCAGCCCATTTATGCAATTTTTGATTGCTGTGTCAGATGATATCTCATTGCCATTTTGACATGCATTTCGCTGATTATCAATTATGATGAATATTATACATATTTCTATTGGTCACTTTTACATCATCTTTGAGAAATTGACTGTTCATTTCTTCCCATTTTTTAATCATTGCTGAGCTTTGAGAGTGCTTTATCCATCTTGGATATTTAATGGTGTATGATATGAATATTTTAACCCAATAAATAAAGTGTATTTTGGGACTTATTTTGCTTAAAGTGCAGGTTATTTTTAGTGTGATATAGTCCCTTGGGACTGGAGAGATAACTTCAGAAGGCAGAGATGACCTAAGTTTAATCCCAAAGTACCCCATATGTTCCCCAGCCATGATCACTGATATAAGATCCAAAAATAGGCGTTCCTGGCTGTAGCCTCTCCACAAAAAAATAAATGTGAGAGGCTGAAGAAACAGAGCAATATTTACAGTGAGTAGGAAATTTGCCTTACATCTGATCAACTCTGGTTCTATTCCTGGGACCCCACATAACCCCCTGATCTTCCCACAAGTTATCCTTGAACACAGAGTCAGAAGTAGGTCCTGAGCAGGGCCTGGTGTGGCCCTAAGATGAATAATAAATAACTGTGATACAGTACATCTTTTGTTTTCTTTAACATTTGCATTGTATCATTGAAAACCCTCTAAATTTAAGATAATAGAAAGTCCTGCCTATCAATTTTCCTTCACATATTTTGTAGAAACAATATTGACTACTTGAATAAACAAGTCTAAGAAATTGAAGATTTTTAAAAAGTTCAAGTTCTAAAACTTGAAGAAACAAGTTTGATATTAAGATGTATTCAAAATCCAATTTGAATTAATGAAAGAATGTGTCAAATAATGGAACTCTCATTCTCTGTTGATGAAACTATTTCTTGTTTCACACTCTTGGAAAACAGTTTGGAAATTTCCAAGAATTTAAGAATGATCCTGCAATTTTACACATGTGTCCCTGCAATTTTATTCCTCCTAAAGTAGGACCTTAAGAGCACAGTATATTAATCAGTGTGAATTAGTATTAACATATACATACCTGTGTTCATTGTGGGATTTTTATATAGCCAAAATCTGAAAAAAACAAGAGACAATGGATGAAGAAATTGTGGTATATGTGTATAATGGAATATTATTTCAGCTACACTAAAAGATGAAACATTGTAGTTGGATGGGTTAAAAGGATGCGTTAAAAGGAAGTCATGGTTTGTGAAGTGCATCAGAAAAAAAAAGGAACAAATGCCAGGTGACCTCACTTATATGTGGAGCATAGAAAAGAAAAATAAAATATTATAAAATACCCAAAAGAAGAGTCTTCAGACACAATCAATAGAAATGTGCTCTGAGTATGCTATAGCAGGAGGGACTTTAGGGTGATGGTAAAAGGATCTAGACACACTGGAGGTGGGCAGAGCACCATTCCATGAGAACTCAGCCCTCTCAACCACTTGTATATAGTTTCTTTGATCCTCACCATCCCTCTGGACTAGCCAACAATCTTGATACTAGCATAAAAATAAATTACATGGTTTAAATGAGATAAAAAAGTTTTCATAAAAATTGGAAAGTAATAATAAGGTTACCTGTTAGATTCCATGATAAGTATAGATGCTATAGCACTGTCGCACTGTAGCACTGTTGTCCCATTGTTCATCAATTTGCTTGAGCGGGCCCAGTAACATCTTGATTCATCCCTGTTGTGTGCTAGTGTAGCCCAATTGTGTCTGCTCGCTCCAGGAACAGGAAGTGAGACTTGTTACTGTTTTTGGCATATCGAATATGCCATGGAGAGCTTGCGAGACTCTGCCATGCCAGCGGGATACTCTCGATAGCTTGTCAGGCTCTCTGAGAGGGATAGAGGAATCGAACCCGGGTCAGCAACGTGCGAGGCAAACACCCTACCCACTGTGCTATCGCTCTAGCCCATGTTATAGATGTTAAAATGTATAATAACTTCAAATTTCTGAGAGTCTAAATGCACCTAAATTGCACATAAATATAAACGTGATTATTGTTTTATTTGAAGTTTTTTCCAAACAACCATATTATACTCCTTGATTTTTATGCTGTATCATTCTTTTATTTATATTTAAATAGGTGATATTTTAACAATTAAAATGAAAAGATGTCATGCTGAACATTTAATCTACTGGTTACTCAGAATACTCAGAATATTTAAATGAGGTATTTTATATTTGTTACCACATTTTAGAAATTTTTATTAAGAAACTATGATTTTGAAAGTTATTCATAGTTTAGTTTTAGGAATGTAATATGGCAGCCCTGATCCCACCACCAGTATTAACTACCTTCCAATAATGTGCTCAGGTTTCACCCTCAAATCCCCCCACCCCCATCTCCAGCCCGTCCTTTTGACAGGCGCCTTTCTAAGTTTGGTTGCTAAACTTTGGGCGTCTAGATTTTAGTGCTGTTCACTCTGTGGTTTGGATATTTGGCTCTGTCATTCTTCAACCCCTTTGTCTTGACTCCCCTGGCCTGGCCCCCATTGCATCTCATCTGTCTTTCCTCCCACACCATACACTCTTTCTTTCCTTCTTTTCCCTATTATTTTGGAGACAAGGTTAATCTGGGCATCTCCCCTTTAAAACATTGAATTTCCTCTCAGTTAATTCTAAATCCCACATATTCACACATAAATGATATCATTCTTTATTTATCCTTCTTCTGGTTTACACTATTTCACATGACATTTTCCAGTTATATCCATGTTGCCAAATCGTGTTATTCCATCATTCCTTACAACTGTGTAGTATTCCACTATATATATATACATATATGTACATATATGTACATATATATGTATGTATATATATATATATATATATATATATATATGCTGGAGTGATAGCACAGTGGTGTAGGGCATTTGCCTTGCATGCTACCAACCTGGATTCGATTCCTCCATCCCTCTCGGAGAGCCCGGCAAGCTACGGAGAGTATATCCTGCCCACATGGCAGAGCCTGGCAAGCTCCTGGTGGCATATTTGATATGCCAAAAACAGTAACAACAAGCCTCACAACAGAGATGTTACTGGTACCCACTTGAGCAAATCAATGAACAACGGGAGGATTTCAAATCTTACCTACTTTACTGAGTGCCTCAATGAATAATGGTTTGCATAACTTCTTTTTTAATTGAATCATCGTGAGAAACACAGTTGCAAGGTGGTTCATGATTGGGGTTCAGTCATACAATATTCCAGTACCCATCCCTTCACACGTGTACACTTCTCACTATCAATGGCCCCAATTTCTCTCTGATCACACTTCCCACCTTTCCTCTTACCCCCAGTCTGCCTCCATTGTAGGTGATTTTCTTCTTTGTTCCCTCTCCCTCTTTTTCCTTTTGGGCTCTTTTCCCTTTGGGGTTTGCAATATATGTATTGAGAAGCTATCATGTATATCCCTTTACCTACTTTTAGCACTCAGTTCTTATCAAGAGTGATCATTACTGTCACAGTGGTTCCCTTTCTATCCCAACTACTCTACAATTCCACACAATTATGGCAAGCTTCCAACCATCGAGCAGTCTTCCAGAGCCTTGCTTCTTCTGTCCTTGGACAGAAGTACATACTATGTCATACTGTGTCATTTTTATATGTGATAAATGAGTGCCCACTTGAGCAAATCTTATTATGACATCTTATTATCTCATTCCTACTTTGGACAAACTGGCAGGCTACGGAATGTAACCTGCCCACACGGCAGAGTCTGGCAAACTCCCCGTGGCGCACCCAATATGCCAAATACCAGTAACAATGATGGGTCTCATTCTCCTAAAGAGCCTTGAATATAATCTCAGGGCTAGGATGAAGGAGACGTTACTGGGGCCTGCTCGAGGCAATCGACGAATAACAGGATGGTCCTGATTCGTGATAAATGAGTGCAATCTTCCATGTCTGTCCCTCTCCGTCTGACTCATCTCACTCAGCAAGATAATCTCCATGTTCTCCATAAAATGATAAGCAAATTTCATTATTTCATTTTTCCTTGTAGCTGTGCAGCATTCCGTTTTATGTTTTGTGTGCCATAGTTTCTTTATTCAGTCATCTGTTCTTTGGCAGTCGGGTTGTTTCCAGATTCTGGCTATTGTGACTGGTGCTGAAATGAACGTAGGAGTGCAGATAATGTTTCTTCTATGTGTTTTGGGGCCCCCAGGGTATATTTCCAGAAGTGGTATTGCTGGGTCAAGTTGGAGCTCAATTTTGAGGAATTGTTTTGTGTTTTGAAGAATTTCCATATTGTTTTCCAAAAAGACTGGAGCAGTTGGCACATTTGCCAACAATGAATGAGAGTCCCTTTTCTCCCACATGTGCGCCAGTACTGGTTGTTCTTCTGCTTTTTGATGTGTGCCAGTCTTTGTGGTGTGGGATGATAACTCATTGTTGTCTTGATTTGCATCTTCCTGATGATAAGCAATGTAGAGCATTTTTATATAAAGTATTGTTTTTATATACTTATTTTAATAGTAACTTTTAAAATAAAAGCTATATCCCTCATTGTTTAAAATCACTTGCCTGTAAAACCACACCTCAGTTTGAAAATTGATTTTAAAATATTATCCTCTGGAAATTTCTTTTATATAGAGCCATAAGGAAGGAATATGTTATACAATTTCTTTTTATCTGGGAATCAGGGATTAGCTCCCAAATACACAGGATTTATTGATAGTATTGTTTTCTCTTTTTTTCATATATAAATTCCCATCCTAATATAAAATTATTACATAGCCATTAGAAAAGGTCAGAAGACTTATTCTGAAAATTAAAAGAAGCCTTTATGCAGATTGATGGATCTGACTTACTAATGTACTGTCACATGCAAGTAAGTATAGTTTTGTTTTGTTTAAATAGGAAAGCAAAATAATATAACTTATACCAGTTGATTATCAACACTTTGAATTCTTTGTTACAGTGCTAATGTGTATTTTTTGTGCAGTGATCCATTACAAAGCAGGGTGGAAGTTCAGTATTTGGGCAGTTAAAAGAGTTTTTTATATAATATCTGCTTCCAGCCAGTGAGAAACATCTAGGCATACCTTTCTTATGCAAGCCATTCAGTTATCAGGACTGTGAATTAACACTGTATGAATAAATTTCTGTGCACATTATTGTTTGGCCAGAAAGCCACCAAGAGTACTTATATGTAATACTTAAAATTTAAAAACAGCTGTAATTTTTAAATATTTCTAAACTTTTCTTAAACCACAAAAATTAAGCTTTTACTACTTAGTTATCCTCAATTGTATTTATACTCAATTGTCAGTATGGCACATATTACTGTATTAAAATACTCTCCTTTTGTCTTCATATTTACCTTCTGGGTAATTTTTAACTTATTGTGTTACTACAAAGATTTTCAGATCTTTAATCAAGCACTATGTTAATACGGTAATATCAAAATACTATGTTGCATTATTTTCAATGTTCAAATTGAATACATTAAAAGAAAGTTTTAAAAAAAATTTTCTTCTTTGAGGAAGCTTCTGTTCATTTCTTCTTCCCATTGTTTGATGCAGTTTGTTATTTTCCCTACTAAGTTCTATCACTGCCTTATGTATCTTGGATATTAACCCCTTATCAGTTGGGCATTGATCAAATAATTTTCCCAGTCCATGGCTTGTCTTTGTATTTTGGTTATCATTTCTTTTGAAGTGCAGAAGTTTCTTAGTTTAATGTAGTACCACCTGATTATTTTTGCTTCCAGGCGCTTGCTCAGTGGTGTTCTATATTTGACGATGACTTCAACTTTACAGTCGTGGAGGGTTCTTCCAGCGTTTCCCTCCATGTGCCTCAGGAACTCAGGTTTGATGTAGAAGCCTCTGATCTATTTTTATCTGAATGTTGTACCTGGTGTTAGATGGAGGTCTGGGTTCATTTGTGTTTTTTCATGTAGCTGCCCAGTTCTCCCTAGTAGCATGTTGTTCAGCCCCCAAACATCACACTTTCTCTCCATTTTCTTTTTATAGTTAATTCCTATCTCCATGACATCATGGTCTAATAGGGTATTTGGTATGATTTTTATGCTTGTCAATTTATGTAAATTATATTTATGTCCTAAAATGTGATGTATTCTGGAGAATAATCTGTGTGTACTAAAAAGGAAGAGGTATTTGGCTTTTTGAGAGTGGAAGGCTCTGTATGAATTCATTAACCCCAGTACTTTAGTTTCTCATTTAGGGCTCTTGTATCTTTACTGATATCTGTCTGGTTGATCTATCCAGAATTGACAGTGGGACATTGAGATCTTCTACGACTATTTTGCTTCCATCCATGTTTCTCTGGGGCTGGAGCGATAGCACAGCGGGTAGGGCGTTCGCCTTACAAGCGGCCAACATGGCCGACCCGAGTTCGATTCCTCCGCCCCTCTCGGAGAGCCCGGCAAGCTACCGAGAGTATTCGATATGCCAGACACAGTAACAACAAAGTCTCCAATGGAGACGTTACTGGGCCCGTTCGAGCAAATCGACGATCAACGGAGGGCCTTTACCTTTATCTTTACCATGTTTCTCTAGGTTATGAGCAAAAGCCTTTTAAAATTTTCTGACCCAAAATGTGGTGGGTACATGTTGATTAGAATTAGTATTCCTTGGTATATGTTTTCTCTTATCAGTAAATAGTGTCCATCCTTGTCACAAATTATGTGTATTAGATTGAATCCAATTTGGTTTGATTTAAGTGTAGTGGTTCCATATATTATTTTTTTCTTGTTATTATGTGTAATTGTTTTTTATTGTTACTGTGAGCTTGTGTCTATCCTGTGATTTTTAGATGTGTTTCCTGTAAATAGCAAATGGATGGATTTTGTTTTCTGATTCAACCCACATTTTGATGGGAGAGAGTAGTTCATTGACATTCAAGGATATTATTGATATATTGTGGTGTGTTTCCATTTTACTGTGTAGGATAGTGGCTTCTACAACTGGTTATTTGGTTTATATATGTGACCTTTCAGTAGTTCATTCGGGTTCTTTTGGACAGCACAAATGTCTCCAGGTCTTGTTTGTCTGAGAATGTTTTTATCCTTCACTTCCATCTAAAGGAGAGCTTTGGTGGGTAGTGGTTGAAAGTTTCTTACATTCAGTAATTTGAATGTCATTCCTCTCTTTTCTTGCCTGTACTATTTCTATAGGAGAACTGTTTCGATTCTCATGTTATTTCCCTTACACTTAAGGTTTTACTTCATTCTGCTCTAAGCAGTTCATTTATTTGACTTTTGCTCATTTAATTACTATGTGTCTTAGTGTTCTGTTCAAGTCTATTTTGCTTGGTACTCTTGAATCTGGGCTAGCGCAATAGCACACTGGGTAGGGTGTTTGCCTTGCACCCAAGTTCAATTCCTCCATCCCTCTTGGAGAGCCCAACAAGCTACCAAGAGTATCCCACCCACATGGCAGAGCCTGGCAAGCTCCCCGTGGTGTATTCGATATGCCAAAAACAGTAACAAGTCTCACAGTGGAGATGTTACTGGTGCCCGCTCGAGCAAATCAGTGAATAATGGGAGGACACTGCTACAGTGCTACTCTTGAATCTTCGCTGCTTTCTTCCTACAGAGAGTGAGGAAGTTCTCAGCTATTATGTCTCCCACCACTCTGTCTTTCCCTTTCCCTTTTTTTATCTTCTGATATTCCTATAATTCTGCCATTAAATTCTTCCTTTGTTCACTAAGTACTTTACATTTTCCTCCATTCTTTTGTTTCTGTTTTCCTTTTAAACCTTTTTTCAATATGGGCCTGTATTTTGTCTTCAAGTTTATTTAAATAGCTCTCACCTGTGAGATTCTGTTACTATGGCTTGCCTTAGTTCCTTCATTTCCACTTGTATGAAATCTCTCATCTTCTGAAAAAGTTCTTCTTTGAGTTGTTTTAATTTCCTATCTAGTGATTGCTTAATTTCACTGTCAAGTGCTTGCTTAGTCTCTGTTGCCAGTGCAGTCAGAATTGATTTTAGGTCCTCACCCATTGGCCGGGGTCAAGTGTTTTGGTGGGTTTGAGGACTTTCCTGAGTTTCTATCCCCATCTGTGACTGCAGCTGAGTTCCTTACCTCTCCTATTATTCTTTGCCTTTTGTGGGTGTTAATGGTGGTGTTTCAGATTCCCAGTTACTTGAGAACAGACCTGTTAAATTGTTAATATCAGGTGGCTACCAATACCTGAACATCTGCTGTTCATGTTATTTTCATTATTGTGCAATGTTGAGTATGCCCTCCTCCCCCCAAAAAGTCAGTTTGTTACTTACTTTAGTTAAATGACATGAAAGTCAATGTAGAATTTGCAAAATAGGAATGTCCTTCCCCAACT
Organism: Sorex fumeus; assembly: GCF_029834395.1. NCBI lineage: Eukaryota > Metazoa > Chordata > Mammalia > Eulipotyphla > Soricidae > Sorex > Sorex fumeus. The sequence continues at coordinate 2,076,692 of NW_026606083.1, forward strand.
GTCCCCAATATAAGATATATGTTAAATAATTTCTTTGCATCAATGCACCTGGGATAGAGGTTATAGTGATGTGGATTGGGATCCATGACTGGTGCAGGGACAGGGGCCAGCATTTCACAGATGCAGGATTGGGTTCCTGGCTTACCTTTGTCTTCCTTTGTTTGATTTTCATGTCTTATAATATTTTCCTCCAGATTTTCGCTATGCTATAATACGAAAAATCCAAGGATTTCACAAATTCCTCCATAAAGCTTCAGTGAAACAATGACGATAAAGAGGAAGAGGCGGAAGAACAGAAGAAACTATAAATAAATCTAAAATAAGAAAACTAAAGGGAGAGGTAGAAGGAAAAATGGAAGAAGAAAAGATATAATAAAAAGAATAAAAGAAAATAGCAAAGAATTTTGCGATAACTGTCAAATGACAGGAATGTGTAGTCTAAAATAAATCACATGATTTAAGAAGTTATCCTCAACTGAGGGTTAAAATATATGTCAACACCCCAAATTTAATACTCACAGTCTCAGCTTAAGACCTCCCTTCTGACCTCTTGATGTTTCATGAACTCCTGTCTGGTTTCCATGGTGACTAATTTCATTAGACTTTAAATAATAGACAAATTTATCTACTTAATCACTTATTTTTCAGAATCTTAGAAGTTCCGGAATCTTTCCTCCATTAAGACAGCACCTCAAATTAACACTGTCTTTAACTTAAAATATTTGAATGTAAACTTCAATAATTTATCTCAATAAAAAATCTGAAAGAAACAAACCAGCACAGAGTGCAACCAGTGAAAATCTGTAGTAAATGTGTCATACTGTAGAAAGGGGTTAATGTAGTACAGGAGGGTGGGTGCCTGGTCACCCCTGGTTCCAGAGTATAGGAAGTTGAAGAACAAAGAAGAAAGAAATGGAGGAGGAAGGAAGAAGGTAGGAAAGGGAAGTAGTGGGGAGACAAGAATAAAGGACTCAGGCGCACTGTTAATGTGTGAAGGTATTACTATACATCCAAATCACAGACTCAATAACACCAGAAACATGGTGTTGTTACAACCACAAAACGTTGAAGTGTATCTATCATGGTAATAATACATGTCTAAATCTCATCATTCAATAGCTTTGGAAATCATGGCACTTTAATTTAAATAAATAAAAGAGGCAAAGATGGATAAAAGGATTGTACTATTCTATATGGTAAAGGTAAAGGCCCTCCCGTTGATCGTCAATTTGCTCGAGCGGGCCCAGTAACATCTCCATTGGAGACTTTGTTGTTACTGTGTTTGGCATATCGAATACTCTCAGTAGCTTGCCAGGCTCTCCGAGAGGGGCAGAGGAATCGAACTCGGGTCGGCCATGTTGGCCGCTTGTAAGGCGAACGCCCTACCGCTATTCTATAGGAAAAATAAATCCTGAAAGGAAGCTGACACTGGTGGTGGGATTGGTATTGAAATATTATATACCTAAGACTCATACCAATAACTTTGTAAATCATAGCTCTTTAACTAAGGAAAACTTTAAATGAATTAAATGTTAAAAATTAAAAGCACCCAAACAAAAAACTCTAGTACACAATGTAATAATCAAAATGACAACAATATAACACTGAAATCAACAAGGTTAAAGAAAAATCTTGCATACAAAGGATCTCCCATAAGACTGACGGCAGCAGATATATAAACTGAAACTTTATAATTCAGAAGAGAATGGTAATATATAGAACAGAAAAAAATCCTAAGTTAAATAAACATGCCACCAAAATAACATTTAAATTTGAAATTACATAAATCTCTATGAACATGTAGGATATTAAGAAGCTTTGAATGAAGCTTTAGATATCATCTTTAAAAGACAAAATAGGTCCCGTCCTTCCTGCCCCACTGAGACCATGAGTTTCCCCCCCAGAAGCAGCTCTCCGATAGTGCCATAACCCCAGAGGCACAAGGACCCAATTCGGAACCCAGCGGCTTTTGGCAGTAATGTGACTGAACTATGCATTAAGCTACGATGCCACGTCCCACTGGGTGGGAAAGGGTGTTTGTCCCTTCCACCTTCTCCCCTTACCCAGCCCCCCAGTGACATGGCAGCTGCTGCCTCAGAGCCTATTGGACAGCCAGGTATGAATCAGTAGTGATGGGGCAATTGAAGCCTCATGGGATGGAGGATGGAACTGGCCCATCCTTCCTGTCCCGCCAAGACCATAAGTTTCCTCCCACAAACTGCTCTCTGGCACGGAGATGGCCCCAGAGGCACACTAACCCAATTCAGAACCCAGAGACTTTTGGCAGAAATCCCTCCAGACTTAATTTGTAAAATATCAGAAATCCAAAGTCTTGCGGCCACAACAGCGGCCATGCAACATGTCATATGCTCTTCATAACCAGCAATAGAAAACAAATTATTTAACAATGCCTTTTCAGCAGGTCTGATTGTTGGGGGAAATTTTCAAATAATAATGGTGTGTCTTTTATCAAAATAATGAATGTAATCCAAGTAGAGAGAGAGAGTTAAGTGGAAATTACCTGCCTCACAGGCAGGAGGAGGGCTGGGATAGGGGGTATATTTGGGTTCTTGGTGGTGGAAATGTACACTGGTGGAGGGATGGGTGTTTGTCATTGTATGACCAAGATTTAAACCTGAAAGCTTTGTAACTGTTCTCACGGTAATTCAATAAATAAACAACAATAAAAATACAAAATAAATGTCATAAACATAATAATTTCTACAAAACAGTAGCAATAGATTCTGCCATCTCAATAATCTCAAAGTCAAAGACAATAAATAATCTTACAGACAACACATTGCCTAAGAAAAGTCAAGGTGGCCATATTTATATCAGACATCACAGAGTTCTAATAAAAATAGGTTATAAGGTGCAAAGCATTAGCTAAAGTCACAAAAACCAAACCTCAAATAAACCAAATCAGAAATGAAAATGTAGATGTTTCAACGCAAAGAAATCCAAGTTTAACAAAGATTAGTATGAAAAACTTTGTATCACTTATATCACTTGTCATCCCATTGCTCATCAGTTTGCTCAAGCGGGCGCAAGTAACGTCTCCATTCGTCCCTGTTGCGTGCTAGTGTAGCCCAATAGCATCTGCTCACTCCAGGAACACAAAAAGCCTCAAACTATTCCTTCAGGGTCTTGACGAAAAAGTCTGACCATCTTGTAGGTGGGTGGGCAGGCGTTCTTTTGATGTCCCATGGAATCTAGTCAGTAAAGTTTCTAGTCCAGCGGTCTTCTCTGAATAGCATTACATGTCCAGCCCATCTGATTTCCGAAGCTTTGGCAAAAGAGACAGCATCCCTGATTCTCGATCCTCAATGGAGGTTGGAACTCCAGATTTCTTCTCTCACTTGGGTGAAACATAATATTCCCAATATAGCTCTTTCAATTCATCTTTGGGATATACAAATAGTATTCTCATCCTGTTTTCATGGGGCCCAGGTCTCTGAGGCATATGTTAGTCTAGAAAGAACGGTGGATTCAAAAAGATGTGCCCAGAGCCGGAGGTTCTTTGTCTTCTGAATAAGTTTTTTGACCCTCTTGAAGGTGTTCCACGCCACTCTCTTCCTACTGCATAGCTCAGGTGCCAGGTGGTTCATCATGGTTCATCATGTTGTGTTCTTGACCTAGGTACACATAACTGCTGCATTCGGAGATTTTCATTCCATTGAGAGCAAATGGAACGTCAGGGACTAGTCCTTTTCTCATGAACATTGGGCTGGAGCAATAGTACAGCGGGTAAGGCATTTGACTTGAGCGTGGTGGACCCAAGTTCGATTCCTCTGCCTTTAATTCCTCCGCCCCTCTCAGAAAGCCTGGCAAGCTATCAAGAATATCTTGCCAACATGGCAAAGTCTGGAAAGCTACCCATGACGTATTTGATATGCCAAACACAGTAATGACAAGTCTCACAATATTACTGGGCCCACTTGAGCAAATTGATGAACAACGGAAGGACAGTGACAGTGACGGTGTTTGTCTTCATGAGATTCAATTGCAGTTCGAAATTTCCACACTCACGGTCAAAGTTTGCCAGCATTTATGCCACTTGGCTAATGTTTAATCTTTGGCACTATTGCGGCAATAAGGTAAGATGCCATCATTGACAACATCAGAAAGGAATATGATTGATCGGTTCAGTATCTTTATCCACGACTTCTACTCAGATCTCTTCAATAGCCAAGTCCACCTGCCCACATACCGAATTCCGCAGGATGGATATGTTGTTCACAGCGTTCTCCCTTCCAAAATCTGGCATGCTGTTTCATAGGTAAAGAAGCATACAGCGCCTGGTCCAGACAAGGTCAGACCCAAACATCTGAAGAATCTGCCACCATTACTGGTCAATACGCTGGCTCGGCTCTTCACATGCTACCTGTCTGAATGCAAGGTTGCATCCCAATGGAAAACCAGCAGGACTATTCTACTGTACAAGAAGGGAGACATCCATGACATCCACAACTATCCCCTGATCTGCCTGCTGTCTGTCATCTACAAACTGTTCACTCAAGTCATCCTGAATAGAATTGGCAGAACACTAGATTAAGGACAACCATGTGAGCAAGCCGGGTTCCGAAAAGGATTCAGCACTTTCGACCATATCCACATGGTGACCAAGCTCATTGAGGTTTCACGAGAGTTCAAGATGCTGCTCTGTCTAACATTCATTGATTTAAAGAAGGCCTTTGATTCTGTTGAGGCGGAAATGGTCATTGAAGCCCTAGCCAAACAGGGCATTCAAATTCAGTATATCAGGATCCTCTGTAAGCTGTATTATGGATTCACCACCAGAATCTTACCATTCTACAAGGAAGTGATCATCGACGTAAAGAGAGGGTTTCAGAAGGGCAATATCATTTCATTGAAACTCTTCAGTGCCACCCTTGCAAACATCATGCGGTGACTGGAGTGGGAAGGAATGGAGTGAAGATAGATGGTTGGTAACTACACCACCTCCACTTCACTGATGAAAACCTTTATGACATGAAATTGGAGATCTTAAAAGAAATGATGTATAAATTTATAGATCTTTCAAGGCTGAGATAAGAGAAAACAGAAATTAGTAAAAAGAAATAAGAAACAGTAATCAAAAGTCTACATAGGAACTTAGAAATTAGAAGAAGAAACTGGAAATAATAATCAAGGTCTCCTCTCAAACACAAGTCCAGGTCCAGCGTAAGTTTCCTAGTAAGTCCTCCCAAGTCTTTAAATAAGAGCTGCTTACAATTCCACTTGGGCTTTTATGGAAAGACAATGAAACAGGACTTCCCTGAACAGTTCGTATGAGTGAAACATATATACCCTTATACCAAAAGCAGATAGAGACATCACTTAATAGAAACTATCAACCAATATTACTGGTGAAAAGAAATGAGAGGAAGCTCAACAAAGTATTAGCAACCCAAACCCAGCAATACATCAAAAGGATCATACACCGTAAACAAACCTGCTTTATCTCAGTGATGAAAAGATGCTTTAAAATATGTAAATTAGTCAATGTAATCCATCACAGCAGTACAAGGAAAGATAAATATTATGTTGTTATATCAATAAATGCTGAAAAAACAATTGGTAATATCTGACACCTCTTGATGAACAATAGGAGGAGATGGAAAGAACTTTCTCAGAGAAGATATCCAAATGGCGAAATGGCAGCACATTTTTTAAATGTGTCGTTGACCAGTTTTTTCAACACCATTTTTGAAGAGATTTGCCTTGTAGTGCTTTATAATCACTTGTCAAAGAATTAGTCAAACATATACCTGAGAATCTACCTCTTTTCTTAATTCTATTCCATTGATCTAAGAGTCTTCCTATACTCCAGTAGCACCCATCTTTTTTGTTTTCTTTTTTTAATTTTTTATTAGTGAATAACTGTGAGGTACATTTACAGACTTACAAACTTCCGTGCTTGCATTTCAGTCATACAATGATCGAGTACCCATCCCTCCACCAGTGCCCATTTCCCACTACCAATGGTCTCAGCATCCCTCCCACCACCCCCACCCCATTCCCTCCATCCTACCCCACCTCTGTGGCAAGGCATTTCCTTTTCCTCTCTCTCTCTCTTTTTTTGGGTGTTGTGGTTTGCAATAGAGATATTAAGTGGATATCATGTTCGGTCTATAGTTAACTTTCAGCCCTCATGTCCCATCCCAAACAGGCCCTCCTAGCACCCTTTACTTGGTGGTCCCTTCTCTATCTGAACTGCCTTTTCCCACAGCATGTGAGGCCGGCTTCTAAGCTGTGGAGTAATCCTTCTGGTACTTATCTCTACTATTCTTGGGTGTTAGTCTCCCATTCTGTTACTTTATATTTCACAAATGAGTGCAATCTTTCTATGTCTGTCCCTCTCTTTCTGACTCACTACACTTAACATGATACTTTCCATGTTGAACCACCTACATGCAAATTTCATGACTTCATCTTTTCTAACAGCTGCATAGTATTCCATTGTGTAGATATACCAAAGTTTCTTTAACCAGTCATCTGTTTTTGCGCACTCAGGATTTTCCAGATTCTGGCTATTATAAACTGTGCTGCAATGAACATGTAAGTGCAGATGTTATTTCTACTATACATTTTTTGTATCTCTGGGATATATTCGAAGAAGTGGTATTGCTGGGTCAAATGGGATCTCAGTTTCTAATTTTTTGAGAAGCGTTCATGCTGTTTTCCAAAAGGGTTGAACCAGTCAGCATTCCTACCAGCAGTACAAGAGAGTCCCTTTCTCCCCACATGCGCACCAACATGCCGGTGCTTTTCTTCTTTTGGATGTGGGCCAGTCTCTGTCCACCCATTTATCATTATAATTTTATAGTACAAAATTAGGGCTAGAAAAGTCTCCCACATTTCTTTATTTTTTTTTCTATTCTGGACATCTAATCAATTCACATAAATTTTAAGAGCCTTTGGTGTATATCTCTAAAAATATACCATGGGTATTTCTATAGGGACTTCTTTGAATCTGTGTAGTACTTTTACACAAAAATTGTCATTTTATGGGCTGTAGCAATAACATAGCAGGTAAGGCATTTTGCCTTGCACCCAGCTGAGCTGGGTTAGATTCCCGGCATCCTATATGGTCCCCTGAACACCACCAGGAGTAATTCCTGGGTACAGAGCCAGGAGTAACCCCTGTGCATTGTCGGGTGTGACCCAAAAAAAAAACTGTCATTTTAACAGTTCTAATTCTTCCAGTATAAGCACAGAGCATGTGTTTTAACTTCTTTGTGTCCTATTTTACTTATTTACTAGTGACTAATCCTCTACTTTGTATAAGACAGTCATCTTATATAAATGCATGTGCTCATCATGGAATTGAAAAGACAGTCATCTTTTTATAAAAGCTGATTCCTGTGTGCTTTATTTTTAACACATTATTTTAAATTGGATTTAAAAACATTTCTTTCTCTTCTACTTTATTACTTGCAGATAGAAACTATGGGTCTGATTTTGTGGTCTGACATTGTGTTACGTAAATATTTTTTCAATTTCTAGATTTTTTTCAAGAGTCTTTATAAAGTTTTTTTAGTATAGTATGCTGCAAATAGAGATAGTTTTACTTCATTTCTAATCTAAATCTTCTGAATATCTCTTTCTTGTCTCAATGCTGTGTCAAGTACATCTAATACTATGTTGCATAATAGTGATAGCAGGAAAATCTCCTCTTGTGCCTGATCCTAGAAAGAAGTCTCTTGGGTTTTGACCATTAAGTATGGTGTTAGCTGTGGTTTTGTGGTAGATGACTTTAACAATCTTGAGGAAGTTTTCTTCAGTCATCATTTTAAGAATTCTTTTATCATGAATGGGTGTTGGTTTTATTAATTATTTTCTCTCCATTTATAGATCACGATCACGATCACGACCACCCTGTTGTTCGTCGATTGCCTCGAGCAGGTGCCAGTAACGTCTTTTTCGTCCTAGCCCTGAGATTTTTTTTTTTAAAGTGCCATATTCAAGGCTTTTTCAGGGTTAGGAGAATGAGACCCACCATTGTTACTGGTATTTGGCATATTGGGTATACTACGGGGAGTTTGCCAGACTCTGCCGTGTGGGTAGGTTACATTTGGTAGCCTGCCAGTTTGTCCAAAGTAGGAATGAGATGATAAGATGTCACGCGGCCGCAAATGCGGCCACGCACTTCCGGGAACTGAGTGTGATAATCTCTGGATCCTGGCCATTGTTGGAGTTACACGGCAGTTGGTGGGTGTAACTGTCTAGTTACTGGCAGGTCCAGTCTCAAACCGTGCAGGCTTAGAGATCTCAGTCCCAGGTCCCACACACCTGGGTTCCTCTGCCAGTTCTGCCAGTTCTTTTATGCGTGAGGCTCATCCAAGTGTGTGGAGAGTGGTCCCAGCATTGCCTTGGCTGGGCCCCGGAGGTCTTCAGCTGTTGGGCCCTGGTGGAGACAGTCAGGCACAGGGTAGGAGACTCTGTCTTGTTCTCTCCCGGGAGATGAGTGTGATAATCTCTGGATCCTGGCCGTTGTTGGAGTTACACGGCAGTTGGTGGGTGTAACTGTCTAGTTACTGGCAGGTCCAGTCCCAAACCATGCAGGCTTAGAGATCTCAGCCCCGGGTCCCACATACCTGGGTTCCTCTGCCAGTTCTTTTATGCGTGAGGCTCATCCAAGTGTGTGGAGAGTGGTCCCAGCATGGCCTTGGCTGGGCCCTGGAGGTCTTCAACTGTTGGGCCCTGGTGGAGACAGTCAGGCACAGGGTAGAAGACTCTGCCTTGTTCTCTCCCAGGAGCTGCCATTTATAGATACAATATTTTTATATTTACTTGTAATGTTACAATTTATTAAGTGAACTGACCGGCATATCTAAAAATATTTTTGCACCACTGAGATAATCTGTACTTGTTCTTGTTATGTGACTGGTATACATCAAAAAGAGCATCAACCAGTATTAGCAAGGATGTGAGGAAAGGGGGACCTTATTCATTGCTGGTGGGAATGTCCACTGTTCAGCCTTTTGGTAAGAGAGTATGGACAATCCTCAAGAATCTAACAATTGAGCTTCCATTTCACCCAGCAATTTCACGCCTACTAATGTATTACAAGGCCCGAAAGCATGATGTTGAAAAGACATCCTCATCCTATGTTTATTGCAGCACAATAGACAATAGCCAAATTATGGAAACAACCCAAATGCCTGTGAACAGATGACTGACTAAAGAAACTATGATTCTCTTTTAATATATATGTATATATATATTTACATAAATGTAACAGTGACAGAGAGATAAGACAGCAGGCAGGGCATTTGCCTTGCACATGGCTGACCCACGTTCAATCCCCGACACCCTGTATGGTCCCCCAAGCTTATCAGGAATAATTTCTGAGTGCAGAGCTAGAAATAATCCCTGAGTACCACTGGGGTTGCCCTTGAACAAAAACAAAAGAATAAAATAAAGAACGAAACAGAAGATTTCTGAATTCTGTACAAATATAGCATATCTTTTGTGTCTGGTAATGTAAACTTTTATATCTCTTTCATATATATTTACTTTTTAAATCTCAAAAACCTTCACTGTAGGCATCAAGGATGTTTATTATAACAAGTTGCTTATTTTTTGTAGATTGAAAGAATTGTTCATATTTGCATAATATTTTGTCGCCTCTCCTTTCTCATCCTTCTCAGTGCTGCCATGTCGGTGAAGCCTTCAGGGTCAGGTGAATGAGACCAGTTGTTGTTACTGGTTTTGGCATATCGAATACACAGCGGATAGCTTGCCAGGCTCTTCCGTGCGGGCGGAATACTCTCGGTAGCTTGCCAGTCTTTCTGAGAGGATAGAGGATTTTGGGGCGACTTCTAATCACCATTGTAGGTGTTACCCTATTTGAACCCTATTAAATATGGTACGGCAATTCCGAAAGATGGGTATTTAGTGTCTTATGATGTGTCGCGCGGCCGACTTAGGCTGCCACAACGAAGGAAGACAAAAATGATCATCTGTACTTTCAATGCACATACGCTAGCATCAGATGCATCCATCGGGGACCTGATGGTACAAGCGCGAAGGATCAAGTACGACATCATTGTTCTGACCGAGACAAGAAGGCACGAATCTCACCATGCCGTTTTCGACACTGGAGAAGAATTGTTCCTCGGAACATGCCATAAAAGAGGTGTTGGAGGCGTCGGTGTCCTTGTCAACACAAACTTGGCCAAGAGCATTGACTCATTCGAATGCCTAACAACCCGAATCGGACGTTTACATTTGAATAGATGTGACTCACTGCCTGCAGTTTCTATCTTCGTTGTCTATGCAGCAACATCTCATTATGATGAAAGAGAAATCGAGAAGTTCTACATGGAGCTAGAGAAGTTCTATAAATAAGACCACACCTCTACAAGACCATTGTGGGTGATTTTAATGCCAAGATAGGACCGAGAAGATCAGCTGAAGAACTTCACATCGGGACCCATGGCCTAGAATGGAACGAACAGGGTGAGAGACTGTCTGAGTTCATCATGTCGACCAAGACCATTCATGGTAACTCACAGTTCCAGAAGGCAGAATCTAAACGATGGACATGGGAGTCTCCCGGTGGACGATTCCACAACGAAATACACCACATCATATTCAATCGACGGTTTTGCCTAACTGATGTTGCTGTTGTCCCAACATTTCAAACAGGATCGGACCACCTTCTCCTTCGTGCAAAATTCTACTTCACAGAGCGGGGAGAAAGGGCTCCAAAGTTCAAAAAGAGAACTCCCAGAATGAACACCAACTGGGAACTCTTTGGTACGATTGCGGCAACATGGGAAGATGCCATTGTTGACAACATTGACGAGGAATACGATCGACTGGTTCAGCACCTCCATGAATGTGCGAGGAATGCCAAGAGAGAGATAGCCACAAAAAGTTGCCTATCGGTTTTCAACCCCTGATTTGCGTGGGACGGGCACAGAGGCCCAGCTCTGGGCAACAAAGCTGAACGGCTCCAATTCCAAACAGGAGACGTTCCCAACTCCTCGCCCAGTGCCAGGGACTCTTTGCGGAGCCGCGGCCGCTTACGCGGCCGTGAAATATTTTCCCACTACATATGCCATAGGAACCATAAGCTACCTTCTTAGATGGAAACTTCTCTATTTTAGCTCAGCCACTAGAAACACAGTAGCCAATAACTCATAAGCCTATCTTAACTCACACTGCATATCAAGCAGAGTAGTAACAGTGAACGTAAAGGACTAAACCACACCTCTCACAATGGTAAAGCAACGCAAAAGCCCACCAAACTTTCATATTGAAGAGTCTAGCCCAGATGACACCAACAGTACTGTAGTGTTAGAAAACCTCTCTGACAAGGAATTCAGAAGGGAGCTACTTAGGATGCTTAGGGAATTAAAAGAAACAATGGAAAGCAATGCCAATAGAAGACAAGAGGATCTGAAGGCAGAAATGAGGAAAATGCAATCAGAAATGTCAGACCTGAAAAATCTCGTAGGCGAATTGAAAAGCTCAATGGAAGGCCTCAGCAGCAGAGTAACAGCGGCTGAGAACAGAATCAGTGAGCTCGAAGATGAAGTTCAGAGACTCTCCAGAAAAGAGCAGAAAATGGAAAAGAGACTCACAATTCGGGAACAGATGGCAAGAGAAGATCGTGATGAAGCCAAGAGGGGTAACATAAGAATTATTGGAGTCCCAGAGGGACAGGAAGAAAACCTCGATGAAGAAGAAACTGTCAAAGAAATCATTGCTACAACATTTCCAGAGCTGAAGAAAACTTGTGACCACATTCAGGAGGCCCGAAGGGTACCAGCTAGAAGAAATCCGAATAAAAATACCCCAAGACACATTCTGATCAAAATGACCAAAACCTTAGACAGAGACAAAATTCTGAAAGCAGCAAGATCGAAGAAAGAAATCTCTTACAAAGGAGCATCCTTAAAATTCACAGCTGATTTTTCTGATGAAACCCTCATGGTCCGAAAACAGTGGTGGGACATAGTAAAAAAACTCAATGAAATAAATGCCTCCCCAAAAATACTTTTCCCAGCAAGGCTCTCATTCATAGTAGAAGGAACAACACACAGTTTCACAGACAAACAACAGCTCAGGAACTTCATAGACTCCAAACCATGGTTACAAGAACAACTAAATGGGCTACTTTAAGGCAAGAAAGGCCCCTCAAATACACCAAATTTTAACAGAACAATGGGACAAAATCCCATAAAAATAATCTCTCTCAATGTCAATGGACTAAACGCACCAATTAAAAGACATAGAGTGGCAGGATGGATTAGAAAATTGAACCCAACATTCTGCTGCCTGCAAGAAACGCATCTCAATAGTCAAAGCAAACACAGACTCAGAGTCAAAGGCTGGAAAACAATCCTACAGGCAAACAGCTCCCATAAAAAAGCTGGGGTAGCCATCCTTATATCAGACCACATCAATTTCAGAGTGAGGAAGGTCATAAGAGACAGTGAAGGCCATTTCTTATTGATCAGAGGATCTGTACAACAGGAAGAACTTACAATAATAAATGTATATGCACCTAATGAGAGACCAGCAAAGTACTTAAAACAACTACTCATAGATTTGGAAAAAGACATCAATAGCAACACAATACTAGTGGGAGACTTCAACACTGCTTTGTCACCTCTTGATAGATCAACCAGACTCAAGCTTAGCAAGGACATACTTCATTTGAGGGAAACAATGGAAGAAAGGGACTTAGTAGATATATACAGGACACTTCATCCACAGAAAGCTGAATACACATTCTTCTCAAGCGTACATGGAACATTCTCCAAGATAGACCACATGCTGAGCCACAAAACATGCCTCCATAAAATTAAGAAGGTAGAGATTGTATCAACAATCTTCTCAGACCATAATGCGCTGAAATTAGAAGTAAATCACACACAAAAACAGAAAACTAAATCAAACACCTGGAAATTAAACAGTGCACTATTGAACAACGAGTAGATTAGACAGGAAATCAAAGAGGAAATCAAAAGATTCCTAGAAACGAATGAAAATGAGAACACGAGTTACCAAAACTTATGGGACACAGCAAAGGCTGTGTTAAGAGGAAAGTTTATAGCTCTACAAGCATTCCTCAGGAAGGAGGAGCGAGCACACATAAGTAACCTAACCTCACAGCTTAAGAGCTTGGAGAAGGACCAAAAAAAGGAGCACAACCAGAACAGGAGAAAGGAAATAATAAAACTCAGAGCAGAGATTAACGAGATGGAAACCCAAAAATCAATCCGAAAGATCAATGAAACCAAAAGCTGGTTCTTTGAGAAAATTAACAAGATCGATAAGCCTTTAGCAAAACTCACAAAGAAAGGGAGAGAGAAAACCCTAATAAACCGAATCAGAAATGAAAAGGGGGTCATTACAACAGAAACCACAGAAATTCAGAGGATCCTCAGGGAGTACTTTGAGAAGCTTTATGCCACGGAACATCAAAACCTCGAGGAAATGGATAAATTCCTAGACTCCTACAGACTCCCACGGCTGAACCAAGAAGACCTGGAATACCTGAACAGACCTATCACCATCAAGGAAATTGAAATGGTAATAAAAAGTCTCCCCAAGCACAAAAGTCCTGGCCCGGATGGATTCACTAGTGAATTCTTCCAAATCTTTAAAGAGGACTTACTCCCGATGCTCTTTAAGCTTTTCCACGAAATTGAAATATCAAAAACACTTCCGAACAGTTTCTACGAAGCAAATATCACACTGATACCAAAAGCAGACAGAGATACCACAAAGAAAGAGAATTACAGGCCGATATCCCTGATGAACACAGATGCAAAGATCCTCAACAAACTACTAGCAAATAGAATCCAACTACTCATCAAAAAGATCATACACCATGACCAAGTAGGATTCATCCCAGGGATGCAAGGATGGTTTAACATTCAGAAATCAATCAACATAATCCACCATATCAACAAAAGAAAAGATAAAAAGCATATGATCATATCAATAGATGCAGAGAAAGCATTTGATAAGATCCAGCACCCCTTTATGATGAAAACCCTAGCCAAAATGGGTATAGAGGGGACCTTCCTCAACATAATTAAAGCCATCTACCACAAGCCTACAGCAAGCATCATCCTCAATGGGGAAAAACTGAGAGCCTTCCCTCTAAGATCAGGGACGAGACAGGGATGCCCACTCTCTCCACTGCTGTTCAATATAGTACTGGAAGTACTTGCAATAGCGATTAGGCAGGAAAAAGATATTAAGGGCATTCAGGTAGGAAAGGAAGAAATCAAGCTCTCACTATTCGCAGATGATATGATACTCTACATAGAGAACCCAATAACTTCCACCAAAAAACTCCTAGAAACAATAGACTCGTATAGTAAAGTTGCAGGTTATAAAATCAATACCCAAAAGTCCATGGCTTTCCTATACGCAAACAGTTAGAGAGAAGAAAGCAACATGAGAAAAACAATCCCGTTCACAATTGTGCCCCAGAAAATCAAGTACCTAGGAATCAGCTTAACTAAGGAAATAAAGGACCTGTACAAAGAAAACTACAAAACGCTACATCAGGAAATAAAAGAGGATATGAGGAAATGGAAAGATATCCCCTGCTCAAGGGTCGGGAGACTTAACATTGTCAAAATGGCAATACTACCGAAAGCATTGTATAAATTCAATGCAATCCCTATAAGGATACCCATGACATTCTTCAAAGAAATGGAGCAAACACTCCTGAAATTTATATGGAACAATAAGCCCCCACGAATAGCTAAAGCAATTCTTGGGAAAAAGAAAATGGGAGGAATCAAACTCTCGAACTTCAAACTGTACTACAAAGCAGTAATAATTAAAACAGCATGGTACTGGAACAAAGGCAGAACTGCAGACCAATGGAACAGGATTGAATATACTGACATCTCCCCTCAATCATATGCTCATCTAATCTTTGATAAAGGTGCAAGTAATGTGAAGCGGAGTAAGGAAAGCCTCTTTAATAAATTGTGTTGGCATCACTGGAAGGCTACATGCAAAAAAATGGGCTCAGAACTCTGCCTAACACCATGTACAAAAGTAAGATCAAAATGGATTAAAGACCTCACCATCAGACCAGAAACCATAAGGTACATTGAAGATAAAGTTGGCAAAACTCTCCATGACATTGAAGCTAATGGTATCTTCAGAGATGCCACGCCACTGGCCAAGCAAGTGAAAACAGAGATAGATAAATGGGACTATCTTAAACTAAGAAGCTTCTGCACCTCCAAAGAAACAGTGACCAAAATACAAAGACAGTCTACAGAATGGTAAAGGATATTCACCGAATACACATCTGACAAGGGGTTGATATCCAGGATATACAAAATACTGGTTAAACTCCACAAGAAGAAAACATCCAACCCCATCCAAAAATGGGGCAATGAAATGAACAGAAACTTTCTCAAAGAAGAAATCCGAATGGCAAAAAAGCACATGAGAAAATGCTCTACATCATTAATCATCAGGGAGATGCAGATCAAAACCACAATGAGATACCATCTCACACCTCAGAGACTGGCCCACATTCAAAAGAACAAAAGCAACCGATGCTGGCATGGATGTGGCGAGAAAGGGACACTCCTTCACTGTTGGTGGGAATGTCCACTGGTTCAGCCCTTCTGGAAAACAGTATGGACGATTCTCAAAAAATTAGAAATTGAGCTCCCATTTGACCCAGCAATACCACTCCTGGGAATATATCCCAGAGAGGCAAAAATGTATAGTCGAAGTGACATCTGCACTTGTTTGTTCATTGCAGCACTCTTTACAATAGCCAGAAACTGGAAGAAACCTGAATGCCCAAGAACAGATGACTGGTTAAAGAAACTTTGGTACATCTACACCATGGAGTACTATGTAGCTGTTAGAAAAGATGAAGTCATGAAATTTACATACAAGTGGTACAATATGGAAAGTATCATGCTAAGCGAAATGAGTCAGAAAGAGAGGGATAGACATAGAAAGATTGCATTCATCTGGGGGATATAAAGTAACAAAGTATGAGATTAATACCCAAGAATAGCTGAGATCAGCACCAGGAGGATTACTCCATAACTTAGAGGCCAGCCGGGTATCCTACAGGAAAGGGCAGTTCAGATAGAGAAGGGAGCACCAAATAAAGGATGTTTGGAGAATCCTCCCAGGAGGGGAGATGCATGTCGAAAGTAGACTATGGACTGAATATGTTTGCCACTCAATGCCTCTTTTGCAGACCACAACACCCAAAAGGAGAGAGAGAACAAAAGGGATTGTCCTGCCACAGAGGCAGGAGGGGATGGGCGGATGGGGGTGGGGGGGATATTATCCATGGTGGTGGAAAATGGGCACTGGTGGAGGGATGGGTATCTGATCATTGTTTAATTGAAACCAAAGCACAAAAAATTGTAAATCTACAACTTTAAAAAAAATAAAATTAAAAAAAAATTAAGCAAAAAAAAAAAAAGTTGCCTATCTTCGAAAACTCTTGAGCTAATTCGCCAGCGTAGTTTGGCGCATGCCTTAGGCAACCGCAAGCTAACGTCCGAGCTTGCAAAGCAGTGCAGAGATGCGACCAAGGAAGACCTCAAAGAGAGAAGAGCAGAAGTACTGGTAGATATGGCAGAAGCCGGGAAAAGTATTCGTAACGCCCGCCTGTCCTTCGCCAACTACAAGACCAAGATGACTGCCCTCCGATGTCCTGATGGATCCATCACATCCTCCAGAACGGCAATGGAGAAGATTATCCATGATTTCTACTCAAATCTCTTCGATAGCCATGTCCACTTGCCGACATACCAAATTCCACAGGTTGGATATGTCGTTCCCAATGTTCTCCCTTCTGAAATCCGACACGCCATTTTGTTGGTAAAGAAACATACAGCACCCGGCCCAGACAAGGTCAGACCTGAGCACCTGAAGAACCTGCCATCAGTACTCATCAATACACTGGCTCGGCTCTTCACTCACTACCTGTCTGAATGCAAGTTTTTGTCCCAATGGAAAACCAGCAGGACCGTACTACTGTTCAAGAAGGGAGACATACATGACATTGGCAACTATCGCCCGATCTGCCTATTGTCTGTCATCTACAAGTTGTTCACTCGAGTCATCCTAAATAGGATTGGCAGAACACTAGATGAAGGACAACCATGCGAGCAAGCAGGGTTCCGCAAAGGATTCAGCACCATCGACCATATCCACACCATAACCAAGCTCATTGAGGTTTCTCGGGAGTTCAAGATGCCGCTCTGTTTAACGTTCATTGATTTAAAGAAGGCCTTTGATTCTGTTGAGATGGAAGTGGTACCTCGCCAATCAGGGCATTCACGCCCAATACATCAGGATCCTCCATGAGCTGTATTGCGGATTCACTACCAGGATCTCACCATTCTACAAAGAAGTGATTGTTGATGTCAAGAGAGGGGTGCGGCAGGGTGATACCATTTCACTGAATCTCTTCAGTGCCACCCTCGAGAACATCATGCAACGACTGGAATGGGAAGGAACGGGAGTGAAGATAGATGGTCGGCAACTACACCACCTCTGCTTTGCTGATGACATTGTTTTAATAACACCAAACATTAGCCAAGCGGCACAAATGCTGGCCGACTTTGACCGTGAGTGTGGAAAGGTAGGACTACAGCTGAATCTTATGAAGACAATGTTTATGAGAAACAGCCTTGTTCCTGATGCCCCATTCGCTCTCAATGGAACGACCATCTCCGAATGCAACAACTATGTGTACCTAGGTCGAGAGGTCAACATGACAAATGACCTGGCACCCGAGCTGCGCAGGAGGAAGAGAGCGGCTTGGAACGCCTTCAAGAACGTCGAAGAAATAGCTAAGAGGACGAAGAACCTCCGGCTCCGGGCACATCTCTTTGATTCCACTGTTCTTCCTGCATTAACATATGCCTCAGAGACCTGGGCCCTACGCAAACAGGATGAGAAAGCTATTCAGGTCTCCCAAAGAAGAATAGAAAGAGCTATGCTTGGAATATCACGTTTCACTCAAATGAGAGAAAGAATCCGGAGTTCTGACATCCGTCGACGATCAAAAATCAGGGATGCTGTCTCATTTGCCAAGGTGTCGAAAATCAGATGGGCTGGTCACGTAATGAGATTTAAAGACGACTGCTGGACTAGAGCTGTTACCGACTGGATTCCACGGGATGTCAAAAGACCGCGTGGCCTCCCACCTTCCAGATGGTCAGACTTCTTTATCAAGATCATGAACGATCGGTTTGAGGCCCTTCTTGTTCCCGGAGCGAACAGATGCCATTGGGCTACACTAGCACGCGACAGGGACAAATGGAGACATTACTGGCGCCCGCTCGAGCAAATCGACGACTAACGGGAAGTTAAGTGATTAAGTGATTAAGTGCATAATATTTAATAATAGCCAAAATTTTCTTAACTCTTTACTTGAAAGTGGAATTTGCTTACTTAACTTGAAAATGAGCTGAGCAATGATATTAATTCAGATATGGACTTTGCTACTTCCCAAAAGTTTCTAATACAGAAAATTGTTATTTTATAAGTGCAAGTAAGCATTGATTAAGTTTATTTTAAACAATTAAAAAGAATTGGATAAGTCTAGCTTGGATAATTCTAGCTAATAATTAACAATACTGATGCTAGTAAAAATAATTTAAAATCACTATTTAAAATTTGTTGAAGTCAGATAAAAATTTTACTTGTTTGTTCTACTTATCCTTTAGCTTAAACTGTTACTTCTCTGGAAACATTCTAACTCTTCAAGTCAGGTGAGGTCTCTCTGTTAGTTAAACACACCTGTACATACAGATTATAGCATTTTTATGCTCCTTTACGTTAGAAATATAGACTCTATAATATGCTCAAAGGATGATTTTATCTAAATATGAAAAATATAAAGGATACTAGTTTTAATTTGAGAAGAAATTTTGTTTTCATGGTTTAAAATGCAGGAGGACAGTTAAATCTTGTTGTAAGGTATTGCCTCTGAAATATATGATATGAAAGTATCTGAAAGTAACAAGCGAGATCCTGGCACAACCTATGGCACCCTGAGACCTACACTGATCAATGTGGCCTTAAAATAACATATATACATATATATATATGGATATATCTATCCCAGTGCCTTACCTGTTATACTCTCTCCAACTGCTAAAAATTCTCTTTTTTAAAAAAAATATATATTTACATAAATGTAACAGGGACAGAGAGATAAGACAGCAGGCAGTTTATAATATAAACTAAATGAAATAATAGGATTTTAGTTTTTAAACCACAAAAATTGAAGTTAGTTGTGAGTTCTGCTAATAGATATTTTTCCTGACTTGTTTCAATAAATATTTTTTGACTTTTTTTTTTCTAATGACAAGTGGAGGAAGACAGAAAAGGGACAGGGTGTTTTCTATAACTGTATTCTCTAATTTATGCTTCTTAGGTGTCTCAATAAATACAAAAGTGGTTCCAGTTTCAAATAGTAGTATCATGAATCTCTATGAAATATATATATGTATGCATAAAATCATCTAGTTTTAAATATTTGTGATATTTGTGGTAAGAAAATAACTATGGAAACAAATTACAATTTTGTCTTGCCTTTTGTCTTGCTCATAGCCTGGAACATCAGGTATTACTTTTGTTTGTTTTTCCAAAATAATCTATGTAATATTTTCTTAACATATTTTTATAATTTACTCAACTATTAATTAGCTATTTCGTTTCTGTGCTAAAGTTATACCATGATCATCTGGGGAGAGAACAAAGCAGAGAACCTCTATACTAGTGTGTGATTGAACATCAAGGACTTAACCTTAGTTTAATTCTATAGCTTCCATTCTAACAGAACTTGCCAACCTAAATTTATCTCCTTTAAAATCTCTGTTGGGCTGGAGAGATAGCACAGCGGTAGGGCGTTTGCCTTGCACGCAGCCAACATGGCTGACCCGAGTTCGATTCCTCCGCCCCTCTCAGGGAGCCCGGCAAGCTACCTAGAGTATCTCACCCCCACGGCCAGCTCCCGTGACGTATTCGATATGCCAAACACAGTAACAACAAAGTCTCCAATGGAGACGTTACTGGGCCCGCTCGAGCAAATCGATGAACAACGGGAGGGCCTTTACTTTTACTTTTCAAATCCCTGTTCAGGGGCTGCAGTCATAGTAGAGCAGGCAGGGAGAGTGCTTTCCCTGCACCTGACCGCCCCAATGAGACCCTCAATCCCCTGTCTACGCCCTGTCTCATTCCCCAAACCTCCTCAGGTGAGAGCTCTGGGTATAGAGCTCAGAGTAAGCCTGCATGCCCCCAGATGTGGTCCAAAATGTGGAAAAAAGCCCCCAAAACTTGGTTCATCTATTTTATATAATTACCATAAAAGGATGTTATTTTTCTCCTAAGAAAATCATAATTTAATATGTTAATGTTTAAAAAATCATATAAACACTTTCATACAGGAAGCAATAAATCTTTGAAGGAACTGGGTAAAATTCACTCAAATTCTTCAGCTCTATGTTTTAATATCAATTTAGACACACTGAAGGAATATTCGCCTCTACTAGCTTACCTATGCTTTATATTAATTGATTCATTGTATCTAAATATATTATTTAGGCAGATTTTTCCTCATACATATTTTTTACTTTATAATTTTGTAAAAATATTTCTATTTAATTAAAGAATTGTACTTTACAAATTAGCCAATAGTGGAGTTTTAGACATATAATATTTCAACACTCCTAAATTCATTGAAACACTATTCAAGATAGCCAATATATAGAAACATCTGAAAACAGATGACTGGATAATCTATGTACAAAATGCAATGCAGTTCAGCTTCAAGACAAAGTAAAATCATACAATTTATTTCTATATGGATTTCTTGGAGAGTCTGATGTTGAATAAAGTCAGTATGATCTCACTCAGATGTGTTCTATAAACAAACATAGCAAAGGAGTAAACCTAACCAAAGGCAATAGAATCTGAGAACTGGTCTACAGAAATGAGCTTAGAAAGGGTGGGGACAGGCAGGTGTTCAGGGAGGGCACTGAGACAGCGAAGAAGGGACACAAACACACTGCAGAAGAATGTGGTTTGAGAACCTTGTATACATGATATCCTATCAAGAACAGTCACTGTCATTGTCACTGTCCTCCTGTTATTCATCGATTTGCTTGAGCGGGCCCAGTAACATCGCCATTGGAGACTTTGTTGTTACTGTGTTTGGTATATTGAATACGTCATGGGGAGCTTGCCAGGCTCTGCTGTGCGGGCGAGATACTCTTGGTAGCTTGCTGGGCTCTCCGAGAGGGGCGGAGGGATCGAACTCGGGTCGGCCATGTTGGCTGCGTGCAAGGCAAACGCCCTACCGCTGTACTATCGCTCCAGCCCTTCAATCATAATGCCTCAAATAAAAATTAAATATTTTTGACAAGAATACAATAATTTTTCTTTATTTAATAATAATGTGTTATTAATATGTATTGTTAATAATGTATTGTTAATATGGTGAACTTAAATTTTTTAAAATCTTTTGTGAGATTTTAAAAATTATAAGGAATTGACGCATATTTTCATAAAAGGTAATATTAAACTGTCACTATCACTGTCCTTCTGTTCGTCGATTTTGCTCCAGCAGTCCCAGTAACATTGTGAGACTTGTTACTGTGTTTGGCATATCCAATACGTCACAGTTAGCTTGCCAGGCTTTGCCATGCAGGCAAGATAGGGAATAATTGCAAGATTTCACCAGGAAGTGAAATAGGATAATGGCAAGATTCTCTTCCAGGGCTGGAGAAGGTCTCCATGGCAACGTCCCTCCACCAGTGCCCATTCTCCACCACCACCAGTCCCAGTATCTCTCCCACCCCGCTTCCCCGCTTCCCCCCATCCCACCCTACCTCTGTGGCAGGGAATTCCCCTCCTTTATCTCTCTCCTTTTGAGTGCTGTGGTTTGCAAAAGAGACATTGAGTGGCAATCTTGTTCAGACTATAGTCTACTCTCATCATGCATTTCCCATCCTTAGAGGAACCTCCCAACGCCCTTTATTTGGTGCTCCCTTCTCTATCTGAGCTGCCTTTTCCCCTAGCGTTTGCAGCTGTCCTCAAAGCCATGGAGCAAACTGATGAATGACAGGAGGACTGTGACCATGACTACTGAACAGCAAGTGATTTAGAAATAAAATCAAAAAGAAAATCAAAAGATTCCTGGAAATAAATGAGTATGAAGACATTAGCTACCAGAACTTAAGCTGTATTAAGAGGAAAGTTTATAACTCTACAGGCGCATTCTGCAGGAAGGAAGAGTGAACCCACAAAAGTATCCTAAACTCAGAGCTTAAGATCTTGGAAAATGACCAACAAAAGGAGTCCCGCTCAGATAGGAGGAAGGAAATAATAAAACGTAGAGCAGAAATTAATGAAATGAAAGCCCAAAAAGCAATCTGGAAGATCAATGAAACCAAGAGCTGTCTCTTTGAGAAAACAAAAAAGACCCATAAGCCTCTAGCAAGACTCACAAAGAAAGAGAGAAAAACCCTTACAAACAGAATAAGAAATGAAAAGGGGACATCGCAATAGAAAGAACAGAAATTGAAAGGATCCTCAGAGATTACTTTGAGAATTTTTATGCCATGAAACAAGAAAATCTCAAGGAAATCAATATATTCCTGAATTCCTATAGCTTCCCGAGGTTGAACCGAGATGACCTGGAGTACCTGAACTGACCTATCACCATCAAGGAAACTGAAACAATAATAAAAACTCTCCCCAGAAACAAAAGTCCTGGCTCAGATGGATTACTAATGAATTCTTCCGAATCTTTAAAGGAGACTTACTCCCTATCCTTTTCAAGCCTTTCCAGGAAATTAAACAATCACAAACACTTCCAAACAGTTTCTATGAGGCAAATATCACCTTGATACAAAAAGAAGACAGAGATACCACAAAGAAAGAGAATTACAGGCTTATATCCTTGATGAACACAGACACAAAGATCCTCACCAAGGTCCTAGCAAACAGAATCCAATGACTCATCAAAAGGTCATACACCATGAACAAGTAGATTCATCCCGGGGATGCAAGGATGGTTTAACACTGGCAAGTCAATCAACATAGTACAAACTACTAACAAAAGAAAAGATGAAACCATATAATCATATCAATAAATGCAGAGAAAAGCTTCTGAGAAGATCCAGCACCCATTCATGATAAAAAAAAAAAGGCTCAACAAAATGGGAATCGAAGGAGCTGTCCTCAATGTAGTCAAAGCATCTACCACTAGCCCACGACAAGTATTCTTGATGGGGAGAAATGAATTCATAGCCACTAAATCAGCCTTAATAAATATACTAAAGGGTTTTCTGTAAAGGTATATATTATATATACCTTTAGTATATATAATACTTGGAAGTATTAATATATACTTTAAAAACACAAAAAATGTAAGAACTAGAAATAATACAAGGTATCAAAGAATGAAATTGAAACTTGTTTCAAACTTAAAATTTTAGCAGTAAACTTTATTTAGAAGAGCAAATCTTTGTAAGAAACAGAATTAGAGCAGGCAAATGGAAACCTACTCTCACCTTTGCATAAAAATATCAAACATAACATCAATAAATAGACAACACTCTTAAATAAGAATTTAGAGTTGCGGGTTTTAAAAAATACATTAGCAGCATCCTTCTCCTCAGAACACCAATACACAATTTTCTCCGGTGATGTAGAACATTCTCCAGGAGTCACATGCTGCCACTTTAAACAAGTGTCAAAAATTCAAGAAGACAGAAATCATATAAAAACCTTTTCATATTGGAATACTATGGGAATAGTAATTAGTTATAAAAAGCTGAGAAAGAGAGATAGTCCAACAGGTAAGAGTCTTTCCTTATGCTCAGCCAACCGAGTTTAGATCCCAGCGAGGCATTACTGCTACAAGGATGGTGACAGATAGTTAAAGAGAAAATGCTAAGCATCACTGTTCATCAAGGAAATGGAAATCTAAATGATAGCAAGATATTGGTTGACACCAGAAAGAATGGCCTATACCAAAAAGATAGGAACAAGATACACTAGAGGGATGAAACTGCCCTTCACTGCTCATGGGGAAGTAAAAACTGGTTAAACCTTTTGGAAAATAGTCTGAGATATCCCCCCCAAAAATAAAAATAAAACTACTACATGAGCTAGCAATTTCACTCATATATTTCATTTCAAAATCTAAAAACACAGATTCAAAACACACAGGTGCGCGCACACACACACACACACACACACACACACACACACACACACACACACCCCTATGTTCACTGTGACTAATAGCTGATATCCAAAATAAATGAATGAATAAAAATGTGCTATATATACATGGTGAAATATTATTTGTCTATAAGAAAAGATGTAATATTGTGATTTTTCTACAACATGTATGAAACTAGGATGTGGAATCGGAAGTTAAATAAATCAAAATGAGAAAGAAAATCACTGTATTATCCTACTTGTACGTGGTCTATTAAAGAAAGCAAGGGGATAGACAATGTCTAACTACTCTGCTACCTAAGGATGAAGACAGAACGTCTTATGAATAGTGAAGGAAAGTAGGTCTCTTCTCTCTCTTCTCTATCTTCTTTCTCTCTCTTTCTTTCTCCATACACACACATATGTATATGCACACATCTCCATGCACACATACCTACGTACACACATACATACACACACATTGTCCTCCCAGCATGCTTGAGGGACAGTTTGTGGTAGTAGGGATTGAATTCAGGCTACTTGCCTGCAAGACAATTAAGTCACCTACTGTGTTTTCTCTTTGACCTCATCCTTGAGAGGAAAAAAACATACGATATATTTTAATCACATTATCTTAAAGTAAAGTAAAGGCCCTCCCGTTGATCGTCGATTTGCTCGAGCGGGCCCAGTAACGTCTCCATTGGAGACTTTGTTGTTACTGTGTCTGGCATATCGAATACTCTCGGTAGCTTGCCGGGCTCTCCGAGAGGGGCAGAGGAATCGAACTCAGGTCAGCCATGTTGGCTGTGTGCAAGGCAGACGCCCTACCCGCTGTGCTATCGCTCCAGCCCCTCACATTATCTTACCGAAATAAAAGTAGTACAGAAGTCTATGAAGATAATTATGACTTTGTATTCACCTTTTGATTCTATTAGTTTTATTTTTGCCATCTGAATTTCTGTTATGTGCTTACCTGTTTAGATCAGTATATGATTTGCTAAATTGAGTTTGTAATAATATTACGCACATCTTTGTCACTTATTCTAAAGTTAATTGGATTGTAATATAGCTAATGTTTTTCTTTGTGTCTCATAGTATGTTGAATCCAGCAAAAGATAAAAAACATGATAAATAGGTTCCACCTGTGTAAACAAAATACAATAGTAAATATTTATATACTCTTAATAAAATCCAGTGTTATATATAATAAAGGTTTTCAGTGTAATAAGACTAAAAATGTTTCCCTTAACCTTGAAAAGAAAATTTGTGAAAAAATTCATAGATGATGCTTTGTTCATTAATAATATAGGTACACGCAAAATGTTTATCTCTAATTAAATTTACTAACATTGCATTGGCAGTAGATCTTAATAAAACAATAAGACTAGAGAGAGGACAAATAGTGAATTGGGAAAGAAGGCATAAGTACTTATAGATGGCACTATAATGTACATAGAAATTCACCAAAATTATACCTCCAAAAGCTTGTTAGCACTATTAAAAATCACAAAATTACAGGACACAATTTAATACATGGGATGTAGATTTATTTTTGCATAGCAGCAACATATGTTGACAAGGCAAAAGTATCATGAAGAGGAGGACTTCAACTTTTTCTACTTTTGACCCCTTTATGTGAGATTTTTTAAAATCTATGATTGTATGAAATATGCATACAAACCTAATATTCAATGATGAAAATTATAAATTGATTATAGAACATATTTTGGTGATCCTAGTATTCAGTTACCTGACTCCTAATGGGATCATGACCTAACATTTAAGAAAACAGTAGGGGCTCCAGAGAGCAAAATGTAATGATCATTTATTGTCAGTGTTGTGGAAATTTTAAAAAATAAATTACGGTTCATAAGAGCATAAAATTAAGGTTAAATAGCATATAAAAGAGGGCTGGAGCGATAGCACAGCAGGTAGGGCGTTTGCCTTGCACGCAGACAACATGGCCGACCTGAGTTTGATTCCTCCGCCCCTCTTGGAGAGCCCGGCAACCTACCGAGAGTATCTCGCCCGCACGGCAGAGCCTGGCAAGCTCCCCATGACGTATTCGATATGCCAGACACAGTAACCACAAAGTCTCCAATGGAGACATTACTGGGCCCGCTCGAGCAAATCAATGAACAACGGGAGGACACTGACAGTGATTAGCAAATAAAATTTAGAATACTGTATGATTGAAGCCTCACCATTATCAGCTTTCTAGCCCTGCATCTCACGGTGACTCAAAAAAAAAATTAAAAAGTTAAAGCAAATACAAAAATAAAAATTAAGTAAAATATAACATTGGTCTTGTGAAAAAATGTGTGAAATAATAGGTGATGAATCCAATACCATATTCAAAATCTGTATGCTAAACCCACAAAACCATAGTGGAGAGAAATTAATGGATTGAGTTATCAAAAAGATAAACTACTCATTTGTTAGAAAACAAATTTTCAAATGTATCATTAGATTGAATTAAGTTATCATTTTCTCAGCAAGCTATTTATTTTGGCAGCAATACCCAATCTTTTAAAAATGGATTTTATTTTCATTTTACAAAACAATGCTTCAGGTTCAGAATTGTTTCATCTTTTGCCAGGAATGTGTATTGGCAGGATTTAGGAGTATTAGAAGAAAGAAATGTTAATCAATTAAAAAATCATTCATTATAGTTTTAACATGTAATGATAATTATATGTGTATTATAATTCTTTTCTATTCACTGTAGTTTAGCTAGGATGTTTGCAATAGTGTTAAGCTTCGTGATGTTAATATACGTAGTTACTGTGTCTTCACCACAACCAATGTCAAAGACCCTCATTACTGTTCTTTCACCATTCTTGAGGCTTCTAGTCCACTTCCCTATGACACATCTAGGCTCTCCCAAATTGAGCAAGAAAATATTAATTTGGAAAAATGCATTCACGCCCACGCTCATTGCAGCACTAAGCACAATAACAAGAAAGTGGGGACTGCCCAATGGTGGCAAGGAAGTAGATGAGATTGCGTTGTCTGGCGTCCTCGCTTGGAGAACTGAGGTGGCAAACAGCAGGATGAAGGGCAAAGCAGTAAATAATATGAATCTAGAATGTATTTCAAAAGGCAAAAGAACTGGAACAAGACAATTTCTTTGAACGAAGTCTGAGCAGAGATTTCAATGTTTACTGTAATGCTGTGGTAACCAGGATCATGAAAACTGTATATACATTATTCCATTTACGTGATCTTCGGAAAAGGAAAAATTAGAAGGAATTGACGCATATTTTCGTAAAAGGTAATGTTAAACGTCACTATCACTGTCCTTCTGTTCGTGGATTTTGCTCCAGCAGTCCCAGTAACATTGTGAGACTTGTTACTGTGTTTGGCATATCCAATACGTCACAGTTAGCTTGCCAGGCTTTGCCATGCGGGCAAGATAGGGAATAATTGCAAGATTTCACCAGGAAGTGAAATAGGATAATGGCAAGATTCTCTTCCAGGGCTGGAGAAGGTCTCCATGGCAACGCAGGCAGCGTGGGGGTGGGGGAACAGCTGTAAGACACACCTTGAGCCTCGCAGGCCAAAGGCCTGGTGAGACACAATGTCCCTCTCTCCTAGGATGTGACCACGGAAATTTTGAAAATAAAACAAATATTCTTTTAGAATACAGTTGTAGGTAGGACAATTAACAAGGACTGAAACTGACCATGCTGGGCCATAAAGGGCAGCGGAGGAGACTGGTAGGGACCCCCAGAGTTGCTGTGACCCCCGCGCTCGCACCCAGCAGGGGTGACCACGGAGCCCAGCATGCTCCAACCCCAGCCCCGTGAAATAAAATAAAATAAAATAGAAGCGTGCATGACGTGCTCACCCGTGGGACATCGTGTTCCCAACTTCACACCCTACCTTTCCCATGGCACTATTAGCCTCATAGATCTTTCCTTAATCTCTAGGAATGCTACAATCTTGAACCATGAATGATTCACTTCTGTAAGCAAAGTAATAGCAGAGAACTTCTCCTAGCAAGCATTTGGGTGTGCCTACTTTCTCCTGTGACAGCATGGGGAGGGGTGTTCCCTAGCTGGCTGGCACCCAGGTGGGCTCCCCAAGCTAAGGACTCACGAGGGATGATCAGGGGTACCAGGGTTGACCCTGCAGGGAGCCGGTGCAGCCAGGTGCATCCGAAACCCAAACTCTACATTTTTAAACTTAAACCCATTCCTCCATAGCTAGAAGCCTGCGTCATGAGCAAAGGGGAGAAGGCAGCTGGAATAGAGAAGGGACCATTAAGAAAAACGATGGCTTGAGGAACCAGTCAGGATGGGAGATGTATGCTGAAAGTAGATAAAGGACCAACCATGATAACCTCTAAGTGTCTGTGTTGCAAACCATAATGTCCAAAAGTAGAGAGTATGGGAAATATTGTCTGCCATGGAGGCAGGGGGAGGGTGGGGAAAAGGGGGTACACAGGGCATATTGGTGGTGGGGAATATGCACTTGTGGAGGAATGGGTGTTTGATCATTGTGCGATTGGAACCCAAACATGAAAGATTGTAACGAACTCACGGTGATTCAATAAAATTAAAAATAAATAAACAAACATATCCATTCCTATTGAATGAATTCTAATTTCTTGGAGCAGAGATTTCAGAAACGTGATTTAAACAGATTCATTTAAACAGCTCTCCCGGGTGTTCTTGTCCACTGTTAGATGCTAGAAAAGGAAGTTTGCTGTGTTTGTACAGTGACTATTCTGGCCCCAACTCCTGACACTGTGACCAGAGATAATTTCCACTGAAATTTTCATTCTGAACATGCTTTATTGGATGTTGGAGATACAGCAACGAAAAGAGCAAAACATATTTCACAGAAGCTTATTTTATAGCAGTGAATACAATTAACAAAACTAAACAGGTATGCTAGAATATTAAATTAGGAGATAAAACAATAATGGAAATAAATGTGTGACGAAATTAATTTTAAACTGGATTATCAGGGAAGCCTACAACTGTCTGTGTTTTTTAACACGGCCAGTTGAAAGCAATATCTTTTTTCCCTATTGACCAGCCTAATATTGGGTGAATTTGGAAAAGGTAACAGACATCTGTATGAACAGCTTCCCTGGCCCTCTGTCAGAGAGCGCTTATCAGAGCCTTCATACAAGAGCATTCGGACGTCAAAATACAGAATAAAAATTTATTTTGTTAGAGCCTGGAGTTGGTGGTGACTGACAGGTCTACCCCATAATATTCTGCTTAATTTTGCCCCTACATCTGCATCTACAGATGGAGAACTGACCTGAGCAAGAGGCGGTGGTCGCAGTGACAGATGCTCGCCAGCAGAGGGCAGCAGAGGGTCGCAGAGCAAGAGGGCTGCTGACGCTGTGCCTTGCTTGGCCCAAGCGGCTGTTCCAAGGGCGTTAAGCGGTCACGATCAAGTCTTTGGGGTCTTTGGTCGAGGCTTGGGTGAGAGCGATAGGCCAGAGCCGACAGAAACCCACTCCCACTCCAGCCCCCGGCTCGCTTAGCTCACGCTGCTGCCCCTCAGTCCACTCCTGTCCACCTGAGAACGTTGGCAGGCCCCCGGACCTTGTTGAGCGCGTTTTCCTCTCCGTGCATTTCTTCATCTCGGTTCGCTTCCTTAGGACGAGCTTCGGAGAATTATAAGTGAAGTCTCACGTTCTTCCCTTATGTGGAGATAATGTGGAAGGGAGGAGAATGAGATTGCCCATAGAGCTTTGTTCTTTGCAACCGCCGATAAATAGAAACATTTGGGATGTTTCTTCTGTCCACTGCTGTAGTTCATCACACCATCACAGAACCCAGTTGACCTCACCGGCAGCTTTTCCGTCCCTTCTTCAGAAAATCAGAAGTGACACACCGATTTTATTTCGACTTCGTTCTGTAGAAACAAACACCATGCCACTTCCCCAGCTGCACCAACGCCTTTCATCTCTCACCAGCTGATGGCAACGGACAGCAACAAAGTGACATATAACACTGAATGTGTCAGATTAGAAATAGGTGAGAATAAGTGATGGTATCCTTATCATCGCTGTACCCATGACCCTGGTCCAAACGAGGCACAAGATCAGACCAATCCTCCTTGCTATCAACGGCCGGGACACAGCCTCTGGCCAGCTGCAGAAGAGTTTTTCATCATCTTTCAGAGCAGGAACTATCAAAATTCTAGAGTAAGAAACTACAAAATGTGTATTGCTCCAGAAACAAGTATCTGAGGAAGAATGGAAACACAACAGGGACTTGCTGAGCTTTTGTTAATTTTCAACAATGTTTTAAAAATAAATTCAAAGGCATTAGTTTTACTCTCATAAAAGAACTGCAGAAATTTATATAGGCATGATTTTTAATTTTTTTATTTTATAAGGTAGTTCACCGTATTTGATTACATTCAATATACAAACGCCAATCCCACCACCATTACACCTTCCCAGCACCAAATTTGGAATGTTTCCATCCCAAGCCCCAATTTCTCTCCCAAAACACAACTGAAATAATGTATTTCATACTGTCTGTTGTGAAGAATATGAAGAACTGCTGAACATGCTTACAAAAAAGTGTTCATATCGGAAACAGTGTGAAGGTTGTTCTATTTTGGCAGGAACCATTAAGACATTCTATAGGATATCACTAACATGTTGTTAAAGTTTGGGCGATATGAGCTTTGGTATATGTACATACGCATATATATATAATAGAATATAATATAAATATAAATATATATTTACCTCTATGATCTGTTGCCTACTGTCTGAACCCCATCAAATATGGTGTAGTAATTATGGAAAATGGGTAGGGAATGTCTTATGGTGTGTCGCGTGGCCATGAAAGCAGCAGAGCAGTCCAGGAATACTTTCACTCATACGTGAGGCTCGACCCGAGAATGTGGGGAGCAGCCTGGGGTGTGGCAGGGATTGAGTACTGGAGGTTGCTGCCGAGGCTGGGTCCCTTGTGGCGGGGAGGGCTCTCACCCTCCCCTCTCTGGGGTACCCCAAGTGAAAACAGCCTGGTGCGGAGTCCGGTGGCATGGCTATAGGTGGCTCATTATTTTTCTTTTTAATTTTATTGAATCACCGTGAATTAGTTACAAGCTTTCGTGTTTGGGTTGAAATCACACAATGATCAAACACCCATCCCTCCACCAGTGCACATTCCTCATCACCAGTTTCCCCCGGTATAACCCCCCTCTCCCACCCTCCTCCTGCCTCCATGGCAGACAATATTCCCCATACTCTCTCTCTACTTTGGGGCATTATGGTTTACAGTACAGACACTGAGAGGTCCTTTATCTACTCATGTTTGGTCCTTTGTCTACTTTCAGCACACATCTCCCATGCCGACCAGTTCCTCAAGGGAGCTCATTTTAAGGGAGAAGCAGCTGTGTGATCTGGAGGGTGGTCGATGATGAGATTATTTCGTATAGGCATGATTTTAACTTTTATAAGTCCTTATAGGTATTTTAATCAGCCTTTTTGCTACATTTGAGGACAGAAAAAGGGAAAATTAAGTAAAAGAGACTTGCTCTACATGGTGCTTGGCATTCAAGTCCACGATGTTTCCATTGTGACTGACTTCTTTTTTTTTTAATTTATTTTTTATTAGTGAAACATCATGAGGTACAGTTGTATATTTACAAATTTTTGTGCTTGGATTTCGGTCATACCATGATCAAATACCCATCCCTCCACCAGTGCCCATTTTCCACCACCATGGATAATATCCCTCCCCCCAATTCCCCCCATCCCTCCCTGCCACTGTGGCAGGGCATTCCCTTTTGTTTTCTCTCTCCTTTTGGGTGTTGTGATCAGCAAAAGAGGCATTGAGTGGCAAACATGTTCAGTCCAGTCTACTTTCAACCTGCATCTCCCCTCCTGGGAGGATCCTCCAAACACCCTCCATTTGGTGCTCCCTTCTGTATCTGAACTGTCCTTTCCCCTAGAGTACCCGGCTGGCCCCTAAGCTATGGAGTAATCCTCCTGGTGTTGATCTCAGCTATTCTTGGGTATTAATCTCATATTTTGTTATTTTATATGCCCCAGATGAATGCAATTTTTCTATGTCTATCCCTCTCTTTCTGACTCATTTCGCTTAGCATGATACTTTCCATATTGTACCACTTGTATGTAAATTTCATGACTTCATCTTTTCTAAGAGCTACATAGTACTCCATGGTGTAGATGTACCAAAGTTTCTTTAACCAGTCATCTGTTCTTGGGCACTCAGGTTTCTTCCAGTTTCTGGCTACTGTAAAGAGTGCTGCAATGAACAAACAAGTACAGATGTCACTTCGACTACACATTTTTGCCTCTCTGGGATATATTCCCAGGAGTGGTATCACTGGGTCAAATGGGAGCTCAATTTCTAATTTTTTGAGGAACGTCCATACTGTTTTCCAATAGTGCTGAAACAGTCGGCATTCCCACCAATAGTGAAGGAGTGTCCCTTTCTCGCCACATCCGCGCCAGCAACGGTTGCTTTTGTTCTTTTGAATGTGGGCCAGTCTCTGAGGTGTGAGATGGTATCTCATTGTGGTTCTGATCTGCATCTCCCTGATGATTAATGATGTAGAGCATTTTCTCATGTGCTTTTTTGCCATTCGGATTTATTCTTTGAGAAAGTCTCTGTTCATTTCCTTGCCTCATTTTTGGATGGGGTTGGATGTTTTCTTCTTGTGGAGTTCAACCAGTATTTTGTATATCCTTGATATGAACCCCTTGTCAGATGTGTATTCGGCGAATATCCTTTCCCATTCTGTAGACTGTCTTTGTATTTTGGTCACTGTTTCTTTGGAGGTGCAGAAGCTTCTTAGTTTAAGATAGTCCCATTTATCTATCTCTGTTTTCACTTGCTCGGCCAGTGGCATGGCATCTTTGAAAATACCATTAGCCTCAATGTCATGGAGGATTTTGCCAACTTTTTCTTCAATGTACCTTATGGTTTCTGGTCTGATGTTGAGGTCTTTAATCCATTTTGATCTTACCTTTGTACATGGTGTTAGGCAGAGTTCTGAGCCCATTTTTTTGCATGTAGCCATACAGTGATGCCAACACAATTTGTTAAAGAGGCTTTCCTTACTCCACTTCACATTTCTTGCACCTTTGTCAAAGATTAGATGATCATATGATTGAGGTGAGATGTCAGTGTATTCAACTCGGTTCCATTGGTCTGCAGTTCTGCCTTTGTTCTAGTACCATGCTGTTTTGATTATTACCGCTTTATAGTAAAGTTTGAAGTTAGGGAGGTTAATTCCTCCCATTTTCTTTTTCCCAAGAATTGCTTTAGCTATTCGTGGGGGCTTATTGTTCCATATAAATTTCAGGAGTGTTTGCTCCATTTCTTTGAAGAATGTCATGGGTATCCTTATAGGGTTTGCATTGAATTTATACAATGCTTTCTGTAGTATTGCCATTTTGAACAATGTTAAGTCTCCCGACCCATGAGCAGGGGATATCTTTCCATTTCCTCATGTCCTCTTTTATTTCCTGAAGTAGCGTTTCGTAGTTTTCTTTGTACAGGTCCTTTACTTCCTTAGTTAAGCTGATTCCTAGGTACTTGATTTTCTGGGGCACAATTGTGAACAGGATTGATTTTTTCATGTAGCTTTCCTCTCTCTCACTGTTTGCGTATAGGAAAGCCATGGACTTTTGGGTATTGATTTTATAGCCTGCAACTTTACTATACAAGTCTGTTGTTTCTAGGAGTTTTTTGGTGGAGGCTATTGGGTTCTCTAAGTATAGTATCATATCATCTGCGAATAGTGAGAGCTTGATTTCTTCCTTTCCTACCTGAATGCCCTTAATATCTTTTTCTTGCCTAATTGCTATTGCAAGTACTTCCAGTACTATATTGAACAGCAGTGGAGAGAGTGGGCATCCTTGTCTTGTCCCTGATCTTAGAGGGAAGGCTCTCAGTTTTTCCCCATTGAGGATGATGCTTGCTGTAGGCTTGTGGTAGATGGCTTAACTATGTTGAGGAAAGTCCCCTCTATCCCCATTTTGGCTAGGGTTTTCATCATAAAGGGGTGCTGGATCTTGTCAAATGCTTTCTCTGCATCTATTGATATTATCATATGCTTTTTATCTTTTCTTTTGTTGATATGATGGATTATGTTGATTGATGAGCCGGGGGAGTGGGGGGGCGACTAAAACCTCATGGGAAGGGGGCGTTTCGGTCCGCCCTTCACGCCCTACGGAGGCCACCAGTTGCCCCCCACTAGCGGCTCTCCAGCACGGCCACGACTCCAGAGCACAGAAACCAATTTCTTAACTATCTGACTTTCAGTATAAATACTTCCAGGGTCAATAAGTAAAATAGCAGAAATCCAAAACCAACATTTAATTCTTGAACCCAGCTGTAGAAAGCAAATCACGTCACAATGCTTTTTCAGCATGTCTGATTTGGGGGGGGGGGGTAAACTCTAAATTATAGTGGTGAATCTTTTATTGAAACAATGAATCTAATCAAAGCAGATAGAGTGTTAACTAGAATTCATCTGCCCCACAGGGACTGGGAGGGGTGGGGGGTGGGGTTTTATTGGGGTTCTTCATGGTAAAAAAAAAAGTATTGGTAAAGGGAAATGTGTTTGATATTTGCATGACTGAGACCTAAACCTGAAAGCTTTGTAACCTTTCCCAAGGTGATTCAATAAATAAAAAAAATTAAAAAAAAAAAGATTTCTGAATGTTAAACCATCCTTGCATCCCTGGGATGAATCCTACTTGGTCATGGTGTATGATCTTTTTGATGAGTAGTTGGATTCTATTTGCTAGTAGTTTGTTGAGGATCTTTGCATCTGTGTTCATCAGGGATATCGGCCTGTAATTCTCTTTCTTTGTGGTATCTCTGTCTGCTTTTGGTATCAGTGTGATATTTGCTTCGTAGAAACTGTTCGGAAGTGTTTTTGATATTTCAATTTCGTGGAAAAGCTTAAAGAGCATCGGGAGTAAGTCCTCTTTAAAGATTTGGAAGAATTCACTAGTGAATCCATCCGGGCCAGGACTTTTGTGCTTGGGGAGACTTTTTATTACCATTTCAATTTCCTTGATGGTGATAGGTCTGTTCAGGTATTCCAGGTCTTCTTGGTTCAGCCTTGGGAGTCTGTAGGAGTCTAGGAATTTAACCATTTCCTCGAGATTTTGATGTTCCGTGGCGTGGCTGACTTCTTAATAAAATTAAATGGAATTTAATTTCCCAATTCACAAACTAGACCAATGTTCATTGTAAAATTTATTCACAAGTACCCTCTTTGATATTTGGCTGGATCAATAGTGCAGCGGGTAGGGCATTTGCCTTGCATGTGGTCGACCCGGGTTCGATTCCTCCGTCCGTCTCGGAGAACCCGGTAAGCAACAGAGTATCTGGCCCGCCCAGCAAAATCTGGCAAGCTATCTATTACGTATTTATATGCTAAAAACAGTAACAAGTATCACAATGGAGACGTTACTGGTGCCTGCTCAAGCAAATAGATGAACAATGGGAGTATAGTGGTACAGTGCTACCCTCTTTGGTAGATAAAAATACCTAGCTCTGTCTTTGGTACTAAGTCTGAAATGGGTACTAAGTCTGAAATCACATTTTTTACAATAAAATTTTAAAATATTTATAATTAAAGAACTGTGATTTACAAATTTATTTAAAGTTAAGCTTTGAGCATATAATATTTCAACATCTATACCACCACCAGTGTCAACTTCCCACCACCAGATTCCCCACATTCCCTCCCCATCCTAATATGACTTTTTAGTTTAAACTCTGTCTAGCTTAAAAAATTTTTTGGTCTTAAAAATGGTATAATATTTTCTCAAAGACCAGCTTTTGGTTTCATTGACCTTTTGGATTGTTCTTTGGGTTTCCATATTGTTAATTTCTGCTCTAAGTTTTACTATTTCTTTTCTTTGGGTGCGTTTGGGTTCCTTTTCTTGGTCTTATTTAAGAAGTAAGATAAAGCCCCAGTTTTGCAACTGTTACATTCAACTAGCCAAACCGATAAGTTGTCTATGTAGGCCTTTTCTTTCTTCTTGAGGAATGCTTGTAAAGCTATAAATTTTCATCTTAACATGGGTTTAGCTGTTTCCCATAGGTGCTAGTAGCTCATGTCTTCATTCTCATTTGTTTCCATGTATCTTTTGATTTCTTCCTTGACTTCCTTCCTGACCCACTCATTGTTCAACATTGACTTGTTTAATTTCCAGGAGTTTGATTTGGTTCTCTGCGTCTGTTCATGATTCATTTCTATCTTCAGCACATCGTGGTCGATCTCAAAAGAGAGTTGATACAATTTCTATCTTCCTGATTCTATTGAGGTATGTTTTGTGACCCAGCACATAGTCTATTTTAGAAAAAGTTCTGTGTGCACTAGAAAAGAATGTGTATTCTGTCTTTTGGGGGGTGGAAAGCCCTGTATAGGTCTGTATTCCCTCTCTCTTCTATTTCTTCCTTTAAAGCCAGTTTTTCCTTGCAGAGTTTTGTTCATTTTAATCCATCAAGAAGTGATAAGGCGACTTTGAAGTCTCCAACTACTACTATATTGCTCGCAATGTCCTCCTTCAAATCTGTTAGCAGTTGTTTTAAGTATTTAGTTGGTCCCTCATTAGGTGCATGTACATTTAAGAGTGTGATTTCTTCCTGTTGTACATATCCCTTGAGAAATAGAAAATGGCCTTAGCTGTTCCTTCTAATCTTTTTTGACCTGAAATCTATGTTGTTTGGATACTAGTATGAGAGGGGCAGAGGCTAGTTGGGCTGGCTCTGGCAGTGGAAGTGAAGAGAGGTAACCTCAGGCCAGCGTCCCGAGGCTGGTGTTGAGGGGCGTGGGTCTGGGTGGGGAAGGGGGCGCGCAGAAGCAGGCACAGACTTGTTGAGAGGGGCAGCGGCTAGTAAGTAGGGCTGGTGCTCACAGCGGAACATTTCCCTATTCATTATTTTCGGTCTAACAGGCAGCAGTTTCATGGAATGTTCATATAAATTTTGGTAGAAGGCAAGTATTTAGTTATAAATAATTTAGAAGTAAATTGGTAATCTATTTGGTACTTGCCATATATTTTAGGTATGCTGGGATCTGGCATTGATTTTGGATGGATTAAGTTGTACAGTTTCTCACATTCCATTTCTGGACAAATCAGTTCTGTAACAATCAATGATCTCTGGAAATATGAGTAAAATAAAGCCCCAGTTTTGCAACTGTTACATTCAACTAGCCAAACCGATAATATCTATAGTAGAAAACATAACATCTTCCACCACGGGAATATAATTTGAGTACCAATAGCAAATCAAGAACCCTGCCTGTTTTGTGATACATTAAGCATATGTGTTTTTAAAGTGCAGATGCATTTAGAAACAGTCAGTACCAAGTTGCATACAACATCTCTATATTCTAAACCTTCAAATTATTAAGTTTCTATTTTATAATCCATATTCTCTGGGCATCTTTAGAGATGGTCATTTTTTCCCTAACAAAAATAAAGTATTTAATAATAACATATTCTGTACATAGAATATTGGCATTGGTATAGTATGACAGATGATAACATTAGATTCATGATTAATGAGCAAAAGCAAAAAATCTATGGCTTTCCCTTCTGTTTTTCTTTTTAGGGATGGGTGACTGACTAAGGGATTAGTGAGATCCAAGGCCACTACTGAAGATTCCTGTCTAAGCAGCTGGGTGAGTCCATGCTGGAGTCTGGTGGGAGACGCGGTGCTCAGAAATTGGCACCAGAGGTCACTCTGAGTCCTCACACGTACAAGACGTGATCTCCTGACTCCTAAGCTAGCTCCTCAGTGCCGGAATTAATTTCTCTTGTAAAGTTTGTAAAAGGCATTAGGAGAGTGAGAATATTTTAATACACTGATTATGCTGAGTCAGAAGGAGAGGAACATAGAATGACTGCACTCATTTGTGGAATATAAAAAAAAGAAACATTGTATGAGACTAATACCCATGGTCAGGAGCAACATGGCCAGGAGGACTGGTCAAAGATTGGAAGCCAGCCTCCAGTTCTGGGAGAGAAGTCAGTTGGTATAGAGAAAGGACCACTGTGACAATGATGGTTGGTAATGATCATTTCAGAATAAGAACTGTGTGCTGAAAGAAGGTAAAGGTCAAACATGGTAACCTCTGAATACCTGTATTGCAACCATAATGTCCAAGAGTGAGAGAGAGAGAAGGCAAAAGAAAAAGGGAAGGAGAAAGAAAAAGAGAAGAAGGAGTAGAAAAGTGCCTGCCATAGAGGCAGGCTGAAGGAGGGTGGGAGTGGGCGGGATACTGGGGACTATGGTGGAAGGTAGAAAATGTACACTGGTGGAAGAATGGCTGATGGAATATTGTATGACTAAAACATGGTCATGAACAGCTTTGTAACTGTGTATTTCATGGTGGTTAAAAATAAATAAATAAAAATAAAATGATTTGGGGGGCTATATTAACTTGACAAAAAGATAATAATATAAATAAAATAAGAACCAATATTATAAAATCCTGCCGCCAGGTCTCATCAATACACTGGCTTAACTCTTCACACACTACCTGTCTGAACGCAAGGTTCTGTCCCAGTGGAATACCAGCAGGACTGTACTACTGTACAAGAAGGGAAACATCCACGACATTGGCAACTATCGCCCAATCTTCCTGTTGTCTGTCATCTGCAAGCTGTTTACTCGAATCATCCTGAATAGGATTGGCAGGACACTAGATGAAGGACAACCATGCAAGCAAGCCAGGTTCTGCAAAGGATTCAGCAGGATTGACCATATCCACATAATAACCAAGCATATTGAGGTCTCTTTGGAGTTCAAGATGCTACTCTGTCTAAAATTCATTGATTTAAAGAAGGCCTTTGATTCTGTTGAGACTGAAGTGGTCATTGAAGCCTTAGTCAAACAGGACATTCAAACTCAATACATCAGGATACTCCATGAGCTGTATTACAGATTCACTACAAGGATCTCACTATTCTACAAAGAAGTGATCATCCATGTCAAGAGAGGGGTTTGGCAGGGTGAAACCAGTTTACCGAAACTCTTCAGTGCCACCCTTGAGAACATCATGCAACGACTGAAATGGGAAGGAATGGGAGTGAAGATAGATGGTCAGTAAGTATACCACCTCCACTTTGCTCATGATATCATTCTAATAACACTCCTAACATTAGCCAAGTGGCACAAATGCTGGCTGACTTCGACTGTGAGTGTGGAAAGGTTGGACTACAGCTGAATCTCGTGAAGATAATGTTCATTAGAAACAATCTCGTTCCTGACATTCCATTTGCTCTCAATGGAACGAACATCTCTGAATACAACAGTTATGCGTACCTAGGTCAAGAAGTCAACATGACTATTGACCTGGCACCTGAAATGTGCAGGAGGAAGAAAGCAGATTGGAATGCCTTCAAGAGCATCAAAAAAATAGCTAAGACGAGAAAGAACCTCCGTTTCTGGGCACATCTCTTCAATTCCACCTTTCTTCCTGCATTAACATACACCTCAGAGACCTGGGCCCTATGAAAAAATGAATGAGAATGTTATTCGGGTCTCCCAAAGAGGAATAAAAAGAGCTATGCTTGGAGTATCACGCTTCACTCAAGTGAGAGAAAGAATCTAGAGTTCTGACCTCCGTCAATGTTCAAGAATCAGGGACACTCTTGTTTGCCAAGGCGTCGAAAATCAGGTCTGGATACATAATGAGATTTGGAGATGACTGCTGGACCTGATCCGTTATTGACTGGATTCCATGGGACACCAAAAGATTTCATGGCTGCTCACCTACAAGATGGTCAGACTTCTCCGTCAAGACCCTGAAATATTGGTTTGAGGCT
Source organism: Sorex fumeus (assembly GCF_029834395.1). NCBI lineage: Eukaryota > Metazoa > Chordata > Mammalia > Eulipotyphla > Soricidae > Sorex > Sorex fumeus. The sequence continues at coordinate 2,116,725 of NW_026606083.1, forward strand.
CTTCATGTTCCTAGAATGAACAGACGCCATTGGGCTACACTAGCAAGCAACAAGGACGAATGGAGACGTTACTGGCACCCGCTCGAGCAAATCGATGAGTAACAGGATGTCAAGTGATCAAGTGATTATAAAAACGTGTACATTAGGGAACTATAAGAAATTCTATGTAAATGAAGAATGAATTAAAACATGATATTTATGAAAGAAAAGATGTCATGTTAGGTGAGTAATAAAGTTCTAATAAATCTTGCTAAGTGATTGTACTTACAGTGCTCTGCAGGAAACAGCACTGGCAAATCATGCTACATCAGGGCCACTGTGATTCAGAAACTGTCAGCAGTTCCACAGTCTCCTAGTTTATATTTTACTGAGAAGTATGGCTCAGCCTGTTGCAGCAACCACCATTATTTGTGCTATAGTATCTTACTTATTTGGGGATTCAAAAGTTATCAACTTAAATCAACATATTTTCCATATAGCTTCTGAGGATCAGAAACTATGGAAACATATTAGGTTGATGATTTGTTTTGTGTTTTTTAATTATTGATAAAGATTTTACAAGAAAGTAGATGTTTATAATAAGGGAAGTCAGTTACGAGAATAAGAACACAAGGAGATGAGATTAAGATAGAACACATGAAAAGACACTTATCGTTATCTATTTTCTAGATCTAGGTGAGTAATATTCCATGAGACATCAAAAGATTGCATGGCCGCCCACCTACGAGATGGTCAGACTTCTTCGTCAAGACCCTGAATGATCGGTTTGAGGCTCTTCATGTTCCTATAACGAATATGTCAAACATACTATATGGACGTAAGATCCCCAAAGGCTCATTTCATTACAGCATCTGACTTGAGAATCATTTTTTATATAAAAAAAGTTCAGACAATGATAAAGATCCTTGGGAAATGTTTTATATCTTAAAATTCTTAAAATTCTAAAAGTATAGGTCCCTTTAATTTGTGGTCTTACAAACTAGTGAAATTTATTTTCTGTCTCTAACATACCCAAAATGAAAGGAAAACAACTTCTACATGCATTTTCATTCCTTTCCTAAAAGTATATAAATTAATATCATATAAGAGTTATGGATCCTAGAAATTCTGATATATACGATTTTTATTCAAAATTCTGATGCTTAAGAATTTAGAGTTGATTGAATGGTTTAAGTATGTTGGCCCCCTGTTTAGGCCTGTCTTCTTAGCATCTCTTTTCCTCATCTCTGTTATACTGCTTCTCCTGTCCCTTGATGGCTGGTCCTGATCCTGATGCTCTGGTGTGTCGCCTTGCCATACTCCTGCTTCCAGTGTCCAGTGGGTTGGTCTTGTCCCTATGCCTGCATCGTTTCCCATGTTTACTTTCCTGGCTTGAAATCTGCAGCTGAAATCCTCTCCCCTTCCTATGACCTGCCACACAGTTACCAGTTGCTGGACCTTTCTAGGGCTACTTTTCCTTGTAATATGGGCTTACCCTTCTCTGGGTGGTGTCACCATTTCTGTATCTGAAAGGAGCTAATTCTTAGTTTCTTATAGGGATGTGGCTTCCATCCCCTTGTGCTGCTCCAGAATTAGTCAATTTCTATAGTCTCAGTGTAGCACTGTAGCACTGTCCTCCCATTTTTCATTAATTTGCTTGAGCGTGCACCAGTAATGTCTCCATTATGAGACTTGTTACTGTTTTGGGCATATCGAATACACCTCGGGTAGCTTGCAAGGCTCTGCCGTGTGAGTGGGATACTCTCAATAGCTTACTGGCCTCTCTGAGAGGGGCAGAGGAATCGAACCCGGTTTGGTCCCATGCAAGACAAATGCTCTACACGCTGTGCTATGGCTCCAGCTTCCTAAAAAACATTACCAGTCCCCCTACTCATTGCCATCTATGCATCTCAGCAGCACCCCCTAGAGATTTCACCCTCGTATCTTTAAGGGGCTAAAGGATAAAAGTCTACATTCTGTATCTGTGTCCTGCTGGAAAAGAGTATGTATCTGCATATGTAAAAGAGAGAAATCTCAGTATACTCAGTACTTATGGGACCCAAGCAATGTTTTACTGGGTTTTGGAGAGCATTTGTCTTCTGGTCTTGTGCTTTTGTTGAATCTTTTCCTTGACCCTGAAAGGTAGTGTGTGCTATAGATGAGTGGTCTTGTCAATATACTTTTTACTGAAAGAAGTGTGTGTGTGGGGGGGGGGGGCAAAGACAGAGCTTATACTTAAGGTATTCTCATTTTTTTGCCTAAAGGCAGTTCGTGGAGAACATAATTAGCATTTTAATTCTTTAATGCAAGACGATATACCAAATATGAATCAAGTTTAATCTTGAACTAGTAGTGTAGTGTAATTCACTACAGCCAAGTATTTTACACTTGATAGTATCATTGTGAGAACATTTATCAAGGTAGAGACAGTGTCACTGAGTAAACTATAGTGAGAGCTGAAAAAATTTATGCAGAGAGTTTCCTCTGAAACATCAGTTGAGTATAAATACCTGTATATGTGTGAGAAACCTCCTCGGGGTGGGAGAGGGCTGCTATCCAGAGGAGGAAGAACCTGAGAGTTCCTCCAGGCCAGGAGACACCACCTTTCCACTTGACAGATGGAAATAAAATTCATGAGACTTGGGAGAGCACTCAAGAGAATATTGTCTGAGTACAACAGAAAACTTGGCCTTGCTTAAGACCAATTAAATAAAATTTTAAAGCAAGCATCAAGGGATAAAACTAATTATAGGAAAATAACTATTATAGAATCATGTCAGAAATATGTAAAAAAATCAATATCAAGCACATATCAAGATATAATATACCTTATATGATACTTAATAAAAATAAGATGGAGTATTAAAGTATTGCATGTTTATGAATGAAATAAAACATTCAATGTTTCTGCACTGAATAATAGATCTTCAAAATGCATGAGAAAGAAACATACACAAGAAAAGGAGCAACTGGTTCATGAATATTTGTGGACATATTTTAGTATGTTGTAGTGTAAATAAATAAAAAGTAAGTAAAGATATAGAAGATTTTCACTTCATTATAAACTATAAAATGTATATGTCATTCACAAGTATTTTTTCAAAAAACATTAGCACAGATTCTTTTAGGATTCATGGGGTGTTTATTTTATGGCATCTTCTCTAACAAAGTTCTCTATTTTATTTCATATTTTTGAAACAAAAATATTTTATTTTTTATAAATATTTTTTTGGGAACATACCCGGCTGTACCCAATCTTACTCCTGGCCCTGACTTCAGGGATCACTGCTGATGGGCTTGGGGAACCATATGGAATGCCAGAGATCAGCCTGAGGCTGAATGCATGCAAGGCAAGCACCTTACTGACTGCTCTATCTTGCTGGTCCTTGGAATTCTTTATATTACCCCCATTTTCATTAATCTATTGAGATTTAGAATACTGTCAGAGATAGTTTTCTGCATTTATCATTCCCAAAGCACACTCAAAGCGGAGTGCCAGCTTCCCTCCCAGTGGTCCATGACTCACCTGCACTCCCCAGAAGGTCATCTGACCTGGAGGTTCGTACACTCTCCAGTATTGTAATCTTTGCCTCTTGCTGTTCCCTCACTATGTTTCATCCAAGACATATTTTCTGTCCCTCCCTTTCTGAGTTACTTCACTTCACGTTGGACCCTCTTGTCCTATCCATAAGGCTGAAAATTTTATGCCTCCATGTTTTCTTCCACATGGCAGAGTCTGGCAAGCTCCCGTGGCGTATTCAATATGCCAAAACCCAGTAACAATGATGGGTTTCATTCCCCTGACCCTGAAAGAGCCTCCAATGTGGCACTTGCTAAAATCTCAGGGCTAGGACGAATGGAGATGTTACTGGTGCCTGCTCAAGGAAATCGATGAACAATGGGATGACAGTGATACAGTGATACATGTTTTCATATGACTTAGCAATACTTCTGTAGTGTATGTATTCCATAATTGATGAATTTTTGTTTGTTTTCTTTCCCTTGAGTGTTATATTCAGCATTGTTCACGGCTTGCCTGACTCTGCACTCAGGGATCACTCGAAAGGTTGCAGAACGGCAGGTGGTGCTGGGAAAGAACGGACTCAGGGTGTTCAGGGCAAGTGGCTCACGCGCACTGGCATGTCCCTCCATGGCTCCACAATGTCATTGTCCACTCATTTACTGCTGAGCACTTGTACTATTTCCAGATTTTAGCATTTGACCTAGTGTTGTAATGTTCATAGACACAATTTTTTAATTTTATTTTTTAATGAGTCACTGTGAGGTAAAGTTACAGATTTGCAAACTTTGGTACTTACATTTCAGTCATACAATGTTCAAGTTCCCATCTTTCAACCAGTGCCCTTTCACCACCAATGATCCCAGTATCCCTCCCACCACCCCCATCCCATCCCTCCACTCCAACCTGCCTTTGTGGCAGGGGATTTCCTTTTGCTCTCTCTTCTTTTGGGAGTTGTGGTTTGCAATATAGGTATTGAGAGGCCATCATTCGAGCTATTGTCTACTCTCAGCATGCATCTTCCATCTGGAGTGGGCCCTCCAAGCACCCTTTACTTGATGGTCCCTTCTTTATCTGAGTTGCCTTTTCCCCAAGCATGTGAGATGTGAGGCCTGCTTCCAAGCCGTGTAGTAATCCTCCTGGTACACATCTCTACTATTCTTGGGTGTAAGTCTCACTTTTCTGTTACTTTATATTCCAAAAGTGAGTGCAATCTTTCTAAGTCTGTCCCTCTCTTTCTGACTCATTTCACTTAACATGATACTTTCCATGTTGATCCACTTATATGCAAATTTCAAGGCTCATCCTTTCTAACAGCTGCATAGGACTCCATTGTGCAGATATACCAAAGTGTCTTTAACCAGTCATCTGTTTTCGGAAAAGCAGTTTTTTCCCAGATTCTGGCTATTGTAAACAGTACTGCAATGAACATACAAGTGCAGAGGTCATTTCTACTATACTTTTTTACATCTCCTAGATATATTCCCAGAAGTAGTATTGCTGGGTAAAATGGGAGCTCAATTTCTAATGAGATGAAATCTCATTGTTTTGATCTGCATCTCCCTAATGATTAGTAATAAAGAGCATTTTTATGTGTCTTTTGGCTATTCATCTTTCTTCTTTGAGAAAGTTTCCTTTAATTTCATGGCCCTGTTTTCTGATGGCATTGGATGTTTTCTTCTCAAAGAGTTCAACCAGTGCCTTGTATATCCTTGATATTGGCCCCTTATCAAATGGGTATTGGGTGAATATCTTTTAGATTCTGTATATTGTCTTTGCATTCTGGGCATGGTATCTTTTGAGGTGCAGACGCTTCTTAGTATAAGATAGCCTAATTTGTTTATCTCTCTTTCCATTTGCTTGGTCTGTGGCATGTCATCTTTGAAGATCCCTTTTAGTTTCAATGTCATGGAGGGTTTTTCCGACCTTGTCTTCAATGTACCTTATGGATTTTGGTCTGATGTTGAGGTCTTTTATCCATTTTGATCTGACTTTTGTGCATGGTGTTAGGTAGAGGTCTGAGGCCATTTTTTTTTGCATGTAGCTGTTCAGTTTTGCCAGCACCATTTATTAAAGAGGCTTTCCTTTCTCCACTTCACATTTCTTGCCCCCTTATCAAAGATTAGATGGTCATATATTTGAGGGTGTATGTAAGGATACTCCACCCTGTTCCATTGGTTTGCAGCTCTGTCTTTTTCCAGTACCATGCTGTTTTAGTTATTACCACTTTGTAGTAGAGTTTGAGGTTGGAGAAGGTGATGCCACCCATCTTCTTTTTCTCAAAAATTGCTTTAGCTATTCATGGGGGATTGTTGTTACACATGAATTTCAGGAGTGTTTGATCCATTTCTTTGAATAATGTCATGGGTATCCTTATAGAGATCGTATTGAATGTGTATAATGCTTTGTGCATTATACTGCCATTTTGACAATGTTTATTCTCCCAATCCGTGAGTAGGGGATATATTTCCATTTCCTCATGTTCTCTTTTATTTCGTGAAGTAGCATTTTGTAGTTTTCTTTGTAGCAGTCCTTTACCTCCTTAGTTAAGCTGATTCTGAGGTACTTGATTTTCTGAGGCACAATTGTGAACAGGATTGCTTTTTTTTTGCTAGTAATAAGATAATTAAATGTATTTATTTATTTATTGGTAAAACACCAGGAGGTACAGTTATAGACTTACAAATTTTTGTGCTTGGGTTTCAGTTATACAATGATCAAGTACTCATCCCTCCAGCAGTGCCCATCCTCCACCACCACGGGTCCCAGCATCGCTCCCACCCCCCATCCCCCCCGTCCCACTCTGCCTCTGTTGTCAGGGCATTCCCTTTTGTTCTCTCTCTCTCTCCTTTTGGGTCCTGTGGCTTGCTTTCATGTCGCTTTCCTTTCTCATCATTTGCATATAGGAAAGCCATGGACTTTTGAGTATTGACTTTATAACCTGTTACTTTACTATACAAGTCTATAGTTTCTAGGACTTTCTTGGTAAAGGCTTCAGGGTTCTCTAAATATAATATCATATCATCTGTGTATAGTGAGAGCTTGATTTCATCATTTTCTACATGGATTCCCTTAATATCTTTTTCTTGTCTAACCACTATTATAAGTACTTCCAGTACTATACAGAACAGAGGTGGTGAGAGTGGGAATTCTTGTCTAATCCTTGCTCTTAGAGCAAAGGCTCTTAGTTTTCCCCATTGAGAATGACACCTGCCATATGCTTGTGGTAGACGGCTCTGACTATATTGAGGAAAGTTCCTTCAAAACCCATTTTGGTGAGAGTTTTTCTCATAAACAGGTGCTGGATCTTGTCAAATGTTTTCTCTGCATCTATTGATATAATCATATGGTTTTTATCATTTCTTTTCTTAATATGGTGGATTATGTTGATTGATTTTCGAATGTTAAACCATCTTTGCATCCCCTAGATGAATCCAACTTGGTCATGGTGTATGGTCTTTTTGATGTGTTTTTGGATTATATTTGCTAATATTTTGTTAAGGATGTTTGCAACTATGTTCATCAGGGGTATTGACCTGCAGTTTTCTTTGTTAGTGGTGTCTTTATTTGCTTTTGGTATTAAGGAGATACACGCCTCATAGAAACTGTTTGGGAGAGTTTCTGTTTCTCCAATTTCCTGGAAATCTTGAGAAGAACTGGAAATAGGTCCTTTTTAAATGTTTGGAAGAATTTGCTAGTGAATCCATATGGATATGGGTTTTTGTTTCTGAGAAGACTTTTTATTACAGCCTCAATTTCCTTGATAGTGATAGTTCTATTTAAATATTCCAAGTCGTCTTGGTTCAGTCTTGGGAGATTATAGGAGTCCAGGAATTTATCCATTTCTTCTAAGTTCTCTCGTTTTGTGACATACAGACTTTTGAAGTAATTCTAATGATATTTTTAATATCTTTGGTTTCTGGTGTGATGTCCCCCTTTTCATTTCTGATTCGGTTTGTTTTTGCTCTCTCTCTTTCATTGTGAGTCTTCCTAGTGGTTTATCAATCTTGTTTTTCTCAAAGAACCAGATCTTGGTTTAATTGATCTTTTAGATCAATTGATCTTTTGAGTTTCCATGTCATTAATTCCTGCTCTAACTTTGTTATATTTTTCCTTCTGGTTTGGGTTCCTTTTTTTGGTCCTTTTCTAAGATCTTGAGCTGTGAAGTCAAGGCATCTATGTGAGTCCTTTCTTCCTTCCTGAGAAATGCTTGCAGTGCTATACATTTTCCCCTTAATACGGCATTAGCTGTGTCCCATATGTTCTGATAACTTGTGACTTCATTCTCATTTGTTTCCAGGTATCTTTTGATTTCTTCCCTGATTTCCTTCCTGATCAATTCGTTTTTCAACATTGAGTCATTTAGTTTCCAGGTGTTTGATTTGGTTCTCCGCATCTGTGTGTGATTAATTTCTATCTTCAGTGTATCATGGTCTGAAGATGGTTGATACCATTTCTATCTTCCTGATTCTCTTGAGGTATATTTTTGTTGACCAGCACGTGGTCTATTTTGGAAAATATTCCGTGTGCACTGGAAAAAAATGTATATACATTTTTGGGGGGATTAAAGCCCTGTATAGATATGTTACCCTTCTCTCTTCTATTTTTTTCCTTCAGAGCCAGTGTTTTCTTGCTGAGTTTTATTCTTGTTGTTCTATCTAGAGGCGATAAGGCAGTGTTGAACTTTGCAATTACTATTGTGCTGCTAGCAATGTCCTCCTTAAAATCTGTTAGCAGTTGTTTTAAGGGTTTAGCTGGGCCCTCCTTTGGTGCATATATACTTAGGAGTGCGATTTCTTCCTGCTGTATGTATCTCTTGATTAATAAAAAAATGGTCTTCGCTGTCCCTCCTAATCTTTTTCAACCTGAAGTCTATGTTGTTGGATATGAGTATGGCCTCCCCGGCTCTTTTGAGGGAGTTCTTAGCTTGCAGGATTGTTTTCAATCGTTTGACTTTGAGTCTGTGCTTGGTCTGACTGTTCAGATGTGTTTCTTGTAGGCAGCAGAATGTTGGGTTCAGTTTCTGAATCCAATTTGCCACTCTGTGTCTCTTAATTGACAGAAATTATTGTCACAGGATTTTGTTCCATCTTTCTGTAGGGTTTTGTTGCACTTGTAGGGGTTTTTCTTATTTTGCAGTTGCCCCTTTGTCTTTCTTTTAAGTTTGTTTTTGAGTCTATGAAGTTTCTGAACTTTTGTTTATCCATGGAATACTGTATCATTCCTTCAAGTTTGAGTGAGAGTTTAGCTGGATAAAGTATTCATTGAGTTTTTTCACTATATCCCAGCATTGTCTTCAGGCTGGAGGGTTTCCTCTGATAGTCTGCTGTGAATCTAAGAGGTGCTCCTTTGTATGTGATTTCCTTCTTTGACCTTTCTGCTTGCATTATTTTGCAGTACTGTTTCTCTATTTGTGGCATCCATCATTCTGACTATGATGTGTCTTGGTGTCTTTTTGTTAAGGTCTCTTTTAGCTGGCACCCTTCAGACTCCTCATATCTGAATGCCTTTGTTCTCCAAATCTGGGAACTTCTCAGCAATGATGTCTTTAACTGTGGCTTTTTCATTGGGGTTGTTTCCCTGTCCTTTTTGTACTCCAATAATTCTAATGTTGTTCCTCTTGCGATCATCCCCTAGGATTCTGATTTGCCCTAGAGCTATTTTGAGGTCTTTTGCCATTTCCCCCCCCCCCCCCCCCCCCCCCCGTAAGCTTTCTGTAACTCCTCTTCAAGCTCACTGATTCTTTCTTTGGCTGTAGTCATCCTACCGTTGAGGACACCCATTGACTTTTATTTCATCTACCGAAACCTTTATTTGTGACACTTCTGTTTGTAGCTTTCTAATTTCTGCTCTCATTTCTTCCTGTATTTTATTGCTTGTCCGTCCATTGTTTCTTTCATGTCCTCTTTTAGTTTACTGGATGCCTGTTCCATAACAAAGAAACTTGAGTTCATTTAAAATCTTCAACATTTAATGTTTAAATTATTTATCGAAGAGATTTTATTTGTGGGTACCCCCTGTTGGGGTCTCTGGAATCTTTTCTTCATCGTCTTCTCGTGGTGGGGATTTTCGCTGTTTTTTTCATATTTTTGTGGAACTGTGGATTCTGGCTGAGCTCAGTATATGGTAGTCACCTTTTTCCCCTTCTAGAATACCTCCTTCCTTTCAGGTGATCCTCCGTGATTTATGTGAGGCCTCTAATGAAGCTTAGGATGATGTGATCTTTTATATTGGGCTTCTTGTGTTTACTGATAGTTTTAGTGGAATTGGAATAGGCTAGGGGACTATTATCCTGTTGGGGGGCTATTATCCTGTTGTGACTGCGATGGCCAGGATGCTCTCCACAGAATTAGATGATGGAAATTGAGATGTAAATCCAGAGTGTTGGGGTGGGAGAGGTAATATCTGTGGCTGCATTAGTGGTCCTTGGCCCCACAGGAGGCCATGCCCCTGTCATGGAGGCCACGCCCCCTGCGGGTCCTGAGTTGCTCATGGGTTCGTGTGGGGAGGGCAGACTGGGGGCTCACACATCTAGGGAGGAGAGCAGAGGGAGTAGGAGGCCTGGGCATGGGGGTGAGCGGCACTGGAAACCGTCCCTGGAAGTTGGGTCGTGCAGGTCCTGGTGGTGGAGCTGGGTTGCTGGGCAGATTGGGGGCTCACACTGAGGCAAAATGTTTTAAAAGATGTCTTGGAATAGATGTAGTTGCAGAGAAGCCGAATTGCTGGTTTTATAGAAGCTTGATTCTGTGTTTCTGTTTCTGGGATTTTTTGTTTATTTTTTTTGTTTTGCTCTTGGGGAAGTTTTCCAAAAGTTTGACCCAATTAATATTCCCATCAACAGTGGATGAGAATCTCTTTTCCTCCACACACACACCAGCACTGACTATTTTTTGTTCTTTTACGTGTGTGTCAATCTCACTGATGTGAATGATGTGTTCTGGTTGTTTGAATTCGCAGGATGTACACCTTTTAAACAATATATGAAGACTTAATAACATAAAAGGTATTCTGGTTCATAAAACACATATAAGAATATATTTTATGCCTATGATGAATTTTGTTTGCTCTAGCTTTATTGTGATATGATTTGCCTTTGTTATTAAATTTTTAGGGATAAACCATAACGGTTTGATACAATTACATATTATGAAAGGATTACAATAATATAAGCGATTACCTACTTCACACCCTTGATATCTTTTGTGTGTTTTGTGTGTGGGATGAGAAGAAAAAATATATTCTCAGAACACTTCAAGATATATAATATTAAAATTCTGTGTATTTTAGTTTATTTCTTTGTCTAAGAAAATACAATTCTAATTAAGACATGAAGCATTTTCATTCTACAAAAATATTTGGGGCAATTTTACCACATGAGCATACATTAATCTTTTTTTGCTTTTGTTAGTAATTCCAGCTCTAGAACAATATATGACTTAAATTATATAGTTGCAATATTTTGAGTCACTTCCTCAACATAATGCTTTTTTAAAAGTGTGTTAGTTCATCCCATTATATTAAAGTGTGTTAGTTCATCCCATTATATTAACCCAGACATTTATTTACTTGTCTTCTTACTTGTCCAAAAAAAAGTCAGACAGCATTTTCCAAAATAATATCTGTCAAAGTTTCTGGCCATAGACACTTCAGCACATTCATTTGTAGGTATTCACAGAGGGAAGTATTTCCATTCTCATCTACCTACTTTACAGAATAGTCAGATTAATCTTTTCCTTATAGTTATTCTGCTTGGGAGAGATGAAAGACTTTTTAACAAAATTCTTAGAACCACCGTCCCAACCAGGGCTCTGGCAGCCGAAGACCTCCAGAACCAGCCACCACCATGCTGAGACCACTCTCCACATGCATGAAGGCACCGGCAGAGGAACAAAGGCATGCGGGTCCTGGGGCTGAGATCTCCAAGCCTGCTCGGATCGGGGCTGAGCATCCTCTACCCAGATCCTCTGAATTCCAGTAGGCAGGGGTCACACCCACCAACTGGCCCCCTGGCACCGTGTAATCCCATCAATAGCCAAGACTCAGAGACTATAAAACCCAGCTCCTGGAAGCATGCGGCCACATTCACGGCTGCTCGACATCTTATTATCTCAGTTCTACTTTTGACAAACTGGCAGGCTACAAAATGTAACCTGCCCACACAGCAGAGTCTGGCAAACTCCCCGTGGCGTACCCAATATGCCAAATACCAGTAACAATGATGGGTCTCATTCTCCTAACTCTGAAAGAGCCTTGAATATGGCACTTTTAAAAAAAAAATCTCAGGGCTAGGACGAAGGAGACATTACTGGGGCCTGCTTGAGGCAATCGATGAACAACAGGGTGGTCGTGATCGTGATCTAAGAACTACCACAAAATTAGAAAATAAGAAAATACTGACACCTTTTAGATAATTGTAGTCAGACAAATAATGTCCATCATTATACTGTTCTATCAGAAAATATTAGTGTTTAGAAGAAACCATTATGACAATAGTGTTGGAAACAATCACTCTGGACAAAAACTGAAGGAACTAACTGCTGAAAAGAGGTAAAGTGATATTTATGATAACATTTCAGTAATAGCATTGCAACCACAGTGCCTAAAAGGAAAACAGAGAAGAGAGAGAAACAGAGAAAGAGGAAAACTATCTGCCATAGAGGCAGGTTGTGGTGGGTATTGTAACATTGTATGACTGAAACCCAACCATGAACAGCTTTACAACTGTATATATTATAGTGCTACAATTTGAAAAAATGAAACTTTCTTTGTTGATCTGATGGGATTTCTTCCTTATACTATATTTTGGCCTTTGCATTTTCTTTTTAATTAAAGAATGCTGCTTAGTTTGATGTAGTGCCATTTGTTTATGTTTGCCTCCACTTGCATGGTCAGTGCTGTTTCATCCTTAAAGATGCTTTTAGCTTCAATGTCATGGAGAGTTCTGCCTACATTTTCCTCGATGTACCTTATGGATTCATGTCTGATATTGAAGACTTTAATCCACTTTGATCTGACTTTTGTGCCGGCATTAGACAGAGGTCAGAGTTCATTTTTTTGCAGGTAGCTATCTAGTTTTCCCAGCACCACTTGTTGAAGAGGCTTGTCTTGTTCCACTTCACATTTCTTGCTCCTTTGTCAAAAATTAAGTGGTCATATATTTGGGAGTCTTGTGACAGAATATTCAACTCTGTTCCATTGGTCTGCAGGTCTGTTTCTAGCCCAGTACCACGCTGTTTTAATTACTACTGCTTTGTAGTAGAAATTAAAGTTAGGGAGGGTGATGCCATCCATCCTTTTCCCCAAGGATTGCTTTAGCTATTCATGGGGGTTTATTGTTCTATATGAATTTCAGGAGTGCTTTGTCTATTTCTTTGAAAAATATTATGGGTATCCTGATAGGGACCATATTAAATCTGTATAGTGCTTTGGGCAGTCTTGCCATTCTGATAATGCTAATCCTCCCTATACATGAGCAGGAGATGTGTCTCCATTTCCTAGTGTCCTCTTTTATTTCTTGAAGCAGTGTTTTATAATTTTCCTTGTATAGGTCCTTCACCTCTTTGGTTGAGATGGTTCTGCATTTCAAAAAAAAGTGACAAAAATTCAGAAAGAGTCCACAGAATGGGAAAGAATATTTACCCAATACCCATGTGATAAGAGATTAATATCCAGGATATACAAGACACTAATAGAATTGTACAAGCAAAAAACCTCCACCCCATCAAAAATGGGGAGAAGAAGTGAACAGAAGTTTCCTCAGAAAAGAAATACAAGTGGTCTAAAGGCACATGAAAAAACTCTCCACATCACTAGCCATCAGGGAGACGCAAATGAAAACAACAATAGATATCATCTCACACCACAGAGACTGGCACACATTCAAAAGAACAAAAGCAACCAGTGCTGGCGTGAATGTGGGGGAAAAGGGACACTCTTCCATTGTTGGTGGGGATGCCCACTAGTACAGCCTTTCTGGAAAACAATACGAACAGTCCTTCAGAAACTAGAAATTGAGCTTACATATGACCCCACAATACCCCTTCTGGGAATATATCCTGAGGATGCAAAAAGCACAGTAGACACGACATCTGTAACTATATGTTCATTGCAGCACTGTTCACAATAGCCAAAATCTGGAAACAACCCAATTGCTCTAGAACAGATGACTGGTTAAAGAACCTTTGGAACATCTACACAATGGAATACCATACAGCTGTTAGGAGAGATGAAGTCATGAAATTTGCTTATAAATGGATAGACATGGAGAGTATCATGGTAAATGAAATTACTCAGAAAGAGAGGGACAGACATAGAAAGACTGCAACTCATTTGTAGAGTGTAGAATATATATGTATATATATGTATATTTTTATATTCTGCAAGTGATTTGTGGTCATTCCATATCTGTCCTCTCCCTCTGACACATTTCACTCAGCAATGGAGTTTTACAAAGCAATTGAGAGTTTTAGACAGATAATGCTCTAGTACTAATCCCACCACCGTGGCCTCAGCTTTCCACCATTGTTTCCAAGTTCCCTCCTACCCTCCAAATTTGCCAAATTTTCATTTTGTATTGAATCAAATAATTCTTCTCAGTAATATTTTTCACAAAAGTGTACATCTTCTTGGTGGGCCCACTGTTTTTAGCAGACTGGAAAGAAGGACTCAACATTATTTTGAAAGGGAGCCATACTATGCATGACTTGTCTGTTATTAAACCTTTTGTATATAAAACTATAGATTTATATCTGTGAGTCATGTGTTCAGATATACTAAGACATCTGTTTATGGTACATTATCATAACATTTGTTCCTTTCCATTTCTGCAAAATATTCTATTAATGGGAATCATTAAAAATCATACATAGTAAATGTTAGTATCTTGGCAGCAGCCCACATGGACTGTCAAGTCCAGGGACGTGGACAATGGAGTGATCTGTGGTGACCTTTATATTGGGGCATATGGTGAGATGAAATAAATCTACTGGGTGTCATAAGAAGAAGGGGTGCTAGATAGGCACCATTGAAGGATCCTGGAAGTATATTCATAGTTCTCTTATTTTTCCTTCTTCCTCAACTAATTGTATTACTGAACTTCTTGTTACTTTTGCAGAATATGCTTGAATTTTATTTTTATTATGCTTTTCTTTTAAGTTCTTGAAATAAACCTGCAATACTGTGGATATACTGGTTACTGTTGGATGAATTCCTTCTAAAAATTAGGGCTAGGTTATGAATTTTTTTTCTGGAACAAAAATTTCATCTTTGTCAATTGTTTCTCAGTGAATATAATCAATTACCATTGCATATACCTTAGATACCTTTTTAAAAGAAATATTTGTGTCTGTCATCTTATAATCTAGAAGTGTTTCTATGGTCAATTTCAGTGTCAACTTAAAAATATATTTTAGCTGCATTCAAAATAATATTTTATTAGTAGTATTATTTTGGTTTGGGGGTCACAATCAGTTTCTCAGGGTTCTTTATTCAGAAATAAAGAATAAAGTGATAAAGGGATAAAGAAAATTCCTGATGGGCTGTGGGGCCATATGGTGTGCTGGGATTGAGAACAGTTCTGTAGGTTACTTTCTGTATTATCTCTCTTTCTCTAGTAAAGTTGCTTCAGTTGTGTCTGGAATTTTACTCATAGAAAGTTTACCTTTACACTTAAATTAAAGTGGACTTCATTTAAAGAATAAATAAAATTAAATTCAAAAGTGATGTTGAAATGTAATATTAATGTTACTTTTGTAACTTATACATGTCCTACTTTATTTGTGATATTGTATTCATCTGATCTTTATTTTGGTACTAGTAGAATATTCTTTCAATTTATACTAATTATACATTATTTTATGCTTTGTGTATATATACATATGAATAAATTTGCTCTATACTCACTAAAAATGTTTTCAGCGTGTTGTTTATATTTTAATTCTTTGGGCCACACCCAGGTGTGACTTACTCCTCACTCTGTGCAAAGAACTCACTCTTGCTAGTATTGTGTACCAGAGATCAAACTAAGTGAACTATACTGAATGCAAGCAACTTAAGTTTTGTACTCTATCTTTGGCCCTTGAGTTTATTTTTCATCCCAAATTACCGCTATAAACTTATTTCTAATATTTAAAAGTTTTCGAGTCATTTTTCTTCCTTTACCATGTAAGTCCAACAACTACCTTCTTGCGATATTGAAACAGAGCAATACTCTGACTTTATCATTTCATGGAAACAGAAACAATATGAATCTCAGTGTGGTTTTCTTGTTAGTGTTTGAGTGTCTTTATTTGGTATCTTCATATAAATATTAGTAGTCGAGTTTCTGTGTAGCAAGGGTTTTCAAAACACCAAATTCAAGGCTAGCATGCTATGCTCAGATAAAATTTGGAGTGATGAACATGAGTTTTTTCAGGGTGAGAATTATTGATCAAAAGGAATGGAAAATATGGGTACATCAGCTAAAGTGTTTTTTTCTCACTTTTGAATAAATGATTAAATTACTTTGTTTCTTTAGTATGTAGCAAGCAAAATTGGCATGGTCAAGTTGTTAACAGAAAAATACTGACTGTGGTATTTCCTATACAGGTTTGTTTCAGTAGTGTCAGAAAAACATAAAGTCTATTTGCATTAAAACATCAGGGGCTGTAGTAATAGCACAGCGGGTAGGGCGTTTGCCTTGCATGTACTGCAGATTCCCAGCATCCGATATGGTTCCCTGAGCATTGCCAGGGGTAATTCCTGAGTGCAGAACCAGGAGTAATCCCTGTGCATCGCCGGGTGTGACCCAAAAAGCAAAATAATAAATAAATAAAACTTCGAATATTTTCTGTATGTTATTCAGTATCTTAAAAGCATGCACCAAATTATTTTAAAAATTGATTTCAAGAATAAAACTTTTGTTTTTTATTTTTATTTATTTATTTATTTTGCTCGTATGGAATTTTTTTTCGTTTTTTATTAGTGAAACACCATGAGGTACAGTTATAAGCTTACAAATTTTGTGCTTGGGTTTCAGTTATACAATGATCAAGTGCCCATCCCTCCACCAGTGCCCGTCATACATCTCCACGGGTCCCAGCATCCCCCCCACCCCCCATCCCCCCCGTCCCATCCTGCTTCTGTGGCAGGGTATTCCCCCTTGTTCTCTCTCTCTTCTTTTGGGTACTGTGTTTTGCAAGAGAGGCATTGAGTGGCAATCATGTTTGGTCTATAGACTACTTTTAGCATGCTTCTCCCACCCTGGGAGGGTCCTCACAACCCCCTTCATTTGGTGCTCTCTTCTCTATCTGAGCTTCCTTTTCACCTAGAACGTGTGGCTGGCCTTCCATTCATGGAGCAAAATTCCTGATACTAATCTCAGCCATTCCTGGGAGTTAGTCTCCCTTCTTGTTGCTTTATGTTCCCCAGATGAATGCAATCTTTCTGTGTCTATCCTGCTCTTTCTGACTCATTTCGCTTAACATGATACTTTCCATGTAGTACCACTTGTATGTAAATTTCATGACTTCATCTTTTCTAACAGCCACATAGTACTCCATTGTGTAAATGTACCAAAGTTTCTTTAACTAGTCATCTGTTCTTGGGCACTCAGGTTTTTTCCAGATTCTGGCTATTGTAAAGAGTGCTGCAATGAACAAACAATTGCAGATGTCACTTCGACTATACCTTTTTGCCTCTCTGGGATATATTCCCAGGAGTGCTATAGCTGGGTCAAATGGCAGATCAAATACTAATTTTTTGAGAGTCGTCCATACTGTTTTCCAAAAGGGTTGGACCAGCCAGCATTCCCACCAGCAGTGAAGGAGGGTCCCTTTCTCGCCACATCTGCGCCAGCATTGGTTGCTTTTGTTCTTGTGGATGTGGGCCAGTCTCTGTGGTGTGAAATGATATCTCATTGTGGTTTTAATCTGCATCTCTCTGATGATTAGTGATGTAGAGCATTTTCTCATGTGCCTTTTTGCCATTCGAATTTCTTCTTTGCAAAAGTTTCTGTTCATTTCCTCACCCCATTTTTTGATGGGGTTGGGTGATTTCTTCTTGTGGAGTTTAACCAGTACCTTGTATATCCTTGATATCAACCCCTTGTCGGATGTGTACTTGGTGAATATCCTTTCCCATTCTGTAGGCTGTCTTTGTATTTTGGTCACTGTTTCTTTTGAGGTGCAGAAGCTTCTTAGTTTAAGGTAGTCCCATTTGTCTATCTTTGTTTTTACTTGCTCGGCCAGTGGCATGACATCTTTGAAGATACCATTAGCTTCAATATCATGGAGAGTTTTGCCGACTTTGTCTTCAATAAACGTTATGGATTCGGGTCTGATGTGGAGGTCATAAATCCATTCTGATCTTACTTTTGTGCATGGTGTTAGGCAGAGATCTGAGCCCACTTTTTTGCATGTAGCCGTCCAATTTTGCCAGCACAGTTTATTAAAGAGCCTTTCCCTGCTCCATTTCACTTTTCTTGCCCCCTTATTATGATTAGATGATTATATGTTTGGGAGGAAATGTCAGTATATTCAATTCTGTTCCATTGGTCTGCAGCTCTGCTTTTGTTCCAGTACCATGCTGTTTTAATTATTACTGTCTTATAGTAGCGTTTGAAGTTAGGGAGGTTGATTCCTCCCATTTTCTTTTTCCCAAGAATTGCTTT
Source organism: Sorex fumeus (assembly GCF_029834395.1). Classification (NCBI taxonomy): domain Eukaryota; kingdom Metazoa; phylum Chordata; class Mammalia; order Eulipotyphla; family Soricidae; genus Sorex; species Sorex fumeus. The sequence continues at coordinate 2,134,871 of NW_026606083.1, forward strand.
AGCTATTCGTGGGGGCTTATTGTTCCATATAAATTTCAGGAGTGTTTGCTCCATTTCTTTGAAGAATGTCATGGGTATCGTTATAAGGATTGCATTGAATTTGTACAGTGCTTTGGGAAGTATTGCCATTTTGACAATGTTGATTCTCCCCATCCATGAACAGGGGATATTTTTCCATTTCCTCGTGTCCTCTTTTATTTCCTGAAGTAGCGTTTTGTAGTTTTCTTTGTACAGGTCCTTTACTTCCTTAGTTAAGCTGATTCCTAGATACTTGATTTTCTGGGGCACAATTGTGAATGGGATTGTTTTCTTGATGTCACATTCTTCTCTTTCACTATTTGCGTATAGGAATGCCATGGATTTTTGGGTATTGATTTTATAGCCTGCCACTTTACTATACAAGCCTATTGTTTCTAGGAGTTTCTTTGTAGAGGTTTTAGGGTTCTCTAAGTATAGTATCATCTCATCTGTGAATAGTGAGAGCTTAATTTCTTCTTTCCCTATCTGGATGCCCTTAATATCTTTTTCTTGCCTAATCGCTATTGCAAGTACTTCCAGTACTATATTGAACAGTAGTGGAGAGAGTGGGCATCCTTGTCTCGTCCCTGACCTTAGGGGGAAGGCTCTCAGTTTTTCCCCATTGAGGATGATGTTTGCTGTAGGTTTGTGGTAGATGACTTTAACTATATTGAGGAAAGTCCCCTCTATCCCCATTTTGGCAAGGGTTTTCATCATGAATGGGTGCTGGATCTTGTCAAATGCTTTCTCTGCATCTATTGATATGATCATATGATTTTTACCTTTTCTTTTGTTGATATGATGGATTATGTTGATTGATTTCTGAATGTTGAACCATCCTTGCGTCCCTGGGATGAATTCCACTTGGTCATGATGTATGATCTTTTTGATGAGTTGTTGTATTCTATTGGCTAGTATTTTGCTGAGAATCTTCACATCCATGTTCATCAGGGATATTGGCCTGTAGTTTTCTTTTCTTGCGGTGTCTTTGTTTCCTTTTGGTATTAGAGAGATATGGGATTCATAGAAGCTGTTTGGGAGAGTTTCTGTTTTTTTCAATTTCCTGGAAAAGCTTGAGAAGAACTGGCAATAGGTCCTCTTTAAATGTTTGGAAAAATTCGCTAGTAAATCCGCCTGGGCCTGGGCTTTTGTTTTTGGGAAGACTTTTGATTACAGTTTCAATTTCGTTGATGTAAATAGGTCTATCCAGGTACTCTATATCTTGTTGATTCAGCTTTGGGAGATGGTAGGAATCCAGGAATTTATCCATTTCTTCCAGGTTCTCGTGTTTCGTGGCATAGAGACTTTCAAAGTAGTCTCTGATGATCTCTTGAATTTCTTTAGTTTCTGTTGTGATATCCCCATTCTTATTTCTGATTTGATTTATTAGGGTTCTCTCTCTCTGTTTCTTTGTGAGTGTTGCTAGTGGTTTATCTATCTTATTTATTTTCTCGAAGAACCAGCTCTTGGTTTCATTGATCTTTCGGATTGTTTCTTTGTTTTCCATGTCATTGATTTCTGCTCTAAGTTTTATGATCTCTTTCCTTTGATCCTTTTCTAAGGTCTTGAGCTGTGAGGTCAAATTGTTTATGTGCATCGTTTCTATCGACTTAAGATATGCTTGCAGATCTATAAATTTTCCCCTTAATACAGCTTTCACTGCATCCCATAAGTTCTGGTAGTTTGTGTCTTCATTCTCATTTGTTTCCAGGTATCTTTTGATTTCATCCTTGACTTCGTTCCTGACCCACTTGTTGTTCAGCATCGAGTTGTTTAATTTCCAGGTGTTTGATTTCGTTCTCCGTGTCTTTGTGTGATTCACTTCTATCCTCAGTGCATCATGGTCTGAAAGATGGCTGATACTATTTCTATCTTCTTGATTCTGTTGAGGTATGTTTTGTGTCCTAGCACATGGTCTATTTTGGAAAATGTTCCGTGCGTGCTGGAGAATGTGTATTCTTTCTTTTTGGGGTGTAAAGCCCTGTATAAGTCCATAAGCACTTTCTCTTCTATTACTTCTTTCAAAGCCAATAATTCCTTGCTGGGTTTTGATCTTGTTGATCTATCCGGAGGTGATAAGTCGATGTTGAAGTCTCCAAGTACTATTGTGTTGGTAGTGATGTCCTCCTTAAAATCTGTTAGCAGTTGTTTTAAATATTTAGCTGTTCCCTCATTAGGTGCATATACATTTAAGAGTGTGATTTCTTTCTGTTGTACGTATCCCTTGATGAAGTGAAAATAGCCTTCACTGTCCCGTCTCATCTTTTTCAAGGTGAAATTAATGTTGTCGGATACTAGTATGGCCACCCCAGCTTTTTTGAGGGAGTTGTGTGCTTGCAGGATTGTTTTCCATCCTTTGACTTTGAGTCTGTGTTTGCTCTGGCTGTTGAGGTGAGTTTCTTGTAGGCAGCAGAATGTTGGGTTCTGTCTCTGTATCCATTTTGCCACTCTGTCTCTTAACTGGTGAATTTAGACCGTTGACATTGAGAGAGAGAATGGTTATGGGGTTTTGTGTCATCTTTCTGTGCGGGTGTGTTGTGGTTGTAGGGTTTGTCTTGTTTTATAGTAGCCCCTTTAGTCCTTGCTTTAGGTTTGGTTTTGAGTCTATGAAGTTCCTGAGCTGCTGTTTATCTATAAAATAGTGTACTGTTCCTTCGATTTTGAGGGAGAGTTTAGCCGGATAGAGTATTCTTGGTGAAGCATTCATTTCCGTGAGTTTTTTGACTATATCTCGCCACTGCCTTCGTGCTTGTAGGGTTTCCTCTGATAGGTCTGCTGTGAATCTAAGGGGTGCTCCTTTGTATGTGATTTCCTTCTTTGCCCTTGCTGCTTGCAGTATTGTGTCTCTATCGGCAGCATCAATCGTTCTAACTATGATATGCCTTGGAGTGTTTTTGTTGGGGTCTCTTTTAGCTGGCACCCTTCGGGCTTCTTGAACCTGAATGGCTGCATTGTGCAGCTCTGGGAAGTTTTAAGCAATGATTTGTTTGATGGTGTTTTTTTCATTGGGATTGTTTACCTGAGGTTCAGGTAGTCCCATGATTCTAATATTGTTCCTCTTGGAATCATCTGCTAGGACTCTGATTCTCTGTAGAGCCATTTTGAGGTCCCTTGCCACTGTTTGTTGTTGCGTGTTGGCTTGGTGCAGCTGATCTTCCAGCTCACTGATTCTCTCTTCAGCTGTGGTCTTTCTATTTTTAAGAGAAGAATCTGAGTTTCTCATTTCATCTACGGAATCTTTTAATCGTGACATTTCTGCTCTCATTTCTTCTCTTAATTTGTCAATTTTTTCTGTGGTGTTACTAGCTGTCTGTCTGACTGTTTCATTGAGTTGATTGAACATCTTCATGACTTCGTATCTGAATTCTATGTCAGAGAGGTCTCTTAGGTGAGCTGTATTGACGGGCTGTTCTAGATTGTTTTTGTTGTTCTCCTCTTGTGTTGGGGATTTTCTTTGTTTCTTCATATTGCTGAATAGATTGGGGACTAGATTCCTTGGGGACTAGGTTCCTTAGTATAGGAAAACAACCTGCCGGCCGGAAATTAAGCCATGCCCACTTTTGAGGCCACACCCACTTTTGAGGAGGCCACGCCTTTACGGAACCCTGGGTTTGGGATGAGATGGGCGCCGCAGTCAGGAGTAAAGAGGGCAGGGCAGATGCTCAAAACTGCTTCTCTTCAGGCATCTCGGGAGACACCTGGGGTCCTGCAGGGAAAGATGGAGGTCCCAGGGTCGTGAGCCAGCAGCTGGGCTGACCTGGATTTAGGATGAGATGGGCGCCGTGGTCAGGAGTGAAGAGGGCAGGGCAGATGCTCAAAACTGCTTCTCTTCAGGCATCTCCTGCTTCTCTTCAGGCATCTCCTGGAATTTTTTGAAAATTCTGTAGAATTTTTTTTTCAGTAAAAAATAGTCAATGATAAGTAACAAGTATATTAAACATCTGTTCTATGTTTTTCATAATAAAAGGAACAGATTTCAGATTTTTGAGTTGTTTAGTGAGAATACATAATGAGGAATAATTGATTATGAAAACCTGTTAGTTCAGAATTTGACATGTCACTTCATAATTAAAGTGGAGGTTAAGCTTGGATAATTTTTATAGGGCTTGCCCAATGAAATCAGATAAATTGTTGATTTTCCATGAAGATAATGTCATACAATCGCTGTGCATTTACCACATTAAAGGTAAAGGTAAAGGTAAAGGTAAAGGTCCTCCCGTTGATCGTCGATTTGCTCGAGGGGCCCAGTAACGTCTCCATTGGAGACTTTGTTGTTACTGTGTTTGGCATATCGAATACTCTCGGTAGCTTGCCGGGCTCTCCGAGAGGGGCGGAGGAATCGAACTCGGGTTGGCCATGTTGGCCGCTTGTAAGGCGAACGCCCTATCGCTGTGCTATCGCTTTTAATTTAATATTTATACTTGTATTACCAGTGTTCTAAAAACCTTTCAGGATAAAGCTTTTAAAACTAAGAATATTGAAGTTGTTAAGTGACTTTGAGAAAATAAAACAAACTCAAATCTTTTTTATAATTTTAGTATATTTTTATATTTTCTATATTTTTGATAACAAAACTCATTCACTTACCATTATCTTTATTATATCTTAAAATTGATATATTTAGCCTTTTTTCCCTCTTAGTTCACACCAATTATAGTTGTCTTATGGGTATCTGTACTTACAAATAAAACAAAATGGTCAAATTTTACTGAAATGTTTTTTACTTTATGACCTGGCATTTATGAAATTTGGAAATCATCATTAAATCCTAACATGTCAAAACTGAACAAAGTGAAAATCAACAACTGATCTTCTTACCATAAAGTGAAGTCATGTGTGTGGGCTGGAGTGATAGCACAGCGGGTAGGGCGTCCGCCTTACAAGCGGCCAACATGGCCGACCCGAGTTCGATTCCTCCGCCCCTCTCGGAGAGCCTGGCAAGCTACCGAGAGTATTCGATATGCCAGACACAGTAACAACAAAGTCTCCAATGGAGACGTTACTGGGCCTGCTCGAGCAAATCGACGATCAATGGGGGAGGGGGGGGGCTTTATGTGTGTGTGTGGGGGGGGGGGCTGGAAATCAGTGGACTCAAACTGGAGAAATACAGAATCATAACTTACAAGAGCAATAACTATATGAGCAGAAATTGATGATCATGTGATTGCAGAACTTCTATTTTAAGTCTATAGAGAATCTAAAAGGACAACTGTAGCTGCAAGCTACCACGTTTACAGCAAAACCAGAATGCCTCCAAGAGACCCATTGCAGCAGCATGTTTCCCAGGGACCCATATTCCTATGCGACCCCCAAGTGGGCTAGGGCATTAAATCTCCCCAGGGACACAGCCACCGAGTGAAGCAGCAGCATGCTCCAATCTCTTAGGACAATGCCTGGATGCAGACTACAGACCCCGCTTGCAGAAACTCTCCTAGGAGCAGAAGCCTGTCAGACAATAGCTGTTAGTAGGCTGCACGTCACAGCCTCAGCAATACCTGTCTGCACAGTGCATGGTCCTACTCCGCTTGAAAGGACTCCAGGCCTTTGTTGGTTGGCACAATGGCAGTAGGCAAACGCTGTCGGTCCTGTCTTCCCGAGTAGCTCTTCTTACTCCTTCTGTCTCCTAACGCGCTTTAAAAGTAGTATGAGTGAATTCTTTTCCAGGCCTTTTGGGATTTTCACACTGGGAAATTAAAGTTTCACCAATATGCAAAAATCTGTGCTAAATAAAGTAGATAGTGTACAAGAAATAATGAAAGCAAACAGGCATAAATTCAAAGAAAATAAAAAGGAAATACTGATCCAAAAGGTAAGGAATTCATTAAACTGAAGATTAAAAGAAAAATAAGAAATATCTGAAGCAATCATGGCTGAGAAGTTTTTTCTTTTAATATTAACCTTCTGGGAAGGCTCTGTGAACACTCGACAGAATAAGTTCTGAGCAGAAAAATCCTAGTAACGTAGAATTTTTTATCATGCAAAATGATTCTTTCAAAGTTACTGAAGTCCTGAGCATGCCCTTGGTAGGCTGGGTTGTGCAACTGCCCAGAGAGGGCTCGTGCATGCTCAGACCGTCCTGTGGCACCTGGGTACTAATATGGGTCTGTGGGAGAAGCCGGCCCTAAGCTGCCTTGCTCTGCTCACCTGGATTTCAACACACAGCCTGGTATCCTGATGTGAGAAGAGGAAACCGAGAAAGCGACAGGAGTCTGAGGTCATTATTCTTCTGTCTTTACAATATACGCCAAGCTAATCATTTTTAGAAATTAATTGAGGTAGTTACTAATATTTTCAGTATTTTAAATAGTGATTTCCTGTGTAGGTGAGTGAAATCCATGTTTATAAATATCCTGCCTGTCTCCCTCCCCCGAGAACCCCAACCTCCCCCAACCCACTCAGCTCACCAAGCTCCACTTTTCCAAACTCGGTTTTGTGCATCAGTTGCCTAGTTGTGTTGTCTTTGGACCGAAGTTACTGCATCGTGATGGGATCCTTATGTATCTATCCCTTCACGTCTGACTAGCTTTACTCAGCATGAATTCATTTTTTTTCACGTGATGCTGGTTGTCCCAACAAAGTATACTGAAGTTTTTTTCATATTAAACATCTGATTGATCTTTTAAAATAATTTTTTACATAAACTGTAAAAAAGTCACTTTTTACAGTCTTTTTTTTACATTTTTTACAGGAAATTCTTTGAGTCTTATAGTACCTTTTAAAAATAATCATTTTTAAAATCCACAAGCAGGAAGTCATAATGGGTTAAATACATTATTATCAGACATCAATAAATAGTGTACAAGAAATAATGAAAACAATCATTATTTGTTATGACTTATATCAAGAAAAATATAGGAAGAACTCTCCTCAAAATTGAACCTAATGGCATGTTCAATGGCTGTGTCACTGGCAAGCATCCAGAAGCAAAACTAAATGGGACTTCATCAAATTAATAAGTTTCAGCACCTCAGAGGGCAAAGGAATACAGGAAATATAAGAAGCCAAAATAGGTGCTAAGAAATGGTGCTAAAATTGAAATCTAAAATATACAAAGAATTGTGGCTCAGTAATTAGAGGCAACAAATCTGAGGGAGGATTAAATTCCCAGTAACTACTAAATGCATGTTCACAGGTACATGTACATGGCTGTAAATGTGTCTCCTTAATCTCCTACACCCGCACAGTAATGGACAGAGGCAGACTGTCAAGGGCCCAGATGCACTGCCCCTATGAACCACGCTGCCTGCCAGGGAACTGGGCATGCTTGTTCTTTGAGTTCTACTGTGACTCACACATGATTTTCAGGAGGATACTAAAACTCTGTTGTTACTGTGATTGGCATATTGAATACGTCACGGGTAGCTTGAATCACAGTAACAAGTCTCAGGATGGAGACGTCACTGGGCCCGCTCGAGCAAATCGATGAACAACGGGAGGACCGTGACTGTGACCGTGACTAAAACCCTGCAGGTAACTGAGTACCCTTTTTACCATATGGAATTCTTATCCTCAACCTAATTAGATTATTATTTTATTTCAAAATGACATAAGTTCAAGTATCTGTAAAGGTCACTGGAAAAGAAGTAAGAGCAACCTTGAAAAGTTAAAAACAGTAAGAGGAAATCTTTTGATTCTTTTTCCTTTTTTTTAATTCTTTCATGAGTTTGCAACCACTCACAGAAATTATGTGTTTTTCTGATTTAAGAAAAGAACCCAATTCTGGAGAGATTGAGCAACTGGTAAAGCATTTGCCTTATATGTGGCTGCATTCAGTTCAATCCCCAGAACCACAAACGGTCTCCAGGTATCACCAAAGGTGACACCTGAGCACAGAGCCAGGAACAAGCCTGAGCACCACTGGGTGGAGTCCAAATATTGGGGGAAAGAGCAGACTTTGAAATTCAATAGTAGTTTTCTGTCCTCTGATAATTCCCAATATATGTGTGAGAAACATAACATATGGTTAAAAGTCAGGACATGAGGGTTCTACCACTAGGTTGTGAATTTCATACTAAGCAGTACTTTTTCTGTTTAGAATAATCGACTTCCAGTTCAACAGAATCAGCACCTTGGATCTCACAGTCACTATGCAAACACAGATGTATACATACCTAGACACAAAAATAAATAGAATATTGTTTAACAGAAACGTCTCCCAAGATAAATACAGATGGCAAATAATTCTACGACAATATGACTACACATAATAGTATTAAACATGGACATTTAAATAATTTTAAAATACCACTATCTAGCTATTGAAATAGCAAATATGCTGACACCAAATTCTGGTGAGTATATAGAGCATAAAGAAATCAGTCACTGCTGCCGATTTTGTAAATTTACTTTGAGGACAATTTAGTAATTACTTAGACAACTAAATACAGCAGAAATTCACTTCTCTGGAATTTATATGAGAAGAGTTAATGACTTATATATTCAAAACTGTGCAGCATTACAGAAGTTTTATTCATAATTAAGAAGCTTGATTACTACTACCTTCCTAAATAGTGTGATATTATTCAGCACCATAAGAACAAATAAAAGATAAAATCCATATTACTAAGCCAACAAAACAATGTGAGGGCCTTTTCAGGGCCTCAGGTCTGAGAAGACCCTCACTAAGATGGTTCCTAACATAGAGCTGCAAGGGACGGGAAACGGGAACGCAGAGAGCCACAGGAACTGCCCTTTGTCTTCCTCCCATCAAATCCAGGTATTGGCCAGCCCAGGGGCCCTTTCTGGGGTCGCGGCCACTATGCGGCAGTAAGTTATTCTACCCCTCAATACCCCATGAGAACCATAAGTTAGCCTCTTAGGTGAAACCTTCACTAGGGCATCTTAATCAACATAAACACATTAAACCAGTAACTCATTACCCACATCTCAATTAATATTAGAGCAAAAACACAATAATAACAGTGAGCGTGAAGTTCTAAACCACACAGGTCACAATGGTAAAGCAACGCAGAAACCCACCAATTTTCTTAGAGAAGAGACTAGCCCAGATAACTCCAACAGTAATGAAGTGCTAGACAACTTCTCTGACAAGGATTTTAGAAGGGAGGTACTGTGGATGCATAGGGAGTTAAAAGATGCAATGGAATGTACCACCAATAAAATACAAGAGCATTTTAAAGTAGAAATTGGTAAAATGCAAACAAAACTACAAAAGGAAATGACAGATAGAAAAACCTGGTAAGTGAATTGAAACTCTATGGAAGGCCTCAGCAACAGAGTAACAACTGCTGAGGATAGAATCAGTGAGCTTGAATATCAAGTGCAGAGATTCTCCAGAAAAGAGCAGAAAATGGAAAAGAGACTCACAATCAGAGAACATATGTCAAGAGAATATAGGGATGAAGCCAAGAGAATTAACATAAGAATTATCAGAGTTCCAGAAGGACAAGAAGAAAACCCTGATGAAGAAGAAACTGTCAAAGACATCATTGCTACTACATTCTCAGAACTGAAGAAGACATGCAAACATATTCAGGTGGCCTGAAGGTTACCAGTGAGAAGAAATCCAAATAAAAATACTCCAGGACATATCCTGATCAAAACAACAAAAACCTCAGACAGAGACAAAATTCTGAAAGCAGCAAGATCAAAGAAAGAAATTTACTATAAAAGAGCATCCGTAATATTTACAGCCAACTTGTCTGATAAAATCTTCAAGGCTTAAAAACAGTGGTGGGATATAGTGAAAAAACTCAACGAAATAAATGCCTCACCAAAAATACTTTACCCAGTTAGACTCTCATTCATATCAGAAGGAACAACACACAGTTTCACAGACAAACAACAGCTCAGGAACTTCATATTCTCAAAAACATGGTTCCAAGAACAACTAAATGGGCTACTTTAAGATAAGACAAGCCCCTCAAATGTAGCAAACTTTGGCAGAAGGATGGGACAAAACCCCATAACAATAATCTCTCAACATCAGTGGACTAAATGCACCAATTAAAAGACACAGAGTGACAGGATGGATCAGAATGTTAACCCAACATTCTGATGCCTGAAAGAAACACATCTGAACAGTCAGAGCAAACACAGACTCAGTCAAAGGCACAATTCCACAGGCAAACAACTCCCATAAAAAAAGCTGGGGTGGTCATTCTGGTATCAGACCACATTGATTTCAGACTGAAGAAGGTCACAAGAGACAGTGAAGGTCATTTGTTATTGATCAAGGGAACATACAGCAGGAAGAACTGATAGTCCTAAAGGTATATGCACCCATTGAGCGACAAGCAAAGTACTTAAAGTAACTGCTCATAGACTTGAAGGAAGACATTGATAGCAACACAATACTAGTGGGAGATTTCAACACCGCTTTATCACCTCTTGGTAGAGCAACCAGACTCAAGCTTAGTAAGGAGATACTTTATTTGAAGAAGAAATTGAAGAAAGGGGTTAGTAGATATATACAGGACACTCCATCCACAAATAGCTGAATACACATTCTTCTCAAGTGTGCATGGGACATTCTCCAAGATAAACCACATGCTGAGCCACAAAATTCATAAAATTAAGAAGATAGAGATTGTATCAACGATCTTCTCAAACCACAATGCCCTGAAAATAGAAGTAAATCACACATAGGAACAGAAAATCAAATAAAACACCTAGAAATTAAACAGCTCAATATTGAACAACAAGTAGCTTAGAAAGGAAATCAAAGAGGAAATCAAAAGATTCCTGGGAATGAATAAATATGAGAACATGAGTTACTAAAACTTATGGGACACCACAAAAGCTTTGTAAAGAGGAAAATTTATAGCTCTACAAGTATTCCTCAGGAAAGAGGAGAAAGCCAACATACTAACCTAACCACACAGCTCAACACCTTGGAGAAGGACCAACAAAGGAGGCCAACCTGGGCAGGAGGAAAGAAATAATAAAACTCAGAATAGAAATTAATGAGATGATCTCTTTACTTGATCATTTGACGTCCTATTACTCATCTATTTGCTCAAGTGGATGCCAGTAACATCTCCATTTGTCCCTGTAGCATGTTAGTGTAGCCCATGGCATCTGCTCACTCCAGGAAAACGAATAGCTGCAAATGGTTTGTTCAGGGCCTTGACAAAGAAGTCTGACTATCTGGTAGGTGGGTGGCCACACAATCTTTTGACGTCACATGGAATCTAGTTGGTAATGGTTCTAATCCATTACGTGTCCAGTCCATCTGATTTTGACACCTTGGCAAATGAGACAGTATTCCTGATTCTCAGTCATCGACAGAGGTCGGAACTCTGGATTATTTGTCTCACTTGAGTGAAGTGTGATACTTGAAGCATAGCTCTTTTGATTCCTCTTTGGGAGACCCGAATGGTGTTCTCATCCTGTTTTCATAGGTCCCAGGTCTCTGAGGCATATATAATGTAGGAAGGACGGTGGAATCAAAGAAATGTGCCCGGAGCCAGAGTTTCTTCATCCTCTTAGCTATTTCTTTGACACTCTTGAAGGTGTTCCAAGCCACTCTCTCCCTTTTGCACAATTCAGGTGCCAGGTCATTCCTCATGTTGACTTCTCGACCTAGGTACACATAACTGTTGCATTTGGAGACGTTCATTCCACTAAGAGCAAATGAAATGTTCGGAATGAGTCTGTTTCTCATGAACATTGTCTTTGTGAGATTCAGTTGCAGTCCAACATTTCCACACTCACGGTTGAAGTCGGTCAGCATTTGTGCCACTTGGCCAATGTTTGGTGTTATTACAACAATGTCATCAGCGAAACAGAGGTGGTGTAGTTGCAGACCATCTATCTTCACTCCCATACCTTCCCATTAAAATTGTCTCATGACGTGTTTGAGGGTAGCGTAGAAGAGTTTTGGTGAAATGGTATCACCCTGCTGAACCTCTCTCTTGACATCGATCGTTTCCTTGTAGAATGGTAAGATCCTGTTAGTGAATCCATAATACAGCTCGCGAAGGATCCTGATGTACTAGTTTGAATGCCCTATTTGGCTAGGGCTTCAATGACCACTTCAGTCTCAACATAATCAAAGGCCTTCTTTAAGTCAATGAACTTTAGATAGAGGAGCATCTTGAACTTCGCGAAACCTCAATGAGCTTGGTCACCATGTAAATATGGTCAATCATGCTGAATCTTTTTCAGAACCCCGCTTGCTCACATGGCTGTCCTTCATCTAGTGTTCTGCCTACTTTGTTCAGGATGACTCAAGTGAACAACTTGTAAATGATGGACAACAAGCAGATGAAGCAATAGTAACTGATGTCGTGGATGTCTCCCTTCTTATACAACAGAATGGTCCTATTGGTTTTCCATTGGGACGGAACCTTGCATTTAGACAGGTAGTGTATGAAGAGCCAAGATAGTGTAATGATGAGTACTGGTGGCAGATTCTTCAGGTGTTCAGATCTGACCTTGTGTAGACTGGGTGCTGTACGTTTCATTAATTACAAATGGCGTGTTGGATTTCGGAAAGGGAGAATGTTGGGAATAACATATGCATCCTATGAAATTTGGTAAGTGGGCAGGTGGATGTGGCTATCAAAGAGATCCAAGTAGAAATCCTGCATAATCTTCTCCATTGCCCTTCTGGAAGATGTGATAGATCCATCAGATCTTTGGAGGGCAGTCGTCTTGGTCTTATAGTTGCAAAGGACAGGCAGATGTTGCAAATACTTTTCCCAGTTCTTTTTGAGTGTTGAAAATGGCGTGATGTGATTGATTGATTGATGCCTTTTTATCTCAGTCAGACCAATGATGTCATACTTGATCTTTTGCAGTTGCACCATCAGGTCCTCGAAGAATGCTTCCGAATTGTTCCTTGGAACATGCGACAATAGATGGATTGTTGGTGTCAGTGTCCTCGTCAAAACGAACTTGGCCATGAGCATTGATTCATTCAAATGCCTAATAACCGAATCGGACCCTTACACTTGAATAACGGGGCTCATTGCCAGCAGTTTCTATCTTTGTCGTCTACACACCAACATCCAACTACGATGAAGAAGAAATTGAGAAGTTCTACATAGATCTGGAGAAGTTCTATAAAGAAGACTACACCTTCTACAAGATCAGTGTCAGTGATTACCAAGATAGGACCAAGAATATCGCCTGAAGAACTCCACATCGAGACCCATGGCCTAGAATGTCCCAGGGTGAACAGGGTGAGAGATTGTCTGAGTTCATCAGTTCAATCAAGACCATCCATGGTACCTTACAGTTCTAGAAGGCTGAATCTAAACGTTGGACATGGGAGTCTCCCGGTGGACAGCTCCATAATGAAATTGACCACATCATATTCAATCGACAGTTTTTCCTGACCGATGTCACTGTTGTCCCAAAATTCCAAACAGGACCAGACCACCATCTCCTTCATGAGAATTTCTAGGGAGAACGGGTTGCCAAGTTTAAGAAGAGAACTCCCAGAATGACCACCAATGGGAGCTCTTTGGCACTATTGCAGCAATATGGGAAGATTCCTTCATTTACAACATCGATGAGGAATTCAATCAACTGCTTCTTGGCACTAATAGAATGGTATAATCCAAGCTACAATAAAATTATATATAAATAAAATGTTATCTAAATCTATAATAAATAAAAATAATTAAATAAAACAATGTGAATTGGGTATTTATAAAACAATTGCCCTGTAGTCAAATTAAGAATATATCTTCATGTGCAGTAGAACAACACTCACATTGAAGTTTTACAGAGTCCAGAACATTTTAAATGATCCCAAACAAAGTTGGCACTCTGAAATTTGGCCCCCTAGTCTTTCTGTAGATATACCTAGCACTGTGAGAAAAACAATCTATGGCCCCACTCTATTACACTAGATAATTATCACCAATGCTGAATTCAACCAGATTATCTACAAAGGATACAATGTCATATTGGGCAAAATTAATTTATACATCATATTTTTATTTCTATGCTACTGCCAATTTCTTTCATTCATATACGCAATATGTTAGTTATTTATATGTATAAATATTTATTTGTATAGATCCCTATATTAAAAAACGTATTTGTTTTGTACTTATTTTTGAATTTCTCTTTAATGAGGTATCATGGTTTACAAAAGTGTACACCTTTTAGGTGTATCACACTGTACCCATCACCAAAGTGCCACAGCCTTCTTCCCACAGCTCACAGGACCCTCCGCATTTCGTCCACTTCTCATCCTCTCTGACCATTCAGTCTGCAGTCATTGTGTAGGTTTAGTTTACAGTGGACATTGTTGCTTTATTTTGTTTTCTTCTGTAACACGTCTAAGTGATAACATATAGAAATGATAATATTTGTCTTTTCCTTGGCTTATTTCACATAATAAGTTGTAACTTGTGCTATTATTAACATAAAGTGCATAAATCATAAATAATATTTTAGGTTCTTTGTGTAGAATTGCTGGAGCGATAGCACAGCGGTAGGGTGTTTGCCTTACAAGCAGCCAACATGGCCGACCTGAGTTCGATTCCTCTGCCCCTCTCGGAGAGCCCGGCAAGCTACCGAGAGTACTTCACTTGTACGGCAGAGCCTGGCAAGGTACCCATGACGTATTCGATATGCCAAACACAGTAACAACAAGTCTCATGACGGAGACGTTACTGGGCCCGCTTGAGCAAATCGATGAACAACAGGAGGACTGTGACCGTGAAGAATCAGATAATTAAAACTGTTGAATAATATGGTAGATGTATTTTAAATTTTTGAGAAATCTCTGATTCTTTGTATTGCATATCTTTTAAAAAGTTTATTCTTATTAACTCACCATAAGATCAGTTACAAAGCTTTCATGATCAGGTTTCAGTCAGCCAATGTTCCATTCCTCCACCAGTGTACACAACTCCAATATCCCTAATCTCCCTCCTGCCAAGTTCCCAAGACCTGAAAAAAATTAAAAATCCCAAGAAGAGATGTGTAAAGTATAAAATGGTGGTACACATACACAATTTAATGTTATGCAGCTTTAAGAAAGGATCAAATAATGCAACTTGCTGCTACATGGATGAAACCAGATAGTAACATACTGACTGAAGTTAGAAGGAGAGTGTCAAATTCAGAATAATTTTTCACCTGTGGAAAATAAAGAAACATAGTAAGGGAATAAGAAACGGTGATTGGGGGGGTATGGTGCCACCGGCAGGTCAAGTTGTACCGTCAGGCTTTCAGATACCCCCAAATTGCTGCTGTGCCTTTGGCCAGATCCCAAAAACTTGGGGCAAAGTTTACTACGAAAGTAAACGGCCAAAAGTTAGGTATGTGGGAGATACACCCATAAACCACTTCCGGTTCAGCTATATAAGTGGAGGTATGGCCTCTCTGGTTCCTGATCGAACTGCTTAAAAGCCATGATCCCAGAGACTCAGAAACGAATCTCGAAACCCAAAGGCTTTTGGCGGAAATGCATCTGGATTGCATACAAGGTGTCCGCTGCCTCAGAGCTTCTTGGAAAGCCAGATATGAGCCAGTGGTGACAGGGCAACTGCAGTCTCATGGGAAGGGGGGTGGTACCGTCTCATCCTTCATGCCCTACCTAGATCAAGAGTTGCCCCCACAAGCGGCTCTCCAGCACAGCCATGGCTCCAGAGGCAAAAGCACTTAATCCAGAGCCCGGTAGCTTGCGGCAGAAAAGTGAATGGACCATGCGTTAAACTATGGCGCCATGCCTCCCTGGGAGGGAAAGGTTGTTGCTCCCTTCTGCCTTTTTCCCCCTGGGAAGCCGCCGCCTCAGAGCTTATTGGAAAACCAGATATGAGCCAGCGGTGACGGGGCAACTGCAGTCTCATGGGAAGGGGGGTGGTACCGGCTCATCCTTCACGCCCTACCGAGGTCATGAGTTGCCCCCCATGAGAGACTCTCCTCCAGCATGGCCATAACACCAGACACACAGAAAAAAATCTTGTAATTATCTTGCTCTTTCCAGAAATCCAAAATTGAGAGGCCGCTATTGCGGCCCCATGAGATTATATGATTCTCATAACCAGCTATAGAAAACAAAGTATTTCACAATGCCTTTTCAGCAATTCTGATTGTTGGGGCGGGGGGGGGGGGGAATTCTAAACAATAGTGGTGCATCTTTTGTCTAAAAAGTGAATCAATGCAGAGAATAGTTAAGTGGAAATCATCTGCCTCACAGGCATTGGGAGGGGTGGGAGGGGGGTATATTGGGGTTCTTGGTGGTGAAAAATGAGTACTAATGAAGAGAGAGGTGTTTGATCATTGTATGACTGAAACTAAAACCTGAAAGCTTAGTAACCTTTCCCACAGTGATTCAATAAATAAATATAAGAATAAAAAATAATAAATAAAGTTATGAAAAAAAGAAATGGTGTTTGTAACTGTTACCCTGAGTTGCCTACAGCAATGAGTTTGCCAAAGGGCAGCAATTTGGAAGGCAACTTTGAGATATTGGTGGCAGGACAATGACTGCCTAGTAGTATGCATAATGTTGGAAATAATATAAGTCTGAAGTTCTAATTAACAGCATTATAAAACATAGTTACTAAATAAAAATTGAAAAACAGAAACAAAATTTTTGGTCATATTGTGAAGGTTGACTTATAAAAGTTATATTTGTTTAAATATAAAATATTATGTAATGCATTTGATACACTAATTATATAATTATATGATACTTAAGCATAACTGTGCCATGCATATTCATACTTATACATTTCTTTTAGCATTTTAGTTAATGAGTTCATTAAAAGACCAAAACATAGACCAAAAGAGTGCACCAAAAGGGTAGTGCATTACTAAATTGTAAATAGTATCCAATATCCTAATTTTACTCTGTCAGTCTATATTTTATATAATACAAAATAATATCTGTATTTGTTTGATTTTTTTCTAACATCCAAAATACCACTCATCACAGAAATCTGAGATTACTTGAAGGATATAGAAGGGAAAGGAGGGAAAATCAGAGACCATACTGCAATGGCTAATGGCTTACAATTTCACATATTTGGGGTCACGACTTTATACCTGATACGAGTGTATTACTCACCAAAAAAGTTTTAGCTCCATTTACATTATCAAATTGGTCCCTATGTCAATCTATTTCATCTTACCATATCCTTATGCTCTGGAAAGCACCATATTTTTATCAAGGTCTGGTTTGTTGTATTGTTAGCTTTGTCTGTATTCAACCCAAGAATGAAAAGATAGGGTAGTACTCTTTTGCTTTTAGACTTATTTTGTTTAGTACCTGAAGTCCACAAATGCTGTTGTAGGAGGCAATGTTTAATCTTTTTAAACATTAATGGAGTTGTATTCAAGCAAATGTAGAGACTATGAATGTTTACCCAGTTACCCATCATTGGACATTAAGTTGCCTTAATGTTGTGGCTACAAGGGAATAATGCTACTATAAATAAACATGTCCTTTTTCAAGTTAGTGTTTTCATACTCTTTGAGTGATATTGCTGGATCAAATACCATTTCTACTTTTATTTTTTAGGTTTTATCTCATGCCAACTGGATTGCACCTTTGACTTCTGTCCAGTCCAGTGGAGGTCAGTGGCAAAGAATGAGACAAGCAATGACAAGGAGTCAAACCCATAGACTATCCAACCTTTAGGCTGGCCTGGACAACGATCAGAGGTCTCTCAGGCAACTTATGTATTCAAGACAATATTACTCCCCTACCCCCACTGAGACCCGAACAGGTGAGCCATTGTTGACAGAGACATTGAGAAAGTTAATGAACATGTCAAGACACAGTTGGTACATAAAGATTAGAGGCTGTGGTATTTCAGAGTTGATAAGCAGGACTATTATATACTTAAATACACTTAATATACTCAATATCATATACTTAAAGTCTAGAGTATAGTAAGAGTGTCCCGTTTTTGTTGCTGTTGATTGTTGCTCTGGGCTTACTCCTGGCTCTGCACTCAGAATTAGTCCTGAAGGTGCTGTAGGACCATATGGGATGCTTAGGATTGAATTACAGTCCATCCCTGCAAGGCAAGCACCCTACTTGTTGTGCTATTACCCCCACTCCAGTTTCCTATTCGATTTTTGCCCATGATGTCCCCTAGATCTAGGAGATTATAAAAAGTTTTAATCTATGCTTGCTAGAAACAAGTTTGCAGCCTGCATATATTAGTCATCTATTCTATTCTTTTATGCTTTTCTATTCTTTCCTAAGTGCACCTTTGAAACACTTTTATTATGACCTAAACTATTTTACTAAGGGTGCTATCTTACCCTTGGGTTTTTTGTTAGGGGGACAATACCCCCCACACATACAGTTTTCAGTGAATAAACATAACTATTTTTCTTTGAATTTTCTCCAATTCATATCCCAACAAATTTCTCCATGAGCTTGACAATACTTTTCTCCAGTATAACATATATCTAAAGTTATTTGGTTGTTCACGTTGAATTTTATTATTTGTGTTGCCGGTACCAGATAGATGCCTCATAGGCAGACCTCCACTACCTCCAGTACCTTCACTACCCAGCCGCCATCATGCTCCAGGCCACTTTCTGGATGCTCAGGCCGAGACTCAAGCATGAGTGAAGCCCACAGAACCAGGTAACCGGGACTACAGGCTCAATGGGAACCGGAAACAGAGATCCTCTGCCTACTCCCACCAGAGATCACAATCAGAAGCCCCACCCTGCCGGTACCAAATAAATATCTTATCGGTAGACCTCTACTACCTCCACTGCCTCCGCTACCCAGGCACACCATGCTCCAGGCTCCATTCTGAACATATCATAAGACACTTAATACCCATTTTCCAAGATTACCAGACCATATTTGATGGGGTTCAAATATGGTTTGAACCATGGGAACACTTGCAAGGGCAATTAGAGGCCACCCAAAAAGCCTCTATCCCTCTTGGTGAGCCTGGCAAGCTACCAAGAGTATCCCGCCAGCACGGCAGAGCCTGGCAAGCTATCCATGGCATATTTGATATGCCAAAAACAGTAAATACAATGGGTCTCATTCCCCTGACCCTGAAAGAGCCACCAAAACAGCAGCATTAAGAAGGATGAGGAAGGAGAGTCTGATAAAATCTCAGGGCCGAACTATGCTGCAAAAACAAAAAAGGATTAAAATGACTATCTGCATTTTCAATGCACGTACGCTGGCAACGAATGCATCCATAAGGACCTGATGATGCAAGCACGGAAGACCAAGTAAGACATCATTGGTCTGATCAAGATGAGAAGGCATCAACCACATCACGCCATTTTCGATACTGGAGAACTGTTCCTCAGAACCTGCGACAAAAGAGGTGTTGGTGGTGTTGGTGTCCTTATCAACATGAACTTGGCCATGAGCATTGATTCATTTGAATGCCTAAAACCTGAATCGAACAATTACATTTGCATAGATGTATCCCACTGCCGGCAGTTTTTATCTTCATTGTCTATGCACCAACATCCAATTATGATGAAGGAAAATTGAGAAGTTCTACATGGAGATGGATAAGTTCTATAAAGATGACTACACCTTCTCCAAGATCATTGTAAGTGATTTTAATGCCAACATAGGACCAAGAAGATCAGCCGAGGAACTCCACATCAGAACCCATGGCCTAGAATGGAACGAAAGGGTGAGAGACTATCTGAGTTCATCAGGTCAACCAAGACCATCCATGGTAACTCACAGTTCCAGAAGGCTGAATTGGACATGGGAGTCTCCTGGTGGACGGTTCCGCAATGAAATTGACCACATCATATTCAATCAATAGTTTTGCCTGACAGATGTCACTGTTTTCCCAGAATTCCAAACGGGATCGGATCACTGTCTCCTTTGTGCAAAGTTCTACCTCACAGAGTGGGAAGAAAGGGCTGCAAAGATGAAGAAGGGAATTTCCAGAATGGCCACAAACTGGGGGACCTTTAACACTATTGCTGCAACATGGGAAGATGCCATCATTGACAACATTGATGAAAAATACGATTGACTGGTTCAGCACCTCCATGATTGTGCGACGAATGCTGAGAGGGATAGTCACAAAAAGACTCCTGTATCCAAAAACTCTTGAGCTCATTCACCAATGTGGCTGGGCACGAGCCTGAGGAAACCACAAAGGACTGCCCGGGCTCACAAAGCAGTTTAGAGAAGCAATAAAGGAAAACCTTAAAGAGACAAGACCAGCAATGCTGGCCGATGCGGCAGAAGCTGGGAAAAGCATTCGCAATGCCCGCCTGTCCTTCACCAACAATAAGACCAATATGACCGCTCTCTGACATCCTGATGGATAAATCACATCTTCCAGAAGGACAATAGAGAAGATTACCCATGACTACTACTTGGATCTCTTCGATAGCCACTTCCACCTGCCCACATACCAAATTCCACAGGATGGATATGCCGTTCCCAACATTCTCCCTTCCGAAATCCGGCATGCCATTTCATTGGTAAAGAAGCGAACAGCACCTGGCCCAGACAAGGTCAGACCTGAACACCTGAAGAACCTCCCGCAGTACTCATCAATACACTGGTTCAGCCCTTCACACACTACCTGTCTGAATGCAAGTTTCCATCCCAACGGAAAATCATCAGGACTGTTCTAATGTACAAGAAGGGAGACATCTGACGACAACCGCAACTATTGCCTGATCTGCCTGTTGTCTATTGTCTACAAGTTGTTTACTCGAGTCATCCTGAATAGGATTGGCAGAACACTAGATGAAAGACAACCATATGAACAAGTCGGGTTCCCAGAAGGATTCAGCAGGATCAACCATAAATGCACATGGTGACCAAGCTCATTGAGGTTTCTCAGGAGTTCAATATGCTGCTCTGTCCAAAGTTCACTGATTTAAAGAAGGTCTTTGATTCTGTTGAGACTGAAGTGGTCATTGAAGCCCTAGCCAAACAGGGCATTCAAACTCAGTGCATCAGAATCCTTCGCGAGCTGTATTGTGGATTCACTAACAGGATCTTCCCATTCTACAAGGAAGTGATCATTGACATCAAGAGAGGGGTTCGGCAGGGTGATACCATTTCACCAAAACTCTTCTGCGCTACCCTCAAACACGCCATGCAACAATTTTAATGGGAAGGAATGGGAGTGAAGATAGATGATCTGCAACTACACCATCTCTGTTTTGCTGATGAAATCATTGTAATAACACAAAACATTAGCCAAGTGGCACAAATGCTAACCAACTTCGACCGTGAGTGTGGAAATGTTGGACTGCAGCTGAATCTCACAAAGACAATGTTCATGAGAAACAGACTTGTTCCTAACATTCCATTTGCTCTCAATGGAATGAACATCTCTGAATGCAACAGTTATGTGTACCTAGGTCGAGAAGTCAACATGACGGATGACCTGACACTTGAATTGCGCAGGAGGAAGAGAGTGGCTTGGAATGCCTTCAAGAGGATTGAAGAAATAGCTAAGAGGACAAAGAACCTCCAGCTCCAGGCACATTTCTTTAATTCTACCTTTCTTCCTGCATTAACATACACCTCAGAGACCTGGGACCTACAAAAACAGGATGAGAACTAGGAGACAATTCTTACCTTCCAAAGAGGAATTGAAAGAGCTATGCTTGGAGTATCATGCTTCAGTCAAGTGAGAGAAATAATCCAGAGTTCTGACCTCTGTCAATGATTGAGAATCAGGGATGCTGTCTCATTTGCCAAGGCGTCGAACATCAGAGGGCTGGACACGTATTGCGATTTGGAGACGACTGCTGGACTAGAGACATTACCGACTAGGTTCCACAGAAAGTCAATAGATCACATGGTCGCCCACTTAAGAGATCGTCAGACTTCTTCGTCAAGACCCTAAACAATTGGTTTGAGGCTCTTTATGGTCCTGGAGCGAGCAGAAGCCATTGGGCAACACAAGCACACGACAGGGACAAATAGAGATGTTACTGGTGCCTGCTCTAGCAAATTGATGAGTAATGGGATGTCAAGTGATCAATTGATCAAGTATTGACTTAGAAGTAATCTAATAAACAGTTCTCATTTTTGAACTCATATATGAGCGATAGCACAGCGGGTAGGGCGTTCGCCTTACAAGCGGCCAACATGGCCGACCCGAGTTCGATTCCTCCACCCCTCTCGGAGAGCCCGGCAAGCTACCGAGAGTATTCGATATGCCAGACACAGTAACAACCAAGTCTCCAATGGAGACGTTACTGGGCCCGCTCGAGCAAATCGACGATCAACGGGAGGGCCTTTATTTATTCTCCTTATGGTCAAAGTATTTAGTTTATTAGATTGCCTCTCTGAATTTGGAAATAGCTCTTTGTAAGGTTTCTTAATGAATACTTTTTGTTTCTTTCTGGACACCCTTTGGGGTCTCAAGGCTTACTCATAGCTCTTCACTTGGTAATCACTCCACTAGGCTTGGGGAACTATCTAGGGTATCAGGGATCAAATCTGGGTTGGCAAGATGCAAAGTAAATTCTCTACCTGTTGAACTACCTGTTGAACTCAGCGATTTGTGAATCTTGAAGATGACCCTGATGAAATAGCTATATGATAACGTGATCTCAGTTGCCCAAGAGTAAATGACATGAGCATTCAATCTTAGATCCCATTTGTTTGCTCTTGGTACCATTACAACTTATAATTTTTTGATTCCTTCAGTTTAATCAGGATCTTGTGTTTTCTGTTCATCAAAACTCTCTTTAGGCAGCGCTATGGTGTTAGAGACTCAAATCAATATATTTATCAAACAATTGTAATATATTTCCAATCTTTACCTTAGAAAAGCAGACAAAGTAAAAGGGATAGGTTAAAAACAAAAATGTCTTCTCTTGTAATTATGGATTATATAAATACCCAGGGCAAAATAAAAGAGATGAAATTCAGTTGGGTGGTGAGTCAGCAACCTCACTAAATCAAAATTGGCAATGCAAATGATCAGAGAAAAGTCAAAGACAGAAATAAAATTCGTGAAAGGAATTATAATTCCTGAGAAAAGACATCAGGCAAGCAGAGATGGGATAATTTATGTAACTATCGAGGATGAAAGTATTTTACACGTAGATGCAGCCTGACTTCAGATTTGTTATCCAAATTCCAGATACTAGAATTTTAAGCATAAGCTGGCTAAACAGAGGTCAAAGATTGACTTCATCAAGAGGTACACTACTTTTATCGGAAACCTGGGATATAGAGTAGGTATTTTAAACTGTTATTATAATGTTAGCTTGTATTATAACTCACTCAGACTAGACCTTGGATCAAACTGATAGCAAGCAGGAATCTGTAGCACAAGATTTATCCACTTCACCAAGTAAGTGATTATCTGGCAACTTCAAATTGCTGACAACAGGAAGAATTCAAGCACAGCACGATTCTAAGAGGGAATTAGTTTAGTCATGAGCTGAAGGATCTATCATTGTCCAATAATTTAGTTATTGCAGGCAATTAATCCATATTTGAGAAGACAGAGTATGAAGAGCCACTCAGCCTGGGAGCAAGTACATCATGAGACTACATCCATATTACTCAAGCAATGAGTTTTTTGTTTGTCTTTGTTTTGTTGTTACTAATTTTCTTTCTTTGCACAAGCACGTCCAGAAGTGCTCAGGGCTTTACTCCTAGGTCTGCATTCAGAATCACTCCTGACAGCATTCCTGAGGTCTGAAGGATATCAGGAATTGAGTTTGAATTCACTGTATTCAAGGCAAGCCCCCTGCACCTGTACTATCTCTCAGCCTCAATAAGCAAGTTTTAGTGTAGAAAACTAACTTGTAGACACAACAGACTTACTCAATGCCAAAATTTTATCACTCTTGCTACTTATTTTTATTGATACTGAAAAGAATAAAATAAAAAAATGTGGTAGTTAAACTTGTCGTATTCCCTTTATGGCATTTCTACACCTGGGTTAACAAGAGACTACCAGAAAAATAGAGATCTCCTTTGAATTTTCAAGCTTTTTTACTTTATAATAATAAAAAAATGGAATGTCTGTGATTACCAGAATCATTAAGAAGCTGATCACGAGGAAAGACTAGAAACACATAATGACCCTTGCACACATCTTCGCCATCTTGCTGCCTTATTTCTCTTACTGCTCACCCTATATATTTGATAACAATGCATAGTTAGGAGTTATACCCTAGTAGATTTAATTTGTGCAAAAAGTTATATTAATTATATTGTATTTCAAGTTAATTTTATTTTTAATGCTAGAGGTCACAAAAATTGTATTAAAATGCATGTATTTTTAATCACAGACTGCTTGAGATTTAACTTATTTTTCCAACTTAATTGTGTTTGTCAGATAGTACAGGTTGTCTCACCAAAAGATGCAGGGCCTTGAACAAGACTATTCAAGATCATATATTTTTGGTATATTAAAAAACACATGCTTAGAAATATTGATTATATTGTAATAAAAATGTAGTCCAAGAAATTAAAGAACCCACTTTTTGGTGGTCTAAATAGGTTTTTAAAAAACAGTTATAATCTTTTATCTTAATATGCTTAGTCTCAAACTGAAGTCTTATCTTATATATTTCTGGGTTCTCTGGACAACTCTATTTCTTTCAGCATCTGAACACCTCTGTTTCTTACAGCGTTTTAAGAAACTGAGTCCCATTTTCATAAAGAAACTGAAAAGTTGGTAAGACGCAGTAGAATATCATGAAATAAGCTCAACAACCACACAAGCCTTCTATTTTTATAAAATTGCAATAATAAATTCTGTCACTGTCCCCCCGTTGTTCATCGATTTTCTTGAGAGGGCCCAGTAATGACTCCATTGTGAGATGTTGTTGTTAGTGTTTGGCATATCGAATACGTCACAGGTAGCTTGCCAGGCTTGCTGGGCTCTCCGAGAGGGGCGGGCAGAGGAATCGAACTCGGGTCGGCCATGTTGGCTGCTTTCAAGCAAATGCCCTACCCTCTGTGCTATCGTTCCAGCCCTATAATAAATAGAATACTTTTTAATTATGCTATGCTAAATCTGCTCCTGTATCTAAAACAGTTTCCACCCTGTCTAACGTTCATTGATTTAAAGAAGGCATTTGATTCTGTTGAGGCAGATGCAGTCATTGAAGCCCTAGCCAAACAGGGCATTCCAACTCAATACATCAGGATCCCCCGTGAGCTATATTACAGATTCACTACAAGTATCTCATCATTCTACAAAGAAGTGATCATCCATGTCAAGAAAGGGGTTCAGCAGGGTGATACCATTTCACCGAAACTCTTCAGTGCCACCCTCGAGAATGCCATGCGAAGACTGGAATGGGAAGGAATGGGAGTGAAGATAGAAGGTTGGCAACTACACCATCTCCGCTTTGCTGATGACATTGTTCTAATAACACCAAATATTAGCCATGTGGCACAAATGCTGGCCAACTTCAACTGTGAGTGTGGAAATGTTGGACTACAGCTGAATCTCACTAAAACAAAGTTTATGAAAAACAGTCTCGTTCCTGACGTTCCATTTGCTCTCAATGGAACAAACATCTCTGAAAGCAACAGTTATGCGTACCTAGGTCAAAAGTCAACATGAACGGGATTGTTTTCTTCATTTCACTTTCTTCTCTTTCACTATTTGTATATAGGAAAGCCATGAGAATATATCCCAGAGAGGCAAAATAGTATAGTCGAAGTGACATCTGCACTTGTTTGTTCATTGCAGCACTCTTTACAATAGCCAGTATCTGGAAAAAACCTGAGTTCCCGAGAACAGATGACTGGTTAAAGAAACTTTGGTACATTTTACACTATATAGCTGTTAGAAAAGATGAAGTCATAAAATTTACATACAAGTGGTACTACATGGAAAGTATCATGTTAAGCGAAATGACTCAGAAAGAAAGGGATAGACATAGAAAGATTGCATTCATTTGGGGAACATAAAGTACAAAATAGGAGACTAACATGCAAGAATGGCCGAGATTAGTACCAGGAATTTTACTCCATGGCTTGGAGGCCAGCCACACATGCTAGCGGAAAAGGGAGCTCAGATAGAGAAGGGAGCACCAAATAAAGGGTGTTGGGAGGATCCTCCCAGGATGGGAGAAGCATGCTGATAGTAGACTATAGACCAAACATGATTGCCACCCATTGCCTATTTTGCAAACCACAACACCCATTAAGAGAGAGAGAACAAAAAGGAAAACCCTGCCGCAGAGGCAGGGTGGGATGGGGGGGATGGGGGAGATACTGGGATCCATGGTGGTGGGAAATGGGCAATGGTAGAGGGATGGGTATTTGATCATTGTATAATTGAAACCCAAGCACAAAAATTTGTAAGTCTACAACTGTACCTCATGGTGTCTCACTAATAAAAATTTACAAAAAGTCAACATGACCAATAACCTGGCACATGAATTGTGCAGGAGAAAGAGAGCAGCTTGGAATGCCTTCAAGAGTGTCGAAGAAATAGCTAATATGACGAAGAACCTCTGGCTCTGGCCACATCTCCTTGATTCCACTGTTCTTCCTCCATTAACGTACGCCTCAGAGACCTGGGCCCTTGGAAAACAGGATAAGAACACTATTTGGGTCTCCCAAATAAGGAATCAAAAGAGCTATGCTTGGAGTATCACGCTTCACTAAAATGAGAGAAAGAATCCGGAGTTCCGACCTCCATCGACATTCAAGAATCAGGGACGCTGTCTCGTTTGTCAAAGCATAGAAAATCAGATGAGCTAAACACCTAATGAGATTTGGAGACTGCTGCTGGACTAGAGCCGTTACTGACTGGATTCCATGGGACATCAAATGATCGTGTGGCCGTCCACCTATGAGATGGTCAGACTTCTTCGTCAAGACCCTGAACGATCGGTTTGGGGCTCTTCATGTTCCTAGAACGAGCAGACTCCATTGGGATACACTAGCTTGCTACAGGGACAAATGGAGACATTACTGGCGCCTGCTTGAGCAAATCGATGAGTAACGGGATGTCAAGTGATCAAGTGATCAAGTGAACTAAAACAGTCCTGTCCATATTTGGTAACATGAGAATTAGAAAAAAATATGTGAGTAGGATACCAGATACTACTACTACATTTTCCTAGAGACCGGGAAGAGATCACAGCCCATAAGATCGCCTTCCTTTCTATCCACCCACGTTTTAGTGCAGCACTGGGCACAGTCCCTGAACCCTACCAGTAGTGCCAATTTTAGGCTGCTCTCAAACCAAAAACTAAAATTTAAAAAATAACAAAATATGGTCTCTAAACCTAAAAATTTGTGATAGTAATATAGTTAAGTACAAATAAGCCTCAGAGTCTTTTTCATAGTGCATCTGTCTTCTAATATTAATTTTAGAAGCTTATCTTAGCTTTATCAAGAAAGTTTGACTAAATTGACCACTCTTGTGTTAAATGTCCTCCTCTTTATTTACTGGCCAAAATTAAAAATTAAAATACTCTCCATTTACAGTATTACCCCCTCTCAGCATACTTGATTGTGATATTATTGTTGGTTAATAAAGTCACACGGGGTAGTGCGAGTTTTAGTAATTAGGTATCAGAGATGTAATATTTCCTCAAATTTGTATGGCAAGAACTAGTATACAATTATTATAACAACTTTAAATCATATTTTAAGTATCTCTCACAAAATCCCATAATCCTGTTAAGAAAAATATTGTTTCATCAGTAACACTGTAGCACTGTCCTCCTGTTGTTCATCGATTTGCTCCAGAGGGCACCAGTAACATCTCCATTGTGAGACTTTTTGTTACTGTTTTTGGCATATCGAATACCCACAGGGAGCTTGCCAGGCTCTGCTGTGCAGGCAGGATACTCTCAGTAGTTTGCCGGGCTCTCCAAGAGGGACAGAAGAATCAAACTTAGGTCGGTCGGATGCATGCAAGGCAAATGCCCTACCCGCTGTGCTATCACTCCAGCCCTGTTAAATGCAAGACTTGTATGTTTCATCAGTATTTACAAAAATTAACAAACAGAGAAGTGGAAGGTTATTACTTGTTTAATGCCTAACCCTCTTTGAACTCACATGCACTTCATTATGACATCTGCAAAAGTCAGTTTATTGCAATATACAACTCCTTCATCTGACCAAGTTTTACTGAATAGAACATGAAGGATTTAAACCAATGCTAGGGATGCAGTTCATTAGTAATGTTTTTTGCCTCGCATGCATGAGACTCTGGATTAAATAACCATGGAAGGAAGAAAAGGAAGAAAAAGAATGAGTGGAAAGAAGAGGAAGAGGAAGGGGAGGAGGAGGACAAAGTGGAGAAGGAAAATAGGAGGAAGAAAATTATGAGGAAGAAGGGAAAGGAAGAGATGGGAGGGGGAGAAGTAAAAGAAGGGGAGGGAAAAGGAGGAGGGAGATACATGTGGGGAAGAGAGAGAAGGAGCAAGAATTGAAAGTTTGTAAGTACACAATGATGTCTTATAGGGTTTACACAAAAATAATCACCACATTTTTTTCTACCAATGGAAAGAACCATGTTTCTGTCACAAATATGCCATCCCTTCCTTTTGTAAGGGATGATGTTTTTTGTTTTTTTCCTTTGTTAGGTTTTGGTTTTGGGGTCCCTTCTGGCTGTGGCCTGCGCCACTCCTGACTCTGCACTCAGATCACTCATCAAGACTCAGGAGCACAGGTGTGCAGGATCCAGTCCAGGGTGGCCAGTGCAAGGCCAACACCATCCCTGCCTCACCTGCTTTCCCGCCCTGATGCCTTTGAATTGTTTTGAATTTAGTGCTGTGATTAACAAACAGTACTCATTTTTTATTAATTTTTTATTAATTTTTATTAATATTGAATTTTTATTAATTTAACTAATTTTTATTAATATTGAATTTTCAGGCAGAATATTTCACGACAACATCACTCCCCATGAAAGTGTCCTCTACCAAGGCCCTCATTGTAAACTCAGACCCTGAGTTCTGGTGTCATTGGTTATTTGTTGTTACCTTATTGTGTTACTGTGTCCCTGCATAGGAAAGAGATTATTTTTTTTAATAATTTATTTATTTATTGAATCACTGTGGGAAAAGTTACAAAGCTTTGAGGTTTAGGTCTCAGTCATGCAAATATCAAACACATTTCCCTTTACCAATACTTATTTTTCACCACGAAGAACCCCAATAAACCCCCACCCCCACCCCTCCCAATGACTGTGAGGCAGATGAATTCTAGTTAACACTCTATCTACTTTGACTAGATTCATTGTTTCGATAAAAGATGCACCATTATTATTTAGAATTTAACCCACCCCCCCAAATCAGAAAGCATTGTGAAATGATTTGCTTTCTACGGCTGGGTTCAAGAATTAAATGATGTCTGGATTTTGGATTTCTGCTATTTTACTTAATAACCCTGGAAGTATTTCTACTGAGAGTCAAATAATTAAGAGATTGGTTTCTGTGCTCTGGAGTCATGGTCGTGCCGGACAGCCACTCGTGGGGGGCAACTGGTGATCTCGGTAGGGCGTGAAGGATGAGCCCGGAGCACTCCCCCTCCCATGAGGTTTTAGTCGCCCCATCAACACCGGCTCATACCTGGTTCTCCAGAAGACGCCCATGCGGCTGCCATCTTTCTTTCCAGAGGGGAGAAGGCGGAAGGGAGCAACACCCTTTCCCCTCCGGGCAGACATGGTGGCGTGGATTAATGCATAGTCCGTTCACTTTTCTGCTCCAAGCTGCTGGGTTCTGCATTAAGTCCTTGTGCTTCTGGGGTCGTGGCCGTGACAGAGAGCCACTCGTAGGGGGCAACTGGTGGAAAGAGATTATTCTTTGTTTGTCTCCTTCTCAGTGTCTTCATTCAGCCTGATCCTCTCCTGGCCCATCCTTGTAATTACATTTTTTTTTTATCTTTCTTACAGCTCAGTTTTTAAGGGATGGTGGGGGGTTTGCTATTGGCAGTGTGGGTGGTGAGCTTTTTGAATGCTTTATCGATTTAGGTGTTATTCCTTTATCTGGAGTTTTATGTGTGCGTACCTGTTCCTGGTCAGTTGGGTTCTTTAAGAAAATCTTGGCCAAGTTTCTTGGCCGTGAAGAAAATTTACTATATAATTTATTCCCATTTACTTTTTTGCTTGTTTTTATTGCCTTTGCTAGTGGAAGCAGGTAATAGAAGAACCTTTGATATTCAGACCTTGGAGTATTTGACCTATGTTTTCTGTCTTCAATATAATTTATAACTTCTAGCCTAAACTATACGTTCTTTAATTATTTTTTTGTGTTTAGCATGAGATTTAGATTCAGTTTCTTTTACATTATTTTACAGTTTTATCAACACAAATGATTAAAAGGGATTTTTTACTTAATTTTTGCAGTTGTCATAAGTCAACTCTACATTTCACTGGGGATTTATTATTGAGGCCTCAATTCTAGTCCAACAATGTTCCATCTTATCCTAAGTATGGTACCATATATGCTATTTTGATTACTACAACTTTATAGCATGGTTTAAAGTCAAGGAATGTGAAACCTCACATTTTTTTATTCAGAATATTTTTAACAATTCTTGCATTTTGCACTTCTATGTAAATTTCAGTAATGTTTATTTTAATTTCTTGAAGAGTGTCATCACTCTTTTGTTGGTAATTACACTGAATCTGTATAGTAGCATTTTGGGTATATCAGACATTTTGACTATCTTGATTTTTCCAATACATGACTATCCATTTTCCATGTTCTTTCATATTTCTTTCATGGGTTTTCATGGCATATATATTTTACATTTTTTGTTAAATTGATTTCTAAGTATTTGATGCTCAAATTATTTTAGTTTAGTTTAGATTTTTGAGCCACTCCTATTGGTGCTTAGGGTTTACTCCTGCCTCTGTGCTAAGGGATCATTCTTTGAAGGTCCTCAAGGAATTCTTAGGGGCACTGGGGAGAGAATGGAATTCAACCACATACAAGACAAGTGCCTTACCAGCTGAACCATCTCTTCAACCCCATGGGGTACTATTTTATTAAATGGAGCATACATTCTTTTACTCACTCCTCTAGTTTTTGTTTGCATATAAAGGTGTAAAATTTTTTTCTGTGTTAATTTTTGTAGTTTTGTACTTTGCTGTATTTGTTTACTGTTTCTGAAAGATTTTAATGGGGTTTTTGGATACTACATATATCATAAGGTCCTCTGCAAATGATAAAAGTTTGATATATTCTTTTCCAGTGTGGATCACTTTGGCTTATTTTTTCTGTCTAATTTCTATGGTAGGAATTCCAGGTATATTTTAATTCCCTTGATTGAGATTAGTCTTTCAGGATTTCTTCTTCCTCTGAATTCAGTCTTAGAAGTTTGTATTTCTAAAATGGTGTCCATTTTACTAGGTTCTCCAGCTTGGTAACTACAATTGGTTATAATTACCTCTTAAGATCCTTTATACATCTGAGGTATTTGTTTGATTTCTCCGCTTTCAAACTTCATCTAAATTATTTGGGGTTTCTCTTCCTTTTTCCTTGTGAATTTAGCTAATTGTTTCTCAAACGTATTTATTTTTTCAATGAACTATCTCATGGCTTCATACACCCTTTATATTTTTTTTTATTTCTAGGTCATTCATTTTTGCTCTAATTTTTGTTTTCTCTTCTTTTTCTGACTTTTTCTGACACAAAAGGATGTATTACTTTCATGGCATTATGGATACTTATAGTGCACTGTATGGTTTCTGCAACACAGTAACCTAACAGGCTTAGTTAGCAAAGAAGCTTGCCCACTTGACCCAATGAAAATAATGAACTATATAATCTCTCTAACAAGGAATTTAGAATGGAGCTGATAAGGATGCACAAGGAGCTCAAAAAAGCAATGGAATACACCTCCAATACAGGAGGACATGAGAGCAGAACTGAGGAAAATGCAAGCGAAAATACAAGCAGAAATTACAGACCTGAAAAACCTGGTAGGCGAAATGAAAACTCACTGGAAGGCCTCACTAGCGGAGTAACAGCTGCTGAGGACAGGATCAATGAGCTCCAAGAGGAGGTGCAGAGAATCTCCAGACAGCAGCAGAAAATGGAAATAAACCCTCACAATAAACCTGGTTAACCAACCCCCGATTAACACTGACACAGAGATCTAGACAAGGGTCATATAATGCAGTAGGTAAGGCACACAGTCAACTCAGGTTGCATTTGTGGAACCCATAAGTTCCCCTTAAGAGTATTGGGAGTGATCCCCAAGCACAGCCCAGAATAAACCTGGAGAGTCTACAGGGAGTGGTCAAAACCACAACAAAAATAAGAAAAATAAATATTCTCAACAAAATATTAGTGAACTGGATCCAAGCATATAACAAAAGAGTGGTAGAACTCGATCAAATGGGATTCATTCCAAGGATATTAGTTCAATATATGA
Source organism: Sorex fumeus (assembly GCF_029834395.1). Taxonomy (NCBI): domain Eukaryota; kingdom Metazoa; phylum Chordata; class Mammalia; order Eulipotyphla; family Soricidae; genus Sorex; species Sorex fumeus. The sequence goes on from NW_026606083.1 coordinate 2,167,131, forward strand.
CAATGGGTAAATATAATTCATCATACCCATGAAAGGAAATAGTACTGTCACTGTCCTCCTGTTTTTCATTGATTTGCTAGAGAGGGCCCCGTAACATCTCCATTGTGAGACTTGTTGTTACTGTCTTTGGCATATGGAATACGTCACGGGAAGTTTGCCAGGCTTTGCTGTGCGGGCGAGATACTCTCTGTAGCTTGCTGGCCTCTCCAAGAGGGGTGGAGGAATCGAACTCAGGTCGGCCGCGTGGGCCGTGTGCAAGGCAAACACCCTACCTGCTGTGCTATTGCTCCAGCGCATGAAAGGAAATATAATAACAATATAGCAATAGATTCAGAAAAAGTTTTGGATAAGATTCAGTATCTATTTATGATTAAAACAAGACAACACAAATTAGAAGTACAGACTTTATATCCCAAGATTATTATTACAACAATACCCCACTAGACATCATAATCAATGGTGAAAAACTGAAAGCCTTACCTCTGAGATTGTGCAAAAGGCCAGGTTGTCCAATTTGTCCTCTCCTATTAAATGCACTTTTGGAAGTATTTCCCTAGCATTAGGCAAGTAAAATAAATCAAAGTGGCCCAAAATGGATCAGAAAAGCTTAAAAGTCACTCTGCAGATGACATGATTTTATACATGGAAGAGATTTTTAAAATTCACTAAAAAATACTTTAAGAACAAAACACTAATACAGCAAGATAGCAGATTACAAAATCAATGCATAAAATGTGTTGCATTTATACATGCAAGTGACAAACTAGAATAGAAAGGCATAAAAAGATAACCTCATTTAAAATAGAGTTAAAATGGAACCAGCAAGATAGTACAGCAGGTTGAACATTTGCCTTGTACTCAGATGATCTGTGGTCCTTCCCCAGCAGGCATCCCATATGATTCCCTACGCACCACCAGAAGTAATTCCTGAGTGCAGAGCCAGGAGTAATCCCTGAGCATCTGCCAGGTGTGACCCACAAAGCCACGCACAAAAAAATAGAGTTAAAATATCAAATACCTAGGAATAAATTTAACAAAGAATGTAAAAATATACATTAAAAACAAAAAGTTACTGATGAAAGGAATAGAATAAGGTACAGGAATTAAAATATTATTACATGTTCATGGACTGGAATAATTTTTGTGGAAAAGACAGACTCAAAGCATCATACAGTCTCATTAAAAGTACCATCAAAATTCCAGTATCTTTTGCCCATAACTTAGTACAAGCTCTAGTGATATTTGAATGGAATCATAAACCTTCCCATATAAAATTCCACTTTCTATGGAATCAAAACCAATTCTTAATAAATGAAGGGAAATGCTGGGCTGGAGATATAGTACAGAGGATAGGATGTTTGCCTTGCATGCAGCTAACCTAGAGTTGATCTCAGATGTCTAAATGGCACCTGTAGCCCTGTAAAGATTAGTGATTCCTGAGAGAAGAGCCAGGAGTAAGCTCTGAACACCACTGAAGAAGAGCCCAAACTAAAACAAAACAAAAATATGAAAGATACTGCATTCCCTGATTTTAAATCATACTATAAAGCTATAGTAAGTCAATTGGTGTGGTTCTGAACTAAGACTCTGAGAACACTGGAATAGAATTGAAACCCAGTAATAAATCCTCCAATTTAAGGATAGTTAGACTGGACTGATAGCACCGATAGCACAGTAGTAGCGCATTTGCCTTGCACACAGCCAGCCTGGCCAAGCCAGGTTCGATTCCTCCGTCCCTCTCGGAGAGCCTGGCAAGCTACTGAGAGTATTCAATATGCCAAACACAGTAACAAGAACTCTCACAATGGAGACGTTACTGGGTCCACTCTAGCAAATCTATAACAAAAGAGTTAGCTCACATATTCCACCACAAAGAACTAAAAGTTGTCGTCAAAATTTTTATAGCACATAACATATACTTATTAAATATTTTAAGGGTCAGGAAAAGTTAAATTACATTAAAAGACCAACATCTTTTTTTTCTAAGAGACCAAGAAGCTTCTCAATGATATTTTTTCCTATATTTCAACAAAATCTTTATAAAGTGTTTAACGATTCTATAAAAACAAAAATGTAAGAATAAAACAGATACAATAAAGAAGTGAAGATGCAGCTGGGCTCATGTGAGTAGATTTACTCATTGTCTCCTTTGGCCTGGGACTCAATTTAGTTGTGACTGCAGTCTTTACCATTTCTCCATTGCATCCTATATTCCAGATGTAAGGTTGTCTCATCTTTTAATCAAATCCTGTGAATTTTAATCATTTTAAGAATCTACTTTATAACTTATGTTCTGATTAATCTTACAGGTTGTGAAATTTACTATGTTTGTGATACTGATGCTCTATCTACCGATGCTAATAAAGTGCCTTTAGATTAACTATGTTCAGTCAAATCTAATATTGACTTTTAGTTTAAATTAGCTCATAATTACTAGAGTTAATTCTAGTTGATCATAGTGTGTTGTTTTTATTACTTTCAAAATCTTTTTCTACATTTTTAAACTTTTTGCATTATCTCCATAAGTGGTTGCCTCTGATCTGCACTGTAGTACTGCACTGTCCTCCCATTGTTCGTAAACTTGCTCAAGCAGGCCCAGTAATGTCTCATTATGATACTTATTGTTACTGTGTTTGGCATATCGAATACGGCAAGGGTAGCTTGCCAGGCTACTCTGGATTAACTACATAACGTAAAACCCATGCCCCGCACATTGACCAGAGGGAGCTTCCCTCTGTGAGGGGACATAGGTGCTTCGACTTTGTTTTTAAATAAAGTGAAATAAGCTAATAATTATTTTGTTATAAAGCTATTTAACACGTTTTTATTTGTGAGGTACTAATAGAGGGGACATATGTTCATGAATATTTTGATAAATATTAGTTTAAAATATCTGAAAGTACTGGCTTCTTCACTTCACTTGATCACTTGACATCCTATTACTCATCAATTTGCTCAAGCGGGTGCCAGTAACATCTCCATTCGTCCCTGTCGAGTGCTAATGTAGTCCAATGGCATCTGCTAGTTCCAGAAACACAAAGAGCCTCAAACCGTTATTTCAGGGACTTGATAAAGAAGTTTTACCGTCTCATAGGTGGGCGGCCATGTGATATTTTGACTTCCCGTGGAATCCAGTCAGTAATAGCTCTAGTTCAGCAGTCACCTACAAATCACATTATTTGTCCAGCCCATTTGATTTTCAATGCCTTCGCAAATGAGACAGCATCCCTGATTCTCCATCGTTGACAGAGGACAGAACTCTGGATTCTTTCTCTCAGTTGAGTGAAGCGTGACACTCCAAGCATAGCTCTTTTGATTCCTCTTTTGGAGACCTGAATAGCGTTCTTATCCTGTTTTCACAGGGCCCTGGTCTCTGAGGCATATGTTAGTGCAGGAAGAATGGTGGAGTTGAAAAGAGGTGCCCAGGGGCTGGAGCAATAGCACAGCAGGTAGGGCATTTGCTTTGCATGCAGCCAACCCGTGTTTGATTCCCAGCATTGCATATGGTCCCCTGAGCACCTCCAAGGGTAATTCCTGAGCGCAGAGCAAGGAGGAACCCCTGTGCATTGCCAAGTGTGACCCAAAAAGCAAAAAAAAAAAAGAGGTGCCCAGAGGCAGAGGTTCTTCATCCTCTTAGTTATTTCTTCGACTCTTTTGAAGGTGTTCCATGATGCTCTCTTCCTCCTGTGCAATTCAGGTTCCAGGTCATTCGTCATGTTGAGTTCTTGAAGTAGGTACACAAAATTGTTGCACTGGGAGATGTTCATTCCATTGAGAGTGAACAGAACGTCAGGAATGAGTCCATTTCTCATGAGCATTGTCTTCATGAGATTCGGCTGTAGGCAGACCATTCCACACTCATGGACAAAGTCAACCCGCATTTGTGCCTCTTGGCTAATGTTTGGTGTTATTAGAACGATGTCTTTGAGAAGCTTCTTGATCTCTCAGGAAAAAGAGAGAAAGCCAAAAAAAATGGCGCATCAGATTTTGGAAGGGAGAATGCTGAGAATGACATATACATCCTGCAGAATTTGGTATGTGGGCAAGTGGAAGTGGTTATCAAAGAGATTCGAGTAGAAGTCATGGATAATCTTCTCCATTGCCCTTGTCGAAGATGTGTTAGATCCATCAGGACATCAGAGGGTAGTCATGATAGTCTTGTAGTTGGAAAAGGACAGGCGGGTGTTGTGAATGCTTTTCCCAGCTTCTGCCGCATGGGCCAACACTGCTGCTCTTCTCTCTTTGAGATAGTCGTTTATCGCTTCTCTGCACTACTTTGTGAGCTCAAATGTTCCTTTGTGGTTTCCTGAGGCTTGCGCCTAACCACGTTGGTGAATGAGCTCAAGAATTTTCGAAGACAGACATCTTTTTGTGGCTTTCTCTCTCTCGGCCTTCCTCACACAATCATGGAGGTGCTGAACCAGTTGATCGTATTCTTCGTCAATGTTGTCAATGAAGGCATCTTCTCATGTTGCTGCAATAGTGCCAAAGAGCACCCAGTTGGTGGTCAATATGGGAGTTCTCATCTTAAACTGTTCAGCCCTTTCTCCCTGCTCCGTGAAGTAGAATTTTTCAGGAAGGAGATGGTGGTCTGATCTCGTTTGGAATTCTGGGACAATAGTGACATCTGTCAGGAAAAATGTTAATTGAATATGAGGTGGTCAATTTTGTTGTGGAACTGTCCACTGGGAGACTCCCATCCCATGTCCAATGTTTAGATTCGGACTCCTGTAATTGTGAATTACCATGGATGGTCTTGGTCGACCTGATGAACTCAGTCTCTCATCCTGTTTGTTCCATTCTAAGCCATGAGTCCCAATGTGGAGTTTTTCGGCTGATCTTCTCGGTCCTGTCTTAGCATTAAAATCACCAACAATGATCTTATAGAATGTGTGTTCTTTATAGAACTTCTCCAGCTCCATGTAGAACTTCTCAATTTCTTCTTCATCGTAATTGAATGTTGGTGCACAGACAATGAAGATAGAAACTGTCAGCAGTGAGCCACATCTATTTAAGTGTAATAGTCCAATTTAGGTTTTAGGCATTCGAATGAGTCAATTCTCATGGCCAAGTTTGTGTTGATAAGGACACGAACACCACCATCACCTCTTTTGTTGCATGTTCCCAGAAACAGTTATTCTGCAGTGTCGCAAATGGAATGATGTGATCGATGCCTTCTCATCTCGGCAAGATCAATGATAACATATTTGATCTTCGGCCCTTGCACCATCAGGCCCTCGATGGATTCTTCCAATGCCAGCATATGTGCATTGAAAGTACAGACAGTCATTTTAGTCCTTTTTAATTCTGGCAGCCTAGTTCAGCCCTGAGATTTTATCAGCCTCTCCTTCCTCATCCTTCTTAACACTGCTGTATTGGTGGCTCTTTCAGGGTCAGGGGAATGAGGCCCATTGTATTTACTGTTTCAGCATATCGAATATCCCACAGATAGCTTGCCAGGCTCTGCTATGCGGATGGTATACTCTCAGTGGCTTACCAGGCTCTCCAAGAGTGATAGAGGCTTTTAGGATGGCCTCTAATCACCCTTGCAGGTGTTCCCATGGTTCAAACAATATTTGAACCCCATCAATTATGTTGCACTAATAATAAAAAATGGGTATTAAGTGTCTTATGATATGTTGTGCGGCCGGTTTATGGCTGGGCAAGTAGCTGTGTGGTTCAGAAAGAGGCCTGGTTTCTTCAAGTGCACAAATAATTAATTCTCAATAAAATGACTTCAGTAGCTTAATAATTCATTCACATTCCTCTAAATGTATAAATGCCATAGAATACCTTAGTAAAATTTTATAATTTTTATAAATTTGTATAAACTTATAAATTTTATAAGTTTTATAATCTTGTTTAATGCAACACTCATTTATAGTTATAATTCCTTTCTAATTTACCAGAGGTATTCATGCACTCATTCTTGCAAGAGATTTTCCAGTTCAGTAGTCTGGTAGTTGTGCTAGTCACTGTAACACCATTTCCAGGCTGTACTGTACAGACAGACATCAGGCAGCAAGAAGATGCACTTTTTTCTGTACTGTCAAGTTGTAATGCCAAGTCACATGATTATATGGGCTTCCCATGATGTAGGGACAGATTTCCTCCTCTCTAAAGACTGAATAATAAGGCAGAGTTGTCCTTCCGCCTCATTTTCTGGCCCTCTGCTCTCTATCCTTTGCCCTTTTTCAATAAAGTCTTTTGCTTTCTGAGTACATGACTTGCTTCAGAAAATTCCTCAAGAGTGTTAAAGCCCACCTTTGCAAAAGGAACATTGGGAAAGGTCTTCCTCTAACATCTATTTTTTTTAAAGTCACTATTGCTTGTAGATTATTTTCTGACTTTTAATAGTGAATATTTTAAAAGTTGTGTTGTCTTTGAACAACAAAACGATGCTTAGGACTTTTTGATACTTTCTGAAACTCTGTCTACATTGGTGGCCTCAGATCCTTAGCATTCAAAATAATTATTAAAACCAAAAATATTGCCACTTCTTTTCACATGGGCTGGAATTACAGCAGAGTGGTAAGGCGTTTGCCTTGCACGTGGCCGACCTGGCCTACCAGGGTTCAATTCCTCTGCCCCTCTCAGAGAGCCCAGCTAGCTAGATACCGAGAGTATCTCACGCCACACGGCAAGGCCTGGCAAGCTCCCCGTGATGTATTCAACATGCCAAATACAGTAACAACAAGTCTCATGATGGAGACATAACTGAGCCTGCTAGAGCAAATCAATGAACAATGGGAGGACAGTGCTACAGTGACAGTGCAGTGCTATTTTCACATACTTTATTTTCTCATTCTTAAATACTATTCTTTGCATTGTGTTAAATATTTTTCATTTTCTTATATTTTTCTGCCCTGCACCCCCATTTTTATTTTTCTTCTTCTTTTTTTTTTCCACATATGGTGTCCAGGGCTTACTTCTGGCTCTGTGTACAAAGATTACTCCTAAATGATATTCAGGGGGCCATATACGGTGATGGAAATGTTTTATTTTTTAATTTCATTTAATATTCTAACAATAGTTATTTCAATTTTTTTATCAGGCCTGCAGCTCAACTATACTGCATTTAAACCGTTCCTCAAATTTTTGTTTGAAGGCTATCATTTGTGGTAACTTCCTCTTTTCCTCATTTTATTTATAACATTATTTACATACCAACTGCTTCATGTATATTTGAGCTGCTTCCCTTGGCTGGAGGAAGCAGATGAGATGGACCCTGTTTGCTGTGGTGTCTGTTCTATATATTGACTCATACCGACTTAGGTGGCTGAAGGTCTAGTACCAACACAGGGCAAGAGCCAAGGCAATTGACTCGGCTTTGACCAAGGCTGCTGACTTAGGGATAATTGGTGGAGTTCCATAAATTTGAGCCTCTTAGAGAGGCTTCTAGGAGAGCAGAGTATGCAACCTCTATTCCTTCTTTTAGCTTTGTTAGTTTTTTTCTGGTTTTCAGTTATCTAGCTATTCTAGTCTAATCCTGATCCATAAAAACTACTGACCAAATCTTTCATGAGAATGAAGACTGGAACAGAGTGATCTGGTAGCTTTGGGTCATGGATGAATACATTAAGGATTATTCTCAAAGTATATATGTAACATCAGTAAAGAAAATTGCTTTCCTTAAAAGCTGCATTAAATGTGAGTGTCCTGGAGCAGCTGTCTTTAGCTTGACACTTGTCCTATGCAATGGCCCACCAACTGAAAACTATGACCAAGGGTGTGGTTTAAGCCCTTCCAACTGCTCCATGTATGAGTGGCTGAAGACCTCTCAGACAAACTACTTAAAAAGTAACATCAGGTGAGCGTCGCCTTGGCGGGGGACCCATATGTGACTAGACTAGGTTCACTGTACAGCACCAGATTACTTGCAAAGAGTCTTCGTTCGGAAGAGGCCACACATTTTGCTCCTTGAAATTTCAACAGGTGTCTCAATATCCCCCTCAGACTTGTTTTTCAGTTTCCTTCAGGTGAAAACCTCCTCGAGGGCAAGGAGCTGCAGGGAGTCTTTTTCTGCGTGCAGGTTCCTTGGTGTTTGCTGACTGGCATCTGAAGGTCCGTCTGCACCCCCAGACCTCAGCCATGGAATCCTGTTCCCTATTGTTCCTGCACACTCTGGAGAAAAACCTCATGGCTGTGTCTGTCTCTTTACCTCCAATTATCTCTGTGACGGATAAATTTCTCCTTTAGAGCCAATATCCTCCCTTGGCCACATAGTTTAAAACAGGGAGAAAAATTTGGCCTCTTTACTAGTTTTCATCTTGATGCCCAATTTAGTGTTTTTATTAATTTTATATTTAGTACATTTATAATTCCCACATATTTACACAGTTGAATTTGCCCATCATTCTTTCTATATTTTATGCCCTTTATAATTGATGTTTTGTCCCTTCATTCTTTAATCAAGTGTTGCAAGTGGAGCCAGAGTGAGATTGAGCTGGACAGGCACTTGCCTTACATGTGGCCAACTTGGGTTCAATCCCTGGTCCCATAAACACTGCTAGGAATGATCCTGAGGCAGAGAGCCAAGAATGAGCAGGAATTTCAGCCAGGAGTCACTTATTTTAAATCTTATTTTTAAGATTTTGCTTCGTACAATGATTAATTCTGTATAAAAGACTATTATTGTTCAATTCATAAAATGGTGATATTTGGCAAATATAATAGGGTTAGTATATGTAAAAGTATAATGAATAAGCTATCACAGAAGTCTATGGACAGAAGTCTGGCTAATCTCTCTATAAACTGTTATTGATTGCCTGTATTTTATTTATTTGATACTATAGCTTTTATGTTATAATTTTAATGTAGCACTATTAGCCAGATCTTAAAAGTGTTAAATTGAGGACCACATATGAGAAATGGTCTTAGTAATGAGGTATATTTTGTCTTGGTTTGTCAGTGACCTTTCATTATGTCATTTTCCCTTATTTTCATTTACAATAAACTTACTTTTCTCTATATACTCAAATATCAATATAACATTTCTTATGTATATGTAGCATATATTTTTTGACTCTCATAAATCTACCTATATCAACTTTTGTACTTCTAGAAATCATAGTTTCTCATTACTTCTGACTTATTTGTTTTAACATCAATCACTTAAATTTTATTTTATTTTTTTGATATTAAGAACTCATTTTATACCAATATAAAATATAGAATTGATAAGTTTAAAATTTCAAAGACAATGCTTGGAAAGAAAAGTACATTCTATTGCTTTGACTCGTATGTCAAATCCACATCTGTACAATTCTAGACAATCACTTAAATTTTTAAAAATACTTTGCCATCTTTGTAGTTTGCTATTCTTCTGCTAAAATGACAAAAATGATCGTCTGTACTTTCAATGCATGTACGCTAGCATCAGATGCATCCATCGAGGACCTGATGGTACAAGTGCGAATGATCAAGTACGGCATCATTGGTCTGACCGAGACAAGAAGGCACGAATCTCACCATGCCGTTTTCGACACTGGAGAAGAATTGTTCCACGGAACATGCGATAAAAGAGGTGTCGGAGGCGTCGGTGTCCTTGTGAACACAAAATTGGCCAAAAGCATTGATTCATTCGAATGCCTAACAACCTGAATTGGACGTTTACATTTGAATAGATGTGGATCACTGCCTGCAGTTTCTATCTTCGTTGTCTCCACACCAACATCTCATTATGATGAAAGAGAAATCGAGAAGTTCTACATGGAGCTAGAGAAGTTCTATAAAGAAGACCACACCTTCTACAAGATCATTGTGGGTGATTTTAATGCCAAGATAAGACCGAGAAGATCAGCTGAAGAACTTCACATCGGGACCCATGGCCTAGAATGGAACGAACAGGGTGAGAGACTGTCTGAGTTCATCATGTCGACCAAGACCATTCATGGTAACTCACAGTTCCAGAAGGCAGAATCTAAACGATGGACATGGGGGTCTCCCGGTGGATGATTCCACAACGAAATAGACCACATCATATTCAATCGACGGTTTTGCCTGACCGATGTCGCTGTTGTCCCAAAATTTCGAACGGGATCGGACCACCGTCTCCTTCGTGCAAAATTCTACTTCACAGAGTGGGGAGAAAGGGCTGCAAAGTTCAAAAAGAGAACTCCCAGAATGACCACCAACTGGGAACTCTTTGGTACAATTGCGGCAACATGGGAAGATGCCATTGTTGACAACATTGATGAGGAATACGATTGACTGGTTCAGCACCTCCATGAATGTGCGAGGAATGCCAAGAGAGAGATAGCCACAAAAAGTTGCCTATCTTCGAAAACTCTTGAGCTAATTTGCCAGCGTGGTTTGGCGCATGCCTCAGGCAACCGCAAGCTAACGTCCGAGCTCGCAAAGCAGTGCAGAGATGCGATCAAGGAAGACCTCAAAGAGAGAAGAGCAGAAGTGCTGGTAGATGCGGCAGAAGCCGGGAAAAGTATTCGTTACGCCCGCCTGTCCTTCGCCAACTACAAGACCAAGATGACTGCCCTCCGACGTCCTGATGGATCCATCACATCCTCCAGAACGGCAATGGAGAAGATTATCCATGACTTCTACTCAAATCTCTTCAATAGCCATGTCCACTTGCCGACATACCAAATTCCACAGGATGGATATGTCGTTCCCAACGTTCTCCCTTCCGAAATCCAACACGCCATTTCGTCAGTAAAGAAACAAACAGCACCCGGCCCAGACAAGGTCAGACCTGAACACCTGAAGAACCTGCCGTCAGTACTCATCAATACACTGGCTCGGCTCTTCACTCACTACCTGTCTGAATGCAAGGTTCCATCCCAATGGAAAACCAGCAGGACCGTACTACTGTTCAAGAAGGGAGACATCCATAACATTGGCAACTACCGCCTGCTCTGCCTATTGTCTGTCATCTACAAGTTGTTCACTCGAGTCATCCTAAATAGGATTGGCAGAACACTAGATGAAGGACAACCATGTGAGCAAGCCAGGTTCCGCAAAGGATTCAGCACCATCAACCATATCCACACAATAACCAAACTCATTGAGGTTTCTCGGGAGTTCAAGATGCCTCTCTGTTTAACGTTCATTGATTTAAAGAAGGCCTTTGATTCTGTTGAGACGGAAGCAGTCATTGAAGCCCTAGCCAATCAGGGCATTCAAGCCCAATACATCAGGATCCTCCGTGAGCTGTATTGCAGATTCACAACCAGGATCTCACCATTCTACAAAGAAGTGATCGTTGATGTCAAGAGAGGGGTGCGGCAGGGTGATACCATTTCACCGAAACTCTTCAGTGCCACCCTCGAGAACATCATGCGACGACTGGAATGGGAAGAAATGGGAGTGAAGATAGATGGCCGGCAACTACACCACCTCCGCTTTGCTGATGACGTTGTTTTAATAACACCAAACATCAGCCAAGCGGCACAAATGCTGGCCAACTTTGAACGTGAGTGTGGAAAGGTAGGACTCCAGCTGAATCTTACGAAGACAATGTTTATTAGAAACAGCCTCGTTCCTGATGCCCCATTCACTCTCAACGGAACGACCATCTCCAAATGCAAGAGCTATGTGTACCTAGATCGAGAGGTCAACATGAGAAATGACCTGGCACCCGAGCTGCGCAGGAGGAAGAGAGCAGCTTGGAACACCTTCAAGAACGTCGAAGAAATAGCTAAGAGGACGAAGAACCTCCGGCTCCGGGCACATCTCTTTGATTCCACTGTTCTTCCTGCATTAACATATGCCTCAGAGACCTGGGCCCTACGCAAACAAGATGAGAACGCTATTCAGGTCTCCCAAAGAAGAATAGAAAGAGCTATGCTTGGAATATCACGTTTCACTCAAATGAGAGAAAGAATCCGGAGCTCTGACATCCGTCGACGATCAAGAATCAGGGACGCTGTCTCATTTGCCAAGGTGTCGAAAATCAGATGGGCTGGTCACGTAATGAGATTTAAAGACGACTGCTGGACTAGAGCTGTTACTGACTGGATTCCACGGGATGTCAAAAGACCGCGTGGCCGCCCACCTACCAGATGGTCAGACTTTTTCGTCAAGATCTTGAACGATCGGTTTGAGGCCCTTTATGTTCCTGGAGCGAACAGATGCCATTGGGTACACTAGCACGCGACAGGGACAAATGGACACGTTACTGGCGCCCGCTCGAGCAAATCGAGGACTAGCAGGAAGTTAAGTGATTAAGTGAAGTGATTCTTCTGCTACACATTTCCCCCCTCTGTCTATTATGCTATGTTGCCTCCAAAACTCAATTTAGTCACCATCTATTCACAGAAAATTTTGTTGTCAATTTTGTCTGTAGGCTGGTCCCTTTATACATAGTATTTTTGGTGTTGGTGTGACTCTCTGTTTCCTCTGTGCTCCCATATTACCTAACTACAAATCCCCGAAAGTAGACCTGCTGAAGGAGACAGAGAGTATGTCCAAATCCTGTAAGCATCACCTATTAGTTACAAGCTCTTGTGTAAGTTGTTCAAATTTTTGGAATCTCATTTTATCTGCCAGATTAAAAAAAACTTTTAATAAAGATTTGTTGATAAGTTGTATTAATGATATAAAAGAAATAATGAACATTTGTAATAAATATCTTTTCTTTGTCTGCCTAGACACAACCTGTTTATTGTCTTTTCTACCTTCCTCCTATACCACGAGGGTCATGTAATTGCAGCAACAGACTTCTTGCTTCTCCACGTTTCATTTTTCTTTAATGTTCTCTGGTGCACAGAACAGACAGAGAAGACCAGATGTCAATAAGGAAACTGAAGTTAGGAATTAGGGCATTTTATTCTCAATTCTCTCTTTGACATGTAGACAGGGTTTGCCTTCTTCAAGGAAGTAGCTGGCTCATGACAGCTGCCTTGGCTAATACAGTGACCTTCTCTGTTCTCCAATAATGATTTCCTCCCCTGCTCTGTATGACCAGGGCACTGTATTATCTCTTGTTCACTCCCTTAAATCCGTTCCCCAAATTGTAAATGGCTCCTTTATATCAGACTCTTCTCTGAAAGTCAGTTTAAATGTGTCAGCTGCTTCCTGCCTGACTGATACCATATTTAATATTATTAACAATATGCACTTAACAAACTGACCTGTAATTTTCCTTTGATTTCTGAATCCCTTGTCACACTAAACTATTTCAGTGTAGGAACCATAGCTCATTTGTTAATGTTTTCCTTTGTTGTCATATACATTTGCACACTCTAAGTCTGAAGAAAATGTTTGCAGACTAAATATGTGAAGGAAAAGAGGTATAAAGATTATTTTTCTCTTTAAAAGTAAGTACTTCCTGGGTTGGAAAGATTACAGCAGGAAAGAAAGACACTTGCCTTGAACATGGCCAACTGGGGTTCTATCCCGAGTTCTTTATACTTCACAAGGAATTATTCCTAACTGTAGGGCCTTAAGTAAGCCCTGAACACAGCTGAGGGTAGTCCAAAGACAAACAAATAAAATTAAGTAAAAATAAGTATATTTTATTATTTTTTGAATTCAGTGCTTTCCACACTGTTACTAAGGAAAATACTTTCCGTAAGAAAGGTAAATTTTCCAGAAGTAAGAGTAAAAGATTTAATGGATTGTTTTTTGATTAAACTTATCTTAGAGAGAGCTAACATGACATCAAGTTAAGTGCCATAAAATAAGCTTAAAATTATAAATAGGACTGACTGGAGTCTAATAAAGTCACAAAAGTTAGAATTCTGTCAATATGGTCCTAAAGCCATTATTTAGTATTTTTGGAAAATTGAAAAGTAAGGTATGCAATTATTGAGAAAAATATTTTCTATCATTATATTGCACAAAACATTAGTTTTGTAGACCTACTTTTAAGATAAGCGGGTAGGGCATTTGCCTTGCATGTGGTCTACTCGGGTTTGATTCCTCTGTTCCCTCGGAGAGTCCGGCAATCTATCAAGAGTACTCCGCCTGCATAGCAAAGCCTGGCAAGCTCCCCCATGGCATATTTGATATGCCAAAAACAGTAACGACAAATCTCATAATGGAGAGGTTACTGGTGCCCACTCAAGCAAATCAATGAACAATGGGAGGACAGTGCTACAATGCTACAGTTAACATTTTATTTTCACTGTAAAAGATTATGTTAATATGGTGGACTACTGCTTGGAATTGTAATCTTGATCACTGGGTTTACTAGGTAATCACTTGTAATCACTTGTCAACCTGTTGTTCATAGGTTTGTTAGAGCGGTGCCAGTAGCCTCTACATTCATCCCTGTTGCATGCTAGTATAGTCCAATGGCATCTGCTCACTCCAGGAACACGAAGAGCATCAAACCATTCCTTCAGGGTCTTAATGAAGAAGTCCAACCATCTCATAGGTGGGCAACCAGGTGTTCTTTTGACGTCCCATGGAATTCAGTCAGTAATGGCTCTAGTCCAGCTGTAGTGTTTAAATCACATTACATGTTGGTCCATCTGATTTTCGACACCTTGGCAAACGAGGCAGCGTCCCTGATCTTCAATTGTGGATGGAGGTCAGAACTCCGGATTCCTTCTCTCACTTGAGTGAAGCGTGATATTCCAAGCAAAGCTCATTCAATTCCTCTTTGGTGAACTGAATAGCGTTCTCATCCTGTTTTCATAGGGCCCAGGTCTCTGAGCCAGATATTAGTGCAGGAAGAATGGTGGAATCGAAAAGATGTGCCCGGAGCCAGAGATTCTTCGTCCTCTTCACAACTTCTTTGACGCTCTTGAAGATGTTCTACGCCACTCTTTTCCTCCTGCTCAGCTTAGTTGCCAGGTTGTTTGTCATGTTGAGTTCTCAGCCAAGGTACACATTACTGCTGCATTCAGAGATGTTCATTCCATTGAGAGCAAATGGAATGTCGGTGACTAGTCCATTTCTCATGAACATTGTATTCATAAGATTCAGCTGCAGTCCAACCTTTCCAAACTCACGGTCAAAGTCAGCCAGCATTTGTGCCGATTGGTTAATGTTTGGTGTTATTAGAACGATGTCATCAGTGAAGCAGGTGTGGTGTAGTTGCTGACTGTCTATCTTCACTCCCATTTTTTCCCATTCCAGTTGTTGCATGAAGTTCTCAAGGATGGCACTGAAGAGTTTTGGTGAAATTGTATCTCCCTGCCGAACCCTTCTCTTAACATCGATGATGACTTTCTTGTAGAATGGTGAGATCCTGGTTGTGAATCCGTAATACAGCTCATAGAGGATCCTGATGTACTAAGTTTGAATGCCCTGTTTGACTAGGGCTTCGATGACCGCTTCAGTCTCAACAGAATCAAAGGCCTTCTTTAAATTGATGAATGTTAAACATAGCGGCATCTTGAACTCTCACCAAACCTCAATGAGCTTGGTCAATGTGTGGATATGGCTGATCGTTCTCAATCCTTTTCAGAACCTGGCTTGCTCACATGGTTGTCCTTCGTCTAGTGTTCTGCCTATTCTATTTAGGATGACTCAAGTGAACAACTCGTAGACCATAGACAACAGGCAGATCGGGTGATAGTTGTCAATGTCATGTATGTCTCCCTTCTTGTACAGTAGAACAGTCCTGCTGGTTTTCCATGGGACAGAACCTTGCCTTCAGACAGGAAGTGTGTGAAGTGCCAAGTCAGTTTATTGACGAGTAGTCGTGGCAGATTCTTCAGGTGTTGGGGTCTGACCTTGTCTGGACTGGGTGCTGTACGCTTCTTTACCGACAAAATGGCATGTTGGAGTTCAGAAGGGAGAACATTGGGAACAATATGTCCATCCTGCACAATTTGGTATGTGTGCAGGTGGTCGTGGCTATAGAAGAGATCTGAGTAGAAGTCATGGATAATCTTCTCCATTGCCCTTCTGGAAGATGTGATAGATGCATCAGGGCATCAGAGGGCAGTCATCTTGGTTTTGTAGTTGGCGAATGACAGGCAGATGTTGCGAATACTTTTTCCGACTTCTGCCACGTCGGCCAACACTGCTGCTCTTCTCTTTGAGGTCTTCCTATATCGCTTCTCTGCACAGCTTTGCGAGCTCAAATGTTAGCTTGTGATTGCCCGAGACTCAAGCCAAAACATGTTAGCAGATGAGCTCTACAGTTTCCAAAGACAGGCATCTGTTTGTGGCTTTCCCACATTCGGTGTTCCTCACTAGTCATGGAGGTGCTGAACCAGTCGATCATATTCCTCGTTGATGTTGTCAACAATGGAATCTTCAATATTGCTGCAATTGTGCCAAAGGGTTTAGTAGGTAGCCAAGATAAACAAAATAAGCTCAAGAAAAGACCCTTTGTTACACATGATCAATGAGAAATCTCTAATTGCATGAAAGTTCAGATTTGGGATGAAATACTTTAAACTTTAAGCTAAGAGATAACTTTTGTGTATACATTCCATTATGTATTTATTCATTTATTTATTTTTTGCTTTTTTGGGTCACACCCAGCCATGCTCAGGAGTTACTCTGGGTTTTTAACTCAGGAATTACTCCTGGAGGTGCATACAAGACAAATGCCCTACCTGCGGTGCTATTTTTCCAGCCCCACGTTCCATTATTTATGCTATGAAAATAGCATTTTCCAACCTTGGAAATATTCCAAGTTACCATTTTTAGTTCTGTTTTATAACTGTCCACTGTAAGCTACCGAGATCACAGCAAAACCTGGCAAGCTACCCATGACATATTCAATATGCCAAACACAGTAATAACAAAGTCTCATGATGAAGATGTTACTGGGCACGCTTGAGAAAATCGATGAACAATGGGAGGACAGTGACAGTGACAGTTTTGTAACTGATGTAGGCAGGTGGATAGAATGGCCCCCAGGAAAAGAGGATTACTTAGGAGGTAATAAAACCAACACAGCCTAAGGCTGTAAGAAACCACTCTTCTCAGACACAGGAACTGAGACCTGCTATGTACTCATCTGGGGCCAGCTGACCAGAGAAGGTTGGGACCCCCACTCCACCCACTCTGAGAGAAAAACCAGCAGGAATAAAAGGATTGCAAAGAAGACTATCAACCACTCCGAACTCCACCCCCTTGGCAACCACTCTACCAACAACTCTTATGTAGGTAGAAGCCCTACCTGGGGCAACTTTGGGAAAACCCTGAAAAACCCAACTTGAACAGAGAGCATCCAAATGCTGCTGAGCTCGTGTGCGGTTTGTGCCCACATTGCCGAGAACGTGTCACCTGCGCCTCCTGTCTGGATATGTGTGCTAGGACTCTCCACCTTGGAGAAGCTCCTGTTCTCTTTTTCTCTTTCTTCCTTCTTCCCTTCTTCAAAAAGCCTCAAAACAAAATCTGTTTATACTTCACTGCTTGTCTGCTCCTGAAATTCTTTTCTGTGAGAAGGACAAGTACCTGGATGCCCTGAAAGGCCTAGAACTGACTTTCCCTTCCTGCAGAGAACAATTCCTCGCTCCAGCCAGAGTGTGCAGCTCCCGGAACAATCGGTTGGTGGGTTTGAGCTCCTGTTCAGGGAAGAACAAGTGGACAGCAGGTGTGGCTTGACAGCTACGTAGTGGGGCTGATGGTGATATGGGCAGCAGGTAGAGATCTTCCCCTCTCCCTCCCAGGCAATGACAATGAATTTCCTGGGAAATAATCAATAGCCCTGAAGTTGTGAAAAACCAGCTTTGCAGAAAACAGAAACTAAAGACTTACCTGACCTGTAACAGACCCAGAGAAGGCTGGATACCCCTCCAACAGAAGCTCCAGCAGAAACAAAAGGCCAGGAAAGGAATTTCAAAGAAGACTACCACCATTCCCTGCCCTACTCTCCTTGGCAACCTCCCTGGCAATGGACTTTTACCTAGGTAGAAACCCCACGTGAGGGGAAGGTTGGAGAAACAATAGAAAAGCCACCTGAACAAAGGAAGAGCATGCATATGTTGCCCGAGCCCATGTGCTGCTTGATTCCACATGGCCAAGCACATGTGTCACTCGCATCTCCCCTCTTGAGATGTGTAATGTGTACTTTCATGCTCCTATATCTAATGCTGAGGTATGTATAAGGGCTTCTCTGCCTTGGAGGATGCCTGCACTCTCTCTTGAATGTATTATATTCCCCCCTCCTATCCTTCATAAACCTTCAAAATAAAATCTGTTTTACTTCACTGCATGTGTACTCTTGAAATTCTTTTCTCTGAGGCAAGACAAGAATCCAGTAACCCTGGGTCCCAGTTGGCAGAGGCAGATGTGGAGAAAGTGACCATCTGTCTCCTCTCCACTTCAAATGAGCCGCCATGGGGTCCCACAGACTTCCTGACTATGAGACAGATTAGCTTAAACTAGTTTTTGTGCCGCCATGCATGTTCTGTGTGAGGACGTAAAGCACTTAATCTCTCTGATTTTTGATCTGTGGACCACCACCTTTCACTTTACAAGGATGATTCTTTCAATCCATAGCTGAACATTTGTTTATTTGACTTTATCACAGACACACATTGCAAAGTCTTTATTTTTCCTAAGGATGTTTATGTTTCATTATAATAAGCTTAACGTATTTATCATATTCCTAAAAATAAAATAGTCATGTGAAGCACCGTTTTGAGTTTAGTTTTGATGTCTTGATGTTATGCAAGCACACTGTTAGATGGCATTGCTGATACTGTGATTCTCAGATGCAAAACTCCAGGAAACAATATTTTAAGAGTCCTCCATGTTTAAAATTGCACATACTATATATAGCCTGAATATTTCTATGATTTGGATGAGTAAGCATAATATTTTATATATGTAAATATACACTGCTGTAGAAAACACAAATTTATATGATAGCACAGCGGGTAGGGCGTTCGCCTTACAAGCGGCCAACATGGCCGACCCGAGTTCGATTTCTCCTCCCCTCTCGGAGAGCCCGGCAAGCTACCGAGAGTATTCAATATGCCAGACACAGTAACAACAAAGTCTCCAATGGAGACGTTACTGGGCCCGCTCGAGCAAATCGACTATCAACGGGAGGGCCTTTACCTTTACCTAATAATAATTGATCCAACGATTTACTGTTTTAATCTGCAATAGGTGCTGAAAAATATCATTTCTTCTAGAGAATCCAAATAATTTATTTACATTAAAACAGACTATTTTCATTTGTTAAATTGCATTGTAATTCTACATTAGCTAGTTCATCCACTGGTTATGCTTTCATGTCATTCGGACAATGCTATCTTTAAGCTACTAGTCTACAATTGTGGCTTACTGTTACTGTTTCCTTTATAATGTGTCCTAAATTATATATTCTGTTCTTGTCACACTGTGTTTTTTCTTTGCTAATATTACTTAGATAATTCTAATGGTTTATATATAAGTTGTTTTTTTTTTATTTATTTATTGAATCACTGTGGGAAAGATTACAAAGCTTTCAGGTTTAGGTCTCAGTCATGCAAATATCAAACACATTTCCCTTTACCAATACTTATTTTTTACCATGAAGAACCCCAATAAAACCCCACCCCCCACCCCTCCCAGTCCCTGTGAGGCAGATGAATTCTAGTTAACACTCTATCTGCTTTGATTAGATTCATTGTTTCAATAAAAGATTCACCACTATTATTTAGAGTTTACCCCCCCCCCAAATCAGACATGCTGAAAAAGCATTGTGAAGTAATTTGCTTTTTACAGCTGGGTTCAAGAATTAAATGTTGGTTTTGGATTTCTGCTATTTTACCTATTGACCCTGGAAGTATTTCTACTGAAACTCAGATAGTTAAGAAATTGGTTTCTGTGTTCTGGAGTCGTGGCCGTGCTGGAGAGCCGCTCGTGGGGGGCAACTGGTGGCCTCGGTAGGGTGTGAAGGGCGGACCGAAACACACCTCTTCCCATGAGGTTTTAGTCACCCCTACACCCCCGGCTCATACCTGCTGTCCACAAGACTCCCATGCGGCCGCCATCTTTCTTTCCAGAGAGGAGAGGGCGAACGGGGCAACACCCTTTCCCCTCTGGACAGATATGATGGCCTGGATTAACGCATAGTCCTTTCACTTTTCTGCTCCAAACTGCCGGGTTCTGCATTAAGTCCTTGTGCTTCTGGGGCCGTGGCCGTGCTGCAGAGCCGCTCGTGGGGGGCAACTGGTGACCTCGGTAGGGCGTGAAGGACGAACCGGAACGCCCCCCTTCCCATGAGGTTTTAGTCGCCCCCACACCCCCGGCTCATACCTGCTGTCCACAAGGCTCCCATGTGGCCGCCATCTTTCTTTCCAGAGGGAGGAGAGCGAATGGGGCAACACCCTTTCCCCTCCAGGCAGACATGATGGCCTGGATTAACGCATAGTCCTTTCACTTTTCTGCTCCAAGCTGCTGGGTTCTGCATTAAGTCTTTGTGCTTCTGGGGCTGTGGCCGTGCTGCAGAGCCGCTCGTGGGGGGCAACTGGTGACCTCGGTAGGGTGTGAAGGATGAACCGGAACGCCCCCCTTCCCATGAGGTTTCAGTCGCCCCCACACCCCCGGCTCATACCTGCTGTCCACAAGGCTCCCATGAGGCCGCCGCCATCCTTTTTTCCAGAGAAGAGAGGGCAAATGGGCCAACACCCTTTCCCCTCTGGGCAGACATGATGGCCTGGATTAACGCATAGTCCGTTCACTTTTCTGCTCCAAGCTGCTGGGTTCTGCATTAAATCCTTGTGTTTCTGGGGCTGTGGCTGTGCTCCAAACTTAACTCTGATTTTAAGGGAGAAAGGTTTGGTGGTTTACTTCCCATTGATCACTTTGTATATAGAGAGATGTTGCGCGGCCACATAAGCGGCCGCGCGGTTTTGAGAAAAGTCCTAGATCCCGCATACTCGAGCTGTGCTTGTAGAGGCTTCTGGTCACCAGGGTTCCATCTGGGGGAGGCGGGATGCGGTACCTACCCCATCTGGGACTTCCTGGTGATCTCGGCTCTTTTTAGAACCTGTTTTTTTTTTTCTCCGGGATCTGTGGTTCCCGCCCTCCATGTGGTCCTTCTCTTCGGCTGTATGTTGTCAAGTTGTTTATTTTTAAAGTGATAGCAGACATAGTTCTACCTGTAGTAGATTTATAGTCAATCAGAAAATAGACAATATGAAGTTTAAAGCCATCTTCTTTTAGGATACTTTATAAACTGGCAGAAGTAAAGAAAATATATTTTATTATCATTATGTTGATCTTTATTTGCTTAACACATAACAGTCTATGAGAATCAGTTAAGATGAGAGTTTTAGTGCATGATAAAATAGTCTATGAGACAGGTTTTAAACTGAACAGGATGCCTGGACAGAGCTAGGTGAATGGGTCTGAAGGAGAGGCACCACTGCAAGGAATAAGAAAACGAGAGATTTAAGAGAGAAAAGTAAAAAAATGCTCCTAAATAATAATAATAATAATAATAATAATAATAAATAAAATAAAGTGTTTGCAAGAATATATAAAATGATAAACTTTGAGGGATAACTCATTGTTCTAGCTTCTGGAGTTGAAAGATACTTTTATAAATTCATTTATGCTGATATCTGTCCTTGTATATTTGTAAGTCAAAATATAATGCATTTTATGTGAAAATTAAATGATATAAAAATACAAAGAAAGAGAGAGAGAAGCATGGGGTGTGGGGGCTAATGGCCTAGTGGACTCAGAGCCCCAGTTCTCCACCACATGCATAATATTTACAATCTTACAGCAAGGATAAGAGAAGAACAAAGCAGACATTTAAGGACATTTACCTATCTATGCTAATTTAACCAAAGCAAGCTTTTACATATCAAAACAGACTAGTGGTTGAAGATGTAAAACTTTTTTTTTCCAATTTCTTTTTACTTTTTTATTGAATTATTGTGAGACATACCCTTACAAAGCCGTTCATGATAGATTTCAGTCATACAGTGTTCCAACACCCCTCCCTCCACTAGTGTGCATTTCCTAGCACTAGTGTCCCCAGGTTCCCTCCCATGACAATAATAGCTGGGAATGATCACACTGGACAAGATCTGAGTGCTATGATAACCTTTCAGTATCAATATTGCAAACCTCAATGCCCTAAAGGGGGTCTGTGTGGGAGAGAGAGAGAGAGAGAGAGAGAGAGAGAGAGAGAGAGAGAGAGAGAGAGCACAAGAATCTCTTAAGTGGGTTTATCTGAAAAGAATCTTCACTAGGAGTGGTAGCAGAGATAGGAAAGATAAGAATGGTTATAGGATCTCACCAAGGGGACCTTCCCCCAGGGTGCTGGCTATCTAGGAGACAGAGGTATAATAAACCACTGACCTTCTCTTCAGGCTTATCTAATTAATCTTTTAAACTAAGCATATCTTTTTCCCTAAGTGTATGGATATCCAAGAATAGGGAATGAGTGAAACTCACCTATTCTCATCTCTATACAAGACTTCCATAAATGATACAAACCTCCTAATTTCCATTATTAATCTAATCAAGACATAATTAATGTTACAGTTAGTGTACAATGTTCTTGTGTGAAATTATGTTTGCTCTCAAAAATTTCATGACCTACATAAGACAAACTAATAGGTAAGTATGGTACATTGTGATTGATACAATGACAAAGGTAAACTGAGGATATATAAAAAGGATAGAAAAAAAATCTTATCCCCGCCATCTTGGAAAAGGCCTCTGAACTAAATAAATCTTTCTTGAGACTAAACTGAATTGCGAGATATGAGTAGATTATAAGTGAATAATGGAGAGAAAACATTGTCCCGCAAAGAAAGAACATATGCTAAGCAGAATCACAAGTAAGTTTGACCTCTCCATGTTACAGGAAAAGTTCAGTATCTTGGGAATACGTTTTAATTGGAGGAAAAGGGCAAGTGAGGCTGTCGGTGAAGAAGAGGAGCAATTTATAATAATGGCATCTGGTTTTGTCTAATGAAACAGTTATGTCCTAGTTCCTTACACTGAAAAGGCCTAGGAGTAATCATACCCTCTGCAATAAATACCTTTAGCACATAAGTTATGATTTCTAACAAAAACTCAACATTTATTGAATAATTAATATGTCAGGCCTTGCATTGGATGTTTAACATGTACTATATTATTAAAAGCTTATGAGACTTATGTGATTGGGATAAAAGCATATGGAAAATGAAATCACTGAGCAAATTATAAGTCTATGCTAAAACAGTCCAGTAGTACATCCAAAATAATACACTGTTTCAGTTTCAGTGGAGCTCAAGAACAATCCTGGGTATTCAGGGGACCATTTGGGTGATTTCCAGTGATGTTCAGTAGGTGTTTTGTTGCTGGGGATCAATTTCTGAGCTTCATGCTTTCAAGAGATTTGCTCAAAGACTGTGTTTCATGTCCCCAAAAGTATATGCTCTAGGTTAAATTATTATATATTTTCTACCTTTTTGCATCCCCAGGGGTCAAAGAATTATTAATTATTAACTATAAAATTCAGTTTACCTCTAGAAAAACAAATCGAGAATAGTTAGAATTGTTAGAACTGTGCACAACTTTGTATCATCCAGGTGTTTACAGATACATTTATACAGATACAGATACATTTACACAAACACAAGCATTAAAGTGCTTAGCATAATATCATAGCTGTTTTTGCCCAACATCTCATAATGTTTTTTATAGTATATAAAATTGAGCTGATACATCAACTTCTTTCATGAGTGTGTCTTTTTATTTTTTTTAATCACCATGAATTACAACGCTAAAAAATCATATATGAGTTAGTTCCAGGTTTACAATGTTTCAACAACACCATTCCATTCACCAGTGTCCATTTTCACCCCACCCAACAGTCTACCTCCAGGGAGGCATTCCTTCCACAATTTTCACAGTGCTCTCTTCTCTGGACCATCCCTCCATGCTACTGTCCTCTCCAGGAGCAAACTTCCTCCTGAAGACTAATTCTCATCTTCTTCATTTTATGTATAAAATCTTTAGGGTGGGCTGGGGGGAGGCCCCGACGGCTCTTCCCCTAGCTGTCCGCATTTCGGGGAGGGCCCGGGCTGCTTGCCTAGGCGGCCCAGGCCATGGGGCAGACGGTGGACCAACCGGCCAAGCCAGTTGATTGATAAATTGCCGTTTATTCCATTCTCCCCATGCTCCTGCCCCAGCCTCTCTGAGTCTCACATTCTGGTCTTTACACTCCCCTCATTCCCGTCTCCTCATGTCTCTCCCGCTCATCTCTCATGCTCTATCTCTCAGCCTGGGCGCTCTCTCTCTCTCTCTCTCTCTCTCTCTCTCTCCACGTGCCTGCTCCTGTATTCTTTGTCTACATTCTTTGCTCTCTGTCCCCCTTGCTAGTCTCTCTGCACTCCATGATGCTGTCCTGCTCTTTCTCTCACTCTCCAACTCTCTTTTCTCTCCAACTCTCCAGCACTCTGGGCTGACACTCTGCACCCAGTCAGGTAGCAAAATCAACATAAGAAAGCCCTTCCTGAGGGCCCACCAAGTTCAAAGGGAACACCACCTAAAAGGTATTCCAAAGCCTTTCCTGACTGCCCAAGGGCAAAATACTTCCTAAGGTGTTTTTCTTCTTTCCTCAGTTTAATAACTCTATCAATATCTTGATACTAGTTATTTTTGTATGGACACAGTAAAAGATGACAATGAGGGAAGCTCTCCTGGGAACATCTTGCCACAGACACAGACTACAGTGCTCAGGCCAGATTAATCATTCCTAACCCTAGCAGGGTCCAAACATAGTTATTACTTTTTGGGTCATTACAGCATTTGTTCTTTGACCAAGCTCTTAACTTATAGTTAAGCATTATGGTGCTTTGGCCAGGCCCATCTCGATGCCAGGGTAACACATAGCTTACTGCTTGCCCTGGTTCCATCCTGTCCCTCTTCGGGACCCTGCTTTTATGGTGCTAGGAAGTAAAGGCAGCTGAGGCTTAGGTGAGAGAACAGATGCCCAGGAGGGAATTATCACTGAGAGTGACACTACAAAAGCATAGCATATACTGTCTTCTTGTGTCCATACAAAAAAGGACATTGCTCTGTATAAACTATGCAGAGGACTTAGGGAGAAGAGAAAAATAATATTTACAAGTCAACAGAGCACAAAGAAAAAGTTACAAATAAACACAGAGGAATGGGAGCACTATTATGGGAGCAACCCAATAAATCTAAACTACCTGAGGCTATTCAAGAAGGACAGAACAGTGTTATCCTACAGTTATTCCCCAACTGTTTCCTTCTATCCGACATATAAGAAGTATCATTTTGCCTCTGTCCTTTTCCTTCTGAACCAATGTCATTTAGCATGATACTCTCTAGATTCCTCCACAGAGTAGCAAATTGCGTGACTACTTTCTTACAGTCAAGTAGTATCTGGTTGTGTATACATACCATAACTTTTATCTCCAAAAGAAGCAAATAGAATAAATAAACCTAGTAGTCTTCATTAAAGTCAAAAATAGAGATAATGATATTTAGAATTCATTTTTTTAAATTGACCAAGGATGAGAACGAAGCATTGGCTCAACTTCTTGCAGTATGTATCGCAGACGTTAGCAAAGAGTTGAAAAGGAAAACTTATTTTGTACTGTTTTATTTGTTTCATAATTTTTATTATAGTTTGGGCTACATTAAGACCAAGGTATATTGCACTGATGAACAAATTACATACCCCACTATAAGCAGACTTTCCTGGCCCTCCACCACTCTCCTTCTGTCACATCCAGGATGATGCGCACCTTCTTCCACCCATCACAAAGGATTTGGTAATCAATTATGTCTTCAGGCTTTGTCTTTGTTGGACATTGTCTTTTCCCTTGTTTTGCCTTATCTGCAGATGAGTGAGATCATCTGTTCTTTGCTCTTTTTCTGACTTTGTTCAGCCCCCATAACTGATATGAGGACCTGTCCTCTCCAATCCTAGTTCCATTATGCTCCATATCATGTTTCCTAGAGATGAGAGTAATCCATTTTATATAAATACCACAACTTCTTTATGAATTCTTCTCTTATTGAACATTTACGTTGTGTCCAGGTGTCCAGAGCATGGTTATTATACTAAGTTCTGTAATGAACAGAGGTAAGCATGTGTCTTTCACATTAAGGTTTTTGTGTTTTGAGGGAAGATACCAAGATGTCATATGGAAGATATGATACCAGTGAGTCATATGGAAGTTCTTTTCCTCTTTTGATGATAAATCTCAAGATGTTTCCCCAGAGCATAGATTGAATGAGGATTCTTGTTTTACCATATTTCTACCAACACTGGTTGTTTCCAGTCTTTTTGACATATGACATAGTGGTCTGAGATATCTTTTTGTTTTGTATCTTCCCTATATGTTGTTGTTACTGTGTCTGGCATATCGAATCCTCTCAGTAGCTTGCCGGGCTCTCCAAGAGGGGCGGAGGAATCGAACTCGGGTTGGCCATGTTGGCCGCTTGTAAGGCAAACGCCCTACCCGCTGTGCTATCTTTTTAACACCTTATTTTTTTCTGCACCTGTGTATCCTCTTAGAGAAGTGCCTCTTTATCCCAAACTATCTTTGGATGAGGTTATTCATTTTGCTGTTGTTGAGGTTTAGGAGCATTTTTGATACTTTGGGTGTTAGCCTTTAATCTGATGTATTATGTGCAAATTTTTCCCAATCAATGGAATTTCTTTATTTAGCATGAGTTTATTTGCCTTGTAAAACCTTTTCAGTTCGAGATAATGCCATTTGTTCATTTTTGTTAATTTGTCTTTGCCTCTAAAGTCAAATTACTTTCCCTCAATATATGTATTTTATGGGTGTAGTCTTATTTCAATTTTTTAAAATCTGTTTGAGTTCAGTTTGGGGTGTTTTTGTGTGTGTGTGCGCGTGTGTGTATGTATGTATGTATAGGGGGGTGCACACTCAGCAATACTTAACGATTATGCTTAGAGGTTATTCCTGGTTCTGCACTCAGGAACTACTCCTGGTGGTGCTCAGGAAAACATATGGAATGCCAGGGATTGAACTCAGGTCGACTGTGCTCAAGGCAACCGCCCTACCCACTGTTTATTATTGCTGAAGATCCTTTTCTTTCTTAATGATGCCCTAATTGCTATGAATTTCCCCTTACTGTAAGTTTTGTCATGTTTCAAGATTTTAATAGCTATATCTTCATTCTCATTAATCTAAAGAAATTATTTCTCTCTAGTTTTTCCATAGTCACCCTTTAGTCTAGCTGTCATTTTGGAATTCTGTATTCAGCATCCGAGTTCGAAAAGTCTTTCCCATTTTTATTCTCTTTTTTAAAAAATTTTAAAAAAACTGTGTGTGTGCTTGATTTCGACTTTCATGATATTGTGTTCTGAGGGGGTACTTTGTATGATTGTTATATTTGTGAATTCATGTATGTTTGAATTATGCTCTAGTATGTGATCTCTCCTGGGAAAAGTTCCATGTGCACTAGAGAAGAAGTACATTCAGATTTTTAGAAATGGAGAGTCCAGTATATGTCCGGTGATCCCAGTTATTTTATATTCTTTTTTAGATCTCTTATCTCTTTACTAATATTACATCTGGTTGATCTTTAATCACTTAATCACGTGACTTCCCGTTAGTCGTCGATTTGCTCCAGCGGGTGCCAGTAACGTCTCCATTTGTCCCTGTCGCGTGCTAGTGTAGCCCAATGGCATCTGTTCACTCTGGAAACATGAAGAGCCTCAAATCTGTTTAGTTTGGTAATTTTGGGGCCTCTGGAATCTCTGCAGAAGTTTGAAGAAAGTGGGGAAGATTTGGTTAGTATTTTGCCTTACAGTTCTTCCCTTTTCCATTTTCCTCTACTGGTATTCCTATAATTTGAGATTATCCCTCTTGCTGTTCTTTATCTTACATTATATTCTATTCTTATACGTCTCTTTTTGGCCACTTCATTATTGTTGAAGGCTAATAGTTTTTCTTTGATGTTGCTGATACAGTTCTTGGGCAGAATTATCCTTCTGTAGCTTGCTATTTTATTCATTAATTCCCTCAATTACATCGTATAGACTATTTAATGTCCTGATTCAATTCTTTGTTGACATTATTGAATTTATCTTCCATTGACTGCTTAATTTTCATTACCATTGCATGGAAGTGTTGATTTGAGTTCTTCCTTGATGAGGACTGAGATTTTTGTTGAACACCACGATTTCCCAGGATTTCTGTCCCTGTGTGTCAGTTCAGATGAATTCACTCGCTCCTCCATTGTCAATAGAGTTGGGAGGGTGCTCACAATGAAGCTTTAGAATCCCAGTCAGCTGAGTGCTGTTCTGCTTGTTTTTTTTTAAACTAAGAGTCTACTACTTCTGATCTGATATTCTTACAATCTTTGTGTCCCTGAAATACTATTTAAGTTGTTGAGGCAAGTGAAGATTCTGCTGCTTTTGCTTGCTTCATGGGATTATTTTGGAGATATCTTTCAGCTTTGGCAGATCTGTGGTCTTGGTCACGTAGCCCACTGTAAGCAATGCCAACCTCCCAAGTCTGCAGATGGGGAAGAGGATCCCTGGGGAGAGGAGGTAAGGATAAGATGGACCAGGAAAAGTTATTCTTTACAAGTGAATCAGAATAAATGTGAATACAACACATTAAAATTTTTTTCTTGTAATAAAATAACTGATATAGAAACAAATTTCCAGTAATGAAAAAGTTATGAATTATAACTTTTCTGAAAAATTATAAGACAAAATGGTTTCATTTTGTCTCAAATCCATAAATTAATTTTAAAATCAATAATGAGAAAACCAAAAAAGTGTTCTTCTCATTTCTTTAAATTAGTATAGAGCAGCACTTGTGAAATGCTTAATAAAAATAATAGCTACTTACTCTCAAATGAGTCAATTCTATGACTCTAACTTCCTAATTATAAAATATTCATGAGATTACTGAAATTTTGTAAGATCATATAAAACACAGGATTAAAAAATGTTAAATGATGACCCAAGGATAAAAAATCCAACCTAAAAATGTGGGAAACTATTTAGAACAATATCCTGTTCCTTTGTTAAATAACTTATTTAAAGAGAAGATATGAGAGTGCAGAGGTGAAGTGAGCCTGGGCACCATCACGTGTGGCCCAAAGGCAAAGGCAAAAGGAAAAGAAATAGAGAATCACAGTTTGTTTTTGCTTTTGTTTTGGAACCACTCCTGGGGATGCTCAAGGTTTCTTCAGGCTCTGCAGTCAGAAAATACTCCTGGTAGTGCTCAGGGAAACGTATGGGTGCTGAAATCAAACTGGGGCTGGATACAAGGTGAGCACTCTGCCTGCTGAACTATCTCTCCAGCCCAACACAAATATGTTTTGATGAAGACATATATAAGTAAAAGCAATATATAGGTTTTGTTTGGATTTTGGAATAATCCTAAATATAAATTGCCCAGAGATTTAATATCAGATGGTGTTAAGTAGTTTATACTTGCCCTTGTTTGAGAAGTTAGTTCTACTTCTACTGCTATTATTATTAATTTTTAAGTCTTCAGTTGTAAAATATGAGAGCTATTACAGAAAGATAGATTAACTGAGATTTGTTTTAGATAACTTTTTATATTCTCTGAGTCTGAGCCGCTGATGGGATCACACGGCGCCAGGGGGCCAGGTGGTGGGTGTGACCCCCGCATACTGGAATTTGGAGGATCTGGGTGGAAGATGCTCGACTCCAATCCGAGTAGGCTTGGAGGTCTCGGCCCCGGAACCTGCGTGGCTTTGTCCCTCTGCCAGTACCTTCATGTGTGCGGAGAGTGGTCTCAGCATGGTGGTGGCTGGTCCTGGAGGTCTTGGGCTGCCGGAGCCCTGGTCGGGGCGGGGAGGAAAGCTCAACCCGCTCCGCTCCAAGGGGCCCTGGGAAGGAACACCCAGGCGCTGACGAGAACAGTGCAGTCTTCTGCCCCCGGGCCTGGGTGTTCCTTCCCGGGGCCCCTTGGAGGGGAGCGGGTTGAGCTTTCCTCCCCGCCCCGACCAGGGCTCCGGCAGCCCAAGACCTCCAGGACCAGCCACCACCATGCTGAGACCACTCTCCGCACACATGAAGGTACTGGCAGAGGGACAAAGCCACGCAGGTTCCGGGGCCGAGACCTCCAAGCCTACTCGGATTGGAGTCGAGCATCTTCCACCCAGATCCTCCAAATTCCAGTAGGCGGGGGTCACACCCACCACCTGGCCCCCTGGCGCCGTGTAATCCCATCAGCGGCCCAGACTCACAGACTATAAAATCCAGATCCCGGACGACAACAGTGCAGTCTTCTGCCCCCGCGCCTGGGTGTTCCTTCCTGGGGCCCCTTGGAGGGGAGCAGGTTGAGCTTTCCTCCCCGCCCCGACCAGGGCTCCGGCAGCCGAAGACCTCCAGGACCAGCCACCACCATGCTGAGACCACTCTCCGCACACATGAAGGTACTGGCAGAGGGACAAAGCCACGCAGGTTCCGGGGCCGAGACCTCCAAGCCTACTCGGATTGGAGTCGAGCATCTTCCACCCAGATCCTCCAAATTCCAGTAGGCGGGGGTCACACCCACCAACTGGCCCCCTGGCGCCGTGTAATCCCATCAGCGGCCAAGACTCAGAGACTATAAAATCCAGATCCCGGACGAGAACAGTGCAGTCTTCTGCCCCTGCGCCTGGGTGTTCCTTCCCGGGGCCCCTTGGAGCGGAGCGGGTTGAGCTTTCCTCCCCGCCCCGACCAGGGCTCCGGCAGCCCAAGACCTCCAGGACCAGCCACCACCATGCTGAGACCACTCTCCGCACACATGAAGGTACTGGCAGAGGGACAAATCCACGCGGGTTCCGGGGCCGAGACCTCCAAGCCTACTCGGATTGGAGTCGAGCATCTTCCACCCAGATGCTCCAAATTCCAGTAGGCGGGGGTCACACCCACCACCTGGCCCCCTGGCACCGTGTAATCCCATCAGCGGCCAAGACTCAGAGACTATAAAATCTACATCCCGGAACCGTGCGGCCGCATTTGCGGCTGCGCGACATCTTATCAGAACTTTTTTTTTTTATGACATCTTATTGTCTCATTCCTACTCTGGATAAACTTGCAGGCTATCGAATGTAGCCTGCCCACAGGGCAGAGTCTGGCAAACTCCCCGTGGTGTTCCAAATATGCCAAATACCAGTAACAAGGATGGGTCTCTTTCTCCTAATGAGCCTTGAATATAATCTCAGGGCTAGGATGAAAGAGACGTTAATGGGGCCTGCTCGAGGCAATCGACGAATAACAGGATGATGAAATGAAATGGAAAAACTTTTTATAACTTTTTTTTTATTAGTGAAACACCATGAGGTACAGTTATAAGCTTACAAATTTTGTGCTTGGGTTTCATTTATACAATGATCAAGTGCCCATCCCTCCACCAGTGCCCGTCATCCATCAAGATGGGTCCCGGCATCCCCCCCCAACCCCATCCCCCCCCGTCCCATCCTGCCTCTGTGGCAGGGTATTCCCCCTTGTTCTCTCTCTCTTCTTTTGGGTACTGTGTTTTGCAAGAGAGGCATTGAGTGGCAATCATGTTTGGTCTATAGACTACTTTTAACATGGTTCTCCCACCCTGGGAGGGTCCTCACAACACCCTTAATTTGGTGCTCTCTTCTCTATCTGAGCTTCCTTTTCACCTAGAACGTGTGGCTGGCCTTCCATTCATGGAGCAAAATTCCTGGTACTAATCTCAGCCATTCCTGGGTGTTAGTCTCCCTATTTGTTGCTTTATGTTCCCCAGATGAATGCAATCTTCTGTGTCTATCCCACTCTTTCTGACTCATTTCGCTTAACATGATACTTTCCATGTAGTACCACTTGTATGTAAATTTCATAACTTCATCTTTTCTAACAGCTACATAGCACTCCATTGTGTAAATGTACCAAAGTTTCTTTAACCAGTCATCTGTTCTTGGGCACTCAGGTTTTTTCCAGATTCTGGCTATTGTAAAGAGTGCTGAAATGAACAAACAATTGCAGATGTCACTTCGACTATACCTTTTTGCCTCTCTGGGATATATTCCCAGGAGTGCTATAGCTGGGTCAAATGGCAGATCAAATTCTAATTTTTTGAGAGTCGTCCATACTGTTTTCCAAAAGGGTTGGACCAGCCGGCATTCCCACCAGCAGTGAAGGAGGGTCCCTTTCTCGCCACATCCACGCCAGCATTGGTTGCTTTTGTTCTTGTGGATGTGGGCCAGTCTCTGTGGTGTGAAATGATATCTCATTGTGGTTTTGATCTGCATCTCTCTGTTGATTAGTGATGTAGAGCATTTTCTCATGTGCCTTTTTGCCATTCGAATTTCTTCTTTGCGAAAGTTTCTGTTCATTTCCTCGCCCCATTTTTGATGGGGTTGGGTGATTTCTTCTTGTGGAGTTTAACCAGTACCTTGTATATCCTTGATATCAACCCCTTGTCGGATGTGTACTTGGTGAATATCCTTTCCCATTCTGTAGGCTGTCTTTGTATTTTGGTCACTGTTTCTCTTGAGGTACAGAAGCTTCTTAGTTTAAGATGGTCCCATTTATCTACCTCTGTTTTCACTTGCTCGGCCAGTGGCGTGACATCTTTGAAGATACCATTAGCTTCAATATCATGGAGGGTTTTGCCAACTTTGTCTTCAATAAACATTATGGATTCTGGTCTGATGTTGAGGTCATAAATCCATTTTGATCTTACTTTTGTGCATGGTGTTAGGCAGAGATCTGAGCCCACTTTTTTGCATCTAGCCGTCCAATTTTGCCAGCACAGTTTATTGAAGAGGCTTTCCCTGCTCCATTTCACTTTTCTTGCCCCCTTATCAAATATTAGATGATTATATGTTTGGGAGGAAATGTCAGTATATTCAACTCTGTTCCGTTGGTCTGCAGCTCTGCTTTTGTTCCAGTACCATGCTGTTTTAATTATTATTGCCTTATAGTAGAGTTTGAAGTTAGGGAGGTTGATTCCTCCCATTTTCTTTTTCCCAAGAATTGCTTTAGCTATTCGTGGGGGCTTATTGTTCCATATAAATTTCAGGAGTGTTTGCTCCATTTCTTTGAAGAATGTCATGGGTATCCTTATAGGGATTGCATTGAATTTGTACAGTGCTTTGGGAAGTATTGCCATTTTGACAATGTTGATTCTCCCCATCCATGAACAGGGGATATTTTTCCATTTCCTTGTGTCCTCTTTTATTTCCTGAAGTAGCGTTTTGTAGTTTTCTTTGTACAGGTCCTTTACTTCCTTAGTTAAGCTGATTCCCAGATACTTGATTTTCTGGGGCACAATTGTGAATGGGATTGTTTTCTTGATGTCACTTTCTTCTCTTTCACTATTTGCGTATAGGAATACCATGGATTTTTGGATATTGATTTTATAGCCTGCCACTTTACTATACAAGCCTATTGTTTCTAGGAGTTTCTTGGTAGAGGTTTTAGGGTTCTCTACTAACTCTTTACATTGAGTACAGAGTAAAGTAAAGTAAAACAAGGCCTACAAAAAATAATGGTTGAAATAAGGTCCCCATTTTGCCTGTTTCGTGCTCTCACTTTGCCTCTGTTGCCAAAGTCACTTTTCTGCACATTGTTTACTCAAAGCCTGTTTGCATTGGTTCTCTCATGGCAGGAGCCCGTGCCTGGAAGACCCTGATTAAACCAGCCAAGAATTAAGAGAGGGTCCCAATTCTTCTTCCCAAAAAGTATAATAGCTGTAGGAAAAAAGAACCCTGTGAACCATAAAGAAAACAACCTCCTTTCTAGGTAACTGCATGGAATCCATGAGAGAACATCACTCAGCCTCCAAAATGATAGCTTCAACTGTGAAATTCAGTAAGGATCAGTTGTAGAAGGCTGTGCAGAAAATGACTGACCATAAAAAAAACAGAACTTGAGCAGCTGTGTTCTGTATTAAAATCAATTCTTTATTTTCCACCACCACAGATCCCAGTATCCCTCCAAAGCCCAAATGGTAATACTTCCTAAAGCATTGTACAAATTCAATGCAATCCCTGTAAAAAGAACCATGACATTCTTCAAAGAAATTGAGCAAACACTCCTGAAATTCATATGGAACAATGAGCCCCCAAGAATAGCTAAAACAATTCTTGGGAAAAAGAAAATGGGAGGAATCAACCTCCCTAACTTCAAACTCTAAAGCAGTTATAATCAAAACAGCATGGTACTGGAACAAAGGCAGAACTGCAGACCAATGGAACAGGGTTGAATACACTGACATCTCCCCTCAATCATATGATCATCTAATCTTTGATAAAGGAGCAATAAATGTAAAGTGGAGTAAGGAAAGCCTCTGTAACAAATTGTGCTGGGAAAATTGGATGGCTACATGCAAAAATGGGCTCAGATCTCTGCCTAACACCATGTACAAAAGTAAGATCAAAATGGATTAAAGACCTCAACATCAGACCGGAATCCATAAGGTACATTGAAGACAAAGTTGGCAAAACCCTCCATGATATTGAAGCTAATGGTATCTTCAAAGATGTCATGCCACTGGCCAAGCAAGTGAAAACAGAGGTAGATAAATGGGACCATCTTAAACTAAGAAGCTTCTGCACCTCCAAAGAAACAATTACCAAAATACAAAGACAGTCCACAGAATGGGAAAAGATATTCATCGAATACACATCTGACAAGGGGTTGATATCAAGGAAATATAAGTTACTGGTTGAACTCCACAAGAAGAAAACATCCAACCCCATCCAAAAATGGGGCAATGAAATGAACAGAAACTTTCTCAAAGAAGAAATATGAATGGCCAAAAGGCACATGAGAAAATGCTCTACATCATTAATCATCAGGGAGATGCAGATTAAGACAACAATGAGATATCATCTCACTCATCTCACACCACAGAGACTGGACCACATCCAAAAGAACAAAAGCAACAGGTGCTGGCGCGGATGTGTCGAGAAAGGGACCCTCCTTCCTGGTGGTGGGAATGCCGACTGGTAAAATCAATACTTTAGAGCTCTTAAAAAAATGGCTGTTGAAGCTTGATGTTGAGCACATACTAATTATTCATATTTTTCCAGTTTAATTGTATTATAATTTATTTCCATAGTAAAATTTGTTTTAATGATAATCTATTTTAATTACATTAATTATATTATTTATCAATAAATTATAGTTACTATTAAAACCAAAATAAGTAAAATTAAACCCCAAAGCTGAAGAAATAAATAGACAGAATGAAGAAAAAGACTTTATTTTAACTAGATCACAGCCAATGATATATGAAAATACAAGAAAATAAAGATAGTGTGTTTGTGACTAGTCTCTCATTAAATTTTCAAATTATCACGTCTATAATTTAACCTTTGTTTAATTTCCTTTAAGTAATTGTAAAATTTTCCTTTACTGTTTAATTCAAACTAGAAATGTAGGATTCAATTCTATGTCTTTTTTCTCTAAAACCATTCATATAAAATTGTCCCATATTTAAGAATAATAATGAGACCTGTCAAATTAAGGAAATCAACTTTTGAAAGATGACTAAGGGAACAAAATGCATTTTAGCCATTCCTATATTTATAATTCTCTGATATTATGAATAAAAAATTGACCTTGATGGCAGGAGGAAGGCTAAAGGTAGGGTGAGGGACTTTCCCAATTTGTGCTGGGAAGCTAATAGGAAGGCAAGTGTAAAGCAGACTTTTTAATTAAATTGAATGTGAGAAAATAAATTCCGTCTATAAGCACACAGAACAGACTTCCACAGGCAACAGACTTCCACAGGCAACGTGTGACTTCAAGTAATGCACAATCAGACTCCCCGGAGACAAAAAGCCCTGTGTTAATCTCTGAATCTAAAAGGAAAGAAAAAGATTAAATGCCCTTGTGAGACTCATGTGATAACTCCCTGATCTCAGCCAGAGGCAGCGTTTCTACGGGAATTTTTCTTTTTGCTCTCTGCCACATTCACCTAATAATCTGCTCTGAGTATGAAAAGAATGTTATGCAGGATATCTCAGTAATGAAATACACTCCAGCAGAAAGAGAAGAGATAGACTGACAAGCCAATATCATCGTTAATAGTGATAGGCTTCCTCAGGATCTCACAGTTACTCAGACACATATTATCTTCATTTCAACTATCTCTCACTTATTCTTTATGTATACATTGAGAATTGAGTACTGGACAGAATAATAAAGGAGGCGGTGGAGTGATAGTTCTGCAAGTAAGTCACCCTGTATGGTTCCCTAAGCCCATCAGGAGAGATCCCTGAGGCATGAGAAAGCGCTGAGCAAGGCAGATGTGGTCCAAAAACTGAAAAGAAGAAAATAAAAGAAAAAGAAAAAAAGATATATTTCAGGAGCCATATTTATTTTACTACTCATCCTCTAACCATTCAATTCCCCTTAGCTCAAAGCATCAGTTTAATCTTCTCTGGGTTTAATACCCATAGTTTGGCTATGTGATGGTATACTCCAATGTAGACATTCAAATTTAGTTCTACATCCAGAGTTTACTCTTCTTAAAGCCAGGTGTATAATCTCATATGCCCTTTCGATGTAGATCATCCTTTAAGCATTATCTTTGAAGGACAGAGAAAAAACTCAACAGACTTAAAGAACATACCTTGCACACAGACTCAATCATTTTGAATTTTCCCAGGTTCAGTCATTTGCATTTCATGGTCCTTGAAGCACACAGCTAAGAGTATCCCCGAAACACCACCACACGTAAAGAAAAAAAATTGTTTAATACTATTATCCAAAGCAACTCAATATTTCCTGAGATATTTCACAGAGTTGTCTCCTTTGTTTAAAGCATGAGGTTCTGATGATCTCTGCTACTCAGATAAAAAAATTGTAAAAGTGGTAAAAAATTATACTTTACCTAAATGTGTCAGTTAATCTAGATCTCCAATCGTAAAAATATAATTCCTTAATTTATGTGATCAACAAATGCTGGTTGAGTAAATATTTATTTATGACAATGTATTTGTCATTAACTATTTAACTTGAGAACTCCTATGCAAGACCATATTATAAACAAAAATTCACATAATCCTTGGTTTCTAATACTTATGAGTTAAAAAGTTAAAAATAATTTAAAAAGTAACTGAAAAAATTCCTCCTTTGGAGTATTAAATAGGCTGACAATCCAATGATCAAAGCAATCTCTTTGAATTCCTCTTCTCAGGAAGGAGTGATTAGAGAGCTGAGCTAAATAAGCTTCAACAAACTGACCTAAAAAAGCTACTTTTCTACTGATAATTTAAATAAGATAAATTTAAAATAGATAAATTGTCATATAATAAGATATAATCTCTAGGCTTTGGGAAATGATCTCTAAGCTTAACAAATTTGTTCCAAAGTTCATTTCTGCAAATTCTGAAGCCTATTTATGTCTCTGAGAAGCAGCTACTTTGTTCCAGAGATGTTTAACACTACCTAATCTTAATAAGAGAATCCCAGTTCCTGACTTCTCATTTTCAGATTCATATAACTGATTTTTAGTCAGTTGAATTTACTCAGATCAGGTTTTATTATGATTGCTGTTATTATTATATCAACAAGAATTAAGCCATTTATGATGGATGCTCTTTGCATCCTATCCTACAGATGGGATACAGGCCAAGTGAAAAGAAAACTTAGTCATGTGCTGTTCAGAGAATGAAAGCTTAAGGCTGAGTGTTTGATGTTGAAAATGGGAGTGGTGTTATATAGGTCTTAGCCAAAACATGTGACAGTCACTGTAGGGATAACGGGAAACTGAAGCGTATGGTTCAATTAACCAGCGGCCGCAGACTGCTGAGGACTGAGCGAGAATGCTCCCTGCTGCTGTTTATCTGCTGATATGGAATGTGCAGACTTCTGCAGGCCACTTTCCCCGAGCCTGTGCCTCTTCCAAGAACTTGATGGAGAAGGAATGCTGTCCAGCATGGACAGGGGACGGGAGCCCCTGTGGCCAGCTCTCCGGCAGGGGTTCTTGTCAGGATATTCTTCTCTCTACTGCCCCACTCGGCTCTCAGTTCCCCTTTAAAGGGGTGGATGACCGGGAGTCTTGGCCCTCTGTCTTTTATAATAGGACCTGCCAGTGTTTTGGTAACTTCATGGGATTTAACTGTGGAAATTGCAAGTTTGGCTTTGGGGGACCAAACTGCACAGAGAGACGACTCTTGGTGAGAAGAAACATTTTTGATCTGAGTGTTCCAGAAAAGGATAAATTTCTTGCATACCTTACTTTAGCAAAGCACACGATCAGTCCCGACTATGTCATCCCTACAGGCACCTACGGCCAAATGAATAACGGCTCAACACCCATGTTCAGAGACATCAACATTTACGACCTCTTTGTCTGGATGCATTATTATGTGTCCAGGGACACGTTTCTTGGAGGGTCGGAAGTCTGGAAAGACATTGATTTTGCTCACGAAGCCCCGGGTTTTCTGCCTTGGCATAGACTTTTCCTGCTGTTGTGGGAACAAGACATCCAGAATCTGACAGGGGATGAAAACTTCACTATTCCTTACTGGGATTGGCGGGATGCAGAAAACTGCGGCGTTTGTACAGATGAGTACCTGGGCGGAAGCAACCCAGAAGACCCTAACCTGCTGAGCCCAGCGTCCTTCTTCTCATCTTGGCAGGTAAGAGGTGTCAGGTAGAGGAGACCAAAGCATAGAGGAGAGTTGGGGTAGTTTCCTCAGATGGCTGTTCACAACCGCCCCTTATTTCTCTTACCAAACGCAGAAAGAGATACACTATTAAGTACCTTCACCGTTATTTCTGTCTGCTAGAAAGGACAATTAATTGACAGATAAATATTTGTGCAGTATTATCTGTTTGGTTCTTAAGTCATAATAAAGTAAACTTGGTTCATTACTACATTTACTTGGAAATAATAAGAATGCAATACGTATTTGTTGAATAAATGGAATATTTAATATTGATATAAATTCCCTAAATCAATACTTCTGAATATTTTATAATAAATTTTTTACAGCAGACAAATTAATATTACAAGCTCCTGACCTTATGTCAACCACATTTAACAGAATTTGAAGAAAAACATATGGAGAGGCATCATTTCCAAAAAATCTGATTATTATTACCATCAAGAAAGTTGGGGGCAAACTGTACAGATTTACTCTTCATTTTAAAAGTAGATGAGAACTTAAGACCCACCTAGATACATAGTAAAATAACCAATGTTTTTGAAAACATAACCTATCACAAGTGTTTCTGTGGATTTGGTGCTCTGATATTCATTATTTTTCTATCTTAATTACTAAAGCAAGTAAATATAAATATATTAGGTAACATCACACAAAATCACAGAATCACTGAGTAGCAGAGATAAAACTTGTTCTCGGCTAATCTGACTACAAACACTCCACAATATTTCTAAGGATATGAGGCTATGATCTGCTAGCCTAAGGCTGGGTCATTTTATCTCATATTTCTCACTTACAGAAGTCAGCTTGGTTTTTTTTCCTACAAATTTCCAGGATTACAAAGTATTATATAAGGTAAAAGATACTTGTTTTGAAATTTATTTATATTTCTCTTAAACTATACATTCTGGTTCTGAAGGTATGTGAGGGTTGTTGACTGTAGCTGGCAGTGCAGAAGCCACTCTAGGCTGTCCTATGCCTACTCCAGGAAGCACTCAGGGATCAAGGAGCACCAAAGACCATACTTAGCCTTTCCAGATGCGAAGTATGAATTCATCGCTTCCATTAAATTATCTCTCCTGTTACTAATGACACTTCTTAGTTATTTACCATTTTGAGACTATCATAAAAAGAATGCACATCTGCCTCTTTACCAAGAATTTACTACATATGCTTTATCAGCATTTTCCTAATATTTAAACAAAATAGAATCATGTCACTGTCACTGTCCTCCTGTTGTTCATCGATTTGCTCGAGTGGGCCCAGTAACATCACCATTGTGAGACTTGTTACTGTGTTTGGCATATCGAACACGTCACGGGTAGCTTGCCAGGCTTTGCCATGCGGGCAAGATACTCTCGGTAGTTTGCCAGGCTCTCTGAGAAGGGTGGAGGAATCGAACCCGGGTCGGCCACATGCAAGGCAAATGCTCTACCACTGTGCTATCACTCCAGCCTCAAACAAAATAGAATAATGCCTAAAAATTTGTTCCTTGGATTATTTTGACATATAAATGACTTTCTCCCACCTTTCTCTCGTACTTAGTTCACATCTTCCAAATGGAGCCCTTAAGTCTCCTTGAAATATGGTCACTGTAAAATTTCTGGTGTCACAAATGTCAAAAAATTACTAAGAGTAATGAATGTATTTGTGTGGAAGAGACGGGCAATGTGTACGTAGAAGCTATTTCAACAAGGATTTAGATCTACCTTATCCTATACAGTAAAAACTGTTCACCTGGCACTCACATTCTGTCTTAATGTTTAAAATACTGGATATAAGCTGTTTGATCATTTGTAAAGCTTTCTTACAGCAGAAAAAAATAGAAATTATTTAAAATTACATAAAAATTGTATATAAAAATTAAAATTATAGAAATAAAAAGTATTTAAAAGTCAGACTGATGGCGTCTGAGTCGTTACAGTGGTTACAGCGGTAATGTGCTTACCTGGCGCATGGCTGACCTAGGTCCAGTCCCTGGAACCTTATAGGGTTCATGAGCATGACAGAGATGGTTTCTGAGTGTGGAACCAGGAATAAGCCCCTAGCAGCACTGGGGGTGGCCCCACCACCAATAAACATGTAATAATACACACATTGAATTTTATGTACAATTATTGTTGTTTAACTATATAAGAAGACATTACCCAATGTTACCCCAAATTTCTTTTTTTCCAGTCACTTATTGATTGTTGAGTAGAAAATTTTCTTTACTTGCTTGTGACCAATTTTATTTTAAGATCAATAAAAGTATTGGAATCTGTTAGTCATCAAAATACTAAAGCTATAACACTAAGTTAATATAATTGTATGGATTAAGTTGCGATTTAGTAGCTGATATTAAAATTTAGCAGGAAATAGAGAAGACGAAGAACATTTTTTGTTTTAAAAAAAGACCAACAGTTCTAAAGGTGAAATAAATCAGCACACACAAGTATGTCGTAGTCTATTTTGTTTGGCACAGACCAAACAACAAATCAGTGTGATAATACAGTGGTGGAGATGCTTGCCTTGCACATGGCTACCTGAGTTCAAATCCCTGGATCCCATGTGTTCCCCTGAGCCCCGCCAAGAGTGAGCCTTGAGTACAGAGCTAAGAGGAACCTGTGAGCATCGCCAGGTGTGGCCCAAAAACAAAATACTAAAAGAGAGACCAAGTAACTTCTAGATTCCAGAAATTTTTCACTATTTTCCAAATTACATAAACTGAGAGACTCTTATGTAAAGCCTCACTTTTTTCTTGATTTTGTAATTTTTTTCCACTTGATAAAAACCTACAAATTAAAATTTTATAGCAGTTATCAGTTCTGTGTTGATAAATTTTCACCACACATAGTGCAGTATCTATATTTTCTGAAAGATGAATGAAGGCCCAAAATGTAAAATGATTTTACCATGATCATATAACTGAGAACTAAAACCCAGTACCTGATTCCAATGCTAATTTTCGATCAACATTTTGTTCTCTATTTAAAAGGAGTGATGTGATTTAAAAGTTTTATAAGTACTCAAATAAGTACTAATT
The DNA here is from genome assembly GCF_029834395.1 of Sorex fumeus. Classification (NCBI taxonomy): domain Eukaryota; kingdom Metazoa; phylum Chordata; class Mammalia; order Eulipotyphla; family Soricidae; genus Sorex; species Sorex fumeus. The sequence goes on from NW_026606083.1 coordinate 2,208,607, forward strand.
TGTGTAAAATTTGTCTAAGTAGTTACTTAGACTTAGTTAAAATTAGTTGCACAGTTGCACAGATATCCTGATATAGCCCTTTAAATTGATGTTATCTTTTTTAAATATTCCTTGAACTTTCACTAATCCACATTTATTACTCAGGTAGAAGTGAATTTTATTCCTTAAAAGAAATATTGATAATCACTATATGTTGCCCATAATCATTTTCAAACCTATTCTGGTTCACCAAATTGTCAATTACTGCAAGATAGACACCATCTCTATTTTATTCTTATATCTAAAGGATCCAGAAATAGACTTAGCTTTATAAGTGTATATTAGATGGGATGAAATTCAAAAACCATAAAAATGCCTATTCTAATGCTAATATACACAAAAAGGAAATTATTGATGGCTGTATTTTCAATATGTTTCTTAGATCATATTTCTTTACAGTACTAACTTCCCAAGGTCAAGAAAACAACAATATCAAAAATAATAAGTGATTTTTCAGTCAAGAATAAAATACCTAAAGTGTTTCATTCTAAGCTTCTGAGTATATATTCATCAAAAAATAGAATGCACAATTGAGAATACAAAGCACATAATATCATATATGAATATAAGTGATATTAACCTTCTGGGTACAATTTAAGTTAAATAAAATAGCATATGAAATAAGATTCCTTGTGTTATTTTGTTAGCTTATACTTAAAATTGTCTCTTTTACCAATTTGTTCATTTGTTTGTTTAAAGCAAAATTCATTTAAACTAGAATTAAATCATTGATTTGAAGGGCCCAATTTTTGGAGGAATTCTCAATGCTTTTCAAATACAAATAATTTTGTTCAATATAATCAATATAATCAGATTCAATATAATCAATATTTTGAATACACAGATAAGCTAGTTATAAAATGAAATGGTAGATCAGGAATAGTTATGATGAATCAAAATAAAGTAAAGTAAAGGCCCTCCCGTTGTTCATCGATTTGCTCGAGCGGGCCCAGTAACGTCTCCATTGTGAGACTTGCTGTTACTGTGTTTGGCATATCGAATACGTCACGGGTAGCTTGCCAGCCTCTGCCATGCGGGCGAGATACTCTTGGTAGCTTGCCGGGCTCTCCGAGAGGGGCGGAGGAATCAAACTCGGGTCGGCCATGTTGGCCGCTTGTAAGGCAAACGCCCTACCGCTGTGCTATGGAATAAGGAGAAGAAATTTTTACCTAGATAACAGTAGCGAATAAAATGTGACTAAGGAGATTATTCATCAGGTGAAAACCACATCTCATGGAAGCAAACAATGGGCAGAAAAATCCAGACAACAGAGTGGTGGGGTTCTGGTAACCATAGCAACGGCTCCGTTTCTCAAAAAGCTTCTCATTCTTCCTTATGAAATATTTGGTGGAATGTCATTCCATTTATTTTTTTCAGACAAGCTTCTAATGTCATAATACATTTTTTGATCCTGAAATCATTTTACATTTGAAAACTTATTGCTATTTCCTTAAATTTAAGACAATGCTCTCTATGTTCACTTTCTCACTTTGTACATCTGCTCTTGTCTACCTTCATTTGACTCGAAACACTTAAGGTTTTAAAAGAACAGTTCACTCCTCAAAGAACTATAAAATTCATCACATGAAATTAACAAACAATGTAAAGTCTTGAGTTTTTCTAACAAAAAATTGAGTATTAATCATATGTACTTGTTTTTTGTATTAATGGAAATATCAATTGTAACAATAAGCACAAAAATACAATGGGAATTTTATAAGCTTTGAAACACATAAACAGATTATAAGCTTTGAAACATATAAATGGTAGATTTGTATAACATTTATCTTTAAGATTCTGGGAAAATTATAAATTGTTCTGAGAATTTTGGATAAGTAAATAATAAAGCATTATTATCAAAAATTTTAGCAAGTCAATTTATATAAAATTATTAGTGCAAGTATCTTAAATAGTGTTTAAGTTTCTGTGTGGAATTATATCTCAGTATTACCATAATTATGAATGTTCAAAGAGCACTCAAAACAATTTAGAGATCAACAGTCCATTCCTTAATAATTACAATAGCAGTCACCATTAAGCCCTTGAGTGGGTGCAATTTGTGAATTGCTTTATATATTTTAGATTATTTATCCTTATAAAGATTGTTGTAGTCCTCACTGAGATACCTCAGAGACATTATGTAATATCAGAGGCATTTAATACTGGGGTATTCTCTAATTCCTCCACACTGATGCAGTTTATAAACAGGTAAAGCTTCTTTCTGATTGCATTCTCTTATTATCATAGCACTGACAGCTTCTGCTAGCAATCCTTCCTTTCAGTCTAAAATAAAATCATACTTTGGGAGTAAATTTTTCAGACTATTTGTGTAATCAGGGTAAATTTTCTCCTGACTAATCTATTTAAACACTTAATCTCTTTGACATTGGCATCTCAGTTAGAATAGATTTATTCAAATCTCTCTAATGTAACCCAGTTAGAGACTTAGTAAGTATCAAGGGCTGAGAGCCAGCGTGGGTCAAAAGGCCGTTGTCTTGCCTTGCACACTGGCCAACTTGGGTTCAGTCCCAAGCACCTGATTTGGTTCTGGAGCCCTGCCAGGTGTGATGCCTGAACAATGTCAGAAGTGAGCCATGAACAGTGCCAGGTGTGCCAAAGAGAGAAAGAGAGACCTAGTAAGTATCCTCAAACGTTTAATTGTAAAAATAGGGGCCAGATGAGGGTGCTGGCTTCAGTTCTGACAACTCATGTTATCCTGACAGACAGGGACTAACTTCAGCATTTAACCTGCTAATTAAACTCTCTCACCTTGGTGGTTTTGTGTTTGGGCAAAGTCTCTTACTTTCTGAAACGGTGGGCCCTGAGAAGCCGGTAATGATTTTCAGGCACCCAGTTAGGGTCTTGATTTGGATTTTTGTTGCAGGTATTGCTATGTATTGTTGTCTTACCTTAAAGTAGATGAAGTAGAACAGGGACATCAGCAAGAAGTCGTAGTTTAGAAGAGGGGTAGAAAATGGGAATTTGATGATAAAAGTCTGTACATCGAGGACAATTTTGTGATAAGTAGAAATTATCAAGTGTGTCAAAATGAGCACCAGTAGGGCTGGGCAATGGTACAGAGAGTGAAACCTTGCACTTGACTGACTCTGCTTTGGTTTTTCTTTTGTTTCATTTGTTTGGTTTTTGGGCAACACCTGGTAGTGCTCAGGGCTTACTCTGGCTCTGTGCTCAGAGATGACTCTTTTGGTTGGGGAGGACTCTCTGGCTAAGGGAATTGGCCACGTGCAAGGCAGATTCCCTGCCTGCTTTCCTCCATCTCCCACCTCTGGCACCTGGTTTGATACCCACAAGCTCTTCAGATCCCCTAAACACACAGAGAAGATATCCCAGAGGATTCTTGGATGTTGACCAAACAACCCCCTCAAAAAAGCAAAACCCCAAAAATAAAAACTAATGAGGACCAATAAGGAACACTGGATTTTGCAATTTGCAATGAAGTTTTATAATAAAACCTTTTATAAAGAATAGAAGAAACTAAAGAGTGCTGCCTATTAATATAAATGAGTATTAAGAATCAGAAGATAGTTGTTAGGATTTGTGTCTTCAAGCATTCAAATTCTTATTGAAATATTGACTTCCAGAATTTTATTATCTATGTAGCATGAGATTACTTAAATTCTAAAAACTTAGAGTCTCATTTATTAAATATGAATAACAAAAGCACTTATTTTAGTTATTTTATCATTTATACAATTTATTCAAACTATACTTTTTGAACGCTTGCTGTTTTCAGGCATAGTTTTATGTAATGTGAGAATAATAGTGGACAAGAAAAATACATCTGATATTTTTGTTGTGCTTATAGTTTTCTAGGTACTGTTAGGAAATTTAATGATGTATGTAATTTTGCTTTATCAGTTTTGTAAAACACTCCAAGTACTAAGTACTTTGCATAGATTTCCTTCTATTAGGTAGAAGCTAGGGTATATGTGGATGGAATAAAAAGTAATAGACAATAAATTATGTAGCATGATATAAAGTGTTAAGCACACTGATAATATAGAATGCAGTGGTACACAGTTAATGTTTAACTTTTATGTGGGAGAAACAATTTGATTCATAGTATATTCCAATTTCTGCCAATAACTATTCCAATAAATACTCCAATATTGGATCCCAAACTACCACTGCGCTATCAATTAAGTCTGAACTGTCAATTTTCATCTACTTGGTGCTCACCAGTTCTAATATGAATGTATATAAATGGGCATAATATTAAATATATAGTTAAATATTATATCAGGATGATATAATAGATGATTAGGCTACACCTCTTTTATATATAATAAAGGTTATGACAAATACGCCAGAGGTAGTGGTTAAGGTATATACTGTGCATGTGGATTACTATAGTTCAAGCCTCAAGCACCACCTAATCATCCAAAATTCATGTGGGACTTGCCTAGAGGTAATCCTGAGCTCAGTCTGAGTGGCCTTGGTAATCCCTGCACTACAGGTTCTGAGCTACACCAGCAATCCAGCTTTTATAATTTTTTAAATATTTTCATTGAATCACAGTGATATACACATTTATGAAGTTGATAATTATTGGATTTCAGTCATATAATGTTCCAACACCTGTCCCTTCACCCCTGTACATTTCCTATCACCAAATGGTACCAGGTTCCCTCCTGCTCCACACTCCCCTGTCTGCATCTATGGCAGGTACTTCCTTCCTACCCTTGAAACCATCTTTCTCTATCTCTCTAACTTTCTGTCTCTGTCTCTCTGTCTATCTCTGCCTCTCTCTCTTAAGGTTTGGGCCTTATGGTTTGCAATACAGACAATAAAAGGAATGAAAGGTTGTCAGGTATATCCCTTTACATACTTTCAACACTTAATTCCTTTCAAAAATGATAATTTCCAACTATTATTCGTCACATGGCCCCTCCTCTATCTTAACTGACCCTTGTGCCCCAAATATTCTTTTTTTTATATTTATTTATTTTTTAATAGTGAGGCACCATGAGGTACAGTTGCAGACTTACACATTTTTGTGCTTGGGTTTCGATTATACAATGATCAAGCACCCATCCCTCCACCAGTGCGCATTTCCCACCACCTCGGATCCCAGCATCCCCTCCCCCCGTCAGCCCCCATCCCACCCTGCCTCTGTGGCAGGGCATTTCTCTCTCTCTCTCCTTTTGAGTGCCGTGGTCTGCAAAAGAGGCATTGAGTGGCAATCATGCTTGGTCGACAGTCTACCCTCAGCATGCTCTCCCATCGTGGGCGGATCCTCCCAACACCCTTTATTTGGTGTTCCCTTCTCTTTCTGAGCTCCCCCTTCCCCTAACATGTGTGGTTGTCCTCCGGTTCATTGAGTAAAATTCCTGGTACTAATCTCTGCCATTCTTGGGTGTTAGTTTCCTATTTTGTTACTTTATGTTCCCCAGATGAATGCAATCTTTCTATGTCTATCCCTTTCTTTCTGAGTCATTTCGCTTAACATGATACTTTCCATGTAGTACCACTTGTATGTAAACTTCATGACTTCGTCTTTTCTAACAGCTACATAGTACTCCATTGTGTAAATGTGCCAGAGTTTCTTCAACCAATCATCTGTTCTCGGGCACTCAGGTTTTTTTCCAGATTCTGGCTATTGTAAAGAGTGCTGCAATAAACAGACAGTTGCAGATGTCACTTCGGCTATATTTTTTTGCCTCTCTGGGATATATTCCCAGGAGTGGTATTGCTGGGTCAAATGGGAGCTCAATTTCTAGTTTTTTGAGAATCATCCATACTGTTTTCCAGAAGGGCTGAACCAGTCGACATTCCCACCAACAGTGAAGGAGTGTCCCTTTCTCACCACATCCGCGCCAGCACCGGTTGCTTTTGTTCTTGTGGATATGGGCCAGTCTCTGTGGTATGAGGTGATATCTCATTGTGGTTTTGATCTGCATCTCCCTGATGATTAATGATGTGGAACATTTTCTCATGTGTCTTTTAGCCATTCGGATTTTTTCTTTGTCAAAGTTTCTATTCATTCCATCTCCCCATTTTTTGATGGGGTTGAATGTTTTCTTTTTGTGGAGTTGAACCAGGATTTTGTATATCCTTGAAAGATGTGTAGTTGTACAGATGTGTAGTTGGCGAATATCCTTTCCCACTCAGTTGACTGTCTTTGTATTTTGGTCACAGTTTCTTTTGAGGTGCAGAAGCTTCTTAGTTTAAGATAGTCCCATTTAACTATCTCTGTTTTCACTTGCTTGGCCAGCGGTGTGACATCTTTGAAGACACTATTAGCTTCTATGTCATGAAGGGTTTTGCCAGCATTTTCCTCAATGTATCTTATGGATTCCGGTCTGATGTTGAGGTCTTTAATCCACTTAGATCTTACTTTTGTACATGGAGTTAGGCAGAGATCTGAGCCCATTTTTTTGCATATAGCCGTCCAGTTTTGACAGCATAATTTGTTAAAGAGGCTTTCCCTGCTCTACTTCACTTTTCTTGCCCCCTTATAGAAGATTAGATGTTCGTATGCTTGGGGGGGGGAAGGGGGACATCAGTATATTCAACCCTGTTCCATTGGTCTACAGCTCTGCCTTTGTTCCAGTACCATGCTGTTTTAATTATTACTGCCTTGTAGTAGAGTTTGTAGTTAGGGAGGTTGATTCCTCCCATTTTCTTTTTCCCAAGAATTGCTTTAGCTATTCGTGGGGCTTATTGTTCCATATGAATTTCATGAGTGTTTGCTCCAATTCTTTGAAGAATGTCATGGGTATCCTAATAGTGATTGCATTGAATTTATACAGTGCTTTGGGAAGTATTGCCATATTGACAATGTTAATTCTCCCGATCCATGAGCAGGGGATATTTTTCCATTTCCTCATATCCTCTTTTATTTCCTGAAGTAGAGTTTTGTAGTTTTCTTTGTACAGGTCCTTTACTTCCTTAGTTAAGCTGATTCCTAGGTACTTGATTTTCTGGGGCACAATTGTGAATGGGATTGTTTTCTTCATGTCTTTTTCTTCTCTTTCACTATTTGCATATAGGAAAGCCATGGACTTTTGGGCATTGATTTTATAACCTGCCACTTTACTATACAAGCCTATTGTTTCTAGAAGTTTCTTGATAGAGGTTTTAGGGTTTTCTAAGTATAGTATCATATATCATCTGTGAATAGTGAGAGCTTGATTTCTTCCTTTCCTACCTGGATGCCCCTAATATCTTTTTCTTGCCTAATCGCTATTTCAAGTACTTCCAATACTATATTGAACAGCAGTGGATAGAGTGGGCATCCTTGTCTCGTCCCTGATCTTAGACGGAAGGCTCTCAATTTTTTGCCATTGAGGACGATGCTTGCTGTAGGCTTGTGGTAGATGGCTTTAACTATATTGAGAAAAGTTCCCTCTATCTCCATTTTGGCTAGGATTTTCATCATAAATGGGTGCTGGATCTTGTCAAATGCTTTCTCTGCATCTATTGATATGATCATATGATTTTTATCTTTTCTTTTGTTGATATGGTGGATTATATTGATTGATTTCCTAGTGTTAAACCAGACTTGCATCCCCGGGATGAATCCTACTTGGTCATGGTGTATGATCTTTTTGATGAGTAGTTGAATTCTATTTGCTAGTATTTTGTTGAGAATCTTCGCATCCGTGTTCATCAGGGATATCGGCCTGTAGTTTTCTTTTCTTGTGGTATCTTTGTTTCCTTTTGGTATTAGAGAGATATGGGCTTCATAGAAACTGTTGCCCCAAATATTCTTGTGGCAAGCTTCCAACCACAACCATTGACCAGTCCTTCTGGACCCTGATATTCAAGCAATGCATCTTTTAACCCACACATTTAACTGGTTGACCAGTTGCAATAATCAGGAGAGGTTCTGAGACTCCTGAGCATGGTTTGGGAGTCCACTCTCTCTCAAAAAAGATATGAAAGCTATCCATTTATATGTCTGGGGAGAAAGTGATCCATGCCCCTCCTCCTAAAAGTGCAGGACTTGGTTAAAGAGGAATGCTCAGTGAGACCTAGACAAATGAGGGGGTCACAGAAGAGTGAGAAAGGGAAAAATGAGTAGGAAATAAGGTTTTCTTCACTCAGAAAGCCTGCTGTAAATAATAAACTCATGAGATTTTACTTACAATTTCAAACAGAGTTTAAGAAAAACAAAAATCAATGGCATAACAACCTGAGCCTGGCACCAACTATTAATACTCTAACTAAGCTTAAGAAACTATGAGAAAAAGAAATTTCTGTGTCTTGGAGATGGTGATTGAGTGGTGTTGGCCATTCAATAAAACTATTAGGTAGAAGAATGGGGATGACCAAATTTGTTCAGAAGAGAGTATATGAAAAATGATTAGTGTAAACTTTTGTCCTTTATAATCCTAATATGAGAACCCCATTGATAAAACCCAAAGAAACTTCAATGGAGCTATCTCTCCTTGGCTTGTCAGAAATTTAACTTTTACCGCCCAGAATTTGCTTGCATAATTTGTAAGTAAAGGACAACTACTTACCTCTAGTTGGTCAAAGTTCCAATTCACAGATGGATTTGTATTTCTTTTTACTATTCTAGGTTTTTTAAGTCAGTTCTAAGTCTACTTTTGTTAAGTGCTCTCCTCTAATACCCCACATGGTTTTGTGTTTCATGCTTAACTCCTGTCTTTCTAACAATTTCCAGGATTACTCTTGTTCCTTTGCATTCAAATCAGTAAGATACATTTAATACAAATTTATCCTTGCTACCAGATTTATATTCAAGTTTTCCTCTTTCACTCTGACTCATAGCTGTACATTCTTTATCATACACAATCGATAGAACATGCAAGATATTGCATTAAGATGTCTTACTTATTTTTAATTTTTTTTTAAATTTTAGGCACTGTGGTTTACCACACTGCTAATGGTAGGGTTCCATGAATAACATGTTCTAGAACCACACCTTCCCCCAGTGTCCACTTTCCTCCACCATTGTCCCAGTACCCTCGTCCATCCTATTCCCAGACACAGTCCCCATGAGAGATTCTCTCCTGAAGACAAGTTCTCAGTTTCTGAAGATTTGGGGTGCTGGGTATTTCCCAACTCTTTTTCTTTCTATGCCATATATAAGATTTTCCTGTGTATGTCCCTCTCCTTCTGACTGAATTCACTCAGCATGCTACTCTCCAGATCCATTCACATAGAGAAAATTGCATAATTTCATTTTATAGTTGAATAGCATTCTGCTATATACCATAGACTTTGTTATTCTTTGATCTGTTTGACTTTGGGTTGTTTCCAGATTTGTACTACTCTGAATAGTGTTTTAATAACATCAGAGTGCAAGTGTCTTTTTGAATAGTTTTGGAGTTCTTGGGATGATAGAAATGGAATTACTGGGTTAAATAGAAGCTCAATTTCTGTTGTGTTGAGTAGTATCCATATTGGTTATCAAAACGACTGGAGCAGTCAACGCTCAACAAGCAGTGAATGAGCATCCCCATTTCCCCACATCCATTCCAACAGTTACTGCTGTCATTTTTTGTGGTGTTTCCTAGACTCACCTCTGTGAAATGATATCTCAATATGAGTTATTACTTTTTTGCATTATTCACTTTTTGGTCATGTGTAATTTTTCATATACCATTATCCATCTGTATGTCTTTTCGAGGAAGCTTCTGTTCATCTTCCTCCCACTCCACTCCTGCCCCTATCCATTTTTATGAGGCTGGTTGTTTGTTTCTTGAAAGGTTCTACTGGTGCTTTAAATGTCTTGCATGTTATTCTTTTGTCAGATGAGGAAACATTTTCGCCAGTTCTGCGGTATGTGTTCTTATTCTGGTCACTGCTTCTTTTGAAATGCAGAAGCTTTTTAGTTTTATGTAGTCTCATGCGGTTTACATTTGTTTCCATTTTCTTGCCAATGATATTAAATCATTAAAGATAGCTATAGGTTAAATGTTATGAAGTATTCTACCTATGCATTTTCAATATAATTTATATAGAATTAAATAATATATAAATTATGTAATTTATAATTAATTTATACAATATAATTTAATTTAGTTATTACGTTCATCTTTTTAATCTATTTTTATTTTACTTCAGTGTTTGGTTTTAGAAGGAGGTTTAAGTTAAAGTCATGCATCTGACTGACCCATTTCCTCAACACCATTTCTCGAAGAGGTCTCTATTCACTTCATAATTTTTTGCTCCCTTGTTTAAGATTAATGGTCAATATACCTGATAAATGTATGCCTCTGGACTCTTCATTCTATTCCACTGGTATGAAAGTCTGTCCTTATTTCAGTATAACACTTTTTGATTACTACATTTTTTTGGATATTTTAAAATTGGAGAGAGAAAATCCTCTAGTCTTTGGGCTGGAGCCATAGCACAGCAGGTAGGGCATTTGCCTTGCACACGGCTGACCCGGGGTTCAATTCCCATATGGTCCCCCAGCACTGCCAGGAGTAATTCCTGAGTGCAGAGCCAGGAGTAACCCCTGTGCATAGCCGGGTGTGACCCAAAAATTAAAAAAAGGAAATCCTCTGATCTTCTCTTTCCTTCAAATTGCCTTGGCTATTCAGAGTATTTTATTTCTCCATCAAACTTTTGCCATAATTTTATCCATGTCCTTTACATATGTCATGGATATTTTAATAGGGGCTGCATTTAATCTGTATAATGTTTTGAGTAAGATTGTCATTTAGATGATCATTCAATTTTATAAGTAGGGGATGTGTTTCCGTTTCAGCCTGTCCTCTATTATTTCTGTTAGTGGTGATTTTTGTATATGTACTTGATTTCTTTGTGAGTCTGATTCCTATATATTTAATTTTCCAAAAGTATACTTTTGAATACATTTAAATTTTTTTTCTCTCTTTCATTTTACTGTTTGCATATATAAAAGCCATGGATTTCTTGTGATGATTTTGTAGCCTGTCACTTACTATACAACTCTTCTGGGATGTTTAGTATGAGTATTTAGTTTTTTGTCTTAGTGTCATGTCATGTGGAAATATTTAGAATTTGTCTTCTTATATGGATGTACTTAGTATCTCTGTCTTGAGAAATTGTTATGGCAAAGACTTCAGATCCCGTAGTGAATCATGATGGTGAGAGTGGGCAACACTGCCTTGCACCTGATCTTGGAACATTTTCAGTTTTTCTCACTAAGTGCATTGCATTCTGTGGGTTTATGGGAAATGGCTTTCACTATGTTCTGGAAAGTTAAACTTTCATTTTATTCAGAGGTTTTATTATGAATAGTTGTTGGATCTTGTCAAATTCTTTTGGGACATCTATTATATGATCATTTTATTTTAATTTTTCATTGAATTGATATGTATATTATACTGATTGATTTACATATATTAAACCATCCTTGCATTCCCCAGATGAACCCACCATTTCATGGTGTATTATGATCTTTTTGTTTGCAATTATCTTGTTGATGACTTTTGATTCTATATTCTCAGTGATACAGGTCTGTTGTTTTGTCATTTTTTCTGAATTTATATTCTGCTTTCTGTATTAATGTTTTCCTTGTAAAAAATTGTTTAATAGATTACTGTTCCTTCAGATTTTGAGAGAGCCTGTAAAGAATTGGGGTTAGGTTTTCTTAGAACAATTCAGACCATCTAGATGTGAGCTTTTGTTTGGGGGAGACTTTTGATTATCATTTATATGTTCTTGATAGTAATTAGTCTATTCAGTTGGTCTGTTTCCTCTTAATTCAATCTTGGAAGGCTTTCAGAGTCCAAAAATCTATCCTTTTCTTCTACGTTCTCCAGTTTCACAGCATAAAGATTTTTGAAGTAGTGCTTGCTAATCAATCTAATTTCTATGATATCTGTTATAATGTCTCCCCTTTGGTATAATCTCCAGGCAGCAAAGGAAGGCCCTGGTGGCTCTTCCCTTTGCCGCCCAGGTTCAGGGGGCCTCGGGCTGCTCCCCCAGCTGGGGAAGCCTGTGCCATGGGGCAGACAGAGGAGGAAAAGAGGGCCAAACCGGCTGATTGATCAGTTGCCATTTATTCCATTCTCCCCATGCACCTGTTCCAGTCTCTCTGAGCCCCACATTCTAGTCTCACACTGGCCCTCATTCTTATCTCCTTGTCTTCCTGCTCATCTCTCCACACTCCATCTCGCAGCCTGGGCTCTCTCTCTCCACATGCCTGCTCCTGTATTCTTCTACATTCTTCTACCTTTGTCTCCCTTGCTAATCTCTCTGCGCTCCTTCTTGCTTCCCTGCTTTCCTCTCTCTCTCTCATCTCTCTCCAATTCCCTCATCTCTCTTCTCCCAGCTATACCCAGTCCAGTAGTAAAATCAACATAATAAAGCCCTTCCTTTGCTCATGGGCAAAATACCAGTTAAGGTGTTTTTTCTCCTTTCCTCAGTTCAATAACTCAATTAACATCTTAATTCTATTTTTTAATGTTAGTTATTTTTGTATGGGCACAGTAAGAAATACACTGAGGCTTGTAGGGCGGCTCTCCTGGGAAAATCTTGCCACAGACTCAGACTACAGTGTTCAGGCCAGATTAATCTTTCCTAACAACTAGCAGGGTCCAAATCTAGTTATTACTTTTTGGATCATGATAGCGTTTGTCCATGACCAAGCTCCTTACTTATAGTTAGGCATTATGGCACTTTGACCAGACCCATTTCGATGCCAGGGTAGCATATAGCTCACTGCTTGCCCTGGCTCCATCCAGTCCCTCATCAGGACTCGTCAGATAGTATTAACTGTCTTCTTATGTCCATACAAAAAGGACATTGCTCTGAATTAACTATGCAAAGGACTTAAGGAGAAGAGAAAAGCAGTATTTACAAGTCAACCGAGCACAAAGAAAGAAGTTGCAAATAAATACAAAGGAATGGGAGCACTGTGATGGGAGTGACCCAATAAACCTAAGCTCCCTGCAGCAAGGCAGAAAGGACAAACCAATGTTATCCTACACCTTTTCACTTTCTAATTTAAAATACTAAGGTATGATCTTTCTTTGGGAATCTTGCCAATGGTCTGTCTGCGTTTATTTTTTCAAAGTATAATCTCTTATTTTTGTTATCTTTTGAATAACATTTTTGTTTCATTTTATTTACTCCTGCACTGTCTTATTATTTCCTAATTTCTGCTTGCTTTATGATTTTTTCTTCGTCTTTATTTAGGTGCTTAAGCTTGCAAATAGGTTGGCCTTCTCTTGCTTCCTAATGAACTCTTGTATTACTAAAAACTTTCCTCTCAATACTTCTACTGTGTACCAAATGTTCTGGTAGTTCATATCTTCATTCTTTTATATATTTCCAGGAATATTTTGATTGCATATATGATTTCATCTTTGACTCACTAGTTGTTCAGCAGTGAGTTGCTTTATTTTAAAGTGTTTGAATTTTTTACCTCATAGCACAGCAGGTAGGGCATTTGCCTTGAAAGTGGCCAAACCGGCCGACCTGGGTTCGATTCCTCCACCCCTCTTGGAAAGCCTGTTAAGCTAATGAGAGTATCTCACCCGCAAGGCAAAGCCTGACAAGCTACCCGTGACATATTCGACATGCCAAAAACAGTAATAGGTCTCACAATTTGTTGTGAAATGTTACTGGTGCCTGCTTGAGCAAATCGATGAATAACGGGAGGACAGTGCTTCAGTGCTGCTTGTGATAAATTTCAGAAAAGTTAACACTTTCCATCTTGATTTTTGTAAGATATGCATTGTATTCCAGCCTTTTCAGGGAAGAGATGGAAGTTGCACACCTCTCTTATTCCTGACTCTGCGGTCAAGGATCACTGGTGGGGCTCAGGGAACAATGTGGGTGCCAGGGCTCAAAGCTGGGTTAGCCAAGTCAAGGCATTTGCCTTACTCCTGTACTATCTCTCTGTTTCCCACCCAGCATGTGTTGTATTCTGGAGTATGCCACATGTGCACTGTTGAAAATTTATATTCAACATTTGGGGAATCTAGTCCTAGATATGTCTGATAAGCCCATGTTTTCCATTTCAACCTTCAAAGTCAGTGTTTCCTTGTTGAATTTTAGACTAGATGATGTATTCACAGGTGATAAAACTATGTTGAACTCTCCAAAAACTACTTTATTGATGTTCATGACTTCTTCTAGGTCTGCTAGTTGTTAAATAATTGTCTGTCATGAAACACATATGTATTTAGGAGCTAAGATTAATTTAATATAACATTATGTGGTTGGGAGCTGCCACTTCAGCTTATGGATTTACTAAAAGAGTCCTACAAGTGTTTCATGTAATACTTGAAGGAGGAAAACTCAAAATATTATCCTTCCTTTCCAGCATTGGACAGAGATCGCTTAATTGACATTGTTTTTCTATGGTCCTCTGTTGCTCTAAGGGCTTGGGGACAAATGTCAGGAGTGTGTCTATATTGCAATTTGATTGACTCTAATATGGTATCACTGTAAGGCTGATTAAATTAAAAATCATGCTAGGATAAAATGGGTACTCAATAGAAACATATCTTTCTGGTTGTGCTTGGGAGACATCATGTTGTGCCAAACTGAACAGGGCCAGCAGCAGGCAATGCCCCTGTGGTAACATTCCTCACTGATAATCTCCAGGCACAGACTTAAGTGGCTCTGGGGGCCTCCGAGCACTGCTGGGGCCCCTAGAGCCGTCCCAGTTCCTGAGTCCTATGCAGCACTCACTGCGGGAGCACCGGGAGCACTGGGAGCACCGAGAGCACCGGGGAGCCGCCAGGGGGTCTGCACTGCCTACTCCCCAAATAAATACAGAAGAGATGTGCAAGGGAAAGATATTCCAGAGGAGAAACGTTTCTGTTTATGGAATAGTGTCTGACATTAAATAAATACCTATCAAATAGCAAATGTTGAAACAGCAGTGTAGGCCAGAGATATAATGCAAGGTTGAATACACTTGCATTGCATTCACCCACATGGGTTTGTTCTCCAGCATTTCAGATGGTCCACCAGGAGCTGCCAGCTCCTGAGCACAGAGCCAGAAACAAGTCTGGAGTGCTGCCAGTTGTAGACCCAAAAGAAATTAAAAGAGAAACTATCAAGCAAAAGTATTATTCTGCACATCCAAAAATAGATAATGGGATACTTTCTGATATAAAGCTCAATGGTGAACCTTTCATTGTTTTTGATATGACAAATAAGTAAAATTTATTTATATTAAGAAAGTTATACATATTCCAGTGTTTATTATTGACAATATTCACGTGTTAGGAACAATCTTTCTAGAAAGACAGCCATTTCTCTTTCTGTCACCACTAGGCTCAGAACTTGATATAGTGTTTAAAATATGATGCACATTTGATAAAAAAGTTGAGTTAATTTCTCATCAAATGAATACTTGATAATTAAATGATGTATAAAATATGAAATGTAAGAGTAGAATGGTACTTTAGGTTTTATCCTTGATTTTTATTGTATAACTTTCAAAAATAGAAAATATTAACCCTGTAAACTTAAACATAATAATCAGGAAATTCAAGCAACTTCAAATTAGTAGTGGAACAAATATTAAACAGGAAGGTGTTCTGTGCAGATCATCTGTAGTCGCCTGGAAGAGTACAACAGCCAGCAGGTTTTATGTGATGGGACCCCTGAAGGACCCTTACTGCGCAACCCCGGAAACCACGACAGAGTCCGGACCCCAAGACTGCCTTCCTCTGAAGATGTGGAACTTTGCCTGAGTATGACCCAGTATGAGTCTGGCTCCATGGATAAAGCTGCCAACTTCAGCTTTAGAAATACACTGGAAGGTAATTTTCTTTTTGCTCTTTTTCCTCTATTTTTTCTTTTTTTTTTTTCTTTCTAGATTCATGTTTACAATCTCCTATCCAAAGCCTAGGATATAGAAGTGTCTAAATATTCATAATTTTCTGAGTTGATAAGAATGTGTAACCTAGGTCTGACAACCTCTGGCCCCACCCCACAGCCTCCCCCACCCCCAGCAAAGGTAAGATCAGAGAGTGTTGAGTAGGGGCCTCTGCCTGACCTTCCACTTCTACCTCTGCTGGCAATTCAGAGACACTTCTCTTTCTCTCCTGGATCAGCGGTGACCTAGTGAAGACGACCCAGAGTATGTTAGTAATGAAGCCACTCTCTGCAGCATTAATGAGGGTTGTGGGGAAGCAGTCATTCAACTTCTTCCCTTGCATAGCCAGGCCTTCGGACGGTCTGGAACAGGAAGCTCCTCCTATAGCTAGGCTCTGTCTTCACGGATGGGGTAACTTGGCTTCCTCTTCCTTTGGGAAGCAAGCAATAGAAATCCAGTTAGAACAAGTAATCCAGTCTCATAAAATCCAAAGCATGAGGGATTCAAGCAAAAATCAATAATAGCTTATACTTGAGGTGGGGGAAAGGCAGTCAGTAGATAGTAACATTCAATGCAGATGGCAGAGATGTTCGAATTACCCGACTTCCACAGGCGCTTCCCAGTCTAGGGAATACAGCTCCAGGCCAGACAGGAGGATGTGCTGCTCGGGCTTTGCAGGGTCCAAAGCGCCTGACTCTTTGTGATGCCCTATGGGCCTCCGGGCTCCTACCCAGCGTCGCTCTCCAGGACCCGGACCCAGGCATTCGAGGCTTGAGTCTAACCAGTGAACAAAACTCACGAACCCAGAGCTGACAAAAACTTCAAAGCACATCTTATGAACCAGTTTGAAAGAAGTTTACAGTTGAAACAAGTGAAACAAGCATTTGTTTCAGTCACTGAAGCAAATGGAAACAAAGGTTCTACAAGCATTGAAATATTTTTAAAGTTTTATAAAGTATACTCATAAAAGGAAAAAGGTACAAACTTTAGAGTACCAAAACTGTTAGTCTCAACCATAGGATACAGAGGAGAAACAGGGTTCAGTGAAGAGGAACATAAACAATAGAAATGATCAACTCTGAAAAAGAGAGAAAATAGACAGGAAAAACAATGGGCAAAGGCGCAGAGATTTGTGAAACTGTGAGAGATGCTGTTATGCTCCCAGAATCTTGAGGGACAAGAAGATTCTGAGAGAATAATTAACTAAATGGGAACTAGAAATGTCTCCAATCTATCAATAGATATAAACAAGAATAATTAGGGACCTATGTGAAGCTGAAATTAGTGAAGCCCAATAAAATCAACACAAAATATCATTGCTGAATTTCAGTAAACTGGCCATGAAAAAATTGTGTTTAGTAACTAAGCAACATTTTACCTATTTTCTTATTTTAATTTATATAATTAAAATTGTAATTTAATTTATATAATTATAATTAAAACTGGAGCGATAGCACAGCAGGTAAGGTGTTTGCCTTGCACGCCGCCGACCCTGGTGGCCTAGGTTTGATTCTTCCACCCACTCTCAGAGAGCCCAGCAAGCTACCGAGAGTATCTCACCTGCACGGCAAACCTGGCAAGCTACCCGTGGTGTATTTGATATGCTAAACACAGTAACAACAAGTCTCAGGACGGAGACGTTACTGGGCCCGCTGGAGCAAATCAGTGAACAATGGGAGGACAGTTCTACCTTCCAATGTATATAAACAGAATTCAATGTTTTGTATGAATGTCATATTTTACTGAGTAATGAATTTAAATTCATAGTTTTTTAAAAAACTAATAAATAGAGCAACAAAACTTTTAAAGAGGAAATTATATCTAGTCAGCTCAATGGTTAAGAATTTTTGTTCCCACTTCTTAAAATCTTGCAGTTCAGTCAAACTTATGACTAAGTAATATAAGCGTTGAGTCAGATATTAAGTCTAAAAAATTCATTGAAATAATCTGATTTTTAAAAAGAGATATCTTTGTAGAATAGGATAGTCAAGACACTTGATCATTAGACCAAAAAAAGAGCTTCTAGGAAGAAGTATATAGATATACCTAGGCATTTCAAAACATTTCTGCTCAGAAACAATGGCAAATAATGCATTTCTGTCCCTTACCACTTCCATTTAAACAAATAAACAAAAATACATAATTATGAAATATCGAAAGTTCTTCTGAGATGAGCTAAAAATATTTCCAAATAATTGAATTACAAAACCTACTCACTTCTATCGGGCTGGAGCGATAGCACAGAGGGTAGGGAGTTTGCCTTGCAAGCGGCCAACATGGCCGACCTGAGTTCGATTCCTCCGCCCCTCGGAGAGCCCAGGAAGCTAACGAGAGTATCTCACCTGCACGGCAGAGCCTGGCAAGCTCCCCGTGCCATATTTGATATGCCAGACACAGTAACAATTGTCACAATGGAGACATTACTGGGTCCACTCGAGTAAATCGATGGACAACGGAAGGACAGTGACAGTGACCCACTTTTATTACTTCATTTATTTTTAAAAATACTCTTCCATTTTTCTTCACTTTGTGTATTTCAGGAAAATTGCTTTGAAAGTATGAGATAAAATTAAAATGTTACATCTATACATAACGATGGTTAATTAAAATTTTCATATTTTTGGAACCAATAAACTGAATACCAAAGGCAATGATTATTTATTTTTGTTGGTTACACCGCACAGCAAAGCCTGGCAAGCTATCCTTGCCTATTCAATATGACAAACAGAGCAACAAGTCTCACAATGGAGATGTTACTGGGCCCGCTCAAGCAAATCGATGAACAATGGGAGGACTGTGCTACAGTGCTACAGTGTTGGTTACACATATTTAGGGTGTCAAAGTGATAAAATACTTATTTAGATCCACACTACAGTGTAAATTTTTAGTGAAGCATTAACCATGTTATCCATGGTAGAATGTATGAAATAAGATTATCTCTCCAATGCCATGAATTGGTTTAATTCCATTTCCTTTGAGGTAAAAAACAAAACAAAACAATACATCAAATTTTAAAACAAATCAGGGACCAGAAAATTTTGGTATAATGGATAAGGTGCTTGCTTTTCAAGCAATGAGCCAGGTCCAGTCCGAGGGACTGCATATATATTGTGGGCTGAACCCTACCAAAAGGGACCCCTGAAGCACAGACTCAGGAAGAAGCCCTGAGCACAGGTTTGGCATCGACTCCCCTGAGTAAAAATTTAAAATGAAAACAAAATAATTTCACACACTGAAAAATCTAGAGAAACTATCTAAAATTTGGTGTATTGTCTGTAAGAGGAAAATTATAAAATGCAATGTAAAATAAAATAAATTATATGCCAGAGGTTTATGTAACTTTACAAATACAACTTAAAAATTAATATCTAACATTTGTTGAGGTACTAAGAAATTTAGTCATTTTCATAAATAATTTATCTGCCTTTTATCAACACTGACCTAATTAATAAGTTCTATTTATTAACTCCACTTTGCATGTAATAATATATCAGAAAGACATAGTTTTATTGAAATATAGGACGCAGGTATGAGACCTTGGATTCAAAATTATTTCTGAATTATCATAATCTTATTAAACACTGTTCTTAAATGTGGTAAAGTATTCTATCATCCTTGAGAAAACATCATTTGAATTTAAAACACAAGAGTGTGGATGAACAGTAACTGACCCAGCACACCCCTTTCATTAATAAAATAGAGATAACATTTCTTTACTACTTCTAGGTATCAAATAAATATTTTCTTAACTGTGAGATACCTTTGTTATCTCACAGTTAACGAAAGTCTTTTTTAGAATTTATGTAAAAATTAAAATCATGTTATCTTTTATTAGTAGTTACCAAATTATATATCTTTTTTCATATACTCTCTCAGAATCTTGTAACAGTAACATTACAGAAAATCTTGAAAGTTTATGACCTTGAATTTTTAAGGTGAGTAGTTCAGTAAGTATAAAATGACATGTAAATAAAACTATAAAATAAAGCAATTGACAAAATGATCAATACTACAGACATATGTTGATTATGGTAGGTACCCTGGATGAAAAGCATTGCTTTCTTGTACAACAAAAGTACCTATGGTTCTAATTATACCAATAGTCTTTCTTTTTTCCTTTTTTTTTTTTTTGCTTTTTGGGTCACATCATGCAATGCACAGTGATTACTCCTGGCTCTACACTCAGGAGTTACCCCTGGTGGTGCTCAGGGGACCATATGGGATGCTGGGAATCGAACCTGGGTTGGCCGCATACAAGGAAAATGCCCTACCCGCTGTGCTATTGCTCTAGCCCCTATAACAATAGACTTCAGACAATTTCTTTGTGAAGATATTTGTGAATTAGTTTTTTCTCCTTTTGTTAAAGTTCACTTTAAAGTACTATATAAAAGAAAACTTAGATAATGTATCTTTTAAAACATAGATGACTATTTTGCATATTGAAACAATGAAGATCTAGAAAATCCAGAATTTGAGAGCAAAACTCGCCATCCTCCATCCAAACTGCCATCATTCGATAATAATTCTGATACTTCCATACTAATTATATCTCAAAAGGGAAATTATTGAATGCCCATTTCTTTTCTATTTTTTAATCTAATAACCATGCGATACTCAGTTGCAATGTTGTTCCTGATTGAGTTCCAGTCATACAATATTCCGACACCCATCCCTCCATCAGTCACATTTCCTGCCACTGATGTCCCTGTTTTGCTTCCCATCCACCCCAACCCCACCCCATCCCTGTGATCTGCCAAGGCTGATACTTTCCTTCTCTCTCTCTTATTTCCTTTCAGGCATTGTGGTGTGCAGTTACTGAAAGTATATCATGCATATCTCTTTATCTCCTTTCAGCACTCAGTTTTTGTCCAGTGTTCATTTCCAATGATCACTATTATAGCGGTTCCTTCTCTATTCTAATTTCTCTTCCCATCCCACTTTGTGGCAAGCTCCCTATCATGGACCAGTCTTCCTGGCTCTTGTTTCTAGTTTGGGTATCATTAACATGCTGTGTGTGTGTGTGTGTTTTAATGTCTCTCAAATGAGTGCAATCATTCTATATCTGATCCTCTAACTCTGACTCATTTCACTCAGCATGGTACACTCCATGAGCATCCATATATAAGCACAATTTATGGCTTCATTTTTCTCAACAGCTGTGTAGTATTCTGTTGTATAGATTTACCATAATTTATTTATCCACTCATCTGTTCTCAGGCAAATTGGGTTGCTTCCAGATTCTTGCTATGGTGAATAGCGCGGCAATGAATGTGGAAGTACAGATGGTTTTCCTGTGTTGTGTTTTTTTGGCCACTGGGGTATATTCCCAGGAGCTCAATTTCAAGTTTTTTCAGGATTGTCAAAACGTTTTCAGAAAGGCTGGACCAGCCAGCATTATCACCAACTGTGAGTGAGAGTCCCTTTCTCTCCTACCACACCAGCACTTGTTGTTCTTTGTCATTTGTACCAGTCTCTCTGGAATGAGATGACATCTCCTTGTTGTTTTGACTTGCATCTCCCTGATAATTAGTAGTGTAGAGCACGTTTTCCTATTCCTTTTGCTATTTGTGTTTCTTCTTTGAGGAAGATTCTGTTTATCACTTCTCCCTATTTTTTGATGGGGTTGTATGCTGTTTTCTTGTAGAGTTCTACCAGTGCCTTTAATATCTTGAATATTAGCCCTTATATCATATGAGTGTTGGGTAACTATTTTTCATTCTGTGGGTTGCTTTTTATCCAGGTCATCATTTACTTTGAAGTGCAGAAATTTCTTAGTTTAATGTAGTTTCATTTGTTTATCTTTACTTCTTCTTGCTTGGTCAGTGGTGTTTCAAGAATGTCCTTTTTTTATTTTGCTTTTTGGGTCACACCCAGCGATGCACAAGGGTTACTCCTGACTTTGCACTCAAGAATTACTCCTGGCGGTGCTTGGGGGACCATAAGGGATGCTGGGAATTGAACCTGGGTTGGCCTCGTGCAAGGCAAACGCCCTACCCACTGTGCTGTTGCTCCAGCCTCCAGAATGTCCATTTTTTAAGACATATTTTTCTCCTGTTCTATTTTATCTTTATGATAAAACAGATACAACAATACTTAACTCTAAAGGGAATCTGTAAAATATAATCTCTAGTTAAAATGTGATCAACTACACAGGATATCCATTACTAGGAAAAAGAGGAAAATTAGTATTAGTGGGTAAAAGTGAGAGTTCTCTCATAATACTTCTGATTTTTGTTGAAATATGTAAAATTAAAATAAAATGCTCCTGTAACACGGTTATGTCTACTGAATTTCATAATAGTATTAAATGGGGTGCCCCAAATATTTTATTCCAGACCATCTAAGTTATTAAATAAATGAAAATTTATTATAAAACTTTAAATTTGGTATATTAGATTAACATGCTCTAATGCTACAGACTAAATGTGTATCACCCTAAAGTAAACACTTAAACATGGGACTGGATAAATAGCACAGGGATCAAGGACATTGCCTTGCATAATCTAATGCTGGTTTAATCTGTGCACTGCATGTGTACCCATGAGCAATCTCAAAAGCCAACAGAAAAATCAAGTGCTCCTATAACAATGCTATGTCTGCTAAATTTCATAATAGTGTTATTATATGAGAAAAATCTTGTGTGGAGAAGGAAAGAAAATAGAAAGGAGGAAGGAAGGGAGGGAGGAAGGGAGGAAGGAAGGAAGGAAGGGAGGGAGGGAGGGAGGAAGGAAGGAAGGAAGGAAGGAAGGAAGGAAGGAAGGAAGGAAGGAAAGAAGGAAGGAAGGAAGGGAAGGAGGGAGGGAGGGAGGGAGGGAGGGAGGGAGGAAGGAAGGAGTCATTTTGACAATATTGATTCTTTCGATGTCTGAGTATGGAATCTTTTTTTCATTTCCTAAGATCATCAAGTTCTTTCTTTCTTGAATTTTTTAAAGTTTTCAAGGTATACATTTCTCACTTCTTTTGTTAAATTGATTCCTAGGAACTTACTGTTTTGGAAACTATTTTAAGTGGGACAGATTCTGTGAACTCTTTCCTCTTTGATTCATTATTTGTATATAGGAATGCAATCTATTTTTGTGTGTAGACTATTTAGCAAGCCATTTTGCAGTAACACGGTTATGTCTACTGGTTATGTCTACTGGTTATGTCTATTGGTTTATTGTTTCTAGGAGCTTTTGAGTGGACTCCTTAGGGTATTCAATGTCTATCATAATTACGTGTGAAATGTAGACAGTTTGACTTTCTCTTTTTCAATTTGTGTCTTTTTCATTTTGTTTCTTGCCTGATTGCTGTTGCCAAGATTTCTAAACAATATTCAATAAGAATGGGGACAGTGTACATTAATGTGGTCCGATCCCTATCAAATTGAGAAAAAATTCTTCAAGGACTTAGAACAGTAAATTATAAAGTTTTCTTGGATTCACCAAAGAACACACATAGCAAAATCATACTGAAACACAAGAAACTGGGAGGTATCTCACTACGTACTTGAATTATACTGTAAAGATCTGACACGATCCTCCAGTTGTTCATTGATTTGCTCGAGTGGGCCCAGTAATGTCTCCATTATGAGATTCGTTGTTACTGTGTTTGGCATATCGAATACATCACGGGTATCTTGCCAGGCTTTGCCATGCGGGTGAAATTCTCTCAGTAGCTAGCCGGGCCCTCCTATAGGGGCGGGGGAATCAAACTTGGATTGGCCATTTTGGCTGCGTGCAAGGTAAACACCCTACCTGCTGTGCTATCACTCCAGCCCACTGTAAAGATATGGTAATCAAAACAACATGATACTGTAATAAAGGAACAATCTCTGACCAATGAGTTAGAATAGAATATCCAAGAATAAACCCAAATATATATATATATATATATATATATATATATATATATATATAAAGCCTGGCAAGCTACCTGTGACGTATTCAATATGCCAAACACAGTGACAACAAGTCTCAAAATGGAGATGTTACTGGGCCCGCTCAAGCAAATTGATGGACAACGGGAAAAGAGACAGATATAAATATATATATATATATATGCTCAGCTAATTTTTGATAAATTACATGAAAGCATGAAATGAAATAAAGACAGCCTTTTCAACAAATGATGTTCGGAGAATTGGGTAACCACATGCAAGAAATTAATGCTGGGTCCATATTTCACACTTACACAAAAGTCAACTGAAAGTGGATCAAAGATCTTGATATCAGACCTTAATACATAAAACACACTGAGGAAAATCCAAGCAGAATGCTCCAAGACTTGGACCTCAAAGAAGTCTTCAAGATATGATGCCATTGACAAAAGCTAGAGAATTAAAACAAAACAAATGGTACTACATCAAACTTAAAAGTTTCTGCAGTTCAAAAGAAACATGGGCTAAAACAAATTGACAGCTAACTGAGTTGGAGAAAATATTTTGCATTAAACATATCGATAAATTGTTGGTTTCCAGGATCTACAAATTACTCACAAATATCAACAACAACAAAATCTAAACACCCAGTAGAAAAATGAGAAGAGGAAATAAACAGACACTTCTCTGAAAAAGATTCAACAGATGGCCAACAGACTCATGAAAAAAATGCTCATCATCACTTATTTGGAAAATCCAAATCAAGATGACAATGAGATACCATCTTATACAAGTCAGAATGGCACATATCAGAAACATCGGTAATGGTGTTTTTGGGGATGTGGTGAAAAAGGAATTCTGAATTCTCATACACTGTTAGAATGCTGTCTGTTCCAACACCAATAGAAAACAGTTTGGAGGGTACTCAGGAAACTCACAATTGCTCTGTCATATTAGTCTGTCAAAGTAGTTCCACTTTGGAGTATCTGTTCCCTGGAGAGAAAAACATTCGAAAGAATATATGTCCGCCTTTATTAATGGCAGCACTCTAAAAATAGCTCAGATTTGGAATCAACCTAGATATCTAACAATAGACAAGTCAATCATGAAAATGTCTATACACACAATGGAATAGTACACAGATGTAAGGAATGATGAAATCATGAAAGTCACAGCAACATAAATGAAACTGGAAGATAATCATGTTAAATGAAGTAAGTCATAATAAGAAGGATAAATATGATATCACTTATATGCTATTTAGAATGACTGCATTAGGGAGTGCATTGCCCAGATAAACCTTGACCCCCGGGTACAGGAATGAGAACGAAATAAAGAGTGGATGGGATGGGGAGAAGAGACAAATGAGAAGTAATGGTGGCCAGGTCAGGGGATCCTCAGGCACAAAGGTGGTGTTAAGAATGATAGAGTCAAATATCCAAACCACAGTGTCAAAAACACTGAAATGAAGAGACCCAAACTCTAACATCTGAATTTAGAAAGGTGTATAAGAGAACAGATTGGTGGACATGAAGGTAAAATGAAAGGTTGCTTTGGGACAACTTCCTGTTGTAAGGAAGTTGACACTGATAGCAATAGTTGACACTGCAATATTGTGTGTCTAAAACTGTGTATGAATAACTGAAAAAGGATATTTTAGTAAAAATATGTTTATTGGGGGAAAAGAGCTTACCATAAGATATATTAAAAGTAGGCCTTCGGAATTTAATTAGGCTGGGATGAGGTCAAGAAGAAGGATCCTTCACAAATGTATCTGAATATTCATTATGAGTCCCAGGAGGGATCGCTTTCATTCCCTATGACCTTCCTATGACTATGTAATCGGAAGTAAGCAAGCTCCAATCCTGAATAAGGCTCTCCCCAAGAAACTGACTATGCTGATCTATTAACCCCAGATGTCTAGACTTCAAAAATGAGAAATAAATTTCTATTGTTATTAATCACTCACTTTATGGAACTTTGTTTTAATAGCTTAAAATGTGTAAGACACAGGAGGTATAGCAAACTAGTAACTCAACCTAATAAAAATTAATGTATGTTTTGCTGACACAAGTTCAGTTAGAGGTTAATAGTTGGTTAGTTTATTTGTTTTACAGATGACCACTTATGTGGTTCTACTATATCTCAGTTCTCTAATGTATCTTATGTTTCTTCCTATATCTTACACATTACTCATAATTTATACAAACTTGATAAAGACTCATGATTTATAAAAAGTGATGATCACAGTAAATACCTTCATCTCAGTTTTCTCATTTAACATCAAAAGCCCCAACTCACCAAATTAAGAGAAAGAGTAGGAAAATTGCTTGGAAAACTGAACTCAGTGTTTTCTGCCTACCTCAGGTCAGTCATGGTAAACTCAGGTTCAGAGTCAAAGATTGGAAAGCAATCTTACAGGAAAACTATGTCCTAAAAAAGATTGTGGTGGCCATACTTCTGACATCAAATATAGACTTCAAAATTTAGAAAAGTGGTTATATGGGAAAGGAATTATAATCATTAATGATCAAGGGCTCTAGGCATCAAAATAACTTATACCTCTAAACATATATACACCTAATGATGTACCATCACTGCTTATAGAATTAAAGAAAGATACAACAACACAATAATAATAGGAGATTTTTACACTAATCAGTCACTATTTCATAGATAAACTGGGAAACATATTCAATAATGAAAGATGGACGTTAAAGAAATAAATGAAGATATGGCTCTAAATGATCCAGGAGTGGTGAGGTGGGTCTGTATTCTGCCATAATTCCCAAGTTTTTCAATGTTTTAAGAAGTTAGAATATGAATAATAAGGATGCTAAGACTCAGAGTTAGAAAATACAACATTTTACTGCAAAATAGAAGGGAAAAAACTCCCCATGGAGAGGAAGTTAGTGTAGGACAAAGTTAAGTAGGACTCAATTTGTGGATTTTTTTTATCGGAAACCTGGGTCTAGTGTTATTTACCAAACAGATTATCAGATAATTTACATTTGTTTCCCAGAGATGTATTAATTTCAGCCTTATTTGTGTGTTGCTAAGGTAAGATTAGTGTTTTGTATTCTCAACCACACTGGTTGGGCCTATCTGTTTATTTGAGATCTTTTATGTTATATATACTGAGCCCAAGGTCTGGGACAGAATTTATGATCTTAGGAAAATTTAAAATTCCTCAGTCTCAGAGAGAGTCCAGAAATGTTCAATATCATTGAAAATGTCCAATTGGGGCAGCCAACATGGAGCTGCTCACAGCAGCTGGCAAGAAAAAAATCAAGATTTCCTCTTTCACTAACAGACAGGTAAAAGACTCTTTATCCTACCCACCAAAATTAAGTTCAGCTTATTCTCCAGTGTACATGGTACATTAGCCAAGAAAATCACATGCCAGGACACAAAATATGTCTCTATAAAATCAAGTCATAACAGACTTCTCAGGTACTTTGAAAATGTAAAAAGTCAACTATAACTATTTGGAAAAGAAAATGAAAAGATTCCTAGATAAATGAGGATGAAGACCACCTAACTGTAACATAAGACAGAACAAAAGCATTTTATCTTTTTGAGTCACACCCAGCGATACACAGGGGTTACTCCTGGCTCATGCACTCAAGAATTACTCCTGGCAGTGCAAGGGGGACATATGGGATGCTGGGAATCGAACCTGTGTCAGCTGCGTGCAAGACAAACACCCTACCTGCTGTGCTATCACTCCAGCCCCACAAAAGCTGTTTTAAAAGAAAGTTATAGCCATGTAAGTGCACATAAAGAAATAAGAAAGTGCTCAAATAAATATCCTAACAGTATAGCTTAGGCTACTAAAAATATATCAACAAATTGAACCAAAAGTAATAAATGGGAGGAAAATAGAGAGTGAATCAATGAAATGAAAATAAAAATTCATAATATTCACAAAACCAAGAGTAGCTTTAAAACAAATATATATCTACAATATTGACAACTATTAAGAAAAAGAAAGAAGGAAAGAAGGAAAGAAAGGAATAAAGAAAGAAAAAGAGAGAAAAAGAAAAAGGAAGGAAAGAAGGAAGGAAGAAAGGAAGGAAGGAAGGAAGGAAGGAAGGAAGGAAGGAAGGAAGGAAGGAAGGAAGGAAGGAAAAGGGTAGCATTACAATGGATAACACAGAAATGAAAAGACCACCAAAAACTGTTTTAAAAAGTTTAATTAGACAACTGAAAGAAATGGATAAATTCTTGGATTTCTACAACCTTTCAAGATTGAATCAGGATAAAACAGAGCATATAAAAAATACTAAGGAAATAATACATGAATCAAAAATCTCTCCCCCCAAAAAAGCCCCAACCCAGAGAGATTTACTAGCTCAGATTTTCAAGAAAGCTTCACTTCCAGTCCTTCTCAATCTCTTCCAGAAAGTTTAAAAAAACGGAATTATGCACAAAGTTTTACAAAGCAGATATTATTCTGTCACTAAAAGCAGATAGACACTGCTCTTTCCATAAAAATAAAATTATAGACCAATTTAACTCATAAGCATAGATGCAATGATCCTCATTCAAATGTTAGCAAACAAATTCCAACAATATATTAAAAGTATCATAAACAATCATCAGGCAGAATTTATTCCATTATGTAGGTAATTTAATTTAATACACTGTATCAATTTAGTAAAAGTAAAAATGATATGATCATAATACATGCAGAGAGAGCATTTGACAAAATGCGACACTCATTTATGTTTTAAAAATCCCTAAATAAAATTTAATGGAAGGATTGTCTTCAGGATCGTTGAAGCCATGTACTATAAACCCACGTTTATTAATCAGAGCAGGCACAGAACAATGTAACCACTCTCATCACCATTGTATACGATGGGATTGCAAACCCAGGTGTTTGCAATTAGGCAAGTAATAAGAAGGGGATCCAAATTGTGGGGGGAAAATGCAAACTATAAATTTTTAAGCTGACATGAAAACCTAAAAACTGTATTTAAAAATCCTGAAAACAGCCTAGAAAGCCGGTTTTCAACCCATGATCTGCGTGGGACGGGCACAGAGGCCCAGCTCTGGCAACAAAGCTGAACTGTTCCAATTCCAAACAGGAGACGTTCCCAACTCCTCGCCCGTGCCAGGGACTCTTTCCGGAGCCGCGGCCGCTGATGCGGCCGCAAAATATTTTCCCACTACATATACCATAGGAACCATGAGCTACCTTCTTAGATGGAAACTTCTCTATTTTAGCTCAGCCACTAGAAACACAGTAGCCAATAACTCATAAGCCTATCTTAACTCACACTGCATATCAAGCAGAATAGTAACAGTGAACGTAAAGGACTAAACCACACCTCTCACAATGGGAAAGCAACGCAAAAGCCCACCAAACTTTCATATTGAAGAGTCTAGCCCAGATGACACCAACAGTACTGTAGTGTTAGAAAACCTCTCTGACAAGGAATTCAGAAGGGAGCTACTTAGCATGCTTAGGGAACTAAAAGAAACAATGGAAACCAATGCCAATAGAAGACAAGAGGATCTGAAGGCAGAAATGAGGAAAATGCAATCAGAAATGTCAGACCTGAAAAATCTCGTAGGCGAATTGAAAAGCTCAGTGGAAGGCCTCAGCAGCAGAGTAAGAGCCGCTGAGAACAGAATCAGTGAACTCGAAGATGAAGTTCGGAGACTCTCCAAAAAGAGCAGAAAATGGAAAAGAGACTCACAATTCGGGAACAGATGGCAAGAGAAGATCGTGATGAAGCCAAGAGGGGTAACATAAGAATTATTGGAGTCCCAGAGGGACAGGAAGAAAATCTCGATGAAGAAGAAACTGTCAAAGAAATCATTGCTACAACATTTCCAGAGCTGAAGAAAACTTGTGACCACATTCAGGAGGCCCGAAGGGTATCAGCTAGAAGAAATCCGAATAAAAATACCCCAAGACACATTCTGATCAAAATGACCAAAACCTTAGACAGAGACAAAATTCTGAAAGCAGCAAGATCGAAGAAAGAAATCTCTTACAAAGGAGCATCCTTAAAATTCACAGCTGATTTTTCTGATGAAAACCTCATGGCCCGAAAACAGTGGTGGGACATAGTAAAAAACTCAATGAAATAAATGCCTCCCCCAAAATATTTTTCCCAGCAAGACTCTCAATCATAATAGAAGGAACAACACACAGTTTCATAGAAAAACAACAGCTCAGGAACTTCATAGACTCAAAACCATGGTTACAAGAACAACTAAATGGGCTACTTTAAGGCAAGAAAGGCCCCTCAAATACACCAAATTTTAACAGAACAATGGGACAAGATCCCATAACAATAATCTCTCTCAATGTCAATGGGCTAAACGCACCAATTAAAAGACATAGAGTGGCAGGATGGATTAGAAAATTGAACCCAACATTCTGCTGCCTGCAAGAAACGCATCTCAATAGTCAAAGCAAACACAGACTCAGAGTCAAAGGCTGGAAAACAATCCTACAGGCAAACAGCTCCCATAAAAAAGCTGGGGTAGCCATCCTTATATCAGACCACATCAATTTCAGAGTGAGAAAGGTCATAAGAGACAGTGAAGGCCATTTCTTATTGATCAAAGGATCTGTACAACAGGAAGAACTTACAATAATAAATGTATATGCACCTAATGAGAGACCAGCAAAGTACTTAAAACAACTACTCATAGATTTGGAAAAAGACATCAATAGCAACACAATACTAGTGGGAGACTTCAACACTGCTTTGTCACCTCTTGATAGATCAACCAGACTCAAGCTTAGCAAGGACATACTTCATTTGAGGGAAACAATGGAAGAAAGGGACTTAGTAGATATATATAGGACACTTCATCCACAAAAAGCTGAATACACATTCTTCTCAAGCGTACATGGAACATTCTCCAAGATAGACCACATGCTGAGCCACAAAACATGCCTCCATAAAATTAAGAAGGTAGAGATTGTATCAACAATCTTCTCAGACGATAATGCGCTGAAATTAGAAGTAAATCACACACAAAAACAGAAAACTAAATCAAACACCTGGAAATTAAACAGTGCACTATTGAACAACGAGTGGATTAGACAGGAAATCAAAGAGGAAATCAAAAGATTCCTAGAAACGAATGAAAATGAGAACACGAGTTACCAAAACTTATGGGACACAGCAAAGGCTGTGTTAAGAGGAAAGTTTATAGCTCTACAAGCATTCCTCAGGAAGGAGGAGCGAGCACACATAAGTAACCTAACCTCACAGCTTAAGAGCTTGGAGAAGGACCAAAAAAGGAGCACAACCCGAACAGGAGAAAGGAATAATAAAACTCAGAGCAGAGATTAACGAGATGGAAACCCAAAAAACAATCTGAAAGATCAATGAAACCAAAAGCTGGTTCTTCGAGAAAATTAACAAGATCGATAAGCCTCTAGCAAAACTCACAAAGAAAGGGAGAGAGAATACCCTAATAAACCGAATCAGAAATGAAAAGGGGGTCATTACAACAGAAACCACAGAAATTCAGAGGATCCTCAGGGAGTACTTTGAGAAGCTTTATGCCACGGAACACCAAAACCTCGAGGAAATGGATAAATTCCTAGACTCCTACAGACTCCCAAGGCTTAACAAGAAGACCTGGAATACCAGAACACACCTATCACCATCAAGGAAATTGAAATGGTAATAAAAAGTCTCCCCAAGCACAAAAGTCCTGGCCTGGATGGATTCACTAGTGAATTCTTCCAAATCTTTAAAGAGGACTTACTCCCAATGCTCTTTAAGCTTTTCCACGAAATTGAAATATCAAAAACACTTCCGAACAGTTTCTACGAAGCAAATATCACACTGATACCAAAAGCAGACAGAGATACCACAAAGAAAGAGAATTACAGGCCGATATCCCTGATGAACACAGATGCAAAGATCCTCAACAAACTACTAGCAAATAGAATCCAACTACTCATCAAAAAGATCATACACCATGACCAAGTAGGATTCATCCCAGGGATGCAAGGATGGTTTAACATTCGGAAATCAATCAACATAATCCACCATATCAACAAAAGAAAAGATAAAAAGCATATGATCATATCAATAGATGCAGAGAAAGCATTTGATAAGATCCAGCACCCCTTTATGATGAAAACCCTAGCCAAAATGGGTATAGAGGGGACCTTCCTCAACATAATTAAAGCCATCTACCACATTCCTACAGCAAGCATCATCCTCAATGGGGAAAAACTGAGAGCCTTCCCTCTAAGATCAGGGACGAGACAGGGATGCCCACTCTCTCCACTGCTGTTCAATATAGTACTGGAAGTACTTGCAATAGCGATTAGGCAGGAAAAAGATATTAAGGGCAATCAGGTAGGAAAGGAAGAAATCAAGATCTCACTATTCGCAGATGATATGATACTCTACTTAGAGAACCCAATAACTTCCACCAAAAAACTCCTAGAAACAATAGACTCGTATAGTAAAGTTGCAGGTTATAAAATCAATACCCAAAAGTCCATGGCTTTCCTATACGCAAACAGTTAGAGAGAAGAAAGCAACATGAAAAAAGCAATCCCGTTCACAATTGTGCCCCAGAAAATCAAGTACCTAGGAATCAGCTTAACTAAGGAAGTAAAGGACCTGTACAAAGAAAACTACAAAACGCTACTTCAGGAAATAAAAGAGGACATGAGGAAATGGAAAGATATCCCCTGCTCATGGGTCCGGAGACTTAACATTGTCAAAATGGCAATACTACCGAAAGCATTGTATAAATTCAATGCAATCCCTATAAGGATACCCATGACATTCTTCAAAGAAATGGAGCAAACACTCCTGAAATTTATATGGAACAATAAGCCCCACGAATAGCTAAAGCAATTCTTGGGAAAAAGAAAATGGGAGGAATCAAACTCCCGAACTTCAAACATTACTACAAAGCAGTAATAATTAAAACAGCATGGTACTGGAACAAAGCAGAACTGCAGACCAATGGAACAGGGTTGAATACACTGACATCTCCCCTCAATCATATGCTCATCTAATCTTTGATAAAGGTGCAAGTAATGTGAAGTGGAGTAAGGAAAGCCTCTTTAATAAATTGTGTTGACGTCACTGGACGGCTACATGCAAAAAAATAGACTCAGAACTCTGCCTAACACCATGTACAAAAGTAAGATCAAAATGGATTAAAGACCTCAACATCAGACCAGAAACCATAAGGTACATTGAAGACAAAGTTGGCAAAACCCTCCATGACATTGAAGCTAATGGTATCTTCAAAGATGCCACGCCACTGGCCGAGCAAGTGAAAACAGAGATAGATAAATGGGACTATCTTAAACTAAGAAGCTTCTGCACCTCCAAAGAAACAGTGACCAAAATACAAAGACAGTCTACAGAATGGGAAAGGATATTCACCGAATACACATCTGACAAGGGGTTGATATCCAGGATATACAAAATACTGGTTAAACTCCACAAGAAGAAAACATCCGACCCCATCCAAAAATGGGGCAATGAAATGAACAGAAACTTTCTCAAAGAAGAAATCCAAATGGCAAAAAAGCACATGAGAAAATGCTCTACATCATTAATCATCAGGGAGATGCAGATCAAAACCACAATGAGATACCATCTCACACCTCAGAGACTGGCCCACATTCAAAAGAACAAAAGCAACCGATGCTGGCGTGGATGTGGCGAGAAAGGGACACTCCTTCACTGTTGGTGGGAATGTCCACTGGTTCAGCCCTTCTGGAAAACAGTATGGACGATTCTCAAAAAATTAGAAATTGAGCTCCCATTTGACCCAGCAATACCACTCCTGGGAATATATCCCAGAGAGGCAAAAATGTATAGTCGAAGTGACATCTGCACTTGTTTGTTCATTGCAGCACTCTTTACAATAGCCAGAAACTGGAAGAAACCTGAATGCCCAAGAACAGATGACTGGTTAAAGAAACTTTGGTACATCTACACCATGGAGTACTATGTAGCTGTTAGAAAAGATGAAGTCATGAAATTTACATACAAGTGGTACAATATGGAAAGTATCATGCTAAGCGAAATGAGTCAGAAAGAGAGGGATAGACATAGAAAGATTGCATTCATCTGGGGGATATAAAGTAACAAAGTATGAGATTAATACCCAAGAATAGCTGAGATCAGCACCAGGAGGATTACTCCATAACTTAGAGGCCAGCCGAGTATCCTAGAGGAAAGGGCAGTTCAGATAGGGAAGGGAGCACCAAATAAAGGATGTTTGGAGGATCCTCCCAGGAGGGGAGATGCATGTCGAAAGTAGACTATGGACTGAACATGTTTGCCACTCAATGCCTCTTTTGCAGACCACAACACCCAAAAGGAGAGAGAGAACACAGGGGATTGCCCTGCCACAGAGACAGGGGGGATGGGGGGATGGGGGTGGGAGGTATATTATCCATGGTGGTGGAAAATGAGCACTGGTGGACGGATGGGTATCTGATCATTGTTTAATTGAAACCAAAGCACAAAAAATTGTAAATCTACAACTGTAAAAAAAATAAAATAAAATAAAGGGAAAAAAATCCTGAAAACAATGAACTTGTACAGTAAAGTAGCAGGTTACAAAACTAGCACAAAAATCCACGGCATTTCATTATGAAAAAAATGAAATAGAAGAGGGAGAAATGAAAAAAAGTGATCCTAGTCACAATTAAACACCAAAAAATGCAGTGCCTGATATTTTAGTTTAACAAAATATGTGAAAGACTTATACAAAGAAGACTGTAAGTTTCTAGGCAAAGAAATAAAAGAAGACACAAGGGAACAAAAACACACCATGGGTGGAATAATTAATACCAAATGACCTTCCTACCCAAAGCACTATACAGATCCAGTTCAGTTGCTATAAATAAACTCAGAATAATTTTTGACTCATACACCAAAATCTTTTAAATTTTAAATGGATTAGTAACCCCTGGGCTGAGCGATAACACAGTGGGTAGGGTGTTTGCCTTGCATGCGGCCGAGCTGGGTTCAATTCCTCCACCCTTCTCAGAGAGCCTGGCAAACTACTGAGAGTACCCCGCCTGCACAGCAGAGCCTCACAAGCTCCCTCACAAGCATTTTTGCTACGCCAAAAACAGTAACAACAAGGTCTCACAATGGAGACATTACTGGTGCCCACTCGAGCAAATTGTTGAACAATGGGAGGACAGTCCTACAGTGCTAGTAACCCCTATCTAAGAGACTGAGCAATTTTAGGGGTAATAATATGTGATTCTTTGAAACTTTTATTTGTCCAACTTTACACCATATTATAAAGTGTGATACTGGAATAAAGACAGACTCTCAGATCAATGTAATTGAATTAAAAATAGAAGGACGAGCTCTGAGTATTTGGTCAGCTCATCTTCAACAAAGGAGTTTTGCATGTAAAGTAGGTCAAGCAAAGCCTCCTCAATGAATGGTATTGGGAAATTGATAAGTTCAATGTTTTATAAAAGATAAAAAGAACTCCGACCACTGTTTTACATCACGTACAAATGTTAATCCAAAATAGATTAAGAACTTTGATATCAGACCCAATATGTAAAATACATCTAGGAAAATATGGGGGGAGCCTGTAGTGAAATTGAATCGAGTGGCATCTTTAATGACTCAATGTTACTGGCAGAAAATAGAAGGAAAAGCTGAATGGTACTACATAAAATTAAGAAGCTTTTTCATTGCATAGGAATTAGTACGTAAAGATGTTCCATACACTGAGAAAATATTTTTTCCATGACATACCTGACAAAAGGGTATACAAATTAATACACAAATTATATAAAGAACTTGTAAAAGAAACAACAAATCAAAGAGTAGGTAAAATAAATCAATAAAAACTTCCTTGAAGAAGACATATTAATGGCCAATAAATACATGCAAATTTCTTCTTATCATTTTCCTTTAGGTAAATACTAACCAAGATAGCAATTAGATATCTCTTCACAGTAGTGAGATTAGCACACATAAAAAATAACCAAAAAAATACGTTGGTATGGATGGGGGAAAACACAACCCTCACCCATTGGTGGTGGCAATGCTGACTGATCAAATCTCTTTGGAAAATAATATAGGCATTTCTCAAAAAAAAAAGCCACATGATAATTGTGCTTCTTTGAGACCTGAACTCCACGCCTCAGCACGCTAGGCCCAAAAGCACTGTTTTAAAAAAGACATGTGTGCCCATATTGTTGCACTATTCACAACAGCTAAGCTATACACTACACAAATGCCCAATAACAGATGACTCAGAAAGAACTGGTATTAGATAAATACTACGTGGCTATTAGGAAAAATAAAATTTATGCAACTTGCCACCAAATGGACATAACTGGAGAGTAGCAAGCTATATGAAGTCAGTTAGAAAGAGAAAATTAAACACAGAAAAATCTCCCTCCTATGTGGTATGTATTGAACCATAATAAGAGAGCAACAAATAACCAAAAACAACGGGCCTTTAAAGCTGAGGTGCATTCGGAGCTCTCCTGAGTGAGTGAAGGTGAGTGGTGGGGCCATGAGGAGGGAAGCAAGCACTCTGGGAGTGTTGTGGCGTTGAAATGGTACATGTGTGAACTTATTAAAAGCACTGTATAAATAAGAAGTGCTGACAAACAGTATATGAATTTTCCGCATACTTTGTATATAGTTCATGCAATTACACATGTGTGCATATATGCAAATGTTTTCAGTCATACACAATTAGGTTATACAGAGAAGAAACTTATTTGGTATTTAAAATAGTGCACAATAGAAAGTGATCATGTATAAAATAATTCTGCTAATGTTGAGTTCGTGGAAATGATTAATCTTTGTGCAAACAAAAGTTCTGAAACAACTATCGCATGAATTGAATTTATCAAAAAGACTTTTTAACTAAAATATAAAACTGACTTCCATTGTTTGGTAGTTATCTTCCTTGGATAGAATGCTTTTATTTCTAATAGTTCATAAGTGATGGGGCCAGAGTGATAGGACAGTGGGTAGGGCATTTGCCTTACATGCAGCCAACCCAGGTTCAATCTCCAGTATCTCATAAGGTTCTCTGAGCCCACTGTGAGTGATTCCTGAGATCAGAGCAAGGAGTACATGCTGAGCACAGCTGGGTGTGGCCCCAAAACAAAACCAGCAGAAAACAAGGTTATAAATGAGGCTGATACTACCAGTTACTTTTGTGAACAATAGCAATTTGTGGATAATTTATGACATTAACTATCATCTAGAATTATATGGTAAGAAACAATAAACCAGCACTATAGCGATAGCACAGCGGTAGGGCATTCGCCTTACTAGCAGCCAACATGGCCGACCCAAGTTCGATTCCTCCGCCCTTCTCGGAGAGCCCGGCAAGCTACCGAGAGTATTCGATATGCCAGACACAGTAACAACAAAGTCTCCAATGGAGACGTTACTGGGCCCGCTCGAGCAAATCGACAATCAACGGGAGGGCCTTTACCTTTACCTTTTACCTTTATATTTAATTCATCTTACTGTCTCTCATAGTTGAAGAAATTACATATGTCAAATTTAAGTGCTTCCTAATAAAGTGAAATTCTAATTAATTACTTTTATGACTTTTGAATTAGCACTTTCAGAAAACTTAAAATTGCATTGAAAACCATTGTTTTAATTATATCTACAATTTGCTGAGATCAAGATATTCCTAATCTGCAATATTATATTTCTGATATAATTAAATTATAAGCTCCTTTTAAGTACTTATATCACTTGTCATTACATTACTCATCAATTTGCTCAAGCGAGCACCAATAACATTTCCATTCGTTCCTGTCACATGCTAGTGTAGCCCAATGGCATCTGCTCAATCCAGGAACACAAAGAGCCTCAAACCTCAAACCGTTTCTTCAGGGTTTTGATGAAGTCTGACCATCTTGTAGGTGGGCGGCCAGGTATTCGTTTGACATACCGTGGAGTCCAGTGGGTAATGGCTCTAAATCTCATTACTTGTCCAGCCCATCTGATTTTCGATGCCTTGGCAAACGAGACAGCGTCCCTCATTCTTGATCATCGATGGAGGTCAGAACTCCAGATTCTTTCTCTCACTTGAGTGAAGCGTGATACTCCAAGCATAGCTCTTTCAATTCCTCTTTGGGATACCTGAAGAGCGTTCTCGTCCTGTTTTCATAGGGCCCAAGTTTCTGAGGAGTATGTTAGTGCAGGGAGAATGGTGAAGTCGAAAAGATGTGCCTGAAGCCAAAGGTTTTTCATCCTCTTCTACCCTCTTTAAGTCTTTCCACACTGCTCTCTTCTTCCTGCGCAGCTCAGGTGCCAGGTCATTTGTCATGTTTGTTCTCGACTTAGGTACACATAACAGCTGCATTTGGAGATTTTTGTTTCATTGAGAGCAAATGGAACGTCAGGAGCTAGTACATTTTTCATTAACATTGTCTTCATGAGGTTCAGCTGCAGTTTGACCTTTCCACACTCACGATCAAAGCCGGCCATCATTAGTGTCACTTGACTGATGTTTGGTGTTATTAAAATGATGCCATCAGCGAAGCAGAGGTAGCATAGTTGCCAACTGTCTATCTTCATTCCCATTCCTTCCTATTCCAGTCATCTCATGACATTCTTGAGGGTGGCACTGAATAGTTCCAGTGAAATGGTATAGCCTTGCCCAACCCATCACTTTATCTTGATGATCACCACCTTGTAGAATGGTGAGATCCTGGTGGTGAATCCATAATACAGTTAGTTGAGGATCCTTATGTACTGAGTTTGAACATCCTGTTTGGCTAGGGCTTCAGTTTCTGCTTCATTCTCAACAGAATCAAAGGGCTACTTTAAAATGATGAACATTAGACAGAGTGGCATCTTGAACTCTCGCAAAACCTCAATGAGCTTGATCACTGTGTGGATATGGTTAATCGTGCTGAATCCTTTTCAGAACCCAGCTTGCTCACATGGTTGTCCTTCATCTAGTGTTCTGCCA
Organism: Sorex fumeus; assembly: GCF_029834395.1. Taxonomy (NCBI): domain Eukaryota; kingdom Metazoa; phylum Chordata; class Mammalia; order Eulipotyphla; family Soricidae; genus Sorex; species Sorex fumeus. The sequence goes on from NW_026606083.1 coordinate 2,247,228, forward strand.
ATCCTATTCAGAATGACTCCAGTGAATAACTTGTAAACAAACGACAGACAGCAGGCAGATCAGGCTATAGTTGCCAACGTCGTGGATGTCTCCTTCTTGTAGAACAGGATGGTCCTGCTAGTTTTCCATTGGAATGGAAGCTTGCATTCAGACAGGTAGCATGTGAAGTGCCGAGCTAGTGTACTGATGAGTACTGGTGGCAGATTCTTCAGGTGTTCGGGTCTAACCTTGCCTGGACTAGGTGCTGTATACTTCTTTACTGACAAAATGGCATGTCGGATACAGAAGGGAGAAAACTGGGAATGTCATATCCACCCTGCGGAATGTGGCATGTGGGCAGGGGGACATAGCTATCGAAGAGATCTGAGTAGAAGTCGTGGGTAACCTTTTCCATTGCCCTTGTGGAAGATTTCTGGAAGATGTGATAGATCCATCAGGACATCAGAGGGCAGTCCTCTTGGTCTTGCAGTTGGTGAAGGACAGGCGAGCATTGCAAATACTTTTCCTGGCATCTGCTGCATTGGCCAACACTGTTGGTCTTCTCTCTTTGAGGTCTTCCTTTCTTGCTTCTCTGTGCAGCTTTGAGAGCTCCAACTTCAGCTTGTGATTGCCTGAGGCTTGTGCCAAACCACGTTGGCCAATGAGTTCGAGAGTTTCCAAAGACAGGAGTCTTTTTGTGGCTTTCTTTCTCTTGGAGTTCCTCGCACAATCATGGAGATGCTGAACCAATTGATTGCATTCCTCGTCAATGTTGTTAATGGACAGCAGCTTCCAATATTGCTGCAGTAGTGCCAAAGACCTCCCAGTTAGTGGTCGTTCTGGGAGTTCTCTTCTTAATCTTTGCAGCCCTTTCTCCCCACTCCATGAAGTAGAATTTCACATGAAGGAGATAGTGGTCTGATCCCGTTCGGAATTTGGGGGCATAAGTGACATCGGTCAGGCAAAACCATCGATTGAATATGAGGTGGTCAATTTCGTTGTGGAACTGTCTACTGGGAGACTCCCAAGTCCAACATTTAGATTCGGTCTTCTGGAACTGTGAGTTACCATAGATGGTCTTGGTCGACATGATGAATTCAGACAGTCTCTCACCATGTTCGTTCCATTCTAGGCCATGGGTCCTGATGTGGAGTTCTTCGGGCAACCTTCTTGGCCCTATCTTGGTGTTAAAATCACCCACAGTGACCTTTTAGAATGTATGACCTTCTTTATAGAATTTCTCCAGCTCCATGTAGAACTTCTCAATTTCTTATTTGTTGTAATTGGATGTTGGTGCTTAGTACTCACTCAATATAGCCTCCTAAGCTTATTGTGTAACCTTGTGAGTATAGATGCTTAGTAATACCTAAATTAAATCGCACATAAGGAGTAACTTGGGAAAAGTCATTACAGACAAGTATTCAACAGACATTTTTCTCCCTTCTTTAGATTCCTGAGGGCTAGAAAGATATCTCAAAGGATTAGGGAACAATTATTTTGTGGAAAATTTCTGGGTTTCATCTCTAACACTGTGTGAAACTTTGAGTGCTTCTGTGAACAGATCCAGAGCACTAATGCAGAAGTAACCCCTGAGCTATACTGATATTATCCAGAAACAAACAAAAATCTTTAGATGCAATAATGTATTTTATATCTTGTCTTACTTTTCCCTTCTAATTTTATCTCTGAAATACTCTAAAAATAAAAATTAAATAAATTTAAAATCATATCAAATAAATCACTATATTATTTTCCTAAATATTTAACTATGAAACTTTTTCACATTTCAAAATATGACAGAATAAAGCACATATTTGTAACTCAGATTTCTATAAAGAAAAACACTAAATTAAACTAAATGTTATATTTAGAAATATTTACATAGTGCCTGACACGTTAGTTTTCTAAGTTTTAAGCCACATGCCTTTGCAATATCAGAAAATAAGGAAAGAATATTTTAAATTAATGTAATAATATATTCATCAGTAAATAATTTAAAAGCATTAAATTTTAGTAAGAAAATTAGCCAAAGTCAACTATTTTCGATCGTAGTTACATATTAGTTTCACCTGGGGAATTTTTAAGACTCTAGAGTCTAAAGCCCCTCTCTGAATTTGACTCTGAAAGGGTCAAATGAGCATTGATATTAGACAAATACACAATTCTCCAGTATACCAATGTGAAGAAACAAAAGAAAAATAGATATGGATTGACAACTTGAAATCTCCTACTATTCGATATGCCAGACCATTATATAAAACTATGCTTATTAATTTCCCACAGGAATGTAACTCACAGACTTGAAGGCATAACACAGAATAATTTGGGCAACTTCCTGCTCTTCACAAAGAACTTAGAGCCATTTTGACATCTGTGACTGCTAACAAGGTCCCCACTGGCTTGTTAGACTTCTTATTCATTGAAATCCTAGACCAAGAACAAGGCAATGGTATACTATGTCCTTACTGCTACTGAATGAAAATAACAAGTCAAAAAATTAATTTCACTATAGGTAAGGTAAGGTAAAGGCTCTCCCGTTGTTCATCGATTTGCTCGAGCGGGCCCAGTAACGTGTCCATTGGAGATTTTTTGTTGTTACTGTGTTTGGCATATTACTGTGTTTGACATATCGAATACATCACGGGTGGAGTGCCAGGCTCTGCCATGTGGGCAAGATACTCTCAGTAGCTTGCCGGGCTCTCCGAGAGGGGTGGAGGAATCGAACTTGGGTCGGCCATGTTGGCTGCGTGCAAGGCAAATGCCGTACCGCTGTGCTATCACTCCAGCCCTTTCACTATACATAGTAAAAATGTATTTCTAGTGAGTATCATCAAGTCCCTAGAAACTCCAATTCAGTCACGCAGAAAATAATCTGAGCTATATTCGTTTACTTTATTTTCTCTACAGACTTTATTTCCCTCTACAGACACAAGTTTTATCTTCTCTACAACTGTCCTGCCACTCCCGTTGTTCATCGATTTACTCAAGCGGGCCCAGTAATGTCTCCATGTTGAGACTTGTTGTTACTGTGTTTGGCATATTTAAAGCTTTGCTGTGCGGGAGAGATACTCTCAGTAGCTTTCTAGGCTCTCCAAGAGGGGCAGAGGAATCGAACCTGGCTCGGCCAGGCTGGCTTCACACAAGGCAAACACCCTACCACTGTGCTATCGCTCCAGCCCAAATATGGGATAATGATTACACTCATAGTATGTACATCCCTGGGGCTCAAATAAAATAACCTGTGTACGTGCTACATCTTCCGTAGAGCAATCAGTGAATGGAGCATGGCCATGTTCGTGTCTATCTGGAAACTTCCTATATGTGCCTCAGCCCTTTGAGTTCCTATGTGGGTGTAACAGTTGCACTCTCAAATCATATCTGTACACAAAATACATGTACATATGTAAACATAAAAGTTCAAAAATATTTCAGAAGGAAGGAAAATGTATATTGTTAGGTTAAACTTCTAGAGGAAGCAATGCTGATATAGTCTCTGACACTGTACAGAAAAGTCAGAATGAGAGCGAGATCAGCACCTGAGCATACACAATGGACCTGAGCCACCAGGTGGGAGATAACAAAGCACCAAGTGCTGGAGAATGAGCACCGTATGTTCCCCTGCAAGAAAACTGTGGTTCCATCACCAGCACCACACATGTCCCTTGAGCACTTCCAAGAATAGTTCCTGAGCATAGAGCCAGGAGTGAGAAATGAGCCAGAAATAAGCCCAAGCACAACTGGGTGTGACCAAAAAAAAAATCTTTTGAAACAATCAAATAAAAAGATAAAGATTTGCATTCATTATTAATAAATAGTTAAAAATTATATCTAAGAGGTTAAAAACAAAATAATCTAAATTTCATGAAATGTAGCCAGGTCTCCTAATGCCTTTACTTTGTCAATCCTTTGTTTTGTTTTATAAAGATTAATATGACAATTATTTATTGTCTGATAAAGATTATGCATTCTGTTGTGAAACAGGACAGGCTTTATTAGAATTTATTTAGAAAGATCTGAGGGCAGATCAAGAGAGAAGTATGTATTCTAAAGATAACACAATCTGATATTTCAAAGTCCTGAAATTCTATGATGTGCAATTTGGCCACATTCTTAAAATTTGGTTTCTTCTTAAAATTTAACTTTCTTGTTGCACTTTCTTTATTTGATTCTTGACCATATTTTTCTTTTGTTTTGTATCATGTCTGAATACTCTCTGAAATGATATCTATTCCACCCTTTTGCAGGAAGTATATGAGAAAGAACACAAAACAAAAATGATTAAGATCTTTTTTCTTATTTCCAGTGGAGATAATAACTTCAAATTGTCAGGGTTGCTGCAGAGATTGAAATATATGAATTATTTTAATGTCATTTTGACATAAATAACATTGAAATAACGGCTTTTCTAATTATTTCATTATTATTACTTAGGGGCTGTAATGATAGCACAGTGGTAAGGAGTTTGCCTTGCACGCGGCCGGGCTGGCTGACCCTGGGTTTGATTCCTCTGCCCCTCTTGGAGAGTCTGGCAAGCTACCGAGAGCATCCCTCCCACACAGCAAAGCCTGGAAAGCTACCCGTGACGTATTTGATATGCCAAACACAGTAACAACAAGTTCCACAATGGAGACATTACTGGGCCCGCTTGAGCAAATTGATGAACAATGGGAGGACAGTGCTACAGGACAGTGCTACAGTGTTATTACTTATGCAGAAAATGGAGCAATTAAATGAAGTCCTAATTATCTTAGTAATAAATACTTTGAAATCTAACAAATTATTTTTTCCTACATTGGAAGAGATGAATTGTAATATGGAAAGACATAAATTATATGTTTCCTCCAAAACTAGGTATCAAAGTTAAATTGACCTCCAAAATTGAAAAACAAAGAGCATATGATGGACTAAAAATTATGTCTTAAGTGCTGGGACAGACTGAAATTAGAGAAACTATGCTATTTGTCATTAAGGGCTTAGTATTCTTCCTCTTCTGTGCCTACAAAGAAGTAACAAGCAGAAAAAACAGAAGGGGCACAGTACGTCTCAGCCTATCTTGTCTGGTTAACCTACCCATTGTACTCAAATAAAAGCCATTTACTATCACAAAATTCTGCCAATAAACACCAGCTGTCTATAATGTAAAATCTCCCAATTATAATAAGTTTTTTATTGATAGTATTACTTTGAATCATTCAACTTTAGTTGCAAACAAAATGAGTTAATCACTTAGATTTTTAGTCATTAAGGTGAATTAAATTTCTTTTTTGATTTTTGTTTCCAACAGGGTTCGCTAGTCCCGTGACTGGGATAGCAGATGCCTCCAAGAGCACCATGCACAATGCCTTGCACATATACATGAACGGAACCATGTCACAGGTGCCAGGGTCTGCCAACGACCCCATTTTTCTTCTTCATCATGCATTTGTTGACAGGTTGGTTGAGACTTCCTCACAGCTCTGACCCTATTGGTTTGAAATGTAATGGGTGTATATCAGATGTGACTTTAGGGACTACCTCAGGCTTTTTCTTGATCGACTATCCCAGGCAGGGTTCTCTCAGAAACTGATCCTAAACTAAAGGCACACACAAAAGTGCTTTGTTGAAGAGGAAAATCTGAAGAGGATGAGTAAAGGATAAGCATGGTTAGGGGGAAGTCAAGGAAGGGCGCACATTCAGCTCAGGGCAAGGCTGCAAGGCCTCTAGTGACTACAGTGGGCAGCTCTCGCCTTATAGCCAGGGAACTGAGGCTCCTCCATTCTGGATTTGTGCCTGGAGCCCAGGACTTTTTTCCGTTGCTTTACTTTAGAAGAGTATTAGCCCCCCTTCGGAGTGGGTGCGGTGTGGCTCTGTATTCAGGTGTCTGCTCCTGGAGGGCCTCTGGCACCACATGCAGGGTGAGCACCAGACCTGCTGCAGTTCCTGCCCAGCCTCTGGACGCCCGCCACTCTCTGGCCCTCTCCCTCTCCTATCTCAGTAACCTAAATAAAAATACCTCTTTCCTTCAGAGACAGAAAGCATCAAAAACAAAAATCATCTTTTAAAACAAATATTCCCCCTGCCATATTAAATAGCCGCTGGTTATGAATCGTCCTGAGGGAATGTACCCTCTAATCCTGATTCTCCACAGCATTGTCCAAAGGCAACTTCCTGAACGTTGCAGAATCCCAGTGAGAAGTAGAGCATGCAAGTAGAGATGTGGGCACGAGCAGCTCTTTGGTGGTGGCACTAATCCACTGCAGTTCTCATAAAATAATGACTTCACTTGGGCAATGTGACTGTTTTGTTTTTCCCACATCAGTTTCTTACAAATAAGTAACTGATTCTTAGAATAATACATGAACTCTGACTCAACCATCATGTGTAATATGATTTCATTATTGTTCTTGCTTAAGCATTTTCCATTAAATTTATAAAAACCTCCAGGGTATCAGCTTGAATCTAATCATACATGATATTAGCAGAAAATAAAACACATGGAGAAGTTCGGCTGTCTGCTCCTAGAATTGTTCAAGATGAGAAGAGAAAGTAAAATAACAAACATGATAGAAAAATTATGTGAGTCACTTTCTTTGTTCTACCTTCTGTAATTTTTAGTAATAGCAAATGATAAAAAGGCATACATTTATGCCTACCATTATATTAATACTGTCATTCTTGTTAGTAAATAAAATGGATCCTATTTTCCTGTATCAATGTTTAAGGAACAGAAACATAATTTTATGCAATTTTTACTTACATGTCCTCAACCACTCAGAATTCTAGAAATACAAACATATTATCAATTAAGAAAGTGACTTTTTGCCAATAATACTAGCATTTTTTATTTCCTTAATGTGGACACTGACAGTGTAGGAATTAAATAGTATCTCAAGCCAAGTGTTTTGAAACTAAGTTTTAACATAAAGTATAGGCATTAAGATTATGATTATCAAATAATATCCTAGTCACTAACTTCTATATATCAAGAACTTGGAAAAATGTGTTACCTTTGCTAAAGGAATAACACTATCAAAAACTCAGAGGTCCATTTTCTGACAAGTTCTGCTTTTATTTTCCTCCATGCATTTTGTAGATTATGGTTCTAATTTAAGTTTTTTCTTTCACTTTGAATTTACTTCTGTGTACTTTGTGAGATATGCTTCATTTTCAGTTTACTGTGGCCTTCCAGTTTTAATAGTTCCATTTGTTGAAGAGACCACTGTTTATCTGCTTCATTAATCCAACTTCTTTGTCAAGATTAACTATCCATAAATGGAGTAGCACTGTCCTCCCATTGTTCATCTATTTGCTCAAGCAGGCACCAGTAACGTCTCCATTGTGAGACTTGTTACTGTTTTTGGCATATCAAATATGCCATGGGGAGCTTGCCAGGCTCTGCCGTGTGGGCGGGATATTTTCTCGGTAGCTTGCTGGGATCTCCGGGAGAGACGAAGGAATTGAACCCAGGTCGGCCCTGTGCAAGGCAAACACCCTACACACTGTGCTATTGCTCCAGTCCAACCATAAATATAAGGGTTTATTTATTTTTTTATTTTACTTTATTGGTCTGAGAGTGTATCTTTATGCCAGTATCACATTGCTTTGTATACTGTAACTTTGTATTATAAGTTAGTGTTTGAAAATTTAATAACTCCCATCTTTTTTCTCAAAATTTCGTTGCATATTTATGAAGTTTTATGGCCTCATACAAACTATAGTCAAATTTGTTATACATACTTGAAGATTTTGATTTAAACTTTGATGAAAGGTGCATTGACAGTATAATGTTTTGGGTAATATGGATATTTTGACAATGCTATTTTTACCTATCTATGAATATTTGATATAAAATTAAATCATTTTATAAAATCATTTTATAATTATGATTTTCTTTTGCATTTCCTGGTGTCCTTTGTATTTCTTCCAATAGCAATATATAACTTTTAGTGTAAAAGTCTTCCCCATATTTTATTGATTCCTAGATATTCATATTGTGGGACACTATTTAAAATAAAACCTTTCTAGTATTTTTCTTTTGAAGATTGTTAGTGTACATAGAAATGAGACCCAACTTTTATTTATTGACTTAGCCTGTCACCATGGTGATGAATTGATTACCTCTTGGAGGTTTTTTTTTTCAGTGAAAAGTTTAAGATATTCAAAGTATATTATCATATCACCAAGAAATGGTGAGAGTTAGCTTCTTATTTTTCGATTTAAATTTATTTGATTTATGTTTTGACTTATTGCTGCGGCAGTAGCTTCCAAAATTATACTGAATATAATTATGAAAATGAACATCCTTTCTGTGACTGACATCACTGACATCATCAGAGGGAAGGGTTTTAGTTTTTTATATGATGTATGGCAAAAATGAAATTCCCTATGGGTATTTTGTAAATACCCTATTTTGAGGGTATTTATATATAGGCCTTCACTAGCACAGCGGGTAGGGCGTTCGCCTTACAAGCGGCCAACATGGCCGACCCGAGTTCGATTCCTCCACCCCTCTCGGAGAGCCCGGCAAGCTACCGAGAGTATTCGATATGCCAGACACAGTAACAACAAAGTCTCCAATGGAGACGTTACTGGGCCCGCTCGAGCAAATCGACGATCAACGGGAGGGCCTTTACCTTTACCTTTTTTTTACCCTATTTTGAGATATATTGCTTATGTTCCTACTTTGTTGAGCTTTTTTACATAAATGAATGTTGAATATTGTCAAAAGCATTTTCTGAATCAATTTTATGACCTCATGGTTTTTAATCTTCTTTTGTTGGTATGGTTTGTTACATTTATTGATATGTGTATATTAAACCAAACTTGCATTCCTAGAATGAACCTACCTGTCACATAATTCTTTTGATATGTTATTGGTGTAATTGGTTTGTTTTCCTAGAATAGTGTTGAGTATTTTTGCATCAATATTCAGTGGGATGTATGTTTGTGATCTATTTTAGTAATATCTATCTTTTAAAATTATTATTATTACTTTCATTTGAGTCACCATAAAATAAAGTTACAAAGATTTTGTGATTGGGTTTCAGTCATACAATACTCCAACACCCACCCTTCCACCAGTGCACATTTCCCATCACCAATATCCCCCATGTCCCTCCTGCCACCACCCACCCCAGCCTGATCTATGACAGGCACTTTCCTTCTTAGTTTCTCTCTCCTTTTGGGCATTATGGTTTGCAGTACAGGTACTGAGAGGCTGTCATGTTTGGTCCTTTACCACATTCAGCACACAGTTCCTGTCCAGAGTGAGCCCTTCCAACCATCATTGTCATCCCAACTGCCCTCTCCCCAGCCTTGAGGCAGACTTCCACCTGTGGACCAGTGCTCCTGGCCCTTATTTATACGATCCTTGGTTATTAGTTTCATACTACATTTTCTTTTTTATATCCTACAATTGAGTGCAGTCTTTCTGTATCTGTCCCTCTCCTTACGACTTATTTTACTCAGCATGATAACATGATAATACCCCTGAGATATAAAAAACACACAGCAGAAATGACATATGCATTTGTATGCTTATTGCAGCACTATTCACAGTAGCCAGAATCTGAAAACAATCCCAGTGCCTGAGAACGGATGACTGGTTAAAGAAACTCTGTTACATCTATAAAATGGAATACTATACAGCTCTTAGAAAAGTGGTCATAAAATTCATTTATATGTGGAAGGACCTGGAGAGAATCATGCTAAGTGGAATATCTCTGTCTTTTTAATTGGGGGCACTGTCCTTCAAATCAGAGTGATAGCTTATAGGGTAAAGGTTTATTGGTTGAAGTTTCTTTTTTTAAAACCCATTTTTTGAATATATATCTTCATTCCCTCCATGTTTGTGGAGTTTAATTTGAAAAATTTGATTTAAACATTTTGCAATTTCTCTTATATTGAAAACTATACTTCTTTTTTTTCACTACTGTATGTTTTGCTTTGGTTCTTGCCATTTTTATTATAGTGTATCTCTGTGCTACATTTGAGTTTATTTTGTTTGTCACTCATGGCACTCACTCATGAATCAGTGATCAGTCTTCCTTCTCAGACTGGAAGTTTTAAGGTATTGTCTCTTCCACTGGCCATTACTTTCCTTTGAATTTTTTCTCTTCTGGAATTATTATAATTCATAGGTAATTCCTCTTGTCTATCAATTATATTACTTTAATTTATTTTAAAAAAACTATTCCCTCTGTTGCATTTTCTTTGTAAGTGATGTTAAAGATCTTGTCTTCTGGTCACTTTTACTAATTTTGGCTGATTTTGTTCTCCTGTGAGTCTTGCTACTTTCTTCTTTAGTTCCTTCATTCTTGTTTTACTGAATTTAAAAAAAAGATTTCCACCAATTTTATTTAGTTGATTCTTTTTCCAATAATTTTCTCATTTCATTGAATTTTGAAAGGATGAAAGAACTATTGTTCTTAAGTCATGTTCCAGTAGCATCAAAATTTCTGATGTACCTGAGGATTAATCTGAACTTTGTTCCATATCCAATGAAGTAACTCAATTCCTTCATTTTTTCCATTATCTCTGCTGCTTTGCAGATGCTCGGATGAAGCTCAGAGATCCTGGTGGTCTGGTCCAGAACAAAAGTATCGTATATTTGCCTTGCATGTGGCAGATCTGAGATTAATCTGTAGCATTCTTTATCACGCCTAATCCCTCTGGGAGTGATCCCTGAGTGCAGAGCTCGGAATAAGTCTTGAGCACCACGGGCGTGACCAAACAAACAAACAAAAATGTTCTGGGGAGCTAAGCAGGATCCTGATGCTATTTTTTACAATTTCACCCTAGTGCTTTCGACCTGCTGGTTTTGACAGTCACTTCGTGACCCTTGAGGATTTCTTGGCAGGACTAGTGAGCAAGAGCTAGTACTTCTACACGGACCTGATGAGGACTGGGTATTGGTTAGGGATTATAGAAAGTACTTGGGGGGTCACAGAAAGACAAAAAGTGTGTTAAAGACATGAGAGATGAGAAGGGCCTGGGTTCCTCTCTGGGCACGCGCGGCTAGAAACAGCCCCTAGACAGCCGGTTTTCAACCCCTGATCCGCGTGGGACGGGCACAGAGGCCCAGCTATGGGCAACAAAGCTGAAAGGCTCCAATTCCAATAGGTACAGCCCGCCCCCAAGGGCCTGGGTTCCTCTCTGGGCACGCGCAGCTAGAAACAGCCCCTAGACAGCCGGTTTTCAACCCCTGATCCGCGTGGGACGGGCACAGAGGCCCAGCTCTGGGCAACAAAGCTGAACGGCTCCAATTCCAACAGGTACAGCCCGCCCCCAAGGGCCTGGGTTCCTCTCTGGGCACGCGCGGCTAGAAACAGCCCCTAGACAGCCGGTTATCAACCCCTGATCCGCGTGGGACGGGCACAGAGGCCCAGCTCTGGGCAACAAAGCTGAACGGCTCCAATTCCAACAGGTACAGCCCGCCCCCAAGGGCCTGGGTTCCTCTCTGGGCACGCGCGGCTAGAAACAGCCCCTAGACAGCCGGTTTTCAACCCCTGATCCGCGTGGGACGGGCACAGAGGCCCAGCTCTGGGCAACAAAGCTGAACGGCTCCAATTCCAACAGGTACAGCCTGCCCCCAAGGGCCTGGGTTCCTCTCTGGGCACGCGCGGCTAGAAACAGCCCCTAGACAGCCGGTTTTCAACCCCTGATCCGCGTGGGATGGGCACAGAGGCCCAGCTCTGGGCAACAAAGCTGAACGGCTCCAATTCCAACAGGTACAGCCCGCCCCCAAGGGCCTGGGTTCCTCTCTGGGCACGCGCAGCTAGAAACAGCCCCTAGACAGCCGGTTTTCAACCCCTGATCCGCGTGGGACGGGCACAGAGGCCCAGCTCTGGGCAACAAAGCTGAACGGCTCCAATTCCAACAGGTACAGCCCGCCCCCAAGGGCCTGGGTTCCTCTCTGGGCACGCGCAGCTAGAAACAGCCCCTAGACAGCCGGTTTTCAACCCCTGATCCGCTTGGGACGGGCACAGAGGCCCAGCTCTGGGCAACAAAGCTGAACGGCTCCAATTCCAACAGGTACAGCCCGCCCCCAAGGGCCTGGGTTCCTCTCTGGGCACGCGCGGCTAGAAACAGCCCCTAGACAGCCGGTTTTCAACCCCTGATCCGCGTGGGATGGGCACAGAGGCCCAGCTCTGGGCAACAAAGCTGAACGGCTCCAATTCCAACAGGTACAGCCCGCCCCCAAGGGCCTGGGATCCTCTCTGGGCACGCGCAGCTAGAAACAGCCCCTAGACAGCCGGTTTTCAACCCCTGATCCGCGTGGGACGGGCACAGAGGCCCAGCTCTGGGCAACAAAGCTGAACGGCTCCAATTCCAACAGGTACAGCCCGCCCCCAAGGGCCTGGGTTCCTCTCTGGGCACGCGCAGCTAGAAACAGCCCCTAGACAGCCGGTTTTCAACCCCTGATCCGCGTGGGATGGGCACAGAGGCCCAGCTCTGGGCAACAAAGCTGAACGGCTCCAATTCCAACAGGTACAGCCCGCCCCCAAGGGCCTGGGATCCTCTCTGGGCACGCGCAGCTAGAAACAGCCCCTAGACAGCCGGTTTTCAACCCCTGATCCGCTTGGGACGGGCACAGAGGCCCAGCTCTGGGCAACAAAGCTGAACGGCTCCAATTCCAACAGGTACAGCCCGCCCCCAAGGGCCTGGGATCCTCTCTGGGCACGCGCAGCTAGAAACAGCCCCTAGACAGCCGGTTTTCAACCCCTGATCCGCTTGGGACGGGCACAGAGGCCCAGCTCTGGGCAACAAAGCTGAACGGCTCCAATTCCAAACAGGAGACCTTCCCAACTCCTCGCCCAGTGCCAGGGACTCTTTCCGGAGCCGCGGCCGCTAACGCGGCCGCGAAATATTTTCCCACTACATAAGCCATAGGAACCATAAGCTAACTTCTTAGATGGAAACTTCTCTATTTTAGCTCAGCCACTAGAAACACAGTTTGCCAATAACTCATAAGCCTATCTTAACTCACACTGCATATCAAGCAGAATAGTAACACTGAACGTGAAGGACTAAACCACACCTCTCACAATGGGAAAGCAACGCAAAAGCCTACCAAACATTCATATTGAAGAGTCTAGCCCAGATGACACCAACAGTACTATAGTGTTAGACAACCTCTCTGACAAGGAATTCAGAAGGGAACTACTTAGCATGCTTAGGGAACTAAAAGAAACAATGGAAACCAATGCCAATAGAAGACAAGAGGATCTGAAGGCAGAAATGAGGAAAATGCAATCAGAAATGTCAGACCTGAAAAATCTCGTAGGCGAATTGAAAAGCTCAGTGGAAGGCCTCAGCAGCAGAGTAAGAGCGGCTGAGAACAGAATCAGTAAGCTCGAGGATGAAGTTCAGAGACTCTCCAGAAAAGAGCAGAAAATGGAAAAGAGACTCACAATTCGGGAACAGATGGCAAGAGAAGATCGTGATGAAGCCAAGAGGGGTAACATAAGAATTATTGGAGTCCCAGAGGGACAGGAAGAAAACCTCGATGAAGAAGAAACTGTCAAAGACATCATTGCTACAACATTTCCAGAGCTGAAGAAAACTTGTATCCACATTCAGGAGGCCCGAAGGGTACCAGCTAGAAGAAATCTGAATAAAAATACCCCAAGACACATTCTGATCAAAATGACCAAAACCTTAGACAGAGACAAAATTCTGAAAGCAGTAAGATCGAAGAAAGAAATCTCTTACAAAGGAGCATCCTTAAATTTCACAGCTGATTTTTCTGATGAAACTCTCATGCCCGAAAACAGTGGTGGGACATAGTAAAAAAACTCAATGAAATAAATGCCTCCCCCAAAATACTTTTCCCAGCAAGACTCTCATTCATAATAGAAGGAACAACACACAGTTTCACAGACAAACAACAGCTCAGAAACTTCATAGACTCAAAACCATGGTTACAAGAACAACTAAATGGGCTACTTTAAGGCAAGAAAGGCCCCTCAAATACACCAAATTTTAACAGAACAATGGGACAAGATCCCATAACAATAATCTCTCTCAATGTCAATGGGCTAAACGCACCAATTAAAAGACATAGAGTGGCAGGATGGATTAGAAAATTGAACCCAACATTCTGCTGCCTGCAAGAAACGCATCTCAATAGTCAAAGCAAACACAGACTCAGAGTCAAAGGCTGGAAAACAATCCTACAGGCAAACAGCTCCCATAAAAAAGCTGGGGTAGCCATCCTTATATCAGACCACATCGATTTCAGAGTGAGGAAGGTCATAAGAGACAGTGAAGGCCATTTCTTATTGATCAGAGGATCTGTACAACAGGAAGAACTTACAATAATAAATGTATATGCACCTAATGAGAGACCAGCAAAGTACTTAAAACAACTACTCATAGAATTGGAAAAAGACATCAATAGCAACACAATACTAGTGGGAGACTTCAACACTGCTTTGTCACCTCTTGATAGATCAACCAGACTCAAGCTTAGCAAGGACATACTTCATTTGAGGGAAACAATGGAAGAAAGGGACATAGTAGATATATACAGGACACTTCATCCACAAAAAGCTGAATACACATTCTTCTCAAGCGTACATGGAACATTCTCCAAGATAGACCACATGCTGAGCCACAAAACATGCCTCCATAAAATTAAGAAGGTAGAGATTGTATCAACAATCTTCTCAGACGATAATGCACTGAAATTAGAAGTAAATCACACACAAAAACAGAAAACTAAATCAAACACCTGGAAATTAAACAGTGCACTATTGAACAACGAGTGGATTAGACAGGAAATCAAAGAGGAAATCAAAAGATTCCTAGAAACGAATGAAAATGAGAACACGAGTTACCAAAACTTATGGGACACAGCAAAGGCTGTGTTAAGAGGAAAGTTTATAGCTCTACAAGCATTCCTCAGGAAGGAGGAGCAAGCACACATAAGTAACCTGACCTCACAGCTTAAGAGCTTGGAGAAGGACCAAAAAAAGGAGCACAACCCGAACAGGAGAAAGGAAATAATAAAATTCAGAGCAGAGATTAACAAGATGGAAACCCAAAAAACAATCCGAAAGATCAATGAAACCAAGAGCTGGTTCTTCGAGAAAATTAACAAGATCGATAAGCCTCTAGCAAAACTCACAAAGAAAGGGAGAGAGAAAACCCTAATAAACCGAATCAGAAATGAAAAGGGGGTCATTACAACAGAAACCACAGAAATGCAGAGGATCCTCAGGGAGTACTTTGAGAAGCTTTATGCCACGGAACATCAAAACCTCGAGGAAATGGATAAATTCCTAGACTCCTACAGACTCCCAAGGCTGAACCAAGAAGACCTGGAATAGCTGAACAGACCTATCACCATCAAGGAAATTGAAATGGTAATAAAAAGTCTCCCCAAGCACAAAAGTCCTGGCCCGGATGGATTCACTAGTGAATTCTTCCAAATCTTTAAAGAGGACTTACTCCCAATGCTCTTTAAGCTTTTCCACGAAATTGAAATATCAAAAACACTTCCGAACAGTTTCTACGAAGCAAATATCACACTGATACCAAAAGCAGACAGAGATACCACAAAGAAAGAGAATTACAGGCCGATATCCCTGATGAACACAGATGCAAAGATCCTCAACAAACTACTAGCAAATAGAATCCAACTACTCATCAAAAAGATCATACACCATGACCAAGTAGGATTCATCCCAGGGATGCAAGGATGGTTTAACATTCGGAAATCAATCAACATAATCCACCATATCAACAAAAGAAAAGATAAAAAGCATATGATCATATCAATAGATGCAGAGAAAGCATTTGATAAGATCCAGCACCCCTTTATGATGAAAACCCTAGCCAAAATGGGTATAGAGGGGACCTTCCTCAACATAATTAAAGCCATCTACCACAAGCCTACAGCAAGCATCATCCTCAATGGGGAAAAACTGAGAGCCTTCCCTCTAAGATCAGGGACGAGACAGGGATGCCCACTCTCTCCACTGCTGTTCAATATAGTACTGGAAGTACTTGCAATAGCGATTAGGCAGGAAAAAGATATTAAGGGCATCCAGGTAGGAAAGGAAGAAATCAAGCTCTCACTATTCGCAGATGATATGATACTCTACTTAGAGAACCCAATAACTTCCACCAAAAAACTCCTAGAAACAATAGACTCGTATAGTAAAGTTGCAGGTTATAAAATCAATACCCAAAAGTCCATGGCTTTCCTATACGCAAACAGTGAGAGAGAAGAAAGCAACATGAAAAAAAAACAATCCCATTCACAATTGTGCCCCAGAAAATCAAGTACCTAGGAATCAGCTTAACTAAGGAAGTAAAGGACCTGTACAAAGAAAACTACAAAACGCTACTTCAGGAAATAAAAGAGGACATGAGGAAATGGAAAGATATCCCCTGCTCATGGGTCGGGAGACTTAACATTGTCAAAATGGCAATACTACCGAAAGCATTGTATAAATTCAATGCAATCCCTATAAGGATACCCATGACATTCTTCAAAGAAATGGAGCAAACACTCTTGAAATTTATATGGAACAATAAGCCCCCACGAATAGCTAAAGCTATTCTTGGGAAAAAGAAAATGGGAGGAATCAACCTCCCGAACTTCAAACTGTACTACAAAGCAGTAATAATTAAAACAGCATGGTACTGGAACAAAGGCAGAACTGCAGACCAATGGAACAGGGTTGAATACACTGACATCTCTCCTCAATCATATGCTCATCTAATCTTTGATAAAGGTGCAAGTAATGTGAAGTGGAGTAAGGAAAGCCTCTTTAATAAATTGTGTTGGCATCACTGGACGGCTACATGCAAAAAAAATAGGCTCAGAACTCTGCCTAACACCATGTACAAAAGTAAGATCAAAATGGATTAAAGACCTCAACATCAGACCAGAAACCATAAGGTACATTGAAGATAAAGTTGGCAAAACCCTCCATGACATTGAAGCTAATGGTATCTTCAAAGATGCCACGCCACTGGCCGAGCAAGTGAAAACAGAGATAGATAAATGGGACTATCTTAAACTAAGAAGCTTCTGCACCTCCAAAGAAACAGTGACCAAAATACAAAGACAGTCTACAGAATGGGAAAGGATATTCACCGAATACACATCTGACAAGGGGTTGATATCCAGGATATACAAAATACTGGTTAAACTCCACAAGAAGAAAACATCCAACCCCATCCAAAAATGGGGCAATGAAATGAACAGAAACTTTCTCAAAGAAGAAATCCGAATGGCAAAAAAGCACATGAGAAAATGCTCTACATCATTAATCATCAGGGAGATGCAGATCAAAACCACAATGAGATACCATCTCACACCTCAGAGACTGGCCCACATTCAAAAGAACAAAAGCAACCGATGCTGGCGTGGATGTGGCGAGAAAGGGACACTCCTTCACTGTTGGTGGGAATGTCCACTGGTTCAGCCCTTCTGGAAAACAGTATGGACGATTCTCAAAAAATTAGAAATTGAGCTCCCATTTGACCCAGCAATACCACTCCTGGGAATATATCCCAGAGAGGCAAAAATGTATAGTCGAAGTGACATCTGCACTTGTTTGTTCATTGCAGCACTCTTTACAATAGCCAGAAACTGGAAGAAACCTGAATGCCCAAGAACAGATGACTGGTTAAAGAAACTTTGGTACATCTACACAATGGAGTACTATGTAGCTCTTAGAAATGATGAAGTCATGAAATTTACATACAAGTGGTACAATATGGAAAGTATCATGCTAAGCGAAATGAGGCAGAAAGAGAGGGATAGACATAGAAAGATTGCATTCATCTGGGGGATATAAAGTAACAAAGTATGAGATTAATACCCAAGAATAGCTGAGATCAGCACCAGGAGGATTACTCCATAACTTAGAGGCCAGCCGGGTATCCTACAGGAAAGGGCAGTTCAGATAGAGAAGGGAGCACCAAATAAAGGATGTTTGGAGAATCCTCCCAGGAGGGGAGATGCATGTCGAAAGTAGACTATGGACTGAACATGTTTGCCACTCAATGCCTCTTTTGCAGACCACAACACCCAAAAGGAGAGAGAGAACACAGGGGATTGCCCTGCCACAGAGACAGGGGGGATGGGGGGATGGGGGTGGGAGGGATATTATCCATGGTGGTGGAAAATGGGCACTGGTGGAGGGATGGGTATCTGATCATTGTTTAATTGAAACCAAAGCACAAAAAATTGTAAATCAACAACTTTAAAAAAAATAAAATAAAATAAAGGGAAAAAAAAAAGACATGAGAGATGAATAAAATGTACTGAGATAAAAGCAGGGAACAGAGCATTGGTGTGACTGGGAGCTGGTATATATTCATTAACAAGAAATATATAATTACTAATGAAGAAGTGATACTTTTTAACATACTATATTATTTGATTCAGAAA
Source organism: Sorex fumeus (assembly GCF_029834395.1). NCBI lineage: Eukaryota > Metazoa > Chordata > Mammalia > Eulipotyphla > Soricidae > Sorex > Sorex fumeus. The sequence goes on from NW_026606083.1 coordinate 2,265,598, forward strand.
GATATTATTGAGGATATTTACATTAATGTTAACTCAAAATATTAATCTGTTGTTCGTGTTTAATTTTAATCATACCCGGCAATGCACTGGGGTTACTCCTGGCTCTGCCCTCAGGAATCACTCCTGGCAGTGTTTGGGAGAGCATATGGGATCTGGGGATCGAACCCAGGTTGGCCAAATGCAAGGCAAACACCTTCCCCACTGTACTATCACTTCTGCCTCATGTGTATTTTTCATTTTTCCTTTTTGGGGTGGTGGTCTTGGTCACACCTATCAATACTCATAGTTTACTTCTGGCTCTGCACAGAGAGATCACTCCTGGTGGGGCAATATAGGGTTCTAGGGATCGAACCCAAGTCAGCCTAATGCAAGGCAAGCAGTGCTATCATGCCAGCCCTTGTTATTTTGATTTTTGTGTGCATGCCTCTACTTTTCATATCAGGATAATATTGGTATGACAGAAACTATCTGGAATTGTTGGGGAACAGTTTTTCCTCAACGGTGCCTGAACACTGTGCACCAACTCTGGATCTGGGTCCTCCCAGATGTGGGATGAAGAATGACAGGCCTGAGGAGAAACACCCTGAGCAACTGATGGCTGTTCACTTTACTGCCATCAGTTTACATCACTTTACATACATTTTTAAAGGGGGTCTCGGCTTTAACGGATGGTCCAATCACAGAAAGTTTAGCATGATTTGCCTACCATCTCTCCAACTCTGCTGTGCTCTGGTCCAATCCCAATCAAGGCTAGATGCTGCAGTTAGGATGGCTTGCTAAGCATACGTAACAGTTTCTGTGTCTAGGGCTTATGTGAACAGGAGGTCGAGTGAGGCTCAAGACCGAACAACCGGTGGTGGCTGACACCCTGTTCTTGCCAAGTTTGCCCAGATACTCCCTCTTGAGAGGCTTTGCTTTCTGAGCCGCTTTTCAAGGTCTGGTCTTATCTGCACCAGTGTCTGTAACCATGCTCCACATGCAATAGTTTGTGGTCCTTCAATTCTTTGGTACAACTTGAAAAGTACAGGTAATTGGTTATCTTTGAAGGTGTATTTGTGATTCACTTGTAAACCTATCTTCATTTGGGTTGCTGTGTTTGACTAGACATTATTGTTTCAATATTATTCAATAGTATATAATTCAATCATATATGACATGCAGTTTTGTAATTCTCTCATAATCCTTAATGTTCTGTGTTATATGTTCAACCCCTCTTTTCCTTTTTATTCGGAGTGTTTTCTCTCCTCTTTCACTTCATTTGATTAGTGAAGGGTTTGTTAATTTTTTATTCTCTAAAAGAACTAGTTTTTTGTTTCACTGATACTTTTGTACTGCTTTCTTATTTTCTCTTCCATTCATTAAAAGTTTACTCTATTTTATTTCCCTTTACCTATGTAGGTTTAATTTATTTTCTTTCCTAGTTCCCCAAGATGTTTCTCTTTCTGTCCAGCACCTGAAGTAGGCATAGAAGAGCACTAGTTGTCCCTGTACTACATAGACAACATTTGAACAGGTTTGAGTGATGATCCTGAGATTGCAGTCACTGCTGCTCATGGAGGGTCTGTGCCAAGTTCATTCTGGTCTGTGGGACGGCCTGAACTTCAGGACCACTATGTCCCTCAGACACCCATGTGCCACTGCTCTTAGAAATAGCAGTGGAGTGGACTATGGTTTTAAGTCACCGATGTGGCAAGCCTTTACTGGCCCACCTGTGGTTTCATATTACTTGCTAAAAATTCTTGGAAGACTCCTTAGTTATTTGTCTATGGGATGTTTAGTTTCTGAGAAATCAAAGATGGCAGTGCAGGCAGTTGGAGGGAGTTCTGAAACAAGGCCTACTTACTAAAGAAGACCCTGTCATGCCTATAGAGTTTTTGTTTCTAGTTCTACTGTTGTAAGTGTCGCCTAACAGGGTTGGTGAGCAGGGGTGTTTGGTTAAACACTCCTGTTTCATAAACCTGTACCGTAGAGATCTCTTCCTGGTTGCACGTTGGTGCTCTCCATAGAGATTCTTTCCTGGTGAGTTTATATAAAGCTTCCCCATGTCATTTTCCATAGGGCTTCAACAGGATTTCACATTTAATCCAATTTTGGTGTAGATTTTGCCTCTCATAAGAATGGTACAATTTTTTTCCCATTAGGACATGTTGGCCCAAATCATCTAGAATACTCATAACTGGTAAGTTTCTGCTTCTTGCAAGGATATTTCTAGGATGAGAAATTTGCTTATTATTTTTTTTTTCATTTTAAGAATCAACTCTGCTTTATTTTACAGAGCAATAATTAAATTGAATACAATTAGGTATGGTAAATAGTTAACATGAAAAGTACTCTATCAGAAAAATAGTAACTCATCTTACACATAGTAACTACAAAATATTTTTTTCTCTGATAATTTAAGTGTTACAAATCCTGAGAATGTTATACATGAAACAAAGTAGGTAATACTTTGAATTAATTCTTGTTTGTAAATAATCTTAAAAATGCTCTGAGGTGCAAACCACCTATGTATTAAACATGTATCTTTTACATTTTACAAACAGCAGTTCTGTGGCTCCTAAAATATCCCTTAGTCGGGCTTGAGGACACAGTGTTCACGATTTCCCTTAAATTCGGGTTCTCCATCGCAGCTGCCACTCGTTCTTTGTCAATTATCTGTTTATTGATGTCTTCCTTTGTTTATTGGGTGCCTTCCGAAATGTAGATTTCCAACTTATGTTTAAATGGTAAACAACGCTAAGTTTTACTCTTCAGCACAGTCCAATAAGAGTCGCCAAAGAGCAATGAGGTACTGTTGAAGTGAACCTTATAATAACCAGATAATCTTCTTCATTGAGCTCCTGAACCTCCGCAGCTTTCCATCACCACTTCCAGTTCTTCTAAAGTATCAGGCTTCTGTGGGTCTCGGGTAGTACAGATCAAATCGTAAACCTCGAGCGCTTTTTCTTCCATGGTCTGGGGCTGCCGGGCCGGCTCCGCTCAGAGAGGCCGGAGAGCCGAGAGCCGCAGGACTCGGCTCAGCATCCAGGAGGCAGCCTGGACACCCGCTCCATCATCCCGCTCCACCATCCCTGGCTACTGTCCCCCCCGGAGTCACCGTCCCTCAGGGCGGCCGCACCACCCCGTCCACTTCCTGTTCAAGAAATTTGCTTTTTAATAGCTTATTATGTAACGTCAAAGAAATTTTTTAAATGTGTCTATGTGTTGGGAGATCATCCAGGACTTAGGGTTCATGCCTGCATGTGTGGAACCTGATTCATATTCAATGCATTGCGTATTCCAACCAACTGCACACTTCTTGGTTTAGCACTGGAAACCTCCCGTTCACCAGCAGCTTGGTGCTGCAAGGTCCAAATAGCTCCACGTCCAGAGGCATAGCTCCAAATCAGAGTTATCTCGAGGAGCGGAGCTGATTCCCTGAGCACGGCTCTTGAGCCTTCCCCAAAGAAATGAAAAAGAAAATTAAAGGAAAATAATCATTGACAATTAAAGAAATAGACCACAAGAAACTAGGAAGATTCAAATCAAGCTGAATTGAGTTAAAATTCAATTTTTTCTATAAAGTGGGGTAATTTCCTTTATATTTGTAAAGTTACCAATAGTCACGGTTCTCTTGTTGTTCATTGATTTGCTCGAGCGGGCCCAGTAATGTCTCCATCATGAGACTTGTTGTTACTGTGTTTGGCATATTGAATATCTCACAGGTAGCTTGCCAGGCTTTGCAGTGTGGATGAGATACTCTCGGTAACTTGCCGGGCTCTTTGAGAGGGGTGGAGGAATTGAACCTAGCTCGGCCGAGATGGCCACGTGCAAGGCCTTACCCGGCGCTGTGCTATTGTTAAACTGACTAAAAGTTACCAAGTGAGGAGAAAATATTGTTGTCATATATAAACATATATATTCACCCAATAGATTTGGATCCAACCTTCCACTTAACCATGTACTAGATTTGTATAAATTATTTATCAAGATAAGTATCCAAGCCTACTCGGATTTGGGCCGAGCATCCTCCACCTAGATCCTCCAAATTCCAGTAGGCGGGGGTCACACCCACCAACTGGCCCCCTGGCACCGTGTAATCCCATCAGAGGCCAAGACTCAGAGACTATAAAAACCAGTTCCCGGAAGAGAACAGTGCAGTCTCCTGCCTCCGCACCTGACTGTCCTCGTCGCCAGAGCCCCTTGGAGGGGAGCAGGTTGAGCTTTCCTCCCCGCCCCGACCAGGGCTCCGGCAGCCAAAGACCTTCAGGACCAGCCACCACCATGCTGAGACCACTCTCCGCACACATGAAGGTACTGGCAGAGGGACAAAGCCACACGGGTTCCAGGGCCAAGATCTCCAAGCCTACTCGGATCGGGGCAGAGCATCCTCCACCCAGATCCTCCGAATTCCAGTAGGCGGGGGTCACACCCACCAACTGGCCCCCTGGCGCCGTGTAATCCCATCAGTGGCCAAGACTCAGAGACTATAAAAACCAGCTCCAGGAACCGACATCTTATTATGACATCTAATTATCTCATTCCTACTTTGGACAAATTGGCAGGCTACCGAATGTAGCCTGCCCACAGGGCAGAGTCTGGCAAACTCCCCTTGGCGTACCCAATATGCCAAATACCAGTAACAATGATGGGTCTCATTCTCCTAAAGAGCCTTGAATATAATCTCAGGGCTAGGATGAAGGAGACGTTACTGGGGCCTGCTCAAGGCAACCGACGAATTTATCAAGATAGTTTTCTGTTTTTCTCCTATTAATCAAAATACTGAAGTAGATTGTCTCTCAGGTTAAGAGAAGTAACAAATGGTGTTTCCTAAATGTTGCTTTCTTCTGATTCCAAAGTTGGGTACTGCTTATGCTAACCCTCCAGGAGCCTGCTTACCTCACCCACCTTATTTTCAATTAGAATTGAAAATTTTTAATTTTTATGGTCCAGTTACACTAACCTATCTGTTCTCTGAACTAAGTTGGTCCCACTTCAGGGGTTCTATACTAGTTTGTTTTTTCTTTTAGATCATTACTTAGTTTAATTTCAAACCCCAAGAAAATCTCCTTTTTCAAATTCCTCTGGTAATGATTATCAACTCAGATCTTTGGAATTAGATATTTTTGGTTTTATTTTTTTAGAGTATAACATTAGATATCTTTTAATCTGACTGATACTTATTATTTATGTTTTAATGGAATTACATGTAATTTCCCAACAGCCTCATATATTTACTGAAAAATATAAAGAAAGACACTATAAAATGTCTAATAAAGAAATATTGTCAAATTATTAACAAAGATTCACAGTCACAATCACAGTCCTCCCATTGCTCATCGATTTGCTCGAGTGGGTCCAGTAATATCTCCATCATGAGACTTGATGTTACTGTGTTTGGCATATCCAATACGTCATGGGGAGCTTTCCAGGCTTTGCCGTGCAGGTTCAATACTCTCAGTAGCTTGCCAGGCTCTTCAAGAGGGGCGGAGGAATCGAACTTGGGTTGGCCATGTTGGCTGCGTGCAAGGCAAATGCTCTACCGCTGTGCTATCGCTCTAGCCCCATTAACAAAGATTGCTTTTTCATATTTCATATAAATGAATATCATTATATAACTATGGAAGGGACATTTCACTTTATAGAAATTATCTACATCAAACTGATCCTATGTAGAAAACACATAAAGTTATGTCAATATTATCAGTACCTTCAAGAATTTATATAAGTATATTTTCCTGTTAGTAAAAATGCTACTTAATATGAACTTATATAAAATTCTGTTCTAAGTTTGAATATCTCTACAAAATAACGCTAAGAATAAGATATTAGCATAATCAAATTAAGAATGTTTTAAATATATGTAGTAGATAAGAAAAATGTCCGTGTCAAATACTGTCTGGAAATTTTTAACATTATAAAGCTCTCATATGGAATCATTCTTATCACTGCACTTATTTTGATTTAACTGAATTATATATACTTAGAAGAAAACTATATTTCTAATGCTACATAAGAAAAATAACCGGTAAACACTGTTTTTTGTAATAAACTCACATTCAGAGTCCCTTTTCCTGAAATCTGAAGATATGGTGAGTCAACTTCCCTAAGATTTTTTTTTGGTAGAAGTATTGCTATTTATTCAGCCATTGATTAGGCTGATTGAATTGGGCATGAACTCCACCTTACATTTTTCCCCCTTTTTTATGTTATTTATTGAATCACCGTGAGACCAGTTACAAAGCATCAGGTTTAAGACTTGGTCACACAATGAAACACCCTTCACCAGTGCCCATTTTCTACCACCAAAAACCCCAATATGCCCCTCCCTCCTACACCCTCCCCATACCTGTGGGGAGATGATTTCCACATTACTCTCTCTCTACTTTGATTGATTATATCCAATATTTTGATGTCAGACCCACCATTATTATTTGGGATTTGGAATTCTGAAATTTTAACAATTAAATCTGGACAGATTTCTGCCAAAACCTGCTGGGTTCCAAGATTTGTTCCTAAGGAAGGCAGCCACTGAGATTCCAGGGGGAACAAGTCAAGGTACAAAAACTATTCCCACCTGGGGTGGCCCAGTGCTGGTAACCTACTGCAGGGACCAGACGCATTTCTGCCAAAAGCCTCTGGGTTCTGAGATTTGTTTCTGAGTCTCTGGGATCATGGCCGTAAAGCAGCTTGATCAGGAGGCAGAGAGGCCGTGGTGAGCAATGACTTGGGGTCTCGTTGGGGTGGAGAGGAAAGGGTCAGCTCCACCCCCATCCCATGAGGCCCCACGTGTCTCATCACTGCAGGCCCAAACCTGACTGTCCAATGGACTCTGGAAGATGGCGGCCACCGGGCCGCCAAGGGAGAACAGGCAGAGGGACAGCACCCTTTCCCCCCTGGGTGCTCCAGCACCGGTAGCCCATTGCAGGGACTGGACTCATTTCTGCCAAAAACTGCTGGGTTCCGAGATTTGTATCTGAGTCTCTGGGATCATGGCTGTTAAGCAGTTTGATCAGGAACCAAAGAGGCCTTGCCTCCAATTATATAGCTGAGATGGAGGTGGTTTGTGGGTGTGTCTCCCACATACCTAACTTTTTTTTTAATTAGTTCACCCATTTTGAAATTGAATTTTATTCTTGATTCTTGTTAAGTTACTAATAATATTATTGGTCTCCTCATTCAACTTTAAAGCACTCATTAGTTATATTAAATATTCTCCACAGAAACTATAGGCGAATAAATCAATAGGGTGTCAGAGGGCAAATACATTCTAAAAATTGTCTTTCTCCTCATGAGATATTACTTTCCATCACTAAAGAAAATACCACCCGGTGTAAAGTACATATTTTGGGGTACTTTGCCATTATCCATGGCTCAGCCAAGCAACCACCAATTGAGTTTTGTTTGATTTTATTGTAGTTATTGCTCTTGCTGCTGCTCCAGTGCTTGGGAGCAAGGCTTACACCCTTCAGAGCTCAGAGTTACACAATGTTAGGGATAAAAGTCGGAATCTCACTTATGCAAAGCAGGCTACCATGTAAGTTCATCCCTAAAATGGAAGCTGGTTTTTTTTTAATCATTTTTTTATTAGTGAAACACCACGAGGTACAGTTATAGACTTATAAATTTTTGTGCTTGGGTTTTAGTTATACAGTGATCAAGCACCCATCCCTCCACCAGCACCTATCCTCCACCACCACAGGTCCCAGCATCCCTCCCACCCCCCATCCCCCCATCCCACCCTGCCTCTGTGGCAGGGCATTCCCCCTTGTTCTTTCTCTCTTCTTTTGGGTACTGTGTTTTGCAAGAGAGGCATTGAGTGGAAATCATGTTTGGTCTATAGACTACTTTAGCATGCTTCTCCCACCCTGGGAGGGTCCTCACAACACCCTATATTTGGTGCTCTCTTTTCTATCTGAGCTTCCTTTTCACCTAGCACATGTGCCTGGCCTTCAAGTCATGGAGTAAAATTCCTGGTACTAATCTCAGCCATTCCTGGGTATTAGTTTCCCGTTTTGTTTCTTTATATTCCCAAGATGAATGCAATCTTTCTGTGTCTATCCCGCTCTTTCTGACTCATTTCGCTTAACATGATATTTTCCATGTAGTACCACTTGTATGTAAATTTCATAACTTCATCTTTTCTAACAGCTACATAGTACTTTATTGTGTAGATGTATCAAAGTTTCTTTAACCACTCATCTGTTCTTGGGCACTCAGGTTATTTCCAGATTCTGATTATTGTAAAGAGTGCTACAATGAACAAACAATTGCAGATGTCACTTCGACTATACCTTTTTGCCTCTCTGGGATATATTCCCAGTAGTGCTATAGCTGGGTAAAATGGGAAATCAAATTCTAATTTTTTGAGAATCGTCCATACTGTTTTCCAAAAGGGTTGGACCAGCCTGCATTCCCACCAGCAGTGAAGGAGGGTCCCTTTCTCGCCACATCTGCACCAGCACCAGTTGCTTTTGTTCTTGTGGATGTGGGCCAGTCTCTGTGGTGTGAGATGTTATCTCATTGTTGTTTTGATCTGCATCTCTCTGATGATTAGTGATGTAGAGCATTTTCTCATGTGCCTTTTGCCATTCGGATTTCTTCTTTGCTAAAGTTTCTGTTCATTTCCTTGCCCCATTTTTTGATGGGGTTGGGTGATTTCTTCTTGTGTAGTTTAACCAGTACTTTGTATATCCTTGATATCACCCCCTTCTCAGACGTCTATTTGGTGAATATTCTTTCCCATTCTGTAGGCTGTCTTTGTATTTTGGTCACTGTTTCTTTGGAGGTGCAGAAGCTTCTTAGTTTAAGATAGTCCCATTTGTCTAGCTCTGTTTTCACTTGCTCGGCCAGTGGAGTGACATCTTTGAAGATACCATTAACTTCAATATCATGGAGAGTTTTGCCAACTTTGTCTTCAATAAACATTATGGATTCCGGTCTGATGTTGAGGTCATAAATCCATTTCGATCTTACTTTTGTGCATGGTGTTAGACAGAGATCTGAGCCCACTTTTTTGCATGTAGCCGTCCAGTTTTGCCAGCACAATTTATTAAAGAGGCTTTCCCTGCTCCATTTCACTTTTCTTGCCCCCTTATCGAAGATAAGATGATTATATGTTTGGGAAGAGATGTCAGTATATTCAACTCTGTTCCATTGGTCTGCAGCTCTGCCTTTGTTCCGTACCATGCTGTTTTGATTATTACTGCTTTGTAGTAGAGCTTGAAGTTAGGTAGGTTTATTCCTCCCATTTTCTTTTTCCCAAGAATTGCTTTAGCTATTCGTGGGGGTTTGTTGTTACATATAAATTTCAGGAGTGTTTGCTCCATTTCTTTGAAGATTGTTATGGGTTTCCTTATAGGGATTGCATTGAATTTTTACAGTGCCTTGGGAAGTATTGCCATTTTGACAATGTTGATTCTCCCCATCCATGAACAGGGGATATTTTTCCATTTCCTCGTGTCATCTTTTATTTCCTGAAATAGCGTTTTGTAGTTTTCTTTGTACAGGTCCTTTACTTCCTTAGTTAAGCTGATTCCTAGCTACTTGATTTTCTGGGGCACAATTGTGAATGGGATTGTTTTCTTCATGTCACTTTCTTCTGTTTCACTATTTGCATATAGGAAAGCCATGGACTTTTGGGTATTGATTTTATAGCCTGCCACTTTACTATACAAACCTATTGTTTCTAGGAGTCTTGGCAGAGGTTTTAGGGTTCTCTAAGTATAGTATCATATCATCTGCGAATAGTGAGAGCTTGATTTCTTCCTTTCCTACCTGGATGCCCTTAATATCTTTTTCTTTCCTAATTGCTATTGCAAGTACTTCCAGTACTATATTGAACAGCAGAGGAGATATTGGGCATCCTTGTCTCGTCCCTGACCTTAGGGGGAAGGCTCTCAGGTTTTCCCCATTGAGGATGATGTTTGCTGTAGGTTTGTGGTAGATGGCTTTAACTATATTGAGGAAAGTCCCCACTATCCCCATTTTGGCAAGGTTTTTCATCATGAATGAGTGCTGGATCTTGTCAAATGCTTTCTCTGCATCTATTGATATGATCATATGATTTTTATCTTTTCTTTTGTTGATATTATGGATTATGTTGATTGATTTCCGAATGTTGAACCATCCTTGCATCCCTGGGATGAATCCCACTTGGTCATGATGTATGATCTTTTTGATGAGTTGTTGAATTCTATTGGCTAGTATTTTGTTGAGAATCTTCGCATCCGTGTTCAACAGGGATATCGGCCTGTAGTTTTCTTTTCTTGTGGTGTCTTTGTTTCCTTTTGGTATTAGAGAGATATGGGCTTCATAGAAACTGTTTGGGAGAGTTTCTGTTTTTTCAATTTCCTGGAAAAGCTTGAGAAGAACTGGCAATAGGTCCTCTTTAAATGTTTGGAAAAATTCGCTAGTAAATCCATCTGGACCTGGGCTTTTGTTTTTGCGAAGACTTTTGATTACAGTTTCAATTTCGTTGATGTAAATAGATCTATCCAGGTACTCTATATCTTCTTGATTCAGCTTTGGGAGATGATAGGAATCCAGGAATTTGTCCATTCCTTCTAGGTTCTCTTGTTTCGTGGCATACAGACTTTCAAAGTAGTCTCTGATTATCTCTTGAATTTCTTTAGTTTCTGTTGTGATATCCCCATTCTTATTTCTGATTCGATTTATTAAGACTCTCTCTCTCTCTGTTTCTTTGTGAGTGTTGCTAGTGGTTAATCTATCTTATTTATTTTCTCAAAGAACCAGCTCTTGGTTTCATTGATCTTTTGGATTGTTTCTTTGTTTTTCATGTCATTGATTTCTGCTTTAAGTTTTATGATCTCTTTCCTTCTGCCTGATTTAGGCTCTTTCTGTTGATCCTTTTTTAAGATCTTGAGCTATGAGGTCAAGTTGTTGATGTGCATCGTTTCTGCAGACCTAAGATATGCTTGCAGAGCTATAAATTTTCCCCTTAATACAGCTTTTGCTGCATCCCATAAGTTCTGGTAGTTTGTGTCTTCATTCTCATTTGTTTCCAGGTATCTTTTGATTTCGTTCCTGATTTTGTTCCTGACCCACTCGTTGTTTAGCCTCGAGTTGTTTAATTTCCAGGTGTTTGATTTGGTTCTCCGTGTCAGTGTGTGATTCACTTCTATCCTCAGTGCATCATGATCTGAAAAGATGGCTGATACTATTTCTATCTTCTTGATTCTGTTGAGGTATTTTTTGTGTCCTAGCACATGATCTATTTTGTAAAATGTTCCATGCGCACTGGAGAAGAATGTGTATTCTTTCTTTTTGGGGTGTAAAGCCCTGTATAGGTCTATAAGCCCTTTCTCTTCGATTTCTTCTTTCAAAGCCAATAATTCCTTGCTGGGTTTTGTTCTTGTTGATCTATTCAGAGTTGATAAGGCGATGTTGAAGTCTCCAAGTACTATTGTGTTGGTAGCGATGTCCTCCTTAAAATCTGTTAGCAGTTGTTTTAAGTATTTAGCTGTTCCCTCATTAGGTGCGTATACATTTAAGAGTGTTATTTCTTCCTGTTGTACGTATCCCTTGATGAAGAGAAAATAGGCTTCACTGTCCCTTCAAGTCTTTTTCAACGTGAAATTAATGTTGTCGGATACTAGTATGGTCACCCCAGCTTTTTTGAATGAGCTATTTGCTTGCAGGATTGTTTTCCATACTTTGACTTTGAGTCTTTTTTTGTTCTGGCTGTTGAGATGAGTTTCTTGTAGGCAGCAGAATGTTAGGTTCTGTCTCTGTATCCCTGTATCCATTTTGCCACTCTGTGTCTCTTAAATGGTGAATTTAGACTGTTGGCATTGAGAGAGAGTATGGTTATGGGGTTTTGTGTCATCTTTCTGTGCGGGTGTGTTGTGGTTGTAGGGTTTGTCTTGTCTTATAGTAGCCCCTTTAGCCCTTGCTTTAGGTTTGGTTTTGAGTCTATGAAGTTCCTGAGCTGCTGTTTATCTATAAAATAGTGTATCGTTCCTTCGATTTTGAGGGAGAGTTTAGCCGGATAGAGTATTCTTGGTGAAGCATTCATTTCAGTGAGTTTTTTGACTATATCTCACCACTGCCTTCGGGCTTGTAGGGTTTCCTCTGATAGGTCTGCTGTGAATCTAAGGGGTGCTCCTTTGTATGTGATTTCCTTCTTTGACCTTGCTGCTTGCAGTATTGTATCTCTTTCGGCAGCATCAATCATTCTAACTATGATATGTCTTGGAGTGTTTTTGTTGGGGTCTCTTTTAGCTGGCACCCTTCGGGCTCCTTGAACTTGAATGGCTGCACTGTGGAGCTCTGGGAATTTTTCAGCAATGATTTGTTTGACGGTGTTTTTTTCGTTGATATTGTTTCCCTGAGGTTCAGGTAGTCCCATGATTCTAATGTTGTTCCTCTTGGAATCATCTGCTAGGACTCTGATTCTCTGTAGTGCTGTTTTGAGGTCCCTTGCCACTGTTTGTTGTTGCGTGTTGGCTTGGTGCGGCTGATCTTCCAGCTCACTGATTCTCTCTTCAGCTGCGGTTATTCTATTTTTAAGAGAAGAAACTGAGTTTCTCATTTCATCTACGAAATCTTTTAATCGTGACATTTCTGCTCTCATTTCTTCACGTAATTTGTCGATTTTTTCTGTGGTGTTACTGGCTGTCTGTCTGACTGTTTCATTGAGTTGATTGAACATCTTCATGACTTCGTATCTGAATTCTATGTCAGAGAGGTCCCTTAGGTGAGCTGTATCGACAGAATGTTCTAGATTGTTTTCGTTGTCCTCCACTTGTGGTGGGGATTTTCTTTGTTTCTTCATATCGCTGAGTAGGTTGGGGACTAGGTTCCTTGGGAACTAGGTTCCTTAGAATGGGTAAACAACCTGCGGCCGAAAAATAGGCCACGCTCACTTCTGAAGCCACACCCATTTGTGAAGAGGCCACGCCTCTACGGAAACCTGGGTTTGAGTTGAGATGGGTGCTACATGAGGAGTGAAGAGGGGAGGGCAGACGCTCAGAACTGCTTTTCTCCAGGCGATTGCAGGGACACCTGAGTTCCTGAAGGGAGAGATGGAAGTCCCGGGGCCATGCACAGGCAGCTGAGCTGACCTGGGTTTGGGATGAGATGGGCGCCACATGAGGAGTGAAGAGGGGAGGGCAGACGCTCAGAGCTGCTTTTCTCCAGGCGTCTGCGGGGACACCTGAGGTCCTGAAGGGAGAGATGGAAGTCCCGGGGCCATGCACCTGCAGGTGAGCTGACCTGGGTTTGGGATGAGATGGGCGCCGCTTGAGGCGTGAAGAGGGGAGGGCAGACGCCGCGTGAGAAGTCCACATGCCTACCTTTTGGATGTTTACTTTCTTGGTAAACTTTGCCCAAGTTTTTGGGGTCTGGCCTAAGGCACAGTAGCAATTTGGGAGTATCTGAAAGTCTGAAGGCACCATCAGGCTGCTAATGCACTCACCTCACAGGTACAGATTGACCTGCTGGCGGCACGATATCCCCGACATTTTGTTGTTGTTGATGAATTGTGGTGCATATTTTTTCAGTATACTTATTCAATAATGGTGCAGATAAATCCCAACCTTATATTGATACAAATTCTTCATTTATGTCCCACCACAAGCTCTAAAATGTTACCTCCTAGTTTGGTGAAATTTAAACTCTAGCACTGAGATTAGGTATAAGCAAGCTTCCATGCTTACTACCCTGGTTTTCTTCTCTTTTTTGCTCCTCGAATCTGATTAACATTAACGTTTTTAGAGCTAATTATGCACCTAAATAATTGTTTCCTGCTTGTTTACCATGATTATCAGTATTTTCATATTTATCTCAAGGAAAATTTTGATTCTTTAATAACTTGCTAGCTAGACTTGACAGGAATACACCACCTTTATAATTAAACAAAAAGTATGTTATATTTTTGAAATGGTATTAATTTTTCATATTTTATAGATATTGATTTGGGTGCCATCCTCAGCAAACTAACACTCATCTGGCTACTCAGAATGTGTTAATTTTCATTCTCCAATACAGTTTTCCAATACTAATACCGGTAGGGTGGGTCTTTTGTGTGGAATCCCTGAGTCACGGTTGGTGGAAGCAGACAGGGCAGGGTAGAGTGGGGCTCCTGATTTTAATTACTTGATAACCTGAGGTTGGTGGGAGCAGGCAGAGGATCTCTGTTCCCGGGTGCTTTGAGCCTGGAGTTCAAGGTCTCCGAGTACCGCTTACCTGGTTCTGTAGGGCTTCACTTGTGCATGAGTCTTGGCCCAAGCGTCTGGAAAGTATTCTGGAGCATGGTGGCAGCTAGGTAGTGGAGGTCACACACTACATGTCTGAATGCAAGTTTCTGTCCCAATGGAAAACAAGCAGGACTGTACAAGAAGGGGGACATCCACAATATTGGCAACTACTGCCTGATCTGCCTATTGTCTGTCATCTACAAGCTGTTCACTCAAGTCATCCTGAATAGGATTGGCAGAATACTAGTTGAAGGACAACCATGAGAGCAAGCTGGGTACCTCAAAGGTTTCAGCAAGATCGACCACATCCACATGGTAACCAAACTCATTGAGGTTTCTCGGGAGTTCAAGATGCTGCTCTGTCTCATGTTCACTGATTTAAAGAAAGCCTTTGATGCTGTTGAGACGAAAGCAAACATTGAAGCCCTAGCCAAACATGGCGCTCAAACTCAATACATCAGAATCCTCCGTGAGCTGTACTACGGATTCACTATCAGGATCTCACCATTCTACAAGGAAGTGATCATTGACATCAAGAGAGGGGTTCAGCAGTGCGATACCATTTCACCGAAACTCTTCAGTGCCACCCTCAAGAATGTCATGCGATGACTTGAATGGGAAGGAATGGGAGTGAAGATAGATAGTCGGCAACTACACCACCTCCACTTTGCTGATGACATCATTCTAATAACACCAAACATTAGCCAATCAGCACAAATGCAGGCTGACTTCAACCGTGAGTGTGGAAAGGTCAGAATACAGATGAATCTCAAAAAGACAATATTTATGAGAAACAGTTTTGTTCCTGAGGTTCCATTCGCTCTCAATGGAATGAACATCTTCGAATGCAACAGTTATGTGTACCTCGGTCAAGAAGTCTACATGACAAATGACCTGGCATCTGAGTTCCGCAGGAGGAAGAGAGTGGCTTGGAACGTCTTCAAGAGTGTCAAAGAAATAGCTAAGAGGACGAAGAACTTCCGGCTCCAGGTACATCTATTTGATTCCACTGTTTTTCCTGCATTAACATATGCCTCAGAGACCTGGGCCCTACACAAACAGGATGAGAACGCTATTCAGGTCTCCCAAAGAGGAATCAAAAGAGCTATGCTTGTAGTAACGAGCTTCACTCAAATGAGAAAAAGAATCTGGAGTTCTGACCTCCATCGACGATCAAGAATCAGGGACGCTCTCTCGTTTGCCAAGGCATCAAATATCAGATGGGCTGGACTCGTAATGAGATTTGGAGATGACCGCTGGACTAAAGCCGCTACTGACTGGATTTCACAGGACGTCAAAAGATTGCGTGGCCACCCACCTACAAGATGGTCAGACTTCTTCGTCAAGACCCTGAACGATCAGTTTGAGGCTCTTCATATTCCTAGATGCCATTAGGCTACACTAGTACGTGACAGGGACAAATGGAGATGATACTGGTGCCCGCTCAGCAAATCAATGAGTAACAGGATGTCAAGTGATCAAGTGATCAAGTTGTTGTTCATTTATGCCAGCACCATTTGTTAAAGAGGCTTTCCTTGCTCCACTTCACATTTCTTCCTCCCTTAACAAAGATTAGATGTTCATACATTTGGGGTTATGTGTAAGGATATTCCACCCTGTTACATTGGTTTGCAGCTTTGCCTTTATCCCAGTAACATGCTGTTTTAATTATTACCGCTTTGTAGTAGAGTTTGAGGTTGGGGAGGGTAATGTCTCCAGACATCTTTTTCCCAAGAATTGCTTTAGCTATTCCTGTACATTTGTTGTTCCATATGAATTTCAGGAGTGCTTGATCCATTTCTTTGAAAAATTTCATGGGTATCCTGATAAGGATCGCATTGAATCTGTATAATGCTTTGGGGAGTATTGCCATTTTGACAATGTTAATTCTTCCTATCCATGAGCAGGGGACATGTTTCCATTTCCTCGTGTCCTCTTTTATTTCATGGAGTAGCATTTTGTAGTTTTTGTTATAGAGGTCCTTTACCTCTTTAGTTAGGCTGATTCTGAGGTACTTGATTTTCTGGGGCATGATTGTGAGTGGGATTGTTTTTTTATGTCTCTTTCCTCTGTCTCATTATTTGCGTATAGGAAGACGATGGATTTTGGGGTATTAATTTTATAGCCTGAGAGTTTACTGTACAAGTCTTTTGTTTCTAGGAGTTTCTTGGTAGAGGATTTAGGATTCTCTAGATATAGTAGTCAAATTATTTTTCTTCATTATTAAAAAATTTTCATATCACCTAAATTTCTTATTAAATAAATCAAAGTTATATGTTATGAATAATATGAAAAATCACATCACAATTTAGCTTTTCCTGTGGATACATCGTTCATCCTTATGTTATTCATTTTTTTCTTTGGAAGAATTATGGGACAGTTCTATCTGGAAAATTAACTCAATATTGATGTACCATTTCTTAAACAATTTTATTGTGTTTTACTTTCCACCATTTTTTCTCTGTCTTAAAAATTTTACATTGATTATGAATTCAAGAACACATTTATTACTATTTAAAAACTCATTCAAAAAGAGAAACCTGTTCTTTTTCAGCAATTTGCTGTCCTTCCTATTTTATTTTCCATTATGATTTAAAAATCTTGGTAGAATTTGAGATTTTAAAAATCTATTGTTTTCATTACAGTATATTTTTCTTATTTTTCTGCTTTTTGCCCGGAGTTCCTATGCTGAAGTCCATTCCTAACCCACAGCATGTTGATTTGTATTTGGAACTAGAGTCTGAAAAGAGGCAGTTGCACTAAAACCGGATGATGAAGGTGGACTTTTCCTCTAAAATTCTTTGTGACACTTTACAATAGGAAATCGAGACACAGACACAAATAACATGTCATCATAAAGAATCTTTATGTTAAAATGTCATAATAGTTTAGGTGAAAGTGTTGCGATCTTGCTTCAGTTTTCGGCACAAAATACAAAGTCTCTGCTCACCACTGCCACCTAGTTCCCAGGACCCTCTACCGCAGCCCCTATTTCACCCTGGTCTGACTTTTCTTCCCCCTATTTCATTATTTGCTCCTTGACACTTGCGAATGTGTTGTAAGCCTCAGCCACCACCCATGTGCTCCAGGCTCTCCATCTACATTCCTTACTTTCAGTTAACCCGATCCTGCCTCCCATGCCCCACTTTTAATCTGACAGTCTGACGTTTGAGACCTGGTGTCCAATGCCCAAGGTTCAGTAAACATTGATATAGTCCATACCCTGATTTGTTTCTCTATTTACCAAATACAAGTGAAAATACCCTGTGTTCTTCCTTCTGCATCTGTTTTATTTCACTCAGCATGATATCTTTCAATTTCACTGATGTTCCCGCATAACTTCATTTTTTCTTGTGTGTGTACATAAAGATATAGCATGATTTCTTTACAGTTATATGTCACTGTCACCGTCACTATCCTCCCGTTGTTCATCGGTTTTCTCAAGCGGTCCCAGTAACGTCTCCATTGTGAGACTTTGTTGCTACTGTGTTTGCATTCCTTTAAAATTAACGTTTTTGTGATTTTGAGGTAGAAATAACAAAAGTGGGGGTCAAGGGGCAGAATCATAAAACTCCAAAAATAGCCAAAATCATCCTATAAAAATAGAAAGTAATTTGGGAAGAATTTCATTGCTTAACTTTAAACTGTATTATAAATCTATACCAATCAAGACATCATTGTACAACAACAAAGATAGGCTGACAGACCAACAGATAAGACCTGAAATGACAGTGATAAATCCTCAGATATAGAGATGGTTAATACATGACAAGGACTTGGTGCATACGGTGGGGCAAGGGAGCTCTTCAACAAATGACACTAGGAAAACTTGATAACCACTTGTGAAAAACAGTTAAACTGTATCTATATTACATACTATACACAAGTTGGTTCAAACTTGCTCAAAGATCTGTAGATTAGACTTGAAACAATAAAACACATTGAGAAAAACCGACTGAACTATGTAGCTCATAGGTATCTTTATATGTAGTCTTTATATACAAAATGATTAATACTGGGGAATATTTAGCATCGATGTTTATATAAGAAGGCATCAGAGAATAAAACTATCAAGTCCTTGATTACACATATACATATAGCCTAGAGACTTATGAGAAAATGTATATCTGTTTAAGTCAGTGGTTTTCAACTACCATTCCATGGACAAGAGCCGGTCCACCTCAGTAAAAAGGCTGAAAATCACTGATTTAAGAACCCAATACTGGGTTACAAAGTGCCCGCAAGAAGTGAGAGGAAACTGAGCTGGGACACAGGAGGGCAACCAAGTCAGCATCCATGGGACATTGGGGCAGGTTTAAGACCCACGTGCATAATTCGCCTCTAACAGGTATCTTTCAAACCAGGAATAGGCAGCAGAGAGCAAGATCACTCCACTTCACTGCAAGGCAGCTCAATTCTTTACCACTCTGTGACTTATCCTACACATACAAGACATCTTAACTTAGGCTCTGAACCACACAAAAACACATAGGAAACAACCCTAAATGGCAGAGGTCACCATAGTAAAGCAAAGCAGAAACCTACCAGTTTTAGTGAGTGAAGAAGTTAGTCCAGGTGACCCAGTGAGTAATAATGAGCTATATACACTCTCTGACAATGAATTTAGAATGAACCAGTTATGGATGCATAAGGAGCTCAAAGAAAAGACAGAACATGCACCAAGAAAATACAGAATAAGAGAGCATAAATGAGGAAAATGCAAATAAAAACACAAGCAGAAATGACAGATCTGAAAAACCTGATAGGTGAAATGAAAATCTCAATGGAAGACCTCAGCAGCAGAGTAACAGCTGCTGGGGACAGAATCAGTGAGCTCCAAGATGAGGTGCAAAGAATATCCAGACTACATCAGAATATGGAAAAGACCCTCAAAATAAACCAACATCTGATGAAAAAATCAGGATGAAGTCAAAAGGAACAGCATAAGAATCATTGGAGTACCACAGGGGCAGGAAGAAAACCCTGGTGAAGAAGCAACCATCAAAGCTATCATTGCTGAGAAGTTCTCTGAGCTGAAAGTTCATGCACCCAAATCCAAGAGGTCAGAAGAAAAATAGCTGAAAGAAATTCAAATAAAAACAACCCAAGGCACATCCTAATCAGGATGACAAAAACCATAGATAGAGATAGAAGACTGAAAGCAGCAAGATCAAAGAAGGAAATTGCTTAGGAAGGAGCGGCTCTAAGACTCACAGCAGATTTATCAGATGAAACACTCAGCAGTGAAATATAGTGAAAAACCTCAATAAAATGAACACCTCACCAATAATGCATGACCTAGCCAGACTCTTATTTAGGTTAGAACAAACAACACACAGATAAATAATATCTCCAGAGCTTCATAGGCTCAAAAACATTCATCCAAGGAAAACTTAATGGGCTACCCAAAAATAAGAGAAGCACATAATTATACCAAACTCTTACATAAAGATGGATTACAAATCCCCATCACAGTAATCTCTCTCAGTCTCAATGGACTAAATGAGGCACAGAGTGGCAGGATGGATTAAAAAATTGAACCCAACATTCTGTTGCCTTCAAGAAACAGAGCTGAACAATCAAAGCAAGCACAGGATCAAAGTCAAAGGGTGGAAAACAATTCTCCAAGCAAACTATCCCCTCAAAAAAGCAGAGGTGGTCATTCCAGTATCACACCACATAGACTTCAGCTGAAGAAGGTTATAAGAGACAGTGAGGGTAATTTCTTATGATCAAGGGATTGGTACAACAGGAAGAACTCATACTCCTAAATGTATATGCACCTAATCAGGGTCCAGCAAAATACTTCTAACTACTGCCAATAGACTTGAATAAAGACATTGATAGCAACACAATAATGGTTGGAGACTTCAACACCACTCTGTCACCTCTTGACAGATCAACCAATATAAAGCTCAAAAAGGAAATAATTTATTTGAGGGAAGAAATGGAAGAGAGGGGGATAGCAGATATATATATATATATATATATATATATATATATATATATATATTCACACAGGACTTTTTACTTCCCAAAAGCTGAATACACATTCTTCTCCAGTGCACATGGGAGATTCTGGAAGATAAACCACATGCTGGGACTCAAAAAATACCTCCATAAAATTGAGAGGATAGAAATTTTATCAACTATCTTTTCAGACAATGATGCACTGAAAATAGAAGCGAATCACACACAGAAATGGAGAATCAAATCAAACACCTGGAAATTAAACAGTTCACTACTGAAGAAACAGTGGGTTAGAGAGGAAATCAAAAGATTTCTGGAAACAAATGAGAATGAGACGAGAGCCACCAGAACTTATGAGATACAGCAAAGGCAGAATTAAGGATAAAGTTTATAGCTCAGCAAACATTCACAGGAAGGAAGAAAGGGCCCATGTCAATAACTTACCCTCACAGCTTAAGATCTTGGGAAATGACCAACAAAAGCAGCCCAAAATGGCCAGAGGAAGGAAATAATAAAACTAAGAGCAGAAATCAATGAACTGGAATCCTAAAAAAAAAAACAGTCCAAAAATCAACAAAGTCAAGAGCTGTCTCTTTGAGAAAATAAACAAGATCCATAAACCACTAGCAAGACTCACAAAGAAACAGAGAGAAACCTAATTAGCCATATCAGAAATGCAAAGGGGGTACATCATAACAGAAACTGAAGAAATCCATAGAAGCATCAGATATTACATTGAACATTTTTATGACACAAAACAAGAGAACATTTTGAAATGAACAAATTCCTGATTCCTATACTCCCTAAAGATTGAACCAAGATTTGGAATACTTAAACAGACCTATCACCATCAAGAAAATTGAAATGGTAATGATAAGTCTTCTCCAAAGCAAAAGCCCAGGCCCAGATGGATTCACTGGTGATTTCTTTCAAACTTTTAAAGAGAAACAACTGTCAATTCTTTTTAAACTTTTCCAGGAAATTTAAGAAACAGAAACACTCCCAAACAGTTTTTATGAGGCAAATATCACCTTCATACCAAAAGCAGACAGAGACACCACAAAAAAAGACAAAAATTACAGAACACAGATGCAAAGATCCTCAACAAAATTTTAGCAAATAGAATCTAATGATTCATCAAAAAGATTATACACCATGACCAAGTAGAATTCATTCCAGGCATAAAAGGATGGTTTAACATTCACAAATTAATCAATATAATACATCACATCAATAAAAGAACAGATGAAAACCATATGATCACATCAATTGATGCAGAAAAAGCATTTGACGAGATCCATCACCCATTCATAATAAAAACTCTTAACAAAATAGGAGTTGAAGGAACTTTGCTCAATATAGTCAAAGTATCTACAACAAGCCTACAGCAAGTATTATCCTCAATAGGTAGAAACTAAAAACCTTCCCTTTAAGATCAGGCACAACTCAAGGTTGCCCACTTTCTTCACTTCTATTCAATAGAGTATTGGAGGTACTTGCCATAGGAATTATATAAGACATGAATATCAGAGGCATTCAGATAGGAAAGGAAGAATTCAAGAGCTATACTATTTGCAGTTGATATTATACTTAGAAAATCCTCAAGACTTCACAAAGATCTTCTAGAAACAATAGATTAGTATAGTAGAGTGGTGGGTTACAAAATCAGTACCATAAAGTCCAGGGCATTTGTATATACAAATAATGAAAGAGAAGAGAGATGTTAGAAAAATAGTACCATTAACAATGATTCCTCAAAAATTAAGTACATTGATTTAAAGAGGTGAGGACCTATATAAAGAAAACTACAAAATACTACATCAAGAAATAAAATGGAAGCACATCCTCTGCTCATGGATTGGGATGAATAACATTGCCAAAACGGCAATACTCCCCAAATCATTATACAGATTCAATGCGTTCCCTATCAGGATACCCATGACATTTTTCAAATAAATAGACAAAACGATAAACCCCCACAAATAGCTAAAGCAATCCTTGGGAAAAAGAAGATGCGTGGCATCACCTTCCCCAATTTACTACAAAGCAGTTGTACTTAAAAAGGCATGGTGCTGGAATAAAGAGAGATTCTCAGATCAATGGAACAGAGTCGAATATCCTGACACTGACCCTTAAATGTATGAACACCTAATCTTTGATAAGGGAGCAAGAAATATGAAGTGGAGCAAGGAACTTTCCTTCAACGAGTGGTACTGAGAAAACTGGAAAACTACACACACACACACACACACACACACACACACACACACTCAGGCCTCAAATGCAGGCACAAAAGTCAGATAAAAGTGGATTTAAGAACTCAATATCCAACTTTACTACAAAGCAGTAATAATCAAAACAGCATAGTACTGGAACAAAGGCAGAACTGCAGACCAATGGAACAGGGTTGAATACACCGACATCTCCCCGCAGTCATATGATCATCTAATCTTTGATAAAGGTGCAAGTAATGTGAAGTGCAGCAAGGAAAGCCTCTTTAACAAATTGTGCTGGCATTACTGGACGGCTACATGCAAAAAAAATGGGCTCAGAACTCTACCTAACACCTTGTACAAAAGTAAGATCAAAATGGATTAAAGACCTCAACATCAGACCAGAAACCATAAGGTACATTGAAGACAAAGTTGGTGAAACCCTTCATGACATTGAGGCTAATGGTATTTTCAAAGACGCCACACCACTGGCCGAGCAAGTGAAAGCAGAGATAGATAAATGGAACTATCTTAAACTAAGAAGCTTCTGCACCTCCAAAGAAACAGTGACCAAAATACAAAGACAGTCTACAGAATGGAAAGAATATTCGCCGAATACACATCTGACAAGGGGTTGATATCAAGGATATACAAAGTACTGGTTGAACTCCACAAGAAGGAAATGTCCAACCCCATCAAAAAATGGGGCAATGAAATGAACAGAAACTTTCTCAAAGAAGAAATCCGAATGGCAAAAAAGCACATGAGAAAATGCTCTACATCATTAATCATCAGGGAGATGCAGATCAAAACCACAATGAGATACCATCTCACACCTCAGAGGCTGGCCCACATTCAAAAGAACAAAAGCAACCGATGCTGACGTGGATGTGGCGAGAAAGGGACACTCCTCCACTGCTGGTGGGAATGCCGACTGGTTCAGCCCTTTTGGAAAACAATATGGACGTTTCTCAAAAAATTAGAAATTGAGCTCCCATTTGACCCAGCAATACCACTCCTGGGAATATATCCCAAAGAGGCAAAAATGTATAGTTGAAGTGACATCTGCACTTGTTTGTTCATTGCAGCACTCTTTACAATAGCCAAAAACTGGAAGAAACCTGAGTACCCAAGAACAGATGACTGGTTAAAGAAACTTTGGTACATCTGCACAATGGAGTACTATGTAGCTGTTAGAAAAGATGAAGTCATGAAATTTACATACAAGTGGTACAATATGGAAAGTATCATGCTAAGCAAAATGAGTAAGAAAGAGAGGGATAGACATAGAAAGATTACATTCATGTGGGGGATATAAAATAACAAAATATGAGATTAATACTCAAGAATAGCTGAGATCAACACCAGGAGGATTACTCCATAGCTTAGAGGCCAGCCAGGTATTCTAGGGGAAAGCGCAGTTCAGATAGAGAAGGGAGCACCAAATAAAGGGTGTTTGGAGGATACTCCCAGGAGAGAAGATGCAGGCTGAAAGTAGACTATGGACTGAACATGTTTGCCACTCAATGCCTCTTTTGCTGACCACGACACCCAAAAGGAGAGAGAGAACAGGGGGGAATGCCCTGCCACAGTGGCAGGGTGGGATGTGGGTGGAAAATTGGCACTGGTGGAGGGGTGGGTATTTGATCAGTGTATAAACGAAACCCAAGCACAAAAATTTGTAAATCTACAACTGTACCTCATGGTGTTTCACTAATTAAAAAAAAAATTTTTAAAAAAAAGAACTCAATATCCAGCCTGAATCCATAGATATGTGGAGGAAAGTGTGGGCATAACCCTCCATGCATTGAAACTAGAGGCATCTGCAAGGATGAAACACCACTGATTAACCAAGTGGAAACAAATATAAACAAATGGAACTACATTAATTAAAAAGATTCTGCACCTTGAAAGAAACAGTGACCAAGATACAAAGACATTCCACAGATGGTGAAAAATATCTACCCAATATCCACTTAATAACGGTTTAATATCCAAGATATATAAGGCACTAGTAGAACTTTCCAAGAAAAAATAAAACCATCAAATCCCACGGAAAAATGAGGAGGAGAAATGAACAAAAACTTTCTCAAAGAAGAAATAAAAATGGCCAAAGGACACATGAAAAAGTCTCTATGCTGCTACTCATCAGGGAGATGCAAATCAAATCAACAATGGGATATCATCTCACACCATAGAGACTGGCATACATCAAAAAGAAACAGAACAACTAGAGCTGGCATGGATGGGAGAGAAAGGGACTCTTCATTGTTGGTGGAAATGTTGATTGGTCCAGCCTTTTTGTAAAGCAAAATTGGCTTTTCTCAAAAAGCTAGAAATTGGCTTCCATATCACCAAGCAATAGCACTTTTGGGTATATAACCCGTGGGCTCAAAATCACACAGCAGAAATTCTATCTACACTTCTATATTCATTGAAGCACTATTCCCAATAGCCAGAATCTGGAAACAACCTGAGTGCACCAGAACAGACAACTGGTTAAAGAAACTTTGGTACACCTACACAATGGAATATTATGCATCTGTTAGGAAAAATGAAGTTATGCATTTTGCTTACAAATAGATATATGATGCCGAGTGAAATGAGTCAGAAGGAGAAGGATAGAGATGGAATGGTTGGACTCATTTGTGGAATATACATTTATATGTGTGTATATATACACATATATATGCACACACATATATATACATATATGTATATATATATAATGTGATACCAATACCCAAGGACAGTAGAAACAAGTTCCAGGAGGACTGGTCCATTATTGGAAGACTACCTCAAATGCTGGGGGATAAGGCAGTTGGGATAGAGAAGGGACCACCCATGATAAAGATATTTGGAAATGGTCACTCTGGATAAGAACTGTGTGCTGAAAACAGGTAAAGGAGCAAACATGATAACCTCTCAGTACCTGTACTGCAAACTATAATGCCCAAAAGGGGAGATAGAGAGAGATAGAGAGAGAGAGAGAGACAGAGACAGAGACAGAGACACCGAGAAAGAGAGACAGAGAGAGAGAAACAAAGAGAGAGAGAGAAACAAAGACAGAGAAGAAGGAAATTGCCTTCCATAGAGACAGGCTGGAGGGAGGGTGGTGGAAGGGAACTAGGGACATTGGTGGTGGGAAATGCACACTGGTGCAAGGATGGATGTTGGAACACTTCATGACTGAAACCCCATCATGATCTGTTTGTAACTCTGTATCTCATGACTCAAAAAAATTACTTAAAAGCACCAGTATTCATAATTCTCTCATGCAATCTTAGCACATATAAAATATGATTACCATTTAATATTTTTCACATGTGACTTTTCTAGTTTTCAAAGCACCATTTGTTGAAGAGATTTTCTTTGCTCCACTTTGTAAATTTAGCAGCTTTGTCGTAGATAAATCTAGGCATACATCTATGGCTTAATTCAGTGCTCTTAGTTCTGTTCCATTGGTCTGCAGGTCTATCTTTAGTACAGTACCATGCCGTTTTTAATTCTTAACACTCTAGTATAGTTCCAAGTTGGGGTATGAGCAATAGTACAGTTGGTCAGGTATTGTCTCACACGCAGCCAACCTGGGTTAGATCTCCAGCACTCTATGGTCCCTGAGCCCCATCAGGAGTGATCCCTGAGTGCAGAGACAGGATTAAGCCCTGAGCATTGCTGGGTGTGTTCTCAAAACCAAAATAAATAAAATGATCGCTTTTTTAGTCAGTTTCCTAAAGTAGAAAAATAATCTTCTAGAAAAGAAGCAATTATACCATTATAGTTTCACTTATCCATATTGCCACAGCTGTATATGTTGATGTTGTTATTTTGGGACTTAGCTCTTAACTCTACTGCCTCTGTTAGATTTATTTGTAGGATTGCCTATTGTTTTCACTATATATTGAAATCCTAGAAGCCTTCCCATTAGAAGTCTGTTGTATAGTGTAACAAAGACATAAGAACCCAACCTGGGATACTGGAGGCATTAAATATTTATTAAGAAAAAGATGGTATAAAATGATTAATTCTAAGGCAGAAAGCATCTTCTAGTTTATCAGTAACATTTAAAAATAAAATATTAGTCTATGGAAATTAAGTTTATTAATTGATGAGGGAGTAATTTTTTATAATTAATAAATTACAATGTTTTCTTTCTATAATGTAGGATACCTTCCAACCATTTTTAGTGTTAATGTCTTAGCGCTAGAAAAAATAAGTTGCTTAAATTAAAATAAGTTGATTAAACTAAAACAGAAAAATGGCAGAGTATAAAAAAGAGTTATTATTATTGCTGATCTTTTAAGTTCATTATGTAAACACATATTATAAATAATAAAATGAGATCCCAGAAAATTTATCTCAAGGACATGGTTTTCTGCAAAGTAGAGAGGGAAATGTTTCAATATCCTGAAGTATAGGGTTTGATGTCCCAACACCAAACAGACGATTTACAGTGGCATGAAATATTTAAGCAGGAAAGGAGTAGAGGAGTGAACAGTAAGCTCATAATCTAGAATCAAAGCTCCTTCTTCCTGAAATAGCACCAAATATCAGCTCAGAGAGATTAATAGCGCTATAAAACAGATAAATAAAAGTCATAACTAAGAGAGTAGTAGGCTATACATCATATGATTAAGATAACATAATTTAGTATCTTTCATGCGTCATTTAGAATCCAACGTCTGCTGTATCTCACTGCATGATCTTGAGCAAGCTGCTGGCTCACTCTCCGTAGCCTCCTTTTTGCAGCCATCAAAAGTTGCTAAAATTAATAGCTATTTAAAGTGGTAGTTTTTATAATTAACATATTTTTATAAATTCTTACTAAATTTCTTAGCACACAATTATAGAATACAGTATTTCCCATTACAGTATTTACATCTATCGAAGACAATACACATTTAGAAAATGGTATAATAAATAACTATATAATAAATAACTATATAATAAATAACTATAAAACAAAATATGTTTTATGAAGACATTTAGAACAACTTTTATTTAGATAGTAGGCTAGTCATTGCATTCTGAGTGAGATAAAAATCAACACTATTGTTGCGAAGAAGTCAGTGATATATAGAGAAAATAATAGGAAATGGGAAGAAGACTTCCAAGATCTATAGCAACAAAGAGTTTGGGTTGTCTTGAGAAGACAAACAAAGCTAAAGAAATCAAACAAGGAAATTTATGCACAGTGAAATGGAAGTGATCAATAAAGCCCAAAGTGAAGTGTATCACTGCATCACTGTCATCTTGTTGTTCACTGATTTCCTTGAACAGGCACCAGTAATGTCTCTGTTCATTCTAGCCCTGAGATTTTAGCAAGTGCCACATTGGAGGCTCTTTCAGGGTCAGGGGAATGAGACCCAAGATTGTTACTGGGTTTTGACATATCAAATACGCCACAGGGAGCTTGCCAGACTCTGACATGTGGGCAGGATACTCTCAGTAGCCTGCAGGGTTCTCTGAGAGCAAGAACTAGACAATAAGCTTGAAATAGATGAGCTTCTGGGAGCTTAGTTTTATAGTCTCGGGATCTTGGCCATAGATGGTACTAAATAGCGCTGGAGGAAGTTGGTGGGTGTGACTGCCTAGCTACTGGACGATGGGGGATCGAATACGTCACGGGGAGCTTGCCAGGCTCTGCCGTGCGGGCGAGATACTCTCGGTAGCTTGCCGGGCTCTCCGAGAGGGGCGGAGGAATCAAACTCGGGTCGGCCATGTTGGCTGCGTGCAAGGCAATCGCCCTACCCGCTGTGCTATCACTCCAGCCTTGGGGAATATAAAGTAACAAAATAGGAGACAAACACCCAAGAGTGGCCAAGATTACTACCAAGAAAAGTAGCCTATGGTCAGTGAGTGCATGGTCAGTGAAGAAGAAGAACAATAAAAACATTGACTTACAAAAATCTATGTGGGTGAAGTATTTTAAGAATCAGTCTGTGACAGAAATGTCTACACAATTGGAAGAGAAAGGTAGATATTAGGCCTGGTAGCATGGAGCTCACTATCATTCTGACAAACACCAGTTTCAGCAGACAGAAGCATCAGGAACCAAGATGACATGATTTTGGAGCTACTCCCTGAACAATTTGACAAGAGTGAGAGCTAGGAGAATGTGAGATCAAAGAAAAAAGCATGACTTTAATTTTTAAGTATGGGGGGGCATTAAAGAATGCATGCTATTGAGAATTTGAAAGAAGCTCAGTAGTTAGAAGAGAAAAATCCAAGACTGATTCTTGATAACTGAAATTCAAGTCCCTTTTCTGTGTCTAGATCTGGGTGATCTGTCTGGATGCACACAAAAGAGAATTGATGCATGTATAAACCTATAAATTTGGTGCTGGAGAAATTATAAAATTATTTTCTGATTATTTTTATTTCTGATTATTTTTATCATTGATTTTTTATCATTTTATCAATGATTATATCATTGAAATATGAGTAGAAGTCATAGACTATGAATGAACTAAGGACTGACTGGGACTAGGAGTTTAAGAAAATTTGGAGAAAAAGGGGCAAACTGTAGTATAGTGAAGGAGACACAATGCGGGGAAGGGTAAAAGAAAGAAACAAAAGCAGAAAGAAGTAACAGAAAAAGGTATAAAAACACTGCAGTAGAGAATATTTTGCCACACTTAGAAAAGTCTGAGCTTCAAGAGTGTGGGTATATCAGCCTGCATCATCGGTGTTGTCTCAGGGTCCTGTTCTGCTCCCAGAAGCAGAGGATTAAAGGAAGAATTAAAACTTCTCGTTGAAACTTTTCAACTCTCCAAATGCCAACATTTCCCTCCAAATTCATTTTTGTTTCAGACTCTGAAACTACAGATCTCTCACCTGGTGACCCCATACCTCTCCAAATATGCATTTGCCACTTTAAAGTCTACTTATTTTTCTTGGACTAGCATTATGGTCCTTGAATAGTTACTATGCAAGTGACAAAAAAATTGCTATCTGCGCTGGTAGCTTCTAGTCCTCTATTAAAGAATGTGAATTTGCTCTGAATCAAGTGGACCCTAACTACCATGCCGAAACTTCTAGGTCAGAAATAAACAACCAACTCAGCATTTATCGACTTCAAACAGATAATCTGTTAATCTAGACAGGACTCCCTGCCCCCCCATACACACACACAGGCAGGTGCACACACACAAACACACACACACACACACACACACACACACACACACATACACACACACCACCTCTTGTCTGAAGACTATAAGTCCACTGAAGAGATAGACCTGGAAGCCAATGCACAAATTTTACCACAATAGGTCTAACTGCAGACCATCATCTTAAGGTGCTTAAACTGTCTTACTCATTTGCTGAACATACCTATAGCTAATCCTCAATCCTGCACCAGATGGTGTGCATTATTCTCTCTTATTTTCTATGTTTGTGTGAATATATATATTCATATCCACATATATATGCACATATAGCACTGTCTGTAGCACTGTTTCCCATTGTTCATTGATTTGCTCAAGTGGGCACCAGTAATGTCTCCATCGTGAGACTTGTTGTTACTGTTTTTGACATGTCGAATATGCCACGGGGAGCTTGCCAGGCTCTACCGTGATGGGCAGGATACTCTCGGTAGCTTGCCAGGCTGTCTGAGAGGAATTGAGGAATTGAACCTAGATTGGCCACGTGCAAGGCAAAAGCCCTACCCACTGTGCTATTGCTCCAGCCCACAGACTATACTTTCAGGGATCATTTCTATAGTATGCTACTAGAGAAGTTTCTTTGATCGTGTAGAGTACTCGATATGCACATATACATACAACATATATATGCCTATCCACATATACATACAAACACATATATACAAAAACTCCTTTGCTTTTTTCTCTTTCTAAATACTTTAAGAAACAGCATTCAGGGGCCGGAGCAACAGTACAACATGAAGGGCATTTGCCTTGCACAAGGCCAACCTGGGCTCAATCCCCGGCATCTCATTTGGTCCCCCAAGCACCTCCAGGAATAATACCTGAGTTCAGAGGCAGAAGTAACTCCTGAGCATCACTGGGTGTGACCCAAAAAGCAAAAGAAAGAAAGAAAGAAAGAAAGAAAGAAAGAAAGAAAGAAAGAAAGAAAGAAAGAAAGAAAGAATTTGCAAAACAAAAAAAAGAGAGAGAGAGAAAGAAACATCATATAGAATACACACTTGCAGCAGAGCATGGTTTCAAATCCCAGCAGGTTACTTAATTGGTCTGCAAATTGGGCATGTAGTGAGATATAAGTATTAATCAAGTAAATTCATAGGAAGTATTTAACATTGGTGCACAGTGAGCATTAAACCTTTAACAGATTCTATTATTTTAGTAGTGTTTTGACTACTGCCTATTTCCTGAAATGTACACATATGTGCCTTTTTTTTGCCTTTTTTTAACTGCACGCATATGTGCCTTTTTTGTCTTGTTTTTTATGCATTGAATGCTTTTACTACCAAGTTCACAAGTCAAGTGGTAGTGATTTTTTTCAGAAATCCACCAGACATAATTTTATTCCAAACGATAAAGTCTAGCAATGATTTCTTGAGTACCATTTTGTGACAGGCATGCTTCAAATTGCTGAAAATGGAGCATCCAGAGTCAGGCTGATGTGCTCCTGGCAGATGAGGGCAGAGAGTCAGGCTGGTGTGCTCCTGGCCTGCATTTTTTCCTACATTTGTGCTTTTTACCTTCATTTTCACATAAAATCGTTTGTTAAACCACAACTAATGCAGCAGTTACATTTTATTCTGTTACTTAGAAATTCACAAATCTGGACTTGGAGGCATAACACACAAGTGAGTTGTACTGGTGACTTATTGCAACTCTATGACCTAATGCACACAGCACACCTAGATGGCACTAAATGCTTGTTGAATGGTGGGTGAATTAATGCATGCATTCAGAGGAGTGCTTGTTTTTGTCTGAGTCTTTCCTGAGTTATTAGCTAGTAAAGAAAGGGATGAATGTCTAAGTGACGTTTCTATTATTCTGACATTCATCCACAGTGCAGTAGCCAGGACTCGTTTTCTTTTCTGCCCTGAGAAAGCTATGAAATCAAAGCTTCTGGTTTCAATGCAAAATTATCAGCTTTGCTTGCTGACTGTTTGGTTGGTGGAAAGTTCCAAATCACTGTCTTTAGTATGTCATGTTCTTAAGATAAAACAGTAAATGACACTCTAATTTCTAGTCTTTTAGATGTGTCCCCTCAATCCTCTCTCCTTGAAAACATTTCATTTTTGCAGACCTGAAAACAGTGATGATGCTTGTCAGACCTTAATCTGAATAGAAGAGTAAAAATTTTAACTAAGAATTGGACTTTATATCTTAGCTACCTATTAATCAATTGAAAGCATGATTAACTTGTCAGAGAGAGGTCCACTAAAGCCCTATAATTGTACTAATGTATCCTGCTGTGATTTGTTCAGGAATCATTATCCAGAGTATTGAAAAGTCAAGGAAAGCCCCTGAAGCATAAGATCAGTCTGTTACTTTTACAGATAAGAATACTGAGGAACAAAAGTTAAAGACAATGAATCCAGGGAGGTGGGGTGAAGGGAGGGGGATGGGGAATGGGAGGATTGAATACAGAAGATAATATAAACACAATTGCCAACTAGTCAGAAACACACATTAAGATGTTAACAGATGGGGGCTGGAGAGATAGCACAGCAGGTAGGGCGTTTGCCTTGCATGCGGCCAACCCGGGTTCAATTTCCAGCATCCCACCGCCAGGAGTAACTCCTGAGTGCAGAGCCAGGAGTAATCCCTGTGCATTGCCAGGTGCGACCCAAAAAGCAAAAAAACAAAAAACGTTAACAGATAGTTAATAGCTAGGAAATATTTGTAATGCTTGTAAAATTTTGATCCAATTTTGTAAACATATGAAGAACTTACAAAATTCAATAGTTAAATAAATTTAATATTAAAATAAAATAAGAAATTAAGAAAAATATAGTTATTATCGTAAGTAGGAAATAGAGAAACAACGTGATTTTTAAAAAGTTTTTACTTTTCCGAGTTCTGATTCCCAATGCATATCAGAGAAAAGAGTTGAGGTACATTTTCATTATCTGTAAATTGAAATATAGCCAGAAAATAATTCTTGGAAGCAAATTTTAAAATAGCTACCAATATTATATATGAAAAAGATCTCACTTTTCTATTCTGATGTTTCAAGATTAAGAATTTAATCTTTAGCTATATTCAAAAATGTCCAAAACTGTGTGTTTTAAGCATTCTTACGTAAAAAAAGAGTGACAAAGCTTCCCGCCCAACCGAGGCCTAGGGTTGCCTCCCACAAGCAGCTCTCTAGCATGGCCATGGCCCCAGAGGCACACAGACCTAATTTGGAGCCCAGCAGCTTTCGGCGGAAATGTGAATGGACTATGCACTGAACTATGGCACTGTGCCTCCCGCCCCAGGAGTGAAAGGGTGTCTGTCTCTTCCTCCTCCCCTGCCCCTCCCAGCAGCACGGTAGCCGTCGCCTCAGAGGTTATTGGACAGCCAGATATGAGCCGGTGGTGATGGGGCAACTGCGACCTCATGGGATGGGGCAGAACTGGCACGTCCTTCCTGCCCCACAGAGACTGAGAGTTGCCCCCCACAAGTGGCTCTCTGGTATGGCCATGGTCCCAGAGGCACACAAATCAGTCTCTTAACGATGTGGCTTTTGACAGAAATCCCTCCAGACTTAATTGACAAAATATCAGAAGTCCAAAATTGTGCAGCTACTATGGTCTTCATAACTAGCAATAGAAAACAAATTATTTCACAATGCCTTTTCAGCAGGTCCGATTGTTGGGGGAAAATTCAAAATAATAATGGTGCATCTTTTGTCGAAATAATGAATGTAATCAAAATAGGGAGAGGGTTAAGTGTAAATCATCTGCCTCACAGGCATCAGGAGAGATGGAATGGGGGGTATATTGGGGTTCTTGGTGGTGGAAAATTTGCACTGGTGAAGGGATGAATGTTTGATCATTGTATGACTGAGACTTAAACCTGAAAGCTTAGTAACCTTTCTCACGGTGATTCAATAAATAAATTAATTTTTTAAAAAAGTGACAAAGACAGTGAAAACCAAAATTTCTGTTGAAGTAATTAAGAAATTATTGTGTCTTTACAGTGAAATTATTTTTATTAAAAGACACTTATTAATAGATTTCTTAGAGTGCCAAATGATAAACACAACATGCATTAATCATTGTCACTGTCCTCCCATTGTTCATCAATTTGCTTAAGCGAACTCAGTAATATTGTGAGACTTGTTGTTACTGTGTTTGGCATATCGAATACGTCACGGGTAGCTTGCCAAGCTTTGCTGTTCGGGCGAGATACTCTCAGTAGCTTGCCGGGCTCTCCAAAAGGGGCAGAGGAATGGAACTTTGGTCGGCCAGGTTGGCCACGTGCAAGGTAAACACCCTACCCACTGTGCTATCGCTCCAGCCCAAAGAAACTAATATACAAAAAGTAATTTTTTAATCTGTTTTATCCCACAGTATTTTTAAAAAACATGAAATATATTATCGAATATGAATAATTTTCTACACTTGGAGGGACTTTTTTCTTCATTTATTTTGCTGTTTTTTTTATCCTTTTTGGCAGTGTTTAGGGGCCAATATGCAATGCAGGGGAAGTATCTAGAGATGTCTACTTTTAAGACTGGTGTCTCAATCACTGTACTATCTCTCTGGACTCCCTTCATCTATTCTTATTCTTATTACCTGTACCTACATTATGAAGGATTGCTTTTTCTTACAAAATAGCAGAATTCTTCACATAATAATAGTTATAACTTGACTTTATTATTTTCCGAACTTGTTTATTTCAAGAAATAAATAAGAAAACCAAATGTTCAGTATTCGTCACATATAAAATATATTCTCTACAGCTGTATAACTTAAATTTTACTAGAAAATATTGTATTGGAATTTTAAATGTGTAATCAAAAATCTTTTTAGAAACTTATAAGCGAAACTTTTAAAATCTTGTCAAAGTCTTCTATGACAACTTGACTACTGATTTATCGAAGTTAAACTTATTCTAAAATATTTTTAAACAATATTTTAGTATTTCTTTTATGATTTTTCTGTAGGGATCCTGAAAATCACTGCAGTATTTTTTTCACCTTACAAACAAAAGATGCTTAAATTAAATAGGTTTATTTCATTCGTTATGATTGATGAGATTAATGGAAATAAAACCAATTAAGAAGAAATCTTCAGCCCTTGTTAGATTTTTATACATAAATATACAGATAGATATAACGTGAATGGCACTAAAAGTCTGTTTTCAAAAATTGCATAGTTTATGAAAACTAGATTATTATTAAAGTATTACATAGTACTATTTTATCTTATATCGGACATTCAATTATATATTATGATATATAATTAAAACTATAATAGGTAAGTAATATTTAAACCTACATTATATACACTGTGGGGTTGATAAAGTAAAATAAAATTTTGGAGAGATGAAAGAGTGCCTAGCACATAGTAAAAAAAAGTATACATTTCAAAATCATTATATCAGATTCATTCTCTTTTTAGCTTTTATTATTTGAAAATAATACAGTTAGAAATATTTCATCTCTTTATTTGCCTAACATTTGTGCCTTCTTTTTTCTAATAAATATTTATTACTAAATTTGTATAAAATGTTCAGCATCACATTACATATCTATATCTATTTTACTACCCTTGTTCTTGAATATTGACAGTGTTTATGTCTGATATTAGAGTCAATTTCTTTTCTCTATTCTGGGTGGAGGAGGGGTACACCCTGCGGGACTCATGGTTCTGCTCTCAGAAATCTGCTCTGGAAGGCTTGAGGAATCATTTGGGGTGCTGGGATATTGCCTGCCTTGGTTGTATGCAAGGCAAGAGAATTCCCTTCTGTACTATCACTTCAGCCCCACTTTTTAAAATTTATTTCATTTAAATTTTTAATTGAGATTATGTGGTTTAAAATACTGTTACTAATGGTTTCTTGTGTACATTTTTATGGAAAATAAATTTGCCATCAGAATTTATTAATGCATAAGACCGTTGAGATTTATTTACTGGTTTTTGTATTTTTAACACCTATTTTCCTCCTCTTTTTAAAATATTTCCATTTTGTGTCTGTTTTCCACGAGATAGGGGTTTCATTCTCAATGCTCGAATATCCATGCTGTCTTACAGGTCTGTTACTATAATTTTCAGTTCTTATATCACCATTTTGGATGCAACTTTTCAAGAATGTCTCCCTTCATGGTGAATGTGTCATGATTCACTATGTTTATTAACTTGTTATTTTTCATGTTAAAATACACTTTCTTGTATCGGTGATTCTGGCTCTTTATCCTGTTTCCTGAGTAGAAACAAGTCTACTGATCTAGAATTATGCTGAAGTCTTAAAACGTCTTCATTTCATTGAATGGTCATCATGTTGTAAATGAAATAATGCATAAAACTGCTATAGGGAAACAAAGAACTATCTCATGTGTGTAAAGTAAAATAAAGGAGCTTGAAGCCCATGGGGCAATCAGTTTTTTGGCTACCCTCTTCCTGATAAAGGACTATCAAAGACCAGTTCTGGCTGGAGTCATAGTATATTGAGCAAGTTTGGTGCTTCCTTATCATGCAGTCAAACCAGGTTCAATCCCAGGAACTGAATTTGCTCCCTCAAACCTATCAGGAGTGATCCCAGAGTTCAGAGCCAGGAGTAAGCCCTGAGCACCACTAGCTATGGCACCAACACAAAAATAAATAAATAAAAGGGAAAGACGAGTTCAAGCCCCTAATGCATATTCTGTC
Source organism: Sorex fumeus (assembly GCF_029834395.1). Lineage (NCBI taxonomy): Eukaryota > Metazoa > Chordata > Mammalia > Eulipotyphla > Soricidae > Sorex > Sorex fumeus. The sequence goes on from NW_026606083.1 coordinate 2,301,777, forward strand.
TCCTTAGCTTGATCACTCACAACTAGGTATATACTACCTCTTTAATAAGTTTTTCTATGTTTATTTATCTTGTCCTCAAGTTATTTCCATAAGACAAAAATCCATGTTTACCTTAGAATCATGAATTCCAATGCTAAGCAAAGCAAGTAGATACAGGTGTGGTCCGAAATTGACTTTGCGGGATGGCCAGGTAATTAAATATTCTATATCTATATTGTAAAAATCTAGTTGTCAAAGAATTGGTAAACTGGCCATTCTGCCAAAGCATTACACAGATTCAATAAAATCACTACCAAAATTCTAATGGCATTTTTAAGTGCACAGCACAAATACTTTCAAAAGTTCTCCAAATACCAATCCTGAGGTAAAATAATATGGGAGGCAATACAATGTGTTTTCCTATTGTAAACTATGCTATAAAGTATGATTATCAAAACAGTATGGTATTTGACTAGTTCTCAGACCAAAATATAACTGAGGAGTCCAGAAATTAACCATCACATATATTTTGTCAGCTAGCACAGCGGGTAGGGCGTTCGCCTTACAAGCGGCCAACACGGCCGACCCGAGTTCGATTCCTCCGCCCCTCTCGGAGAGCCCAGCAAGCGACCGAGAGTATTCGATATGCCAGACACAGTAACAACAAAGTCTCCAATGGAGACGTTACTGGGCCCGCTCGAGCAAATCGACGATCAACGGGAGGGCCTTTATTATTATTATTATTATTATTATTATTATTTTATGATAGTGGAGTCTAGACTATAAAATGAAGAAAAGAGGGTCTCTTCAACCAATAGTACTGGAAACCTTGTTAGCAATAAGCAAAAGAAAGTTACTGAGTACTGAGCCACAATCTGAAAATTACACACAAAATTAACTCAAAATAAAAACTAATGATATTTACTTATATGTATCACTGTCACTGTCACTGTCCTCCTGTTGTTCATCGATTTGCTCAAGTGGGCCCAGTAGCATTGTGAGACTGTTACTGTGTTTGGCATATCAAATACGCCACAGGTAGCATGCCAGGCTTTGCAGTGCGGGCGAGATATTCTCGGTAGCTTGCCGGGCTCTCCAAGAGGGGCAGAGGAATCAAACTTGGGTCGGCCATGTCAGCAGCGTGCAAGACAAATGCCCTACCCAATGTGCTATCGCTCCAACCCATATGGATTTAACCCAAATCTATAAAATTCACAGAAAATATCAACAGAGCACTTTATGTTATTAACTTCAGAGATATCTTCAGTGATTCACATAATAGGCATTGGAAACAAAAGTAAAAGTAAAAAGAACTTTTAATGTGTTAAAAAAAATACTGAAACTTAAAAAAGCTTTCGCACCATAAAAATGAAATTTTACTAATTCAAAATGTTTTCTCTACCATATTTCTAACAATAGACTAATATCCAAAATACATAAAATGCACAAAACTCAGCAGTAACTACCCTTTCAAAAAGTGGTGAGAATGTTTGAGCACTTTTCCAAAGATAGCCTATATCTGCTCAACAAGCAAATGTAAAACTGTTCATCACTCATTACCTAGTAAATACTGATCAAAATAACAAAGGGATATTGCCCAAGTTAGTAAGAATAGTCTATACAAAACTTGGTCTAATTAATAGAATGGTCTAAAACAAAAACTTCACAAAATTCAAGAGCTTCAGGAGAAAGAGAAAAATTGTCTGTTCATTCATAGTGGGAATGTAGACTGATTACACTTCCATTGTAGACAGTATGTAATTTTGTTTTGTTTTGTTTGTTTGAGGGGTCAACCTGGCAGTGTTCATGGCTTACTCCTTGCAGTGCTTGGGTCAGGATTAAACCCTTGGGTAGGTCTACTGGATGCAAGGCAAGCACTCTGTGTGATAACGATCTCTCTCTCTGCTCTATCTATCTAATTTCTAAAGGAGATTTAAAATGCTGGATCTCTCTATATATTTGCTCGAGCGGGCCCAGTAACGTCTCCATTGGAGACTTTGTTGTTACTGTGTCTGGCATATCGAATACGTCATGGGGAGCTTGCCAGGCTCTGCCGTGCGGGCGAGATACTCTCGGTAGGTTGCCGGGCTCTCCGAGAGGGGCGGAGGAATCGAACTCGGGTCGGCCATGTTGGCTGCATGCAAGGCAAACGCCCTACCGCTGTCCTATCGCTCTATATATGATCCAGCAATTCCACTCCTGGGTATCTGTTAGAGGCTGAATTACACAAAGCAGTAATTCAAAAATACATATGCATGCCTATGTTTTGTGATGCTATTAGCAATAACTAAGGTCTGGAAATAACCCACACTCCTATTAACAGATAAATGTCGATAAAACTTATGGTATATTTTAAAGATCTTTAAAACTGCTTTACTTATGGTCCCTTTTCTGCCCAAGATCTGCACCCTAGATGAATGCTGTCAGAAACATCTCTGATTCACTGCATTTGATTTTGAATTCTTTTTCATTATTTTCCCATGAAAAAACATTTCACTATTGCCAGATTTTTGTGACCCCATATTCAGTTATGCAACTGCATTAGGGGACATGACCCTCAGTTTAAGAAACTAGACTGGCTTTTTCCACTTCAGTTCAGACTTTGTTCTAAAACTTGAGCACATCTCTGTCTCTCTGTCTCTCTCTCCTTAATTCTCACATAAAACTAATTTGTCAATAGTATGACCCTGAACTGTATATGGGTAATGAAATTTTACACATCTTAAAGAAAAGAAAATATGAACTCTTGTCTTTTGCTACAGTTTTGTATGGAATTCGAACATGTCATGTCAAATGAAATAAATCAGAAGAAGAAAAACAAATACTGACTGATCTCATTCATATGTTTATATAAAGAAACAAAATAGGGAAGCCTGAAGCCAGCCCAGGGGGAGGGCACTTGCCACGTAATGCGACCCACCTGATTTCGGTCCTTGGCATCCCATATGCTCCCTGAGCACTGCCAGGAATACGTCCTGGGTGCAGGACCAGATTAACCCCTGAGCATCGCCAGTTGGAGCCCCAAACCTAAATAAATAAATGTTAATTTACTTCCTCATGGTGGGGATTGTTTAAAAAAAAAAAAAGAAACAAAATAGGGAAACAAACAATGTTCTGTAAAAACGAACTAAAGAGATTGAGCGAAGAATTTGTGTTAATAAGAGAAGATTGTTTAAAAGGATTAAAGTAGTATAATGGACTATTATGAAGGATATTGACACTTTGGTGAAAGTCATAGGATGGTTATATTCATAAACTGTACAAGCACTTGTAAATCAATCTTGCCTCAATAGTGCATATGTTTATACACAAAAACTTGCCAGTTATGAAAGTAACTGTTTAAATATATATGTATCTATAAATTATTTTTACCAAGCCATTTATTTGGATTTACTTAATTTCATTCTTGTATAATGCTCAGCTTCTTGATCATATAGTCCTTCAAAAGTATTTGTATTAAGGTATTACCGATCTCATAAAATTAATGTTCCTCTACTACTTTTTGGAAAATGGTTTTGTTGCTTTACGTGTTGTATTTGGTCAACCTCACCTGTGAAGGCATCTAAGAGCAGATTTTCTTACTGAAAAGGTTAAAAATAAAAACTTAGTTTATTACTAATCTGTTTAAAAGTAATTTATTTCTTCTGAATGAGTTTTATCAGTTTGTGGTAAATCAACTTTCAAGTTGTTGCAAAATTATTCATAATAAAAAATAGTTCATGATAGGCTTTGTGTTATTTATTTGTTTCTGAGTCACACCTGGTGATACTCGGAGCTGACTCCTTTCTCAAAGCTCAGGAATCACTCTGGTGGGTGTGGGGACCATATGTGCTGCGGGCAATCAACCCCGGTCAGCCTTATGTGAGTGAAAGTCCTACTCACTGTCCTATCTCTCCGGCTCCTGTCCTTGCTACTCTCTAAAACTCAAGTTTTTCTTTAATTGAGTTTTTCTTTGTTCCTTTTCTGCTTACATTTAGGTGTTTTCTTTTCCCATTTTTAAGGGTTGTGTTTATTTTCTTTCCATCCCATATTTTAAAATTTTTTTCTTAATTACTTCCTAAAAATTATATAACAGATCATTGGTTTTATACCTTTTTCTCTAGTGAGAGTATTTAATATTTTGTTTATTTCTAAGCTATCCTCATATGCCAAAAATTGCATTATATTGTGTTGTGATGTACTCAGAATATTGGCACATTCTCTTATTTTTTCTTTTGTTCAGTTATACATAGATATTTGTAGTTTTATTTTTAAATATTTATGGGTGGTCTAGGTGCTTTTCTGTCATTGTTTTATGGTTAGATTATGCAGTACTCAAATAACATAATTTGTAGTATTTGAATACTTTTAAATTTGTTGAATTTTGTTTTGTAATCCATATCATGATCTATTATTATGATCCACATAATGAATATTCTACATTTAGATAAAATAAGGTCTAAGTACATGCTTTTTGTTATGAAGTCCTACATTTGGTCCCAAGTACTGTACCATCCAGACATTACCAGATGTAACCTCCAAGAACAGACCCAGGAGTGTCCTGTGTGTATGGCCCAATTCCCTTCCACCACATAAGAACTATTCTAATGTTCTAGATTGGAGTTATCTATAAATATTTCTTTCAAACTGGTTCAAAGGTTATTTTTAATATTTTATAAAATTATGAATTTTGGGCCATTCTTCAATAAACAAGAACTGGTGTGAATATTCCAGCAATTGTAAATATGTATATTTTAAAAAATTTTATCAGTTTTTGTATATATATACATATATATAAATTTAGAGAATAGATTAGAAGGATAGGTGGATGGTAGATATAGATAATTACCTAATGGACATGTGTATATTATTTTGTGCATTATTATTTCTGGTGTAAAAATCTGCTTTGATTTTCAGTTCTCTTTTTTGTGATTCTGGTGTTTTATAAAAAAAAGTATCTTAAAGACAATGTACAGTTGGATCTTCTTTATCCATTCTGAAATGTTTTGCCTTTTAGTTATTGATGATACTTAATATAACTATTAATGTTTTTGGATTGGATTCACAGCTGTATTATTTATTTTTTGTTTCTCAACTCCACATTGGTGTGTTATTGTCTATTTGCTTAATTCTAATGTTGCTGCTTCACTTTGTTTTCTTTTTCTCCTACTCCTCTTTTTCTTCGACTTCATTCAGTCTTTCTTTTCTTCCTCCTCCAAACTGCTCCTTTCCATGACCCTTTTCACCGTCACTTTCATTCTCTTTCTCTCCCTTCCTGTCTTTCTCAACATGTTCTCCTCATGCCTCTTACCCCTAATTCTCTGAAATTTATGGATCAGTAACTGATTTTCTTTCACTTATTACTAAGAGTTATTCATTACTATTTCTTTATGTCTTCTTAGAATTCTCCATCCCCCTTCACATTAAGTAGAGTGTTAGAATGTACAATATAATTGTTATTATTGTTATTATTTAGTTACAATTTGCCACATATTTAAAACTTCATATGATGATAAACATTTTGTAAGGCCTTACATGCGTTATACTATAGCTATAGCTATAGCATGTGTTTGATAAGTGCTTTCAATTAATTTCTCATCTTTGATATTGTGTTTTCACCCCTAGTTTTGTACTTGACTCATACTCTCTTTTTCATCACTGTATCACCGTCATCCCATTGTTCATCGATTTGCTCAAGCAGGCACCAGTAATGTCTCCATTCATCTTAGCCCTGAGATTTTAGCAGCCTCTCTCTACTTGTCCTTCCCAACGGTGCCACATTGGAGGCTCTTTCAGGCTCAGGGCAATGAGATCCATCATTGTTATTGGATTTTGTCATATTGACTACGTCAGGAGAAGCTTGCCAGGCTCTGCTGTGCAGGATACTCTTGGTGGCCTGGCAGGTTCTCCGAGAGCAAAAACTAGACAATAAGAGGTCTTGTGACCTCAGGCTTCTGGGAGCTTGGTTTTATAGTCTCTGGATCTTGACTGTTGATGGGATTACATGGTGCGGGGGTGGGGAGGCAGTTTGTGGGAGTGACTGTGACTGTCAAGCTACTAGAAGATGGGGGATCTGGGTGGAGGAGGCCTAGTCCCGATCTGAGCAGCCTTGGAGATCTCAGTCCCAGGTCCCACACACCCAGGTTTCTCTGCCAGTTCCTTCATGCGTGAGACTCATCTGAGCATGTGGAGAGTGGTCTTAAGCATGGCTGTGGCTGGTTCTGGAGGTCTTCAGCTGCTGGGGCTCTGCTCAGGAGAGAGAGGGAAACTCAACCCGCCCCCCCCTAAAAGGGGCCCTGGTGAGGAAAGCCAGGCATGGGGGCAGGAGACTCTCTTTTTCATAACTAAGTTAAAGATACCAAATGTGAACATTTCTAAATACATTAGTTTATATCTTAGTTGTGGTTATTTTAAAGTACCTGTATTAAAGTTTAAACACATGGGACTTCTTTGCCTTTGCTTTGTTGACTGTTATCATCTCTTATAGGGTTAGTTTGATCTTATTCTCTGTGGTGTAAGTATTGAATGACTGATAGACTCTGAAATAAATAGAACAGTTGAGGCATAAATGTTATGTCCTTACAGTTATTTAAAAGTAAATAACATGTATGATGAGAAACAAACAGATCAGATCCTCACTTCATGAAACATTACATCTAGTTGATCAGTTTTTACTTTTTTGTTTATATGATTTCCTTCTGTTCATTACAGACTCCAAATAACTCGATTGAATTATCATTATCTTTGCCATTATCATTATCTGAGACACAGTGCAGTAGAGGGGTTTTCTCAGCATCCTGTTTCATATCAGTTTTCAGTAATTGAGGCCTAACAGCATCATAGAAAGAACCCCTCTCCATTTTTCTCGACTTTTCTTCAAGAATATTGATGTTGTTGGCTAATCTCTGCTAGGTTCTGATGGAGAACAGGAATATGTTCTGATCCACTCCAGCTTAGAATTATGCCATTCTTATGTAATGTGCTTCATGCATGAGCATAAAGACATCCAGAATTTTTATCCTTTCCTCAGTTGTAGAAAGCATTTCAACTTAATTCAGTTCTAAAACTAGAGTGCACATGGACATTTTAGCTGCCTAGTACTTCAATTTCTTAAACCTATTCTACTTTACCCCTTAAACCTATTCTAATTTACACCCCTGGCGCCGTGTAATCCCATCAGCGGCCAAGACTCAGAGACTATAAAAACCAGCTCCCAGAAGAGAAGAGTGCAGTCTCCTGACCCCGCGCCTGGCTGTCCTCGCTGGGGCCCCTTGGAGGGGAGCGGGTTGAGCTTTCCTCCCCACCCTGACCAGGGCTCCGGCAGCCAAAGACCTCCAGGACCAGCCACCACCATGCTGAGACCACTCTCCGCACACATGAAGGTACTGGCAGAGGGACAAAGTCACGCGGGTTCCGGGGCCAAGATCTCCAAGCCTACTCGGATTTGGGCCGAGCATCCTCCACCCAGATCCTCCAAATTCCAGTAGGCGGGGGTCACACCCACCAACTGGCCCCCTGGCCCCTTGTAATCCCATCAGCGGCCAAGACTCAGAGACTATAAAAACCAGCTCCCAGAACCGCACGGCTGTGGCCGCGCAACATCTTATTATGACATCTCATTCCTACTTTGGACAAACTGGCAGGCTACCGAATGTAGCCTGCCCCCACGGCAGAGTCTGGCAAACTCCCTGTGGCGTACCCAATATGCCAAATACCAGTAACAATGATGGGTGTCATTCTCCTAAAAAGCCTTGAATATAATCTCAGGGCTAGGATGAAGGAGACATTACTGGGGCCTGCTCGAGGCAATCGACGAATAACAGGATGATTTGTAATTTGTGATTCTAATTTACATAAGTGCCTTAGAGTATAGCTTATACAATTGCCTTTAAACCTGCTAGCAACTGGAGTAAGTTCAAATTCTTGTGACTTTAGCTATGAAATGGGGGGGTGGAAGAGTGGGGGGTAGTCCACACTCAACACTATTCAGGAATTATTGTGTTTATATGCTAATACAGAATTGATACCAGATGAACTGTAAATAAGAATGGTATAAACCCAAGAGTCAAAGGACATCAATAAATACCACAACTCAATTTAAGGACTCATGCTGTGATGGTCTCATTTCCCACTCAGAATACTTCTGTGGTACACTATTATTTTAAGAGATTTACTTGGAAAAGATGTGCTTACCTTATCCATAGGACTTGTAGCACCTGCAAGGAAGGAATCAGAAATACTATTGAATAATGATGCTTTACTTGAATTCTTACTTTGGCATCATGCAAACCATGTGGTTTAGAAAAATTATACTCAGAGGCTGTTGTGAGGGCGCACTATGAATAAAAAAGCCAATAATAGATTTCTCCCCATGTGGCTTGTTATCACTGAAAATTTTGCAAGAGTAAATCAGGTATTTTTCTTTTCAAACAGGTATGTAATTCTGTTGTAGAAACACATGTAAGTGTGCTTAGAAAAACTCAAGTGTGTGAACATATTTGTCTGTATATCGTATGCAATCAAAATGCATGTGAAGTTTTTTTATGATACTGTCCTATATCTTATGTCTTTAATCATAATTTTTTACAATTATTGGTGAGGCTTCCTATTTAAAAATTATAATAATAAATTCATCCTTGACCAATATTCAATACAAATTTCATTTTAATTTTTACATATAATATTAGCAAACATGATAAAGATGAGTCTTTGTGCATGTTTGAGGGAGGGGTTTTCTGTATCAAGAATCAAATGAGAACAAAATAATGTACAATAATTGAAAGATAATTTTACACCAAATGTAGATTAACTAAATTATGAAATTAAAAAATGAAGAAAGGAAGTAAAAATACAAAGGATAAGAATTAGAAGAAGTAGTACCATATTATGGCTAGGAAAATGTAAGGATATGGTTAAAACTATTAGAATCTAGTAGCTCTCAGAGGTTGACAGAAATTAACATAGACTTTTGCCAATGAGGCATCATTTGGTTAGTATTGCTATTAGTTTATATTAGCAAGAAGGGCCTCATGATCATGAATTCAAGCTTTAGAGAAGGAGGTTCTAGCCAATTGATCCTGATATCTCAGGAGAGTGGAAATTACACAATGAGACTTGGGAAAGTTGAATAGGGGTGAAATATCTATCAATTCGTGTTGACACTACTTTGAGGAAATGATGATTTAATGCTGAGAATACTGATTTTTAAAAACATGCAGCAGGATTCCACCTGCTGTGAGGAAAATATGTCTCAGTTCTAGTATGGCAGAGTAGACTACACTGGGATATCACGGAGACTGAAGAACATAAGAATATTAGCAGAGTCTATTTTTGGCTATTTAGAATCAAAGCATACACATACATGTATACATACACACTCCTCACCTGTACATATATGATTAGATAACATAAAATAGTAGTAACAAACACTGCATTTTTTACAAGTGAATATTTGCTCTTTCTTTCTCTACCCAGAAATAAAGTCCCTAAATCTACTATATTCATTTCTGATTTACAAGCATAGTGTTATTCTCTGGGGAACTTTATTTGAGTTCCAAATTCTATCATAATCTATACTGAATAATTTGTGCCATAGACACCAAATTATAAAAGTAAATCTACTGACAGTTCTTACATTAAATAAGAAGTAACAATGGTAAAGGTAAAAGGTAAAGGCCCTCCCGTTGATCGTCGATTTGCTCGAGCATGCCCAGTAACGTCTCCATTGGAGACTTTGTTGTTACTGTGTCTGGCATATCAAATACTCTCGGTAGCTTGCCGGGCTCTCCGAGAGAGGCGGAGGAATCGAACTCGGGTCGGCCATGTTGGCCGCTTGTAAGGCAAACGCCCTACCCGCTGTGCTATCGCTCCAGTCTCCTGCTATCGCTCCAGCCTCCAAGAAATAACAATGAAATATGGAAAACTGAAGTAGTTAATATATAAACATATGTGCATATACTTAGATATTTCCACTAATATAAAAAATTTATGCAGAATAGATAGTCAAGAAACATACATAACTGGCACATACCTCATTGGTATAAGAGATTATAATGCTAAGGGGTTATAATTATGTACTGCTGTAACATATTCCTTTTTCACTGAAACAGTCTCTCAAATAGCTAAAGGTAAAGGTAAAGGCCCTCCCGTTTTTCTTTGATTTGCTCGAGCGGGCCCAGTAACGTCTCCATTGGAGACTTTGTTGTTACTGTGTTTGGCATATCGAATACGTCACTCGGAGCTTGCCAGGCTAGCTAAGGCTTTTTAATTTAATGATGATCCAATCTTTTATTCCTTAGACGATATGTGTTAGGGCTGGAGCGATAGCACAGCAGGTAGGGCATTTGCCTTGCAAGCAGCCAACGTGCCTGACTCGAGTTCGTTTCCTCTGCCCCTCTCAGAGAGCCTGGCAAGCTACCAAGAGTATCTCGCCCTCACGACAAAGTCTGGGAAGCTACCTGTGACGTATTCGACATGCCATACACAGTAACAATTGTCACAACAGAGATGTTACTGGGCCCACTCGAGCAAATCAATGAATAATGGGAGGACAGTGACAGTGATATGCTTTAGAATTTATATCTTCAATTTTTCAAAATTGCACCAAAAATGATAATATCATGAAAAAATCAAGTAAGTGAAGAGTTAATGCTAGAAATATTAGGCAGAAATATATATATATATATATATAATGTAAAACTTTTTTTCCATTTTTTATAATTTTATTTATTGAATCACCATGAGAGCAGTTACAAAGCTTTTGGGTCTAAGTCTCAGTCATACAATGAAACAGCTGTACTTTCACCAGTGCCCATTCTCCACCACCAAAAATCCCAGTATACCCCATCCCACACCCTTCCCCTGCCTGTGGGGCAGATGATTTCCATATTACTCTCTCTCTACTTTGATCACATTCACTATTTTGACACCAGACCCACCATTATTTGAGATTTTACCCCAACACTCAGATCTGCTGAAAAGGCAACAATGGACAATTTGTGTTCTATTGCTGGTTATGAAAAACATATGATGTCGTGTGGCTGCAGTAGGGCCATGTGGTTTGGAAATTCCGAAATTTTAACACTTAAATCTGGAGGGATTTCTGCCAAAAGCCACTGGGTTTAGAGATCTGCTCCTGAGTCTCTGGGATCATGGCCATTGAGCAGCTTGATGAGGATCCAGAGAGGCCGTTCGTGGGCGATGACTTGGGGTCTCGTTGGGGTGGGGAGGACAGGCCCGGCTCCCCCCACCCCCCATCCCGTGAGGCCCAACAAGTTTCGTCACTGCGGGCCCAAGCCTGACTGTCCAATGGCCTCTGGAGGATGACAGCCACCAAGTCGCCAAGAGGGAGCAGGCGGAGGGACAGCACCCATTCCCCCCTGGGGTGGCCCAGTGATAGTAACCTACTGCGGGGTCCAGACACATTTCTGCCAAAAGCCACTGGGTTTTGAGATTTGTTTCTGAGACTCTGGGATCAAGGCCATTGAGCAGCTTGATGAGGAGCCAGAGAGGCCGTTCGTGGGCGATGACTTGGGGTCTCGTTGGGGTGGGGAGGACAGGCCCGGCTACACCCCCCCCCCCATCTCGTGAGGCCCAACAAGTTTCGTCACTGCGGGCCCAAGCCTGACTGTCCAATGGCCTCTGGAGGATGACAGCCACCAAGTCGCCAAGAAGGAGCAGGCGGAGGGACAACACCCTTTCCTCCCTGGGGTGGCCTGGCGACAGTAACGTACTGTGGAGTCCGGATGCATTTCTGCCAAAAGCCACTGGGTTTTGAGATTTGTTTCTGAGTCTCTGGGATCATGGCCGTTAAGCAGCTTGATCAGGAGCCAGAGAGACCATTCGTGGGCGATGACTTGGGGTCTCGTTGGGGTGGGGAGGACAAGCCCGGCTCCACCCCCATCCCATGAGGCCCTGTGTGTCTCGTCACTGGGGGCACAAATGTGACTATCCAGTGGCCTCAGACGAATGGCGGCCACTGGGCCGCCAGAGGGAACAGGCCAAGGCACGAAACCTATTCCCACCTGGGTTGGCCCAGCACCGGTAGCCTACTGCAGAGACCAGACGCATTTCTACCTAAAGCCACTGGGTTCTGAGATTCGTTTCTGAGTCTCTGGGATCATGTCCATTAAGCAGTTCAATCAGAAACCAAAGAGGCCTTGCCTCCAATTATATAGCTGAGCCGGAGGTGGTTTGTGGGTGTGTTTCCCACATACCTAACTTTTGGCCGTTTACTTTCTTGGTAAACTTTGCCCCAAGTTTTTGGGGTCTAGCCAAAGGCACAGCAGCAATTTTGGGGTATCTGGAAGTCTGAAGGTGCCATGAGGCTGCTGATGCACTCGCCTCACAGGTAGAGATTGACCTGCTGGCGGCACCATACCCCCTATAATGTAAAAATTTTTAAGGAAAAATAAAATTTTAAATGTTTATGGAAGTCCAGTAATATGTCTCTGGTATTTTATGAGCAAATGTAGGATAGAATAAAGCATGATATAGGGTAAATAAAAGGTTTTTATAGTTCTTATAGTCTGTATACATTATGTTAAGGACTGTGTTTTTCAATTAATTGAGGATTCTATAGCAAATATATATTCATATTGCATATAATGCATAAATATAAAGAATATAGCACTGCCTTCCCATTGTTCATCAATTTGCTCAAGCGAGCACCGATAACGTCTCCATTGTGAGACTTGTTGTTACTGTTTTTGGCATATCGAATGTGCCACGGGTAGCTTGCCAGGTTCTGCTGTGCGGGCAGGATACTCTCGGTAGCTTGCCGGGCTCTCTGAGAGTGACAGAGGAATCAAACCCAGGTTGGCCATGTGCAAGGCAAATGCCCTACCCGCTATGCTATTGCTCCAGCCCCATAAAGAATATATATCATATATATTCTTTATGATACACTTTCATAACAATCCTTACCTGTAAATATATATATGTATCATATCTGAAGTTATTTTATTGTTCATAAATACATACAGATTTTGGATGTGAACATTTATAAAAGAGATCAGTGCAAGTTGGGTTCTCCATAAATTTTAGTTAAAATTTGCCATCTTTCTCACCTTGAAAATCAGAGGAAATTTTGAGATAACTAGAACAACTAAAATTTTTATGTAAATTTTCAGAAAAGAATAGGAAGCACAAGTGAAGGTACAGGTATGACAGAATTTGTATGTGAACTATTTATTTCAGCTTACTAGATCCTAAATTAAACACATAATTATGGTGTTATAATGATCACAATAACATTTCTATGAGCAACTTAAGAATAAAGGAGAAATTCAAGGCAAGAGGTAGACCTTGTAATCCTGAATAAAATTTTTTTAAAAAATCAATAAAATGCAAAACCTATTCGAGGAACACAGTAGCACCTAGAGTCTCAGAATAAAGTATTTGACATATCTAGAGTACAATTCAAATTGCACAACAAAAGAAGAATCTATAAACCATACTGTAGTTTCAAAAGAAATAAAATTAGTCCAAATTGATTTGAGTCAAAAGATTACGGGTAGCTTCAATTAAGAAATGGAAAACATATTACTGATAAGCAAATAATATATGTATCCATGAAATAATAAGCTCGATTTTTAAAGAACCAATTATAAGTATAAGAAGAAAAAGATAGTCTCTGGCGCAAGGACTTAATGCAGAACCTGGCAGCTTGTGGCAGAAAAGTGAATGGACTATGTGTTAATCTATGGTACCATGCCTCTCCGGGAGAGAAAGGGTGTTGCTCCATTCCACCTTCCTCCCCGCCGCCCCCCCCACTTCCCCGGGAGCAAGGTGGCCGCCACCTCAGAGCTTATTGGAAAGCCAGGTTTGAGCTGGCGGTGATGGGGCAACTGCAACCTCACGGGAAGGGGCCATCACCAGCACGCCCTACCAAGGTCACGAGTTGCCCCCCATGAGCAGCTCTCCGGCATGGCCATGGCTCCAGAGCCACAAAAACCAACCTTGTAATTATCTGGCTTTTGGCAGAAATCCCTCCAGACTTAATAAGTAAAATGTTAGAAATCCAAAATCCAAAATTGGCCACGCGACATCATATGGTTCTTATAACCAGCTGTAGAAAACAAATTATTTCACAATGCCCTTTCAGCAGTTCTGATTGTTGGGTGGAAACTCTAAACATTAATGGTGCATCTTTTGTCGAAGCAATGAATGTAAGCAAAATAGATAGAGAGTTAAGTAGAGATCGTCTGCCTCACAGGCATTGGGAGGGGTGGGAGGGAGGTATATTGGGATTTTTGGTGGTGGAAGATGGGTACTGGTGAAGGGAGAGAAGGCTTTGTAACTTTTCCCACAATGATTCAATAAGTAAATACAAAAAATAAAATAAAATGAAAACTTTGTAAGCGTACCTCACGGTGATTCAATAAAAAATAAAATAAAATAAAAACACAAAAAAATTTAAAGAAAGAAGAAAAAGATACACTATCTGAAAATTTTATTCTTTTAAGAACCGAGATAGCAACAAAACAGTCTTGCTCCCTGTAGTCTTGAAAGTGTTCTGTATTACTAATCTCCTGCCACACATTATGTTTCTAAGTATATTACTACTTCTATATGGCTTTTCCCTTTTATTAATTTTGGTAGGGGATGTGAGGGTGATGTTGAGCTATACTTGGGGGTCCGCGGGGCTTATTTTTATCTCAGGGCTCAGGAATAACTCTTGGTAGTGCTGGGGATAAAGGACCATAGGCAATGCCAGGGCTCAACCTGAAGGGAGCAGAGGGCGAGCAAGTGCCTCAAGCCTGTACAATCCTCCACCTTCTTTTCCACGTACAGAAGTCACTGAAGTGTTTCTTGCAGGGGGTAGGGGTTTGGGAAGAAGCAGTTTAGTGGAGATGAATTCTTTTAACTGTTACTGGTCTTAAAAGCCATGTATTTCTTTCAAAGTCACTTTTATGTGGGTAGAATATGCTGGTAGTGGTTTTTATTTAATTTTCTTATTTACTGCATTGTATGGGCTGGAGTGATAGCACAGCGGGCAGGGCATTTGCCTTGCATGCAGCCAACATGGTTGACCCAAGTTTAATTCCTCTGTCCCTCTTGGAGAGCCTGGCAAGCTACCGAGAGTATCTCGCCCACATGGCAAAGCCTGGCAAGCTACCCAATATGCCAAACACAATAACAAGTTTCACAATGTTACTGGGCCTGCTCAAGCAAAATTGATGAACAACGGGAGGACAATGACAGTGACTGCATTGTATACAATTTTTCATGTATTGGGAAGCACATTTTAAAATAATTTTATTGTTCCACTTCACATTTCTTGCTCCTTTGTTAAAGATTAAGTGGTTATTTATTTGGGGGTCTGTGACAGAATATTCAATTCTGTTCCATTGGTCTGCAGGTCTGTGATTGTAACCCAAATATGAAAGCTTATAACTATATCATGGTGATTCAATTAAATTTAAAAAAAGTTATTGCAGTTTGTGTTGCACAACGTATTAGTGCCAAGGTACACACTACTTATATATGAAGATACTGCACCTCACTCACCACTACCAAAGTGCCATATTCCTGCCCAATTGTCCCTGTGTCACCTCTGTCCAGTCATTACGCCCCGCAGCACCTCTTTCTTTGCTCCTAGGGTTAGAATCAGTATTGTAATCCAAGGTCAAGGGGTTAGTATTTGGCATCGTCTTTTTCCTTGTTTCAACCACTAGACTCCCCAAATGACTGAGATCATCCAGCTTTTCTCCATTTCCTCTAGTTTCAGTCAGCAGACCCTCCAGTTCCTTCCACGGTTCAGCAAACTGAATGATTCCATCTGTTCTTTGAACTGAATAGTATCCCCTTTCATACAAATACCACAACTCCTTTATGTGTTCATCTGTTGCATTTAGGTTGTTTCCCTAACCCACCTACTGTATAACACTACTATGAACATAGGCATGCGTACACCTTTTCAAATTAAATATTTTGTGTTTGGGTGTAGATGCCAAAGAGTAGATTCAGTGGGTCAGATGGGAGTTCTATTATTACTTTTATGATAAATCTCCAAACTTTTGTAAATAGAGCTGAAATAGATGACAGTTCCAAGAGTGAATGAATGTGCCCTGTTCACTGTGTCCCTGCCAACACCGGTTACTTCATGTCTTTCTAAAATATGTCATTCTCACTGTGGGACTTCAATTTATTATTTTGACTTGGTTTCTCTGATATCCACATATGATAAACACTTTTTATACAAATAGTCTGACTGTCTTCTCTTGGAGGAAACATCTATTCATCACTTCTTCCAATTTTTTCATTATTAGTTTTGTTGTTGTTGACATTTGTAAGAGTTTTGTATATCTTGAATATTAGAATTTCTGACTTACTGTGTAAATATATTTTCTCCCATTCAATAGTGTATCTTTTCATTATAACCTGATTTTCTTTTTCCACTTTGCTTTTTGTTTTTGTTGTCTTTCCTTCTGGAGTTAAATAACTGAAGATACCTCTGAAGTCCACATCCTAAAGAGATTTGCTTGCATTCCTCAATGTATTTTCTGGTTATCTCAAGGTTTTCTTTCTACTTTGTGTTAGCCTCTGTGGATTACATGAGATATGGATACAATTTGAGGGGAAGAGCTATCTCTGCTTCCCAGCATCATTTGTTGAAAAGAGTTTCTTTGTTCTACTCCTGGAACATGCTCCTCTATTATAGATCAACTGTACATAAATCTGAGGATTTATTTCTCTGGTATCTCACTCCTATTCCTTTGGTCTGAGAGCTTGTCTTAATTAAAGTACCACATCACATAAATTGATTACTGTATCTTAATCGAATAATTTAAAATAAGAAATTTAATACTTCCCATTTTCTTTTTTCAGAACTTATTTGTTTCTTTATGAAGTGTTATGATTTTATATAAATTTTAGTGGAAATTATTCATGTCCTAAAAAATGTCATTGTTATTGGTACTTTAATAATACAGGGGGGGTGGTTTTGCACTGAATCTGTATAATGTTTTAGAAAGAAATTTCATTTAAGCAATGTTAGTTCTTCTAATCCATAAATAAGGACATTTTTCTATTTTCTGGTGTACTCTCTATACCCTCCAATAGTGACATATTTTTATAATGTTCTATATATGGGTCTTTCACACCTTTATTTGAGACCTAACATTTTGAGAGACTATTTAAAATTGGGCTGTCTTTTTCATTATTTTCTTTTCTGGTTCCTTATTTACATAGTGAAAGAGTCTTTTATGTTGATTTTGTAAATTGCATATTAATGTATCAATACATTATTTCTAAAAGTATTTTATAGAGTCTAGGATTATCTATGTATTTTCTTTTTCATGTCATCTTAAAATATTGATTGTTTCACTTTTGTTTTTCAATTTGGATATCTTTGATATTTTTTCTCCCTTTATTGATCTGTAAAGGAATCCCAGAATTAGTATTAAATAAAAGTGTCTGAACTCAAAGGAAAGTTTCTGGTTTTTGTTGTTGTTGTTGTTGTTGGCTGGTTTGTTTGTTTTTGCAACTGAGTATGATGTTTACTGTAAATGAATGCCACTCCTTTTTGACCTTGATTTTTGAGCTGAGAAATTTTGTGGTAGTCTCCTGAGGATTCTTTACATTTGAGTCTTTGCTGCACTCTTGACGTTTTTACTTTAGCTATTGGTTTTGGGGTAGTAGCCAGGGCTGGTTTCTGACTCTGTGCTCAGAGATCACTACTGGATGTTCTTGGAAACATACCCTGTAGCAAGGTTTAAAGCTGGGTTGATTTTGTAGAAGGACAAGCACCTGGCCCATGTACTCTCCCCTGCCGTCCTCCTGATGCTTTTTAACCTCTGATTTCTGCAATTTTAATCAAAATTATGCATTGTTTTAAATATATATGCTTCAGTTTATATTTTTTGTAACATTTTGAACTTCCTATATCTGGATATTTTTTCTGCTTTGGGAAATTCTTGGGTAATTATTCAAATTATTTCTGTAGCTTATATAAAATATTATCTATGTTTGTTATATAAATTGTGTAGGTTCACTTGATCACTTCATCAGTTCACTCATCGATTTGCTTGAGCAGGTGCTAGTAATGTCTCCATTTATCCCTGTTGCATGCTAGAGTAGCCCAATGGCATCTGCTCACTCCAGGAACATGAAGAGCCTCAAACCAGTCATTCAGGGTCTTGACGAAGAAGTCTGACCATCTTATAGGTGGGTGGCCACGGGATATTTTGACATCCCTTGGTATTCAGTCGGTAATGACTCTAGTCCAGCAATGGTCTCCAAATCGCATTACGTGTCCAGCCCATCTGATTTTCGACAACTTGGAAAACGAGACAGCATCCCTGATTCTCGAACATCAATGGAGATAGAACTCCGAATTATTTGTCTCACTTGAGTGAAGCGTGATACTCCAAGCATAGCTTTTTCGATTCCTCTTTGGGAGACCCAAATAGCATTCTTATCCTGTTCTCGTAGGGCTCTGGTCTCTAAGGAGTATGTTAATGCAGGGGGTACTGTGGAGTTGAAGAGATGTGCCCAGAGCAGGAGGTTCTTTGTCCTCTTAGCTATTTCTTCAAACCTCTTGAAGGCATTCCAAGCCACTCTCTTCCTCCTGTGCAACTGAGATGCCGGGTCGTTCATCACGTTGAGTTCTCGACCTGGGTACACATAACTGCAGCATTCAGAGATGTTTGTTTCATTGAGAGTGAATGGAACATCAGGAACTAGTCCGTTTCTCAAAAACATTGTCTTTGTGAGATTCAGCTGGAGTCTGACCTTTCCACACTCGTGGACTAAGTTGACTAGCATTTGTTCTGCTTGGCTAATGTTTGGTGTTATTCGAACAATGTCATCAGTGAAGAGGTGGTGGTGTAGTTGTTGACCATCTTCACTCCCACTGCTTCCCATTCCAGTCGTCACATGATGTTCTCGAGGGTGGCACTGAAGAGTTTCAGTGAAATGTTATCACCCTGCTGAACCCCTCTCTTAACATTGATGATGACTTCCTTGTAGAATGGTGAAATCCTGGTGGTGAATCCGTAATACAGTTCATGGAGGATCCTGAAATATTGAGGTTGAATGCTCTATTTCGCTAAGGCTTTGATGACCATTTCGGTCTCAACAATCAAAAGCCTTCTTTAAATTAATGTACATTAGATAGAGCAGCATCTTGAACTCCCAAGAAACCTCAATGAGCTTGGTTACCATGTGGATATGGTTGACCTTGCTAAATCCTTTTCAGAACCCAGCTTTCATCTAGTGTTCTGCCAATCTCATTCAGGATAACTCAAGTGAATAGCTTGTAGATGATGGACAACAGGCAGCTCAGGCAATAGTTGTCAATGCCATGGATGTCTCCCTTCTTGTACAGTAGAACTGTCCTGCTGGTTTTCTATTGGGATGGAATCTTGCATTCAGACAGGTAGTGTTTGAAGAGCCAAGCCAGTGCATTAATGAGTACTGATGGCAGATTCTTCAGGTTTTTAGGTCTGACCTTGTGTGGGCCGGGTTCTGTTCGCTTCTTTAACAACATAATGGCCTATCGAATTTTGGAAGGGAGAACGTTGGGAACGACATATTCATCCTGTGTAATTTGATAGGTAGGCAGGTAGACATGGCTATCAAAGAGATCCAAGTTGACTACATGGGTAATCTCCATTGTCCTTCTGGAAGATGTGATAGATCCATCGGAATATCAGAGGGCAGTCATCTTGGTCTTGTAGTTGGCGAAGAACAGGGAGGTGTTGCGAATGCTTTTCCAGGCTTCTGCTGCATTGGCCAACACTGCTGCTCTTCTCTCTTTGAGGTCTTCCTTTATCACTTCTCTACACTGCTTTGCAATCTCAGACATTTGCTTGTGGTTGCCTGAGGCTCACACCCAGCTACAATGGCGAATGAGCTCAAGAGTTTTTGAAGACAGGAGTCTTTTTGTGGCTTTGTCTCTCTTGGCCTTCCTTGCACAATCATGGAGGTGCTGAACCAGTCGATTGTATTCCTTGTCCACGTCATCAATAATGGCATCTTTCCATGTTGCGGCAATAATGCCAAAGAGCTTCCAATTGGTGGTCATTCTGGGAGTAAGAGAACTCCCAGAAGTTTAAGAAGAGACTTAAACTTTGCAGCCTTTTTTCTCCCCAATCTGTGAAGTAGAATTTTGCACGAAGGAGATGGTGGCTGGATCCCATTTGGAATTTTGGGACAACAGTGACATTGATCAGGCAAAACAGTGGATTGAATATGACGTGGTCAATTTCGTTGTGAAACTGTCCACCAGGAGACTCCCATGTACAACATTTAGATATGGCTTTCTGGAATTGTGAGTTACCATGGATGGTATTGTGTGACGTGATGAACTCAGGCAGTCTCTCGATCTTCTCCATCCTATCTTGGCATTAAAATCACCAACAATGATTTTGTAAGAAGGTGTGGTCTTCTTTATAGAACTCCTCCAGCTCTGTGTAGAATTTCTCAATTTCTTTGAAGTTGACGTTGCTGCATAGACCACGAGGATAGAAACTGCCAGCAGTGAGCCACAACCATTCAAGCATAAGCGTCTGATTTGGGATTTTAGGCATTCAAATGAATCAATGCTCATGGCCAAGTTTGTGTTGACGAGGACACAGACACCACCAATGCCTCTTTTGTCGCATGTTCTGAGGAAAAGTTCTTCTCCAGTGTCAAAAGTGACGTGGTGTAGTTGATTCCTTCTCGTCTCAGTCACAATATGTCATACTTGATCTTTCACGCTTGCACCATCAGGTCCTTGATGAATGTTTCTGATCCCAGCATATGTGCGTCGAAAGTAGAGACAGTCATTTCAGTCCTTCTTTGTTTTGGCAGCCTACTTAGGTCCTGAGATTTTATCAGCCTCTCCTTGCTCATCCTCCTTAACACTGTCTTATTGGGGGCTCTTCCAGGGTCAGGGCAATGAGGCCCATTGTAGTTACTGTTTTTGACATATCAAATACGCCACGGGTAGCTTGCCAGGCTCTGCCATACAGGTGGGATATTCTCGGTAACTTGCCGAGCTTTCAAAGAGGAATGGAGGCTTTTAAGGCAGCTTCTAATTATCCTTATAGGTGTTGCCATGGTTCACACCATATTTAAACCCCAACAAATATGAAGTGGTAATCTTGGAAGATGGGTATTAAGTGTCTTAGGATCTGTTGGAAGTGTCTTGGAACGTGGCATCGGTTGGGTAGTGGAGGTAGTGGAGGTCAGCCGATGAGGTATTTATCTGGCACCGGCAGGGTGGGGCTTCTCAGTGTGATCCCTGGGTCACTGGGGATGCCCATCACTTTTCCTTAAATATTGAGATATTCTGGTTGAGAGTTCAATATAATTAAAACCAAGATAATTTGGTCTGGAGACAGAGTAAAGTGCATAATGTGTTTTTCCTGGTCACACCTAATCTGGATTCAATTCCAGAAACCCCTTATGGCCCCCTCAGTCCCAACAGGACTGATCCCTGAGTACAGAGCCAGGAGTAAGCCCTTAGTGCTTCCACCCACATGTGGCCAAAAGCAAACAAGAGGCCAGAAAAATGGACTGCACTCAACTTTTTATGACTGTCCATTCTTTCCTTCCAAACTGGCAGTGTGCCAATTTCCCAGGAGGTAACACCCAACTCTCAACTCTCAGAGTAACCTGGGGAGTGAACTCTGATCCTTGGTTACTCCTAGGAACCCCACCCTAAGGAAACATCGGCAAAGTGACAGTTCCTCAGCTGAATTCACGATAAAAACAAATTACTGAATTTTGCAATAAAAATTAATTTCCTCCCATTAAGTCTATACTGATATTACAGGTGGAATTAAAAGAAGATACTATGAACAATTCCATAGCAACAAATGGCAGACCTACGTGAAATGGGAAAAAAAATCCTAGAAAAGTACCAATGAACAAAACTGACTCAAGAATACAGTAGGTAGGGAGCTTGCCTTACACATAGCCGACCTGGGTTTGAACCTTGATGCTTTAAATCGCCCCCTTGGCCTACCAAGAGTAATTCCTAAGCACAGAGCCAGGAATAAGTACTCAGAACTTCTGGGTATGATCCAAAAAAAGAATAAAAACAAAATGTGAACAGACAAATAGACTTATAACAAATAAAGACATTGACTTAAAAATAGTAATTAAAAACAGACTTATTACAGGTTCTTCACTTGGGAATCACTCCTGACATGACTCAGGGGACCACTATAGTGCCAGGGGAAAAACCTGAATCTGTTGCATGTAAGGCAAGCACCCTACCTGCTGTCCTATTTCTCCAGCTCCCTTCTGCAAGGCATTTAGAGTGTGATTTTAGTTTTTCACACTCTTTCAAGAAATCAAATATAGAAACTTTTCCTTATTAATCTTAGTTAAAATAATCTGATAGCAAAGCCAGACTACCCTTGTCAAACATCCCTCCCCCCAAAAAGTTAAAAGAAATTATATAATTATATTTATGATAAAAAGTTGTACAAGATATAAAAAACCCTAAGGGTTTTAAGAGAAACTATTTTTAACCACAGAGGGTTGAGGATATAGTATAGGGGTAAGTTTGCTTACAAACCTTGGTTCATTCCCTAGCACCACATATGATCACCCTGAGCACCAGCAGAAGAGTTCTTTGAGCATAGAGCCAGGAGTAATCCCTGAACTCTGCCAGGTGGGGCTCAATCCTCCCACACAAATCTACAAAAAATAGAACTAGTAAAAAAGTACCACAAAATTATGAAGCACAGAATCAAAATATGAAAAATAGCTGCATTCCTCCTCTCGATTTTTATTAAGGTAACTTAATTCATAATATTTTTAGTTACAGTGTTTTATGCCTACAACCTATTTCTAAGTAATCGTAATAAACAATCTGAAAAAATTAAGAAAAGATTCTACTTGAAGTTTCACCACATATAACATAACATTAAGAAACAAATTTCACCAAATGTATAATACTTGAACTTTGGAGCTATGTCAACAGACTGGAGAGATGTTTTTCGTTCTGAAGACATAAGTTCAATCTATATCACCTCTTAGTTCCTTGAGCACTATAAGAAAAGATTCTCCACCCTCCAAGCCAGTATTTACCCCTTTACAATACCAGGTATTATCCTCGAATAAAAACAAGCAAAAACTTATGTCATACAAAATACAAGACATAAAGCTTCAAAACAATGTTAAAATAAATTCAATATATAAATAAATGGAAATACAACCTTTTCCATGAATTAGAAATTTTAGTATTGTTAAAATGTTGGCATTCCTTAAATTAATCTATTATTCACTAATTAGTGACTACTATTAATGTATAAAGTAAAATAAATGATAGGTATTAGTCATGGTCACAGTCCTCTCATCGTTCATCGATTTGCTCCAGCGGACCCAGTAGCGTCTTCATCATGAGACTTGTTACTGTGTTTGGCATATAGAATTCCACTATAACACTGCACTGTAGCACTGTCCTCCCATTGTTCATCGATTTGCTCAAGCAGGCACCAGTAACGTCTCCATTGTGAGACTTATTGTTACTGTTTTTGGCATATCGAATACACCATGGGTAGCTTGCCAGGCTCTGCTGTGTGGGTGGGATACTCTTGGTTGCTTGCCAGCTTCTCCAAGAGAGCCAGAGGAATCAAACCCTTGTCAGCCACATGCAAGGCAAATGCCCTACCCTATCGCTCCAACCCAGAATTCCATTATAAGAAAAAAAAAATGCTGCCATCTGAGACAACAAAATGGGAATGTAAGGAGATTATGGTAACTAAAATAATTCACATAGATAAAGATAAATGTCGGATGCGATTATTTTATCTATATATGACATATATATTTGTGATCCAGTTGTTTTTGCATGACTATTTTTATAAGGCTTTTCAGTAATTCTTGCAGGATTGGTTTAGTTATTGCAAACACTTCCAGATCTTATTTATTGTAAAGGGTTCTTATATCCCTCCCTCAAGTCTAAGTGATAGACTTGTATGGTCGTAGACTCTAGGCTGGAAATATTTTTCCAATCAGTACTTTGAATATGTCATTTCACTCTTGCCTGGCTTGTAGGATGTCATGTGGAAGATCTGTTACAATCCTTACGCTCCTTTCCTCATATTTGAAAGCTTTCTTCTTTCTTGCCGCTTTAAGTAGTTGTTTTTGTCTTATGATTTTTCCATTTTGATTACTATGTGCATTGCCATTCTTCTGTTTGAGTCTGTTTTGTTTGGAACTCTTCAGGCCTCTTGAATCTGTGAAAGAGTCTCTCTCAAGATATCAGGGAAGTTCTGTTATTATTCCTTGAACCGGAAGTTTTTCACCTTCCCCTTTTTCTTCTCCTTCAGGTATTCCTGTGATTCAAAGATTGCCTGTCTCGATATTATTTACCAGGAGTCTTACATTCCCTTCCATTGGTTTACTTTTCTTTTTTACTTCACCATTGGTGATGGATAGTATTTTGTGTTAAAGATAACTGATATGGTCCTCTGCATGTTGAATTCTATTGCTGTGACTTGTTAATGTATATTTTAACTCCTGGAGTTAAATCCAGGCTTTGATGCCCTGTATCAGTTCATCTTTAAGTTGGTTGATTTTTCTTCCAGTGATTGCTAAAGCAACCTATGACCATTGTATGGAACACTGATTTGAGTTCCTCATCATGATAAGGCTTGACAGCTTATTTGTCAGGTTTTCTGTCCCTATCTGAATAGCAGGTAAAATCTTTGATTTCACCATTGTTTATAAGGATTTGTAGATGTTACAATTAGAGGATGAAATGCCATATATCTGAGGCCTTACCTAATTTTTTATTTTTCAGCAAGCAGCACTCTTTATAATCTATTAGTCTAACACACTGTTCAGTGTCTCATATATTTGTTTGTATAGAAGAGTTGAAATAGACATATTTGAGTAAATATATAAGATCCAAGAACCCTTGGATTTAGCAGGATTGAAGAGAGGGTGTTGCAACAGGAAAGGGTGGCAGATGGCACAGGAGTCAAGGGGAAGATTGGGAGGTGGTCCCTTGAAGCATCTGAATAAGAAAAGAGGCCAGACAGCATTAGTTTTCAGGATCCGTCAGGATGTGCTCTGGGTTTAAGAGGAATTTAGGGGGCTCCCTCAGTCCCAAGAACCCAGACAGGGGTAGCAGATGACATAGAAGTTGCTGGTCAGACTAAGAACTCCTGAGAGATTTTTATGAACAAATGCTGATTTCTCGGGTTAAATAAAATGACTAGTAATGCCAAACTCTCCTTCTTTATATTGATCTAACAAACCTGCTATCAAGTTGAATATAGCCTTGAAATTTTGACTTTCTGTTTTAATAAACAATTACTAATATCTTGCATATCAATGGGCATATATTTTACCTGGAATAGAATATCATGTCTCCTGTCCCAATTTCATCACTGGATACATACATAAATTGTTCCAGAAATTGAAAATTGAGCACAGACTTTTTACTGCTCTCAAGTAGGGATTAAATTTATGACAACTTTTCTCTATAAAATGAGATATATCTGTCTCAATCATATATCTGTCTTCTTGATTTTAGGGGGTTTAAATAAGCAAAATATATTTATTTTGGTGTTCTGGTTGGAGTGATAGCACAGCGGTAGGCCGTTTGCCTTGAGCACAGCCAGCCCGGTCGAGCAGGGTTCAATTCCTCTGCCCTCTCCGAGAGCCCGGCAATCTACCAAGAGTATGTCACCCACATGGCAAAGCCTGGCAAGCTACCCATGATATATTCAATATGCCAAACACAGTAACATGCCAAACACAGTTACAAGAAGTCTCAAAATGAAGACGTTACTGGGCCTGCTCAAGCAAAATCGATGAACAACGGGAGGACAGTGTTCATTCATTCATTTTTTCCTGAGGTAGATTATAAGATCTAGAGTAGAACAAATGTTATGAAGTGTTGAACATTTATTATGTGGTCTGCAGTGGGAAGAGCTTAGAAAGTAGGCTTCCTAAAACACACTGTCACTGTCACTGTCC
Source organism: Sorex fumeus (assembly GCF_029834395.1). Taxonomy (NCBI): domain Eukaryota; kingdom Metazoa; phylum Chordata; class Mammalia; order Eulipotyphla; family Soricidae; genus Sorex; species Sorex fumeus. The sequence goes on from NW_026606083.1 coordinate 2,327,667, forward strand.
TCCCGTTGTTCATCGATTTGCTCAAGCAGGCCCAGTAACGTCACCATTGGAGACTTTGTTGTTACTGTGTTTGGCATATCGAATACATCACAGGTAGCTTGCCAGGCTCTGCTGTGAGGGCGAGATACTCTCGGTAGCTTGCCGGGCTCTCCGAGAGGGGTGGAGGAATCGAACTCGGGTCGGCCATGTTGGCTGCATGCAAGGCAAACGCCCTACCGCTGTGCTATCGCTCCAGCCACACACACACACACACACACACACACACACCACACACACACACACACATATATATATATATATTATATATATACATATATTCTCAGGTGGCACACAATTATTTTCCTATAGTTGCATTTTGTTGTAAATAATAAATGTCTGCAACAATTTGTGTATGTTTCCCTCACTAAAATGAAAAATGAGGTGATTTGTGAGATGGATTACTAAAGAACAGAATGCTTAATTAGTACATTAGCACTTGTTTTCTTTATCTTTTCAGCTCTACTGACAAACCCAATCTCCTTACAAAAGTTAGTCAGGGTGTAACAAAGGCATTCAAGACCTGTTAAGTAGGATGAAGAAAAATAGAAGAGAAATTGGGGAGCGGAGGAAGGTGATAATCCAAGGAAGAAAGCCAAATAAGTTACACATAAATGGATTTGCTTCTTAGTTTCTTTCAAGGTTATTCATTGTTTTCTCTTTCCCTTCTCTTCTTCATCCTTTTTTTTGTGTGTGTGTATAACACTGTGAGGTACAGTTGTGGACTTACACATTTTCAAACTTGGGTTTCATTTATACAATGATCAAGTACCCATCCCTCCACCAGTGCCCATTCTCCACAGTCAATGATCCCAGTAGCCCTCAACCCCCCCCACCCCATATGCCCCACCCCACCCCGCCTTTGTGGCAGGGCATTCTCTTTTGCTCTCTCTTTCCCTTAGGGTGTTGTGGGTTGCAATAAAGATATTGAGTGGCCATCATGTTCGGTATCTCTCTACTTTCAGCACGCATCTCACATCCCAAGTGAATCCTCCAAACATCCTTTACTTGATGTTTCCTTCTCTATCTGATCTGCTTTTTCCTCCAGCATGTGCTGCCAGCTTCCAAGTCATGAAGCAGATCTCCTGGGAATTATCTCAACTTATCTCTTGGGTGTTCATCCGTTACTTTATATTCCCCAGATGAGTGCAGTCTTTCTATGTCTGTCCCTATCTTTCTGGCTTATTTCACTTAGCATGATATTTTTCGTGTAGAACCACTTGTAAGTAAATTTCATGACTTCATCTTTTCTAAAAGCTGCATAGTATTACATTGTGTAGATATACCAAATCTTCTTTAACCACTCATCTGTTCTCAGGAACTCTGGTGTTTTTCCAAATTTTGGCTATTGTGAAAAGTGCAGCAATGAACATAGAAGTGCACTTGTCATTTCAACTGTACTTTTTTGCCTCTCCAGGATATATTCCAGGAGTGGTATTGCTGAGTCAAATAGGAGCTCAATTTCTAATTTTTTGAGAATCATTCATACTGTTTTCCAAAAGGGATGAACCAGTTGTCATTCCCACCAGCAATGAAAGAGAGTCCATTTCTCCCCAATGCGCATCAACACCGGTTGCTTTTGTTCTCTTGGATGTGGGCCAGTCTCTGTTATGTGCGATGATATCTCATTGTTGTTTTGATCTGGTTTTCCTTGATAATTAGTGATATAGAGTGTTTCCTCATGCGCCTTATAGCCATTCGCATTTCTTCTTTGAGAAAGTTTCTGTTCATATCTTCACCCCATTTTATAAAAAATTTTTGTTAGTGAGACATCCTGAGGTACAGTTGTAGACTTACAAATTTTTGTGCTTGGGTTTCAGTTATACAGTGATCAAATACCCATCCCTCCACCAGTGCCCATTTCCCACCACCACGGATGCCAGTATCCCTCGCACCCCCCACCCCCCCATCCCACCCTGTCTCTGTGGCAGGGCATTCCATTTTGTTCTCTCTCTCCTTTTGGGTGTTGTGGTTTGCAAAAGAGGCAATGTCTTCACCCCATTTTTTGATGGAGTTGGATGTTTTCTTCTTGTGGAGTTCAACGAGTGCTTTGCACATCCTTGAAATCAACCCATTATCGGATGGGTATTGGGTGAATATCCTGTCCCATTCTGTAGATTGTCTTCGTATTTTGGTCACTGTGCAGAAGCTCCTGAATTTAAGATAGTCCCATTTGTCTCTGTTTTCACTTGCTTGGCCAATGGCGTGTCATCTTAGAAGACACTGTTCACTTCAATGTCGTGAAGAGTTTTGCCAACCTTGTCTTCAATGTACCTTATGGATTCCGGTCTGATGTTAAGGTCTTTAATCCATTTTATCGTACTTTTGTACATTGTGTTAGGTAGACATCTAAGCCCATATTTTTTTGCATGTAGCTGTCCAGTTTTGCCAGCACAATTTGTTAAAGAAGCTTCCCTTGCTCCACTTCACATTTCTTGCTTCTTTATCAAAGATTAGATGATAATATGTTGGTGGGGGAGGGGTGTCAGTATAGTCAACCCTGTTCCATTGGTCTGCAGCTCTGCCTTTGTTCCAGTACCATGCTGTTTTAATTATTACTGCCTTGTAGTAGAGTTTGAGGTTAGAGAGGTTGATTCCTCCCATTTTCTTTTTCCCAAGAATTGCTTTAGCTATTCCTGGGGGTTTATTGTTCTATATGCATTTCATGAGTGTTTGCTCCATTTCTTTGAAGAATGTCATGGGTATGCTTATAGGAATTGCATTGAATTTTTACAATGCTTTGGGAAGTATTGCCATTTGGACAATGTTAATTCTCCCGATCCATGAGCAGGGGATATCTCCCTTTCCTCATGCCCTCTTTTAGTTCCTGAAGTAGCGTTTTGTAGTTCTCTTTGTACAGATCTTTTACATCCTTAGTTAAGCTGATACCTAGATACTTTATTTTCTGAAGCACAATTGTCAACGGGATTATTTCTTTTATGTCATTTTCTTCTCTCTCATCATTTGTGTATAAGAAAGCCATGGACTTTTGGGTATTGATTTTATAGCCGGCAACTTTACTATACAAGTCTATTGTTACTAGGAGTCTCTTGGTAGACGTTTTAGGGTTCTCTAAGTATAGTATCATATCATCTGCGAATAGTGAGAGCTTGATTTCTTCCTTTCCTACCTGAATGCCCTTAATATCTTTTTCTTGCCTAACCGCTATTGCAAGTACGTCCAGTACTATATTGAACAGCAGTTGATTGAGTGGGCATTTTTGTCTCATCACTGATCTTAGAGGGAAGGCTCTTAGTTTTTCACCATTGAGGATGATGCTTGCTATAGACTTGTGGTAGATGGGTTTAACTATAGTGAGGAAAGTCCCTTCTGTACCTATTTTGGCGAGGGTTTTCATCATAAATGGGTGCTGGATCTTGTCAAATGCTTTCTCTGTATCTATTGATATGATATATGGTTTTCATCTTTTTTGTTTATATGCTGGATTATGTTGATTTATTTCCAAATGTTTAAACCATCCTTTCATCCCAGCTATAAATCCCATTTGGTCGTGGTGTATGATCTTTTTAATGAGTTGTTGAATTCTATTTGCTAGTATTTTGTTGAGAATCTTCGCATCTGTGTTCATCAGGGATATTGACCTGTAGTTTTCTTTTCTTGTGGTATCCTTGATTCCTTTTGGTATTAGAGAGATATCACCCTCATAGAAACTCTTTGGGATAGTTTTTGTTTCTTCAGTTTCCTGGCCATGTTGAATGTATGCAAGGCAAACGCCCTACCGCTGTGCGAGCGATAGCACAGCGGTAGGGCGTTTGCCTTGCATGCAGCCAACATGGCCGACCCGAGTTCGATTCCTCCACCCCTCTCGGAGAGCCCGGCAAGCTACCGAGAGTATCTCACCCGCCCGGCAGAGCCTGGCAAGCTCCCCGTGACGTATTTGATATGCCAAACACAGTAACAACAAAGTCTCCAATGGAGACGTTACTGGGCCTGCTCGAGCAAATCGATGATCAACGGGAGGGCCTTTACTTTACTTTACTTACAATTTCGTGGCAAAGCTTGAGAAGAACTGGCAGTAGGTCCTCTTTCAATATTTCAAAAAATTCACTAATGAATCCATCTGGAACTTGGCTTTTGTTTTAGGGAAGACTTTTGACTACAGTTTCAATTTCCTTGATATTAATGGGTCTATTCAGGTACTCTAGATCTTCTTAATTCAGCCTGGATTATAGGAATACAGGAATTTATCCTTTTCTTCTAGGTTCTCTAGTTTTGTGCCATATAGACTTTCAAAGTAGTCTCTGATGATCTTCTGAATTTCTTTGGTTTCTGTTGTGATGTCCCCCTTTTCAATTCTGATTTGGTTTATTAGAGTTTTCAATCTCTCTTTATATGTGAGTTTTGCTAGTGGTTTATCAATTTTGTTTATTTTCTTTAAGAACCAGCTCTTGGTTTCATTGATCTTTCAGATAGTTTTTTGGGTTTCCATGTCATTGATTTCTGTCTAAGTGTTATGGTCTCTTTCCTTCTGCCTGGTTTGGTCTCCTTTTGTTGTTCCTTTTCTAAGATCTTGAGCTGTGAAGTCAAGTTGTTTATGTGGGCCTTTTCTTCCTGAGAAATTCTTGCAGAGCTATAAATTTCCCCTTAATACGGCTTTAGCTGCATCCCACATGTTCTGGTAGCTTGTGTCTTCATTCTCATTTGTTTCCAGGTATCTTTTGATTTGTTCCTTGATTTCTTTCATGACCCACTCGTTCAATATTGAGTTGTTTAATTTCCAGGTTTTTATTTGGTTTTCTGCATCTTTACATGATAACTTCTATCTTCAGTGCTTCGTGGTCTGAAAAGATAGTTGATAGAATGTCTATCTTCCTGATTCTGTTAAGGTATTCTTTGTGGCCCAGCACATGGTTTATTCTAGAAAATGTTGTATGTGCACTGGAAAAGAATGTGCATTTTTTAAGGGGAGGGTATATAAATTCCTGTATAGATCTATTAGCCCTCTCTCTTTTATTTCTTGTTTCAGAGTCATTATTTTCTTGCTGAGTTTTAATCTTCTTGATATATCCAGAGGTCATAAGTCAGTGTTGAAGTCTCCAAGTACTATTGTGTTGCTCGCAATGTCCTTCTTAAGGTCTGTTAGCAGTTGTTGTGCTTGGCTAGTCCCTCACTGAGTGCATATGCGTTTAGGAGTGTGATTTCTTCCTGCTGTATATAAATAAATAATAATAAAGGCCCTCCCGTTGATCGTTGATTTGCTCAAGCAGGCCCAGCAACATCTCCATTGGAGACTTTGTTGTTACTGTGTTTGGCATATCGAATACTCTCGGTAGCTTGCTGGGCTCTCCGAGAGGGGCAGAGGAATCGAACTCGGGTCGGCCATGTTGGCTGCGTGCAAGGCAAACGCCCTTACTGCTGTGCTATCCCTCCAGCCCTGCTGTATATATCCCTTATTAATAAAAAATGGCCTTCACTATCCCTTCTAATCTTTTTCAACCTGAAAACTATGTTGTCCTATACTAGTAGGGCTACCCCAGCTTTCTTGAGGGGATTGTTTTCCATCCTTTGCCTTTGAGTCTGTGTTTGTTCTGACTGTTCAGATGTGTGTCTTGTAGGTAATAAAATGTTGGGTTCAGTTTCTAAATCCATTCTGCCACTCTGTGTCTATTAATTGGTGAATTTAGACCATTGACGTTGAGAAAGATTATTGTCATGGGGTTTGCATCATCTTTCTGTAAGAGTTTGTTGTGCTTCTAGGGGGTTCTCTTGTCTTACAGTAGCCCCTTTAGCCCTTCTTTTAGGTTTGGTTTTGAGTCTATGAAACTCCTGAGCTGTTGTTTATCCACAAAATAATATACGTTCCTTCGAGTTTGAGTGTGAGCCTAGCTGGATAAAGTATTCTTGTTGAAGCGTTCATTTCATTGAGCTTTTTTCCTATATCCCACCATTGTCTCTGGGCTTGGAGGATTTCCTCTGATAGGTCTGCTGTGGATCTAAGGGGTGCTCCTTTGTATGTGATTTCCTTCTTTGACCTTGCTGCTTAAAATATTGTGTCTCTATCAGTGGCATCCCTCATTCTAACTATGATATGTCTTTGAGTGTTTTTGTTAGTGCCTCTTTTAGCTGGCGCTCTTCGGGCTCCTTGAATCTGGATGCCTGCACCTCTGGGAACTTTTCAGCAATGATTTCTTTCACTGTGGCATTTTCATTGGGATTGCTTCCCTGACCTTCTGATACTCAATGATTCTAATGTTGTTCCTCTTGAAATCATCCCCTACAACTCTGATTCGCTCCAGAGCTATTTTGAGGTCTCTTCTCATTGTTTGTTGTTGCCTGTAGGCTTCCTGCAGTTCATCTTCCAGCTCACTATTTCTGTCTTCGGCTGTAGCCATTCTACTGTTGACGGTACACACTGAGTTTTTTATTTCATCTCCCGAATTCTTTGTGACACTTCTGTGCTTATCTTTTCAATTTCTGCTCTCATTTCTTCCTGTAATTTCTTGTTTCTTCGATGCATTGTTTCTTCCATGTCCTTTTTTAATTTACTGGATATCTGCCCCACCGTTTCTTTGAGTTCATTGAACATCTTCAATAGTTCATCTCTAAATTCTTTATCTAAGAGCTCACATTTGTCTGTGATGCCTGTTGAAGCTTCTGGACTCTTTTCATCGTCCTCTCCTTGTGGTGGGGATTTGCACTTTCTTCGTGTTATTGTGGTTTTATGTAGACTGAAATGTGACACCAGATTTCTGGGTGTGGGTAAAACAACTGGGAACACGTGAACAGCTGCTGACCCCAAAATAGACCACGCCCAGTTCTGCAGAGCCCATGCCCACCTCCGCACAGGGGACTCCCACTTCTGCATGGGCCACCCCCTACTGGTACCTGGGAGAGGGAGAAAACTGGCTGGGGCATTGGAGACGAACAGGACGGGGTGCTGGGGCTTTGTATTTTCTTCTTATGATTCCACTGTGTCTCCTTTTGTCGTGTACATTATGATAATGTATAGTTTCTGATCTTGGTTTGCATATTTTTCTGTTCTGTAAGCATAAACTTATGATTCCACAGTGTAAGACAAATACTGATTAAGTAGTACAGGTGAGTACTGAACAAGCAGTTTATATTTCAAGATTAGTGTCAGCAGAGTTCTTCCCATGTTGCCTTAGAGAGAGAAAATAGGAACATCAGAACCTAGTAGAAGCACCTGTCTTCTCACAACATGGGCAGAAATATTTCCATTACTCCGTGGGAGCACACACAAGAGCAGTCTCGGGAGTGCTCACAGAGTGCACTCGGGTTTTCAGGCATGAGTCTGTGATTAATCCAAGTATTGTGTATTTATTTTTGGTGACATCAATTAGGATGCAGATTAGGTTCTTTCTATTCAACCACCTTCTTTATCCATAGTTATTGTGTGCAACAGAAACTAATGCTGGCGACTTAAACAAGAAATTGTTTTCTGAGAAGAGGTCGAATAATTCAGTAACACAGTGAGTTTAAAAACAGATAAAAAATGGGAAGAGGGAAGCCACTATAGCACATAATTTTTTTTAAATACTATAGAATGCAGGAGTTCCCCAGGACAAAGGAGATTTTGCTCAGCCTTTCCTCCAGCCACTAAATGCTGAGTATTGCTCCCACACTAACATTGCGTGGACATAGAATGTCCTTTCTTGTCCTGCTTCTTTATCCCATTGTCTCCTCTCTCCAAGTCTAGTGTGGTGCATGAGTACATCAACTGCAGGGGAAATTGGTGGACAAGAAAAAACGTTTGTACCCTCTGCCTTGGGAAATGAGTTCTTTCTTCCCGGAATCGTTAAGCAACAATATCACCAAAAGTAACAAGGGAATTGAAATTCTTATTAAAGTCCCTCACGATGACCAAAAATGACCAAATTCCTGTCCTGAGTCCAATTTTGTTTGTGGCATTTTCCTTGGGTTAATTATTTTGTTTGGGAGAAGAAACACTGGCGGGGTGGGGCAGGGTGGGGAGGACACACCGGGTGGTGCTCAAGGCTTGCTCTTGGCTCCATGCTCCGGGCCTCTCTGGGTGGGGCTCAGGAGACATGCACATGCCAAAGTTCAATCCCAGGTCAGCATGTCCAAAGCAAGTGCCTTGACTCCTGTCCTGCTTCTCTGGACTGTCAGTCACCTAAATAAAAATTCACTCTTGTTCTGAAATATTTTAGAAGTTCTAAGGTTATCATGTACATTTTATTCATTTTCTAGTATGTTAATTATCCAAGCTATCCTTAAATAACATTTCTTTCAAATAAAATATCTTCAGAAATAGATTCAACTGGTGTTTTACACAAATTTTTCAAAACATAAAATCAAATTTTGTATATATCTATTTCTTGAACTTTCATACTGTTTGTTACTTCTCTTTAATCATACATTACTGAGTCTGGATGGTCCTTTCCTCTGCAGTATTTTTGAACAGTGGCTCCGGAGGCACCGCCCTCTTCAGGAAGTCTACCCGGAGGCCAATGCACCTATTGGACATAACCGAGAATCCTACATGGTACCTTTTATACCACTGTTCAGAAATGGAGATTTCTTTATTTCATCCAGAGATCTGGGCTATGACTATAGCTATCTACAAGACTCAGGTAAAATCCATTTTTCCCCATACGAATTACTGAATCTAATGAACCATTTTGAAAATGCACAAAATATTGTTCTTAAAATGTTTTCTCTGTGGGGGCTGGAGCGATAGTACAGCGGGTAGGGCATTTGCCTTGCATGTGGCCGGCCAGGGTTCGATCCCCAGCATCTCATATGGTCCCCCGCAGCACCGCCAGGAGTAACTCCTGAGTGCAGAGCCAGGAGTAACCCCTAAGCATTGCTGTGTGTGACCGAAAAAAGCAAAAAAAAAAAAATGCTTTCTCTGAGCACTTCAAATTGAAAAAATATGTTACAACATGTAACATATTGCTAATTTATAAGTAGATGAACCATGCTTCAAACGTACTTCATTTTATATCCATTCTTATTAATATGGTCGTTCTGTACTTGGCCACTAGGAGAAAAGCACAATTTAAATAACAAGAGAAAAATTTTTGAGACCACTGAGTGACCTTGGGATATTTTACTTTAATTCCCTAAATATTATTTTCATAACTCATTCTGAGATCAGACTTCCTCAAAATGTTACTGTGAAAATTAAAAACCAATATTCTAATGATACTGGTATAGCACAGAAAAAGATAAAGACATTTTAGCATTATGCTTTAAACTTCTTCTAAGGTGAACAGTAAAAAAAATTATTTTAAGCTTAAACTTAATAAAAATGATGGTAATATTGTCATAATGATAATTGCCATGGCTATAACTATGATAGTAGTAGTTACATCCAGTCTACATAATACTACTGAGCATGTCAGCATTATCTTGATACATTAAGAACAGATAGTTATGTTTCCTAATACTCCTAATACCTAGGAACTTGCCACATGCATATTTTACAACCATGTTAATAATCATATATTTATGTATTACATATAGAGAGAGGTGAAATACAATTTCAATTTGAAGATGGATGATTGGGGAAATAAATATTCTCAATTAAGTGTAAATCTTATTTATTATTTAGTGAAGAGTGATACCACATAGCCAACATAGGATAGGGCTTACCAGCATAAAGTGAGGCTTAAGTAAAAGTGATTCTTTTGGGGAGCTGTTGAGATTGAACAACAGGTAGAGCACTTGACTTGCACAGGGCCCACTGGATTGGATCCCCAGTAACGTATATGATCCCCTAAGCCTTCCATTAATGATCCTTGAGTGCAGAGCCAAGAGTAAGTCCTGAATACTGCTGGACATAGCTCAATAAATAAGTAAATAACAACAAAAGTTATTTTTTTCAAAATTTAATTCTTGATGTTTTAAACATGTAATATGAAACATCTGTAAAAGCCAAGTGGCAACTTGAGCCTCTCTCCAGCCCTGTAACCAGGCTAGATCCACTGCCCTCAGAGGGTCCTGGGGCGCCCCTGCTGGACTGTGGAGGGAAGCCTAACAGCAAGGAGCTGCAGAGCCTTGAAGCTAATTTTCCAAGAAGCAATTTAACAACTTTCTGAAGACAGAACAAAATTCACAAACATGTTACAGAGGGATGGAAAAACTACTCAGGACAATGAGTTCACTCCATATCGATGTGATGTATGCAGCAAAAAGATATACAGAGTGGAAGAATGAGCAGGAAGTTAAAAAATTATACAAAAGTTGTGAGAGAGACAGAGAGAGACAGAGACACAGAGAAAGAGAGAGAGAGAGAGTGAGTGAGAGAGGGAGAAAGATGGCAGTTTCTTAATGATGGTAGTTTCTTAATGATCAAGGAATATCACAGTATGAACAATTAATAGTTCTAAACATTTATGCACCTAATGAGAGACCTTAAGCTTATGTTTCAAACAACTGCTAACAGACCTGTGATTACTGATAGAAACTCAATAGTATTTGGAGACTTGAACACAACTTTATCACTTTTGTGTTTATCAACTGGACTAAAAATCAACAAGAAAACTCAGCCTTTGAAGGAAGAAGTAGAAGACATGGGCCTAAGTAGACATGTATAGAGCTTTTTCAAATTCCCTAAAGTCTAATAGATATTCTTCTGTAGAGCACACAGGACATTCTCCAAGACAAACTGCATGCTGGGTTACATAACATACCTCCACATAAAATCATACAGACTTTTTATCAACTATACCTCTCAACTATACCTATCATATCAACTATACCTATCAGACCATGATGAGTTTAAAATATGTTAATCACAAGCAGAAATGAGGGGGGGAAATCCTCAAACATTTAGAAATTAAACAACTCACTAGTAAGAAAAATAGTGTGTCAGAGAATATCAGGAAACATACAAAGTTTTCTAGAAACAAGTTTGAACAAAAATGCTAGCCACCAGAACACAAGGGACACAGCAAACATGATGTTACAAAGAAAGTTCTAGCAGTGAAAGCGTTCATTGTAAAGCTAAAAAAAAATCACATAAGCAATCTAACTGCACAATTTAAGCATCTAGGGGGAAAAATATAAAGCCAGCAGAAAGAAGAAAAAGTTAGGGCAGGAAATAATAAAATAGAACCCAAAAATGCAATCCAATATAAAGGAAATCAAAATTGCATCTTTGAAAAACTAAGCACTGTCCTCCTACTGTTCATCGATTTGCTCGAGCGGACACCAGTAACATCTCAAAACAAATTGTGAGACTTGTTACTGTTTTAGGCATATTGAATATGCCATGGGGAGCTTGCCAGGCTTTGCCGTATGGGTGGGATACTAGCAAACTTAATATCAATACATTATAAAGGTCTAGCCCACGTGCTCCTGTCATCAAAGACAGGCTCTGGACATAGAGCCCAGGACCTCGTGGGCTTCTCCCTGGCAGACTCAAGGCTCTAGATCAGGGAATCGCCCCGACTGATGTCATCTCTAATTCCCTAAACCCCAAATCACATAGGTGCTATTGTATATGGGACAGATTAAAGCTAACCTCTTCATACTGAAGCCAGAGGATGAATCAACCATACTTCACTGACCTTATGTAGTTATATAGCTCAGTCAAGCAAACATAGTGAATAGTTCAAAAGTCCTTTGTCAGAATCTAATAGCACTACATAGTATAGGAAAAACTCCTAAGAGCAGAGGTTTTATCAGTAAATAGTATTCTGGTCTAAACATATTAACACATCATTTCTTAAGTAACTGGAAATCTTAAACTCCAACAATAATGAAAATAAAACTCAAAGAACAATGGGGAAAGTGAAAAATCACCCAACTGCTGTATCAGACAGAGATAGAAACCCAAAACGATTAGGTTTGTTGATGAGGATCTGAACGCAACACTCACTACATTAGCAACAGAAACCAAGCAAGCACTGGCACATGAAATTAAGATGAGAAATTAGACAACTCAATGAATAACTGATTCAGAGGATGACAGATTCCATACAAAATGAACAGAAAGAACTAGAGAACACAAGAAAAAGCCATAGCGAGAACAGGTATAGAACCAAATAGATGAACTTAAAGACAAAATACAAGACAGCATTGATGGGTGCTGTACAAACATTTGGTTAGGCAGTCTGAGGCACTGAGACAAGGAACGGGAAAGAAATGATTCACAGAAGACCACAAGAATCGCTCAGGTCTTTTGATAAAGAGCAGTCTTTTCAGCCTCCTTTTATTTGCTGGCTTATTATAATCACATCCAATGAAATTAAATGGCATGAGAGGAATCACCAATGAATTTCAACAGCATGGTACAAGAACATGATCAATTAAAGGAAGAAAGACATAATCAGTTATAAAAAAAACATAGTCAATTATATAGGTCATGACCTCTTCATACCTGAAAACATAGTCAATTACATCACACCCTCCTCACACCTGGGGTCTCTGAAAACAGGAGAAGATATTTATAACTGAAGTTAGCTAGGTCTGAAACATGTGAGAAGGGAAAGCTGCTGCTTTGTGCTGCAGGAATTTGCTGGCCACAGAGAGTCAGTTTTGCCTTTTCCATATCAATCAGACTTTCAAGCTCAGGTTCGCCCACTTAGTGCAATGTGGGGTCCTGGTTCTGCTTCCTGCTTGCAGTCCAGAGTCCAAGGACTAATCTTTATGATATGGTTGGACACCAACAGATGGGGAACTGACAAAAAGAAGAGAATCACTAGATGGAAAGAGGATGTAAGGAATCTAATGGGTAACAGTATCACTGTACCACTGTATCACTGTCATCCTGTTGATCATGGAATTACTCGGGCAGGCGCCAGTAATGTCTCTTTACTACCAGCCCTGAGACTTTAGCAGCCTCTTCTTAATTGTCGTTTCCCAATGACTGAAGGCTTTTTTAGGGTTAGGGGAATGAGACCTATGGACTTCATGCCAGGCTGTGGGGCGGGTGAGAGCCCTCCCCAACCCCAAGAGACCCAGCCCCGACAGCTAACCTCCACTGCCCAACCACCTCCATACTCCAGACCACTTTCTGGACACATCATAAGACACTTCTACCCATTTATTCCTCTCAGAGAGCCAAGCAAGCTACTGAGAGTATCCCACCCGCACAGGTACAGCCTCGAAAGCTCCCCATGACATATTCGATATGCCAAATGCAGTAACAACAATAGGTCTCATGGGTAACAGTAAGAAGACCAATCTCCAAATATTAGGAATACCAGGCGAAGAGGAAGACGGGAACAGGATAGAACAAGAGGGGAGAAAGAACATAACTGAGAGTTTCCCCACTCTCTGGGGGGAGGCTGATATTTAAGAGGCCTAAAGAGGAACAAGCAAAATAAATCCAGAGAGAACAATGGCAAGATATATAGTGATCAAAATGGCAAAATGCAAAGACAGAGATAGACTCCTTAAAGCTTCAAGAGGAAATAGAAACTTTCAATATAAAGGAAACAACATTAGAATCACAACAGATCTCTTATATGAAACAGGAAAAAAAGTGGAATGACAGATACAAATTAATCAATGAAAAGAAAACATTCCATCTACAGTCAAATACCCTGCAAAAGCTCTATTTAGATGAGATGGAAGTACAAAAGCATTCGCAGACAACCAAGAGCTGACAGCATTTACTATAACTAGGCTGGCCCTGAATGAAATACTGAAAGACCATTTATATAAACCAAATGGCCAACTGTAGAAGCAACAGCCCTACACAGTAATAGAAGTACAGCCTTTTACAATGGGCTGAATGTCAATAGATTGAACTATACCATCTATAGAAAGAGAACAGTAAAGAATCGAACAGCACCTGGCCCAGACAAGGTCAGACCCGAACACCTGAAGAACCTACTGCCAGTACTCATCAATACACTGGCTTGGCTCTTCACACGCTACCTGTCTGAATGCAAGGTTCTGTCCCAATGAAAACCAACAGGACTGTACTACTGTACAAGAAGGGAGACATCTATGACATTGGCAATTATCGATCTGCCTGTTGTCTGTCGTCTACAAGCTATTCACTCGAGTCATCCTTAATAGGATTGGCAGAACACTAGATGAAAGACAACCATGCGAGCAAGCTGGGTTCCACAAAGGATTCAGCACAGTTGACCATATCCACACAAAAACCAACATCACTGAGGTTTCTCAGGAGTTCAAGATGCCACTCTGTCTAACGTTCATTGATTTAAAGAAGGCCTTTGATTCTGTAGAGACAGAAGTGGTCATCGAAGCCCTAGCCAAACAGGGCGTTCAAACTCAATACATCAGGATCCTCTGTGAGCTTACAGATTCACTACCAGGATCTCAACATTCTACAAGGAAGTGATCATCCATGTCAAGAGAGGGGTTCGGCAGGGTGATACCATTTCACCGAAACTCTTCAGTGCCACCCTCGAGAACATCATGTGGCAACTGAAATAGGAAGCAATGGGAGTGAAGATAGACAGTCGGCAACTACACCACCTCTGGTTCGCTGATGACATCGTTCTAATAACGCCAAACATTAGCTAAATGGCACAAATCCTGGCCGACTTCGACTGTGACTGTAGAAAGGTCAAACTATAGCTGAATCTCACGAGACAATGATAATGAGAAACGGTATCATTCCTGATGCTCCATTCGCTCTCAATGGAACAAACATCTCTGAATGTAACAGTTATGTGTACCTAGGTCGAGAAGTGAACATGATGAATGACCTGGCACCTGAGTTGTGCAGGAGGAAGAGAGTAGCTTGGAACACCCTCGAGAGCATTGAAGAAACAACTAAGAGGACGAAGAATCTCTGGCTTCAGGCACATCTCTTCGATTCCACTGTTCTTCCTGCATTAACATATGCTTCAGAGACCTGGGCCCTATGAAAACAGGATAAGAATGTTATTCAGGTCTCCCAAAGAGAAATCAAAAGAGCTGTGCTTTCAGTAACCAGCTTCACTCAAATGACAGAAAGAATCTGGAGTTCTGACCTCCATCGATCGTCAAGAATCAGGGATGCTGTCTTGTTTCCCAAGGCATCAAAAATCAGATGGGCTGGACACGTAATGAGATTTGGAGATGACCGCTGGACTAGAGCCATTACCAACAGAATTCCACAGGACCTCAAAAGATTGCGTGGCTGCCCACCTACAAGATGGTCAGACTTCTTCGTCAAGACCCTGAACGATCAGTTTGAGGCTTTTTGTGTTCCTAGAACAAGCAAACACCATTGGGTTATACTAGAACGCGATAGGGATAAATGGAGAAGTTACTGGCACCCGCTCGAGCAAATTGATGAGTAACAGGATGTGAAGTGATCAAGTGATCAAGTGATCCCATCTAAAGGCACCAATTGGAAGAATGAATCAGGAAGCAAAATCCATCCATTTTCTCCTTCCAAGAAACATTATAAAATCATAGGATAGACATAGACTTGGGATGAAATGATGAAAACAATCAGTAAACAGATAAAAGCTGGCACAGACATATTTGCATCACATCAAACAGCTTTCATTGCTGCCTTGCTACCCATCAATCACTTCTTCTGGTTATTGTTACTTTTAAGCTAGGAACTCTGCTTTATTTGTTTTATCTAGTATGTAGACTACCCTCTGGCTTCTACTGTATTTCAGATAACATTGATGAATTAATGAAAAAAAGTAATGAACATAAGAGTGAAAATACAAAACACATACTATTGAAGAGGTTATGATCATACCTAAATTAAAAGTACATTAAAATAATTTTAACACACAGATAATTATACCATGTCACAAGGGAGCAAATAGTTTCAGAATCTGAAAGAGAAACTTAGCTGACCCAATGATCAAAAAAGATTTGATAAAAAAAAATGTAATAATTTTGGCCACACATGGCAGTGACCAAGAGCTTCCCCAAGATCCACGCTTGGGGTTAGTCCTCGTAGCACCGAGAGCAGATGTATGCTATGTCAGAAATAAAATCTGGACCTCTTCTGTGTAAAGCATGAGTCATTATATAGAAAAAATTTCTGTTGTTGGATCTGGAGAGTATAAATACAGATAAATTTATTTTGGAATGATAGGAATCAATAACATTTATAATTTTTCCTATATGTTATGAGTTGTAATGAGCAATAGGTATACTTTTCATTTTCAATATTAGAAGAAAACTTTTAGATCCCTATTTTATTAAGTCAAGAAAATAGTAATTAAATGCCCATATGTTTGCTGTATGGGTAATAGGACACATGAATTTACTTTGGAAATATAGAGCATGTGCACACACAAAATAAAAGATTAGTTAATCTGAATAAAAATTAACATAAAAGAAAAATTAGAAACTGACTGAATGAAAATGATAAAAACATTTTCTGATTTAATATTGGAAATAGAAATAGTTTTTAAAAATTCTTCTGATCCAAAAATATTCCTACTTTAATGTTTCTTAACATTAATCATTTTATGGTGAACAGTGAGACTCATTTTAAATTTTATTCCTTACTGCTTCACAATCTTTCCAAAATATTTTATATATAAGCTTTGGTATGCAAATATTTGCTAATAGGTTTTAGGTTGATTTTAGTTTTGATTATTTGAATAATAAGTGGGTAGGGCATTTGCCTTGCATGCGGCCGACCCAGGTTCAATTTCTCTGTCCCACTCAGAGAGCCCGGCAAGCTACTGAGAGTATCTCGCCCTCACGGCAAAGCCTGGCAAGCTACTTGTGACGTGTTTGATATGCCAAAAACAGTAACAATAAGTCTCACAATGGAAATGTTACTGGTGCCCGCTTAAGCAAATTGATGAACAATGAGAGGACAGTGTTACAGTGCAATACTACTATGAAAATAATGGTGCAAATTTTTTTTAGAATTATTATTTTAGTAAACTATTTTATTCTAAGTTTGTAAATAAATAAATAAAGTTTGTAAATCAACTTTTATTATATATGAAGTTATCATGTAATTCTTAATAATCCTAAATTACTACATAAAATATAATTATTTTATTTGGATATCTGAAGTGAAAATGGTAGAAACTCAACTGGCAGTAAATTTCAGACATCAGATCTGTTCCTTTCTTGTAGTTGCATAAGACCTAGGGTTTGCTTTGAACATATGAATCATGATGAATCACTAACAAAGTATCTTCCTTCCAGATAATCAAAGAGTAGAAAAGAAAATAAAATACATATTTTTCTAAGAGAACTGGCTCCAAAGTACATGCATTACTTTAATCTCAGGACTTGAGTCATGAGAAACAAACATCATTATTTGCTGAAAGATGTACTCTCTCTTCCCATTGTACTACAAAATATATGAGCATACACATAAGATACAGTATTTTCAATGCAGTGAAGAATTATAAATTAAAAACTGTGAGGGAAAATCATGCAAAAACTGTATTAATAGTAATATTTTTACTTAAAATGTAATTCTTAATAATCCTAAATTACTATATACAATATAATTTTTAATTATAAAAAATTTTAAAAATCAAAATAAAAACAATACTTAAAGATATAAAAGAGGACATGAGCAAATGGAAATTTCTCTGTTCATGGATTGAGATTAATATAATCAAAATGGTAATATTCCCCAAGCATTGTATAGCTTCAATGCAGTCCCTAGAGGGATAACTATGCCGTTTAAAAAATATATAGATAGATAAAACCCTCCTAGAATTTGTGTAGAGCAATATCCCCAGTCCCCTGAATATCTAAAGCAATCCTTGGAAAAAGAAGATGGGAGGCCTGACTTTCCCCAATTTCAAACTGTAGTACAGAGTGGTAGTAATTAAAACAGCATGGTATTGGAATAAAGACAGACTCTTAGATCAGTGGAATAGACTGAAATAACCTAAAGCAGACGCTCAGATATATGATCAGTTAATCTTTGATAAAGGAGCAAAAAATATGAAGTGGAGCAAGGAAAGCAAGAGGCTTTCCTTGGCCATGGTGTTGGGAAAATTGATTAGCTACTTGAAAAAAAATAACTCAAAACTCATTCTTTCTTTCACAAACATAAAATAAAATAAAATAAAAATGACGCCAATTAAAGATCTTGATACCAGACCTGAATCCATTAGGCACATAGAGGAAACATAGAGGAACTCTCCATAACATTGAAGCTAAAGGCACCTTCAAGAATAAAATACCATTGAACAAGTAATTGGAAGCAAAGATCATCAAATGGAACTACATCAAATAAAGAAGATTCTGAACTTAGAAGGAAACAATGGCCAGCATACAGAGAAAGTCCTCAGAATGGGAAAAAAAATGCCCAACACTCATCTGATAACAGGTTAATGTCTAAGAAGTATAAGGTACTCATAGAACTTCACAAGAAAAATCATCCAACCCAATCATAAATTGGGCAGAGGAGATGAATAGAAACTTTCTCAAAAAAGAAACACAAATGGCCAATAGACACATGCCAAAGCACTCTATGTCACTAGTAATCAGGGAGATACAAATCAAAACAACAATGAGAGATCTCATACCACAGAGATCAGCACACATCAAAGAGAACAAACAGTTCTGGCGTAAATACGGAGGGAAGGAGACTCTCATTCACTGTTGTGGAAATGCCAACTGATCCAGGCTTTCTAGAAAATAATATGGAAATTCCTCAAAAGCCTAGACATTGAGCTTTCATATGACCCAGCAATACTACTCCTGTAGATATACCCTGACGGCCTAAAAACACACAGCAGAAAAGCCATCTGCACTCCTATGTTCATTGCAGCACTAGTCACAGTAGCCAGAATCTGGAAACAACTGAAGTGCCCTAGAACAGATGAGTGGGTAAAAAACTATGGTTCATCTACACAAAGGAATATTGTGCAGCTTCTCAGAGAACAAGAAGCCCATGAAATTGCTCATATATGTATGGACATGGAGAGTGTCATGTGAGAGGGACAGGGACAGACATAGAATGATTGCTCCCATTTGCGGAGTTAAAAACAAAACAGTACGATAGTATGTGAATAGTCCTCAAGGAAAAGGAGCAACAAGGGCCAGGAGGATGGTCCCTGGGAGGAAGTTTGTCACAAAAGGGGATAGGAAATGCAGTTGGAACAGAGAAGAGGCCACTATTACAATGATTGTTGGAAAGATCTCTCTGGACAAGAACTGAGTGCTGAAAGGAGGTAAAATGATGTACATGATAGTCTTTCAGTATTACAAACCACAGTGCCTAAAAGAAAAATGAGAGAGGATGAGAGACAGACAGACAGAGATAGAGAGAGACAGAGAGACAGAGTGTACAAATAAAGCATAGAGGCAGGCTGTGGGGGTGAGGAGGGTGGGGAAGGGCTAACGGGAGGGAAATGGGGGGAAATGTGCACTGGTGAGGGGACAGGTATTGGAACAATGTATGAATGGAACTAAATCATGAGCAGCTTTGTAACTGTGTATCACATGGTGAGTCAATTAAAAATTTGATAAATAGATAAAATCATAGAAATATGATATGGCAAGAGAAATACTCAAGAAAATCAAGGATTACCTAACTGGTAATCCTGTAATTATCTAACTGGTTTGATCCCTAATACCAGATAGCTTTTGAAAAACATCAGGTGTAGTTCTGGATATCCCCCAAGGGTTCCCGGGAAGCTGGTGCTTCTAAGCACCACAGGTCTACAGATGACCACAGCCTCTGAGCCTCGCACTCAGTTGCTCAGACTGAACAATCACCTGAATAGCCCCATCCTGGAGTGCCACTTGGGAGATCCCTCGCTGCATAGAAGAAAATTATAGATCTGGATTTGGCTCCAAATTATATCATTTTACTAAACAGATGAGAAAGAAAGAATTGAATTAAAGAGCTTGCAACTTTATCTATGAGAAAATTCTCATATATAATCTGTTATTGTAATAATTTTTTGATTGTTTAAAGACAGAGAGTAAATAGCAGAAAGTGTGGCAGTAGTTGACAAGAAATAGGAGTAAGGAGAGATAGATGGGTTTGAAGTAGGGGAATTTTTTTTATCTCTTTCTATACATATCTTTGATATATTCCAATCTACATAGAAAACATCTATGATCTTTTATATTCTGTGTTTTACAGAGCAACTATGTGCAGATATTAATAAACTTCTTTATTTACTCAAATATTTTAGAATTTACTAGATACCATAATTCTATTTATAAACTTTTAAAAAGTTTCTCCGTAGCTGCCATTTGCCTAAAATACGAATTCATGAGAAACATATTACTTTTGAATATTTTACGTTAACAGATGCATGGTAAATTTTTATCTATTTTCAACAGTGCTATTTCTTTAACAGTATTATTTGATCTCATATTTACAATATATGCAAGCATAATTTATTGTTTCAGGTAATGTTTAGTAATGGCTTTTGTAATTTATATAAAACAAATGATCGTAGGGGCGGAAAGGCCCTCTGGGAAGGCAGAGCCTGGATGGTCTATCTGTTCAATGGTATTTGCAGATGTGCTTCAGAACAATGAGAATAACCAGAATGTTAGAGGTTAAATTAGTTCCTTGCTTGGAGCTATTTAAAAATACACTAACTCAAATATGTTCCTTTAAATTTAAAAATGTCTTAACGGGGGGGGGGGGGGGGCGGGCGGGCGGGCGTGGGGGTAAAAGAAATAGTCTAGAGGTAAGGTGCTAGCTTTCCATAGGGTTGAGCTGGGCATGATTCTTGGTACTGGGGGTAGCACCCTGAGAAGCACCAGAAGTGATTCCAGAGCATGGAGTCATGATCACTGCCCGGTCACTGCCAGGTATGGCACAAACATCCCCTTCCCTTGTAAAAGATGGAAAGCTTTGACCTCTGAGTATAGATGTTATTCTCGTGTCCTGATGGTTCTGAGAAAACTTCTTTAAGAACAGGGCAGGAGGGAACGTAAGGACATTGGCCAAGGAAAGTGGACACAGTAGTCAGGAATCAGTGTTGGAAATTGTACACCTTAATAACTCAATCATGAATAGCTTTGTAACTTTGTTAATCACAATGATTCAATAATAAAAATGAAATAAAATTAGTGATCATATGTCAGCATTCTATACAATCTTTTAATTGTAGTCAAATATGGTATTGTTTTGAGTATTGGTATAGCAATATTCTGAAAATCATCAGGATTATTTTAAGTTCGAGAGAATAGTCAGTGAAAATTATTATTGTATATTCAGACTATATATGAGACACTATAACTTACAAGTCAGAGGCTATTTTCTCAGTGGGGGCACATATGGCTCCCTTTGTGTCCGCAGGACATTCCAAGAGGCCACAGGTGAGAATCGCATAAATTGGAGGCTACAGCACAGATTAAGTGTGCAGCCGCTGGTGGGGAGGGGCAGCATCCCAGGAGCAAACCAAGCTCCAAGGAGGACCACAGCATCACCAGATGTGACCCCAAAAGACAAGAAAATAAACCCCCAAACGGTGACAGGATAAAAGAAAATTTGAGAAACACTGGCATAGTAACTTTAAAACATTCCAAAAATGAATATGATCGACTACTTTCTTTATGAAAATACTTAGGTTTAGTTGTTTTTCTATTTTTAAGTTTTTCTTTTTTCTTTTTGGGTCACACCCAGAAATTCTCAGGGGTCACTCCTGGCTCTGCACTCAGGAATTACTCCTGACAGTGCTTGGGGGACCATAAGGGATGCTGGGAATCAAACCCAGGTCCCGGTGTGCAAGGGAAAGGCCCCTCCCCCAACTCCCCCATCCCCGTGCTAGCGCTCCAGTTTGGGTTTAGTTTTATTCACTATAATTTTCCCAAGGTCTTGCAGCTACTATGCAGCAGCTAAAAAATCTCGGTGTCCAAAGTGCCACGTTAAGCTGCCGACGCTGCCCACGCTGCTGCTGGTGAGCGTGAAACAGGGCGTTCCTTTCTCTTTCAGACCCGGACACGTTCCAGGACCACCTCCAGCCGTACCTGGAGCAAGCTCGTCGCATCTGGCCCTGGCTCCTCGGGGCGGCGGGGGTGGGCGCAGTGCTGGCCGCGGCGGTGGGGTGGCTCTCCTGCCTCTGCTGTCGGCCCAAGAGGAGGGGGCTCCCTGCGGAGAAGCGGCCGCTCCTCGCGGAGAAGGGGGACGACCACCTCGTGTTCTACCAGAGCCACTTGTAAGTCCTTAATGAAGCGCTTGAGAACGAGGCCCAAAGCCTGTCCGCAAGTGATGTCCAAGTCCCGCGACGGGAACCGAGAGCGCTCTCTGGTCTCGGCTCTGAAGACCACCTTCGGCTCAACGCGCAGTTCACACCGAGACCGGCTCACCATCAGCTCAGGGTGCGCCTCCCACCAGTTCGCGCACGACCCTCCTTGGCTCTCTGCTGTTCTTGCTTCTTCACTGCTGTGTTCCGCAGGCACGCGTCTCCCGCGATACCCTCCCACTCAGTGATGAGCAGCTGCTACTTGTATTAATTAAAATCGCTTAGAGAATGTGAGAAGAATTATGGTTTCCCCTGATTTTAATGGGTTGTTTCTCTTCCTTTGTGTCTCCTCTTCTATATTAATAAAAATGTAACAAGTTTATAGACTCCTGGCTGAACTTGACACGTTTTAATTTTTCTCAGAAAAGTAATGTATCTATTCCTGCCCAAGTATATGTTACAGATTTCAAATAAGGACATGTTTCAACTCTTATTTACCCTAAACTCCATGCTTAAATTAATTTAGGGTCAAGCCCCATATCTAATTTATTCTGAGTAACTCTTTTTTTAAAATAAGATTTTTTATTAGTGAATCACCGTAAGGTACAGTTACAAACTTAACGAACTTTCATATTTCAGTCATACAATAAAAATTTATGATCTCTCCACCAGTGTCTATTCTCCTCCAATAATGTTCCCAATATCCTTCCAACCGCCCCCCCAACACACACACACACACACACACACACACACACACACACAACCCACCCCACTTCTGTGGCAGGGCATTCCCTTTTGTTCTCTCTCCTTTTGGGTGTTGTAGTTTGCAATAGAGGTATTCAGTGGCCATCGTGTTTGGTCTATAGTCTACTTTCAGCATGCATCTTTCAACCCGAATGGGTCCTCCCAACTTGGTGTTCCCTTCTCTATCTGAGCTGCCTTTTCCCCCAGCATGTGAGGCCAGTTTCCAAGCTGTGGAGCAGGCCTAGTGGTCCTGATTTCTACTACGCCAGGGAGCTAATCTCCCATTCTGTTACTTTATATTCCACAGATGAGTGCAATCTTTCTCTGCCTGTCCCTCTCTTTCTGACTCATTTCACTTAAGAGGATATTTTCCATGTAGATCCACTTGTACGCAATTTCATGACTTCATCTTTTCTAACAGTTGCATAGTATTTCATTGTGTAGATGTACCAAAGTTTCTTTAACCAGTCATATGTTCTTGGGCATTCCTTTTTTTCCACCCCAGATTATGACTATTGTAAACAGTGTAGCAATAAACATAGAAGTGCAGTTGTCATTTCGACTATACATTTTTGCCTCTCTGGGATATATTCCCAGGAGTGGTATTGCTGGGTCAAATGAGAGCTCAATTTCTAATTTTTTGAGAAGCGTCCATACTGTTTTCCAAAAGGGCTGAACCAGTTGTCATTCCCACGAGCAATGAAGGAGAATCCTTTTCTCCCCACATGCATGCCAAGACCAGTTCCGTTTGTTCTTTTGGATGCAAGCCAGTCTCTGTTAAGTGAGATGATATCTCATTTTCATCTCCCTGATGATTAGTGATGTAGAGTATTTTCTCATGTGCCTTTTAGCCATTCCTATTTCTTCTTTGAGAAAGTTTCTGTTCATTTCATCACCCCATTTTTTGATGGGGTTGGATATTTTCTTCTTGTGGAGTTCAACAAGTGTTTTTTATATCCTTGATATCAACCCCTTATTGGATGAGTATTGGGTGAATATCCTTTCCCATTCTGTCCTATACACAAATAATGAGAGAGAATAAAGTGACATGAAAAAAGCAATCCTGTTTATAATCATGCCTCAGAAAATCAAGTACCTCAGAGTCAGCTTAACTAAGGAGGTAAAAAAACCTGGACAAAGAAAACTAAAAAATGCTACTTTATGAAATAAAAGAGGACACAAGGAAATGGAAAGATATCCATTCCTCATGGATTGGGAGAATTAATATTGTCAAAATGGCAATACTCCCCAAAGCATTGTACAAATTCAATGCAATTCCTATAAGCATACTCATGACATTCTTCAAAGAAATGGAGCAAACACTTCTGAAATGCATATGGAACAATAAACCCCCAGGAATAGCTAAAGCAATTCTTGGGAAAAAGAAAATGGGAGGAATCAACCTCCCCAACCTCAAACTCTACTACAAAGCAGTAATAATTAAAACAGCATGGTACTGGAACAAAGGCAGAGCCACAGACCAATGGAACAGGGTTGACTATACTGACCCCCCCCCCCAATATATGATTATCTAATCTTTGATAAGGGAGCAAGAAATGTGAAGTGGAGCAAGGAAAGTCTCTTTAACAAATTGTGCTGGCAAAACTGGACAGCTACATGAAAAAAAAAATGGGTTCAGATCTCTACCTAGCACCATGTACAAAGTAAGATAAAAGTGGATTAAAGGCCTCAACATCAGGCCAGAATCCATAAGGTATGTTGAAGACAAGGTTGGCAAAACCCTCCACGACATTGAAGGGAACGGTATCTTCAAAGATCACATACCATTGGCCAAGCAAGTGAAAACAGAGATAAACAAATGGGACTATCTTAAACTAAGAAGCTTTTGCACCTCAACAGAAACAGTGACCAAAATACATGTTTCAACTCTTTCCTACTATAGTCCTGAATAGTCATTTGGAGGTAATTATAAACAGGACCCCTCTCTATTAAAATACAACTAACTGCCTGTCTCAAGATATGTCCATAAAATATGTTCATAATATATTATGATAATAAGCCTTTTTACCCTTAAGAAAAGTGTTATTTTACTAAAGTACCTTTAAAATGGAACAAAACATTTGAAGGTTGAGAATAATTCATTGAATATCATTTTCTCTACACTTATAAAATAACATTTTTTTAGCTATTAAGGTCTTAGGAGGCCAAAATAATCCTACTATTTGAAATTTTGGGTCCAGTTGAATTTCTTTTTTCTCCAATTTTAATTTATCAAATTGCTGTGATTTACAGAGTTATTCACACCTGGGTTTCAGACATACAGTGTCCCATTGTTGATCCCACCACCCTTCCCTTCAACTTCCCTTGACAATGTTCCCAGTATCCCCCTTTAACCTACACCCTGACCCTGACCTGCCCACAAGACAGGCGCATTTTAAAGTTTTGTTATTAAAGTTTGGCCTCATAATTTTAGTGTTGTTTACTCTGTGGTTTGGCTCCTTGGCTCTATCATTTCCATAACAACCACCACATAATTTACCCCTTGCCTGCTGCTGCTCCTCCCTCTTCTCCCCACCCTCTCTGGTCCCACACTCACTGCTCATTGTCTTTCCTTCTCCTTATATTTTGAGACCAAAAATGATCTAGGTATCCCCCCTTTAATCATTGCATTTTCTCAACAATTACTTTAAATACCCCATATAAGTAATATCATAATGTGTTTGTTTATTCTCTGACTTACTTCATTTAGCATAATTACTTCCAATTCTGGGCTGGAGCGATAGCACAGCAGATAGGACGATTGCCTTGCAAGCGGCCAACATGGCTGACCCGAGTTTGATTCCTCCACCACTCTTGGAGAGCCTGGCAAACTACTGAGAGTATCTCGCCTGCATGGCAAAACCTTGCAAGCTATCCATGACGTATTTGATATGCCAAACACAGAAACAACAAGTCTCACAATGGAGACATTACTGGGCCCGCTTGAGCAAATCAATGAACAACGGGAGGACAGTGACAGTGACTTTCAATTCTATCAATGTGAAGAAAATTGCATTATTTCAACAATCCTTAGAGCCTCCTAGAATTCAATTGTGCTTATATACCACTCTTCATGACCCACTCCTCTGTTGTTGGATATAGAGCTTGATTCCAAATTAACGATTCCACTAAGTGCTGCAATGAAAAATGGTAAGCGGCATCATTGTGAAGAAATGTTTTTTCTGTCCTGAGGGTAGATATCCAAAAGTGGAAGCTTTAGGTCATATCACAGCTCAATTTTAAGTT
The DNA here is from genome assembly GCF_029834395.1 of Sorex fumeus. NCBI lineage: Eukaryota > Metazoa > Chordata > Mammalia > Eulipotyphla > Soricidae > Sorex > Sorex fumeus. The sequence goes on from NW_026606083.1 coordinate 2,353,715, forward strand.
TACTGAGAACCCTTGACAATGTTTCCATTAGTTGAACTAGATAATATTCCCACCAGCAGTGGATGACAGTTCCTTTTTCACCACATCTCCGCCAACACAGATTTTTCTCATTCTTTTATATATGTATCATTCCCCCTGGTATGAGATGGTATCTCATTGTATTGATTTGGATGTCCTCTACTCATAATTTATAATAAGCATATTTTCATGTGCCTGTTGACCAATTTTTGGTCTTCTTTGGAGAAGTCCATGTTCATTTCCTTTCCCATTTTTTGATTGGGTGTTTGGATTTTTGTGTTGATCTTTTTAAAAAAAATTTTGAGTACTTTTTCTTTCATCATAAGGATAGTGAAAGTACATGTCTATCTTCTTTCTAAGTCAGCTTCATTGATTTTTTGTATTGCTTTTTTGGTTTCTATTTGTTGATTTCTTCTAGTTTTTATTATTTCCTTCCTTCTGCTTGACTTGAATTCCTTTCTTTTTTATTCTTCAGTGTGTATTTAAGTTGTTAATTTCATTATTTTGTTCTTTCAAAATATAGGCCTATGTTGCTTTAAGTTTTTCTATTGGTAAGGCTTTTTCTATGTCCCAGATTTTAATAAGGTGTTTCTTTATTTTCATGAATCTCATGGAATTTGTAATTCCTTCCTTGGTTTTCCTTTCTATCTAGCTGTTATTTAGTAGCATGATGTTCAGTCAGTATCCAAGTGTCAGAGTTTTCCATATTTTTTATGATTAATTTTAATTTCTGTGGCATTGCAGTCTGATAGGATGCTTGGTATGATTTTATTTATTTTTTTTTTATTTTTTTTTATTTTTTTTTATTTTTTTTTTATTAGTGAAAAACCATGAGGTACAGTTATAGGCTTACAAATTTTGTGCTTGGGTTTCAGTTATACAATGATCAAGTCCCCATACCTCCACCAGTGCCCGTCATCCATCCCCATGGGTCCCAGCATCCCCCCCCCCATCCCCCCCCCCGTCCCATCCTGCCTCTGTGGCAGGGTATTCCCCCTTGTTCTCTCTCTCTTCTTTTGGGTACTGTGTTTTGCAAGAGAGGCTTTGAGTGGCAATCATGTTTGGTCTATCGACTACTTTTAGCATGCTTCTCCCACCCTGGGAGGGCCCTCACAACACCCTTCATTTGGTACTCTCTTCTCTATCTGAGCTTCCTTTTCTCCTAGAGCCTGTGGCTGGCCTTCCATTCATGGAGCAAAATTCCTGGTACTAATCTCAGCCATTCCTGTGTGTCACTCTCACTTTTTGTTGCTTTATGTTCCCCAGATGAATGCAATCTTTCTGTGTCTATCCCGCTCTTTCTGACTCATTTCGCTTAACATGATACTTTCCATGTAGTACCACTTGTATGTAAATTTCATAACTTCATCTTTTCTAACAGCTACATAGTACTCCATTGTGTAAATGTACCAAAGTTTCTTTAACCAGTCATCTGTTCTTGGGCACTCAGGTTTTTTCCAGATTCTGGCTATTGTAAAGAGTGCTGCAATGAACAAACAATTGCAGATGTCACTTTGACTATACCTTTTTGCCTCTCTGGGATATATTCCCAGGAGTGCTATAGCTGGGTCAAATGGCAGATCAAATTCTAATTTTTTGAGAGTCGTCCATACTGTTTTCCAAAAGGGTTGGACCAGCCGGCATTCCCACCAGCAGTGAAGGAGGGTCCCTTTCTCGCCACATCCGCGCCAGCATTGGTTGCTTTTGTTCTTGTGGATGTGGGCCAGTCTCTGTGGTGTGAAATGATATCTCATTGTGGTTTTGATCTGCATCTCTCTGATGATTAGTGATGTAGAGCATTTTCTCATGTGCCTTTTTGCCATTCGAATTTCTTCTTTGCGAAAGTTTCTGTTCATTTCCTCACCCCATTTTTTGATGGGGTTGGGTGATTTCTTCTTGTGGAGTTTAACCAGTACCTTGTATATCCTTGATATCAACCCCTTGTCGGATGTATACTTGGTGAATATCCTTTCCCATTCTGTAGGCTGTCTTTGTATTTTGGTCACTGTTTCTTTGGAGGTGCAGAAGCTTCTTAGTTTAAGATAGTCCCATTTGTCTATCTCTGTTTTCACTTGCTCAGCCAGTGGCGTGACATCTTTGAAGATACCATTAGCTTCAATATCATGGAGAGTTTTGCCGACTTTGTCTTCAATAAACATTATGGATTCTGGTCTGATGTTGAGGTCATAAATCCATTTTGATCTTACTTTTGTGCATGGTGTTAGGCAGAGATCTGAGCCCACTTTTTTGCATGTAGCCGTCCAATTTTGCCAGCACAGTTTGTTGAAGAGGCTTTCCCTGCTCCATTTCACTTTTCTTGCCCCCTTATCAAAAATTAGATGATTATATGTTTGGGAGGAAATGTCAGTATATTCAACTCTGTTCCATTGGTCTGCAGCAATGAGTGGGTCAGGAACGAAGTCAAGGATGAAATCAAAAGATACCTGGAAACAAATGAGAATGAAGACACAAACTACCAGAACTTATGGGATGCAGCGAAAGCTGTATTAAGGGGAAAATTTATAGCTCTGCAAGCCTATCTTAAGTCGATAGAAACGATGCACATAAACAATTTGACCTCACAGCTCAAGACCTTAGAAAAGGATCAACAGAAAGAGCCTAAATCAGGCAGAAGGAAAGAGATCATAAAACTTAGAGCAGAAATCAACGACATGGAAAACAAAGAAACAATCCGAAAGATCAATGAAACCAAGAGCTGGTTCTTCGAGAAAATAAATAAGATAGATAAACCACTAGCAACACTCACAAAGAAACAGAGAGAGAGAACCCTAATAAATCGAATCAGAAATAAGAATGGGGATATCACAACAGAAACTAAAGAAATTCAAGAGATCATCAGAGACTACTTTGAAAGTCTCTATGCCACGAAACACGAGAACCTAGAAGAAATGGATAAATTCCTGGATCTCTACCATCTCCCAAAGCTGAATCAAGAAGATATAGAGTACCTGAATAGACCCATTCACATCAAGGAAATTGAAACTGTAATCAAAAGTCTTCCCAAAAACAAAAGCCCAGGCCCAGATGGATTTACTAGCGAATTTTTCCAAACATTTAAAGAGGACCTATTGCCAATTCTTCTCAAGCTTTTCCAGGAAATTGAAAAAACAGAAACTCTCCCAAACAGCTTCTATGAAGTCCATATCTCTCTAATACCAAAAGGAAACAAAGACACCACAAGAAAAGAAAACTACAGGCCAATATCCCTGATGAACACGGATGCGAAGATTCTCAACAAAATACTAGCCAATAGAATACAACAACTCATCAAAAAGATCATACATCATGACCAAGTAGGATTCATCCCAGGGATGCAAGGATGGTTCAACATTCGGAAATCAATCAACATAATCCATCATATCAACAAAAGAAAAGATAAAAATCATATGATCATATCAATAGACGCAGAGAAAGCTTTTGACAAGATCCAGCACCCATTCATGATGAAAACCCTTGCTTGGTATGATTTTAATGTTTGTGAATTTATAGTTTTGTCTTATTTCCTAATATCCTAATATATGAACTGTTCTGGAGAATATTCTGTTCTGTGTGCACTAGAGAAGAATGTGTAATTGACCTCTTCATTCAAGAATCTTATACCTTTATTGACATACTGTCTAATTCATAGTTCAAGTGGAAAGAGTAGAGTGTTGAAGGTCCCCTACTCTACTGGTTTTCATTCATATATATTTTCTTTCAGTTTGTGAGAAAACACCTTATAAACTTTTCTGATCCTACTTTTGGTGCATACATGCTACTTAAGGTTAGTATTTCTTTATCCATTATTCCCCTTAACCAATGAGTAGTGTCCATCCCTATCTCTTTTTGGAAAGTAGACTCTAGGTTGACAGTTTCTTTCATTCAGCAATTTAATATGTCACTTTTTCTTCTACTGTACCATTTCTTATGGGAGATCTGTTGTAATTTTAATGTTATTTCCCTTATCTTTCTGGCTTTTCACCTCTCTTGCTCCTTTATTAAGTTGTCTCTCTCTTTGGTTCTGCCGTTTTGGTCACTGTTTGTCTTGGTGTTCTGTTTTGGCCTGTTTTGCATGACCTCTTGAATCTGTGCAGCTGCCTACCTCCAGAGTTGGGGAAGTTCTCTGCTACGATCTTCCCCATCACTCTTTCTTTCCCTTTCCCCTTTTCCTCACCTTCTGGTAATTCTATAATTCAGAGGTTATTCTTCCTGTCTTCCTTCATAAAGTACCTTTCTCTTCTTCCATTCTTTTCTTTCTCTTTTCCTTTCTGATTTCTTCACTAATGTTAGCCTTTATCTTGTCTTCAAGTTCATTTAAACAGTTTTTCCTCTTGAGATTCTCTTACTGTAGCTTGCTAGTGTGTTCTTTGACTTCTTTATGTCTATATGGAATCTCTGATCTTCTGAAAAAGTTCTTTGAGATGGCCTCATTTCTCATGTAATGATTGCTAAATTTCACTGGAAAGTGCTTGCTTAATCTCTGTTGCCTGTGCAGTGAGTGTTGATGTTAAGTCTCATCAACCAGGATTAAGGTTTTGGTGGGTTTGAGGAATGTTCTGGGATTCTACCCCTATGAGAGACGGCTGCTGAGTTCCTTAGTTTCCCTATTGTCCTTTCAGTTCTGTGGATATTAATGGTAGAAATTTACTTTCCCAGTTACTTAATAATAGATCTGTTAGGTTATTATACCAGGTGACTACATACACATCTGCTGTTCACAATATTCTCCATATTGTGCAAATTTGTTTGGGTGTGTCCCCTCATTCCCCAAATAAATTGTCAGCTGATTACTTGCTTAGTTAACTGACATGTATGTTAGTGCAGAGCTTGTGAAACAGGAATGCCCCTCCCCACCTTACACCCTCAATAAGATATGTATGAAGTAAGAGCAAGTCTGTGCAGTTTTGGGTTTGAGGTTAGTGAAGCCATGTGGAGCCAGCACCTGGCATGGGGCCAGGGTCCGGCAACATAGACTTTTATATATTGCTTCATTTTTCTCTTATCATTTCCGATGTTGCAATATGTCACATTTTGTTACATAGAAACAGCTGCCAATCTTCTTGTTCCTGTTACTGTGTTTATTTTGTTAAAAGAGTATTTTTAGTATCCAACCTTTCTAGCTAGCCAAATGTATAATTTTCCATCTGCAGGAATAAATATATGATGGGTACAAGTCATTTCAACCAGTGCCTCTGGTAGGCTGACAACTGGCATTGAAGTTTTTAAATAGCCTTTTCATTGTTCATAGGGCTTTGATTTATAGAAGCAGTTTTCTTTGTAATCTTGAAAAGGGCTTCACTGGGGCCTCCTATTGTGAGTCTGTGCTATTTGGGAGGGCATGTCATAGAACAGACTTCTACTCACCCTCTGCTTAGACTTCTGAAAGTTGCTGAAATGGAAGTAAAAAGAATTATTTTTCAAACTTTGTATGCTTATTATCAAAAGCTTTTTTTCCACTTTGAGAAATTAATGGATAAAAAAATTGTATGTGGAAAGCACTAGAGAGTTTAGACATTTTAAATCATTCACCTTTTAGACTTATATAGAAAAATTACATTTTCTTTAAAATAAAAATCTTGAAAAACCTAGTTCTTTTTTAAATAATTTTACTGAGTATTTTTCTTAATAGTAATATATTTTTTCTTATAAATCAATGTTTATCAACTTGTATTTTGTGTTCCTGATGATAGTTACTTCTGCCTTACTTTGAAATCAAGTTTCATTTATTTATCATTGGCTTACAATGCTATAAGCTTTCAGGAGTATGTTTCATTCCTCTCCTGTGCATCAGCTCCAGACATCAGAGTGTCTCTGGCATCACAATTTCCAAATGACCTCCCCTCTGTTCCTGCCAGCTAGCCTCTTTCTCTACTCTGGAAACCATCATCGTTTTCAGCAGAGATCAAGAGTTCTTTTTTATTGTGTTTCCTCAGTCCATTTGCTTTACTTAAATCATGCACATGTGAGTAAAATCATCAAACAATTATATTTCACCTTTTCACTGTTTCTCTCAATGTAGTCACCTCGAGATTCATCCTTTCTCTGAAGGGACACGGTTTTGTGAGTGAAAACTACTCCCAGCTGGAGCATTCCTGCTATGCATTGTGAAAAAACTGTGTGTCTAGTATACTTCTAAAGTTTGTTGTTGTTTATTTTAATTTCTCTGCATCAAGTAATATATATATATATATTTAAAGCCAACCAAGAGTCATATTTCTCAAAATACTGGCTTTTGTAACTTCCTACCTTGGATGTCCAAACTTGGAAGTTATAGGATTTAAGTCTATAACTGTAACTAAAAATTTGAAGGATTTATGCCTGCTTCCTGTCCTGTGAAGTGAGAGAGGGGAGGTGACAGTAGCTGCTAAAATTCAAAAGTCACTGTTCAGTTTCCTTCCGGAATGGGGTTGAGACAAGCTCTGGAAAAATTCCATTCAATTTTCCATGTTTCTAACAGCTGTGGGTGACAAAAGCCACAATTTCAATCTGAAAGGGCTCAAGAACTGACTTTCAAGAAGTGATCTGGGATAATGCACTAACAATGACAACAAAATTGAATAGGTACAGCACTAGCGGTTTTATCTTTTTATAAACAATGTAGAATTCTATTAATTGAGCAGCTCTAAAAAATTATGCCTCTCAAAGATGCAGACTGGTGGTGAGAAGAAAATTAGGGAAGTTGAAATGGTGATAGGATTGATGTTGAAATACTATATGTCTGAAACTCTGAATAACTTTGTAAATCGTGTTGCCTTAATAGCAAATTTAAATGAGAAAAATAGAATAAGGCAAACATTTAGTCTGCATGTACATTAACTGCAGTTTTCTTTGTGGAAAATTCTTCTAGAAATTTATTTTTGTGTGCTTTTTTTCATAAGTTGTTATTTTTCAGGAACTGGTCGCTGTCATTTGATTTTTCAAACATATTGGTATAAAGTTAATAAATGTCACGTAAAAATTGTGTAGTTCTTGATTTTTTTTAGTCATCTGCCTATTGATTTTTGGATTGATTTCAAGTCTTGTGTATTATGATTAACTCAGCGGGTAGGGCGTTCGCCTTACAAGCGGCCAACATGGCCGACCAGAGTTCGATTCCTCCGCCCCTCTCGGAGAGCCCGGCAAGCTACCGAGAGTATTCGATATGCCAGACACAGTAACAACAAAGTCTCCAATGGAGACGTTACTGGGCCCGCTCGAGCAAATCGACGATCAACGGGAGGGCCTTTACCTTTACCTTTTACCTATTAACATAAGTATGCAAGAAATTTTGAATTAGTGTTCCTATATTCATAAGATAAATGCTGAGGAGTGATATTTTTGATAAAATTGTACTTTCGTTTTTGATTTTTAAAGAATCTTCATACTGTTTCTAATAGAGGTTACACCAATTTATATTCCTAATACACAGTATTCAAGCTTCCTTTTTCTTTAAATCCCCCAAAATACCTGTTTTTATAATACTGTATGCCATAGGTATTGTCACACTGTTAGCTTGAATAATTGTAGAGAAGACATGTGTTTCAAAACATCTGGGTGGAGAGGAATAGAGAAAAACTTATTTTTCTTTTGTCCAATATCTTTGAAAATTTTGTAAGTGATTATGTTAGCTATTTATTGATGCTACAAAAAAGTGACCATAAACAGAGGGTTAAATAATATAAAATTATTATCTGAAGTTCAATAGACCAGAGTCTAACATGCATTCCATTGGAGCTAAGATGAATGTGATACTGAATCTGCATTATTCTAAAGGTTTCAGGGAAATTTTATTTCTTTGCTTTTACCAGGTTCTAGAAGCTCTCTGTATTTCTTGATTCCTTTTTCAATTTCAAAGCAAATCATATAATATAACCACGATTATTCTTTTGTAGTCCAATTTCTCTGACTTCAACAGGAGCTGTTATTTGCTTTTAAATATTTATGGGAGTAGTTTGGGACTATTTAGCAATCCTGGAGGCTATAACTCAAAGTTATTATATTTAATTATATTTGCAAATTATTTCTTCCATATAAGGAAACAAAGTAATTTAAAGATTCTAAAGAGTTGAACGAGACGGATTGTTTAGAAAAGAGAAGAGTTATTAGTTTTTAGGTCATCCAACGCTGACCTAAAAAATATTACATTAATAGTTTTTAGAGAATCAGTATGAGATAATTACAAATTTGTTCATGATTAGGTTTCAGTACCAACATCCAACCTCTCCCCAGAGTGCATTTCCTATCCCCAGTGCCCCCCATTTTCCTCCTTCCAACCCCTAAGTCCCCAGCCTGCCCTATGGCAGACAATTTTCTTCTCTCCCTTTTCTTTTAGGCATTGTGGTTTGCAATACAGGTACTGAAAGTTGATCACATATATCACTTTTCCTATGTCTAGCACTCAGTTCTTGCCCAGATAGTTATCACTGTCATAGTGGTACCTTCTCTGTCTAACTGCACCAATCCTCAACTTGTGGCAAGATCCCAACTATGGAACAGTTGTCTTGGCCCTTTTTTCTACCATCTTTGACTATTAGTCTCAGACTATGATTTTTATATCCTGAACATTCATTTGCATTTTTTCTTTGAAGAAGTTTCTGTTCGTCTTTTCTACCCATTTTTTAAATGGGGTTGGAAGGGTGTTCTTGTCAAGTTCTACCAGTATCTTATATATTCTTGATATTAATCCTTTATTGTATGATTGTTGAGAAAAACATTTTTTCCCATTTTGCAGGCTGTCTGTGTATTCTGATCATTGTTCCCTGAATATTGTTTATATTTTCCTCTATGTGCCTTATGGAGTCAGGTTTGATATCAAGGTCTTAAAATCACTTTGTTTTTACTTTGAGTATGGTGTTGGATTTTTTAAAAATAATTTATTTATTTATTGAATCACTGTGGGAAAAGTTACAAAGCTTTCAGGTTTAGGTCTCAGTCATGCAAATATCAAACACCTTTCCCTTTACCAATACTTATTTTTTACCACGAAGAACCCAATAAAACCCCACTCCCCACCCCTCCCAATGCCTGTGTGGCAGATGAATTCTAGTTAACACTCTATCTGCTTTGATTAGATTCATTGTTTCAATAAAAGATGCACCACTATTATTTAGAGTTTACCCCTCCCCCCCCAATCAGACATGCTGAAAAAGCATTGTGAAGTGATTCGCTTTCTACAGCTGGGTTCAAGAATTAAATGTTGGTTTTGGATTTCCGCTATTTTACTAATTAACCCTGGAAGTACTTCTACTGAGAGTCAGATAATTAAGAGATTGGTTTCTGTGCTCTGGAGTCGTGGCCATGCTGGAGAGCCGCTCGTGGGGTGCAACTGGTGGCCTTGGTAGGGCAAGAATGATGGACCAGAATGCCCCCCTTCCCATGAGGTTTTAGTCGCCCCAACACCCCCAGCTTATACCTGCTCTCCACAAGGCACCCATGTGGCCGCCATCTTTCTTTCCAGAGAGGAGAGGGCGAATGGGGCAACACCCTTTCCCCTCCGGGCAGACATGATGACCTAGATTAACGCATAGTCCGTTCCCTTTTCTGCTCCAAGCTGCTGGGTTCTGCATTAAGTCCTTGTGCTTCTGGGGCTGTGGCCGTGCTGGAGAGCCACTCGTGGGGGGCAACTGGTGACCTCGGTAGGGCGTGAAGGATGGACTGGAACACCCCCCTTCCCATGAGGTTTAGTCGCCCCCACACCCCCGGCTCATACCTGCTCTCCACAAGGCACCCATGTGGCCGCCATCTTTCTTTCCAGAGAGGAGAGGGTGAATGGGGCAACACCCTTTCCCCTCCGGGCAGACATGATGACCTGGATTAACGCATAGTCCGTTCACTTTTCTGCTCCAAGCTGCTGGGTTCTGCATTAAGTCCATGTGCTTCTGGGGCCGTGGCCGTGCTGGAGAGCCGCTCGTGGGGGGCAACTGGTGGCCTCGGTGGGGCGTGAAGGATTTTTTTTTAAATGCATGTAGCTGACCAGTTTTCCCAACACTACTTGGTAAAGAGGTTTTCCTGTTCATTTTTTTGCTCTTTAATCAAAAATTGACTTATCATATATCTATCTGTTGGTTCTGTCTCAGGATATTCAACTATAGTCTGCTGATTTGAGGGTCTGTCTTTATTTCAGTATCATGGTATTTTAATTACTCTCACTTTGCAATACAGACTGAAGTCGGAAAAATGATGCCTCCTTTAGTCTTTTTTCCCAAGGGCTGCTTTAGCTATTTGGGAGGGCTTACTGTTTCATATACGGGTATCCTGATAGGGACTGCATTAAATTTATATAGTGTTTTGGGGAGTATTGCCATTTTAATAACATTACTCTTTCCAATTCATGATTCGGTATGTTTCTATTCCCTCATGTCCTCTTTTATTTATTGAAGTATTGTTTCGTAGTTTTCTTTGTAGAGGTCTCTCACCTCTTTACTTAAATTCACTCTGAGGTACTTGACTTTCTGAGGCAAATTGTGAACAGAATTGTATTTTTAATATCTCTCCTTTTTTCATTATTTGCATATTGCAAAACCATGGACTTTTGCATCTAACTGTTCTATTTTCTGTTATGTTGACATTATCCTTTATTAGTTTTTACCTCCCTTTTCATTAAGAAGTGTTTTAGTATTTGTGATCTCTACTTCTTTGTCTCTAACTTACTACTTAACCCACTCTCTTCCGTATTTATATTTCTAGTGAAACATCTATCACAAGGGTCATGAATGTCCACCACATAATCAAGTCTAATATTAATTATCAGATCTTTTGTTTACCATTTTCAGGAGTTTAGAGTTTCTTTAGCTATCAAGACAAATATCTGGCTTTCACACGCCATCTCATCATTTTGCCCTTTCCCATTTTATTGAGTCAGTGAACCCTTGGAAAATTGATAGGCTGAAACAGATATAACTATGTAATAGCAAAAATACTTTTTGGTTAAGAAATGACTTCTGCTTACAACCATTTAAATAGACTGTATCAACCAGAGGGAAGACAGAGAATTGAAAAAAACTAACAAGACTTTCAACTCTACCTTTTGCCACACTTTTACAGGGCGATGAGACTAGAAAATCACTTCAATGTCTCTCTTTATCCTACCAGTTTTCTCATTTTTTTGCAGGCCAGATAGGCCTGACCTTATCTAGACAATGAATCAAAAGATTAGAGTTTCTTTAGCTATCAAGACAAATATCTGGCTCATAACGCAGATAAAGAATCAGAAAGATTGAAAACTTTGTTGAAGGACTGCAACATTAGAAATCTGTGGTTGATTGCTGGCTGGCACTGACCCTCTAGATTATATAATTTGAATGCTCCTCTCCTGACTGTGAGGAGGAAGGGGATTTTGTTGGCACTAGACTTGCCATATGACTTACCTCACACGAACTGGCAAAAGTATATCCACATGAATAGGCTCACCAGTCAAAAGGATACTTGACAATTTTGGTGCCCAATTTGCTCTCCCATATTGAACTACTAAGTGTCTTCTGTGGCAACTAATAATCACCTCCTTTGATTACTTCCTATAGGAAAATAAGTGGGGAGTAGTAATATCCCTTGTTGTATCACTCAGTCAAACAAGCAATATTAGATGGGTAGGTATCTCGGGGCCCTCTAAGACCTTGAGAAACCACTGGTGTCTGAAGGAAGCAGTATGCAAAGAATCAACCAATATCAAGCACCTCTTTCATGGCTTCTTTTCATGACTTGCCTTCCCAGATATTGGAAAGTCAGATTAGAAAAGTAGTTCAATTATTACTATATGAAGATGACATGGTATTACACCTAGAAAATTCCCAAGAATCTAAAAAAAGATTCTATACATTCATTTTTGTGTTTGTGTGTTGTTGTTGTTGTTTGGCTTTTTTTTTCTTTTTTTATGCTCACACCCGGTGATGCTCAGGGGTGACGCCTGGCTCTGCACTCAGGAATTACTACTCTTGGTGGTGCTTTGGGGACCATATGGGATGCTGGGATTAAACCCAGGTTGGCCATGTAGGTGCAAGGCAAAAGTCCTACCACCTGCACTATCCAGACCCTAAAGAAAATTTAAAAAACAATAGTCTTGTACAGTAAAGTGGCAGGCTGTTTTATTACAATTCTACTAAGCATTTTAAATTTAACATTAGGTTGTCCTTGATCCTCTGCAGGGAGCATAGGTTTAATGAGTTAGTCCTACGCCAGTGCTACTGAGGCACGCCCATGTCCATCAGGCACTCCCAATCCCCTGTACTTATCTTTACCCTCTCCTTTGTGCTCTTCTTCTCCTGTTAATCACAAATATCCCCAAATCAGACCCTATAATCTGTAGGTCATATTCTCTGAAGGCTCTGGATTTTTTTATACATGTGAAATATTGATTTTCTCTTTCCTTTATGTCCTTTGCACAGTTTATTTTAGAGCAATGTTCTTTTTGAATAGAAGCAGGAAGACAGTTAATGCTATGCTTTTGTAACTTGGGAGTTAATTGACTCTAAATAATATTTACTCCTGAACATCCATCATATTTTCTTTAATTAAGCCTCAGTTGTCCTTAGTTCACTACTAAAAGAAATAGAAGACTATTGGAGGAAATTGAAACACATACCCTGTTCTTGGGTCTGGTAATTTAGTGTTGTGAAAATAACATTATCCAAACCACTATATAGATTTAATGTAGTTTTCATTAAAAAAAGCCATGGCAATTTTTAGACATATAGACCAAATGTTATTAAATTTATATGGAGTTGAAGCCAGATAGATAATATAGTAGGCAAGGGTACTTGCCTTGCACTCAGCTGATACTTTGTTATCCCAGATCACCGGTCTTCTTCATCCAAAAACTTAAAAGAAATTTCTTTTAGAGACTATTTCACTCTGAATCTTATTTTTTCCTTTTTATGACAAGATCTAGACGTCCAAGTAATGCAACAACCCACTTGAACTACACAGCTCCATTGGTGTGAGGTCAGTCGCAATACTTTTTGTTATGCCCGCTGGAAAGACGCTCTGGATACGATGCTCACCCAGAACCACAGCATTGTAGGGCCAGAGAAATAGTACAGTGGTGTTTGCCATGCACATGACCAACCCAGGTTTAATCTCTGGCATTCCATATGGTTTTCTGAGCACCTCCAGGAGTAATCCCTGCACAGAGAGCCAGGAGTGAGCCCTGAGCATCACCTTATGTGCCCCAAGCAGAAAAAAGAAAAACCCACAGTCCAGAGCCCCCTGATCTTCTTTGGCATGAGAAATGTTCAAGCTGATTTGAACTGAGCAGTTCTTTGGAGGTTAGGGGAGTCTGAGTATTCTCAAAAAAAGGATCAAATTTGTATAATCCATGTCAGTACCCAAGATTCACTATTAGTGCAAGAAAAATATGCTTGGACGCCCTAAGAAAGGCCCTATTTGGAAGTTTCCCCATTCTCCAAACTTGACAAATAGGGAATTTTGAGGTAGGAGCAAAGTACTTTCAAATATAGATTGCTTCCTTGGTAAAACTGCCGAGTCCTTTCAACAAGAAATAAATACCCAGAGGAAATTCTATTGGAGTAGAACTCCCACTGCACAAAAGCCTTTTACCATCTGGAAACACACCTAATTTAATCAAGTCTGTCTGAATCTCTGCCTCAGAGATGTAGAGGCTTTAGGGGTGCTGGGGCAGTTTGTGGGTCTCTTGTGACACTAAGGGTCTGGGGATGGCCAAGATGTCTCCAGGTTGTAGCTGTCACTTCTCTGCTGGTATCTAAAGCTTCTGTAATCACCAAGATGGACCAACACACCCACTGCAGTCCACTCACCCCATCCAATCTGAGAGAGATGGCAACAGAATCATTTGGTACCTGGTCCTACTCTTGGTCTCCTCTGACATTTCCCCGGTGACCTGCCATTTCATTAATCCTGCTGCTTTTCTGCCAGACATCTGCTGTCAGATTTCTAACCCATGCTGTAAAAACTATCAATGTTTTCCACACATGAAGAACTGTCAAGTCAGCCTCCCCCTGAGGCCACTCTCACTTGGTCTATTTCTAAAAGCTTTTTTGTAGACAAGGGCTCCTATGCTGGCAATTATCAGTGGCAGCAGAGAGACCGGAAGTGGTAGGAGACTACTGCAGTTTTATACAAAACACTGGGCTTATTTGGGGACCTAATGGTGAACACGACCATGTACTCTGGAGCATCTTTACTCATAGTGTCCAGCATAAAATTTCAAGTTCACAAGAAACACAGAAGAGTGGAATTGAGTGAATCTCTTCATGAGAAGATTCTGGTCTGCATTATTCTGATGGGTGCAGGGATCACACCCAGATTCTTACAGCGCCAGAACACAGGTCACTAAGACAGCCAGTTCATCATGACTCTCACATGTCACTCATGATAAGTCACACTTGAGTTACTCTATCACTCTATTCTGATGCTTTATTTTGTGTAATTCAAATATTACACAAATAATAGATGATATATGTTGAAAAAATAAAATCCTTTAATCAGCAGTGAAATATGGGGAATATTGATAGTCATGTTCAGGTAAAATTCAAATCTAAATCAAATAGAAATTCCAACATTTTCACTTCATACTAAACATATATTTTATTAATTTTTGTGCATAAAAATATAATTTTACATATAAAGATATATAAATATTTCATTGTTTAAACAGGCACAATAATGAGATTTGAGGAAAAATAGCAAAAAACAAGTCAATAATAAAACCAAAATCCAAACTCAGATTTAATTTAGAAGTTAATATTCTTTAATTCTGCTCAGAGAATTTTAATCTTAGTTATGCTGAAATTAAAATTTTAAAAATACTGAAAATATGGAGAATTCTTGCCTCACCAGAAGGAATCACTGTAATTGATTACAATGTAATTGAGAGTATATTCCTATTATTATTATGGAATGCTACATAGTCCTTTGCCTTCCAAGCTGAGATCCTGTGTGTGCTGCCTCTGGAGGTGGGGGACCCAGTGCTGAGCCTCCTGGGAACAGGGGGCATCACCCCACTCTTAGGATTGTAGTTACTCATTCCCACGTTTTAAAGTGATTCCTATTTCTACAAACATTTAATTGAAATCAAATTGTAATAAAAAGAGAACAGAATAAATTCACTTAAACGTTATTTGGTGAGCAAGTAACAGCCACTTTTAAATAAGGAAAAAGTTACACCTGGTGAATACCCAGGCATGTTGTTCAAGAGGCAAAACTAACTCAGTAGCGGGTATTTTCCCAAGATGCATAGTCCCTGGGAGTTAGAACAAGCTATGCAACACACCTAATCACAGAAAGCAGAGTGCAACTCAGGCATTTTACATTCCTTGAAGTCTTGGCTGGGGAAGAAAACCTAGAAACCTAGAAAATTTAATTGCCTTCTCCTGAGAAAACACATTAACGGACATATCTATGTGAACCACAAGAAAAGTTCCAATTTTATGTTCTGTGATTTTCTCACTGCTAACATCAGTTATATATTTCTCTTTTACAAAATACAAGTACATGTGTGCAAACAGTGAACAAATGAATTGCTACAATAGAGCAGAAAAATGACTTTTGATTCCTGTACGTGCATTTGAGGACATTTCCTCAATGTCAAACCAGCCAGTGACAATGCCAAACTTTTTATGTGTGATGCATGGGCATAAATCCATGCACGATAGTTTCCACTTTTTGTTGCTATTTGTACTAGAACATTCATGAATCTAGTTCTCAGCTAAACATTGATTGAAGTTAACAAGCACCTCTTCTGTCTGATTCACAGAGATGCCAGGTAAAATTCCCATCAAATGTAAAACTTCTATTAAAATTTTAATAGCAATAAAAGTGTGAAAGGATTTCCTAAAGAAAACTAACACCTGAGCACCTCTTCTTATATGTTATCCGACACCAAAATAATAGTTTTGCCACACATTTATACACCTGAAGTTAGAAAATGAATAATATTATAAAGTGTTAAATGAGTTTTCTTCCTTTGAATTCATCCCCCATCTTTTTCTTCTAGTTTTATGGAAAAAAGGGAAATTTTTGCCCTTACCAATTCTTAAATTGGGGCTTCTTGTTCCGCCTTATGATTATCAGTAACTTTTACAATGTAAAGTTAAATAAAGATGTGCATTTTCAAATTATATTTTAGAGAACATATAAAATGTTTTCTATTTTAGAGGACAGATAAAATATATATCATAAAATATATATGAAATATAAAATATGTCTATACATTCAGTTAAAATATTATTGGTCTCTGTTCAGAAGCAAAATTGTGTTACAGCTAAATTTAAATGATTCATATAAACATTTTATTTTATTTTAATGAATCTTTCTTAGCCAAATACTAAACTTCTGTACTTTTTCTTTAGCCAGCTAGCTCTTGTCATGCTATCCTTTTGAAAACATTACAGAACAGAACAAGAAGCAAGAAGAAAGGGGATATATATATATATATGAGTATGTATGTATATATGAATATTTATATATATATGGAAAGTGCATTCTCATTGTTCTGTGGTGACTGAGGTGATGAACAATCTTATTATATTTGATTTCATGTATTTGCGAGCTAAGTCAATTGAGAAAATCAGGCTCTTCTAAACAAAAATACTGCTTGTAAGATGTTCAATACATAGTTTTCTAAACTAAGGCCTGTTTTGTGGAGATGTGGGCCATTCAAAATTATATGTGAAATTTTGCATAACTGTCATTAATTTATTCTTAAAGATAAATAAAAATATCAATCTAGTCCAAATAAAAAATTCCAATCCCAGGTGAGAAGCATTGTGCTCTATTTATTCACACACTAGCTGGTAACGCTGTTCGCTCTGGGGCTGAGATCCTTCAGGTCGTGCATGTAAATTAGTGTTACTCAGAGAAATCATGAGTTTTTAACTTCCATGATCTGTGAAGAAACTGTCCCATTTGCTCTAAAGCTTAAAATCTTATAGATATTTCAAGGGTAGTATTCAAATTTTAAAATACATTGCTACTAAAACAACTGTTTTAAGACCTGTTTGACAAGAATTCAGGATTTCAAAGAATTCTTCAAAAGTAAACCAAGCTCTGACACAAGCATGACAAATCCCTCACTTCATTCCAACATATGAAAGAAACACTGACTGTTTTAACTGAAATTTAAAAATAGGCAAGCTTGTTTATCTAGAACAGAACTTGTAAAGATTATTCTTTTGAAAATAGTTACACTTGTTTTACTGAACAATATGTGTCACATCATCATATCAATTATGATCAGGAGAGTCAGTATTGCACATTAAGCCAGAGAAATAAAACTGTTTCTTTTTATGAGTCCTTTCTAAGATGTGTGTTTTGAAATTCTTTTTTAATTTAGAAAGGTTTTCTAAGGTGGACTGCTTATTAAATATACCTTCAGAGATAAATCTGCAGGAATATTGCACAGTTCCCATATATTTTTGTGATTCACTTTTTCCCTTCCACAAAAGGCAAAAAATCCAGGGGGAAGAGGAAATATATACATGTGTGGTGTGCTTATGGACATATGATAGATAGTTTCAAATGCTTGAATGCTCTTGGTGAATCAGAACAAAAAACGACTGTAGCAATATCACATTACATAATGTAACATTTTAATAAAGGTAAGATAAAGGTAAGATAAGTTATGCTATTGATTATAGCAATATGCAATATTTAATGATAATTGAAAGGTATCTATAAAACAAAAACCACTAAAGTGTAAGAATGTCTTAACTCGTAAAGTAATGAAATGTATTCTTCCCTCTGGACTAAGAATATAATGACCAAGAAATATAATCTGTTAGAACTGCACAACATAGTATTCAGCAGTGACTTTCAACTCAATATTCTCTATTGGAAATCAAAATATCAAGAGTTCAACAATATATTTTTGAATAAAAACTTAATTTTGAATAATAAGTGAATGATTTACTCTTGTGCTGATAGCAAAACACCTGTTGCCAACCGAAAACGTGACTGTACTTCCAATCCCTCTAGCATGAACCAATCAATGCGTGATAGATGGGAGAGCTCAAGAATCTCTCACCCGGATAGACACAATATTCTTTGGTGTAAAAGTATAAGTAAAGTAAGTAAAGGCCCTCCCGTTGTTCGTTGATTTGCTCGAGCGGGCCCAGTAACGTCTCCATTGGAGACTTTGTTGTTACTGTGTCTGGCATATCAAATACATCACGGGGGGGGGGGGGGGGGCTTGCCAGGCTCTGCCGTGCGGGCGAGATACTCTCGGTAGCTTGCCGGGCTCTCCGAGAGGGGCGGAGGAATCCAACTCGGGTTGGCCATGTTGGCTGCATGCAAGGCAAACGCCCTACCGCTGTGCTATCGCTCCATACCAAGTAGCTAAAATTGGAAACTATTATACCATTGATAAAAAGTATAAGTACAAAAACATGTAAAAGGCTATTGAGTATAAATTTCTTTATAAATCATAATAATATATTCCTTCATATTATGCAATAATAGGTTAAAATCATGTATGAACAGGTTAAATTAAATAATTGTGTCTAATGCATGCCAAAGGAAGGCAAATTTTCCTAGACAGATAGGAAAGAATAAAAATATAAAAATAGATACTATATAACATTTGCAGAATAATATCCATGAAGCTTAAGGCCTATTGATGTCAAACAAAGGTGCCCGTATCAGTAGTGAGGAAGATTAGATATTGACACAAACTACCCGTATCAACAGAGTCCTGTGCTCAATTTTACAACATTTAATACATTAGTTTGGAATTGATCCAAATCAAGCCTACTCTATCAGCATGTAGAAAAATGCAATCTGGAGTTTCAATTCTTAATTTTGATCAGCCTTCCATTTGTTCAGCCAAAAACAATTTCAAGAGGAAGAAGGCTAGTATTCCCACAGGAGCAAGGGCAGCTCTCACTTCTTTCTTGCATCTGTAATAAAAGTCAACAATGTTCTCTCTAAATGTGAACACTGAAATCATCATATGAAATATTCTTCAGGGCTCTTTGGCTTTCAGGTTAAAGAAGCAATGGGACCTGTCCTGTGACACATTCTCAGTTTAAGTAATCAGATTTCAGAAAAGTTTGCTATTCTTTGGCATGACACAGTTGTTTGATTTGGCTGAGTTTTAAGTCTTAGCAATTGCACTCATTTCCTCTTTAGAGTTATGGTTCATCTCAACTGTTTTCAGCTGAAAGATTCTTTATTGTATTCAAATTTTGTCCCATATGGGTTGCGATGGTTACTCAGTTTATGAAGAATCTTGGAAATGGAACTGGGTCCACAGCAAAAGACACCAATTGTTTTCCTGGGAAAAGAGAGAAAATGGACATTTAGGTAGTTAACTATCCAGCATTTTAAAAAACAGTATACCTTATGTACATGTCAAAGTATTAAAGAAGCAAATCTCTTGCAACTTTACATATTAAAATATTTCCAATCATTTAAAGACATAAATATCAGAAAAGCCTTTATATTCCCCATACTTTTATACTATAATTCAAATGATGTAAATAGAAGCTCATACATGCTCTCTGTAGAACAGCAGGTAGGCAAAGTCTTTTCACCACATACCTTGGTGTGTTTATTAAACTAATCAAGAGCAGCTACTGATAGAGGGCATCCCCCTGGATCAGGCTAACTCTTCTCTACTAGAATCACACGCAGGTTTTCTTAATATTCCATTGACTTACATGTCAGCAATTATTAAGAGAAGAGAAATAGAAGCTTTTACCAAAATTGAAGGAGGATTCTGACTAATTTAACTCTACGTGGAAATTCAAAGTCCAAACCTGAATGCATTTTCTTTCTTTTGTAGTAAAGCACAAAATGACTGCAACAAATGCTAAGAAGGTTTTATTATTTCCTCACATAAAATTTTGTTGGATAAATTATACATATCCTTAACAATAGATTAAATAAATCCCAGGTAATGAATAATATTTCACATTATATCACTCCTGACACACTCCAAAGTTTGTTGGTTTTCATCAATTATTCCTAGGAAATAATAATTTGTAGTTTATGTCAAAAGTACACTATGCCCTTATAAGTGACAATAATTTGTGCTGAAATTGGAATAATCAGTCCACTAAATGGCACCAAAGTTTTATGACAAATACTAGAAAATGATTTTATATAAGGCTTTTATTTTATATATCTTATGTACTTATATATTTTATATAAGCCTTTAACATTAAAACATAATTTAATTTTAATATAAATTTAATTTATAAATTTTGACAGAATGTAAGATTTAAGCAGCTTCAGAGAGAGAAGGAGAGAGTTTACAGAGTACATATCTTGCATCAATGCCAAGCCAATTTGATTTTTGGCACCACATAAACTCTGGGTGAGACACTTGAGACCATAGGTCCCAGAGCACTGAGGGGCTGGCCTTGCTGGCTCCACGTCATGGAGAATATCCCCTTCACCTCTAGACACCCCCACCAGTACAGGAGGGATGGAGATTAGGAGGATTAATAAATAAATAAGCAAGTAAATAAATAAATAAATGAAACAACTACAAAATGGAACTTTCATTTGCACCCATTCATACTTATGTGGGACTTTATGTCTTAAAAACTTATGGGAAATATATGTAAACCAGTATTTTGAGATACTGGATAATAAGCAACACAGATCTATGTGGGATCCCCGAGAGGACTCGAGAGAAGGTGCCACAGTGAGCCCAGCAATCAGCCACTCCTGAAAGTTGGCCTGCTGCTGTTCTGAGAAGGAAATGTTTCGGAAGGCTAGCAGTCTTACGGGGCTTTTGATCACTGTATAACTGAAACCCAAGCACAAGTCTACAACTGTACCTCATGGTGTCTCACTAATAAAAATTAAAAAAAGAGGACTGGAGTTCACGAGAATTAAAGCTTTTAGACTTTTGTGGTGCACACAATGCAGAGGAAGAGGGAATACAAAAAGGAGAGCAGCAAATGACACACACTTTGACAAATAGCGACAAAGATGAATCATTACAGCATTTAAGACAAGTTGTAAATAGTTCATAATCCCAAAAGTCACAATGAGAAAAAACACAGCAACCTAACTAAACAATGGGAACAAGATTTGAAGAACATTTGTTCTTCGGAAGGGACTGGAGAGACTGCACTGCGGGGAGGGGCCTGCTCTGTGCTGCGCCTGGGTTTCTCTCTGGCAGCACACGGTGCGCTGATGCAGAGTCAGGCTCAAACCCACAGCACTATGGGGCGGCCCAGAAGCACGCATACATACATGCATACACACATCCATTTCTTCCATAGAAGAAATACAGATGGACATCAGGTGTTTAGCAACAGAATCATCAAAAAGCATATTTAAACTTAGTAAGATTAATCGCTGATAAGCAAGAGTAGCAGACCAAGTCGGATGGGATGTAAAGTTAAAGGCAATCAATCTGATTAGAAAACAGTAACACACAAGGCTTAGACTGTTTTAAAACATGCTAGTGATCTCTTATACAAGGCCTTGATGGCTCCAGGGTGAGATAGAACAATCTTCACACACTTTTACTAAGGAAATCTTTTTTTGATCATTTGTACCGAATATGGCAGTTCTTCAACATTAAATTAAAAAACAGGACTAAGGGTTGAAGTGAGGGCACAGAGTTAAGGCACTGGGTTCAATTTCCAGCACCACATATGGTTCTCTGAGGACCACTGGACTGATCCTTGAACACAGACCCAGGAGTAAGCCCTGAGCACTGTTCACTGTTGCCCCCAAACAACAACAAAATAGGACTAGGTATGATCCAGAAAGCCTATTACTCATAATCATTCAGAGATGACAGCACTCTCTTGTTTATCACATGGATTACAACAGGCAAGCCAAAGAAATAACCTAAACTATCATCAACAATAATGAATTAACAAACATAACATGTGAGATATTACATAATTACATGTATACTTCTAGAATTGTGATCTACCACAATGTTAATACAATGTTAATGTGGAGTATTAGTCTCCAGTTATAATGACTTTCTGCTTTCAACAACATCAATGACACGAGGGTATTATGCCGAATGAAGTTACAGATAAACACTTTATGATCTAACTTGTAGAAACAAAAAGTGATGAACTCATGAAAGAGAGGCACAGACAGGTAGTTTGGGTGGGACTTGGTGCATGGCTGATGACGAGTTCAAACTCTCTGTTAAAATATTAGTGATTTAGAGAATGATCCGGGTTTGATTCCTCTGTCCCTCTCAGAGAGGCTGGCAAGCTACCGAGAATATCCTGCCTGCAAGGGAGAGCCTGGCAAGCTCCCCATTGCCTATTCGATATGCCAAAAGCAGTAACGACAAGCCTCACAATGGAAACATTGCTGGTGCCCACTCAAGCAAATCGATGAACAACGGGAGAACAGTGCTACAGTGCTTAGAGAATGTAATAGGCAGTGTTATAGTATATAGCAAATATAATTAACAATACTATATTATATATTTTAAAACTGTTAACAGATCTTAAATGTGCTTACAACATACACATGATATATGTTAACTAACTTTATTGGAATGATATTTCTGTGATATATGTAAGTATATATACACACATATATATATATATAGTATCATATAGTATACCTTAAATATGCAGAATATTATGTCAGTTGTATCTCAAAGAGATGAAAAATAATTCCATTCTAGGCTTTATACATGAATTAAATAATAAAATGAAACAATAAAATAAATATTTAACACTGCAACTAAGAGCTACAAAAGAACTACAATATATACTAAACCAAAAATTGTAACTCTGAAAATACAGATAAAACAAGAATTATAATTAAAGAACTCAACATTATTCTCCAGTTATTTCTAGAACATGTAACAGAAAATAAATAGTATGTTGAATACTATCAGTTGAAACTGACATGTAAATAGAGCATTAATCACTTAATCACTTAACTTCCCGTTAGTCGTCGATTTGCTCGAGCGGGCGCCAGTAACGTCTCCATTTGTCCCTGTCGCGTGCTAGTGTAGCCCAATGGCATCTCTTCGCTCCGGGAACATGGAGGGCCTCAAACCGATCGTTCATGACCTTGACAAAGAAGTCTGACCATCTGGTAGGTGGGCGGCCACGCGGTCTCTTGACATCCCGTGGAATCCAATCAGTAACAGCTCTAGTCCAACGGTCGTCTTTAAATCTCATTACGTGACCAGCCCATCTGATTTTCGACACCTTGGCAAATGAGACAGCGTCCCTGATCCTTGATCGTCGATGGATGTCAGAACTCCGGATTCGTTCTCTCATTTGAGTGAAACGTGATATTCCAAGCATAGCTCTTTCTATTCTTCTTTGGGAGACCTGAATGGCATTCTCATCTTGTTTGCGTAGGGCCCAGGTCTCTGAGGCATATGTTAATGCAGGAAGAACAGTGGAATCAAAGAGATGTGCCCGGAGCCGGAGGTTTTTCGTCCTCTTAGCTATTTCTTCGACGTTCTTGAAGGCGTTCCAAGCCGCTCTCTTCCTCCTGCGCAGCTCGGGTGCCAGGTCATTTGTCATGTTGACCTCTCGACCTAGGTACACATAGCTGTTGCATTCAGAGATGGTCGTTCCATTGAGAGCGAATGGGGCGTCAGGAACAAGGCTGTTTCTCATAAACATTGTCTTCGTAAGATTCAGCTGTAGTCCTACCTTTCCACACTCACGGTCAAAGTCGGCCAGCATTTGTGCCGCTTGGCTGATGTTTGGTGTTATTAAAACAATGTCATCAGCAAAGCGGAGGTGGTGTAGTTGCCGACCATCTATCTTCACTCCCATTCCTTCCCATTCCAGTCGTCGCATGATGTTCTCGAGGGTGGCACTGAAGAGTTTTGGTGAAATGGTATCACCCTGCCGCACCCCTCTCTTGACATCAACGATCACTTCTTTGTAGAATGGTGAGATCCTGGTAGTGAATCCACAATACAGCTCACGGAGGATCCTGATGTATTGGGCTTGAATGCCCTGATTGGCTAGGGCTTCAATGACCGCTTCCGTCTCAACAGAATCAAAGGCCTTCTTTAAATCAATGAACGTTAAGCAGAGCGGCATCTTGAACTCCCGAGAAACCTCAATGAGTTTGGTTATCGTGTGGATATGGTCGATGGTGCTGAATCCTTTGCGGAACCCTGCTTGCTCACATGGTTGTCCTTCATCTAGTGTTCTGCCAATCCTATTCAGGATGACTCGAGTGAACAACTTGTAGATGACAGACAATAGGCAGATCGGGCGATAGTTGCCAATGTCATGGATGTCTCCCTTCTTGAACAGTAGTACGGTCCTGCTGGTTTTCCATTGAGATGGAACCTTGCATTCAGACAGGTAGCGAGTGAAGAGCCGAGCCAGTGTATTGATGAGTACTGACGGCAGGTTCTTCAGGTGTTCAGGTCTGACCTTGTCTGGGCCGGGTGCTGTTTGCTTCTTTACTGACGAAATGGCGTGTCGGATTTCGGAAGGGAGAACGTTGGGAACGACATACCCATCCTGTGGAATTTGGTATGTCGGCAAGTGGACATGGCTATCGAAGAGATTTGAGTAGAAGTCATGGATAATCTTCTCCATTGCCGTTCTGGAGGATGTGATGGATCCATCAGGACGTCGGAGGGCAGACATCTTGGTCTTATAGTTGGCGTAGGACAGGCGGGCGTTACGAATACTTTTCCAGGCTTCTGCCGCATCTACCAGTACGTCTGCTCTTCTCTCTTTGAGGTCTTCCTTGATCGCATCTCTGCACTGCTTTGCAAGCTCGGACGTTAGCTTGCGGTTGCCTGAGGCATGCGCCAAACCACGCTGGCGAATTAGCTCAAGAGTTTTCGAAGATAGGCGACTTTTTGTGGCTATCTCTCTCTTGGCGTTCCTCGCACATTCATGGAGGTGCTGAACCAGTCGATCGTATTCCTTGTCAATGTTGTCAACAATGGCATCTTCCCATGTTGCCGCAATAGTACCAAAGAGTTCCCAGTTGGTGGTCGTTCTGGGAGTTCTCTTTTTGAAATTTGCAGCCCTTTCTCCCCGCTCTGTGAAGTAGAATTTTGCACGAAGGAGACGGTGGTCCGATCCCGTTCGAAATTTTGGGACAACAGCGACATCAGTCAGGCAAAACCGTCGATTGAATATGATGTGGTCTATTTCGTTGTGGAATCGTCCACCGGGAGACTCCCATGTCCATCGTTTAGATTCTGCCTTCTGGAACTGTGAGTTACCATGAATGGTCTTGGTCGACATGATGAACTCAGACAGTCTCTCACCCTGTTCGTTCCATTCTAGGCCATGGGTTCCGATGTGAAGTTCTTCAGCTGATCTTCTCGGTCCTATCTTGGCATTAAAATCACCCACAATGATCTTGTAGAAGGTGTGGTCTTCTTTATAGAATTTCTCTAGCTCCATGTAGAACTTCTCGATTTCTCTTTCATCATAATGAGATGTTGGTGCGTAGACAACGAAGATAGAAACTGCAGAGTATTCCGAGAGTATTCCGCCCGCACGGAAGAGCCTGGCAAGCTATCCGCTGTGTATTCGATATGCCAAAACCAGTAACTACAACTGGTCTCATTCACCTGACCCTGAAGGCTTCACCGACATGGCAGCACTGAGAAGGATGAGAAAGGAGAGGCCGACAAAATCTCAAGGCCGACCTAGGCTGCCACAACGAAGGAAGACAAAAATGATCGTCTGTACTTTCAATGCACGTACGCTAGCATCAGATGCATCCATCGAGGACCTGATGGTACAAGCGCGAATGATCAAGTACGACATCATTGGTCTGACCGAGACAAGAAGACACGAATCTCACCATGCCGTTTTCGACACTGGAGAAGAATTGTTCCTCGGAACATGTGATAAAAGAGGTGTTGGAGGCGTCGGTGTCCTTATCAACACAAACTTGGCCAAGAGCATTGATTCATTCGAATGCCTAACAACCGGAATCGGACGTTTACATTTGAATAGATGTGGCTCACTGCCTGCAGTTTCTATCTTCGTTGTCTACGCACCAAATAGAGCATTACTTGATGATAATAGAATACAAATTCTCTTGGGATGCATATGTAATATTCACCAAGACAGACCAATATAAAAGGTTATAATAAGTAGAATCATAAGGAGCATGTTTTCCAAATGAAATCTAGAAAACAGGAACAAACTCCCAGGGGCTTCCACTATAGTAAAGCTGGCAAGGCACTTTCCTTGTCTTTGTCCAACCTGGGTTTGATCCCTGGTATTCTAGCCTGAGTATTGGCAGGAATAATTCCTGAGAGCAAATCCAGGGTCACCCATACAGCATTGCTTTATCTGACACCAAAACTGAAAAAACAGCAATAACAAACCCCAAACTATCCATAAAACTCCCACATATTTGGAAGTTAAATAAAATAGTTTTTGACAACTAACAATACAAGAAAAAAATCACATAAAATTAAAAAAAATAACTGAATAAACTGAATAGGGCTGGAGCAATAGCACAATAGGTAGGGCGTTTGCCTTGCACACGGCTAACCTGGGTTCGATTCCCAGCATCCCATATGATTCCCTGAGCAACGCCAGGAGTAATTCCTGAGTGCACGAACCAGAAGTAATCCCTGGGCATCGCCGGGTGTGACCCCCCAAAAAAAATGACTGAAAAAAATTAAAGAAAAACATTAAAAATTATGGATGAGAGCTAAAGTGTCATTTATAGGAAAATTTATTGTATGAAATACTTAAATAGAAAAGAACAAATGTTTGAATTCAATGCCCTAAGATTTCAACCCAAAGACCCTGAACCTAAAATAAAGAGAAAGGAAAAAACATGCGAGTAAACATGAATTATCTTGTACTTAATCAAAGTTAGATTACTATTAAAACAGAAAATATATCAACTGGATTTCCTAAATTGAGTACAACTGATCTACTGAATTTATACATTATAAAGATTTTCATTTTAGCACAATAAAAATGTACAATAATATTATGGTAGAATATTTGTGTTATTTGCATGCACTGCTGCTACATCACACCCATACCAGAGTGCCAGGTACCCCATCCCCCCACATCGTTCTGCATGCCCCCTGTCCCCTCACCTTGTCCTGTATGCCCCATCGCCCCCACATCATCCTGCATGCTCCCCGTCCCCCACATCTTCCTGCATGCCATGCCTCGCATTCTCAGAGCTGCCTGCCAGTGAGCTTATTCAGGGCTACTACCCTTGGGGAGAGATAAGCCTTGCTTTGCTTCTTAATACTCTCCAAATGAGTCAGATCATGAAGTATTTGTCCTTTACTTTCTGAGTCTTCGCTCAGCATGATTTCTTCCAATTACATCCAAGTTGCATCAAATCGCATGATTCCATCTTTTCTCATGACTTAATAGTATTAAATTACGTACACGTAACCACAATTTCTTTGGTTGTTCATCTATTGGTCATTTGGGTTTTATCCAGATCTTGCCATCATAAATAACGCTGTGATGAATATAGCTGAGCATCTGACCTTTTGGATTAATATTTTTATATCTTTGTATTACGAGCCCAGAAGTGGAATTGCAGGGTTAAATGAAAATTTCTTTTAAATTTTTGCGGTCTCCAAATCATTTTCCAAAAATGCTTAACCAAGTACTACCAGAACTCATTAACATTTCTTCCTCATTTTTTTTTAACTTTTTGTCACATTTCCACCAACACTTATTTTTTCTGAACTTTTTGGGATGAATGTTGTGACATAATAGCTTATTGCCATTTTGAATTGCATTTGAAAAATGCAAATCAGTGAAGAGAATATTTTTTCATATGCACATTTATTTATTTATTTTTAAGGAAATATCTATCATTACATTTGAGGAAACGTCTCTCTGATAAAATGTATCATCTCTCATAATCATAGGGTGGTTTGTTGTTTCTTGTGAGCATGGGAATACTTTATATATCCTGGATATATACCCTTGCTGACGTCTGAGTACCGTCTTTCCCCAGCCAGTGTGGTATATTTCAATTTGTTTCTCTTTACTTTCACAGTGAAGAAGGGTTTTTGCTTTATGTAGTACCATTTATTTATGCCTGCTCTTGTTTCATTTGCAAAAACTGAAGAAAAAAAAACCTAAAAAATCCTCTGGTTAAAATCTGGCAGCATCTTTCCTATGTTATTCTCAGTATATTTTATAGAAAGATTTAATACCAAGTCTTCCTTCTCTTTTAAATTAACCTTTCTATTCATCATGAGAAAGAGTGTAGTTTCATTTTTTTAACATATGGGTCTCCAGTTTTCCCAGCGCCACAGGTAGAAGAGGCTGTCCTTGGTCCATTTCATGCACTAGTCTTATTTGTCATACACTGCCACATACCCATCTATGGGTTTACCTCTGAGCTCTTAGTTCTTCTTTATTGATCTAAGGATCTATCTTGGGTTCAATACTATGTATTTTTCATTCTTAGAGCTTTGTAATAAAGTATAAAGTCTGGGAAGACAATGTATTCCATCTTTTTAAAATAAGGATGGCTTTGACTATTCTGAGTTTCATAAATATTTTAGAAGTACTTTGAAATATTAAATTTATACCATCAAAGTTTACATTACAGGTTTTATTAAAATTAGAGGGAAACAAATCATTTCACTTATTTATATATACTTTCTGTCAATAATGTATTTTGGCAGTAGGACACCATTATTTTCTTATTTTTCATTAGAAGGATATGCATCAGTTTCTCAATTGTTGACAATTTCTTAAAGCTTCTTCTTTTTTTTTTCCCTTTATTTTATTTTTTTTTAAAGTTGTAGATTTACAATTTTTTGTGCTTTGGTTTCAATTATACAATGATCAGATACCCATCCCTCCACCAGTGCCCATTTTCCACCACCATGGATAATATCCCTCCCACCCCCATCCCCCCATCCCCCCTGTCTCTGTGGCAGGGCAATCCCCTGTGTTCTCTCTCTCCTTTTGGGTGTTGTGGTCTGCAAAAGAGGCATTGAGTGGCAAACATGTTCAGTCCATAGTCTACTTTCGACATGCATCTCCCCTCCTGGGAGGATCCTCCAAACATCCTTTATTTGGTGCTCCCTTCTCTATCTGAACAGCCCTTTCCTCTAGGATACCCGGCTGGCCTCTAAGTTATGGAGTAATCCTCCTGGTGCTGATCTCAGCTATTCTTGGGTATTAATCTCATACTTTGTTACTTTATATCCCCCAGATGAATGCAATCTTTCTATGTCTATCCCTCTCTTTCTGACTCATTTCGCTTAGCATGATACTTTCCATATTGTACCACTTGTATGTAAATTTCATGACTTCATCTTTTCTAAGAGCTACATAGTACTCCATTGTGTAGATGTACCAAAGTTTCTTTAACCAGTCATCTGTTCTTGGGCATTCAGGTTTCTTCCAGTTTCTGGCTATTGTAAAGAGTGCTGCAATGAACAAACAAGTGCAGATGTCACTTCGACTATACATTTTTGCCTCTCTGGGATATATTCCCAGGAGTGGTATTGCTGGGTCAAATGGGAGCTCAATATCTAATTTTTTGAGAATCGTCCATACTGTTTTCCAGAAGGGCTGAACCAGTGGACATTCCCACCAACAGTAAAGGAGTGTCCCTTTCTCGCCACATCCACGCCAGCATCGGTTGCTTTTGTTCTTTTGAATGTGGGCCAGTCTCTGAGGTGTGAGATGGTATCTCATTGTGGTTTTGATCTGCATCTCCCTGATGATTAATGATGTAGAGCATTTTCTCATGTGCTTTTTTGCCATTCGGATTTCTTCTTTGAGAAAGTTTCTGTTCATTTCATTGCCCCATTTTTGGATGGGGTTGGATGTTTTCTTCTTGTGGAGTTTAACCAGTATTTTGTATATCCTGGATATCAACCCCTTGTCAGATGTGTATTCGGTGAATATCCTTTCCCATTCTGTAGACTGTCTTTGTATTTTGGTCACTGTTTCTTTGGAGGTGCAGAAGCTTCTTAGTTTAAGATAGTCCCATTTATCTATCTCTGTTTTCACTTGCTCGGCCAGTGGCGTGGCATCTTTGAAGATACCATTAGCTTCAATGTCATGGAGGGTTTTGCCAACTTTATCTTCAATGTACCTTATGGTTTCTGGTCTGATGTTGAGGTCTTTAATCCATTTTGATCTTACTTTTGTACATGGTGTTAGGCAGAGTTCTGAGCCTATTTTTTTGCATGTAGCCGTCCAGTGATGCCAACACAATTTATTAAAGAATTAAAGCCATCTACCACAAGCCTACAGCAAGCATCATCCTCAATGGGGAAAAACTGAGAGCCTTCCCTCTAAGATCAGGGACGAGACAGGGATGCCCACTCTCTCCACTGCCGTTCAATATAGTACTGGAAGTACTTGCAATAGCGATTAGGCAAGAAAAAGATATTAAGGGCATTCAGGTAGGAAAGGAAGAAATCAAGCTCTCACTATTCGCAGATGATATGATACTCTACTTAGAGAACCCAATAACTTCCACCAAAAAACTCCTAGAAACAATAGACTCGTATAGTAAAGTTGCAGGTTATAAAATCAATACCCAAAAGTCCATGGCTTTCCTATACGCAAACAGTGAGAGAGAAGAAAGCAACATGAAAAAAACAATCCCATTCACAATTGTGCCCCAGAAAATCAAGTACCTAGGAATCAGCTTAACTAAGGAAGTAAAGGACCTGTACAAAGAAAACTACAAAACGCTACTTCAGGAAACAAAAGAGGACATGAGGAAATGGAAAGATATCCCCTGCTCATGGGTCGGGAGACTTAACATTGTCAAAATGGCAATACTACCGAAAGCATTGTATAAATTCAATGCAATCCCTATAAGGATACCCATGACATTCTTCAAAGAAATGGAGCAAACACTCTTGAAATTTATATGGAACAATAAGCCCCCACGAATAGCTAAAGCAATTCTTGGGAAAAAGAAAATGGGAGGAATCAACCTCCCGAACTTCAAACTGTACTACAAAGCAGTAATAATTAAAACAGCATGGTACTGGAACAAAGGCAGAACTGCAGACCAATGGAACAGGGTTGAATACACTGACATCTCTCCTCAATCATATGCTCATCTAATCTTTGATAAAGGTGCAAGTAATGTGAAGTGGAGTAAAGCTTCTTCTTAAATATTATTTTAAAAATAATTATTTTAAAATCACACAAAGATTTTTTTTTACATTTTTACAATTTTATCTGCTCTTCAAGTTGTTAATCAGTACACATCTAAGTGTGACTTTAGAAATTCCCCATTGTTGCTTTTACTATCTTAATTAGAGCCTCCTCATTCTTGAGGTGATGGGTGAGGAATTTGGGATACACTGTTGGTGCTCATGATATAGTTTTGGCTCTTATCACTCCTACTCATACAAATAGAACCTTATATGGTGCTGTGAATTGAACCAGAATGGCTGCGTACAAGGCAAGTGACTCGAACTATCCCTGTACTATTCCTCTGGCCCCATATTATACTCACTTTTAAGCTGCATAATTAATCTTTTCAATCCATGTGCAATACTAATATGTAGTAGATTATCACATTTCAATAATCTTCCTGAGATTTACCTATAAAATTTTGTTTAGATGCCAGAAGTTGGGAACTAATTCCATAAATGTTCAATAATATATGAAAATTTTCCTATTATGCTATATACTCATTTATTTCACAAAGATTTGCAAGGGTAAAATCACACTTAATGATAATTTATGCATTCCTGGTATGTTATTTCTTCTTGACCATGAGCTAGAAGATTTGAGTGACTTACTAAAGGACACAGAAGCAACTGTGAAAAAACATGTCCGGACTTCTGAATTTGCATTGTTTTTAAAGCACCACGAGACAGTAAAATACAGAAATGATATTAAACATTTTTCACCCTGATCCCAGAGTATGGGATTCAAAGGCCACACAAAAGTACAGCTAGAGTTTCCTGTTATATAAAATATAAATTCAGCTAGCTTAGAATATCAGTTGATTAGCTGTAAAATAATTTCCTGACAGATTACTGAACATTGGATGACTTATAAAGTAATGCACTGTAGCACTGTCCTCCCATTGTTCATTGATTTGCTCAAGCGGGCACCAGTAACGTCTCCATTGTGAGATTTGTTGTTACTGTTTTCGGCATATCGAATATGCCACAGGGAGCTTGCCAGGCTAAATATACATCTAAATATAAAGTAATATTTAGATTATATCTAAATTTTTGCTAACTAGTTACTTATATTTTAATATACAAATAACAATCTCTCAACATGATGCTTCCCCGATGAGAATACGACAAACAAGATTCCTATTCTTTCTACCAGGAATAATGTTCTTCTGGAAATCATTTTTAACTTTAAAAGAAAATGAACTATTTACATAATATAATCTAAAAACCATAAACATAAAAATCCCTCTAAATCATGAACATTATGGTGTGAATTCTTGAGAACTAATTAATGAAAGAAACCAATGATTCTTAAATAATATTTTTCTAATTGAACTTCTCTTTTCAGATTTGCTTCTAAATTGAGCAAAAACAAAAGAAAACTAAAAAATGTTCAACACTGAGCCATGGGAATTGATCAAACAAAGTTATTCAGTGGTCAGTTAAATATAATTAAAAAAGAATAAGTTTGTGGTGCAATACGAAATCCAAATGTGACAATATTATCACAACTAATATAAGATGAATGGCTGCAGCAAAAGATGTAAAATTATTTGTAGAGCTCATTACTTTGCACACATAATTTTAATTTCCTCTCAATTATCACATAGTATACATTGTGAATCTAAATACCAATGAAAATATGAGTCTATAAAAATTTAAATGCAGTAGAAAATATAAATGCAGGTAGGATCATCTTGTTCATCCTTTCTGCATCATTTGTAGGCCAAATTTTATTTCAACTACAGACAAGTAGAAATTATAACTTTGTTACTTCCTCCTGTGACAGTGATGTGCTTCTGATTTTTTAATTTGAAAAAACATTTTAAATTATTTTAAAGCTTTATTAAATGATTGAGGAATATTTTATTTTGATCAATAGCCACATGCCAAATTTTTAGAGGCAAAGTACTTACCCTCTATTACATTTTGCTACTTCATCAAATAGAAGTTTCCACTGAGGACGTCCGATAAAAAGTCTTGAATTCAGTGCTTGGTATTTATCTCCAATTATCTTCTTTTAAAAAGAAAACACTACATTTTATATGACAAGTTAGGCAAACAACATTTTTTTTTCAAATTAGGTTTACCCTTTTTAAAATTTTTAATTTTTTATTATTTTTTAATTTTTTATTAGTTAATCACCATGGGGTACAGTTACAGACTTACAAACTTTCATACTTGAACAAACAACATTTTTTATCTGACATAATTTCTGCCTGGACCTAATTCCCTACCAAATAGCTAAAAAATACACATGCGAAGTGGTAATATATAAAGTACAGTCATTTAGAAGCATTATTTCCTTCTTTTCCTCCTAAAATCCATCTTCTTGAATAGAATTCTAGTTATAAACAAATGACTGGCATTCTAATTTTTAGTGAGTTGCTTAATTTATTTATTTGTGAAGCAAGATTGCTTTTTAAAAAATCTTACTTAGCAAGATGAGAGAGAAGATAAAGAAAGAAGTACATGTCCCAGCGAGAAGGCTAGCTTCTCTAGAGTGGAAAGAAGCAAGCAAGGAGACCGCAAGAGAAACCAGCAGGATATGTGCTCCAGAGAGATCATGGGCTTAGAGCACAATCCTAGTTGCTTTATTTTATAACAACTAAATATTAAGACAAAGAATGCACTCTAAGTGGCAAACAGAAAAGCAGGTGCATTATACAAATATACGTTATTGAAGAAGGTACTTTGTTTTTATTTGGAGACATGACTTGCAGTGCTCAGGGGTCAGACATGACTGAGCACTGGTGGGTGTGAGGCTTGGGGAGTACTTAAGGGACTGTATTTGTAGCCAAGGATAAAACATGTTCATGCCTCATGCAGCATGAACACCTTACTCACTGTACTATCTTCTCCAACCCCTTTGTTAATTATTTTTACTTGGCTCATTATATTAGTAAAGTACTACAAAGTTTTATTATAAATTCAAGGAGATGAACCTACCTCAGGCAACCTAAGGGAGAGGAGCCCAAATGTGT
Organism: Sorex fumeus; assembly: GCF_029834395.1. Taxonomy (NCBI): domain Eukaryota; kingdom Metazoa; phylum Chordata; class Mammalia; order Eulipotyphla; family Soricidae; genus Sorex; species Sorex fumeus. The sequence goes on from NW_026606083.1 coordinate 2,387,738, forward strand.
GTTGGTCAACAAGTAATTTGTATGGGTCAGTGTTTGAGATTATTCGATTTGAATCACAATACAGAGTCAGGATGAAAAAATTCTTTTTACTCAGACAGGGGAAAATGTCTGAAATCCCAAGCATAAAAACTTATCTGTGATATGGAGATAACAATAACCAATAGTAATACCTAACATTTGAATCTGTTGAATTACATGAAATCATGTAGGTGAAATGCTTTGCATACAATCTAGAAAATTGTAGGGAATAATGCATTTTAGTTTGCTTTGAATGAAAATAAACATGATCTTTCCTTAATCACAATTATAAGACTGTTGCTTGATGGTGTGTTATCTAGAAGTAAAGAGCTTCTGGCAATCAATAGTCAAGAAGAGCAAGAGATGAAGATGAAGATGAAGAGATCAAAGGTCTGCTCCAGTCCCCGAGAAGAACAACATGGAGCATACTTACTTGCTTCAGAAAGAAGCCATGATCTTTCTGAATACTCCGTGTGACTTTTCTACAGTGAACTTTCCCTCAAGCCATCTGCAGGAACCTTAACTTAGTCCTTACCGTAAACCTTCTATTGTCAAGAGGCCTCTGACTTTACAGTGACATTCAACCACATACCTGGAGTCCATCTGTTCGACTGAGATACAGCTGGATGTTCATAAAATCAGGTCTGTTCTCTTCCCAAAACTGAAGGCATGAAAATTAATAGACTTATTTTTTTTCCTGTATATGCAGTTTGTCATTTTCTAAGATATGCGAATCTAGAATTTTTTTTTAATTATTATTAGTGAAACACCATGAGGTACAGTTGTAGATTTACAATTTTTTGTGCTTGGGTTTCGATTACACAATGATCAAATACCCATCCCTCCACCAATGCCCATTTTCCACCACCATGGATAATATCCCTCCCACCCCCATCCCTCCCATCTCACCCTGCCTCTGTGGCAGGGCAATCCCTTGTGTTCTCTCTCTCCTTTTGGGTGTTGTGGTCTGCAAAAGAGGCTTTGAGTGGCAAACATGTTCAGTCCATAGTCTACTTTCGACATGCATCTCCCCTCCTGGGAGGATCCTCCAAACACCCTTTATTTGGTGCTCCCTTCTCTATCTGAGCTGCCCTTTCCCCTAGAATGCCCGGCTGGCCCCTGAGTTATGGAGTAATCCTCCTGGTGCTGATCTCAGCTATTCTTGGGTATTAATCTTATATTTTGTTACTTTATGTCCCCCAGATGAATGCAATTTTTTTATGTCTATCCCTCTCTTTCTGACTCATTTCGCATAGTATGATACCTTCCATGTTGTACCACTCGTATATAAATTTCATGACTTCATCTTTTCTAACAGCTACATAGTACTCCATTGTGTAGATGTACCAAAGTTTCTTTAACCAGTCATCTGTTCTTGGGCATTCAGGTTTCTTCCAGTTTCTGACTAGCGAATCTAGAATTTTTAATTCTTGTATTATCATGTAATATCAGAATCAACTCACAAGCATATACATACACACAAACACATATATGTTCATATGTAATAATGTCTGTCATAAGCATTTTAGACTTTGATATTAATAACCTACCTATAAAATTATATATGATGTTGGTAAAGGTATTAGAGGGAACAACTCTAAATGTAAAACTCTAATATGCTAAAAATTACACAAATATTACCTTCTTTTTCCCACATTTTAATCTCTGAATACCTAAAAGTTTCCTCATAATGGACACAATTTTGAAAATATTTAGACTTACTTTTTAAATTTAATTTGGTTTCACAATCCTTTTAGCTGCACCCATATACTATGTTAAAAATTTTAAAGCATTTATATTATTCTTCTATTTATTAGTATTTTTTAAATTGAATTACTGTGAAATACAGTTACAGACTTACAAACTTTCACGATTACATTTCAGTCATACATTGATCGAGTACCCATCCCTCCACTAGTGCACATTGTCCACCACCAATGTTCCCAGTATCCCTCCTGCCACCCCCAACCCTACCCACCCCAGCCTCTATGACAGACACAAAACAAAATATTACTCTCTCTTTTGGGGTGTTACGGTTTGCAATACAGCTACTAAGAGGCCATTGTGTTTGGTTCTTTATCTACATTCAATGCACATCTCTCATCTCGAGCGATCCCTCCAATCATCATTTACTTAGTGGTCCCTTCTCTATCTCAGCTGCCTTTTCCCTAGCATGTAAGGCCGGCTTCCAAGCTGTGGTGCGATCCTCCTGGCCCTTATTTCTACTGTCCTTAGGTATTAGTCTCCTATTATGCTACTTTATATTCCACAAATGAGTGCAGTCATTCTATGTCTGTCCCTCTCTTTTTGACTATTTCACTTAGCATGATACTTTCCAAGGCCATATATTTTTAAAGCTAAACATTAACAGTGACTTTAATATGCATGCTTTGAATCAAATACACACACAGTCACAAAAAATGAACACACAGAAATACACACAAAATATATTTGTTCCTATTCTTGCCCTCCCCTGATTTGTCAATGATTTTCATGTATTAAAAAAATTTACAAAGCAGGAGCGATAGCACAGTGGGTAGGGCGTTCGCCTTACAAGCGGCCAACATGGCCAACCCGAGTTCGATTCCTCCGCCCCTCTCGGGGAGCCCGGCAAGCTACCGAGAGTATTGGATATGCCAAACACAGTAACAACAAAGTCTCCAATGGAGACGTTACTGGGCCCGCTCGAGCAAATCGACGATCAACGGGAGGGCCTTTACCTTACAAAGCAGGAAATAGAACTGTCAACTACCCAAGTGAAGGACAGAGTTAAAATTAGATGTATTAAGACAGTATCACAAATAATATAGTCATGTATAGAAAGTATGCTTTCCATTTTTATTTCTCCTGGCTTTTACTTTATTTTTTTCACAAGTAAAAATAACAGGATAAGAGACATGGAGGGACTGTACAAACCACTAATAGAAATAACACCACTATTTTAAGAAAGTCCTTGGGCATAATGGGTAATTTGGATATGTGAAAGTTAAATCTCCTATAATGTTTTATTCCCATTTCCAATTCTGAATGAATAACATTAGGAGGACAGAGCGCAATACTTAAGATCTCATGAAAGTAGGAGTTAGAATATTCTATTCTGAAATACTCCAAATGCCTGTGTTCCCTTGCTTGAATTTTCCAGCCTCATCTATAGGGTTTAATGTCTTTAAAGGAAATATTGTGGCTAGTTAGTGGAAAAGCTGTGCCAATCCATGAGATCTGATCTCAGTATTCTTGATTTTTTAATTTTCAAAATAACTATAATTTCACTATAGTACAGTACCATTATTTATACATATTTGAAATGCTACTGCTACACCATGCCCAGCACCAACGTTCCAGTTTACCGATTTGTTTTGCTTTACAATTGTTTTAATGTTCATGGTTCTGATGGACACAGTTATCTCACCCCAACCAAAGAACCCAACACCCTCTAGCAAGGCCCACACTACTTGCAGTTCATACCATGATCCCCCTCACTGACTTCCAGATTACTTTGTTTCTTAGTTCTGTATTCAAGGTTCAAGGCTTTGGCAAATGTTTGCTACTGTTTGCTTGCTTTATTTATCTACATACCATAGATTACTGGTATTATCTGGTTGTTTATTCTCCATTCTCTGACTTATTTAACTTTAGCATGATACCTTCCAGTATGAAGGTATGCTGAAATGAACTGCTTGCTTCATTTTTTTTTATGAATGCATAGTGTTCCATAGTAATCCAAAAACCCTTTATCCATTTAACTTCTGTGGAAATCTTTCCATATCCTGGTTATTGTGCTAAACTGTAATGAACATGGATGTGCTTATTTAATTTTGAATTAATTATTCTTCCTTATCTTTTCTTAAATCATCATGCTGGGCAGTCTGGCCTATCAAGATCCACCTATTTTGTTATCATTTCAGAAAGACTGATGTCCTGACAAAAGAGTGGGGAACCTGGATAGAACCACCTATTCTGAGCATTCTAGAAATATGTGAAAGAACTCACAATAGGAAATATTAGAACATATATTTTGTTTTGTTTAAAATATTTTTGTTAGATTTTGGGCCACAGAGAGCTTTGCTCAGGAGTTACTCCTGGCTCTATATTTAGAATTTATGCTGGTAGTGCTCAGAGGATCATATGGGATTCCTGTCAATCTAATTGATTGGTCTCATGCAAGACAAGTGCCCTATGTCTCCAGCCCCTAACAGAGTTCTTTCGCCTAATCACTGTCACTGTCCTTTCATTGTTCATCAATTTGCTTGAGTGGGCCCAGTAACGTCTCCATTGTGAGACTTGTTGTTACTGTTTTTGGCATATCGAATATGTCACGGGTAGCTTGCCAGGCTTTGTCGTGCGGGCAAGATACTCTCAGTAGCTTGCCGGGCTCTATGAGAGGGGCAGAGGAATCGAATCCAGGTCGGTGGTGTTGGTTGCCTGCAAGGTAAACGCCCTACCCGGTGTACTATCACTCCAGCCCCCTTTCACCTGTCACCTAATAAGTACGAATATTTTCTATGCATTAGACCCTTTCTGTAAAAATACTGAAACCACAGTGCCTAATAGGAAAATGAGACAGAGAAAAAAAAGTGTCTGCCAAGGAGGCAAGACATGAAGGGAAACTGGGGACATCAGTGGCAGGAAATGTGCACTGGTGAAGGAATGGGTGTTAGAACATTGTATGACTGAAACTCAATCATCAACAACTTTTTAACAATATATATATATATATTCAATAACAAAAAAGTTTAATTATCTTCTTAACTAATTTTACACTCAGAGACACAACCATGGGAGCAGTTTTGATTCTGTTGATGTGAAAGAGACAAGCAAATATATCCAGGTACTACAGAAGATAACTCTTACTGCTTACACTCGTTGTTATTTTGCTATTTCTAAAAACTTCTGAAGATGTAATACATTAAATCAAATATTTTAAAGTAACAGAAAATATAAATTATAAGGTTTTACTACTTTGAAGGTTCATTCACTCCTTTTATCTGTCCTTTCTATCTGTCCTTTGGTAATATTTGCCTTCTAAGGCATATCATGTTTCTTTCCATGTCTTAGAGCCAAGAACAAGCTTTTTATTTAAAGAATATTGAGATACTGTCAAAATAAATAGAGGATATAAGTAGAACAATATTCCATGATCATGAATTAGACAAATTCTATTGCAAAATGTCCATAATAACTAAAGTAGTTTGTATATTCATCTGCAATCCCTTTCAAAATCCAGTGGCATTCTTCAAGAAAAAAATTAAAGTTTTCTTTGGAAAAAAATAAAGAAAATCTTCATTCTATGAGTAATGAAAACTGGAGGCATCACACTCTTCCACTACAAAGCTACACTACAACACAGCAGTGATTAACGCACTGGAAAAAACAGACTTTAAAGACCAATAGAATAAAATAGGATGCAAGGCCAGGAATAAACTTACATGTATGTACATATTTACAACAAAGAAGTCTAGACTATATAACAGAGAAATGAAAGCCTCCTCAAAAAATCGTACTGATATAATTTCAGTCATAAAAAAACCTAACAAAATTAAATTCTAAGCTAGATATCTATTTAGCGCAATGCACACAAAAATTTGTGGCAATTCTGTGTAGGATAACATTGTTTTGTCCTTTCTCCCTTGCCACAAGGTGCTTAGGTTTATCGGGTCACACCCATCAAAGTGCTCCCCAGTCACTCCCGTTCTTTTGTTTATTTGTAACTACTTCTCTATGATCTCTTCCCCAAACAGTTAATCAGCTTATTCCCCTAATCAGTTTCTGTTAATTTGTAAGGTCTAATCTTTCTAGGACACTGAACTTATATTGTAAGTTAATATTGCCTTTCTCCTCTCCTTATGTCTTTTGAATAGTTTACTTTAAAGCAATGTCCTTTTGTATAGACACAAGAAGACAATTAATATTATGCTTCTGTAACATGGGATTTAATTGGCTTCAAATATTATTCATTCCTGGGCATCTGCTTTCTCAATTTAAGCCTCATTTGCCTTCACTTCCCAGTGCCCCCCAAAGCAGGGTCCCAACGAGGGCTGGATTAACCAAGGCAAGTGGTAAGCTATGTGCTACCCTGCATCGAGATGGGCCTGGCCAAAGCGCCACAATCCTTAACTATAAGAGCTTGATCATGACAAATGCTGTCATGATCCAAAGTAATGATGAGACTAGGACCCTGCTAGGGATAGGAAAGATAGGGACTTAGAAGGCACCAGACAATGGGGAAAAAAAGTCTCATTCGTGAATGGGAAGAATCAATGTTGTTAAAAATAATGAGAATTTAATGTAATTCTCATTAACATTCCAATAACATTCTTCAAGGACTTGGAACCAACTCTACTAAAATTTATGCAGACAATAAAACTCCCTGAATACCCCACAGCTCCTGGAGGGTACAGTGACTTAAGATATTCTACTCAACAAATACCATGTGGCTCACAATTATTTTTCATGCCATCTGGTGAAAACAGGGAGAGAAGAAAGAGAGTAACTACAACCTAATCCCCTCACACCTTCCAAAGAATCAAACTACAAAAACTCCCCCCAGCACAGCGAGAACACTAGAAAATCAATGGGGAGAACACAAATGAGTGTACCAGGTTCAATGAGAAGAAACAATGTCACCGAAGACATTAAAGAGCAGCAGTAAATCCTCAATATTTTTAGCAGCATTATGGTGCTCAACAAGTTCAAAGAAATGATATCACAGGTGGCCAGCAAAGCACAAGAGTGTACAGAGTGAAAAAAAAAGAAAACTCCACAAACAATAAAACCAACTCTACTGCAATCAGAAATGACAGAAATAAAGGCTGTGTTAGGTGATATTAAAAAAGGTCAGTAAAAGATCTGAACATCAGAATAACAGAAGCTGAGAAAAAGACTGAGAAGCTTCAAGATGAGGAGCAGACCAGAAGACCAGCAAAAGGTGGAAAATGTCGGAAAAGAATTGAGCAGAATGCTAGAGAATTATGAGATGAATTTAAGAGGAAGAATGAAGGAACTATTGGAGTCCCTGAAGAACAGGAAGAAAACTTTGGTGAAGAAACAGTAGTTCAATTAATCATCACTAAGAATTTGTCATGGTCAAGAATTATAGGCATTGAGATCCAAGAGCAATAAGGTTCTCAGTTAAAATAGACTCAGGGGGGTATGGTGCCGCCAGTGTATCTGGCGAGTACCTGTACATCAGGCGAGTTCATCAGCAGACTTGATGTTGCCTTCAGACTTCTTGATAACCCAAAATTGCCTCTCTCTGCCTTTGGCTGGACCACAACAACTTGGGACCAAGTTTACCAAGAAATTAAATAGCCAAAAGTTAGGTATGTGGGAGCCACACCCACAAGCCACTTCCAGCTCAGCTATACAAGCTCATTTATTGGCCTTATTTCAGAGACCCATAGGTAAATCTCAAAAGAGATCAAAAGCCACAGTTAATCTCAGACCCGCACATGGCTGAACAGACTTGGGTAAATCAAGGGGGGATGGGTTGGCCTCGTGGTCCACCCAAGGAGAGTCCCAACAGCCGCTTGCTTCCACAATCCAAAATCACTGCCATATCCCCAACCTGACTCCACCATCTCAGGATGGATCTCACCAAGATATAAATAATCTGCTGAAAATTCTGGTATGCCGGTTTTGTGACTGAAATCTCCAGGCTTTCTTAGATTTGGAGTGGCCTACCTCTCCCCAATCCCAATAAACATGGAAGCACTGACAGTTACCCCACGAACCAATTCTAGCGCCACCCTGTCAGCTCTACTGCTGGCCTTACTTCAGAGACCCCTAAATAAATCTTGAAGGGGGTCAAAAGCCACAGAAAAGCTCGGACCTGTGCATGGCTGAATAGATCAGGATAAATTGGACGGGGGCAGGTTGGACTGTTCCCGTCCAAGCAGAGCCCCCGGCAGCCATTTGCTTCCACAATCCAAAATCGCAGCCATACCCCCAGCCTGACTCCACTCTCAGGATGGACCTCACCAAGATATAATCTGCTGAAAATTGTAATGTGGATCTTAGAACACCAATAGCTCTGATCCAGAAACACAGCAGCAAGTCCCAGAAGACACCACAGCGCCAGATATCTCTCCCGGCCCCAAACCAGGTCAATTTCACTGGGACACCCCAGATGGAGCAGGTGAAGTCTCCCTGCCTATTACATGTGGAACTCCAGTGACCAAGAGCTTCCACAAGCAAGGCTCAAGTATGTAGGTTCCAGGACTCAATCTCCAGGCCGCATGGTGTCAGATGACCCGGGCTTTCCCTCCCTGGGTCCCCACCCACTTAGTGGAGTGGCTGTCATGCCCACAATTTGCCTCCAGGCACCATCTTACCACACTGACAGCCTCGGCCCAGAGACATAGCAGAGAGTCCTGGAAGACACCACAGCACTGGAGATCTCTCCAGGCCCCATACCGAACCAATTTCACTGGGGCACCCCAGATGGAGCAGGCACACTCTACCCGCCTACTCCAGATGGAATCCTGGTGACCAACAACCTGCCATACGCGGGTTTCAGGACTAAATCTTCAGGCTGCATGGTGGCAGAGGACCTGAACCGTCCCTCCCCAGGTTCCTACCCACCCAGAAGAATGGCTATCACTCCCACAATTTGCCTCCGGGTGTCATCTTAGTGAACCAACAGCCCTGCCCCAGAGACTTCCAGCTGAATCCAAAAATGGATTAGTGCCATACTGAGACATTTCTGGAAACCAATCATTTTACAATCTGGAAATTAACATTTATAATTGCAGCCTTGAGAGCTCTCATGATACTCAAAAAGAGCAATGGAGAATAAATTATCTAGAATCTGTCCCTTGAAGGTAGGCTTGAATGGTGAATGGTGGTGGGAAATTTTGAGCAAAACATGCTCCAAATTAGAGAGATTATTGGGGAAATTGTCTGCCATAGAGGCAGGGTGTGGACTGGGATGTGGGTGGTGGAAGGTGTGCATTGGTGGAGGGTTTCATCATTGTATGGCTGTAGGATAACACTGCCACAGGGATCTTAGATTTATCAGATTACACCCATCACAGTGGTCCCATTCCACGGCTATTCCTCTGTTTATCTGTAAATTCTTCTCTGTGCTCTCCTCCCCAGTCAGTTAATCACCTTTTCTCCCTCATCAGATTCTTAGCTTGTAATATTATATCCTTCTAAGGACACTGAACTTGTTTTGTAAGCAATGTCTTTTGCATAGCTTACCTTAAAGCAATGTCCTTTCTGTATGGACACAGGAATACAGTTAATATTATGCTTTGTAACTTAGGAGTTGATTAACTCCGAATAATATTTACTTCTGGGCATCTACTTTCTTGACTCAGTTGTCCCTAGATCCTAGCACCCCAAAAGTAGGTTCCCAACGAGGAACTGAATGGATCGAGGACAAGCTGTGAGCTACCCTGGCATCGAAATGAACCAGGCCAAAGTGCCACGATACTAAACTATAAGTTGAGGGCATGATCATGGACAAATGTTGTCGTGATCCAAAAGTAAGTAACGACGAGACTAGGACCCTGCTGGGGCTAGGAAGACTATCTTGGCCCGAGGACTGATGTTTATATCTCTTACTGGGCCATTTGTGATGAGCAGGTAGCAAGAATGACATTGCTCACACAGAATGACATTACTAGAAATATTAGAAGTAGATTTACTACAACTACTTAAGTAGATTACAAGCTGAGGAAAGAACATACCCTCTTTGGGATCCCACCCTTGAGAAGATCTCCTAATAATCTGGAATAATCTCTTTAGATGAGATTTTATCCTTGAGTTGATCTCCTGGAGAAGTGGTCTTACCTCTCTTTGTTGATTTGTTAATGTTCAACTCACCTTTGTGTCACCACCCTAAGTGATTGCTATGTAAACTAAAACTGTAAGGGCTGAGGCGTAGGTGGAGGCTAAGGCTCAGGCTCAGGCTGAGGCTCAGGCTGAAGATCAGTCTTGGGGTCGGCTCAGGCTCCAGAAGGAAGAGTCAGAAGTGAGAGGGGCTCAGGTTTGAGAGAGAGAAGCAGAAAGAGAGTGAAGGTTGGAATAAACTACAATTGATACTGACCAGCCTGGCCCTTAATTCCTTTCTTCGCCTGCTCATTGCCATCGACCTCCCAGGGTTGGCGGAAATGGCTCGAGACTACCGAAGGCAGGCGGTGGGAGAGATAAAGCATCAACAGCCTTTTAAAAACACACATATGAATGAATCTCAAACATGAAAGCTTTGTAACTCTATCTCGGTGATAAAATTAAAAAAATAATGTGGAGTTCATGTCCAATTCAATCAGCTTAATCAATGGCCAAACAAATAGCAATACTCCTACATTATTTAAAAATAAAATAGACTCAACTAGGAACACTCCAACGTACATTAAACTGAAAACGAGAAAATGCACAGATAGAGACAGAATAATGAGAGGAGCAAGACCAAAAAGGAACTTACACAGAAAGAAAATCTCATAGATGAACAGCAGATCAAATAAAAGCCGAGAGAAGCGTATGGAGGGATACAGTACAAAAACTCAATGGAATGAATATCTCACCAAGAATACTTTGTCCAGCTATATTATATTTCAAATTTGAAGGAGCTATTCAAAGTTAAATGGGCAGGCAAATTTAGGGAATTCACAGCCTTGGAACCAATTTTCCAAGAAGCGTGAAAAGAGTTTTAAAGAAAAGGACAAATCTCAACATGTGACATTGAGTGTTACACGCACATGGTGCATATACTTGCCTTCTACTAGATGAAGAGAGGTATTTTTACATCTAGCTTGCTTAAGGGCTTTCATACATTTTCAATCATGAACGCATTTTATTTGTATTGGTTAAAGTCACACATTGGCTTTTACTGATTCATTTTCTGATAATTCTATTTGTCATTCCTTTAAATTTTGTTGAAGCAAGCATTATGAAATACATACGTTATACACTTACCAAATGGGCAGGCTGGAGCATGGGAGGAAATCTGGGGACATTGGTGGTGGGAAGGGAATACCGGGGCGTGATTGGAATTTTGTATGCCTGAACGAGCTCTGTCATGAACAACTTCGTAAAGCATGGTCACTGTCACTCTCACTACCATCCCGTTCAGTGGGATGTTCAACGATTTGCTCAAGTGGGCACCAGTAACGTCTCCATTCTTCCTAGCCCTGAGATTTTATCAGCCTCCCTTTACTCATTCTTCCCAAGAGTGCCACATTGGAGGCTCTTTCAGGGTCAGGGAATGAGACTCATCATTGTTAATGTATTTGGCATATAGAATATGCCACAGGCAGCTTGCCAGGCTCTGCCATGGTATCTTAGTAAAAATAAAAGAAAAAATGTGACTGGTGCAGAAAAGTAAAGTACTTTTTAAAATTTGATATAGTCTCATTAATTTTTCTCATTTGTTTTATTTTTTTGTTTTGGCCTCTGTGGTCAGCTCATTGATGAACCATACCATCTTTCTTTTTAATGATTAAGAGCTTCTTAAGAAGATAAAATATTTGATTCATGGAAGCTACCCACATTTATATTAAAAGGAGGTGCAAGGTATTGAGTTTCAACTGACTTGTTCTAAAAAACTGTAATATTCAGAACCAGAAAGATAGTACAGTGATTTGCAAGTTTGCTTTTCCTATGGCTGATGTGAGTTTGATCCCTGACAGCCCAGAGAGACTCATGAGCCCTCCAGGACTGATATCTGTGTGCAGACCAGGAGTTGTCCTGAACAAGACAAGACAACTGATAATCAAACTTTAAAACACTATAATAAAAAAGACTCATAGACCAATATGTCTTGGAAATGTAACTGAGAGCTGAGATAAATTTATGATTTATGGATGATAATATATGGCAAAAAGAAGTCAAATATATGATGTGAACAAATAAATTCTCCCTGATAAGTGGTACTAGGAAAACTAGATCACCATATGAAAAATAATGAAACTACTAAATCAAAGACAATTAAAGGCCCTCATGATCCATAAAACACAGTAAAGAAAACAGAGGCCCAACTCTCCAGGAATTGAACCTCAGAGGTTTCTTAAATGAGGTGAACAGAGGCAAACACAAGAATATCAGAAGAAAATAAATACATGAAAAAAACAAATCAGACTATATCAAATGGCAAAAGAATATCAAGCTAAAATAAACAGACACCTTACTGAATGAGAGAAAATATTTGCAAATAATACATCAGAAAAAGGTTTTTGATTTTAGTTTTGGACGACATTCAGTGGCACTCAGAGCTTATTCCTGGCTCTGTCCAAGAATCGCTCCTGGCAGGGTTTGGAGACTGTAGAGAATGCTTCGACTGAAGCAGGGTCATCCACGTGGCAGGCAAGCACCTTACTGCTATACTAGCACACTGGTACCTACTTTCCATATTTATAAGGCACTCACAAAGTGCTCAGAACCATTAACAGAAAAACAATAACTCCATCTCAAAATAGGGAGAGATGAACAGACACTTCCCCAAAGAAGACTTATTAGGCATATAGAAAGGTATTCACCTTCTCAATATCAAGGAAATGCAAATCTATAAAGCAACGAGAGAGCACCTCATACCAGTTAAAATAAAATATAACTAAAAATTTGGAAATAGCTCGTGTTGTGGGGGATGAGGAGAGAAAGGAACTCTAATTTTCTGCTACTGGGGATGTAGGCGGATCCAACCTCTATGGAACGCAGCATGGAGATTTTTTAACAAAGGCTGGAATTCCACGCGATCCAGGGATATTACTTCTTGCCATTTATTCCCCCAGAACACAAAGCCATTAATTTGAAAGGTTTTACGCCTACCTCTGTACAGCTGAAGCATTTAGTGCTATAGACAAGATATGAAAACAATCCTGATGTGTAACCAATGATGAATTGATCAAAAAATTTCCGGTATATTGCCAGGAGTGATCCCTGAGCATAGAGCCAGGAGTAAGCCCCAAGTAACACTGAGTGCGCCACCTCTAAAATACAAGAAATGTTCTGGGATATGAACAAACTAGCAGCTATAAGAAAGAATGTCATCAATTTCTACTATGTTGACAAAAACAGTATTATGCAGATTAAAAATCAGAAAGAAAGATACACAGTGAGGGAGCAACTAGCAGTCACAAGCACTGAGACTGGATGTTGGCACAGAGACTCCTGCTTATGAGGAAGGGGTGGGGGGGGTGGGGGTGGGGATGGGGGTGGGCGGGAGGGGCCTCTGGTTCATCAGTGGCTCCGTAGGCACTCTGGTGTGAGATGCTGTGTTGGAATAATCTATGTATCAAAGCATAACTAATAGCATTGCAAACCACAGTGCATCAAACCTACTGGGAAAAAATTGAATCAAGATTGATTAAGGCCTTTGATATAAATTCTGCAATTTGAAGTGCCCAGAAGAGACTCATGGCGGGCACGCTCTGGGACTCGGCCCTCCGGACCCCGGGAGACCAAGCTCTGCAGGCAAGGGGAAGAGAGCAGTGCTCAGCTCCTGGGGGTGGGGGGTGGGGGGCGGGGGTCAGTTATAACCGTTTAAATGTGATTAAAAAAAAAACCACCTAGAACCCAAACAAAAAGGTCTGGGTAAGGCAGGCGCTGCGGCTGGTCCTCTGTAGTGGCCGCGGACCTGGCGACCCGGTGCTGTAGTCCCAGACCCCCTGTGTCCCCTCGTGGCCTCCCAGTCACTGAAGGCTTTAGGCCCCATCTCTGAACCGACGGGAAGCGTCCAGGCCAGGTCCATGTGCAAACTGCGAGGCCGCGCCAGTGCCGAGAGGCTGCCTGGCCCGGTCACCACCCCCTGTCCAGCAAAGCTGCTGCCCTGCACGGCCACCGCCCTCTGTCCAACAGAGCTACTGCCTGGCCTGGCCACCGCCCCCTGCCCAGCAGAGCCTCCGCCCGACCCGGCCACCGCCCCCTGTCCAGCAGAGTCGCCGGCCGGCATGACTGTCGCTGCTCTCGCTGGCCCGGCCACCTCCGCGGGGCCTGAAGTTGCCCCAATTCCCTCTGAATGGCTACTGTGAGTCAGGGCTCCCCCCACTCACCCTGGCCACCCCCAGCCCTGGGCCCTGAGGGTGGGAAAAAGCAGCCGATGGAGTAACTGATCAGTATATTAAACTCAGGAATCACTAATCAGTTCCCTGGCATGTGGCACATCTCTCTAGGTGCTTCCTTCCACTGCCACTTATTATTAATAAACACTGATATCTTCTCCCCCATCCCTCAAACAAACAAACAAAAAAAAGGTGCCTTATTTGTTGGAAGGAGTTTTCACATCATATGTCTAACAAGGGTTAATATGCAAAATATACAAAACCCAGGAATAATAAAGGAGACAATCCAATTCAAAATATGCAAAATACTTAAATAGACACTTCTTCCAAGAAGACATGCAGCTGGCCCTCAAGCATAAGAAATAATGTTCAACATTAGCTTTATTAAGGAAATCAGAAACAGCTGTTTGTGAGAATGTGGAGACAAAGGAACTCCAGTACACTATTAATTGTTGGTAAGAATATAAATTTATACAGATGTGTGGAAAATGGTATATAGATTCTTAAAATAGTTAGCAATAAATGGCTGTTTGACCATAGTACCCTATCAGGAGGTCCCAATTAAAAAAAAAGTTTAGTTTACTAGAGATGTAAATATGATATGATCTAGTTAAGTGTCCAGGCATTTATCCAACGGAAATGAAGCACTAAATCCAAAGGATATTTGAATCTCTATATTCATATCATCTTTATTAAAGCAGTCAATATTTGGATCAAATTAAATGTGCAACAACAGATAACTGGATGAAAAGTTGTGATTTATATACTCAGTGGAATACTCAAGACACTGAAAAATATGAAGTCTTTCTGTTTATAGCAATATGACTGGGAATTTAATGAACCTGTATTAGGTGAAAAAAGAAGTAAAAGCCCAAATGCTTTCACTCCTATGTGACAGAATCATCAAAGCAAACAAAATACAAGACACAAATATTCTTTGAATATAAAAATTATGGGGACCAGCATGTCAGTATGGCAAGTAGTCAGAGCACTGGCTCTGCATGTAGCCTACCTGCCCTCAATCCCTGACACCACAGATGGCCTTCTAGTTTTGGTACTATGAATGTATCCTGTTAATAGAACTGTTCTATAATAATTTCACAATATAAATGAGGCAATTCTATGTACAACAACAACAAAAAAATCAAGACATAGTATATTTAAAACAGAAATTTGTAGAAAACAATTGGTAAAATTTTTAGAACACTTGTAATTTATCTATGTTTATATAAGTTAGGTGGGGAATGCAGTGAGGATTTCCTTTTTCTAAATCCTTTGAAATTTATACATTAAAGGTAAGGAGTAACACAGAGGTTGGAGCTCATTGCTCTTTTATATATGAAATAAAAATGTGGGATATTTGAAATTTTAGATTTCTGACATAAATCTGGTAATAGCTCATATGGACTATTAAGAAATTAATAAAGATAAGGGAGTAAGAGCTATTGGGGAAACTGATGGAAGGCACAGGAACAAATGACTGCTGATATTTTCCTCTATCTGGCTTCTGTCCCTTAAAATGCCATAAGCATCCATTGTCACACACCACAAGCTTACTCACTCACCAGATATATGTATGTATGTATGTATATTTATATATGTATTTGTGGGCTGGAGCGATAGCACAGTGGGTAGGGCGTTTGCCTTGCAAGTGGCCAACATGGCCGACCTGAGTTCGATTCCTCGACCCTATCGGAGAGCCCGGCAAGCTACTGAGAGTATCCGTCCTCACGGCAAAGCCCGGCAAGCTACCCATGACATATTCGATATGCCAAACACAGTTAACAATTGTCACAATAGAGACGTTACTGGGTCTGCTTGAGCAAATCAATGAACAACGGGAGGACAGTGACAGTGACAGTGATGTATTTGTATCTTTATCTATATCTATATCTAGATATCTAGATATCTTTATCTATATCTATATCATCTATATCTATATATCTGTATATACATATATATTTACCACTCAATATGGTATTTGTTTAACTGTATATTTGTTTAACATTCTATTCTAAAGCATATAAATTAGGAAACTGATGTTAGAAAACTTTCTAGGTATCACAAATACTTACATAGATATTATTTCTGAATGATGTGCATCAAATTATTAAGGAATATTATGTCTTTCGAAGCTTAAGGAATTTTTCATTATTTATTTGTATATTCTCTGGTTTGTTTTACAGATAACTTTTATTATTTTTGCAATTTGGGGTAACATACTTATTGAAAACATTTTTTAAATAGACAAAGTAAAAATTCTTAATTTTACCTTGTTATGCAATACGCAGATTAAGTCTGCAAACCAACGGAAGGAATGGATGTCTCTGCACACCCAAATAAAATACAATCTTCTAAGCTTGTACAGTTTCCAGTCATCCCTTTAAAATTAAAACAAAATAACCATTATATGAAAAAATTTTTAAAAAGACTAAGAATCTAATTTTTTTTATTTTTAGTAAATTAATTGAGAAAAAAATAGTTTTATAACCTAGGATCTGACATGGGACTTACTACATTTTTATGAATTTAAAATTCAATCCATTGACTTAAAGACATGATAAAATTGTTAATTTAAGTATACATACATATACATATATAAAATTGTTAATTTAAGTATACATACATATATCACTCATTAAAATAATAAACTTAATTGATGAAAACATTCAAATCATCTCTAAATCTCAGAAAAATACTTGTTTGTTTTTATTAAATTCTGTTACTATGATAATCAGCCTTACCCTGGCCACTCGGCAAAAATGATTCAACTTCATTGCAGAAAGTTGGTTGCTTATCCTCTTCTTGTTCCTTATTAAGGAATGAGATTTCACAACCAACAAGTACGTAATGCATTCCAGCAACTTAGAATTCTAAGTCTGAATTCCCACTAGTAATTATGAAGGTAAATTTCAGGCTATGAAAATACTCTTCACTTTTGGTAGAAATCACTTAGAAAAATTTGTCCAAGTCACATATTAAGGTAGAGTGCCCAAATTACGTATAATGTCTTAGAAAACATCCTGTACATGGGAATTTGTATGTTTTTCTATGAACTTCAGAATTTTTAGCAAAAATTAATAAACAAGATATCTTTCAAATATATTTGCTTTAATTTTATTTACTACATTAAAAGTTTATTCTTAGTGCAGTAACGTCTCCATTGGAGACTTCGTTGTTACTGTCTTAGTGCAGTAAAATTTTCCCCTAGAAAATAGAGGGCCACAGAGATAGCTTAGAGGTCTCAGGTGCAAGCTTTGGTGTGTGAGACCTCGGTTTGGTGCTTTCACTCATGGTCCCTCGTGCATACTGAGTGTGTCAGTCGCTGAGCACCATCGGGCAGATCCTGCTGGTCCTAGCACCGCGGGGCCAAGCAACACTGAACTCTTGGCCTAGTGGTTGAGTGTCATTAGACATTCTCCTAGATCTCATGAGCACTGTGTGCGAAATCTTATTCCCCAGAAAAGCATACGGAATAGTTAAGAATAAGTTTGGTTTTAATTACAATACTAATTAATTTTGCTCCTCATACTATAGCTAAAATTAATAAAAATATTTCCTGGTTAAGCAATACCACTTTTGAAATTATGCTTCTTTTAAAAACTTCTAAGTAAGAGACCAAAGAAAGAAGTACTTACTTGGTTTTGACCCAGAAAAGCATTCCGTGACCATAATTCTACAATAACAATGGCTGTAGACTTCCATATACTATTAATAATTTTTGTCTTTATTATATTTGCAATAATTTCTGAAATAATGTTATTCATGACTGTTTCACTAGTTTATTTTGACCTGTTCCACTTCAACATCTTAAGTACATGAACAGTTTCAATCTTAGTTATAGTATCTATAGAGGGTTGGTATACAGGTGTTAACAAGTAGTGTTTAATAAATTTAGTAATGTCACTACTGATGAGGATGTAAAAAATGGATATTTTTGAAATGACTTTACTGGGGTAAACAGACAAGAGATGATGCACAGCTTTCATGCCGACATACTGAGAGCAGACTAGAAGCCATAAAACAAATATTAAAAGTCATTAAATTATTTGTCTTAATAACCAGCAAGTGGAGTAACTTGATGAACAAATATAAGAATTCTGGACGGAATTTCTTCACAAGAAGTAGATAGCTACAATATTGACATGTCTCTACTTACATGAATGAAATAGATCAAAATGACATACCGAAGGGTGTTGAGGATTGACGCAAATGGAGTTACCCCAATGCCTCCAGCCACGCAGAGGCTGACCTCATAGTTCAGTGATTCCTCAAATGGACTTCCAAAGGGACCATCGACATAGAGCCTGTGCAGAGGCAGGCAAAGGAGAGAGATTTAAAATAGTACGTAACAAATGTGCCGAATTCATCTTCTCAGTTATGTAATTGCCAGTTTCCTTCCTTCCTTCCTAACAAATATAAAAAAACTCTCATTTGTCTACTTATGATTTCATATTCAAAATATGTATGTGAGATTCTTCACTATAGAAAAACTTACTATTTATTAATTAAAATCCATTATCTGATAATTTCTTAAAAAAATAACAATGCTGACAAAATGTTAATTTTATTGAGGGAAGGGAGTTGCAAGTGAATATTACATTTCCCAGACCAAATTTCATCTATTGTGGTTATATAACTATGTCTGGCTGATATGAAGGCTTATATGTGGAATATAAAGACACACAGTGAATAACAATAGGACAACAGTAACAGATCCTAATAATTAGACTACAGAACAGAATCTACCAAGAAAGGAAGGGACGGTAAAACACTGATGAAGGGATGCCAAAACTCTGGTAGTAGGTGTGGTGTTGGAGGATGATATGGCTAACAGTTTATTTTTAACAGTACTGTAAATCATGGTACTCAAATAAAAATAAAAAGAGTATGTATTTTAAATAAAGCATTCTCAGAACAAAGCTTCATCTAATGATATGCACCTTACGGTGATCTTTTCTTACTGCCATTATGGTGCCTAGAATGTAGAATCTCTGTTCTAGCTGAGTACATTTAACGGCAGTATAATTGCCATACCCTATTTATTCTCTCTAGGTCCAATTACCTTTATTAGTCCTATTCTATTTCTGGTACAAAAAGTCTGAAGGGAGCAAATAAAGCCACTTCAATGACTGATTTTTTTGAAAACTGTTTGATCGTCATTATCACTATCACTATCACCCCGGTGTTCACTGATTTTCTCGAGCAGGCGCCAGTAACGTCTTCATTCATCCCTGTCACATGCAAGTGTAGTCCAATGGCATAATGAGGGCTCTTTCAGGGTCAGGGAAATGAGGACCATCATTGTTACTGTTTTGGGCATATTTACTACACCACAGCTAGCTTGCCAGGCTCTGCCATGTGGGTGGGATACTCTTGGTAGCTTGCCAGGCTCTCTGAGAAGGATGAATGCTTTTGGGGCAGCCTCTAATCACCTTTTACAGGTGTTCCCAGTCAGGCATATATGCGGGCAAGATACATATGTTTGATCATATACAAAAAATAAACTCAGATCCTTTTTTAATACCATGCACAAAATTCAATTCAAATCAAATTTAAATCAAATGAATTAAGGGCCTCAATATCACATCTGAATGTATAAATTACAGAGATTAAAAATATAGGTACAAAACTCATAACACTGAATCTAGACCAAGTAGATGGAACTGACCAAGTAGATGGAAGCAAAAAATAAACAAATGGGATGACAACAAGTTGAGAAGCTTCTGCATCATGAAAGAAATGATGACCAGAACGAAATGACATCCTGCAGATTGGAAGGAAATATTTGCCCACAACAAATTTGACAAAAGGTATGTCCAAGATGTACAAAGCACTGGAACTTTACAGGAACCAAAAAAAAAATCAGAAAATGGGGGAAGGAGATTAACAGAATCTTCACCCAAAAGACATAAAGATGGCCATAAAAGTATATGAAAAATGATCTTCAACACTCATTATCAAACAAAACAAAGCTACAATGAATATCATAAGAGTATATCACAAAGAACAACAACCACAAACAATGCTGGAGAGGTGGAGTAAGGGGACCTTCGTTCACTGCTGGTGGGAGTGGAAAGTGGGAAGAAATATGGACACTTCATGGAAGCCTAGAAGTAAAGTTCCATACACACCGCAAGATCACTAACCCATGGGCCAAAAGCTTCTATTCAGAAATAAATTCGCAATCATTTATTCATTGCAGCACTATTCATACTAGCCAAAATCTGGAAACAACTCAAGTATTCAGAACAGATGACTGGATACAGAAATTATGGTACATATATATACAATGGAATATTACTTGTTTTAGTAAAAGAGGAAATCATGCAATTTACTGCTATGTGGATGTACCTAGAGAGCATCATATGAAAGAATTTAGAAGGAAAGAGACAGATACAAAATAATCTCCCTTACATGTGGGATGTAAAAATAGGGGCATAACAAATACTTAAAGGCAAAGAAACAGAACTGGTCTTAGTATGAAGTTTACCTTGGAAGGACCGTGGTCCGGGTAGAGGATTATCACCGAGACAGTTATGAGGGAAGTTGACACTTTGGTGGAGGCCGTGGTGCTAGAGTATTTTATGAATGAAATGCTACCATTTACAATATTGTAAATCATGGCACTAAAAGAAAATATAAAGATGCCATCAATCTGGACTTCAGATACAACATTGAGTTCAGATATAATCTACTTTAAGTTAAAAAAATTGCTATAGCTATTTCTTACTGATCACTGTTAATTTAGTGTTTTGTACTTCCATTAAAGTACTCTCAGGTGACTCTGAGAGATTCTTTCATTCTCGTCTCGTTTTTTTCTGCCTGGTGTCCTAAGCACTTCCCTTTTATCTGTTGAGAAATTTGAGTATTAGCCCTGAAGGGGACATGAAATCCTTCAGTAGTCAGTGACTGATGGAATGTGGTTTGTTTTTATATGAAGCTAGCTTTTGGACCAGTGGCATCAATATTGTGTAAGAACTTGTTTGAAAGAGGCAGAATCACAGCACTGACTTGGGATCTATTGAGTAAGATTTTTTGCCTGTTTTACTAATGACTCAGATGCACAGCAGAGTCTGGCACCAATCTAGTTTGTTTCACTTATATTCTAAGACTTTTGAGTTTTA
The DNA here is from genome assembly GCF_029834395.1 of Sorex fumeus. Taxonomy (NCBI): domain Eukaryota; kingdom Metazoa; phylum Chordata; class Mammalia; order Eulipotyphla; family Soricidae; genus Sorex; species Sorex fumeus. Next base: position 2,408,883 of record NW_026606083.1, read on the forward strand.
CAGTAATTAGGTTTTAATAATTTTTAGGTCTGCAGGATAATATCTGTGACTTCAATGTGAATTTAACCCAAAATTGTACAGCCAAAAAAGAATATAATAAAATCAGCCAACCCTTTAGCACTGCTAGGAGACAAGGAATAACTAATGTGGAAAAAAAGTCATTAAATACCAAAAATAAAATATGGTAGAAATTAAATAAAGGAAACAATGTCCCAAACATAAAACTGTAGTTTAAAAAAACAAAGTAACACCAAAATAATGATTTAGAATAATATGTATCAATAATATTTCAGTAATACTTAGTTTTGGAGAATGAAGTATGTTATCATATTTGTGAATATGCAAATTTTAATATTATGCTTCTCTTTTCCTCTCCATCTATTTTCTCCTCTTTAGGTGATTCTGAACAAGTCTTACAAAGTACTGGATTTTGGTGTCGCAAAAATTTATAAATTGCAAATTATTAATTTAATGTGAATTTCATAATTTTTTTAATTAGTGAAACACCATGAGGTACAGTTATAGACTTACAAATTTTTGTGCTTGGGTTTCAGTTATATAATGATCAAGTGCCCATCCCTCCACCAGCGCCCATCCTCCACCATCACGGGTCCCAGCATCCCTCCCACCCCCCATCCCCCTCATCCCACCCTGCCTCTGTGGCAGAGCATTCCCTTTTGTTCTCTCTCTCTCTCTCTCTCCTTTTGGGTCCTGTGGTTTGCAGGAGAGGCATTGAGAGGCAAGCATGTTTGGTCTATAGTCTACTTTCAGCATGCTTCTCCCACCCTGGGAGGATCCTCCCAACACCCTTTATTTGGTGCTCTCTTCTCTATCTGAGCTTCCTTTTCCCCTAGCACGTGTGGCTGGTCTCCAAGTCATGGAGCAAAATTCCTGGTACTAATCTTGGCAACTCCTGGGTGTTAGTCTCCCATTTTGTTGCTTTCTGTTCCCCAGATGAATGCAGTCTTTCTGTGTCTATCCCGCTCTTTCTGACTCATTTCGCTTAACATGATACTTTCCATGTAGTACCACTTGTATGTGAATTTCATGACTTCATCTTTTCTAACAGCTACATAGTACTCCATTGTGTAAATGTACCAAAGTTTCCTTAACCAGTTATCTGTTCTCGGGCACTCAGGTTTTTTTTCCAGATTCTGACTATTGTAAAGAGTCCTGCAATGAACAAACAAGTGCAGATGTCACTTCAACTATACTTTTTTGCCTCTCTGGGATATATTCCCAGGAGTGGTATTGCTGGGTCAAATAGAATCTAGAGCCTTGCACATGAAAAATGTTTTCTACAACAAAACATGTGCAGCCACATTTTCAGATATACTCACTCCATTATTATAAATTTCTTTAATCTTAGCTTCTATTTCACTAATAAATTTATCAAAAGCCTAGTACGTATATAACAAAACGTAAATCTAAAAGAACAAAAGAATGCATCTGAGGAAATTTATGACTGGAAACACCGTATGCCTGAAAAACTCAACCATGAATAACTCTGTAATTTCATGGTGACTAAAGGTTTTTAAAAAAGAAAAGAAAATAGTGAAACACTACCAGAATGAGACTAACCCCACTACCTATCTCACCCATGCACTACTAAAGCAGAAAGGCAGGAAAATTAGGGAAGGGCCCCTATGGCAATAAATTCCCGGACAGTAATAAAAACAACAGCCAAGGCTGTGAAAAGCAAACCCCCCTGTGAGCTGGCTCAGGTTCAGAGAAGGCTGGAGCCCTCCCTCTGAAAGAAGCTCCCACAGGAGCAAAGGCAGGAAAGGAATATCAAAGACCATCAACTGCTCTCACCTCTCCCCTTGGCAATGTCTCTACCACAGACTCTCTCAGGTAGAAAGCCCCCAGCTCTGCAGTGTGGGAGAAACCTGTAACAGCGAACTTGACACTAGGAGCATGGGAGAGCTTGCAGGTGCACGGAGTGCTCAAGAGCATGTGTGTCCCTCAGCCCACATCTCCCCTCTCACCATGTGTCCTTTAACACTTTCATATTTAATGCTGGGACATGTACTGGGGCTCTCTCTCCAACTTTGGAAAGGCCCATGTTCTCTCTTGAGTTATTCTCATTCCCTACCCCGCACCTCCCCTTCCTCAAAACTTTTAAATAAAAAGTGTTATACTTCACAACTTGTTTCCTCCTGGAATTCTTTTCTGCGAGGGAAAGGCAAGAACCTCAAAGGCTTAGATAAATTCTAGGATTGACTTTCTTTCCTGCAAGGATCAAGGCTTACAGTTCTAGAATTTCCCAGCCCTTCTCTGGGTAGTAGAGGGGTATAGAGAGAAAACAGCAGGTTCCCTTCTTGAGGTGGCCACCTCTCACCTCCCTACTTCACATGTCACCTGGGGATGATGTAGGCAGGCAGACAGAGAGGGAGGACCATCTCCCAAGGAATGGTAGAAAATTTCCTGGGACTTAATAACCCTGAAATTGCAAAAAGCCAATCTTGCAGAAAACAAGAACTAAGGTCTGATAAGACCCTTAACTGGTGCCTGCCACTGATTCAGAGAAGCTCCAGCAGAAATGAAAGGGCAGGAAAAGAATTTCAAAGAAGACCCTCACCACTCTCAACCCTAAACCCCTTGGCGACCTCCTTAGCAACGGATTTTTATCTAGGTAAAAGTCCCAGGTGTGGGCAGGTTGGGAAAAACCCTCTAAAAGCCACATTGAACAAAGGAAGGGTGAGCATATGCTGCTCGAGCCATGTACTGCTTGTGCCCACGTAGCCGAGCACATTTGTCACCTGAATCTCCCCTCTTGAGATGTGTACATTCATCCTTTCATGTCTAATGTTGGGATGAGTGCTGCGGCTCTCTGTACTCTTGTAGAAGCCGGGGTTCTCTCTTGAGCACATTACTCTACCCTCTCCCACTTTCTCCCCTTCCTCTCCTTCAAAAACTCTCCAAATAAAATGTTTTACTTCATTGCTTGCCTACTCCTAAAATTCTTTTCTGCGAGGTGAGACAAGAACCCAGTAACCCTGAGTCTGGGGTGTCAGAGGCAAATAGGGAGAAAGTGACCGTCTTTCTCCTCCCTGCTTCACATAAGTCACCAGGGGGGCCCACCAATATCAGGGACACCGCCTTCATCACTACTAACCCCAAAATCCAATAAAGACCCATAGAGTAGTACCGGGTAAAGCAACTGCTGTTTCTCATAGAGCCAGCTTAATACTGACCCCAGAACCCTGAGCTCTCCAGGAGTGATCCCTGAGTACAGAATCAGGAGGAAACCCAGAGCAAAGCTGAGTGTGACCCTAAACCCAGAAACAGCCAAACAAAAATCCAAGAAAATCACTCAAGATATCAACATATATTAGTTCTACTGTTATCGCCAGTTGCAGGCAAATAACAAGCACTAAATATATGCTGAAAAAAAGTATGAGCCTTGAGTGTAGATCCAGGAGTAAGCCCTGAACACAGCAGAATGCCATTCCCACAAAAGAAGAATGTAAGGGAAGTAAGGGGAGAAAAAAACAAATTACCAGCAAAAATTATCCTTTCAATCTCAAGTAAGAGAAAGAATTACACTTAAATTGTTGTTAAAAGAAATTTAAGGAATACAAATAGAGCTCTATTTTTTAATAAAAACAACATTGTTTAATTTTGGGACACTTGTTAAATCACAGAAGGCTGTTCTGACCCAGACTACCCTAGTCTAATAACTTCTGTTTAAGCTTCATCCCAAATGATATGCTGATGTTTCAGGAGAATAGTGGAAAGCAAACAAATTGTTCCCCAAATGATAATGTTAAACATGATATCAGGCATGCATTAGGGCATGTATCAGGGCTGTATCCAAGATCTAGAGACAATACTCATGTCCCAAAATACCTGAATGGATAAAGAAGTTGACATGGATACTTACTGAATTTAATCACTATGTATGAATTTTATAGATACATACATATATATCTATAAAATTGATCACTACTCTTGGAGAGCCCGGCAAGCTTCCGAGAGTATTTGATATGCCAAACACAGTAACAACAAAGTCTCCAATGGAGACGTTACTGGGCCCGCTCGAGCAAATCGACGATCAACGGGAGGGCCTTTACCTTTACCTTTACTCAGCTATAAAGAAGGGTAACATTTTTCTACAATATGAATTGAGCAAATGGGAGAAATGTTACATGAACCAGAAGGAAACTAATAAGGACTGGTTAGTCTCACTCATGGGGGTGTACTTAAAAACTATGTAAAGGAGTAGATAATACTGGAAAATAGAGCATACCTTAAACTCTTATAAAGAAATGTTTAGCAAGTGGGTGTTGAGAAGATAGGGTGGAGAGACAAGAAGAAATCACGGGGTAGTGTCAGTGAGTGTGTGACAGTGGGTATGGTACCCAATGCACTAATAGTAACCCTGTTGTCAGTCATGTTACCTAAATAGCAATAAATATGTGGCTGTCATTTAAAGAATTTGCATGCAAAAAAACTAAAAAACCATTTTTTTGCTTGAAATATGTTTGACAAGTATGGTAGAGAAAGATGAATAGCTCCAAGAAGACTGCTGCAGCAGCTGCCCCAATAATGCTGAAACATGGGATAAAGGAGCATTCTAGAAGTGCTCTTACTAAGAACATCCACAGGACAAGACAGACATCAGAGAGTCAATTGTACAGAAGAAAAATTCTGTGCCAGTTAAGAGATAAGGAGTGTTTCTCTTGCATTCAGGGAGGGAAGAAACCCTGAAAGAAAACAGACTTCCAAGCTGATGCTAGGCCTGAAACAGGATGGCCGTTTGCTAGATCTGCTGAAATATCCGACAAAAAACTCAGCACCATATCTACATAGCTGAGATTCAAAGTGTCTCGGTGGTTGAAAAGATAGTACAACAAATAAAGCCCTTTCCACAGTTGATCTGGATTTGATCCCTGGCACCACATACAGTCTCTCCTGTGCCCCACCAGGTGTTATTTGAGCAACAACAAAGGAAAACCCAAACCCTGCTATGAGTTACCCATGATCCCTGAGCACAGAGCCAGAAGCAAGTCTTCAGCACCACCAGGTGCAAAGCAAAATCCCAAACAAATACAAAATAAACTAAGCCTTAAAATATGGGGTGGCAAGAAGTTTGGAGGGGAGGGGACTAAAGAAATAATACAGCATTCAAGGCACTTGCCTTGCTTGCAGTCAACCTGAGCCCTTTCCCCGGAAGCACAAACATATAGTTTCCAAGTCCCACTAGGAGTGATTTCTAAGCACGGAGTCAGTAGTAAGCCCTGAGCACAGTCAGATGTGGCAAAGAAACAAAAAACAACAAAATAAAACAAAAAACAGAACAACAACAAAACCAAGTATCTTAGAACTTGATAGATATACAGGTCAAGTAAAGGGCACAGTCAACCTTGGGGTGACTGAGCACAGTCATTCCTGCAGACAGGGTTGAAGTTTCAGCTCCACTTAGCAGTGTCATGTCTTGGCCCCACACAACAAGTGTCTAGCCAGCTCAAAACCAAAGGGATCTTTTCCAAACCATTGCACCAGACTTAATCTCCAACTAAGGCAGAGAACATTGGGTTCAAAGGATCACAGAGGTTCAGTCTTGTTTGTTTTTGCAGGCTTCCAAGTGGTTCTCAGACGGACTGGGGAACCTCCTGATTCTGTCCACCACACTAGCAGCTCAATGCAAATGCCTGAGTGTGTGACGCGATAATGGTGCCAAGGAGTACCAGATCATCCCATCAGTCTCAGAGGTACCCTGAGATGTTTGGGAAACCATGTGGTGCCAGGAATTGAAGTAGGGTCAGCTGCATACATAGCATTCATTTTATCCTTGTACTACTTCTGTGACTCTAAAGGTTTAGTTTTGTGCCTATACCTGTTGGATTAAAAAGAAATTGGGAATTGGCACAACCAGCATGGGCAGGGGACAGTCATCACCAGGCTAAAGCCAGGAACAGTCATCCCTGAGGACACAACTAGAACAGCTATCCCAAAGGCTAACACAGGATCAGACAGCGTGGAGATGAACAGCACATTCAGGCTGTCATTCAGTGCAGCCATCTCCAAATAGGATGGGCCAAACTCTCCCGTTGTCTCTGAAGTTCAGATGCTGAAGATTGTTACTGGGTGTGCCGGATGGCAGTCTCCAGCCACAATACATGTGGGTTGGTTTTTCAGAGCACACGATTACAATCACCAATCATTGCTCAAGTACTGGGCCAGGGAACAAGCCAACTAGACCTTGGTGCTATATCAGCTATAGGGCACTAGTTAACAAAAACATCTGCTGGAGTCCAGGTCACACAATTCAGAATCACAGACACCAGTTTTATCTTTGAAATATCTAAAAATCTCAAGCTTTCCACGATAGTCATTAATTAATATAGACACAGGCACCAACCTGATCTTGCTAAAAGAATTGGATTGCTCCTTTGGCTAATCAAAGCACTAAGCTTGCCCCTCACCCCCCATGAAGCACCAAACATAATGAAGAAATGAAAAAAATCAGCTGCATCAATGGATAGAGACAACCATTCAGGAAAATACTCAACACCATTGGAATTTTCTTTCCTTTTTGATTGTTGAGTTTTAGGTATATAGTATTTCAACATCAATCCCACAGCCAGTGTCAACTTCCCTCCACCAGGGTTCCATATTCCATCTCCATCTGCAATCCCACCCAATGCCCCACCTATCAACATTACAAAGTTCCAGTGGTTGATTGCCAGTTAGATCTTGCTTGCCCTCAGTATTAGGGTTAGTATTCAGTGTTAGTAGACTCTGTGCTTTGGATTTATGGGTATACCACATACCACCTATATAACTGAAGCTTGGATGCCTGTTTACCCATTTCCTCCCATTCTCTTCTTCCCCCCTTGATTTCTGTCCTTTTTCTCTTTCAACACTGAGGTCAATGGTGATATACACATCTGCCTTTGCTACAATACATTTGAACATCAAGCATTCTATAGACCACAGATAAGTAAGATCATTGTTTAGGTTTTATTTTTTTGGCTTATTTCACTCAACATATCTTCCACTTCCAACCAAGTTGCAGCATATTACAGGGTTTCATCAATCTTTCCAGCTGCATAGTATTCCATTGTGTACACATAACACATCTTCATAATCCATTCTTCTGTCATTATTGAAGGTTTTTTTTATCATGAATGGATGTTGGATCTTGCCAAAGGCTTTCTGTACATCAACTGATATGATCATATGATTTCTATCTTTTCTTTTACAAATGTGATCTATTGTGTTAGCTGCCTTGTATATGTTAAGTAATCTTTGCATCTGTTCACAAATCCCACTTGATTTGGGTATATGCTATTTTGAATATGATATTGAATTTGATTAGTAAAGATTTGGTTAAGGATTTTTGCATTGATATTCATCAGAAAGATGGGTATGAAATTTGCTTTTTTAGAAGTGTCTCTATCTACTCTATTTATTAGTGTAAAGTCAGTTTCATAGAAGGAGGAAGGATGTCTGTGTCTTCAACATTTGGGAAGAGCTTAAGAAGTATAGGCAGCAAATCTTCTTGGAAGTTTGATAGAACTCACTAGTGAACTCATCTGGACAGGGACTTTTGTTCTTGAGGAGATTCTTAATTACTGCTTCAATTTCCTTAATTGTGATTTGCCTGTTTAGGCTTTCTACTTCCTCCTCATTCAGCTTTAGATTACATGACACTAAAAATCTTTTTATTTCTCCTAGATTCTCCAGTTTAGAGCCTAACGTTGTTCACAGCAACCTGTTATGACAATTTGAATTACTGAAGGATTTGTAATTTTTCCCCTTTAATCTCCAATGCAATTTATTTGAACATTTTCTCTTTTTTTCTTTGAGAGTTTTGTTAAAGATTAATCTATTTTTCTTAAATTTTCAAATAAACAGCTTCTGGTCTCATTGATTCTTTGAATTCCTTTCTTGGTTTCTGTGCTTTTTATTTCTGCTCTAGTTTTATTATTTATCTCTCTCTACTACTATCTACTACTTTTTGAATTTGTATGCTGCTCTGCTGCTCTGTAACCATATCTTTTTTTTTCTTTTTGGATACCACCTGGTGATGTACAGGAGTTACTACCAGCTCTTCACTCAGGAAATTACTCCTGGTGGTGCTCGGAGGACCATATGGGATGCTGGCAATCGAACGTGGGTGGGCTGTGGGCAAGGCAAATGTCCTACATGCTATGCTATCACTCCAGTTCCATGTCACCATATTTTTCACGTGTGTTTAGGTTACTGATTTGGGATTTTTACTTTTTTTTTTTAAAACGTAGGCCTGCATTGCTACGAATTTCCCCCTTAGCATAGCATTCGCTATATCCCATAGATTCTGGGAGCTTGTATTTTCATTTTCATTCATTTAAAGGAATCATTTTATATTCTTTTGTTCTCCTCTTTGACCCAATTTTTGTTTTGCTTTTTGTTTGTCTTCCAAGAATTGGAAGTTATCCCCATCATCTTTCTGTGATTAATTTCTACTTTCATGGCATCGTGATCTGAGGAAGTAGTTTGTACAATTTCTGTATTTGCAAATTTACATATGTTTGTGTCTTAATATATGATCTATACTGGAGAATGTTCCATGTGCATTTTAGAAGAAAGCATACTCTTGTTTTGGGCAATGCCAGGCCTGGTATATGCCCAACAATCCCAGTTCTTGATTCTTCATTTATTTTCTGTCTAGCTGATAAGTCTAGTGGGGAGAGTGGTTTGTTGAAAACTCCCACTACTATTTGCTTCCATCCAGGTATTTCTTTAGTTTTGTTAGGAGAAACATGAATTTTTCTCCACCTTTGTTTGGTGCATAAATGCTGATGACCAAGTTATTTTTTGGTTTATTGTTCCTTTGTCAAATATGCTGTGTCCTTCATTGTCTCTAATTATACTGAATGGAATTTATACTGAATGAAATTTGGTCTGATATAAGTATTCTTGTCCCATATCCATTAGAATTTTCTAAGCTGCCTGAGGATTATTTCAGAGAAAAAACTCTAAATAAATAAATAATTGGATGAAATAAGCAACAAGCTTAAAGAAAATGTAAAAAGAAATGAAATAACATGCAAACAGATTTTAGAATCTAAAAACTGAACAGCAGAATAAAATATTTAAATTTTAAACTGCTAATCATGAAGACCTTGATTTAATAAGCACACTATAAATTATAAAGTAATGTAATAGAAAGTACTTTTATGATGATACTTTGGAGATATTTTAAAACATCAAACGGAACAACCTCCATATCATAATAATTCCAGAAGTCCAAGAAAGAGAAAGAGGAAGAATAATCCAAAAAAAGAATAGCTGATAACTCTCCCATTGAAACAGGGGCCTTCTGTATTGACCTGAGAGACTCATAGAGAGTACTAAATAAAACTGACACAAACAGAAGAACACAAACACCCACTTGTCATCAACGTGAAGAGAGTGAGTGACAGGGGAACAAGTCAGGGAGACAAAGAGCAGAGAGAATGGAACAGAGAGGAAGAGAGAGAGAGAGAAATAGAGAGAGAGGAATTCCTTTCAGTAAGAGAGAAGGAGAGATTCATGTATTTGAGAGTAGCCAAAAGACTCATGTCATATATCTTAAACGAAACTCTATAAGCAAGAATGGAATAAATAAAATTTCAAAGTGCTGAATGAAAAAAAAAGCCTTAAACTAAGAATCCTGCATGACTATCACTCAGATTTGATAGAATAATGAAGAAGAAATTATACAATATCAGGCTAAGGGCATTTTTGCCTCTTAATCAGTTTTGCAAGTGAGACTTAATGCTATCCTATTAAAAATAAGGAAAGAATAATCAGATGTAGAAATATTAAAGAATTCTTAAAATAGAAATATAGGTAGATTATAGGGGAATAAAAGGCTGAACTCTAAGTGACGTAATTTGAAAGAGAAAATAAGCACATAGCTTATGATATAAAATGTATAGTGATGTGACTTTTTAAAAAATACTTAAAAGAAAGTAACAAGAGGCAAATGGAAGATAATTAGGTAATAGTGCACAATCTAAAACACAAATTGAAAGCATAAGAAAAATGCCAAATGGCCACAACAACAAAAATATCCTCCAAAATCTCGATAGGAAAACAATCACAAATTCCTTCATATCAATAACTTGCTTATATGGGAGTGAATTGAACAACTCTGTTAAAAGGCACTGAGTATCCAGATGAATCAGGAAGCAAAGCACAACCAGCTACCAACAACTCTCACAGTAAACACAGGTTCGAAGAGAAAGAAAGCATGTGCCAATAATATGGGCTGACTCAAGAAAGAAAAGGATAGTCGTACCTGTTTCACTCCAAAGATGATTCAAACAAAATAACGCATAAGAGATAGCAAATGGGCATGACATACTGTGACAGGCAAATCCCATTGTGCAATGAGTCCTCATTAATCTGTGCAATCTGTATGGACTCTGGTTAGTGTCAGAACTGAACTGAACTTCAGGACATCCAGCTAGTACTAAAGAGCTGATTGCTGTGTGAGAAACCCCACACTTTATAGTGTTTTATGTGTGGGTACAGGACTATCTATTTGAAAAAGGAAAAAAAAAGGAAAAAAAGGCTTGCCCCATAGAAAATCCATTTGCTCAGAGAGCTGTCAATTACAGTCAGGGGGCCAGTAGATCAGAATGTGACACAGTAAAAATTTGAGTTTACTTCCTTCCCTCTATTCAGCTAGCTTTTTATCATTCTCTCTCTCCCTTAAATCTTGTCTAGTAGAAAAGCATCCGAATAAGTCTGCTGATTGCTTCCTATGTCCATTAGTACCTACTTGCTCTTTCCCGCTATTATTGCTGGAGTTTTGATACTTCATCACCTTCCTCCTGAATGCAAAACTGTCAGCAACTAGCTAGTGAACTAGCCCCATGTGCGACTTATGCCCTTTTCTGACTACAACAAAGACAAAATGCCGAATAGAATTGTTTTCCTTCTCTGTTTAAAGTCTAGTGCTTGCCATTACCTTCACAATGAAATCCAATATAATATAAATTGTAATTCAGGTTCTTCATAGTTGGCATCAACTCAGCTTCTTCCCTATATTTCTATCCCTTGACTGTGTCTTATGTGCACTAAAACAAACATATAATGTGCATGTATTTACACACATGCATGCACATATTTTCTAGGCTAGATCATCTAAGTTAAGGTGCAAAAGACCTGCCCACTTCCAACATTGCATATTCAAGTATGATTCTTATTCTTTCTAAAAACCTCCTTTAGGTAGTCTATCACACTACGCCAAGTCTTTGCTGAAAGGAAAGAATTAAATTGTACTTAACCCAAGACAGAAAGGCAGTATTTTCTCTACAGTCTCAAATGTATTATTAGGTTTATTTGGAATACTAAGGTCTTATCCATAATATAATTAATTTATCCTAAAAAACCCTCATCTTTCTTTTTACCATGAGACTCTAGGTCTCTGAAGTCCTTATACTATGTCTTCATATTTTCTTTACATATCCATCAATTGTGACTGGCTTTAGTTCATGGAATTATTCAATAAATTCTGAGGAATAGATGGATGAAAGAATGAAAAGATTATCAAATAAGCATATAGATAATTTAACACACCAGGGAGAAAACAGATTACATTATTGGAATAAGGTATGCTAATTTGATGCACTATTTTCTACCCATAATCTATTAAAGTGGGAAAATACTACTCAACTCATAAAATATAAGGTATTAATAAAAATGACAATATAGGTCATATATCCAAATCATAATATTTGTATTTTATTAATCTAAGTGGAAATTGCATAGCTTAGAGAACAAATATATTAAAAATATGCAGACTCTATTATTCTGGAGATCATTCCTCTCGTCTTTTATGAAGAAAAATGGGGAATGAGGGAGGGAGACTCTCTCGAATAATAACTTATATTGCATTGAGAAGACAGAAAAGAAGCTAGAGAATAAATAGAATCTGAAAAGGTCATTTGAGACTTTGAAGTTTAAGAAAATTACCCAATAATACTGTTTGAAATCCTTTTATGTACCGCATTGGCAATGACATTGAGTGAGGCATTGTTTTTATTATCCAAGCAAACATGGTTCTTTGATGCAAATCAAGTCAAAGAGGGACAGTCATGAATTTTGTCATGAGTAATATTCCTGTCTATGAACTCTTCGTACAGTAAACAAAACAAAATGCTTTATTTTATAAGGAGAGATAACTTTATTCAATTTTTTGTTTTTGTATTTTAAAATTGTTTATAGATACTATGATTAAACTTTTTTTTTCTTTTTGGGTCACATCCGGCGATGCACAGGGGTTACTCCTGGCTCTGCACTCAGGAGTTACTCCTGGCGGTGCTCAGGGGACCATATGGGATACTGGGAATCGAATCCGGGTTGGCCACGTGCAAGGCAAACGCCCTACCTGCTGTGCTATCTCTCCAGCCCCATAGATACTATGATTAAACTTTCAAGAAATATTGGAACATGTTCTTCTATCTTAATTGCACGCAGCCAACCCGGGTTCGATTCCTCTGTCCCTCTCGGGAAGCCTGACAAGCTACCGAGAGTATCCCACCTGCATGGCAGAGCCTGGCAAGCTTCCCGCGGCATATTCGATATGCCAAAAGCAGTAACAACAAGTCTCACAATGGAGACATTACTGGTGCCTGCTCCAGCAAATCAATGAACAACGGGAGGACAGTGCAGTGCAGTCTGTAGGATAACATTGGTTTGTCCTTTCTCCCTTGCCACAGGGAGTTTGGATTTATTGGGTTGTACCCATCACAATGCTCCTGAAGCACTCCCATTTTCTCAGTATTCATCTTTAACTTCTTTGTGCTCTGCTTTCTGTATCTGTTAATCACTCATTCCTCCTAACCAGAACCTGTGACTTGTAAGGTCACATCTATCTAAGGACTATGGATTTTGTATTTGTTAGTGAAATATTCCTTTTCTCTTTCCCTTATGTCCTTTGCATAGTTCACTGTAGAGCAATGTCCTTTTGGTATAGACACAGGAAGATAGATAATGCTTTTGTAACTTGGAGTAAATTGACTCCAAATAATATTTACTCCTGGGCATCTGTCATATTTACTCGACTTGAGCCTCAGTTGCCCTTAGTTCCTAGCATCCCCAAATCAGGATTCCAACGAAGGTACTGGATAGACCAGGGCAAGCTGTAAGCTACCCTGGCTTTGAAACAGGCAGGCTAAGTGCCATAAAACTTTTAATAAGCCAAGAGCAGGGTTGTGGATGAATTCTGTCATGACCCAAGAAAAGTGACTGGACAAGGACCCTTGCTAGGGTTGGGAAGGACTAATCTGACCTGAGGACTGTAATCTGGGATCTATAGCGATATGTTCCCAGGAGAGCCACCGTCAAGCTTAATATATCTCTTACTGTGTCCATACAAAATAATTAGAAAGATAATTAAGAAGTAAATCTAAGATGATTGTCTATGGACTAAGGAAAGGAAAAATATGTTCTTAGATGAAATTCTGCCCTTGAGTGGATCTCCTAGCAGGAGATCCCGAAAGAAGGGAAGGGCTTTACAGATGTTGGTTGTGCTATCTGACCTAGGGGTAGTGGCTACCTTCAACCCTGGAGTTTGGGCTCTTGACTAGCACTATGAGACTGGGCATGGGGAGAGTGGCATGGAGGGAAACAGGAGCGGGAATGAGGGGCAGTGGGAGACTGGAATGGGCAGTGCAGTGAGGCTGGAACAGGCACACGGGGAGAATGGAATAAACCACGGGATAGAGATTGGAATAAATGGGGACTGATCACCAGCCAGTCTGGTGGCCCTGTTCCCTCCATGCATCTATTGGTAGCTGCAAGCCAGGGTGGGGAAGTGGCTCATGGCCACTGAACACACATGGCGAGAGAGCACTGCATTTATTTTGTGAACCCACAGTACTTGCAAATCATTTGTAAATCAAAACATGCCAAAATTCTCTAAGATTTCCCATCTCTAAGCTACATTTGTAAAGATAAAAGTATTTATAGTAATCCTCTAGTCTACATAAGTTAAACACAGATGATTCCTATAATATTGACACCCTATAAGAAATAAGCAACAATAGTTGAGTTTCTCTGTCTTCATTCTTTTCTCCTACCTATGAATTAAACTTTCCATGTATTAAATATGTATTTATTTTGTTCTTTCAACTTTTATTTTTCTGACAGTAATCAAAATTGTTCAGTTTCCAAGAATTTCTTAGTGCAATGTGTTCAGTTATACCCTGAATGTGCTCCTGATTGGAATGAATGTGCTCCTGATGTGTCACTTGTGACCTTAAAAATGTAATAATAATTTTAATTAGCATGATTATATTTTGAAGTGAATTTTCCTGTGAGTGAAGGTGACATTTGCTTAGAAATAGTTTCCCAAAACACACAGACAGACAGATAGAAACACACACACACACAACCCAAGAAATTATCAGTTAGATTCTTTATGAATATTTTCTCCCTAAATAAAGAACATCATATTCCAAGATCTGTTTTCCAGACTACAGGAATTAGATTACAAATAATTTCCTTAATGTAGGTAGGTTGTATTAAGTTCTGTAAATTTTACTCTGTGACACTATATAGTGAAGGGCAAATAAGTTGATACTTAATTCATAGTTTAGATCTTAAAACACCTCTCACAAAGATACTTAATACTTAAAAGTCATTAAAACAATTGAGAAACAAAGAGACAATCCCAATGTGTGATATGTAAATATACATATCCCATTTTGTGAATAGAAGTAATAAGTACTAGTTCAAAATTGAATTTTCAGCTTTCTATAATTTTTGTATCAGTAATTATAGCCATAAGTTATTTAAAAATCTCCAATAATCAATAATTTATCTTATTATGACATCTTATTATCTCATTCCTACTTTGGTCAGACTGGCAGGCTACCGAATGCAACCTGCCCACACGGCAGAGTCTGGCAAACTCCCCATGGTGTACCCAATATGCCAAATACCAGTAACAATGATGGGTCTTATTCTCCTAAAGAGCCTTGAATATAGCACTTTCTTAAAAATCTCAAGGCTAGGATGAAGGAGACGTTACTGGGCCCTACTTGAGGCAATCGACGAATCAATAATTGAGAGCACATTTGAAAAAAGTACAAATAAAAATGAGATAGAGTATTTAAAACCCTGATGATTAAACTCAGTTGGGAGTGAACATAAATAAATCTTTGTCCACTCAAGTTCATTGATTGATTTTTTTAAATTAAAATTCTCTTTTTCTAGCTTAACTTTCTTTTATGAGCATTTTTTTTACATATTCAGAATTTTGCTCTGTGATTTTCTTGAAACAGTTCAATACTTTGTAGGCACAGCATAAATTTAATTTTATTATCTCTCCTCTGCCCCATAGTATCTTCTAAGTTTCTACTGGCAAACTTCAAATTAAACGGGCCATGAGAAAATACAACTACTTAATCATCTATAATGTAAGTAAATTATTTTACTTAATATAGAATTTTTAAAGAAAGTTTATTCAGACTCAGAAACCATTAACAAGCATGTTTCCACTTGATGCTTTTGGAAGTAAAGCTTATAAAGATGGTGAGTGATCACCACACAGAGCAATTCTTCATAACAGCATTTATCAAGAAATTGCAAATTTCAATTAAGTAGTGCCAGATAATACTGTATAAATAAAAATAAGAAGATCTTGGTAAAAATATCTTGATATAATAACTGCATTCTTATCTCCCTCTTTCACACAGGTGGAATTGAGGCACAAATAGATTTCCCCAAGATACAAAGTCAGGTGGTCAGGGAATCTGCTCAGAGTCCAGACTCTTATTCTTATAATATGGGGTGCATTGGATTAGCAGTAAATCTTAATCCTAGTATGTCAAAAAGCATAGAAACCACAAGAGTTAATTATTATCAAGGACATTTCACATGATGTATTCTTTGTCATATACTAGAACAGATCTTGTCACCATTAGAAAGTATTCTCTGCTAACAAATTGAAAGAATTGTCAGAATGACTGCTACCCAAAGCATTATGCAACACTATACAGTAAAATCCACATCAAATTTTGAATGGCCTTTCTCAAGAACAAAGAACAAACATTGCTGCAGTGTGTACTGAACCATGTAATTCCCTAACTAGATAGGCAATTCTGAGCAAAAAGAACAAGGTGACTGGAACCAAAAGAGACCCTCAGACTAATAAAACAGAATTCAGAGAGCATTAGGAAACCCTCAGTGGAATAGAAAATTAATTTATGACAAAGAAGCTAGGTACAAAAAGAGGAGAAAAACAAGTCTTCCACAAATTAAAAAAATAAAATATTAAAATATTAAAAATATTTGAAAATTTGAAAAATTAAAATAGCCATATGAAAATAACAAAAAGCTGGATATTTTTATAACACACTATAGATAATAGTTAAATAAATATGCATCAAAGACCTGAATATTAGGTTCAACTCCACAAAATACATTGAATAAAACATAGGATGAACTCCCACGATACTGACAGCAGAGGTGACTTCCATAATTCCACTGGAAATCAAGTGTCCAACATATTAGATGACACAGACAAATAAAAATATAAATATATATAACAAAATAAGAAAAATGTAACCTTGTCTTTTGCTACATATTAGATGTGTCTAGAGGTTATCACGCTAAGTGAAGTAATTCATAGGGAAAGGAAATATGCCAGCTGATAGATATCACTCATAGGTGACTGTCCTCCTGTTGCTCATCAATTTGCTCGAGTGGGCCCAGCAACATCTCCATTTTGAGACTTGTTGTTACTGTGTTTGGCATATTGCATACACCACAGGTAGCTTGCTAGGCTTTGCTGTGTGGGCGAGATACTTTTGGTAGCTTGCCAGGTTCTCCTAGAGGGGGTGGAGGAATGGAACCCGGCTTGGCCTAGCTGGCTGTGTTCAAGGCAAACGCCCTACCGCTGTGCTATCAATCCAGTCCCACTCATAGGTGACACATAAAGAAATTGAGAAAGGGAAGGGAGAGTGTCCACTGGAGAAGAAAATAAGTCTTTCAACTCTGAAAACAAACTGAGGTTACTTGTTGCAGACTGGGGTGGAAAGGGATGTAAATAAGTATAATGACATTGGAATTGGTTGTGTGGGGTGGGGGGGTGGGGGGTTCTACTGGCACTCGGCCAGGAGTAGAGGTGCAGTAGTTCTGTAAACCTCAAAGGAGAACTACAAATAGCCAAAACTGCACATAAAAGATGTCCTACATCACTAATCACCAGGGAATGCAATCAGAACAATGAGATATCATATCACACCACAGACACTAGCATCCAGAAGAATAAGAAAAACAAATGCTACATGGACGTGGGGAGAAAGGGATTCTCATTCACTGCTATTTGCATGTCAACTGGTCCATCATTTTTTAAAAACAAGGTAAAAGGTAAGGTAAAGGCCCTCCCGTTGATCGTCGATTTGCTCGAGCGGGCCCAGTAACGTCTCCATTGGAGACTTTGTTGTTACTGTGTCTGGCATATCAAATACTCTCGGTAGCTTGCCGGGCTCTCCAAGAGGGACTGAGGAATTGAACTCGGGTCGGCCATGTTGGCCGCGTGTAAGGCGAACGCCCTACCCGCTGTGCTACGGACATTTAAGAAACTAGAAATGGAGCATATGACTCAGCAATACCAATCCTGGAAATATACCATAGGGGCCCCAAAACACAATGCACAAAAATCATCTGCACTCCTATGCTCATTGCAGAAGTATTAAAAATAGCCAGAATATGTAAATAACTCAATCTCCCTAGAACAAATGGGTGAATAAAGAAACTATAGAAGATCTCATGATAAGTGAAGTAAGGCAGAAGAAAGATCACTATTAAGTGGGATTTAGAATAACTTGAGGAAATGCATGTCATTTAAAGGGGGGAAGACCCAGATCACCGAGGACCCCACAATACAGAGAAAAGGAAGAAGGATAGGGGGAGAAGAGACAGATGAGAAGCAGCAGGAAGCAAAGGTCAGTGTGTGTAGGAGTGCTAAGAAACGATGGAGCTAAATATCCAAGCCAGAGTCAACGACACTGAAATCAGGGGACCGAAATTTAAAGAAACAAATTGACAAAGGTGTCAGTTGAGATGGCGGGCTGGGCTGATGCTCCGGATGGAAGAGGGAACCTGGGGAAGATGAACCTTGGGGTGGCGTGGGCGATGGAACACTGAATGCCTAAAACCCAACTGTGATGCCCAAAAGGAGAGGTGGCGAGGGAGGGGAGAGAGAGAGAGAGAGAGAGAGAGAGAGAGAGAGAGAGAGAGAGAGAGAGGGAGAGAGAGAGAGAGAAACAAGCAAAGGAGGGAGAAAAGTGTCTGCCATATAGGCAGGCTGAGGACTGGGGGTGGGGGCAGGAAAACTGGGGTCATTGGGGGTGGGAATCGTACACTGGTGGAAGGATGGGTGTTGGAACACTGTATGACTGAAACCTGATCACGAACAGCTTTGTAACTTTGTATCTCATGGTGACTCAACAAAAAATAAATTAAAAAACAAAAAAAAAACCCAACTATGAACAACAATGTAATTCATGGTGCTTTCACAAAATAAAAAGGGGGGAAATTATGGTACATCTATACAGTGGAATACAACATATACAGTGTAATACAATACAGCCACTAAATAAAATTAAGTCATGAAATTTGCTTATAGTTGGATGGGCATAGAGAGCATAATCTAAGTGAAGTGAGTCAGAGGGACAGAGTCTGAGGGACTGACATAGAATGATCACACTCTTTTGGAATTAAAAAAAAGAATGAAAATGACACTCAAAGACAATAGAAATGAGCGTTAGTTCAGGAAGACTGGCTCATGGTAGAAAACGTGCCACAGGGGACTGGGGTCAGGGAGTGCTGTTAGGACAAAGAAGGGACCACTGTGGCAGTGAGAGTTGGAAATGATCACTCTGGACAAGAACCGGGTGCTGAAGGGAGGTAAGTGATATAGGCATGAAGCCCCTTCAGCAACGGAATCATGCATCACAGTCCTAAAAGGAAAAAAGAAAGAGAAAACAGAAAAGCAGGCTGGGGGGTGGGGCTAAGAAGAAAACTGGGGTCATGGGCGGCAGGAAATGTAGACTGGTGAGGGATGAATTATGGAAAATTATATGACTGAAACTCAATCATGAACACCTTTGAAACTGTATCTCCTGGTGATATAATAAAAAATAGCAAAATAAACAAAAATAAAACACTTTATTTGTTTATTCATAAAACAGTCTAGTTTAGCCTTTTACTTGCTAACTAGTATGAAAATTTTGTAAGGACCTCATAATGTAGTCTCCAACAGAAGAGTCAAGGTATCAGCCTTCATCAGCCCTTAGGGAAGAGGAGGACTAAAAAAAGCCTGGTATTCCTTCTTATCCAGGGTAATGAAGTCAAATTCCTTCAACAATAATTTCACTTGTCGCATCTAAAAGGAGAAAATGTCTAAATCTTTTGAGTAATTGCCAGATTTAATTTCCAATTCTTATCAAGATGAGAAAGTTAAATATACACATAACTAAATCCATATCTATCACGTGGTTATTTTGAAAACCACTTATTCTATTAAGTTGTTAAATGCAAGTGAATCTTTGTGTTTCTAGGATAGAAAAAGGGAGGCAAGATGAGAGGTAAGCCATGGAAAATCATTCCTGTGGAGAGTAACATTAAGCATAGAGAAACCCAGGCTGGCAACTCCGGCTATAGCTGGGGTCAGCTGCAGCCCCCCCTTCACATTGCTGCAGAGCTAGAAAGAGATGAGTGCAGCTGGCACCATGCTCATTAGGGTAGCTTATCTGGATGCTTGCAGAAATCCTCAGGAAGAAAGGTCTGGCCTTTGCCTTCAAATTGCTTTGATACTGATGTTTTTCTCTTTTCAATACAAATTGAATATCTAATGCTTACTTGGGATAATGTGTAGACTGAATGAAGGGCAGAATCTCAGAGTCTTGACTAGGTGGAGGCAGTAGTAAATCTCGAAAACGTTCTGTCAAAAAAAATTAACATAGTGCTGTTAAAATGTTATTAATATTTTAAAATTAAAATTATTTCACAGTATTTTATTAACTATTTTGACTTTATCTTTTTATTAGAAATTTTAGTCACTCTTTTATGGCAATTTATTTCACTGGATTGACTAAATTATATGTATAGGTGTGATTAATGCAATAGCAAATAGAAATATTATTTAGTGTAAACTAATAAAAATAATAAAACTTATAGTTGAAAATCGCTCCACCAACTAAGAAAGGCCATGCACCACCACCCACGGAATCGAGAAAGAGCTATCAATCTGTCAATCCTGTCCGTGTCCGGGCCGGGTGAGGTTTCCCGTGTTGAGTCAAATTAAGCCGCAGGCTCCACTCCTGGTGGTGCCCTTCCGTCAATTCCTTTAAGTTTCAGCTTTGCAACCATACTCCCCCTGGAACCCAAAGACTTTGGTTTCTCGGAAGCTGCCCGGCGGGTCATGGGAATAACGCCGCCGCATCGCCAGTCGGCATCGTTTATGGTCAGAACCACGACGGTATCTGATCGTCTTCGAACCTCCGACTTTCGTTCTTGATTAATGAATACATTCTTGGCAAATGCTTTCACTCTGGTCTGTCTTGCGCCGGTCCAAGAATTTCACCTCTAGCGGCGCAATACGAATGCCCCCGGCCGTCCCTCTTAATCATGGCCTCAGTTCCGAAAACCAACAAAATAGAACCGCGGTCCTATTCAAAAATGGGGCTGGAGCGATAGCACAGTGGGTAGGGCGTTCGCCTAACAAGCGGCTAACATGGCCGACCCGAGTTCGATTCCTCCGCCCCTCTCGGAGAGCCCGGCAAGCTACCGAGAGTATTCGATATGCCAGACACCGTAACAACAAAGTCTCCAATGGAGACGTTACTGGGCCCGCTCGAGCAAATCGACAATCAACGGGAGGGCCTTTACCTTTACCTTTACCTATAGTTGAAAATTAAAACACACATGGCCAATACATATACCAAGAGATTAACAATTTCATCAGTAATGTGGGAAAATGCAGATGAAAAACACCACCAGACAGCATTCACATGTGGCATTCAACTGACAGAACTTAGTCTCACAAGACTGGGTTTTAAGGAGAATTTAGAACAACACCCACCAGCTCTGAAATATTTATGATGGACACAGTTCCCACAGTAAATTAAAAAAAAATGCATTATTCCTTAAGCTTAACCTTTGTTCATACAACGAGCCAGTATCTTTGTTTGCAGGCATTTGCTTTTCTAAACTTTTATCAATGTCTCAGATAGCAAGTAAAACAATGCTCTGTCAGCATTGTTTATAGCAAGATATTAAAAACAACTTAACTTTTCACCAGAATAGTAGAATGAACTATTATATATCCACACAATAGACTATTAAGTCAAATGAAATTTAATGTAGAGCAGAGAAAAAGTCTGCAGATTACATATAATAAATATTATTTTTTATTGAATGAAAACTGATGAATATAATTTTACATATACTTGATACAAAGCAAATCACAAAATAAGAAATAGTTTACGTAACTCAAGTAATGCATATGGTTATATGGGAAGAAAGGGAGGTGCTGAGTAGACTGAAATGACACATGTGTAAAAGGGTGAGCAACAGCATTGGGAATCCCAGTCTCTCAACACTAATAAAATGTTATTGTCGAGTGCTCTCGGTGGCTTGCCGGGCTCTCCGAGAGGGGTGGAGGAGTCGAACTCGGGTCAGCCATGTTGGCCGCTTGTAGGGCAGGCGCCCTACCCGCTGTGCTATCGCTCCAGCCCTCAGGGTGGGAGAAGCATGCTAAAAGTAGTCTATAGACCAAACATGATTGCCACTCAATGCCTCTCTTGCAAAACACAGTACCCAAAAGAAGAGAGAGAGAACAAGGGGGAATGCCCTGCCACATAGGCAGGATGGGACGGGGGGGGGGGGGGGTAGGATGCTGGGACCCGTGGTGATGGATGACGGGCACTGGTGGAGGGATGGGCACTTGATTATTGTATAACTGAAACCCAAGCACAAAATTTGTAAGCCTATTACTGTACCTCATGGTGTTTCACTAATAAAAAAAGAAAAAAAAAGTAAAAAAAAATGTTATGTGTCTTTTGCAGAATAGCACACATTCAGAGACTAGACAAGACAGGATATTTTTTTGTTTTGTTTCTGAGTGACACCTGGAGTGTTCGGGGCCCTCTCTCAGCTGTGCACTCAGAGATCACTTCTGGTGGGCTCAGGGGACCAGATGTGGTATCAGAGATTAAACCCCACTTAACCATGTGCAAGAAAACTGCCTTACCCACTGTACTGTATCCCAGCCCCAAGAAAGGGTATTTAAACTTTAGATAGCCAGTTTTATGCACAAAACTTCTCAGAAAGTATTAACTAAGTCAGTCAATAAAAATATCTCTATTGGCAAGATATTCTGATCATTGCTCACTTATACTTACCCTAAAGGCAACCAAGCATATTTTTATTTTATTGCAAAAGTGATGTATCTTTTGGCTTTTAATTTTTATTTCTTAAGATTTTATTTATTCGCCTACTCCAGATGGAATCCCAAGACCAAGAGCTTCCACAAGCAAGGTCTAGGTATGCGGGTTCTGGACTGAATCTCCAGGTGGCATGGTGGCAGAGGACCTGGGCTGTTCCTCCCCGGGTCCCCGCCCATGCAGCAGATGGGCTGTCATGCCCACAATTTGCCTCCGGGCACCATCTTAGCACACCAACAGCCCTGGCCCAGAGACACAGCAGAAAATCCCAAAAGACACTACAGCAGTAGATGTCTCTCCAGGCCCCATACTGAGTCAATATCACCAGGATACCTGGCTGGAGCTATAGCACTGCAAGTAGGGTGTTTGCCTTGCATGCAGCCAACATGGCTGACCCGAGTTCGATTTCTCTGCCCCTCTCAGAGAGCCCAGAAAGCTACGGAGAGTATCTCACCCGCATGGCAAAGACTGGCAAGCTACCTGTGACGTATTTGATATGCCAAACATAGTAACAACAGAGTCTCACAATGGAGATGTTACTGGGCCTGCTCGAGAAAACCGATGAACAACGAGAGGAGAGTGACAGTGACCACAGACAGAGCACGTGTGCTCTCCCCTCTTACTCCAGATGGAATCCCAGTGACAGAGAGCTTCCACAAGGAAGTCCTCCTCCCCCAATATGCGGGTTCCAGGACCGAATTTCCAGGCCGCATGGTGGCAGAGGGCTGGGCTGCCCCTTCCCGGGTCCCCGCCCACTCAGTAGACTGACTGTCATGCCCACAATTTACCTCCCGGGTGCCATCTTAGCGAACCAACAGTTCTGGCCCAGAGACTCCAACTGAATCCCAAAATGGGTTAGTGTCATACAGAGATGTCTCTGGAACCCAACCATTTACAATCTAGAAATTAACATGTGCAATCGTGGCCGTGAAAACTCTCATGATGTTCAAAATGAACAATGGAAAATACATTATCTAGTTTCTGACCCTGGCCGGTAGGCTTGAATGGTGGTGAGAAATTTCGAGCAAAACATAATACCCAAAATTAGAAAGAGAGTATTGGGAAAAGAGAGTATTGGTGAAGACTGTGATGTGGGTGGTGGAAAATGTGCACTGGTGGAGAGATGGGTGTTCCGTCATTGTATGGCTGAATCTCAAATATGAAAGCTTTGTAACTCTATCTCACAGTGATACAACTAAAAAAGAGAAGTAATGTGGAGTTCATGCCAAATTCAATCAGCTTAATCAATGGCTGATGAAAAAGCAGCACTCCTGCATTATTAAAAAAATTTATTTATTTTTATGTTAAAATATTGATCACCTGATCACGTGACTTCCTGTTAATCATCAGTTTGCTCTAACGGCGCCAGTAACGTCTCCATTTGTCCCTGTCACGTGCTAGTGTAGCCCAATGGCATCTGTTCGCTCTGGGAACATGAAAAGCCTCAAACCGATCGTTCATGATCTTGATGAAGAAGTCTGACCATCTGGTAGGTGGGCAGCCACACGGTCTTTTGACATCCCGTGGAATCCTGTCAGTAACAGATCTAGTCCAGCGGTCGTCTTTAAATCTCATTACGTGACCAGCCCATCTGATTTTTGACACCTTGGCAAATGACACAGCGTCCCTAATTCTTGATCATCGATGGATGTCGGAACTCTGCATTTTTTCTTTCATTTGAGTGAAACGTGATATTCCAAGCATAGCTCTTTCAATTCCTCTTTGGGAGACCCGAACAGCGTTCCCATCCTGTTTGCGTAGGGCCCAGGTCTCTGAGACGTATGTTAATGCAGGAAGAACAGTGGAATCAAAGAGATGTGCCCGAAGCCAGAGGTTCTTCGTCCTCTTAGCTATTTCTTCAATGCTCTTGAAGGTGTTCCAAGCTGCTCGCTTCCTCCTGCGCAGCTCGGGTGCCAGGTCATTTGTCATGTTGACTTCTCGACCTAGGTACACAAAGCTGTTGCACTGGGAGATGGTCGTTCCGTTGAGAGCAAATGGGGTGTCAGGAACGAGGCTGTTTCTCATAAACATTGTCTTCGTAAGATTCAGCTGTAGTCCTACCTTTCCACACTCACGGTCGAAGTCGGCCAGAATTTGTGCCGTTTGGCTGATGTTTGGTGTTATTAAAACAATGTCAACAGCAAAGCGGAGATGATGTAGTTGTCGACCATCTATCTTCACTCCCATTCCTTCCCATTCCAGTCGTTGCATAATGTTCTTGAGGGTGGCACTGAAGAGTTTCGGTGAAATGGTATCACCCTGCTGAACCCCTCTCTTGACATCAATGATTACTTCTTTGTAGAATGGTGAGATCCTGGTAGTGAATCCTCAAAACAGCTCACGGAGGATCTTGATGTACTGAGCTTGAATGCCTTGATTGGCTAGGGCTTCAATGACTGCTTCCATCTCAACAGAATCAAAGGCCTTCTTTAAATCAATGAACGTTAGACAGAGTGGCATTTTGAACTCCCGAGAAACGTCAATGAGCTTGGTTATCGTGTGCTTATGGTCGATGGTGCTGAATCCTTTGCGGAACCCGTCTTGCTCGCATGGTTGTCCTTCATCTAGTGTTCTGCCAATCCTATTTAGGATGACTCGAGTGAACAACTTGTAGATGACAGACAATAGGCAGATCGGGCGATTGTTGCCGATGTCATGGATGTCTCCCTTCTTGAACAGTAGTACAGTCCTGCTGGTTTTCCATTGGGACAAAAGTTTGCTTTCAGACAGGTAGCCTGTGAAGAGCCGAGCCAGTGTATTGATGAGTACTGACTGCAGGTGCCTCAGGTGTTCAGGCCTGGCCTTGTCTGGGCCGGGTGCTGTTCGTTTCTTTACTGACGAAATGGCGTGTTGGATTTCAGATGGGAGAACATTGGGAACGACATATCCATCCTGTGGAATTTGGTATGTCGGCAAGTGGACATGGCTATCAAAGAGATCTGAGTAGAAGTCACGGATAATCTTCTCCATTGCCGTTCTGGAGGATGTGATGGATCCATCAGGACGTCGCAGGGCAGTCATCTTGGTCTTGTAGTTGGCGAAGGACAGGTGGGCATTACGATTACTTTTCCTGGCTTCTGCCGCATCTCCAGCACTTCTGCTCTTCTCTCTTTGAGGTCTTCCTTGATCACATCTCTGCACTGCTTTGAGAGCTCGGATGTTCACTTGCGGTTGCCTGAGGCATGCGCCAAACCATGCTGGCAAATTAGCTCAAGAGTTTTCGAAGACAGGCATTTTTTTTGTGGCTATCTCTCTCCTGGCGTTCCTCGCACAATCATGGAGGTGTTGAACCAGTCGATCGTATTCCTTGTCAATGTTGTCAACAATGGCATCTTCCCATGTTGCCGCAATAGTGCCAAAGAGCTCCCAGTTGGTGGTCATTCTGGGAGTTCTCTTTTTAAATTTTGTAGCCCTTTTTCCCCGCTCTGTGAAGGTGAATTCTGCACGAAGGAGACGGTGGTCCGATCCCATTTGGAATTTTGGGACAACAGCGACATCGGTCAGGTAAAACCGTCGATTGAATATGATGTGTTCTATTTCATTGTGGAATCATCCACTGGGAGACTCCCATGTCCAACGTTTAGATTCTGCCTTCTGGAAATGTCATTTACCATGGATGGTCTTGGTCGACACGATGAACTCAGACAGTCTCTTACCCTGTTCATTCCATTCTAGGCCATGGATCCCGATGTGAAATTCTTCAGCTGATCTTCTTGGTCCTATCTTGGCATTAAAATCACCCACAATGATCTTGTAGAAGGTGTGGTCTTCTTTATAGAACTTCTCCAGCTCCATTTAGAACTTCACAATTTCTCCTTCATCATAATTAGATGTTGGTGCGTAGACAATGAAGATAGAAACTGCCACATCTATTCAAATGTAAACATCCGATTCGGGTTGTTAGGCATTCGAATGAATCAATGCTCATGGCCAAATTTGGGTTGACAAGGACACCGAAGCCTCCGACCCCTCTTTTATCGCATGTTCCGAGGAACAATTCTTCTCCAGTGTCGAAAACAGCATGATGAGATTCGTGCCTTCTTGTCTCGGTCAGACCAATGGTGTCGTACTTGATCTTTTGCGCTTGTGCCATCAGGTCCTCGACGGATGCATCTGATGCTAGCGTACGTGCATTGAAAGTACAGATGATCATTTTTGTCTTCCTTCGTTGTGGCAGACTAGTTCGGCCTTGAGATTTTATTGGCCTCTCCTTTCTCATCCTTATAATCAGGAGCCCCACCCTACCCTGCCCTGTCTGCTTCCACCAACAACCAGAGACCCAGGGATTGGATTGCGCACAGAAGACCCACCCTACCCCTACCGGGACCAGATAAATACCTCACTGGAAGACCTCCACTACCAACACTACCTCCACTACCCAGCCGCCGCCACACTCCAGGATGCTTTCCGGACCCACGCGGCCGCTTTGACACATTATAAGACACTAAATACCCATCTTCTAGAATTGCCGTGCCATATTTGATAGGATTCAAATATGGTAACTCCTACGAGGGTGATTAGAGGTAGCCCCAAAAGCCTCTATCCCTCTCGGAAAGCCTGGCAAGCTATCCGTTGTGTATTCGATATGCCAAAACCAGTAATTACAATGGGTCTCATTCACCTGACCCTGGCCGCTTCTCTTAAAATATTATCATGAACAATTTCTCATAGAAATAATTCTCATACAACATCTATCACCAGTGTACCTGTGTACAGTTTCCCTACCTTACATCTTATCTAGTCTCCCACATGCCCACACTCCTCCACCCCAGCTCAACTGTACATATCAGTTCACCCATGATTCTGACTTTGAATCTTTATTGCTACCTCACTGTGTATCTTTAAGTCCCACAAATGAGAGTGGCATTATGTATCTCTCCCTTTCATTCTGTCTGACTTTCCTCTCATATGTAAAAAATTGAAGTTAGAACTGTACCTCACAGCTTACACAAAAGTAAACTCAAAGTGTATCAAAACTCTTGAGGTAAGAAAAAATCCATAAAATAATATAGAAGTAAATAATGGAAAAACTCTGAAGGATGTTGAGGGCAGAGGTGACTAGAGTTGAAAAATAACAACAAAAATAAGAGTTATATCAAATTAAAAACTCCTGTGCAAAAGAAATTCAAGATCTAATAGTTAAGAAAGGGAGAATGCAATTGCATGCAATGCTTCTGGTGAAGGCTCAAATTACCAATTTAAATGCCACCTCTTCACTCACTCCTCTCAGGGACCACATCACCTCCCTTGAGTTCTAGGAATATACATCTGTGATGGACTCTCTAAGCATCATTGCTTGTCTATTAAGAATCACAAGTCTTCCAAAGGTCTTAGATTTATTTAAATAAAAAAAATAAACATGTTGAAGACATACTAAGGAAAGTAAAATAACATTAAAATATTAAAAAGAGAAAATGAGGAAATAAAAACAAATCCTCTTTTAATGGATTAGAAGGAATAACCTTGTCAAAATGAGAATCCTTGTCAAAGTTTTATGTATATTTAATGCAGTCCCTATAAAAATATCCAAGAGATTTAAAAAAATCCATAAATCAAATGGTTTTTAGAAAATAAGAGGTTTTTCTTGCCCAAACTTAAAATGCTGTTTACAAAACTTTGAAATTATAAAGCTGTAGTAAACGAAACAGTGTGGACTTTTAGGACTCTCAGGCCAAAGAAATAGAATTGGGAGTCCAGAGAGACAGATATATATATATACACATGTATGTTGTGTGTATGAATATGTATGATATATGCCAATATGACATATGATATATGTGATATATATCAATATATGATACATGTGATTGTTATATATACATATCTAATCTTTGATATTTGGTAAAGGAGCAAGAAGTATGAGTGTAGCAAGAAAAGATTTTTTAACAAATATTGTCAAAATTGGTCTATCACATGCAAAAAATAATTAAGACCCCTTTCTAACTGTCACTGTCACTGTCCTCCCATTGTTCATCGATTTGCTCAAGCGGGCCCAGTAACATCTCCATTGTGACACTTGTTACTGTGTTTGGCATATCGAATACATCACGGGTAGCTTGCCAGGCTTTGCTGTGCAGGTGAGATACTCTCAGTAGCTTGCTAGGCTCTATGAGAAGGGTGAAGGAATTGAACCTGGGTTGGCCCACCCAGCTGTGTGCAAGGCAAACGCCCTACCCACTGTGATACCTAACATGATGCTTAAAAGTAAAATAAATCTGGATTAAAAACTTCACCATCACACCTGAATTCAGAGGCCCCTGGACAGTCAGGTTTGGGCCTGCAGTGACGAGACATGTGAGGCCTCACCAGATGGGGGTGGAACTGGCCCTTTCCTTCACATCTCAGCAAGACCCCGAGTCGCTGCCTACAAATGGCCTCTCTGGCTCTTGATCAAGCTGATTAATGACCATGATTCCAGAGACTCAGAAACAAATCTCGAAACCTAGCGGCTTTTGGCAGAAATGCATCTGGACTGCATACACGGCCATGGTTCCAGAGGCAAAAGGACTTAATCCAGAGCCCAGCAGCTTGTGGTAGAAAAGTGAATGGATGATGCATTAAACTATGGTGCCATGCCTCCCCGGGAGGGAAAGGGTGTTGCTCCCTTCTGCCTCCGCCCCACCTAGGCCCCAGCAGCAAGGTGGCCACACCTCAGAGCTTATAGGAAAGCCAGGTATGAGCTAGCAGTGACGGGGCAACTGCAGTCTCATGGGAAGGGGGGGTGGTACTGGCTCGTCTTTCACGCCCTACCGAGGTCATGAGTTGCCCCTCACAAGTGGCTCTCCAGCACAGCCATGGCTCCAGAGGCAAAAGGACTTAGTCCAGACCCTGGCAGCTTGCAGCAGAAAAGTGAATGGACCATGCCTTAAACGGTAACATGCCTCCCCGGAAGGGAAAGGGTGTTGCTCCCTTCCGCCTTCCCCCTCCTCCCGGCAGCAAGGTGTCCGCCGCCTCAGAGCTTATAAGAAAGCCAGGTATGAGCCGGTGGTGATGGGGCAACTACAGTCTCATGGGAAGGGGGGCAGTACCAGCTCGTCCTTTTCACCCTACTGAGGTCCTGAGTTGCCCCCCACGAGCGGCTCTCCGGCACAGCCATAACCCCAGATGCACAGAAACCAATCTCATAATTATCTGGCTCTTTGCAGAAATCCAAAATCACATTATATGATTCTCATAACCTGCTATAGAAAACAAAGTATTTTACAATGCCTTTTCAGCAATTCTGATTGTTGGAGGGAAATTCTAAATAATAATGGTGCATCTTTTGTCGAAATAATGAATGTAATCAATGTAGGGTTAAGTGGAAATCATCTGCCTCACAGGCATTGGGAGGGGTTGGAGGGGGGTATATTGGGGCTCTTGGTGGGGCAATATAAGGACTGGTGAAGGGAGAGGTGTTTGATCATTGTATGACCAAATCTTAAACCTGAAAGCTTAGTAACTTTTCCCACAGTGATTCAATAAATAAATATAAGATGAAAAATAAAACTATGAAAAAAAAAGTAAGGTGAGTTCATGCCCAATTCAATCAGCTAATCAGTGGCTGAATAAATAGCAGTACTCCTACATAAAAAAAATAAGAAATATAGGCTGATGAGAATACAAAAAAATGAATGCTCAATCACAGTTAATATGATTGTAAACTGGTTCAAGCCCCATAGAAGTGAGTATGGAGACTTCCAGTATTTAAAATAGAATTACAATATTTACATTTTTTAGCATCCATCCTAATAATATAAAATTACTAAAAAATGTATAAAAAGAGTAATTTTAATTTATATGCCCACCTTTGCTAATTGTTGTATTATTTTTAATAGCCAAGATCTGGAAACACCCAACGCAGATATGGGTGGGTAAAGAAACTATTATATCTATACACAGTAGAATACTACTCAGCTATGAGAAGATAAAATACTGCCTTTTGCTAAAACATGAAAAAAGGAGGGGCATGTGACTTGCTAAATGGAATAAACCACAAGTAGAAAGACAAAAATAGAATGATTCTCCTCATATGTTAATACAAGTAAATAAAGCAACGGGAAAGACAATTCCCAATAAAAACAAACTCTTAGACTGACAACATAACTGAAGGTACTTGTGGGAGAAGAAAAATAAGAAACAGTGGTGGGGGGTTTGTGGTACTTTCATAGAAAGTATAATGTAGTTTATGTAGCCTACATATACCTATAATCATTGACCCTAACTTAAGCATTTTTACCTTAAACATAACAATAAAGTGAAGGATTTAAGATGAAAGGAAATAAACTTACTCGATTTGCATTTTGTTTATCTTTTAATACCAACATTCTAAGAGAGTAATATTTTGGAGGGGAACCACAGTGGCTGAGTGCTCAGGGCTTACTCAGGGCTTACTCCTGACTCTGTTCAAGGATCACCCTTGACAGGGCTTGGAGTGCATATGAGATACCAGGAATGAAACCCTGGCTGGCAGAATGTGAGACAAGTGCCCTGCCCACTCTACTACCACTCTGGTCCTGAGGATAATAATTTCTAAAAGACCAATGTGTATACTAAAACACACATATGAGCATGCCTTCAAAATTCTTTCTTAGATTTCTTACAATTCATATTCTGCTGTTCACTTCACCACTTTCTGAGGAACAAAAGGGAGCAATGAAAAGATACATGAGTCTCTGAACATATGCACTGCATACAAAAATATATATGCAAGCACACATATACACTTAAAAGGTTAATTTTTCCTGTAGTGTTCTGGAAATTGTTCTGGAAATACTCTCTATAAATATACAGATAGGAAATCTACAGACATACAGAATTATTTTTTAAAAAGTTATTAATAATTTATTGACATAAAAAGGACCCATGCTAATGCCTCAAAAATGTTGAATCTAATAAGGAAGATATTTGTATGAAAAGATTAGTGTGTGACAATTAATTTCAAACTGTAATAGTTCAGAATAACAATCAGCTGTGCATAAACAATGTAAAGACATATAAAAATGTGAAATCACCCAAAAAAAGCTTACCTGTAATGCTAAAGGAAGTAAAAATTTAAGTAAAAATATTATTTTTCTATATCAAAAATCTCTGATGGAGAATTCTGAGTTGGGAGTCTTTTGAGCAGAGGAAACTGATGGAGTGATTATTTTATTAATTTATTTACTCATAGCAGTATCTTTTATGAAGTACCTGTTATTTGTTACATACTATAAATAAGTTTAACTTATATTTTCTTGCCTGACCTTCTGTTTGCTGCTCCATCATGACAGGTGAGGGTTGCCTCTGGCTGATCTCCCGGGGCCAGTTTTGATCTCACTCCCCAGAGCTCTACTGGGGAAGCCCCTCCCTCCCATGCTTATGTAGCAGAGCAACAGATTTACTGAACAAATGACATACTGTTCACATTTACTCTTCCTGTCATTCAGTGAGAAAGGGTGAAGACAGAGAGCAACCTCTAGCTTAACCCCTGAGCATCTATCTACCAGAGGGATTAACTGCAAAAACTCACTCCCAGAACAGCAAGAACACTAGAAAAACAAAGGGGAAAATATGTATAATCCCAGCAAGCTCAATGGGCAGAAACAATATCACCAAAGACATAAACAGTACCAGTAAATCCTCAGTCTTTAGTGAGACTATGATGAAATTGTCTGGTAATTCACACACACAAAAATAGCACAGGAAGTCAGCAAAGCACAAATGCGTATGAGAATCAAAATAAAAACATTTCTACAGTCCAAAATGACAGAAATGGAGAACATGTCAGATGATATAAAATAGGTGCTCTGAACAGCACAGCAACGGGCTGAACAGAAGCTCAAGGGGCGCTACGAGAAGAAGAAAATTGCTCGAGACAGCAGAAGCTGGAAATAGCCTGGAAAGAAATGAACAGCACACTAGAGCACTAGGGATTGAGCTCATCAGAGTCCCTGAAGAACAGGAAGGCAAACATGATTAAATCATAAGAACTTCCCAGAGTTGAGGATTACAGGTACAGAGGTCCCAGAGGTCTGATGGGTCCCAGTGAAAATAGACCCAATTAGGAAAACTCCAAGACATAATATACTCAAAATGACAAAATAGAAAAATAAAGGATATTGAAAGCAGCAAGATAAAAAAATGAACTTGCATACAAAGGAAAGTCCATAAGATGTACAGCAGGCTTATCAAGCAAGACTCTCAAAGCAGAAGAATGTGAAAGGATATAGAAAAAAGGCTCATGGAAATGAACACCTCCCCAAGAATACTCTATTCAGCTAGATTATCATTCAGATTTGAAAGCACTATACAGAGCTTCAAGGACAGGCAAAAGCTCAGGGAATTCATAGGCTTGAAACCAGTTTTATAGGAAACGTTAAAAAAGTTCCTTTAAAAGACAAAAGGACTTCCCAGCATGAGGCACTGAATATGGCACTCAGGAATGGTGCATATGGTCACCCTCTATTAGATTGAGTCAAAAAAACATGTGGCAAGTAATCACTACAAATTGACTATTGTTGATTTACTTCCCGATAATTCCATTTGCCATTCTTTAAGGGTTTGGGGAACAAGTTACATGAAATAAATTGGTCAAATCCCTACCAAAGGGACAAAAAAATTATTCATGACAGAGAAGATATGATGATTACCACAATAAGATTCAAGTACAAAATAAAACCCAATACTATATGCCGGTTAATGGAGCGACAGTACAGTGGGTAGGCATTTGCCTTGTATGCCGCCAACCTGGTCGGCCCAGGTTCGATTCCTCCGCCCCTCTTGGAGAGCCCGGCAAGTTATCAAGAGTATCTCGCCTGTATGGCAAAGCCTGGCAAGCTACCTGTGACATAGTCTATATGCCAAATACAGTAACAACAAGTCTCACAATGGAGACGTTACTGGGCCCGCTTGAACAAACTGATGAACAATGGGAGAACAGTGCTACAGCGCTACTATATGCGAGAGCTGAAAACTTAGTCACGTAAACGAGAAGAGGAGTAAAGTATATTGTACTAAGTGATTTGACTTTATTTACACGGGTTAAAAACATATAGTAATCAATCACTACAGACTGACTTCCATTTCCTAATGATTTTATTTAACATTTCTTTAAATTTTCTTGCAGCAAGCAATATGACATAATTTTTTATATGTCTGCCAAGGGGGCAGGCTGTTGGGTAGCAGTCAGGGAATCTGGGGACACTAAAGAAAGAAAGGGGACGCTGAGGGTGAGATTGCTATGCTATGTTTGAAATATTGGAAGCCTGAAGCAACTCTATTACAAATAGCTTTGTAAACCATAGTGTCTTCATAAAAGTTTTAAATGTTTTTAAGGAAATGCTAAGGCAACAAAATAACTGAAAAGTCTTCACAGCTCCATAAAAATAATTTAAGATTCAATTATGAAATTACTTTTAAAAAGAATGAAGAGCTGTTCTAGGAAATAAAAAAATAATAGTTTGTCAAATTTTGATGTTTATTTTTCTTATGAATAGAAATATACACACTAATTTTAGAAAATAAAATTGCTTCCGAAAAAGAGAATTTGAAGCACACTGGAATAGTACATCCCAACCAATAAGAAAAACAGAGAGCATAAATTTTCCTTTACTGAAAAGCTTAAATCAAGTGAATCCTCCTTGTTACCATGGTAACACAATATTGAATAACAATAGTTGCTATTTAAAACACTGCATTCAAAGTAATATCAAAGGCATTCAAATTAACACTATTTAAGATAAATCAGAAAATCTAGTCCCAGAGCAATGTTATTTTATTGAAGACAGACAAGTGTTGATAAAATTCAAATGGAAAAGAATTGAAATTCTGAAAGAAAAAAATTGTTAGCTGCAAGATTTAGCTGAATATAATCATCATTTCCACATTGATAAAGACCACTATCAATGTAGTATAAAAAAGACAATATCATGTTTAGTTTACAAGCAAAAACATACCCCACTTGTTATTCAGAAGATGAGAACATATGCAAAGCACAATGTACATATAAGTAGCTAATTCATGAATAAGAACCAAAAATGAACATAGAAAAGAAATACTAAAATTCTATCCTGTTAACTCTTGTCTGATAAATCTCCACTTGGTGAAACTTTTTTCAATTGTAGCAAAATAACTGCAATATAACTCTTGTTTTACATGATTAAAATACCTATATCCCAAAATTTATTTCTCTAAAATGAATTTCACAGTTTTACATCAGTTCAGCAATGAGTTAGTAAATAAAATCCCATCAATACAATGTGCTCAAAAGTAAACATTAGGGCTGACTGATTGAAGGTCATGTGCATTACAAGAGAGTAAGAGATATTTTTTTAAAAGGCAGAAGATTTCAGGTCAAAGAGGCAGAATAATGCAGTGGGTGAGGTTCTTCCTTTTCAAGCAGATGACATGATTCACTGCCAGCTACCACCTATGGTTCTTTGAGCACAGAGCCAGAAGTAAGCCTTGAGCACTGCTGGGAGTGTCCCCAAATAATATAAGTAAAAAATAATTCTTCTCAACTCTAAATACATATTCCAGTGTTCTTTCCTCTACACAACAATACCTTATATTCTGAAGAGAAAATAAAGAAAATTCTGACAATTTTTTCTCTCCTTATTTCATATCTTACTTTCTTCTTAAAAATTACATCATTAAAAAAAACAGCTGGGTTATATGTAATATATTTTCTTTGTGCCTTAACCATTATAAACTCTAAAGATAAACAAATGCGTTTAGCAATGAAAAATTATTTAATGTATCCTTTCCAGAGAAAGCATAGTGATGAAATTCTATCTTAAAAAAGACTCATCATTCTGATTCTTACTTGTTAATATACCAGTGAAAAACAAAAAGCTTTAAAAAGAACCAGAAATAGTCCTTAATTTCTAAATGCACGTAAAATTAAAAAATCACTTGATTTTTTAATAAAACTTAAATAGCTTCTATTGCCATTGAGATTAAACTACAACAAAAATGACAGGAAATAAAGGACTGATATTCATGGAAAGTGAAAGAAAATAATAGAGGCGATTTTTGATAAACATTATTGCTACTAAGCTTTCTACAATCCACCTTTTTAAAAAACAGCTCTATTCCCATTTGTGCCAGCAAAATCACATTTCTAGTAATGTTGGTATTCAATAAAAGAAATTTAAGTTCAAAATTATCAAGGCACAGCTTGATACTAATTCAATTTCAGCTTTCTGCTCAAATTTTTAATACCCCCTGGGTGCATATTCAAGAAAGAAGAACCCAGGAACTTTTATCCAAGATCCAAAGAAAATCAAGGTTTTCTCTTATGTTTTTATGAATTCTAACATAAAACCCCATGCAAAACAAAATTATTGGTATGCAAAATCAGATCCTTTGATGCTAATCAAAAGTAACCATTTAGTAAGCATTTTCTCTGTTCTGAAATAAAGGACATTCTGGTCAAAGACAAAACCAATGAAACATGAATTTGTGAAGAACAAAGAAAGATATAAATTCTCTTTCTTTGTTAGGTTGTCCCAAATTGGGTTTCCTTAATCCCTGGATTTCTTCTCCATGTTCATTGCCAACATGACACTTGTTCTACCTTAAAAAGGAGCGTCCAAGATGGTCCCTATTTTTGAGTTGTTCTTCACAGATAATGCTTATAAATAATAATTTTGCTTCTGTTTTTTATTTTAAGCATAATAAAATAGTACTGGAGTATAGATTCCTATTTCTGTGCAATATATTAAAAAACACAATTTGATTCACTGTTCAACATTCCTTGAAAAAACGGTTCCTTCATATCTTTCCAGTCTTCTCTCCTAATCTCCATATAAAATGTATGTTCAACTGCATCAACATTACATTGTTTTCTAATGAATGTTATCTTTGATTTCAATAGGAATTATTTTTCCCTTCAGTGCCATTTTCTGTCCATAAGTCTCCTCACTTAAATCCATGTATTCCAGCTCAAATGTACCCTGCCACAACTACCTAACTTTTCTGATTTCTTATGACAGATTAAATTACATACTCTAACAAACCCTAATTATATCTCTTTGGGAACAATGTCGTAATCTCATAGCAGTTGGTTATATCCAAAAAGAAACACTTTTAACATAAAATCCTAAAACCATCTTGAAAAAATAGAGGCTACTGATATTTTGAGTAGTGCCAGGGATCAAACCCAGAACCCCATTCGAAGTGTATATTCTGAGGTATACCCCAGGCCAAGGACAGTAAACGATACAAATATAAATGGAGGCCTTTCTTTTTTCATTTTCTTTCCTAAGTGTTCTGGTTAAGAATGCTGTTACTCAATATTACTTTGAATAATACTAGTGAGAGTGAATAGCATTGTTTTCACCTGCTCTTAAATGAAAAGTTTTCGTCTTTTTTTTCTTTAAACCATTGAGTCTGATTCTAGGAGTAGAATCATGGCAGAAGTTAGTATGTTGAGGTATTTTTCTTTCTCTTGCCTTTTTTTTAAAAATCATAAATGATACTGAATCTTCAAAATATTACATCTATACTTAACTATACAATTTTCATAATTGTTTATTTTAAAATATATTTTAATTTTATTCTTATGAGGTATGAGATTAAAACCAGGAACTCATGTACTTTTTGTATTAATTGTTATGCTGAACTGTATGTGCATCCTTGTAATAAACCACATTTTGTCATGCTATTTAATCTTTGTAAAATATTGTTGAGTTTGGCTCACAAAATCGCATTAGTATCTTTGATTCTAAGTTCATTATAGATATTAGTTTCATAGTTTTGTTCTAATGTCTTAAGTAAAATATGCATTCCTATTATTTTTATTTAATGTTTATGGAAATTATGTGAAATAGAAAGTCAAAGAATGTTGGAAAAGTGTATGTCCTAAACTCAGTAACAAATATCTTTGTAACTTTGTAATTCAATTTAAAAAAAAAGAAAATTGAACATTAAAAAATGAAGTAACAAATGTGAAGTTACTTGAGGAAGAAGGAACAAATCATTTGAATTTTTCTGAAGAACACTCCAACTTCCAACACACTTTCTCTTATTTGATCCAATCAGATCATTTACATTCTACTATGAATCATCACTGAAAAAATAAGGATACAAAGGTTTCTTATTTGGGATGGATAAACTTTCTTGCTTTTTCCTTTCTAATTATGTCTCTAGTTGAACCCCTAAAACATTGTACAATTTCTCACAGTGACAACAGCCAAAATGTGTGTGTTCTGGCACTAACAACAGTGTTCCAGGGGCCTCGGGGCATTCCCAGCTAGACACAGTCCTCCATGATGCAGAGTCCAGTTCTCGGACCCAGACACAGAACACTAGTACCCAGCAGTGCTGTGGGCAACCAGGCCACAATATCGAGCTTGGGGAACATCGGGCTCCACTGGGCATCATGTGGAGATGGAAACTGAAGTCGGGTCATAGGACAGGGCAAAACATGCAGCTGGCCCCTGAATTATTTCCCTGGTCCTACAAATTCCTGTTTTCAATCTCTTTGTTGTAGTGCAGCAGACTACTGTAGCATCTCTTCATTTGTTCTACAACCTTCTTTATTCAACCCGAGTCAAGAAATCAGTGATAGAGCTGGAAAAAGAGTACAGTGGCTAGGGCATTTTGTCTTGCATGAAGTAGAACTGATTTTGTTTCCCACAACCCATATGGTCCCTTGAGTCCTACCAGGAATCATCTCTGAGCACAGAGCAGGAGTAAGTCTGGTGTGGCCCAAGTAAACACAAAGAAATCACTAGTGTGATGAAGTATGTATGATGTATTTATAAAACTATTCTTAACAGTTTTGTAAATCACAGTAACTCAATAAACATAGAAAGAAAAATCAGTTATATATATTTAAAATACTATAGCATTTCATATCCATAGCCTGGTAATATACCGAGAGTATCTCACCCTCATGGCAAAGCCTGGTAAGCTACCCGTGATGTATTCGATATGCCAAACACAGTAACAAGTTTCACAATGTAACTGGGCCCGCTAGAGCCAATCGATGAACAACGGGAGGATAGTGATAGCGATAATATTCATATTCCATATTCATTCTTATTAATGTTGGTAGCTATTAACAGTTCTTAGCACTTGAGTCCACAGAAAATTCTAAATTTTTATAATTTCACTTACATTCTTTTATGAAATCCTACTTCTTTTCTTTGTTAAAATTCAAAAATTATAAGATTGTAGGTGAGATCACTTTTATTGGAAATTATTCCCAAAGTCTTAGTTTTGTTCCTTTGATGACTTGGAAAAAAACTTCATTTACATCATTAAGATTCATCAAGTTATAGTTTTGCTCTAAAATTACAGCACATATATAGAACAGGAAGTATATTCAGTCAGTTTCTTTTAAAACTGTTCAGTCAATGCAGCAAATCATGAGCACTTAGAAAAGACCTCATGAGAATGGTACAAACAAAAAATCAGTCAGTCCACTGAAGCATACTAACTTAGTAAAATGACACACACTTTCTTGGTAGCCCAATATACTTTGTCCATATTTTTGTTAATGCTTAAGATCTTAGCAAGAAGATTCCTCATTTTACTGTACAGTAAAATAAGACAAAAAAAATTAGTAGATGACATAGAATCCAAACTTCTCTTAGGAACAATTTTTAATAATACCTCACCTTGCTGTGATAAGTCTATATCGAGGTCTGGAAATTGTTTAATTTGCTTATTCTATTTTCAAGATAAAAAATCTTTCCCGGCGTGATCATGGCGGCGGCGGCCGAGGAGGAGGAGGAGGAGGAGGAAGAGGAGGGAGAGGCAGTTGGTTCTGGTGGAATTGTCCAGGATTATAGATTCGGATTTTCTCTCAAAATGTGAGAATAAATGCAAGATCCTGGAAATTGACACCGAGAGGCCCATTCTGAAAGTGGACAGCTATGTCTTTGCTGGAGAGTAAGAAGATGCTCTTGG
The DNA here is from genome assembly GCF_029834395.1 of Sorex fumeus. Lineage (NCBI taxonomy): Eukaryota > Metazoa > Chordata > Mammalia > Eulipotyphla > Soricidae > Sorex > Sorex fumeus. The sequence goes on from NW_026606083.1 coordinate 2,448,203, forward strand.
GACCTGCGTTATATTTGAAGAGGATGTTGAACATGTGGATGCAGAAGGCTGTAATAAAACAGCACTAAAATACAAGTGCCACACAACAAAGAAGCTCAGCATGACAAGAACTCTTCTGACAGAAAAGAAGGAAGGTGAAGAAGATACAGGTGGTGTGGAATGGCTGCAAATCAAGGACAATCACTTCTCCTACACACCCAACATGATTTGTAGTTTTTTGCGTGAAAATGAAGATGAAGAAGTTGTCACTCCAGTTTCAGATAAGCCTTTGGAGTTGGAAGAGCAAGAGACCCAAGTGAAAGATAATTCAAACCTGGGTTATGAGCAGGGGAAACCACAGGACTTGGAAATGGAGGATTCTGGTCCCCTTCCTGCTCTCTCTTCGGAGATGGACGGTTCTGTTTGTATGGGAACCCAAGATACTGCCTTAGAAATCACCCCAAGATGAAATACTCTTCACAATACTCATGAACTTTATTTAGAGTTTTATGTAGAAGAATTAATTGTAGCTTTCTCTCAATTACTTACTCTTTTTGTTGGCCATACTCACATTTTCACTTATGGCACAACTTAATATACCAGAATCATTAAGGACCCGATAAGAGATGTTAAAAACATGTTTTTGCATGTTTTACTATCAGAAGCCCTGAGTACTTTAAACACTGAGGTGATTATGTTTTCTATTGCAACTATCACAAGTGACCACACACAAAATGACATAAATCTATACAGGAGTCGGACCTTGATAAATAGGGCAGTGGTTTCAAGCACCTGTTTTGTCACGGTACGTTCATGACTTTAAATCCCTGGTGTCCCGCACACGCTGAGCATTGTCCAGGCAGCTCTGCTAGTGAGGAACAACTATTCGCTGTATCTCAAGTGGTTTTTGGCTGCACCACAAGCAAGGTGTGTGAGCTCCACAAAAAGGGGTGTAGCCCTGGTAAGCACCAGAACTAAATGCTGGAACCAAGCCCAGGAAGTGACCTGTGGTGAGCATGTGTGTGAGCAGCGCAGTGAACCCTGGTGAGCACCACAGTGAACCCTGGTGAGCACCACACCATAACTGTGCCTATTCACCAGTCAAGGCCCTGTAAGTAGGAAAAGCACAGCAACTGAAGGTGTGCAGAGCTTGGTGAGCACCACTGCCAAGTCAGCGTGCAAGTAACCCCCCTCTCCACCTCATCATCTCTACGATGAAGGGGAACCAGGAGGGAATAAAAAAAATGAATTCAAGCATTAAATAAATATTGCAGGTTACTGTCTTATGGTTTGGTAGGTCAGTTATCTACCGTGCCTCATCTGACCTGCAATACAGGTGTAGCAGGATTTGCTTCTTTTCTGGAGTGTGGGGGAACTGGTAAAATGAGGGTCTCCATTTCTTTGTTCATTGAGTTGTTGGCAGAATTAAAATTCTCTTATGCAAAGTGGTGATCAAAGTCCCAAGTACTTGCTGTGGTTGAAGGTGTTTTTCTGCTTCTAGGGTTCCTATCTTCCTTGCCTTATGATTCCCTTTAGAGCCAGGAAGGGTCACGTCCCTCGTTCTCTAATGCTGTTTTTTTTTTAAATCATACTAGTTCTGTTTCTTTTGCTGTCACTTTTAAATTTCCTTTTTATTACAATGGCTCCACCTGAATAATCTACCAATTTTAAGGGAAGTGGAAAGACATTTCCTAGTCATGAATTGGAAGAATCAACATCTTAAAATGAAGTCCTATCCAAAGTACTATGTACATTAAATGCAATACCCATTAAAATTCCAGTGACTTTTTTTTTCAAAAACATAAAACAATGCTACTAAGCTTCGTATGGAACTATAAAACTCCATGATTAGCCAAAGTATTCCTAAGGGGGAAAAAAAGAGATAGGATGTATCATTTCCAACTTTGAACTATACTACTGAGCATTTTCAACTTTGAATTATACTACCAACCTCCCAACTTTAAGGTTTATAACCATAACTAGTGACAAAGTCTTTGGTACTTTTTGTTTTGGGGTCTCACCTGGTGGTGCTTGGGTCCCATCAGCAAGTACTAGGAATCAAACCCAGGGCCATGTGGTGCTAGGAATCAAACCCAAGGCCTCCCACCTGAGCCATAAAATCCCTGGTAAACTGTGTGTGTGTGTTTTCTGTGGGCTGTTTCTGCTGATGGTCAGGGACCCTATGGTGCTAGGAATTGAACCCAGGACTCTGGCATGCAGACCATATACTCATTGAGCTCTTTCTCCAGCTCTTAAATTATAATTTTAGTTGTGGAGGTGGTGTGGGACCACAGCCTGGTGGTGATCATGGGCTACTCTACTCCTGGCTATGTGCTCAGGGGTCACTCCTGGCGGTGCTTGGGGGGTCCAAGTGTAGTGCCATCAAAGTGATGTCAACTTCATGTAAGGCAAATAAATTATTTACAAACATACCATACTATAGTGTATATTAAATTATCAATATTAGTTTTTGGCTAGCATTTGCATATAATTTAACCATGCAATAAGGTTCAAACATACCTCATACTAATTGTATCTCATAGCTGTTGAAGACAGAACTATAATTAGAGAATTAATATTCTAGATCTTTGCTTCTTAAACTGGGTGTGGAGACCTCCAAATGGGATTGCATAATATGTGGTGGTTGTTAAAACTTTGCAAAAAAAGGAGGAAAAGGTTTCTGAATGTACAACAAAATGCAAAAACAAATGTTTAATGAATTGGAAGTGTCTCTGGTAATGCTCACATGTGTTGAATTTCTCAGATGAAGAGTGGTTTTGAGTGGACAATTTAAGTTCTGTTTTAGATGAGTTTTTGTCCTGATATGTTTCATAATATTTTACTATTTAATTGGAAAACACCTTACCTTGATTAAAAGCATTTCCAGCTAAAAAAAAATTTTTTTTTTATTGAGTACAACAAAAACTGCAGTTTACCCTATCTCTGGGCCTTTAAGATGACTTCACTAGAAGAATAATCAGTGAATTTTGATAACTTATTAAGTAGACTTTATATTACCCATTGTATTGTAAGTGATCTGTCATGTACTAAAAATGACAGTTTCGATTTCACGCGCATAAACTGAGAAACCAAGGGGAAAACAAATTATTCCTTGCTGGAGAACAGATAGGATTATAAAAGACAATATAAATTTATTACTTCACTTAATTTATGAACCTATGAAATATTAAATTACTCCCAGCTCATATTTAATGAATATCATACTATGATAACAAATAACCTATGTTAAATTTCATCAGGTTAACCGGTTGTCCTCAATTATTTCCACATAGAGTTCCATGAGGTTAGAATTACGGGGACCCACCCAAGTGATAGTACAGCAGCAAGGGTGATAGGATTGCACATGGCCAACCTCGATTCTATCCCCAGCATCCCAAATGGTTTCCTGAGCACAGCCAGGAGTAATTCCTGAGTGCAAAGCGAGAAATTATTTTTGAGCATTGCTAGGTGTGGCCCTAAACAAAACAAAAAAATTATAAAGCTTCATTATATAAAAAATACATACTTTATTATATGCATATATGTTAATCCTTACTCTCCTAGATATTACATAGGAGGGAACATAGGCAATCACATCTATATTTGATATTCATGTGCTGCTAAACATGGTGAGATTAGTATAAATTCTGCCAAAGGGTTTTTGAAATGAATTTAGGATAGGTCCAATTGCTATGTGCTTCCTCTTGTACATTAAATCTTCTTACCATTCTTCAGTTTACTTAGCAATTCAAAGTTATCCCACCATCTTCAAAGTTTTCCCCTATATTTTTCCAATAATCAGACTCTTAAAAGGTACCAGGAATTTTAAACTGGATCATTTTCCATTAGATATCAGATGACTCCCTCATCAGTACCTTTTATTTTCTCAGCTTCCTGGATGCTATGACAATCTTTAATGTTAGACTCTATCTTTAGCCTAATCTTGTCTTTTCCAATGTGGGTGATACCCTCAGGATGTGTGCAAGTAAAGAATAGCTTGAGAGATGAGAGATATTATAGGGGTAATATCTTGCCTTGATTATTTTATTCCAAGGTTCTATCCCCATCACTTCATATGACATCCTGAGCAAAGCCAGGCATAATTCTAAGAAAAGAGGCAAGAGTAAGCCCTGAGAGCTCCTGGTTGTGTGCCTCTATACTGCTAGGTATGGGCCTCCCCCAGCCCCTGTACACACACACACACACATACACACACATACACACATACACACACATACACACACACACATACACACATACACACATGTACGCACATATACATATAACACATATACAAATACTGTTGGATTTCAGTTGCAATTCAAAATACTTCCATTTATCTGTCACCAACATTTTCAAGAAAACAAAGGACAATGATTGAAAGGTTGGTATCCGCGTTATGAGCAGAGGACAGTGTGATGGATCAGGATATATCTGTAATTCATACTCCTTTTGTAAACCCTTTTATATGTTGTCCAGAACTACTGAAACCTTCCTGGCTCTCTTCTTATCTCGTGATCAGTACTGTTTTTTTAGCAGTCATTTCTTAATTAAGTTTGCTGAATTCTCTGTTAGAATGTTTCAGAACTAAGCATTCTATCATGCTTCTTCTCTATTAATACATAATTCGTAAATCAGGTTTTTTTTTTATGGAGCAGTGATACCCTTTAAAAGCAGTTTTAAGGGCTGATGGAAATAATTTGGTTCTCACAAGAAAAGCACTGCAATGTTGTAAACACAATAAAATTGCTTTGCACTTCCTGCATATAATATAGTTTAAGTCAACACAGTACAATATATCCTCATTTTCACATTTAGAATGACAATAACTTCAGAAGCAAATCTGTTATTATAATACAAAATAGAAAAGTATGACTGGAACACGGAAAACAATAAAAATACTAGTTCAATTCAAAAAGAAAAGTTAAGTAATCATCCCACTTTCCTTTAAATCCATGGTTTAAAGGATTTTTTTTTTCCCTCCCGTTGATCGTCGATTTGCTCGAGCGGGCCCAGTAACGTCTCCATTGGAGACTTTGTTGTTACTGTGTCTGGCATATCCAATACTCTCGGTAGCTTGCCGGGCTCTCCGAGAGGGGCGGAGGAATCGAACTCGGGTCGGCCATGTTGGCCGCTTGTAAGGTGAACGCCCTACCCGCTGTGCTATCTTAGTAATATTAAGAAGTCTAAAAAGTCTTAAATTAATGAACCAGTCATATTACTGGCAGCTACAACTAATACCTTCTTTACAACTTTGAAACACTGTCACTGATAGTCAACTTCTTAAATATCTGCAAGTGTTTTTTACACCTACAATCTTAATACTGAATTTAAATGAACTCTTTCAGAAGAAAAAGTTACAATAAAAACATTACAAGAAAAAAAGTTTTCTTGTAAAAAGTTACAAGAAAAACATTACAATAACAGTGTAATGTTTCCATTTTTCTTTCTAAAGTTTTTTTAAGTTTAACTTTCATGCTAGATACTATCTCTTACCACAAAATAGTCACCACTGTATAATTTTTGCATCCTGTTTTTTTAATTCAAAATTGGTTTATAAACTTTCATAGCATAACCTTCACATGGTATAATTCTGTTTATCGTGTCATTGTACAAGTGGCAAGTGATGCTCGTTTGCCGTCCAGAATTCTAAGTAAACTTAAAACACATATAAACAAACTTTACACATGTAAACTCAAGACATGTATAAACAAACCCTTTAATGAACTCTTATGCTATTTATGCATCAAATGGTCGATGAGTAGTTTTTCCCAATTGAAGTCTGCTTGATATACAATGCTGGTAAAAATGTTGGTATTTAAGAATTGATAGAGGATGTATCAGATATTCAACTGATAAGAACAGATACTGCACTTGATCTTATCCAAAAGGCTGAGAAGTGATTTGGGCTGGAGCGATAGCACCCGACCAACCCGGGTTCGATTCCTCTGTCCATCTCAGAGAGCCTGGCAAGCTACTGAGAGTATCCCACCCGCACAACAGAGCCTGGCAAGCACCCGTGGCATATTCGATATGCCAAAAACAGTAACACGTCTCACAATGGAGACGTTACTGGTGCCCATTTGAGAAAATCGATGAACAACAGGAAGACAGTGCTACAGTGCTACATTTAAGAATTGAAATTGTAGAACAATAACAGTGTCATCAAAAACTTCAAAAAATCAGATTGTGAATGTAGTGATGAATCTGCAGATGGATGACACACTGTGGGCGATCCACAAAGTGAGCTTGTCTTTGATGCCAGGTACTGCGGTTGACACCTCAGAGAATGACCAATGTGCGTGGCAGGGAGCCCTGGGCATGGAGGTTAGATTTTGCAAATCAATATTTCATACACTGTAGTAAATTTTCTCACAAATTTTCTCTATGAAATTTTCTCTACTTTCTTTACTACTACTAGGGTAGTATCTGGATTGTAATGCACAGATCAATAACAACTGATGTAACCTTTTCTTAAGACTGAAAAAAAATTACTAAATGGTGACAAATTTATGTTAATATATCATTAATAAATGATATGCTAAATTATTCAAGTTTAACATGCATACATACATAAGCAGCTAGTAATAAATAAGTTTTAAGTACATGGGGGCTGGAGAGATAGCACAGCAGGTAGGGTGTTTGCCTTGCACATGACCAACCTGGAAGACCTGGGTTCGATTCCTCTGCCCCTCTTGGAGAGCCGGGCAAGCTACCGAGAGTATTTCGCCCTAACAGCGAAGCCTCGCAAGCTACCTGTGACATATTCAATATGTCAAACATAGTAACAATAAGTCTCATATTGGAGACGTTACTGGGCCCGCTTTGGCAAATCGATAAACAATGAGAAGACAGTGCAGTGCTAAGTACACAGATAAATATAGAATGCTTCACATAATGATTGCTCTCCACTTACTTTCAAAAGAGGTTCGGCATAAAATCTTAATGATATTTTGGTAAAAACCAGTAACGACAGAGTTATATCTCAAGAGATGTTTGAGTATTTTCCTCCAAACAAAAAAGTATTGTTTTTAAAATTTTATTTTCCCCTTACACTTTAAATAAACACTATGATTTACAAAGGTGTTCATGATGATCCGTTACAGGTACTCAATAAATGCACCAACACAATCCACCAGCACCGCACCTTCCACCACCACCATCTCCAATGTTCCCAACCAATAAATATTTAAATTCAATAGCAAAGGTCTATTAACTCTAAAATATGACTGGAACTAAAATTATTGAATAAAATGATCTGATTTCTACTTCAATGACAGAGTATGTAAAAAGGAAAAGGAGATGTTAAAAATTAACATTACGAAGAGAAGGAACACATGGAGGGTGCGGGATCCCGGAGGAAAAAAAAAAAAAGAAAAAACAGGTTCCAAAAAGAGCCGAGATAACCGGCAAGTTCCAGATGGAGTAGGTGCCACATCGCGCCTCCCCCAGATGGAACCCCGGTGACCAGAAGCCTCTAAAAACACAGCTCGAGTATGCGGGAACGAGGACTTTTTCTCAAATCTGCCGGACTACAACTCCCAGGTAACCTCTGATTCCGGAAGTCACGCCCACAGCCCGCCCCCCAGCGCCATCTTTGAAGCGTTCAGCATAAGAGAAGGAACACATGGAAGGTGCGGGATCCCGGAGGAAAAAAAAAAAGAAAAAACAGGTTCCAAAAAGAGCCGAGATCACCGGCAAGTTCCAGATGGAGTAGGTGCCGCATCCCGCCTCCCCCAGATGGAACCCCGGTGACCAGAAGCCTCTACAAACACAGCTCGAGTATGCGGGAACTAATAGTGGTGAATCTTTTATTGAAACAATGAATCTAATCAAAGCAGATAGAGTGTTAACTAGAATTCATCTGCCTCACAGGGACGGGGAGGGGTGGGGGGTGGGGTTTTATTGGGGTTCTTCATGGTAAAAAATAAGTATTGGTAAAGGGAAATGTGTTTGATATTTGCATGACTGAGACATAAACCTGAAAGCTTTGTAACCTTTCCCACAGTGATTCAATAAATAAATAAAAAAAAAATTAACATTACTCTGTGTTCCTAACAGAGACTAAACTGATGATCTAATTATTTTATGAGTGCTGACAATAGAAAATAACTTTGTAAGAAGCTCACAATACAGCGTAATGAAATTTCTGAAACAAAGATAAATTAAATTAGATGATCACTCAGCTTGTTTTACTCCAGATATAAAATTATATCAATTTCCATTGATTACTGATGTTAACTTTTGCCATATTGGAATTCTTACCAGAAAATAACTTCATGCTTACTTTTTAAATATAAGGCAGTACACAATTTGGATTACATCAACTAATTCTAGTTTTATCAAGAGTACTGCTACCACATTTCCATATAAGAACATCATGTCTTTTCTCTAATAATTGCCTAACATAAGATAAAGATAAGATAAAGGCCCTCCTGTTGATCGTCGATTTGCTCGAGCGGGCCCAGTAACGTCTCCATTGGAGACCTTGTTGTTACTGTGTCTGGCATATCGAATACTCTCGGTAGCTTGCCGGGCTCTCCGAGAGGGGCGGAGGAATCAAACTCGGGTCGGCCATGTTGGCCGCTTGTAAGGCGGACGCCCTACCCGCTGTGCTATCGATCCAGCGATCAATCCTGTCCGTGTCCGGGCCGGGTGAGGTTTCCCGTGTTGAGTCAAATTAAGCCGCAGGCTCCACTCCTGGTGGTGCCCTTCCGTCAATTCCTTTAAGTTTCAGCTTTGCAACCATACTCCCCACAGAACCCAAAGACTTTGGTTTCCCGGAAGCTGCCCGACGGGTCATGGGAATAACGCCGCCGCATCGCCAGTCGGCATCGTTTATGGCCAGAACCACGACGGTATCTGATCGTCTTCGAACCTCCGACTTTCGTTCTTGATTAATGAAAACATTCTTGGCAAATGATTTCGCTCTGGTCCGTCTTGCGCCGGTCCAAGAATTTCACCTCTAGCGGCACAATACGAATGCCCCCGGCCGTCCCTCTTAATCATGGCCTCAGTTCCGAAAACCAACAAAATAGAACCGCGGTCCTATTCAAAAATGGGGCTGGAGCGATAGCACAGTGGGTACGGCGTTCGCCTTACAAGCAGCCAACATGGCCGACCCGAGTTCGATTCCTCCGCCCCTCTCGGAGAGCCCGGCAAGCTACCGAGAGTATTCGATATACCAGACACAGTAACAACAAGGTCTCCAATGGAGACGTTACTGGGCCCGCTCGAGCAATTGCCTAACATAATCACTTTTACAAGTCATCACAGAAGTAATATACATTTAAATCTGATTTATTTTTTGCTGTTCTATAAAATATGTTCTCCAAAATGTCCAGAAGTTTGCTGGTAACTTCCTTCAAATCTTGGGGGCCCATGAATTACTGGGTATCACACTAAGGGCTTCATGCACTTTAGAACTCAACCCATCTTTACAACTTTACCCATCCCTAAGCTCATCTTATTATGATTGCAACAAAGGTCATTACTCTAAGCTGTCTTGGTTCATTTCATGGTTTAGCTATGAAGTGCTATTTTGCCTATCTTCCTCATTTATCTAGGTTATCAAATTCCTGGCAGGTCTATAGACCAAAAAAAAAAATGATGCACTCTATCATGTCTAATGGTTCTCTCTAAATATCCTGTTACACAATGAACTATCTTTTACTGATTTCCACACAAACTAGTTCCTTTGTTTCTATCTTCTTAATCTATTCAGCAAATTCTCCCCTAAAGAAACATCCGCCCACTTCTCTGCCTTCTAGCACCAGTAGCTGCTTCCTTGATTCTAATCCATCCAACTAGCAAGTTATTAATACCATTTCCATCATGATGCTATAAATTCTCCAGAGGCTTACTAACATCTTTTAGGTATTTTCATATATAAAGTAAAGGCACCGAAAGTATCTCTCCCACATGGCAGAGCCTGGCAAGCTCCCGGTGGTGTATTCAATATGCCAAGAACAGTAACAACAAGTCTCACAATGGAGACATTACTGGTGCCCGCTCGAGCAAATCGATGAACAACGGGAGGACAGTGCTACAGTGCAGTAAAGGCATTTAAAGATTCACCAAACTGATTCTAAATGACACTCTCTAGAACAAAATATTTGCCTCTGAAAGACTGATTAACTCATCCTTCTCAAATACGGTTTAGTCATTACTATCCTTGATTTTTTGACAATGCTGTACATTTAATTTAAATGATCCATTTATTTTGTCACTTGATTAATTTCCAAGATTCAGCCCATATTATATATCTTCCATAACTTAGCTTTTATTAAGTGCCACAGTGAGCATAAATATGCATATATCTTAATTTTTTCACATTATTTTTCACATATGTAAGGGTATACTCCAAGAAATTCAATCTCTAGGCCATATGGAAACTCATTATTTTAATGAGAAATCTCCATACTGCTTTCCATAGATGATTAACGAGACAATAATCCCACCAGTAGTGAACAAAAGCTGCTTTTTACCACATGCACCAATACCGGTTGTTTTCAGTATTTTTGACATGTGCCACTGTAAGTATATAAGATGATATCTTGTTGTTTTGACTTATACTTACTTAATAATAATATACAACCCAAATATCCAATGATAGAGTGAGTAAAAAAAAGGTTCCATTCCACAAATCAGACTACACAGCCACAAGAAAAGCAAAACCATGTAGTTTGCTGCATATTGGATGGAACTGAAGGTTATCTTGATGAGACAAATAAGCCGGAAGGAATATGACAAGGACCAAATAATCTTACTCAAACAATATGTGGTATATACGGAAGCAACACAGGGGATAAAAAATATCAAGTGACAACAAACTCATGGCATTGAAGTACAGAGCTAAGAATATCAGATCACAGGGAAGCAGAAAGGGAGGAAAATTAAGCAGCTGAAGGTGACACATGGAAATGAGTAGGGGGATTCTTGACCCCTTTGAGTAAACCAAACGTATAAATTTCAACACAATTGTACACACATAACCTACACTATAATAAATTAAAATTCACAAAATCACAAATCATCCTGTTATTCGTCCATTGCCTCGAGCAGGCCCCAGTAACGTCTCCTTCATCCTAGCCCTGAGATTATATTCAAGGCGCTTTAGGAGAATGAGACCCATCATTGTTACTGGTTTTTGGCATATTGGGTATGCCACAGGGAGTTTGCCAGACTCTGCCGTGGGGGCAGGCTACGTTCGGTAACCTGCCAGTTTGTCCAATTTTTAAATTAAAATTTAAAAAAAATAAATTAAAAAATAAATTAAAAATTTAAAAAATATTCCTTCTGTGATGCTTCACTTACAACTCTATATTAAATTAAATCCAATGTTTGCTTTGATTCCCTATAGTCTTCACAAATCAGTTTTAATTAAGAATTATTTTGTTAACAGGGGCTGGAGAGATAATGCAGTTCATCCAGTTTCCTGTCAACCCATATGGCTGCAGATCCCTGAGTGCAGAGGCAGGTATAATATCTGAGAACAGACAAGTATGAGCCAAAAACTAAAAATATATTTTTTATAATGGTTTTGTGTTTATACTTGCAACCTTTGCTTTAATGACAACTTAAACAACTAGCCAATGAGCTAATATTGCTTGATCATTCATTTGTCAGTCACCCGTTGGGGTAAAATAAATGGAAGAATGAATAATGTTTATTTTATTTACACAGAATTCTTAATTCAACACATGACTCAGGTGATTTGATGTACTCATTAAACAAATGAGCAAAATATTACCAACAGAACTGATACTAAAATGACCATAATCCAAAGAGATCTGAATTTTCTATGCAAATAGATAAAATCGCATGAAATACAGTCTAATAATTAGAACATCTGTAGGATCATAATCCGAGGTGTCAATTATATTAAGATTAAAAACAACTGCCTAATTTTAAAATTAAATGTTATGAAAAATGAAAAAAACACACTTTAGTATTCCAACTATTGCTACTGCATCTGAAAAATGGAGAAATCTCTGAATTACAAGCAGAAAAAATAATATGCTTTAGCAATGACTGAAATCCAAATGTATTTCAACTCAAGAGCATGATGAAAACTGTCAATATTGTACAGAGAAAAAGCAAAATTTTTGATAATTATGTGGCTTTTGTGTAGATTCTGGTAATTTCTCCACTTAATACATTTAAATTATACTATATTCCATTAGTCTTAAAGCATACATCTTAATACTATTTACTACATACCTGTCCAATCTCCTACTATTTTGAAGTGGACCCCAAAGGTTGCTTTGGTTTCAGTAGGGCACTAAAAAATAAATACTAAAATCAATTCTGAATAATAATTTTGTATTACAAAACTATGATTCCAATATGACTTTCATTTTCATTGCAAATTTCTCAATCAATACGCAGAGACACTGAGGGATGGAGAGATGGCACAGTGGGTAGGGCATCTGCCTTCACAGCCTCTCTGGGTTCAGTGTCAAACATCCCAAATGGTCCACCAAGCACCGCCGGGGAAAATCCCTGAGTGCAGACCCAGGTATACTCCCTGAGCATTGCTGGGTGTGGTGCCAAAACCAAAATTAATATATAGAGAGATAATTGATAGACAGATGCATACACACACACATATCTACAAACATATATAAAGAAAACAATTTACTAAAAATCTATAAAAATCCTTAATAGTGGAAAAATGATAACAATATAAAATGCCAAAAAAGGCAATAAAAACAGCACATATCTAAAAACCCATGTATGTATGTATGTATGTATGTATGTTTATATATATATATATGCAATATACAGTCTAAAACTGCAAACATATTGTACCTATATACAAGTCTTGTTGAAATTTTTTAGAAGTTGGAAGCACCATAATTTACAGTGTTGCACACGCATACATTTCAACACTATACCTACTATCAGCGTGTGCATGTCCCTACAGCACTCTCTTCGAGTGCCCACCCAAACACACCTCCACACCCCAACTCTTGCTATACCAGTTGTGCAAATTATTTCTCAGATTCTGTACTTGACTATTTGTTATTTCCTTGCTGTTTCCTTATATCCCATGTGTCTGGAAAAAACTCAGCTTTAAGTACTGATGACTGGATAAATAAACTGTACACATTATATATGTAATGAAATACCACCTGGTTATACGAATTATGTTAATTAACATTTAATTATGTTAATTAAATGTTAGCTAACATTTTAATTATATGTTAATTAACATTTTAATTAGTGTTAATTAACACTACCTCCACTACCCAGCCGCCGCCACACTACAGGACATTTTCCGGCCGAGACTCACGCACGACTGAAGACCCACAGAACAAGATAAGCGGAACTCTCTGAGACCTTGGACTCCAGGCTCGGCGGACCCAGGGACAGAGTTTCTCTGCTTGCTCCCACCAACCACAGGTGACAAAGGGATCCTAATCAGGAGCCCCACCCTACCCTGCCCTGTCTGCTTCCATCAACCACCCAGGGATCTGATTGCGAACAGAAGACCCACCCTACCCTGATAAATAACCCACTGGCAGACTTCCACTATCAACACTACCTCCACTACCCAGCAAACGCCACACTACAGGATGCTTTCCGGGCCCACGCAGCAACTTCGCGGCCGCGCGGCACATCATAAGACACTAAATACCCATCTTCCAGAATGATAGTGCCATATTTGATAGGGTTCAAATATGGTAACACCTACAAGGGTGATTAGAGGTAGCCCCAAAAGCCTCTATCCCTCTCTGAAAGACTGGCAAGCTACCGAGAGTATTCTGCCTGCACGGAAGAGCCTGGCAAGCTATCCGTTGTGTATTCGATATGCCAAAACCAGTAACTACAACTGGTCTCATTCACCTGACCCTGAAAGCTTTACCGACATGGCAGCACTGAGAAGGATGAGAAAGGAGAGGTCGACAAAATCTCAAGGCCGAACTAGGCTGCCACAATGAAGGAAGACAAAAATGATCGTCTGTACTTTCAATGCACGTACACTAGCATCAGATGCATCCATTGAGGACCTGATAGTACAAGCGCAAATGATCAAGTACTACATCATTGGTCTGACCGAGACAAGAAGGCACGAATCTCCCCATGCCGTTTCGACACTAGAGAAGAATGGTTCCTCGAACATGCGATAAAAGAGGTGTCGGAGGCGTCGGTGTCCTTGTCAACACAAACTTGGCCAAGAAAATTGATTCATTCAAATGCCAAACAACCCGAATCGGACGTTTACATTTGAAAAGATGTGGCTCACTGCCTGAAGTTTCTATCTTCCTTGTCTACACACCAACATCTCATTATGATGAAAGAGAAATCGAGAAGTTCTACATGGAGCTGGAGAAGTTCTATAAAGAAGACCACACCTTCTACAAGATCACTGTGGGTGATTTTAATGCCAAGATAGGACCGAGAAGATCAGCTGAAGAACTTCACATTGGGACCCATGGCCAAGAATGGAACGAACAGGGTCACAGAATGTCTGAGTTCATCATGTCGACGAGGAGCATCCATGGTAACTCACAGTTCAAGAAGGCAGAATCTAAACGTTGGACATGGGAGTCTCCCGGTGGACGATTGCACAACGAAATAGACCACATCATATTCAATCGACGGTTTTGCCTGACTGATGTCGCTGTTGTCCCAAAATTTCGAACGGGATCGGACCACCGTCTCCTTCATGCAAAATTCTACTTCACAGAGTGGGGAGAAAGGGCTGCAAAGTTCAAAAAGAGAACTCCCAAAACGACCACCAACTGGGAACTCTTTGGCACTATTGCGGCAACATGGGAAGATGCCATTGTTGACAACATTGACGAGGAATACGATCGACTGGTAAAGCAACTCCATGATTGTGCGAGGAACGTCAAGAGAGATAACCACAAAAAAATGCCTGTCTTCGAAAACTCTTCAGCTAATTCGCCGGCGTGGTTTGGCGCATGCCTTAGGCAACCGCAAGCTAACGTCCGAGCTCGCAAAGCAGTGCAGAGATGTGATCAAGGAAGACCTCAAAGAGAGAAGAGCAGAAGTACTGGTAGATGCGGCAGAAGCCGGGAAAACTATTCGTAATGCCCGCCTGTCCTTCGCCAACTACAAGACCAAGATGACTGCCCTCTGACATCCTGATGGATCCATCACATCCTCCAGAACGGCAATGGAGAAGATTATCCGTGACTTCTACTCAAATCTCTTCGATAGCCATGGCCACTTGCCAACATACCAAATTCCACAGGATGGATATGTCATTCCCAATGTTCTCCCTTCCGAAATCCGACACACCATTTTGTCAGTAAAGACAAAAACAGCACCTGGCCCAGACAAGGTCAGACCTGAACACCTGAAGAACCTGCCCTCAGTACTCATCAATACACTGGCTCGGCTCTTCAAACGCTACCTGTCTGAATGCAAGGTTCTGTCCCAATGGAAAACCAGCAGGACCGTACTACTGTTCAAGAAGGGAGACATCCATGACATTGGCAACTATCGCCCGATCTGCCTATTGTCTGTCATCTACAAGTTGTTCACTCGAGTCATCCTAAATAGGGTTAGCAGAACAATAGATGAAGGACAACCATGCAAGCAAGCTGGGTTCCGCAAAGGATTCAGCACCATCTACCATAACCACACGATAACCAAGCTCATTGAGGTTTCTTGGGAGTTCAAGATGCCGCTCTGTTTAACGTCCATTGATTTAAAGAAGGCCTTTGATTCTGTTGAGACGGAAGCGGTCATTGAAGTCCTAGCCAATCAAGGCATTCAAGCCCAATACATCAAGATCCTCCATGAGCTGAACTGCAGATTCACTACCAGGATCTCACCATTCTACAAAGAAGTGATCGTTGATGTCAAGAGAAGGGTTCGGCAGGTTGATACCATTTCACCGAAACTCTTCAGTGCCACCCTCCAGAACATCATGCGACGACTGGAATGGGAAGGAATGTGAGTGAAGATAGATGGTCGGCAACTACACCACCTCCGCTTTGCTGATGACATTGTTTTAATAACACCAAACACCAGCCAAGCGGTACAAATGCTGGCCGACTTTGACCGTGAGTGCGGGAAGGTAGGACTCCAGCTGAATCTTACGAAGATAATGTTTATGAGAAACACCCTTGTTCCTGATGCCCCATTCGCTCTCAACGGAACTACCATCTCCGAATGCAACAGCTATGTGTACCTCGGTCGAGAAGTCAACATGACAAATGACCTGGCATCCGAGCTGCGCAGGAGGAAGAGAGCGGCTTGCAACGCCTTCAAGAACGTCGAAGAAATAACTAAGAGGATGAAGAACTTCCGGCTCCTGGCACATCTCTTTGATTCCACAGTTCTTCCTGCATTAACATATGCCTCAGAGACCTGGGCCCTACGCAAACAGGATGAGAACGCTATTCAGGTCTCCCAAAGAAGAACAGAAAGAGCTATGCTTGGAATATCACGTTTCACTCAAATGAGAGAAAGAATCCGGAGTACCAACATCCATCGGCGATCAAGAATCAGGGACACTGTCTCATTTGCCAAGGTGTCAAAAATCAGATGGGCTGGTCACGTAATGAGATTTAAAGACGACCGCTGGACTAGAGCTGTTACCGACTAGATTCCATGGGATGTCAAAAGACCGCGTGGCTGCCCACCTACCAGATGGTTAGATTTCTTCATCAAGGTCATGAATGATCGGTTTGAGGCTCTTCATGTTCCCAGAGCGAACAGATGCCACTGGGCTACACTAGCACGCAACAGGGACAAATGGAGACATTACTGGCGCCCGCTCGAGTAAATCGATGACTAACAGGAAGTTCAGTGTGATTAAGTGAACATTTTAGAACATACCTTTATACCAAAAAGAAGAAATACAGAGTGGGACAGAGAGAGCTAGGACGTAAGTCCAATTTACATAAATTTAAAAAAGAAGAATCATACCAAGCATCCTATTGGACCACAACGCCATGGAGATAGAACTTAATCATGAAAAGAAGACAAGGATAAACTCTAACACTTACAGAGTGAACAACACACTGCAACATAACAGTTGGATCAAAGCGGAAATCCAGGAACAAGTAAGAAGATTCCATGAAACTAATGATAATGAAGAAACAAGTTACCAAGATCTATGGGACATAGTAAAAGCAGTGCTTAGAGGAACTCTCAAAGCAATAGAGGCCTACATAAGGAAAGTAGAAAACAATAAAATCAACAACCTTAAATTGTTGCTAACAACCTGAAATGCACACCTTAAATTCCTGGAGAAACAAAATCAAACGATTCCAAATACTAGTAGAAGAAATGAAATAATAAAATCCAGAGCAGAAATCAACAATATAGAAAGAAGAAAGTAACACAAAGAATTAATGAAACCAGATGACTCTTCACAAGAGTAAACAAAATAGACAAACCATTGGCTAGACTCATAAGGAAAAAAGGAGAAAAATCATCAAATAATTTGGGTCAGAAATGCAAAGAGAAAAATTACAACAGAACCCACACCCCCCAGAAATCCAGGATGTCATGAGAACTTACTATGAACAACCCTACTCTATAAAGATACAGAAAGATTCTTAGAAACATGAAACCACCCAAAACTTAATGAGAAAGTAGAAAGCCTGAATAGGCCAATATCGAATAAGAAAATTGAGACATTTAATTAAATTTATTTTTTATTAAATCTCCCTAGAAATAAAAGGACTTCCCATGATGGGGATAAGGGTGAGTTCTATCAAACCTTCAGAGAAAAATTACTGCCGTTGATCTTTAAGCTTTTCCAAAATACCAAAGAAACAGAAGTCCTTCTTAATACCTTCTATGAAGTTAATATTACACTGATATGCAAAGCTGACAGAGACATTACAAAAACAATATTCAGACCTATTTCCTTGATTAACATCAAAGCAAAAATCCTCAACAAAATCTTAGCAAACCAAATCCAACAGCACTTCAAAAAAATCATATGCAATGATCAAATTGGATTCATCTTAGGGACTGAAGGCTGGTTCAATATACGCAAATCAACTAACATAATATTCCATATCAGTAAAAGAAAATATAAAAATAATATGATCTTATCAATAAAATAAAATGATCAATAAATAAATAAAAATAATATGATCAAATCAATAGGTGCAGAAAAAACTTTAAATAAGATCCAACAGTATTTATGATAAAAATCTTCAATAAAATAGTGTTGGAAGAAACCTTCCTCAAGTTAGTTAACAGCTATGTATAAAAATTCCATAGCCAATACTATTCCTTTTTTTTTTCTTTTTGGGTCACACCAGGCGATGCACAGGGGTTACTCCTGGCTCTTCACTCGGGACTTACTCCGGTGGCACTCAAGGGACTATATGGGATGCTGGAACTCAAACTCGGGTCAGCTGCGTGGAAGGCAAACGCCCTACACACTGTGCTATCACTCCAGCCCCACCAACATTATTCTTAATGGTGAAATCTGAAAGCATTCCTGCTAAGGTCAGGCACAAGACAAGATGTCCACTGTCCCCACTTTTCTTCAACATATATTAGTATTAGCAATCAGGGGGAAAAAAGGAAATAAAAGAGATCCAAATTGTAAAAGAAGTCAAATTTTGTCTATTGCAGATTACATGGTGATATACACCGACAGCCCTAGAGTCCACTGAAAAGCTCCTGGAAATAATAAACAAATATAGGAAAGTGGCTGGCTATGTACAAAGTCAACACACAAAAATAGGTTGAACTCCCATATGCAAATGATGAATCAGAAGAGAACTAGAACCAGTCTACTGTATCTAAAAGAGTCCAAAAACATCAACCTATTAGGAAACAACAAAAGAGGTGAGAGATAATTATATACCATGAAAATTTCTGAACTCAAGAAATTGAGTAAATCTTAGAAAATTGAAAAATAGTCCATGCCCCTGGAGAATCAGCAATGTCAAATGACCAACTTACCTAAACTATTTTATATATATTCGATGCAATCTCTGCCCAGATTCAGACAACATTCTTCAAAGTCTTTTTTTTTTTTTTGGTTTTTGGGTCACACCTGGCGATGCACAGGGGTTATTCCTGGCTCATGCACTCAGGAATTACTCCTGGCAGTGCTCGGGGGACCATATGGGATGCTCGAAATCGAACCTGGGTTGACAGTGTGCAAGGCAAATGCCCTTCTCCCTGTGCTATTGCTCTAGACCCCATTCTTCAAAGTCTTAAGGACAGTTAATTTTAAAGTTTTTTTGGAATCATAAAAAAAAATTTAAAAAAAAGGTTAGCCAAAATCATACTGAAAAGCAAGAAACTGGGTGGCATCTCACTACCTAACTTGAATCTACATTATAAAGCCACAGTAATCAAAACAATGTGGTTCCGGAATAAAGACTCCCTTGAAAAATGGGTCAGAATAAAATATCTAAAGATAAATCCCCATATGTATGGACAGCTATATTTTTTTTATAAGAGAAAGGACCTAAAAGTATGAAATGGAATAAAAACAGCCTTTTCAACAAATGTTGTTGGGAAAATTGGATAACCACAGAAAAAAATTAAAACTAGGTCCATATCTCACACCTTAATTAAAAGTCAGCGCTAAATAGATCTAATACCTTGAGATGAATCCTGAATCTATAAATTACACTGAGGAAAATATAAATAGAATGCTCCAAGACCTCGGTCCCAAAGAGTCTTCAACAATCAGATGCTGTTAGTAAAGGCTACACAGTGAAACTGAACAAATGGGACTACATCAAACTAAAAAGTTTCTGTATGGTAAAAGAAGCTTGGGCAAAATCTAAATGACAGGTAGGTGCAAGAATATATTTGCACTCAACCTATCAGATAAAGCATTGATATCCAGGATATATGAAGTACTCACAGAGCTCAAACAAAAAAAAACATCTAAAAGCCCCATCCAAAAATGGGACAAGAAAAGGAAGAGATTCATCTCTGAGGCAGATCAGCAGAGGCAAACAGGCACATGGAAAGTGCTCATCATCATGTATTATTAGGGAAATTCAGATCAAGATGACAATGAGAGGCACTGTTAATAATCTCTATTGGTTGAAAAAGGAACCCTCACTGCTGGTGGGAATGTTGTCTGGTCCAAACCCTCTGAAAAACAGTATATAGGGGGGCCCTCTGGCTACTCAATGAGCGGCCTAAACCATGATCCCAGAGACTCAGAAACAAATCTCGGAACCCAGTGGTTTTTGGTGGAAATCCCCGAAAATTTAATTATTAAGATTTCAGAATTCCAAAATTGTGCAGCCATGATGCTCTTCATAATTAGCAATAGAAAACAAACTGTCTAATGTTGCCTTTTTGGCAGATCTGAGTGTTGAGGTAAAATCCCAAATAATAATGGTGGGTCTGGTGTCAAAATATTGAATGCAATCAAAGTAGAGAGAGAATAATGTGGAAACCATCTGCCACACAAGTAGGGGGAGGGTGTGGGATGAGGGTTATACTGGGGCTTTTGTGGTGGAAAATGTGCACTGGTGAAGGGATGGGTGTTTCATCATTGTATGACTGAGACTTAAACCTGAAAGCTTTGTAACTACTCTCATGGTGATTCAATAAATAAATATATTTTTTAAAAAAACAGTATATAGGGTATTCATTAAATTCTTATTCGTCTCCTATATAACCCAGCAATTCCATTTTTGGGTATCTATCATCAGAACAAAAAAAACATGCATTCAAAAGAATGTATGCACACCATTATTTATTGCTGCACTCAGTATAATAACTAAGATTTGTAATCAACGTAGATGTCCAATGATATATAAGTCAATCATGAAGATGTGGCACGAATAGACAATGGAATTCTACACATTTTTAAAAATTGATGAAATCATACAATTTGCTACAATGTGCATGGAACTTGAAAACATCATGTTAAATGAAGTAAGCCATAAGAAGGATAAGCACAAGATGATATCACTTATATGTGGTATTTAGAATAACTGGGTGATGAAATGCAATGTTTTAAAGTAGGGATTCCCAGATCAACCTTGGCCCCAAAGTATAGAGAGGAGAAGGAAAGAAAGAGTGGCAGGGAGGGGGAAAGGACACATGAGAAGTAACGGGGGCCATGTCAAAGGAGTCAGGTACCAAGGTGGTGTCAGGGAATGATAGAGCCAAATACCCTGACCACAGAGTCAACAACACTGAAATCAAGAGACCCAAACTTGAACAATGAAGCTTAGAGAGGTGCCTGACAGGAGGGCAGGTGATGGTAATGGGGGCGTGGGTGCAGAAGGAAGCGGGACACTGATGGAGACACCTTGGCACTGGCAGTGGGATCAGTGCTGCAATATTGTATGTCTAAATCCCAACTATAACTTTATAAATCACAGTAATTTAAAAAATGTGGGAAAAAAGAATAAACAAGTATAAAAAATGTAAAACGTAAAAAATGAACGTCCTTTTAAAACAATGCTACTGAATATAATGTCAATTATAATTCATTAACATTGACAGGCATCTTGAAATATCAGCATATAATAAAGAATAGAGATCCCATGTGACTCAGGGATCCCACTTTGTGGTATTTCTCTCCAACAGAAACAAAACAGCCATTAGAAAATATATCTGCACACCTATGCTCATTGTATCTCTGAGTGGAAGATATGGAAACAACCCATATATCTAACGACATATGAATTAATCAAGAAATTATGATACAATGTTGTACTATGCAGTCACAAGGAAAAATGAACCCACGCACTTAACTGTAATCTGGACGGAACCCTAGGGAATCATAGGAAGTGAAATATTTCAAAAGGAGAATGCCAGGTGTTCTCACTTAGGTGTGTCATATAAAAAAATGAGGAAACAGACCATGTCAAATAAGAATGAACCATTGATTACAAAACCAATACTGTCAAGTTGTGAACAGAATGTGAGAAAAGTTAAATGAGATGTGACATACGGACAATGATGAGGGTGCTGGACACTGTGCTGGCAGCGACTTTGTACCTCAAAAGCATGGACACTAGTGCCAGTTTAGTATGCTACCACAACTACACTAACGGCAATAGTCAGATTATCCAAGGAGAGTCACTAAACACCAGGCTCACTATATTCTCCTTCACCTGATACTTCTTCACTGTAGACTAACCAATAGCTTATGAAAAGGTATATGACAAAAGAAAGACCACTCAGCCTAGTTTTCAAGTGTTAGAGAATATGGCTTGATTCTATCCTAAAATGTATTCTAAGGAAGATAAGATATCTTACAAATTTTAATAACATCATTATATTTTTTCAGTACTGGAAATGTTGAAAACATAATTAGAGATAAATATGTTGGATGTATGTTTGATGTATAATATCCATTTGGGTGGGCTGGAGCGATAGCACGGGAGGTAGGGCCTTTGTCTTGCATGCGGCTGACCCGGGTTTGATTCCTCCATCCCTCTCGGAGAGCACGGCAAGCTACCGAGAGTATTCCGCCCGCACAGCAGAGTCTGGTAAGCTCCCTGTGGCCTATTTGATATGCCAAAAACAGTAAAAACAAGTCTCACAGTGGAGACATTACTGGTGCCCGCTCGAGCAAATTGATGAACAATGGGAGAACAGTGCTAAAGTGCTATCCATTTGGGTAGGAAAACTACCTAACCTCCCTATTCTTAGTGCCAGATAAAGATTGATAATTTCAAATAGAGAAAATACAATATTATTGCTTCAAGATATTTCAAGAAATTTAACCAATTTGAACTGTACAGGACAGTAAATGTGACAGATGTGTTCACTTTTTTTTTTTTACTAGAATTCCAAATCAGACATTTTAGCATTTCATAATGTCCCTTTACTATTTTGTAATAAATCAGTTCTACACTGTCACTGTCATTGTCACTGTCCTCCCATTGTTTTTTGATTTACTTGAGCGGGCCCAGTAACATTGTGAGACATGTTGTTACTCTATTTGGCATATTGAATATGTCACGGTAGCTTGCGAGACTTTGCCATGCGGGTGAGATACTCTCGGTAGCTTGCCAGGCTCTCTGAGAGGGGCAGAGGAATCAAACTCCGATTGACCAGGTCACTGTGTGCAAGGCAAACGCCCTACCCGCTATGCTATAGCTTGTCCCAGTTCTAGACTACCACTGAATATTTTGTGCTACTATAAAATAGTTATGCTTTCTCTAGAGTTTGGTAAAAAAAAATATGTAATATACAAGCTGACACAATATTTTTTCTCTCCAACTCTTGAGACTAATGTTTTTAAAAGTTACTGAAAATCCTTTACTAGTTAGTGAGAGCCCTTTCCACCCTAAGGGACCCAGCCCCAGCAGGCAGCTGACCTCCACTGCCCAACTGACGTCATGCTCCAGGCCTCTTTTTCTGGCCACACAACACATTATAAGACACTTCCTAGCCATTTTCCATAATTACCACACCATATTTGATGGGGTTCAGACAGTAGGCAAAAAAATCATAGAGAGAAATATATAAATATATGCCTCTCGGAGAGCCTGGCAAGCTCCCAAGAGTATCCTGCCCGCACAGACAGAGATTGGCAAGCTCCCTGTGGCATATTCGATATGCCAAAAACAGTAATGGCAACAGGTCTCATTCCCCTGACCCTGAAAGAGGCCCCAATCCTTGGGAAAAGACGAGTAAGAAGAGGCTGCTAAAATCTCAGGGCTGGGACAAATAGAGGGATGGGTACTCAATCACTGTATAACTGAAACCCAAGCACAAAAATCTGAACTGTACCTCATGGTGTTTCACTAATAAAAATAATAATAAAATAGAGACATTACTGCCACCCGCTTGAGTAAATCAACGAACAATGGGATGTCAGTGATACACAAATACAGCTAATAATTAAGAAAACATGTTTTAGCACAGTATTTCTCCATAAACACAACCTTAAATTTGAAAGAATACTACACAGAATAACATACAACATGGCTTCAGTATAGGTTGTCTCAACTGTTGAAGAACACAGAATCACGTTCCATGATCTTCCAAGTAAAACTCTAAGTGGCTTCTGTTACAGCACTATGAAATGACTGAGTATTTTCCCACTTTCAGCATTTAGAAAACTCAAAGGGAGGGCCTGGAGCTATAGTGACTAGATCAGGCACTTGTTCTGTATCTGACCAAAGGTTCAATCCCCAGCACTTCTAAAGGCCATCAGGCACCACCAGGAGTGAACCCTGAGTGCAAGGTCAGAAGGACATCCTGCATACAGCTGGGAGCGACACAAAAATCCAACTAGTAATAACAATATAATAATAAGAAATTGTAGCATTTGTATGTATGTCTTGTTTCTCTTTCTAATGTCACTATACATACATGACATTTTCTCAAGTAAATTGTTTTTGTGTAATATGAGGTCTTTTATTTTTATTCTTCAGTGAGGGGAAACAGGGTTGGATTCCAAGCAGAGTTCAGGAGTCTGGGCTATTACTCACCTGGTGACTGTGACTAGACAATTCATGCTGGGCCAGGAACTGGGGCCTCCAGCTCACAGTGTAAGTGCTGAGGGGTCTCAAGTCAGAGCTCGACTGTGTTAGGGGTAAATGCAGCTGGGATAAAACTCAGTCTTCTACATGTAGGAATATACCTTGACCCCTGAGCTATCTCCTTGGAACTAACAATAAAAGCCCTCCCGTTGATCATCGATTTGCTCGAGCGGGCCCAGTAACGTCTCCATTGGAGACTTTGTTGTTACTGTGTTTGGCATATCGAATACTCTCGGTAGCTTGCCAGGCTCTCCGAGAGGGGCGGAGGAATCGAACTCGGGTCGGCCATGTTGGCTGCATGCAAGGCAAACGCCCTACCGCTGTGCTATTGCTCCAGCCCGGAACTAACAATGTACAGTAAAATTCTATCAGAATAAGAACATAGAGATGCTTTTCTTTCAATAGAAAGAATATATGCATATAGAATATATATGTATATACTTCATATATATTCTTAAGAAAATTTTATTTCATTTTATGGAAAAAAATGAAGACAAAAAAGATAACTCATTTATACTCTACTAATTTTAAAATCTATTATCTTTAGTAATATATCAATATATATTTTGTGTTTATATATTATATATTTATATAATATATAAAAATAATATTTGAATATTATTAAATATTTAATATATAAATAATAATTTTAAAGAATTTAAATTTAATATATGGACATTGTTGAGTGTTACTTCAGTATCACTTAAGCTTACAAAATAAAAACAAAACAAGAATTTTGGCTCATTCTGACCTTAGAGTAACTCAAAACCTCACACCACCTAATATAAGGGTGAGAAAATAAAGTATCACACTTTACAATAAATCTGAAAGAATGTGTATTTTGAAAAAAAAAAAAAACTCCCATAAAATGTTTGCTTAGAGATAAACCCTGTATGTGGCACAGGGTTTTAGTAAAATGATATAACCAACACTTTTATAAAAATACAGATATCTTATAATTATCTTACATTTGCAAACCGAATGGAAAAATTCTATCACTATGCAAGGATTTATTCAACATAAAAAAGAAACTTAAAAGCTTTGGTGTACATGTTTTTAAGACAAAAGCTCTGCAATGGTAATAAAAGATATTACTATATTAGACACTAAATTTTCAAAGTAACAATTTGTTAAACCAAAGAAATGGATCATGGAATATAATGATCTTTCATTATTATTGTCAGGGCTTTCATTTTAGTCCTTACTTCAAGAGATCTAGTTTTAGATTTTATAGACCTATTGGATATTCCATTTAATTGTAAATCTAATGTAACATATGAAAATTAACCCTGAATTATTTTACTACCCAAATAATCTTTTGTGCTTCTATATATAAACCTATGTCTATATATAAACCTATTTTCTAAAGAAAATGTTGGTTCAAAATGGTTTTCAATTGATTAAACTTTGGTGACTCCCTAATGTAAAAAAATGCCACATTCATTTTTTTCCCTGGGTAGCTTTTTGAGATATTTTCCAATGCTATATTCCAGGTGTCTTCATGCCTTCTAATCCAACTAAACCAACATGGGTCAACTAACATTTTCTGTTCCTTCACGGTGTCATCTAGTGGTATACTCCCTCAGAAAAAATTCGTTTTATTCACATTCTTCATATTAAAGCTTAGAAATTTTTTTTAAATATTCTATTATTTAGAAAAGCAAATTGAATCACACCACACCTACCACAAAAATGTCTTGAACCCTCTAAACCCACACTTCTCGATCCCTGGTAATCTCAATTCTATGGTCAGAGTGTTTGTTTTTGTTGAAAATGGTCTGTTTGCTTGGCTTCGTTTCGTTACAAATTCTGTGAGTGAGATCATCTGGCATTTATCTCTCTCATTTGGACTTATTTTGGTTAACATGTCCCCTCCAGTCCTGACCAAGCTGTTCAAAAAGTTAATATTTGAACTTTTTAATAACTCAGTAGTATTTTATTGTGTATTTTTACGATATCTTTTTTATCCACACATGATTGAGCACTTTAGTTACTGCCATATGATAGATACTGTAAAACATGCTACAATTAAGATAAAACTATAAAAATATTTCAAATTAGTGGTTTTATTTGTCTGCGCTAATTTGACTGATATCTAGAAATGGGAGACTGGATCACATAGAAGTTATGTCTGATATTTAAGAAATCACCAAGCCTGCCTTCCATAGAACTGAACCAAACTTTATTTATATTAAGAGTAAAAGGGATTGATTTTAATTCACATCACCAGCATTTATTTGTAGTCATTTTAATATAGGCCATTCTCACTGGTGTTATGGAATACCCCATTATTATTCTGTATAAATTTTCCTAAACTAGGTGATAATAAGTAATTATTCAATTGCTAATTGCAGACATCTTTGGAGACACATGAGTTCATTTTTTGCCCCCATTTTTGACAGGACTGTTCTTTTGTAGTTGAGTTTGTGAAGTCTTTGTATACATTCAAACTTAGTCCTCTCACAGATGTAGAGTGTGAAAATATTTTTTGTCATTAAACATGACACTTTTCTTTTAAATGATAGTTTATTTTGCAATAAAGAAGCTTTTCAATTTGATGTTATTCCATTTGTTTACTTTGGCTTTGTTTTTCTTGCAAATACAGCGAATCACCAGAGAGCACTGAAGCCAATGTCCTGGGTAGTTTTTCTCTTTTCTTCAATGTATTTAATGAATTTGGAACTAATACCTAAACATTCACCCCATTTGTTAGACACATTTGCATGGCGTGAAGTTACCAAGTTGAATTATTTTGCATGTGCTATCTAGATTTTCTAAGTGTTTGTGACGTTTTCCTTTATTTAATGTTTCTGGGTCCTTTGTAACAAGTTAAATTACTATGTTCCAAAGTTTATTTCTGGGTTTTCTAATTCAATTTGTCTGCTTTTATTATAATATAAAACTGGTTTAGAATCAAGAAACTTGATGCTGGCCAGCATTTTTCTTAAAACTGCTTTGACTATACTGGGAGTTTTACAGTTATAGCCAAATTTAAATATTTATTTTCTTGTAAAATACCAAAATTTTATAGATATTGCATTAAATACAATGTTGTTTGTATGATGGTTTCTACTGTTAATTCTTCTAGCATATGGGAATAAGCTAATTTTCCATTTCCTTGAATTACTTATGTTTCTAAATAATAGTTTTCAATCTATAAATATTTTACCTTCTTGTTGAGTTGATGCCAAGGTATTTAATCTTTATGTAATTTTTATGGGATTGCTTCCTTGAATTTTTGTTCTACTTTGTTGTTTGCATATGTAAATATAGCACACTTTATACACTGATTTTGTAGTCATTCACCTGTTGGCTTGTAGTGTCAATTACTTTTAGTGCAGTCTTTAAAAATTTCTATATTTAATATTCTTTCTTCTGTAAGTCATGATAAAAATACTGAATAGCAAAATGACAGTGATGAGTCTGAATGTTCTTTTCTTTTTCCTGATCTTAGAGAAAAGGTTTTTAGTTTTTCAGTACTGAGTATGATGTCATCAGCGGACATGTTAAGGTAAGTTATTTATATTCACATTTTATTAACATTTTTATCATGTCAAAAGATCTTCTACACCCTTTGATATAAACATATTTTATTTATGTTTATATTTTTTAAAATCAAGGCTTACAAATTTATTTTTTTATAATTAAGTTTCACGGCAGAGTCTGGCACGCTCCCTGTGGTGTATTTGATATGTCAAAAACAGTAACAATAATGGGCCTCATTCCCCTGACCCTGAAAGAGCCTCCACCATGGCAGCATGGGGAAAGACGAGAAAGGAGAGGCTGCTAAAATCTCAGGGCTGGGACAAATGGAGACATTACTGGCGCCTGCTTGAGTAAATCGATGAACAACGGGACAACAGTGATACAGTGATAAATATTAGGAATACAGTATTCCAACACCAATCCAAACTACCAGTGTCACTCTCACTCTACCAGTGCCCCATGGCTCCCTGTCACCCCCCTGCTCCTGTGGGCCTCCTCACGGACCATATCATTAAGCTCGGTTACTATACATCTGGTCTCATGATAGCAGTGCCATGGGGTTTGTGCCTTAGATAAGACGTAAGGCCCACCTCTGTAGCGCCAATGCACCTGAAGCCTGTCCACTGTCTCCAGCACTTCCCTTTGGCCTCTCCTTACTTTGATTTCTCTCCTTCTCTGTCCTCATTTCAATTCAGCTGCAATGATAATACAATGCAACTTGGATGGAACTGGACAATATATGTTAAGTGAAATAAACCAGAAGAAAAAGTACAAATAGCAGATGATCACACTCATCTGTGCCATAAATGATACCAAGAAAGGAGTGCAAGGTATTAAAGAAGAAATGTTATTTGTTTAGGACCATATTAGCAGCACTCAGGACTTACTTTTGGTTCCACATTCAGACATCACTTCTGTTGGTACTTGGGCAGACCATATGTAATGGTGGGGATTAAGCTGGGGTCAGCTGCATGCAAGGCAAGTACCCAAACCTTTAAACCAATTCTCTGGGTCCACTCAGCTTATCTGTCACTGTCACTGTCACTGTCCTCCCATTGTTCGAGCGGGCCCAGTAACATTGTGAGACTTGTTGTTACTGTGTTTGGCATATTAAATACATCATGTACACTATTGAATTGTACTGATGCAGTGAATTACATTCATTGATTTGTATTAGTTGGATCAGCCATGAATGTCTGAAATAAATGCCATTTGTTCATGATTTATGATCCTTTGATCCTGCTGAATTCAGGTTGCTAAGACTATCCCATGCCTCGCCTTGCCCCGCCTTCCCTTCCCTTAGCACCTCTCTACCCCACTCCTCCTCCCTACTCTTCCTTTCTTTTTCCTCTTTTCATTGCAGGGGTGGAGAGCAATACGTGCCAGGAGTCCCTCCTAGCTCTGTACTCCAAAGCGCTCCTGGAAGACTTGGGACTCTGCGCAGTCACAGATAAGGAATGCTCAGGGTCCGCCAAATTCAAGGCTGGCACCGTTGCCCTGGTGCTATCAACTTGGCCTTTGCTAGAGATTTTCTTGATAATTTTTATATCTCTGATCATTACAGATATACATATGTAGCTGTTAGGTAATTTTCGATTTTGGTATTCAAAATAATGCTGGCCTTACAAAATATGTTATAAAAAATTCCTTTAGTTTTCGGAAGTTTGCGATATAGGTAGAATTTGAACCTGGTCATTTATTTTTGGAGCCACTTTTTTTTACTGTAATAATTTCCTTACTTACTTGCCCTAGAACTACTTTCTATATCCTAAAATTCAATTTTGGGAAATTTCTTCCAACCTTTAATCTCTCTCTCTCTCTCTCTCTCTCTCTCTCTCTCTCTCTCTCTGTGTATTATCTATGTGGTTTTGTGCTTCATGCAGCTATTTCCTTGCTTACTCCAGACTCTGTGCTCAAGGGTCACTCCTCAAGAAATTAAACCTGTGTGGGCTATGTGAAATGCAAGGACTTTACCCATGAACCATGTTTTTTTTTCATCTGCATCAGTATAGCAAAAAAAAAAATGTTAATCTTGTTTATCTTTTTAAGAAACCAGCTACTGGTTTCATTATATTTTATAATGTTTTATTATTTCTATTTTATTTTCACTCTAGTTTTATTATTCCTCTTCTACTGATTTTGAAATTAATTTGTCCTTGTTTTTTTTTTTTTTAGTGGGTCCTCCCCAGCAGTGCTCAAGATGCTGGGGGGTGAGAAGGTCTCACAAGCAATTCACCCAAGGAGATCATGGTGATTGGTGGTGGTTCAGTTAAAACATCGTCTTTTAAAGATGAGAAGGGGGGAAACAAAGCAGAGTTTCCTTTTTGTGTGTGTGTGTGTGGAGGGGGTGTTGTAATTTATGCGTTACGGGTTTAAGTGTTAACAATACTGTTAAGGAGAGGCTTTGCTGTGAGATGCAGCTGAAGGGCAGAAGATGCAGGGCTGTGGGCGGGTGCAGAGTGGAGATATGCAAGACCCAGCATGGTTCTGGAGCACTCGGGCTGTGCCGTGGTGATCAGGGACCCTGGGGTGCTGGACCCTTGGTCCCGCATACTGAAAGAATGCACCCTAGCTGCTGTGCTGTCTTTTGGCCCACATTCTTGATGCTCCTAGTTCCTTAAGATGCGAATTTAGACTATTTCTTGTTTCCCGATGTCTTCCTTTATTTCTTGTGAAGTCCTCTTATTCTCAATTTTTTTCTTATTTCCTGATGTAAACCTGTTTCCCCCTTTCACAGTTTTATACTATATCTATCAGGAACCCTTACATTTTCTTCATCTTTAAACTTTTTTAATTGAATCACCACGAATTAGATACAAAGTTATTCATGACCGAATTTCAGGTGTACAATACTCTAACCAAGCCCTTCACCAGTGTCAACCAGCCCATCTCTATCCCCAGTTTCTCTTCTGTCCCCCAGCCTGCCTCTAGAACAGGCACTTTTTTCTGTTGCCCTCATTTTAGACACCAAGCTTTACAATTCAAGCACTTTGGTTACTGGAAGCATGCCATGCATGTCGCTATCTCCTTTTAGCCCCACTCTGGCTCTGAGTGCCACTTAGAATCTGATCATTGCTATAAAGACCCTTTCCCTGATCCACCCCCAGAAAGGCAAGCTTCCTAGTAAGGAACAGTTGTCCTGCATCTCCATTGCTTTCGGGTTTTGGTTATTCCCCTTATTATGTTTTTTAAATCCCATAGATGAGTGAGATAATTCTGTGTCTGTCCCTCATGTGAGTGCAATCACTCCGTGTCTCTCCCTGGGGCACATTTTACTTACAGCATGATATTCTCCAAACCTACCCATGTATTAGCAAATTATATGGTTTTATCTTTTCTTCTGACCAAGTAGTATACATGGTATTTTGAGCAACAATGAGGAAATGCAATGGCTTAAAGGGAGGAATTCTGGATCAGTGCTGACCCCAGAGAATGGGAAGGAAAAGAAAAGAACAAAGTGATGGGGAAGGGGAGAAGAGACGGATATCAAGCAACAGGGGCAGGGTGAAGGGCATCAGGTCCATCAGTGATGATAAGGAGTGAAAAGAGCTGAATATCCAAATCATGGAGTCAGCAACACTGAAATCACGAGACCCAACTTTAATAACAAAACTTAAAAGGTATCTGTGAGAAGGCAGTCTGTGCTTGGGTATTGGAGAGAACCTGGGAACACTGGTGGAGGGAAGTTAACACTGGTGGAAGGATGAGTGATAGAGCACTGCCTGTCAAAATCCCAACTAAATAATTTTATAACTACTAAAATTTGGAAAAATTTAAAAAATTACCAAAATATTTATTGAAGGCCAATAAAATAAATATTTTGTGACTAACAACAAGCAAACAAATGAAAACCAATACTCTGGATGCTTTTTAAGAAAAATAATCTATATATCTTCTCAAGTACACAAAAACTAGGCTCTGCGCTTCCCTTCTGCTGGCTGTTCTACCACACCAGGTGAAATGACCTCTGGCTGATGTCACTGGTCCCATCATGGAGAGGGAGGCAGTGAACTCTCAATTCCACCAAGATCCATCAGGCTCCACAGCCAGATCAAAGGGCCACATCACCGTTTCGAATTCCACCATGCAACAGGTACACTCAACCAATTACATACTGCTCATAGCTATGTTATCTCAGTTAAGACTCAGTTAAGACTGGCAGAGAAGAAAAAGGACAACTTCTAGCCTAATCCTTAAGCATATTACAGAAGGTTTAACTGCAAAAAAAAATCCACCACCAGCATAGCAAAAGCAACAGAAAACCAACTGCAAAAACATACAGAAGTCCATTGAATTCAATAAGCCAAAACAGTACCAGCCAGCTCAGTAAACCTTAGTGACACTATGAAGAGGACGTTTAACAAACTCAAAGAATAATGGCACACGCCATCAGCAAAGCAAAAATGTATGAGTGGAAATGAAAATACCACTACAATCAGAAATAACAGAAATGAAGAACATTCTAGGTGAAATTTTTTTTAAAAAAAGCACTTCTACAAAAGCCCTTAATAGCAGAATTACAGCAGCTGGGCAAAAGATTGAAGAGTTCCAAGATGAGAAAGAGGAAACCAACATAAAACAACAGAACACGAACACAGTCTGAAAGACAGGAATAGCTTACCAGAGAAAAACCTGATCTCAAGAGGAACACTAAGAACTATCATCAGTGTCCCAAGAAACAGGAAGACAGGTGTGATGAAGAAGCAACAATTAGATAGTACAGTGGGTAGGGCATTTGCCTTGCACAAGGCCGACCCGGGTTCGATTCCCAGCATCACATATGGTCCCCCATGCACCATCAGGAGTAATTCTTGAGTGAAGAGCCAGGAGTAACCCCTGTGCATCACCGGGTGTGACCCAAAAAGCAAAAAAAAAAAAAAAAGAAGCAAGAATTAAGTCAATCACCAATAAGAATCCCCCAGAGTTGAGGATTATAAGCACAAAGATCCAAAGGCTCAAAATGTCCCAGTGAAT
This sequence comes from Sorex fumeus, assembly GCF_029834395.1. Taxonomy (NCBI): domain Eukaryota; kingdom Metazoa; phylum Chordata; class Mammalia; order Eulipotyphla; family Soricidae; genus Sorex; species Sorex fumeus. The sequence goes on from NW_026606083.1 coordinate 2,481,079, forward strand.
ATAGACCCAACTAGGAAAACTGCCAGACACATTCTACTCAAAACGACAAAATCCAAAGAGAGAGATAGACTACTTCGGTGTATATGCTGCCTAGCCCACGTCCTGTTTACACCCATATGGCCGAGCACATGTGGACCCGAGCAGATGTGCCCCCATTTCTCCTCTTGAGATGTGTACTTTAATATCTAATGCTGGGTGTAGAGGCCCTCTCCCCATTGGAGAAACCTGTTTTCTCTCTTGATCATGTTACTCTCTTGCCCTCTCTCATTCACTCTCCCTCCTCACCTTCAAATAAAATCTGTTGTACTTGAAAAAAAGAATATTAAAAGCAGCAAGATAAAAAGAGAAAAGAGAAGAGAAGAAAAAAAGAAAAGAAAAGAAATTATATACAAAGGAAAATCCAGCAGATCTATCAAACAAGACTCTAAAGCCAAGGGAGAGTGGAGGGATAAAGAACAAAAACCAACAAAATTAACACCTCATCGAGAATATTCTATTCTGCAAGATTGTTGTTCAGATTCGAAGGAACAATATGGGCTTAATGGACAGACAACAGGTTAGGGGATTCATAGCCTTGAAATCAGTTTTGCAAGAAGCATTAGCTATGCGTTATATGCTTGCCCATGTAGCAGGCTGTGGGGTGGGAGGGAACTTGGGGACATGGCTGGAGGGAGGGGACACAGGTGGTGGGACTAGTACTGGAATACTGTATGGTAAACATCTCTATTATGAATGGTTTTGTAAATTATAGCATCTTAAGAAAAGAGATCCTAGGTTTTTAAGTTCAATAAATTGTACACCAGAGTTGGCATTAATTATAGTGAGGAAAAGCTGTGAGCAGAATGCTCCAGAAAGTGAAGAGTAGGAGTCTGCCCTAGACATCTTAACTTAAATTGCCCCTTAGGCGTCCAGATGGAACTCTGTGATAAACAACTGGAGATATGAGATGAAAATTTAGACTTGGGGCTATGCTGGACACAAACAGTGGCTGGGGAATGTTAGGATATAGGTACATCTACTAATCTGAATGAGATCACTAAAAATGGGCTAACAGTGACAAAGGGTTAAGGAAAATAGACACTCCAGTGCTCTGATATGTACAGCTACAAAAAGATGGGAAGAAGTAGCCATAAAATTAGGAGAAAGGCTAGGTATGTAGTTGGCTGGAAGTAAAAATGAAATTTCTAGCAAATGACCAGCCGTACTTTATGCTACTGAGAGGTCAGGAACAGTGAAATCTGAGAAATGCCATGATATTTAGCAGACACAGTCATCGTCAACCTTGGAGGTTGTAGTAGCGTGCTCTGTGTTAAAAGAGAAAAAGTGATGTGTTTAGGAAAAACTAAGACAAGAGGATTGAGTAACTAAGAAATGTGGCAATTGTTAGCAGTCAAGCAATAAATTGGAGTCTATTTTTTCATTCTTACTGAGGTAAGTGAAATATCCAGAAACAATAATTAAATGTATCAAAATTAATATATACTGTAGTTATGTTTTAAAGTTATTGATCAATATAAGTGTATGATTATGGAGGTTCTCATTACACATTGAGAAACCTTTTCCTTCCCCTGGAAAAAAATAATAGAACACTTATAAAATGTCACTGTCTCCCGTTGTACATCTATTTGCTAGAGCAGGCACCAATAACGTCTCCATTGTGAGACTTGTTGTTACTGTTTTGGGCATACCAAATACGTCACAGGCAGCTTGCCAGGCTTTGCCCTGTGGGTGAGATACTCTCGGTAGCTTGCCGGGCTCTCCAAGAGGGGCGAAGCAATCAAACCCAGCTCAGCCAGGCTGGCTGTGCGCAAAGCAAATGTCCTAGAATAGTTAGAAGTGAAATTTTCAGAAACTTCAAATGTTCTATTATGTTTCATAAGCATTAGTAATATTGGGGGCAATTACCACCACTGTGACTTGTTTATGATTAAGATACACTGTTACATTAATAATCACCTATCCAGTTTCTAAGTTATCCAAGCAGAATGTTTTTGAAACCCCAGAGAAAAGTAATTTTAAGAATTAAATAGATGGGCCTAAGACCCAAGATTAAAGCAAGTATGCAGACACCCAGTTGTTTTTAAACACATGGAATTAAATAAATAAAAATCTCCCCCAATACATGTTCCATCCGTCGGTCCATGATGGTCCTAGCCTTGCTTTCTTGAAAACTGGAAAGATTTGCCAAAGTGACTGGTTGAGATACTTTGAAAAGGCTGAACGTGATGGCAAACACAGGCATGTTTTGTAAAAATACAGACAGACAATAACAAGCCAACAGGTCGACTTGTCTCTGACTCACAGAAAAATATGTGAATTAAAATTATGCAGGTTTTAAAATAACGAATCACAATTTAGGATACAGACGTTTGGAAAGTATATGAGTGCTTCTGGAAAAAAATAGTAATAGAAAGATAACAAAATACTAATGCAAGCTTCCTGAAAGCTTGTAACTATCTCATGAATCAGCAAGTTTCAATTGATTCTATTTTAAAAGGCAAATTATGCATCATTTCTTAATGAAACACAGGATGTCACACAGTGTACATCTACCTAGAACAGACCTTGCAGTATAGGATGGGGTAACAATAAATAAAACTCACCTGCTTAATCCTGTCTTGAGTTTTATCATTATATTAAGCAACATCCACATTTAGAACTTTTATATCCAGAGCTCTGTTCCCAGTGTCTGATTATATACTTCCAATTTAGAGTAACTCCATTGAAGTTACTATTATTATCAACATTTTTCAAAAATAATACAGCGAGGGCAAATATGTTAAGTAAAGGATTCAATTAGTTTCCAATTACACTATATGATTTCAAAATTTGTAGTTTAATACTTCATGCTATTTTATCGTCTCCATTAATCTTCTTTTCAAATACTAGCTAGTCTATTGAGCCTTGAGAAAATGAAATTCAATTACAAATTACTGGGAAACCCATCAAAATAGTATGCTGTCCTTCTGTAAGAAAGGCAATATCAAGTACAGGAAATTCTAAGCTACTTTAAATAATTAGAACTCCAGCCATTATATTAACAATGAAATCAGTACTCAAACTGAGCTTTACTTAGTTTTAAGTTGTGAAACTACTATTATTCTTTTGTGAACTATTTCTGTACTTCATATTATAGATTTTCCATGTAATTAAGGGGGCACTGAAGTGGGAGACAAGAAACATTCAGTAATAAAGAGGGACTGTGGGGGGCGGGGGCGGGCAGCTTTACCGACCACTCCAGTCCGACACCAGGGACAAGGGCAGTAAAACTGACTCACAGCGATGCAGTGAAGTTAATTTACAAATCTATGATAAAGAGTCAAAATCATAACAATGGAGAATACTTTTTCAACACATTGAAAAAAACTGGAAATCTTCATGCAAAATACAAAATAAAATTAAATAACAATTCAACAACTTACACAGAAATCTACACAAAATGGATTGAATAGTATATGATGTGCATACATTTCATATGTATGTATCATATATGTATACACTCCAAGACCATTATGGAAGAGATACATTCGCAGAGAAACTCTAATATGCCAAAGAAAACAAATTAAAAGCAAGAACAAGTATGACTGTAATGCAAACACGAAAGTTTGTAAGTTTGTAAGTTTGTTGTACCCTACAGTGATTCACTAAGAAAAAAAGGAAAAAAAAAAACAAAAAAAATCAAAATCAATATAAAATTTAATGCTGTATATTTTAAAAAATGAATATCTTTTTAAAAAGCAAGAAAAAAATTGGACTACATCAAATTTAAAAGCTTCAACACAATAAAACAAACTGCCTCAAAAACTAAAAAGGCAACCTATTAAGAGAAAAATATCTGAACATTTTCATTGCAGAAGACTAATATCTGAAACATGTAAAATGAAACAAACACACACAAAAACAGCCAATGTAATCAAGTAAATGGGCAAAAGAATAGGCACTTTAAATAAATAAATGTTCAATGTCATTTACTATCAGAAAAATAAAATTCAAAGCACAATGATATATATTACCTCACTTCACTGAGAACTTAATCACTTAATCACTTAACTTCCCGTTAGTCGTCGATTTGCTCGAGCGGGCGCCAGTAACGTCTCCATTTGTCCCTGTCGCGTGCTAGTGTAGCCCAATGGCATCTCTTCGCTCCGGGAACATGGAGGGCCTCAAACCGATCGTTCATGACCTTGACAAAGAAGTCTGACCATCTGGTAGGTGGGCGGCCACGCGGTCTCTTGACATCCCGTGGAATCCAATCAGTAACAGCTCTAGTCCAACGGTCGTCTCTAAATCTCATTACGTGACCAGCCCATCTGATTTTTGACACCTTGGCAAATGAGACAGCGTCCCTGATCCTTGATCGTCGACGGATGTCAGAACTCCGGATTCGTTCTCTCATTTGAGTGAAACGTGATATTCCAAGCATAGCTCTTTCTATTCTTCTTTGGGAGACCTGAATGGCGTTCTCATCTTGTTTGCGTAGGGCCCAGGTCTCTGAGGCATATGTTAATGCAGGAAGAACAGTGGAATCAAAGAGATGTGCCCGGAGCCGGAGGTTCTTCGTCCTCTTAGCTATTTCTTCGACGTTCTTGAAGGCGTTCCAAGCCGCTCTCTTCCTCCTGCGCAGCTCGGGTGCCAGGTCATTTGTCATGTTGACCTCTCGACCTAGGTACACATAGCTGTTGCATTCGGAGATGGTCGTTCCATTGAGAGCGAATGGGGCGTCAGGAACAAGGCTGTTTCTCATAAACATTGTCTTCGTAAGATTCAGCTGTAGTCCTACCTTTCCACACTCACGGTCAAAGTCGGCCAGCATTTGTGCCGCTTGGCTGATGTTTGGTGTTATTAAAACAATGTCATCAGCAAAGCGGAGGTGGTGTAGTTGCCGACCATCTATCTTCACTCCCATTCCTTCCCATTCCAGTCGTCGCATGATGTTCTCGAGGGTGGCACTGAAGAGTTTTGGTGAGATGGTATCACCCTGCCGCACCCCTCTCTTGACATCAACGATCACTTCTTTGTAGAATGGTGAGATCCTGGTAGTGAATCCGCAATACAGCTCACGGAGGATCCTGATGTATTGGGCTTGAATGCCCTGATTGGCTAGGGCTTCAATGACCGCTTCCGTCTCAACAGAATCAAAGGCCTTCTTTAAATCAATGAACGTTAAGCAGAGCGGCATCTTGAACTCCCGAGAAACCTCAATGAGTTTGGTTATCGTGTGGATATGGTCGATGGTGCTGAATCCTTTGCGGAACCCTGCTTGCTCGCATGGTTGTCCTTCATCTAGTGTTCTGCCAATCCTATTCAGGATGACTCGAGTGAACAACTTGTAGATGACAGACAATAGGCAGATCGGGCGATAGTTGCCAATGTCATGGATGTCTCCCTTCTTGAACAGTAGTACGGTCCTGCTGGTTTTCCATTGAGATGGAACCTTGCATTCAGACAGGTAGCGAGTGAAGAGCCGAGCCAGTGTATTGATGAGTACTGACGGCAGGTTCTTCAGGTGTTCAGGTCTGACCTTGTCTGGGCCGGGTGCTGTTTGCTTCTTTACTGAGGAAATGGCGTGTCGGATTTCGGAAGGGAGAACGTTGGGAACGACATACCCATCCTGTGGAATTTGGTATGTCGGCAAGTGGACATGGCTATCGAAGAGATTTGAGTAGAAGTCATGGATAATCTTCTCCATTGCCGTTCTGGAGGATGTGATGGATCCATCAGGACGTCGGAGGGCAGTCATCTTGGTCTTATAGTTGGCGAAGGACAGGCGGGCGTTACGAATACTTTTCCCGGCTTCTGCCGCATCTACCAGTACTTCTGCTCTTCTCTCTTTGAGGTCTTCCTTGATCGCATCTCTGCACTGCTTTGCAAGCTCGTAACGTCCGAGCTTGCAAAGCAGTGCAGAGATGCGATCAAGGAAGACCTCAAAGAGAGAAGAGCAGAAGTACACTGAGAACTATAAATATAAAAAAAGAGAAAACAACATATGTTTGACGAGAATGAAAGAACTGTAAAGAAGCCTAGAAGAAATGTAAATTGAAAAAAAGAATAGAAATTTGATTCAGTGAAAATGTAAAGATTGTGCAGTTCCAATGAAAACTGCATGGAAATTTCTTTCAAACATAAAAAAACAAACATTTTATAAAATCAGTTATAACTCTCCTAAGCATTGATCCAGAGGATATGAAGAAACCAAATTCAAAATATGTTTAACCCCCCCATATTGATAGTGATTTTTTATAAAGGCTCAAATATGGAAGCAACATAAATACCAAGAGTCAGATGACAAAAGACTCTGTGGTACAGATGCACAAATAAAATAAAACTGTCATTTTGAAAGATGAAATGTTGCCATATGGGAGCAAATGTGTAAATCTTATATTGATCATGATGTATGGAGTTATAAGATAAAGACAATTAACAAATTGTTTCAATCCTACATGTGTCATTTCAAAATAACTGATTTATCTCATTACCAACCAAATTGGCAAAAACTGGAAAGAAAACAACTTCTAGATTACATTTTTCTTTTTTTTTTTTCTTTTTTTTTTTTTTTTGCTTTTTGGGTCACACCCAGCGATGCTCAGGGGTTACTCCTGGCTCTGCACTCAGGAATTACTCCTGGCAGTTCTTGGGGGACCATATGGGATGCCGGAGATCGAACCCAGGTCGACCGCATGCAAGGCAATGCCCTACCCGCTATGCTATCACTCCGGCCCTAGATTACATTTTTAACTAAGAATGTTCCAGAGGGAAAGGAGAAAATTGGAGAGAGTGAGTAGGGGTTCTTCTGATTGTTAGTATAGTGATGGAAATTCGGCAGTGGGAATAGCTGAAATTATACACATGCTTAGGTCTGAAGCTAAATCTAACCAGATTACATAATGTGGAGAAGTGATGAATTGATATAAGCAATTTTGAAAAGAGATCTAACTTAGAAAAAGGAATAATATCGCTATTGGCAGATGACATGATAATATGTTATCCTTAGAAAATCCTAAGAATGTCACTAAAAGATTAGAAAGAAGAAATCAATATAGTAAACTGGTCAGCTACAAAAGCAAAAGATAATGCTTGGTTTCATTTGCTTATGTAAGCAATAAACCAGAAGAAAGTAAATCAGAAAAGCTATTTTATTTACATCATCATATATAATTATCTAGGGTCCAGAGAAATAGCACAGTGGGTAGGGTGTTTGCCTTGTATGCAACTTAACCCAGGTTCCACTCCCAGTATTGCATATAGTTCCAGACCATTGCCAGGAGTGATTCCTGAGTGCAGAGCCAGGAGTAATCCCCTAGCAACAAAGATTAACACCTGATGAACACCAGAGCATTGATGGTATGGCTCGAAAAATAAAACAAAAAGACAAAAGCATAAAAATAAAAAATAATTATCTAAAGAAAAAGCTGAGTTGTACAGTTAAAATTATAATTGTGGGAGTGTGCAGAACTGAATCAACCTATATGGAAAATTGTATGGAAATTTCTTGGAAAATTAAGAATACAATTCTTATATGATGCAGTTCTACCAATTCCTGGCACCTAAATTCCAGACACAAAAATATTAACTCAATGTTTTTCCATTTGACCCCCATGTTCATTTCAATTCTTAAGACAACAGTCAAGGGTAGCACTGCACTGTAGCTCTGTCATCCGTTGTTCATCGATTTGCTCGAGCAGGCACCAGTAACGTCTCCATTGTGAGACTTGTTGTTACTATTTTTAGCATACTGAATTGCCACAGGGAGCATGCCAGGCTCTGCCGTGCGGGCAGGATACTCTTGGTATCTTGCCGGGCTCTCCGAGAGGGATGGAGGAATTGAACCTGGGTCGGCTGTGTACAAGGCAAAGGCCCTACCCACTGTGCTATCGCTCCAGTAATAAATAGCCAAGGGTACTTGAAACAATCCAAGCATATTTGAAACAATCCAATGGTTGAATGAGATCAAGAAGTTGTGGCATAAATATACATAATGGAACCCTATGCAGCTGTGAAAAAATATGAAATCATGTTGTTTGTTGCAAAATAGGTGGAACTTGACTCAGAAGGAGAGAAACAAATGAAGAACGGCATTTCCCATATGTGGGATATAAAGACACACAGCAAGGGAGCAACAAATCGCCAGCAGCAACACAAGTAGAGAGCTGGCCACAGCACGCGGGGTGGAGATAAAAGGCTTCTTTGACACTGCTGGAGGGGAGCAGGAATTCTCTGTGGGGGTGCATTGGTGTGGCGATGTACATAAGCGGTGGTAGGGAATGGTAGCGTGAATCAGAGTGCCTCCAATAAGAAACAAATGTAGCAATTAAAAATATATATAAAACCACTCTCCCTTGCATACATGATAACACGGTATGACTGGACTAAACAGGTAACACAGACAGTGCTACAGTAAAGGAGTAAGGGAGTTGGAAGGGCGATGCACCTAGACCCCAGTGAGCAGCTTCCTGCCCCTGCAAAAGCAAAAGTCACCTCACTCCCTACTATTTCACCTCAGGGAATGCCAGAGTCACAAAGGATATTCTCTCCAAAGACAAAGAGAAGTAGGTTCTATTGTGTTCCCCTGCCCATTTAGGGGACTGCAACAAAAGTGATGTAGAGGTACCAACAATCGTGAAAACAGTAGGGCTGCACTGCCTGTCCATCCCGAGGAATGCAGCTGATGCACCATGCTGTGTCCATCCCAAGGAACACAGCAGGTGCCTTGTGCCCTGTCCATCTCAAAGAACGTAGCTGATCTATCATGCCCTGTCTATCCCGAGGAATGCAGCTGGTGCACTATGCCCTGTCCATCCTGAGGAACGCAGCTGGTATACTAGGCCCTGTCCATGCCAAGGAACAGAGTTGATGCACCATGCCCTGTCCATCCCAAGGAACATGGCTGGTAAACTATTCCCTGTCCATCCTGAGGAACACAGCTCATTTACCAAGCTTGTGATCAGTTTCTAGTAAAAGTCTAGCGCAACAATATCTCAGCATCACAGTCTGTGAAACTGTAGAGTATGAGCTCTAGATTGCCATGCAGGCCCTCACAAAATGAAACCCTCACCCCTAGCCTTCACGGTGCACTCAGACACAGTGAAGAAACCTGGGATGCAGAGGGGAAAACAAGACTAGGGTAAATCGCAAGCAAATAAGAGCTCTCCTATCTCCCTGAGAGGACTTCAAAGTGAGAGTGGTAAGAAAGTTTTCTCGATTAAAAAAGGCAGTAAAGGAATATTCCAACAGGAAAGAAATTATGAGAAAAACTCAACAGGAATCACTGAAGAACACAGATTACAAACATAACAGTTGGGTTGAACAGCAGAATGATACACAAACAAATGGGTCACTGTACTTTAAGATGGGATACACTAAATCACCAGCAAAAAAATAGAAGGGTAAAAGAATTAAGAAAAATGAGTATATATAAAGCATACATTGTCAGCTTTTATTTAAGAGGAATAACATTTCCATCATTAGAAATTTCTAAAGGAAAGAATAGAGAAAATGGGGAAGAATTAGGTTCAAGAAATTATAGCTAAGAACTTTTCCAATCTGAGGTTTGAGTCACATGTCTCAATCAAGAAAACTCTATGCATTCCGAACAAAATAACCTTAAATAGAAGTCCACCAAGACAAACTGTAATTAAAATGGCAAAACTTATGCATTCATTAGTAATAAACTCTTTCAGGGAAAACAGGTACATTAAGCAAGGCAAGAGGATAGTTCTCTACTGTCTTTGTTGCTTGTGTCTGATTCGATTCTAGTTATAATCTAATGAACGATGCTATAACAAGTTTGAATGATGGGCAGAAACATTCAGAACCATGGAATTTGATAAAACTTGTGTCTGCTGTAGAGCCACAATATTGGAAAGACATAATATTCAAGAAATCTGTCCTGTTACTTGGTGAAGCATAAAGAGGAAAATAAAAAATAATAAGACTATTCTAGAGTAAAATAGAAATGGCATCTTGAGATAGCAAGATCTAAGAAATAACGTATAATTAAAGGCAGCCCTCCAAAACTCACAGAAAATATACTCAGGAAAACATTTCTGAAGTCAGTGTCATGGAAAGTTCTGCCTATGTTTTCCTTTATATTTATGGATTCAGTTCTTAGATCCATTTTGAATTAACCTTTGTGTGAGATATGAGAGAGACAGGGGCCAGCTTCATTCTTTTGGAAGGGGCACATGCAGAAGAATCACTGTCAATGATTCCCAGAGAAAGTAAAATCAAGTCACAGTGATATAGCACATCACATCAGAGAAGGAAGTACTTAAAAAATGTCCAGAAATACTGCATATCATTATTTATTCCAAAACTTAGTACAATAGCAAAGAAACAGAATCAACCTAGGGATTAAATGAATAGATTATGAAGATGTGGAATTTATATATATATATATACATATATATACAGTAATACTATACAATTGCAAGAACAATGACATAATGCAATTTTCTGCAAATAGAATGGAACTGGAAGATAGCATGTGGAGTAAAATGAGCTAGAAAAAGGACAAACACAAGATGATCTCACTTATTTGTGTGTGCAGAATAACTATACAAGGGAATGTAAAGTAGAGAAGGGAGGATTCCTAGAGCACTCTTGGCCCTAGGGTGTAAGGATGGAAAGGACAGAGGGGAAGAAACTGAATGGGGAAGGAAGAAGATGAGAAAGGAAAGTACCTAATGGGTGAGAAATACCATGGGCCTCAGGCATATTGATAATGTGGGGGAGTGGTATAGCTGAATACACAAACCACAGGCTCAATAACACTGAAAACAAAATATTCAAACTACAACCACCAAATTTTAAAATGTGCTTATCGAGGGGGCAGGCTAGCAAGGGACGAGGTCGGGGCTGGGGTAGTAGGGTAGGTAACTTGGGAAAACTGATAGAGGGAGGCTGACACTCGTGGTGGAGATTTGTGCTAGAACATACCATGTCTAAAATTAAACTACCACTAATTTAGTTCTTTGAATTTTAAAAAATTAAGTTAAAAAAATGTTCACTGGGGCTGCAGCAATAGCACAGCGGGTAGGGCACTTGCCTTGCACGCGGCCAACCCAGGTTCAATCCCTGGCATCCCATATGGTCCCCCAAGCACCGCCAGAAGTAATTCCTGAGTGGAGAGCCAGGAATAACCCCTGAGCATCACTGGGTCTGACCCAAAAAAGAAAAAAAAAGTTCAGAAACATCCAGTGCTGGTTATTTTACAGTGAAAAAAGGAGCCATCAGTCACCATTAGGGAGATTATTATCTGGCTCAGACTCTGCAGAACATCGTATGCAACATTCTCAAAAAGTTAAAAGTATGCCAGAGTTCAAGGGTTTGAACGCATGCTTTACACTCCGGCAGTCAGTGTTTGATCTGCATTGCACAATCCTGAGCAAAAAGCTGTGAGTAGCCCCTGAATATCCTTGGGCATGGACCAAAAACTGAAAAAAAAATATTCTGCATGACCCAAAATTCCACTCCTTGGCATATGTCCCAAGAAAAACAACAAATAAAAGGTCCGTTTAAAGAGATATGTACACTCCTATGTTTATTACAGTCTTATTTACCATAGTCAACATATGGAAACAATCCAAGTTTTCAACTACAGATGAGTGGATATAAAACTCGAGGTGTATACATACAATATATACTTAGCTATATGAAAAGACGAAATCTTGAAGTCTACTGCAACTTGAGTGGAACGGAAAGGTACCATGTTAAGTGAAATAAACCAATAGGAGGAGGGAGAAAAAAACGAGATGATCTCATTGGTCTGTGATTTATACAGAGACTATGGACCGAACATGATTGCCACTCAATGCCTCTTTTGCAGACCACAATACCCAAAAGGAGAGAGAGAACAAAAGGGAATGCCCTGCCATAGCGGCAGAGTGGGATGAGGGGGTGGGGGGGTGGGAGGGATACTGGGATCCATAGTGGTGGAAAATGGGCACTGGTGGAGGGATGGATATTTGATCATTGTATAATTGAAACCCAAGCACAAAAATTTGTAAGTCTACAACTGTACCTCATGGTGTTTCACTAATAAAAATTAATTAAAAAATTCAGTAAATGACCTCTGCTAAATTATTTTATTTACTCTATTAACAGCAATAGGAGTTTTATTAATATGACTGCCCTATGTTGTTTGTGAAGATGATTGAAGATGATTGACAGTGCAAAATAATTAATAATACAACTCTCATCCAGGGAGATCTGTGTTTGTATCTTACCTGTCACACTTAACAAGTATTTGATTTTTCAGGCAGCAAATTACACTCCCCACCCCCCTGCAAAAATGGTGGAACATTGGCACAATAATTATTGTAAATCAAAAGTTGTTCACTAGGAATATTTACTCCTAAGTACCCCCTTGAATTGAGCGTTAGAATCTTACCCAAAATCTGTATACTTTCCAGCAATAACCAGTATATCAAAGAAATATATATATATATGCACACATATGATTTTTATATGTTAATATAGTACATATATATCTAGCTAAAAGTTATCAGTCTTCATGAGAGGCACCTTATTTGAGTTCCTTTCCCTTTCTCCTTGATACCCTAAGCCCCTATTCCATTCCACAGATGAAGATTTATATACTCATAGCTTAGTATCTATGTATATTGTTTGCATACATGTTGTCAACATTTTCACCTTTAAATATGTCTAAATTTTATTATCTCATGAGGTATAGAAGAATCCAAAGAGGTGTGGGAAATTTCCTCTCCTAGGGTATTTAATTTCTCTTTAAGTCACGTTTTCTCTATTATATAACATTAATAATACATGTCTTATAGTACAATAGTAGGAACTCAATGTTTTCAAAATTTGTGTAAGAACCTCCTAGATACATAATTAGTAGAAACTATTATTCCGAATAAAGACCAAAAAAGTGCCCATACATTTTGTGGGACTCAACATAGAAGAAACTGCTTTGTTTTGCCGTTAGTTTAAAGATGCCTTTTAGGGAATTACCCAGTAAAAATTCTTAAGAACAATGTATTTTGCAAACAAGTGCCAAATAGAAGTAATTGGACAAAAAAGAAGAAAATGAGAGGGAAATTTTTAATTTACAAAAAGGTAAAATATAAAATTTGTCTAGGAATGTTTGCTTTACTAAAATTCATTTCTTGGGGCTTGAGTGATAGTACAGCAGGTAGGGCATTTGCCTTGCACGCAGCCAACCCGGTTAGATTCCCAGCATCCCATAGGGTCCTCTAAGCACCACCAGGAGTAACTCCTGAGTGCAAAGCCAGGAGTAACCCCTGTGCATTGCTGAGTATGACCCAAAAAGCAAAAACAAAAACAATAAAATTCATTTCTAAGAAGCACCTTCATTTGTTTTTTTATTATTTTCCATAAAAATAGAACTACCCTGGGTATTGTAGAGTAAGCAAGCTAGCAAGCTCCTGAAATATGGCCAGAAGATAAATAATTCCCTAGGTCTATGGGTAGTGCACGGTACACGAAAATCTGATAAAAATAATTTTCTTTTCTTAAAATTTACTTGGAAGCGACCTATTCATTTTTTGTAGTTGTTGATCATTTGTTGTTTTGGTCTTGAAGAGATATCTAGATATGCTCAGCCTGTATCCCTAACTTGTTGCTCAGGTATTATTTGGAACCACATAGTACTGGAGATCCAACCTAGATCTCCGCATGCAAAGCATCTACTCAGACATCAAGCCGTCTCTCCAGAACATGGAAGGATACTTTTGTTATAATTAAAATATCTGAGATGCAGTTCTTCTTTTTTTTAATTTTATTTAATCACTGTGAGATAGTTACAAGTTTTCATGTTTGGGTTACAATCACACAATGATCAAACACCCATACCCCCACCAGTGCACATTCCCCACCACCAATATTCCCAGTACAGCCCCCCTTTCCCACCCTCCCCCTGTCTGCATGGCAGACAATATTGCCCATACTCTTTCTTTACTTTTAGGCATTAGATGCGGTTCTTCTGAAACAAATAAACCTTACATTGAAATTTAATAATCAAAAGCTTTAAAACATGGTAAAGGGAAGATCACACTGCTGGTGGGATTGGTGTTAGAACATTAAATGCATAGAACAACTGCATCATGAACAACTTTGTAAACCATAATGTTTAAATTTTAGAAAAATTTAACATTTATGGATAGATATTACAAAAAATTTAATTTACCAAATCATGAACTATTTCAACCTAAAGGCTGCTAGGCATACCTATGAAATTTTTAGAGCACTTTCAGATAAGCACAGAAACGAGGCACAAGTCAATTTATTTTATAAAGCCTGCATTTGGGAGAAAGGAGATAAACGTGACCTGTCTCTCACCAGATGTTTCCCTTCTATACGAAAGCTCCCTCCAACAATTTTTGCTGTAAGTACATGCCCCACTGTCAGCTCTGCTGCAGAGAAACAGTCACTGTGACCTTAACACTCAGCCACCAGTTGAGCGCAGAACCCCTCCTCCAGGCCCCCACCCAAACTCACCTTCATATCAACACTCTAACTCCCTGTTCTGGAGCCTCACCTTCCAATTAAGAGTGACTGGGGGAAAAGAGAGTCTAAGAAATTGCCTCGACCTAGATGTACCCCAAATGATTATATAATTGATACTTTTCTTCGTTGGGGCAGGAAGGTGTCTAGGCCCACCCAACGTTGCCCTGGGACACGTGCAGCTGGCTCTGTGCTCGGGAATTCCCCACTCCTCGGGGCTGGCTCCTGTGCAAGGCAGCACCTGGACCCTAAAGTACCTCTCCAGCCTCCACTCTTTTGGCAACTGTAGAGGACAGCGAGACAAAAGTTTTCATTGATAGAATACAAAGCACCATAGCACAGTCCACTGTCCTTCCACTGTTCATTGATTTGCTCAAGCGGACCCAGTAACGTCTGCATTGTGAGACTTGTTGTTACTGTTTCTGGCATATCGAATACGTCATGGGGAGCCTGCCAGGCGTTGCTGTGTGAGCGGGATACTCTGGGTAGCTTGCCGAGCTCTCTGAGAGGGCTGGAGGAATCGAACCCGGATCAGCCAAGTGCAAGGCAAATGCCCTACCCACTGTGCTTTTGCTCTTGCCCCATCGAATACATCACGGTCCTCCCGCTGTTCATCGATTTTGCTCAAGCAGGCCCAGCAACATTGTGAGACTTGTTACTGCGTTTGGCATATTGAATACGTCACGGGTAGCTTGCTAGGCTTTGCCGTGCAGGCGAGATACTCTCGGTAGCTTGTTGGGCTCTCCAAAAGGGGCGGAGTAATCAAACTCGGGTCGGTCATGTTGGCTGCATGATAGAATACATAATAAAGACTAATCTACTTTTGTCAAATGTGGGCAATAAGCACATGGACTTTCATATACTCTTCTTTCCTATTTCATGTATACTAAGAAATATATAGTTTTTCAAATAATCCAAAATTTCTTTTCCTAATATGACATTTTAAAATGCCTTCTTTTGGGTCGGAGCAATAGTACAGTTGGGTAGGACATTTGTGTTGCATGTGGCTAATCTGGGTTTGGCCTCCGGCATGCCATAGGGTCTCTCAAGCACTACCAAGAATAGTGACATACTTACAGTAGAGAGCCAGGAATAAGCCCTGAGCATCACCGGGTATGACCCAAAAAGCCAAAAAAAAAAAGAATGCCTAATACCTTCTTTTATTATTCTATATGCCTGTATTTAACTCTATAATTAAGAATTATTTCCAGGACATGCTTCCTGCTATAAATCTAAAATATGTTTGACTTTTACTCTTTAATTACAGATCAATAATACTGAAAAAAATAATTTCCTATAATCTCAAATAAGCCAAACTTCTTAAAATACTTTAAAAGAAATTGGCAAGTGTGCCGAGTGAGCAGAGCCAGGGAACCTGAAGACCCCTTTCTCGGCAAGAGTGCCCTCTGAGCACCTAGGCTAAGGGGGAACCCCGCAGTCTCAGGAGTGCACCAGAGAGAACTGAACTGCAAGCCCCACACGGGCACTGGAGTGACCCCCTCACAGGTACAGCAGAGGCAGTGGGTGTGGTGTCCTAGGCAGCGGCCACAATTATCTTTCCCTTTCCCAGAGCTTTGTACTCTACACCTCAGCCTGCATTACCTAATTCTGACAAGGACAGCCTGGCTATCCGAAACACATTAGGCCAATAATCCACTAGCCTGTTCCAACCAAAATACTCCAAACTCACCAAAAGAACGATGAACACAGGAATCTGAACAAGCCTAATGTAAACACACACACACACACACACACACACACAAGAACACATCCCCTGAAGCTACACTAGAGCCCCCACATAAGCCACATAGGAGCGAGCACCAAAGAGGTAGTATCCCAAAAGGGGGAAAAGGAGACCACCACTGTCTGAGCCCATCTAGAATCCCCCCTCACAGAGAAGGGGGGGGTCACTGAGAATGAATTGGAGGGACCCACCTCCATACTACCAGAGCAACATGAAGAAACAACACAGATCCCCACCACAAGAAGTGGATGAAGAAAAGAGCCCTGAAGCCGCAACAGAGAATTCCCACAAATATAGTCTCTCTGATAAAGAATTCAGAGATGAAATGTTGAGAATGTTCAATGAGCTCAAAGAAACAGTGGAACAGACATCTAGCAAATTAAAGGAGGATATGAAAAAACAGTGGAAGACAGCCAAGAAAACACAGGAAGAAATAATAGAAACAAGAAAGCTACAAACATAAGTGTCACTAATAAAAGATTTGGTAGATGAAATAAAAAATTTAGTAGTTGCCCTCAACTGTAGAATGTCTACAGCAAAGATAGAATCAGTGAGCTTAAAGATGAGCCGCAGAATGCATACAGGAAACAACTGTCATTGTCACTGTCTTCCTATTGTTCATCGATTTGTTCGAGCGGGCCCAGTGACGTCTCCATTGTGACAGTTGTTACTGTGTTTGGCATATCCAATACATCACAGGTAGCTTGCCAGGCTTTGCTGTGCGGGCGAAATACTCTCGGTAGATCGCCGGGCTCTCCGAGCGGGGCAAAGGAATCAAATTTGAGTCAGCCGCATGCAAGGCAAATGACCTACCCACTGGAAAAGATCTCAAAATAGCTCTATGGCGAATCAAAGACCTAGTGGATGAGGAACAACAAGAGGAACAACATAAAAATCATCAGAGTACCAGAAGGACAGGGAGGCAACCCCAATGAAGCAGCAACAGGAAAAGATATCATTGCTGAGTAGTTTCCAGAGCTGGAGAATGCAGGCATCCAGATCCAAGAAGCCCTTAGGGTATCAGCTAAAGGAGACCCTAAGAAAAAGATTCCAAGATGTATCATAATCAAAATGATGAATACCGCAGACAGAGACATAATACTGCAAGCAGCAAGATCAAAGAAAGAAATCACATATAAAGGAGCATCCCTTAAGTTTACAGTAGGCTTATCAGAGCAAACTTTCAAAGCCTGAAGACAATGGTGGGATATAGTGAAAAAACTTAATGAAATGAATGTCTCACCAAGAATACTTTATCTGGCTAAACTTTCACTGGGACTCAAAGGAACAATACACTATTTTATGGATAAACAATAGCTCAGGAATTTTATAGACTCAAAACCAACCTTAAAAGGACTAAAAGGGCTGCAGTAAGACAAGATAAATCCCTATAAGCACAACAATACTCTACAGAAAGATGACACAATGCCCCATGACAATAATCTCTCTCAATGTCAATGGTCTAAATGCACCAAAGAGACACAGAGTGGCAAAATGGATTTTAAAAAATCAAAAAAAAAACTGAATCCAATCTTATTCTGCCTACAAGAAACGCATCTGAAGAGTCACAGCAAACACAGACTCAAAGTCAAAGGATGGAAAACAATCATTCAAGCAAACAACTCCTTCAAAAAAGCTGGGGTGACCATACTAGTATGATACTAGTATCAACAACATAGATTTCAGGCTAAAAAAGATTAGAGGGGACAGCAAAGGCCATTTTTTAACAATCAAGGGATATGTACAAGAGGAAGAAACCACACTCCTAAACATATATGCACCCAATGAAAGGCCAGCACATACTTAAAATAACAGCTAATATACTTGAAGGAGGACATTGGTAGCAACACAATAGTAGTTGGAAACTTCAACACTGCCTTATCACCTCTTGATAGATGAATAAGACTAACACTCTGCAAGGAAGTACTGGTTTTGAAGGAAGAAATGGAAGAGAGAGAGCTAATAGATGTATACAGGGCTTTTCATCCTCCCAACATCAAATACACATTCTTTTCCAGTGCACATGAAACATTTTCCAAGATAGACCACGTGCTAGCAGTAAATCTTGGAAACAAGATAAAACAAAAACAAAACATACCTCAACAGAATCAAGAAGATAGAAATTGTATCAGCTATCTTTTCAGACTATGATGCACTGAAGATAGAAGTTAATCACACACAGAAAGAGAGAATCAAATCAAACACCTGGAAATTAAACAGCTCAATGTTGACAACCTGGCAGGCTACCAAATGTAACCTGCCCACACGGCAGAGTCTGGCAAACTCCCTGTGGCGTACCCAAAATGCCAAATACCAGTGACAATGATGTTTCTCATTCTCCTAACCTTGAAAGAGCCTTGAATATGGCACTTTTTACAATCTCAGGGCTAGGATGAAGGAGACGTTACTGGGGCCTGCTCGAGGCAATCGACGAACAACAGGATGATCGTGATCGTGATGTTTAATGAGTGGGTCAGAGAGAAAATCAAGGAAGAAGTCAAAAGATTTCTGGAAATAAATGAGAACAAAGACATGAGCTACTAGAACATGTGGGACACAACTAAAGCAGTATTAAGGGGAAATATTATAGCTCTGCAAGTATTTCTCAGAAAGGGTTAAATAGCCTACACACATAACTTGACAAGACTGCTTACTATCACAGAAAATGGCCAAAAAAAGGGGGGGGGGATCCCAAGTCAGGCCGGGGGGAATGAAATAATAAAACTTACAGCAAAAACGACATGAAAATCAAAAAAATAATCTGAAAGATCAATGAAACCAGAGCTGGTTCTTTTATTAAATAAACAAGATTGATAAACCACTAGCAAAACTCACAAGGAAAGAGAGAGAGAACCCTAACAAACTGAATCAGAAATGAAAAGGGGAACATCACAATAGAAACCAAAGAAATCCAAAAGATCATCAGAGATTACTTTAAAAGTCTGTATGCCACGAAACAAGAGAACCTAGAAGAAATGGCTAAACTCCTGAACTCCTATAGCCTCCCAAGGCTGAGCAAAGAAGATTTGAACTACCTGAACTATCAAAGAAATTGAAACAGTAAACAAAAGTCTTCCCCAAAACAAAAAAGCCCAGGTCCAGATGGATTCACTATCAAATTCTTCCAAACATTTAAAGAGGAGCAATTGCCAGTCCTTTTCAAGCTTCTCCAGAAAAGTGAAGAAACAGAAACACAAGCATGCAGTATCTATGAGGCACATACCACTGTAATACCAAAAGCAGACAAGACAGCACAAAAAAAATTACAGGCCAATATCCCTGATGAAAACAAACGCAAAGATCCTCAACAAAATATTATCAAATAAAATCCAACGACTCAAAAACAGATCACACACCATGACAAAGTAGTATTTATTCCAGGGATGAAAAATTTGCTTAACTTTTGCAAGTTAATTAACACAATCCAACATATCTGTAGCACTGTAGCGCTATCCTACCATTGTTCATCGATTTACTCGAGCAGGCACCAGTAACGTCTTACAACAAATTATGAGAATTGCTGTTACTGTTTTCATCATATAGAATATGTCACAGGTAACTTGCCAGGCTTTGTCATGTGGGCAAGATACTCTCGGTAGCTTGCCAAGCTCTCCAAGAGGAGCGGAGGAATCAAACTGAGGTCAGAAGCATGCAAGGCAACCACCCTACCCACTGTGCTATTGCTTCAGCCTATCATGTCAATAAAAGAAAATATAAAAACATATGATTATATCAATAGATGCAGAGAAAGCATTTGAAAAGATCCAGTATACATATCTGATGGAAAATCTCACCAAAATGGGAATTGTAGGAACTTTCCTCAATACAGTCCAAGCCCTGTACCACAAGATCATGGCAAGCATTATCCCAATGGGGAAAAACTAAAACACTTCCTCTAAGATCTGAGACAAGACAAGGATGCCCAACCTCACCACTTCTGTTCAATATAGTACTTGGATGTACTTGCCATTGCAATTAGAGAAAAAAAGATATTAAGAACACCTAGATAGGAAAGGAAGAAATCAAGCTCTCACTATTTGCAGAAGACATTATACTATACTTAGAGAACCCTAAAGCCTCTACCAAGAAACTCCTAGAAACAATAGACTTGTATAGTAAAGTTGCAGGCTATCAAATCAATATCCGAAATTCCATGGCTTTCCTACATGCAAATAATGAGAGAGAAGAAAGTGATGTGAAAAAAAGCAATCCAATTCAAAATCATGCCTCTGAAAATCAAGTACCTCAGAATCAGCTTAACTAAGAAGGTAAAGGACCTTCACAAGAAAACCCTACAAAATGCTACTTCACGAAATAAAAGAACAGGGAGTCATGGACATGCATCTCTTCCTCATGGATTGGGATAACTGACATTGTCAAAATGGCAATACTCCCCAAAGCATTATACCGATTCGATGGGATCTCTATAAGATACCCATGATATTATTCAAAGCTATTGATGAAATACTTCTGAAATTTATATAGAACAACAAGCTCCCACAAATAGCTAAAGCAATTCTTGGGGGAAAAGATGGGAAGCATCACCTTCCCCAATCTCAAACTGTAGTACACAAAGCAGTAATAATTAAAACAGCATGGTACTGGAACAAAGAGAGATCTGCAGACCTATGGGACAGGGTTGAATACCCTACACACACACACCGTCAAATGTATGATCATCTAATCTTTGATAAGGAATCAAGAAATGTGAAGTGGAGCAAGGAAAGCCTCTTTAATAGATGGTGCTGGAAAATTGGTCAGCTACATGCAAAAAAAATGTGCTCAGACCTCTGCACAAAAATCAGAACCAAATGTGTTAAAGACCTCGACATCAGATGAGAATCCATCAGTTACACTGAAGAAAAGGTTAGCAAAATCCTTCAAGGCATTGAAGCTAAAGATATCTTCAAAGACAAAATGCCATTGACAAAATAAGTGGAAACAGAGATAAACAAATGGAACTATCTTAAATGAAGAAGCTTCTGCACCTCAAAAGAAACAGTGACCAGAATACAAAGACAGTAACAAAATGGGAAAGGATATTCACCCAATAACCTTCTGATAAGGGGTTAATATCAAGGATAAACAAGACACTGGTTGAACTCTACAAGAAGAAAACATCCAACCCCATCAGAACATGGGGCAGTGAAATGAACAGAAGCTTTCTCAAAGAAGAAATCCAAATGGCCAAAAGGTACATGAAAAAATGCTCATCACTAATCATCAGGGAGATGCAGATCAAAACAATGAGATGTCATCTCACACCACAAAACTGGCACACTTCCAAAAGAACAATAGCAACCAGTGCTGGCGTGGACGTGGGGAAAAAGGGACTCTCCTTCACTGCTGGTGGGAATGCCAATTGGTCCAACCTTTTGGGAAAAAAATATGGACGTTTCTCAAAAAAACTAGAAATTGAGCTCCCATTTGACCCAGCAATACCATTTCTGGGAATACATCTTGGAGGTTCAAAAAATACAGTAGAAATGACATCTGCACTTGTATGTTTATTGCAGTACTATTTTCAATAGCCCAAATCTGGAAAAAACCCAAGTGCCCAAGTAGTGCCCAAGTGGCTAAAAAAACTTTGGTACACAGTGGGATACTATGCAGCTTTTAGGAACGATGAAATCATGAAACTTGCATATAGGTTTATCAACATGGAGAGTATCATGCTAAGTGAAATGAGTCAGAGAAGAGAGGGACAGATGTAGAATAACTGCACTCATTTGTGGAATATAAAGTAACACTATAAGAGACTAACACCTAAGGAAAGTAGAGATAAGGGCCTGGAGGATCGTTCCATGGCTTGGAAGCTGACCTCATATTCTGGGAGAAAAGGCAGCTGAGAAAGAGAATGGACCACTAAGTAAATGATGCTTGGAGGGGTCGCTCAGGATGGGAGATGTGTGCTGAAAGTAGACTATGATCAAATATGATGGCCGCTTATTACCTGTTTCGCAAACCATAACACCAAAAAGGAGAGAGAAAGTAAGAGGGAATGTGTCTGCCACAAAGTTGGGGGTGGGAAAGAATGAGGTGACAGGAGGGATACTAGGAACATTGATGGTGGAGAATGGGCACTGGTAGAGGGATGAGTACTAGATCATTGTAGGACTGTAACGTAATCACAGAAGTTTTTAGGTCTATAAATGTTAGCTCATGGTGATTCATTAAAAAAATGGGCAATCTTATTATCTCCTTTTTCATTCTCCCTTTTACTTTTTATTACCATGGAATATCCATATGGAATTTATAAGCACAGAGACATGGAAATATGTCCTGTAATTATCATAACTGATGTATATTTCTTCTGGTAGTAGTGGATTCAGTCATATGAAAATAGTTTCACAATTCAAAAGACATTCACATCCAAGAATTTATTAATCAAATTGATCCTTAAACATCACGTATTCAATATGCCAAACACAGTGACACCAATGTCTCACAATGGAGACGTTACTGGGCCCGCTCGAGCAAATTGATGAACAATGGGAGGACAGTGCTACAGATCCTTAAACATGCTGTTATGCCTTACAAGGGCAAGCCTATAGAAAGCCATGCAGTCTCTACAAGCCCTATTCCTCTACTCTTAAAATAAAGAGTATTTACATGGTTCCACAGCTCCTGAAAACAGCTATGTCCTCAAGAAGCCAAGTTCTATAACCCATGAGGGCAAAATGATTTTCCTGTTCCTGACACAAAATAAGTCTCCTTCACTCAAGTAAGCCATCCACTCAGAACCAGATGAAGAACATAGAATAACTATCCATCGTCATCAGTGGAGAAGCAACTGTAAATTAATTTTGTCTTCATAAAAACTAAGTGTTAACATCTTTCAGTAATGTGGTATGTCATTAATTATTCCACTGGGTGTAAAGCTACATTGCCTTAATCTTAATAAATCTGCTATATATAAACAGAAGGAAAATTTTAAAAAGAAAGCAAAATGAACAAATGAAAGAAATATTTTAAAACAATACTATTAAATTAGTTGCATGTTTTTCCAATTATTTGATGCTTATATTTTTCATTTTTTATCCAAAACTGGATTTTTCTTGCCTCATTGTCTTTACAAATACATGATCTCAAGGAGTAAGCTTACATTAAAAATAAAGATCCTGTTAATCACCAAAATCTATGTGCATGTTCTACCTGTCTTACCTTCATTAGTTCATTTGAACACAAATTATATATGTAGATATTTTTTATTGCAATATTACATTGGGAAATAAATACACAAAAAGATGAAGTGACTTGGTCAAGATTTCTAGTTCAACTTGATTAATATATCATATCTGAAAGTAGTTCCCACTCTAAATATAACTTCAGTGCTACATCTCAACAAAAATAAGTTATTTTCCTGTAGCAACTCACATAATTTTGTCAATTTTATGTGTTTTTCCTGAGATGGAGCAATAGCACAGCCAGTAGGGCATTCGCGTTGCACGCGGCTGACCCGGGTTCGATTCCTCCATCCCTCTCCAAGAGCCCGGCAAACTACCCAGAGTATCCCGCCCACACGGCAGAGCCTGGCAAGCTCCCTGTGGCATATTCTATATGCCAAAAACAAGTCTCACAATGGAGACGTTACTGGTGCCTGCTCAAGAAAATAAATGAACAACAGGAGGACAGTGCTACAGTGCTACATTATAGGCTTATATTCCTTTCACAATGAAAAAGTAATGTTAAGGTGTGCTGCTAAGCTAAAAATATGTCATTATATATATATATATATATATATATATATATATATCTAGTTCTATACCTGCTCCTCATTTTCTTTCTCCACTATATTCTGCCTCAGAGCCAATTACACGGGACGTTTTCTATTCTTAACATTGTTGGTACTTTCTTTGATTCCATATCAACACAGAATAAATGATTTCATCTTAATATTTTTTACTTTAATTTGACCAAAATCAGATATGATTATCAATGGTACATACATTTATGTTTTGTATCTAATAAAAAGAAATGTGCTGATATCTAAGAAATTTACTACATTCTGAATTAACACAGTAGTTCTAATAAATAATAAATAAAGGCCCTCCCGTTGATCGTCGATTTGCTCGAGCGGGCCCAGTAATGTCTCCATTGGAGACTTTGTTGTTACTGTGTCTGGCATATCAAATACTCTCGGTAGCTTGCCAGGCTCTCAGAGAGGGGCGGAGGAATCGAACTCGGGTTGGCCATGTTGGCCGCTTGTAAGGCGAACGCCCTACCCGCTGTGCTATCGCTCCAGCCCCGTCGATTTGCTCGAGCGGGCCCAGTAACGTCTCCATTGGAGACTTTGTTGTTACTGTGTCTGGCATATCGAATACTCTCGGTAGCTTGCCGGGCTCTCCGAGAGGGGCGGAGGAATTGAACTCGGGTCGGCCATGTTGGCCACGTGTAAGGCAAACGCCCTACCCGCTGTGCTATCGCTCCAGCCCCGTTCTAAATATACAAATTTTAAAGTTCAAATGTAAAATCTAACACAGCGATGAATATTCTAGACAGGTATTTTATATTTCTTTATAAAAGATGGCTTAGTTAAGCACTGAGGATAGATTTGCAAACTTGAGTTGTTTTTAGAATGAGATGAAGTACACAAAAGAAATAAAGAGGTACATTTAAGTATAAAACAATGGAACACTGCTTACCATTGTGAGGGTGAATGGGTGATTTTCCAATGCAGATACACTGGGGCAATGTAGAATAATATACTAAAAAGCAACAAACAATGTTGAGTTAATGAAAAAAAAAAAGAGTTCAAATATTCCAATCAGAATTGTTTAAAACCATATACAAATTTATAAGTGACATTTAAAATGTCACTTCTTGCTAAAAGTGGGCTCACCTGGCCAGGCCTAGCTTTAAAATTTTCTTTGATCATCTGAATTTCCATGACATTTGCCGGGTGGCTTGTGACCGAGAGAATGGTGACAGGTGTGTTGCTCCGGATGCACCTGTAGAGCCTTTCAGCACAATACAGGCAGAGGGGGCCAGAGATCCAGATCCACGTCTGCTGGAGAAGTTTGAAATGCACTTTAAGAGATACTTGTACTGCAGGAATTGTTATATTTTTATTATAATACAGTAATAACATTTTCATCTGTATTCTAAATAATCATAAAAAATTAAGCAAAAATGTTGACTGAGAAGTATTTAAATAAGATTAAAATATAAATAAGAGGGATCAGAGAGAAAGTACAGTAGGAAAGGCACCTTGCTTTGCACACAGGAGACTGGAGTTTGATCCATGATCAGTGGCACCCCTGTAGGTCCCTCAAGCACTGCCAGAGTGATCCCTGAACACAGAGTCAGGAGTAAGACCTAAGCATCGCAAGGTGAAACCCAAAAGAGAAGAAGAAAGAAAAAGGAGGAGGGGTTGGAGGAGAAAGAGGATATGGAGGAGGAAGATGATCGATGTCAACATCTACCATCAAAACACTGCTCAGAGAGGGTATGGTGCCGCCAGCAGGTCAGCCTGTACCTGTCAGACAAGTGCATCAGCAGCCTGATGGCACCATCAGACTTTTGTTACAAAAGTAACAAAAATTGCTGCTGTGCCTTTGGCCAGACCCCAAAAACTTGGGGCAAAGTTTACCAGGAAAGTAAATGGCCAAAAGTTAAGTATGTGGGAGACACACCCACAAACCACCTCTGGCTCAGCTATATAATTGGAGGCATGGCCTCTCTGGTTCCTGATTGAACTGCTTAACGGCCATGATCCCAGAGACTTAGAAACGAATCTCGGAACCCAGAGGCTTTTGGCAGAAATGCATCCTGTTCCTGCAGTAGGTTACTGGCGCTGGGCCACTCCAGGTGGGAATAGGTTTTGAGCCTTGGCCTGTTCCCCCTGGAGGCCTGGTGACCAACATCCTCCAGAGGCCACTGGACAGTCAGCTTTGGGCCTGTAGTGACGAGACACACGGGGCTTCACCAGATAGGGGTGGAACCGGCTTTTTCCTTCCCATCCAACGAGACCCCAAGTCGTGACCTACAAACAGCCACCTGATCAAGCTGATTAACAGCCATAATTACAGAGACTCAGAAACAAATCTTGAAACCCAGCGGCTTTTGGCAGAAATGCATTGGGACCGCATACAAGGTGGCCGCCACCTCAGAGCTTATAGGAAAGCCAGGTATGAGCTGGCGGTGACGGGGCAACTGCAGTCTCATGGGAAGGGGGTCAGTACTGGCTCGTACTTCATGCCCTACTGAGGTCACGAGTTGCCCTCCACGAGCGACCCTCCGGTACGGCCATGGCTCCAGAGGCAAAAGGACTTAGTCCAGAGCCCAGCAGCTTGCAGCAGATAAGTGAATGGTCCATGCGTTTAACTATGGCGCCATGCCTCCCTGGGAGGGAAAGGGTGTTGCTCCCTTCCACCTTTCCCCTCAACCCACCCACCCCCAGCAGCAAGGTGGCTGCCGCCTCAGAGCTTATAGGAAAGCCAGGTATGAGCAGGTGGTGATGGGGCAACTGCAGTCTGATGGGAAGGGGGGCGGTACCGGCTCATCCTTCATGCCCTACCGAGGTCACGAGTTGCCTCCCACGAGTGGCTCTCTGGCACAGCCATAACACTAGACGCACAGAAACCAATCTCGTAATTTTCTGGCTCTTTGCAGAAATCCAAAATTGCGCAGCCACGATAGCCATGTAATAGACATTATGTGATCCTCATAACCAGCTATAGAAAGCAAAGTATTTCACAATGCCTTTTCAGCAATTCTGATTGTTGGGGGGAAAATTCTAAACAATAATGGTGCATCTTTTGTCGAAATAATGAATGTAATCAATGTAGAGAAGTGTTAAGTAGAAATCATCTGCCTCACAGGCATTGGCAGGGGTTAGATGGGAGGGGGGGTTTAATGGGGTTCTTGGTGGTGAAAAATGAGTACTGGTGAAGGGAAAGGTGTTTGATCATTGTATGACAGACTTAAACCTGAAAGCTTTGTAACTTTTCCGACAGTGATTCAATAAATAAATATAAGAAGAAAAAAAAACACTGCTCAGAGTCACTGTCACTGTCACTGTCCTCCCGTTGTTCATCAATTTGCTCGAGTGGGCCCAGTAACGTCTCCATTGGAGACTTGGTTGTTACTGTGTTTGGCATATCAAATACATCACTGGTAGCTTGCCAGGCTCTGCCGAGCGGGCGAGATAGTCTCGGTAGCTTGCCGGGCTCTCCGAGAGGGGTGGAGGAATCGAACTCGGGTCGGCCATGTTGGCTGCGTGCAAGGCAAATGCCCTACCGCTGTGCTATCGCTCCAGCCCTACTGCTCAGAGTAAGAATCATTAATAAGGATACATTGTCTTGATCTTTCAGTATCTTTATGTGGACACAGAAAATACATTCAGCACATAGGCAATATCTTTCTCTGAAAAGATAAGAAAGGGAAGCTAAAAACTCAAATAAAACTGAAGTTAATTTAGGAGAGGAATGGACTAATCAAATTTGCTTTTCAAAAACAAACAAACTAGGGAGCAAGCACGTGGGTCAGCAAGAGAGCACATGCACCCACACGTGAGTGTACAGATCTGTCAGGTGCCTGAGCTGCATGGTACTCTCCACCACTTTCCAGGTGTGTGTGGCTCAGTGACCCCTGAGCATCCCAGGGCGCAGTTCCCATGACAAAACACACACACAAAATTCCAAATAAAAAAAAAGAGAGAGGAAACTATCTTAACTATTTTAATTCATTTCATGTTCAAACATAATGTATATACAATGTAAAATATATACTTGTAACATATCTTTAAACAGAGGCTATACTACATGCGTTATTTACAACTTCTGTTCCACAGTAAATAATAAGAACAGGAAAAAAATTAGAATTTAAAATGTGGCAGTTCCACACATGCATGGGATGAATAGATCGTTCCATCTCAGGGTTGCATTCTACCATTCTGGTAAGAGAGAAAACCTCTGGGCTGGAGCAATAGGACAGCAGGGAGGGCACTAGCCTTGCACATGCCCAACCTGGGTTTCATTCCCAGCATTCCATATGCTCCCCTGAGCACATCCAGGAGTAATTCCTGAGTGCAGAGTCAGGAGTAGCCCCTGAGCATCACTGGGTGTGACCCAAAAAGCAAAAGAAATAAATAAATTTAAAAAATAAAAAATAAACAAAAAGCAGAGCAAACTCCTGAGGCCAACTCTCTGACACTACGGTATCTCACCCTCATGGCCTGCAGACTCTAAATAAGACTAAGCAAAACAAAATATGATGGTCATTTTCTAACACTTATTTATATAAGGTATTACAGATCCTCCACCTTTCATGCAGATAATAATACCTAGTATTCATATATGACTGACTTTTTTTTTTTGCTTTTTGGGTCATACCCAGTGATGTGCAAAGGTTACTCCTGGCTCTGCGCTCAAGTATTACCCCTGGCAGTGCTCAGGGGACCATATAGGATGCTGCAATCCAACTCATCTAAAATTTATTCCTCTGAGGAATCCCCTCCTTTTCTTCATAAAACAAATGCCCAATGTCATATTATGTACTTCCATTACTTATAAACAAAGAATTTAGGGTATAATTCTCACAAGAGCAGCTCCTAGTTATTTTGGAAAGATATTTCCAAAATTAAAGCTATATACTTTGCTTGTATGAAGTATCAGTTTTCGGGTATTTTTTTTTTTTGGCTTTTTGAGTCACACCTGGCGATGCACAGGGGTTACTCCTGGCTCTGCACTCAGGAATTACCCCTGGTGGTGCTCAGGGGACCATATGGGATGGTGGTAATTGAACCCAGGTTGGCCGCGTGCAAGGCAAATGCCCTTCCCGCTGTGCTATTGCTCTTGCTCCTAGCTTTTGGGTATTTTATTTGGTCAAAACGGTTTATGCATTTGAGTCAGAAAATAACTTTCTACAAAAACATTCAATCACTCTATTCTTCAATAATTGCTAACACACTTCCAAAATATACCAAAAAGTAATATTGGTCAATTGTTTGGGGAACATAGATTTTGCAGAAACTCTTTAAGATAGAAAGAATCTGACCTGTGGAAAGTTTGCTTGAAATCTGGGTTCCTCCTTACAAATCTTCTTAAATGTTTTCTGGGTAAGTTCATCTGGTTTTGAAGATCCTTGAGGGAAAGATTCATAGAAGTATTCTGAGAGATAATCCAGTGAGTGAGTATTCTGGTAATGGGTTCCATTAAGTTTGATGCAGCCAGGTGGGTGGGTATCTAAATTAGTCTGGTATTTCAGCAGTCCTCTAAGATTAAATTAAGGACAAAAAATCAGGTAAATGAAAGAGAAACTGAAATCAGTGATGCAGTTTAAGAAACTAAGCTTTCAATTTTATATAGTATCTCATCAAACTAAGATATAGAATCATAGTATCATATAGAATTTTCGACCAATTTCTTTCTATAAGTGCAAAGCTAGAAATATAAACCACCTCCAAAAATTAAAGCTACAAATGCATGGTAAGGAAGAACATGTACAGTTACTGCCTTTGACAGTCTTTATCTCAAGTCTACTCAGCAATCATACAAATTTTTAAGTCAATAAATATGTTAGGATGAGTGATTTTTACAGTATTTTAACACAAATGGAAAATCACAATAATTCTATTTTGTTTGGCTAAAACTAGGTAAGCCATATGTGCTGATGAATATAAAAATGCAAAATAAACACGATGAGAAGAACTGGAAAACACACCTCCTGTAGTCCCAAAAACAAGCAGCACATACAATAAAGACACTAAACTAGTTCACGTTTTCAATTTCTTCCCCAAAAGCCTACATATAAGGTTCAAGACGATGAACAAGACAGGAGACATAAAGCTCTAAAATGATTTAACAGCGTTCTGACTTTCACAGTAACAAAGTGTTTAATGTACCACACAGGTAAAGCCATCCTGTGGGAGACTGCAGAACATCAAAGATTTAATATACAAAAACAATGCTACAAAAACACATCTTAAAAAGTTTCAAAAGCCTGGAAATATTTCAGGTTTAATTTTATTTTTTAAGATATTAAAATTCAATTTACCAAAATTATTTTCTGACTTGCTAATGGGGTATTTTAAAATTATCTTTCATGTTACCCCAAATTAATTTGTTCTTTGAAACTTTGTATTTTGACCTTTCCTTCTCAACCAGCCCAAGGGCGTCACCCTCTCAGGCTAGCCACCCTCCCTTCACCTGCCGGATGACCACAGGGCGGCAGGAGCTGAAGTCCTCTCTGAATCCAGCAGGTGTGTCAGCTGACAGCCAGACCTTCACAGACTCCTCCACTCACACCACAAACGCTCTAGTGGCTTGGGGGAAGCTGTGCTTGCTTAGTCTCTGTCCCATAATATGTCCATCATAAACCTGGTATGTAAATGGGAAAACCAGACCTCCACCTGCCTGGCACACTGAAGTATCAGGCCACTTCCATGGGGCCTGGAAATCATCAGAACAACAGAGAATAATAAGTAGCTCCTTAGTATAAAAAATAAAATTATTAATTAGATCAAGAGAAATCTAGAGCTCAACTGCCAGTAACAAACCACGAAGAGGGGAAGGTCAAAGGACAGCGAAAGGATTCAACTGCAGAGGGAGACGGGCACAGCAGTCCGGCACCATCGCAAGCAGCTCAGCAAAATTCTCAAGCCTTGAGGAAGAACTCAAATCAACACTATAGGCAATGGCAATGAAAATTAAACAATCACCGGAAAAGCAATGTAAAGAATTCAAAGAATAATTGACTCAAAATATCAAAGACTCCAAATAAATTTAATTGAAAAAACTAAAGAACACAAAAGCTCCCCCGAGCAACAGAATTCTGAATGCAGAGAATGTATCAGCAAATGTGATGCCGAAATATAACCCAACAGCAATAATGAAGTGACAAAAAAGAAGCAAAAGAATGGAAGAGAATTTAAGATTCTTAACGGATAACAGCAAGAGAAATAATCTCTGAATCGTAGAAACATCACAAGGAGAGGAAAAAGGGAATGGGAAAGAACTACCAGCAGAAAAAAATAAAAGTGGCATTTCCCCAGGCTCTGGAGAGAGGCTTTTGCATAAATTTAGTAAGTCCAGAGTTCCAAACAAAACAGATTCAAATGGAGCAACACTGAAAGACACAGTAATCAAAATAGAAAGAACCAAGATAGACAGATTACTTAAAGCATCATTACAGAAGAAAAACCTCAAGTACAAGGGAAATAATGTAAGAATCACAACAGATCTCTCATTTGATACCATAAAACCAAGAAAAGAGCAGAATGACACATTCAAAGTACCGACTAAAAAAAAAGAAATCTTAAAGCCTGGAGTCCATTACCCTGCAAAGCTATTATTTTTATTTATAATTGAGGGAGGGATTAAAAACCTCAGATATAGAAGAACTGGTGACATTTGCTACAACTAAAACAACCCTGCAAGAATTGCTGAAAGGCCACTTATAAAAACAAAAGACAAATTTCAAAGGTTACTGAAACACATACACACACACACACACACACAGCAACACAGCTATTGATTATATCAATAAAATATCTGTGTTGATATATTGATTATATCGATATAAAATATTGATATAATGATTATATCAACACAGATACTGACTAAATCAATTCCCTTTCTGAATATAAACAGACCAAACTCTCCTATAAAAAGTCATGGAGTACTGAGTAGATTAGGAAACAAAATCCATCTATTTGCTGATATACACCTAATTCACAGATTGAATACTTCTTGGTCTACTATTCTCTTATTAATATATATATGCACCAATAGTAGGATAGAAAAGTTTATAAAGCTTCTGCTCATAAAACTAAATAAATAAACTAGCAGAGACACAACAGTAGTGGGAGAACTCGATACTTCATTTTCACAACCAGACAGAATGCCAGTCAAGTTATCAGCAAAGATACAAGTACTCTAAAAAAGGAGTTAGACATATGTAGGACTCTCAGTTTCAGGAAATCCAACTACACAATCTTCTCTAATGAACCGGGAACATCTTATAGGATATATCATACATTAGAGCATCATTTAAACATATATAAATTTATAAACATAAAAATCATAACAAGCATTCATCGCCATTAAAGTAAAAATTAGTCACAGAAAGAAAGGGAACATACGATAAAATTGAACAAAACCTTGCTAAAAAACAACTTTAGGGAATCAAGGAGTAAAGAAAATGATCCCCTGAAACAAATTAGAATGTAGACAAGCTATTATATTGATGGGATACAGTGAAATCTGTACTGAGGGGGAAATTCATGGCAATGAAGATCTACATTAATAAAGAAGAGAAACACAAATCAATAATCTAAACACATATCTTAAAAATCTGGAGAAGAAACAACAAATGAATACAAAAAATAGGAAAAGAACAGAAATTATTAAAAAAATATAAAAATGAGCAGAAATCAATAATATATAAAGCAACAAAGCAATACAAAGAATCAATGAAAGCATGAGTTGGTTTTTCAAACGAATAAACAGGATAGACAAACCTTTAGCTAGATTCATGAGAAAAAAAGGGAAAAAAAAATACCAAAGAAACCAATCAGGGCAAACAGAGAGAAGTTATAAGAAACCTCTCAGAAACAAGTTATTATGATAGCTTACTATAAATAGCTTTATGCTGGTTTAACTGAAAAACCTGTAGGAAATGGACAGAATTTTAGAATCATTTGATCTATTAAAACTGAATAGAGATGAATTAGAAAAACCTGAACATGGCAATCACAATAAAAAATACACTATTACTATACCATATAACATTTTTTAAAAAAATATTTTAAACCAACTAGTATTATTTTATTCTACAGAATTCTGAATTGGAATATAGGCCAGCTAGATATTACATTTGAACTGATACAAATTAGATAAATCTCTGTTGGAGTACACGGAGCTTAGGTTTATCAGATTGTACCCATCACAGTGCTCCTGAGTCACTCCCATTACTTTGTCTGTCTGTAACCTCTTCTATGCTCTCTTCCCCAACCAATTTGTAAGGTCTCATCCTGCTTAGACACTGAAGCTGTACTGTAAGTTAATATTGTCTTTCTCCTCTCCTTATGTCTTTTGAGCAGTTTACTTTAATGCAGTGTCCTTTTGTATAGATACAGGAAGACAATTAATTAATATGCTCGGTAACTTAGGAATTGATTGGCTTTGAATATTATTCACTCCTGGGCATCTGCCTTCTCAACTTAAGCCTCAGTTGCCCTCACTTCCTAGCACCCCAAGGGCAGGGTCCCGACGTGGGACTGGATGGAACCAGGGCAAGCCGGTAAGTTATGTGCTACCCTGGCATCGCGATGGGCCAGGCCAAGGTGCCACGATTCTTAACTATAAGTTAAGAGGTTGATCATAGGCAAATGATGTCATGATCCAATAGTAACGATGAGACTAGAGCCCTGCTGCTAGGAATAGGAAAGATATCTGGCCTGAGCACTGCAGTCTGAGATCGAGATGGCCCTAGGAGAGCAATTCTATAAGCTCAAAGTATTTCTTACTGTGTCCATACAAAATGATTAATATTATATATGCTTATATGTTGGTTGGACAAGGAGAGGAGAAACATGTCCTAGAAGCAGTTTCCTGTGTATCCTGACTAGCTTTGATGAGACTGAACTTTCTCCCCTTCAGACTGCCTTCAGTAAAAGATTTCAGTATATTGAGGTAGTTTCTCTTATCTCACAGGAACCTAGTTGGCCTTAGGTATACAGATCCCAGGTGCTAAACCAAGCCTGGCCTTTGGGATGTAGATGCGTGGCTCCAGGCTGGCTGATTTTGGAGATGTAGATTCCAAGCTCTAGCAGACTGGTCTTTGTTGTGCTAATCTAAGTGCTTGTAGCTTGTGAAAAGGTGAGGCCAGGATTACTGGCCTGTGGATGTAAGGAAACAATGTATGGTTTGCAGCTTCAATGTTCTTTCTGTAACTCCTTTTGATGACATCACTATATTGCGCCCTTTAGAGGTACTATGATCTACAGAAGGGAGATTTCAGGGCTCTCTGGGGGGACATGTGCATCAGAGAACCTGGGAAGATGGGGCTGAGGACAGAAGCGGAGAGAACAAAGGTGCACGTGCTTGAGAACTCCTGAAGCCTCCATGACATACATCTCTTCCATGTAATAAACGGCTGCTAAGACCAACCAGCTTGGCCTCGTTTCCTTCCTTCGCCTGACCATCGCCATCGACCTCCGTGGAGTGGGGAAATGGCCTGGCCACCGGCCTTTTATTTTTTGTGTTTTTACACAATCTCTTTGACCCATTTTCTTTCCCTGTAACTACATTTGTTAAGATCTATCATGCAGTTTGGGGAATTATTTTAAATCCCCATAACTACAGTTCAGTAGATACAATAAACTTTTATAGTATCAAATTCTTTTCAGCTTGATCAAACCTTCTTCCAAAATTACATGTAACCTTACATTTATCAGCCAAAGTATCCTGGTCTAGCTTCTGGTTTTTGTTTGTTGGTTTTTTAATGTTTTTTGGGCTCACACTCAGTGAGGCTAAGAGCTTCCTCCTATCTCTGTCTCCAGGATCACTCTTGGCAGTGCTCAGTGAACCATGTCTGGTACCAGAAATTGAATCTGGATGAGCTGTATGCAAGGTAACCTTTTACCTGTTACACTATCTCTCCAGCACTGCTAAAAACCAACTTAAGGGAATCGACTTTCCCATGATCACTGACATTAACTATTTCACATTTATCTTTGTATTATTCTGGGCTGGAGCGATAGCACAGCAGTAGGGCATTTGCCTTGCACGCAGCCAACATGGCCGACCCGAGTTCGATTCCTCCGCCCCTCTCGGAGAGCCCGGCAAGCTACCGAGAGTATTCGATATGCCAAACACAGTAACAACAAAGTCTCCAATGGAGACGTTAATGGGTCCGCTCGAGCAAATCGATGAACAATGGGAGGACCGTGACCATGATCTTTCTATTACATTTGGAACCTTACTAATTATATCTCATGGGCCCTGTTTCATTTTAATTCACTGATATCCAATAGAAATTTCTGTGATAATGAAAACAATCCACTTATGTCAAACTCAACATAGAAAATGTAATTTACAGGTAATATTTTAAGTAGCAAAATAAAAGTGATGAGTGGAGGACAAAAGCATGATTTTCTTATTATTTCATCTTAAGTTACATTGAATAGTCAGAGAAAAGTTATAATGTGTATAATGAGACATGAAAGCAACAGCAGAGCAGAGCCTGGAATTCTGTATTGAAGTAATTCTCAGCAGAACAATAACGAATATGCCCTGCATTTATTCCCCTTTTACAGCAGCACAAGTGACGCCCAATCTCCAGCAGTGATCCCCATATAGTCGATCTTCAATCAATGGATAGCCCATTGATTGTGAATCACACGATAATCACATCATTTGTAACAACTGCAGGGATAGTAGTGGAGGATCTAGGTAACTGGTAGTAGGAGATTCAGTGATTTGGGGTGTCAAAGCTATAAACTTTAACATTATCATAACACTATATAAATTGCATTAAAAACAGTAACAACTTTATAATGGATACTAAAAATAAAAGATGAAATAAAAGACTCATATATATTGTTACATTTTAATAATTAAATGTAATATGAAAAATATATTTAATATATATTTAAAATTTAAAATATTATAAAATTATATTTCACTGCAGCAATAGGAGCAACAGGACAGCAGATAGGCGTCTGCCTTGCACATGGCCGACATGGCCGACCCGAGTTCGATCCCCCCGCCCCTCTCGGAGAGCCCGGCAAGCTACCGAGAGGATCTCGCCTGAATGGCAAAGCCCGGCAAGCTATCCGTGACGTATTGATATGCCAAACACAGTATTAACAAGTCTCACAATGAAGACGTTACTGGGTACACTCGAGCAAATCGATGAACAATGGGAGGACAGTGCTACAGTGCAGGGCTATGAAAAATAAGTTTAAGGGGAAAATATTTGGGGAGTGAAAAAGAGTGCTGCCATGATAAGAAAGTGATAGATGAGATTTGGGGAAAAAAGTGCAAATATTCAGAGAGAACAGGAAAGCCTATTACTAATGTTTTCCATTTTATTTGATTTTGTTTTAAAGAATAAATCCTGAAATATAAAACATTGTGTTTCATGATGAGAAATGAAGTATTTTGATACACGGTTGTGGACATTATTGTTCTTGTATTCCTAAAGAATTCAAGATGCACTTTCAAAACTTTTTTGTGCTTCAAAAGAGGTTTCTCTCTTTTCTTCTTTCAGGGACACAGTAGCTACACTATGAATTTTGTTTAAAGCATGACTACAAAAATGTCATAGAATATAGAACTCAAAAATATCTTATGTCGAAGTTAGATATTACAGGTCTCTGAAAGGAGAATTAAAAGAAAAAAACAAAAATAATATCTAAGTGATCATTATGCTTGTGGTGATTCTAACAATCTTTCAAAATATGGGAGGAAATCTGTCTTATTAGGAACCGACTATTCTATAAGGTCTTCCTTAAGATACAATGCATTTATTTTTCTTTACTGAAAAAAGATTTTGTTTGATAGTGATTTTCGTGGGTGCCATGCACACAAAATACCTAAGGACTATATCTAAATTCTGTATTTCAAAACCCACTGCAATTAACTGCCGTTCGAAAACCAAGTCAAATGTACAATTAAGCATTTATTCTCTACCACTTCTACTTTTCTGGTGCCAAGAAAGTGCTTCTAATTACTAACTGATATTCATTACTAACAGATATTCATTAAACAAATCAGTGACTGACTAATAAGTATATAAATATTTCATTCCTTGTTGAAATATTTCATTGATTGTTGTTGAAACACAGGACCAAGGGTCATCTGAGAGGTAAATTTAAACCCATCGTAGTCTCTCTTGAAAAAAGATACTAAGGATGAGGCACCTTCCAAACCTGTGGAGACTGGTCATGAGCATGGCAGCAATTATGTTCTGGAGGTTTTAGGCTGCCAGGGCTCTGTTGGGGCGGGGGAAGGGACTCGCCTGCCCCCTCCCCACACACAGGCCTGGATGCCCTGGATGAGACTCAGCCTGGCATGGGGTCTGGGGGCATCTCTGCAGTTTGTGGTTTTCATCTAAGATTTGTGAGTCTCTGGATCATGGCCACCATTAGTGAACTTATATGGCGCCAGAGGCAGGTCATGGGTGTGGCTGCCAGGGTTCCAGGAATAGGGAGATAAGGGGAGGTCACCCATCCCTGACTCTGAGGGATCCTGGAGAGCTGGGTCACAAAATCCACTACCTGCGTTTTTCATGGATCATAATTTTCCGGGCACTCACAAAATAAAAGAGATTCTATTCCATTAATGGCTTAATGGCTCTAAGGTGAGATACAACAACTTTCACATGCTTTCCTCTAAGAAAACATTTGGATCATTTTCAGCGGGTTATTTATAACAAGCAGTAAAAATAAATTATTTAGCACCTGTTTGGGGGGCAGATGGCCGTGGGAAAATTCAGAATAATGGGGTGGGAATATGTAATGGTGGCAGGACTGGTGTTGGAATATTGAAAGCAATAAATTATTGTGGACGTTAAAAAAATAAATTAAAAATGATATCAAGAGTTTTAGATAAAATTGTATTTACTAGAACGATAAAGTACATTCAACTTTGTGACAAAGTGGCATCAAAATATTCTTCAACATAAATCTTCCCTTTTTACCTTCACAAATGTTTATGTCCACTTGAGAAATTGTCCCTACCCTGACCATGAACCAATTCAAAAGCAGATAATTACCAAGCTATGAACAGTTAATCAAGTACTATAAAGTTAATCAAGTCTTCCTAGAAGCAGTATAGAAATACAAAATACATTCCTAAAATAGAGATCCAGTATGCCTCAGGGAGTCATTACGAATTATCTTGGTTCCCATGAAACCAAAGTTTTACTTGGCTCCCTTAAAACTAAAGACCCCTCTTTGTCTAGCCAAGAAAGGTTCTTACCTCTGTGTTCTGATCTGGCTTGAGTTTTAGCCTTTGAACCAGGTGATTCCCAAGGGATCACCAGATGTTCACCATCAGGCCTGAGCATCTAACAGTCAGACCTGCACTGCCAAGCACGGCCCAGAATGGCCATTAGGTTCAAGTATTGCTGAGTAAGCCTCTTCAAAGAAAATATTTTTTAAAAATATGTGAACCATCTATCACCTAAATAAAGAGATACAGGAGGTCCAAGGAGACACCAGTGCAATGATAACATGGAAAATAATATATTTTTCATCATATTATTTTAGATTTAGTCTAGTTATTTTCATTATTTCTAGCTATATATTAGTTCAGAAGTTGAAGTATCATATAAATATAATTTTAATATTAGATTTATTATACATATTTTATAACTATATGAATAAAAAGATAGTATATATAAAGTATTTATATATGTACAAATATGTACATATTTTTTACTTTGTTTGAGAGAAATAATGTATCCTGCCTTCAAAAATTTTGAACTTATGCAAACCATAAAAATAGAATGCTGACTGAAAACATGCAAAATAAATATACATACAATTATATATAAATATGAATTAGTAAAATATCCAAGATAATTTTAGGATTAGCATATTCATTCCATTCGTAATAAGAGTATTTACTCTTGATTTGGCCTGGAGCACAGCGGATAGGGCATTTGCCTTGCATGTGGCCTACCAGGGTTCAATTCCTCTGCCCCTCTCGAAGAGCCCAGCAAGCTACCGAGAGTTTCCCGCCCACACAGCAGAGCCTGGCAAGCTAGCCGTGACATATTCAATGTGCCAAAACAGTAACAATAAGTCTCACAATGGAGACATTACTGGTCCCCACTTGAACAAATCGATGAACAAAGGAGGACAGTGCTACAGTGCTACTCTTGATTTAATCCCTGAATAATTTAATAAATAAAAAGAAATACAGAAACTAAATACAAAACTCTGTGTTCATATTTGGAAGTTTAATTTCCTGTCTTTTTATTTTATTTTTTGACTTTTAGTTCATTTCATTATTGTATTCGAGTTCTCTGTGGGCAATGAGCCCTTTCATGCCTCCTCACAAGACACTTCACCCCAACTGCCCTCCACCCTATTCTCTGTCGGGGTTTGGCATTTACAGTCCAAATTCCAGAAACTCTGGCTCGCAGTACTTCCCTGTCCAGGTGAGTTAGGAAAACAGAAGGGCGTGGTGTGCACTAACCATCCTCACTAAGGGACTGTGGTCCTCTAATGAACGCAGAGAGC
The DNA here is from genome assembly GCF_029834395.1 of Sorex fumeus. NCBI lineage: Eukaryota > Metazoa > Chordata > Mammalia > Eulipotyphla > Soricidae > Sorex > Sorex fumeus. Next base: position 2,520,504 of record NW_026606083.1, read on the forward strand.
TTCCATATTTGCGCAGGGCTGCGGGGAGGCAGCCTGCAGACTGCAGGGGTGCACACATGCTGCCCCGCGCCCCACCCAGACCATCAGACCAACTTCCCCCATCTGACCAAAGCATCTGTCTTCTGACTGCTGACTGAAGGCATTTCATTTAGTATTCTATTTTTTATTTTTTAATTAGTGAAACACCATGAGGTACAGCTGCAGACTTACAAACTTTTGTGCTTGGGTTTCAGTTATACAATGATCGAGTACCCATCCCTTCACCAGTGCCCATTCTCCACCACTAATGATCCCAGTAACCCTCTCACCCCCTCACCACCCCCCCCACCCCGCTCCACCTTTCTGGCAGGGCATTCCCTTTTACTCTCTCTTTTTTTTTTAGGGTGTTGTGGTTTATAGTAGAGGTATTGAGAGGCCATGTGTTCAGTCTATGTCAAGTTTCAGCACGCATCTCTCATCCTGAACGAATCCCCCAAACATCCTTTACTTGGTGTTCCCTTCTCTATCTGAGCTGCCTTTCCCCCCAGCATGTACTGCCAGCTTCCAAGCCCTGAAGCAGACCTTCTGGTACTTATTAACTATTCTTGGGTGTTCAACTCCCATTCCGTTACTTTATATTCCCCAGATGAGTGCAGACCTTCTATGTCTGTCCCTCTCTTTCTGGCTCATTTCACTTAGCATGATACTTTACATGTAAAACCACTTGTATGTAAATTTCATGACTTCATTTTTTCTAACAGCTGAATAGTAGTCCATTGTGTAGATGTACTAAAGTTTCTTTAACCAGTCATCTGTTCTTGGGCACTCTGGTTTTTTCCAGATTTTGGCTATTGGGAACAGTGCAGCAATGAACATAGAAGTGCAGATGTCATTTCGACTGTACATTTTGCCTCTCCGGGATATATTCCCAGGAGTCGTATTGCTGGGTCAAATGGGAGCTCAGTTTCTAATTTTTTGAGAATCGTCCATACAGTTTTCCAAAAGGGCTGGACCAGTCGGCTTTGTCTTTGTTACAGGACCATGCTGTTTTAATTATTACTGCTTTGTAGCAGAGTTTGAGTTTGGGAAGGTTGATTCCCCCCATTTTCTTTTTCCCAAGAATTGCTTTAGCTATAAGTGGGGGCTAATTGTTCCATATGAATTTCAGGAGTGTTTGCTCCATTTCTTTGAAGAATGTCATGGGTAAACTTATAGGGATCTCATTGAATTTGTACAATGCTTTGGGGAGTACTGCCATTTTGACAATGTTAATTTTCCCGATCCCAAGCAGAGGATATCTTTCCATTTCCTTGTGTCCTCTTTTAGTTCCTGAAGTAGTGTTTTGTAGTTTTATTTGTACAGGTCTTTTATGTTCTTAGTTAATCTGATTCCTAGATACCTGATTTTCTGAGGCACAACTGTGAACGGGATTGTTTTTTTCATGTTGCTTTCTTCTCTCTCACTGTTTGCGTATAGGAAAGCCATGGACTTTTGGGTATTGATACTATAGCCTGCAACTTTACTATACAAGTCTATTGTTTCTAGGAGTTTCTTGATAGAGGTTTTAGGGTACTCTAAGCATAGTATCATATCATCTGCGAAAAGTGAGAGCTTGATTTTTTCCTTTCCTACCTGAATGCCCTTAATATCTTTTTCTTGCCTAACTGCTATTGCAAGTACTTCCAGTACTATACTGAACAGCATGGATTGAGTGGGCATCCTTGTCTCATCCCTCATCTTAGAGGGAAGGCGCTTTCTTTCTCAGTCCATAAATAACTCTCATATATTATACTTCAGTTGTTCATGGATTCCTTTCACCCATTAGTGTCCCATAAAGTATATGAGACCCTATTCTACTGAAGAAGCATAATTATATAGTAGAAGTAATGGTAAATAAAATAACAATTATTATGATTATGCTCAACACCAAAATTAGTTATCAACATAGAATTCTGAATATATTATAAAATAGTAAAGGATCACATACAAGAGCCTAAATCATGATTATGAACATGCAAATTTTTATGCTTCTACCTCTATGGCAGAAAACATCTAAGTGGAACAAGAGTGGAAACTTTACTGTGCTCATTATTTTAAATTTCTGGGTCTAATATTTCCATATAGGGTCCCTTTTTTATTACTGGGGAGGCTATTATTTGGTATAGTTTTACAGTGGCACACTCAGGAGTGTTCAGGCATTACTCCTGGCTTTGTGCTCAGAGCTCACCCATCCTAAGGCTTGGGGACCATCTGTGATTTCAGGGATTGAACCAGTATCAGCTGTGTGCAGGGTAAGTGACCTGCCTACTGTATTCTTGCTGGTGTGAGAAGCACACTGAATCAAACTCAATATAAAATGGAAAAAGTTGGAAGCATCTTCAATTTTCCAGAAAAATGAATAAACGGAACATGAAAACACAGCATACAATCAAGTGAAATATTTAGGGAAATGAAGAAAATTCATGAATGAAAAGTGTCAGATTCCATTTTAAAGGTAAACATCAAAATATTTATTTCTCCATAATTTTTGCATAATAATGTTTCATGATTAAATATTCTTTACTGGGACTTTTATTCTTTTAGTTTTATCAATATGTCATTCTACTTTTACTAGCTATATGTTTTCTACTAGGAAAGCTTGATAGAATTTTATGTGTATATATTTTATCATTGACTTGTAGGCTTGGTGTAGGCAATTTGGTTACAAAAATATGTTTTCTCTCTGCTTCTTGAGTATTTATGGTTAATATTTTCTTAATGTTTAGGGTTTTGTGTGTGTGTGTGTGTGTGTGTGTGTGTGTGTGTGGAGTGGTGGTACAGGCTAACGTGCTCAGGGTTACTACTAGCTCAGGGCCATGTGTGATGACAGGGATCAAATCAGACTTATCCCAATGAAAGAGCTGTATCTCTCGTATTCCTACACAATCTTTTAAACCATTGTTTATTAAAATACTAATTTTACTGTATCACTGTACAGTTGATTTAAATTTAAGCACAGAATAACTGAGAAAATTAAAAGTGCTTTTCAAAATAGAAAAGGCTATTGTGGGGCCAGAGATACAGTACAGGGTTAAGGCATATGACTTGCACATAGCCCCAGTACAGTTTGATCCCTAGTAACATAAACGGTTTTTCCCAAATGCTATCAGGAGTGATCTCTGAGCGTTGAGCCAGGAAAAGGTCCTAAACATCACCAGATGTGTTCCAAAACAAAAAGAAAAAAGATTTTGGGTGTATGTGTGTGTGTGTGTCTGTCGGAAGTGAGGGGTGGGGGGTACTGGGGATTTAATTCTGAATCTGACATGAAAGGCAAGTGCTGTACCACTGAATTATATTCCTGACCCCTCAAAAGCGCTTTCTTAAAGTTATAATTTATAGTTTATAAAGTTAGTCCCTTTTAAGTGTATTGATTATATATATATATATATATATATATATATATATATATATATATAGAGAGAGAGAGAGAGAGAGAGAGAGAGAGAGTTATGTAGTAGTGTGCAGGACCCGGGGCATAGATCTCTAAGCCTGCTCAGATTGGGACTGGGGCCTCCTCCACCCAGATCTCCCATCTTCTAGGATGTAGGCATTACACCCACCCAACTGCCCCCGGCACCATGTAATCCCATCAATGGCCAAGATCCAGAGACTATAAAACTCTGCTCCTGGAAGAGCGGCCGCATTTGTGGCCACGCAACATCTTATCAACTAGTTCTTATTCTGGAGAACCTGGCAGGCTACCAAAAGTATCCTGCCCACATGGCAGAGTCTGACAAACTCCCTGTGGCATATTCAATATGCCAAAAACCAGTAATAATTATGGGTCTCATTCTCCTGGCCCTGAAAGAGCCTCAAATGTGGAACTTTTTAAAATCTCAGGGCTAAGACGAAGGAGACGTTACTGGGACCTGCTCAAGGCAGTCGATGAACAACAGGAAAGACAGTGATATAGTGATTGTACTCTGAACCTGTTTCCTTCTGTTTTCAATATTTTGATGTTTACCTTTATAATGGAATCTGAAAATTTCATTCATAAATTTTCTTCATTTTCCCAAAACCTTTCACTTGATTGTATGCTGTGATTTTATGTCCAGTTTATTCCTTTTTCTGGAAAATTGAAGATTATATTTTTTTTCATTTTATATTCAATTTAATTCAGTGTGCTTTTCACACCAGAAAGAGTAAGCAAAAGCTAATAGGGTTTACTTACCACCAAACCTGCTCCATAAAAGAATGCTGAAGCTGGGGCCCCCGAGAGAGTACAGTGGAGAAGGCACTCTCCTTGCATGCAGCTAACCCATGTTTGATCCCCAGAAACCCATAGTGCTCCACAAGCCCAAAAAGTATGATCCTAAACACAGATCCAGTAATCTGCCCTGGACACTGATGGATGCCACCAACCACCCCCCCCCCAAAAAAAAAAAACTTGAAGAAACGTTTGAAACAGAATTTTCTATATGAAATGACAGAAAAGACACAATTTTGAGCCATGAGATTAATGGGGGAAAAAAAAAGACTATTGGAATATAAAATGGGAGGACAGGGCCAGTATAAGTAAAATAATGATGAACCAATACTAGCACACAAAAGACTGTTAAATATAGAAAGTTTGAAGTAATTCTATGACAGCTAGAACTAAAAATATGGAAGCAAAAATATGGAAGAACAATCCAAGAGAAAACACAGAAACATAAAATTTAAAAAAAAGTAAAACAATCAGAAAACAAAAAAATAGCAATCAAGCCCCAGATATGGATATTATGAAATGTGATATTATTCATTATCACATTTGAATGAACATTATGAAATGTGCAATCTTAGCTCTACTAATCCAATAATGTAGAAGAGCAGGATGGCTAAGTAGGACTCACTGACACTTGGCACAGACTGAGTCTCCCCTCGCATATAGACAGGCTTAGAACGGAACACTGAAGCAAAGTGTCCCAAGTCAAATGCAAAGAAAAAGTGAATGACTGCTATCGCCCTAGCTAATAAAATATGCTTCTAGCCAACAAAAAATAGTAAGAGAACACAAAAATTATATATTGATGATGGGTCAATCCATCAAGAAGTTAAAGTGGTTATTATTATACATGTTCCAACATGGGGACAGCAAATACTCAAAACAGACCTCAAGGAATACATTGATAGCAACCCAATAACCATGGGATATTCAACAACACAATTTTCAGCAATGGACATATCACCTAGACAAATCATCAGCAAGGAAATTAATTAGCATTTAATGAAGTAACTGAAAAGATAAATAACAGATATATAAAAAAGTTATATATATACATATATATTCACTATAGAAATGAATACACATTTTTCAAGTATACAAGAAACATTTTCAGGGAGGTCACATATTCATACTATAAATGGAAGATTTAGTGTATGTGAAGGCTGAACTCGCATCAAGTACTTTTCTGATAGCAGTGATAAAAGAATAAAAGTAAATGAAAGAAGCCTCAAACATGTAGTCTAAATAAACAGCTTCTGAAGATGCATCTTAAATGTATAATTGTGGCATGTGGCCCATTGTACTGACAATGTACGTAATAAATCACTCCAAACTAAAGCTTACAGCAGGTAGTAACCCTTCTTTAATCATTCTTTCCCTAGAAACATTTAGGGATAACATAAGAGAAGAAGAAGCTGTTACCAGGCAACATTGCTTATTATTGGTGGGAAGCATCTGGACCAGAATGACTATGAAAGAACTATCACATTATTTAGGACTCCTATATTCAACATCCCGGTTGAGTATATCCTTGCTCCTTAAGGCATGCCTTTCGGGAGACTGGAGCATGAGCCTTCCAGGGCAAGGACAATAATGTCTGTCCACATGGGCTCCTTCCGTTAAAAGTGAGTAAGTCACTGGACCCAAAGAATATAAAACCTACACTATAAAACAACACTACTTCAATGTAAACATTTTTTAAAATATCATGTACTAGAGAGATCATACAGTGGATACGATCCTTATTAGGCAGCTACTACTCACAGTTTTTAGGGTTTCCTACAGAATTCTTACATATTTCTTTAAAAACTCTATTTAGGCATATACACCTTGTACACTACCAAACTAGGTTCGATCCCTGGAACCCCTTATGGGACCCCATTCACCACCAGGAGTAACCCCTGGGCATCACTGGCTGTGGCAAAAAAATAAAAAACAAAACAAAACAAACAACAACAACAACTAAAAAGTAAAGTTAATCATTTCATAATAAGGAGAAATTTGCAAAAACGGCTTCTAAAAAAAATAAACACTCGTTGAAAAAACTTGTAATCTGTTAACTCAGTTTTCTGTCAAACATTCATTTGTTAAACAAAGAGAATCTAATGACAGACTTATTGTGGCACATTAAGTCAGCCAGACAACATAAATCCACTTATAGTCCATCATATGGAAATACGCATAGATCGAAATATATTATTTTCTTCTAAGAAAATAATTCATTTTAATAACTATAATTTTAATTTTAATGAATACTGTGAATTAAAATTATTCTCAACTGAATTTCAGGCATCAAATGTTCCCAAGCCCATTCCTTCACCAGTCTCACCATAATTTTGAGTATACTACTTGGGTCCACATGCTTCTCAAGTTAGTCAAGGTGTATTCTTTATTAAAAGATTCGGATATTTCCTTTTATTGTTAGTGACTCTCTCATAGTTCTGACAAAATTTTCCTTTAGTTACTTTATTACATCTTTGATTTTTCACTGTAACTATTATTGTCACTCACCCTTTAAACCTAATAGCTAGTAGTTCATTTTAAACATTCCGCAGTAGCAAAGCATAAGAAGTTCTTCTAAATATAAACACTAAAATATCTTATTGACATTCTCACTTCTTTATCTCTGAGGACATCACAGTATAATGAAAGAAGGATATTTAAAACCACAACACCTTGTGATCTAAAGAGAAAGTATAGCATGCAGGGCTGTACCAGCTCACCTCCACTCATATGGACCTGAGCATTGCCAAGAGTGGTCCATGAATACAGAGCCAGGAGTAAGCCCTGACCACTGCCAAGTGTCACCCCCCAAAAATTAAAAATGAAATAAAACTACAAATAAATATAAATAAAAGTATAGCACTTGGTAAGAAATCAATGCTGGTCCACTGTATACACTTTATAACTGTTTCATTAAAACATGCTAAAATTAGTACTTTTTCTTCTATTCTTGAAACTACTCACATTTTTCAGCATTTCCTACAGAATTCCTATATATTTCTTTAATTACTATGTAGGCACATGCATCTTTAACTTCTATTATTATAATTATGTCATTTAATTACTTAGCTTATATTTTAACTTACCCTGAAACATGCAATATCAGCAGCATGTAGAAGACAAAGAAGAGATTATGAGTATACCAGAAGATGTTATAGTTAGAAACTCTGAAAAAACAAATAACTTAATTTCAATGCCACTTTATTTTCTTCTCACTAAAATGACTACATCATTTCAAACATTAGCTTAAGTAAGATTTATCTATTATTTCAGAATGCTAACATTCTATGCATAAAGAAATACAAAAAAATGCAACTAGCACATTATCAGTTTTGAAGGATTCTAATAAAGGTGTGAGGACTGGAGAGAGAACAGTGGGTGGGGTGCTTGACTTGCACACAGCTGACTGGACTCAATCCCTGATAGCTCCCATGGTCTCCTGAGTGCCACCTACAGTCTCTCCCTGAGGACAGAGCCAGGAGTAAGCCTTGAGTTCCACCAGGGAGTGGTACCCAAAAATAAAAATACCAAATAATGGTGTATGCAACAAATAAAATCAGTGCTTCATTAGGATGTAAAGCTAAAAGGCAAGCAACTCCTAATATGTACCATTGCAATTTTATAAAAAACAGTGAAGCTCCAAATGATTTCTGAGAGTAGCTCCAATATATGGAAATTAAATATAAGTTTTACATAACCTGATTGAACAAGTACAACGTAAGAATGGCATCTTAGCGTTAACTGTGCTAGGGGAGGAGAAAGTCTGAGGGAAAGAGAGGAAAAGCACAATTGGAAAGGTTGTTTGAGGGAAGTGTCATCTTTTCTTACAGCTTAGCAACATTTTAAGGTGTGTATTATACCACTTCCATAACCATTCACTTACTGTTTGGCCCAGGGTTATCTCCCTCTCTGGGCTATGATTGACAGTGTGCTCACTGCAGTACTGTGGACAGTAGCCCAGACATGAATACAGCCTATGTACCAAGATGGATAGAGAGATAATGGAACTGCAGGATCATATGCACAATTTAATACTGTAGAGCATTAAGCAGAGATGGAACCATGTAACTCCCTGCTGCCTGGACCTTGTTGGCGTAACAGAGGTGTATCTCAATAAACTGACATATGCTTTGCCTGCAGAAAATCTGGGTTGATTCCTAGATCTGCCAAGTAGACCAAGCACAAACTGGCGTAGCCAAGATCAAAAAGGAAACTAAAGATCTATTACTTTATTTTAGATATCTAGGCGAATAGTCACACATTAGAATCTTGGAAATAGAAGGCAGTTAACTGTTCCCAAACTATTTCTGACATACTCCTCAGAACCTTAAAGACCCCAATTTAAGGAACAGCCAATTAGAGTTTGTCTCACATTTTCTTTATTCAGTTTCTGCTAAAGCTAATTAGTGTCTTCGTGTCCTAGTAAAAGGTTGTTTGCACGTGTCTAATTATATTTAAACCTAAATTCCTATAAGAATTTCTATGTTAAATAGCATAGATTTTTAGTTTTTGGAAGTATTATTCATTTTATATGAGAACTTGCTTAACAATTACAAACCCAACAGGAAGGATATCTCAAAACACTGATCCTATAAGTTTTTTTTCTATTGTAAAATTGGATATTAATTCATTTGTATACTATGACTGTGCTGGAGCGATAGCACAATGGGTAGGGCATTTGCCTTGCATGCGGCCGACCTGGCCGACCTGAGTTCGATTCCTCCACCCCTTTCGGAGAGCCCGGCAAGCTACTGAGAGTTTCTTGCCCTCATGGCAAAGCCTGGCAAGCTACCCATGACATATTCAACAGGCCAAACACAGTAACAACAAAGTCTCACAATGGAGACATTACTGGGCCCCATAGAGCAAATCAATGAACAACAGGAGGACAGTGCTACAGTGTTACTATGATTAACCTGTTGACAGTAAATATTCATTCTATACTTATATTCATTCTATAGATCACTCCCAGAAAAATTATGAAATTCTTTATCACTGTAGATAACTAAGATAAAAATTTCATAATTTTTCTTTGCAAACTATTCAAATTCTAAGAATATAACACCACATAACTATAACTTGTCCAAAACACAAACTTTTTAAATATGTATCAGGCAAACTGACATAAAGAAATTTTAATTTTCGTAGTATTTGTTTTTCCTTTCTTCTGGGGAAAGTAGAAAGCCCTAGACTTACTCCTGGTTCTGTGCTCAGGATTCACTCCTGGCAGGGTTCAGTGAGCCATAAGGGTGAGCTGTATGAAAGGCAAGAGTCCTACTCACTTTATTATCTCTTTTGTTTTATTGGCAGTATGTTCCATAGTTTCTTTGAACTCCTTTTGCATCCTTAATAATTCCTCTCTAATTTCCTTATCAGAGAGCTTATACAGCTCACTATTACTGGTTGAATCAATGGGCTAGCATCTTCACTCACTAAGCCTGGTGGTTTTCTGTATAACTTTGTTGTAACCTTTGCAGCTTGTGTGTTGCTGTGTGGTTAGGTGTCTACCATTCAGATGTCTTTATATGGCTATGGTGAATTATGGAGAGGTAAGAAAGCTCAACCATGGCCAAAGTGGCTAAGCGGCCCTTCCTGCCTTCATCCAGTTCACGGATGGTGTGCAATCCTGACCTGATCTCTCTGGTCTGGTTTTCATAATTTTAAACAGTGAAATATTTTCCCATTCACTTACCTGATACCCTATAATTTCATCCATATTTTAACAAATGTCAAGGCTTCATCTTTCCTTACAGCTTTAGTAGTATTTTAAGATGTGTGTTTATACTACTTCTAACGTCACTCACTTGCTGGGCACCTGGGTTATTTTTCTATCTTGACTGTTACTGACAATATGTTGATTCATTCACAATAGTCCAGATATAAAAATAGCGGACATGCCAACAATAGATAAGTGAACAAAGAAACTGTGATATACATACACAATTGAAGACTTTGGAGCTTTAAGAAAAGATGAAATCATGAAACTCACTTTTGCTTGGATGAAACTAAAGGGTATTAAATTGAGTGAAATTAGTCACTCCAAAATGGAACAAATACAGAATGCTCTCATATGTGAAATATAAAGAAACATACTAAGGTAACAGTAAAACTACAATCACATTAGGCCCTGAAAATCATCCTACATAACTGGATGTTGGATCAGAGAAATAGTACAGGAGTAAGGCTGACATGAAGCTGACTTCACTTCAATTCCCACAATGGCAAATAGCCCCATGAGCATCACCAGGAGTGACCCCTGAACCCAGAATCAGGATTAATCTCTAGAATAGCTGAGTGTGGTACCCAAAGAGGAAAATACCAGGAGGGTGGGGTGGTCTTGGATTGGAAGAGACCTTAAGGCACTGATGGAAGGATAATGATATGTTGTAGGTATGGTATTATAATACTATATACCTAGAACTTTATCATGGTGACTTAACAACTTATTTTTCACTGTAGATAATTAAGATAAAATTAAGTCTCACAATAATATTGTGTGAAATATTTAGATGGTTTACAGTTATTACATAGGACACACACTCAAAATAGTGCCACAATAAACATAGCTGTGCATATGTTTTAAAAACAGTGAGGTTTAAAGGGAGGCAGGGGATGCTTGGCAATGCTCCTGATGCACTCCTGGCTCTGCACTCAGGGATCATTCCCAGGAGACTCAGGGAAACTGATCCTGGCCTTGCTCACCTCAGGGCAAGCACTGTCTTATCTCTCCAGCCCATTCATTTTGTGTTCTTGTGTTAACAGAAAGAATACCTATGAGTGTAATCTTATTTTTAACTTTTTATACATTTGCAAACTCTTTCCATAAAGGAAAAACAAATTCACATTTCAACAACAGTTCAAATGAGAGTTCATTTTTCTCCATACCTCCACCAGCACTTGTTCTTTCTGGACATTTTCTTAGATATGCTACTCTCAATAATGAAATTGTTATTATTTTTACCTTTGCCTGATAATCAACTGTGCTGAACATTTTTTCCTATGCATTTTCCCAATTTTTCTTTTCTTCTTTGAGGGTATCTGGACCAATCTTCTGGAGCTACTTATTGCTCTGTGCTCAGGGGCTGTTCTCAGTAGTCGGTGCTCAGGAAACCATTCAATAATGGAGACTAACTTGGGCCACCGCACGCGAGGCAAAAGTCTTAACTTCTGTACTATCTATCTATTACAGTGTTAATCTTTCAATAATGAGTTTATTTGTAAGGATTTTTAGTGTGTAACCATGCCTGTGTAAAAGTTTTCAGAAGACTCCTTTGAGTATTCTCCTGGAAAATTACTTTGAATGCACATGTATATGTGTTTTCAAGACATTCACAGTTCAGCAAGGTGAATGTGCGAAGATTAAAATATTAATCTTCTTTCCCTTTCTCAACCAGAAACTTTCCCCAGAAAAGGTATACCATCAGGAAAGATATAAAAATTCTCATAAAATATATATTTATAATATATATTAATAAAAATCTATTAACTAGAATAAGGTAAAAGCAAACATTTCAAATTATTTTAGCAGATGCCATTTAAATATATTTAAAAAGTTTTCTTTATGGGTACAGGTTAAATTGTAGTAGAATAGCCACATCTAGAAATTGGTTATAAAAATGTTAAGTTATATATTCCTAGAAATACACCAGGTCCTTCTGCATGTACATGGAACCCAATATCTCAGAGAAAGATGTGACCTTGAGAGATTTGCTACCCTAAAGAACTCAAGTTGGCAATAACAAAATTCAATATATGTTATGCCTGACCAATTCAAATTATTTGACTAAGACAAATAGATTTTTAAAAAACAGGAAAGAAAATTTATAATTGTTTCCACTTCACTTTTAATTACTCTGAACATCATTAACCAGAACATTGCATTAGCAAATTTTTTGACTATTTAAAATTTTTTCTCCACATGAAAATTCTTATAATCTGAAAAAAACGTTCTGATCACTAACAATCAATAATGACTGCTGCTTACCGCATGGCATATGTAGAAGCTGTAACCATCAAGAAGAGCGTCAATACCATGCAGACTCCTGTCAGGCCAGGAACTATAGACAGAGAGAGTAGGATCGAACTTAAACCACAGTGAAAGCAACATTAAAAAACCCATTACCTCAGAATCTGACCACTGAGCTTCTCTGAGGGAAATGCATTCAAATTACGTCTCATTCTCTGCATATTTTCCATGCCATAAAAGATGGTTCAAAATTAGTATAATTTCAAAGAACTTAAGAAAGAACACTGGTGGAAGGTTTGGACATGGTGGCAGAAGTAAGATATACATCAAAACCATATATATATTGATTTGGGAGCCATGCCTGGCGGTGCTCGGAGCTCACTGATAGCTCTGAACTCAGGGATCACTCGTGGTGGGTCTCAGAGGACATTATGGTACACCAAGAACTGAACCCAGATCGACCATGTGCAAGGCAAGCATACTACCATCATACTATCATTCTGGCCCCCAAACCAGAAATGTCAACGCTATCATTAACATGTTATCTAAACTTTATTAATTTTAATTTTAAAAATATATACTAGATTCTTGCATATAATTTTTCTCTTTACAAGTTATCTACCCAGAATGGTGAATGAAAAATCTGTGGTTACATGCTATTCCAAATGTAAATAACACAAAAGCAAAGGGTTAATAAGCAACACTTTTGTCCATCTGATTTTGCTCACAATAAAACTGCAATTGCTGAAAATTGGAAGGGACTTCATCTTTATTATGTGGAATGATTTTAAAAGCAAAATATGGATAATCTAAATATTTCTGAAAACTATAACTTTTAAGTAACTTTTAATGAAATGGTGGGTTTCCAGGAAAATATACAAGCGTAGTTTTAAAAAACACTTTCAGATGTTTATTTTTAAAACGTAAAATAATGCTGAGATCAGTACTTCTAGCATGGCATTATAATATCCATTTTTAAAGTGAATAAAATACCATCTCACACCAGTGAGAGTGGCACATAGCAAAAAAACTTTTTGTGTTGGCAAGTATGTGGTGAAAAAGGAACCCTCATCCACTGCTGGCAGGAATGTCATCTGGCCCAACCCCGTGGAGTATTCTCAGGAAACTTATAAAAGAGCTGCCATATGACCCACCAATTCCACTTTTGGGCATCTATACCCAGAACACAAAAACACCCTTTCAAAATATTCACACCATATTCATCACTGCACTCAGTAAAATAGCTAAGACATGGAATCAACCTCGGTGTCCAAAGACAGAAGAATGGATTATGAAGATGAGGTAAAAGTATACACATTGGAATACTATGAAGCGGCAAGGAATGATGAAATCATGCAACACCACCTCCTGGTTGGAACCGGAAGATCGCATGCTGAATGAAGAAAGCCAGAAGAAGAAAGATGCTTTGACTGATGCTCTCCCTTATCTGTGGAACACAGAATACCGGACGAGGAAATGTACTGTAGTAAAGGGGGAGGCTTAGATTAGCCTCGACCCCAGGGTTAGGGAGGAAACAAAGAAGGAAAGACACCAAAGAGGAAGAACAGGACAAGAAGTAATGGGTGAACAGGACTTCAGTTACACCAGTGACATGAGTGAGGCGTGTACCATAGACCCAAAACACAGACTTGACGGGACTGAACACATGAGAGCTAAGCACCAATCACTGAAACTTTCTAATGTTTCTGTCTGTCAATTTGTCAGGCAGGGCTGGGGATGCTGGGAAGGGGGGAATCTGGGAACAATGGTACAGGGAAGTTAACATTTGTGGAGGGGCTTGTGCTGAATTAATGTAGGCCTAAAACCCAACTATCAGTAACTTTGTAAATCATGGCTCCTTAATAAATTTTTAATGAATAAAACATGAAAACATATATTTTCAAAATTAATTACATGCTATATAAATGTGCAAAATTAAAAGCTGATGCATTTTTAAAATCACAGTTTTTTTCTAAATTTTTATAATCAATCACCATGAGATACAGTTAGATTTACAAACTTTCGTGATTACATTTCAGTCATACAATGATCGAGTATCCAATCCCTCCACCAGTGCCAATACTCCACCACCAATGTTCCCAGCAACCCTCCCACCACCTCCTCCCTCCCCCTCTCGCCCTGCCTCTGCTGTAGGCACATTCCCTTTTAATCTCTCTCTCCTTTTGGGTATTATGGTTCGCAATAAGGTACTAAGTGGCCATCATGTTTAGTCCATAGTCTACTTTCAGTACATATCAAATCACATAGTTTTAAAATCATATCAAGTCACATAGTTAAAATTTTTAAGTTTTTTTTAAAGTTTTAAAGTCACATAAAATCACAGTTAAAACCACAGCAGCTTTATTTCTTAAAACAACAAACAAAAATCTGTCTATAATTTTCCCTTATTTACTCTTAAAAGGAATAGGACATTCTAACTGACATATGAAACAGTCCATCATAAAACAAGGAAAACTAGTAAGAGAAATTATCTCTGAAAGCGGAGACATTCCACCACTTCTCCAAGATACCAGCTATGAAGGAGAACGTTATGTACTAAGCTACAGTAGAAGCAGACAACCTGGGCATAGAGAAGATTCAGAATCTGTGGAAGCATCAAAAATGTCAGTACCTTAGAAACAACTTGGCATTTACAAAGCGCATAAGAGAAATAAGCGAACTAGCATTTATCTAATTGACACAGAGTATCTTCCCACTTCACTCTCCTCAATACATATGTTTCAAAGTCAGATAAAACTCACCCTTTCCTGATATGCCTGATCCAAATTATATGCTTCGTTTTTTTTTTTCACATGCTGTTTCTTTCCCATCTCTTTCTAAATGCCACAAATGCTAGGCGCAAGCAGCTAGACATACAGCCCAAAGGGTTCTAGCACATGCTTTGCGTGTAGAAGGCCTCGGTTCCATCTGTGGTACCACACGGTACCTAGCTGGAAGGAGCCCTGAGCACTGACTGTGTGACCCCAAACAAAACTGTTCCAGGACAGAAGAGTAAGCTCTTAATAATCGTCCATACTAAAAGACTAACAATACAGAGAAATTGCCATTTTAAAATAAGCGTAGGGCTAGGAATGTAGGTCTGTAATAGAGGAGCACACGCTTGTCAGTGCCAGGTATTGGGTTCATAAACAAAATACGCTTGGCACCAAAAAACAAAGCTGACAACACGCAGCCAAGCAACAATACAGGGGGCAAGTGTATGCTTTACATGCGGCTGGCGTGGGTCAAGCACAGCAACCATGTGGTCCTCTGAACCCTGCTAGGAAAGACCGCTGAGCACACTGAGCTCCGCTGGTCATGACCCAGAAACAAACAAAAAGCCACTGAAGGAAGACCATACTTCACTCTGCCCGAGTTCTCTCTCCATGACTTCTATTGCCCCCCAAGATGGCCTGCCTACAGAATGACCCACCCTGCCCAAGAACTTATCCAAAAGAAGCAACAATATGTAACCACAAAAAAACTTGTTTTAAAATGTTCAAACTAAGTTTACTCTAAGCAGTGACACCTTATAAATAAATTCATAAATAGATGGGTGAATAAATAATTATGCCATTACCTGTGCTTGGGAAATTAATCGCCAATAAATAAAAGAACATTTGATGTATGTACAACAACATAGATAAATTTCAAAATTATAGGACTAAAAGAAAGACATTTCTCTAAAAACACTCCAAAACGCCAACCTGGGTTCAAAATCAAAATTATAGGACTAAGTAAAAATCAGACATTTCTCTAAATATGCTCCTAAATGTATAAGCTATACAATATCTACTAAAGAATATTCTAGAAAATTCTGACACTTTTAGTGAGAAATTAGACCAAAAAAAAAAGAGGAATAAAAATCAGGCCATCTTTTAATGGGAAAAACAGTTGGGGAAATTTTATTTCTATCATCTCGATATATGTTTGCCATCTTGAGTTTAGTCATAAAATCATATGTGTACATGTAGAGGGGGCTGGAGCGATAGCACAGTGGGTAGGGCGGTTACCTTGCACTCAGCTGACCTGGGTTCGATTCTTCTGTCCCTCTCTGAGAGTACGGCAAGCTACCCAGAGTATCCCACCCATACAGCAGATCCTGGCAAGCTCCCTGTGGCGTATTCGATATGCCAAAAAAAGTAACAGCAAGTCTCACAATGGAGATGTTACTGGTGCCCGCCCAAGCAATCAATGAACAACAGGAGGACAGTGCTGCAGTGCTACATGTAGAGGAAGATTATGAAATATACTTTAGAAATATATAATATGATATACTTCAGCTACAACTCAATAAATGTGAAGAAAAATAGAAAAATTGTTGCTCTGACTTCAATGATTATTTAAAAACTTAGTTTACCAAAAGTAAAATCTACATATCCCCAGGTGGATCTATAATGTAAAATTTATCCTTGGAGAGGACTTTTTTCAGTAATTCTGTTGAAGCTGGATTAATGGCTACTGTGTCAGCATACAAGGCTTCCCATCTGGGTCATTACAGGCACAAACTTGGCGAGATAGAAAGATCATTTCATGAGGACAACCTGGAAAATATTATCGCATGTTTACTAAAGATCCAAAAATTAAAAAGAATATTATTTGACTATTAATTTATTTAAACATTATGTTATTCATGAATGATTTAACCATTTATTGAACGGTAAGGAATAATGTATAAGGACTCTGAGAAATACTAAAGTTATATCATCAGTTTTTAATCTTTCAACACTAATTTCTAATTTAGCAGAAATTAAGACATATTGGAAAGAATCATGGGGAAGGATGTAGCTGACCTCCTTTGAAGATGAGCTGACTAATGGAATAAATGTATATATATATATATTTATGTATATAATTTTTTGAGATTGTGGTCTTGTTCCTATCTAGTTTTGTTTTGGGGAAAACCGTGGCTTGGTCCTGGTTCTGCACTTGGGGATCACTCCTGATTCTTAGGAGGCTACCAAGAGGGAAGCAGGTGATTTTTTGACAGAATCTTAATTCTTTCATGTAACACTGAAGACTAGAATACCAGAATGATACTGACAACTACTTTTAGATATTTAAAATTATTTAAATCAACAAGTCTGTTCCGAAGTTTTTGCAGAATGCCTGGCATTCCCTTTGCTGTCCTCCTGCAGCAAGATACTGTACTTCAATTCTTTACTGTGTGTTATTAGGAACTCAACGAAAGAAGCATCCAGCTCTTCCTATAAAAATTGGGATAAATTTGTGTATGACATAGCTTGTCAGCTAACACTAAAGTGTGGGAAGAAGTTGACTAGGTGGGAGGAACAGCAGAAGCTTGGAGGCTCTCCCAAAGGCAGTCTGTGATGAGAAGTCAGAGTGAGTGTGATGAGATGTCAGCAAGGCATGGGAAGACCAATAAAACACTGCTTGGTACCGCGGGAGACCCTCCCCTGGCAAACCGTGATACTGACGCTTTTATCTGTTGTCTCTATTTAACACCACATGACTTTGAAAAAGTACATAGGGTGATTTGGATTCACTTATAATGAGAAATTGCCTGCAAACTTGGAAGTATTAAGAAATGATGCTAAATTCTAAATGCAACACCTTTATTATATAAGAAATAGTTTTATGCCTTTTCAAACAGGCATTTTTAAGCATTTCAATTTATGGCTTCAATTATACTTTGTGTTGCAAAAATAGTACTAAAATTCTTGTTTATTTCTCTTAAATTAATTCACCTAAACAAAAAAATTATAATTATTCTTATGTAAGGTGTTGTTTTTCTGCTTTTCTCTCCTACATGGCCTCTAATTCTTAAAGCTTCCAGAAAAAACATAACAGCCTTGGGAATAAGAAAAACTAAATTGTGTTCCTGAAGAGAAAATTGTTTACTGCTTTACGAACAGGAAGGAGAAACACCTGAATTGTGATTTTTCCATCATAAAATTGATTCAAAAGAAAAGAGATTCAACTTTCAGGGTCCAATCTCAGTCCATAAGCAATTCTAATTTCTAGTGTTAGAGTCCAGTCTTTAGGGAGACATCTCAATTATGTAATCATCCTTGTTTTTGAAATAAATGCTAAAATTACCCAAAATACAGGTTAGTCCTTTTATCATCATAAACAGAAGGTTGAGAAAGAAAAGAAATTCAGAAATGTCTTTTAATAAATTAATAGTCGTGGTTTAGATTTTTATAAAAAATATGCTTCTGAAAGAGAAAATGACTTACAAATGAAAAAGGAGACAGTTCAAGAAACATAAATGATTTTTAAGAAATTCCTCCTTATTTTTATTAAAAAAGCTGTTTTTTTGGGGGGCCAACCTAATATTACTGAGTTTACACCTGTCTCTGGGCTTAAGGATCCCTCTTAGCGGGCTCCAGGAACCATATGGGGTGGCAGAATTGAACCCGGGTCGGCACAGCATGAGACAAGTGCCTATTCACCGGACTATTTCTCTAGCCCTTGTTTGTAGGGGTTTTTTTAAAACAAAATATTCTATCAAATGACCAGATTAAGACTTCAATTGGTACAGAGAGCTTGGTGATTCTTTTTGGTGTTCTGAGGACAGGAACTGCTCCCCTGAATTTCTCTTTCTGTCTGAGTCAAAGCACTAGGCCATAGAGAGGGCCTCTGGACCTTGGGCACCATATTGTTTCCACAAGAGGGCCACAGACAAACTAACACATGTTTAGTTCATTTTATTTCTCTTTCATTTGAATCCCATCTGCGTGGCCAGAACTTCTGATTTCACTGCAGCTTTACAACTGTTTTCCTAGTATTTTTCTGATATGTAAATTTTTATATGTAACATTTTAAAACTAATTTTAATTAATTTTATTAATTAAATTTTATTCAATTCAGTGCTCAATTTCTAATATTTTCCTAAATCTTTATAGGTATTCAAAGTTGAATCTTAAAAATATTAGCTATCTTACCAGTTGTGAAGAGAAGTTTTCTTGGATCCTGAGGAAAAGGGAGAAAAAAAAATTAGCTTAAAATAAAAAACACTGATAACATAAAATTCTACAGAACACTGAATGAGTCAGAAAGATAAGACTTTCATCTTAGCAAATTACAAACTTTACAAGCTGGTAGTAGTAGCGTGGGTACCCTTTGATCATTCTGAGACTCAATATATTTGAAGCGACTAATGTGAATATAATATATATCCTGTATACCACACTAGCCAACCTATACCTATAAACTCTCTAGAAAATGAGCATCAAAAATATTTTTAATGTAGATGGGGGCTGTAGATTGTAAATACATACTAAGAAACCTGAGAACTTAAAATGTTTCAAGTACTATTAAAATTAGCTATGGTTTATAAGATGATAGATTCCTAATACTCAGAAATAAAATTAATAGCAAAAAGCTATAACAAAAAATAATTTTTGTTAAATTTTCAATAAAAATTGTCACTGCAATATTTCCTTTAAATATCTCGTCATATGATAGACTACACCCATCTTCTGTCTCCTGGAAAACTTAGATCTGGTTATAGTGAATGTTTAGGTTTATTTCTTATCATAATGGTGCTTAACAATATAACAGTTTAATTTCTTTCCTTATTGCCTTCATTAAATCTTGGGTAAAGGCAGGTTATATGCAAAGTAGGAAGCCACATAAATGATGTAATTTCAGGGGTTTTTGATAAGCACCACTTGCCTAAGAATAAGCTTAAGTCAAATGACTTCTATCCTTGGAACTGTATAAAGGGTAAAAGTACAAGAGAGACTGAACAATGAGGTAATAGCTGAAATGAACAGCTACAGCAACTCAAAAAATGGAACAGTTAATATTGACCAGGAATGAAGTGGTTAGAATAAGAGGTAGTCTCACAGGTACCTAGTAGTAGTCAGGTTAGAGAAGAAGTTTACACAGTCACTTGCCAGAGGCTGTGTCCCTGGAGAGCCCAAGGAGGCAGAATGAAGGCTCAGAGCAAGAACACAAGGCAAATATCACAAAATCATCCTTTCCAACAATTCACATAATACACTATTTAGCATTAAATGTGTGTACATGTTTTCAGTCTAGTGAATTTACAGGTACCTATTTCTTTAAAAAATATATTAAATAAATAAAAGAAAGAGTAAAGAAAAATATAAGAATGAAAAAAGGTAAATATAAGCAAAATAATGAGTTACTACTTTTCTATTTATCTTATAGACAAAAAAATAAAAAAAATAAGTTGTATATTAAAATAGGCATCTTCAGAGAATTAATAGAAGTGTATTAAGTGGTAACACTTTTTAGGAGGACAATCTGATAAGGCGTATCAAAACTAAAATGGCACATCTTTGAAAGCAGAATTCCATTTCTGTAAGTCTCTCTGGAAAATGTGCAGGTAAAATGCTGTGTATCTGAGTAGCACTACACTACTTCATCGATTTGCTCAAGTGGGCCCAGTGACGTCTCCATTGTGAGACTTGGGAATCAATCCAAACATTTATGAATAAGGGGAAAGGCAAGAGTAAAGGCATAGTCTTAGGGGAAATGTGACACTTCCATATTTGAATATAAAAAGTAACACTATATATCCTGGAAATAATAGTTCAGGAACATGAATCATGAATAACACCAAAAACATCTTGCAATAAAACAAAATTATTAACCATCAACTATTGGCTATTTTTAGAAAAGCTTTGACTTTTTTATTTATTGGGGAGCTTTTAAATATTGTATATTAAACATAATCCTTTTAAAATTAAATAAATTTAAAATAAAACTTCCAAAATACTGAGTATTTACTTAAGGAATATTAAATGATATAGCCATTAGATTTCTGATAGCCATATGAATTTTCAAACAAGTGAGAGAAAAAAAGACGAAAACACGTTTTCCAAAGACCTGCCTGGCAGGGAAAAGGAGACTAGAGAAATTGGTAAAGGTAGCACAGACAGGAGAGGAAGTCCTGGTATAAAAGCATGATACGTGAAGAGCATCCTTGACGACAACAGGGCCAAATGAGTCTATAGTAAAGTAAAAGGCCCTCCTGTTGATCATCGATTTGCTCGAGCAGGCCCAGTAACGTCTCCATTGGAGACTTTGTCGTTACTGTGTCTGGCATATCGAATACGTCACGGGGAGCTTGCCAGGCTCTGCCGTGCGGGCGAGATCCTCTCAGTAGCTTGCCGGGCTCTCCGAGAGGGGCGGAGGAATCGAACTTGGGTCGGCCATGTTGGCTGCGTGCAAGGCAAATGCCCTACCGCTGTGCTATCTATAACTCTGACAAATAATAAAAATAAGTAAAATATAATGAACCACTGAAACAGCATCATATCTTTATGTTTTTTTTAAATATACTAGTATATGAGAGGATAAGATACTTATAAGAGAATAATGGGTAAGTTGTGTGAGTGAGGTATAGAAAACACCAATTATATAGTGAAAAATAAAACTGGACTTTCAATAGTGAACTTAATGTAGTACATATGTATGCATTTTTATTTTAATGCATATCTGAAACATGATGTAATTATTAAGCAATGATTCTTTAAAATATCTGCATACTCAAGAACTTTATCAGAGACATATTACTTACGTCTTTTGGTTTTTTTCTATATTTTTCATCAGTCTTTCCTTTGGGGGACAGGGGAACAGATAAAGTATCTGATCACAGGAGCAATAAGTACATGCAGAGGAGAAAGTGAGGTGAGAAAAGACAGAAAACAATCTTATTATTTACTATCAACTTGTCCAACAGCACAGGAAGCTATCTGATCAAACAGAGCATTGGCTCGTGATGAAGCTTGGCATTGATGAAACAAACCTGAGGAACAGGAGGAGGATCAGCCAAACATGGCACGCCAGCCACGCGGACTTGCTGCTCCGCAGGATCTGACTGGGCACATGTGCATAGAGTTCTATCTAATGGGTGACATCATGGAGGGCTAAGTCAGATGCTGCCTGCTATAGAATCTAACCTACTTCCAGGATTAAAGGTCTCCTCTTTCAAGGACTAACAAATAATAAAAAATAAATAAATAAAATAAAATAGAATGAACCCCAAACACCATCATATCTTTTAAGGTCAAATAAACTTATTATCCAGGGTCCTCAAATAATAAAATTTTTCTGCTGTCTTCCCCCAGGGCATTCTCTGGGTTCATTAGGGATATTTAGATAGTCTCCACAGAATGAGAGAAGTCAGGCCAGAACTATTGGAAGGCAGAGGCAGATCTGATCGTGATAGGCAAAAACTGCACATAGAAAAAGTTAAAAGTAACATTCCCCTAACTCCCATTTTCAGCAGGAGAGACTATAAAACAGTAATTATCTATATTTTCTAATGAGAAAGAAATAAAACTCAACTTGACAACTGCATTTTAAAGAGCATTTAAAGGAGCAAGAAAGTACAGATTTTCTGTGAAAATCACAGACCTTCATTAGTCATTTCATGACAAGTGAAAGGAAAATGAGAGGATGAAGACCACCCACCTCATCTTGGTACCGTGCTGCATTTAGTTCAGTGAACTCTTTGTTGTAGTTCACGGAGAAGTTCAGGGCATTTACGAGATGGGCAGCGACATGCACACCTGCAGAATAGAACAGTTCAAGTCAGCATGACTTTCTGCGAAGTCATTTTGTAAAAATGAGTTACTTCCCTTTCTAGGTAAATACAAGGTCAAACTGTGACAGTTAAGCCAGCAAATAAATATAAAAGTGAAAGACAGAAAATCTTGATTGCAGGCAATTTTAATATAATTCATATAAAGGAACTGAAATTTCAAAGGTTGAAATAAAGTAACACTAGTAACTCAAGATTGGAAACACAGATATGCACATTCATCTAAATGCAGGCGTATAAAATTTTGTGGACACTTATTTGTTAATTTAAGCAGTTCCTGAATATTCAGCTATTCTGCATTTTTCACCAGGGAGAGGCCTGGACGTATAGCCACACAGATATGCTGGATATGGGCACAATGACAGGTTTAATCAGTAAAACTCTTTCACAGTTCACCAGTTCTAAGCATCATGATTAAATCTAATAGCAAAAGGACTGATAACTTTGTGACATTAAAAGCACAGGAAAATAATCATTATCATTTCACTCAAAATGTCCATATTCCAGAGACCTGGATCACACACTCCAAGCATCCAAGAGCCATGTCATATCAAACCAGAGGAAACTATGAGAATCTTGGGCACTGAGATAATTTTTAGCCCTGCTCTTATAAATTATAGACAATTTTGCTGTAAGAACTTCGCATGCATGCTCTCATTTCAGTCTTAAAACTATGAATACTTACTGTAAAGTCATTTCATAGTTAAAACAACAAACAAGATCTGGTAATTAAGTCCCAGAGTAAGCATCAGGGTAGTTGGGGTAGAATCCACACAACCATCCCCACTCTCCAGTACCTTAAACACTATGTTTATTACTCTCATTTTGAAAAAATTTGAAAAACATTAAATAAAATGTTCAACATAAAATTAATTTTATAATGATTATTTTTGTTTGTTTGGGGCCCACAGCAGTGGTGCTCAGAGCTTCCTCCCGGCTCTGCACTCAGGGATCCAACACTCCTGGTGACCTCAGGGGACAATATGTGGCGCAAGGGATCCAATTCAGGTTGGCAACATGCAGGGCAAACCTTCTACCCACTCTGCCAGAACCCTGACCTCATGTCTTAAAATAATTCTTAAAGTGTGTCAGAACGTCCACTAAAGAGTCATCTCGATTTCTTGTGCAGTCACTATGAAAACTTTGCTCCAATATAATCTCCCCCCTAAACAAAGAAAACAGAACTACTGAAAAAGCACAGAAGACAAAAGCCAGGGTTAGTAAGGATTACTCTAGGTTTTGGGCAAGATTGGGAACAACTGGAAAAGTCAGGGAACAGCAATTTGACCAAAGGGCTATGACCTCATTGAGTCTCAGGCCTAATTGAGAAAAAGAAGTATGTGCTATCCATAACCCCAAAGTAGAACTATACTTATATATTAATATATCTATATACATAAATATATCTGTCTACATAAACATTCAACATATGTTGAAGCCAGGAAGCAAATAGGAAAATGAAGATCACCAAATCATTTTGGATATTGGGATTGTGAGCAGCAGATTCCAAATATTCATTTCTAAAGCAATTTTTAAGAGTGAAGGATTCCACTTAGCATAAATATATGTGTAAATGTATGAAATCATATAAAATATGTTTAACCTAATAATTATTAAACATATATTATCAATTTAAATTTATTCCTTTGATTTGCTTTTATAGCTAAATTGACTTACCATAGAAACACAGTTAAAAGGTTGCACATGACAGAGTTTCAGTTACACAATGTTGCAACACTCATCCCTTCATTTGTCAATATCTAATTCCACCAATGTACCCAGCTTCCTTCTTGCCCACCCTCCTCAGCCTGCCTCTGTGGCAGACACTTTTCTTCTCCTTTTTTTTTTATTTGATTCAAGGTTTATTCCCGGTTGTGTTCAGTGCTTATTCCTGGCTATGTTCGGGGATCAATCCTGGTGGTGCCCAGGGGGCTATACATTGTACTGGGGATTGAACTGGGGTTGGCTGCATGCAAGACAAATGCCTATACCCCTGATCTATCTCTCCAGCCACTCGCATTTAATTTCAATTGAAAACGAAGTAGAATAAATTATAACAATGTTTTTCAATTTGCTGTCTACCTATTTATTAAAAGGAAGTTAACACTTAAAATTATAATTGTGATACAATATTGCATTTGTTTTCTAATATTCACATATTTTAAACTCAAATAATTAAATCTCAGAGCACTAAAAACTTTTAGTATGTTTCTTTCAACATTTCTAAAAGAGATTATTTACTTTTAACCTTTAGGTATTGATACATAAATACATAAGCAATGTATTTAGCTCTACATATTTAATCTAGTTCCTTCTAGCAGCTGATATCAAGTGAAAGACAAGAGAAATTCACTCAATAGCAATCACAAATGGATTACAGCAATGTATGAAACAATAAAACCCCACATATCAAGTATATGATTTCAACATAAGATTTTTAATCCTTTAGCTTTCTCACCTGAGAAAATACAAATGGTGATACCACAGGTTATATGGAATGTCCTGCTTTTATCTAACAACCTTCTGGTTCTTCTGCTTGGAACCTAAATAAAACAATTCACCATGGTAAAAAGTGTCGCATAAACAAGATATATGTTAAAAGATTTATTATAGGATTTCTTAGAACGTAAAGATTTTGGAAATATACCTATTTTTAGATTTTTAAAAATAGTAAGGTTAATCATGATTTATAGTGAACATATTCAATAGAAGATGAGCTCTTAAGAAAAAAATTAAGGATTATTATTTATTATTATTACTATTTATTATTACATTGGGCTAAGAGCGATAACACAGGGGGCAGGGCGTTTGCCTTGCATGCAGCCAACCCGGGTCTGATTCCTCCGCCCCTCTGGGAGAGCCCGGCAAGCTACTGAGAGCATCCTGCCCACACAGCAGAGCCTGGCAAGCTCCCCGTGGCCAATTTGATCTGCGAAAGACAGTAACAAGGAGTCTCATAATGGAGATGTTACTGGTGCCGGCTTGATGAACAACGGGAAGACAGGGCTACAGTGCAATTATTATTTATTATTATTATTTCTTAATGATTTGTTCATTAGGTTTGGGGCCACATCCAGCAGTTCTCAGTGGTTATTCCTGGCTCTGTGCTTAAAAGTTCAAAAGTGCTGGGGGAGCGTGTGCAGAGCCAGGAATGCAAACCCTGGTCAGCCGTTTGCAAGGCAAGCAACTTCCCCACTAAATGACATTTCTGGTTCAGAGGAATATTTGTTATTTTATTAAATAAATATGTTATTTTATTAAAGATATGTGAAATGATATATTAATATAACTTCAGATATATACCTCAAACAGTAATAATAGTAGTTGTTCCAGCAAAGAAATATTAAGAGAAACATTCAGATTGTTTTGTACATTTCTGGAATTTTTTAATTTTACTACTTATATATTATTTTCTTTTGTAATAAAAAATAAGATTATTTTTAAACGAAGCCTTTTCACCCATGGTTTTAATGCCTCCTTGATTTTATGGAAAACTAAAATGTCAAACATCTTGAATACCTGTTTCACACTAAGGGAAAATCCTTTCATACTTATTAACTGCTGAGATACTTAGGTGGGCACTTTTCATTTCCTGGTA
This sequence comes from Sorex fumeus, assembly GCF_029834395.1. Lineage (NCBI taxonomy): Eukaryota > Metazoa > Chordata > Mammalia > Eulipotyphla > Soricidae > Sorex > Sorex fumeus. Next base: position 2,546,836 of record NW_026606083.1, read on the forward strand.
CTTGTGCTCTCTTTCTTCACACCAAGCCAATGACAAGTCACAGGACTTGCAATAACAAAGCCTAGCAATTAACAAAGATGGGGAACCTAGAGGGTTATTTTTACAAATTACAGCATTAAAAGTAAAAGAGTTTCTAAATATAATTACGTGAAAAGGTTGAGAAGTTTTTCTAAATGAATCTACTCATATAAACTTCACAGCACATCTGAGTAACCTTATGTTAACAAATCCTCCAAAAGCTCAGTCTCTATCCTGCTGTCTAACATACTCGTGGAGGGAGAAGCAGGCATACGCCACATAGCACGACAATAACTGAAGGCAAAATAGAATTTCAATTGAGTTTTAACTGTCAAAGTACCTTGTAATTTTTTAAACCCTTCATTACATAACATTCAACATCAAAAGTAACACTGCTATTTAATCAAGACATCCTTTTCACAGCTCAAAATAGACATGTGTTTTGAGAAGAAAGGAACTGCCCCAAAGCTGAATTACCCCATGTATTATACAAAGACCAGGGGGCTCTAGTTTGCTTTCCAGCCTTAACTAAATAAAAGGACTGCAGTGAAACATGGAGCTGATACGGAATGAATCTTCACTTGGCCACTCATTTTGCCTCAGGATCATTATAAAATATTTAACTTTCATGCTTCAGGTTCTTCAGCTAGAATTTCTTACTGCAGCATCCTGGTGAGACTTGCGTGTCCCAGTGCAGCGGTTGGTGCCAGCCAGAGCACTAACACTTTCTATATCCTCTCTCCTGATGTTGGGTGTCAGAGTAACTGATCATCTTCACTTCCTACTATTATTTCTGAAACAATTATCCTAGCATAAAGTCAAGCCATGACTTTGTAGATTCAATGCCCATGTGAGTCTACCATTCCACTGTCACATTATGGGAGGACAGTGGGCCACATCTGACCATGCTCAGGGATTACTCCTAGGTCTAGCCTCAGGGATCACTCCTGGCAGTGCTCGGGGACCATGGATCGTACCAGGGATCAAACCCTGGTGGGTCACATGCAAGGCAACTTTCCAGTTCCATGTTTTGTTTTTGTTCTTACCTTGTGGGATCCTCGGAGGTAAGCCAGGAGAGTTCGACACATAGGTAAGAGGATAAGGCTGCAGTTGAGATTAAGAACGGACGCAGAGGCTCTGCTCAGACACAACCCTAGCTGAACAAATAAGGCAATGATCAAAATGCTGTCAAAGGCAAATCTGAACCTTACTGAGAGCAGACCTCAACCTACTCCACCTTAGGATCATGGCAGAAAAAATGTCCTCCAAGAGCACAAAATAATCCTCCACTTTAATCAAAACCCACCAAAAAAAAGCCTGGTTTCTTTGCTTTGCACTTAGAAAACTTGTTCCCCTTTTGTCTTATATTCTATTATAATCAATCAGTCAATTACATTCTTGTTCATAAACTCAGTTTAATGTACTTGCTCATTGTACTGTTTTGGGTATATACAGCCTCGGAAACCCTCAGTACATTCTGCATATCTACACTGACGTCTGGTAAAAATGTTGCTCATTAATAGAAACAACTAATATGTCAAGTGAAATGTTTCATCTGTGTTCTCTTTATGAAGTGCACTGAATTCTGCAGAGCGCCCTTTCACACACAACCAGCCTCTGGAGTCCTCACCTCACTATCTCTAATCATTCTTCACGTTTCACCTGAACTATCCTTTGTAGGTTCTTCCCTAACTGAAACCTAAGATTCCTGCCCTGTGGCGGCTTATACAAAAATAAAAATTCAGAACCATATTTAATAAGCATATTTTCCAAAGACTCAGTCTTCTTCAATATTTATATGATATTTTCAGAAATTAAGTTTAAATCAAGCTTTTGCTTGACTACTACCAACTATGATCTGGTAATCTAGCCATGTTCTCCATATGAATAGTGCCTCATCTGGAAACAAGAAACAGGACTCATCCTAAAATAAACATTCTACTACTTTAAAGATACTGACTAAGAAATATGTGCAAGTCATTTTCCCTTCTTCCTTAAAATCATCCATGCCCCAGAGATTTCCACGTAACTCTTGGCAAAAAAACAACTCTGTTTCAAACTGTTTATTGTCATCAAATGAAATATTGCTCCTGAATGCAGGACACAGTAATAAGCAACATCGGGGAAGCAATAATTTTTACTGACATTTAAAAATCACAATTAATAGTTTCAGTCAGAGTAATTCTACATAATGAACTACAGCCCTTCAGGATGCTATTTATTAATTACAACAAAAAGAAGCATAGGCTCCAAGCAGTAACACACTAAAATATTATTCTGTATTCTACCTGAGTCATCAAAATTGTTACATTTGAATGTGACTAATTTTTGTTATTTAGGCATCCAGAGAAATAAAATAAGTGTCAGTTCTTTCAACCTGGTACCTACATATAGGAAAACTTTAGCTCAATGCATTTTAGATAATTCTATCTGCAATTCTGATGGACAATGATAATAGTTTATTCCAAATAATTCTGTTAATATCTATCATATAAATTTGGGTATTAATGGTTATAAATAAATTACCCAAGTTCCCACTATATTTTAATAGTTTGTAACTTTTACTTTGTTGTGGTTGTTTTGGGGCCACTCCCTGCAGTGTGCTTAAGCCTTATTCCAGGCTCTGTGCTCAGGATAAATTCCTAGAGGGGATCCAGGGACCATATGGGACATTGGGATGGAAAATGGGTTGGCCACATGCAAGGCAAACACCCTTCCCACTGTACTACTGCTGCAGTCCCGTGTGTTTCAATAGCTTAAAGAAAATCCCTATATTGTACTTTTTCATTCTCTATCCATCTATTGTGAATTTGTATATTTTACTATTTTTTGCATCAACTCATAGAATAATTGTATTTAAAGTCAGTTTAAGTGTCCCCTTGGGATACACAGAATGAAATTTCAACATTTCACGTGCTCCTTACTATTCTTCAAAATCTAACAAGAAAATTTACTAGGTACTCCATTTTCTCATATATGCTTGTCCCTGAATATATTAATTCTTTCAATTAAGACACTATTTTATTTTTATTAGATTATCTTAGTTTAAAATTCCCTCATATACATGCAATAAATTAGATGGATCCTGGTCCATTTAAAGTATGTTAAAACAATTATTTTATCTGCTGAACACACGGCTGACATTTAAAGCTATGAGCATGTATTTTATTTAGTCATTGTCAAATAATAACTTCCTTTAAAAATGTTACTTTGAATGTCTACTACAAAGAAATGAATGCCTGACTTTTGTACCTGACCTGATCCACATCTGTAGTTTGTTTTATTATTCATAGTGAGTTTAAATTACTAATTTGTTTTTGGGGTTTTAATTTTTAATTTTATTCAGGTTAGTTGTTCATACAGAGTAGCATGTCACTTTCACATTTAAATCTTACCTTACCAAGGTCTTTAAAACTAAGATTCTACCTAGCAATACTTATTTATATATTCATTTATTTCTATTTTGGGTTTTGGGCCACACCTGTCTGTGCTCCAGGATGTGCTCAAAGGCCATATGTGATGCCACACAAGTGAATGCAGGTCAGCATCATGAAGTGCCTTCCCTGTTGTACTGTCTCTCTGGCCCCTACAGTCATTCTTAAAACTATAAATTCATCTTAGATGAGTATATCTAGAAAAAATATACCTTAACTTTACTATGTACTGAATGTGTGATCCCCAAATTCATTAGCTCACAATGATACATCAAATGTGATGGTATGTGTAAGGAGAGGATTCTAGAAAACAATCGGCTGTAGGAAAGTTCATGAGCAAAGAGCCTCCATGACAAGAGCAGAGAGCCCTTACAGAGATAAGTAGACAGCTGATCCTCTCCTTCATAAGATACTTGGCAAGAAGGCAGCAGACCACACAGGGAAAGGGCCCTCCCCAATACCAAACCTTCCGGTGCCCTGTTCTTGAGCTCGACATCTTCCAGTATGGTGAGAATTAAATGTGTGTGGCAGATACACCCATTCTATGTAATGTTTTACATTCTGAATTTAGCAATTTCATAAAGTTACTAAAACATACACAAAGCAAGTTTTAAAAGAATGCTACATCTAGGTGTAATAAGTTATTTTCCTAAAATTTCAAATACATGATTTTTATCTCTGATCTTCTATTTTTTCTTCATCATCATCATCACCATCATCTACAGCTACGTAAGTGTCCTACCATTAGAGTTGTCTCTAGACCGCTATGATTTGGAATGTCATCATCACAATGACCCTCCTCAATTTACCAAACTCTGCACATCTCCCACATACAGGCTAAAGCAAAGCAGAAGAGTTAGCCATGATCTATCTCCCTCAGGAAGGATAGCATCAGCTGATTCTGAGACAGTGTTATATTGAAGAGCAACTACGTTACATAAAGGTTCATTTTTAGTTCACAACATACATAATATCTTCACCTAAACTGCTATTAAGTAATGACATCCTTGTGCTGAACTACAAAAAATTAAGTGGAAGCATGAGAGAGCAAGTGTGTAAGTGCAAGAATGTATTGACATTAACCCAATTTCCTTCTCAACTGCACAAATTGAAAATAATATATTCATGTTTTCACGTCCACGTTAGCACATGGCTGACCCGAGTTCGATTCCTCCGCCCCTCTCGGAGAGCCCGGCAAGCTACCGAGAATATTCGATATTCCAGACACAGTAACAACAAAGTCTCCAATGGAGACGTTACTGGGCCCGCTCGAGCAAATCGACGATCAACGGGAGGGCCTTTACCTTACCTTACCTTCCACGTACTCATTAAAACTATCTTAAAGTTATTGAAATGTGATAAAACTGTCTTTAGAAAAAATTCATATTGTCATTCTCATTTGTGATACCATTACATTTGTTCCAATCTCGCATCACCCGTGGAACACCGCCTGTTGAACTTTCTTCGTTGTTTGCTTTTTGTTTGGGGGCCACACCTGGTGGTGCCTAGGGGCTACTCTTGGCACTATGCTCAGGGTGACTGCTGAACATGTTCCAGAGATCATTCCTAGTCATTCTGAAGGGGGTTCCGGAGACTGAACCCAAGTCAGTCACATGTAAGACAAGTGCCTTATACATTCTACTATCACTCTGTCCCAGATGAATTCTTAATTATTTTTTAATTTTCAGTCCAATGATCATTTTCACTTAGGGCATTCTAAATGTCCTTCTCCCTACTCATAACCTCATTTTCCTTTTTTGGGGGGGTGGAGTTGCATTTTTCTTGTTTTTATTTTTGTATTCTTATTTTTTATTTAATTTTTTTCATTGAATCACCATGAGATACAGTTACAAAGCTTTCATGTTTGAGTTTCCAACATACAATGATCGAACATCCATCCCTCCACCAGTGCACATTTTCCACTACTCATGTCCCCACTATCCCTCCCCCACTTCCTATCCTATCCCTCCTCCTGCCTCTTTGGCAGACAATTATCCCCATACTCTGTCTTCTTTGGGGCATTATGGTTTGCAATACAGATACTGAGAGGCTATCACATTTGTTCCTTCATCTGTTTTCAGCACACTATCTCTCCAACCATCATTGACTTAGTAATCCCTTCTTTATTCCAGTTTCCTCCCCACCCACCCCCCAGCTCATGAAGCACATAACCTCTGTTTCAAATCCAAATTTTTCTATTCTTTAAAGATTCTGATAATAGGAGCACATCTTTCTCAGTGGCCAAGACTCAGAGACTATAAAATCCAGATCACGGACAAGAACAGTGCAGTCTTCTGCCCCCGCGCCTGGGTGTTCCTTCCCGGGGCCCCTTGGAGGGGAGCGGGTTGAGCTTTCCTCCCCGCCCCGACCAGGGCTCCGGCAGCCAAAGACCTCCAGGACCAGCCACCACCATGCTGAGACCACTCTCCACACACATGAAGGTACTGGCAGAGGGACAAAGCCACGCGGGTTCCGGGGCCGAGACCTCCAAGCCTACTCGGATTGGAGTCGAGCATCTTCCACCCAGATCCTCCAAATTCCAGTAGGCGGGGGTCACACCCACCACCTGGCCCCCTGGCGCCGTGTAATCCCATCAGCGGCCAAGACTCAGAGACTATAAAATCCAGATCCCGGACGAGAACAGTGCAGTCTTCTGCCCCCGCGCCTGGGTGTTCCTTCCCGGGGCCCCTTGAGGGGAGCGGGTTGAGCTTTGCTCCCCGCCCCGACCAGGGCTCCGGCAGCCGAAGACCGCCAGGACCAGCCACCACCATGCTGAGACCACTCTCCGCACACATGAAGGTACTGGCAGAGGGACAAAGCCACGCGGGTTCCGGGGCCGAGACCTCCAAGCCTACTCAGATTGGAGTTGAGCATCTTCCACCCAGATCCTCCAAATTCCAGTAGGTGGGGGTCACACCCACCACCTGGCCCCCTGGCGCCATGTAATCCCATCAGCAGCCAAGACGCAGAGACTATAAAATCCAGGTCCCGGAACCGCGCGGCCGCAAATGCGGCCGCGCGACATCTTATCAGAACTTTTTTTTATGACATCTTATTGTCTCATTCCTACTTTGGACAAACTTGCAGGCTATCGAATGTAGCCTGCCCACAGGGCAGAGTCTGGCAAACTCCCCGTGGCGTACTAAATATGCCAAATACCAGTAACAATGATGGGTCTCATTCTCCTAAAGAGCCTTGAATATAATCTCAGGGCTAGGATGAAAGAGACGTTACTGGGGCCTGCTCGAGGCAATCGACGAATAACAGGATGATGAAATGAAATGAAATGAAATGAAATATTTCTCAGTGCATATTTTTGCCTCCCGTCATACCTGACCGACCTGTGAACTCTCTTTGATGCCACGAAACTATCAAGTGGCAGTACCAATGAGTGACAAAGCCCAAAGTGCCTCTTGCAAATCCCAAATTGTCTCAGCTTTGGGGACCACAAAAATGCAAGGTCATTGGAAAGAAAAATGTTGTATAAAACTTTCATACAAAAAAATAGGTTTTTACCAATGAAAACCAAAGAAAAGTAGTCATGAGACAGGTACATGAACATAAAAATATTCACTATTTTTATAGCAATGGTAGACATATTTTATCATTTTTATTGTAGCTTACAGGGTCCATGACAGGAACCTAGATTAATTTATTTTTCCTATCCCTATAAATGAAAGTTACCAGTAACATCTCCATTTGTCCCTGTCGCGTGCTAGTGTAGCCCAATGGCATCTCTTCGCTCCGGGAACATGGAAGGCCTCAAACCGATCGTTCATGATCTTGAAGAAGAAGTCTGACCATCTGGTAGGTGGGCGGCCACGCAGTCTTTTGACATCCCGTGGAATCCAGTCAGTAACAGCTCTAGTCCAACGGTCGTCTTTAAATCTCATTACGTGACCAGCCCATCTGATTTTTGACACCTTGGCAAATGAGACAGCGTCCCTGATTCTTGATCGTCAACGGATGTCGGAACTCCAGATTTTTTTCTCATTTGAGTGAAACGTGATATTACAAGCATAGCTCTTTCAATTCCTCTTTGGGAGACCTGAATAGCGTTCTCATCCTGTTTGCCTAGAGCCCAGGTCTCTGAGGCATATGTTAATGCAGGAAGAACAGTGGAATCAAAGAGATGTGCCCGGAGCCAGAGGTTCTTCGTCCTCTTAGCTATTTCTTCGACGTTATTGAAGGTGTTTCAAGCCGCTCTCTTCCTCCTGTGCAGCTCGGGTGCCAGGTCATTTGTCATGTTGACTTCTTGACCTAGGTACACATAGCTGTTGCACTCGGAGATGGTCGTTCCATTGAGAGTTAATGGGGCATCAGGAACGAGGCTGTTTCTCATAAACATTGTCTTTGTAAAATTCAGCTGTAGTCCTACCTTTCCACACTCATGGTCAAAGTCGGCCAGCACTTGTGCTGCTTGGCTGATGTTTGGTGTTATTAAAACAATGTCATCAGCAAAGCGGAGGTGGTGTAATTGCTGACCATCTATCTTCACTCCCATTCCTTCCCATTCCAGTCGTCACATGATGTTCTCAAGGGTGGCACTGAAGAGTTTCGGTGAAATGGTATCACCCTGCCGAACCCCTCTCTTGACATCAACGATCACTTCTTTGTAGAATGGTGAGATCCTGGTAGTGAATCCGCAATACAGCTCACGGAGGATCCTGATGTATTGGGCTTGAATGCCCTGATTGGCTAGGGCTTCAATGACCGCTTCCGTCTCAACAGAATCAAAGGCCTTCTTTAAATCAATGAATGTTAAACAGAGCGGCATCTTGAACTCCCGAGAAACCTCAATGAATTTGGTTATTGTGTGGATATGGTCGATGGTGCTGAATCCCTTGCGGAACCCGGCTTGCTTGCATGGTTGTCCTTCATCTAGTGTTCTGCCAATCCTATTGAGGATGACTCGAGTGAACAACTTGTAGATGACAGACAATAGGCAGATAGGGCGATAGTTGCCAATGCCATGGATGTCTCCCTTCTTGAACAGTAGTACGGTCCTGCTGGTTTTCCATTGGGACGGAACCTTGCATTCAGACAGGTAGCAAGTGAAGAGCTGAGGCAGTGTATTGATAAGTACTGATGGCAGGTTCTTCAGGTGTTCAGGTCTGACCTTGTCTGGGCCGGGTGCTGTTTGTTTCTTTACCAACGAAATAGCGTGTCGGATTTCGGAAGGGAGAACTTTGGGAACAACATATCCATCCTGTGGAATTCGGTATGTCGGCAAGTGGACATGGCTATTGAAGAGATTTGAGTAGAAGTCATGGATAATCTTCTCCATTGCTGTTCTGAAGGATGTGATGGATCCATCAGGACGTCGGAGGGCAGTCATCTTGGTCTTGTAGTTGGCGAAGGACAGGCGGGCGTAACGAATACTTTTCCCAGCTTCTGCCGCATCTACCAGTACTTCTGCTCTTCTCTTTTTGAGGTCTTCCTTGATCGCATCTCTGCACTGCTTTGCGAGCTCGGACGTTAGCTTGCAGTTGCCTGAGGCATGGGCCAAACCACGCTGGCGAATTAGCTCAAGAGTTTTCGAAGACAGGCGTTTTTTTGTGGCTATCTCTCTCTTGGCGTTCCTCGCACATTCATGGAGGTGCTGAACCAGTCGATTGTATTCCTCGTCAATGTTGTCAACAATGGCATCTTCCCATGTTGCCGCAATAGTGCCAAAGAGTTCCCAGTTGGTGGTCATTCTGGGAGTTCTCTTTTTGAACTTTGCAGCCCTTTCTCCCCACTCTGTGAAGTAGAATTTTGCATGAAGGAGAAGGTGGTCCGATCTTGTTCGAAATTTTGGGACAACAGCGACATAGGTCAGGCAAAACCGTCGATTGAATATGATGTGGTCTATTTCGTTGTGGAATCGTCCACCGGGAGACTCCCATGTCCAGCGTTTAGATTCTGCCTTCTGGAACTGTGAGTTACCATGGATGGTCTTGGTCAACATGATGAACTCAGACAGTCTCTCACCCTATTCATTCCATTCTAGGCCATGGGTCCCGATGTGAAGTTCTTCAGCTGATCTTCTTGGTCCTATCTTGGCATTAAAATCACCCACAATGATCTTGTAGAAGGTGTGGTCTTCTTTATAGAACTTCTCCAGCTCCATGTAGAACTTCTCGATTTCTCTTTCATCAAAATGAGATGTTGGTGCGTAGCCAAGGAAGATAGAAACTGCAGGCAGAGAGCCACATCTATTCAAATGTAAACGTCCAATTCGGGTTGTTAGGCATTCAAATGAATCAATGCTCTTGGCCAAGTTTCTGTTGACAAGGACACTGACTCCTCCGACACCTCTTTTATCGCATGTTTCGAGGAACAATTCTTCTCCAGTGTCGAAAACAGCATGGTGAGATTCGTGCCTTCTTGTCTTGGTCAGACCAATGATGCCGTACTTGATCATTCGCGCCTGTACCATCAGGTCCTCGATGGATGCATCTGATGCTAGCGTACGTGCATTGAAAGTACAGACGATCATTTTTGTCTTCCTTCGTTGTGGCAGACTAGTTCGGCCTTGAGATTTTGTCGGCCTCTCCTTTCTCATCCTTCTCAGTGCTGCCATGTCAGTGAAGCCTTCAGGGTCAGGTGAATGAGACCAGTTGTAGTTACTGGTTTTGGCATATCAAATACACAACGGATAGCTTGCCAGGCTCTTCCGTGCAGGCGGAATACTCTCGGTAGCTTGACAGTCTTTCCGAGAGGGATAGAGGCTTTTGGGGTGACCTCTAATCACCCTTGTAGGTGTTACCATATTTGAACCTTATCAAAATGAAAGTTACTGTGTTTTAAATATCTTATTTGTACCACTGAAATGATAGTAACAGAAACATATGATAGAGTTTTCCATGAAAGCAAGATTTATTTAAGATAGAAACAAATAGCTACAATCAACAGAAGATGTGAACTGGTCTACTAAAGTCAACTTTCCCTGGCAAGAGGATGAGAAATAAGGGTGGGGAAACCAAGAAAACAGCCCAGGGCAGTAGACATAATAGTACAGGGCCTGGTATTAGAACTCTGTGTGCTGGACCCTTTTCACTTACATTGCTATAAATCAAATGACTTCAAATTAAATTTTAAGAAGAAAAGAAACAAAGAACTTGACATTTTTCAATGAAGGGTACTTCAAATTGCATAACCTAGTCCACTTTTTGATATGATTTCACATGAAAATAAGCAATGACGAACAGAAAGCAGTTAATAAAAAACTGAAGTAATTATTTCTCTAAAATTTCCAAAACTACCAACTCAGTGTTCCTGGGACATATCCAAAGCTTAGGAATGTCCCCTCATGCCATAATAAATTGCAATTCATTCCAAATGATCCTAGCTGGTTTCTATCAACTAAATGTCCTGAAGACTTTTAGCTATGATGTCATTTTTGACTCAAATTGACCTCTGTTCCTATGAACTATTTTTTAAGCAGTCCCTAAAGGAAGCTATCAATTCTAGAGGAACTAGGAGACTTTTTTTCTAAAGAAGTACAGGGAATACCGAAATTATTGAGACCATCATGGTTTAATGTCTAGGATTTCTTATTTTTAACTCATCTTTTTATGTTATCATTCATCCTACCCTGTCAAAAAAAATAAGCCTCTTTTTCGCAAGAAAAAAAGAGCTTGCAAAAAGCCCCTTTTAGGCAAGTATGTGTTATTTTCTAAGAAGTCTATTATGAGTCAGGAGGAAGTTATAACTATTACAAAGAGTAAAGAAAAAAATCAAGATTGTTAAAATTTTCATAACATTCCTGGCAAATTTTATCCACCTTCAGTCATTCCTGTGCCAAAAGTCAAAAGAAATGAAAGGATTTATTTCTAGACTCTGGATTTGTTGAAAAAGTTAAAGTTCAACATAAATTGCACTCAGAATTACATATAAAACCTTCACTAAAGGAAGCATTGCCTAATGAACAAGCTACCAGATTAAATTAGAGATATGAAATTATCACACTAACATCTGTCATCTTTTCATGGTCACTTACCTCTGAAACGTAGAACTAAAGAATTTAACAAAACAGTAATGAAAACTTTCTCCATTCTTCATAAAAATATTATAAACATAGTAGGATATCAAGTGAAATGGCTAATCTCTTAACTGATATAACAAAAGTGATTTATTACTTAACTGACATATGAAATTCTTGTGAATATTCAATACCCTTTCAACCTTTTTACTTTTCTAAGGCCAAACAAAAAGGTCCTTAAGTGCTACGGAGTATTTGACTTTATGCCATTGCTGAATTTTCCTCCTACTACAGAAATGATGCATGCACAGTAAAAGTACCCACGAATGGGATATAATTTGCAGAGCGTGGCTGGCTGGAAAGCCGAGACTAGCCTTGATTGTCTACTCATGGTCTCGGCACATCTGATCATAATTACTGAACGTTTAGTCACATCTTAGCTACTCTTCATCAGAAACAATCATTCCAAAACATTGCTTCATTCCATCCCATCTTTAAACTATTTATAGTTCCTCAGTTTTCCTAAACTTTAGAAGGGAACACAGATATATTAATGATGTGAGAATATGGAAAACTTCTTTATGGTATGGAATATTTATAACAGTGGTATCTTCTCTCCTGATAAGAATTATAAAGATATTACTCATAATAGCATATAATGCTTATTATGGAATAATAAATATTAAAAACGTCCTCTTATGTCTGCCAAACATGCAATTTTTAAATATATATTTTTATCCTACTGAACTCAGTTTATTAATAATTATTCTAAATGGAATTATAAAATTGTCCCTTATACTCAAAACACAACAATTTAGGTAACTAAGTATGTCTTTTAAACTTAATTTTCAAGTTTGAGTCATTAACTTCCTTTGCTATTCTTCCAAAAAAGATAATACTGCTTTCAATAAGCTATCATTTCTCAGAGATAGAGAGAGAGAAAGAGAGAGAGAGAGAGAGAGAGAGAGAGAGAGAGCGCTCTAGATTCAGTAAAATGCTTAATATCATAGGAACTCCTGGACGGCCTGAATGCATTATATTTTACAAACTATTTTCCTAAACTTCCTGATTCACACATATTTAAGGATTAAACTCTTCTGAGTTTACCTAATAACATACAAAAACTTATATTATTTTCTTTGCTAGTAGTACAATAAAATATTGGGCTGGAGAGAGTACAATGGGTGGGCAGTTGCCTTGTGTGCAGTCAAGCCTGGTTCAATCTCTTGCAGAGCATGGTTGGCTGGAAAGCTGGGACTAGCCTCAGCCCTACCAGGAATGATCCTTGAATATAGCCATGAGCATTGCTAGGTATGGCCCCAAAACTAAGTGGAAAACGTTAGATAACATACTGGTATGAGAAGATATATAAATAAAATTTAGTCTTTTTCCCCTAAAATAAAATTAAATAAAATCAAATATCACATTTTTTAACTTTCAAAAAAATACACAGTAGATAGACATATCTAAGTGTACATATAAAATTCTACAAGTACACTCACTGTGCAATCTATGACGCAAAATTAAAAGAAACACCCAAAGTAGAGAAATGTAAAGCAAATTGTGAACTATTATTTAAGTATCAAAAACTCAATGATTAACAGTAAGATCTCAATAAATAAGTAACAATAAAATTATATAATTAATGTACCTTGAATTTTTAATAATATATTCAAGAGATGTAATTACAGAAACTGAGGCGGTAGACTACTCAATAATGACTTTCACAGACTTTTGTAGTGAAGCAACAGGAGGCAATCTGATGTCCCAAAACTAAAAAAAATTTAAATGGGGCATTCCTATGCATCATTAAGATAGTACAAGTTACTATATGTTAAAATTAGTTTGTAAATAGTAGAGATGTCTAATATGGTATTTAATGCCATTTTTGTTAATTATTTTTTAACGGAGGTAACACTTTCACATCACATTTTTGTATGTGATAGAAATCCAGGCTCATACTTCTACAAATGTATATTGTCATGGTGTACCCCTCCATAAGGGACCAATAAACCATCATCCAATCTGCCCTCCCTTTTCCTCTTACCTCTCCCCATATGATAACCACAGTTCTTCAATCAGAAGTCAAAGTTTAGTTTGGTTTGGCTATGCGATTCTTTTACTTTGCTTCTCTAATTAAACCATCCTAGCTTGTTTTTATTCTAATTTCACTTAGTAAAATCTCTCCAAATAAATTATTTTGTGTTTAGGGGCTATACACCTAGAAACAGAATCACTGTGTCATATGACAGTTCTCATCTTATTTTTTGAAGAATTATCACATGTTTTCCATAGTCTAATCCAGACGACATTCCCACCAATAGTGAGTTAAAGTTCATTTTTACCTGATTCCTACCAACATTGGTTGTTTCTAGTCTTCCTGATATATGTCATTCACACTGGTGTGGGATGATATATCAATGTTGTTTTGACTTGCATTTCCCTGACAATTCTTTTTGTTTTCTTTTTTGAGTCACACCCAGTGATGCTCAGAGGTTACTCCTAGCTCTGCACTCAGGAATTACTCCTGGCAGTGCTCGAGAGACCTTATGAGACGCTGGGGATTGAACCCAGGTCGACTGCATGCAAGGCAAACATCCTACCCGCTGTACTATTGCTCCGGTCCCCCTGAAAACAATTCTTAATTTGGTTATTTTGCTGTTGCTACAGTTTATGCTTTTGAGTTGCATGAATTGTTTATGTGTTTTGAATATTAACATTTCATCAAAATATTATAGCAAATATTTTCTCCAATTCAGAAGGATATCTTTTTATTAGACACAAGTTTCTTTGGTTGTGCATGAAGAGCTTAGTTTTATTGTAGTTCCATTTGTGTATTTTTGCCTTTGCTTCACTCACACTGGATGTGAATCTTCAAAGGTATGCTCGAGCGGGCCCAGTAACATCTCCATTGGAGACTTTGTTGTAACTGTGTCTGGCATATCGAATACTCTCAGTAGCTTGCCGGGCTCTCCGAGCGGGGTGGAGGAATCGAACTCGGGTCGGCCATGTTGGCTGCGTGCAAGGCAAACACCCTACCCGCTGTGCTATGTCTAAGACAAATGCTATGTGTTTCCCAATGGTTTATTTTTTAGAAAAAAAAAATTAAACTAAATATTTAATCCATTTTAGATTACTTTTGTATATGTTGTGAAAGAGTGACCCAATTTCATGCTTTCACATTTGAATGTCTCAGTATCCCTGGACATCCCCAAGAATAATGAGTTTCCCCTTTTCTCCATTCTATGCTCATTTCTTTTGTCAGAAAGCAACGTGATGTAGGTGCAGTATTTTATGCCTTACAGCTTATTAATTTAATTTGCTTTTAAAACACACAGGTGCCAAGGTGACAGATTCAAGCTGGAGTACTCAGAGGTTCGACACTGAGTGCTGAGCATCACATGCCCCTGATACAATGAAGTGTTGGGAGAGCCCAGAGCCCTGCTCTGCCTGTGACTGCATGTCCACACTGCAGGCCAGAGCACTGAGTCTCAAGATCCCAAGGGCACACTCAGTATACCCCAAAAAGCTGTGGCGGCCGCTAATGCTGCTGGCAAGTGCCAGAGTAAAGAAATAAAACATTTAGCAAGTTTCTAGAGAAAATAATCTCAGTATATATTAAAAACAAAAAAATAATAAAGAAAAACCTTAACATACTATGTACGAAAATTAAATTTTTTTATTCATTTCATCTCACAACCTTCCAAACTTTGTGATACAATTAAATCATTACTAATTACTAACTACTGTTAAATTTCTGAGCAGTTTTTAAATATTACATGGATCACTGCTATGATACTACACTACCGAGAGTATTCGATATGCCAGACACAGTAACAACAAAGTCTCCAATGGAGACGTTACTGGGCCCGCTCGAGCAAATCGACGATCAACGGGAGGGCCTTTACCTTTACCTTTACTGCTATGATACATCTTTGCCTATCTATCTTCTCTACAATCCACTTCACCCTATTTAACCTTTAAATGGTTTCTCCTATAGTCGCAATGTCCTAATTTTCCCATATTCAATGCTTTTTATTATTATTGCTACTTTTATTGCAACTATTTGTATGGCTTTTGTTTGTTTAAATAGATAATTTTTAGGGAAATACATAAGAAAGAAGCCACAGAAGCATAAAAGTTACTGAAATATGTGGCAATCACTGGCAACATCTACAAATAGATTTCAAGATCAGAACATTTCAACTTCCAAATGTTCTCTGAAAAAAACTTAACTAGCGTTATCATGAAGTTGTCTACTACAGATTTCTATGAGAAAGAATAAAATACTACTTTTAACAATCTCTTGATGACTGGAGAGATAGTACGGTAGGTAAGACACATGGCTTGCATGCATCTGACCTGAGTCCAATTCCTGGTATCCCAGATGTTCCTATGTTTCCCTGAGCAATGCTAGGAGTAATTCCTGAGTGAAGAGCCAGGAGGTAATCCCTGAGTATCACTGTGATTTGTCTTATTCAATACCCTCCTCAAAAACAAAGGGAAAAAAAGTAAGCAAGTTCTATGAGAGAGATATTAGTTTAAACTATGTAATTAAAAATATTTTTATTTAAGGCACCATGATTTATAATGATTTTTTAAAAAACAATAAAAAATAAAAGTAGGACAAGTCTAAGTCTAGATTTTTTTCAGGCAAACCAAAATTAACTAAAACTTAAAATTCCATCATGATTCAGACAATAAAAGTGTTCCAATATTTTCATTTACTTAATTAACGTCTGACTTGCTCACATTTGAAAACAAATGTATACTATAAAATAATCAAACACTTCCATGTTAGGCTCTATATGGGCTAGACCAATATGACAAAAAACTTCCATGAATAGCAGTAAATTTAATACAGACAATGTCTAACATCAAACGCCATTATGCAAGTGGAAGAATATTCAAACTGAAGAACTGACATTTTTGTGGTTTAGTATGAGTCATTATTTTCCAGTTGGTATCCATTAGTATAGACAACTGATGATATTTTCTTAGGTTTCCCTTCAGATACTCTGAGAAATTGAGAAAAAGAAAAGAAAAACATATTCTTCACCTTGATTTGCTTAACCCAATGGTCTTTATAATGTGTTTTTGTTCCCATGTTTTCAAAGAAGAATTCAAGTTCATGGACCCAAAGGAACCGTAAGGGAACAGGAAACAGGATTGCAAATTAGGGTCAATTATAGGCTAAAAGATAGCATTAGACTGACAGTGATAGGCTATATAAAGATGAAATTTTAAATGGTGCAATCTGAAAATCTAAAATTTTTATTGCACATTTTAATGCAATGCTACTTAAAAAACTGGAATTAAAAAGTAACATCATGGAAAATCAGTGAGATAAATGCTCATCACATTATCTGATAGTATTGTCAGCAAGCAAATCTTATTTTCTTGTATATTTCTCTTCTCTGAAGCCACACCCAGCCTGAAATCAATGTTCTATCGAATGTGAGGGGATTGCAGTTCCCAGGAACCGGGGCCAAAGGGAAGCGCACAGAAGATACTGTTGGGGACAGGGGAGAGACATCAACAAAGGGCCGATATGGAGCATGGGGAAAAAGAAATTTGTTATTTTATCATAATCTTCTGATGAAACTAAACTTTCTAAGGTTACATTAAATGATATTTGGCATACTGAATATGTCACGGGTAGCTTGCCAGGCTCTGCCGTGCAGGCGAGATATGCCAAACACAGTGACAACAAGTCTCATGATGGAGACGTTACTGGGCCCGCTCGAGCAAATCGATGAACAACGGGAGGACTGTGACTGACTGACTGACTGATATTACTTACAACTTACAATAAGTTTCTTCCCGTAGAGAAAAGGAACACAGGCAGAGAAATTCCCTGTAAACCATTTCTCAAACGTATCTTGGCAATAAAGTGCCCACTTGTAAAACTTTTAGATATATAAATGCATTTTTTTAATATATGACCAATATATCTTCTCTTACACATTATTATACATTGTATATCTTGGAATATGACTGGAGATTTTTCACAATTTCCAAATTTATAAAATCCATTAAAGAAAGTACCCAGTTTCACCATGCAGAGCATGCCCAGGGTTACTCATCAACAGATAGGAGTCACTGTCAAATCAACTTTCCAATTTCTAAAAATGTAAAAATTCTATTAATTGTGCAAATTCATCATTTCCTTAATCTATTACTTGTTCAGCCCCATTAGAAGAATGCAAAAGAAAATAATTTTCAAAGATACTTTTTAATCATTTAAACTTTGTTGGACTTTTATTATTCCATAAAGAAGAATTAAGATGTGGACACTTATGGTTTCCTGTGCACTGCATGGTGTGACCCCAAATGCCCCCAAAAATTACAACAGGAGGCAGAAAGATAGTATATGGGTTAAGGCACTTGTCCTTCACACAGCCAACTCCTGTTCGACTGTCAGCACTGTGCATAGCCCCCTACAATTGTGAGGAATGATCCTCAACATACAGCCAGATACAATCCCTAAGCACCACCAATGTGGCCCCCACAAAGTAAAACAGAATGTGGAAACCAAGAAAGAGGCAGGATCAGTTCTCACCCATGAAAATTTTTCTCGTACTATGAGTTTGCTCCCAGTTGATGCACTAGCAAAAACTTTTATGACACTGTTACAAGCCTTCATGCTCTCACTTCAATAGTGAGATCAACACTGGAAAAAAAAAAACTTCAACAATTTAAAAAAAAAAGCATACTATATAGTATGAGTCTGCCACTTTTCTGCTATATTAACAAAATCTTTCACTCTTTTCTATACTCTACCCTTTATGTGTCTAAGAAAAGTTGCTATACAGTGTCAGGGCTCAAGTCTGAAACAGTGGCAATTAGGGAGATACAGAGTATGTGATAATAAATTAGTTTTCATCTAAGTAGGACTTTTAGTTCTTCAAAGTATAATCTTATCTATTGAGTCAGCTAATCCTCAATACAATAGTCTCCTCAGATAGTTAAGTTCTATTGGATACTTTATGGCTAGGAGAGATAAGGAAAGAAAAAAGAGGTGATTTTTTGGCATTTTGGCATCTCCTATTATGTAACTGAGCCTATGCTAGGTATTTTAATATATGAGTCAGTTACTTATATAAATGATTTAGCTTTTTTTTTGTAGGTATAATTTTAGAGAATCACCAAAACACTGACATATTAAAAATATTTACATTTTAAACATATTAACATATTAAACATTTTAAACTTTGACATTTTAAACATATTAAAAACTTAACATAGTTATTGGTTCATGAGAGCAACTGAATGATTAGTTCTGGCTATTATTATTAATACTTATTCTAAATTTCTGTTTCATAATCATCTTATTATATAGGTAGCACTGTAGCACTGTCCTCCCGTTGTTCATCGATTTTCTCGAGCTGGCACCAGAAAACATCTCCATTGTGAGACTTGCTATTGTGTTTGGCATATCGAATATGTCACGGGTAACTTGCCAGGCTTTGCCGTGCGGGCGAGATACTCTTGGTAGCTTGCTGGGCTCTCCGAGAGGGGCGGAGGAATCAAACTCTGGTCGGCCGGGCTGGCAGCATGCAAGGCAATCACCCTATCACTGTGCTATCGCTCCAGCCCATTATATAGGTACTATATAATTTATTGATCTCTTGAAGTTGCCAAAGTTCAATGAAAATCAACAAATGCTTTTTTAATGAAATACTTTCTACTCCAGACTTAAATTGCATTCAGCTATAATAATCAAGTTGGAAAAGTGTTCTGCCCATTCCATATAGTAGTAGACAGACTTTCTTGGCCCAAAGGATTAGAAGGCACCAAAAGAAAGGATACATCGCTCTGAAAGTTATCTGCTGTATGTTCAGCAATTTCCTTCCATCAATCCATTTTTCTGAATTCCTTCTAATAATTTTTTACTTGTATAGGGACCATGCTGAATGCACCTGTGCCACTCCTAACAATGCTCTTACTCTCAGTGTGACTTGATAGCTCTTTGGCCCATGAAACAGTGTGCTTGAACCCAGAAGTATTCAAGAGGCAGCCAGCCTATCCTGGCAGAGTCCAGAAGGCCGGGCAAGGCTGGGATTCAAGTGAAAGACTTCACAGATACTGGGCATGTGTTCTACCTCTTGAGCTATCACTTTTAATGCCAGTTAAAGCTAAATTTTCTAATTATGACACACTACATTTCTACAGGAAAGTAGAAATAAAGATAAATTCTATTCAGCAGTATGAGTACCTACTATGAACTATCCAAAGGAAGTAATTTTGAAAATTTGTGCAGTATGAAACATAGGCAAATCTTCAAACAAATTACACATAGCATTCAACTTTTAACTCTAACACTAACCATTAAAAAGGATGTGAGAAAATCATTTGGTTTCCTCATCTTATACTTCTTAGTGTATAAAGAAGGAAGAAGAGTTTATTATACTTTCAAAATATTTCATTTTGATAACTATTAAACCCAGCAGAGCCTGGCAAGATACTTGTGACATATTCAATATGCCAAAAACAGTAACAATAATAGGTCTCATTCCCCTTACCCTGAAAGAGCTCCCAATACTCCATTGGGCTACAGGGATGAATGGAAACGTTACTGGCGCCTGCTCGAGCAAATCAATGAAACGGGACAACAAGTGATACAAGTGATCTATTAAACTAACATTTGGGCATTAATTATTTACACCATTGCTATTTGATAGTATTAATGTCACTGATACTAAATATTTTTCAAATATACATAGTAATAACTATCTTTTGTTTAGTGTATATTTATCAAGTACTAAGTAAGCACTTTACCTAGATTTTCTCTTGTAATCTTCATAAATATCAAAGCTCAGCTTTATAGATGAATTTTTATATACTTAAGCTTAGAAAAGTAATTTCCTAAAATTAAATGCCTATGTCACAATGTATAATTATACTTGGATTTTTACCATTTATCTTTTTATAAGGGGTTCAGTTTCTTTATATTTTTTTTATCCCCAGAATTTCCCAGGAATTTAAAAAACAAACAGATTCATCAAAGTAATTCTTTCTATACTGAACATAACTAACTAGAGTTAGAAGACCTACCATCCACATTCAATTTACCCTGAGTTCATAAAGAAGGGACTTAACTCTGCTGTTTGTCTCCAGTGAGATATATGAGATAGAAAAAGTTTTAAGAGTCCTGTAACATTCTATAGCTCTACAGACTCCTTTTAGACTATGTGTTCCCATGGAGAAATTGTATAGAATACAGCATCCAGAATTATTAGGAAATAGTTCTGAAAATTTTGTTTTCAAGAAAAAAAATGTTAAGTCAAGTGAATTACAAAGTTATTCATGACTGGGTTCACAGTATACCATGTTTCAACGTTAATCCCCTCACTACTGTCCACTTTCCTCTACCACACTGAGTGTGGTGCGCTGTTATGGAAGCCCACTACAGCGAGCCCATTGCAACAAGCTATGGAACAACATATGTTCGACCTGGACATCTCCTGTTGTAACTTGTGTACCATGTGAAAATTGACCTATCCACTCAGAACCTTAATTTTCTTTTTCTTTTTTTGTAAAACGTTATCATTCTTCCCTTTCAGGGTTTTTTCAAGATCTTACTTAACTCTAAGAAACATATGAGAGAGGCCGGTTAACAGTCCACAGTCCTTGGCTGGCACACAGCCAACCACAAAACAGTCCCATATGGCCCCACAGCCCAGGTGTGATCCCTGAGAACAGAGCCAGGAAGAAATACTGAGCACCACCAGGCGTGGCCCCAAAAGTCAGAAAATAATAATTCAAATCTTATTTTTGTTCTTATTATAAAAGAAACTATGCCCACGATAGCACAGCAGTAGGGCGTTTGCCTTGCACACAGCCAACATGGCCGACCCGAGTTCGATTCCTCCGCCCCTCTCGGAGAGCCCGGCAAGCTACCGAGAGTATCTCGCCCGCACGGCAGAGCCTGGCAAGCTCCCCGTGATGTATTCGATATGCCAGACACAGTAACAACAAAGTCTCCAATGGAGACATTATTGGGCCCGCTCGAGCAAATCTAATTAATAATTATTAGGTAAGAAAAATGGTATAAAACTGGTATTTTTTAAATAATATGACAATTCCATATAGAGACTGGAGCGATAGCACAGCAGCAGGGTGTTTGTCTTGTGCACTGCCAGCCTGGTCAAGCAGGGTTCAATTCCTCTGCCCCTCTTGGAGAGCCCAGCAAGCTACCGAGAGGATCTTGCCCACATGGCAAAGCCTGGGAAGCTCCCCATGACGTATTCAATATGCCAAACACAGTAACAACTGGTCTCACAATGGAGACATTACTGGGCCCGCTTGAGCAAATCAATGAAAAACGGGAGGACAGTGCTACAGTGCTTAACCTAATACAAACAGAAGTGAATAAAAAAGGTTAAAAATATGGATTTTGGACCAGGATGCATGGATAGATAGTTACATCTAGCACTTCTATTTTAGAGAACTCTAATTTAGTTTCTTATATGTAAAATAAAAAAATTAATGGGTGGCAATCATGTTTGGTCTATAGTCTACTTTCAGCAAGCTTCTTTTGCAAACCACAACACCCAGGAGGAGAGAGAGAACAAAAGAGAATGCCCTGCCACAGAGGCAGGGTGGGATGGGGAGGGTGGCGGGTGGGAGGGATACTGGGATCCGTGGTGGTGGGAATGGTCACTGTTGGAGGGATGGGTATTTGATCCTTGTATAATTGAAACCCAAGCACAAAAATTCCTAAGTCTACAACTGTACCTCATGGTGTCTCACTAAAAAAAATTGAATAAATAAATCACAGTCATGGTCCTTCCGTTGTTCATCGATTTGCTCAAGCGGGCCCAGTAACGTCTCCATCATGAGACTTGTTGTTATTACTGTGTTTTGGCATATCAAGTACGTCACGGGTAGTTTGCCAGGCTCTGCCGTGCGGGCGAGATACTCTCGGTATAGCTTGCCGGGCTCTCCAAGAGGGGCGGAGGAATCGAACTCGGGTTGGCCATGTTGGCTGCATGCAAGGCAAACACCCTACCGCTGTGCTATCACTCCAGCCCAAAATAAATAAATTAATTAAAAATATTTGCTTCATAGGATTAACAATAAGATTAATCTACAATAGTAATATATAAATATGAGGTATGGATTCCTCAATCGTTATAACCTGCTTTCAATATCATTAATAGTTATTTATTAAATTTGTAACTCATTAATAATTAAATGAAAAAAGCTGATTCTGAAATCTTTGATATGAATTCCACCTTTCACTTTGGTGCTGTTTTAGATAAAACAAAACTGCCATTTGATCTAGCAATTCCATTCCTACATGTGTATGTCAAGAGCACAGAAATAATGTAACTGTGTATAGCCACTGAGGAAGAGAGTATGGTGATTTTTTATAAAATTTAACACATTCTTTTATTATGTCACATCTCTCCTTTGTATTCATTTAAGTTAAACACGTTATAATTTTTTTATTTTAAACAAATATATTTTTCACGATCCTTTTTAATGTTTTAGTGTGCATAGGAAATTTTAATTTATTTCTTTACTTGTTAGAGACCACACCCATGGTGCTCAGGGGACTAGGGATGGACAGTCCTTAGGAAGCTCAGCCCTTAGTTTTGCGCCTGATGGTCTCGCACTTCACCAGGCCTGACTGAGTGCCACCAAAGTTATACACAGCAGTACTTGGGAGCTCTAGGTTGTGCCAAGTATTGAACTTAGTGTCTCATCACCTAGGCATGTACTCTACGAGCTGAGCTACCCCCATGATCCTTACAAAGAAATTTAATACAAATGACTCATACTTTTACTGAAAGTTAAAAAACATGTCAGAGAAAAACTAACAAAGAAGATGTGTAGAGAAACTTTAGACAGAGTTATTTAAAATACTAGAAGCACGGTCCTTCAAGAGGATCAATAAGTTGATCCACACAGACAGTAAAATATTACTCACTCTAAGTTAGAAAAGAAGAAGGTAGGGGGCTTAGAGCAGGTGAGGCACTTGCCTGCATCCAGCCAACCTGGGTCTGACCACAGCACTGCATGTGGTCCCCGTGAGCACCACTAGAAATGGTACCTGAGCAAAGAACCTGGTGAAAGCCCTGACAATGGCTGGCCAAGGCCCCAAAACAAAACAAAATAGACAAAATAAAATGAAAAAGAATATAGTACTTATACCTCAGTCACTAAACAGCAAGTGCATTATTTAGAAACAGTATATTTGGAGTAAAAATATTTCCAAAATACACTTACTTAACAATATTATTTGAATAGAGACCACAGTGTATGCCTACGAAATTATATATACACACACACATATACATATATATATATATAGCTTTCTAGGTATTCTAGATATGAAATTCTAGGTATAATTTTAACATTCTGTGCAACAAAAGGAAAGAGTTTATAATGAAGCTTATTCTAAAACTAATAAGAGGTTCAAATTCTTTCTCAGGTGAAGTGAAAAGGCACAGATTCTTTCTCAGCCAACATTAAAATCAATAATGACTTAGGTCTGTTTTCTAGACACCAACTTAATCTCAAAAATTCACACAATATCAGATTTGTCTGAAAAATTTTATTTATGACATAACTTCCTCCTGTGAGGATAAACTGTTTCTAAATAACTTAAAGGATAATAAAATTGATCAAGAGAGATTACCATTTTAAGATTAGAAAAGGAATTTTATCAATCCCCCCAGTTTTTTTTTTCCAATTAACAAAGTCATCTTAATAAGAGATACTTTTAAAACAGGGAAAAATTATCCATGACATATAATAGTAAAATAACAACTTTAAGACAAACTGAAAAAATTAATCCTGATCATTGCACCAGGACAATAACTAGATTCAAATAAGTAGATTTAAACATTCTACCACAACAATTATTTTAGTGGCAATAAGATATAAAGCTAATGGTTTTATATACAAGGGTGCCATGAAACATATTCTCTCCTCAAATTAAAGTTTTTACATTAATTAAGTTATATACAACTCGTATTTACATGAGAATGATCATAAGGATGTCCACAGACCATGTCCAGAGTTAAAATGACCTATCTTTTATTTTTTTTGGGGGGGAGTCACACCCATTGATGCACAGGAGTTACTCCTGGCTTTGCACTCAGGAATTACTCCTGGTCG
The DNA here is from genome assembly GCF_029834395.1 of Sorex fumeus. NCBI lineage: Eukaryota > Metazoa > Chordata > Mammalia > Eulipotyphla > Soricidae > Sorex > Sorex fumeus. The sequence continues at coordinate 2,571,385 of NW_026606083.1, forward strand.
TGCACAGGGGACCATATGGGATGCTGGGAATCGAACTTGGGTCGGCCGCGTGCAAGGCAAATGCCCTACCCACTGTACTATCTCCCAAGCCCCGACCTATCTTTTAAAACAGGGAATAACAGAATCACATATTTAAGAGTTGGTCACAAAACATGTATCAGAAATTTCTATTAGAATGCAAGTCCAATGACTTAGTTTTCTTTTTTTTTATCCTTGCTTTTTGGGTTACACCCAGTGATGCACAGGGGTTACTCCTGGCTCATGCACTCAGGAACTACTCCCGGCGGTGTAATTCTCCTGGGATCATATGGGATGCTAGGAATCAAACCCGAGTCGGCCATGTACAAGGCAAAAGCCCTACCCGCTGTGCTATCGCTCCAGCCCCATGACTTAGTTTTCTTAAATAACCAATTTCGGCCTAAGAAATCAATGGGTTCTTTATTTAAAAGCAAGATCTGAACCCTATTCTTCAACAAAAAATTGAAAAATATAAATATGTGTGACATTTCAATGATTAGTAGTTTTAAAACATTCTTCTGCCAGAAATTATGCATTTATCACAAAACTTTTTTTACTATAGAAACTACTGCATAATCTAATTTGGAATATTACTGTACATCAATTTAAAGAGTTTTGTGTATGGACTACAGATTTGTGTGTTTGTTTGTTTTTGGGCCACACCCAGCAGCGCTCAGGGCTTACTTCTGGCTCAGGGATCACTTGTGGTGGGCTTAGGGGACAATATACAGAACCAGGAATCAAACCCAGGTCTGCTGCATGCTAGGCAAGCGCTCTACTCGCTGTACCAAATCCTGCTGTAAAAACAAGTGTGTAATAAATTACTTGTGTAACATCATCAGAAAAAGACTAAAGTACGAGGCTGCTACGGGAGGTAAGGAAAGATATCTTTTGGCCTGTTCTTTCTTGTCTATTTACTTGCTTGTGTGCTTGTTTTAGCTTTCTTTTAAAAACTTCCTTTCCCTTGCTCCAAAAACCAAGAGGGAAATTTTCCTCTGTTGCTCAGCCCTGCAGTTAGGCCTCCCAGCCCAGTGCTCCACCAAGGCTACACGAAGCAGTATGTGGGAGCTGCAACACTGCCATGGGTGGAAGTCAGTGCCTCACACATGAGCAGACAAGATGGACTAGCTCCACAACCCTTAGAGGAAAAAAATTATAAAAAAATTATATAAGACTATTATACTTTTATTGGGCAGCACCAATAAATGAAAGATGCTCATCAGCAACACAAGTGCCTAAAATAGGGTACCTAGGTCCAGAGAGATATTTAGTGGTAGGGAATTTGCTTGGCAAGCAGCCAACCAGGGCTGGATCACCAGCATCACAAACAGTCCCCAAACCGTGCCAAGCCTGGTCTCTGAAGTTACAGCGAGGAGTAAACCACGAGCATTGCCGGACGTAGGTGTGGCTCAAAAATCAAATAACAAAAATAGTAAGATAAAGTGGACCACATAAGGTTCATTGGTTTAGAAAATCTGTGCAGTATGAGGGAAAAGCAAAATCCAGACATTCAAATCCTAGCTCAGACACTCACCTCAAAGAAACTTAAGAACATCCTTTGGCTTTCTTGCACTATGTTTTCTCATGGGAACAGTTTACTGCTTTAAACAAAATAGTTGTGATGTGTTTAATATTGTATATTTTAAATATCTATTGAGTGACTAGTTAAATGAACTTCTAAGTAGCTGAGTAAATTTTCAATGGATACCAATGATTTCAAACTATGACCCAGACTTAACTATTCTTTCTGTCTGTGTAAGTCTGATAAATAAATCTTGTGGACCCTCCTTACCTATAGTAGGCATGTAAGTATGTTCTACCTTGCACCTTGGAGATGAGCGACAGCACCTTTATACTCAGTGCTATTACCAAAACAGTAAGCAATGAAAGTACACTCTCTTTGTGTTTTAAGATGCTTTTGTGTTTTAAATGGGACTATAGCAAATCAGCTCCAGAAAAACCATCACAATAGTTATGAACCAAACTCATATAAAAGAGACTTAGAGTATCAGAATACTTATAGACTTTGTAGGATCCCTCTAGTTTTCCTAGGGTGGGATCATGTTCTTAGAAGTGAGGAAAAAGCTGTAAGATCTAAGTCACAAACTATTAATTATGTATCACTGTATCACTGTCATCCTGTTTATCAATTTGCTCGAGCAGGCGCCTGTAACATCTCCATTCCTCCTTGTTGTGTGCCAGTGTAGCTGGATGGCATACTGGGGACTCTTTCAGGGTCAGGGGAATGAGGAGGCATATCTAGTACACCACGAGTAGCTTGCCATACACAATTATTAAATAAGCAAAACAAATAAACAGTAGTTATATCACTTTTATATGTCACATCATTATAATTTAAAAGTTGCCTGAAAATTTTCATCATAAAAACAATACTGCAATTATTTAATCATTACAAAAGATAAACTTGAGAAATATTAGATTAAATATTGCTTTACAAAGCAAGTACAAATATTACAGTTTCTTTTCACTTAAAAAGTAATTGAGGCTAGCCAAAAATAAAATAAAATAAAAAAGATGGGGCTGGAGCAATAGCACAGGAGGTAGGGTGTTTGCCTTGCACACGGCCGACCGGGGTTCGATTCCCAGCATCCCATATGGTCCCCTGAGCACCGTCAGGAGTGACTCCTGAGTGCATGAGCCAGGAGTAACCTCTGTGCCAGGTGTAAACCAAAAGACCAAAAATAAAATAAAATAAAAGTAATTGAGGCTGAAAATAATACATTCCAAAAGAGCTTAGAAAAGTTAAAATCTTAAAAATTCATAAGGAGTTGTTCTTGTTAAATGAGACATTTAGAAATCAGCTTACATCTCAGGAGACTGGCATTGGGGTGTCAATGAGTGGTGGTAGGTGTTCTGTTAGACATATGAAATGAATCCCTGAAATTCTACAATAGCACACATCCATTTTCAGTAGTTCACTTAGTAAAAAAAATAGGTATTGCGTGATTATAATGTGTCAATCTTTATCAACAGTAACAAAAGTCACATTCCTGTGGGAGGTGTTGAAAATGGGGGGGGGGGGGTGATCGTGTGGTGGCCAAGGGGCAGGGAAGATAGCTACATGGACAACCTCTATAAACTTTAAATTACGGAAAGCTTGAGTCTTAAAATGCAGTATTTTCAAAATATCAGATATGTAATCACCAAATAATGGAAGTAACATTTCTTTAGTGAAATACAATAGCAATTAATTAATCAAGCTTCAGTTTACAATATGCACCCAGCACTGCTCTGGAAAATGAGATTTAATGATAAATAAGTACTGGGGTAGGAGTGCTAGTACAGCAGGAGGCCGTTTACCTTGCATTCCGCCAAGCCCCAGTCTGAGCCCTAACATCCTATATGGTCCTGTAAGTACTGCCAACAGTGATCCCAGAGTGCAGAGCCAGGAGTAAACCCTGAACACTGAGGCACCCAAACAAACCAAAAAAATTAATTAATTAAATATAAATATAAGTAAAACAATCAATGGAAGATTAGTTGAGTTAAACTCATCTTAAACTGTCATCATTTAAAATGCTCATTAAACCATGAAAAGTAAAGCAATTTATCCTATTTAAAATGCATTTTTTTCTTAATGAATAGAATGAATACAATGTATTTTATGGCTGTCCTAAGGATTTTCAATAGGTCTTATGCTTCTTTGAATGTTGCTTAGAAAAAGCAATGTCCTTTACTCCTTGATAAATACGTAAAAACTAAAGTTTGTCATCTCTTGGCCCCCATGGAGAGGCGCTCCTTCGTTCATTTCCCACTGGCAATATGTGCCAATGCTTCTCCCTCACTGCTAACCTGGGTCAGTAGTTTGATTCTTCAACTTTGGTAGAAAGTGAGTTTGGTTTTTAAGACTCCACTTTCATTGAGCAAGTTGGAGGTGACAATGTGAGAAAACTTGACTAGACTTGACTATACTATGTTTCTAAAGTGATCAACCATGGTTCCTTCAATGAATGGAAGAACCAAATAAGCCTACAGCATCCTCTGTCTACGGAAGCCCATTCACTGGGTCACCCACTCCCACTTACCCCCAACATCTGGTGGATGTAGTAATACTCCGGTCCTTGTTTATACAGCAGGAAGGTTTCCCAGAAAAGAAAGATGTTCAAGGAGAGCCAGGTAAGCTAATCACAGGAAAGAAAAGGGGAATTATTGGAAGGAAATGCTACCTGCCAAATGGAGCCCTCAGGCACATTCCCTCCTACAGAACTCAAGGAGTAACAGCAAAGCGTGTCCCCAAGAGTCGGCCGGCGGGGCACAGCGGGGACATCCGCGTGGCCAAGGGGGCTCCGTCCTCGGATCCTAGGGGAGTCCTCGGGTACAGAAGACCAGAGGGGGTAACTGTCTCACTACAAAGCAGCACCAGCAGCCGCAGAAAAGCCTGGCAGAACACGGGAAGGGGTGAGGGGGAGATGCGGAAAGGCGCCCGAGAAAGCCGAGTCCTAAGGGGGTCCCCTCCCTTCCACCTGCCCCCGAGAGGGGCGTCTGCAAACTCCCCGCGAGGAGCGGCCAAAAGTTCGGCCACTGGAGGGTTTCCCGGGGGGACGAAGCTGGCGCCCCGCGCCCCACGCGCGCGTGCCCCCGAGGCTGCAGGAGCCCCGGAGAGCGCCCGCGCCCCCCGCCCCGAGGCTGCCGGCGCGCGCCCGCGCCCCCTGCGCCCCGATGCCCGGCGCCCGCGGCCCGCCTACCAGGCAGAGGTGCTTGAGGGCCTCGTTGGCCAGCCAGCTCCTGCAGGGCGCCGCCATGCCCGCCCGCCCGCCGCGTCCGCGCGCTCCGCTCCGGGCACGAGCCTGTTGTTGCGGCCGGGACACGCACACGCGCCGGGCCCTGGCGGGAGCCCGCAGGCCCCGGCCCCGCCGGACGCCCCCGCCCCGCCCCCGCCACGCCCTCCCCAGCCGCGCCCGCCGGCGGCCAGACGTCACCCGGGCTGGGGGCGCCGCCCGCTCTCGGGGTGTTTCCAAGACCACGTACGCGGCCTTACTCGTTTTTGGTTCTGTCTCTGTCTCTCTCTCTCTCTGAAATTTGCTTCAAAATTCCTTCCTTTCTCTCTTTCTTCTTTTCCTTTCTTTCTCTTCCTTTGTTTCGCCTTTAGGCTCCATCCAGCAAAGCCCAGGGCTTACTCCTGGTGAGGTTCCTCGAACTTCCATGGCACCATGGATTCAAAGCTGCATGAAAGGGAAGCCCCTGCTTGTTCTGCTCGCCCTCTGGTCCTCAAAACTCTGGTCCTTGTGCTTAGTCGCCTAAGAGATTCCCGGGGTTTCGGGTTTGGTTTGGTTTGGGCTTGTTTCCAACGAAATCTTAATGATCTCATTAAACTATACCTATTGCCTATCAAATTCTCTATTGCTATTCTTTGAGAACTTTTAAATCTCTAGCCCTATTCTTTTTCAACTTCAAAACTTTATATCCAGACGCCAACTTTATTTTCTTTAGCCGGGTGATTAATAAAAGATCTCGAACCTCAAGACTAAACTCCTCCAATTTACTTCCACAGTGATCCCCACCAGCTTTTCAGTGTCCCTGAATCCTCTAAGACTCCAGATATTCCTCCCTTCCTGTCCATCTAAGGATGCAGAGAGGTCCACCCAAGCCATATCGGGCAGTGCATTAATCCTTGCCTGCAAGTCCTAGAAGAATGAGTATCTTCCAGACTCTCCATTTCCTCAGGACCCTGAAAATTTGAATGCACTCTGAACAATTCTCTTGTGCTTATCTTTCTACTTCTCTCTCGATTAGTTCACACATTTCTAATAGGGTACCTTGTCATCCATTAAGGGACATCATTCAGGCACCTGAGTGGCTGACCTCATTGCCCAGAGAAATCCATGTAGATGTCTTTGTGTCTGTGTAGATGTCCCTTGCTTTAATTCTCTGCTGAATTGTCACCAGGTTTGGAGATCTGATTCTTTTAAAAGAATTGTAAGAAGGACTTTTAAAAAAAGTCCTTAGAACTCTTAGCTATATTCTCCTGAAGATTTTGAGTTCAAGGGTATTTCTGATCGTTTTCAGTACATTACATAGTTCACATCTCAGTAAAGTCTGTTTTTGCCTGACAGAACCCTTAGATACCAGATTCTCATCTCCAGGGAAATTGTATGATTTACTCACCCGATTAGTCCAAGAGCCTTGAATAAAGAGGATGCATTGAATTAAATAAATGAATTACATAGAAATTACCTAAGTGTAAATTATGTATGCAATTAATGCTGCAGCTGTAGCACAACGGATAGGGCATTTGCCTTGCATGCAGCTGACCTGAGTTCAATTCCTCCGGTCCTCTCCGAGAGCCCGGCAAGTTACTGAGAGTATCGTGCCCGCAGGACAAAGCCTGGCAAGAATATCCCGCCCACATGGCAAGCTACCCTGGCGTATTCAATATGTCAAAAACAGTAACAAGTCATCTCACCATGGAGGCGTTACTGGTGCCCACTTAAGCAAATCAATGAACAACGGGAGGACAGTGCTACAGTGCTACATAAATGCATAAAATTATTTAATTTTGAAAAAATGTTGTTTTTGTTTTCTGTTTAATATTAGTAGGGGAGGAATGAGCAAAATAGAACAGTGTAGAAAAATGTGATTGGAAGATAAATGCAGAGAAGTAAATTGACAAGACATTGAGGCAATTAGAAAATGAGAAATAAGGTAGACTCTAAAAAACACTATTTTTGTATCTTTATAATAATACACAAATATATATTTATAACTTTATAATAATATTAGTATTATTGGAATCTGTAAGTTTGGCTTCTCAAATTATATCCCTAAAGTTATCCTAAAGCTATTATTTCACCAGAAAGAAGGCGAACAGAGAGTGGAAAACTTGTTCTGGTCATGAGTTGAGAGGAAGAAAGCAACTGAAGATAGTAAAATGAAAGACAAGTAAAATAGTGAAATAAGAGACAATGTTGATTAATTTCAGGTGTGGCAGGCAGGCAGCGGCCAGATGCAATGGATCTAGCTCTCCCCACAGTCATTGTACTTGGTATTTTATGCACAAAACCTAGCCTAATTACCATACTCAACCTCCATGAGGGTGTGTTTGTCCCCACTTTAAATCTGAGGAAATTAATGCTAAAAGTGATTAAGAAACTGTCTTGGGAACCGAGATATAGAACAGCTTGTCTTGCATAAACACCCAGATCTCTGCACCTAAGCCCTGCCAGGAATGATGTCCTGAGCACAGAACCAGGAGTAAGCCCTGAGCACTCCTGGGTGTGGCTCCAAAACAAACAAATAAAAATGAAAAAGAAACTTCCTTGAGAGGGTTGATCAAGCATTCCAGTGCAAAATGGACACATTTGGGAACATGCCCTGCAATATGGTGACTATAGTGAACAATACTGTATTGTGACATATATTCTGGGGCTTTTCTGAGTAGATTTTAAATGTTTTCACCAAGAAAATCAATGCTAACCATAAGTTGATGAAATCCTAGCTAAAGTGATGATGGTCATCATTTCAGGGCACATAAGTGTGATCAATCAATGGGCTATACACTTAAAGCTTTTGCCCTGTTGAGAACAGGGAGATGGCTTGGCCTTGCATGCAGCTGACCCTGGATTCATCTCCAGAACCTCATCTAATTGCAACCAGAAATGATCCCTGAGCATAGCGTCAGGAGTAAGTCCTGAACACCACTGGGGATGTCCCAGAAACATTTTTTTTCTGAGAAGCTCACAAAACATGTGCAATGTTTTGTTAATTTAAAAATTCAAATATTCAGTTAAATATATGGATGCAGGGAAATGGTTCAAATAGCGGGAGATAGGAACCTCGGGTCAGAGCCTGGAAATAATGAGCTGGGGATCCCCTCAGCTTGAGAGCTCTGCTAATTATACCTCTCCAGCGGGTAGGGCATTCGCCTTACAAGCGGCCAACATGGCCGACCCGAATTCGATTCCTCCACCCCTCTCGGAGAGCCCGGCAAGCTACCGAGAGTATTCGATATGCCAGACACAGTAACAACAAAGTCTCCAATGGAGACTTACTGGGCCCGCTCAAGCAAATCGACGAGGAGGGCCTTTACCTTTACCTTAAATAAATAGTAATATTATTCACTGTATTGCTGTCATCCCGTTGTTCATCCATTTGCTCAAGTGGGCACCAGTAACATCTCCATTCGTCCTAGCCCTGAGATTTTAGCAGCCTCTCCTTACACATCCTTCCCAAAGGTGCCTTATTGGAGGCTCTTTCCGGGTCAGGGGAATGAGACACATCATTGTTACTGTTTTGGGCATATCAAATACACGACGGGGGAGCTTGCCAGGCTCTGCTGCGTGGGCAGGATTCTGTTGGTAGCTTGCCAGGTTCTCTGAGAGGTAGAACTAGACAATAAGGAGTCCACATTCTTTTTGTAAATTAATAATTAATAATTCTGTTATTACTCCACTTAATATTGTGAACTGGAAGAAGGTCATCAACGAAATGAAAAAACTTTTTTTTCATTTACCCATGATTGGGTAGTAGGATCTTATGGGTCAAACAACCTACAGTGAGATACCCCTCTATAAAATGGTGAAATTGTATACAAATGTAGATCATTATAGTTGTAAGTTATTGTTTTATAAAAACTACGCTAACGGGTCAGTTTCTTTTATGCTTTACAGGAAAGGCATGTCTTTGAAATGTGAAATGTTTGGGGGACGATTGATAGAAGCCAGGAAGAGTTCCTTGGTAGAATGCCGGGTTTCCAGATGCGCAGCGGCGCCCTCGCGCCTCCTTGGTCTCTGGCCTCCCCGGCAAGCCGGCAGCCCATGGGCTCTGCTTTCGTGCTGTGCCCTGCCATGCAGCATGGCTGGAGCGCGTGAGAGCTGGTCATCATAACCGTAACAAAAGCGAAGGAGAAAGAACAAGACGGTGAACGTTTCGCCCTTGCAGCTGGTTCTGTTTCCCGGCTCCCGCGCCGAGGTCCTCTCCCTCTTGCGATCCTGAGCCTTCCCGGGCATCGGCAAAGCCATTCGGAGAAGAGCGGCTCTCCCCGACCCTCAGGGGAGCCTGCAACGCCATGCCAAACCATCCTGTGGACCAGACACCCTCTTTGGGAATAAGCCGAAAATGCAGAACTATCCCTCACCCATCTATGGGAATCAGCCAAAAGGCAGAATTGCCCCTGCATGAAGTCAGTGGCGATAAAGACCGCGGGAACCAATCCAGGGAAAGGTCACCGGGGAGTGGTCAGGAAAGCCCCTTGCACTCTTAGAGTCTGAAGAACCCTGGAAGCAAGGGGAGGGGGCGCTCTCCTGCTGGAGGAGCCGGCCCTGGCTGGTCCGCGTTCCCAGCCCTCTCAGCTTTCCAGCGTTTGGAACTCAGCTCTTGCTTGACTTGTGCAGAACGAGGCTCTAGGCTACAGCGCTCGCTGCTCTCTGTGGTTTCAGTCCTGAAACAGACACCTGTCTGTCACCCCCGAGGAAGCCCTGTCCCAGGCACCCTCCCCCGACACAGTCTCCTGGACTGTCCAGGCACCCTCCCCCGACACAGTCTCCTGGACTGTCCCAGGCACCCTCCCCCGACACAGTCTCCTGGACTGTCCCAGGCATCCTCCCCTGGCACAGCCGCCGTCCAGACGCAGAGCTCTGTGCACGCCTCTTCCGCGCGTCTGGACCCGGGCATCGGGCACCGCCAGGAGTAAGCGGACGGCAGGAAGCTCGCAGGGCCGGGTGGTGACCCGCCAGAACGCTGTCGCCTGCCGCTACAGGGAACCGGGAACCAAAGCGCGCGGGGTTCTGGGACCACAGGCCGGCTCAGTAAAGAAAAGGCACAGGGCACCTCCGTGCATTCTGCAGGCAAGGGGGCATAGCTGGTGCCATGGCTCCCAGTGTGAGTAAGTAAGACACCCCCGCCCCCAGGCCTTCCCCTCCTTTAGAGGAAGACAGTGGAGGGTGGCTTACGGGGACGCTCCCCCCGCCCCACCACCACCACCGAATTAAGAACAACACCTCCAATGAAACCGGGAAGACCTCAGCCCGCCCTGGGCAGGGGCCAATGGACAGGCCCTCTGCAGACATCTCTCCGGGTGCTGCTTCCTTTTCCTTTCTTTCTCAGTCACACTTGTCACCGCGCTGCCCTGGGTCTCCTGGGAGGCACCCAGAGGTGACAAGGGTCCAAACCACACATAGCCAGTGTATCGGGACCCAGCCCTCACGACCACTGTTGCATACTCCACAGATTAATTTATGTGTGTGAATGTGAGTTTGTACATTTTCTTTATTTAACTGCCCCTTTCCACGAAAAAGATAATCTCATATACATTTTTATTTCAGATTTTAGAACAGAGATTGATACGCTGCTGAAATGTGGTATGTTCAGTAAATGAATGAATGATAGATAAGTATATTATCCTTCACATGCCTTTTTCAAAGTGCAATTTTACGGATGTAATGATAGCACAGCAGGTAGGGCATTTGCCTTGCACGCAGCCAACATGGCCGACCCAAGTTCGATTCCTCCACCCCTCTCAGGAGAGCCCAGCAAGCTACGGAGAGTATCTCGCCCGCATGGCAGAGCCTGGCAAGCTCCCCGTGACGTATTCGATATGCCAGACACAGTAACAACATGTCTCATGATGGAGACATTACTGGGCTGCTCCAGCAAATCGATGAACAACGGGAGGACAGTGACAGTGACAGAATTTTCCAAATATATATATGTATATATATACATATTATATACATAAAAAATTCTACTGCTACTAGAAGACAAATCAGAAAAGGCTCTTTTAGTGTAGATATCACCCACACCACACATATCAGCACCTCAAATATGTATTTGAAACAGGCGGGGATCTGTATTAACTTCCTTCGGCTCTGGTTATTAATTACAGCAAATTTTGTGACTTCACGTCATCACATCACGGTCCTCCCGTTGTTCATCGATTTGCTCGAGCGGGCCCAGTAACGTCTCCATCATGAGACATGTTGTTACTGTGTCTGGCATATCGAATACGCCAAGGGGAGCTTGCCAGGCTCTGCCGTGCAGGCGAGATACTCTCGGTAGCTTGCCAGGCTCTCCAAGAGGGGCGGAGGAATCGAACTTGGGTCGGCCCTGTTGGCTGTGTGCAAGGCAAACGCCCTACCCGCTGTGCTATCACTCCAGCCCTTTGTGACTTAAAATAACAAATTTATTTTTTTATATTTCTATAGGACAGAATTTGAAACCAAGCTGTTGAGTCAAGAATAATGTGTCTCCAGTAGAAATGACATCTGTACCTATATGTTCATTGCAGCACTGTTCACAAAAATCTGGAAACAACCCAAGTGCTCTAGAACAGATGACTGGTTAAAGAAACTTGGTACATCTATACGATGGAATACTATGCAGCTGTCAGGAGAGATGATGTCATGAACTTTGCTTATAAATGGATAGACATGGAGAGTATCATGCTAAGTGAGATGAGTCAGAAAGAGAAGGACAGACATAGAAGAACTGCACTCATTTGTGGAGTATAAAACAACAAAACATGAGGCTGACACCTAAGGATAGTAGATACACGGGAAATATAGATTGCTCCATAGCTGTATGCCTGCCTCATGAGCAAAGGGGAGAAGGCAACTGGAATAGAGAAGGGATCACTAAGAAAAAGATGACTGGAGGAATCAGTCAGGATGGGAGATGTGTGCAGAAAGTAAATAAAGGAACAAACATAATAACCTCTCAGGGTCTGTATTGCAAACCGTAATGCCCAAAAGTAGAGAAAGATTTTGGGGAATCATGTCTGCCATGGAGACAGGGGGAGGGTGGGAAAGGGGGGGTATACTGGGGATATTGGTGGTGGGGAATGTGCACTGGTAGAGTGATGGGTGTTTGATCATTGTGTTATTGTAACCCAAACATGAAAGCTTGTAACTATCTCACGGTGATTCATAAAAGTAAAAAAAAAAAAGAATGATGTGTCTCGGAGTGATAGCACAGCAGGGAGGGCCTTTGCCTTGCACACAGCCGACCCGGGTTTGATTCCCAGCATCCCACATGGTCCCCCAAGCACCGTAATTCCTGAGTTCAGAGCCAGGAGTAACCCCTGAGCATTGCTGAGTGTGACCCAAAAAGCCAAAAAAAAAGAAGAAGGAGGAGGAGGAGAAGGAGGAGGAGGAGAAGAAGAAGAAGGAGAAGGAGAAGGAGAGAAGAAAGAAGAAGAGAAGAGATGAAATAAGAAGTAGAAGAAAAGAGGAAGGAAGAAGAAGAGAAGGAGAAGAAGAGAATAAACAAAAAGCAGAAGAGAAGAAATGAGAAGAAGAAGAAGAAGAAGAAGAAGAAGAAGAAGAAGGAGACAAGAAAGAAGAAGAGAAGAGATGAAATAAGAAGTAGAAGAAAAGAAGAGGAAGGAAGAAGAAGAGAAGGAGAAGAAAGAAGAGAATAAACAAAAAGCAGAAGAGAAGAAATGAGAAGAAGAAGAAGAAGAAGAAGAAGAAGAAGAAGAAGAAGAAGAAGAAGAAGAAGAAGAAGAAGAAGAAGAAGAAGAAGAAGCTCACATTCTGAGAAGCTACACAGGATTCCCTGTACTGGGACCAGTTCAGATACATTGACTTTGTATCGCTAAAGTTTCTGCTTCATGGGCCCAGTAGTCCATTCCTTCTCTCTCTCTCTCTCTCTCTCTCTCTCTCTCTCTCTCTCCATATATATATTAAATTTAAAAAAATTAGACACCATCATTACCATTATTTTTTAAGGTTGTTTATAATACAGTTGTTTCAGTCATTCAGTGTTCCGCACAACCCTACCACCAGTGCGACCATCCCTAGACCAATGGCACTGATTTCCCCCCTCCTCCCACACCTGTCCCCTTATCAGGCACAAACAGATTTATTTTATATTGCATATTACAACAAAATTCCAAGTGAAATTATAAAAAATAGATCAATAAAAGAGAATTTGTGATTATTGCTATATCTCACAATGGTGTTGCAAAAGTCATTGAGGATTTACTGAGCTGGTTGGTGCTAGTTTAGTCTTGTGTTAATGTTTTCACTCAGTGAGCTGGTGTGTTTCTGTAAAATTTTCCCATCAAATACAGTGTTTCTACTGGGCTGTCAGAACTATGAACTTTGGAGGTGTTGCAGAGTCACGTATGCCATTGTGTACCACAGCAGCTGTGGGGCTGGGGCAGCTGGTCTTGGGAGACTGATGAGGGTCAGTAATAGATCTGGGCATTTGCTATGTCAGAGGATTCCTGGCATGGGTGGCAGGTAGAAGGGGAACCTTCCAGCCTCCATTCTGAGAAGGCTCCAGAGTTTTCATCCCCTGAAACTGATTGAACTAGGACTATTTGAGAGCTTGGCATCTTTTCCTCTCTCTCTCTCTCTCTCTCTCTCTCTCTCTCTCTCTCTCTCTCTCTCTCTCTCTCTCTCTTCTCTCTCTTTCTGTCTCACACACACCCTCACTCTCTGTCTCAAATGACCATTCTCTCTCTTATAAGGACTGTCACTGTCACTGCCATTATCCTCCCGTCGTTCATTGATTTGCTCAAGCGGGCCCAGTAACGTCTCCGTTGTGACACTTGTTACTGTGTTTGGCATATTGAATACGTCACGGGTAGCTTGCCAGGCTTTTGCGGTGTAGGTGAGATACTCTTGGTAGCTTGCCGGGCTCTCCGAGAGTGGCGGAGGAATCAAACTTGGGTCGGCCAGGTCAGCGTGTGCAAGGCAAACGCCCTACCGACTGTGTTCTCACTCCAACCCCTTATAAGGACATGTCGTTATATTTAGGACTCATCCCCAAACTTCAAGATCATCTCCCCTTGTCTAAACTTTATTGAGCCTGTGAAATTTCCTTTTTCTTCTAAACTAACATTTACACATTCCTGACATTAATTTGATGGTCATTATTCAGCCAGTTGCTATCCCTACATTAACTTAAGAGATGTAATCACTCATTCTCTGGTTAAAATCAGGATTTTTAAGGAAAATTAACTTCATAAAAATTGGGTCTCCTAGGAGACATTTTTGTCAAGAAATGAAGAATTACAGACCAAGTCCCATTCCTAATTAATCTCAGCAAAATTTCTTAGTCTTGTATTTTGATTTAGTTTATAATTTTTAATCTTACATCTGATTATCAGAAATTATTCGTTATAGAATAAAATGAAAAGGGAATTCAATTATTTTCTTAAAAGCATAAAATACAAAAATAGAAAACTCCATCCCACTGTGCAGAGTAACTTATAGAATGAGAAAAAGATTCCAAGAGCTCTGAAAGGGTAAACAAAAAAAAGTTATGCGTTATCAGACAGATAGCTCAACCAGGAATCCTGTGTTGGACTCCCTTAGCATCCCTAAAGGAGATACCTTTGAGCACTGAGTCAGGAGTAGACCCTGAGTGAGGAAGGGAGGGAGGAAGGAAAGAAAGAAGGAAGGAAGGAAGGAAGGAAGGAAGGAAGGAAGGAAGGAAGGAAGGAAGGAAAGAGGGAGGGAGGGGAGGTAGGAAGGGAGGATGGAAGGGAGGAAGGGAAAGGAGTGGTAAAGGGTAAGTGGGGATTAGAGAAGAGAGTAGGAGAAGGGGAGGGATGGGGTAGCTAGAGGGGGCCCCAGAGACAATCCATAAGAAATGACCTGAGTGTGGAACTTTCAATTTCAGACAATGACTCTTTATCATTTCTATACAAAAGCTAAAGGAGGCATTATCTGGCTGAGGCATTTGGAATGTTTACCTTGAGTTTACACAGCTCAGCCAGCTCCTTGAGAAATACTGAACAAGGCAGAGAGATTCTGATGGCTTCAAGGTTCAGAAACTTTGTAGAAAATTAGAATAGAAGCCTCCTTTCAATTTAGGAATGTCAGATCAAAGATATTTAAAAGTCTATTTTTAATAAAACAATAATACTGAAATTTTGTTTAGAATTACTACATATAAACTTTCCAAACTTACATTTCAAAGAGCAATAACTCTCAATAATAACTCACACTGTAGCACTGTCCTCCCGTTGTTCATTGATTTGCTCTAGGGGGCACCAGTAATGTCTCTATTGTGAGACTTGTTGTTACTGTTTTTGGAATATCGAATACATCATGGGGAGCTTGCCAGGCTCTGCCATGCGGGTGGGATACTCTCGGTAGCTTGCCGGGCTCTCCGAGAGTGATGGAGGAATTGAACCCGGGTTGGCAGTGTGCAAGGCAAATGCCCTACCCACTGTGCTATCACACCAGCCCATAACTCTCAATAAGAAAAATAAATTGTAACTGACACAAACTATGCTATTTAAAACTTTGTGAAAGAGCTTTTTAAAAATGTTTTCACCAAACATTTTTACTCAAGCATTCTGATTAATAAGATAGTTAAACTGTGCTTTCATGCATCCAGTGTTTTGAGACTTACTACACTGACCACCAGAGCAACCACTTCCCCGTGCTAGTGTCAAGTCCCTTCCCATCCCTCTCAACTGCCTTATTAAACTCAATCCTATAGGCCAACTTTTGGATTCTGTTGCCCTTGACCATTTGTTATTTCCTTACTATGTTTCTTTATATCTCACATATGGAAGAAATCATGCTGTGTTGTTCCTTTACCTCTGACTAACTTCACTCAGCACAATTCTCTCTAGTTCTATCCATGTAGTGATCAATTGTATGATTTCATTTAAGAAAAGTTTTTATTATTGTGATTCTGTAATTTATAATGCTATAATAACAATAATACTGAAATATAATAATACATATTATTTTTCTCATTCACATAATCCCAACACTACAACCATCATCAGTGTACCCACCACCCTCCCCCAAGGACCCCAGCACCCCTTCCTCTTTACCTCCCCCTCCCTTTCAACTTGGTTGTGTAGATCAGTTCTTCAATTACATTGCCTTTGGATCTAGCTCCACATCTTTAAGAACCTCTTAAGTTAATCATCGCACTAGTATGAAAGCCAACAACTCAAATGCCCAAGGACAGATGAATGGATCAAGAAGTTGTAAAATATATTCACAATGTAATACAATGCAGCTCTAAGAAATAACAAATCACACAATTAGCAGCAACATGAATGGAACTGAGAGAAATCAGTCACCATAGGAATATACACAGAGTTTTCTCACACATGATTCCCAATTTTCCTTACATCCAATGTATGTAGTTTATTACACTGTGCTTAGATATCACAATATCTTTTTTTTCCTGTGACGGGAGCACACTGTCGATGCACAGAGCTTGCTCCTGGCTGCCCACTCGGGGTTTACTCTGGGCTCATTATTCAGGGATCATGCCTAGCACTTATGGAGTGCTTCTGGAATCATAGGCACCAAGAGTCACACCCGGATCAGCCACATGCAAGGCCATTCTTGCTCTACTCTCTCTCTCCACCCCTTCATTTATCCACTCTGCTTGGACACTTGGGTTGTCTCCAGAAATTGGCTATTGTGAATAGTGTTGCAGTTGTCATAGTACAATAATTCATTTCAAAACACTGTTTGGGGGCCCTTGGGATAAGCCAAGAAGTAGGTTGCTGAATTATATAGAAACAAATAAAGAACATTTTAAATAAAAATCAAAACCAAAAAACCCAAATGCTAAAATATTCATTAAAGAAAATTAAAATTAAAATTAATTAAACGAAATAATGACATTTTTAACTTTCATAAAAACGCATCATATTCTCTCACTTCTCTCATTATTTGGTCATGAAATCTCTTCTATAAGTTACACCCATTCTTATACCTACCCTAATTTTATCCTTATCTTCAAATACATGAATTAATTAGAAAATACAGGCATGCATAGTAACTAACTCATGCAGCATACTTGAGGCCAGAGAGAAAGCTCGGGCTGGACCTTCTATGCACTCAGCCTAAGCAGTATCCCACTGCCATATGCTACCACCAGAGGAACCCTGGACCCCTGAGAAAGGCAGTTGATTCTCAAAGGTCGGTATTCCCTCTCTGTATTCCTGTCTCTTGTCCTCACTGATAAACTAGAGCTCCCATGTGTTCTGAGCTGCAAGATCAAGCTGTAGTTATCAGTTGTTGAATCATCCAAGGTGCATAGCAGTCTTTTTATAGTCAAGACAGTCCACATTTTCACAGACACTTTGTCTATTGGTTATATTACTTGTCCTTTTAATTAGGCTTCAATTTCCAAATGCAGATATTTCTGGATGTCTGTGCAATTTTATTGTTCTTAAACTTTTTGATAGAAGTGTCACAGGAGATTCCAAAATATTTTCAACACCTGGCTTCCATGTTTCTGCTTACAAATTTAAACAGGCTTGAAATACTGAAGTAACAATATTGGATTTTTTTCCTGGACTCACTTCATTTTTGTTACGTGAAGAAATATATCATCTCAGGATATGGCAGGCATGATCTTGATCTCACACAGCTGCTTCTGGTTTGGATTCTAAGCACTGCCGACGGGCCCCTGAGCATTGCCAGGACTGATTCCTGAGCCTGGAGTAAGCTCTAAGCACAGCTTGGTGTGGCCCCAATATAAAAACAAAACAATTGTCCAAGTCAAATGACATGTCTTTCAATCATAAAAATATCACAACAGGAAAAGTCTTGGGAAGTGCCATAATTTCCCATTCACTTAATCACTTAACTTCCCGTTAGTCGTCGATTTGCTCGAGCGGGCGCCAGTAACATCTCCATTTGTCCCTGTCGCGTGCTAGTGTAGCCCAATGGCATCTCTTCGCTCCGGGAACATGGAAGGCCTCAAACCGATCGTTCATGATCTTGACAAAGAAGTCTGACCATCTGGTAGGTGGGCGGCCACGCGGTCTCTTGACATCCCGTGGAATCCAATCAGTAACAGCTCTAGTCCAACGGTCGTCTTTAAATCTCATTACGTGACCAGCCCATCTGATTTTCGACACCTTGGCAAATGAGACAGCGTCCCTGATCCTTGATCGTCGACGGATGTCAGAACTCCGGATTCGTTCTCTCATTTGAGTGAAACGTGATATTCCAAGCATAGCTCTTTCTATTCTTCTTTGGGAGACCTGAATAGCGTTCTCATCCTGTTTGCGTAGGGCCCAGGTCTCTGAGGCATATGTTAATGCAGGAAGAATGGTGGAATCAAATCAATTTCCCATTAATTGAAGAGAATACTGACATCCTTTCTCTGCTCTTTGAGCTTACCTTTCCCCTTTTCTACCGTGGACCTTTGCATAGCCTGATAAGTAATATATAATCATAAATTTATTGGATACTATATATGTAATAAAATGTGAATTCCCAAAGATAAATATACACGTGTGTTCCTAATAACTTTTGTTTTCCTGAAATAATATATAGGGCTTGGAATACAAGTAGGTGCTAGTGACTATTTTGAATATTTAAATAAATATCAGAAAGAGCTTAGATTTCTGAAGTTTTCAGTAGTTTCATGCAAACATATATGTCTACATTTCAATTATCTATTGCCTAATGCTTTAGAAGCAAGCAATATTTCAGAAAAATATTCTGTGGGATAGGTCTCCATATTTTTGTTCTTTCATTGAAACTTTTAGGCAAGAGGAAAGAAGAAAAGAAAAAACCTCCTTTCCATAATTTATTCTTAATTTCTCTTTTTCTGCATTGAATTCCGTGTTTGTTTGTTTTTTTTAATCTGGAGCCTGTTTTGAATACAGCTCCCATCTAAGACAGCACTTGATCTCCTTGGATCTTTCATTGCCCTCAGGAAAAATTCACATATTCTCAGTTTATTGCACTTTAATTACATCCCATATAAATGTTTCCACAGCAATGGATTTGACTGGGATGACAAAGTCTGAACATTTTCTACTATTCAACAATTTTTATATTTTTTATAAGTCATCTTGAGTTTTAGTTGAATTATAACTTTCTGGCTAGTGATTTTATGCCTCAAACTCTTAGGTTTCTAAAAATGTGATACAATCAAAAGCATATCTCTAAAACATTGGAAGTATTCTGCATTTCTCTTCTTTTTTTAGTCTCACAGGTTTGAAATGTGTTTTAAATATCACTTATCACTTAATTACTTAATCCCCGTTATTCATCGATTTATTCGAGCGGGTGCCAGTAACGTCTCCATCCATCCCGGTTGCGTGCTAGCGTAGCCCAATGGTATCTGTTCGTTTTAGGAACATGTAGAGCCTCAAACCGATCATTTAGGGTCTTGACGAAGAAGTCTGACCATCTTATAGGTGGGCGTCCACGTGATCTTTTGATGTCTTGTGGAATCCAATCAGTAATGGCTCTAGTCCAGCGGTTGTCTGTAAACCTCATTACATGTCCAGCCCATCTGATTTTTGATGTCTTGGCAAATGAGACAGCATCCCTGATTCTTGAGCGTTGATGAAGATCAGAACTCCGGATTCTATCTCTCATTTGAGTGAATCGTGATATTCCAAGCATAGTTCTTTCGATTCCTCTTTGAGAGACCCGAATAGTGTTCTCATTCTGTTTTCGTAGGGTCCAGGTCTCTGAGGCATATGTTAATGCAGGAAGAATAGTGGAATCAAAGAGATGTGCTCGTAGCTGGAGGTTCTTTGTCCTTTTAGTTATTTCTTCAATGCTCTTGAAGGCATTCCAAGCCGCTCTCTTCCTCCTGCGTAACTCAGGTGCCAGGTCATTCATCATGTTGATTTCTCGACCTAAGTATATATAACTGTTGCATTCGGAGATGGTGGTTCCGTTGAGAGCGAATGGAGCGTCAGGAACAAGGCTGTTTCTCATAAAAATTGTCTTCGTAAGATTCAGTTGTAGTCCGACCTTTCCACACTCACGGTCAAAGTCCGCAAGCATTTGTGCCGCTTGGCTGATGTTTAGTGTTATTAGAACGATGTCATCAGCAAAGCGGAGGTGGTGTAGTTGCCGACCATCTATCTTCACTCCCATGTTTTCCCATTCTAGTCGTCGCATGATGTTCTCGAGGGTGGCACTGAAGAGTTTTGGTGAAATGGTATCACCCTGCCGAACCCCTCTCTTGATATGGATGATTACTTCTTTGTAGAATGGTGAGATCTTGGTAGTGAATCCGCAATAGAGCTCACGAAGGATCCTGATGTATTGAGTTTGTACGCCCTGATTGGCTAGGGCTTCCATGACTGCTTCCGTCTCAACAGAATCAAAGGCCTTCTTTAAATCAATGAACGTTAGACAGAGCGGCATCTTGAACTCCCGAGATACCTCAATGAGCTTGGTTATTGTGTGGATATGGTCAATGGTACTGAATCCTTTTCGGAATCCAGCTTGTTCACATGGTTGTCCTTCATCTAGTGTTCTGCTAATCCTATTCAGGATGACTCGAGTGAATAGTTTGTAGATGACAGACAATAGGCAGATTGGGTGATAGTTGCCAATGTCTTGGATGTCTCCTTTCTTGTATAGTAGTACAGTCTTGCTGGTTTTCCATTGGGATGGAACCTTGCATTCAGACAGGTAGCGTGTGAAGAGTCGAGCTAATGTATTGACGAGTACTGATGGTAAGTTCTTCAGGTGCTCAGGTCTGATCTTGTCTGGGCCAGGTGCTTTTTGTTTCTTTACCGACGAGATGGCATGTTGGATTTCGGAAGGGAGAACATTGGGAACGACATATCCATCATGTGGTATGTGGTATGTGGGCAAGTGGATGTGGCTATTAAAGAGATCTGAGTAGAAGTCATGAATAATCTTCTCCATTGCCCTTCTGGAAGATGTGATAGATCCATCATGATGTCGGAGGGCAGTCATCTTGGTTTTGTAGTTGGTGAAGGACAGGCGAGCATTACGAATGTTTTTCCCAGCTTCTGCTGCATCTACCAGTACTGCTGTTCTCCTGTTTTTGAGGTCATCCTTGATGGCTTTTCTGCACTGTTTTGCCAGTTCGGACGTTTGCTTGTGGTTGCCTGAGGCACGTGCCACGCCACGTTGGCGAATAAGTTCAAGAGTGTTCGAAGAAAGATGGTTTTTTGTTGTTATCTCTCTCTTGGCATTCCTTGCACAATCATGGAGGTGCTGAATCATTCGTTCGTATTCCTCATCAATGTTGTCAATGACGGCATCTTCCCATGTTGCTGCAACAGAGCCAAAGAGTTCCCAGTTGGTGGTTGTTCTGGGAGTCCTCTTCTTAAACCTTGCATTCTTTTCTCCTCATTCTGTGAGGTAGAATTTTGCACGAAGAAGACGGTGGTCTGATCCCGTTTGGAATTTTGGGACAACAGCAACATCGGTTAGGCAAAACCGCCGATTGAATATGATGTGGTCTATTTCATTGTGGAACCGTCCATCGGGAGACTCCCATGTCCAACGTTTAGATTCAGCCTTTTGGAATTGTGAGTTACCATGGAAGGTTTTGGTTGACATGATGAACTCAGACAGTCTGTCACCCTGTTCGTTCCATTCCAGGCCATGGGTTCCGATGTGGAGTTCATCGACTGATCTTTTTGGTCCTATCTTGGCATTAAAATCACCGACAATGATCTTGTAGAAGGTGTGATCTTCTTTATAGAATTTCTCCAGCTCCATGTAGAATTTTTCAGTTTCTTTTTCACCATAACTGGATGTTGGTGCATAGACAACAAAGATAGAAACTGCCGGTAGTGAGCCACATTTATTCAAGTGTAATCGTCCGATTCGGGTTGTTAGGCATTCAAATGAATCAATGCTTGTGACTAAGTTTGTGTTGACAAGGATACCGACACCACCGACGCCTCTTTTATCACATGTTCCAAGGAACAGTTCTTCTCCAGTGTCGAAAACAGCATGATGGGATTGATGTCTTCTCGTTTCAGTCAGACCAATGATGTCGTACTTGATCTTTCGTGCTTGTACCATAAGGTCTTCAATGGATGCAGCAGATGCCAGCGTACGAGCATTAAAAGTACAGACAATCATTTTTGTTTTTCTGCGTTTTGGCAGTCTATGTCTGCCTTGGTGTTTTATCAGCTTCTCCTTCCATATCCTTCTCGACTCTGCATAATCAGGGTTAGGGAAATGAGATCCATTTATTACTGGATTTGGCATATCAATTTGGTCTATTTGGCATAGACCACGGATAGCTTGCCAGGCTCTGCCGTGTGGGTTGGATATTTAAGGATATTTAAGGTACTCTGACAATTTAGAGAAAATTAAATAAATAGTCGCGTGCCCAACCCCCACCCCAAGTTTTAAATATAAAGGCAAGAAATACCAAAAAGAAATATGATACTAATAATTTGTATTATATACATGAGTTGTTCCCTACATGATTGTACTTTCATTTCTATGAAATAATTAAATAAAATTCTACTTTATTTGACATATATTATTTTCAATTTTGTCTATGTAACTTTATTATTATAAACATGACTCCTAGAAGTTGGATACCACCATCATTAAATGTAGGATACTTACATTAATTTAATAAATTATGGGACAGATTAAAAGAATTACACATAGACTCAAAAGAGGGGCTAGTTTATGCTATTTGAAAATATATGGGGCTGGAGCGATAGCACAGCGGTAGGGCGTTTGCCTTGCACGCAGCCAACATGGCCGACCCGAGTTCGATTCCTCCGCCCCTCTCGGAGAGCCCGGCAAGCTACCGAGAGTATCTCGCCCGCTTGGCAAAGCCTGGCAAGCTACCCGTGACATATTCGATATGCCAAACACAGTAACAACAAGTCTCACAATGGAAATGTTACTGGGCCCGCTCAAGGAAATCGATGAACAATGGGAGGACAGTGCTACAGTGCTACAGTGAAAATATATGCTAACTTGGAAACAAAATACAGTAGTACTAAGCCAGTAACTTTAGGAGAATAGTATAAACAGTTTTTTGGTGTCTGTTGACTGTTACCTGAAAAATTTAGCTAAGTTTTATAAGGGACATATGATAAAGTTAAGTAAGAATGGGGCTGGAGCAGTAGCACAGCGGGTAGGGCATTTGCCTTGCATGTGGCCGACCTGGGTTCGATTCCCAGCATCCCATATGGTCCCTTGAGCACTGCCAGGAGTAATTCCTGAGTGCATGAGCCAGGAGTAACCCCTGTGCATCGCCGGGTATGACCCACAAAGCAAAAAAAAAAAAAAAAAAGTATGGTACACTATTTAATTGTACTAAAAGACTTAAAGATAAAAAGAAATATAGATTTATTAGTAAAGATCTCTGTCTATGACCTGCAATTTGATTAATTAAAATGTCATTTAAGAGCAGAAAGGTACTACAGGATTAGGGTACATACCCTGAAAGCTCATGACTCTGGAATGTTCCCCAGAATAATATGTCTACCCTTGGCATTGACGAATAGAATCCTGGAGGTTCACAAATGCTGATTTATTTTTGGCTAGGGTGGTCTCCAGCCAAGCTGAACCCTTAGGCCCTAGCATTCAACCAACCAGCCTAATTGGCCAGTGACTGTAGGGAGGAGCCCCCAGGCTTTCCTGACCACTACTTGAAAGGACAAATAAAATGAAATAATAAAGAAAAAAGCCATTCATAGAGACTGGTTATGTGGCTCACAGGTAGATGACTTTCCTTGAATATAGGAGGTACTAGATTATATCCCTAGCACTGCCTATATCACTAACTGCAATTCCTGGCGCCAATGACAGTCCCCAGTGCAGCAAGGAATATGCAAATGAGTCAGAGATAGGTTGAAAGCACTTTCCCTGCAAGTTGCTAGCCCTGGGTCAATCACCACAATCACCAAGTATCACCAGGAGTGATCCTCAGGGTGATGAGTAAGCCCCAGAGCAGTTCTGGGTGGGTGTGCCCAACCCCCACCCCAAGTGTGCAACCCACCCCTGCCTTAACAATGCTCCCTGTTTCCACACGACAGTACATAAGTAAATAAATTTTAAATAAAGGAAATAAATAAAAGAAAAATCAGGATCTTAAATGATTTTAAAAAGTCAATCACTTCTATAACTCCAAAGAGCATGATAAAACTGGTCAAAAAGTTAGTCCAAGGACAAATATCACTGTAAAGTCATTGATTTTCCACCAACTTTCCAAGACTTTAGTATCTAATTACATTAAGGTAGCTGATAGTAAGTTAAGGACAAAAAAAATTTGAGTGGAGAAGACAATGAATTCAATAGGCAAGTAGCATGACTACTCCACAACAAATAATTAAAAGCAAATAACATGAAATCTTTGAAAGTTTTGAGGGAATTTGTTTACCAAAACAATCACAAGTCTAGTATAAAAGATTCCATGATTGTTAAATTGTTTAATCAAATTTTAACTAAAAATCTCAATTAAAATGTTATCATTTTCATTATATTATAAAATTTCAATATTCTCACCACTAATTCTATGATTTAATGGCACTAAATACATTCACACAGTTATGAAACCCTTACCGTTTTCTATCTCCAGAACTTTCTAATTTTTCCAAACTAATTCTTTCTAGCTCCTTCTAACCACCATTCTCTATGCACTGATTATTCCAACACCTAGTTAAGTAGAATCACAATAATTGTCTTTGCATGAAAATTATTTCAGTTAGCAAGATTAATTCATGTTAAATACATCTTATAGTTACATTCTTTTTAATATCTAAAAGATACTTCATTTCATATATATGTTATATATGTGCACTGGAATATGGAATATAAGGAGAGAGTCTCCTGCCCCTGCACCTGGCTGTCCTCGCAGGGGCCCCTTGGAGGGAGGAGGGTTGAGTTTCCCTCCCTGCCCTGAGCAGAGCCCAGCAACTGAAGACCTCCAGAATCAGCCACAACCATGCTGAGACCACTCTCCACATGCATGAAGGTACCGGCAGAGGAACTAAGGCATGCGGGTCCCGGGGCTGAGATCTCCAAGCCTGCTCGGATCGGGGCTGAGCATCCTCCACCCAGATCCTCCAACTTCCAGTAGGCAGGGGTCACACCCACCAACTGGCCCCCTGGCGCTGTGTAATCCCATCAATGGCCAAGACCCAGAGACTATAAAACTCAGCTCCCAGCCCTGCGACATCTTATTATCTCATTCTGAATTTGGACAACCTGACAGGCTACCAAATGTAACCTGCCCACACGGCAGAGTCTGGCAAACTCCCCGTAGTGTACCCAATATGCCAAATACCAGTAACAATGATGGGTCTCATTCTCCTAACCCTGAAAAGCCTTGAATATGATACTTTTTAAAATCTCAGGGCTAGGGCAAAGGAGACATTACTGGTGCCTGCTCGAGGCAATCGACGAACAACAGGATGATTGTGGTCGTGATCGTGATGCACTGGAATCTTATTGTGTCCTTTTCAGTGTATCTGAAAAAGGTGTTTTGATTCAGCTATTCTATTTCTATTCTACCTTCATGTATAGAGTCGGGAAACACATTACAACCACACAACCATGTTTGTTTGTCAAGGATGAATATCAGGTTATAAGGAAGCGCTTCCAGACCTGATAGAGAAGATGGATTATAGTCATTCTAATTTTCACTTTATATTATTAATGGAAAAAGTTTTAGGTGGACTCCCTTACACTAGGTTTGGATATGTTTGTAAGGCACATTGAGATTGCATAGATTCCTGCATGACTAGAAGAAAAAAAAAACTTTGAGAACAACTTATTGTCCATGGATATTCATTTTCCACTTCATAATGGAACCATCAGAGTTCTATGCACAGAACACGCATTAAGAGACCAGACTCCTTATCTTTAAGATAGGAGAGAGGAGACAAAGTTATGCATAATTTTCTGTTAGCCTGTGTGCTAAGCTTCTAAGGTTTAGGAGGAGCTTTATGCCACAAACCGACAACTCTGGTGTATCAGAGCCCATATTTTTATTATTTTTTAATTTTTTAAAAATTTTTATTAGTGAGACACCATGAGGTACAGTTGTAGACCTAAAAATTTTTGTGCTTGGGTTTCAATTATATAATGATCAAATACTCATCCCTCCACCAGTGCCCATTTCCTACCACCACGGATTCCAGTATCCCTCCCACCCCCCACCCCCCATCTCACCCTGCCTCTGTGACAGGGCGTTCCCTTTTGTTCTCTCTCTCCTTTTGGGTGTTGTGGTTTGCAAAAGAGGCATTGAGTGGCAATCATGTTTGGTCTATAGTCTACTTTCAGCATGCTTCTCCCATCGTGGGAGGATCCTCCCAACACCCTTTATTTGGTGCTCCCTTCTCTGTCTGAGCTCCCTTTTCCCCTAGCGTGTGCAGCTGGCCTCAAAGCCATGGAGTAATACTTCTGGTACTTATCTCGGCTATTATTGGGTGTTAGTCTCCTATTTTGTTGCTTTATGTTCCCCAGATGAATGCAATCTTTCTATTTTCCATTTTATCTTGAGTCATTAAGTTTTATCTTTATAGTTTATGTTTGTCAAATTGCCTGATGTGATAATCTATGCATATTTCTTTCATTAATTAGTCTAATAATCTTCATAATGACAACAACAAAGAAAAATTGGTTCTATCCCTCTCTTTCTGACTCATTTCCCTTAACATGACACTTTCCACATAGCACCACTTGTATGTAAATTTCGTGACTTTGTCTTTTCTAACAGCTACATAGTACTCCATTGTGTAAATGTACCAAAGTTTCTTTAACCAGTCATCTGTTCTCGGGCACTCAGGTTTTTTCCAGACCCTGGCTATTGTAAAGAGTGCTGCAATGAACAAACAAGTGCAGATGTCACTTCGACTATACTTTTTTGCCTCTCTGGGATATATTCCCAGGAGTGGTATTACTGGGTCAAATGGGAGCTCAATTTCAAATTTTTTGAGAATTGTCCAGGAACAGCACAGCCATTAAGTAGGACATGATGCACATTTCTCTCCCTTCCCATCATCTGCATTCCCCCCCTCCATCATTTCCCTTTCTTGAATGCAGAGATAATGTCTGGAGAGGTAACAATGGGCTGAGCACTTGATTTGCATAGAGAAATCCCGGATTCAGTTTCCAACACTGCACAATCCCCAGGCCACCACTGTGTGAAGACAAAACTGGGAAAATCCCTGAGCACTCCAGGTGTGACCATCGAACAAAGGATACAAGAAACAAACAGAACATTTAACTAGGAAAACCGGGTCTCACTCAGAGTAGCAGAAACCGGGTCTCAGAATAAATACCGGAAGGGAAGCAAGATCCTTTCTAGGCAACACTAGATGATGAGAGGAAAAGAGAAAATGCCAACGCTTTGCATAATTCCTTGTGTTTAGGAATTTTTTAATCGTATGGTACCCTACTTTGTACCCTGTGTTATAATTGATACTAAAAATAAAGAATGAAGGCAGGGCTAATCTTCATGATAGAGCACATGCCTTGCATGCATGAAGCCCTGGTTTGAACCCAGCAGCCTCTGATGCAGACACAAAATAAAACAATAATGGAGAATTTCTTTGCTTTGCTTCTTTTTATCACAACCCGTGTTCCTTGGGGCTTACTATTGACTTCGCTCCTGTCTAACTCCTGGCAGTTCCCAGGGAACTGTAAGCAATTCAGGGATACAATCCCACTGGCCATGTGAAAGGCACACTACCCAATGTACTATCTCTTCACACCTGTAGAAATATTTTTACATTGAAAATAATGGTCAGAGTAAGCTCTAAATTTTACATTTTATCTTGAGTTATTAATTTTTATCTTAATATTTATATTTTACATTTGTCAAATTGCCTGATGTGATAATCTATGCATATTTCTTTCATTAATTAGTCTAATAATTTGCATAATGACAAAAACAAAGAAAAATTGGTTCTAGGTTTCAAAGATTCTGTCACTTAACACTAATTCTCTTTCAACAGTTAATTGTAGTGGTTTCCATAATATCCAGCTCTGTACATTTTAATCAAGATTTGAATTGAATTATTACTCAACACCCTGTCTTATTCAAATACAAAGTATGCTGGATTCCTATGTATTTATCCTGAAAAAATTATAGTTATTTTTTAACAGTAAATTTAAAACAGCAGCTGTATGTTTGCGATATGGAGATGTGCTTGTTTGCAAAGTATTTACAATTTTTATTTTATGCTTTTATAGTGAAATTTCCAGTGGCAAATTCCATATTATGAAGTCATACGGAAGTAAATTCTTAACCTCCTTGAACTACGCTTACTCTTTGAAAAAGGGCTCAGCTCTATTTGTGATCATTATCCAAGTGACAGTATTCATCTGAGTAAGGAGTATGTATGTATGGAAAACACCCAAATAATAAAACTGACGTACAGCATTTAATACAATGGGAGGAAAAACTGCAATGCAGTTTCCTGTTATTTATCAGATTGCAATTTCTCCTTCAAATTCATTAGTACTAGACATAATATCATTTCCCTAATATGTGAAAACATCATATTTGAGATGGAAAACACTATTAGGTAGGCAGCGTGGTTTTAAGAACAGTAATTTTGGAGTTAAAAGACACGAATTCCAATGATTTTATTTTCTTACTAAATTTAACTTTTTAAAAGACTTAGATGATGAGGCCAGAGCAGTAGTCTGAAGGGTAGGACATTTTTTTTGCACACAGCTGAGCCAGCTTGAACTCAGCAGCCCATCTGGTTCCCTGAGACTGCCAGGAGCAATCCCCGAGCGAGGAGTGAGCCCTGAGTACAGCGGACTGTGGGCCCCCAAATAAACAAACAAACAAAAACAAAAAACAGAAAAAAATACCTGAATGATTACTTTAATCTTTCTAAATTTCAAGGTTTTAATTTGTAATATTGACAGAATGATCTAAAATAACTTGTATGATCAATTTTCATCATTTTCTGGCTCTACATTTTGTGATTCTAAACAGTTCACAACTATAAATAATAGTTCAAAAGTCATCCTTTGTTTATTAGCTAATAAATATAATTTATTAGAACATTATAGATCAATGTTGAGACAAATGACTAAAATTGACATGGTCTCTGTTCTTCTGGAGCTTGCAATTCAGTGGAAAAATAGGCACTATCCTAATAATTATGTCAAATTATTCGTTGCTTTTGTAGAAAGTACTACCAAGAAAGCTATTCAAAGTTATGTAATATAATTAAACCTGGTTTAAAATGCTAAAAAAAGATACCTTTGACTAAGAAACATAAACTGAGACATAAGGACAAGAACCGGTCATTTAATTGTGAGTATAAGGGAAGTCTAGATAGAGATAATAAAGTGAGTAAATTCTCTGAAGAGATTTCTTGACCTAAGTAAGCTGCAGATATCAAGTGAGTATTCATGGAAATCTCAGTAATGGTGGCATGAAATAAGAGTGGAGAGATGATGCAAATATACTCCACTTGGTGCCGTAATAAAAGTATTTAGTCCTGGTAATAAATACTTAATGACTACAATGATACATATAAATAAAGGATTTTGAAATAGAGATGTGATGAAATTGGTTTTGCTTTTTTAAAAAATTACTTTGACAGTACATGGAGGTTATGTAGTTTTAAGGAGAGTTGATGAGTGAGATGACCATGATTTGTCAGGATTTTTAAAATATGGACATAAATGTATAGATTTGTACATATATGTATTCATATACATATATGGTAGGAACTTTCAAAAGTGTGATTAATTTGGATATGAGTGTTGAAGAAGTGTGACATCTCAAAGTAATTTTCTATTCTCAAATTTCTGGAGCGATAGCACAGCGTGTAGGGCATTCGCCTTACAAGCGGCCAACATGGCCGACCCGAGTTCGATTCCTCCGCCCCTCTCGGAGAGCCCGGCAAGCTACCGAGAGTATCTCGCCCGCATGGCAGAGCCTGGCAAGCTCCCCGTGACGGATTCGATATGCCAGACACAGTAACAACAAAGTCTCCGATGGAGACGTTACTGGGCCCGCTCGAGCAAATCGACGATCAACGGGAGGGCCTTTACCTTTACCTTAAGTGTGGAAAACATACATTAAATCAAAATATGTCTGAGGAATTATCACTTTGGAGAAGACTAATGGGTTCAGTTTGGAAAAAGTTTGTACTTCCTATGCTACACCTAACGAATATGCTGAATCACCTTAAGGATAACTAAATCTGTTATTACATTATATATTATAAAATTATGAATTATTAAAATTACTAAGTTATCTAGATGAATTAAGTTGCCAAGGTAGAAAATACAAAAGAAAAGAAAAAAGGAGAAACATTAGTCAAAAAAAACTACTGGTAATATTATATATGCTATAAAAATATAAATTTAGAATTACATAATTTATCTAAAACAGTGAAATTTGGTTGCAAGATACAAAGTATATTAAAAAAAAGAGCGGAGAAGAGATAAAAAAATAAATGGTACTAGGCAAAGGCTCAGGAGAGAAGCACATATAAACAAAAAGATAGAAAAAATAAAATAGAAAAATAATTGAAATACAAAGAAAGAAAACACGATCAGAGAGGGAGCAAAATTAGTGGCAATGGAGATGTGAAGAAGCCAAGGTAAAATATATTTCCCCAAACAATCTGATCATTGCTGTGGAGAGTTCTGAAAAGTCAAAGTGATACTTTGACTCTTCCGTAAAATTATCCATTTGTACAAGACACAGGGATTATTGGAGAGCTTAACAGAAGAAGTTTTGATTAAGCAGGTGAAACTATAAATGAGTAGACTAAGAAATTAATGAGAGGAAAGAGAATGACATGACTGCTGTCCAGATTGCCTGATCATAAAAGAATGGGGAAAGACAGTGACTGAAAGTGGGGAGAAAATTTAATGGTGTTGTTCAGTGATGGGAGATGCATTTTAATGTTGTTGTTAAGAATCTAACAGGGGGGATGCCAATTGACATCTATTTCTAATGCTAGACCTCAGCTGGAGAGTTTTCCAGTCTAGGACAGATGTTTCCCTGCACAGGCTACCATCTCATCCAGGGGCATTAATATTGCATATACCCCTTCCTGCTGCTGGTTTTACCCCAAAGCACTAGAACAATAGTGCAGGCATGTGACATGTGACAGCTCTATTCCTCACACTCCACACACTTACATCTCCCTTTGTGAGTGCACAGATTGGAGTGCATCTCTGAGTGCCCCGGGGACCTAGTATGATTATTAACCCACCACTTCTTCTGTAAACTTACACTTCAGAAAAAAACTCACAAAAGAAATGCTGGCAGTAAGAAATCAGAGGGTCTCAGATTGCATGCATTCATCTGGGGAACATAAAGTAACAAAATAGGAGACTAACACCCAAGAATAGTTGAGATAAGTACCAGGAGGTTCACTCCATGGCTTGGAGGCCAGCCGCACATGCTAGGGGAAAAGGCAGCTCAGATAGAGAAGGGAGCACCAAATAAAGGGTGTTGAGAGGATCCTCCTAGGATGGGAGATGCATGCTGAAAGTAGATTATAGACTGAGCATGATTGCCACTCAATGCCTCTTTTGCGAACCACAGCACCCAAAAGGAGAGAGAGAACAAAAGGGAATGCCCTGCCACAGAGACGGGGAGTGGGGGGCTGTGGGATGGGGGATGGGGGATAGGAGGGATACTGGGATCATTAGTGGTGGAAAATGGGCACTGGTGGAAAGATGGGTACTTGATCATTGTATAATTGAAACCCAAGCACAAAAATTTGTAAGTCTACAAGCCTACCTCATGGTTTCACTAATAATTTTTTTCACTAATAATTTTTTTAAAAATAAGATTGAAACCAAAGGGTACAGCATGGGGTACAGCAGGGCCAAGATGACTTACAAAAATACCCCTATAATCCACACCAGTCACAGAAGCAAAACCCAAAACAGCAGAGATTACCTGGGAAAGGTCTCAGAAGGAAGTTAAAGAGTTACAACTACTTGAATGTGTCAGAAAATTACTGTAGGGACTAATCACAAGAATTCACCCTTAAAACACACACACACACACACACACACACCATGGAAAATGTGCATAGAAGGTCACCATTAGGTAAATGAAGATAATACCCTTGAAGGCTCGCTCTATAGTGCCAACCAGTTCTATAAGTTCTCAGATAATGACGTTAGAAATACCATGTGGAAGATATGTAATGAACACAAGAAATGATGATACTGTTAATTTAAGCATGAGAAAATATGAGATAAGAAACTATAAACATAAGTGATAAGAGTTGACAAGTGTACTTCGTATAATAAAAAGCAGTGGAAGACCTCAGCAGTAACTGAGAAAACACTCTGCGAGCTCCAAGATGAAATGCAGGAAACCTCTAGAAAACAATTTAATATGAAAAAAATTGAAAACAAGTGAACAACATACCAAAGAATTGTAGGATAAGTTCAAAAGAGCAATATAAGAACCATCAAATTCCCCAAGAAACACGGAGAAATCAAAGGAGAATTACTAGCCAGTGAAATGACTGAGAATGTACAACAACTGAGGAATGCATGCTCCCAGATTCAAGAAACTCAAAATGTTCCAGGTTAAAACAAACCCCAAAGAAAAACCCCAAAGATACATTTTAATCAGAATGACAAAGTCAAAGGCAGAGAATACTGAAAGCAACCAGGTCAAAAAAGGAGCTTAGATACAAAGGATCTTTCATAAGATTCACAGCTCATCTATCAAATGAGACCCTACAACCAAAGGAGAATGTGGGATACAGCAAATAAATAAATAAATAAATAAATAAATAAATAAATAAACATGTCACCAAGAATATTCTATTTGGTTAGGTTTTCAGCCAGACATGCAGGAACAATTCCAACCTTTATGGACAAGAAACAGCTTGAGAAGTTCATAAACTTGCAAGAAGCATAAGAAAAGATCTTCTTAAAGATACAAATAAATGTTACAAACAAACCTGAACTCACCAATGGCCTGAACTCACCAATCAAGAAATAGAGTGGAAGACTATACTTTCAGGAATCATGTCTATAGTTTGTTACTAGAGAAGTTTCTCTGATCCTATAGAGCACCTGAAACTATGAGGAGGAGCCATAGCATCCTCTCCTGAGTGTGAACTGTTTCTAGGTGTTGTTTTCTAACTCTTTTACCGTTGATGACTATTCTTCTCACCCTTGAAAGAGTGAGAGGGAGAGGATGCTGTCTGAGTGGTTTTGAGAAAGAAAGGAAGAAAGAAAGACAGACGACAGAAAGAAAGAAAGAAAGAAAGAAAGAAAGAAAGAAAGAAAGAAAGAAAGCAAGCAAGCAAGCAAGCAAGCTCTAGGATGGATCAGAAAACCAGCCTAACCTCAGTCTCAGATACTTATCTGTAACAATCAAAGTAAGCATAAGCTCAAAAGGCTAGAAAGCAATTTTATAGGCAAAATATTTCCTTAATAGGCTGGAGTATTCATATGTCACTATCACTGAAATCCTGTTGTTCATTGATTTCCTAGAGCAGGCACCAGTAACATCTCCTTTGTCCTAGCCCTGAGATTTTAGAAAGTGCCACATTCGAGGCTCTTTCAGGGTCAGAAGAATGAGACCTATCATTGTTACTTGTTTTTGGCATATTGAATACGCCACAGGGGGTTTGCCAGACTCTGCTGTGCGGGCAGGATACTTTCGGTAGCCTGCCAGTTTCTCCAGAGTAAGAACTAGATAATAAGATTCCGGGAGCTGGGTTTTATAGTCTCTGGGTCTTGACCATTGATAGGATTACACGGTGCCGGGGGGCAGTTGGTGGGTGTAACGCCTGCATACTTGAAGATGGGGGATCTGGGTGGAGGAGGCCCAGTACCGATCTGAGCAGGTTTGGAGAACTAAGCCCCAGGACCCGCACACCTTGGTTCCTCTGCCGGTTTCTTCACGCGTGAGGCTCATCCGAACGTGTGGAAAGTGATCTTGAGCATGTCTGTGGCTGGAACTGGAGGTCTTCAGCTGCTGGAGCTCTGCTTGGGGCAGGGAGGGGAACTCAACCCGCCCTCCTCCAAGGGGCCCTGGTGAGGACAGCCAGGCACGGAGGCAGGAGACTCTGCGCTGTTCTCTTCCAGGAGCTGGGTTTTATAGTCTCTGGGTCTTGGTGTAATCCAATATTATTCCAGAAATAAAAATCAAGATTGACAAATTATTAGCTAGACTCACAAAGAAAAGTAGATACAAAAGAAATGAATGAAGCTAGTTTTGGACTCTGACAAACTTTCAAGGCTGAATCAAGTGCAAACACAGCACTAAAATATACCAATTACCAACAAGAAAACTGAAATGGTAGTCAAAATCTCCCTACTCCCCTCAAAAAATTCCCATGCCATATGTGTTTACTAGAGAGACCTTCCAAATCTAAAAGACTTAATTAAAATCTTCAAGTTCTTCCAGAAAGTTAAAGAAACAAAAATTTCCCCCAATAATTTCTAAGATGCAAGCAATATTTTGGTACCAAAAGCAAGCAGACATCACTAAAAATTAAGACCTATATTCCTGATAAGCATAGATGTAAAGATTATTAACAAAATAATAAGTTAAATTCAAATAATGCATCAAATATATCGTGACCAAGTAGGATTTATCTCAGGAATGCCAGGATGGTTTAATATACACAAAGTAATCAATGTAATATATGCTATACATATCAAGAAAAATAAAACTATGTGATAATGCCATTAGACACAAAGAGAGAATTTGACAATACCTAACTTCAATTCCTGATAAAATTATAATAAAGTGGAATTAGAAATAACAATTCTATTATATTAGAAATTACACTGTCTGTCACTGTCCTCCCGTTGTTCATTGACTTGCTCGTGTGGGCCCAGTAACGTCTCCATTTTGAGACTTGTTGTTACTGTGTTTGGCATATTGAATACATCAAGGGTAGCTTGCCAGGCTTTGCCGTGTGGGCGAGATACTCTTGGTAGCTTGCTGGGATCTCTGAGAGGGGCAGAAGAATCAAAACAGGCTTGGCTGGGCTGGCTGTGCACAAGGCAAATTCCCTACTGCTGTGCTATCACTCCAGCCCATTAGAAATTAGAAATAACTAATTCTAATTTTATTAGAATTAGAAAGAACAATTTCAATTCCTGATAAAGCATCTTAATAAAATCAATTTGGAAAGAATGCTTCTCAATATAGTTAAAGCTATTTACTACAATCCCACAGTTACTATCATAGTGGTGGAAAACTGAAAGTCTTTCTTCTAAAATCAAGAACAAGGTTTTCCACTATCATGTTATTACTTACATGGTATTGGAAATCTTTGTCAAAGAAATTAGGCAAGAAAGATATTAAAGGAATCCAGATTGGGAAAGAAGTTATATTATCACTGTTTACAAATAATATAATACTATACTTAGAAGACGACGGAAGCGGTCATTGAAGCCCTAGCCAAACAGGGCATTCAAGCCCAATACATCAGGATCCTCCGTGAGCTGCATTGCGGATTCACTACCAGGATCTCACCATTCTACAAAGAAGTGATCGTTGATGTCAAGAGAGGGGTTCGGCAGGGTGATACCATTTCACTGAAACTCTTCAGTGCCACCCTCAAGAACATCATGCGACGACTGGAATGGGAAGGAATGGGAGTGAAGATAGATGGTCTGCAACTACACCACCTCCGCTTTGCTGATGACATTGTTTTAATAACACCAAACATCAGCCACGTGGCACAAATGCTGGCCGACTTTGACCGTGAGTGTGGAAAGGTAGGACTACAGCCGAATCTTACGAAGACAATGTTTATGAGAAACAGCCTCATTCCTGATGCCCCATTCGCCCTCAACGGAACTACCATCTCCGAATGCAACAGCTATGTGTACCTAGGTCAAGAAGTCAACATGACAAATGACCTGGCACCCAAGCTGCGCAGGAGGAAGAGAGCGGCTTGAAACGCCTTCAAGAGCATAGAAGAAATAGCTAAGAGGACGAAGAACCTCCGGCTCCGGGCACATCTCTTTGATTCCACTGTTCTTCCTGCATTAACATATGCCTCAGAGACCTGGACCCTAAGTAAACAGGATGAGAACGCTATTCGGGTCTCCCAAAGAGGAATTGAAAGAGCTATGCTTGGAATATCATGTTTCACTCAAATGAGAGAAAGAATCCGGAGTTCTGACATCTGTGGACGATCAAGAATCAGGGATGCTGTCTCATTTGCCAAGGTGTCAAATATCAGATGGGCTGGTCACGTACTGGACTACAGCTGTTACCGACTGGATTCCACGGGATGTCAAAAGACCGCGTGGCCGCCCACCTACCAGATGGTCAGACTTCTTCGTCAAGATCATGAACGATCGGTTTGAGGCTCTTCATGTCCCCTGAGGAAACAGATGCCATTGGGCTACACTAGCACGCGACAGGGACAAATGGAGACGTTTCTGGCGCCCACTCGAGCAAATCGACGACTAACGGCAAGTTAAGTGATTAAGTGATTAAGTGATACTTAGAAGACCCTAAAGACTGAACAAAAATTTCCTAGAAACAGTAAACCTGTCAGATTATAAAATCAACATGTAGACAGTGATATCTCTTTTACATACAGCATTGAAGTAGAAGAAAGAGAAATTTTTTAGAATCCTACTCTTAATTATGTCTCCAAAAATAAAAATAAATATTGACAAAATGTCAATCTTAACTGAGGCACTGTACAGAGTCAATAAAATGAGGTAATATTTCTATGCCAATTTTTAGATACTTGCTATTGAAATTTATATTGAGCAATAGCCCCACTGCCCACTAAATAGCCAAAAAAATCTTAAAGAAAAGTAAAATGGGAGGCTTCTACTACATAAAATTCAAATTATACTACAAAGCTTTTGTGCAATTTATGACATTTTATAGTAATGATATTGAATCTGGAGGCATCTTTAATGATGCAGTGTCATTGCCAAAGAAAACAGAAACAAATATAAATAAATGGGACTATATTAAATTAAAAAACATTTAACTGACAAAAAAAATAATGACTAGAATCCAAAGACACCCCACAGATTGGGATAAAATATTTGCTCACAACTAATCTAAGAAAGGATTATATATCCAAGATATTTAAATATTTTAATCACTTATAACAACAAAAACAACTCCATCAAAAAATATGGAGAAGAAACAAAAAGACATTTCCTTTAAAAAGCCATACATCTAGCCAGCATATGTATGGAAAAAAATATTCTTCATCACTTTTAATCAGGGAGAAGCAAATAAAAAACAATTAAATATCACTTCACACCAGTGAGACTGCACATATAAAAAAGAGCAAAAACAACCAGTGTGGATGCGGATATGGGGAAACGAAACTCATTTACTACTGGTGGTAATGTCAACTGGCTCAGCCTCTGAAAACCAATGTAGAAACTTTGCCAACTATTAAAAATTGAGCTTCCATGAGGTCCATAAATTTCACTCCCCACTATTCATCTCCAAACTCGAAAAATACTTTCAAAAAGATATGTTCATTGTGGCATTATTCCCAAAAGCCAAATTGTGGAAACAACCTGTGTCCAAGAACAGATTTCTGAATAAGAAACTGATAAATGTACAGAATAGAATATTACTGGACTAGAAGAAAAATGAAAATAACACAGTTCCACTTTGTGGGTGTGAATGGAGTGTATCACGCTGAGTGAAGCCAGTCAGAAGAAGAGACAGATACAGAATGTTCTTTCTTGTCCATGGGTATCAATAAACATAGGATTTGTGTAGGAGATGTCAGTGGTGCACAACCCTGAGGCTGAAGGGACTGCATGTAAATTAGGTGTTCACCTCAAATGGATCATACCTGGGTTCCAGTCCTTTTGCTTCGCCAACAGTGATCCCTGAGCACAGAGCCAGGAGCAAGCTTTGGGACCCAGCAATGACCCCACCCCACCTCCAAAAAAGACAATAGAAGGTAAAAACTGGTTTTCAGAACTAGGTTAAACAAGCAACACATTGGCCACTTCTCACAACCTGACAAATTATGTGTGCTATAGATATCATTTGTATCTCATATTTTATAGTACATTTCTCAGGTAATATCTTAGGTACATATGAAACAAGAGAAATTATTAAAACTGTTTACTCCTGGTAGAAATAAACATTGCAGCCCAAGTTTAACAGCTAGCAAGCCACACCCACACAGACAGAAAGCACCTTGAGGATTCCCAAAGCACAGGAACCTTGCAAGCACACTCCCCCACCCCACCCCAACACTTTTCAGCTAGGACTGATGTTATAATCTGCTCACATTACTATTTCCCCAGATGCTACCCAGTGACTTGGCAATCTAGTGACTATAACCTAGAGAACTCAAGTCATCATCTAGACATTTTTTTCCCTTTATTTTATTTTATTTTATTTTTTTTAAAGTTGTAGATTTACAATTTTTTGTGCTTTGGTTTCAATCATACAATGATCAGATACCCATCCCTCCACCAGTGCCCATCTTCCACCACCATGGATAATATCCCTCCCACCCCCATCCCCCCATCCCCCCCTGTCTCTGTGGCAGGGCAATGCCCTGTGTTCTCTCTCTCCTTTTGGGTGTTGTGGTCTGCAAAAGAGGCATTGAGTGGCAAACATGTTCAGTCCATAGTCTACTTTCGACATGCATCTCCCCTCCTGGGAGGATCCTCCAAACATCCTTTATTTGGTGCTAGACATTTTTAAAATCTTTTTTTTATTGAATCACTGTGAGATACACAGTTACAAAGCTGTTCACGGATGAGTTTCAGTCAATGTTCCAACATCCGTCCCTCCATCAGTATATATTTCCCACCACAAATGTCAAAGTTTCCCTCCCCCACCCCATGGCCGTTGATGTTGGCATCCGGTAGCATATGGCACCTGTGGGTAAACACTGCTGGTTGCTGCTCAGTTTCAGTCTGACCTGGCACACAGGTCCACACACCAGACAACAGCGACCCGATAGGCATTGCCCAGATAACCTCTGCTCCACATCTATCGTATCGTACCAGACTTGTTTCCCACTGTCCCAGAGTGCATGCTTGACTGACAGCCAGGGCTGAGGTCCAAAGCTTCTCTCAGACCCACAATCGCTAAGATTCCATGACCGTGGCACTGTAGCAGTTGCCAGACACTAGTTACTGCAATCTCTCTTGTAAATGGCAACAGAACAATGGTACTGAAGAGCGAAGACAGCAGAAAAGGCGCTTATGGTAAAAAGTGTCTGGTTTTTCTTTTGCTACTTAGAGCCAATGTGACAGTTGCAAGTGAATTTCTTAGTCTCTTGGGTTCCTTGAATTCAGCACATCAGCTGAGTTGGACACTAGGGACCAAGAAGTCTCTGATCACTCTCAGATCCTCTTGAGCTCATCACCACAGATAACAGAAATTGAGAAATGCAGACTATTGCTTGGGTTATCTGGAATGCAAACCCCAGCCTAAACATAGAATGTGATTTATTGCCAGATATAATGGGGATACAAGGAAACTGACGAGCACTTGGGAAGGAGGAGAACAGCTCCAGAAGAATTCTTAATAGGGTAGCACTGTAGAACTGTTCTCCCATTGTTCATCAATTTGCTCGAGTGGGCCCAGTAACGTCTTCATTGTGAGACTTGTTGATACTGTGTTTGGCATATCAAATATGTCACAGGGAGCTTACCAAGGTTTTCTGTGTGGGCATGATACTCTCAGTAGCTAGCCGGGCTCTCCGAGAGGGGCGGAGGAATCAAACCTGGGCTAACTGGGTCAGCAGTGTGCAAGGCAAACACCCTACCCGCTGTGCTATTGCTTCAGCCCTCTTAATATGGTAACTCTCATAAAAGCAAAAGTACAATCCTATTAACACTCCATGAAACAAAGAAACCAAGAGGAGATTATTTCAACAAGATATAGGAAGTATAAAAAATGTCCAAATAGAAAAATATATAACAAGACATATCTGAAGAAAAAAGTAGTTATTCTAAAAAGCAATAGTCTCAAAACTGAATGGAAGGGTTAAAAATAAAATTGACTTAATGAAAAGCTAGAAGACCATACAAAAAATTATCAAAAGGAGCAATTTTTAAAATGTGAATTTAACATAAAACCTATGAAGCATATAAAGAGAAATATTTGCAGCAGAATTTTTCACAGAAGATAAAGAGAACAGGTCATAATTCATATTTAAAGAAACAATAGGTGAGTACATCCTTTAACAAACAAATGAAAAGCTAGTCAGATTACCCAGGAAGCTTAAAATTCGCAACTAAATAAACTCAAAGAGGTGCATTTCAGTATAGCCAAAGTAGGAAGAGAGAGAGAAAGATGGAGAAAGAGAGACAGAGAATTCTAAAAACATCAAGAGAGAAGTAAAAAACATCTTATGTAAGGTAATTAGAAGATTTCTCAATAGAAATTCCGTAGGTGAGAAGAGAACGCATACTATATAAAGGTAAAGGCCCTCCCGTTAATCGTCGATTTGCTCGAGCGGGCCCAGTAACGTCTCCATTGGAGACTTTGTTGTTACTGTGTCTGGCATATCGAATACTCTCGGTAGCTTGCCGGGCTCTCCGAGAGGGGCAGAGGAATCGAACTTGGGTCGGCCATGTTGGCCGCTTGTAAGGCGAACGCCCTACCGCTGTGCTATTGCTCCAGCATACTATATAATGTACTGAATATAAAATAACTCCAACAAAAATATTCTACCAAGCTATGTCAGTGCTCAGATTTAAAGAACTAGTTTTTAGACAAAACGCACCTTAAGGAGCACACTTCCAATAAACTAGTCCTTGAAAAATGCTTAAGTGACATCTATCAAAAAAAAAAAGTACACTAATTGAAAATAGCAAAATGCCTCAAACAAAAATAAACCTAAATAAACAAAAGTAACACATGGAACACAGCAATTATAAGAACTTCCAATGAACTCAATATTTACTTCTTTTCAATTTAAACTAGGCAATAAGTTTAGGACTTTAGTTGTAAACCTTGCGGTAATCTCAAGGCAAAAATATTTCGAAAGGAAAAACAAACGGGATATGATTATGATACAAAGTCAGCTATCCCAGAACAAGATAAAATTAGAGAACAAAATAGAGGAATCCTGCAGTAGCAGTCAGAATAGATGATGAAAATACAATAAATTCTTTTATGTTGATTATATTGCTAACTGCCAATGGACTGAGTTAAGCTATCATAGAATTTGAATGATGGATTGGATCAGAAAACCAAAGCCAACTCTGCAACTCACAGGAAGTATGCTGGAGCTGTAAAGATAAACAGGCTCAAAGTGAAAGGTTAAAATACAAGCACATGTGAAAATGGAAGCCAAGAAAAGGGAAGGGCAGTTGTTTTTCCAACATGTAAAATAGACTTCAAACTAGAAAATGTAACTAAATAGAGATGAACATTATATAGCAA
The DNA here is from genome assembly GCF_029834395.1 of Sorex fumeus. Taxonomy (NCBI): domain Eukaryota; kingdom Metazoa; phylum Chordata; class Mammalia; order Eulipotyphla; family Soricidae; genus Sorex; species Sorex fumeus. The sequence goes on from NW_026606083.1 coordinate 2,612,407, forward strand.
TTAAGGGACAAATTTAGATAATTTACACAATTTACATACACATTAAATGCAATAGTATCAAAAATATAAAGGTACTATTAGAAGAGCTGAGGAGGCGGGTTAGCCTAGTGCCTACCCAAGCAGGACTACTCGCAGCCATTTGATCCTACAATCCAAAATTGTCACATTTAGGGCCAGAATCTACTGTCTTAGGACAGACCTCACCGAGATATTGACCATTCAGATATGCAGCTTTTGTGACTGAAATCTCCAGGCTTCCTTGGCGTTGGGATGAACTACTTTTGCCTACTTCCCTAAACTTGAAATAACCATGAACCAACTCAGTCCCATCATGTAAGCTCTTCTACTGGCCTTCCTTCAGAGACACAAACAATCTTTAAAGAGATCAAAAGCAGTTGATCTCAGATCCGCCCAAGGCAGAACAGACTGGGGTAAATAAGGGTTGGGTGGGTTGGGTGGGCCAGCTTGGTGCCTGCCCAAGCAGAGTCCCCAGCAGCCACTTGCTTCTACAATCCAAAATCACTGCCATGTCTCTGGTTGGACTCCATCCTCACCGAAATATAATCTGTTGATAATTTGGGTATGTGAATTTTGTGACTGAAACCTCCACGATTTCTTGGGATCAGGATGGGCTACCTACCCCAACTTCTCTGTACTTCTGGAACCCTCAGCAGTCATGTCCACACCCCAAGGCTGCCACCCAGTTTAAAAAGCTATTTCAACCTTACCATCCTGATGAAAATTGTTGGAGAATGTTTGGATTGAAATAGACATTTGTGGTAGTAAAGGCACACTGATGGAGAGATTGGTGTTGGATCATTGTATGGATGAAACACAAACATGAATAGCTCTGCAGTGGTCTATCTCATGGATATTAAAAAAAAATTTTAAAGTAATATGGAGTTCATGCCAGCTTCGTTGAGCTTAATCAGTATCTCAGAAAATAGCAGTTCTCCTACATTTAAAAACAGGATGAGTCTAAAACCTCTACCAAGAAACTTCTAGAAACAATAGACTTGTATAGTAAAGTGGCAGGCTATAAAATCAATACCCAAAAGTTCATGGCTTTACTATACGCAAATAGTGAAAGAGAAGAAAGTGTCATGAAGAAAACAATCCCATTCACAATTGTGCCCCAGAAAATCAATTAGCTAGGAATCAGCTTAACTAAGGAAATAAAGGACCTGTACAAAGAAAACTACAAAATGCTACTTCAGGAAATAAAAGAGGACACCAGGAAATGGAAAAATAACCCCTGTTCATGGATAGGGAGAATTAACATTGTCAAATGGCAATACTTTCCAAAGCACTGTACAAATTCAATGCAATCCCTATAAGCATACCCATGACATTCTTCAAAGAAATGGAGCAAACACTCCTGAAATTTATATGGAACAATAAGCCCCCACGAATATCTAAAGCAATTCTGGGGGGAAAGAAAATGGGAGGAATCAACCTCCCTAACTTCAAACTCTACTACAAAGCAGTGATAATTAAAAGAGCATGGTACTGGAATAAAGGGAGAGCTGCAGACCAATGGAACAGGGTCGAATATACTGACATCTCCCCCCAAGCATATGATCATCTAATCTTCGATAAGGGGCTAAGAAATGTGAAGTGGAGCAATGAAAGCCTCTTTAACAAATTTTGCTGACAAAACTGGACAGCTACATGCAAAAAAGTGGGCTCATATCTGTCCCTAACACCAAGTACAAAAGTAAGATCAAAATGGATTAAAGACCTCAACATCAGACCAGAATCCATAAGGTATATTGAAGACAAAGTTGGCAAAACCCTCCATGACATTGAAGCTAATGTTATCTTCAAAGATGTCACTCCACCGGCCAAGCAAATGAAAACAGAGATAGACAAATGGGACTATCTTAAGCTAAGAAGCTTTTGCACCTCCAAAGAAACAGTGACCAAAATACAAAGACAATATACAGAATGGGAAAGGATATTCTCAGAATATACATCTGACAAGGGGTTGATATCAAGGATATACAAAATACTGGTTGAACTCCACAAGAAGAAAACAACCAACCCCATTAAAAAATGGGGAGACTAAATGAACAGAAACTTTATCAAAGAAGATATCCGAATGGCTAAAAGGCACATGATAAAATGTTCTACATCATTAATCATCAGGGAGATGCAGGTCAAAACAACAATGAGATATCATTTCACACCACAGAGACTGGCCCACATCCAAAAGACCAAAAGCAACTGGTGTTGGCGTGGATGTGGAGAGAAAGGGACTCTCCTTCACTGCTGGTGGGAATGCTGACTGGTTCAGTCCTTTTGGAAAACAGTATGGATGATCCTCAAAAAATTAGAAATTGAGCTCCCATTTGACCCAGCAATACCATGCCTGGGAATATATCCCAGAGAGGCAAAAAAGTATAGTCGAAGTGACATCTACACTTGTTTTTTCATTGCAGCACTGTTTACAATAGCTACAATATGAAAAAAACCTGAATGCCCGAGAACAGATGACTGGTTGAAGAAACTTTGGTACATCTACACAATGGAGTACTTTGCAGCTGTTAGAAAAGATGAAGTCAGAAATTCATAAAAATAAAAGTGGTACTACATGGAAAGTATCATGCTAAGCACAATGAGTTAGAAAGAAAGGGACAAACATAGAAAGATTGCATTCATCTGGGGAACATAAAGTAACAAAATAGGAGACTAACACCCAATAATATCTGAGATAAGTACCAGAAGTATTACTCCATGTCTTTGAGGACAGCCACACACGCTAGGGGAAAAGGCAGCTCAGATGGAGAAGGGAGCACCAAATAAAGGGTGTTCGGAGGTTCCTCTCAGAATGGGAAATACATGATGAGAGTAGACTCTAGACCAAACAAGATTGTCACTCAATGTCTCTTTTGAAAACCACAGCACTCAAAAGGAGAGAGATAACAAAAGGGAATGCCCTGCCACAGAGGTAGGGTGGGATGGGGGATGGGGGGTGGGAGGGATACTGGGACTGGTGGTGATGGAGAATGGGCCCTGGTGGAGGGATGGGTACTTGATCATTGTATAACTGAAACCCAAGCAGAAAAATTTGTAAGTCTACAGCTGTACCTCATGGTGTTTCACTAATAAAAATTTAAGAAAAAAATAAAAACATGATGAGATATTTTTAACCTGTGAGAACCGCTATTACATTAAAAAGTAACAGGAAATGTTATATAATACATGGAGAGAAGAGAACCCTTATATTCTTTAGTGAGAACAAAAATTAGTGCTGTTATTTTGAAAAGTAGTATGAAGATTCATAAAAAAAACTTAGGAGTAGAAATTTCTTATTATACAGTGATACCTTTTGTTATTTACAAAAATTTGTTATTTAAAAAATTAATTAAGAGATAAGTGCACTGCCATAATTGTTGTACTATTATATTGAAAGTGTCCAAGTCAATATAAGTATTCACCAACTGATGAAGATGTAAAAAAGATATGGCATACTAGGTACAGTTCTTCTATAAAAAAAGATAAAATCCATGATTTTGCAACAACATAACAACATGATTAAACCTAGAAGACATTTTCCTTGCATAATAAGGCAGACTGAATTGAAAAATCACGTAGTTCACTCATAGGTGGACTATAAAGAAACATAGATAAATATATACACATATATAATTGGTCATATATACCAATTATGTAATTGGTCTATCAGTAAAAATCCTATTCAAATAGTAACTTCACAAATGTTCAGTAAAAGAGAGGCTTATTCATTTAGGTGTGAACTTATATACACATTATTTTTAATGGTGCACTCTAAAACTCATAATGTTATAAGTTAAAATAACTGTGGTGTAAGATAAAATAAGTAAAAATAAATTAAGGTAAAATGAATACAAATTTCTTCTTTGGAGAAAATTTATGGATTTAGAACCATCACTTAAACTATTTGACATGGTTGTATCACTTGAGACTTGTATTTTTTTCAGTAAAATTCAAGTTTGCTAAGGAATTGAGTAATTGTCCAGATTTCTCAAGGAATCTTTACAACCTTACACTTCTTTTCAAACAGACCCCATCTCTCATAAGACCATCACAGTTTAAAAGGTATAGAAAAAGAAATTCTCTCTTACAAGAATGATGTATCTTCTCTTGCTATTATGAATACAATTAGTGGGTCCTCACTATTGAGTTTCACCCTGAGTCAAACAAGTATCTTAAAATATATATCTGACTGTGTAGTCAGTATAGTTCTGTGATAGAGTTCTTGTCTTGTCTGTGTGTGGGTCTAAGTTTGATCCTTGACGCTGGAAACATTTTTTCACACTAATAACCATGAATTACAAAGTTACAAAGATATTGATGACTAATTTTCTGGTATAAAACGTTACAAAACCAATGACTTCACCAGTGTCCATTAGCCTTCACCAATTCCCCCCAGTTTCTTTCTTGCCTCCCCAGGTCCCCCCCCCCGCCCCTCTGTGGCAGGCACTTTTCCTTCAACAATTGTCCCATTGTTCCCTTCCTTATTCTGCACCACAATTCCACCCCACTGGCAAGCTTCCTACTGAGGAACAGTTCCCCTGGGCTTTGTTTTTATTGCCTCTGGGCATTTGTTATTCCACTATAAATTTTCTTTATATCTAAAATATGACAGACATTTGTAAGACATATGTCTCTAATTTTTTCACTCATTATGAAAATCTCCAGATTCATTCATGTTTCAGCAAATTGCATTACTTTATCTTTTTTCTTATGGCCAAGAAGTATTCCATTGTGTATAATGTGTCATAGTTTCTTTATCCAGTCAGCTGTTCTTGGACATTTGAATTGTTTCCATATTTTGACTATTGTGAATAGTGCTGCAATGATCATTAGGAGCTCAGGTGTATTTTCTGCATTGTGGTTTGAGTCAAAACTCCATGATAATAATAATAGTTATTATTATTATCTAAATTATCAAAAAATACCAAAAAAAAACAAAAAAGGGTGAGCTGGTGGTTGATGAGAACCAAGTCGCATCAGCAAAGGGAAGAGAAAGGCAGAGAACAAGGCCATGATAACCAAGCGCATTGAGGTTTCTCGGGACTTCAAGATGCCACTCTGTCTAATGTTCATTGATTTAAAGAAGGCCTTTGATTCTGTTGAGACTGAAGCCATCATCGAAGCCCTAGCCAAACAGGGCGTTCAAACTCAGTACATCAGGATCCTCCGTGAGCTGTATTGCAGATTCACTACCAGGATCTCACCATTCTACAGGGAGGTGATCATTAACGTCAAGAGAGGGGTTTGGCAGGGTGATACTATTTCAGTGCCATCCTCGAGAACGTCATGCGGTGACTGGAATGGGAAGGAATGGGAGTGAAAATAGACCGTCGGCAACTACACCTCTGCTTTGCTGATGACATCATTCTAATAACACCAAACATCAGCCACGCGGCACAAATGCTGACCGACTTCGACCATGAGTGTGGAAAGGTCGGACTACACCTGAATCTCACAAAGACAATGTTTATGAGAAACGGTCTTGTTCCTGACGTTCCATTCACTCTCAACGGGTTGACCATCTCCGAATGCAACAGTTATGTGTATCTAGGTCGAGAAATCAACATGACGAATGATCTGGCACCTGAGTAGTGTAGGAGGAAGAGAGCTGCTTGGAAGACCTTCAGGAATGTCAAAGAAATAGCTAAGAGGATGAAGAACTTCCGGCTCTGAACACATCTCTTCAATTCTACTGTTCTTCCTGCATTAACATATTCCTCAGAGACCTGGGCCCTACGCAAACTGGATGAGAATGCTATTTGGGTCTCCCAAAGAGGAATGGAAAAAGCTATGCTTGAAGTATCATGCTTCACTCAAATGAGAGATAGAATCCGGAGTTCCATTCTCTGTCAACGCTCAAGAATCAGGCACGCTGTCTCATTTACAAAGGCATAAAAAATCAGATGGGCTGGACACGTAATGAGGTTTAGAGATGATCGCTGGACTAGAGCCATTACCAACTGGATTCCACGAGACGTCAAAAGACTGTGTGGCCGCCCACCTATGAGATGGTCAGACTTCTTCATCAAGACACTGAATGATCAGTTTGAGGCTATTTGTGTTCCTAGAACGAGCAAATGCCATTGGGCTACATTAGCACGAGACAGGGACAAATGGAGATGTAATTGGTGATCGCTCAAGTGAATCGATGAGTAACGGATGTCAAGCTATCAAGTGATATAAATTATATAATTATTATATAAATATTAATCTAACTCAAAATCAATGACCTGAATGCACCAATTATGAGACAGAATGCCCCAATGGACTAGAAAATTGAATTTAGTCTTCTGCTGCCTACAAGAAACACATTGAAATAGTAAGGGGCAACACACACTCAAAGTCAAAGGTTGGAAATATTTGCTATACTAAAGAATTGTCTTATGTATTGCAGAATTCTTCTTCATCAAATCAATATATTCATCTTACTCCCAGAAAGACATATTTGAACCAGTGAATTATTCTCTAATACAGCATATCCTTTTCAATTTTCTGTGATTTTTCCCAACTCACCAAAATTGGTCTACAAACTACAAATATGCAAGAACATGAGTATGTTTCTATCCTAACATGAGTGAGTTTCTATCCTAACTAGAACATCATTGTAAACTAAGTGGTAGTAGAAAACTCATAAGATATTCATCTGTAAGAATTTGTTGGATGCGTGTGTAATCTAATTTAAATACTTCCGTGAATATTTGCAAAACCCTTTGAAACTCTGTCTTATGATATTGCTATGCTTATGGAAGGAATTCCAAAAGAGATTTGTCTTAATTTACTGAGCTCCTTAGACAGTTACTTTAAATGTGCTTGAAAAGGAAAACAAAACAAAAATTCAAAACAATGAAAATTCCCTATCCATGGAAATGTAATAATGCATACCACAGAAATAGGGGATTTGTGTATAACATTTCAAACCTAAGCAAGCAGTTTTTGTAATGCACTCAGCTGAATCAAATAAATTACCTCAAGCTACCGAGAGTATTCATATGCCAGACACAGTAACAACAAAGTCTCCAATGGAGATGTTACTGGGCCCGCTCGAGCAAATCGACGATCAACGGGAGGGCCTTTACCTTACCTTACCTTTACCTTTACCGATGAGATACATATTTTTAACTAAATTTCTTTTATAGTTTTGGACAGCTGTCCTCACCGGGGCCCCTTGGAAGGGGGCGGGTTGAGTTTCACTCTCTGCCCTGAGCAGAGCCTTGGCAGCCGAACACCTCTGGGACCCAGCTACAGCCATGCTGAGACCACTCTCCACACTCTAGGACGAGCCTCATGCATGAAGGAACCGGCGGAAGAACCGGGGTCTGCAGAACCCGGGGCTGAGATCTCTAAGCCTGTTCAGTTCAGGACTGGGCTTCCTTCACCCAGTTCCCCCATCTTCCAGTAACTAGACAGTTACAACCACCAACTGCCATGTAACCCCATCAACGGCCAAGATCCAGAGACTGTGGAACCAAGCTCCCGGAAGCACATGGCCACATTTTTGGCCGCGCGACCTCTTATTGTCTAGTTCTCTCTCTCAGAGAACCTGGCAGGCTACCGAGAGTATCTTGCCCACATATATGCCTGACTGGGAACACCTGTAAAGGTGATTATAGGCAGCCCCAAAGGTCCTCTCAGAAAGCCCGGCAAGCTACCAAGAGTATCCTGCTCGCACGACAGAGCCTGGCAAGCTACCTGTGATGTACTTGATATGCCAAAAACAATAACAATGATGGTCCTCATTCCCCTGACCCCGAAAGAGCCCCAATATACCATTGGGCTACACTAGCATGTGACAGGGATGAATGGAAATGTTACTGGAGCCCGCTCGTGCAAATCGATGAACAACAGGGTGATAGCGATACTGATAGTTTTGGTAACAGTGCACATAAGCAAGCTTTGAGAAATGTATATATCCATGGTACCTCAATGTAACCAAAATATTTCCAGGATAATAATTTAAGGATATTATAACATTGTCACAGGTTTCTCGTTTCTTTGCTAATTCTCCATCCTCTAACTACAAAATGTTATAAAAATTTTAAAAATTGAACCATCATTAAACAAATAAGATAGCTATACATGATTGGATTTTAGTCATAATATGTTTCAACACCTATCCCCTCACCAGTGTACATAATTCATCACCAATCTAAGATGTTCTTTAAAATATCTTTCCATTTGCTTAGATTTTATTTAATTATTCACTGCTGGTGGGAATGTTGTCTGGTACACCCCCTGTGTAATACATTATGGAGAGTTCTCAGTAAACTTAGATTGACCTGCCATCTGACCCAGCAACTCCACTTCAGGGCATCTATACCCAGGACACAAAAACTCACTCTCAAAAGGACATATTGGCACTATTATTCATTGCTGCACTCAGTACAATAGCTGAGATATGAAATCAACCTAGTGTCCAAACACAGAAGAGTGGACTATGAAGATGTGGTATATATACACAATGGAATACTATGAAACTTCAAGGAAAGATGAAATCATACAATGCTGCCACTTGGTTTGAACCGGAAGATCTCATGTTGAGTGAAGTAAGCCAGAAGAAGAAAGACAAACACAGGATGATCTCACACATCTGTGGAATATAGAATACTGGATGAGGAAATGTAAAGGGGAATTCTTACATCATCCTTGACTCCAGGATTTAAAGATGAGACAGACAGAGAAGGAAAGAAATCAAGGGTGGAAGGAAAAAACTAGAAGCAATGGGATAAAGGTAGCAGGGCTTCAGTTATACCAGTGATTTGTGTGAGACATATAATGATATATCCAAGACACAGATTCAACAGGACTGAAAAAACATGAGATCTATGTGGTAACCACTGGAATTTTGTAATGTGTCTGTCAAGTTGATGGGTGAGGATGGGATGGGGGTTGGGATGGGGAGGGAATCTGGGAACACTGGTGAAGAGATTGGTGCTGAATTATTGTATTTCTAAAACTCAACTATCAATAGCTTTGTAAGTCATAGTTCTTTAATAAAAAACTAAAGTGGAATCATCATGAAACACAGTTTGTTATACACTATTGGGTTACAGTCATACGATGTTCTAAAACCCGTCCCTTCAACAGTATACATTTCCCACCACCAATGTAACGTTTCTTTAAAATGACATTCTGTTTAGATTTTATTTAATTTCTTTCAACACTGTTGAAATATAATTTCTACTGAAAATGTAACAGATAGATAGTACAGCAGATAAAGCACTTGCCTTGGTCCTCCAAGCAGGCCAGGAGTTATTCCTGAACACAGAGCTAGGATAAAGGCCTAAGCATAGCCAGAAATGGTCAAAAATCATGTTTTAAATAAATAAGTAAAATTGCCAAGATCAGATAATCTTGTTGCTATCCTGAATTTAGAGCAAGAGTAACCGGTTTTTCATAGGATGTTAGTAATACTTTACTGTTGATAGACAAGATCAGGTTAATAAATTATCTTCATTTGTATAAAATTTTTAATCCAAATAAGATTAATCTATCTTATTTTTAATCTTATCACTTTACTTGGTTTGACAGCTTTTTCTGTGTCTATTGTTGCATATAAAATGACTTATCATTTTCTTTTTTTTTTTTTTGCTTTTTGGGTCACACCCAGCGATGCTCAGGGGTTACTCCTGGCTCTGCACTCAGGAATTACTCCTGGCGGTGCTCGGGAGATCATATGGGATGCTGGGAATCAAACCCAGGTTGGCTGTGTGCAAGGCAAACACCCTACCTGCTGTGTTATTGCTCCACCCCCGACTTATCATTTTCATAGTGAAAAATTTTCCAACAAAAGAAACAAAGAACATACTGATACAAATTATATCATGTAAACTACTTTTCAAAGGTAAAAGGGAAATATTTCAGAAAATATTTATTTAGCCAGAGATTCCAGAGCAAGCAAAAAATATCATTTATTGACTTTTTATTATGTTTTATTTTCTGACTTTCTTGGGGGGTATGGGGGCACCCCTGACTGTATACAGGCCTGACTCCTGGCTCTGCACACGGGGATCACTCCTGGCAGACTCAGGGACCATGGGTGGTGCTGGAGATGGAGCCAGGTCAGCCTCCTGCGAGGTCTGCTGTGCTATCACTTGGTCCCCAACAAAGTCACTTATTAACTCCTGCTCTAGGAAAATAGACCTACTATTTTTATATACAATGCATTTCAACAATGTGTTTTCCAAACATGGTGTCCTTTTACATTCTGAGAAAAATTGTGAAGACTCATCTCACTATCCTTTGATTTCTATTTCTGTAGGATTCATTTAAACTACAGGAGCCCCTAAACCACTATCTTTATACATATGTAAAACAGATATGAAATTATTACCCAGTCCCTTTTTCTCCTTCTATCCCTTAAAACTCATATATCAGATTTCATTATATTTGACTGTGTACAAGAAAGAGGAATGAACTGACTTGAGGTTCTTAGAACTAGGAACAACTGGGGGAGGGTAGCTTCTTAATGGGAAAACAACACAACAAACACCTTATCAACGAATGTTATTGCCATCAACATTTGAAGAACATCTTGTTTAAAAAAGGCTGTTAGCCAGGATTGGATCATCAGCACTGTATATGGTCCGCAGATCCCTATCAGTAATGACCCTGAGTAAGGCCAGGGGTAAGCCTAGAGAATAGCAGGGTGTGACTCCGCTCCCCCCTTTTCCCCTTGCTACATGTGAAATTGAAAGCACATGTTTGCATTTCTGTGCTTCATAAATATTTACCAATTTAAAAAGAAACAGTTATACTTTTCCAAAGGTTAAGCCTTCAATAGCATTTCATTAAATAACTCCACAAAACCAAAATATTTAGAAATTATATTTTGAAACGTATATTACTCACCCCATCAGCAAACACAAATACACATTCTGGAAGTTAAAAAGGGGTTTTGAACTCAGCAAATAAAATGTGATGTGACACTCTTGAAAAATACTTTACAAAGGTAAAAAACTTAGATGTTTTCTGAACAGTATCATTAAAAATACAAAATACATACATTTAAGAGTCTTTACTTAGGTAAGCTTGCTTTACCAGAGTTTAAATGTTTATAGTTTTTAAGAGTTCAGTGTTAGCACAACATACCTATTACCAAAGGATTAAAAGAAACTAGATTTTTTTTAACTTAGTAATAATATCTATTAACCATGGAACAAACTCTGGCAGTTCTTAGTTTACAAGGGTTCTTCTTAGCAAACACACTCAGTCAGAAAGTAAAAGAAAACAATTTTTTCAAAGAAAAAATAGCAATAAATCAACTAGATATCCCAAAGACTTGTGGTATTGGATAACAGGAAGATCTCATTCCTAGTTTCATGTCTTTATAGCACGATCATTTGTAAAAGAGCTTCCTGGACACAATAGATGAGAAAATGGAAACTCAACTAGCAGCAATACAGCAAGCATACAAAAAGAATATAAATACAACAAGAATACAAAAAGCAAAGTAGTTTGAGGGTGAACAGACACATGCCAAAACTGGATGAAAATATTGTCTCTAGGGGCCTGAGTGATAGCACAGAGGGTAGGGCATTTGCCTTGCATGCAGCCAACCCGGGTTTGATTCCCAGCATCCCATATGGTCCTCTGAGCACTGCCAGGAGTAATTCCTGAGTGCATCAGCCAGGAGTAATCACTGCATCACTGGGTGCGACCGAAAAAGAAAAAAAAATTCAATTTGGATACAAGAATTATAACTAGATTTTGTTATTTAACTATTAATTATTTAAGTACATTTCTCTGTCATTTTCTTACCTAGGAGATAAAGTTAAAATAACATCTATGATATTTTCTACTTCTAGATATTTAACAGATAGTTAACTTCTAGATATTTAACAGACGACCATATCCACACAATAACCAAGCTCACTGAGGTTTCTCGGGAGTTCAAGATGCCGCTCAGTCTAACGTTCATTGATTTAAAGAAGGTCTTTGATTCTGTTGAGACGGAAGTGGTCATTGAAGCCCTAGCCAATCAGGGCATTCAAGCCCAATACATCAGGATCCTCCGTGAGCTCTATTGCGGATTCACTACCAGGATCTCACCATTCTACAAAGAAGTGATCGTTGATGTCAAGAGAGGGGTGCAGTAGGGTGATACCATTTCACCGAAACTCTTCAGTGCCACCCTCGAGAACGTCATGCGACGACTGGAATGGGAAGGAATGGGAGTGAAGATAGATGGTTGGCAACTACACCACCTCCGCTTTGCTGATGACATTGTTTTAATAACACCAAACATCAGCCAAGCGGCACAAATGCTGGCCGACTTTGACCGTGAGTGTGGAAAGGTAGGACTACAGCTGAATCTTATGAAGACAATGTTTATGAGAAACAGCCTCGTTCCTGACGCCCCATTCACTCTCAATGGAACGACCATCTCCGAATGCAACAGCTATGTGTACCTAGGTCGAGAGGTCAACATGACAAATGACCTGGCACCCGAGCTGCGCAGGAGGAAGAGGGCGGCTTGGAACGCCTTCAAGAACGTCGAAGAAATAGCTAAGAGGACGAAGAACCTCCAGCTCCGGGCACATCTCTTTGATTCCACTGTTCTTCCTGCATTAACATATGCCTCAGAGACCTGGGCCCTACGCAAACAAGATGAGAACGCTATTCAGGTCTCCCAAAGAAGAATAGAAAGAGCTATGCTTGGAATATCACGTTTCACTCAAATGAGAGAAAGAATCCGGAGTTCTGACATCCTTCGACGATCAAGAATCAGGGACGCTGTCTCATTTGCCAAGGTGTGGAAAATCAGATGGGCTGGTCACGTAATGAGATTTAAAGACGACCGCTGGACTAGAGCTGTTACCGACTGGATTCCACGGGATGTCAAAAGACCGCGTGGCCGCCCACCTACCAGATGGTCAGACTTCTTCATCAAGATCATGAACGATCGGTTTGAGGCCCTTCATGTTCCCGGAGCGAACAGATGCCATTGGGCTACACTAGCACGCGACAGGGACAAATGGAGACGTTACTGGCGCCCGCTCGAGCAAATCGACGACTAACGGGAAGTTAAGTGATTAAGTGAAGATATTTAACTACAAGAAATAAAATCAACACATCTTTTCACACAAAGGACCTGATCTTGTGTGTTTAGTGCAATTCAATTCAAAATTTCCCCAATTAGGTAAAGGTAAAGGTAAAGGCCCTCCCATTGTTCATCGATTTGCTCGAGCGGGCCCAGTAACGTCTCCATTGGAGACTTTGTTGTTACTGTGTCTGGCATATCGAATACCTCACGGGGAGCTTGCCAGGCTCTGCCGTGCGGGCAAGATACTCTCAGTAGCTTGCCGGGCTCTCTGTGAGGGGCAGAGGAATCGAACTCGGGTTGGCCATGTTGGCTGTGTGCAAGGCAAACGCCCTATTGCTGTGCTATCGCTCTAGCCCTGATTAGGAACAACCAATTAGTAAATTCAATTAGTAAATTCATGGTCTATTAATATGATAAATTGTGATAAACTAAAAGGAAAAAATTATCAATGCATCCAAAAATTTGGTTGGATCTCATAACTTTTGTACTAAAAGAATCAAAATTGTCACATATGGATACTTATTATTTCACTGACACACAGAAACATCAAAAATCATCCAAAGTAGATCAATTTTTAAAACTCTGTGACCTTCTCAAAATGGGGGTAGGTAGATGCCCTTCTGGACAGGCCCAGCAGCCCCTACCCTCATCTTACATTCTACGACATATAAACAGCCCAGCTGCATAGCTTCTGGACTGTGTAACTGTATGTGGCCATGTGATACCTCCTCCAAATTTCACAATGCTAACAGCCGAATAGGAGCACAGGAGAGTTTCCTACAGATTCAATGGGAAGGTTGTGTGGAAGCCCAGCAAGCTCAATGAGGGAAAACAGTAACACAGAAGAAGGTTTAACTGCCACCAACCAGCTCAGTAAATCCTCAGACAATGACTTTAGTAACACCAATCTGAGATATGAAAACAATCACAAATTGACTTTTATTATTCTATTTTCTGATATATCTATTTTCTGACATATATATATGTTCCATAACTTGCAATATGAAGTAAATTTATATGTGCTTCCTATGGGAGCAGGCCTGGGGTGGGGAAAGAATGGGGACATTGGTGGATGAAACGTCACACTGATGGTGGGATTGGTATTGGAAAATTAAGTTCCTGAAACAACTGTATTATGAGCAACCTTGTAAGCCATGGTGTTTAAATTAAAAATTAAATTAAATATAGTTGCAAGTTGAAATGCAAAAAAAGTTCAGAAAACACAAGAAAATCATAATGCACTAAAATAGTTCAGCAGTTGCCTTCCAGCAGAGATGAAAATACAATATCTATTGGACCAAGAAATTTTCAGATATAATGCAAATAGTTTGTGTTAGATTCTCATGGTTATGGGTGCATGAATCTATCAATTTTTAATCCAATTGTATATTTAAATACATACAATTTATTCTTTACAAATTTTACCTCAAGAAATGAACACAAGTGTTTCTGGAAATTACTCTAACTTAAATATAGGACCTGATACTTATATCAGTTGGGCTTAAGTTTTATTTACATTAAAAATAAAGCTGTTTGAAAGGAGTCTTCTCATTTAAAACTTATTAAGGGCAAGATAGGCATATGCTTTCAATAATGAGGTTTTGAGCACCAAAACCCACCAAAATAAGAAGCTGTTGAACTTGATCCACTGGTCGAGTGCTGAGCATTTGCATTGTTTCCACATGCTGGTCACTGTCGTAAGCATTGTAATGAACATGGGTATGCGTTTCTTTTAAGTAGTGCTTTTAGTGTTTGGGGAAAGATGCAAAAATGTGATACAGTTCAATTTCAATTTTTTTTGAGTGATCTCAACATTACTTTCTATAAGTGCTGAACCAGATGACATCTCCACCAACAAAGAATGAGGGTTCCTTTTCCACCACAGCCCCGACACACTGGCTGCTTACAGCTTTTGGATATGGGACCTTCACCCAACGTGATATGATGCTCATTGCTGCCTTGATTCTCATAACTCGAATCATGAGTGACAATGAGTACCATTTCGTATGCCTATTGCCCAATCGTAAGTCTTTGGGGAAATCTCTGTGCATCCCCTCACACCAACCCAAATATGGACTAGGTGATTTGGCTTTTGGTGTTTGAGTTTTGTTTTATAGATTTTTTTTTTTGCTTAGTAGAACTTGAATATAAACTCTTTATCTGATGTAGGGCTGGAGCGATAGCACAGCGGGTAGGGCATTCGCCTTACAAGTGGCCAACATGGCTGACCCAAGTTCTATTCCTCCGCCCCTCTCGGAGAGCCCGGCAAGCTACCGAGAGTATTCGATATGCCAGACACGGTAACAACAAAGTCTCCAATGGAGACGTTACTGGGCCCGCTTGAGCAAATCGACGATCAACGGGAGGGCCTTTACATTACCTTTATCTGATGTAATGTGTTCAACTATTTCCTTTCATTAATTTGAATGTCATTTAATAGAGTCCAAGTTTCTTTTGCAACAGATTTTTAATTTGATGTAGTCCCATTTTTTTACTTTCATTTTTGTTGTCTTTGCCACTCTTTGAAGATTCTTCTGTGGAGCAATTTCATTGAGAGTTCTGCCAATGCTTTCTTTATTGTATTTTATGGATTTTGGTCTAATCTCTAGGTCTTTGGATTTATTTTTGTAAGGGTGTGAGGCATGGTTTTTATATATTTATAATATATTATATATACACATATATATATCACTGTATCACTTGTCGTCCGTTGATCATCGATTTACTTGAGCGGGCACCAGTAACATCTCCATTCATTCCTTTCACGTGCTAGCATAGCCCAATGGTGTATTGGGGGTTCTTTCAGGATCAGGGGAATGAGGCATGTTATTGTTACTGTCTTTGGCATATCGAATACATCATGAATAACTTGCCAGGCTCTGCCGTGCAGGCTGGATACTCTTGATAGCTTGCCGTGCTCTCGGAGAGGCAGAAACTGCATCACTCTCTTCTGGAAGCTTTGTTTTACAGTCTCTGAATCTTGGCCATTGAAGAGATTACATGGCGCTGGGGCCAGTTTGTGGGTGTTACTGCCAAGCTACTGGAAAACAGGGACACCTGGGTGGAGCGATCCCAGTCCCGTTCTGAGCAGACCTGGAGATCTCAGCCATGAGTCCCACATACCTGGGTTCTTCTGCCGATTCCTTCATGCAGGGACCTCAGAGGAACCCCAGTGAAGACAGCCTGGGGATCTGGATCTGGAAAGAGACCCAGTCCCGATCTGAGCAGGCTTGAAGATCTTAGCCATGAGTCCACATTCCTGGGTTCCTCTAATATATATATAGAGAGAGAGGTCTCAAGCCTCTCACTATAGAAATGTGGTAGTATACCTCTCTACTTATTTAGGTCTTATAATTTAGTTTTGTCTGTCATCTACTTAATCACTTAATCACTTAATCCCCGTTATTCATCGATTTATTCGAGCGGGTGCCAGTAACGTCTCCATTCATCCCGGTTGCGTGCTAGCGTAGCCCAATGGTATCTGTTCGTTTTAGGAACATGTAGAGCCTCAAACCGATCATTTAGGGTCTTGACGAAGAAGTCTGACCATCTTATAGGTGGGCGTCCACGTGATCTTTTGATGTCTCGTGGAATCCAATCAGTAATGGCTCTAGTCCAGCGGTTGTCTGTAAACCTCATTACATGTCCAGCCCATCTGATTTTTGATGTCTTGGCAAATGAGACAGCGTCTCTGATTCTTGAGCGTTGACGAAGATCAGAACTCCGGATTCTATCTCTCATTTGAGTGAATCGTGATATTCCAAGCATAGTTCTTTCGATTCCTCTTTGAGAGACCCGAATAGTGTTCTCATCCTGTTTTCGTAGGGTCCAGGTCTCTGAGGCATATGTTAATGCAGGAAGAATAGTGGAATCAAAGAGATGTGCTCGTAGTTGGAGGTTCTTTGTCCTTTTAGTTATTTCTTCAATGCTCTTGAAGGCATTCCAAGCCGCTCTCTTCCTCCTGCGTAACTCAGGTGCCAGGTCATTCATCATGTTGATTTCTCGACCTAAGTATATATAACTGTTGCATTCGGAGATGGTGGTTCCGTTGAGAGCGAATGGAGCGTCAGGAACAAGGCTGTTTCTCATAAACATTGTCTTCGTAAGATTCAGCTGTAGTCCAACCTTTCCACACTCACGGTCAAAGTCCGCAAGCATTTGTGCCGCTTGGCTGATGTTTGGTGTTATTAGAACTATGTCATCAGCAAAGCGGAGGTGGTGTAGTTGCCGACCATCTATCTTCACTCCCATGTTTTCCCATTCTAGTCGTCGCATGATGTTCTCGAGGGTGGCACTGAAGAGTTTTGGTGAAATGGTATCACCCTGCCGAACCCCTCTCTTGATATGGATGATTACTTCTTTGTAGAATGGTGAGATCTTGGTAGTGAATCCGCAATAGAGCTCACGAAGGATCCTGATGTATTGAGTTTGTACGCCCTGATTGGCTAGGGCTTCCATGACCGCTTCCGTCTCAACAGAATCAAAGGCCTTCTTTAAATCAATGAACGTTAGACAGAGTGGCATCTTGAACTCCCGAGATACCTCAATGAGCTTGGTTATTGTGTGGATATGGTCGATGGTACTGAATCCTTTTCGGAATCCAGCTTGTTCACATGGTTGTCCTTCATCTAGTGTTCTGCTAATCCTATTCAGGATGACTCGAGTGATATATATATATATATATATATATCTTTTCCAATGCCATTTGTTGAAGATATTATTTGCTCCTCTTCAAATTAGCTCCTTTGTCATAGATTAGCTGGTCATAACTCTGGGGTTTTACTGTTTTACTCAGGACTCTCAATTCTGCTCCATTGGTGTGCAAGTCTATATTTAATCCAGGACCATGCAGTTTTGATTAGTATAGCCTTGTGTTATAATTCAGATACCAAATTATATCTCTCATACATAAGACTTAAAGATACATGCAAAGTAGTGACAATGGTCCAAAGGCATCAAATGGAGAGTTGATCCATAGTATTGAGTTGGGACATGAGAGGGAGAAGCCTTGGGGTCCTTGAGAAAGGAGTGGGTACACTGGTGATATGTGTGAAGTTGGAATTATGTGCATGAAAGAACATTGTAAATGACACTGTAAAACACAAAATCTCAATATAAATTTTTTAAAATATCTAAAAGAAACTGCTGAAGGCTTTTAAAAAGTAACTCTACCATGCCACATTTGTACCGACAATGAACAAGAGCTTGAGTTGCTCTATAATTCTGTAAATTTTTAGTTTATTAAAATAAATGTGCCCTATATGAGTACATTTTAGATGATCTATTTTTATATTGACGTTTAGGCTGCTATCACATTATCTTAACCGATATAAATTTATAAGAACTTAAAATTGCATGACCCTTTAGATATTTTTCTATAATAATTGTTTGGGCTAATATGTGTAATTTAAACATTCATATAAATTTTAGATCTTCTTATTAGTTCCTCTAACAAAATGTTTGCAACGGTTTTTACTGTAATCACTCTGAAATTTTAGTTAGTTTGGGGAAAATCAACATCACCCTGAGGTCTCAAGCCTCTCACTATAGAAATGTGGTAGTATATCTCTCTACTTATTTAGGTCTTATAATTTAGTTTTGTCTGCCATCTACAAGCAGTTCACTTGAGTAATCCTGAATAGGATTGGCAGAACACTAGATGAAGGACAATTATGCAAGCAAGCCGGGTTCCGGAAAGAATTCAGTAGCATTGGCCATATCCACATGATAACCAAGCTCATTGAGGTTTCTAGGGGGTTCAAGATGCCGCTCTGTCTAACGTTCATTGATTTAAAGAAGGCCTTTGATTCTGTTGAGACAGAAGCGGTCATCGAAGCCCTAGCCAATCAGGGCATTCAAACTCAATACATCAGGATCCTCCGTGAGCTGTATTACAGATTCACTACTAGGATCTCACCATTCTACAAAGAAGTAATCATCCATGTCAAGAGAGGGGATCGGCAGCGTGATACTATTTCACCGAAACTCTTCAGTGCCACCCTCAAGAACGTCATGAGATGACTGGAATGGGAAGGAATGGGAGTGAAGATAGATGGTCGGCAACTACACCACCTCCGCTTTGCTGATGATATCATTCTAATAACAGCAAACATCAGCCAACTGGCACAAACGCTGACCAACTTTGACCATGAGTGTGGAAAGGTCAGATTACAGCTGAATCTCACAAAGACAAAGTTCATGAGAAACAGTCTTGTTCCTGACATTCCATTTGCTCTCGATGGAATGACCATCTCCGAATGCAACAGTTATGTGTATCTAGGTCGAGAAGTCAACATGACAAATGACTTGGCACCTGAGTTCTCAGGAGGAAGAGAGTAGCTTGGAATGCCTTCAAGAAAGTCAAAGAAATTACTAAGAGAGTCGAAGAAATAACTAAGAGAACAAAGAACCTCCAGCTTTAGTACATCTCTTTGATTCCACTGTTCTTCCTGCATTAACATATGCCTTAGAGACCTGGGCCCTACAAAAACAGGATGAGAACACTATTTGGATCTCTCAAAGAGGAATCGAAAGAACTATGCTTGGAGTATCATTCTTCACTCAAATGAGAGAAAGAATACGAAGTTCCGACCTCCGTCAATGCTCAAGAACCAGGGATGCTGTCTCGTTTGCGAAGGCATCGAAAATCAGATGGGCTGGACACGTAATGAGATTTAGAGACGACTGCTGGGCTAGAGCCATTACCAACTGGATTCCACGGGACGTCAAAAGATTGTGTGGCCACTCACCTATGAGATGGTCAGACGTCTTTGTCAAGACTCTGAATGAGGCTCTTTGTATTCCTAGAACACGCAGATCCCATTGGGCTACGCTATCATGCAACAGGGATGAACGGAGACATTACTGGCTCCCGCTTGAGCAAATTGATGAGTAACGGGATATCAAGTGATCAAGAATTTTGTTTTAACAATATTTTGTACTTTGTATAGGTCTTTTGTGTATTATACTATATAAAATTCCTAAATAATTACTGTTGCAGCATGGAATTTTAATTATTTCTTTTAGTTTTCTCTACAACCTTTATTATTTTGTACAAATTTTATTGGTTTTTGTATATCAGCCCTCCATTTATTAAAACCACGAATTCATTTTTAAATACCTTGGAATTTTCTACATTCTAATTTATTTTTTATTATTTTTTCCATAACTAAGAGAGTTTTTTGTTTAGCTTTTGTGTGGAACATCTTATGTTTCTTCTTATTCCTTATACCACTGTTTAAAGTAAAAGTAAAATGTTGAATACAGGTTATTAGTAAAGACGTTCTGCACTAAGTCATAAGAATAACATGTTTTTAATCATGATGTTAGTGCTGGAGAACTTTATTTGTTTACTTTTTAAATTGAATCACTGTTACTTACACAGTTACAAATGTGATTTAATTTCAATCATCCAATTTTATATTCTTTTTCCTTTCACAATTTCTTCCTGGGGAACTTTTTAGATACCTCTTTATTGGTAAAAATGGCACATTTAGTAACATTTAAAAGTTATTTTTATTATTAATTTTAAATTTTGTCAAATGATTGTTTTAATCTATTGATATGATTTCATTTTACTTCACTTTTATAAATTTGTTGAATGACATTGAGTTTGAACTTTAAACCAACCTTTCACTCTAAGTAAACCACGTTTTCCCATAATATCCTGGGTTCTTAAATATATGACTGATTCAATTTGATATTTTGCTAAGAACTCATAATCTTTGAAATATGAAACTTAAGTTTTATTTAAAATCATATGAGGATCAGACTAGAGGCACAGCACAGCAAGTAAGATGCTTGCCTTGCATGTGACTGACCCTGGTTTGATTCTTGCTCTCCATTGATCCCTTGAACCCTGCAATGAGTGATCCCTGAATGCAGAACCACGAGTAAACCTTCCTTTCTGTTCTGTGGTTCTGATAAAGATAATTTGTTGTGCAAGTAAAAAGGAGCTAAAGACAGAGTGGGAAAAAGCCAAATCCCAAAAAGCACAGAAAGACTATGTGAGAATGGGAAAAAACAGGGAGGGGCAAATAAATGAAAGTATTTGTAGTAAGGCTGGTTTTTTTAAGGGTCTGAGGTGATTGACACATGAAAGTCTTAGAAAATGCTGTGTTTGAAATGCTATCTAAGCCATTTAAAATCCTCCATAAGAGTCTCACTAAGATTTATATTCCTTTTCAAGAGGTTATGGAAATAGATCTGTTTTTATTTTTAACATGGTCATATGATAATATTGACTTCAAGGCAAGAAAAGAAAAACTCACATGTTAACTAAGGCCAAAACACTTATTTATGAGCAGGTAAATAAAATACATTTGGGGAAATCATAGAAATTCAGTCTGAATATAGATACCCACATGTGTCAAACAAACAAGAATATTATAAGACCAAATAAAACAACTGGGACCAGATACCAGACAATCTTGAAGTAGAATTATTTGTCAAAAAACCCACAATTCCTTAAATTTATTATCCTCCTTTTTAAAAAAAAAATCCAGTGTGTCTCCTAAGATGTTTAGAAACTTTCAGTTCTTGAAGAACTTATCAACAGAACAGTAGACAAAATATCAACCATCACCAGCATCTCTTAGAAAGACATAAACTATGACAAGAGAGATCATAATAAACTCTAAATGCTGTCTCCATAGAGTTTAATGTTTTCATTTTTAGTGATACCCAGCACAGTAAACATGCCTATGAGTGCAAAATACATCAGACCTGTTTACTGATAGATACACAATGTACAAAAATCAGATCGATGAAGAAAGCTATTATTCAGTAGTCATAGCACAGTGGTTCTCAACCACTGAATTTTGAGTTTATTGTCAAAACCATGTTTGAGGATAATAGGGTTTGATATAAATGGAAGACATAAAGAAATGAAAATTCAAGGACTAGAGAGACAAAGACCATGAAGGGGAACCACTCTTTGCATGCAACAGACCTGCACATGATCCCTAGGACCAACTGCTCCCCAGGATCCCTTCAAGGACCAACTCACTAGCACTGCTAATTTTGATCCCAAGACCAAAAAATGCGACTTTTTTTCTTATTTAATCACCATGAGACCAGTTACAACGCTTTCAGATATAAGTCTCGGTCATACAATGATCAAACACCCATCCCTTCACCAGTGCACATTTTCCACCACCAAGAACCCCAATATACACCTCCTCCATCCCTCTCCCTGCCAGTGTGGCAGATGATTTCCACTTTAAGTTCTCTCCACTTTGTTTACATTCAATTTTTTGACAGAAGACCTACCATTATTATTTGGAATTTACCCCCAACATTCAGACCTGGAGAGAAGGCATCATTAGATAATTTGTTTTATATTGCTGATAATGAAGAGCATATGATGTCATGCCACCACCCAATTTTGGATTTCCGATATTTTAGTAATTAAGTTCAGAGGGATTTCTGCCAGAAGCCACTGGGTTTTGGGATTGGTTTGTGTGCCTTTGGGATCATGACGATTCAGGAGCCAGAGGAGCCATTTGTGGGCGGCAACTCGGAGTCTTGTCAGGGCAGGGAGAAGGGCCGGTTCCAGTTCCCATCCCATGAGACCCTGTGTATCTCGTCATTGCAGACTTATAGCTCTCAGTCCAATAGGCTCTAAAAGATGGCGGTCACTATGCCTCCAAGGGGAAGAAGGTGGAAGTAACAACATCCTTTTACCCCACCCCCCGCCTCGAGGTGGCACCAGACCATAGCGTAATTCGCAGTCCAGAAGCATGAGCTACTGTGAGATACAGTTACAAAGCTTTCATGTTTGATATTCAGCTATACAATGATTGATCACCCATCCCTCCACCAGTGCAAACTTTCTACCACCAATATCTCCTTATCCCCTCCATTTCCATCTCAGTCCTTACCCTGTCTCTACAGCAGACAATTGCTCAGATACTCTCTCTATAGTTTTGGACATTATATTTTGCTTGGATATTCCCACCACCATTAAAGCCTGCCTTCTAGGGGCAGACGCTAGACCATCTATTTTCCATTGCTCATTTTGTATATCAGGAAAGGTCTCACAGTTCAGAAGACTAGGCCTGGTGCCCACATACCGGAGCCATGCTTCTAGAAGCTCACTGTCTCCAGGATTCCATCTGGACAAGGTGGGGAGACTGCACTTGCTCCATCTGGGACATCCAGCTCAGTTTGGGGTCCGGAAAATTCTCCGGTGTTGTGGTGCCTGCCGGGTTTATTCACTTGCAATGTATTTTATAATGATAGATAATTTTGTTTTTAACCCAGTTCTGCTAATTATTTTGCACAATATTTTGTTAAACACCACAATAATTATAAAAAATTAAAATACAATTAGTGTTTACAAACAATATATCTAAGATTAGTTTAGTAGTAGTAAAATGATCTATGCTAGGTAGGAAACATGGCTCAATATGACAATATTGTAGCACTGTAGCACTGTCCTCAAATTCATCAATTTGCCCGAGCAGGCCCAGTAATGTCTCCATTGTGAGACTTTGTTGTTATTGTGTTTGGCATATCGAATACGTCACAAGGAGCTTGCCAGGCTTTGCCATGCGGGTGAGAAAATCTTGGAAGCTTGCCGGGCTCTCCAAGAGGTGCAGAGGAACCAAACTCAGGTTGGCCGCATGCAAGGCAAACACCCTACCCGCTGTGCTATCACTCCAGCCCCAGTTCTAGACTACTACTGATTATTTGTCATGGGCTGGAGTGATAGCACAGTGGGTAGGGCATTTTCCTTGCATGCAGTTAACCTGAGTTCGGTTCCTCTGCCCCTCTCAGAGAGCCCGGCAAGCAACCGTGAATATCTCGCCCGCATGGCAAAGCCTGGGCAAGCTACCTGTGACATGATAATATTGACAATATCAAAATCCAGATCATGTTGGTTTCAATTCCTGTGTCCTTTACAATAGACCCCAGGTGAAGTAAATTGAGTGTACTCCTTAGAGGGTGTCTGTTTAGCCACAAAGACCTCTTTGTTGCATTTTTCTCATTTCTTCAAAGCACAAAATTGTCTAGCTGTTCTATAGTGATTCTTTGTAAAGTATAGTTATTTGTAGTGTTGGGTTTATTGATCTAAGGATGGGTATAGGAATGATATCTCTGACTTTTTAAAATTAATGACAAAAATGTAAAATTACGTGTAACATGCATAGCTGTGTAAATTGGGGAGCAGAGGATATCAAATTACAAAGAAAGGGAATTAGTATGACTAGAGAGAGAAAGAGCCATTTCTTACTGGGGTCTCAATCCTTTCTACTCCAAGAATCTAACACCAACCCTTCCAGTGGCCTAGCTACCTTCTTCCCACTGAGTTCTACAACATTCCTGTGTTCTGTTATAATTTGTCAATCTGCTTAGTGTAAGTTAGCTCCAACTCGTTTTCATTATTTATAATATAATAGTTTGAATTTCAAAATATATCAAAGTTCTTTTTAATTATATGTCAATTTATTATTTAAGATGTACAAAATCCCTTAGCAAGTTAGAGGCAAACAGAGCTATCTTAATCCATACCGGGAGACCATCTGAGCCCGCCTCTGCTGAGTGCTATTCTCAGGGTCCTTTGTTGGGAAGTGTACCCTGTCCTTTAATGAAGCTCTTTTAGCACTTCTTGCAAAACTAGTTTCACCTTGAATTCAGATGCTGTTGCCTGTCCATAAAGCTCTTCATTGTTTGTTAAAATCTAGATGATAATATAGCTGGAATGAGTAATTCTGGTGAGGTGTTCATTTCTTTGAGATTTTGTACTATATCCCTATGTTTTCTTCTGACTCATATAGCATCATTTGATACATCTGATGTAAATTTTATGGGATTTCCTTTGTATGTAAGTTGAATTTTTATCTTGCTGCTTTAAATATATTCTCCAGCTTTGGCCTTTGTTATTTTGAGTATAATATCTTGGAGCTTTACTAGTTGAGTCATTTCTGCTGCAACATTCTGTACCTCTCAGATCTTGGTGCCTATATTCCTCAACTCTGGATAATCTTATCAATTATTTCTTTAACTATTTTTTTCTTAATTAAATTTTACTTCTGGTTCCTCAGGGACTCTATTTTTGGATTGTTCCTCTTGAACTCTATTTATAGTTCTCTTGATTTTGTTTCCTACCAGCTTCTTCCTTCTCATATTTACCTTCTTGATCCTTTGCTCAGCTGCTGTTATTCTATGAAGAACTTCTGTAGAATTTTTATACCTTCTACATGCTCTTCATTTGTCATTTCTGATTGTAGCAGTTCTCTCATTTCAACTCTAATACTTTCTTGTGACTATTGTATTATTGTTTTTTGGAGCTCATTGAACATCCTTCTCATGGTGTCACTGAAGATATTGTATGAGAATTTACTGACTTGGCTGATGTTTGTGACTGCTGTGATATTGTTTTACTTATTGAACTTGGTTGGCTTCTATGTATTCCCTCTCATGGTTTTCTGCTGTTTTTGCTGTGCTGGGGAATGTTTGGGGGTAGTGAGTGTATTTTATTAGAAGTTGCTGAAGAATTAGGCTGTTGTTGCTCTCTTCCTTCTCTGCCTATCTTCACCAAATTACTAGAAGTATAATTGTGAGATGCATCTAAGTTTGATTTGTCACACAGTCACATATATGGACCTATGTTTTAGGAGCTGTGGGTGGGTTCGTTACTATGGTGCAGGTGAGCCGTAGAGGCTGCTTGGACGTAGGCAGAGGGAGGATCTTTGTCTCATATCCCAGAGTTCGAGCAGCAAGCATATGTCACAGGGTTGAATTTTTTTTGTTTAATGTAATATATACTTTATTGAATCACCATGGGCAACACTCACAAAGCTTTCCTGTTTGAGTTTCAGTCATACAATGATCCAACACCATTCCTCCACCAGTGTACTTTTCCACCATCGATGTCCCCAGTACCCCTCCCTATCCCCTCCAGAGTTCCACCCCTCCCTCAGCCTCTATGGCAGGCAGTTTCTCTCTTACTCTCTCTCTACTATTGGGCATTATGGTTTGCAGTACAGATAATGAGAGGCCATCATGCTTGACTGTGTCCTCTCCCTCTCACTCTTCCAAGGGCAGAGAAGAAGGATCATCAATGGTAAAAGGCAGCTGCAAAGGCAACACCTAGAATGGACCTTATGCTCAGGAAAGGAGGTTCTGGCTCCTCATGGTTTTAGGTTCTCTACTAGATCAGAGAAACTTCTCTAGTAGTGAACTACAGAAATGATCCCCAAAGCTGAGTTTTATCGAGAATATAAATTCAAAAAATTTTGCTAGCTTCAAAAATAAAGCTGGATCTGTAAGAATATAGATCTTTTCTTATTTAGATCTGGTGTATATATAAATGCATGACTGTATGAGATACTTGAAGTCATACAGATGACCTCATTCATGCTAATAAGCAAATAGCTCTTTTGCCTATCCCAAATAAAGGATTACCACCAAAGAAAATTCAGTCTTGTAGTGGGGTCTTACTCAAAACTTGAAAGGCCTTCATATAAGCTGTTGTCTAAATGAAGGGAACTTTACCAAGTTCTGAGCACTGCCACATCTGGCTGTGAAAAATAATGAAATTTATAGTTGGGTTCATCTTTCCAGGATAAAATTAGTTAGTTCCACCTACCTCAAACAGTGAGAAAAATCAGGGTGGAGAACAAAATGTATTTAAAAAAATTAGAAAATGCTCCTTTTGTAAAAGCTAAGTATCATGTCTCTTTATCTAAAACTGCTCTTAATAGTGATTATTGGTATGCAACCAACGGAAACGGGGTCTAACATATTTCTGGTGGGCCCACCAGTATGCAGACGGAAAAAGTCCAAGTCCATGCTGGGTGTGTGGGTTCATTTCCATCTCTAAAACTCCAGCAGTGCTCTGGTGAGTGTTCCCATTTCAGGGAACAGATTGTTCCGCTCGTCAGGAGCTCATCAACCGATAAGAATCTCTTCCTTTATAAGAAACTCTTGCTTCAGACATCTCTATTATCAGGCCCAGTGTAATTGAATGACCTGGTATTTAACTTCTGTTTAACCATTCCAGAGAGAGTGTTTTACCAAGGACAGAGAAAAAAAATACTTTCACACTTTCAGTTCTAACCATATTCTCTCTTTTCAGACTTTCAGACAACTCTGAAGTGCAATGAGTCATTGCCTAGGTTCCACTAAACTAAGGTAGCATAAGGTGGCATCCCTAATATAGGAAGGGTCGATTAGTCTTTGGTCAGCATGAGGAAACTCCATAAAATAAACAGTCACCCACTTTGCCCCTAAAGGTATAAGGCAGTGAAATCTCTAGAAGGAAATATGTTTTTATTTCACTGTATCACTGTCATCCCCGTGATTCATCGAGCTGGTGCTCCAGCGGGCACCAGGAATGTCTGCATTCATCCTAGCCCTGAGATTTTAGCAGCCTCTCCTTAGTTGTCCTCCCCAACTGTGCCCCATTGGAGGGTCTTTCAGGGTCAGGGGAATGAGACATATTATTGTTACTGTTTTTGGCATATTGAATACGCCATGGGAGCTTGCCAGGCTCTGCTGTGCAGGCAGGATACTACCGAGAGTATCCTGGAGAATATTGTGACATTTAATTAAGGATCTTTTTTTGTTTTCCAGCAGAAAGGGTACCAGAAAGTTAACGCACAGCACACTCAGTTAAGCTGTCTGGGGTTTGACAGGAGACCAGCACACTTAGTGTAACTATCGGGGGTATCTCAAAGTAGCAGAAACCTAAATCCAACATCAAAAACAAGGGAAGTCAGAAAACAAAAGGACAAGAAAAAACTCAAACTTGAGGAGGCAGAGGCAGAAATCCACAAGGGTGAAGACGGTGAGGGCCAAAGAGGCAGCCTTGGGGAAGGGTGGGGGTGGGGGAGGGAGACCGGGATTAATTTGGATTAAATTAATCCAAATTAAATTTTATTTTTAAAAATCTCTCTGTCACCACCCACAATTAGAAAGTGAGAAAAATTAGATTTTTTTACATAAATCATTATTTGGATTCTACCTGAACTCACTGCACAAATGGAATACGAAAAATATTTTATTTAGATTAATATAATACCACAAGTACTGGTAAATCAAAGGAAGTTTAATCAATAATTCTGTGAACGTTAATAACTACTACCAGTTAATCACTTAATCACTTAACTTCCCGTTAGTCGTCGATTTGCTCCAGCGGGTGCCAGTAATGTCTCCATTTGTCCCTGTCACGTGCTAGTGTAGCCCAATGGCATCTGTTCGCTCTGGGAACATGAAAGGGCCTCAAACCGATCGTTCATGATCTTGACGAAGAAGTCTGACCATCTGGTAGGTGGGCGGCCACGCGGTCTTTTGACATCCCGTGGAATCCAGTCGGTAACAGCTCTAGTCCAGCGGTCATCTTTAAATCTCATTACGTGACCAGCCCATCTGATTTTCGACACCTTGGCAAATGAGACAGCGTCCCTGATCCTTGATCGTCGACGGATGTCAGAACTCCGGATTCTTTCTCTCATTTGAGTGAAACGTGATATTCCAAGCATAGCTCTTTCTATTCTTCTTTGGGAGACCTGAATAGCGTTCTCATCTTGTTTGCGTAGGGCCCAGGTCTCTGAGGCATATGTTAATGCAGGAGGAACAGTGGAATCAAAGAGATGTGCCCGGAGCTGGAGGTTCTTTGTCCTCTTAGCTATTTCTTCGACGTTCTTGAAGGCGTTCCAAGCCGCTCTCTTCCTCCTGCGCAGCTCGGGTGCCAGGTCATTTGTCATGTTGACCTCTCGACCTAGGTACACATAGCTGTTGCATTCGGAGATGGTCGTTCCATTGAGAGCGAATGGGGCGTCAGGAACAAGGCTGTTTCTCATAAACATTGTCTTCGTAAGATTCAGCTGGAGTCCTACCTTTCCACACTCACGGTCAAAGTCGGCCAGTATTTGTGCCGCTTGGCTGATGTTTGGTGTTATTAAAACAATGTCATCAGCAAAGCGGAGGTGGTGTAGTTGCCGACCATCTATCTTCACTCCCATTCATTCCCATTCCAGTCGTTGCATGATGTTCTCGAGGGTGGCACTGAAGAGTTTCGGTGAAATGGTATCACCCTACTGCACCCCTTTCTTGACATCAACGATCACTTCTTTGTAGAATGGTGAGATCCTGGTAGTGAATCCGCAATAGAGCTCACGGAGGATCCTGATGTATTGGGCTTGAATGCCCTGATTGGCTAGGGCTTCAATGACCGCTTCCATCTCAACAGAATCAAAGGCCTTCTTTAAATCAATGAACGTTAAACAGAGCGGCATCTTGAACTCCTGAGAAACCTCAATGAGCTTGGTTATCGTGTGGATATGGTCGATGGTGCTGAATCCTTTGCGGAACCCTGCTTGCTCGCATGGTTGTCCTTCATCTAGTGTTCTGCTAATCCTATTTAGGATGACTCGAGTGAACAACTTGTAGATGACAGACAATAGGCAGATCGGGCGATAGTTGCCAATGTCATGGATGTCTCCCTTCTTGAACAATAGTACGGTCCTGCTGGTTTTCTATTGGGACGGAACCTTGCATTCAGACAGGTAGCGAGTGAAGAGCCGAGCCAGTGTATTGATGAGTACTGACGGCAGGTTCTTCAGGTGTTCAGGTCTGACCTTGTCTGGGCCGGGTGCTGTTTGTTTCTTTACCGATGAAATGGCATGTCGGATTTCAGAAGGGAGAATGTTGGGAACGACATATCCATCCTTTGGAATTTGGTATGTCGGCAAGTGGACATGGCTATCGAAGAGATTTGAGTAGAAGTCATGGATAATCTTCTCCATTGCCGTTCTGGAGGATGTGATGGATCCATCAGGACGTTGGAGGGCAGTCATCTTGGTCTTGTAGTTGGCGAAGAACAGACGGGCGTTACGAATACTTTTCCCGGCTTCTGCCGCATCTACCCGTACTTCTGCTCTTCTCTCTTTGAGGTCTTCCTTGATTGCATCTCTGCACTGCTTTGCAAGCTCGGACGTTAGCTTGCGGTTGCCTGAGGCATGCGCCAAACCACGCTGGCGAATTAGCTCAAGAGTTTTCGAAGATAGGCGATTTTTTGTGGCTATCTCTCTCTTGGCGTTCCTCGCACATTCATGGAGGTGCTAAACCAGTCTATCGTATTCCTCGTCAATGTTGTCAACAATGGCATCTTCCCATGTTGCCGCAATAGTGCCAAAGAGTTCCCAGTTGGTGGTCATTCTGGGAGTTCTCTTTTTGAACTTTGCAGCCCTTTCTCCCCGCTCTGTGAAGTAGAATTTTGCATGAAGGAGACGGTGGTCCGATTAATAACTACTACCACTAAGTAGTATTAATTGTAGTGCTGCTACAGTTGTTACTAGTATTCCCCTTGTGGCCAATAATTATGATTAACCAGGTTCTGTTGTAACATAAGTTAAGTATTATAATTCCAGTTTTTACTGAAGAAATAACATTTGGAGAGTTTAAGTAAATTGCCTGAGATTTTAAAATTATAAAGCAATGAACCACATCTAGGCTATCTAATTTGAAACTTTTTTTCTAGACCATAATAATTTCCAAAAAAAAATTAATAAATTGTTGTAGATTCTAAAGACAGCATAGCAGTTAAGGCATTTTCCTTGTGCACTGCTTACCCAGGTTTAATCCCCAGCTCCACATAATGGTTCTTTGAGCCCCAACAGGGGTGGTCCCTGAGTGCAGAGCTAGGAGAAAGCTCTTAGCACTTCAAGGTGTGGCTCCAAATGAAAGTGAGGAGGAGGAGGAAGAGGAAAAGAAAAAGAAGAGAAGGAGCAAATCTTTATCTTCAAACAATGACATGATATGATTGTTAGAAAAATAGAAAATACGTACACCAATTACATAAATGTTGTTATGCCCACCTTTGATATTAAAAATCCAAGAATAAACTGAACTTGCATCTAATATTTGCCTGAAGAAAAACCACATATCTGGAGTCAATAAGAGCAGCTTGGCTCTTCATATTTTGAATTTTTGCCATTATTTAAAAATATAAAGACAGAATGTAACATGTTAGAAGTAAAATGTCAGCCAATGTCCTTAGTCAAAACTGGATATTGATTTATTTTTATAGAGCTCTAAAGTGATGCAATGAAGACATTTTGACATAGTGAATACATTGTTCAATTTTTTTGTAGCAGCATTAAAATTTATAATTAGATACTTTAAACTTAAAAAGACACTAACATTTTCAGAAAAAAAATGTTCCTCACAAATAACCATTAGGTTTATAAATACTTATAATTCTACAGGAAAAAATGTACTAAAAACACTCATATTTTTATTTTTTCCTTTAGTTTATACTAAGTAAATTTAATTTGGAACTTCATTCATTTAATTTTTTTTTTTGCTTTATTTTTGTGTCACACCCGGCGATGCACAGGGGTTACTCCTGGCTCGGCACTCAGGAATTACTCCTGGCAGTGCTCAGGGGACCATATGGGATGCTGAAAATCGAATCCAGATTGGCTGTGTGCAAGGGCAAATGCCCTACCCACTGTGCTATCGCTCCAGCACCCTGGAACTTCGTTTTTACATTAAAAGCATGGTCTCTGCTCCAAGATCCAACAGCCTAGTTTAGATCCAGAAATATTACTTATAGACATTTTCTATATTATCAAAATTATGAAATTAATTAAAAAAGAGATGAGGAAAGGGAGAGAGCAAGCATGAAAGAAAGAAAGAAAGAAAGAAAGAAAGAAAGAAAGAAAGAAGAGAAGAAGAAGAAGAAGAAGAAGAAGAAGAAGAAGAAGAAGAAGAAGAAGAAGAAGAAGAAGAAGGAAGGGAGGGAGAAAGAAAGAAAGAAAGAAAGAAAGAAAGAAAGAAAGAAAGAAAGAAAGAGAAAAAGAAAAAGGGAGAGATAAAGGAAGGAAGAAAGAAAGATAATCACAAAATGATCCATTCCAAAGTCATTATTTATTAATGCTTTTATTTGGTTTGGGGGCAACAGTAGTGGTGTTTGGGTCTTACATCTGGTTTGACGCTCAGGGATCACTTCTGTGACGCTTAGGGGACCACATGTGTTGCCAGGAATCAAACCCAGGTCTGCCATGTGCAAGGCAAGTGTCTCAGCTGCTATGCTATGTCTCCTGCCTCTAAGGTGATTGTCAACCCTAGAGACTGTGTTTGTACACCAGAGCACCGTCCTTTGCTGCTTTTACAACGTTTTCATCCCACTAGGCTAACTCAGTCAGCAGTCTCCTATAATACGAGGAGGCATTTGCGTCTGCACTTTCATCTTGAGCCCTGGTCCAGATATCAACTCCTCTTTGCATGGTAGCTAAAAAACTACATATTCTGAAAGTGTCTGTTTTATTAGCTTCATATAGTATTTAAGTATAACATACAGTAATACAGCGGCTAGAAGTTTTTGTTCCTTTGTTTTTAATTATTTTTAGCTAGTCCTCCACTGGTCTCTTTATAAGATTAGCACCAAGAGGTGCCAATCTTGCTGCTGATCTTATAAAGAGACAGTGTGAAGAATGTCCACCCACAAAAGGGCAGAGACTTTGGTAAAACTCACCCTAAAGCCGTTCTAGTCACTCCTATCCTCATACATACGCTTTCATGTGTTTGTTTTCAATATTTTTCATATTTCATAACTTTCATATGTAGACAAGTTAATCCAATATACCTTGTTGTCCTGTTTTGGGAAGAAACTACCATAGTATAGTTTTATACTTTTAGTTATTTTTAAATTAAATTTCTGACAATCATCTTCAAAATCAAACCACTAATTCAAAGTGAATATCACTTTGAAGCACCCTAGCAAATCGGTCAGTGAAAGTTCGCTTCTGATAGTGGAACCACCCCATCCATTACTGGAACCTCTCTTACATATTCAGGAAAACTTAGAATGTAAAATATATTAATTTAGAAAGTTTCATTTGATATTTGGGAAAGCGTGCTTCACAAAGTGCTATTTGGGGCCAGAGTGACAGTACACCGGGTAGGGCATTTGCCTTGCATTCAGGCAACCCAGGTTTGATTCCCAGCATCCCATATGGTCCCCCAAGCACTGCCAGGAATAACCCCCGGCATCACTGGGTGAACCCCCCCCCCCCAAATAAAAGCACAAAGTGCCATTTATATGCACTTTTGCACCTTCTATTTGGGTCTGATCATATATGACTAGTAGCAAATTCACTGAAACATAGTGTTTCGTAGCAATAGCTGTTCCTTAGTGTCACCGTATCCTAGGTCAGAAACCAGAACAAAGCACAGCAGACGTCTCGTCTCTGCTCTCTGGGGTCTGAGGCAAGTGCTATGTACTGAGTGCCTGCGTTCCTCAAAACCCCTGTTTGGAAAGCCCCTACCCCCAGTGTGAGGAAAATGGAGCAGGGTCTCGGAGAGATAATGAATGCTAAATGATGAAGTGAAGGTAGCATGCCCATGAGCAGCCCCGTGAAGGAAGAGCCAGAGTGTTTCCTGTCTCTCTATAGAACACGGCAGGAAGAGGAGTGTCGCACCCAGAAGGAGTGCTCATCAGAGACCCAAATGAGCACAACTTTGATCTTGTGCTTCCAGTCTCCAGAACTGTGAGAAAGGCATTCCTGCTGTTTCAGCTGAGCCAACCAGTCTCTGTGCTATGCTGTGCTGTGCTGTGGCACCCAGAGTTAAGAAAAAAACAGTTCTCGCTCTATTTTCTCTTTCAGACATTCCCCTTTTCTCTTTCTCTTTCCCTCTTCTTTTTTCCTCTCTAACTGCCACAGAGCATAGAAGCCTCTAATTAGATTTTTTTATGATGACTCAGGGTTTCAAGAAAAGCTGTTTCAAAGCAAAAAGATACTCTCTAGACTGCAATACGAAGTCTTTTACTTAAAATGCCAATAATGCTTTACATTTTCCTGAGGACTTAAAAAGATATGTTCGAGTTGTTGATTTTGTCTTTATCCAGAGGCAGTATTTTCAGAAAATTATTTTTATCTTAAACTGGGTCATGCTCATTCACAGGCTTGAAGATCTGAGGATTGGGGAATGGTAGAAGCTACAGTCCAAATCCAAAGGCTCAAAAAAGGATGACAGTGCCCAAGGGCTGGAGATGAGTCTCCTATCACATGCAGAGATAAAAAGTCAGCCATTTTCTACCTTTCTGTTTCTTAAGGGCCTCAGTGGCTTGGATTGAGAGGTCCTTATTCAGTTTGATTCAAATGCAAATCTCTTCCAGAAGCACCATCACAGACATACTAAAAAATTATGTTTTACAGCTATCTGGGCATAATCCAGTCAAGTTGGCACACAGAAATAGCCAAAATAAATTTTATAAGTGGAATTTATCTATGAGATACAGGAATGGTTTAGCAAATTAGTTCCTGAAATATACTACATCAACAAACTAGAAGGGAAAAACAAACACATGATCTTTTATATAAATGAAGAAGAAAGAGTTGACAAAATTTAATATTCTTTACTGATACAGACTCAAAAATAGAGCTATGAAAGGAATTTGTTTCAATAATAAATTGTACGTGAAAATCGTATTGCTAATATTACAACATTCATGAAAATTTCAGTTTTCAGTTTGATATAAGGCAAGTAGCTATTCTGGTCACTGCTGTTTAATATAGTACTGGGAATCCTATGAGAGAAATTAGCTGAGAAAATCAAATGAAAGAAATACTAATGAGATTAAAATAAACATATCCATTTGTAGGCAACATGACCGTGTGTGTAGAAAATGTTGGTAAAATAAAAATTCTAGAAATAATAAATTCAGTAAAGTTGCAAATATAAGATTAATATGTAATGCTCTATTTATATATTAAACAGAAAATTCTCAAACTCGGGATGAAAAAATGTAGAATGGAGGTTTCCAGGGGCCAGAGAAGTGAGAAAATAGGGCTTATGTTATTCACAGGAGCATGTTATAGTTATGTAGAAACTGAGATTCCATGTTACCCAATAATACCACTCTGGAAATATACACCAAGGGCCCAAAAACACACTGCACAAAAAATATCTGCACTTCTATATTCACTACAGGAGTATACACAATAGCCAGAATCTGGAAACAA
This sequence comes from Sorex fumeus, assembly GCF_029834395.1. Classification (NCBI taxonomy): domain Eukaryota; kingdom Metazoa; phylum Chordata; class Mammalia; order Eulipotyphla; family Soricidae; genus Sorex; species Sorex fumeus. Next base: position 2,647,444 of record NW_026606083.1, read on the forward strand.
CGTAAGTGTCCAAGAGCAGACAACTGTATAAAGAAGCTATGATACATCTACACAGTGGAATACTATGCAGTCACCAGGAAAAATGAAGTTATGAAATTTGCTTATAAATGGATGGACGTAGAGAATATTATGCTGAGTGAAATGAGCCAAAAGGAGAGGAACAGACATAGAATGATTTCACTCATTTGCAGAGCATAAAAAACACAGTAGGAGGCTATTAACATGGACAATAGAAATGATGGCCAGGAGAATTGGCCCATGGTTGGAAACTTGTCACAAGTGGGGAAAAGGGAAGAGATCAGTTAGGATAGAGAAGGGACCACTATGACAATGACAATTGGAAATGATCACTCTGTACAAAAATTGAGCTATAAGTAGGTAAAGAGATACATGATAAACTTACAAACAATATGTACTACAAGCCATAATGTTCACTGGTGAAGGGATAGGTGTTGGAACATTATATGACTGAAACCCAACCATGGACATCTTCGTAACTGTTCATCTAAGGGTAATTTTTTTTTACAGTTAGTGAGACATTTTTATTAGTGAGACATCATGAGGTACAGTTGCAGACTTACAAATTTTTGTGCTTGGGTTTCAATTATACAATGATCAAATACCCATCCCTCCACCAGTGCCCATTTCCCACCACCACGGATCCCAGTATCCCTCCCACCCCCCAACCCCCCATCCCACCCTGCCTCTGTGGCAGGGCATTACCTTTTGTTCTCTTTCTCTTATTGGGTGTTGTGGTTTGCAAAAGAGGCAATGGGTGACAATCATGTTTGGTCTATAGTTTACTTTCAGCATGCTTCTCCCATCCTGGGAGGATCCTCCCAACACCTTTATTTGGTGTTCCCTTCTCTATCTGAGCTCCCTTTTCCCTTAGCATGTGTGGTTGGCCTCCAAGCCATGGAGTAAAATTCCTGGTACTAATCTCGGCCATTCTTGGGTGTTAGTCTCCTATTTTGTTACTTTATGTTCCCCAGATGAATGCAATCTCTATGTCTATCCCTTTCTTTATGAGTCATTTCTCTTAACATGATACTTTCCATGCATCTAAGGGTAATTTAATAGAAAAAATTTTTTTAAAGAATGTGCAACAAAAATGTTTTAGTCATGCAAGTGAAGAGAATTTTGGAGACCAAGTATACACAGTATGATTATATTGAACTGTATTTCTTACTTGAAATTTGCTTGTCAAATAATTTGTGTTCTCAGAACAAAAGGGAATACAAAGGAAAAATTAAAACTGGTAACTATGGGGATTGATAAATGTTAGTTTCATTGTGATTATTTCACAATGTATATGCATATCAAAATATCAAGTTATGTACATTATATGTTACTTATATTTATAATTATCAATCAACAAAGCCTGGAAAAACATAGGATTTAATGTATCATATAAATGTGTATAATTATTTAAGGATACTTATATTTTAGTAATAATTAAAAATTTAGCAAAAATAGAATTTCAGGACCTGAGCGATAGCACAGCTGGTAGGGCATTTGCCTTGCACGCGGCCAACCCGGGTTTGATCCCCAGCATCTTATGTGGTTCCCCGAGCACCACCAGGAGTAACTCCTGAGTACAAAGCAAGGAGTAATCCCTGAGCATTGATGGGTGTGACCCAAAAAGAAAAAAAAAGAATACCAAATCATCTGACATATTTCTCGGTCATACAATGAAACACCCATCCCTTCACCAGTGCCCATTTTCTACCACCAAAAACCCCAGTATACCCCCCCATCCCACACCTTCCCCAGACCTGTGGGATAGATGATTTCCACACTACACTCTCTCTACTTTGATTACATTCAATATTTTGACACCAGACCCACCATTATTATTTGGGATTTTACTCCAACACTCAGATCTGCCAAAAAGACAACAGTAGACAATTTGTTTTCTATTGCTGGTTATGAATAACATATGATGTCACATGGCTGCAGTAGTGGCCACGTGATTTTGGAATTCTGAAATTTTAATAATTAAATCTGGAGGGATTTCTGCCAAAACCTGCTGGGTTCCGAGATTTTTTCCTGAGTCTCTGGGATCATGGCCGTTAAGTAGCTTGATCAGGAGCCAGAGAGGCCATTTATGGGTTTCGTTGGGATGAGAAGGAAAGGGCCGATTCCACCCCCATTTGGTGAGGCCCCCACATGTCTTGTCACTGCAGGCCCAAACCTGACCATCCAGTGGCCTCTGGAAGATGGCAGCCACTGAGCCACAAGGGGGAAACAGGCCAAGGCACAAAACCTATTCTCATTTGGGGTGGCCCGGTGCCAGTAACCTACTGTTGGGACAGGACACATTTCTGCCAAAAGTCTCTGGGTTTTGAGATTTGTTTCTGAGTCTATGGCATAGTGATCATTAAGTAGCTTGATCAGGGGCCAGAGAGGGTGACTCAGGGTCTCACTGAGGCAGGGAGGAAAGGGCCGGCTCCACCTCATCTTGTGAGGCCCCACGTATCTCATCACTGAGGGCCCAAACCTGACTGTCTAATGGCCTCTGGAAGATGGCAGCCACAAAGCCGCCAAGGGAAAGCTGGCGAAGAGGCAACACCCTTTCCCCTTGGGTGGTCTGGAGACAGTAGCCCATTGCAGAGACCAGACGCATCTCTGCCAAAAGCTACTGGGTTCTGTGATTTGTTTCTGAGTCTCTGGGATCATGGTCGTTAAGCAGTTTGATCAGGAACCAGAGAGACCTTGCCTCCAATTACATAGCTGAGCCGAAGGTGATTTGTGTGTTTTTTTTATGTCTCCCACATACCTAACTTTTGGCCATTTACTTTCTTGAAACTTTGCCCCAAATTTTTGGGGTCTGCACTAAGGCACAGCAGCAATTTGGGGGTATCTGGAAGTCTGAAAGTGCCATCAGGCTGTGGATGCATTTGCCTCACAGGTACAGATTGACCTGCTGGTGGCACCATACCCCCCTCATCCCCCACTTTATGTGTCTTCTTAAGCATTCTTTCTCCAAAAGATTATCGCCACTCCTTTGAGAAAGATTGTATCCTCTTGATATCTTGTCTCTGTTTTAAAGCTGGGATAAGCGGCTTTGGCAAGAGGCTACTTACAGAATCTAAATAACACCTACATGGCCACTGTGTGGGGAGTCCTGAACTGAGTAAATGTAGCGTGAACAATTAATAAATTTTGAAGACATGATTCCATACATCATCTTTCTTAATTCCTCCAGCAGTGTTGATGGGTATCTAGGATGCTGGAGTTTGCGGCAAAGTGGTGTAGCAGGACCCAGCATGTCAGGGAGCAGTGGCACAGTGACTGCTTTAGGTTGTGTTGCAAGAAACACCGAGAGCCTTGAGTTGGATTCACATCTCCTTCACTCCAAAGCTGCAGTGCCCTTACACTCTCTTTTAACTTAAATAGTTTCATGACGTGCTAAAATTTGCCAAACAGGAGGAAAAATGTTCTGCATCCTAGCATGCCTCAAATTACTAACTACGAAAATATCCAGCCTTCGCAGAAGCATCACCCAGACCAAATGCTGAATGTGTTCTGAGTGACAAGGTTTTATTCAGTAAAGTCTCAGAACTTTTTATATTTAGAATAGAGGCTGATTAGTGCTCTTCTGTTGTGATATTTAAGTTGAGTAAAAGGAAATTAAAATAATTTTCTCTTCTGCTGTTTCTGTCTCCGTGACAGTGATTGTAGACAAACAAAGCTATTCCAAGTGATTTTTCAGCAAAATGCCATTGAATAAGGTGCTGTGCATTTACTTTCCTGTCTGTCTTCATGCATTAAATACTCTCCCGCACAGTAGAAACTTTAGAAAGATTATACACAGTCTAATTGTGACTCTTCATTTACTACAATAACAAAAATTTGTATCTTTCAAAATTGCGAACTTCTTGCCTCTTTTGCAAACCACAACACCCAACAAGAGAAAGAGAACAAAAGGGAATGCCCTGCCACAGAGGCAGGGTGGAATGGGGGGATGGGGAGTGGGAAGGATACTGGCATCCGTGGTGGTGGGAAATGGGCACTGGTGGAGGGATAGGTATTTGATCATTGTATAATTGAAACCAAAGCACAAAGATTTGTAAGTCTACAACTATACCTCATGGTGTCTCACTAATAAAAATTTTTTAAAAATTGCGAACTTCTTCTGTACTGTAAATCCTAGTAAAAGTTCACTAATAAATACAATTCAAGCAAATGCAGAGACAGTTTCAGGATCCTGGGGGTGACCAAAGTGGCGGAGCATGAGCATGGCCAAGCAGGCCCAGGAGCACAGCTGGACGTGGGTCGGCGCCTGGTTGCCCAGAATTGTCACGTGGGGGCTAAGCACATCAGTAGCAGAGAGAGAAGAATTTCACGCAATCTGACCAAAATACGTTGAGACCTTAGAGTAGTTTCTTTCTCTTGTCTCTTACCTTTGCATATTTTTCACTCTCTCCCGTTGCTTTGCTATATGACTAATGTTTATTAATTTTTGCCTATTCATTTTATCTATTTGTAGATCTTGTTATTTCTTTGTGAGATTCACACATGAATCACTGATGTCCTATTTTATTCCATACATTCACAGAGGGAGGCAAGGACAAATAACACTGCTTATTTATTTAATTGAAAGAACTACACAGGATTGATGAGATATATACATTTTCTGGCACGGTGATGAGCTGTTTGTCTTTCACATTTATCTTTAGAATCTAAAAATAGGGCATGCTCATAGAATTAAAAGTTTCTTGAAAGAATTTGTGTAGAAAAAGACATGCTTTAGAAAAAAATGAACTAAGATGTAATTAAACATGCCAGGGTTTTGATCTTAGATGAGACATCTGAACTAACAGTGTTTGTGTCTCTTGGACACTTGTGAGAAATATGCGTAACTCTGGTAGATCTCAGGTCCTGCCCCATATCTACTTCTTTGGGATTTGCATAGTGATACCTCCTACAGATAATTCACATGCATGAGAATGATATTTATTTCCTAGGACAATGCCTGTTGAACTTAGCCACATATTAGAATCACCTGACTAGCTTCAAAATAGAAAGCTGAATTACATAAATGATATTTAAGACCCAAGCTCAGAGGGCCTATCTAATTGATCTAAGATATGGTTAAATATACCCAGGGAACCTTAATTTACAATCTTGGTTAAGAATAAAACCAAGGATGGTGCCACTCCAATCTGCAGGGCATATTTCCCAGTATATCTCTGAGACCTTTTAGTCCAGGCAATAAACTGGATCTTTCTAATCATTTATTATCCATTTCTCCATGGATATGGAGAACATTGGTAGAGAGATATGGCTCTACTTCCTCAGAACAAAAATAACTTAACATTAAAAGGTCTAGGAAAATTAATCTCTGGAGCTAATACTTTTCTAAGACCTAGATGTGCCTTGGGAGAGTAATGACAGACAAATGTTATAGGAAGACAGGTTATTTAAAAAAACGGAAAGAGGGGCTGGAGAGATAGCACAGCGGATAGGGTGTTTGCCTTGCACGCAGCCAACCTGGGTTCGATTCCCAGCATCCCATAGGGTCCCTTGAGCACCGCCAGGAGTAAGTCCTGAGTGCAGAGTTAGGAGTAACCCCTGTGCATTGCCAGGTGTGACCCAAAAAGCAAAAAGTAAATAAATAAATAAAAGGAAAGAGGTAGAGAAAAAGAGCTAATGGCCAGATGCTGTCTGTAGATGAGAAAAACTTCAGGAAAAAGACATTCCTGGACCACTCACACGGCAGCCTTCCCTGAGAGGGAGTGACAGGACAGAGCCACTCTGCCTCTCTTTAACGCTCCCTCTCTTTCCTCCGCCCAGGCACAAAGAACTGCAATCAAAAGTACAGATCCAGATGAGAAAGTAAGTGCAACAGTAACTACAACAAAGAAGAGTTTTGTTTTTCCTTTTTGTATCATGGACTTGTAATCACTGCTCTGTTCTTAATCTGCAGACACTAGTTGGAAAAGCCTTAAACCTTGTCTCCAGTCTCATCTTCCCTAATGAAATTCAGCCCAAGGGTCCTTCCCTATGGAGGGGTGGGGAAAGATTATAAAGATTTCACAGCTCTTGAGTAGGTGTTTTACCTAATAAACCCCAAATCTTATTTTATTCCATATAAATTTGGAATTTGGAGAATTTTCAAGAACATATATATATATGTATATATACACAGATATATAGAGAATTAAATATATGCAAATGGGAATGTAGCTACATTTTACTATTTATTGTGATTTCTAAATATATGCAATCTTATTTCTTTCTTTCCAAATTTATCTCTTTTAAAATATCTTTTCATTTAATTTAGCCTAACAAACTGTTATAATGTATAATAAATATTTTTAGGTTAAAATTCATGTTTTGGTGATAGCCTTTAATTTTACACAGATTATTTTTATTGATTGGGAGGACACAGTCTGCAGTGCTCAGGAGCTGTTCCCAAATAAAAGTTTACTTCTGACGGTACTCAGGAATCTATATGGGTCCAGGACTAGTTCCCACCCTCTGAGCAATCTCCTCAGTCCCTCTACAAGTTATTTCTAAAATAACTAGCTCTCAGATTTTATTCCTTTTATTCTCAGCTGTATTTCACAGTCACAATAAGTTCATCCTGAAATTCTTATGTCTTAATATATGAGGCAAGTCTTTTCTTCCTATATATGTATATTTTACTTTTTTTCTTCCTATATTCTAATATTGTATAAAATTGGGACACAAATTCTCCTAGTCATAATGAGTGGAGGTGACTCTCCGCTGTTCTCAGTCAAAGGGCTGGTGGCTCAAGCGAGGGCTCCACAATTCTGTGATGCTCAAGGCGTCCTGTGCTGAAGGTCACCACAGTCACCAAGGTCACCTGCTGATGCTACAGGGCCTCTACAGTACCTTCCAGCTGGGCTTGAGGAATGAGATAGTGCCAAGAATCAAATCTGGTTCACTGCCTGCAAGACACGAGCCTTAACTATCTCTCTGATCCCTATTGTGAGAAATGTTTCACATGTATTATATAAGACTAAATTTCCTAACTTGTTTTTTAAAAACAATCCATAGCAATTAATATGTTTTACCAAATTCTCCAATATGGCTCTTCTGAAGTGCACACAATTGTGTTTATTTATACTGCACAGTGTATATTAATCACTGGAACAAAGTATTTTAAAACATGCCTATTCTTATTCTCTGACACATGTTACTTCAACCTTTTTTAGCTTGAGGTACAAATTATATAGGTACCTCACTAAATTGTGAAATTAATTTTACAATTGACGTAGAGCAATCTGTATTTTGTAAAACATGGAATTTATAGTAAATTTCTGCATTAAATAGTAACTTTCCCTTTTACACATATGGAAGTGGAAACTGATAGGAATGCATTTTTTTAAAAAGTGGAAAGTCAATATTTTAAATTCATGGTTATTAAACACCAAAATCCATATTATTATATACTGTATTATTGTATATCCATCATTGGCTGTTGATATTGATGAAGTTATCCTTTGCAGGAACAATTAGCAATTCTTTCAGTTCATTTTGTCTCTCCATCTCTTTCTATTTCCATTTTTGACTATAATAATTCACACCTCATATTCAATAGACTCCTAGCAATCATTCCTGCATCTAATCCCATTAACATTCATCATCAAATAGACCAAAGAGAAAAGAAACACAACTAATCAAGTTTATCTGTAATATCTTAGTCTTATGTGCAGGTCTAGGCATAAAGTAGGTATTTAAATTAACTACTTAGCATTCCCCCTTTGAATCTATATGATTCAGTTGTCTTTTGATCAAAGTTTATACATTTCACCAGATTCACTGGGAATAAATTGAGAGAATTTCAATCTCAGATAGGTAGAACAGCCTTTATTAAGTGAGTAGTGCTGAGTCTTGATAACTAAGGCAACAGATTCTCAAGATATATGACTTTTCCTTCAAATATTTAAATACTATTCTGAAACCAGTTAGGAAAATATGCTTCAAATACCCCAACTTACAATAATTTTAATTCAATTAAATTAACATCAAGGAACTCTAAAATCGACCTGCTTGGTCTTAATCTCAGCTGACAGATTGCTATTTACCCAAAAGTGTGCTGTCAACACGCCCCACCTCCTTCCCACATTTGGCTTTATCTTACCAAGAATCCAAGTCAGAATCTCTCTTCAGGCAAGGAACCAATATAAAAACAGACTTAGTCACAGAAGATCTATATCAGCAATAATGGGAACATAGAATTAAAGCCAAAATTTTCTCCCAAATTAAAATCCTCTTTGCAAAGGTAGTTGAGAAAAAAAAATTGTTACTAAATAAGTTAGGACAGAAAATTATAGACATCATAGAAAATGTACCAAAATATGTGGACTAAAGTATGCCAAATATGGCTTTATCATGAAAAAAATGTGTCTCGTTCGTTATGATAGCAGGCTTTTTTTTATTACTTAGAAAAAAGCATTTACCTAATGTAATCACCTACCCTCTCAGAATCTCAGAGATAGGGTACTATCTCTTTCAATGCTTGTATTTGGTAGAGATAGGTACCAGATCCTTGATAAAGACTTTCTTGAGTCTTTGAGCTAATAAAGTGCCTTATCTTGTTTTCAAAAGAATTTATATATGCTTCAGAGCAAGGAAAATGTACTTAAAATTGCAAGTTTTTTTCAAGTAAGTGCCTCCAATTTTCCCAACTACCCCTTAAGCCTGCCCTCATAGTAGGTTCTCAATAGTTTATTTTATATTGTTTGTATTTTGCTAACAAAATGATCAAACAATGTTTCCTTAGAAGAAATGTAGCAAAAATTGTTGTATCTCACCATGAAACCTGTAAGTCCTTGTATAAGAGATAACTAAGATGTAGTTACAGGTTAAGCTTTCTATGCTTGAGTTTTGTTAATGTGGATCGGTTACCTTCTACATTATATCCCATCCAAACTGGTGTGCTACTACTGATTTATTAGTGTTGTAAAGTTTGAGTGGTTGCTCCAGGAAGTCCAGAAGTTTTAAAGGAGTGATATAGCTGGAGTTAAATTTGTAACTGGGTGGTGGCTGACAATGGGGCAGGAGAGGTGTAATGGTGTGGGATTAATGTTGGAATATTGAATGTCTGTAACAAATCATCATGAACAACTTTGTAATCCACAGTGTTTATATAAAATGCAAGGGCAAAATTTACATATGTAGCCTTACCTATTCCATGTAAACTCCAAAATATTGACACAGAATTGCTTTAAAAGTGTTATTAAAGACAGGTGAGACATGATTATTATCATAATGAGATCCAAGAATAAAATTAAATATAATATAATATACTAAAAAATAAAATAAATGTAATATAATATACTTTAGATTTCGGAGTTGAAAATTTTCTTAATGTCTGTTGTTTCTGATTGTAGTTTAGATTTCAACTCATATTTTCATGAGTTTTGCTGACTGCCTGTGTTACCATTTCTTTGAATTTGTTGAACAGTCTTATCATTATAAGTCATTTAAGACATTTTCTGAGGATTTAATGCTGTTTTTTTGTGAATTCAGCAATATTGTTTTCACTTATTTAATTTGAATTGTGTTTTCTCTATTGGTTTTATTACTGTGCTGAGGGTGAGTCTTTGTGGTTAGACCCTCAAGATGATGCTGAGGGTTTGGCTGGGGTTGCTCTTTCATTGGCCATTTCTTTTTAATTTTTCCTTAGATTTTTATTAGTGAAACACCATGAGGTATAGTTGTAGATTTACAAACTTTTGTGCTTGGGTTTCAGTTATACAATGATCGAATACCCATCCCTCCACCAGTGCCCATTCTCCACCACCAATGATCCCAGTATCCCTTCCACCCCCTGTTTCCCCCATCCCACCCTCCCTCTGTGGCAGGGCATTCCCCCTTGTTCTCTCTCTCCTTTTGGGTGCTGTGGTTTGCAAAAGAGGCATTGAGCGGCAATCGTGTTTGGTCTAGAGTCTACTCTCAGCATGCATCTCTCATCCTGGGAGGATCCTCCCAACACCCTTTATTTGGTCCTCCCTTCTCTATCTGAGCTGCCTTTTCCCCCAGCATATGAGGCTGGCCTCCAAGCAATGGAATAAACCTCCTGGTTCTTAAATCCTGGTACTCTGCTATTCTTGGGTGTAGTCTCCTATTTTGTTACTTTATGTTCCCCAGATAAATGCAATCTTTCTATGTCTGTCCCTCTCTGACTTATTTCACTTAGCATGATACTTTCCATTTATCATTGGCCATTTTCACAAGAACAATAATGTGAGCAGTTTTTCTAAGTCACGTGACTACTTACCTCAGGAGCTGTGATGTATGCCCAGTACATGGCAAACATAGGGTGGGGGTACTGCTGAACTCAGAGGCAGTGATGAACTCTGCTTCCCACTCTGGGCTAGACTGGTGATGTCAGACAGGGCAAGCTCCACCTGGAATGTCAGAGCAGCAAGCCGAAGGGCAGGGGCTGTTAAAAAAAATAGCACTTGAAATTTCAAGATAAACACAGGCTCAGAATGGAAGACAGGTATATAAATTATTAGGGGAAAAAAGCAGGAACCATATCATATCTAATAGCATTCAAGCTAATAAAAGTAGCCATTACGTTCTAGTTAAGGGACAGAAGAGGCCCTGACTTTTATTAATATATGTGCACAGAATGAAAGTCAGCAAAGTTTATAACGATACCCAAGTCAAGTCACAGCATATCAAAGATCATGACATCAGACTATATTCCTCAATGGGTGTTGAAGAAAATTTAGGCAGAGCAATCCAAGACTTGGACCTCAAACTTGTCTTCAATGATATGATTTAATTAACAAAGACAACAGAAACAAAAATAAACAAATGGTACCACATCAAAATAAAAAGTTTCTTCATAAAAAAATCAGAGCAAGAAAGAAAATACTTGTCATAGAGGCAGGTGGGGGAATGTTAGGGGTGGATGGACAGAAACTGGGTTCATTGGTGGCGGAAAATGTACACTGGTAAAGGGATGGGTGATGGAATATGACTGAAAATCATGAACAACTTTACAACTGTGTATCTCACTGTGGTTCAATTTTAGAAAATTAAAGAAAAAAATCAGGCTAAAATGTAATGACATCCTAATGAATGAGAGGAAATATTTGCACATGATATGGTTATATTCAGGGTATACAAAGCACTCACAAAGATCAACATAGTAAATTCAATAATATGTTAAAAATGGAGAGAGGAAATTAAGAGATATACTTCTGAAGAAGATAGACAAATGTAAAGTAGGCATTGAAAAACTGTTCATCATAATTTATTATCAGGTAAATCCAAATCAAGACAAAAATAGGAAATAACCTCAATACCTATGTTGGTGGGGATGTTGTGAAAAGGAATTTCCATTGTGAGGCCCAAAATCAGGCTCCTCAGAAGCCATGACAGGCTGCAGCTAATATTAAGTCTCAGCTAGGCCTCAGTTTCTGTTTTCCCGAGGAAGGACTTGCAGTTTCTGGTAAACTAGCAATTGAGTAATTCACCTAGATAAGAAACTGGGCAGTTGAATCTGGCCAGTCATCAGGGGTCACTGCACCCTTCTTGGAAAGAACCCCAAACTGTTACTGGTATCTGGTGTCTAATTGCTGACCACTGTTGTAATAGGGCAATGCTAAAAATAAACCAGTATATAAATTGCCTCTTAACTCTGAATTCTATATAAACTGCTTGTGATTTGGAATCAGGGTCCTTGTCAAGACTTCATTGTGTTGGATGAGACTTGAATCCTAGCTCGGGCTAGCGCTCACTTGGACTAGTAATAAGGTTCCTTTGCTTTTGTATTATCATATGTGGAACTGGGTCTCTCGGCAATCAGGGATCTGAAACTTGGGCACAACACCATCCCACTGTACAAACATACTGTAAGCATGCTGTATGCTCCAGTCCCTATGTAAGACAGAGTGGAGATTCATCATAAATCTAAGAATAAAGATCTCACATAACTATCCCAGAAATCCAACTATCTTTTCCGAAGATACAGAAACATTGATTCAGAAAGCTATCTTCATACATATGTTTATCACAGCACTTAGTACAGTACCAAGGTTATGGAAACAATGCACATATCCAATGACAAGAGTGTGCAATGACGTTGTGAGACATATATATATATATATATATATATATATATGTGTGTGTGTGTGTGTATACAGTAATATTATATATAATCAATGATTATATATAATCAGTAAATAGCATGATTTCATCATTCCTTCTACGTAGTATTCTACTCTGTGTCTACATATATATATATATATATAGACACAATATTCTACTCTCTCTATATATAGACAGAGTAGAATACTACGTAGAAGGAATGATAAAATCATGCTATTTACTGATTTGGATGAAAATGGAAGATCTCATGTTAAAAGAAATAAGAAGATCAAAGACAAATACTGTATATTCTCTCTAATCTAGGATAGATACAATAACAATATATGTAGGGAATGAAAGGTATCAAGAGTGAACAAGTATTGGCTCTAAATTACAGAAACAAAAATACCAATGAAGGAGAGAAATAGAGGGCAAGGCAAGAAGAGCTCATGAAATAACGTAAAGGCAAGAGTCAAGGACCGTTGGCTCAGCTGTGGTATGAGATGAGACATCTGTATACACCTAAGCCACTAGACTCAACTCTACTGAAAACGTGGCATTCAAACTACAATAATTGAACACAATACTGAATGCCTTAAGGAGAGTTGGGAGTGGAGGGACCTGGGTTGTCATTGGAAGGATGGGGTCCTGGGGTGTTGGGATTGGACATGGAAACACTGAATGCCTAAGAACAACTTTGTAAATAACACTAAAGAAAACATTTTTACAAATTAAAAAAAATTAAAAATCAGGGAAACCAGAAAGACAATAAAGGAGTAAATGAGGAGCTGCCTAGGACATAGTCTCCCCCTCTTTGATCCTGGCATGTCCAAATGTGACACCTGACACAGAGCCAGGAATTATATGTCCACGTGGCCTGACATGCCCTTAAAAGGGGGCTGAGGGGGATAATCTTCAACAAATAAGACAGAACAATAAGCAATTGAAAAAATATTTACTGTAACTGACTATCTGAGAAAAATAAATCAAGTAACATGAGGTATCATCTTGCACCAGTGAGATGAACTACATCAGAAATGCTAGAAATAAGTAGTCAGGTATATGGAGGGAAGGACTCCACATCCTCTGCAGATGGGACAGTAAATTGGTCAGACTCTGTGAAAAACAGGAAGCGGGATTTTGCACCTAAAACTAATTAAAAAATTTTAACTACAATATGATCTAGGAATTTGATTTTTAATTATTTATACAAACCGTATAAAAGTATACCTTTTAAGAGTATTTCTGTTTTTCTGTACTTCTATTTTTATTCAGTGGTGGAGCGATAGCACAGCAGGTAGGGTGTTTGCCTTGCACGCGGCCAACTTGGCGTACCGGGGTTTGATTCCTCCGCTCCCCTCGGAGAGCCCATCAAGCTACTGAGAGTATCCTGCCCGCACAGCAAAGCCTGACAAGCTACCTGTGACGTATTCGGTATGCCAAACACAGTAACAACAAGTCTCACAATGGAGATGTTACTGGGCCTGCTCGAGCAAATCGATGAACAAGGGGAGGACAGTGGACAGTGGACAGTGGATACACTATAGCTAAGACCTGTAAATAACTAAAGCACTTAAGTTGAGAACATAGTATGTCTATACAACAAGATCACACTCAGAAAAGATAAAGTCTTGCATTTTGCTACAATGGAGCTGAAACTAGAGAGAGATATGATAAGTGAAAGAAGTCAGAAGACGAAACACAAACACTGGATGATGTTAGTCCTAAAATTTCCACAGTTTATGGGCTCTTGCTCCGCGGTGTGGCGAGAACAACGCATCACGGCGAGGCCTCCTGAGAAGTAGTGCTTTGTTCCAAGGAAAGCACAAACAAATACTGGAGCGGGATAAGCATAGAACAAATGTGAAGGCACCAAGACAATTTACCAAAATGATGTTTTGTAACAGGTTTTTCTAATCCCTTGGTTCCTGATGTGTCCAGACTATGGCGTGGGGTCTGAGTTTGGCATCTGGCTCTTATAAAGTAACTGGGGAGAAATCGTAGTATTCAAAAGGTTTTTGTCAGTTTCCTGCCCCTGGGGAAGGGAGAAATGGTAAGGTTTGGAAAGCCTTAGTCTTTGCTGGACCATCCCCCACCCTCGACCCCCTTGAGGCCCTCCTGGCTAGCACAGGTTTGAACTGTGACGGGAGTCACTTTTAACTCAAGATGGTCACTGTGCCAATTCCGCATAAGTGACGAGGGGTAATAATAACACTAAGAGCACTAGAAGTGTCACTCATATGTAGTACCTAAAGTTCAAAACAAAGCAGTAGATGGCATCCAATGCTATCTTACACTCTGACCACAGGATAGAGGTTGGGGAAAAGAAGAATAAGATTAAAAAGTCCTATGCAAGAAGATATTGGTCACCAGCAGCACAGGAGAGAAATACTGGCATTTTGGAGGTGGTGTGGTGTGGTGACATTGCATCTTTAATGTGTGTGAACATTTACACCCGTAAAACAATGTTTTCTCAATCAAAAGCATAGCCTGGTGCTACAGAAGGTCTTAAATGTAGTTTCCATTCTATGAACACACAGTCTAGGTAACTCATGAGGGACTGGAGAGACTGCATAGGCAACAGGCACTAAGCTCAGTACCCACCTGTGGTTGGCATGTAGCTGGGTATAGATGTGACCAGAGCGAGAGGTTGCCAAGCACCACCGGGTACTACCTTGCATCCTGGTCTCGAGCACTCACAGTGTTGCGATTACCTGATTGGCAGAGAATCACTAGGGAGGCCTGGTTCCCCTGAACACACCAGAAAGGCCCTCCCTCTAACTGCGTATTGCCCCTGCAACCTAAGACCCACAACCTGGCCTTCTGTTTAGCACGTATGTATGGAAGGAGGCAAAGAACTGATTAAAACCATTTGCAAAAATTGGAGTTCTGGGACCAGAAAGTTAGTGCAGTGGGTAGGGTGCTCAGATTATTCATGTCTAAACTAGGTTCTATACCTGGCACCCTAGATGGTACCCTGACACTCACCAGGAGTGATCCCTGAGCACAGAGCCTGGAGTAATCCCTGAGCACTGCTGGGTATGGCCCCTAAACAAACAAACAAACAAACAAACAAGTTAGAGTTCAGGGTAAGAGAAATTGTCTAAATAAAACGTACAAATATAGAGTCCGTTTTCTGTTGATATACTCTAGTTTTGCATGGAGCTCAACTTCCATTTGAGGCGATCAATAGTAAAAACAGTGAATGCTAGCGTGCTTGGATCTGGAATATAAACTGTTTGGCACTATTATGGAACAAAAGTGTCGGGGTGGAATCAGACCCAGGAGCAATGTTTTGGGTAGCATTTTATGCAAATGTGCATGATATTTAAATGAAAATGTGAGGTTGCCAAGGCTTACTTCACAATGCAGTCATGTTACCATGACAACCATAGCCCTCTGAAGCTCAGATATGGAGTAATGGCTTGCTTATGCCTGAACACTTAACAGTGTTCCATGCTGCTAACAAATATTAAAGTAAAAAGGAATCCTGAGCCAAATTTGACAGATAGGAGAAAATTCATTTGTGAAAATAAATGTTTAAAATAATTTCTGGCTCCATTTACTTTCTAATTCCGAGGACAAATCCCGAGGCACCTGGTAATATAAAAGCCTCACCTATGAATTTTTCAGCAGTGAATGCTGGAATTCCCAATAAAGATGACTTAGAAACATGAACTGAGTGGCAAATACAGCCAGGGCAGTCTGGTAAGAACTTACTGTCAACAACTGCTCGAGGGAAGAGACCAAGCTAGGTTAATTAAGTACATTTCTTAAGAAATCTCTTCTCCTGGAAGGCTTCTCTTGTTTTTAATTCATGCCATATCTCTGGCACATTGATGAGTAGTTAATCACATCCTTCAAAGACTTATCATGTTCCCTGGTCCCCTGTCTACTTTGTGTTGACTCTCTAAACACAAAACAATTGCCTGGCACTAACATAATTTAAGGAACAAGAAGAAAGAAGTTTGAATCATTTGTTTTGTTTTGTTTTTATACAGAGGCCGACTGGGATTTTGGCTCCTGAAGAACAGTGATTTTACTACATACTCCTTTGACTTGATCACTCTCAGGATCTGCTTCCCATATATAATAAGGGCTACAATTTAGAAGTAATTTAGAAGTTATTTAATGTGCAGTGGGGAAAGGATTCTACCTCAAAACAAAGAATTTGACTCTCAATTATCCAGTTCAAGATCTGAAGTGGATAGAAGAAGAAATGATTAACCTTTCTGTCTCTGAGGAAAAGGAAATTTTTTTTGGCTTTTTGGGTCACACCTGGCAATGCACAGGGGTTACTCCTGGCTCTGCACTCAGGAATTACTCCTGGCAGTGCTCAGGGGACCATATGGGATGCTGGGAATTGAACCAGTGTCGGCCGAGTGCAAGGCAAATGCCCTACCCGCTGAGCTATCACTCCAGCCCCAGGAAATGTTTTCTTGATGAGAGAAGGGGGAGATAGCAGGAACAAAAATGGAAGAGAATTTCAGAGGTGGAAACAGACATCTGTGACAGGCTTCTCGATAGGGACAGAGATCTGTGACTCAAGGGGTGATCTTGTTTAATCATTATCGAAACTTCAGGACCTTAACGAATGACTGTAGTTTACTTTCTGTTTTTGGGGGTAAAGCGTCTGACTCTGAGCACAGTAGGTAATAAGAAACAAATTTGGTTGGTTGCCTGCCAGTTGAATGCTGACATTCAAGAGATAAAAGTTGAAATATATACTTCTCAAGGGCTAGAGATCTTCTAATACAGAAGACTCATGTCCCCCACCCAAATCATTTTGATTTGATTACAAGAAATAATTTTTTTTCATGGTACACAACAAGGATCTTTATTGAATGCCATGCTCAGCAAGGCAGCTGTGCGGGGGAAGGACACATGACAGCTCCGGCTCCTGGGGCCAGGCAGCAGCTCCAGAAAGCACAAGAAATAATTTTATAGGAAAAAACAAGAGGAAAAGATATTCTTAGGAAGAGTGGGTTACAGATCACGGGTGGCAGAATTACCAATAAACTCAACTCAGGGTCTAAACTCTGAGGCACAGTTCTGATGTCACTGCAAATAACTATTTCTGATTAGGGCTTCTGCCATATTAATACTTAGAAAAAGGTATGGGAGGACAACTCAGCACTTTCAATCATTCCTAACCAGACATGTTTTCTAGCTCCTAATATTTAATATAACTTTCTACCAGGCACCAGGTGAGCAGAGCTAAAGCAGGGACACTATGAGAGACTAAAGAAAAAGATAGAAATAAGGGGAAAAGCATAGGTCAGAGGGCTCACAGCCTTACAGAATGAGCATCCTTTGTCCTTCATGTCGAATATTTATTACTTAGAACCAGTAAGCATTATCATCAGAAGAAAATTCTTTGGTCAAATGCCTAACAATATTAATGTGTCCAGGCTAAACCTGTATACATCCCAGGGCCTCTGTATAACAAGACAAACATCTTTATAATGGCCTTTCCCAAAGGGAGATTCTTCCAGGAGAAAAAGCAAAGATAAAGCAGTTACAGGACCCCCACTTTAGTAGCATTCTGCATTGGAAAGTTCCATCCTGTCCTTCCCAAGATCTACTTAAATGTATTTCTCTAGAACTCTCAATTTCTTTGGGCTTGTTTCAAAGGGAAAATTTTTTTATATTCACCAAAGGCATGGAAACTATCTAGTCAATAGTTTCTTGACATAATTTCCACAAAATTTTCTTTAAAAAAAGGCAGTGCCTCCACTACCACATAAAATTTCTCTGCAATTTGAAAGTTGAAAGTATCAGTTGAAAGACATGAGTATCAAACTGTATTGTCTTGCTGAAGATCACTTTGTGAGTGGATAGTTAATGTATTGTCTTACTGCTCCCATGTTCAAGATTCCTGCTCTTTTCTTTCTCTGTAATTTTGAATATGCCCTTTTGGTAATAAATACTTGGGTTGGAATGAATTGGTCCCTAGCCCCAGGTGATAGGGCTTACATATATGTACTCACTTGCAATCTAGAAACCAAAAATAATGTCACTTCCTTTTTGGCCCCTGCATTATCACAGAGGATCAGTAGCGACCCAAAGAATCTAAAATATGTTGACCACTTCATTTTGTTTGTTTTAAATATGGGAGCCACATAGGTGACACTCAGGGGCTTTATGTTAATAATAAGGTTTTATGTTAATCCAAACAAATCATTTCCATATTTGGATTAAAATAACATTATTTTTCAGAGTTTCAGGAGTGTCCCGAGAAAGAAAGAAACCTGTATGTTTTGTGACTTCTTCACTACTTGAATACAGACTTCAGTTATTTATATAATATTTCTAAGTAGGATATTATCAATAGAATGGAAATTTGCACTTGGAGTATGTTAGAAAAGGACAAGGCATTAACTTTGGGGAGGTTTGTAGGCATTCCCAGAATACCACTCGAACAAAAACTGCACTACATTTTCAAATCTGAAGAAAGAAAAATTCTAGGTGTGAGCAAATGAGATTCTTGAGATAAGAATTTAACATTCATAAAATGTTAGAATTATGCTTTGTCATTACCAGTGGGAATATTGGACTACGACTTCAACCAGAAGCTGGAATGTAAGTTGGGTGGGGATTATCTCAGCACACCTTATTCAAAGTAAAATTTTTTTTTAATTTTCATATCAAGAAATCATCTGAAAAAATTCACCTTTGCCCTATATTTTCATTCCACTTATAATTTATATTTTTTAATTTTTAGATCCTATACTTCTAGAAACTTCTCACTAATATATATTGATGCATAATGTCCATTATTCATTCCATAGAGAATGAAAAATGAGAAGTATTTAGCTTACCTGAGTTATGGAAAGTTTGTCTGTAGGAACAAAGATGAATCCTAATGACAACAGAGCAGTTAACTAGTAGTTTAGAATGGAAATTTACAGCTGGTTTTTCACAAAGGAAATAAAGTTATAGCTTTTAGTATTAATGACTTAATGTGGTATAAATATTCTACTGTGGTCACTTTCAAATAATCAAGTTGATATCATTGTGAACTTATAAAATAATATGAACACCATTATTATTTATTTTTATTATATTTCTATAACAGATGCCAAAGCATAAAGAAGACTGGGGTGGAGAGATGCTAAAAGAAATAAGGCTGCAGGCCTGACTCACATCCTTAATGTCATCTGCACACACAGAACAGGTATGGTCAAACCTCTCCCCCAAAAAAGACAAATAATAGTGAACACAAATAAAAGAAAATATTATGAATTATTAAAAAAGTGTTTGTTGGTGAAAGTTCTGACTCTTTTTCTATGTTCGATTAATTATAATTTTATAACTTGATTTTGAATAGTAGCTATTTTTAGCAAATGACTTTTAAAGAATTTAGTAAGTGAATGGGCTCCTGCTAGAATGTTAGTAATTGCAAAGCACTGCATAACTACATAAATCATACAAACAATACATTTGTGTTATTGAAAATTTCAGAATATGGGAAGTTTCTGAAATTAGAATGAGCAGTTCTACTAAATGATTGGTCCTCATGATCTGTTCTAGTTAGAATTATGTCTACAAAATTGACTACATTGAATTCCCAACTGCTTTTATCTGTGAATGTGACTATATTTAGAAATATATTTTCAGTGTTTGATGAAATTAAATTAAGTCAGCTTATAGGAACCAGCATCTAATATGAACAGTGTCTTTGAAAAGAAAGAGAAATTTGGACACTCAGAATGAAGTTGATGATCGTCTGGAGCTACAGGCTCACAAGGAGATTGCCGTGCGATGACAAATTGAAATCACAGAATGATGCTGTTGCAAGCCAATGAAAGTCTAATACTAATGGCCAGGAAGAGGCAGAAAGAATTCTACAGGTTTTAGCAGAATCATGGTAATACCAATACCTTGATTTCACACCTCCTAGATCTATCTTATTGAGTTCTATCTTCTAGAACTGAGACGCAAAACTTTATCTTTTGTAAATACACCCAGTTTGTGATATGTTGTTTTAGTAGTCCTAGGAAACTAATAGGCAAAAACTATGATAATTTTAATTGTACTTCTTCAATTCTTTGAGAAAAAAGTAGATGAAAGCAAAGCTACTTGAGCAGAGTAGAGGGAAACTCAGTAAGTAAACAATAAGAAAATTTGGATCAGCCCAAATATCCAAAAAGTATACTAAATTCTCTTTAAAAAAAATAAAGGTGGAGTTCATGCCCAATTCAATCAGCTAATCAGTGGCTGAATAAATAACAGTACTCCTACAAAAAAATAAAAAAATAAAAAGTATACTAAATTCTCATAAAATACTTATGATAAAATTATGCATTAACCATCTAGCCTTAAGGAAACCATGTCATTTTCCAGGATATTCATCTTTATATCATTGATGTGATAAATTAATATAGATGTCACATCATAGGTTCTGTAAAGGGAACTAAATTAATAAGAGTAATAATATTTATTTGCAATACTATATTCAATGAATTGATTAATAGTTCCATAATTTTATTTTTTCATAGTATTACTTCCTTTATACCTTATGGAGATACTCTTTATTCATTCTCTGAATAAATATCTACCCAAACACTCATGATACTCAAGGCACTACATAGGTGCTTCTATACAAAAGTGAATTAAAACAAAGTCCTTCTCCTAGTGAGAATTGTGTTTTAGTGGGACAGGCTCACCAAATACAGATAAAGAAGTATATACATAGAGTGGGAGGGCTACTGGGATCATTGGTGGTGGGGAATGGGCACTGGCAAAGGGATGGGTACTTGATCATTGTATCACTGAAACCCAAGCACGAAAGTTTGTAAGTCTACAACTGTACCTCATGGTGTTTCACTAATATAAAAAAAAAATCACTTGAACACTTGACTTCCCGTTCGTCGTCAATTTGCTCGAGCGGGCACCAGTAATGTCTCCATTTGTATTTGTCGCGTGCTAGTGTAGCCCAATGGCATCTGTTCGTTCTAGGAACACGAAGGGCCTCAAACTAATCAGTCAGGATCTTGATGAAGAAGTCGACCCTCTGGTAGGTGGGCGGCCACGCGGTCTTTTGACGTCCTGTAGAAGCCAGTCGGTAACAGCTCTAGTCCAGCGGTTGTCTCCAAATCTCATTACGTGTCCAGCCCATCTGATTTTTGACGCCTTGGCAAATGAGACAACATCCCTGATTCTTGACTGTCGACAGAGGTCAGAACTCCGGATTCTTTCTCTCTTTTGACTGAAATGTGATACTCCAAGCATAGCTCTTTTGATTTCTCTTTGGGAGACCCAAATAGCGTTCCCATCCTGTTTGCGTAGGGCCCAGGTCTCTGAGGTGTATGTTAATGTAGGAAGAACAGTGGAATTAAAGAGATGTGCCCAGAGCCGGTGGTTCTTTGTCCTCTTAGCTATTTCTTCAACGACCTTGAAGGCATTCCAAAACGCTCTCTTCCTCCTGAGCAACTCAGGTGCCAGGTCATTCGTCATGTTGACTTCTCGACCTAGGTACACATAACTGTTGCATTCAGAGATGGTTGTTCCATTGAGAGCGAATGGAGCATCAGGAAAGAGGCTGTTTCTCATAAACATTGTCTTTATAAGATTCAGCTGTAGTACGACCTTTCCACACTCATGGTCAAAGTAGGTCAACATTTGTGCTGCTTGGCTAATGTTTGTTGTTATGAGAAAAATGTCATCAGCAAAGCAGAGGTGGTGTAGTTGCCGACCATCTATCCTCACTCCCATTCCTTCCCATTCCAGTCATCACATGATGTTCTTGAGAGAGGCACTGAAGAGTTTCGGTGAAATGGTGTCATCCTGCTGAACCCTTCTCTTGACATGGATGATCACTTCTTTGTAGAATGGTGAGATCCTGGTGGTAAATCCGTAATACAGCTCACAGAGGATCCTAATGTATTGAGTTTGAATGCCCTGATTGGCTAGGGCTTTGATGACTGCTTCTGTCTCAACAGAATCAAAGGCCATCTTTAAATCAATGAACATTAGACAGAGCGGCATCTTGAACTCCCGAGAAACCTCAATGAGCTTGGTTATCGTGTGCATATGGTCGATGGTGCTGAATCCTTTGCAGAACCCGGCTTGCTTGCATGGTTGTTCTTCATCTAGTGTTCTGCCAATCCTATTCAGGATGACTCTAGTGAACACCTTGTAGATGACAGACAATAGGCAGATCGGGCAATAGTTGCCAATGTTGTGGATGTTTCCCTCCTTGAACAGTAGTACAGACCTGCTGATTTTCCATTGGGACGAAATCTTGCATTTGGACAGGTAGCGTGCGAAGTGCCGAGCCAGCTTATTGATGAGTACTGATGGCAGGTTCTTCAGGTTTTCAGGTCTGACCTTGTCTGGGCCGGGTGCTGTACATTTCTTTTTTTTTTCTTTTTTTATTAGTGAAACACCATGAGGTACAGTTATAGGCTTACAAATTTTGTGCTTGGGTTTCAGTTATACAATGATCAAGTGCCCATCCCTCCACCAGTGCCCGTCATCCATCACCACGGGTCCCAGCATCTCCTCCCACCCCTCATCCCCCCCCACACCGTCCCATCCTGCCTCTGTAGCAGGGTATTCCCCCTTGTTCTCTCTCTCTTCTTTTGGGTACTGTGTTTTGCAAGAGAGGCTTTGAGTGGCAATCATGTTTGGTCTATCGACTACTTTTAGCATGCTTCTCCCACCCTGGAAGGGTCCTCACAACACCCTTCATTTGGTACTTTCTTCTCTAACTGAGCTTCCTTTTCACCTAGAGCATGTGGCTGGCCTTCCATTCATGGAGCAAAATTCCTGGTACTAATCTCAGCCATTCCTGGGTGTTAATCTCCCTTTTTGTTGCTTTATGTTCCCCAGATGAATGCAATCTTTCTGTGTCTATCCTGCTCTTTCTGACTCATTTCGCTTAACATGATACTTTCCATGTAGTACCACTTGTATGTAAATTTCATAACTTCATCTTTTCTAACAGCTACATAGTACTCCATTGTGTAAATGTACCAAAGTTTCTTTAACCAGTCATCTGTTCTTGGGCACTCAGGTTTTTTCCAGATTCTGGCTATTGTAAAGAGTGCTGCAATGAACAAACAATTGCAGATGTCACTTCGACTATACCTTTTTGCCTCTCTGGGATATATTCCCAGGAGTGCTATAGCTGGGTCAAATGGCAGATCAAATTCTAATTTTTTGAGAGTCGTCCATACTGTTTTCCAAAAGGGTTGGACCAGCCGGCATTCCCACCAGCAGTGAAGGAGGGTCCCTTTCTCGCCACATCCGCGCCAGCACCGGTTGCTTTTGTTCTTGTGGATGTGGGCCAGTCTCTGTGGTGTGAAATGATATCTCATTGTGGTTTTGATCTGCATCTCTCTGATGATTAGTGATGTAGAGCATTTTCTCATGTGCCTTTTTGCCATTCGAATTTCTTCTTTGCGAAAGTTTCTGTTCATTTCCTCACCCCATTTTTTGATGGGGTTGGGTGATTTCTTCTTGTGGAGTTTAACCAGTACCTTGTATATCCTTGATATCAACCCCTTGTCGGATGTGTACTTGGTGAATATCCTTTCCCATTCTGTAGGCTGTCTTTGTATTTTGGTCACTGTTTCTTTTGAGGTGCAGAAGCTTCTTAGTTTAAGATAGTCCCATTTGTCTATCTCTGTTTTCACTTGCTCGGCCAGTGGCGTGACATCTTTGAAGTTACCATTAGCTTCAATATCATGGAGAGTTTTGCCGACTTTGTCTTCAATAAACATTATGGATTCTGGTCTGATGTTAAGGTCATAAATCCATTTTGATCTTACTTTTGTGCATGGTGTTAGGCAGAGATCTGAGCCCACTTTTTTGCATGTAGCCGTCCAATTTTGCCAGCACAGTTTATTGAAGAGGCTTTCCCTGCTCCATTTCACTTTTTCTTGCCCCCTTATCAAAAATTACATGATTATATGTTTGGGAGGAAATGTCAGTATATTCAACTCTGTAGCACAGCGGGTAGGGCGTTCACCTTACAAGCGGCCAACATGGCCGACCCGAGTTCGATTCCTCCACCCCTCTTGGAGAGCCCGGCAAGCTGCTGAGAGTATTCGATATGCCAGACACAGTAACAACAAAGTCTCCAATGGAGACGTTACTGGGCCCGCTCGAGCAAATCGACGATCAACGGGAGGGCCTTTACCTTTACCTTTACCTCCATTGGTGTGCAGCTCTGCTTTTGTTCCAGTACCATGCTGTTTTAATTATTACTGCCTTGTAGTAGAGTTTGAAGTTAGGGAGGTTGATTTCTCCTATTTTCTTTTTCCCAAGAATTGCTTTATCTATTCGTGGGGGCTTAGTGTTCCATATAAATTTCAGGAGTGTTTGCCCCATTTCTTTGAAGAATGTCATGGGTATCGTTATAGGGATTGCATTGAATTTGTACAGTGCTTTGGGAAGTATTGCCGTTTTGATGATGTTGATTCTCCCCATCCATGAACAGGGGATATTTTTCCATTTCCTCGTGTCCTCTTTTATTTCCTGAAGTAGCGTTTTGTAGTTTTCTTTGTACAGGTCCTTTACTTCCTTAGTTAAGCTGATTCCTAGATACTTGATTTTCTGGGGCACAATTGTGAATGGGATTGTTTTCTTGATGTCACTTTCTTCTCTTTCACTATTTGCGTATAGGAATGCCATGGATTTTTGGGTATTGATTTTATAGCCTGCCACTTTACTATACAAGCCTATTGTTTCTAGGAGTTTCTTGGTAGAGGTTTTAGGGTTCTCTAAGTATAGTATCATGTCATCTGCGAATAGTGAGAGCTTAATTTCTTCTTTCCCTATCTGGATGCCCTTAATATCTTTTTCTTGCCTAATCGCTACTGCAAGTACATCCAGTACTATATTGAACAGTAGTGGAGAGAGTGGGCATCCTTGTCTCGTCCCTGACCTTAGGGGGAAGGGTCTCAGTTTTTCCCCATTGAGGATGATGTTTGCTGTAGGTTTCTGGTAGATGGCTTTAACTATATTAAGGAAAGTCCCCTCTATCCCCATTTTGGCAAGGGTTTTCATCATGAATGGGTGCTGGATCTTGTCAAAAGCTTTCTCTGCGTCTATTGATATGATCATATGATTTTTATCTTTTCTCTTGTTGATATGATGGATTATGTTGATTGATTTCCGAATGTTGAACCATCCTTGCATCCCTGGGATGAATCCCACTTGGTCATGATGTATGATCTTTTTGATGAGTTGTTGTATTCTATTGGCTATTATTTTGTTGAGAATCTTCGCATCCATGTTCATCAGGGATATTGGCCTGTAGTTTTCTTTTCTTGTGGTATCTTTGTTTCCTTTTGGTATTAGAGAGATATGGGCTTCATAGAAGCTGTTTGGGAGAGTTTCTGTTTTTTCAATTTCCTGGAAAAGCTTGAGAAGAATTGGCAATAGGTCCTCTTTAAATGTTTGGAAAAATTCGCTAGTAAATCCGTCTGGGCCTGGGCTTTTGTTTTTGGGAAGACTTTTGATTACAGTTTCAATTTCCTTGATGTGAATAGGCCTATTCAGGTACTCTATATCTTCTTGATTCAGCTTTGGGAGATGGTAGGAATCCAGGAATTTTCCATTTCTTCCAGGTTCTCGTGTTTCGTGGCATACAGACTTTCAAAGTAGTCTCTGATGATCTCTTGAATTTCTTTAGTTTCTGTTGTGATATCCACATTCTTATTTCTGATTCGATTTATTAGGGTTCTCTCTCTCTGTTTCTTTGTGAGTGTTGCTAGTGGTTTATCTATCTTATTTATTTTCTTGAAGAACCAGCTCTTGGTTTCATTGATCTTTCGGATTGTTTCTTTGTTTTCCATGTCGTTGTTTTCTGCTCTAAGTTTTATGATCTCTTTCCTTCTGCCTGATTTAGGCTCTTTCTGTTGATCCTTTTCTAAGGTCTTGAGCTGTGAGGTCAAATTGTTTATGTGCATCGTTTCTATCGACTTAAGATATGCTTGCAGAGCTATAAATTTTCCCCTTAATACAGCTTTCGCTGCATCCCATAAGTTCTGGTAGTTTGTGTCTTCATTCTCATTTGTTTCCAGGTATCTTTTGATTTCATCCTTGACTTCGTTCCTGACCCACTCATTGTTCAGCATCGAGTTGTTTAATTTCCAGGTGTTTGATTTGGTTCTCTGTGTCTTTGTGTGATTCACTTCTATCCTCAGTGCATCATCGTCTGAAAAGATGGCTGATACTATTTCTATCTTCTTGATTCTGTTGAGGTATGTTTTGTGTCCTAGCACATGGTCTATTTTGGAAAATGTTCCGTGCGTGCTGGAGAAGAATGTGTATTCTTTCTTTTTGGGGTGTAAAGCCCTGTATAAGTCCATAAGCCCTTTCTCTTCTATTACTTCTTTCAAAGTCAATAATTCCTTGCTGGGTTTTGTTCTTGTTGATCTATCCAGAGGTGATAAGGCGATGTTGAAGTCTCCAAGTACTATTGTGTTGGTAGTGATGTCCTCCTTAAAATCTGTTAGCAGTTGTTTTAAATATTTAGCTGTTCCCTCATTAGGTGCGTATACATTTAAGAGTGTGATTTCTTCCTGTTGTACGTATCCCTTGATGAAGAGAAAATAGCCTTCACTGTCCCTTCTAACCTTTTTCAAGGTGAAATTAATGTTGACGGATACTAGTATGGCCAGCCCAGCTTTTTTGAGGGAGTTTTGTGCTTGCAGGATTGTTTTCCATCCTTTGACTTTGAGTCTGTGTTTGCTCTGGCTGTTGAGGTGAGTTTCTTGTAGGCAGCAGAATGTTGGATTCTGTCTCTGTATCCATTTTGCCACTCTGTGTCTCTTAACTGGTGAATTTAGACCGTTGACATTGAGAGAGAGAATAGTTATGGGGTTTTGTGTCATCTTTCTGTGTGGGTGTGTTGTGGTTGTAGGGTTTGTCTTTTCTTATAGTAGCCCCTTTAGGCCTTGTTTTAGGTTTGGTTTTGAGTCTATGAAGTTCCTGAGCTGCTGTTTATCTATAAAATAGTGTACTGTTCCTTAGATTTTGAGGGAGAGTTTAGCCGGGCAGAGTATTCTTGGGGAAGCATTCATTTCAGTGAGTTTTTTGACTATATCTCGCCACTGCCTTCGGGCTTGTAGGGTTTCCTCTGATAGGTCTGCTGTGAATCTAAGGGATGCTCCTTTGTATGTGATTTCCTTCTTTGCTCTTGCTGCTTGCAGTATTGTGTCTCTATTGGCAGTATCGATCATTCTAACTATGATATGTCTTGGAGTGTTTTTGTTGGGGTCTCTTTTAGCTGGCACCCTTCGGGCTCCTTGAACCTGAATGGCTGCATTGTGCAGCTCTGGGAAGTTTTCAGCAATGATTTGTTTGACGGTGTTTTTTTCGTTGGGATTGTTTCCCTGAGGTTCAGGTCATCCCATGATTCTAATATTGTTCCTCTTGGAATCATCTGCTAGGACTCTGATTCTCTGTAGAGCCATTTTGAGGTCCCTTGCCACTGTTTCTTGTTGCGTGTTGGCTTGTTGCAGCTGATCTTCCATGTCACTGATTCTCTCTTCAGCTGCGGTCATTCTATTTTTAAGAGAAGAAACTGAGTTTCTCATTTCATCTATGGAATCATTTTGACATTTCTGCCCTCATTTCTTCTCGTAATTTGTCGATTTTTTCTGTGGTGTTACTGGCTGTCTGTCTGACTGTTTCATTGAGTTGATTGAACATCTTCATGACTTCGTATCTGAATTCTATGTCAGAGAGGTCCCTTGGGTGAGCTGTATTGACAGAATGGTCTAGATTGTTTTCCCCTTGTGTTGGAGATTTTCTTTGTTTCTTCATATTGCTGAGTAGGTTGGGAACTAGATTCCTTGGGGACTAGGTTCCTTAGTATGGGAAAACAACCTGCGGCCGCATGAGCGCTGGCCCGCCGGAAATTAAGCCACGCCCACTTTGAGGCCACACCCACTTTTGAGGAGGCCACGCCTCTACAGAACCCTGGGTTTGGGATGAGATGGGAGCCACGGTCAGGAGTGAAGAGGGCAGGGCAGACGCTCAAAACTGCTTCTCTTCAGGCATCTCGGGGGACACCTGGGGTCCTGCAAGGAAAGATGGAGGTCCCAGGGTCGCGAGCTGGCAGCTGTGCTGACCTGGATTTAAGATGCGATGGGCGCCGCCGTCAGGAGTGAAGAGGGCAAGGCAGACGCTCAAAACTGCTTCTCTTCAGGCATCTGGGGGGACATCTGGGGTCCTGGATTTAAGATGAGATGGGCGCCACCGTCAGGAGTGAAGAGGGCAGGGCAGATGCTCAAAACTGCTTCTCTTCAGGCATCTTGGGGGACCTGCTGTACATTTCTTAACTGACGAAATGGCTTGTCGGATTTCAAAAGGACATTGGGACCGACATATCCATCCTGTGGAATTTGACATGTGGGCAGGTAGACATGACTATCAAAGAGATGTGAGTAGAAGTCATGAATAATCTTCTCCATTGCCCTTCTGGAAGATGTGATATCAGGATGTCGGAGAGCAGTCATCTTGTTTTTGTAGTTGGCGAAAGACCGGTGGGCGTTATGAATGTTTTTCCCAGCTTCTGCTGCATCTACCAGTACTTCTGCTCTTCTCTGTTTGAGGTCTTCCTTTATTGCATCTCTGCACTGCTTTGCGAACTCGAACGTTTGCTTGTGGTTGCCTGAGGCATGTGCCAAACTACATTGGTGAATAAGCTCAAGAGTTTTTGAAGACAGGCATTTATTTATTTTTTTTTGTGGCTATCTCTCTCGGCATTCCTCGCACAATCATGGAGATGCTGAACCAGTCGATCGTATTCCTCATCAATGTTGTCAATGATGACATCTTCCCATGTTGCAGCAATAGTTGAAAATGAAGCATTAAAAATAAAACACGGGGACTCTTCTGTGAAACTATGATCTAGCGGTAGAGAGCACCATTAATAAATTCAACACAGATTTAAAAGTTTCATGATAGCAACAATGCCATCATATTATGGATGGGGAGCTATCTATTCTGCAGACATTATTAGGAAAGACTTCATAAAATAATTTATCGTTGAATTGCGCTCTGACAAATGATAATGAGAAAACTGTAGTTACATGAGTGTAGCTCTTGCACCTCATTAAAGTACAAAACAGAAATTAACACCAAGTTTTGATGAATCTTACAACTAGTTAATACTTTCAGGCTGAGAATAATAGAAATGGAATCAATGAATTTGTTCATCAGGAGTAAACATAGGAAGATTACCCATCTTGGCATAGTTGGGTGGAATAGAAAGGAAGCACACGTAAGGGGTTGGAAAGCTGTAAAGAAAAACAGTTTCAAAACTGTTCCATTTAAACTAGATAGAAATTTAGCTTTGACACAGTTTCTCTGACAGTTGTTTTGTATTTGAAGTATTGCTTCATTTATTATAGCTGCTACCACACTGGCTTCTCTATTTTTTATTGCTTGGCATATACACATAGTTCTATCCTTTGAACAATTGAGATAGTATTTCAAAAGATTGAAACACTAGACTTATTTGTCTTACCTTCATTTATAAATGGCTCATTAAAGAAAACAATAGTATTCCTATAGAAAAATTTGGAAGTTCTTTTGACTCAGCAGATGGAGTTCTGCATTTCATTTCCAATTTGAGTGTCTATGTGTACCTAAAGCATGAGTAAGTTTTTGCCACATAAAACAATAAAGGCCGAAAGAAAGATGGCGGCCGCACGGGAGCCTTGTGGACAGCAGGTTTGAGCCGGGGGCGGGGGGCAGCGGGGGCCTCATGGGAAGGGGGGCGTTCTGGGCCGTCCTTCACACCCGACCGAGGTCACCGGCTGCCCCCCACGAGCGGCTCTCCGGCACGGCCACGGCCCCGGAGGCACAAGGACTTAGCACAGAGAACCAGCCGCTTGGAGCAGAAAAGCAAATGGACTATGTGTTAAACCGCGCCACCAAGCCTGCCCGGAGGGGAAAGGGTGTTGACCGGCCCGCCCGCTCCTCTCTGGAAAGAAAGATGGCGGCCGCACGGGAGTCTTGTGGACAGCAGGTTTGAGCCGGGCTCGGCGGGAGCGGCGGGGACCTCATGGGAAGGGGGGCGTTCTGGGCTGTCCTTCACGCCCGACCGAGGTCACCGGCTGCCCCCCACGAGCGGCTCTCCGGCACGGCCATGGCCCCGGAGGCACAAGGACTTAGCACAGAGAACCAGCAGCTTGGAGCAGAAAAGCAAATGGACTATGTGTTAAACCGTGCCACCAAGCCGGCC
This sequence comes from Sorex fumeus, assembly GCF_029834395.1. Lineage (NCBI taxonomy): Eukaryota > Metazoa > Chordata > Mammalia > Eulipotyphla > Soricidae > Sorex > Sorex fumeus. The sequence continues at coordinate 2,677,736 of NW_026606083.1, forward strand.
CGGAGGGGAAAGGGTGTTGACCGGCCCGCCCGCTCCTCTCTGGAAAGAAAGATGGTGGCCGCACAGGAACCTTGTGGACAGCAGGTTTGAGCCGGGCTCGGCGGGAGCGGCGGGGACCTCATGGGAAGGGGGGCTTTGTGGGCCGTCCCCCATGCCCCACCGAGGTCTCCAGCTGCCCCCCACGAGCGGCTCTCCGGCACGGCCACGACTCCAGGGCACAGAAGCCAGTCTCTTAACTATCTAACTTAATAGAAATTCTTCCAGGGTCAATAAGTAAAATAGCAGAAATTCAAAACCGCGCGGATGTCCGCGCAACATCATTTTATTCTTAAACCAAGTTGTAGAAAGCAAATCATTTCACAACGCTGTTTCAGCATATCTGATTGTGGGGGGTGGGTCGTAAACTCTAAACAATAATTGTGCATCTTCTATCGAAACAATCTATCTAGTCAAAGTAGATAGAGTATTAACTAGAACTCATCTGCCTCACAACAATTGGGAGGGGTGGGAAGTGGGGGTCTATTGGGGTTCGGGGTTAAAAATAAGTATTGGTAAAGGGAAATGTGTTCGATATTTACATGACTGAGACCTAAACCCGAAAGCTCTGTAACTTTTCCCACAGTGATTCAATAAAGAAATAAATTATAAAAAAATAAATAAATAAAAATAAAGGTCATTGAATCTCCGACATTCCCCATTCTGTTTGTCACTACTCTATTTTGTTCCAATAGCACCTAACATCATCTGATATTCTATGTATTTACTTCTTTTTTTTGCTATATATGTATTTTTTGAGGTCTTCCTTGAAAAAAAGACCTCAAAGAGAGAAGAGCAGAAGTACTGGTAGATACGGCAGAAGCCGGGAAAAGCATTTGTAACACCCGCCTGTCCTTTGCCAAGTACAAAACGAAGATGACTGCCCTCCAACGTCCTGATGGATCTATCACATCTTCCAGAAGGGCAATGGAGAAGATTATTCATGACTTCTACTCAGATCTCTTTGATAGCCATGTCTACCTGCCTACATGTCAAATTCCACAGGATGGATATGTAGGTCCCAATGTCCACCCTTTCGAAATTCGACAAGCCATTTCGTCGGTAAAGAAATGAACAACACTCGGCCCAGACAAGGTCAGACCTGAAAACCTGAAGAACCTGCCATCAGTACTCATCAATAAGCTGGCTCGGCACTTCACATGCTACCTGTCCAAATGCAAGATTTCGTCCCAATGGAAAATCAGCAGTACTGTACTACTGTACAAGGAGGGAAACATCCATGACATTGGCAACTATTGCCCAATCTGCCTATTGTCTGTCATCTACAAGGTGTTCACTAGAGTCATCCTGAATAGGATTGGCAGAACACTAGATGAAGAACAACCATGCAAGCAAGTCGGGTTCCGTAAAGGCTTCAGCACCATCGACCATATCCACACAATAACCAAGCTCATTGAGGTTTCTCGGGAGTTCAAGATGCCGCTCTGTCTAATGTTCATTGATTTAAAGAAGGCCTTTGATTCTGTTGAGATAGAAGCGGTCATTGAAACCCTAGCCAATCAGGGCATTCAAACTCAATACATCAGGATCCTCTGTGAGCTTTATTACTGATTCACTACCAGGATCTCACCATTCTACAAAGAAGTAACCATCCATGTCAAGAGAGGGGTTTGGCAGGCACCATTTCACCAAACCTCTTCAGTGCCACCCTTGAGAACATTATGTGATGACTGGGATGGGAAGGAATGGGTGTGAAGATAGATGGTTGACAACTACACCAACCTCCGCTTTGCTGATGACATTGTTCTAATTACACCAAACATCAGCCAAGCGGCACAAATGCTGACCAACTTCGACCGTGAGTGTGGAAAGGTCAGACTATCTGTAGCTGAATCTCATGGAGACAATGTTTATGAGAAACGGTCTTATTCCTGAAGTTCCATTCACTCTCAATGGGATAAACATCTCCGAATGCAACAGTAACGTGTATCTAGGTCGAGAAGTCAACATGACAAATGACCTGGCACCTGAATTGCGCAGAAGGAAACAAACAGCTTGGAATGCCCTAAAGAGCATCGAAGAAATAGCTAAGAAGAAGAACCTTTGGCTCTGGGAACATCTCTTTGATTCCACTGTTCTTCCTGTATTAACATACTCCTCAGAGACCTGGGCCCTACGAAAACAGGATGAGAACACTATTCCGGTCTCCCAAAGAGGAATGGAAAGAGCTATGCTTGGAGTATCATGCTTCACTCAGGTTAGAGAAAGAATCCAGAGTTCTGACCTCTGTCGACGGTCAAGAATCAGGGATGCTATCTCGTTTGCCAAGGCATTGAAAATCAGATGGGTTGGACACGTAATGAGATCTGGAGATTACCGCTGGACTGGAGCCGTTAACGAGTGGATTACACGGGCTGTCAAAAGACCGCGTGGCCACCCACCTATGAGATGGTCAAACTTCTTCGTCAATACCCTGTACGATCGGTTTAAGGCTCTTCGTGTTCCTAGAACAAACAGATGCCATTTGGCTACACTAGCACGTGACAGGGACAAATGGAGACGTTACTGGTGCCCACTCAAGCAAATTGATGATTAACGGGAAGTCAAGTGATCAAGTGATCATTGTCAACTGTCATGGTTCCTGGAATATAGGCAAGTCAATAAAAACAAGAAATTAATGACTAGATAAACTAATGTACAGAAATAGAAGTTCAGGTAAAAATTTTTCATCTTGAATTATTGAATCACCGATAGAAAAGCAAAGAAACAGGAAATTACAATTATAAGTAAAAAAGTCTAAAGATGGAACTGTGGGCTGGAGCGATAGCACAGCGGGTAGGGCGTTCGCCTTACAAGCGGCCAATATGGCCGACCCGAGTTCGATTCCTCTGCCCCTCTCAGAGAGCCCGGCAAGCTACCGAGAGTATTCGATATGCCAGACACAGTAACAACAAAGTCTCCAATGGAGACGTTACTGGGCCCGCTCGAGCAAATAATCAACTAAAGAATTATTAATAAAATACAATCGTAGTGAACCATAAGAACCAAATCCTCTGGTCTGAATCAAAAGCCACTGTAAAAAAAAGAAAGCAGGTCATTTTGAAACAGTATAACTGTAGCTATTCTTTCACACAGTCAGAGACATAAGGCAAGCCCTTCAGACTGAATAGAGGCTGAAATACCAGACCTGAAACTCCGGGACCATGAAGATAACTACAAGAATAAATTAATTCCTAGACAAACTGTGATCTAACTGGCTGCAGAGAAGAAAAAGATTGCACTGAATGAGCATTCATTACTTTTTCTGTTATGTAAATGCCTGTAATAGATTTGTTTGCATCCAATTGCATATATTTACCTGTGCCATCTATATAGATTTAGGAAGTGGTACCAATTTAATATGGAGTTTAGCAGAGTATGTCCCAAGTCTACAGAAGCTAATCTAGTCTAGTTTACCTACGAGTAGTTTATAGACATTTACACAGGGTGACTTGCTGAGTTCGAAGCCTTTATGCTTACCTGGACAAAAACTGACCATGCTATCTTGCAGTTTCCAGCACTAGCTCCCAATAGTTAAGATATATTTACACATCAGTGTACTATCTCTCAATCAAGTGTTTATTATGAGAAAAAAGTGACCAAACCCTATTTTAATGTATGATCATATACAATTGTAAACATAAAGTTTTCACAAAGAAATGATGGGCTAAGACTGAAAACTTCAGTTTGAATTTTGAATGGTCTCAAGGTGACTCTAGAAATATTACTGACTTCCTTTAGTCCCTGTTCTTTTGGGATCAAAATACTTTAGACTCAACTTAAGTTGGATTTTTTCTCCTACAATTAACACTGAACTTACTTGCTAGGAAGAGGAGAAAACACAAAACGAACAATGAAATAAAGGATAAATAAGAATTTCCACCAGAGAGTACTTTATGCTTTGGGTATTTGTGGAGGGTATTTTTTTCATTATATTGAATCACTCTGAGATATAGTTACAAGCTTTCATGTTTGACTTACAATAATACAATGATCAAACACCCATCCCTCCACCAGTGCACATTCCCCACCTCCAATCTCCCCCGTATACTCCCAATTTCCCACCCCTCCCCCGCCTCCATGGCAGACAATTTCCCCCATACTCTCTCTCTACTTTTGGGCACGTGGTTTGCAATACAGATACTGAGAGGTTATCATGTTTGGTCCGTTATCTACTTTCAGAATACATCTTCCAATCCTCCAAGAATCATTTTCTTAGTGTTCCCTTCTCTATTCCAGCTGCCTTCCCCCGCTGCTCATGAGGCAGGCTTCCTGGCCCTTGTGTATACTCAAATGTCAGTCTCTTGTTATGTTATTTTATACTCCACAAATGAGTGCAGTCCTTCTATGTCTGTCCCTCTCTTTCTGACTCATTTCACTTAGCATGATATTCTCCTGTCTATCCACTTATAAGCAAATTTCATGACTTCATCTCTCCTAATCGCTGCATAGTGTTCCATTGTGTAGATGTACCAAAGTTTCTTTAATCAGTCATCTGTTCTCAGGCACTCGGGTTATTTCCAGACTTTGGCTATTGTGAACAGTGCTGCAATGAACATATATGTACATTCCTACTGTGCTTTTTTTGAGCTTTGCGTATTTGCCGTACACACAATTGACCTAGGTTTAAGCCCTAGCCGCGAGTACAAGCGAAAGTGAGCCCAGAGCACAGAGTCAGAAAAAGCCCTGAGCACAGCAGGCTGTGACCCCCAAACAAAATCAAACAATTGTTTGTTCAGTTCCTCCAGGTGCTGAATTTGTTCTTTTGTCAATGAAGGTAGCTCATGACTGCAAGTTTCTCAGTTACTGCCAGGTCATTGCAGCAGACACTTGTAATGTGAGATCCTGCCCAAGACTATTCAAAACCAGTCTTCCTAGTTTATATATGTGACCCCTCCACATATGATGAAATGGAGAAACTCATATGTAGTGAGGACTGGGAAGAACTCCTAATTCTCAAGAGCTATGTAGACTACCTGAAGTATGTTTCAAATAAATAGTCTTAATGTTGCTCAGTGAAATTAAAATATCAATGAAAGAAAACGTGTGCAATGATAAACTATGAAAAAAAGGATCAAGCAGAAATAATAGAGCTAATAAATACAGTATTTGAACTTAGAAATACAATAGAAGGGATTAGCAGCAGAACAGAAAATACTAAACTTTGAAATAGGGAGTTTGAAGATAGAATATAGAGATCCAAAAATACCCGCAAAAATAAGAAAAATACTAAAAGATAATATCAGGAGGAACAATATTATTATCATAGAGCTTACATAAGGAAGGCAGAGACAGGAGAAGAATTCGTATTTGAAGAAATAACAGTTGAAAATTTCCCTAAACATAAAATGAAATACACCCAGGACCAGGAATCTCAGAGAGTTCTAAACAAATTAAACCCAAACAAATGCACACAAAAACAGATAACAAAAGCAGGGTAATCGAAAATAGAGGTGAGGGACAGGGCTACAGTACAGCGAGTAGGGCATTTGCCTTGCATGTGGCCGATCTGCATTTTATCTCTGGCATCTCATATAGAGATCCCGTATCACCAGGAGTGCAGAGCCAGGACTAAGCCCTGAGCATCAACAGGTGTGACCGCCAAAAAATAAATAAATAAATAGATAAATAAAGAGATAATACAACTATAGAAAAGAAAAGCAATTTTTAAAAATCCCGTAAGAGGAAGCCACCACAGAAGTGTCAGCAGCCCTGGACTGGAGATGATAATACAGAGGTTCTGGTGCTTGAGCTTCACTCCACTGGCCCTGATTGAATCTTCAGATCTGCCAGCACTGATCCCTGGAAACAGTCAGGTGTGACTAAGCCCCCAGGCACCCAAAACCTGCCTGCAGTCACAGTGAGTGGTAAGTATGCAATATACTGAATGTGAAAGAAAGACATGCAACAAAAATTCTCAACCCAGGTAGGTTATTAGCAATATAGTTATTTAAATATGTGTTGCTCAGTTTCCAAATTTGAATATCTTTCTCAACTTTCTTTTAATGGCTAATTTCTACTTCATGGCCTGAAAATATACATGGTATCCTTTACTTCTTCATGACTTTATGGACATTTGAATTTTTTCCCCAACATATGGTCTACTCCGAAGAAAGCTGAAGGTGCAGTGTCCCATACTTTTGTTAAGTTCAGTTCTTCCAATTTCATCTTTCCCTTGTGTATGTTTTATCTGGTTAATCTGTCCTATTAGGGTGAGGTGTTAAAAGCCTTCTGTTGTTATTGTGTTTCAGTGATGTATCTACTCAGATTTATTATCAGTTTCTTTATAAATTATTATTTTGACCCTTTATTTTATGCAAGTATGCCGATAAGTTATACTTTCCTGATCTATAGCTTCTTTAACTAGCATATAATGTACATCCCTACTGCTAACTTAATTTATTACTTCTTATTTTCTTTAGCATAAATGATATTTATTCTGTAGCAAGTATAGTTGTCCCTACTTTTTCAAATCTTCTATTTGCTATATAATTGTTTCTTAACCTTCCACTTTGAGCCTGTGTTTATCATTAGACTTCAAGCGTGTCTCTTGTGAGCAGAAGAAGGTTGAATTATGTTTCCTAATCATTCTGGTCACTCTGGATTCTTTATTAAGTTGTTAACATTTTTCTACAAAGACTTTGGTCACTTTCGCTATTTGCTTTTCTTAAGTAGGGGCTCATTCAGTTTTCTTTGCATAACTGGTTTAGATGCAACAAATATCTTCAGCAGTTATTTGTCTAGATTTTTTCCTGCTTATTCATATCTGAGTAATAACCTTGTATGGTAGAGAACTCTCGGCTGGGGACTCAGGACTTTGAAAATATCACTCAATTATCTTCTTGCTGTTGGAGTTTCATTTGAGGAATAAGATGTGAATTTTGTGTTATTTCTATTGCTTTGCTTTTCTCCGGCTGCTGTAGGAAGACGAGAGTCTCTTTCTTTGGTTCTCAGGATTTTGAGTGTTGCTCTTTGATCTATTTTGTTTAGCACTTTGTGTGCTTCCTTATTCAATGCATGCATGTCTCTCTCCTAAGAGACTGGAAAGTTCTCCACCGTTATCTCTTCCACCAACCATTCTTTCCTATTTTTTTACCCTCGCCTTCTGGAGTTCTTATGATTTTAATTTTATTCTTATGATTGTCAAATAAATATCTTAAACTTTTGTTCTTTTATATTTCTTCCTACTTGATGACACTATGTGCATTCTATTTGAGGTCACTGATTTGATTTTTAGCTTTTTCTATCATATTACTAAAGCATTGTACTGTACTCTTTAGCTGCTTTGTTTTTGTTTGAATGTATTATTTTATTTTTCTATCAGCATTTCTTTGAATTCATTGTATATCTCTTGAAATTATTTTCTCAGTTGGCTGGATGTCAAAGTTCTGAAGTTATCCTTGAGTAGTGTCAAATTTTCCGATGTACTTTTTTTTTTGCTTTTTGGGTCACACCCGGCATTGCACAGGGGTTACTCCTGGCTCATGCACTCAGGAATTACTCCTGGTAGTGCTCAGGGGACCATATGGGATGCTGGGAATGCTTGCAAGGCAAACGCCCTACCCACTGTGCTCTCACTCTAGCCCCTTCCGATGTACTTTTGAGGAAAGTACTTTCCCGAGTTTCTGCCTCCATTTGTTGAGGCTGATGAATTTCTCTCTCTCTCTCTCTCTCTCTCTCTCTCTCTCTCTCTCTCTCCCTCTTTTCTTTTCTTTTTTTGCATTATTCCTGGTGGAGTGTTGTGGTCTGAACAATAATTTGATGTTCATATTCCTAATATGAACATGTACCTATGACTCTTGTTTTTCTTATAACCACAGATACCTTAAAAAAATATAACAAATGAAGGAGAGTCCTTTTCTTTTTTTATTCTTTCTTATGAAAGAAGACCTGAAGCTATGAAAAAAGTATTATTCTAGGTTAAATGATTGCATTCTTTTTTTAAATATTTTTCCTTAAAATTTTATTAGCGAAACACCATGAGGTATAGTTTTAGACTTACAAATTTTTGTGCTTGGGTTTCAGTTATATAATGATCGAATACCCATCCTTCCACCAGTGCCCATTCTCCACCACCACCAGTCCCAGTATCCCTCCAACCCCCCTTCCCCCCATCCCCCATCCCACCCTACCACTGTGGCAGGGCATTCAGGAGGGTCCCTTTCTCACCACATCCATGTCAGCACCGATTGTTTTTGTTCTTTTGGATGTGGAGAAGCATGCTGAAAGCAGACTATAGACCAAACATGATTGCCACTCAATGCCTCTTTTGCAAACCACAACACCCAAAAGGAGAGAGAGAACAAAAGGGAATACCCTGCCACAGAGACAGAGTGGGATGGTGGGATGGGGGGTGGGAGGGATACTGGGACCAGTGGTGGTGGAAAATGGACACTGGTGGAGGGATGGGTGTTAGATCACTGTACAATTGAAACCCAAGCACAAAAATTTGTAAATCTACAACTATACCTCATGGTGTTTCACTAACAATTTTTTTTAAAAAATGTAAATGATTGTATAATTGAAACCCAAGCACAAAAATGTGTAAGTCTGCAACTGTACCTCATGATGTCTCACTATTAAAAATTTTTTTAAAAATGTAAATGATGAAGAATGGGTACTGGTGGAGGGATGGGCACTGGATCATTGTATGACTGAAACCCAAGCACAGAAATTTGTAAGTCTACAACTGTACCTCATGGTGTTTCACTAATAAAATTTTTTTAAAAAATAAAGCATAAAAATATATTAAATGCTTGCAAGAGAGATCTGGTGCATTTGTATGTCTTGGTTTGCAAGATAGAACTGTGTGCACCTCTGCTGGGGGTTTGTTCAGCCGAGCTCTGCAGCAGGGCTACAGTTTAGCAGGACTGAATTCTGGACCGGGTTCAATCGCTGATATGTGAAAGTTGGCGTGGCACTGCAGTTCAGAAAACTTGAGCGATGATGATAGATTGTGGCCATGTGTTCCCGACAACAGCTGTTCAGCAAACTCATCTTCCTAGGCACAGGGCCCTTTTGCATTTTACAGTACCAGTTTGGAAGATGACTTGCCCTGATTGGCGGCCCAATGGGCAGCGCTCACCTCTAGGAGCCTTTGGAATGGCAGTTTCTGGTTCCTTTCTCAGAAACGGTCTCTCCTCGTCGTGGCCTGGGTGCGACTTCAGACTATCTTGCTGGGTGAAGTTCCAGTGCTGTTTCTCACAATGAGAATAGGCACAGGAGCTCTTTTCGGATCCTTTTTGCTCTGTCCTTTGACTCTGACTGAAGAGTAAGTGTGCGACCGATCTGAGGGAGCTCCTTTTGGTTCTGAGTTGGTTTTGGCCTCAAGTCTGTCAGACTGTGCAGCTGTACACATGAAGAGTGGGTGCGAGGCTGGCAGTCTCTGGGGGTGGCCAAACTGTGATGCTTGCTGACAGTCCGTACAAACCTGGCTATCCCCAGTCAGGGCTAGGAGTGGTCAGACAAGCCCTTAAACTCTGCATCTGATGAGTTTCAATACAAAGATGGGCTCTGTACAAAGCCTAGAGGTTTAAGAATGAATACGACAGGGGTGAGGCTGCCTAGCCCTGGCTGCAGTCCCGAGGGGGCAGCAGCATAGCACTCCAAGGGGCTCTCAGCCCTTTGCTGCTGCAGCAACTGCCAAATCTGTTTCTACTAAGCATCATCTGCACACAGCTCCAGGTCCTATTGTCTCTACTCCTGACTGGTTCCCATCTCTCTGAGGTGACATGTTTGCTCTTAGAAACTCTTTTCTCTGAGGCCACTCACAGGATGCCATGCTTTGTTTGGGCTTCACATATTCTTTGTGTTGAAGCCACAGGAGTTCTCACAGAAATTGTTCTTTTGGACTGTCATGACCTCTGAAACTGGAAGTTTTCTTTAAATACTATAGGAGAACTTCTATTCTCTTTTCTTTCTCTCTTCCTTTCTTTTTCCCCCCATTTTTTTGAACCACACCTGGAAATGCATGGGTATCAGTCCTGATAGTGCTCAGGGATCTCTCCTCACTCCTGCTGAAGCCAAGGAACCATATATGGGTGCCAGTGATGGAACCTGGATCAGCTTCATGTGAGGTGAGCACTTTACCCTCTGCAAATCTCTCCACAGCTCCTGTTATGTGTTTTATTATTGCACTAGCTCTTTCTGGAGCAAAGGTACTAATTATGAAGAGATATGTTCTATGGGCTGGAGCGATAGCACAGCGGGTAGAGCGTTTGCCTTGCACACGGCCGACCTGGATTAGATTTCTTCGTCCCTCTCGGAGAGCCCAACAAGCCACTGAGAGTATCCTGCCCATGTGGCAGAGCCTGGCAAGCTCCCTGTGGCCTATCCGATATGCCAAAAACAGTAACAAGTCTCACAATGGAGACGTTACTTGTGCCTGCTCGAGCAAATCGATGAACAACAGGATGACAGTACTACAGTGCTATATATTCTATAATTGAATGCATGCCATTATTAAATAAATGTTAAATAATTGGAATATAAATAAAAGACAATCCTTCTCAGCAGCTGTTGTCCAGGTTCTGTTCTCATGTCCTCCTACCTGTGTCTTACAGGTTGGTCTCTGGCTGCTATAAATAGCCCAACCACAGGTGAGCATCTCTAGGGGTTCTGCTAAATATGAGTTTAGAATTACTCATACTTGTGAATTTAAAAAATCTTTCAAACTAGCACTACTAAATTAAAGGATTACACAGGAATTCAAAATCTATAAATTTCCAAGTTTCTTATATAAAATGTCATAGTATGTGCAGTAAAATATACACATCCTCCTGTTTGTTTTTATTCATCTTTTAGCCTTCTTCTATGACCTATTACAATACATATGGTTCTAGGCAGTGGATACACTAATTTTTAAAGTTTGGTGACAATAAATTTCTACGATATTTTTTAAAAATCAATCACAATCAATCACAACCATCCTGTTATTCGTCGATTGCCTCGAGCAGGCTCTAGTAACGTCTCTTTCAGCCTAGCCCTGAGATTTTTTTTAAAAAAGTGCCATATTCAAGGCTCTTTCAGAGTTAGAAGAATGAGACCCTTCATTGTTGCTGGTATTTGGCATATTGGGTACGCCACAGGGAGTTTGCCAGACTCTGCCGTGTGGGCAGGTTACATTCGGTAGCTTGCCAGTTTGTCCAAAGTAGGAATGAGATGATAAGATGTCGTGCGGCCGTGAATGCGGCCATGCACTTCTGGGAGCTTGTTGTGATAATCTCTGGATCCTGGCCGCTGGTGGGGTTACACGGCCGTTGGTGGGTGTAACTGTCTAGCTACTGGCAGGTCCAGTCCCAAACCGTGCAGGCTTGGAGATCTCAGCCCCGGGTCCCACACACCTGGGTTCCTCTGCCAGTTCTTTTATGCGTGAGTCTCATCCAAGTGTGTGGAGAGTGGTCCCAGCATGGTCTTGGCTGGGGCCCAGAGGTCTTCAGCTGTTGGGTCCTTATTTTTTAAAAATACATAAGCAAAATAGTGTCACTCTTTTTTCCTTTACCTTATAAAACTAACATGGCAGCATGTTTTATAATTATAAATAAACTAGCATAAAAATTATCAGAAAATATGTGCTTGAATCTAATTATGTTTAAAATCCTATTCTAAAAATCAGAGAAATCAAATATTTATAGTGCATTTCAATATTTGAAAAAATTATTCTCAATTTTAACTCAGGTTAAACTTAATATTGTTTATATTTTAACATTTCTGTGGTTACTGATTAACAGATTGTTAGTGTTATAAGAGACCTTTGAGTCCAGCAATAATTTCCTTCATAAAGGGATTAAGTGCAGTGACTTTATACTCCCCCCTTTTTTAAAAATTAATTTATTGAATCACCGTGAGAAAAGTTACAAAGCTTTCAGGTTTAAGTCTCGATCATACAATGATCACATACCCCTCCCCTCACCATAATTATTTTTCATCACCACGAACCCCAATATACTCGCGCCCTCCCACCCCTCGATGCCTGTGAGGCAGATGATTTTTACTTATCTCTCTCTATACTTTGATTACATTCATTATTTCGACAAAAGATGCACCATTATTTTTTTTTATTTTATTTTTTTCCCTTTATTTTATTTTATTTTTTTAAAGTTGTAGATTTACAATTTTTTGTGCTTTGGTTTCAATTATACAATGATCAGATACCCATCCCTCCACCAGTGCCCATTTTCCACCACCATGGATAATATCCCTCCCACCCCCATCCCCCTATCCCCCCTGTCTCTGTGGCAGGGCAATCCCCTGTGTTCTCTCTCTCCTTTTGGGTGTTGTGGTCTGCAAAAGAGGCATTGAGTGGCAAACATGTTCAGTCCATAGTCTACTTTCGACATGCATCTCCCCTCCTGGGAGGATCCTCCAAACATCCTTTATTTGGTGCTCCCTTCTCTATCTGAACAGCCCTTTCCTCTAGGATACCCAGCTGGCCTCGAAGTTATGGAGTAATCCTGCTGGTGCTGATCTCAGCTATTCTTGGGTATTAATCTCATACTTTGTTACTTTATATCCCCCAGATGAATGCAATCTTTCTATGTCTATCCCTCTCTTTCTGACTCATTTCGCTTAGCATGATACTTTCCATATTGTACCACTTGTATGTAAATTTCATGACTTCATCTTTTCTAAGAGCTACATAGTACTCCATTGTGTAGATGTACCAAAGTTTCTTTAACCAGTCATCTGTTCTTGGGCATTCAGGTTTCTTCCAGTTTCTGGCTATTGTAAAGAGTGCTGCAATGAACAAACAAGTGCAGATGTCACTTCGACTATACATTTTTGCCTCTCTGGGATATATTCCCAGGAGTGGTATTGCTGGGTCAAATGGGAGCTCAATTTCTAATTTTTTGAGAATCGTCCATACTGTTTTCCAGAAGGGCTGAACCAGTGGACATTCCCACCAACAGTGAAGGAGTGTCCCTTTCTCGCCACATCCACGCCAGCATCGGTTGCTTTTGTTCTTTTGAATGTGGGCCAGTCTCTGAGGTGTGAGATGGTATCTCATTGTGGTTTTGATCTGCATCTCCCTGATGATTAATGATGTAGAGCATTTTCTCATGTGCTTTTTTGCCATTCGGATTTCTTCTTTGAGAAAGTTTCTGTTCATTTCATTGCCCCATTTTTGGATGGGGTTGGATGTTTTCTTCTTGTGGAGTTTAACCAGTATTTTGTATATCCTGGATATCAACCCCTTGTCAGATGTGTATTCGGTGAATATCCTTTCCCATTCTGTAGACTGTCTTTGTATTTTGGTCACTGTTTCTTTGGAGGTGCAGAAGCTTCTTAGTTTAAGATAGTCCCATTTATCTATCTCTGTTTTCACTTGCTCGGCCAGTGGCGTGGCATCTTTGAAGATACCATTAGCTTCAATGTCATGGAGGGTTTTGCCAACTTTATCTTCAATGTACCTTATGGTTTCTGGTCTGATGTTGAGGTCTTTAATCCATTTTGATCTTACTTTTGTACATGGTGTTAGGCAGAGTTCTGAGCCTATTTTTTTGCATGTAGCCGTCCAGTGATGCCAACACAATTTATTAAAGAGGCTTTCCTTACTCCACTTCACATTACTTGCACCTTTATCAAAGATTAGATGAGCATATGACTGAGGAGAGATGTCAGTGTATTCAACCCTGTTCCATTGGTCTGCAGTTCTGCCTTTGTTCCAGTACCATGCTGTTTTAATTATTACTGCTTTGTAGTACAGTTTGAAGTTCGGGAGGTTGATTCCTCCCATTTTCTTTTTCCCAAGAATTGCTTTAGCTCTTCGTGGGGGCTTATTGTTCCATATAAATTTCAAGAGTGTTTGCTCCATTTCTTTGAAGAATGTCATGGGTATCCTTATAGGGATTGCATTGAATTTATACAATGCTTTCGGTAGTATTGCCATTTTGACAATGTTAAGTCTCCCGACCCATGAGCAGGGGATATCTTTCCATTTCCTCATGTCCTCTTTTATTTCCTGAAGTAGCGTTTTGTAGTTTTCTTTGTACAGGTCCTTTACTTCCTTAGTTAAGCTGATTCCTAGGTACTTGATTTTCTGGGGCACAATTGTGAATGGGATTGTTTTTTTTTCATGTTGCTTTCTTCTCTCTCACTGTTTGCGTATAGGAAAGCCATGGACTTTTGGGTATTGATTTTATAACCTGCAACTTTACTATACGAGTCTATTGTTTCTAGGAGTTTTTTGGTGGAAGTTATTGGGTTCTCTAAGTAGAGTATCATATCATCTGCGAATAGTGAGAGCTTGATTTCTTCCTTTCCTACCTGAATGCCCTTAATATCTTTTTCCTGCCTAACCGCTATTGCAAGTACTTCCAGTACTATATTGAACAGCAGTGGAGAGAGTGGGCATCCCTGTCTCGTCCCTGATCTTAGAGGGAAGGCTCTCAGTTTCTCCCCATTGAGGATGATGCTTGCTGTAGGCTTGTGGTAGATGGCTTTAATTATGTTGAGGAAGGTCCCCTCTATACCCATTTTGGCTAGGGTTTTCATCATAAAGGGGTGCTGGATCTTATCAAATGCTTTCTCTGCATCTATTGATATGATCATATGCTTTTTATCTTTTCTTTTGTTGATATGGTGGATTATGTTGATTGATTTCCTAATGTTAAACCATCCTTGCATCCCTGGGATGAATCCTACTTGGTCATGGTGTATGATCTTTCTAATGAGTAGTTGGATTCTATTTGCTAGTAGTTTGTTGAGGATCTTTGCATCTGTGTTCATCAGGGATATCGGCCTGTACTTCTCTTTCTTTGTGGTATCTCTGTCTGCTTTTGGTATCAGTGTGATATTTGCTTCGTAGAAACTGTTTGGAAGTGTTTTTGATATTTCAATTTCGTGGAAAAGCTTAAAGAGCATTGGGAGTAAGTCCTCTTTAAAGATTTGGAAGAATTCACTAGTGAATCCATCCGGGCCAGGACTTTTGTGCTTGGGGAGACTTTTTATTACCATTTCAATTTCCTTGATGGTGATAGGTCTGTTCAGGTATTCCAGGTCTTCTTGGTTCAGCCTTGGGAGTCTGTAGGAGTCTAGGAATTTATCCATTTCCTCGAGGTTTTGATGTTCCGTGGCATAAAGCTTCTCAAAGTACTCCCTGAGGATCCTCTGAATTTCTGTGGTTTCTGTTGTAATGACCCCCTTTTCATTTCTGATTCGGTTTATTAGGGTTTTCTCTCTCCCTTTCTTTGTGAGTTTTGCTAGAGGCTTATCGATCTTGTTAATTTTCTCGAAGAACCAGCTCTTGGTTTCATTGATCTTTCGGATTGTTTTTTGGGTTTCCATCTCGTTAATCTCTGCTCTGAGTTTTATTATTTCCTTTCTCCTGTTCGGGTTGTGCTCCTTTTTTTGGTCCTTCTCCAAGCTCTTAAGCTGTGAGGTTAGGTTACTTATGTGTGCTCGCTCCTCCTTCCTGAGGAATGCTTGTAGAGCTATAAACTTTCCTCTTAACACAGCCTTTGCTGTGTCCCATAAGTTTTGGTAACTCGTGTTCTCATTTTCATTCGTTTCTAGGAATCTTTTGATTTCCTCTTTGATTTCCTGTCTAATCCACTCGTTGTTCAATAGTGCACTGTTTAATTTCCAGGTGTTTGATTTAGTTTTCTGTTTTTGTGTGTGATTTACTTCTAATTTCAGCGCATTATGGTCTGAGAAGATTGTTGATACAATCTCTACCTTCTTAATTTTATGGAGGCATGTTTTGTGGCTCAGCATGTGGTCTATCTTGGAGAATGTTCCATGTACGCTTGAGAAGAATGTGTATTCAGCTTTTTGTGGATGAAGTGTCCTGTATATATCTACTAAGTCCCTTTCTTCCATTGTTTCCCTCAAATGAAGTATGTCCTTGCTAAGCTTGAGTCTGGTTGATCTATCAAGAGGTGACAAAGCAGTGTTGAAGTCTCCCACTAGTATTGTGTTGCTATTGATGTCTTTTTCCAAATCTATGAGTAGTTGTTTTAAGTACTTTGCTGGTCTCTCATTAGGTGCATATACATTTATTATTGTAAGTTCTTCCTGTTGTACAGATCCTCTGATCAATAAGAAATGGCCTTCACTGTCTCTTATGACCTTCCTCACTCTGAAATCGATGTGGTCTGATATAAGGATGGCTACCCCAGCTTTTTTATGGGAGCTGTTTGCCTGTAGGATTGTTTTCCAGCCTTTGACTCTGAGTCTGTGTTTGCTTTGACTATTGAGATGCGTTTCTTGCAGGCAGCAGAATGTTGGGTTCAATTTTCTAATCCATCCTGCCACTCTATGTCTTTTAATTGGTGCGTTTAGCCCATTGACATTGAGAGAGATTATTGTTATGGGATTTTGTCCCATTGTTCTGTTAAAATTTGGTGTATTTGAGGGGCCTTTCTTGCCTTAAAGTAGCCCATTTAGTTGTTCTTGTAACCATGGTTTTGAGTCTATGAAGTTCCTGAGCTGTTGTTTGTCTGTGAAACTGTGTGTTGTTCCTTCTATTATGAATGAGAGTCTTGCTGGGAAAAGTATTTTTGGGGAGGCATTTATTTCATTGAGCTTTTTTACTATGTCCCACCACTGTTTTCGGGCCATGAGGGTTTCCTCAGAAAAATCAGCTGTGAATTTTAAGGATGCTCCTTTGTAAGAGATTTCTTTCTTCGATCTTGCTGCTTTCAGAATTTTGTCTCTGTCTAAGGTTTTGGTCATTTTGATCAGAATGTGTCTTGGGGTATTTTTATTCGGATTTCTTCTAGCTGGTACCCTTCGGGCCTCCTGAATGTGGTCACAAGTTTTCTTCAGCTCTGGAAATGTTGTAGCAATGATGTCTTTGACAGTTTCTTCTTCATCGAGGTTTTCTTCCTGTCCCTCTGGGACTCCAATAATTCTTATGTTACCCCTCTTGGCTTCATCACAATCTTCTCTTGCCATCTGTTCCCGAATTGTGAGTCTCTTTTCCATTTTCTGCTCTTTTCTGGAGAGTCTCTGAACTTCATCTTCGAGCTCACTGATTCTGTTCTCAGCCGCTCTTACTCTGCTGCTGAGGCCTTCCACTGAGCTTTTCAATTCGCCTACGAGATTTTTCAGGTCTGACATTTCTGATTGCATTTTCCTCATTTCTGCCTTCAGATCCTCTTGTCTTCTATTGGCATTGCTTTCCATTGTTTCTTTTAATTCCCTAAGCATCCTAAGTAGCTCCCTCCTGAATTCCTTGTCAGAGAGGTTGTCTAACACTACAGTACTGTTGGTGTCATCTGGGCTAGACTCTTCAATATGAATGTTTGGTGGGCTTTTGCCTTGCTTTACCATTGTGAGAGGTGTGGTTTAGTCCTTCACGTTCAGTGTTACTATTCTGCTTGATATGCAGTATGAGTTAAGATAAGCTTATGAGTTATTGGCAACTGTGTTTCTAGTGGCTGAGCTAAACTAGAGAAGTTTCCATCTAAGAAGGTAGCTTATGGTTCGTATGGCATACGTAGTGGGAAAATATTTTGTGGCCGCGTTAGCGGCCGCGGCTCCGGAAAGAGTCCCTGGCACTGGGCGAGGAGTTGGGAATGTCTCCTGTTTGGAGTTGGAGCCGTTCAGCTTTGTTGCCCAGAGCTGGGCCTCTGTGCCCATCCCACGCGGATCAGGGGTTGAAAACCGGCTGTCTAGGGGCTGTTTCTAGCCGCGCGTGCCCAGAGAGGAACCCAGGCCCTTGGGGGCGGGCTGTACCTGTTGGAATTGGAGCCGTTCAGCTTTGTTGCCCAGAGCTGGGCCTCTGTGCCCGTCCCACGCGGATCAGGGGTTGAAAACCGGCTGTCTAGGGGCTGTTTCTAGCCGCGCGTGCCCAGAGAGGAACCCAGGCCCTTGGGGGCGGGCTGTACCTGTTGGAATTGGAGCCGTTCAGCTTTGTTGCCCAGAGCTGGGCCTCTGTGCCCGTCCCACGCGGATCAGGGGTTGAAAACCGGCTGTCTAGGGGCCATTTCTAGCTGTGCGTGCCCAGAGAGGAACCCAGGCCCTTGGGGGCGGGCTGTACCTGTTGGAATTGGAGCCGTTCAGCTTTGTTGCCCAGAGCTGGGCCTCTGTAAAAGATGCACCATTATTGTTTGGAATTTTCCCTCCAACAATCAGAACTGCTGAAAAGGCATTGTGAAATGATTTCTTTTCTATTAGTGGCTATAAAAACCACATGATGTTGTGTGGCCACAATAATGGCCATGCGATTTTGGATTTCTGATATTTTACTAATTAAATCTGAAGGGATTTCTGCCAAGAGCCGGATAACTATGAGATCAGTTTCTGTGTGTCTGGTGCCATGGCCATGCTGGAGAGCCGCTTATGGAGGGCAACTCATGGTCTCTGTGGGGGTGAAGGACGAACCGGTTCTGCCCACCCTTCCAATGAGGCTGCAGTCGCCCCGTCCACTTTATACCCTTTTAAAAGTAAAACTGGTTTACTAATCTAATTCTTTTTCCGCATTTAGGAGAACAATAAAATTTGAAAAACTTTACTTTCTCTAGTCCTATTTCATCAAATAGCTTTTCACATCATAATGTTTGCAATATTTGTACTAACACTGCTTCTTTCTATAAGGATTATTTAATTTTTATTAACATATTTTAATAAATTTCTATGGTTGTTTCCTCTTTAGCAAACATTTTCCCTTGAACAATGCTCTTGACTTCTTTGTATAGAAGATCTGATCTCTCTCTCCCTAAATCTGTTATAGTATTGCACACAATTTCTTAGATCCCTCTGTATGCTATGTGAGCACTCTGATAGTTGCATCTTTGTTTAGCTAAAATCTTTCCACAAAGTCTGTTTCTATAAATACTTGCTAATATGCCATAAGTAATTAAGACTTTTTTGCTTTTGCTATATACATAATATTTCTCATATATTTTGGGTAAATTTATTAATAAATTGTTTTCAAATATCTGGCCCCATTTTTTATTTTGTGAAAATATCCTTTTCAATGCAGTTGAATTTTTATAATCTTATCAACAAAATAGTTTAATTTGATTAATATGCAGCCTTATGTCGCCTGATAATCACTTATTAAAAACTATTCCGTATTTGTATCTTAAATAGAATAATTTTGTCCATTTGGTCTAAGTAGTAATATGTGGCACAAAAAATTCAACAGTTGAAATATACACAAAAAATTTTTTACCTGAAATTTCATGACTAGATAATGGATAATATATAGACATAGGAAACTTTATCTGTATAATTATATAATTTATCTATCATCTACCTATAGAATATCATACTGTGAAATCACATAGGAGCTTATTTACCTAAAACAAGTTTTTTTCATAACTTAATTGTCTTCTGTTAGTTACTTGAACATTAATTGTTTGTGGTCTTTATGTTCTTTCTTTTAGAAGCATCTCTATCCATTCTCTCATGTACTCAGAATTATGATGCATAATTCTTTAAAAATTATCTCTGTTCATTCTCTCATGTCCTCAGGCCTGAGATTCACAAAACAAAAACTATTAATATTCTTTCATCCTACTTAGAAATCCTTAGTTACATATGGTTCCAAAATAACAATAAAAAGAGTAGGTTCACCTGAACAAATTTGGGGCTGTTGTATGTGTATTCTCTCATACCTTTTGCTTTACAAATATAAACAAATGAGGAAATAATTATTGAATTTTTCAGTTCAAGTCAGTTTCATTCTGTTCAAAATCATCTTTAAATCAATTTCCGTTACCATTATCTACTAACTTGTGATCTCTGCTAAATATACTGTTATTTAACTAAATTTAGAATTTTATTTACACCATTTCTTTTAACAAGTCTATATAAAGTCTGAAAGAACAATAGCCTAATTTCTAAAGACAGTAATGAAGTATGTTAGAATTTATTTGCTTATTTATCTTAATTACTATGATTTAATTTAGTATCCAATTTTTCTATCCTTACTTCTGACCCTTTCTTGGATCTTTTTATCCCAGAAATTAATTTTTTCCCTAGAAAGAATAGGAACAAATGTCTCTTTTATTCAATTATCTCTTTCTTTATTGATTTCAAGCATTGCCTTCAATCTCATTAACTTTAATTTCCTTGGTATATCACCCTCCTCAAAGAATTATATTTTTGTTTTGTTCTAGGGATTACTAGTGGCTCTCTGCTCAGGGATCACTCATGGAGGACTTGAATTATGTAGAGTACTTGGTTGGCCACCCACAGCATTAATTTTATTGGTCTTCATCTCGTTTCTCATTCAACTTGGTCCTTAAAATAAAAGCAAATGACATTTGTAGAGCTCTTAATGGCAGTCACTGTGCAATATTACAAATACATTATTTAATATCAGTCCTTACAAGTCTGTGTGCTAAGTATATAATCTTATGATGAGAAAAAATTTAACTTCAATATGTGAAATAAGAAAAATCATAAAAATACATATCAAAGTGAGATTTGAAAATGTATTTGCTAAACTTAAAAGCATATTATGCAAGAAAACATACTTAATTCATTTAATATGGTTTATTTAATGTTCTAGGGATTACTAGTGGCTCTCTGCTCAGGGATCACTCATGGAGGATTTATTTATTTTATTTATTTATCTATTTATTGGGTTTATTTATTTTTTACTATGCACCAGACCTTAATTTTGGCATGCTAGTGTAAAGAATACTAATAAAAAATATACCCTTTCCTCAAGAAATTGAAACAGTGGTGGAGCCTGGATGCAATTAATAAATATTATGCACTATGACTCAATAACAAGGGGTGTACTCAGTAATATGGTAATATATGGCAGTTATTAATATTTTTAAGAAGAGTTCATACACATAAAATAACTGTTCTACTGATCTTAAAGAACAACTTTAAATTTACTATGTGGGAAAAAATATTAAATTCTAGGAAGAAATTCTGTGAATAAGTATGGAGACCTCTCTGAGTGTAATGGTCTCATGCAACAAGATAATAGAGAAAGGGCTTGGGAGTACTAGGAGATGAGCCTCAACCAGAAAGAGAAAAGATTCTCAAATATATTAAATCACTCTGTAAAATTTAGATTATTTTCTGTAGGAAATAATATTTTATGTCTGGTGAGAAATTTATAAACAAATTTTCAGGACTGGAAAAGTCAATGAGTAACAAAATATCATATTAACAGAGTAGAGAGACAGAATGAATGACTAAAATCAATGGCACCAGAGAAGAAATAATGAATCAAAGACAATATTAGAAGGTGAATAGAGAAAATTATAAAGGATGTAAATAGGGAAATAACAGAAACTTTGAATGACTCAGATTTCTGTATGGGAAGAATGTTACAGTTGTAATGTCAGTACAAAGTTAAATGACAAGAAAAGAGAAAGTGTTAGGCTAGGGTATGAGAGCTCATCAAAGCAGAAAGTGCCTGCTCTCCTGGGCGGCCCAGACTCTGCCTCTCACACATCATGGTTCCCTGAACACAGTGAGGAGAACTCCGCGAGCACAAGCCAAGAGCACATCCTGAGAATTAGATGTTGTCCCAACCCCCAGGCTAAATAAATAAATAAATAAGAGAGATTATATTTTTGTGAAATGACAGTACGTAAAATTTTAAAATGATGACTTCCAGAGTTAAAAATTCTGATAATCAAAAATTAAAATGAGTACAATAGTGACAAAGTCTGACCAAAAGTCAACTGAAATTCAAGCTGAATAATCTTCAGGTCTCTCTCCAACAAAGGAAACAGAACAGGATTCTGCTAAGGGAGATGAAAGAGTAGAAAGCAGTCAGATCATAAGATATTTACATCAAGAGTTAAGGGGTAACACTCAGGAATGGGTGGAGAAGAAGGGGCCAGAGAGACAGCAAGGAAGGAGGAAGCTTGCCTGGCAGACCAGGGCTACATCCCTGGCTTCTCAGATGGCCCACCCAACTCCACCAGCAATAATTTCTGAGTGCAGAGATAAGAGTAAATTCTGAGCATCACTGGGTGTGGCCCAAAAGCAAAAATCAAAGGGTGGAAAAGAAAGAACAAGGACTAATAGAACCCTTGGATTCGTGACTTGAGATCACATTAACTTGAATTTGGGGTCAGAAAAGAATAGTTTGTAAATAGTGAAAAAAGGTTCTATGAGTTTAACTTTGTATTAGCAAATGTTGTTTTTTATATTATTAAGCATCAAAAGTGTATTTACAAAACAGTAAATACACTTTTGATGCTTAGTAATATAAGAAAAAATAACTTTTGCTATCACAGCGGTAGGGTAATTGCTTTGTGTGCAGCCAGCCCAACCGAGCCGGGTTCGATTCCTCTGCCCCTCTCAGAGAGCCCAGAAAACTACGGAGAGTATCTCGCCTGCACGGGCAGAGCCTGGCAAGCTACCCGTGATGTATTTGATATGCCAAACACAGTAACAAGAAGTCTCACGATGGAGACGTTACTGGACCCGCTCGGGAAAATCGATGAACAACGGGAGACCGTGACCGTGATGCAACTGCAAGAAGATTTTGAAATATTTGAAAGAGAAAACTTGATAAGTTATAAAAAATGAGTTGCAAATACCAGACAAACACCTAATTCTTTAACAAATGCAAATGAGCAAAAATATGGTGATTCTGATTGTAATAAATTATTACAGAAACTTATGAGGATGTTCTGCCATGAAAACATGTTTCTGGCTTTATTATCGCAGTTTTATAATTATTTAATGAACAATTATAAATTTTTAAATGTCAATTACTTTTCTGGTGGTAAAAAATCTAAATAAGTATATTTTACATAAGCACTTCAGTAAATGTAATACTTGCTGGTTTGACATATCAGTAAGAGCAAAGACTGGTATTTAGAAGTAAGCACAAAATGAAAACAATTGAAATCAGTTGTAATTCATACTATATGCAAAACTCTATGAATGAAGTTTGCAAAAGTTAAAGTCACAACTATTGAGAATTGTAATTTTAATTTTTTATCTGTGGTTTAATGAAACTTTTATGAAAAACTTAAATAATGAATAAAGTACTATTTAGCACTTACAATTTATTGTTTTATGTATTTCTAAATTGACTCTCATAATAGTACTGCAGGCAGACCAAATGTATATTAATAATATTTAATTCTATAGGCTCAACTCAAACACACACACACACACACGCACACACACACACACACACGGGCTTTAAGGATGATAATAAAAAAAGAACTATAAAAGGAATATAGCTGTCCTCAAATGGCTAAAGTATTGTCACAGATTCTACATAATGCTTCAGAAAGCTGAAGTGAAACTGGTATATAAAATTATGAAGTTGAATTTGACAATGTAGTCATTTTTAAATGATAAGTTAAACTCATTCATTTAGTAAATAGAAATTTATTACAGAATGGCATGCATCAACACTTTTTCTTAAACTAGGGATAGAACACTCAACCAAACGGAACATTCCTATACTTATTAACAGCTAAGAGGAAAGACAAAATAAACTGAAGATAATTTCAGGCTATGAAGTGACTGTTTAAAACAGTATTTTTGTCAATGTACATTGGTGAAAGTAGAAATTTTTAGAGAAAGGAAATTTTCTAGAACTATTAAGGACAAATGATGTTGGTGAGAACCTCATAAGTATTCACACTGTATCATAACATTAACTGAAAATTTCCTCTGTCAGGATACTCCTTAATGTCTTGAAATTTATTTTTTTTCTTTTTTTTTCCCTTTATTTTATTTTATTTTTTTTAAAGTTGTAGATTTACAATTTTTTGTGCTTTGGTTTCAATTATACAATGATCAGATACCCATCCCTCCACCAGTGCCCATTTTCCACCACCATGGATAATATCCCTCACTCCCCCATCCCCCCATCCCCCCTGTCTCTGTGGCAGGGCAATCCCCTGTGTTCTCTCTCTCCTTTTGGGTGTTGTGGTCTGCAAAAGAGGCATTGAGTGGCAAACATGTTCAGTCCATAGTCTACTTTCGACATGCATCTCCCCTCCTGGGAGGATCCTCCAAACATCCTTTATTTGGTGCTCCCTTCTCTATCTGAACAGCCCTTTCCTCTAGGATACCCGGCTGGCCTCTAAGTTATGGAGTAATCCTCCTGGTGCTGATCTCAGCTATTCTTGGGTATTAATCTCATACTTTGTTACTTTATATCCCCCAGATGAATGCAATCTTTCTATGTCTATCCCTCTCTTTCTGACTCATTTCGCTTAGCATGATACTTTCCATATTGTACCACTTGTATGTAAATTTCATGACTTCATCTTTTCTAAGAGCTACATAGTACTCCATTGTGTAGATGTACCAAAGTTTCTTTAACCAGTCATCTGTTCTTGGGCATTCAGGTTTCTTCCAGTTTCTGGCTATTGTAAAGAGTGCTGCAATGAACAAACAAGTGCAGATGTCACTTCGACTATACATTTTTGCCTCTCTGGGATATATTCCCAGGAGTGGTATTGCTGGGTCAAATGGGAGCTCAATTTCTAATTTTTTGAGAATCGTCCATACTGTTTTCCAGAAGGGCTGAACCAGTGGACATTCCCACCAACAGTGAAGGAGTGTCCCTTTCTCGCCACATCCACGCCAGCATCGGTTGCTTTTGTTCTTTTGAATGTGGGCCAGTCTCTGAGGTGTGAGATGGTATCTCATTGTGGTTTTGATCTGCATCTCCCTGATGATTAATGATGTAGAGCATTTTCTCATGTGCTTTTTTGCCATTCGGATTTCTTCTTTGAGAAAGTTTCTGTTCATTTCATTGCCCCATTTTTGGATGGGGTTGGATGTTTTCTTCTTGTGGAGTTTAACCAGTATTTTGTATATCCTGGATATCAACCCCTTGTCAGATGTGTATTCGGTGAATATCCTTTCCCATTCTGTAGACTGTCTTTGTATTTTGGTCACTGTTTCTTTGGAGGTGCAGAAGCTTCTTAGTTTAAGATAGTCCCATTTATCTATCTCTGTTTTCACTTGCTCGGCCAGTGGCGTGGCATCTTTGAAGATACCATTAGCTTCAATGTCATGGAGGGTTTTGCCAACTTTATCTTCAATGTACCTTATGGTTTCTGGTCTGATGTTGAGGTCTTTAATCCATTTTGATCTTACTTTTGTACATGGTGTTAGGCAGAGTTCTGAGCCTATTTTTTTGCATGTAGCCGTCCAGTGATGCCAACACAATTTATTAAAGAGGCTTTCCTTACTCCACTTCACATTACTTGCACCTTTATCAAAGATTAGATGAGCATATGATTGAGGAGAGATGTCAGTGTATTCAACCCTGTTCCATTGGTCTGCAGTTCTGCCTTTGTTCCAGTACCATGCTGTTTTAATTATTACTGCTTTGTAGTACAGTTTGAAGTTCGGGAGGTTGATTCCTCCCATTTTCTTTTTCCCAAGAATTGCTTTAGCTCTTCGTGGGGGCTTATTGTTCCATATAAATTTCAAGAGTGTTTGCTCCATTTCTTTGAAGAATGTCATGGGTATCCTTATAGGGATTGCATTGAATTTATACAATGCTTTCGGTAGTATTGCCATTTTGACAATGTTAAGTCTCCCGACCCATGAGCAGGGGATATCTTTCCATTTCCTCATGTCCTCTTTTATTTCCTGAAGTAGCGTTTTGTAGTTTTCTTTGTACAGGTCCTTTACTTCCTTAGTTAAGCTGATTCCTAGGTACTTGATTTTCTGGGGCACAATTGTGAATGGGATTGTTTTTTTCATGTTGCTTTCTTCTCTCTCACTGTTTGCATATAGGAAAGCCATGGACTTTTGGGTATTGATTTTATAACCTGCAACTTTACTATACGAGTCTATTGTTTCTAGGAGTTTTTTGGTGGAAGTTATTGGGTTCTCTAAGTAGAGTATCATATCATCTGCGAATAGTGAGAGCTTGATTTCTTCCTTTCCTACCTGAATGCCCTTAATATCTTTTTCCTGCCTAATCGCTATTGCAAGTACTTCCAGTACTATATTGAACAGCAGTGGAGAGAGTGGGCATCCCTGTCTCGTCCCTGATCTTAGAGGGAAGGCTCTCAGTTTTTCCCCATTGAGGATGATGCTTGCTGTAGGCTTGTGGTAGATGGCTTTAATTATGTTGAGGAAGGTCCCCTCTATACCCATTTTGGCTAGGGTTTTCATCATAAAGGGGTGCTGGATCTTATCAAATGCTTTCTCTGCATCTATTGATATGATCATATGCTTTTTATCTTTTCTTTTGTTGATATGGTGGATTATGTTGATTGATTTCCGAATGTTAAACCATCCTTGCATCCCTGGGATAAATCCTACTTGGTCATGGTGTATGATCTTTTTAATGAGTAGTTGGATTCTATTTGCTAGTAGTTTGTTGAGGATCTTTGCATCTGTGTTCATCAGGGATATCGGCCTGTAATTCTCTTTCTTTGTGGTATCTCTGTCTGCTTTTGGTATCAGTGTGATATTTGCTTCGTAGAAACTGTTTGGAAGTGTTTTTGATATTTCAATTTCGTGGAAAAGCTTAAAGAGCATTGGGAGTAAGTCCTCTTTAAAGATTTGGAAGAATTCACTAGTGAATCCATCCGGGCCAGGACTTTTGTGCTTGGGGAGACTTTTTATTACCATTTCAATTTCCTTGATGGTGATAGGTCTGTTCAGGTATTCCAGGTCTTCTTGGTTCAGCCTTGGGAGTCTGTAGGAGTCTAGGAATTTATCCATTTCCTCGAGGTTTTGATGTTCCGTGGCATAAAGCTTCTCAAAGTACTCCCTGAGGATCCTCTGAATTTCTGTGGTTTCTGTTGTAATGACCCCCTTTTCATTTCTGATTCGGTTTATTAGGGTTTTCTCTCTCCCTTTCTTTGTGAGTTTTGCTAGAGGCTTATCGATCTTGTTAATTTTCTCGAAGAACCAGCTCTTGGTTTCATTGATCTTTCGGATTGTTTTTTGGGTTTCCATCTCGTTAATCTCTGCTCTGAGTTTTATTATTTCCTTTCTCCTGTTCGGGTTGTGCTCCTTTTTTTGGTCCTTCTCCAAGCTCTTAAGCTGTGAGGTTAGGTTACTTATGTGTGCTCGCTCCTCCTTCCTGAGGAATGCTTGTAGAGCTATAAACTTTCCTCTTAACACAGCCTTTGCTGTGTCCCATAAGTTTTGGTAACTCGTGTTCTCATTTTCATTCGTTTCTAGGAATCTTTTGATTTCCTCTTTGATTTCCTGTCTAATCCACTCGTTGTTCAATAGTGCACTGTTTAATTTCCAGGTGTTTGATTTAGTTTTCTGTTTTTGTGTGTGATTTACTTCTAATTTCAGCGCATTATGGTCTGAGAAGATTGTTGATACAATCTCTACCTTCTTAATTTTATGGAGGCATGTTTTGTGGCTCAGCATGTGGTCTATCTTGGAGAATGTTCCATGTACGCTTGAGAAGAATGTGTATTCAGCTTTTTGTGGATGAAGTGTCCTGTATATATCTACTAAGTCCCTTTCTTCCATTGTTTCCCTCAAATGAAGTATGTCCTTGCTAAGCTTGAGTCTGGTTGATCTATCAAGAGGTGACAAAGCAGTGTTGAAGTCTCCCACTAGTATTGTGTTGCTATTGATGTCTTTTTCCAAATCTATGAGTAGTTGTTTTAAGTACTTTGCTGGTCTCTCATTAGGTGCATATACATTTATTATTGTAAGTTCTTCCTGTTGTACAGATCCTCTGATCAATAAGAAATGGCCTTCACTGTCTCTTATGACCTTCCTCACTCTGAAATCGATGTGGTCTGATATAAGGATGGCTACCCCAGCTTTTTTATGGGAGCTGTTTGCCTGTAGGATTGTTTTCCAGCCTTTGACTCTGAGTCTGTGTTTGCTTTGACTATTGAGATGCGTTTCTTGCAGGCAGCAGAATGTTGGGTTCAATTTTCTAATCCATCCTGCCACTCTATGTCTTTTAATTGGTGCGTTTAGCCCATTGACATTGAGAGAGATTATTGTTATGGGATTTTGTCCCATTGTTCTGTTAAAATTTGGTGTATTTGAGGGGCCTTTCTTGCCTTAAAGTAGCCCATTTAGTTGTTCTTGTAACCATGGTTTTGAGTCTATGAAGTTCCTGAGCTGTTGTTTGTCTGTGAAACTGTGTGTTGTTCCTTCTATTATGAATGAGAGTCTTGCTGGGAAAAGTATTTTTGGGGAGGCATTTATTTCATTGAGTTTTTTTACTATGTCCCACCACTGTTTTCGGGCCATGAGGGTTTCCTCAGAAAAATCAGCTGTGAATTTTAAGGATGCTCCTTTGTAAGAGATTTCTTTCTTCGATCTTGCTGCTTTCAGAATTTTGTCTCTGTCTAAGGTTTTGGTCATTTTGATCAGAATGTGTCTTGGGGTATTTTTATTCGGATTTCTTCTAGCTGGTACCCTTCGGGCCTCCTGAATGTGGTCACAAGTTTTCTTCAGCTCTGGAAATGTTGTAGCAATGATGTCTTTGACAGTTTCTTCTTCATCGAGGTTTTCTTCCTGTCCCTCTGGGACTCCAATAATTCTTATGTTACCCCTCATGGCTTCATCACGATCTTCTCTTGCCATCTCTTCCCGAATTGTGAGTCTCTTTTCCATTTTCTGCTCTTTTCTGGAGAGTCTCTGAACTTCATCTTCGAGCTCACTGATTCTGTTCTCAGCTGCTCTTACTCTGCTGCTGAGGCCTTCCACTGAGCTTTTCAATTCGCCTACGAGATTTTTCAGGTCTGACATTTCTGATTGCATTTTCCTCATTTCTGCCTTCAGATCCTCTTGTCTTCTATTGGCATTGCTTTCCATTGTTTCTTTTAATTCCCTAAGCATCCTAAGTAGCTCCCTCCTGAATTCCTTGTCAGAGAGGTTGTCTAACACTACAGTACTGTTGGTGTCATCTGGGCTAGACTCTTCAATGTGAATGTTTGGTGGGCTTTTGCCTTGCTTTACCATTGTGAGAGGTGTGGTTTAGTCCTTCACGTTCAGTGTTACTATTCTGCTTGATATGCAGTGTGAGTTAAGATAGGCTTATGAGTTATTGGCAACTGTGTTTCTAGTGGCTGAGCTAAACTAGAGAAGTTTCCATCTAAGAAGGTAGCTTATGGTTCGTATGGCATACGTAGTGGGAAAATATTTTGTGGCCGCGTTAGCGGCCGCGGCTCCGGAAAGAGTCCCTGGCACTGGGCGAGGAGTTGGGAATGTCTCCTGTTTGGAGTTGGAGCCGTTCAGCTTTGTTGCCCAGAGCTGGGCCTCTGTGCCCATCCCACGCAGATCAGGGGTTGAAAACCGGCTGTCTAGGGGCTGTTTCTAGCTGCGCGTGCTCAGAGAGGAACCCAGGCCCTTGGGGGCGGGCTGTACCTGTTGGAATTGGAGCAGTTCAGCTTTGTTGCCCAGAGCTGGGCCTCTGTGCCCGTCCCACGCAGATCAGGGGTTGAAAACCGGCTGTCTAGGGGCTGTTTCTAGCTGCGTGTGCCCAGAGAGGAACCCAGGCCCTTGGGGGCGGGCTGTACCTGTTGGAATTGGAGCCGTTCAGCTTTGTTGCCCAGAACTGGGCCTCTGTGCCCGTCCCACGCAGATCAGGGGTTGAAAACCGGCTGTCTATGGGCTGTTTCTAGCCCAGAGAGGAACCCAGGCCCTTGGGGGCGGGCTGTACCTGTTGGAATTGGAGCCGTTCAGCTTTGTTGCCCAGAGCTGGGCCTCTGTGCCTGTCCCACGCAGATCAGGTGTTGAAAACCGGCTGTCTAGGGGCTGTTTCTAGCTGTTGGAATTGGAGTCGTTCAGCTTTGTTGCCCAGAGCTGGGCCTCTGTGCCCATCCCACGCCGATCAGGGGTTGAAAACCGGCTGTCTAGGGGCTGTTTCTAGCTGCGCGTGCCCAGAGAGGAACCCAGGCCCTTGGGGGCGGGCTGTACCTGTTGGAATTGGAGCCGTTCAGCTTTGTTGCCCAGAGCTGGGCCTCTCTGCCCGTCCCACGCAGATCAGGGGTTGAAAACCGGCTGTCTAGGGGCTGTTTCTAGCTGCGCGTGCCCAGAGAGGAACCCAGGCCCTTGGGGGCGGGCTGTACTTGTTGGAATTGGACTTGAAATTTATTTAATACTGAGATATAAATTTTTAAAGGGCCCCAAATAAATAAACACAAAGAACATATCTTGTGCATATAAACATCAGAACTTAACTTATTTTCTCTGAAAAATGAGAAAAGTTAATGAATTTTTGATTTTATGAACTTCCAAGTTAGAAAGCAACAGAGCCAAACCTTGAATATTGATGGTCAGACTTGAGAGCAAACTCTGCCAGTCATGAAAATGGTCTCTAGTCACAGAAACATAGATTCTGTTCAGGCAGGCAATGTCATCATACAATGCTTAGTGTATACTCTGTGCCAAACATGTTTGCCACAAAGTGAACATTAGGCATTGTATGTATGATAAAAAATCTATTAGCACTAGACAAACTACCCAAGATTTTTAAAAAATTTTTATTAGTGAAACACCATGAGGTACAGTTTTATATTTACAAATTTTTGTGCTTGGGTTTTGATTATACAATGATCAAATACCCATCCCTCCACCAGTGCCCATTTTCCACCACCATGAATCCCAGTATCCCTCCCACACCTATCCCCCCCATTCCACCCTGCCTCTGTGGCAGGGCATTCCCTTTTGTTCTCTCTTTCTTTTTGGGAGTTGTGGTCTGCAAAAGAGGCATTGAGTGGCAATCATGTTCATTCCATTGTCTACTTTCAACATGCATCTCCCCTCCTGGGAGGATCCTCCAAACACCCTTTATTTGGTGCTCCATTCTCTCTCTGAGCTGCCCTTTCCCCTAGAATAGCTGACTGGCCTCTAAGCTATGGAGTAATCCTCCTGTTACTGATCTCGGCTATTCTTGAAACTACCCAAGATTTGAGCACTCACAAACCTTGGGGCTAACCTGAAAGGATGCTATGGATTGGGTTCTCTGGAATGTGAATAGAGATAAGGTTGCAAATGATGAGGGTTGGAGTGACAGTTCGGTGGGTAGGGAATTTACCTGGCATGCTACTGACACAGATTCAATCCCCAGCAGAGTCATATGGTTCCCAAGCACTGCCAAGAGTGATTTTTGAGTGCAGAGCCAGGAGAAGCCCCTGAGCATCTCCAGGTATGGGCCCCCAAAATCCCAAAACAAACTAATGAAATAAACTGTAAACAATGAGGGGCAGGGATATAGTTCAGTGATCGTGCACCTGTCTTGCATTTGTAAAACTCTGGTTTCCGTCCTTGGCATTCCCACCCCAGAATTTATGTGATGAAACTTTCTGTGAAAATGATGAAATATAATCTGGCAAGAAAAGTTTTCCACAAAGATAATACAAGAAATCAACTATATATCACAGAAGCATCTTCAACACCTAACTTTGGTTTGTCTAGGAGGCTATGCACCTGCCTTCTAAACAGGCATGATAGTGGCATGGAACAGAAATGGAGGTCAGGATCCATAAGTAACACCCAAGTGTCCAAGAGAAGATGATGTATTAATTAAGAAATTTTAATATACATATGGAATACTACTCAACTATAAGTCATAAAGATGAAATCATACAATTTGCCACTACATGGATAAAACTGGAGAATGTTATACTGAGTAAAGTCAGTTAGAAGAATAGACTAAATTCTCTCATATATGAGATATAAGGATACTTTTAGCTCTGCAGCACTGTCTTCCCATTGTTCATCAATTTGCTCTAGCAGGCCCAGTAACGTCTCCATTGTGAGACTCATTGGTATTGTGTTTGGCATATCGAATACTTCATGGGTAGATTGCCAGGCTTTGCCGTGCAGGTGATATACTCTTGGTAGCTTGCCAGGCTCTCTAAGAGGGGTGGAGGAATCAAACCCAGCTCAGTCAGGCCGGCTGTGTGCATGGCAAACACCCTTATTGCCTTATTAAGTGTCCTTATCGTGGGCTGGAGAGATAAGGACACTTAATAAGGCAATAATAAATGGCAAAAGATAGCATATTTTGACACTTGTTCTGCAGAACTGAACTTACTAAGGCATGCTGGAGGAGCTGGGAGTTTGGGAAAGGTCCTAGGCTACTGGTAGAGGAAAGGTGACACTTTGGTGGTATGTATGTGGTTAGAATAAGAATACTGTATGCTTGAAATCTACTACTATTAACAGCATTTTAAATAAAAATGCCTCCAAAAATTAGAAAACAAAATGCAATAGATACCTAAAGCAGATACAAGATAAAACTCCTCATAGAAATTGACAATTCTTCAGAGACACTTTAACTGGAGAAAGACACAAGCTGAGAAAAAATAACAAAGATGAAGAAGAGACATCATAATTAAAGTCAGTGTGTTGACAGAATCTTAACCAAATACAGAGCAGAATCCAAGTCATTTTAAAACTCCTAAGAGCACAAGAAGAGTCTCACTAAGGAGACTGAAGATATTAAAAATTCTGAAAAGTTATTAGGTATAAAGAGTGTACTAAAGAAAATTCTATCTAATATGGAAAAATTTAATCTAACAAGTAGATCCTCTCTTGCTGATGAGAGAAAATCAGAAATTAAAAGTAAAATAACACCAATGATTCACATTAAAGACGGGAAAACTAGAAAAAAAAATAAAGAAAAATTATGAAACTATCAATTCATTATAAAAGTACAGGATAAACAAATGGGACCTCATAATTTGAGAAAATCTTCTCTGTGTAGAAATAACTTAGGGATGGATCCCATGCTTTACAGAAAGAACCCTGAGGATGGATCTAATTCTTTACAGGATAAACCCCGAGGATGGATCTTGTGCTTTACAGGATAAACCCTGAGGAAGGATCTTGTGCTTTACAGGAAGAACCTTGAGGATGGATCTTGTGCTTTACAGGAAGAATCCTGGAGATGGATCCCATCCTTTACAGAAAGAACCCTGGGAAAGGACCATAAGCACACAAAATATAGCCACAAGCACCAAGACAGTAGTAATCACAAAAATACTGGGTGTGTTCTGCTCAAAAGACCCCCAAGAAAGCTTTTTTTCTCAGCAAAATAAACCACACAAAATAAACAACGGAACTTACCCTCTGGGAGAAGATATTTGTCATTTTATAAGGTCTCAGTATAAAACAGAGAGAACTCAACCACAATTAAGTAAATAAATAAGCAACTTTGGGGAAAATATAGACTCTTGTTAATATGACCCAATAATTTTACTTCTTGGCATATATACAAGAGCTCAAAAACACTATTTCAAAAAAGACATTTGTGTATCAAAGTTCATTGCCACATTTATTCACAATAGCCCAAATAGATTTGGGCTATTGTGAATAAATGTGGCAATGAACAACCACAGTGTTCAAGAATGGATGACTGGTTACTAGATAAAAAGCTGTAATATAAGTATATGTCTACATATATATATACATTTACACACAGTCACTCTGACATACAATGGGATACTACTTAGCTAGAAAAAAAGACGCAACCACACACTTTGCTATTAAGTGGATAGAACTGGAGGGCATTGTGCTCAGTGAATTAAGTTTAAAACACTTCTTCAGAAAGATTGATCTTATATGTTGGATAAAAAGAAACATAGTCAGAGAATAACAATGGCTAGAGGCCACAGAACATGAGACCTGCTCTACAGAACTGAGTTCACCAATGATTAAAGTAGGGGTGGACAGGATGGGAGCTTGGAATAACGGGAGAAGACAATGCTCTGGGGGAGGGTGTAACGTTGGCATGTTGCACGCATAAAACCCAATCACAGAGAATTTTGCTATACATGCTTCCGCACAGCGGTAGGGCTTTTGCCTTGCACGCAGCCAACATGGCCGACCCAAGTTCGATTCCTCCACCCCTCTTGGAGAGCCCGGCAAGCTACCGAGAGGATCTCGCCCGCACGGCAGAGCCTGGCAAGCTCCCCATGACGTATTCGATATGCCAAACACAGTAACAACAAAGTCTCCAATGGAGACGTTACTGGGCCCGCTCGAGCAAATCGATGATCAGCGGGAGGGCCTTTACTTTACTCGAGCAAATGCTTCCTCAAATTAAAAAAAAAATTACAAAAGTAATGAGTAGAAACTTCTTCAAAGATTTACCTCTAGCACAGCAGGTAGGGCGTTCGCCTTGCACGCAGCCAACATGGCCGACCAGAGTTCGATTCCTCCGCCCCTCTCAGAGAGCCCGGCAAGCTACCGAGAGTATTCGATACGCCAGACACAGTAACAACAAAAGTCTCCAATGGAGACGTTACTGGGCCCGTTCGAGCAAATCGACGATCAACTGGAGGGCCTTTACTTACTTACTTACTTAGATAACTTAGATGAACTCAGAAATTCCCTTGGCACTTCTGCTAGAAGTGCACATGTGGAGCAGGTAGAGGAAGTCAGGGTTTCTGTATCTAACAGTGCTGAGAACAGCCCAACTGGACCTTCATAAAAGTGATGTGCAGTACCTATGCCAACAGTCAAAGTTTAGAGATGCAAACTTTATTCTGCTTTCTGCATCATTTCCTGGTATTGGTAACTACTATGCCCCTGGCAGTCTCCTGATAATTCTGCTTCTCTCCTCACACCCACCTACTAAGTCTTTTTCCCTCTGTCTCCTACTACTTCCTCCAAGGATATATCTATTTTTGGTGAGGAGAGGTTTGAGCCACAGCAGGTTGTGGCTGGGACTTATTTCTGGCCCAGTATTTAGGGGTCACTCCTGGCTAGGTGGAGGGGACTGTAGTGCATGACGGGGATCCAATGGGAGTCAGCTGCATGCAAGAAGCCCTATCTGCTCTCCCCCTCCCCAGGTTATTGTCCATCCAAATCCCTTCTTTGTTCCACCCATAGTTTTCAGTTCTTGAATTTCACCTAGATTTCCCAGAGTTGGTTTTAAACTTTCTCTTTATGCTTTACTCTGAAAACAAAGTCTAGCATAAAGCAGAACTAAGTATATAGGTTTTATCCACTGTCAAGCAGAGTTTGACCTCATTAAGTATTTTGAGTGTTAGCTACCTATATTTATATTAGTTTTATTCTCATATTGATCTCTTATGCAATGCCCCATGACTAATAGTTTTCTAAAATGTGGTCCAGAAGTAGGAAGTGTAAGTAAGAAAAAGAAACTCAATTTTAATATCACTTAATCACTTAATCACTTAATCCCCGTTATTCATCGATTTATTCGAGCGGGTGCCAGTAACGTCTCCATTCATCCCGGTTGCGTGCTAGCGTAGCCCAATGGTATCTGTTCATTCTAGGAACATGCAGAGCCTCAAACCGATCATTTAGGGTCTTGACGAAGAAGTCTGACCATCTTATAGGTGGGCGTCCACGTGATCTTTTGATGTCTCGTGGAATCCAATCAGTAATGGCTCTAGTCCAGCGGTTGTCTGTAAACCTCATTACATGTCCAGCCCATCTGATTTTTGATGTCTTGGCAAATGAGACAGCGTCCCTGATTCTTGAGCGTTGACGAAGATCAGAACTCCGGATTCTATCTCTCATTTGAGTGAATCGTGATATTCCAAGCATAGTTCTTTCGATTCCTCTTTGAGAGACCCGAATAGTGTTCTCATCCTGTTTTCATAGGGTCCAGGTCTCTGAGGCATATGTTAATGCAGGAAGAATAGTGGAATCAAAGAGATGTGCTCGTAGCTGGAGGTTCTTTGTCCTTTTAGTTATTTCTTCAATGCTCTTGAAGGCATTCCAAGCCGCTCTCTTCCTTCTGCGTAACTCAGGTGCCAGGTCATTCATCATGTTGATTTCTCGACCTAAGTATATATAACTGTTGCATTCGGAGATGGTGGTTCCGTTGAGAGCGAATGGAGCGTCAGGAACAAGGCTGTTTCTCATAAACATTGTCTTCGTAAGATTCAGCTGTAGTCCGACCTTTCCACACTCACGGTCAAAGTCTGCAAGCATTTGTGCCGCTTGGCTGATGTTTGGTGTTATTAGAACGATGTCATCAGCAAAGCGGAGGTGGTGTAGTTGCCGACCATCTATCTTCACTCCCATGTTTTCCCATTCTAGTCGTCGCATGATGTTCTCGAGGGTGGCACTGAAGAGTTTTGGTGAAATGGTATCACCCTGCCGAACCCCTCTCTTGATATGGATGATTACTTCTTTGTAGAATGGTGAGATCTTGGTAGTGAATCCGCAATAGAGCTCACGAAGGATCCTGATGTATTGAGTTTGTACGCCCTGATTGGCTAGGGCTTCCATGACCGCTTCCGTCTCAACAGAATCAAAGGCCTTCTTTAAATCAATGAACGTTAGACAGAGCGGCATCTTGAACTCCCGAGATACCTCAATGAGCTTGGTTATTGTGTGGATATGGTCAATGGTACTGAATCCTTTTCGGAATCCAGCTTGTTCACATGGTTGTCCTTCATCTAGTGTTCTGCTAATCCTATTCAGGATGACTCGAGTGAATAGTTTGTAGATGACAGACAATAGGCAGATTGGGCGATAGTTGCCAATGTCGTGGATGTCTCCTTTCTTGTATAGTAGTACAGTCTTGCTGGTTTTCCATTGGGATGGAAC
Organism: Sorex fumeus; assembly: GCF_029834395.1. Lineage (NCBI taxonomy): Eukaryota > Metazoa > Chordata > Mammalia > Eulipotyphla > Soricidae > Sorex > Sorex fumeus. Next base: position 2,714,162 of record NW_026606083.1, read on the forward strand.
CTTGCATTCAGACAGGTAGCGTGTGAAGAGTCGAGCTAATGTATTGATGAGTGCTGATGGTAAGTTCTTCAGGTGTTCAGGTCTGATCTTGTCTGGGCCAGGTGCTTTTTGTTTCTTTACCGACGAGATGGCAGGGGGCGTAGCTCAGGGGAATGAGCGCTTGCCTGCGGGTCAATTTTAATATAATCTTTGAAAATTAATGTATTACCAGGCTCAAAATTGGCAAAAACAAGAATGAAATTAAAAGTACACCGAGGTAGATAGGAAATATAAACAAAAGCTGATTTAATCAATCTTGAAATTGTAGATTACCAAACAACAGCAAACAGAAGACAAGCAGTCATTGAAATACAGTATAAATTAAACCTAAAAGAAAGTGAATCAAAGCAGAGTGGTTAAAAAATATAAATCTAGGTGTGATTGCTTGTGCCTGCCTGGTTAAGTTATTTCTTTTATATAACTAACTTGCCAAATATAAAGTGAAACAGCTGGTAAATTTTTTTCTGCTGTGAAATGCTACCAACAGGGAATAAAGGGTGACTTAATATGCCAAGCTGGTGATTTAAGGTTCTGCCTGTGCTTGGACACTGAAAACCCAAAGTCAGTTAAGTTTGCACATGAAAGATCTGAAGAGATACCTGTTTTGGAAATAAAGTAGAGGATATTATTGGCTAATAAGCACCCTCAGTTCTCCAGGAAATGTGCATTCACTGCAAAACAACTATTATGGGATACATCCATTGTGTTCAAAGGGCAAGTGTGTCTGCAGGAGTCATCAGAAGGTTAGTATCAGGGATTGAAATGTGGACTTTGACTGGAGGTCTGCAGGAGGACTCTCCCTCCTAAGTTTACAGAGAGAAAGACTGGAAAGGTTCTTTTCACTGACTTTTCTGTCCAATAGCAGGCTAGTTTGGGACTCAAGTAAAAATATTCTTCTTAGTACTACTAATTTTTGTGCCAAAACAGTGTTTAAAATAGGTCAAATTAATAGCAACAGAAAGTTAATTTAATAAAAATGTAGCAGCGAACTGCATCACGTTGGAGGGAAAATATAAACATGCAATAAAACTGTACTGTAAGGGGGAAAAGGGCACAGTCAGTGGCCAGAGATATTATTTTTATCTTTTTAAAAATATTAAACTATGAGATACACAGTTACAAAGTTGTTCGTGATTTGGTTTCAGTCATACAAATGTTGCGACACCATCCCTTCAACAGTGTGGCACGGGAAGAGGCGTCAAGGAAACTGAAAGAAACTCCCCTCATTAAAAACAAAACTATGTGGCTCAGTGCTTCAGTGGCAGTCATGTATGAAGTTTTGCATTCAATCCTGAGCGAAACAAAGGAAGAAAAATGTGTATGTGTGTATTTGTGTGTGTGTGTGTGTGTGTGTATGTGTGTGTGCGTGCAATAGGGGGGAAAGGAGATTACTACTATGAGAATTTAAAAAGAAAAACTGACCTCAGCTGTGACACTTGAACACTTGAGACAGTTTTGTTTCTGGATCATAAATTTTGAAGGCACATTTCTTGGAAAACAGTGTAAGGCTACATAATGGCCAGTGAATTCCTGGAAGGTAAGAAGTACAGAGGTCATAGACAAAACACCAAAAAGGTAATGAGAGGATGCATCAGTGGTTTCAATAAGACCAAAACAGATAACTTCTTAAGTGCCTCCCATCATTCACTTACCCATACTCTTGAGGCCAGTAGTATAGAACTAAGACCACAGCAGTAGGTAGAAAAATAATGGAGGATATTCATGAACTTTATGTGTAACTCTCTTAATCATGAAACCTGTGGATTTTATGTGATATATAAGAAAATATTATCAGGATGGTAATACAATTTTTAAAGCACTCTAAACTATTAAGTTATGTTATAAACCAGTACCTAAATAAAAATGTATTGAAAATTATGCTCTGTTGGGGCCAGAGAAGAAGCACAGGGTTCAAGGTGTTTGCCTTAAACATGCTCAATCCCACACATTTCTCAACATGCTGCACAGTCCCCTCACACCAGCAGAAAAGATCTCGGAGCACAGAACTAGGAGAAAAACCTGATAATCACTGGGCATGACCCCAAACCAAAAGAGGAATAAATTATTCTTCCCATTTTAGTGTATTACTATTCCTTGTGTAAACACTTAGGTTCCGGAGAGATAGTAAAGATATTCGGGGCTTGTCTCGCATTTACTGACTCAGGTCTAATTGCCATCATCACATGCTTCCCCTAGCACCGCCAGGAGTAATTCCTGAGCATAGAACCAGAAAGACCTTAACCTAGCAGCATAGCTCCAAAGCAAAAACTCTAATTAATTTAATTAGATACTAACCAAGGAGCTGGATAGCTCAGAGCTCAAGGGCCTGCACTGTCTATGCCCAAAGACCCAAAGACCCCTTACTCTCCAGCCATCCAAACACATTGGGTAAAGCCTGCAAGTCCCTCCCCGCACCTGGCAGCGTTCATGGGTGTGGTCCTGGTCCCTACCACCACTGAGCCATGAATTGAGCCATTGTGTGCCAGTTAGACCCTCACATTGAGATCAAATAACTTCAAATGACCTTCAAATGATCCCTAAGCATTGCTTCAGAGAATACTACCTGCAAATAAAACTAACCAACGTGAGATTATCTATATTTCTTATCTTTATCCCTTAAATTCATAAAGAAATTGATAGAAATCACAAGTACATATAACTGGAGTGATAGTACAGAGGTTAAGGTGACACCTTGCACGTGGAAAGCCCAGTTTGATCTCTAGCACCACATATTCCGCAAGTCTTAGTGAGCCAAGAATCGCCTAGGCTCCCAGGACTCCTTAATATTGATTGGGAAATTTTTTTAAAATTACAAAACCAATTCGTTTAGTATCCATGTTAAATCACGAATCACAACCATCCTGTTATTCGTCAATTGCCTCCAGCAGGCCCCAGTAACGTCTCCTTCATCCTAGCCTTGAGATTTTTAAGAAAGTGCTATATTCAAGGCTTTTTAGGAGAATGAGATCCATCATTGTTACTGGTATTTGGCATATTGGGTACACCACGGGGAGTTTGCCAGACTGCTGTGTGGGCAGGTTACATTTGATAGCCTGCCAGTTTGTCCAAAGTAGGAATGAGATAATAAAATGTCATAATAAGATGTCGGTTCCGGGAACTGGTTTTTATAGTCTCTGAGTCTTGGCCGTTGATGGGATTACACGGCGCCAGGGGGCCAGTTGGTGGGTGTGACCCCCGCCTACTGGAATTCGGAGGATCTGGGTGGAGGATGCTCAGCCCCGATCCGAGTAGGCTTGGAGATCTCAGCCCCGGGACCCGCTTGCATTTGTTCCTCTGCCGGTACCTTCAGGTGTGCGGAGAGTGGTCTCAGCATGGTGGTGGCTGGTCCTGGAGGTCTTCGGCTGCCAGAGCCCTGTTCGGGGTGGGGAGGAAAGCTCAACCCGCTCCCCTCCAAGGGGCCCCGGCGAGGACAGCCAGGCGCGGGGGCAGGAGACTGCACTGTTCTCTTCCGGGAGCTGGTTTTTATAGTCTTTGGGTCTTGGTCGTTAGTACTTAGTACTTGGGTCCATGTTAAAAAAAAAACACAAAAACAAGGGCTGGAGCAATAGTACAGTGATACAGCGGGGCAGGTAGGGTAATTGCCATGCATGTGGCTGACCTGAGTCTGATCCCTGGAAACATATATGCTCCCTAAGCCCTGCCAGGAGTGATCCCTAAGTGCAGAGCCGGGAGTAAGCCATGAACACCACTGGGTGTGGCCCTAAGACAAAACAAAACATCATAACTGACATTTTGTTTGTAAATTTGTGAAATGGAGTTCATATTTTACCAATTTAAAGTATCCCGTTGTATCACAGGTTGGAAAACGGATTCTAAGAAGCAGAAGAGTTTTCAAAATATTTACTAAGTATCCTTGAGAAGCATCTGGGAACTGAGAGCAAGAAGCAGGATGCCACCGCCAGATACTGGTCTGCAAGGGCAGGTCTGCAGTGATCTCAGCAACCCTGAGGGGAGCTCTGCAGTTAGAAGGGTGCTTTGGCGTTTCCTGACCTCAGCCAAGATGGCCAGGCCTCTATATAGTATAAGTGTTTGCTTCATTGAGCCATGCCAGGGCAATATGGTTGAATAGCTGTGACAATCTCTCAAGACACTGAAAGCTGTGCATTGACAGCAACTTCAGATATCTAGTCACTGAGTCCTTCCCTGAGAGAATATGCAAAACACATCAATCTGCAAACAACACCCCGAGAAGTGTGTGTGTCCAAGACACATGTGATCAAGGGGAGAAGGGATCTTTGAGAATATTTGAGACCAGGGTCCAGAGAGCTAGCTGAAACAGAAGAGAGTGCGCTCAGCCAAGTACTATCCCTGTGCACAGAGCAGGAAATAGACACTCAATAAGTAACATGTCACGAATCACCACCATCCTGTTATTCGTTGATTGCCTCGAGCAGGCCCCAGTAACATCTCCTTCATCCTAGCCCTGAGATTTTTAAGAAAGTGCTTTTTAAGAAAGTAACATGTAAATTATTTTAATTTTTAAAAGAATACTTGAGGTATAGTTCTCAAAATTAAGAGTTCATGGGATTAGAGTGATAGTGAACAGGTAAAGCTCTTGTCTGAATGCTACCAATTTGGATTTGATCCTGTACATCACATATGGTCTCCCATGTCTCGCCTGAGTGATCCTTGAACACTGAACCTGTAAGCACAGCAATTTAAAGCAACATAAACTGCTATCAGTTCTCTAGGCTCAAAACTCTGATGAGATTGGACGATTTCTACACTTCTGGTCTTACAGGCAGAAATCACTGTGTCAGAGAGCTTGTATTTTGTTCTGGAGATCCTAGGTAAGAATCCATTTGCTTGCTCATTCAAGCAAATTCAGGTTTCTGCAGATGCAATTGAGGTCTCCATTTCTTTGCAGATTGACAACAGAGGGCACTTCTTTTTTAAAATTTTTAAAATTTTTATTATTTATTTATTTATTTATTTATGTAGGAGTACTGCTATTTATTCAGCCACTGATTAGCTGATTGAACTGGGCATGAACTCCACCTTACTTTCTATTTTTTATAGTTTTATTTATTGAATCACCATGAGAGCAGTTACAAAGCTTTCTTTTTTTTAAGTCTCACTCATACAATGAAACACCCATACCTTCACCAAGTGTCCATTCTTCACCACCAAAAACCCCTGTACACCCCAATCCCACACCCTCCCCCTATCTGTGGGGAAAATGATTTCCACATTACTCTCTTTCTACTTTGATCACATTAAATATTTTGACACAAGACCCACCATTATTATTTGAGATTTTACCCCAACACTCAGATCTGCTGAAGAGGCAACAGTAGACAATTTGTTTCCTTTTGCTGGTTATGAATAACATATGATGTCGCGTGGCTTCAGTAGTGGCTGCACTATTTTGAAATTCCGAAATTTTAACACTTAAATCTGGAGGGATTTCTGACAGAACCTGCTAGATTCCAAGATTTGTTCCTGAGTATCTGGAATCATAGCCGTTAAGCAGCTTGATCAGGATCCAGAAAGGCCGTTCATGGGCAGAGACTTGGGGTCTCATTGGGACGAGGAGGAAAGGGCCGGCTCCACCCCCATCCCGTGAGGTCCTGTGTGTCTCATCACTGAAGGCCCAAACCTGACTGTCCAGTGGCCTCTGGAGGATGGCGGCCACCAAGCCACCTAGGGGGACCAGGTGGAAGGACAACACCCTTTCCCATCTGGGGTGGCTCGGTGACAGTGACCTAATGCAGGGTACAGACACATTTGTGCCAAAGCCACTGGGTTCTGAGATTTGTTTCTGAGTCTCTTGGATCATGGCCGTTAAGCAGCTTGATCAGGACCCAGAGAGGCCGTTTGTGGCTGATGACTTAGGGTCTCGTTGGGGTGGGAGGAAAGGGCCGGCTCCACCTACATCCCGTGAGGACCCATGTGTCTCGTCACTGAGTGCCCAAACCTGACTGTCCAATGGCCTCTGGAAGATGATGGCCACTGGGCCGCCAGGGGTAACAGGCCAAGGCACAAAACCTATTTCCACCTGGGTTGGCCCAGTGCCGGTAACCTATTGCGGGGGACCAGATGCATTTCTGCCAAAATCTGCTGAGTTTCGAGATTTGTTTCTGAGTCTCTGGGATCATGGCCGTTAAACAGCCTGATTAGGAGACAGAGAGGCTGTTCGTGGGCGACGACTTGGGGTCTCATTGGGGTGGGGAGGAAAGGGCCGGCTCTACCCCATCCCGTGAGGCCCCATGTGTCTCGTCACTGGGCCCAAACCTGACTGTCCAATGGCCTAACAGAGGGCACTTCTAAGAGGCCACATTTATTCTTTGACTTGTGAATCACTCCAATGATCTTCAAAGTGACAACAATTCATGTCCTTTCATGTGTTGGTTTTCTCCAGCAGTCTTCATCCCCACCCTGGAAGTTAGAAGGGATGGAGAATTGCCACACCCAACAGTGCTCCAGAGCTATTCCTAGCTCTGTGTACAAAAGTGATCACTGATGGTTCTGGGGGTAAATCTAGAGTTGGCCACATTATAAGACAAGTATCTTAAACGCTAAGAGAGAGACAAGATAGAGAATATATTATCTCTCTGGGTCTCCAGCATTTTCTTCTGTACCGTCTCTGACCAAGTTTTCTTTCTTCCTCTTCTGCTTTTAAGGCAAATGCGATTAGATCAGATCTACCTAAGCACTACAAAATAAATATCATATTTTAATTATTACCTGAACTTAATTTTTGAAATTTCCGTTTTCTAGCTTTTTAAAATATTCCTTGGAGTAGGGCCAGAGATGGTACATGGGATGAGGCTCCTGCTTGCCTGTGGCCAACCTCAGTTAATCTCCAGCACTGTCTATGGTCCCCTGATCACCAACAGGAGTGTCGCCTGATCACAGAGCAAAACTGGTAGATGTGCACTGCCAAAAGGTTCTTACTCTCAAAAAAAATCAAGAAATTAGAGTGTGTAAAGCTTCACATCACAATTCTGCCTATCACAACCATTTACTCTATCATGTGGGAAGATAATGTGACATGTCTGTACTTCTGACACAGAATAAATCCTTGATAAACAAAGTCCATGGCAAGAACGTGGGAAAGAGACTGATGACTCATTATCACTGTTCTCAGTAAAGGATCCAAAGAAAAGGATTGGAGCCAGAAGGATAGGAAGCGATAAAGGAGGCTTTCATGTCATGAGAATAGTTTAAAGGTAAATGCAGTAAGTTCTAATAGTGAGATGTATGTATTTGAAACAAACAAACCTGAATTTTAAACAATCTAATAAATATCTTAAGGCATTATTTCTCTTTTTATCTGTGTGGGTGATGTTGGGAATTGAATGAGATTATCATTCAGTTTCACTAAGTTTTGGTAAAACTACAATTGTTTTCCCAACCACATTTTTCAGCTATTTCAGGATTCTAGGGAAATCCATCTCTGATTTTCTTGTGTTACTTAAAAGCACCAACAACAATCATTCCTCGAGGTTGAAAAATATCAAAAGGACAGCGGTAATGTCCCTTCCAGACTTCTTTGATTCTTCAATCCATCTATGAAAATCTTATAAAATATACTTCCAAAAATGGAAAAGTAAATATATATGCATAGATGTTAGCCTACAAAAATTAATGTCAATTACCATAAATTAAAATTTAATTGTAAAGAAAATTATTAACAGGATCAGAAAGGTGTTCCTACTACCAATTATTAACAGGACCAGAAAGGTGTTCCTGCCACCAACCTGTCACGCCTTCCCCACTGTGAGTATTTCCAGATGCATCAAGCACTGCTATGGTGGTCCTCATAAAAATTATTATTAGGGTAGAAGATATTGTACAACAAGTATGACAGTTGCTTTGCTCTCAGACAAACTGAATTTGATTCCCAGAATCATATATGGAACCCAACCGTCGCTGGGATTGATTCTTGAGCACAGAGCCAGGACTAATCCCTGAGCCCAGTCAGTGTGGCCTCTTAGACAAATAAATAAATAAATAAAAAATAAAATTAAAAATAAATTAAAAATATTCTTATAAAAGTGTTAAAATATTTATTTTATATTAAAACTGATTTCATTACCTATTCCCTAAAGTGATTTATTTTGTATCAAGCTCTCCTTAGTTCAGAGACTATAATGTTCTCATTCTAAAACACCTGCCCCTGTGTCATCTGCAGTGCTCCTAGCCAGAGAAATCACCCTTTCTTTATGACTTGCTCAAAGAATTTGAGCCAATGTGTATGTTTGGTCTTACATCATAATGTTAGACTGAAATGCATGAAGTACATAGCTAAAAAGAACTTTTTCAAACAGTCGAAAACAAGGAAGAGTTCTGCGAAACATGTTCAGGAACCAAAAAAAAAAAAAAAACAAATGTAAAGTGCATAAGGGCAATCTTATCTGACTAAAGTGAGTGGTTCCCAGTCCCTGAAATTGCCAGTGGCCTGGCTACCACAGGAAAATGAGTCTTTGGGAACTCCTTTATTCTTGGGAGAATATTCTGGTACCTCAAGCGTGGTTTAAACAAAAAATACGATATTTTGTTTCCATTGCTTTGTATTCCTCTTTGGTGTCTCTCTGCCTCTAACTACTCAAAGGGTTAGATGCTTCTACATACATCCCTAAACAAGCCATTACCCTTCTCTAGTTTCAAAATTTCAAGTTGTCTTATTCATGTCTTCCCTCTCCAGGATAGTGCTAGTGTATATTATGAGATTTTGTTGAAAAACTGAGAGAAATTAGAGAAATTTAGAATCTTCTTTAATGGACCATTGAGGATCTTTTCCAGAAACTTCACAGGACTTTAGAGAGATGATCTTTTCCTGGTTTGAACAAATATACTCCCAAGTGGGAAGAATGAAAAGGACCCGTAGTCTTATTAACCTATAATACAGCCTTGGGATGAAGAGATACCCACATTATTTTCTCACATATCTTCATGTTTGGAACAACAACAAAAAAGTTGTAGCAGTGTACAATATTTACTTAACTTATTCACAAAGCACATTGAATGAACAAACTTGTAGGTGCTATTTTTAAATGGAAGATTGAGAATCAGATCATAAATATGTTCACTCGGAACTTTTTCTCTTGTAGGCTAAGATAGTTGATGACTTGCCGAGAATGCCTTGAGCGGAGGATGCCTGGAGAAGCCTCCAGGAGGGAGCTCCATGTACTACTAGGATCAGCTCCTAACACATTAAAAAAAAAAAAGCAAGACTCTCTTTTTTGTTATATAACTTACTTTGGGTACTAAAGCGGAGGAACGGTAAAATTAATTTTTTTTATGAATACATGACTCTTAAAGTAAGATGTGTAGGGAAAGGGGATTGTGTATGAAGTTGAAATAATTTGGATTCCAGAGACAGTGGAGAGGTTGGGTTCCCTAACCCTTGTCACTCCACACACCACACTGTCTCCCCAACATGGCCTGGTATGGCCCTTGAGGGCCCTGTAACCATGAGCCTAGTGGCCCATGGCACTCCAGAGCCCTAGCAAGCAATTGAATGGTCTGACTGGGCTCAAGAGCTGTCAGGAGTGACCCAGGCTCCCTGTGTGGCTCAAGAGGCCCCTCCCATCTCCCCCCATCCAGAACAGTAAGAAGAGGAAGACAGAAAAGGGATTTTAGTTTGTTTCTGGTGCAAAATTCCTGTGTGTTTTTTGGCAAGCACTTAGGTCTGGTATTTCCTTAGCTATAAAATAAAGGGATTAAGTAATAGAAACTCAGTATTTCTCTTGAGCTGGAATTCTTAGAAGTTTGAAGAAATTCCTTCTTTTTTTTCTCTTTACAAATCACTGTTTTTATATGTACTTGTGTTATTAATCAAGATAGGTTCATATTAATCTATTGTTATATGAGCTAATCTCAATCTTCTTCAGAGAAAACATATGTTCAAATTAGTTAAAATTAATTTGGTATAAAAAGATCAACATTGGATAATACACTTTATTTTTTCAAAAACACACAGTGAGTGCTGAGGAGACAGTATAGAGTAGATAGTACAGAGTACATAGAAGATAAATACCTACTGCCTTGCACTGCCTTTGGGTTATAGTTTCCAGTACTATAACCCAAAGCATCATCAGTGCATCACTGAAGATTCCCAGCACCTCAGTGAATGCACAGAATCATATTCTCCAGCCCAGGATTTAATTTTCCATTGGTGACTCAGCAGAGCACACATGGCTGGGAACACCCTGCCTCCTCTGCCCAGTCAAGAGTTTATTCAGAACTGCAGGGAATGGTCCAAGAGCTTCCTAAATTTTGCTGGGAACTTCCCACATCCGACATACCATAATGATTGAAATTAAGTGTTTCTCTGGAGTATGCCGTGAAATAAGAGAAATGAGAGATATGAAAACAAGGAAACCAAGTTTGCTGTCTTGTTTATACCTCAAGGAAGTTCCCGCATGTGACAAATAGAGAACTACTCCTTAACGTTCACTCTGATGGATAGAGGCAGCAGTACTGAAAATCTAAAAACAGTTATGTGAAATTACTCTAAACATACACCTGTTGCAGGAAGCTAACCTTGTCTTGTGTCCCATGCATTGACAATATAGCAAATTTTAAAACTAATTCAGGAGACACAGAAATTACCTAGTTTCATGTTTTAAGTACATCATAGTTATCATCATGACCCTAAACAGAGATAAAACTTGAAGCTGGAAAACTCATTTCTAGTAACCTGCTCTGAATTTTTCAAAACATAAAAAACCTTAAGACTCCAAACGAGCCTGACAGGTGTCCAGTTACACCTGCCGCTTTGGTTTATGTCCTCCAGAAATTCGCTAGACAGACACAGCTCCCTACACAAAGACCTGTAATGCTGTTTTCAGAACACTAAGATTATGCTAGTAGATAACTTCTGAGCTAGCTCAGGGGTCTGGAAACCTTGATATTTAAAATGGCACCTATTATAAAAATGAGATTGTTTAGTATTTTGTATAAAATGTCTAAAGCAATGGTGCCAAGTAAGTGCAATAGATGGAATTCTCTATTGTACGGACGAGAAATCAATAATAATTATCAATATTATTTATCAAACATTTTTCTAAGTCAAAGCATCTTACAGAACTCCTTCTATATTCCATTATGTTTAATCAATGCAATGTACCAGAAACAATGATATATCGAGCAAGAAAATGAAAGTTGGTGATGGATGAGATGCAGCTAGTCACGTAGGTGAGATGGTCACGTAGCTACCAAGCAGGGGAGCCAGAATCCACATTCATGTCTGCCTGACTTCAGTTTCTATGAATTTCTATTCTGTATAGTTTAGTGTTTCTGGCAGTTTCATTTTGGAAACTGCCTTCAAATGGTTTTTCTTGAGCCAAAACTCAGTTTAACTTAAACATTTCAAGGTGGCATATCAAAAGAACCTGCACTGTTGCTTTTCAGAGACCCTTTATATATGTAATATTAAAACATGATACTATATATTGTAAAGGTAAAGGTAAAGGCCCTCCCGTTGTTCATCGATTTGCTTGAGCGGGCCCAGTAACGTCCCCATTGGAGACTTTGTTGTTACTGTGTCTGGCATATCGAATACATCATGGGGAGCTTGCCAGGCTCTGCTGTGCGGACGAGATACTCTCGGTAGCTTGCCGGGCTCTCCGAGAGGGGCGGAGGAATCGAACTCGGGTCTGCCATGTTGGCTGCGTGCAAGGCAAACGCCCTACCGCTGGGCTGGAGTGATAGCACAGTGGTAGGGTGTTTGCCTTGCACTATATATTGTAATCTGTACTTTATAGTTTTTGATTGCATGCCATATTTGAAAAAGGACCATCAGTTTTCTTTTTTCTACCTTATAGAACACACTTCCTAGAAGCTATGCATTTTGTTTCAATTCTCAGGAGAATTTTTCCCTGTATTAAGGCAATTATTCTGTTTGTGCAACTCTCACTGCTCAGTAGTGCTGCTAATTATGAATTATTTCTTTCAGAACCTAGTATGCTCTTGAAGAATATTAACTCCAACTTTTACTGTCAAATTCGTTCTATCATTTCTTTTTCTCTCTGCCCTACTTCTTTTATTCTTCCCAATGTTTTCCTCTTTCCTTCCTTTCTTATTCATCTTTCTTTTATATTCAATTTTAAGTATGACCCTTGGAATTCACAGCCAATCTGACGCAACAGATATTTGTATTAAATCAACTAATATAAAAGTAAAGAACAATAATATGTCACAGATGATACATATGTATATTTTATGTAAATTATCAAAAATCATAATAATAGTTCCCTTTCTACATAATAATAGTTACCGTTCTACAAGGAAGTGATCATCCATGTCAAGAGGGGTTCAGCAGGGTGATATACCATTTCACTGAAACTCTTCAGTGCCACCCGCGAGAATGTCATGCAATGACTGGAATGGAAAAAAATGGGAGTGAAGATAGATGGTTGGCAACTACACCATCACCGCTTCACTGATGACATCATTCTCATAACACCAAACATTAGCCAAGCAGCACGAATACTGGCCGACTTCGACCGTGAGTGTGGAAAGGTCAGACTACAGCTGAATCTCACGAAGACAATGTTTATGAGAAATGGTCTTGTTTCTGACTTTCCATTTGCTCTCAAAGAAATGAACATCTCCAAGTGCAACAGTTATGTGTACCTAGGTTGAGAACTCAACATGATAAATGACCTGGCACCTGAGTTGTGCAGGAGGAAGAGAACAGAGTGGAACGCCTTCAAGAGTGTTGAAGAAGTTGTTAAGAGGATGAAGAGCCTCTGGCTCCGGGCACATCTCTTCGACTCCACCATTCTTCCTGCATTAACATGTGCCTCAGAGACCTGGGCCCTATGAAAACAGGATGAGAATGCTATTTGGGTCTCCCAGCGAGGAATAGAAACAGCTATGCTTGGAGTACCATGCTTCACTCAAGTGAGAGAAGAAATCTGGAGTTCTGACCTCCGTTGATGATTGAGAATCAGGGATGCTGTCTTGTTTGCCAAGGAGTCGAAAATCAGTTGGGCTGGACACATAATGTGATTAGGAGATGACCACTGGACTAGGGCCGTTACCGACTGGATTCCATGGGATGTCAAAAGATCATGTGGCTGCCCACCTACGAGACACTTCATCATCAGACTTCTTCATCAAGACCCTGAACAATCAATTTGAGGCTCTTCATGTTCCTGGAGCGAGCAGATGACAATGGGATACACTAGCATGTGACAGGGACAAATGGAGCCATCACTGGAGCCCACTCAAGCAAATCGATGAGTAAGGGGATGTCAATGATCAAGTGATCAAATGAATAGTTTACTAAGAAATACCTAAAAATTGCCATTGAATATCAGAACCAAATTAATTTTTTTAAAGGAAGATTATTTTGCTCAAAGAGAAATCAATAGGAAATTTAGGTTCGTCTCATATCTCTCACTCACTAACCTCTGAGTGCAGATGGTGTACAGACACTTTTCCAGTTGAAATAGAGTGTGATTTCTTTGCCTCTGCTGCCCCCTCTGCCTGGAATAGTCTCCCAATCTTCTTCCTCTGAAATCTCACTTTCCCTCAAAGTCAGCTCAAGGGTAAATCTGCAACCTCCTCTGCCAGGCCTTCTTCTGCTACAAACAAGATCAATGAGCCAGATTCCCAAATCATGTTGCACATAACTAAGTTAACACCTCTCACTTTGTTGTGTGAATTTCTGCTTATGCCATCTTTGTGCAAGCATTAAATGTTATCTACTTATTGTCTAAATCTCAAAACACTGACAAGGTACAGTCCAAAGGAAACACTCAAAATGTCCTCCAGGCCTTAACTATATTTTTTTAAAGGCGCTTGTTAACTTGGTCCTTAGAGTTTGTGAATTAAGGGCCTTTGAAGCTACGGGCTCTGTAAAATTCAGGTTAGTCTCAAAATTGCTGAATCTGTGGGTTGGCCATGAATTAAATAACAATATACATGAATTGTTTGATAATGTTAGAATTGTCTCAGAAAGAGATAAATGAAGCATTTATATAATTATAATATCTGAGTACACTACAAGTTTATGTTGCAGGTCACCAGGGACACCATGAGTAAAAAATATTAGCCTGCATATATTTTATAATATGAATGGGATATGCTGTGCCTAGAATTTGATAACAAAGGAAACCTCTCAGATTAGGTATTTAAAAAATACAGAAAAGTATCAAATCTGAAAGGGAAGACCCAAACATGAATTTTCCTGAAAACGGTATCACTGTATCACTGTGATCCTGTTGTTCATTGATTTCCTTGAGCAGGCACCAGTAACATCTCCTTCGTCATAGCCCTGAGATTTTAGACAGTGCTACATTCGAGGCTCTTTCAGGGTCAGGAGAATGAGATCCATTATTTTTCCTGTTTTTTTGGCATGTTGAATACACCACGGGGAGTTTGCCAGACTCTGCCATGTGGGCAGGATACTTTTGGTGGCCTGCCAATTTCTCCAGAGTAAGAATTAGATAATAAGATATCTGGGAACTGGGTTTTATAGTCTCTGGGTCTTAGCCATTGATGGGATTACATGGTGCCGGGGCAATTGGTGGGTGTAAGGCCTACACACTGGAAGATGGGGATCTGGGTGGATAAGGCCCCGTCCCAATCTGAGCAGGCTTGGAGATCTATGTCCTGGGTCCCACAGGCCTGGGTTCCTCTGCCGGTTCCTTCATGCGTGAGGCTTGTTGGAATGTGTGGAGAGTGGTCTTAAGCACGGCTGTGGCTGAAACCAGAGGTCTTCAGCTGCCGGGGTTCTGATCTGGGTGGGAAGGAAAACTCAACCCACCCTCTTCCAAGGGGCCCTGGTGAGGACAGCCAGGCGCAGAGGCAGGAGACTGCACTGTTCTCTTCCAGGAGCTGGGTTTTATAGTCTCTGGGTCTTGGCCATTGATGGGATTACACGGTGGACGAGCTTCACACATGAAGAAACTGGCAGAGGAACCCAGGTGTGCAGAACTCGGGGCGTAGATCTCCAAGCCTCGAAACCCAGCTCCCGGAAGAGAACAGTGCAGTCTCCTGCCTCTACATCTGGCTACCCTCACCGGGGCCCCTTGGAGGAGGGTGGGTTGAGTTTCCCTCCCCACCCTGAGCAGAGCCCTGGCTGAAGACCTTCGGTTCCAGCCACAGCCATGCTAAGACCACTCTCCACATGTTCCTAAAAACAGCAAAATATAAACAACTATGACCATGTGAAACTAAAAATCTTCACAGCAAAAGCAATTAAGAAAATAAAATTGAAACCTAAAAATGGAAAATCATTTTAAAGCATAATTTTTTAAACAAATGTCAGGTAATGTTAGCGTTATGAAAATGGAGTATCTCTAAAATGGAAAATAATGTCTCATAACATCAACCACTATCTATGAGACGGTCTGGAAGTTAAAAAGAGCTTATGGGCATTCCAGCTTGAAAGTAGGTTAAAATCCAGGGAACTCCATGTTTCAAGTGAAAGTGTGTGAAGTGTCCAGAATTGTCATGTGAGCTTATTTCCTATTCATTCCCCAGTGGAGGTGCATAGTCTCTTCTATTTAAGGAGTTAGCAAGGGGATAGAGGGAATTGGAATCACAGGCTTCAACCTTCTTCTGCAACCCTAATTTTCTGAAAAGGACCTCTTTTAAAGTACAGAAAGTGAAGAAATGGACCAGGAAAGTAAAAAGCCTAAAAATTTCCAAGTTGGATCTAAAATCTAAAATTTCTGATTCTCTAGTGCTTTTAGTTCTATTCTAAAAAAAAGTCAGTCATATTGAAATTAATTATTATAATTGATAAGCTTACCATTCTAAATAGTTTCTAATGGAACACAGAAATTTTGTTCCATGATTCAATGCAACTCTTTGTCTCTTTGTTTACAGAAAGAATAATATGGACCACAGTCTCCTAGTGACATCTAGTGTCTATATCAGAATGTACAAAATGTAAGAATAAAATTAAAAATAAATTACCTTTTCCTTTTATTTACACTTTTCCAAAATCTGAAGCATGGAGGGAATGCTCCAATTTTTAAAGATGTTGTATCATGGTTTTATACTGCTGTCTTAGTACGTTAAAAAATAGGAAATAACAAATAAAGAACAAAACCATAAATAAAGTGAAATTTATTTTGTCAGTAATTTTGAGCACCAGCCATCTTGAAAGTTCTAGTAATAGAGCTGACTAAAATGGAATCCCTGCCCTTAAAAAATTGGCACTCAGATCAGGGGAAACGGCTGTGGCATTACAAAATTACATGCTTTCAAGCCCAGTTTGTTGCTGGTTTTGCCCCCTGAATATCACAAAGTGAAGCCATGAAGACCCTCAGCCTTCACCATGATGTTCAGTACAGCAGGGGCAGGCAGTGTCTGGCCCAGCTGGCCACGAGTCACAGGGATGTACGGGGGCTTCTGGGCCCACCAAGTCTATTGTAGGAGACAACAGCCACAAAATCCTGACTTTCAAATAACACAACTGAAAAGATATCCCAGTGAAAATTTTATCAACAGCACTATATCAGAAAATTATGAGAACTATATGAAAATAAAAGAGTAAGAGGCATTGGAAACAAAGATGTTTATCATGGAAATATGGTAAAGAAAAGCTTTATTTAAAACAAACTATTGGTACTAACATTGTAAAAAACAGAATCTCAGTTTTTTAAATGAATAAAGGGATAGAACAAATAAGCATTTCTTTTTGTCCCAGTATTGCATATTAATGTATTCAACAAAAACTAATGAGAACCTACGATGTGACATAAAACATTCCAGTTACTGGCATCAGAAAACAGATTTTATTTATTATTTTTTCAAGCTTTTCCACATTTTTCAATAGTAAATTTATTGAGGTAAAAATTCAGCAAAGTAAAACAAATCCCTTTCTCTCATTTTTTAAAAATTAAATAACAGTGGTTTACAAAGTTATTGATATCTGAGTTTTAGGCATACAATATTTCAACATCAATCCCATTACCAGTGTCAACCAGTGTTCCCACATTCCCTCTCCACCCCAACCACCATGCAATTCCTGCCTAGCAACTTGAAAAGAACATTAAAATTTCAGTGGTTGCATCTTAGATCATATATTTTTAGTTTTGTTTAGTTTGTGTTTTGGATATATGGCTATAACACTCATATCAGCATATAACACTCGTATCATATAACACCCATATTAGTAGTATAACTGAAGCCTTGATGCCATTACTTCCAATCTTTCCCCATGTTGATTTCTTTCTGTCTCTGTCCTTCTCCTCACTAAACACTGGGGTTAAGGGTATCTAGGCATCCCTCTTTTACTACATTTCCTCATCCAGTATTCTAGATACCACAGGTACCTAAGACCATCCTATATTTATCTTTCTTCCTCTGGCTTACTTCACTCCATGTGTTATCTTCTAATTACAACCACATTGCAGCAAATTGCATGATTTCATTATTCCTTATAGCTTCATGTATTCCATTGTGAATAACAAACTCTGTCCTCCCATTGTTCATCGATTTGCTCGAGTGGGCCCAGTAACGTCTTCATTTTGAGACTTGTTGTTACTGTGTTTGGCATATTGAGTATGTCACGGGCAGCTTGTCAGGCTTTGCCGTGCAGGCGAGATACTCTCAGTAGCTTGCCTGGCTCTCTGAGAGGGGCAGAGGAATCAAACCCAACTCGACCAGGCTGGCTGCGATCAAGGCAAACGCCCTACCGCTGTGCTATCTTTATATACCACATATTCATAACTTATTCATCTGGTTTTGGACACCTATTTGACACCTTTTAATTTCATAGCTTAGATACTATACTGAGTACAACAATGAATAATCATGTACATATATCCTTTTGAGAGAATATTTTTATGTTCTGGGGGTATATGCCCAAAAGTCATATTGTGGCGTCATATGGTAGTTCAATTCTAAGTTTACTGAGAACTCTCCATATTGTTTTCCAGACAGCACTCCTACCAGGAGTGGATGAGAGTTCCTTTCTCACTATATCCCTGCCAACACAGATTATTTCTACTATTTTGGTATGTGCTATCCTCCCTGTTGTGAGAGGGCATCTCATCATCATCTTGAGATGGATATCTTGATTGATAAGCGCCTGCTGGTCATCTGCGTATCTTTCTCTAAGAAGAGTCTATTCATATTCTCTCCCCAATTTTAATCAGGTTTTTTTTATTGTTGTTGTTAATCTTTGTGAGTACTTTATATATCCTTGAGCTAATGCATTTTAGCCCATATTTCTTTTGCCATGCAGAAGCTATTGAATTTTATGTAGTTCTGTTTGTTTATTTTTTTATTGTGTTGCCTTTGCCAGTGATATCAAATCACTAAAAATCCTTTGAGATTCAAATATTAAAAGGTTCTGCCTGTATTTTACTCATTGTACTTCATAGTTTTTGGTCAAATCTCAAGAATTTTAATCCATTTTTGAATTGACTTGTATATTAGCTGTAAGATATGGGTCCAACTTAAATTTCTTACACGAGGAATTACATCCTACTTGCAAAGTGGATAAGGAGGACGGAATAGCTGATGAGACACAATGCCTTGTCTCTGCCCAGTCAAAGCCATCATTGTGAGAAGTTCCCAGAGCTGAAGAGCACGTGTACCAAGATCCAGGAGGCCTGAAGGGTACCAGATAAATAAAATCCAAATAAAACTACCCCAAGACACATCCTCATCAAAATGACAAAAAACATGGTGATAGAATACTGAAAGTAGCAAGATGGTAATTACACAAAGGAGTATCCTTAAGATTTGTAGCAGATTTATCAGATAAAACCCTCTGGGTCCAAAAGACAGTAGTAGGATACAGAAAAAAAAACTCAATGAAATGAATGCCACATCAAGAATACTTTACCCAGACAGACTCCAGACTCTCATTCAGATTTGAAGGAATTATACATAACTTCACAGAAAAACAACAACTTAGGAACTACATAGGCTGAAAACCATCGTTACAAGATAGATCTAATTTAAGATAAGACAAGCCCTACAAATACAGCTAACTCTTGTAGACAGATGGCACAAAACTCCATAACAATAATCTCTCTCAATATCAATGGGCTAAATGCACCAATCAAGAGATACAGAGTGGCAGGATGGATTAGAAAACTGTAACTAACACTCTGCTGCCCGTAAGAAACACTTTTGAACAGTTAGAGCAAACACAGATTCAAAACACAATTCTTCAAGTGAACAATTCCTTCAAAAATCCAGGGTGACCACACTAGTACCACATTACATCACATTCTTCAGGCTGAAGAAGGTTAAAAGAGACAGTGAAGGTCATTTCTTAATGATCAAGGCATTTGTACATTAGGAAGAACCCACACTTCTAAACACAAATGCACCTGAAGTACCAGCAAAATATTTAAACCAACTGCTAATATACTTGAAGAAAGAGATTGATAGTAATACATGATAGTCATAAACACAATATACAAAAGAAAAAATCAAAACCATATGTTCATATCTATAGATGCAGAGAAAGCACTTGAAAGAACCAGCACACATTCAGGATAAAAACTCTTAGCAAATTTGGAATTGAAGGAAATCTCCTCAATATAGTCAAAGCCATTTGCCATGCCCACAGCAAACTTTGTTATCACTGGGGTAAAACTAAAAGCCATCCCTCTAAGATCAGGCACAAGAAAAGGTTCCCTACTCTCACAACTTCTATTCAATATAGTAATGGAAGTATTTGCCATAGCAATTAGTCAAGAAAAATAAATCAAGGGCATCCAGCTAGGAAAGGAAGAATTCAAATTATTTTAATTTGCAGATGATCTGATACTATACTTAGAAAATCCTAGAGACTCTAAATCTTTTTCTAATGCTCCAAGAAACAAAAGATTGTATAGTAAATTGTCAGGCTCAAAATTAGTATGCAAAAGTCTATGGTTTTCCTATATTCAAATAATAAAATAGAAGAAAGAGATACTAAAAAAAAAACCTAGTTCACAATTGTGCCTCAGGAAATTGAGTATATCAAAATCAGCTAAACTAAAGAGGTGAAAGGCCTATACAAAAGAAAATTACAAAATTATACAAAGAAAATTACAAATACTACTTCAGAAAATGAAAGAGAACACGAGAAAATGGAAACATATCCACTGCTCATGAATTAGGTGGATTAATATCATCAAAATGCCAATACTCCCAAAAGCATTGTACGGATTCAATGTAAGCCCTATAAGGACACCCTTGTGATACTTTAATGAAATATATCAAACACTCCTGGAATTCATATGGAACAATAACCTCCCCACCAATAGCTAAAATATTTATTGGGGAAAAGTACATAGGAGGCATCACCTTCCCCAACTTCAATATGTACTACAAAGTCAGTCACGGTCAGTCACGGTCCTCTAGTTGTTCATCGATTTGCTAGAGCAGGCCCAGTAACGTCTCTTTCGTGATACTTGTGGTTACTGTGTTTGGCATATCGAATACGTCACGGGGAGCTTGCCAGGCTCTGCTGTGCGGGCGAGATACTCTCGGTAGCTTGCCAGGCTCTCTGAGAAGGGCGGAGGAATCGAACTCGGGTCAGCCATATTGGATGCGTGAAAGGCAAATGCCCTACCCGCTGTGCTATCGCTCCAGTACCACAAAGTAATAGTAGTTAAAGCAGTATGGTATTGGAATAAAGACAGATCATCAGATCAGTGGAATAGACTTGAATATCCTAAGACAGATCATCAGGTATTTGATAATATAATCCTCAGTAATGGAGCAAAAATATGATGTAGAGCAAGGGAAGTCTCATCACCAAGTGATGTTGGAAAAATGGTCAGCTACATGCACTTGATCACTTCATCACTTGACATCCCATTAATCATCGATTTTCTCAAGTGGGCATGAGTAACGTCTCCATCCCTGTCGGCTGCTAGTGTAGCCCAATGGCGTCTGCTCATTCTAGGAACACGAAGAGCCTCAAACTGATTGTTCAAGGTCTTGACGAAGAAGTCTCACCATCTCATGGGTGGACGGCTACGCGATCATTTGACATCCCATGGAATCCAGTCAGTAATGGCTCTAGTCCAGCAGTAGTCTCCAAATCTCATTACATGTCCAGCCCATCTGATTTTCGACGCCTTGGCAAACGAGACAGCATCCCTGATTCTTGACCATTGATGGAGGTCGGAACTCCGGATCCTTTCTCTCATTTGAGTGAAGCATGATACTCCAAGCATAGCTCTTTCGATTCCTCTTTGGGGGACCCGAATAGTGTTCTCATCCTGTTTTCATAGGGCCCAGGTCTCTAAGGCATATATTAATGGAGGAAGAACTGGGGAATCAAAGAGATGTGCCTAGAGCCCGGATGTTTTTCATCCTCTTAGCTATTTATTCGATGCTCTTGAAGGCATTCCAAGTCGCTTTCTTCCTCCTATGCATCTCAGGTGTCAGGTTGACCTCTCAACCTAAGTACACGTAACTGTTGCATTCGGAGATGTTCATTCAGTTGAGAGCGAATGGAATGTCAGAAATGAGACCGTTTCTCATAAACATTGTCTTTGTGAGATTCAACGGTAGTCCAACATTTCCATAGTCACGGTCGAAGTCAGCCAGCATTTGTGCTGCTTGGCTAATGTTTGATGTTATGACAACAATGTCATCAGCAAAGCGGTGGTGGTGTAGTTGCCTACTATCTATCTGTACTCCCATTCCTTCCTGTTCAAGTCATTGCATGATGTTCTCGAGGGTGGCAATGAAGAGTTTCAGTGTAATAGTATCACCTTGCCTAACCCCTCTCTTGACAAGGATGATCACTTCTTGTAGAATGGTGAGATCATTCAAACAGGAGTTTGAACGCCCTGTTAGGCTAGGGCTTCAATGACAGTTTCCATCTCAACAGAATTAAAGGCCTTCTTTAAATCAAAGAATATTAAACAGAGCTACATCTTGAACTCCCCGAAAAACTAAATGAGCTTGGTTATCGTGTGAATATGGTAGATCACGGTGAATCCTTTTCTGAACCTGGCTTGTTCATATGGTGGTCCTTCATCTAGTGTTCTGCCAATCCTATTCAGGATGACTCGAGTGAACAGCTTGTAGATGATAGACAATAGGCAGATTGGACAATAGCTGACAATGTCATGGATATCTCCCTTCTTGTACAGTAGTACAGTCCTGCTGGTTTTCCATTGGGATGGAAACTTACATTCAGACAGGTATCATGTGAACAGCTGAACCAGTGTATTGATGAGTACTGATGGCAGGTTCTTCAGGTGTTCAGGTCTGACCTTGTCTGGGCCAGTTGCTCTTCTCTTCTTTACCAATAAAATGGCATGTTGGACTTCAGAAAGGAAAATGTTGTGAACTACATATCCATCCTGCAGAATTTAGTATGTGGGAAGGTGGATGTGGCTATCAAAGAGATCTGAATAAAAGTCATGGATAATCGTCTCCATTGCCCTTCTGGAAGATGTGATAGATTCATCAGGATGTTGGAGGGTCTTATAGTTGGTGAAGGACAGGTGGGTGTTGCGACTGCTTTTCCTGGCGTCTGCCACATATGTGCTGCTCTTCTCTCTTTGAGGTCTTCCTTTATTGCTTCTTTGCACTGCTTTGCAAGCTCAGACATTTGCTTGAGGTTGCCTGAGGCTTGTGCCAAGCCATGTTGGCGAATAAGCTCAAGAGTTTTCAAAGACAGGTTTTTTTTTTTGTGACTGTCTCTCACTTGGCGTTCCTTGCACAATCATGGAAGTGCTGAACCAGTTGATCATATTCCTCGTCAATGTTGTCAATGATGGCATCTTCCCATGTTGCTGCAATAGTGCCAAAAAGCTCCCAGTTGTTGGTCATTCTGGGAGTTCTCTTCTTCAACTTTGCAGCCCTTTCTCCCCACTCTTTGAAGTAGAATTTTGCACAAAGGAGACGGTGGTCTGATCCTGTTTGGAATTTTGGGACAACAGTGACATTGGTCAGGCAAAACCATCGATTGAATATGATGTGGTCAATTTCATTGTGGAACTGTCCACCGGACGACTCCCATGTCCAACGTTTAGATTTGGCCTTCTGGAACTGTGAGTTTCCATGGATGGTCTTGGTTGACATGATGAACTCAGATAGTCTCTCACACTGTTTGTTCCATTCTAAGCCACTGGTCCTGATGTGAAGTTCTTTGGCTGATCTTCTTGGTCTTATCTTGGCATTAAAATCACTGACAATGATCTTGTAGAAGATGTGGTCTTCTTTATAGAACTTCTTCAGCTCCATGTAGAACTTCTCAATTTCTCCTTCATCATAATTGGATGATGGTGCGTAGACAACGAAGATAGAAACTGCCGGCAGTAAGCCACATCTATTCAAGTGTAATTGTCCGACTTGGATTGTTAGGCATTCAAATGAATCAATGCTCATGGCCAAGTTCATGTTGACAAGGACACAGACACCACTGATGCCTCTTTTGTCGAATGTTCCAAGGAACAGTTCTTCTTCAGTGTTGAAAACAGTGTGATGTGACCTTCACTACCTCCAGTACCCAGCCACTGCCATGCTCCAGGATGCTCTCCAAACATTTGGTCTGAGACTCATGCAGGTGTGAAGCCCCACAGAACCAAGTAAGTGGAACTCTGTGACTTTGGCAGGCTAAATGGAACCAGGAACAGAGATCCTCTGCCTGCTCCCACCAATCTCCAGTGACCAAGTGATTAAAGCCAGGAGCCCCACCCTACCCTGCCCTGTCTACTTCCACCAACTGCCGGTGACTCAAAGATTCCACACAGAACACCCACCCTACTGGTACCAGATAAATACCTCACTGGCAGACCTCCACTACCTCCACTATCTCGACTATCCAGCCGCCTCCACGCTCCTGGATGCTATCCGGACACGCAGGCCAAGACTCACACAGGAGTGAAGCCCCACAGAAGCAGGTAAGCAGAACTTGTGACCTTTGACTCCAGGCTTTTCAGCCGCGTACACATCATAAGACACTTAATACCCTTCTTGTGGATTGCCACACCATATTTGATGGAGTTCAAATATGGTTTGAACATGGGAACACCTGCAAGGGCGAATAAAGGCCGCTCTAAAAGCCTCTATCCCTCTCGGAGAGCCTGGCAAGTTACTGAGAATATCCTGCCCACACAGCAGAGCCTGGCAAGCTATCCGTGGCATATTCGATATGCCAAAACCAGTAAATACAATGGGTCTCATTTCCCTGACCCTGAAAGAGCCACCAATACAGCAGTGTTGAGAAGAATGAGGAAGAAGAAATCTCAAGGGCCGAACTGGGTTGCCCAAACGAAGAAAGACAAAAATAACTGTTTGCACTTTCAATGCACGTATGCTGGCATTGGATGCATCTATCGAGGACCTGATGGTACAAGCACAAAAGATCAAGTACGACATCATCGGTCTGACCAAGACAAGAAGTCAGCTACATGCAAAAATAAATAAATAAATAAATTCAAATCTCTTTCTAACACTACCACAAAAATCAAATCAAAATGAATTAAGACATTAATATTCGACCCGAATTCATAAGGTACACATAAGAAAGCATAGGCAGAACTCTCCATGATATTGAAACTAAAGGCATCATAAAGATAAAACACCACTGACCAAGCAAGTAGACCCAAAGATAAATAAATAAGATTATATTAAAGTAAGAACTTCTGCACTTCAAAGGAAATGATGACCAAGACCACCCAAAGAATGGAAAAAAGTTATTTACCCAACACTCATCTGATAAGGGGTTAATATCCAATATATGTAAGGTACTGGTAGAACTTTACAAGAGAAAATATACAACCCTATCAAAAAATGGGGAGCAGAGATTAACAAAAATTTTCTCAAAGAAGAAAAAGAAATGACAAAAAGGCGCATGATAAATTTCCTAATTATCAGAGAGATGCAAATCAAAATAACAATAAGACATTATCTCACACCATAGAGACTGGCACATATCAGAAAGAACAACCAGTGCTGACATGAATATGGAGAGAAAGGGCCTTTCATTCGCTGCTGGGTGGTATGCTGATTAGGCTAACCTCACTGGAAAACAATATGGACATTCCTCAAAACACTAGAAATTGAATTTCCATATGACCCAGCAATACAGCTCCTGGGAAAATACCAAAAAACACAATGCAGAAAAGCCATCTGCACTCCTATGTTCATTACAGAACTTGGGCACCTCGTGGATAAAGAAACTATGGTACATCTACACAGTGGAATAATACATGAATGTTAGAAAAAATGAAGTGATGAAATTTGCTTATACATGGATGGACATAGAGAGTATCATGCTGAGTGAAATTGTCAGAGGCAGACGGATAAAAATAAAATGATTTTACTTGTTTGCAGGATATGAAATGAAACTATAGTATGTGAATAACACCAAAAGGTAGTAGAAACAAGATCCATGATAGCAAGCTTGCCACCAATGGGCATGTAGAGGCAGTTAGGACAGAGGAGGAACCTCTTTGACAAGGAATATTGGAAATGGTCATTCTGGACACAGACTGCAGAAAGGAGGTAAAGTGAGTAACACCTCTTCAGTCACAGTATTGCAAACCATAGTGTCTAAAAGTAAAATAAAGGGAAGGGGAGAGAAGCGTCTGCCATAGAGACAGGCTGTGGGGCTGAGTCGGGGAGGTGGACTGTTTGGAAATTGGGGACATTGATTGTGGAAAATGTGCATTGGCGAAGGGACAGGTGTTGGAACATTGTGTGATTGAGACTCGATCACAAACAACTTTGCAACTGTGTATCTCACAGTGATTCAGTAAAATTAATAGCATACTGTATTTATTCAGTAGCTATATCATAGTTAACTGAAGAATTCTGAGCAGTGGGGGAAGCCTAAACAGATTATTTTTTATATATTGAAGAAATGATTAAAAGGAATTGTTGATTGGTCAAATATGAATAAGAGGAAAACAAGTCATTAAGAGGATGATTTCAATTTACTTGAAATATTTGAAAAAGATGAACTTTAATAAAATCAATAGGATGTTATGTTTGGAGGAGCTAAATAACAAGAATCCAACTTCAAATGTTTTAAATTTGAAATGTCTATTATCTGTGCAAATGAGAATTTCAATAGCAGTTGTATAGAATCTTAACTTCTAGGAAGTAATATTTGAACATTATCAACGTATAGATAGTACTTAAAGTCATATAGATAGTACTTAAAGTCATGAGATTGGGTAATACTACCAGTGTTATTACTATTTTATTGCATTATAATTATTAATATATTTAATTGTATATTAATATATTATTATTAACTCATGTCATTTTTAGCAGCATTTTTAGCAGCATTTTTTCGAGGCCCTTTTTTGTAAAGGATATGACTTTACCATCCCACCTTCATCCATTTTTTTATTAGGCAAAAAGCATTAAAAAATACTTTTCAGGGACTGTTAGTAGAGTGGACAGTGTGCTTTCCTTGCACTGGGCTGCTGGGGTTCAATCCCTAACACCCTGTGTGGTCTGAATCTTGCTAGGAGTGATTCTTGACTGCCTAGCCAGTAGTAACCTCTGAGAAATGTCGGGTATGACTCCAAAAACAAACAAATGAGAAAACCTTTTATAATCCTGGCTACTTCTCTCCTCCCCACCCCAAATTAAGCTGGGAAACTGAATAAAGTCTCCCCAGTTCACCCACATGACAAGATGCCTTGTCAAAGTCTTGTGTCAACCTCTGAACCTGCCCAATCTTGGAATTATGAAGTTAGCTGGAATTATGCATTTAGAAACCTGACACAATCTGAGTGAAC
Source organism: Sorex fumeus (assembly GCF_029834395.1). Taxonomy (NCBI): domain Eukaryota; kingdom Metazoa; phylum Chordata; class Mammalia; order Eulipotyphla; family Soricidae; genus Sorex; species Sorex fumeus. Next base: position 2,740,861 of record NW_026606083.1, read on the forward strand.
TGTGGTCTTCGTTTCTCCACTTTGATATATTTTTTTCCTCTTGGCTTGAAGAAATGAAGCAAATCTAACAAGTTCAACTCTATCACATGTTTCTTAATTGTCACAGAACAAGAAACCATCAACCAAGGAGATTTCCCTGCTCACCATAGCACCTTACAAATGAAAATTGATGAAGAAGAGAAGCATCTAAAAATAAAATCAGTAATTCCTGAGTGCAGAGCTAGGAGTAACCCCTGTGCATCGCCGGGTGTGACCCAAAAAGAGAAAAAATAAAATAAACCTTAAAAAATAAATAAAATCATAGATAATCTTAGGGGTTACATTCACTTCAGTCCTTTATTTTTATGGTGAAAGTCTTTTGGAATAAATTCAAATGAGGATGGGTGGTGGAGAGAAAAAAAAGAATGCAAGAACTATATCAATGAAATATGTTTTGTCTGGGGAATACAACAAAAGTGCTCAGAGGCTGCTCCCAACTCTGTGCTCCTCAGTGTTCCCAGTGGACTTTGAGAGACCATGAGGTGCCAGCATCAGACCAGAGAGCCTCTGTGGGAACAGCATCCTGCTGAGCTTTTTCCAGTCAACTACGAATATGTTTGAAAGCACTCATGTCCCTGTGTCGAGCAAATTTCCAGCTTTTCTAAAGGCATATTGTTCTCACTACATAAGTTCCACTTATTTCAATGGAAAAAGTTAATTTCTCCTTTCCTTCTATGGCATTCAGTACGGAGCAGGACCTGAATGCTTCCAAATGTGAGATCTGATAAACAGTACTTTCTATTGTCTCATAATAGTGACTCAAGGGACTTAAAATTGCTTTGAGTAGAAACCAGTCATGCACCTCAGCATCAGAGCACCTAAATAAATTGGGAGATTTTTCTTTCTTTTTTGTTGGTTACATGTCACCATCCCTGTATGCCATGTTTCTCCTTCCCAGAATTACAATTTAAGGTTTGTCTCAAATTATCACATTAAACAATAAACTACGGTACTAGTTGAAACTGGAAATTTATCAAGCATCTCGGATAATTCTAATTCCATATCCCTCACCAAAATCAGCAACACTGGTTTCCTGGGTAGATTGATTCTCAAACCCGACCACGTTTGCACCCGGAGGGAGACTGGACTTACAGACCGACACTGGAGGGCACTCTTTGTGTGAGTTTCCCAGGTAGATCAACCCCCCCCCCCCCCCCACCACCACCAAGCTGAACTTCCCCAGAGAGGCTCCACTACCGTGCAATTCTTCACCACTCTGTTACTCATCCTAGACATACAAATATATCCTAATCTCGGTTTCTAACCACACAAAATACACAAAGGGAAAAGGTTACAATGGTAAAACAGCACAGAAACCCACCAGGCTTAATAAGTGAAGAAGTTAGCTTATTTGACCCAACCATTAATAATGAGCTATATAACCACACCGTAAAGCATTTAGAATGGAATTGTTAACAATGCATAAGGAGTTCAAAGAAACCATGGAATGCACCACTAATAAAATACAGGAGATATGAGAGCAGAGTTGAGGAAAATGCAAATGAAAATACAAGCAGAAATGACACCAGAAAACCATGGTAGGAGAAATGAAAAACTCAGTGGAAGGATATTCAGCAGAGTAACAGCTGCCAAGGACAGAATCAGTGAGCTCCAAGATGAGGTACAGAGAATCTCTAGACAACAGCAGTAGCTGGAAAAGACCCTCAAAAAAAAAAAAACCCAACAGATGACAAGAGAAAATCAGGACGAATGATTGGAGTACCAAAGGTGCAGGAAGAAAACCCTATGAAGAAGCAACTGTCAAAGCTTTCATTGCTGAAAAGCTCCCAAATCCAAGAGGCCCATAGGGTACCAGTTAAAAGAAATCTAATAGGAATACCTGCAGACATATCCTAATCAGAATGATAAAAAAACATAGGTAGAGAAGATACTGAAAACAGCAAGCTCAAAGAAGGAAATAGCTTATAATGGAGCATGCCTAAGATTCACTACAGACTTATCAGATGAAACTCTCTGGTCCCTAAGACAGTGGTGGGATATAGTGACAGAATCAATGAAATGAATATCACCAAGAATACATTACCTAACCAGACTCTCATTCAGATTTGAATGAACACTGGACAACTTTACAGATAAAGAACAATTCAGACACTTCGAAACAGAAACAATGTTCCCAGAATAACTAAATGGGCTACATTAAGGCAAGACAAGATAATACTCACAAGTACACCAAACTCCTTAATAAAGATGGCACAAATTCCCATCATAATAATCTCTCTCAGTGTCAGTGGACTTCATGCACCAATCAAGACACACAGGGTGGCAGGATGGATTAGAAAATTAAAACCAACATTTTGCTGCATGCAATAAACATATCTGAACAATCAAAGCAAACACATGCTCAATGTCAAAGGCTGGAAAACAATACTCCAAGCAAGCAGGGGTGGCCATACTAGTATCAGACCACATAGATTTTAGCCTGAAAAAAGTTATAAGACACAGTGAAGGTCATTTGTTCAAGATCAAGGGATTGGTATATCAGGAAGAACTCACAATCCTAATTGTATATGCACTAATCAGGGTCCAGCAAAATACTTGAAAAACCTGCTAACAGACTTGGAAAAAGACATTGATAGCAGTACAATAATAGTTGGAGACTTCAATACCACTCTGTCACCTCTTGACAGGTCAACTAGACTAAATCTCAGCAAGAAGATACTTTATTTGAGGGAAGAAATGGAAGAGAGGAGGTCAGTGCATATATATAGGACTTTTCATACCACAAAAGACTGAATCTAGATTCTTCTCCAGTGCACATGGAACAATCTTCAAGATAGACTAGATGCTGGGCCAAAAGCCATAAAATTAAGAGGCTAGAAATTATGTCAACTATCCTTTCAGATCACAATGCACTGAAAATAGAAATCAATCACACATAGAAACAGAGAATCAAATCAAATACCTGGAAATTAGGCAGCTCTCTACTGAAAACCTAGTGGGTTAGAGAGGAAATCAAAAGATTCCCGGGAACAAGTGAAAATGAAGACATGAGTCACCAGAACTTGTGGGATATAGCAAAGGCAGAACTTGTGGGATACAGCAAAGGCAGCGTTAAGAGGAAAAATTATAGCTCTGCGGCATTCATCAGGTAGGCCACATAAATAACTTAACCTCACAGCTTCAGATCTTGGAAAATGACCAATAAAAGCAGCCCAAACCAAGCATGAGGGAGGAAATAATAAAACTTAGAGCAGAAATCAATGATATGGAATCCCAGAAAACAATCCAAAAGATCAACAAAACCAAAGAGCTGGTTCTTTGATCAAATAAACAAGATCAATAAACTACTAACAAAACTCACAAAGAAACACAGAGAGAGAAAAACCTAATAAAGTGGATCAGAAATGCAAAGGGGGACATCACAATAGAAACTGAAAAAATCCATAGGAGCATCAGAAATTATTTTGAAAATCTATGGAATGAAACAAAAGAGCCTTGGAGAAATGGACAAATTTCTGGATTCTTATAACTTCCAAAGCTGAACCAAGAAGATTTAGAATACCTGAACAGACCTATTACCATCGAGGAAATTGAAATGGTAATCAAAAGTTTTACCAAAAACAAAAGTCCAGGCCCAAATGGTTTCCCTAGTAGATTATTTCATACCTTTAAAAAGGATCTATTGCAAATCCTTTTCAAGCCTTTCCAAGATACTGAAGAAACAGAAACACTCCCAAACAAATTTTATGAGGCAAATATCACTCTGATAGCCAAAGCAGAGATCGCACACACACACACACACACACACACACACACACACACACACACAAAGAAAGCAAAGAAAACTTCAGACCAATATCCCTGATGAACACAGATGAAAAGGTCCTCAACAAAATACTAGCAAATATGATTCAATGACTCATCAAAAAGATCCTACACCATAACCAAGTAGGATTCATCCTGAGATACAAGGATGATTTAACATTCGCAAATCAATCAATATAATACACCATACCAACAAAAGAAAAGATAAAAATCTCTATGATCATATCATATGCAGTAAAAGCTTTTGATAAGATCCAACACCCATTAATGTTAAAAACTCTCAACAAAACTGGATTCTAGAGGGGCAGGGGGGATGCAGTGGGAGGAAGAGGGCTATTGGGATCATTGATGGTGGAAAATGGGTACTGGTGGAAGGATTGGTACTTGATCATGATCATTGTATAACTAAAACCCAAGCATGGGAGTTTGTAAGTCTACAATCACACCTCATGGTGTTTCACTAATTAAAAAAGAAAGAAAGAAAGAAAAAGAAAAGAAAACGGCATTCTAGGGAACTTTCTTCAATATAGTCAAAGCCATCTACCAGAAATCCACAGCAAGCATTATTCTAAATGGAGAAAGACTAAAAAGCCTTTCCTTTGGGGTAGAGCAATAGCAAGTGGGTAGGGCATTTGCCTTGCACATGGCTGACCTGGGTTCAATTCCCAGCATCCCATATGGTCCCCTGAGCACCACCAGGAGCAATTTCTGAGTGCAGAGCCAGGAGTAACCCCTGTGCATAGCCAGTAATGACCCATAAAGCAAAAAATTAATAAATGAATTGGCTGGTCTTACGGTTGTGGGTTATCAGAACTTATTAATGCTAGGAAATAAATCACTGTCACTGTCCTTCCATTGTTCATTGATTTGCTCAAGCAGGCCCAGTAACTTTGTGAGACTTGTTACTGTGTTTGGCATATCGAATACATCATGGGTATCTTACCAGCTTTACCATGTGGGCCAGATACTCTCGGTAGCTTGCCGGGCTCTCTGAGAGGGGCAGAGGAATCGAACTCAGGTTGGCCATGCTGGCTGCATGCAAGGAAAATGCCCTACCCATTGTGCTATCGCTCCAGCCCAGGAAATAAATAAATAAATAAAAATAAATAAACAAAAAGCCTTCCCTCTAAGACTGGAGATTAGACAAGGTTGCCCACTTTCACCACTTATATTTAATATAGTACTAGAAGTACTCACCATAGCAATTAGGGAAGAGAAAGATATTAAGGGCATCCATATAGGAAAGGAAGAGGTCGAGCTCTCACTATTTGCTGATGGCATGATACTATACTTAGAGAACCCTAAAGTCTCTACCAAAAAAGTTCCTAGAAATAATATATTTGTATGACAAAGTGGCAGGTGAAAATATCAATGCCCCAAATCCCATGTCTTTCCTATATGCAAATATTAAAAAGAAGAAAGTGATGTTAATGAAACAATCCTGTTCACAATTGTGCCACAGATAATCAAGTACCTCAAAATAACCTTAACTAAAGAGGTAAAGGACCTATAAAGAAAACTACAAAATGCTACTTGATCACTTGATCACTTGACAACACATTACTCATCAACTTGCTTACTGAGCGGGTGTCAGTAACATCTCCATTCACCCCTGTTGCATGCTAGTGTACCTAATGGTGTCTGCTCATTCTAGGAACACGAAGAGCCTCAAACCGATCATTTAGGGTCTTGACGAAGAAGTCTGACCATCTCATTGGTGGGCGGCCATGTGATCTTTTGATGTCTGGTGGAATCCAGTAGGTAATGGCTCTAGTTCAGAGGTCTTCTCCAAAACTCATTACATGTCCAGCCCATCTGATTTTTGATGCCTTGGCAAACGAGATAGTGTCCCTGATTCTTAACTGTCGACGAAGGATGGAACTCCGGATTCTTTCTCTCACTTGAGTGAAGTGTGATATTCCAAGCATGGCTCTTTCTATTCCTCTTTGGGAGACCTGAATAGCATTCTCATCCTGTTTTCATAGGGCCCAGGTCTCTGAGGTGTATGGTAATGCAGGAAGAACAGTGGAATCAAAGAGATGTGCCTGGAGCCTGAGGTTCTTCGTCCTCTTAGCTATTTCTTTGACATTCTTGAAGGCGTTCCAAGCCACTTTCTTCCTCCTGCGCAACTCAGGTGCCAGGTCATGCATCATGTTGACTTCTTGACCTATGTACACATAACTTTTGCATTCGAAGATGGTCGTCCCGTTGAGAGTGAATGGAACGTCAGAAATGAGACCATTTCTCATAAACATTGTCTTTGTGAGATTCAGCTATAGTACGACCTTTCCACACTCACAGTTGAAGTTGACCACTTGACTGATGTTTGGTGTTAGAAGAACAATGTCATCAGTGAAGCGGAGGTGGTGCAGTTGCTGACCATCTATCTTCACTCCCATTCCTTTCCATTCCAGTCATCACATGACATTCTCGAGGGTGACACTGAAGAATTTCGGTGAAATGTTATCATCCTGCTGAACCCCTCTCTTGATGTTAATGATCATATTTCCTGTAGAATGGTAAGATTCTGGTAGTGAATCCACAATACAGCTCATGGAGGATCCAGATGTATTGCTTTTGAACACCCTGTTTGGGTAGGGCCTTGATGACCACTTCAGTCTCAACAGAATCAAAGGCCTTCTTTAAATCAAAGAACGTTAGACAGAGTGGCATCTTGAACTCCCAAGAAACCTCAATGAGCTTGTTTATTGTGTGAATATGGTCGATTGTGCTAAATCCTTTTTAGACACCAGATTTCTCACATGGTTGTCTGGGCTGCTGGGAGCAGGCAGAGTATTTCTATTCCTGGGTTCATTGAACCTGGAGTCCAAAGTCACAGAGCTCCGCTTCTCTCACTCTGTGGGGCTTCACTCATGCATGAGTCTCGGCCTGAGTGTCCAGAAAGCATCCTGGAGAATTTTGGCAGGTGGGTAGTAGAGGTAGTGGAGGTAATGGAGGTCTGCCGAGCTGCTGGGAGCAGGCAGAGGATCTCTGCTCCTGGGTCCGCTGAGCCTGGAGTCCAAGGCCACAGAGCTCCGCCTCCTCGGCCCTCCAGGGCCCCACTGTGCATGAGTTCTGGCCTGAGCATCTGGAAAGCATCCCAGAAGGTGTCCGTGGCTGGGCAGTGGAGGCAGTGGAGGCAATGGAGGTCTGCTGGGCTACCAGGAACAGGCAGAGGATCTCTGCTCCAGGGTCTGTTGATCCTGGAGTTCGAGGTCACAGAGTTCCGCATCCCTGGTATTCTGGGACCCCACCTGTGCACGAGTCCCAGCCTGAGTGTCCGGAAAGCATGCTGGAGTGTTTCGACGGCTGGATAGTGTAGGTAGTGGAGATAATGGAGGTCTGCTACAAAATGCTACATTAAGAAATAAAAGAAAGACTCTCCTTAGCCATACTGCCAGACCTCGTGCCAAGTTGTTTCATTTGGGGTACCCTAGAGAGTGGATATGTGAGGCCCTGCCCCATTCCAAGGGACTCAGCCCCAGCAGTTAAAAACCTCCAGAACTCAACCACCACCATGCTCATGGCTGCTCTCCATATGCTCGGGCTGAACCTCACCCATCAGTGAATCTACTGAAAACCCAGGTATGCAGGACTTATGATTGAAAACTCTAGGTTCAATGTAACTGGGAGTGGGTAACCTGCCCCCGACCTCCCCTGTTTCCAGCAACTCGGTAGTCACGCCCACAAGCCACCTCTGGCTGGTGCCAGATAATCTCATCCAAGTCCATGATCCAGAGAGTCCTCTGTGACTTCGGACTCTCAGAAAATAGCACAGAATTACATGCCATAGCCATGCCACCAGACCTGCACCAGGCTGTTTCATTTGGGGCACCCCAGAGAGGGTTGGATGAGGCCCCTCCCCAACCCAAGGGACCCAGCCCTGGCAGACAAAACCCTCCACAACTTAACCACCATCATTCTCATGACCGTTCTCCACACACTCAGGCCAAGCCTCGCTCATGGGTGAACTTATTCCTGGACCGTGTGACATCTTATACCTCACACTATTCATATTCCTAGAGTAGCGCACCATATTTGATGTGGTTTAAAATAGAAGGCAACCAATCTTAGAAGGAAATATATTTTTACAGATTTATATATGTATGTATGTATGTATGTACACAAGGCTCAACCTTTAACAACATGTTAGTGATCTCTTATAGAAGGGCTTAATGGTCCCTGGTGAAATACAACAATTTTCACACTCCTTCTTCTAAGTAAACATTTTTGAGCATTTTCAGTGTCTTATTCATAACAAAATACAAAATAAATTATCTTGGTTCTGCTTTGGGGCAAGAATTAGGGTTCAGAATGGAAATACCTGAAATATGGTGGTGAAAAGGTATAATGGTGGAGGATTTGAGTTTGAATATTAAATGTAATCAAATATTGTGAAGTACTTTAAAAAAATAAAATAAAATAATTTTTAAAAACAGAAACAAAAGAGGACACAAGGAAATGGAAACACATCCACTGGTCATGGATAGGGAGAATTAACATCATCATAATCAAAATCAAATTTGCAATACTTCCCAAAGCACTTCCCAAAGGTTCAATGCAGTCCCTATAAGGATACCTAGGGCATTTTTCAAAGAAACTGATCAAACACTCCTGAAATTCGTATGGAACAATAAACCACCAAGAGTAGTTAAAACAATTCTTGGGGAAAAAAAGAAGATAGATGGCATCACCTTCCCCAACTTCAAACTCTACCACAAAGTGATAGTAAATAAAACAGCATGGAATTGAGATAAAAACAGGCATGCAGACCAGTGGAATAGAGTTGAAATCATGGCACAGGCCTAAAATATATAATCACTTAATCTTTGATAAGGTAGCAAGAAATATGAAGTGGATCAAGAGAAGAGCAAGAGGTGCTGAGAAAACTAGACAGCTACTTATAAAAAAAAAAATCAACTCTGACCTCTACCTAATGCCATGCACAAAAGTCAGATAAAAATGGATTAAAGACCTCAACATCATCAGACTTGAATCCTTAAGATACATGAAAGAAAACATAGGCAAAACCCTCCATTACATTGAAGTTCAAGGTATCTTCAAAGCTGAAACCCTGCTTGCCAAGCAAGTGGAAGCTAAAATTAACAAATAGGACTAAATTAAACTAAGAAACTTCTGCACCTCACAATAAAACTGTGACCAAAAAACAAAGGCAGCTGATGGAAATGGAAAAACTATCTACCCAATACATACCTTATAAGGGATTAATATCAAAGATACACAAGACACGGTAGAACACTGGTAAAAAAAGCACCTAACCCAATCACAGCAGAGTCTGGCAAACTCCCCGTGGCATACCCAATATGCCAAATATCAGTAACAATGATGGGTCTCATTCTCCTAAAGAGCCTTTAATATAATCTCAGGACTAGGATGAAAGAGACGTTACTGGGGCCTGCTCGAGGCAATCGACGAATAACAGGATGATTTGTGATTTGTGTGATTTGTGAACCCAATAAAAAAAATGGGGAGAAGAAATGAACAGAAATTCAAAGAAGAAGAAATTCAAATGACTCAAAATGCACATAAAAAATGCTCTTCATCAATAATCATCAGAGAGATGCAGATTCAAACAACGAGATACTTTACACCACAGAGATTGGCATACATACAAATGAACAAGAACAACCAGTGCTGGTGCTGATGTGGGGAGAACAAGACCCTCATTCATTGCTGGTGGGAATGACGATTGGTCCAACCTTTTTGAAAAACAAAACAAAAAAAAACTCAAAAAAAAAAACTAGAAATTGAGCTCCCAATTGACCCAGCAATATCATTTCTGGGAATATACTCTGGGGTTTTAATGACATACAGCAAAAACACCATCTGCACTTCATGTTCATTGCAGCACCATTCACAATAGCTACAAGCTGGGAACAAACTGTATGCCCAAGAACAGACATATGGATAAAGAAACTATGGTACATCTACACAATGGAATACTATGAATCTGTTAGGAAAACTGAGGTCAGGAAATTTGCCTAGAAATGGATAGACTTAGAGAGAATCATGCTGAGTGAAATGAGTCAGAAGGAGAGGAACCAATATAGAATGACTGCTTTTACTTGTGGGATATTAAAAAAAATAGTATGAAACTAATACCCAAGGCCAGGGACAATGAGCTAGGAAGAGTGACAATTGGTTGGTCAATGGTGTGGGAGATGGAAGATAGTTAAGATAGAGGGTGACCCACTATCTTAACTAGACAATACAATTTGGAAATGATCACTTTGGACAAGAACTGATCCTTGAAATCAGGTACAAAGATATACATGTTAACCTTGCAGCATCTGTGTCACAATCCATAATTCCTAAAATGAGAGAGAGAAAGAGAAATAGTGATAGAAGAGAGGTGCCTGCCATAGAGGCAGACTAGGGTGGGGAGTGGTTTGAAGGGGTGGGAGGGAAACTGGAGACATTGGTGCTGGGAAATTACACTGGTGGAGTGATGGGTATTGGAACATTGTATGACTGAAATGAAATCATGAACAATTTTGTAATGCTCTACCTCATGGTGATTCAATTAAAAAAGTCAACGACCCTTTATAAATTGATCTGTAAGACCCAAAACTTTCAAAACTCTTCTCAGTCTCTCAAAGAATCTCCCTGATGAAATTGTTTAGTGCTTCTTTTATGCTTACGCACAGTTGATTCTTTCCTACTTGGCAACTACCACACATTTATATGCACTAAAATCACTATTACTAAAGAAGTTTGCCTTCCTGCATTGACCACAGTACAATTATTATCCTGACCAAGTCTCCAGTTAATATAGCTGACCTATCTAACACTGGTCTCCGCAAGGCCAGTAATGTAGGTCACTACAGAGCTTCACAGGAAAAGGAGAATGAGCTTATTTTGCTTTGTGGCTAAAGTTGAACTTTGTAAAATTCTCCTCCATGCCAATATTCTTGTTGGCAATTTTTTTCTCTATCCAATCAGCTAAACACGACCAGTTCACAATGATGGACTGGGACCCAGTACATGTCCTTTTCATATGCAGGAAATACCTTACCTGCAGAATCTATATTTTTGTTTATTAATATATTTTACTATAGTAAAACTTTTAAGAAATAATTATTAATTCATTCTAGTAGTGCATTTGATAAAGGTCAACACCAATTTGTGATTTAAATAATCAAAACAACTACCCATTGACCCTGCTCTTTGATTCTCTGTGTACATTGTACCGGTATATACAGATGTTGGTAGATCTGCATGGTGAGAAATAGTAAGCATACACTGTAAAAATGTTCCTTCCACCTTCCTTCTTCTCATGGTTTTATTTTATTGTTCCAAGGACTGAACCCAGAGAATCATGCAAATAAAACATATGCCCTATTTCTTTCTTTTAAATGCTAGAAAATATTATTGAAATGTTCATATGATCAAACATACATTAGATATATATGCATGTTCAATAATAAATAATTCATTATTGAAAACATAAAAACTATCTTACCAAGCTAGGAGACTTCTAAATCTAGTAGGAGAAAACCATAAGTATCATGAATGAATGCAATAGTCGATACTATATGCTGAGCTCCGCTTCCTTTAGAGGAGCTTCTTTAATGCTTCTTGAAAGACTAGTTTCAAGACTCCGGATTCAAAAACTGTTACCTGACCATGAATCTATATTGTTCCTTCAAACATGAGTGATAATATAGCTGGATAGAATATTCTTGGTGATGTTTTCATTTCACTGAGCTTTTGTACTATTACTTTCTGGCTCATAGAACTTCTCTTGATAAGACCTTTGTGAATAATATCTTAAGGACTTTTCTTTGTAAGTTTCTTGTTTGATTTTGTTGCTTTCAATGTTTTGTTTCTTCCTTGAACTTTGTCATTCTGACTACAAAATGCCTTAGAATTTTCCTGTTCGAGTCTATTTTCACTGAGACCCTTTGGACATTTTGGACCTGGGTGCCCGTATTCCTTAACTCTGAGGAATTCTTATCTATAATTTTAAAAATATTTGTTCTTCAATGAACTGCCTTCGTACTCTTCGGAAATTTCTGTCTTAGACTGTTTCTCTTGAGCTCATCCCATTGACCTCTGGTATGCTTTTTATTTATTTTCCAGCTCCCTCCACCCCCAGTGTTCGTTGCTTTATACAGTTTTTCTTCATTTCATCTTGGAATTCTTTGATTTTTTTCCCTGTTACTAATATTCTTCTGCCCCAAGCTTCTATTAAGTTTTTTTAATTATACATCGCCTTCCAACCATTTCAAAGCTGTCATTTCTGCTTGTACTTTTCTGATTTCAGCTCTCAAAGCTCTGCTGAATATCGGTGCCATCATTTATTTGAGCTCATTAAACAGTGACCTTGGTGTCACTAAAGTTATTCTCTGAGCATTTATATAGGTAGCTGGTGCTGGGTTGGTTTGAACTACCATGTAATTGCTTTTCACTCATTGCAGTTGGTGGTCTTCTATGTATATTCCTCACTGCATTTGCTGTGCTTCTTCCATGCTGAAAGTGAGTCTTTATAGTTATGCCCTCAAATCCCTGCCCATCTGAGAGTTTCTGAGGGATTTAAACTTTGAATTGCTCCTTTTCTTTCTCATTAGTCTTTACCCAGTGACAGTAAATATAAATGTGAGCAGTATGAAATTTGAATAGTGCTTAATAGAAGATCTGGAGTTGGTGCCATTGATAAGGTGGAGGTCGGTCTGGAGGCTGTCAGGAACTATCTGAATGGGAAAGGAATCCACCTCTAGTTCCAAAAGTCCTGGAAATGTCAGTCTGAAAATCAATCTCACCTGGAGGGTGGGGCACAAAAATATAATATATTTTAATCCAATTATTAAGATTTTAGAGTTTTTGCCACATTTCCTCACATATAAACACCCTAATAAGGCAAATTCCTGACATGCAGATGGCACTGATCACTGAGTCTTTATTAACGGAAAAAAATTATGAAAATTAATTATATCTATATATATTGACCTGATAGATATATAGAGATCTATATATAAATATATAATATATATATTTATAATATTATATTTATATATCACTGGGTCCGGACATGTGGAGAGAGGTCTCGGCATGGCTGTGGCTGGTTCTGGAGGTCTTTGGCTGCCGGGGCTCGTCTCGGGGCAGGGAGGGAAACTCAACCCGCCCCCCTCCAATGGGTCCGGTGAGGACAGCCAGGCATGGGGGCAGGAGACTCTGAACTGTTCTCTTCTGGAAGCTGAGTTTTATGGTCTTTGGGTCTTGGCTGTTGATGGGAACCACCTGGCGCCGGCAGCAGCTGGTGGGTCTAATGCCTACGTTATGGAAGATGGGAGATCTGGGTGGAGAAGGCCCAGTTACTATATGAACAGGCTTGGAGATCTCAGCCCCGGGACCCACATGCGGGGGTTCCTCTGCTGGTTCCTTGATGCCTGAGGCTTGTTTGGATGTGTGGAAAGTGGTATTGGCATGGCTGTGGCTGGTTCTGGGGATCTTCCGCTGCCGTGGCTCTGCTCAGGGCAGGGAGGGAAACTCAACTCGCCCCCCTCCAAGGGGCCCCGGTGAGGACAGCCAGGCTTGGGGGCAGGAGACTCTGCATGCATTAAGGAACTGGCAGAGGAACCTAGGCATGTGGATCCCGGGGCTGAGATCTCCAAGCCTGCTCGTATCGGAACTGGGCCTTCTCCATCTAGATCCCCCATCTTCCAGTAGGTAGGCGTTACACCCACAAGATGCTGCCAGTGCCAGGTGGTTTTCATCAATGGCCAAGACCCAGAGACTATAAAACCCAGCTCTGGGAAGCTCTGCATTTGTGGCCGTGTGACATCTTATCTCATTTTTACTTTGGAAAACCCAGCAGGCTACCGAAAGTATCCTGTCTGCACAGCAGAGTCTGGCAAACTTCCCCTGTCGTACTCAATATGCCAAATACCAATGACAATGATAAATGATAGGTCTCATTCTACTAGCCCTGAAAGAGCATCGAATATGACTCTTTTAAAATTTCAGGGCTAGGAAGAAGGAGACGTTACTGGTGCCTGCTCAAGGCAATCGACGAACAACAGGATGATCATGATCGTGATCGTGATCACTGGGTAAAGACTAGTGAGAAAGAAAAGGAGCAATTCAAAGTTTAAATCCCTCAGAGACTCTCAGATGGGCAGGGATTTGAGGGAATAACTATAAAGACTCGTTTTCGGCATGGAAGAAGCACAGCAAATGCAGTGGGGAATATACATAGAAGCCCACCAACTGCAATGAGTGAAAAGCAATTACATGGTAGTTCAAACCAGCCCAGCACCAGCTACCTATATAAATGCTCAGAGAATAACTTTAAATATATATATATTTAAAGTTATATATATCACCCACATGGCAAAGCCTGGCAAGCTGCCTGTGACATATTCAATATGCCAAACACAGTAACAAGTCTCACAATGGAGATGTTACTGGTGCCCGCTCGAGCAAATCAATAAACAATGGGAGGACAGTGCTTTTATCTGTCCAGTAAACTTTATCTGAAAATCAACATTACTGGGTAACACGTATGAAAGATGTCATCATGCTAACCAGAAACGCCTTATGTGACCATTTAATTTTTCTTGTATGGATGGCATGATAAGCTGTGATCAATTAAAGCGTGTAGAATTAAAAACATTATTCAAGTATCATTCTAAAGAACTTCTTGCTTTAAATTAAATCACAAAGTTTTAAGTAGCTTTGGTAATTACATTTAGTAATTATCACCTTGCCAAAATTACATTTTAAAAAATTCAGTTTAGTCACCAGAAATTACACTATTTTATTATGCATATGAAGAGCAAATAAAGAGTATGCATATTTGCAAATTAAGACAGAGATTTCTTAGAAATCCAATTAAAGGAATAATGTGATGACTATTTTGTAAAAATATCATGATTTATTCAATTTTCAAATAATCTTCTCTTCATTTCTGCTTATAAGATTCTTCTTAAATTCGCATTGACCCTTTTTGTCCTAAAAATGAGAGAAGTGTATGTATCAGAGTAGTAGAATCTCATATCTAATGAGGTCTCTAATTTTCCTATTTAATTGCAATAATATCTTGTAGAAAAATCTAGGTAATTCCAGGAGTTGGTAATGAGAATAGAAGAAAACTATCCAAGCAATGATTTTTCTTTTTTATTTCTTATTTGGCTTTTGGGTCAATCCAGGAAACTCAGGGAATGCTTCTGGCTCTGCATTCAGGAATTACTCTTGGTGGTGCTCAGGGAACCATCTGGGATGCTTGGGATTAAACCAGGTTGGCCGTTTGCAAGGCTAATGGCCTACCTGCTGTACTATCACTCTAGTCCAAACAATGATTTTTTTTTATCGTGGTTATCATAAAACATTTATAGTAATGGTGGGCAGAGGAAGGAGTCAAAAGAGGTATAGTTGTCTATCTCAAAGTGATTCAATAAAAAAGTTAAAAAATAATACTTTTTATTTTGGTGCATATTAAATTTTCTTTCTTGTAACAATAACACAAAGAAGTCCAGAAACTAAAAGGCTGAGTCAGCCTGAGAAAAAAAAAAAAAACATGCATTGGTGGAGGGATTGATGGAGGGATCATTGTATGACTGACACTCAAACATGAAAACTTTGTAACTATCTCTCACGACTGTATGCTCACACAGTAAACTGTGGGGGCTGCTACTGAGATGCACATTGTGTTCCGTGGCCCAGAGCCACCTCCCCGCTTCCCCACCTGCCCAGGGCTCCCAGAGAGACAGAGAGAAGGGAGATGGGGACCACAGTCTGATGGTGAAAACGGCCCATTTATTGCAGAGTTGCTAGCATACTTATACAGCACTTCAAATACAAACAGTGCAAGTTCAGAATTACCACAAAATTTTGGCTGACTTGGGGAACTGTGACAATGAGAGGGAAAGGTTAAAGAAAAACTTACAAGGGAAAGGTTAAAGAAAAACTTTAACTAAATTAGGGATGCTAGCAAGGGCATGTTAAACTTCTCTGAGAAAAAGAAAGGGGGCAATTCATTGATGGAGACTAAAGCACTTAGGGTCAATATCCAACACAAAGGAAAGGTTGAAGATAGACTTTAGTCAAATTAGGGATGTTAGCAAGGGATGGAGCAATAGCACAGTGGTAGGGCATTTGCCTTGCAAGCGGCCAGCCTGGGCGAACCAGGTTCGATTCCTCCACCCCTCTAGGAGAGCCTGGCAAGCTACCCATGACATATTCTATGTGCCAAACACAGTAACAACAAGTCTCACAATGGAGACGTTACTGGGCCTGCTCAAGCAAATCGATGAGCAACAGGAGGACAGTGCAGTGCAGTGCAGTGCAGTGTACTTGCAGTGCAGCAAGGGCATGGTAAACTTCTCTGGGAGGAGGAAAGGGGCAATTTACCAGTGAAGCCTTAAATGCTTAGGGTTGATATCCAACAATGGTGATTCAATTAAAAAAAAAAGAGAAAAAAGAAAGACGTATACTTTAGCACCTTGTGACAACTCTAGAATGTTGAAGTCAGCCTAGAACCTGAAGTGCAAATCACATTCATATATAGTTTAACAAGTTAAAAATAAGACTGGCTAAAGAAACTATGATACATTTACACAATGGAATATTACTCAGTCACCAGGGAAAATGAAGTCATAAAACTTGCTTATAAATGATGGACATGGAGATGCTGAATAAAATGAGTAAGAAGGAGAGGGACAGATATAGAATGATTTGATTCATTTGTTGAATATTAAAAAATAGTATATTTATGTACCCAAGGACAGTAATAATCATAATACCCAAGGACAGAAGAAACAAGGGCCAGGATGACTGGTTGGAAGCTTGCCACAAGTGTGAGGGGTAAGGCGGTGGTGGGGGAGGAGGGGAGGATGACAATTAGGATAGAGAAGGGACCACTATGACAATGATAGTCTGTTATGGTCACTCTGGCCAAGAACCGAGTGCTGAAAACTGGTAAAGCGACAAACATGATGACCTTCCAGTACCTGTATTGCAAACCATAATGCCCAAAATAAAAGAGAGAGCATAAGAGAGGGAGAGAGAAAGAGGCAGAGAGAAGGACAGAGAGAGAGAGAAGAAAACTGCCTGCCATAGAGGCAGGCTGGGGTGGGGGCAGTGACAGGAAGGAAAATGAGGGCATTTGTGGTTGGAAAGGCACAGTGGGGAAAAGGCGGGCATTGGAACATTATATGACTGAAACCCAATCATGAGCAACGACTTTGTAATTGTGTATCTCACAGTTATTCAATTTAAACTTTTTAATAAAACAAAAAACAAGACAGAGTGTCATTGCTGGACATCAGAACTATGCACAATCTAGTGATTTTAATTTTCTTTATATTTTTTAGGGCCACACCTAATAGTTTTCGGAGATCAGTCCTGGATCTGTGTTCAGGGGTCATCCCTAGACAGTGTTCCGGGGAATGTATTTGGTGCTGGGGATCCAGCCCTGCAGGTGCAAGGCAAGGGCCCTGCCTGCTCTCTCCTTTGGACTCCTAGAAGCTTCAGAGACATGCGGATCAGTGAGAAAAGTTTGAGTTTTCCTTCCTATCTCATTGTAAAGTGAACGTGAACTAGATTTGGGACTCCTGGGAAAGACATGTAAGATTAGTGCACACCAGCACTACAGGCATCTACAGCTCAAGCAGCAGCACGCACAGGAATCCCCCAGTGTGGGAGAGCAAGCTCAGCTGTCATGTATCGACCACCTCACGCCAGAAGTCTCTCTCTCTGTCTCCAGCCCCCCAAAGTAGTACGGACCAGCTGCAGTAGCCCCTTCTTTGCCACCCTCTTCTTTCATAAAGCCCGGAAGCCCCTGCTTACATAGGTTATCCTCCCCCCCCTCGCTCTTCAGTTGTTTTCCCCTTAAGCAGAAGAGGCACTTACAGAACTGATCAACCGAGGCATGATCTGGGGTTAAAAGCAGCCAACTGCGTAGCACATGTAAGGGCACAGAAACGAAGAACTGATGAGACCTTTACATGGCACCAGCACAGACCCAGGGAAAGTTGCACTTTCCCTCTGAGAGAAGCTCCAGCACCAGATGCTGAAAACTGGGGGTGGAAATATGTCACTTGGGGAAGGGCAAAGACCTTGACTAAGATGCAGAATCAAAATTCTTGAACTGCCAGTTTATTCTCTAATTTTTTCCTTCTTGTCAAGGATTTAGACGCAACTCCTTATTATAAACTCATCTATCTTCAGGCCTGAAATAATTGGATGGACCATCTCATGTTCCAAAGATGGAATTGTAAAGCACCAGACCTTTGTAGGAATATTTACTCACCAACTAAGTTTGTTTTACTTTATCCTTTTCCCTATGATTATCTTATCCTGTTTATTATAAAGTGGCTAGATCTGAGTTAGCATTACATTTATTTTGAACAATTGACAGAAGGGAAGAAAAGAACTAGCATAAAATGTAGATATAGAAAATGGATTTTTCTAGTGCTAAAGAGAGAGCAGTGGGTAGAGCATTTGCCTTGCCTGTGTCCAACCCAGGTTCGATTCCCAGCATCCCATGTGGCCCTCCAAGTAATGTCAGCGGTGACTCCTGAGTGCAGAGCCAGGAGTGACCCTGAGCATTGTTGGGTGTGACCCAAACCAAAGATAAATAAATAAATAAATAACAAATAAAACCACTGAATTATTTTCAAAAGAAAACAGATTTTTCTTTTGTTAGAATATCCAAGAAAAGTAATAAACTCTTTCTGCAAGAAACGGTTTTGACTTGCATGCTTTGACTTCTTCCTTAGGCATGTGAGGAAAAACTGATAGTGCGTATTGTAATTAGGAACAGCAAAGTTCTAGACAAAGACACTTATTCTTGTCTTACCTTCCTCTCCCCTCAAAAATCTAAGGATAGTGTTCATCATTTTGTTCTTCCATTTTAGGTTTGCAATAAAAATGAACTTTGCTTCAGGGGACCAATCCACAACAGGAATTTATTGTTAATTCTGGCACCCACTAGTCTGTCGTCCACTATTTATTTCCTGTTCTTTCCCCATAAAAATCCCTTCTTGAGCGATGCTAACAAATTGGTTACTTTGAGGACATGAACTTGTCTGCTAAAGTGTTGCCAAGAATTCCTTCTTGATCCATCACAATATTTCTTGTTAAAGTTTCCTTTGAATGATGATAGTATTAGAGTGAAAATTGGACTAGCCCCCCATAGATGTGGGTCCTTGAGAATTGTATGTAAGATTATAATAAAAAACTGAAGATATGTATGATGTCATTTATTTCACAAATCACAAATCATTCTGTTATTCATCGATTGCCTCGAGCAGGCCCTAGTAACATCTCCTTCATCCTAGCCCTGAGATTATATTCAAGGCTCTTTAGGAGAATGAGACCCATCATTGTTACTGGTATTTGGCATATTGGGTACGCCACGGGGAGTTTGCCAGGCTCTGCCGTGTGGGCAGGCTACATTCGGTAGCCTGCCAGTTTGTCCAAAGTAGGAATGAGATAATAAGATGTCATAATAAGATGTCGGTTCCTGGAGCTGGTTTTTATAGTCTCTGAGTCTTGGCCGCTGATGGGATTACATGGCGCCAGGGGGCCAGTTGGTGGGTGTGACCCCCGCCTACTGGAATTTGGAGGATCTGGGTGGAGGATGCTCAGCCCCGATCCGAGTAGGCTTGGAGATCTCGGCCCCGGAACCCGCATGGCTTTGTCCCTCTGCCAGTACCTTCATGTGTGCGGAGAGTGGTCTCAGCATGGTGGTGGCTGGTCCTGGAGGTCTTCGGCTGCCGGAGCCCTGTTCGGGGCGGGGAGGAAAGCTCAACCCGCTCCCCTCCAAAGGGCTCCGGCGAGGACAGCCAGGCGCGGGGGCAGGAGACTGCACTGTTCTCTTCCGGGAGCTGGTTTTTATAGTCTCTGAGTCATTTATTTAACAGTTTTAATAGCTTTAAGTTCATAGTTTTGGACACAGTGTCTTTTGTACAAAGTCCTGTCTAAGCACCCACATTGATACTTATGTCTGCTGAATTCAGTACTTCTTCCATGACAATATCCAAGCAACTGACTTTTCTACTTAGGGTATCCAAGGTAGGGAAGCTTGGAAATGGCTTATAAAACCAGTTTGGCAAAGGCAAGAAAAGTACATTCTATCCTGGGGTTGTACATGTTATGACAAAATTAGGGCAATGGGGTGTCAATACTCTGGTTATTTAATTAATCCTGTTAAAATTTGCCCTCTGAAGAAGTGAGAGATAATATAAATGGCTGGGGATGGAAAAAAGTAAAACGCAAAATGAGGCCCCTGCCAGGTGTTTTCATCTTCGATTCCATATTCACACCTGGACATCTGGGAGATTCCCTTTGATCCTTCACCTGTGCTAGAGTAGATGGCAGATCAACAGCACTTCTCATCCACGTGGTGGTGTTCAAAGGACTAAGGAGAGCAAAATGGACAACCACTCCCTGGTCTTCAGGCCTTCAAAGACCCAATGACAGACTACAAAGCATCAGTCACAGGTGTGAAATTAGAGAGAGAAAGAGCCAGTGAGAGACCAAGTGAAGTTCAGTGGAGAGAATCAGCAAGGTGCCAGCAAGGACAACAGACCTGGGAACCAGGAGGAAACCTGGAAGGACCAGGTGAGGCCTCAACAGAACGTCAGGTGTTCACAGTTACCTTCTTTAAGCTGTTATCAGAAAACTATTGGTTCATGAGTATCTGGAACTCTGTGTACAAATTTTATACTTGTCAAGGATCTGCATATTAAGAAAAAAAATAAGTTTTGTGGTGTTATCACAAACCCCTCTACTCTGGATCCTTTTTTATGGTTATATGGAATAAAACTTGAGCACATGAGTGAATTTTGAAGTGATCTCTTCAAGTCACCCTTTGTCAGCCTATAAAAATCCCAGCCAATCTCTAAGACAGTCCCTTGCTGAGGACGCATGTATAATAGGCCAAGTGTAGTAACTAACATAACATCAAACAGCCAAGTAAGCCAACCTTTTTCATTAATTTTACACCTTCAGACTTACACCTTAAGTGACTGTCATTCTTTTTCGCTTTCCACATATATGAGCAGTACTGTTGTTATAAGTCACTCTTCTGAAACACATATTCTGGGATAAGATGTTACCTTTTAGTTTGCATTTCCTAAAACAAAGAATGTTTCCTGCTTCAAGAAATGATCTAAAGTATCGAGAAACTTTTTTTTCTTGTTGGGATGTAAAAGCTTTTCCTCCCTTTAATTATGACTTTAATTTTAAATGTTCTTGTACTGAAATATCCCGCCTGTCCAAATGGTGGTATCTGGCCAGGTTTCACACTGGGAAATGCAGAAGCAGCTGGGCCTAACTTGATTAGTTTCGCTCTCCAAGCTACCCTAAACTTTAACCTCTAAAACATAGTTTTCTTTCCTTTCACTCAGTACTGGCATTTTATTTCAGTTAGTATAAGGATATAAGATAAAAGGTTCTGAAGGGAAACTTTTGGTTTCCATTTTATATTATTTCTTGTTACTAGTCTCTTCAAAGAGAGCCTCCCCATCATTTACCTCCTGAAGGAAAAACTATTTCCTTATTATTTTAGGAATGAGATATGAGAATAGTTCTTTTTCTTTTAATTAGTCCAGGATATGACTACATTTATCCATGAAATTTGAACTAAAAAATACTTATGGGGAAACTTTAAAGAATTGAAACAAAAAGTACCAGATAAAAATAATTATCTAAAATTATAGGCCCACAAACCTCTGCTGTCATGTAAACTTACCAACTGGCCTTGCTCCAGGGACTCTAAGTAAATCTCAAAAGAGATCCACAAGCCTCTAAATCTCTCAGACACCCGTTCCTGGCTTTGAATTCTGGGGCATACTGGAGAGGTTGGACCAGAGCCCATTCAGAATCCAGGCAGTCACTTGCTCCCACAATCCAAGGTTACCGCAAGGTCTCTGGCAGGACCTGGCCAGCTCAGGACTGAGCCGCAGAAGAAATCGCCTGCCCAGAGCACAGGTACCAGGTTTCCCAAGTCAAGACAGGCTATGCCCACCCCCTGACCCAAACCACCGCCACCACCTCCCTGTGATTCTGGAAGTCCTGAAAGTCACCTCCACACCCCAGGCTAAAATTTTAACTCCAGTTTGCAAAAGAGGCAATCACAAAAATTTGTAAGTCTACAACTGTACCTCATGATGTCTCACTAATACAAATTAAAAAAAAAATTTAACCCCAGTTGTACCACCCAGGTAAAGATTCTGGGTTTCCTGGAGCAAATTCTCGAAACTCTACAACACTGTAATCCAGTAGTAGCACTCCAGATTGGATGGCATGTAATATAGAAGCCAATTAATCTCAAATAACAAAAACATTAATACAGCAGATTAATTTGTAGCACCTTAGTAATCCTTCATACAAGGACTTAATATCTCCCTGGTGATAGCAATTTACGCTAGTTTTCTTCTAAGGAAATATTTTTTGATCATTCTATTAGGAATTCATTGGTAAGGAAAATATAAAATAAATTATTCTGGCATGCTTTGGGAATAGGTTGGAAGGGTGGTTGGAAAATTTTGAGACAATGGTGGAGGGAAGTTGAGGTGGTGGTGGGATTGGTGTTGGAATATTGAACACTGGAAACAAATAATCATGAACAACTTTATAAACCACTATTCAAATAAAGTGGAGGAGAAGGGCAAAAATTTTACATATGTAGGCCTTACCTATTTTATGTAAACTCCAAAGTATATTAGTAAAAATTTGTTTTTAAGTTTATTAATGTCAGGAAAGATATAATTATTATTATAATGAGATTCAAACATAAAATAAAATTTATATATTTTAAATTCCAGAGTTGAAAACTTACTTATATAAATGAGATTAAGCATTTTATTATATTGTATTAAATGGTTTTAATTTCCTTATTTATATAGGTGAAAATCTTACAGCAGTCACAAATTGGCTTTCACTGATTTATTTTCTGAGCATTCTAATTGCCATTTTTTTATTTTGTTCGGGTAAGCAATGTAAAGTAAATTTGTTGTGTGACTTAAGGTCAGGTTGGGATTGGTAAGGAAACTGAGGACATTGGTGGGGAAAGCCACGCTGGTGTGTTGGAATACTAAATGATTGGGACAACTGTATTATGAACAACTTTGTAAATCATGGCATTTTAATAAAGATAAAAATAAATAAAATTATATTAAATTGTACTTCATGGATCCAGAAAGACACAACAGCGAGTAAGGCACTGGCCTTGCATGCAGCCAACTTGGTTTGATCCCTGATACCAGATATGACCCCCAAGAATGACCAGAAATAATCCCTGAGCATAGAATCAGGAGTAAAAATCTGAGAACTGTCAGGTATGGCAAAAAAAAACACAAAACAACAATAGAAAAATGAGCTTTGGTTGACATAAGACTGCCAACCCCCACTTCATCCTTAATAAAAGGAATAAAAAGTAGAAGAACTAAAGCAGAAGTGATAAAGTTCTCAAAAAGAAGGTCAACAAATCTCAAAGGAATCTTCAGTGACATAATCCTGCTGGCAAAGAAAATAGAAACAGAAATAATAAAAAGGGATTATTATAAAACAAAAGGTTCTGAACTATAAAAGAAATGTGGCCTAAATAAAATTACAATACATTGATTGCAAGAGAACAGTTGAACGTCATATAGCAGAGGGATAGTATGTAAAATACGTAAAGAATTCCTGAAACTCAGCAACAACAAAGCCCAAAAAGCAACTTTACTTAAAAGATGGGAAGAGGAAATGCCTCAAAAATGCTGTAAATGGTTCTGTCGTCTCTCGCGGCCGCATCAGCAGTGCATCCCTTCGGTTGGTTCTCTTCCCGTTCCTCATACGAGGCAGCATTCCTGGCTGAGGGCTCTGAAGTTTTGAGAAGCAGAAGCAGATTCCCCTCCTCTTCCTTCCCAGTCAGCTCCGCATTCCACCATTTTCTCCTCAGGCCCACTTGCATACCTCAGACCCACAGCTTGCTCACTGTGAGGCTGGCATCCAAAATCCGTGCCAAGAACTTCACTCGTGGCTGTTTGTACCCTGACCTGTGTGGCCATGTGATGAGACATGGCCAGGCGCTGAGATGTTTCTCTTGTCTTTGAAAGATACTCCTTGGCACCGTCTGATAGATCTGTCCTGTAGATTCTACCCTGATCAGACAGTGAGAGCAGATCTCCTTCCCATATCAAACATTCGTGGTTCTCAGGGATAACGGAGTGATATGCCAAACTACAATAGCAATATCTTTGCTTTTTATTCCCCTAGTCATCACATTATAGGCAGGGTTTTGGGAAGATACAATATGTCAACTACTGGGCTGTAGTAATCTATATTGGGATGAGGATTAGCCCCACACAATAGAAACCCTGAAAATCTCAAATTCAGCACCAGGAAGTTAAATCTTGACTAGAGAGACAGCTATTTAGTCTACTTCATTAGAAACAAAAACAGTACACCAAACAATGAGGAGTTAGACGGATTGTCCATTGACATGACAGGATTTTTTGCTCTATGTGAGGAGCTCGGTTGCTTGTGCTATTCGATGTTTCCTCTCAATGTGTGACCTTTCAGTGTCTTGAACAGAGTTGTATTTGTTTCCAAATATGCGCTGAACTGTTGTTTGAGAATGTTTTTATCCCTCTTCCACTATGAGTGACAATTTTGCTGGCTTTTGTTGAGGGGGAGGCTCTTTTCATTCAATATTTTGTCCAAAAAATACTCACTGCTCTTTCATTCTTTTCTTGCTGGTAGAGTTTTTTAAGAACTCTGCTGTGAATCCATTGCTTCTTCCCTTATGCAAGGGATTTTGCTTCTGTTTTGTGGTAACTGTCTCTTTCTCTGGTCCTTGCCATTTTGACTACAGCATGTCTTTGTGTTGTTTGGGTTTCCTTTGGTTGGTACTCTTTGGATCTTTTGGATCAGTTCTCCTATCTCACTCTTTAGGTAAGGAAATTCTCAACATTTTTTCCTTCAATTAGTCTTCCTTTTCATTTTTCTCTTCTCCTTCTGAAACTCCTAGGATTCTGAAGCAGTTCCTCTTGGCATTGTCAATAATATTTCTCACATTCACTTTGTTTGCTCTGATTCCACCTTTTTTTTTCTTCCTTGCTGGAATTGTTAACGTATTGTAGTCAGAATGACAAAAACTAAAGAGACAAGAATACTGAAAACATCAAGCTCAAAGAAGGAAATTACATACAAAGAAGATTCCTTTAGAATCAAAGCAGAATTTTTACATAAAACTGTGTACAGGCCAGGGGCTGGAGAGATAGCACAGGGGGTATCTCTTGCACGCGGCCAACCCGGGTTTGATTCCCAGCATCCCATGTGGTCCCCTGAGCACCACAAGGAGTGACTCCTGAGAGAGCAGAGCCAGGACAGGAGTAACCCCTGTTCATCGCTGGGTGTGACCCAAAAAGCAAAAAAAAAAAAAAAAAAAAAAAAAAACAAAAACAAAAAACAAAACCAACACCTGTGTGGTTATAATATCAGTTTTTGAATGACTCTCAGAGGCCCAATGGTTTCCTACTTTGCAACGTAGGTACGGAGTGTTAGGAGGTGGATGCCCCGTGGAGCAATTCTGTGCAAAATGACCAGGTTGCCCGCATTTGAAGCAGGTTTTTTCTCTAGGGACGACATATTCCTTTAAGGCAGCCCCAATGATCATCCCAGTGGCATGAGAAGAGCCTAACCATGCCATAACCGAATGTAATCTGAAAGGTCGGCACCAACACGGTGGGGGAGGATGGCTGTGTGGCACGAAAGGTTAGCATTCTCAACTGCCAAGTGTTTGACAAAAGTACTTTCGTTTTTTCCGCTGCTGACCAAGCACTCAACCGCATATCAGTCAGGCGGCTGATGAAACTGCTATAGGGTTCATCTGCACCCTGCCGCAGCTTAGCAAGAGAGGTGGTCGCAGACCCCTTAGTGGGGAGGCGTTTTCATGCCTTGAGACCAGCATGCTGAATTTGGGCAAGTAGACCCGGTGGAAAACGGGCCTGGCAATCGTTAGTGTCATGTGGACTAAGGCCCAAGAGTTTATCTCTACTCCAGTTTTTAGAGGCTACATTATCCAGATTTCATTGGGCAGTTTCCCTGCAATTCTCAATGAACTCAGTCCTCCACAGGACATAGTCGCCTCTGGACAAGGTGGCCCGCACCAAAAAATACCAATCATTAGGTGTCAGCCAGCAGTCACTAAGATTATCAAGGAGTTCCAGAGTAAAGGTGATGTCGGTGGGCCCCACGGGTGACTTATATAAAGCGGGGAGGAGAAAGACGGTCACTTTCTCTCCAACCGCCCCTGCCACCAGGGACCCAGGGTTACTGGGTTCTTGTCTCACCTCACAGAAAGGAATTTCAGGAGTAGACTAGCAGTGAAATAAATAGATTATATTTGGAGGATTTTTAAGGTGTGGAGAGGAAGAGAGTGAGAGAGAAACTACTCAAGATAGAACATGGGCTTCTCCAAGGGCAGAGAGAGCCCCTACACACACCCTAGCATTAGACACAAAGCTTGAAAGTACACATCTCAAAAGGGGAGATGCGAGCAACACATGTGCTTGGACACCACATGTGGTCTGCCACATGGGCGCAAGCAGCACAAGGTCTCAGGCAGCATATGTGCACCCTTCTTTTATTCAAGGTGGCCTTTTATAGGATTTCTCCAACCTTCCCTCACGTGGGGCTTCTTCCTAGGTAAAAGTTCCTTTGCTAAAGAGGTTACCAGGGAGGTTGGGAGTGGTGATGGTCTTCCTTGGGCTGAATTACTAAAGTTAATCAGATTAAGGGAGAGGTCCTAAGGTTTGAGGAACTTCATGGGGAGGGGGCCTATATCCTCAGGGTCTGATGATGGTCTTATCAGGTCTTTGTTTTCTGTATCCACAAGGTGGATCAGTCCTTGAATTCTTCTTCCATGAAACTTTGTTAATCGAAGTTTCATTGCCAAGAGTCTTTCCCTCTCTATACCTGCCTACATCATATCGAGCTATGGGTCCATACTGGTGTTAGGGCGTGGATCGTGATCTCCCTTTAATGACAAAGAGACTCCAGAGACTGCAAACAGCAACCAAGGTTTATTGTAAGACTGGCTAGCCAGGGTCAAGCCGCCTACACAGACACGCAGGTCAGTTAGGTGAGGCAAGACCCCGAACTTCTTCAAAGGGGATCTTATATAGGCCTTCACTGGCCGTTACAGCAAAGCCCGCGCATTTCATAGCCAATAGATTTGTAACAACATATGCTTTCTTAACCAATCCAATTAAGGGTACATCACTTCTTAGCCTATAGTTTAAAGATCAGCATTTTGTGTCGGTGCTTAGGAACTGACAGGTTTTTAAGGCAGTCCTGGGTCTTGCAACATGGGTCTTATGAGAGACATCCGGTTATCTGGTCTGACCCCCACCCTTCGAGTACCTGTATCTGAATTCCTTGCTCAGGGGCAGAAAAAAAAGTTATTTTGCAGTGCAGGCTCCTATAAAGTGTATCTGAAAAAGCTTATCTAGACCTGTTCCTTTAAAAACAAGTTATTTTGCAATGCAGGTTCCTATTAAGCCAAGCTAAATTAATTCTGGTGGTAGTCCATTTTGGGCCTGTCCCTCACACTGGGTTACCACCGCTTTCAGTTCTTTAAGGTGTTTAATGCTGTGGTGATATTTTTGCCCAGGGACCTCATCCGGGTTGTACTGGTCTGGGTGATCAGAAGTTTCCTCCTTGTCAGAACCTGAGTTTTCTGAACCACCATCCTCATGCGGGTCTGGCACCTGAGCTCCAGGGCCAAATTATCCGGGGACAGGATCAGATCTCCCGGGGGTGTTAGCCTCCAAGGAGATCTTACTACGGGTGACGGAGAAGGCAAGGGCAGGTTTAGGCTTTTGGGGATGTTTTGATTGGGCTTCTTTAGGAAGGGAAAGTTTCACTAATTCTTCATCTAATGCATGAAGTTTCTTATCAAGCGGACATGCTCCTGTTTCTGTTGGAGAACAGCCCGAAGAGCGGCTGCCTCTGTACATAAATGGCTTTTAGCCCTCTGAAGTTTAGCAATCTCAGTTTTAAATCAAGAATCATCAGCGCACAAAAAGGGGAATTTTTAGCTAAAGGGGAGGGAGCAGAAGGCCTAATAGGAGCAAAATCAGGATAGGGAGGCAGGGGGAGGGAAGACCTCATCTTCTAACAATGCAAGGTCATGGGTGAAAGATCATCAGGAGGGAGAGTAAGGGAGGGATAAAGGTGATGTCGGTGGGCCCCACGGGTGACTTATGTGAAACGGGGAGGAGAAAGACAGTCACTTTCTCCCCACCCGCCTCTGCCACTTGGGACCCAGGGTTACTGGGTTCTTGTCTCGCCTCGCAGAAAGGAATTTCAGGAGTAGACAAGCAGTGAAACATATAGATTTTACTTGGAGGATTTTTAGGCATGGAGGGAGGTAGAGAGAGTGAGAGAGTAAAGTTAGACACGAAAGCATGAAAGTACACATCTCAAGAGGGGAGATGGGGGCGACACATGTGCTCGGGCACCACATGTGCTCGGCCACGTGGACACAAGCAGCACATGGGCTCAGGTAGCATATACGCGTCCTTCCTTTGTTCCAGGTGGCCTTTATAGGGTTTCTCCAACCTGCCCCCACGTGGGGCTTCTTTCCAGGTAAAAGTCTGTTGCTAAAGAGGTTACCAGGGAGGTCCAAAAAGAGGAATTTCATGGAGAGGCCTATATCCTGAGGGTCTGCGGATGGTCTTATCAGGCCTTTGTTTTCTGTATCCACAAGTTGGGTCATTCCTAGAATTCTTCTTCCATTGCAAAAGGCCTTTCCCTATCTACCTGCCTACATCAAAGGGACTTAACCTGAGGAGAATCTTTAGACTGATCATTACAAGAGGTGGATTCATTTGAATTCAAATGGGTCTTGGGCAACCTTTCACCTGAGCATTACCAGTAGCTGGGAGGCCATCTGGCATAGAAATGACAATAGAACCACAAGCTGAGGGGGAGCAGGAGAATCTCTGTAAAAGTTCTCTGCCCTGTTGAACAATGTCCCTTGCTTCAGGGGAATGATTATAAATTTTAAGGATATCATTAATGAGGTTACAGTAGGAAAAGGCTTGAACAGGGACCTTTTCAGGTCCAAAGGTGCAATAATAATCCATCAAACAGTTGCCCACTCTCCCCCAGCGTTTCTCATCAATAGTACCCTCTTGGGGGAACCAGAGGCAAACCTCAGTAATATAGATAAAAAAAATTATGCAAATCCTTTTTCTTTACCCTAATTCCTCGTTTTTTTTTCAAGGAGTCTTTAAGTCCTTTAAAAAGTAAGTCATGCTTACTCAATGTCTGCCTCATGTTAATAAAGAAGAAAACAAAAGATGCAGTTATCAACAATCTCACAGTAATCAGGGGCTAGTGGAGTGATTGAGATGAGTGCCTAATAGATGCACAGTTTTTTCTTCCGCAGGGGATGAGAATTTATCTGGGATTCGAGTGGCTCTGATCCCCTTATTCTATCACAGGAGTCTTCTATCGTGGGTGCCCTAATGGATCTTAAATGCCCAACCTGTGCCCGCGGGGGAGAGATTGTTGTTGTTTCAGGGAAAATAACACTCAAACAGACAAACAGAAACATAAATTAAGTAAACAATAAGAAATAGTATGAAAAAAGGAACTTCAAAAGAGTGCACACAAACTAAAAAAACAGATTGAAGACAGGTCATAAGTTAGTAAGTATCTCGGTCAGTGTGTCAACCTGATGCGCTGATGTTAAAACTGCTGGAGCGATAGCACAGCGGGTAGGGCGTTCGCCTTACAAGCGGCCAACATGGCCGACCCGAGTTCGATTCCTCCGCCCCTCTCGGAGAGCCCGGCAAGCTACCGAGAGTATTGGATATGCCAGACACAGTAACAACAAAGTCTCCAATGGAGACGTTACTGGGCCCGCTCGAGCAAATCGACGATCAACGGGAGGGCCTTTACCTTACCTTTACCTTACCTGTCTGAAGTCCCTGACTTCCTGTGAGCCACTTTCCAGTGGTGCTTGTTGCAGGGGTCCCTTGTGCCCCGGCCGGACGTTGGGCACTACCTGCCACGACCTGCAGGACTAGTCAATGTGGATAACCGGGAGAGGGTGTGTGAGTGGGAAAAAGAGAGAGACAGAAGAATGGGAGCAATTCAAGACTGACAAGCTCCAAATTTATTTCTCCCAAGCTAGTCTTTTGTAATTGATTACATGAGGAAGAGAGCAAAATGGGAAATTAACAAAGCATGCGGATTTTCAATAAATCATGGTGTAAGCCCTAATGGTGGGCTCATGGCAGTTATCCCGGGCACAGTTCAGAAACTTACACATGTATTTAACATTTTTCCAAGAAGAGATTAGTTCTAAAATAGCTGATCAGGCTGTACTGACATTTTGGCTCCCGGCACCTGTGTACAGGCTAGAAGAAGTAGTAGGGAAAAATTCAGTTGAATGAATACCTCAGCAAGAATACTCTATTGAAGTTATTATCATTAAAATTTGAACTATAATGAATAATAGCCCAGGAACTTTATAGCCTTGAAACTAATACTACATGAAGAATTAAAGAGATTTCTTAAAAAAATAAAACACACTCAATAAACATTTGTAATCTAAACAAAATGATGGAACAAATTCTGTCATATTAATAATATAAATTGGACTGAACTCACTAATAAAGAGACTCAGAAATACAAAATATCATGAGAAGTTACTACAAACAACTTTTTACATCACCAGTCTTGAGAAACTAAAGCTAACTGGATGAACTTTTAGAACATTACCATTCCCAAGATTGAGCAAATAGGAATTAGAAAACTTGAACAGAACAATCATGAGTAAACAAATTAAAATTGCAGCTTAAAATCTCCCCAAGAACAAAATTCCAGATCCAGATGGGTTCACTAATGAGTTCTACCAAAACTGCAAAGATTTATTTAATCCTCCCTTGTCATTCCTTGAATACTTCCTTCAAGTCCAGAAACACTTGTTTGGCATGCAAATGCTTCCTACTGCTGAATGGCTGAAAACCTGGGTGACTCTCTACTCACTTGGTATCTCCCTCCAAGAGGAGCAGGCATGTCCAGAGAACACGGGGATACGCCCCCTCTGAAGAGTAACTGCTTTTTCCGGGATATTTGGGGTTTGGAGGAGGATCCTGTGCTTCACAAAAGGGACCTTAAAAATAGCGAGCACAATGGTATCTTCAAAGATGCCATGCCACCGGCCGAGCAAGTGAAAACAGAGATAGATAAATGGGACTATCTTAAACTAAGAAGCTTCTGCACCTCCAAAGAAACAGTGACCAAAATACAAAGACAGCCTACAGAATGGGAAAGGATATTCGCCGAATACACATCTGACAAGGGGTTGATATCCAGGATATACAAAATACTGGTTAAACTCCACAAGAAGAAAACATCTAACCCCATCCAAAAATGGGGCAATGAAATGAACAGAAACTTTCACAAAGAAGAAATCCGAATAGCAAAAAAGCACATAAGAAAATGCTCTACATCATTAATCATCAGGGAGATGCAGATCAAAACCACAATGAGATACCATCTCACACCTCAGAGACTGGCCCACATTCAAAAGAACAAAAGCAACCAATGCTGGCGTGGATGTGGCGAGAAAGGGACACTCCTTCACTGTTGGTGGGAATGTCGACTGGTTCAGCCCTTTTGGAAAACAGTATGGACGACTCTCAAAAAATTAGAAATTGAGCTCCCATTTGACCCAGCAATACCACTCCTGGTAATATATCCCAGAGAGGCAAAAAAGTATCTGCACTTGTTTGTTCATTGCAGCACTCTTTACAATAGCCAGAAACTGGAAGAAACCTGAATGCCCAAGAACAGATGACTGGTTAAAGAAACTTTGGTACATCTACACAATGGAGTACTATGTAGCTGTTAGAAAGGATGAGGTCATGAAATTTACATACAAGTGGTACAACATGGAAAGTATCATGCTAAGCGAAATGAGTCAGAAAGAGAGGGATAGAAATAGAAAGATTGCATTCATCTGGGGGATATAAAGTAACAAAGAATGAGATTAATACCCAAGAATAGCTGAGAT
Source organism: Sorex fumeus (assembly GCF_029834395.1). Lineage (NCBI taxonomy): Eukaryota > Metazoa > Chordata > Mammalia > Eulipotyphla > Soricidae > Sorex > Sorex fumeus. The sequence continues at coordinate 2,772,734 of NW_026606083.1, forward strand.
CAGCACCAGGAGAATTACTCCATAGCTTAGTGGCCAGCCGGGCATTCTAGAGGAAAGGGCAACTCAGATAGAGAAGGGAGCATCAAATAAAGGGTGTTTGGAGGATCCTCCCAGGAGGGGAGATGCATGTCGAAAGTAGACTATGGACTGAACATGTTTGCCACTCAATGCCTCTTTTGCAGACCACAACACCCAAAAGGAGAGACAGAACACAGGGGATTGCCCTGCCACAGAGACGGGGGGGATAGGGGGATGGGGGTGGGGGGATATTATCCATGGTGGTGGAAAATGGGCACTGGTGGAGGGATGGGTATCTGATCATTGTATAATCAAAACCCAAGCACAAAAATTGTAAATCTACAACTGTACCTCATGGTGTTTCACTAATAAAAAAAAAAATAGCGAGCACTAAAGTGAGAGAGAGAAAGAAAGGGAGAGAGAGGAGAGAGTGCCTGCCATAGTGGCAGGCTGGGGTGGGGTGACTTGAATGGGTGGGAGGGACACTGGTGCTAGAAAATTACACTGATGAAAGAATGGATGTTGGAACATTGCATGACTGAAACGCAATTGATGTAGGCAGGTAGATAGGGTAAGGCCCTGGACAATAAAACAGGTCAGCAAAACTTCTGGGAGAAAAATTCCAAGACTGATCCACTTTGTGGATACGGATACAGACCTCCCTCAATCTGATTAACTTTAGTGATTCGGCCCAAAGAAGATCATAACCAGTCCCAACCTCCCTGGTAACCTCCTTAGCAATGGACTTTTACATAGAAAGAAGCCCCACATGGGGGCAAGTTGGAGAAACCCTCAAAAGGCCACCTAGAACAAAGGAAAAGCATGCATATGCTGCTCGAATCCATGTGCTGCTTGTGCCCACATGACCGAGCACATGTGGCACCTGAGCACATGCGCTACCCGCATCTCCCCTCTTGAGATGTATACTTTCATCTCTCCTGTCTAATGCTAGGACGTGTGTGAGGGCTCTCTCCACCTTTGAAGAAGCCTGTGTTCTCTCTTGAGTGGTTACTCTCTCTCTCTCTCTCTCTCTCTCTCTCTCTCTCTCTCTCTCTCTCTCTCTCTCTCAAACTCTCTTCCCCTCCACACTTTAAAAACCCTCCAAGTAAAATCTATTTACTTCACTGCTTGTCTACTTCTGAAATTTCTTTCTGAAAGTGAGACAAGAATCCAGTAATCCTGGGTCCTGGGTGGCAGAGGCGGTTGGAAAAAAATTGGCCATCTTCTCCCCACTTCACATATCACCTGTGGGAGCCACCGACATCACAGTTATGAACAATTTTATAATGCTCTATTTCATGGTTATTCAATAAAAACATTATTTAAAGGTTATTTTCAAAATGACCTTTCTATCTGAATTGCATTTTGCAATTCAATAGTTCTCATACTCCTCAAACTCTTCCAAAGTATCATTGAAACAGGAACCTTCCCTAATAGCATCTATGAAGCCATTAAATTACCTTTGTACCAAAATAAATAAATAAATAAATAAATCTACTAAAAAGAAAACTATGCATTAATATTCATGATGAACAATGATGTAAAGATGCCCAGCAAAATCCTAGTGAACTTAATTCATCAATATATCAAAAGGTTTATCTGCCATAATCAAGTAGGTTTTTCTAGGAAGATAAGGATGGCACTTCAATTGGGGAAGGCATGGCAGTGTTTGCAATCTGAAGTCCAGACCCCAAGCTGAACAAACTTGGCCCACAGCTATCTCTAAGAAATTGCAAGCTGAACTCCCTGGTCATAGCTGACTAGATCATGTGAAGAGACACGAAGTTATACCCAGACACTCGAAATCTAGATCCATAGACAACCAAACCTCTAACCATAAGCTTTATTCAGTAGGTTATCAGTCAGATTTTAAAAGAAAAAAATTGAAAAAATCTTTCAGACAAATAACGCTAAAGGAATTAGTTGCCCTAAACTGACTCTGTAAGAAACACTACGTGGTTTTATAAAAGCAAAGAAAACTGCAATTGAAAGTAGTAGGATTCTTTAAACACACACACACACACACACACACACACACACACACACACACGGAAAGAAGAGTGAAAACTGGGTTCGGTTTTCCATAATGAACCTAAGACTTGTTTTAAATTTAAAAATGGAGTAAGGGGATCGGTGCTGCCAGAAGATCAACCTGTACCTGAGGGGCGAGTGCATCAGCAACCTGATGGCGCATTCAGGTTTCCTGATACCCAAAACTGCTGCTGTGCCTCTGGCCACACGCCAAAAACTTGGTACCAAGTTTCCCAAGAAATTAAATGACCAAAATTAGGCATGTGGGAGCCACACCCACAAACCACCTCCAGCTCAGCTATTCAAGCTAATTTATCAGCCTTGCTTCAGAGAGTCATAAATAAATTTCAAAAGAGGTCAAAAGACACAGTTAATCTCAGACCTGAGCGTGGCTGAACATCAGATGACACATAAGAAGGGGGCTGGCTAGCCTGGTGCCTACCCAAGGAGAAACCCTGGCAGCCACTTGCTCCCACAATCTAAAATCGACACTATGCCTCCCACTGGACTCTACCATCTCAGGATGGACCTTCCTGAGACAAAATCTGTTGAAAATTCAGGTATGCAGGTTTTGTGACAGATATTTCCAGGCTTTCTTGGGGTCAGGATGGGTTACTTCCCCCCACTTCTCTGTATTTCCTGAATCCTCAGCAGTTATGGCCACAAAACTGCCACCCAGTTTAAAAAACTACTGAAGCCTTACCTTCCTGTTAAAAAGACTGAACCCCCTGAACAAACACAACAACTTCTTAGTACCTGCATTGCAAACCATAATGCACAAAAGGAAAAAGAGAAAGAAGGAAAATGACTGCCACAGAGGAATGCCAGTAGAGGTGTGTTTTGGGGATTGGTGGGAGGAAAGTGGAGACATTGGTGGTGGGAAACTACACTGGTGGAGGGAATGCATTTTGGGTCATTGTATAATCAATCATGAACAGCTTTGTAGTGGTCTATTTCACAGATATTCAGTAAAAAATTAAAAATAAAATAAAATTAGAGTGACTAGAAAGTTTGCTCAAGGGGCTTTGATGAAGGCACAATATGGGGCCACAAACACTGCTAGAATGATCCCCTAAGTACAGAGTGAGGAATAGTACCCTGGCAAAGCCTGAGGTTAAAACTGAAAAAAAAAGTTTTTAATAGACATACTCTTAGAATTACTTATCTGAACAACATAGTAATTGCAAGGCAAACATACTTAAAAGAAACAACCGAAAAGAGTCAAATAGAAACAGATTACTATACAGAAGCTGAAATATAGTTAGAAAAAATAATAAGGCAATAGAAAGAAAGGTAAACCGCTAAATACTTCAAATCTATATTTAAAAGGCAATCAGTGGGGATGGAACTGGGCACAGCTGGTAGGGCATTTGCCTTGCGTGTGACCGACCCAGGCTCGATTCCCAGCATCCTCTATGGTCCCCTGAGCACTGCTAGTACTAATTCCTGAGTGCAAAGCCAAAAGTAACCTCTGATCATCGCTGGGTGTGACACAAAAAGAAAAAAAAAAGGAAATCAGTCCATGTATGGCAATAATTTCTCCAATTATCAATGTATTGGAAGTAGTGTCGAGAGTGGAAGTCTGCCAGTGGGGTATTTATCTGGGTAGGGTGGGTCTCCTGTGCACAATTCGATCCCTGGGTGGTTGATGGAAGCAGACAGGGCAGGGTAGGGTGGGGCTCCTGATTAGAATCCCTTTGTCACCTGTGGTGGTGGGAGCGAGCAGAGAAGCTCTGTCCCTGGGTCCGCCGAGCCTGGAGTCCAAGGTCTCAGAGAGTTCCGCTTATCTTGTTCTGTGGGTCTTCAGTTGTGCGTGGGTCTCGGCCGGAGCTGCCGCGCGGGTCCGGAAAGCGTCCTGGAGTGTGGCAACGGCTGGGTAGTGGAAGTAGTGTCGGCGGACCCAGGGACAGAGCTTCTCTGCTCGCTCCCACCACCACAGGTGACAAAGGGATTCTAATCAGGAGCCCCACCCTACCCTGCCCTGTCTGCTTCCATCAACCACCCAGGGATCGAATTGTGCACAGGAGACCCACCCTACCCAGATAAATACCCCACTGGCAGACTTCCACTCTCGACACTACTTCCACTACCCAGCCGTTGCCACACTCCAGGATGCTTTCCGGACCTGCGCGGCCGCAAGCGGCCGCGCGACACATCATAAGACACTAAATACCCATCTTCTGGAATTGTCGTACCATATTTGATAGGGTTCAAATATGGTAACACCTACAAGGGAAATTAGAGGTCACCCCAAAAGCCTCTATCCCTCTCGGAAAGACTGGCAAGCTACTGAGAGTATTCCGCCCGCACGGAAGAGCCTGGCAAGCTATCCGCTGTGTATTCGATATGCCAAAACCAGTAACTACAACTGGTCTCATTCACCTGACCCTGAAGGCTTCACCGACATGGCAGCACTGAGAAGGATGAGAAAGGAGAGGCCGACAAAATCTCAAGGCCGACCTAGGCTGCCACAACGAAGGAAGACAAAAATGATCGTCTGTACTTTCAATGCACGTACGCTAGCATCAGATGCATCCATCGAGGACCTGATGGTACAAGCGCGAATGATCAAGTACGACATCATTGGTCTGACCGAGACAAGAAGGCACGAATCTCACCATGCCGTTTTTGACACTGGAGAAGAATTGTTCCTCGGAACATGCGATAAAAGAGGTGTTGGAGGCGTCGGTGTCCTTGTCAACACAAACTTGGCCAAGAGCATTGATTCATTCGAATGCCTAACAACCCGAATCGGACGTTTACATTTGAATAGATGTGGCTCACTGCCTGCAGTTTCTATCTTCGTTGTCTACGCACCAACATCTCATTATGATGAAAGAGAAATCGAGAAGTTCTACATGGAGCTAGAGAAGTTCTATAAAGAAGACCACACCTTCTACAAGATCATTGTGGGTGACTTTAATGCCAAGATAGGACCGAGAAGATCAGCTGAAGAACTTCACATCGGGACCCATGGCCTAGAATGGAACGAACAGGGTGAGAGACTGTCAGAGTTCATCATATCGACCAAGACCATCCATGGTAACTCACAGTTCCAGAAGGCAGAATCTAAACGATGGACATGGGAGTCTCCCGGTGGACGATTCCACAACGAAATAGACCACATCATATTCAATCGACGGTTTTGCCTGACTGATGTCGCTGTTGTCCCAAAATTTCGAACGGGATCAGACCACCGTCTCCTTCGTGCAAAATTCTACTTCACAGAGCGGGGAGAAAGGGCTGCAAAGTTCAAAAAGAGAACTCCCAGAATGACCACCAACTGGGAACTCTTTGGTACTATTGCGGCAACATGGGAAGATGCCATTGTTGACAACATTGACGAGGAATACGATCGACTGGTTCAGCACCTCCATGAATGTGCGAGGAACGCCAAGAGAGAGATAGCCACAAAAAGTCGCCTATCTTCAAAAACTCTTGAGCTAATTCGCCAGCGTGGTTTGGCGCATGCCTCAGGCAACCGCAAGCTAACGTCCGAGCTTGCAAAGCAGTGCAGAGATGCGATCAAGGAAGACCTCAAAGAGAGAAGAGCAGAAGTACTGGTAGATGCGGCAGAAGCCGGGAAAGGTATTCGTAAGGCCCGCCTGTCCTTCGCCAACTATAAGAGCAAGATGACTGCCCTCCGACGTCCTGATGGATCCATCACATCCTCCAGAACGGCAATGGAGAAGATTATCCATGACTTCTACTCAAATCTCTTCGATAGCCATGTCCACTTGCCAACATACCAAATTCCACAGGATGGGTATGTTGTTCCCAACGTTCTCCCCTCCGAAATCCGACACGCCATTTCGTTGGTAAAGAAACAAACAGCACCTGGCCCAGACAAGGTCAGACCTGAACACCTGAAGAACCTGCCGTCAGTACTCATCAATACACTGGCTCGGCTCTTCACTCGCTACCTGTCTGAATGCAAGGTTCCGTCCCAATGGAAAACCAGCAGGACCGTACTACTGTTCAAGAAGGGAGACATCCATGACATTGGCAACTATCGCCCGATCTGCCTATTGTCTGTCATCTACAAGTTTTTCACTCGAGTCATCCTGAATAGGATTGGCAGAACATTAGATGAAGGACAACCATGCGAGCAAGCAGGGTTCCGCAAAGGATTCAGCACCATCGACCATATCCACACGATAACCAAGCTCATTGAGGTTTCTCGGGAGTTCAAGATGCCGCTCTGCTTAACGTTCATTGATTTAAAGAAGGCCTTTGATTCTGTTGAGACGGAAGCGGTCATTGAAGCCCTAGCCAATCAGGGCATTCAAGCCCAATACATCAGGATCCTCCGTGAGCTGTATTGCGGATTCACTACCAGGATCTCACCATTCTACAAAGAAGTGATCGTTGATGTCAAGAGAGGGGTGCGGCAGGGTGATACCATTTCACCGAAACTCTTCAGTGCCACCCTCGAGAACATCATGCGACGACTGGAATGGGAAGGAATGGGAGTGAAGATAGATGGTCGGCAATTACACCACCTCCGCTTTGCTGATGACATTGTTTTAATAACACCAAACATCAGCCAAGCGGCACAAATGCTGGCCGACTTTGACCGTGAGTGTGGAAAGGTAGGACTACAGCTGAATCTTATGAAGACAATGTTTATGAGAAACAGCCTTGTTCCTGACGCCCCATTCGCTCTCAATGGAACGACCATCTCCGAATGCAACAGCTATGTGTACCTAGGTCGAGAGGTCAACATGACAAATGACCTGGCACCCGAGCTGCGCAGGAGGAAGAGAGTGGCTTGGAACGCCTTCAAGAACGTCGAAGAAATAGCTAAGAGGACGAAGAACCTCCGGCTCCGGGCACATCTCTTTGATTCCACTGTTCTTCCTGCATTAACATATGCCTCAGAGACCTGGGCCCTACGCAAACAAGATGAGAACGCTATTCAGGTCTCCCAAAGAAGAATAGAAAGAGCTATGCTTGGAATATCACGTTTCACTCAAATGAGAGAACGAATCCGGAGTTCTGACATCCGTCGACGATCAAGGATCAGGGACGCTGTCTCATTTGCCAAGGTGTCGAAAATCAGATGGGCTGGTCACATAATGAGATTTAAAGACGACCGTTGGACTAGAGCTGTTACTGACTGGATTCCACGGGATGTCAAAAGACCGCGTGGCCGCCCACGTACCAGATGGTCAGACTTCTTCGTTAAGATCATGAACGATCGGTTTGAGGCCCTTCATGTTCCCGGAGCGAACAGATGCCATTGGGCTACACTAGCACGCGACAGGGACAAATGGAGACGTTACTGGCGCCCACTCGAGCAAATCGACGACTAACGGGAAGTTAAGTGATTTAAGTGATTAAGTGATCAATGTATTGAGATTTCCAATCAAAAAGCAGAAATTGAACAAAAGAATCAGAAAACACAGTACAACCTCCTGTTACCTACAGGAGATTACCTACATGAGATTCTGGGGTCCCAACTATATTTGGTCACTTTAGTGGGTTGTGACGGTTATTATAAACAATTATAGCACTGAGGGCATGATTTTGGCATATTCAAGTAATACAAATGATGATATAATGAGCTAGCGTTTGCTCAGAAGTGAAATCAGAACTACATTAAACTAAGATGCTTCTGAACCTCAAAAGAAACAATGACCAAGATACAAAGACAGCCCAAGGAGTGTGAAAACCTATTTATCCAATACTCATCTAATAAGGGGTTGATGACAGATATGTAAGACACTGGTAGGACTCTAAAAGAATAAAACACCCAACCCCATCAACAACTATGATGTATTATCTCACACCACAGAGACTGGTAAAGAACAAAAAGAAGAAAACAACCAGACCTGGTGTGGATATAGGAAGAAAGGGAGAAAGGGAAGTACGGGGATATGGGGATGGCGGGGGGGGGGGGGAGGGATAAAGGGTCTCTTCTTCGTTGTTGGTGGGAATGCTGACTGGTTTGGCCATTTTGGAAAACAATATGAGCATTGTTCAGAAAACTAGAAATTGAATGCTCATAGGATCCAGCAATACTATTTCTGGGAATATGCCTTAGGGGTGCAAAAACACACTCAGGAACGCCATCTGCACTCCTATGTTCACTGCAGTACAGTTCACAATGGCCAGAATCTGGAAATAAATGAGTGCCTGAGAACAGATGAATGAATAAAGAAACTATGGCAAGTCTACACAATGGAATACTGTGCAGCCAATAGGAAAAACAAAGTCATGAAATTAGCTTATAAATTGATGGACTTGGTGAGTGTCAGGCTGAGTGAAATGAGTCAGAGAAAGAGAGAAAGAGAAAGGAAGAGAAACACACAGAAAGACAGACAGACATAGAATTATTTTGCTTATTTGTGGGATATTAAAAAACACAATATGAGGCAAATGCCCAAGGTCAATTGAAACAACCAAGAGGAACTGCTCCACAGTTGGAAGCTTGCCACCAGTGGTGGGGGGTGGAAGGAAGGTAAGATGGAGAATGGACCACTGCAACAAGGATAGTTGAAAATGGTCACTCTGAACAAAAACTAAGTGCTGAAAGAAGGTAAAGGGACAAACATGATAACCTTTCATTAAACCCTAATGCCAAAAGGAAAGAGAAATTGAGAGGGTATACACATAAGAGAAAGTATGTGTGTGTGAGAGAGAGAGAGAGAAAGAGAGAGAGCAAAGAGGCATAGAAGCAGGCTGCGTTGGAGGGGTGGGAGTAGGAGGGAAACTAGGAACATCAATGCTGTGAAATGTATACTGGTGGAAGGACAGGCGTTGAAATCCAATCATGAACAACTTTGTGACTGTATATTTCATGGTGATCCACTAAAAAAATCCATTTTTTTAAAAAGAAGGCCAAGAATTAACTATATTGCTTACAAGGATCACTTCATCGCTTGATATCCTGTTACTCATCAATTTGCTCGCGCTGGCACCAGTAACGTCTCCATTCATCCCTGTTGCATGTTAGCTTAGCCCAATGGCATCTGCTCGTTCTAGGAACACAAAGAGCCTCAAACCAATCGTTCAGTGTCTTGACGAAGACATCTGACCATCTCATAGGTGGGCAGCCATGTGATCTTTTGACGTCCAGTGAAATCCAGTCAGTAATGGCTCTAGTCCAGCGGTCATCTCTAAATCTCATTACATGTTGAGCCAATCTGATTTTCGATACCTTGGCAAACGAGACAGTGTTCCTGGTTCTACAGCGTTGATGGAGGTTGGAACTCCAGATTCTTTCTCTCATTTGAGTGAAGCATGATACTCCAAGCATAGCTCTTTTGATTCCTCTTTGAGAGACCCGAATAGCGTTCTCATCCTGTTTTTGTAGGGCCCAGGTCTTTGAGGCCTATGTTAATACAGGAAGAACAGTGGAATCAAAGAGATGTGCTCCGGAGCTGGAGATTCTTCATCCTCTTAGTTATTTCTTCGAAGCTCTTGAAGGCATTCTAAGCCACTCTCTTCCTCCTGTGGAACTCAGGTGCCAGGTCATTCATCATATGGACTTCTCGAGCTAGTTATACATAACTGTTGCATTCAGAGATGGTTGTTCTGTTGAGAGTGAATGGAATGTCAGGAATAATGTTTCTGTTTCTCATGAACATTGTCTTTGTGAGATTCAGCTGTAATCTGACCTTTCCACACTCATGATCGAAGTCAGTTGTTTGTGTCGCTTGGCTGATGTTTGGTGTTATTTGGTGGTATAGTTGCCGACCATCTATCTTCACTCCCATTCTTTCCCATTCCAGTCATCACATGACGTTCTCGAGGGTGGCACTGAAGAGTTTTGGTGAAATAGTATCAACCTGCCGAAAAGATTTGGGGGCCAGGGAATCTATGCAAAATGATGAAAGAATCTTGATGCAATTTTGTTGGTAGTGGTGTGGTAACATTGTGTCCTAAACCATAAATATATACACACCATTGAAAATCACTATTTCCTAATCACTTGATCAATTGACATCCTGTTACTCATTGATTTGCTCTGGTGGGCGCCAGTCTCCATTTGTCCCTGTCGCAGGCTAGTGTAGCCCAATGGTGTCTACTCACTCCAGGAACATGAAGAGCCTCAAATCATTCGTTCAGGGACTTGACGAAGAAGTCTGACCATCTTGTAGGTGGGCGGCCACAAGTTCTTTTGATGTCTCGTGGAATGCAGTCGGTAATAACTCTAGTCCAGCAGTCATCTTCAAATCACTTTACGTGTCCAATCCATCTGATTTTCGATGGCTTGACAAATGAGACAGCATCCCTGATTCTCGATCATCAATGGAAGTCAGAACTCTGCATTTCTTCTCTCACTTGAGTGAAGCGTGGTATTCCAAGCATAGCTCTTTCAATTCTTCTTTGGGTAACCTGAATAACATTCTCATCCTGATTTAGTAGGGCACAGGTCTCTGAGGTGTATGTTTATAGGATAGCAATCCCTTTTCTCACAGAAACCTGACTGGTCTTTGACATGCAGATCTCAGGTGCTAGCCAGGCCTGATCTGAGATGTAGATTCCAAACTCTAGCAGACTAGTTTTTTTTTTTTAATTTTATTAGTGAAACGCCATGAGGTACAGTTGTAAGACTTATTTTTTTTGTTTCGGTTTCAATTATACAATGATCGAGTAGCCATCCCTCCACCAGTGCCCACTTTCCACCACCAAAGATCCCAGTATCCCTCCCAGCCCCCAGAACCGCACCCCCCCCCCGCCATCCCAGGCTGTCTCTGTGGCAGGGCATTCTCTTTTGTTCTCTCTCTCTCCTTTTGGGTGCTGTGGTTTGCATTGAGTGGCAATTTTGTACGGTGTATATTTTGCTTTCAGCATGCCTCTTCCATCCTTGAGGATCCTCCCAAGACCTTTATTTGGTGCTCCCTTCTCTATCTGAGCTGCCTTTTCCCCTAGCATGTGTGACTGGCCTCCGAGCCATGAAGTGAACCTGTTGGTACTTATCTCGGCTATTTTTGGGTGTTAGTCACCTATTTTGTTACTTTATGTTCCCCAGATGAATGCAATCTTTCTATGTCTGTCCCTCTCTTTCTGATTCATTTCACTTAGCATGATACTTTCCATGTAGTACCACTTGTATGTAAATTTCATGACTTCATCTTTTCTAACAGCTACATAGTACTCCATTGTGTAGATGTACTAAAGTTTCTTTAACCAGTCATCTCTTTTCAGGCACTCAGATTTTTTCCAGATTCTGTCTATTGTAAACAGTGCAACAATGAACAAACAAGTGCAGATACTTTTGTGCCTCTCTGGGATATATTACCAGGAGTGGTATTGCTGGGTCAAATCGTAGCTCAATTTCTAATTTTTTGAGAATCGTCCATACTGTTTTCCAAAAGGGCTGAACCAGTCGGCATTCCCACCAGCAGTGAATGAAATGAACAGAAACTTTTTCAAAGAAGAAATCCAAATGGCAAACAGGCACATGAGAAAATGCTCTATATCATTAATCATCAGAGAGATGAAGATCAAAACAACAATGAGGTATCATCTCACACCAGAGACTGGCCCACATCCAAAAGAATAAAAGCAACCAGTTTTGGCATGTGGAGAGAAAGGGACCCTCCATAGCAGACTAGTCTTTGGGATGCAAATCCAAGTGCTTTTAGCTGAAAAAAGGTTTCCATTTTGTTTTTTTATCTTCTTTCCAGAGGCCAAAATTACTGGCCTGCAGATGTAAAGAAACAATGTATGTTTTGCTGCCTCAGTGTTCTTTCTGTAACTCCTTTTGATGACATCATTGCATTGAGCCCTTTAGAGGAACCATGATCAATAAAAGGAGAATTCGGGGCTCTCTAGAGGGAACACAGGCTGAGAGAACCTGGGAGTCACAGGTCTGAAAGAACCTGGGCCCTCCATGACATAAATTTCTTTTATGGGATATAATGAGGCTGTAAGAGGGGGCTGGGGGAGGCAGAGGAGAGACAGGAGTGCAAGGAGAGAGGATTGGAATAAACTTAAACTAAGACCATCCAGCCTGGCCCTCATTTCCTTCCTTCACCCGCCCATCACCATCGACCTCCCTGGAGTCGGGGAAATGGCCTGAGACTACCGAACGCAGGTGGCAGGAGAGATAGACCACTGCGTCCTTTTTTTGTTTACACATATGTTAGTGCAGGAAGAAAGTGGAGTCTAAGAGACATGCCCGGAGCTGTAGGTTCTTTGTCCCTTTAGCTATTTCTTTGATGCCCTTGAAGGTGTTCCACGATGTTCTCTTCCTCCTGCACAGCTCAGGTGCCAAGTTGTTCATCATGTTGAGTTCTCAACCCAGGTACACATAGCTGCTGCATTCAGAGATGCTCAATCCATTGAGAGCAAATGGAGTATCAGGAACTAGTCCAACTTTCATGAACATAGTCTTCTTGAGATTCAGCTGCAGTCCGACCTTTCCACGTTCATGGTCGAAGTTGGCCAGCATTCGTGCTGCTTGGCTAATGTTTGATGTTATTAGAACGATGTCATCAGCAAAGCAGAGGTGGTGTAGTTGCCGACTGTCTATCTTCACTCCCATTCCTTCCCATTCCAGTCGTCATGTGACATTCATGAGGGAGGCACTGAAGAGTTTCAGTGAAATGGTATCGCCCTGCTGAACCCCTCTCTTAAGGTCAATGATTACTTCCTTGTAGAATGGTGAGATCTTGGTAGTGAATCCGTAATACAGCTCACGGAGGATCCTGATGTACTGAGTTTGAATGTCCTGTTTGGCTAGGGCTTCGATTACTGCTGCAGTCTCAACAGAATCAAAGGCCTTTTTAATTTATTTTTTTAAAATCAATGAATGTTAGACAGATCGGCATCTTGAACTCTAAGAAACCTCAATGAGCTTGGTCACCATGTGGATATGGTCAATCATGGTGAATCCTTTTCTGAACCTGGCTTGTTCACATGGTGGTCCTTCATCTAGTGTTCTGCCAATCCTATTCAGGATGACTTGAGTGAACAGCTTGTAGACGACAGAAAACAGGCAGATTGGGTGATAGTTGCCAATGTTGTGGATGTCTCCCTTCTAGTACAGTAGTATGGTCCTGCTGGATTTCCATTTGGACAAAACCTTGCATTTAGACAGGTAGCGTGTGAAGAGCCGAGCCAGTGTGTTGATGAGCACTAATGGCAGATTCTTCAGGTGTTCAGGTCTGACCTTGTCTGGGCCGGGTGCTGTTTGCTTCTTTACTGACAAGATGGTGTGCCACATTTCCAAGATAACCAGCACCTTCTTTCATGTAAGTTAATACATAAATTCTATGTGCTAATAAGGTTACAATAAAAAGAAGAGAAGATTAGAGGTTGAAAAATATTAGGCGATAAGTCATAGTCAAGTCTAGCAGCCCAGCATATGTCCACTACATCCACTATCTCCACTACCCAGCTGACGCCATGCTCGAGGATGCATTCTGGACCCTCTGGCCTGAGATTCATGCATGGGTGAAGCCCTACAGACCGGGAAAGCGGAACACTCTGATCTTGGACTCCAGGCTCAGTGGACCCGGGAGCAGAGATCCTCTGCCTGCTTCCAGCAGCCTGGCAGACCTCCACTATCTCCACTACATTCACTACCCAGCTGACGCCACGCTCCAGGATGCTTTCTGATCTGCACAGCCGCACATCATAAGACACTTAATACAAGTTTACTTCACCATATTTAATGGGGTTCCAATATGGTTTGAACCATGGGAACACCTGCAAGAATGATTAGAAGCCACCATAAAAGCCTCTATTCCTCTCAGAGAGCCTGGCAAGCTATCGAGAGTGTTCCACCCACATGACAGAGCCTGGCAAGCTGTCAGTGGCATATTCAGTATGCCAAAACTAGTAAATAAATTGGTCTCATTCCCCTGACCCTGAAAGAGCCACCAATACAGCAGTATTAAAAAGAATGAGGAAGGAGAGGCTGATAAAATCTCAGGGCCGAACTAGGCTGCCCAAACGAAGAAAGACAAAAATGACTGCCTGTACATTTAATGCACGTATGCTAGCATCGGATGCATCCATCGAGGAATTGATGGTGCAAGCACAAAAGATCAAGTACGACATTATTGGTCTGACCAAGAAGAGAAGGCATTAATTACATCATGCCGTTTTCAACACTGGAGAACTATTCCTCGGAACACGTAACAAAAGAGGCATCGGTGGTGTTGGTCCTTGTCAACACGAAGATGGCCATAAACATTAATTCATTAGAATGCCTAATAAACCGAATTAAGACGATTACACTTGCATAGATGTGGCTCACTGCCGGCAGTTTCTATCTTCGTTGTCTATGCACCAACATCTAATTATGATGAAGGAGAAATTGAGAAGTTCTACATGGAGCTGGAGAAGTTCTATAAAGAAGACCACACCATCTGCAAGATCACTGTCGGTGATTTTAATACCAAAATAAGACCAAGAAGATCAGCCAAAGAACTCCACATTTGGACCCACGGCCTAGAAAGGAAAGAACAAGATGACAGACTGTCTGACTTCATCATGTTGACCAAGACCATTCATGGTAACTCACAGTTCCAGAAGGCTGAATCTAGACATTGGGCATGGGAGTCTCCCGGCGGATGGTTCCACAATGAAATTGACCACATCATATTCAATAGACGATTTTCCTGACCGATGTTGCTGTTGTCCCAAAATTCCAAATGGGATTGGACAACTATCTCCTTCATGCAAAATTCTACTTTACGGAGCGGGGAGAAAGGGCTGCAAAGTTTAAGACAAGAACTCCCAGAATAACCACCAACTGGGAGCTCTTTGGCACTATTGCAGCAACGTGGGAAGATGTCATCATTAACAACATTGATGAGGAATACAATCCAATGGTTCAGGACCCTCATGATTGTGCAAAGAACTCGGAGAGAGATAGCCACAAAAAGAAGCATGTCTTCGAAAACTCTCAAGCTCATTCACCAACGTGGCTTGGTGCAGCCTCAGACAACTGCAAGCGAATGTCTGAGCTCCCAAAGCAGTGCAGAGAAGCGACCAAAAAAGATATCAAAGAGAGAAGAGAAGCTGAAAAAAGCATTCACAGTGCCCGCCTGTCCTCCAACTACAAGATCAAGATGACTGCCCTCCGATGTCCTGTTGGATCTATCACATCTTCCAAAAAGGCAATGGAGAAGATTATCCATGACTTCTACTCAGATCTCTTTGATAGCCACATCCACCTGCCCACATACCAAATTCTGCAGGATGGATGTCATTCCCAACATTCTCCCTTCCGAAATCCGACACGCCATTTCATCGTTAAAGAAATGAACAGCACCTGACCCAGACAAGGTCAGACCTGAACACCTGAAGAATCTGCCGTCAGTACTCATCAATACACTGGCTCATCTCTTCACACACTACCTGTCTGAATGCAAGGTTTTGTCCAAATGGAAATTCAGCAGGACCGTACTACTGTACTAGAAGCGAGACATCCACGACATTGGCAACTATCACCCAATCTGCCTGTTGTCTGTCATCTACAAACTGTTCACTCGAGTCATCCTGAATAGGATTGGCAGAACACTAGATGAAGGACCACCATGAGAACAAGCCAGGTTCAGAAAAGGATTGACCATGATTGACCATATCCACATAGTGACCAAGCTCATTGAGGTTTCTCAGAGTTCAAGGAGCCGCTCTGTCTAAGTTCATTGATTTAAAGAAGGTCTTTGATTCTGTTGAGACTGAAGTGGTCCTTGAAACTCTAGGCAAACAGGGCATTCAACTCTACATCAGGATCCTCCGTGAGGTGTATTGTGGATTCACTACCAGGATCTCACCATTCTACATGGAGGTGATCATTGAGAGAGTCAAGAGAGGGGTTCGGCAGGGTGATACCATTTCACCAAAACTCTTCAGTGCCTCCCTTGAGAATGTCATGTGACGACTAGAATGGGAAGGAATGGGAGTGAAGATAGACGGTCAGCAACTTCACCACCTCTGTTTTGCTGGTGGCATCATTCTAATAACAGCAAACATCAGCCAAGTGGCACCAATGCTGGCCGCCTTCGACTGTGAGTGTGGAAAGGTCAAACTACAGCTGAATCTCATGAAGACAATTTTTATGAGAAATGGTCTCATTTCTGATGTTCCATTCGCTCTCAACGGAATGAACATCTCCGAATGCATATCTTCAATTCCACTGTTCTTCTTGTATTAAAATACTCCTCAGAGACCTTGGCCCTATGAAAACAGGATGAGAACACTATTCGTGTCTCCCAAAGAGGAATCGAAAGAGCTATGCTTGGAGTATCATGCTTCACTCAAATGAGAGAAAGAATCCGGAGTTCTGACCTCCATTGATGATCAAGAATCAAGGACGCTGTCTCATTTGCCAAGGCGTCAATAATTAGATGGGCTGGACATGTAATGAGATTTGGAGATGACAGTTGGACTAGAGCCATAACCGACTGTATTTGATGGGACATCTAAAGATTGCGTGGCTGCCCACCTATGAGATGGTCAGACTTCTTCATCAAGACCCTGAATGATCGGTTTCAGGCTGTTTATGTTCCTAGAACAAGCAGATGCCATTGTGCTACACTAGCACGCGACAGGAATGAATGAAGATGTTGCTGACGCCAGCTTGAGCAGGTTAATGAGTAATGGGATGTCCAGTGATCAAGTAATAGAATCAAGAAGTTATCGAAGAAGTGTCTAAAGATCTATCTGACTTTCCTGTACCTTTTTCCTAATCACATGAAGTTTTAAAAGTCAATAGTTTCATTTCCCTTTGAATAATATAATTTTAATTATCATAATACCTCTATAAAACACATTGAATTTGCATATGCAAAAGTTAGCTTTCAAATGAGCACATACTTTATTATTAGACATTGTGCTAAATATTTTATAATATGTCATATTTTAAATGCACACAAGATTTAAAATGTGTATTATTTATCTCAAAATAAAATAAAGAAGCTGAAACTGAAAATGATTTCATGATGCTGTGATGGCTACCTACCCAATCAGGAAATGGTGACAGTGAGGTTAATTGATTTGGTAAGTGGGCCTCTGAAATGATAAAGAACACAGAGACAAACCCTGGTGACTTTCAGCCTTCAATTTAATGCTTAGGGCCAGAGGATGATGCTCAGGTCCTCAGGAGGCCATGCAATTCTGGGGATAAAATCCTGGTATAATTCATGCCTTTCATGCACCTCACCCAGGTCCTTTGGGTGAGGATTTGGGGAGTGGGTGAAGGTTGGGCCATACTTTGAATGCCTGGACTACTCCTGACTCTTTGATTTACCAATTGAATATAAGGAAAATTCTGACTATAAAATAATTGTAAATCGATATAAAATTGGTTTTATTTGCTGTTTGTTGCATGGTGTTATACTCTACATCATATACTGTCATACTATTTATTTAATTAGTAAAATATCAGAAATCCAAAATTGCACAGCCGAGATAGTCTTCATAACTAGTAATAGAAAACAAATTATTTCATGATGCCTTTTCAGCAGGTTTGATTGTTGGGGGGAAATTACAAATAATAATGGTGCATCTTTTGTCAAAATAATGAATGTAATCAAGCTAGAGAGAGAGAGTTAAGTGGGAATCATCTACCTCACAGGCATGGGGAGGGGTGGGATGGGGTATATTGGGGTTCTTGGTAGTGGAAAATATGCACTGGTGAAGGGATGGGTGTTTGATCATTGTATGACCGAGATTTACACCTGAAAGCCTTGTAACTGTTCTCACAGTGATTCAATAAAACAAATTTTTTAAAAAGCTGTTAAAATATTTTAAAAGATCCTTAGTTTTTGTTCTTTCCTGTTATTTCTGCATAATTACAATACTTCCCCTGGTTTATTCCTTTTCCTTAATTTGTCTTATGTTTACTATGGTTAGCTCATTTTCAAATGAATTCTAATGCAGCATGAATATTTTGTTTTATTGTTAACTAACATTACTGTATTAGCAAGAATTAAACATAAAAAAACAGAAAAAAATAAAAAAGAAAGAAAGAAAGAGAAGGAATAAAGGAAGATAAAGAAGAAAGAAAGAAAGAAAGGAAGGAAGAGAAAGAAAAATGAAAGAAAGAAAAGAAGGGAAAGAAAAATTAAAGGAAGAAAAAAAGGAAGGTAGGAAGGTAGGAAGGAAGGAAGGAAGGAAGGAAGGAAGGAAGGAAGGAAGGAAGGAATACTTTTCCTCCCTTGCCCCACTGAGACCCCAAGTTCCCGCCCACTAATGACCCCTCTGGCTACTGATCAAGTTGCTTATTGGCCATGATCCCAGAGACTCAGAAACAAAACTCGGAACCCAGTGATTTTTGGCAGAAATGCGTCTGGATTTTGCATTAGGTTTCTGGCACTGGACCACCCAGATGGGAAAAGGTGCCATTCCTTCTCCTGTTCCCCCTGGCAGCTCGGTTGCTGTCATCTTCCAGAGGCCAATGGACAGTCAGGTAGGGGCCCACAGTGATGAGACATGCGGGGCCTCACAGGATGGGGATGGAGCCAGTCCTTTCCACCCCCGCCCCAATGAGACCCTGAGTCAATGCCCATGGACAACCCTTTTGGCTACTGATCAAGCTGCTTAACGGCCATGATCCCAGAAACTCAAAAACAAATCTCAGAACCCAGAGGCTTTTGAAAGAATTCCCTCCAGATTTAATTATTAAAATTTCAGAATTCCAAAATCCTGCAGCAGCTACTGCAGCCATGTGACATCATATGCTATTCATAATCAGCAATAGAAAACAAATTATCTAATGTTGGCTTTTCAGAAGATCTGAGTGTTGGGGTAAAATCCCAAATAATAATGGTGGGTCTGGTGTCAAAATATTGAATGCAATCAAAGTAGAGCAAGAGTAATGTGGAAACCATCTGTCATACATGTAGGGGGAGGGTGTGGAATGGGGGTTATACTGGGGGTTTTGGTGATGGAAAATGTGCACTGGTGAAGGAATGGGTGTTTAATCATTGTATGACTGAGATTTAAACCCAAAAGCTTTGTAACTGCTCTCACGGTGATTCAATAAATAAATTTATTCAAAAAAAGAAAGAAAGAAAATGAATAAAGGAATAGAAAGGAAAATTAAAAAAGAAGAAAGAAAGAAAGAAAGAAAGAAAGAAAGAAAGAAAGAAGAGAAGGTGAGCAGGAGGGAGGGAGGAAGGAAGGATGGAGAAAGAGGGAGTGAGGGAAGGGGATGGAAGGAAGGAGGGAATAAAGAACAAGAAAGAGAAAGGGAGAAAGGGAAAGAAAGAAGGAAGGAAATTAAGTGAGAGAGAATTTAAAGCAGAAAGGAAAGAAAAGAAAGAGAAAGAAAGAAAGAGAAAGATGGAAGAAAGGAAGGAAATAGAAGGAGGGAGAAAGGAGGGAAGAGGAAAAGAGAAAGGGGATGAAAGGGAGGAAGGAAATAGAACAGTCTCTACCATGTAGGACCTACTCATAATGTTAATTAGGTTTTAATTACCTTAAAGTTTATGTCTTCCTTAATTGTTGCTTCTGTAGCCTTCGCCAATGACATCACATCATTAAAGACATCTTTGAGAATAAACAAATGGGTCTTCATTAAATTAAAGTTTCTGCATGGTAAAAGAAAAGAGGGCTAAACCTGAGAGATAACTGAATGGGGTAAAATATTTGCATTCAACACATCAGGTAAAGGGATAAAGTATTGATATCCGGAATACATAAAGTGCCCACAAAGATCAAGAAAAACAATCCAGAAATTCCGTCAAAAGATTGAGAAAGAAAATGCTCAGGGAATTCACTGAGGAAGACCAAGTAAAGAGCAAAAGGCACATAAAAAAATGCTCATCATAACTTATTAGAGAATTCCAAATCAAGACAACAATGAGATAGCATCTTATACCAGTGAGAATGGCACATATCTAAAATCACTATCACTATTACTATCATCCTGTTGTTCATCGATTTGTTCAAGTGGGTGCCAGTAACATCTCCATTCGTTCCTGGCACGTGCCAGTGTAGCCCGATGGCATATTGGGGGCTCTTTCAGGGTCAGGGGAATGAGGACTTATTATTACTTTTTTTGGCATACTAGTACTCCACGGGTAGATTGCTAGGCTCTGTCGTGCACGCAGGAATATCTAAGATACTGAGAGCAAATTGTGTTGACAGGGATATGGTGAAAAAGGAACTCTTATCCACTGCTGTTAGAAATATTGCCTGGTTCCACCCCCATGTAAAATAATATATAGGGTTCTCAGTAAACTTAGAATTGAGCTGCTATATGACCCAACAATTCTTCTTTGTGTTATCTACCCTTTCAACAGAATAAACATTTCTTCAAAAGGACATATGTACACCATTATTCATAGCAGCACTCAATACAAATAACTAAGATATGGAATTAACCTAGATGTCCAACAATAGATAAGTGAGTTATAAAAATGTGGCATATATGCACAGTGGAATACTGCTCACCTATAAAGAACAATGAAATTGTGCAAATCACATCAACATGGATAGTTGAAGATGGAAGATGTCTTGTTCCCTGAAGTAAGCCAGAAGAATACAGACAAATACAGGATGATCTCATTTGTATGTGGTATTTAGAATAACTGGATGATGGAATGCATTGTTTTAAAGGGGAAATATTTACATCACTCTTGACCACAGAATATATAGAGAGGAGTACAGAGAAGGAAAGAATTCCAGAACCAAGGGGAAGAGACCACAATGGGACCAGGGTAGGGAGCTGGAGTTCATGTGTATCAGTGATGTAAAGGAATGGTATAGGTAAGTACTCAAACCACAGAGTGAACAGTATTGAAACTATGAGACCCCAAACTGTAACAACCACTCTTACAAAGGTACCTGTCAAAAATCAGGCTGGGGGGGGAGTAGGGGAGGGACCCTGGGACCCTGATGGAGGAAAGGTGACACTTGGTGAGAACACTGCATATCTACAGCCAGCTATGAATCACTTCATAAATTATGGGGCTTTAATATTTTTTAAGTATGTCTTCTTTTTAAAGTGTAAGCTTCATGTGTGCAGGAGACATCCTTTTATTAAGATCTGAGAGTCACTCTTTCACTCTCTAATTTTTAAAAATTTATTCCAACTTGCTGTATAGGACATGAATTAATTTGTTATAAAGTTCTACTATTTTCAAAAAAATAAAAACCTATTCTCACGTTGAACAAAGTGTGACTGCTTCATTTATGGTCACATCTGAAATTCCAAACACTTTCATTTTATATCAACTCTTCCTCCATAAAAATAAAATCTTCATTATGTTATTGGATGATCACACATTTCACAAGTAAAGCATGTATTCAAGTAAGCCAATTGCTGAAGTTTAGTTCTTGTATTCTGCTCTGAGAACAGTATTCCTTTGCAAAACTCTTGGCAAGTGTACTTTTTCTAAATCAAAAAGTGGAGACTTTTTTTTTTGCTGTTTTTCTTTATGCTTTTTGAGCAACATTGGACAGTACTCAGGGATTATGCCTGGCTTTGAGCTCAAGCAGTGCTCAGGGGACCATAGGGATGCCAGGGATCCAATTTGGGTCAACCAGTGCACTGTGAGTGCCGGACCGTCTGTCTGTACTATCTCTCTGGTCTCAGGAACTGGAGTGTTTTAGAGAAGGGCAGACATTGAATTACTTTTTGGTTTTGTGTCTGGGTGATTTTCTTCATCTAATTAAATTATGATTTTTATATGTGCTAAATAAAAGGGCAATGGTACCAAGCTTTAAGAGTTGTAATGATAACTATGAGTTAATTTATAAAAGAGAGATTTTTCTTGTTTGTTTATATCACATGCTCATCAAATAACCTTCTGCAAGAGTCTGGAGAGAGAGCGCAGCAGGGAAGGTGTTGTCTTTCACAAGTGACTCGGGTGTGATTCCCAGCATCTCGAATGTTGGAACATTGTATGCATGAAAATACATCATTAACATTAATATAAATCACAGGGTCTTAAAGTTTTTTTAAAGAAACTTAAAATTTATAACAGTGATAGAAGTATGTGCAATCGCCTTTTAGGTTAATTCAAACAAAAACTTATTTTATAGCTATTTATAAAACAGCAACAAGTGCCGCTGGATTATGAAAGCGGCATTTCTCTGACTTCAGAAAATTTCAATATTATTTCTTTTAAATGGCGTTGTTCTGTAAATTAATGAATAACTTCCCCAGAAGCTTGTTAATATCAGCGCCTTTCACCAGAAGCAGCACCGCGGGAGCTCACACTGGCACCAGGGCACCCTTGACGCCCCCCACCACTGCCAGACCCAACCGGCTTGTCCTGCTTGCTCCTTAGCGTGTCTCCACAGGACCTCTGCGCCGGCAAAAGGTCTTGCGAGATCTTCTGACAGTCCGGCCTGACAGCCCACCTGGACCCGGGAGATGCCCAGTACCGCCAGCCCACCTGGACCCGGGGGATCCCCGTCCCGGGCCCAGCTCCCTCCCTTCCCTCTGCACAGTGAAGCAAGGACAGCTGGACAGCTGCAGGATAGACCCGGCTGTGGTCAGTCTGGACCTTCCCGCAGGACCGCCCCGAGTCCGCCTCCGTGCCGGGATTGGCCGGGCGGGCTGCGGCAGGCGGCGGCGCGGGCAGCGCGGGCAGCGGCGGGCAGCGGCGGGCAGCGGAGCAGCGGGACAGTACCCAGCGGCCGCGGCTCCATGTGGACCCTCCGGAGCGCGGGCCGGTGTCCCCGCGGGCCGTGTGCATCTGCCCTGGGGCTGGCCTCTGGGCTGCTGGGCCTGGGCTTCCTGCTTGGTAGGTGGACCGCGGGGCGGGCAGGCTAGCGGGGGTCCCAGGGTCCGCCTTCGCGGGGACCCCTGAGCCCTGCTGGGGGACTGGCAGCCCCTCCAGGGCCATGCGTTTCCGTTTGCACTGCTCAGAACTTTTTTAGTTTGAGGTGGACCCGTTTCTTTATCTTATCTATATTTTTCTTGATGTTGACAAGAATAATAACGAACTATGAAGAGAAAAATAAAGAAAATAATGACTGGGGTAGAGGCTAAGGACCTAACTACGTTTCCAAAACGTTTTGTATTTAGATCTGCTAAGTCCTATTCACAGATTCTGTTCGAGTCATTATGCATTTTGAATGAATTTTCCACGTATGCTCTGTTTCCTTTACTAGCATACTGCCCAGCAACCCTGACCCCTTTCACCCCATTCCTTTCATCTTCCCTTGCTTGTCCTTTATTTTTGGTTTGGGGGTCACCCAGCACGCTGCTGGGGATGCCAGGCCTGTGCTAGGTCACTGAGACTCCTGCCTGCGGACTTCCCTCTGGCCCCTCATCTGAGTTTTGTGAATTGATCTCCGTATCTGTTAGTGTTCAAATACCACATGTTTTGAGTACTATGGATTTGTAAAATAGTTTACAGTGAGACAACACTCACTGTTGTTGTTCTACATCTTGATCTTGGACTTTTCAAGGTCTATTTTGGTCCCATGAGATTTTAGGATTTTTGAATTCTATTTCTGTGGAGAATGTCATTCGGATTTTAATAAGGTTTTAATGAATCTGTAAATATTACTATAGGTTAAATGGCTATTTTAGCGGTTTCTTCTTTAGACACATAAAGCATGGAACACCTCATTTTAACTTTTTTTTTTTAATGCATATAGTAGCGTAGCGGATTTTTCAAGTGGATGGAGGCCTCCCAAACAGTGCCTGGAAGGTTCGAGGGGTCACTGCAGACAGTATTCACCCAATCAAGATGCAGCCTTGGGCCCCATGGCGCCAGGGGCCATCATTGCCAAAATGGCCACACTCAGGGACTTCCAGGGCTATACCCAGTGGTGCTGAGGGTGGTGTGAAGGACATGGAGTTTCAAAGTCAGATCCCCCTCTGTAAAACAGTGCCTGTGCCCACTGAGCTCTTCTTAGGCCCAGTTTTTTTTGTCTTTTTGTTCTTTTCCTGCCGCTAATGTCCCCAGTTTACCTCCTACATTAGTCCAGCCTGCTTCTATGACAGACCTCTCTCTCTCTCTCTCTCTCTCTCTCTCTCTCTCTCTAGCACTGTGCTTTGCAATACTGTTATTGAAAGATTATCACATATATCAATTTACTTCCTCAGTTCTTGTCCAGAGTGACCATTTCCAATCATCATTGTCACACCCTTCTCTATCCTAACTGTACTCCCCCACACATTGGGGCAAGCTTCCGCTTCCTACCATGGACTGGTCTTCTGGCCTCGTTTCTATAGGCTTTGGGTATTATTCTCATGTTATGCTTTCATATATAGTGTTTGAAGAAGGCTTCAGAAAGCTACAGTGAAACTATAATTCACCCAACATCTCTGTGACTATCCAGTGCCCGCAGGGGATCATGTTCAACCAGATTATATTATCACCTTTAACACTGGGAAGTTGGCTCTAAATGGACATCATACCCCACAAATGAGTGTGATCAATCTATATCCCACACCTTCTGACTCATTTGACTCAGTTTATGACTCTCCATGTCCATCCAAGTATAAGCAAATTTTGTGACTTCATTTTCCCTAACAGCTGCATATTCCATTGTTTAGGTATACCATAGTTTCTTTGTCCACTTATCTGTTCTGGGCATTCAGGTTCTTTCCATATTCTGGCAATTGTGAATAGTGCCACAATGAACAAAGACATGCAGATGGTTTTTCGGTATTGTATTTTTGGGCTTCTAGGGTATATTCCTAGGTTCGGTATTGCTGGGTCTTACAGAAGCTCAGTTTCTTATTCTTTGAGGAATATCCATAGTGTTTTCCAAACCAAGCTGGGCAAGGCTGACATTTCCAGCAACATTGAGTGTCCTTTCTCTGGGCATATGTGCCAGCACTGGTTGTTCTTGTTTTTCTTGATGTGTGTCAGGTCCAGATTTTTATATATTGATTTTATACATTTTTTGTTTTTGCTTTTCCCTTCTCCTCCCTCCCTTCCCCTGCTCTTGTGCTCTGCCACTGGGCTGCATCTCTAGCTGTATATTCTGGTTTTGTTATTATTTCTAATAGCTTTTTCCCCTTTTTAGTGGAGTACCAGAAGAGGTTCCCTATTATTAGATGCTTCTTTTCCCCCAAGGATTCATTGTTCTCCCTTACCCCAAAGGCTCCCTCTTCTTCATTCTGCTTATTTTTAGATCACAATTGAAATATTTAAGCCTCGATGTTTTTGGAAACCTCCAGAAAAGCTAGCTGAGTGATTTGGGAAACCATTTTATGTTCAGATTAAGTAGTTTTTTTCTAAATAAATCTTTTCAGATGTCCATTTCCCTCAGATTTAGAGCCAACTTCCCAGTATTAACAGTGATTTTGCTGGACACGATCACCCTGCACACTGAAGTCACAGAGATATTGGGTGAAGAGTCACAGAGATATTGGGTGAATTGTTTCACTGTAGTTTTCTGAGGCCTTCTTCAACCAGAAACACAAAACCTTAAGAGTATTTTGTTGTAGCTTTAGAAACAGGAAAAGTCCGAGTTTTTACTGGTTCAATGGTTTAGGGTAAAATATGTATTAGGAATACTATAATCAATGCATTAAAACATTATAATGTTTATTCTGTCAGCAGGACAAATACTGAGTATGAAACTTGAAAGAACAAGCACACTTCCTTTGCCTTCATACTCAGGACATCCTGTTGACCCCCATTAAAACATTTTGGTGCTGATTTTTTCCATAAACCATATCTTAGGATAGTAAAAATATTATTGAAATTTGATCTTTTAAATATGTTAAGATTGATTTGAATTTAAAAATCTACTTGAACCCCCCCCCCAGTGGAATTAGAATGAAATGTCAGAAAATCTGTTAAATGTCAGACCATGATAATTTATGTTTTACATATGATCGCTGAATCACTGTATTGTTGTCATCCCATTGATCTTCGATTTACTTGAGTGGGTGCCAGTAACATCTCTATTCCTCCCAGCCCTGAGATTTTAGCAGCCTCTTCCTACTCATCTTTTCCCAATGATTGGAGGCTCTTTCAGGGTCAGGAAAATGAGACCTATTGTCGTTACTTAATTTGGCATATCAAATATGCCATGGAGGGCTTGCCGGGCTCTGCCCGTGTGGGTGGGATACTCTCGGTAGCTTGCTGGGCTCTGTGAGAGGCATCAATGGGTAGGAAGTGTCTTATAATGTGTCATGCAGCTGCAATGTGGCTGCGTGGTCCAGAAAGCATCCTGGAGTGTGGTGGTGGTTGGGCAGAGGCGGTCAGCTGCTGGGGCTGGATCCCTTGGAGTGGGGAGGGCTCTCACCTGCCTCACAGCCTGGCACGGATGATGCAGTAGTAAAAGTATATCTTGTCTATTAGTGCATATCTCATTATAATATTCATATATATTTTATAGGATGGTTTATGAAGTCATCCCATGAAGCTACTAAAACTGATTTACAACATAATATGAAGATGGCCTTTTTTGAAGAATTGAATGCTGAGAATATCAAGAAATTCTTATAGTAAGCATTTACCAGAAATTTATTGTTGGAAAATTTTGTTATTCTATTTTGAAATGTTGATGCAATATGAAGTTTTGATGCAATATTTAGTAACTAGATTTTCTTTAAGTTTTTAATCTCCTGAGCACTGCTAGGAGTGATTCCTGAGTGCAGAGACAAGAGTAGTAACCCCTGAGTATCAGTAGGTGTGTTCCCAAAATAAAAACAAAGTTACCTAAAAGGACAGGAGTGTGTTGATTTTAGAAAAACCTATTTATTTTGAATTAAGAACTCATGCAGTTCATGGAGTCTGTGACTTTGAAATAGATGTGTTTCTATTACACATGATGATTTGTTGGATGTTTTTCCATATAGAAATTAAAAAGATAATAAAATAACAATGAGCTAGTATTCATGAAGTTTAAAATTTGTTTCTATGAAATAGGAGAAATTTATTGTATTTATTTTCTAGTTGTTTATTAACTAAGATAACATTTTAGTTTATTTAATTGTATATGTTTTAGGGGTAAAAATAAATGCACTGATATCTAAGTACATTAATTAAGAAATTAGTCTACCCATGAAAATATTTCTGCTAGACAAAATTTTGGTCACATGATTTATTTGTTAAAGTCATTTCTGGTATTACTAGTTTTTATCATGTATTTTCAGTATATTACATTGCACGATTGATGGAGTACAAGACATTTATTCTACTCATGTTGAGAAATTTCTCAACGAAGATACTTTATAAATGGTTACAAACAGAAAGGTTTCTTACTTGATTTTTGTTTTCAGTATTTAAAAATAAATACTGGGTTGGAAAGATAGTACAGGCCGTAAGGTGATTACAACTGACCTGGGTTCAATCTCAGGCATCCCCTATGGTCTCCAGAGCGTTGCCAGGAGTAATTCCTGAGTGCACAGCATGAGTACCTCCTGAGCATCACTGGATGTGACCCAAAAACTTAAAAAAAATTCAAAATACTTCAAAAATACTATTTGGGATCATGAGCTGAGCTTGGGTAGAGCACTTGCCTTGAATGTACAAAGTCCTAGACTTGAGCCCCACCATACAAATAAAATCTATTTGATGCATTAATAATATTATTTTGTTTTTTAATGTATTACATTTCAATGAATTTTTATGTAAATCTATCTTATCTGGCAACTGATTTTGGATAAACTGACTAAATATTTCTAATTACTTTCAATTTTTTAACAGTAATTTTACAAGAATACCACATTTAGCAGGAACAAAACAAAACTTTCATCTTGCAAAGCAAATTCAATCCCAGTGGAAAGAATTTGGCCTGGATTCTGTTGAGTTGGTCCATTATGACGTCCTGTTATCTTATCCAAATAAAACTCATCCCAACTACATCTCAATAATAGATGGAAATGGAAATGAGGTAAGGAAAGGAAAGAGGAAAGGGCATCAGACAAAGAAAAGAAAGGAAAGGAAAGGTGAGAAAGAAAAGAAAAACTTTCCCACTGGTTATGCTCCTTTCCAGTTGCTAACCTTATGGAAGAATGCTATACAATTTCCAGATAATGTTATGAATTGACATAATTGAAACTTGTGAATGATGCCTTTTCCTATCTCCTTACTACTGTGAACTACTTTCTTATGAATTGTGAATGTAATATATGTTTTGAAAAACCGTGAAAACTAATGCATGGTGTTGTTGCTATCTTTATTTTTAATATTTACATTTTAGTGGTCATGGCAGAGCCTGGCAAGCTCCCCGTGGTGTATTTGATATGCTAAAAACAGTAACAACAAGTCTCACAATAAGGATGTTACTGGTACCTGCTCAAGCAAATCGATGAACAATGGGAGGACAGTGCTACGGTTCTACATTTTAGTTGTGCTATTATTTTGTTAATACTTAACATATTGGCAAACTTCTAAGCAACCGAGTTAAATGCATTTTTGTAGGTTCACGCTATAAAAAATACTGCACAAGTCGTTAAGAAACCTAGAGACTCAGGTGCAAGATTGCTAAACAGTGTTGTTCTATTAGGCTTTTAAACTATTATTATCAAATCATAAATTGGTGCTTAGGGATTCAGCAGGATTTGTAAGTTCATTTGCCTAAAAAATCTTCACCTTTTCCAGCAAAGTATTGAGTATTTGATATGTATTTTCCAAATACTGAAAGGGACCAGAGATATAGTACAGGGCTTAAGGCACTTGTTTCGAAGGCAACCAACCCTCTTTGAGCTGTTAGCAGCACCAGCAACAGCAGGAATGAGCCCTGAACACAGAGACAGGGATAGCCCTTGAGCATCTTCATGTGGTCCAAACCCCTCTCCTTCTAAAGACTGAGTGATGAACTATCTGCTGATGTGAAATCATGCATATTTTCCCATTTACTTATTATTATTGTATTCCTTTAGATTTTCAACACATCCTTATATGAACCACCTTGTCCAGGATATGAAAATGTTTCAGATGTTGTTCCACCGTTTAGTGCTTTCTCTCCAAAAGGAACACCTCAGGTAACCACACAACACACATAGGTGGGACGTCGCTGAGGGGGTAATGTATGCCTTGCATGGATTAAGCCCTGGTGTTAGAAATCCCTCACAGGCAAGAATTAAACAGAAAATTTGATATAATTATGTATTTACTGCTTTTCCACAATTAAGATACTAGAATGTCTCAATAAAAAAGGAATATTTATTATTTCTTGTTCATAATGTTTAGCGTGATGTGTTGCACAAATTCAGAATGTACATGTGTTTGAGAAATAATAAGAGCCTTAAGGTAAACTTGAGACAATAGAGACATTACTAGTGCCCACTTGAGCAAATGATGAACAACGGGAGTACAGTGCTACTTTTGATTGGGGTACCATGACAAAAGAACCTTTAATTATTTGGTAAAGCATCTTTTACAGACAAACTCTGAGATTCACAAGTGTTAGAATTTAGAAAATATTTATTCTTTTTATTGTCAGATGGGGCTGGAGTGATAGTACAGCAGGTAGGGCATTTGCCTTGCATGTGGCCGACCTGGCCGACCCAGGTTCGATTCATTTGCCCCTCTCTGAGAGCCAGCCCTGCAAGCTACTGAGAGTATCTCGCCCTCATGGAAAAGCCTGCCAAGCTCCTGTGGTGTATTTGATATGCTAAACACAGTAACAATAAGTCTCTCAATGGAGATATTACTGGGCCCACTCTAACAAATCATGAACAACAACGGGAGGACAGTGCAGTGCAAGGCTATTGTCAAATAATTTATATGTAAGAAAATGCTGTATAGTTTACTACTGTTTAATTTTTAAATAATTTGGTGGTCCTGTCATATCCTCCCGTTGTTCATCGATTTGCTCGAGCAGGCCCAGTAATGTCTCCATTGGAGACTTTGTTGTTACTGTGTTTTGTCATTTTCAAATATATGAAAACAGTTTATATATTTTCTATTCAGAGTATTAGTATGATTTATTAAGCTAAAATACTATAATATGAAATTATACAATCATCTTTATAGTCCTAAAGGAATAAATTCCTGATATTTCTGCATAGTAATTTGTATTTTTGTAAGATGGTTAAACTTTAGAATTCAATTAACTTATAAAAATCTATCATCACTAATCAATTAGGATTTGTTACACAAACTAGAAATTGGTTATTATTAGGCATTGCTGTATGTTTGATACAGCATTCTGTGAGATAACCCATTTCTATGAGAGAAATCATGCACCAATATATTTTATAGATTAACTTATTTATAATTTCAAAACTCTCCCTAATTCAGAATAGAATACTTTTTTATTGTATGAAATATATTTTAACTAAGTAGTTAACTTTGTATTTAATGATATAAAAAAGTTCTTCCTTAAAAACTAACATGTTAAAAGAATACTTATAATAATAAATAAATAATAAAATTAAGTAAAAATTAGGGATATAAGAAATGGAAATGATGGATGTGTAATATTGGGTCACTGGTAATCTAACCAAAAAAGAATTTTTTTCTTTTTTATTTGTGTAAGTTTTTATGTGAACTTAACAAAGTCTGTGAGGCTACAGCTGATTACTCTGAAATGTGAAATATTGGGTTCTTCCTAGAACTTTGAATTTACAAGTTTGATGGTATGCTCTAAAATAGTCTCATCAGACGTTTCTTAAACTTCAACAATTATCACAATCATCCAGGAGGGGTTATAAATCCCCACTAAATTTCAGTAAACCGTAGATAAGGTTTGAAAATTTGTGTTTCTAAAAAGGTTCTAAGATGATGGTGGTTATAATGGTTGAAGAACTGTGCCTTGGGGAGTGGAACTGTAAATGGCTAAGACCCATGCTTTGCGTGCTGCCGACTCAGATGCAGTTTCGGGCACCACATGTGCCCCTGAGCTGTCCTGGAGTGGCACCACAGGGCCTGAGCGCTTATGTATCTTGAAGCTGTTGCTTTATACTGCACGCCCAATAGGCTGAGCATCACTGAGAATCACCCAAGGCTGCCCTCTAAGTCTGTTTCTTTTAACAGAAGCAGGAAGATGAAAGCTGGAGGAAAGTAATCCTAGCCTAACAATACCAATCTGTGCTTATTCCAACCCATATAACAATGGCACAGTATAAGTTTTACAGAGCTCATTGTATGGAAGCAAAGCTCTTTTGTTTTTAAGCTGACAATGACAATTCACATTTGAGAAGTACTAGGAGGCACCTTACCGAATTTGTTTTTATTTTAAAGTCTGCTTTCACTTTAAAAACTAATGTCTCCAAGCCATGGAGCAAAATTCCTCGTACTAATCTCGGCCATTCTTGGGTGTTAGTCTCCTATTTTGTTACTTTATATTCCCCAGATGAATGCAATCTTTCTATGTCTCTCCCTCTCTTTCTGACTCATTTCGCTTAACATGATACTTTCCATGTAGCACCACTTGTATGTAAAATTCATGACTTCATCTTTTCTAACCACTACATAGTGGGAGAAGCATGCTGAAAGTAGACTATAGACCAAACATGATTGCCACTCAATGTCTCTTTTGCAAACCACAACACCCAAAAGGAGAGAGATAACAAAGGGGAATGCCCTACCACAGAGGCAGGGTGGGACGGGGGAGATGGGGGGTGGGAGGAATACTGAGATCCGTGGTGGTGGGAAATGGGCACTGGTGGAGGGATGGGTATTTGATCAATGTGTAATTGAAACCCAAGCACAAAATTTGTGAGTCTACAACTGTACCTCATGGTGTCTCACTAATAAAAATTAAAAAAATAAAAATAAAAACTAATGTCTTCACTAATCTTTTCTCCATCATTATTTTGTGAGGAGTGCTGTTTCATTGAAAGGTAAGCACATCTGCAGACATTTTAAGCACTGTTTTCAAAATTGGTGATATTAAATAGAGATAGATTTCAAGTAAAGCATTATATAAAAAACAAATATTCACTGAAATATAGATTCATAAGGTGAATGAATAGTGTGTTATTAGTGCATGCTTTTAAGAAGAAATGTAAGCAGGAATTTTAGTGGGAATCCTTTCACTGAAGCAAAGATTCCATTACTACCTCAATAAGCATATCTGTTTTTAATTAAGATGGCATATACTTTAGTACTAGTTCAGTTTGTCTACTCTGCTTAAACATTTGCAAAATTTCTTTAGTACTTTTCACCTTTTTTGATTTGTTTTTTTGGCCATATTCGATGGTATTGAGGACTTACTCCTGACTGTGCTCAGAGATCACTCCTGGAAGTGCTCAGAGGACCGTATGAGGTACAGAGGATTAAAACTAGGACAGTTGTGTGTAAGGCCAATGCCCTGGCCACTCTATTTCTCTGGCTTCAAGTACTTGGTCACCTTTTAATATACTATATAATTTGTTTAGTTATTAATTTTACTATATATCATATTACATTATCTCTATATGCTCCACATAATTATAAGTTCCTTTGAGAATATAAAACAATATTCAGTAACAATATTGCAAACCACAGTGTCTAAAAGGAAGAGAGAGACAGAAGAGAATTGTCTGCCATAGAGGTAGGCTCTGGGAGCAGAGCAGGGGGTATGGGCAGGAGGGAAACGAGAGACATTGGTGGCTTGAAATGTATGTGGGATGTGATGGGTGATGGAATATTGTAGGACTGAAACTCAATCATGAATGACTTTGAAACTTGTATCTCATGGTGATTCGATTAAAAATATATTTAAAATAAAATTGGAAATACTTCTAATAGAGAGACAATTATATTCATATTCATCTACACATTATATTCAGCACAAAGGTAGTGAAAGGTTGTGATGATTTGGCTAGTCAAAAGATTGTGATGGTTTTGCTATACTGAGGCAAAAGTTTTGCTAAATCAACCATATTGAGTTTCCAGCCAATATCATTATATTTTATTTGGATAAATCAGTCAGTGTATATTTTTGGGGATATTAATGGAATTTAAATAGTTTAATGATAATTCCATTACAAAACTCCTTTCATTTCCATTTTTGATATTTCTCAAAAGATGTACAATATAAGAAATATGAATGTAGGGACTGGAAAGATAGTACAGCAAATAGTGTGCTTGCTTTGCATGTGGTCACCCCAGGCTTGATTCCAGTGCTCACAGGGTCTCTAAGCCCCACCAGGAGTGATTCTGGATGAGAGCAGGAGTAAATTCTGAGAACTGATGGGTGTGGCCCAAGAACAACAGCAAAAACAAAATAAACAAAAAAATAAATATGAAGTTTAGTCTTATCATCTCAGCAATAACTTATTTAGTCCCTAATGTAACTAATAGTCCATTTATAACATGACTGCATATATAACATTAGTGCATGCAAGATATATTTCAACTTAAATTTTATGCTTAGATATTTATTACTCATTAAAGTGTAATGATTTGCTCGAGCGGGCCCAGTAACGTCTCCATTGGAGACTTTGTTGTTACTGTGTCTGGCATATTGAATACTCTCGGTAGCTTGCCGGGCTCTCCGAGAGGGGCAGAGGAATCGAACTCGGGTCGGCCATGTTGGCCGCGTGTAAGGCGAACGCCCTACCCACTGTGCTATCGCTCGATAGCACAGCGGGTAGGGCGTTTGCCTTGCATGCAGCCAACATGGCCGACCCGAGTTCAATTCCTCCGTCCCTCTCGGAGAGCCCGGCAAGCTACCGAGAGTATCTCGCCTGCACAGCTGAGCCTGGCAAGCTCCCCATGACGTATCCGATATGCCAAACACAGTAACAACACAGTCTCCAATGGAGACGTTACTGGGCCCGCTCGAGCAAATCGATGAACAATGGGAGGACAGTGTCCTCCTCCAGTAAAGGGTTGGAGAGATAGCACAGCGGGTAGGGCGTCTGCCTTGCATGCGGCCAACATGGCCGACCCGAGTTCGATTCCTCCGCCCCTCTCGGAGAGCCCGGCAAGCTACCGAGAGTATTGGATATGCCAGACACAGTAACAACAAAGTCTCCAATGGAGACGTTACTGGGCCCGCTAGAGCAAATCGATGATCAATGGGAGGGCCTTTACTTTACTTTACTAAAGTGTAATGATATACTCTATTATACCAATAATAATTTTGATAATATACACATGGTGATTTTTTAATGTAGGAGTACTGCTATTTATTCAGCCACTGATTAGCTGATTGAATTGGGCATGAACTCCACCTTATTTTTGTTTTTTTCATGATTTTATTTATTTATATATATTTTTTTCTACTTATATTTATTTATTGAATCACTGTGGAAAAAGTTTCAAAGCTTTCGGGTTTAAGTCTCGGTCATACAATGATCAAACACCTATCACTTCACCAGTACTCATTTTTCACCACCAAGAACCCCAATATATCCCCCCCAAACCCTCCCAATACCTGTGAGGAAGATGATTTCTACTTAACTCTTCTCTACATTGATTACATTCATTATTTCAACAAAAGATGCACCATTATTGTTTAGAATTTCTACCCCAACAATCAGAATTGCTGAAAAGGCATTGTGAAATATTTTGTTTTCTATAGCGGTTATGAGAATCATGTAATGTCATGCAGCCGAGATAGCGGCCTCACGATTTTGGATTTCTGCAGAGAGCCAGATAATTACGAGATTGGTTTCTGTGCATCTGGTGTTATGGCCGTGCCAGAGAGTTGCTAGTGGGGGGCAGCTTGTGACGTCGGGAGGGCGTGAAGGACGAGCCTGTACTGCCCCTTTTCCCTGAGACTGCAGTTGCCCCGTCACTGCCGGCTCATACCTGAACTTTCTATAAGCTCTGAGGCTGCGGCCACCTTAAGCATGGCGATTTTTAAGAACAAAATTAATTTTCAAAAATACTAATATTATAGGTAAGAGAAACTGAAATAGTCTTTAACATGCTAGATGTCATTTGGAAATTTATAGGCTCAGAGAAATGGCGCTGCAGAACCTGGTGGGGTCAGCCTCCATTGATAGCTCGGCAGTCAGAGCCCTTCCGTGTTGTTCTCTACTGAATCCAGATGTCCAAGTCTGTATTCTCCCACGCAGCTCAGAATGGATGGCACCCAGTAAGGGGTGTGATGTGATCGGACGCTGTCGAACACTGACAGCTGAGAGCTGCCGACTGGCCAGAGAGAATCCTTGCAGTCAAGGAGGTCTGGGTAGCACATCCCGTGTACCAATCAAGTATGTTTTACTGTAAAGTGCTATTGAAGGAGGAGTGAAATACAGACACAAGAAAGGAATGATGGATTCTAAATGAGGAATGAATGATCTCTTCTGAAAAATAGTGTTATTTTTCAAATAATGTTCAAGAGTAAGGCATGTATCTCTAAAACTCTTGTAAGACATATATAGTTGTCAAAATTGCTTATACAATTAAAATATGTATAACATGCTATAAACTGCACTCTGTGTAACTTAAAATCTGATAAACAATTTTCAGTGCCAATATAAAAATGAAGGTATGTATTTGTTTTAAAAATTAATTTAGAGGGCTAGAGCAATAGTACAGGAGGTAGGACATTTGCCTTGCATGTGGCTGACCTGGGTTCGGTCCTCAGCATCCCATATGGTGCCCCATGCACCTCTAAGAGTAATTCCTAAGGGCAGAGCCAGGAGTAACTCCTGAGCATTGGCCCAAATAACAAAAATGAAAACAAAATTAATGTAAAAAGCAGGTGGGCAAGGGACATTTGGAGAATACTTATGAGTCTAGATTGAGATATTATAAAATTATGCATAGATACAGTAGTCATATGAACCTGATCCCTGACACAGTATAATACCTGACCCTTCTTTCTTACCTGCTGCTTATGAATACCCCTCTAGCTACTCTGTGATGGTACCTCAATGAGAGTATGTTTTTCTGCTGAACCACATCCCAAGCCCTCATCAAGGAAGGACCTCTTGTCTTATAATGCCTGAACTCTTTCAAATCATTTACTATTGTATGCGATGTGTATAGTAAATGATTTTCTGGAGAACATTTCTATAGTTTCATGCCACTATAAAATAGAAAATTATTTTTAAAGTTGCTATTCAGATCATGTGTCTGTAACCCATCTAATTGCCTCCTAAATTCAAGTTTATTTCTCCCTTAAATCTCTTATCTGAGAATCATGCTATTGGCACCTTTGAGTTCTCTTGCCTCTGTCTTTCAAAGATCTGAAGAAATCCTCATACAGAGAAAATTCCACCTTCCTGAATTTAAGTTTTGTATTAAATCATTCATGATCTCTACAGGGTGATCTAGTGTATGTTAATTATGCACGAACTGAAGACTTCTTTAAACTTGAGCGGGACATGAAAATCAGTTGCTCTGGGAAGATTGTGATTGCCAGATATGGAAAAATTTTCAGAGGAAATAAGGTAAAACTCATGTTGTTTTCTATTTCCCCAAATATAAAAAGTCATATTGAATCTCACATATGTATCCTTAAAATTTTCAGAGGGACCAGGATTCTCTCATATGCTCTTATATGTAACCTTTTAAAGAAGACACATATACTTGAATGTAGCGAGGAGCATTAAATTGGGTCACTGTATTTAGGTCAAAGTAGAAATTCTGGAAGATGAGCAGAGTTTTCAGTGCCTGAAAATTATATCTGGGGTCTTCAAAAACAAATGCGCTGGATTTGTTGTCAATCTTTAATATCTTTGTTTAAAATACTATCTTTGAAACGTTTTACTAACTCAACATTCAGGGTTTGCTTCTGACTTTATACTCCAGGATACTCCTGGCAGTGCTTAGGGCGGTCTATGCAGAACCACAAAGCAATCTGGGTGTAGCTGCAGGCAGCACAAGTGCCTTCAACTCTGTACTAGCTTCTCCAGTGCTAAATTAATTTTAATATGTATTGATAGAAAATTATTATTTCACAGTTTTAAATACTACTATTACTTGCTAATTTTCAAAATTTTGTGGGAAATTAAACACACACACACACACACACACACACACACACACGACATTGCTTTTTAGCTATGGAAGGCAGATACCTGGCTTGTGGAGCCTGTTGCTTATTGTGCTTCTAAACTGGTCTGTTGTTCATCTAGATCAGTGGAAGAAACAAGGAAACTCATTACCACTAAAATGGAAAATTTTCAAATTTCCCTCAGAGCTACCCAAACCCTAGAAACTCATTTTTAGGACACAATAAAAACTAAACAGCTGAAAATTAATTAAATAAACCTGTCTCTCTATGAGACATCCTTTGTTCTAGGGCTAATGATTAAATATTGAAGGCAACAGACCTGGGAAACGGTGTGAGAGTAAGGCACGTGCCACCCCGTCTCCTGAGCATGGCTAATGCAGCCAAGGAGACCCAGAGCTGGACTCCCCAGAAGGCGTTCTTGGACCCACTGAGCACTGCTTGGGAGCTCTCCCCTCTCCCGAAATTACCAAATTAAGAACAACTAACTTGGAATAAGAAAGACATGTTTTTCAGGTTAAAAATGCTGAGTTGGCAGGGGCCAAAGGAATCATTTTGTACTCAGACCCTGCTGATTCCTCTGCTCCCGGAGTGCCCTCCTACCCAGAAGGGTGGAGTCTTCCTGGAGGTGGTGTTCAGCGTGGAAATGTCTTGACCCTTGATGGTGCAGGGGATCCTCTTACGCCTGGTTACCCAGCAAATGGTGAGTGCTAGGCTTCAATCATTGTACAACCTAATGCCATTTTAAGTTAGTTTGTTGAAAGATTTCCTTGAACATACCAAAAGTATCTTTTTAAAATTCTTTTTGCACCTACAAATTAAATATAGATAGATAGGTAGATGAAATAAACATATGCATATTTTACAGCAAAGTATATGAATTGTACTAATTTGGGATAAGTAAATAAAAGAGCCTCATGTCTGCTAAATTAAAATTTTTCTTTTCAAATAAGTTAAAAGTGGGTTTATATGTCAGAGCAGGTTTTATTACTGAGGAATGCCCATCCACACAATTTAATTGTTTCACAGTGTTAACTTTTAATGAGTGTTCCTTAAATCTCAGTTCTTCACATGCATTGAGAATCCTATAAACTTCATGGCATTATCATTACTACTCTCAAATGCGGAAAGTTAAAAGTAGCAATCTGCTCCAGATCTGAATAACATGAAATGAGGAGCTGAACTTCACCCTCAGGCAGTCAGTTCCAGAGTTCAGGAGTATCTGACTGCTCAAGTGTTTCTACTGGGAGTACATCATTAACAGCGGGAGGTCATTTATTTATAACATACTTACAGTTTTAATGCTGCATGCAAAAATATGTGCTCACTTTTAAAAAACTAATTAAGACTTAATATGTGCATAAAATAGGTTGCCAAAGCATTTCTGCCATTTTATATTTGTTCACCTGTTTGTTTCTATCACATTATAAATTCCTTTAAAACTTAAGGTATTTTAGATTTTTAAATCTTTTTAGAACATAGTACACTGTCATAGATGAGATTTTTGGGTTTTT
The DNA here is from genome assembly GCF_029834395.1 of Sorex fumeus. Classification (NCBI taxonomy): domain Eukaryota; kingdom Metazoa; phylum Chordata; class Mammalia; order Eulipotyphla; family Soricidae; genus Sorex; species Sorex fumeus. Next base: position 2,810,980 of record NW_026606083.1, read on the forward strand.
GTAAGCAGCCTAAACATAAATTGCATTTTACTTATTTTTCTTTTTTATTCCAGAATGTAAAAATGCAAATATATTAGCTGTGTTAGTTAAACAAAGCATAAATTATGAATATAAAATGAGATTAACTTAAATGTTTCAGTGGACTGTCAAATATAAATGATGGTATTTTATGAGCGACCATATTATTCTTAGGAGACTAAGGTCCATTAAATTTTCTTTTGCATATGATTTTTTGCTTTTTTATTATCGAATACTTCTAACATATGAAAATAGAGATACGGGGGCTGTAGCAATAGTACAGAGGATAGGATATTTGCCTTTTATGCAACTAACCCTGGTTCAATCCCAGGCATCCCAAATGGTTCCCCCCACTGACCAGGAGTGATTCCTGAGTGTAGGGCCAGGGATAACCCCTGAGCATTACCAGATATGTCCAAAAACAATAAGAAATTGAGATAAGTAACCCACTTTGTCAAATTTTGTTTATTTATTCACTGTCTTTTTTTTATTTATCTAGAAAAGTTTATAGCAAATCACACCTAAAATATCTACATAAGCAGAATAAGATTTCACAAATTGCCTACAGTTTCATTAGAAGCTTTAAAATATTTATGAAGTTAGATAAATAGCTCTTACTTTTCTTAAATCTTAAGGATTGGTAGAATATATATACATAATTTCATGGTGGAATTTTCAAGCAATAAAATGCCAGATTTTCAAAACAGAACTTTTTTGTTTACTTTTTTTTTAATTTTAATTTTTTTTTTTTTGGATTTTTGGTTCACACCTGGAGATGGTCAGGTGTTATTCCTGGTTCTGCCTTCAGGAATTCCTCCTAGTGGTGGTTGGGGATGATATGGGGTCCTGGGGATGGAACCCAGGTGTGCTGTGTGCAAGGCTAGCACCATCCACTGCATTCTTGCTCTGGCCCAAGGAGAAGACAGTTTTCCAACAGCATACCTCTAAGACTGGGAACATTGCTCACCAGCAAAGCTCTTGCCTTACTTCTGTGAAGTCAATCCCCAACACAGCAAAAGTAGATAAATAAACAAATAACTGAATACCTCTGTAGCACTGTAGGACTGTCTTCCTGTTGTTCATCCATTTGCTCGAGTGAGCACCAGTAGTGTCTCTATCATGAGACTTGTTGTTTTTGGCATATCGAATACACCAGGCTCTGCCCCGAGGGCGGGATACTCCCGGTAGCTTGCCAGGCTCTCCGAGAGGGACAAAGGAATCGAACCCGGTTCGCCTGCTTGCAAGGCAAATGCCCTACCCGCTGTGCCCTCTAGGTCACTTAATATTAAGTAACTCCAGAAGTTTCTTTAATGTTCTTATCCGGTTGATTTCTAATGCATTCCTGAAAGGTACCTTTTCTGATATGTCGACATAAATTCATTTTCCTAGTTTTGATTATTTAAGAGATGGTATCAGTGAATTCTTGTGTGCTTTGCTTCTTTAATTCAGCATAATAATTTGAGATTTATACTGATCATTTGTGGCTTTTTCCTTTTAACTGTGAAAATTTACTACAAAAATTACTTATTCATTTTCCTGGTTGCATATTCCAGGCAATATTCAGTGTGAGCAATTTTGAGCAGGTCTTTTTGTAGTCTTATGTACTTATCTTCCTTGAGTATATGACTATAAATGTAGTTGCTGTGCTGTAGTGCATATTCCTGTTTACTTTTCAAGAGAGTCAAATAAAATAACCATAATTTTCCAGAAATGTAAGATAATGTTGTTTGCTCCACATTTTATTAACATCTAATTATGTTTTTCTTTTTATTAACTTATTATTTACTGTATTTATTACTGTATTAATTCCAACATATGAAACAAGAGAATGTGTTTAATGTAAATTACAAAGAACCTTTTAAAAAGTATTGAATCTCTATTATACATTTGTTCATTTTTTTTTTTTCAGAATATGCTTATAGGCGTGGAATCGCAGAAGCTGTTGGTCTCCCAAGGATTCCTGTCCACCCAATTGGCTACCACGACGCACATAAGCTGCTAGAGTGAGTTTGTGAAAAACAGATGACTCTGTAGGTAATTCTCCTTATTGCAGCGTGTCACATTGATGTTTCTCTGTCCACTGTTCATTAGTGACATGCTTTGAGATGGACGAGCAATTTTTCCACCACTTTATGGAATAATGACTCTATTCTGGAATTTACTTTCTATATTAGTATTCAGCGTGTGACAGCCATGGGAAAGAGACTTTAGATATCCTGCAGGGAGATAGTTGATGGGTCGCTCTAAGCATCATCGTGCCTTGAGACTCCACCTGTGTTCACAGCAGGGACATGCAAACCGCCTTCCAGAGGGCGCAGGCTCCCTCCGGGTGATGGCCCCGGACTTTGGCGACTCCCCACCACCCTCCCTGAACTCCTCCTTCCCTTTCTCCCTTACCCTGTTTAGTTAGTTCTCTGATAATATTTGGTCCAACACTGATGAGAACATGAATGGGTTCCCAACTGGGTGCACTATCTGTACGGAGTTTGTGTGGTTTCCCCTAGTTCTCAGGTGCCCTCCTGGAAGTGCAGGGTTTATCCCAGGTCTGGACTCATAGAGCTCACCGGTGTATCTCCACTGTCTACGGCGAATGAGTGAGCCCAGTTGTGTACGTGTGCATGAAGGGATTTCTGTGAAGGCTTGGTTTTAGTCTCCGACCCTGACATGCGGGAATAGACCCTGGTCACTTGAGCTCTGAACTGAACCAAAAGGTAGGAAAGGAAGGAAAGAATCAATGCAAATTAAAGTGTTTGGAAGTCTTTTTTATTTTGTAAAATTTGGTTAGCTTTTGGTGACCATAAGAATTTGTTGTACCAGTTTGTGGAGCAGCCTGCATTGAGTGGGCAGGACTGCACTGAGCTCTTTTTGCCACCTCACTCCCTCACTATGACCACCAGAGGCCTTTTCCTTAAAAAAAATATGTTCTTCTGATCCTCTTGTCTATATCTTGAAGGACCTGAAATAACACATTGAGTGCAACATCTGTTTTGTCTTCATCTCTTTTTTACTTTTCCTTCTCTTACTCATTGTTGAAATCTCTTCAAGTGTCTTGATACTAGAACTGTTTCTTCTTTCCTGCCTACCATCACCCATCCACACGTTTCAGTTAGTCCTTTTCCTCTGTAGAGTTCAGGGAGTTCTTAGTCATGTTATTGCATTCCTAAGAAAACTATGACCTAGTGAAATGCCACGTTTTTGCAGGAAAGAGATTGACGTCAGATAATTGGAGGCATCTTTTTATATACAGGGTCCCCATTTTTGAGACTGTTACCTGCGGGTTCTGATTCAGGGTCAGTCACAGATTTTGCAAGTATCATGGGGTATGCTTAAGTATCAACCTTATCAGTTGCTATAGATTTTCATGTGCAGTGAATCCTAGTTCAAGTAAAGCTATTTACAGGGCTTCAATTAGGTAGGAAAGGAAGGGGACTTGTACATAAACACAGAATAATGATAAGCCATAAAACAGGACCCGTTGCAAAGCCTCGGCCACACAGGATAAGAGCAGACTCACAGAAAGAAACTGAAAGGTGATGATTTCCACTCTAAATTTACCTTGAACCACTTTCTCCTCTCTGCTACTGTTTAGCAAAAGTACATCCATTTACATATCCAAATTAAGAAGTCAACACATGCTTTTAATGTTGAATGGCAGGTATATTTAAGTAGGACCATAAGAACTCTGCTATCCCATAAACATTACCACATCTTTCTCCGTCTGCTCCTAAGATATAACTCTGGATAATGGCATGTACCAGTTAGTCCATCTACATTTTTAATGAAGAAAATAACATGAAACTTTTAGATAAATTCTTTTCTTTGCTCTTTCTTATTCAGTAATACATGAGAGTGAAAAAGTTCTTTGCAAAAGGATTCTCATATACATATTTGAGATAAATTTATCAATGAGAGAAATAATAGAAACTCCAATGAGTTTAACATCAACAGTTTGTTTCTCAAAGCAGGCTCTGGAGAACATGTTTTTTTCTTCTTTTTTTTTTTTTTGTAGGAGTACTGCTATTTATTCAGCCACTGATTAGCTGATTGAATTGGGCATGAACTCCACCTTAATTTTTTTCTTTTTTTTTTCTTTTTATATTTATTTATTGAATCACTGTGGGAAAAGTTACTAAGCTTTCAGGTTTAAGTCTCAGTCATACAATGATCAAATACCTTTCCTTTCACCAATACTCATTTTTCACCACCAAGAACCCCAGTATACCCCCCCTCCTAGCCCTCCAAATGCCTGTGTGGCAGATGATTTCTAATTAACTCTTCTCTACATTGATTACATTCATTATTTCGACAAAAGATGCATCATTATTGTTCAGAATTTCCCCCCAAACAGAATTGCTGAAAAGGCATTGTGAAATATTTTGTTTTCTATAGCTGGTTATGAGAATCATATAATGTCACACGGCCACCGCTTTGGATTTCTGCAAAGAGCCAGATAATTATGAGATTGGTTTCTGTGTGTCTGGTGTTATGGCCATGCCGGAGAGCCGCTCGTAGGGGGTAACTCGTGACCTCGGTAGGGCGTGAAGGGTGTGCTGGTACTGCCCCCCTTCCCATGAGACTGCAGTTGCCCTGTCACCGCAGGCTCGTACCTGGCTTTCCTATAAGCTCTGAGGCGGTGGCCACCTTGCTGCCAGGGAGGGAAAAGGCGGAAGGGAGCAACACCCTTTCCCTCCTGGGGAGGCATGGAGCCATAGTTTAACGCATGGTCCATTCACTTTTCTGCCGCAAGCTTCCGGGCTCTGGATTAAGTTCTTTTGCCTCTGGAGCCATGGCCGTGCCAGAGAACCGCTTTTGGGGGGCAACTCGTGACCTCGGTAGGGCGTGAAGGACAAGCTGGTACCACCCCCCCTTTCCATGAGACTGCAGTTGCCCCGTCACCGCCAGCTCATACCTGGCTTTCCAATAAGCTCTGAGCCGGCAACCACCTTGTATGCAGTCCAGATGCATTTCTGCCAAAGCCGCTGGGTTTCAAGAATTGTTTCTGAGTCTCCGGTATCATGGCTATTAATCAGCTTGATCAGAAGCCAGAGAGGCTGTTTGTAGGCGGCGACTCAGGGTCTCATTGGGATGGGGAGAAAGAGTCGGCTGCACCCCCATGTGGTGAGGCCCCGTGTGTCTCGTCACTGCAGGCCCAAGCCTGACTGTCCAGTGGCCTCTGGAGGATGGTGGTCACCAGGCCGCCAGGGGGAACAGGCCAAGGCACGAAACCTATTCCCACCTGGAGTGGCCCAGCGCCAGTAACCTACTGCAGGAACAAGACACATCTCTGCCAAAAGCCTTTGGGTTCCGAGATTCGTTTCTGAGACTCTGGGATCATGGCCATTAAGCAGTTCGATCAGGAACCAGAGAGGCCATGCCTCCAACTATATAGCTGAGCTGAAGGTGGTTTGTGGGTGTGTCTCCCACATACCTAACTTTTGGCTGTTTACTTTCTTGGTAAACTTTGCCCCAAGGTTTTAGGGTCTGGCCAGAGGCACAGCAGCAATTTTGGGGTATCTGAAAGTCTGACGTTGCCATCAGGCTGTTGATGCACTCACCTTACAGGTACAGATTGACCTGCTGGCAGCACCATACCCCCGAGAACATGTTTAACACTATTTACTCTAAGAAATTGCTCACAGCATAAATTCTTTTCAAATATATGATTCTAAGTTACATTGCTTATCAGCAGCATGAGTTTAAGCATGCTATCAATGCTACTTGTTTGTGAAGTGGGGTAAGTAGTAGAACCTTCCTTTTAAGACAGATACCGATAACTAGCATCATTGTAGTAAAGATTAACTGATCACATGCAAAGTCCAATTTAGTCTTCCTGACTCTATAACTTTAGCTTTCCAATTCCAATGATGATGTTTTTCATGTTCAACAGGAAAATGGGTGGTCCAGCAGCGCCAGAGCACAGTTGGAAAGGAAGTCTTCCTGTGCCTTACAATGTTGGACCAGGCTTCATAGGAAACTTTTCTACTCAGTTAAGAAATCTTTTAAAATAATTTTTATTGAATATCCATGAGATAGCCCATTACAAAGCTGTTCATGATTAGATTTCAGTCATACAATGATCCAACACCCATCTCTCCACCAGTGTATGTTTCCCACCACCAATGTCTTCCACTTCGCTGCCACCATCCCCCAACACCCCCCAAGCCTGGGGATTTCAGTCACAAAATCCATATATCCAAATTTTCAGCAGATTATGTTCAGTGAAAGTCCTTCCTGAGATGGTGTAGTCAGGCCGGGGGCATGGAGGTGATTTTGGACTGTGGAAGCAAGGGGCTGCTGGGGGCTCTGCTTAGGAGGGACATCAGGCCAACCGACCAAACTCTGATTTATCCCAGTCTGTTCAGCCATGTGTGTGTCTGAGATTAACTGTGGCTTTTGATCTCTTTCGAGGTTTATTTATGGGTCTCTGAAGCAAGGTCAGTAGAAGACCTTCTATGGAAGGCACCATTTATGTTAACTCTTTATAAGTAGAGAAAACATCAAAAAAAACTGTCTCATGTGACTAAATAAGCAAAATATATCTGATACCTATATGATACAAAACCACAGGTTAAAGATGGGAGTCCAGTGACACCATTAAATTGAATAATTGACCAGTATAATTCCTGCCTGCATACACTATGCATTTAGAAATGTTTTAAACCATAATATAAGTGTTGAGGATGGTGAGTGGTAAACTGATAATCAGTATTTTTAAAGCGTGTCTTTTATCATTTTGCATTAGAAAAGTCAAGATGCACATCCATTCCAACAATAAGGTAACAAGAATTTATAATGTCATAGGAACACTCAGAGGAGCTGTGGAACCAGGTAAATTAATCATTTACTTATAAAGCATCAGCTTAATAACTCTTCTGAGTCACATGATTCTCTGAGCACTGGGAATATAAAGCAAACCAAGCAGAGGAGCTCTGCTTAATGGGATCTACTTAAACAAAAAATGTTGAAATATGAGACAAGTTTGTTCTCTGTTACATGTTTTGAAGCAAACCATATATTTAGGCAAGATAACCACAGTCAGCAAAGAACTACTTCACAGGCTTCAGTTAAAGACTCAGGGAGGAGAGGCAAGGAGATACCTTTGGAAAGTGTGTTCCAGATTTTTATAGATTATATTTTGCACAGATAATCATTTTAATAACTATGTAAAAGATGGCACACAAAAAGTTTGGATAACTTTGAATTAATGTACCCTTTACATACTTTTGATTTCCACTGAGCTATATAGTTCATTGAAAAACTATATGGAAATGCAATTTCTGACAATCTGTCATTAATGCATTTAATAAATAAATATGATTTGTCACTGTCACTGTCACAGTCCTCCCGTTGTTCATCAATTTGCTTAAGCGGACCCAGTAACGTCTCCATTGTGACACTTGTTACTGTGTTTGGCATATCAAATGCGTCATGGGTAGCTTGCCAGGCTATGCCATGTGGGTAGCTTGCCGGGCTCCCCGAAAGGGGTGGAGGAATCGAACCTGGGTTGGCTGGGTCGGCCCTTTGCAAGGCAGATGCCCTATCCTCTATGCTATCGCTACGGCCTAAATATGATTTGACATTTAATTTATATTTATGTGGATGTAAATTAGTACTTCATTATGTTCTAGTTCTGTTGTATGTTTCTCAACAAAATAAATCTGATTAAATTGTACTTTTTTGCTTATAGAGAGCCAAGCAAAAAAAATTCTTTAGGGCTTAAGAATATTGACATTGTTCCAATGAGAACTAAACAATTATTTGTTGAATTTTATCTAGTTTCTGCCAGCTCTCTGCTTACATTTGGGAAGGGGTGAACACAAGAAAAGACACTGTCAAACAAATGCACAATTTGAGAGTAATCCTGTGCATTTCAACGTGGCAAATGCTTCATTAGATATCGGTTCTAGGCAGGGACAGAAATTCCCTCTCCCTGTAGAAAATAGGAACAACTCACGATGCAGGTAAATATCTTTAACTAGAAGCATCTGTGAAGGGAGCAGGATGGGAAGGTTAGTATGTGTCCATGGGGTCACCAAACTAGCAGCCCTGGGAGTAACATGATGAGTAGCATGAGGGGAGTGATAATGGATCACATAGTGATGTGGGTAAGGCGCGTTCCATAATCATCATTACTTCAACAGTTATACTTTCTATAATATGCTGAAATACACTTTTATAACATCCATATCTTCTTCATATGTTAAAATCAGATGATAGTGTATTTGTGAAATTTATACACAAATAAATCTGTCTTTTAAAAAAGTTCTTCATGCTTGTTCACGTATGGGCAACATCCAGAGGTGCTCAGGGTATCCCCTCAGCATTCTACTCAATGATTACTTTGGACAGCACTTGGGGGACCACATGGTACCCAGGATTATACGCAGGCCTCCCACACATAAGCCGTGAGTAAAGCCTGTTATCTTTCCAGCCCACAAGTGGCCTGATTTTATATGCTATGAAAATCATTTGATGTTTGCTGTATTCTTTACCTCAAGTATGTAATTTTGCACTGATGCTTTCTAGACAGGTATGTCATTCTTGGAGGTCACCGAGATTCGTGGGTATTTGGTGGCATCGACCCTCAAAGTGGAGCAGCTGTTGTTCAAGAAATCGTAAGGAGTTTTGGGACACTGAAAAGAAAAGGTAAGTAAATGAGGTAATGGAGTGATCTCTCTGAGTTAAAGTTAAGTCCCGAAGGGGTATGGGTTGGGCCCTTGTATTCATGGGTTCAGTCCCTAGCATGCCATCTGATCCCCTTAAAATCACCAAGAGTAATTCCTGGTGTAGAACCAGGAGTAAGTCCTGAGCACCACTACCTATGGCCCCAAAACAAAACAAACAGACAAAAAAATCCCATATAAAGTGAATACTAACATATCGTCAGAGAGCTGAAGCAATAGTGCATGTGGGTAGGGCACTTGCGTTTCTTGCGGCCAAGTTGGGCTTGATCCCTGGCACCCATATGGCCCCCTGAGCCTGCCAGGAGTGATGCCTTACCAAAGAGCTAGGAGTAAGCACTGAGCATCATTGGATATGCCCCCCTAAAATATAATGCCATTGGATAAAGTCATCCTGATCAGGGAATTGTGGGCAGAAGTTATTTGTGTTCCTCCAGTCTCATAACTCAGATGAAGAGGACCAAATCATTGAGATAGAAGTTTACTCAATAGATGCTTATTCTTATTCAATAGACGCTTACCTTACTGCCTAGTAGAAGTTTCTCAAAAATTTAACATCAGGATTCTCACACTCCCAGCCAAAGCTTCCTCTCCAGAATTCACATTTATTCTCTTAATACTATTACTTCATTTGTGTAAAAACCTAAATAAAATTTAGCTCAAATGTTTAGTGTTAAAAATAATCCCTGCACATCAAGAGAAGAAAGCGCACACTACTTACTGCCACAGCTGATAAAGTGCCTGGTGCTCTACATGCAAAATGGATTTTCAGCAACAGTGGAAGGACCACAAGGGCAGTGAGATTGTAAAGGGGGAAAGCCGACTGGCATGTGGCCAACCCTTACTCAGTCCCCAGCACTGCATGGTCCTTTGAGCACAGACCCAGGAATATCTGCTGGGCTCTGTTGGATGTGACACAAACCAACTCCCTCCAAAAAAAGCAATAAAGCCCTTTGGTCCGGCCGCCCATCAGAGCTGCTTCCTTGTCCCCCATCCCCCAGGTTGGTCTTTGCGCCTCCCCTCTGACCTGGGACTGGAACCCCATCGCGCAAGTGTCTGCAGGCGCCCCCCCCCCCCCCACGCTGGGAGGAAAAGGGGATCTGCGTCTCTCTGCCTGTCCCTTTGGTCCGGCCACCCATCAGAGCTGCTTCCTTGTCCCCCACCCAGTCTTTACTTCCTGGACAAAAACCAGGTATCCGTGGAGGCGTGGCCACTTCAGAGGTGGGCATAGCTTTAAAAAGTGGGCATGGCCTAATTTTTGGTGGGACAAAGCTCACGCGGCCACAGGTAGTTCACTCAAACCAACAAATATTACCCCTCCACATACACAACAACATGAGGAAACAACGCAAATCCCCACCACAGGGAGACCATGAGGAAATACGTCTAGAAGCCTCAGTAGGTGCTAACCACCTTAGGGACCTCTCTGACAAGGAATTCAGATATGAAGTCATCAAGATGTTCAATCAACTCGATGAAACAGTCACACACATATCCGCTAAACTGAAAGAGAATATGAAAGAAACAATCGATCGCACAATTGACAAAATACAGCAAGAAATGAGAGCCGAAATTGGAAAGCTCCGCACAGAAATGGCACGCATCACAGATTCCATAGATGAAGTCAAAACCTCACTCACTGCCCTCAAAAATAGAACAACCACAGCTGAGGAAAGAATCAGTGACTTGGAACATCAGCTGCACCAAGCCAACAGACAACAGCAAACAATGGCAAGAGACCTCAAAATAGCTCAAGAGCGAATCAGAGTCCTACGAGATGATTCCAGAAGAAACAACATTAGAATCATTGGACTACCAGAAGCTCAAGGAAACAATCCCAATGAAAAAACCATGCTGAAACAAATTATTGCCGAAAAATTCCCAGAGCTCCATAATACAACCATCCAGATTCAAGAAGCCCGAAGGGTGCCAACTAAAAGAGACCCCAACAGAAACACCCCAAGACATATTATAGTTAGAATGATCGATGCTGCCGATAGAGACACAATACTGCAAACAGCAAGGGCAAAAAAGGAAATCACATACAAAGGAGCACCCCTGAGATTCACAGCAGACCTCTCAGAGGAAACCCTACAAGCCCGAAGACAGTGGCGAGATATAGTCAAAAAACTCACTGAAATGAATGCTTCACCAAGAATACTCTATCCGGCTAAACTCTCACTCCAAATAGATGGAAAGCTACACTATTTTCTAGATAAACAGCAGCTCAGGAACTTCATAGACTCAAAACCAAACCTAAAACAAGGACTAAATGGGCTACTATAAGACAAGACAAACCCTACAACCACAACACACACGCACAGAAACATGACACAAAACCCCATAACCATACTCTCTCTCAATGTCAACGGTCTCAATTCACCATTGAAGAGACACAGAGTGGTAAAATGGATACAGAGACAGAACCCAACATTCTGCTGCCTACAAGAAACTCATCTCAACACTCAGAGCAAACACAGACTCAAAGTCAAAGGATGGAAAACAATCCTGCAAGCAAACAGCTCCTGTAAAAAAGCTGGGGTGGCCATACTAGTATCTGACAACATTAATGTCACCCTGAAAAAGGCTAGAAGGGACAGTGAAGGTCATTTTCTATTCATCAAGAGATACGTAAAAGAGGAAGAAATCACACTCTTAAATGTATACGCACCTAATGAGGGAACAGACAAATATTTAAAACAACTGCTAACTGACTTTAAGGAGGGCATTGCAAGCAGCACAATAGTACTTGGAGACTTCAACATTGCCCTATCACCTCTGGACAGATCAACAAGAACAAAACCCAGCAAGGAATCATTGGCTTTGAAAGAAGAAATAGAAGAGAGAGGGCTTATAGACTTATACAGGGCTTTACACCCCAAAAAGAAAGAATACACATTCTTCTCCAGTGCACACGGAACATTTTCCAAAATAGACCATGTGCTAGGACACAAAACATACCTCAACAAAATAAGGAAGATAGAAATAGTATCAGCCATCTTTTCAGATCATGATGCATTGAGGATAGAAGTGAATCACACACAGAAACGGAGAACCAAATCAAACACCTGGAAATTAAACAACTCGATGCTGAACAATGAATGGGTCAGGAACGAAGTCAAGGACGAAATCAAAAGATACCTGGAAACAAATGACAAGGAAGACACGAGCTACCAGAACCTATGGGATGCAGCGAAAGTTGTATTAAGGGGAAAATTTATAGCTCTGCGAGCATACCTTAGGTCTGTAGAAATGGTGCACATAAGCAACTTGACCTCACAGCTCAAGTCCTTAGAAAAGGATCAACAGAAAGAACCCAAATCAGGCAGAAGGAAAGAGATCATAAAACTTAGAGCAGAAATCAATGACATGGAAACCAAAGAAACAATCCAAAAGATCAATGAAACCAAGAGCTGGTTCTTCGAGAGAATAAACAAGATGGATAAACCACTCGCAACACTCACAAAGAAACAGAGAGAGAGAACCCTAATAAACCGAATCAGAAATGAGAAGGAGGATATCACAACAGAAACCAAAGAAATCCAAAAGATCATCAGAGACTACTTTGAAAGTCTGTATGCCACGAAACAAGAGAACCTAGAAGAAATGGGCAAATTCCTGGACTTCTATAATCTCCCCAAGCTGAATCAAGAAGACCTGGAGTATCTGAATAGACCTATTAACATCAACGAAATAGAAACTGCAATCAAAAGCCTTCCCAAAAACAAAAGCCCGGGCCCAGATGGATTCACTAGCGAATTTTTCCAAACATTTAAAGAGGACCTGCTGCCAGTCCTTCTCAAGCTCTTTCAGGAAATTGAAAAAACGGAAACTCTCCCAAACAGTTTCTATGAAGCCCATATCTCTTTAATACCAAAAGGAAACAAAGATACCACGAGAAAAGAAAACTACAGGCCGATATCCCTGATGAACACGAATGCGAAGATTCTCAACAAAATACTAGCAAATAGAATTCAACTACTCATCAAAAAGATCATACACCATGACCAAGTAGGATTCATCCCGGGGATGCAAGGCTGGTTTAACACTAGGAAATCAATCAACATAATCCACCACATCAACAAAAAAAAAGATAAAAATCATATGATCATATCAATAGATGCAGAGAAAGCATTTGACAAGATCCAGCACCCATTTATGATGAAAACCCTAGCCAAAATGGGGATAGAGGGGACTTTCCTCAATATAGTTAAATCCATCTACCACAAGCCTACAGCAAGCATCGTCCTCAATGGCGAAAAACTGAGAGCCTTCCCTCTAAGATCAGGGACGAGACAAGGATGCCCACTCTCTCCACTGCTGTTCAATATAGTATTGGAAGTACTTGCAATAGCGATTAGGCAAGAAAAGGATATTAGGGGCATCCAGGTAGGAAAGGAAGAAATCAAGCTCTCACTATTCGCAGATGATATGATACTATACTTAGAAAACCCTAAAACCTCTATCAAGAAACTTCTAGAAACAATAGGCTTGTATAGTAAAGTGGCAGGTTATAAAAATCAATGCCCAAAAGTCCATGGCTTTCCTATATGCAAATAGTGAAAGAGAAGAAAAAGACATGAAGAAAACAATCCCATTCACAATTGTGCCCCAGAAAATCAAGAACCTAGGAATCACCTTAATTAAGGAAGTAAAGGACCTGTACAAAGAAAACTACAAAACTCTACTTCAGGAAATAAAACAGGATACGAGGAAATGGAAAAATATCCCCTGTTCATGGATCGGGAGAATTAACATTGTCAAAATGGCAATACTTCCCAAAGCACTGTATAAATTCAACGCAATCCCTATTAGGATACCCATGACATTCTTCAAAGAATTGGAGCAAACACTCCTGAAATTCATATGGAACAATAAGCCCCCACGAATAGCTAAAGCAATTCTTGGGAAAAAGAAAATGGGAGGAATCAACCTCCCTAACTACAAACTCTACTACAAGGCAGTAATAATTAAAACAGCATGGTACTGGAGCAAAGGCAGAGCTGTAGACCAATGGAACAGGGTTGAATACACTGACGTCCCCCCCCAAGTATTCGAGCATCTAATCTTCGATAAGGGGGCAAGAAAAGTGAAGTGGAGCAGGGAAAGCCTCTTTAACAAATTATGCTGGCAAAACTGGATGGCTATATGCAAAAAAATGGCCTCAGATCTCTGCCTAACTCCATGTACAAAAGTAAGATCTAAGTGGATTAAAGACCTCAACATCAGACCAGAATCTATAAGATACATTGAGGAAAATGTTGGCAAAACCCTTTATGACATAGAAGCTAATAGTGTCCTCAAAGCTGTCACACTGCTGGCCAAGCAAGTGAAAACAGAGATAGATAAATGGGACTATCTTAAACTAAGAAGCTTCTGCACCTCAAAAGAAACAGTGACCAAAATACAAAGACAGTGAACTGAATGGGAAAGGATATTCGCCAACTACACATCTGATAAGAGGTTAATTTCAAGGATATACAAAATACTGGTTCAACTCCACAAAAAGAAAACTTTCAACCCCATCAAAAAATGGGGAGATGAAATGAATAGAAACTTTGACAAAGAAGAAATCCGAATGGCTAAAAGACACATGAGAAAATGTTCTACATCATTAATCATCAGGGAGATGCAGATCAAAACCACAATGAGATACCATCTCACACCACAGAGACTGGCCCCTATCCACAAGAACAAAAGCAACCGGTGCTGTCGCGGATGTGGTGAGAAAGGGACACTCCTTCACTGTTGGTGGGAATGTCGACTGGTTCAGCCCTTCTGGAAAACAGTATGGATGATTCTCAAAAAACTAGAAATTGAGCTCCCATTTGACCCAGCAATACCACTCCTGGGAATATATCCCAGAGAGGCAAAAAAGTATAGCCGAAGTGACATCTGCAATTGTCTGTTTATTGCAGCACTCTTTACAATAGCCAGAATCTGGAAAAAACCTGAGTGCCCGAGAACAGATGACTGGTTGAAGAAACTCTGGCACATTTACACAATGGAGTACTATGTAGCTGTTAGAAAAGATGAAGTCATGAAGTTTACATACAAGTGATACTACATGGAAAGTATCATGTTAAGCGAAATGACTCAGAAAGAAAGGGATAGACATAGAAAGATTGCATTCATCTGGAGAACATAAAGTAACAAAATAGGAAACTAACACCCAAGTATGGCAGAGATTAGTACCAGGAATTTTACTCAATGACCCGGAGGACAACCACACATGTTTGGGGAAGGGGGAGCTCAGAAAGAGAAGGGAACACCAAATAAAGGGTGTTGGGAGGATCCGCCCATGATGGGAGAGCATGCTGAGGGTAGACTGTCGACCAAGCATGATTGCCACTCAATGACTCTTTTGCCGACCATGGCACTCAAAAGGAGAGAGAGGGAAATGCCCTGCCACAGAGGCAGGGTGGGATAGGGGCTGGGGGGGAGGGGATGCTGGGATCCGTGGTGGTGGGAAATGTGCACTGGTGGAGGGATGGGTATTTGATCATTGTATAATCGAAACCCAAGCACAAAAATGTGTAAGTCTACAACTGTACCTCATGGTGCCTCACTATTAAAAAATAAATAAATATAAAAAAGCAATAAAATGATCATGTAAGAATGTGTTAAATTTGGTTGGTACTTATTTTCTCAGAGAAACAGTGTTTTTATGTGTGTTATCCAATGCCTTTTGTTTTTGTTACCATAACCCAAATAACAACCTTACAATTAATTTGAAAGTTTTGCATATTTTATAAAACAATGTTTTGTTACAGAAATTGTTTTTGATGCCATTGTAGACATTATGTTGAAGATTTTCTTGATATTTCCCGGTAGAATAAATTACTTTTAAAAATTAATTTACTTTTATGATGTTACAAGTATTATTATTTATCCTTGTACTGCTGCTGGACCATGTTCTCTACCAGCATGCCAGAATCCCTCCACGGTGATCGAGGTCCTTCCCTCAGATCACGGTTCTGTTGCTCATATCTCAAGCATTGTTTTCTTGGGGATCCCGTATTCCCCTGTAATATTTTCTTTTTTTTTGTATGTAGAAACTGCTGTTTCTTTATTATATCTCCTTTTTGTATGTTTTCTTTTTAATATAATTTATTTATTTATTGAATCACTGTGGGAAAAGTTACAGAGCTTTCAGGTTTAGGTCTCAGTCATGTAAATATCAAACACATTTCCCTTTACCAATACTTATTTTTAACTGCGAACCCCAATAGAACCCCACTTCCCACCCCTCCCAATTCCTGTGAGGCAGATGAGTTCTAGTTAACACTCTATCTACTTTGACTAGATTCATTGTTTCGATAAAAGATGCACCATTATTATTTAGAGTTTACGACTCCTCCCCAATCAGACATGCTGAAAAAGCATTGTGAAATGATTTGCTTTCTACAGCTGGGTTTTAAGAATTAAATGATGTCGCGCAGCCACTGCGGCTGTGCGGTTTTGGATTTCTGCTATTTTACTTATTAACCCTGGAAGTATTTATATTAAAAGTTAGATAGTTAAGAGATTGGTTTCTGTGCTCTGGAGTCGTGGCCATGCCGGAGAGCCGCTCATGGGGGGCAACTGTTGGCCTCGGTAGGGCGCGAAGGGCGGACCAAAACGCCCCCCTTCCCATGAGGTTTTAGTCGCCCCCACACCCCCGGCTCATACCTGCTGTCCACAAGGCTCCCATGCAGCCGCCATTTTTCTTTCCAGAGAGGAGAGGGCGAATGGGGCAACACCCTTTCCCCTCCGGGCAGGCATGCTGGCGCGGTTTAACACATAGTCCATTTGCTTTTCTGCTCCAAAGGGTTCTCTGCATTAAGTCCTTGTGCTTCTGGGGCCGTGGCTGTGCCAGAGAGCCGCTCGTGGGGGGCAGCTGGTGACCTTGGTAGGGCGTGAAGGACAGACCGGAATGCCCCCCTTCCCATGAGGTCCCTGCCCCCCCACCCCTGGCTCAAACCTGCTGTCCACAAGGCTCCCGTGTGGCCGCCATCTTTCTTTCCAGAGCGTAATATTTTCTTTATACTCTACATACAAGTGAAGTAATCTGATGATTCTCTTTTTTTTCTGATTCATTTCACTTACCATAAATACCTCCAATTCCATTCAAATTGTAGTAAACTACAGTATTTTATCTGCTCTCTTAACTGCAGTGTCCCATTATGTAAATTTCTTGTAGACTATAAATGCACAACAAAAAATGAAACTCAGTTTCTTTATCCATTCATTTGCTTTGGGACACTTGGGTTATTTCCAGATCTTGGTTATTGCAAATAATACTGCAATGAGCTGAGTTGTGCATTTTAACTTTCAATGAATGTGTTTGTGATAGAATAATAGATACCCTATAGATTTCAGAAATGGAATGAGAGGATCATATGGAAACTTAATTTTTTGAGGAAACTTCAAGATGTTTTCCAAAGGCTGAACCAAGCAACACTCCCGCCAGCAGTGAATAAGAGTTCCTTTAGTGCGGCCTCTCCAGCTCTTTCTGTTTCTGGCCTTTTTTATCTGATCGTTCTTGCTGATGTAAGCTGATCATATCTCCTAGTAATCAGTGATGGTGTGCGTTGCTTTATACGTCTGCTGGCTGTTTTTAGGGCATCTCTGAGGAAGTGTCTATTCATCTCTTTTCCCCTTTTTCTGATGGGTTGCTCAGTTGTTTTAAGCTTTTTTAGTATTTTGCACATGTTGGGTATTATCATTTTGTCTGATGTGTGGATATTTTCTCCCTAAAGGTAATGGTATCATTTATTTTAAGCCTCATATCTTTCACGGTGCAGAAGCTTTGAAGTTGCATGTAGATCTTTGACATAGTGTTATATCATTGAAGTTTCCTCTGAGTTCAAAATCTTAGGGAATCCTATCTATGTTCTCCTCCACTTGTTTTATAAAAACAGATCCTGCATTCATTTTCAATAAATCTTTGTGTATAGTGTGAGTTAGGGGCCAAAATTCATAAGTGTCATTTATTCCAGTGTCATAAAGAACTGTTCATACATCTGAAAATTTATACCAGCCTGTCAAGTCTACTTCGTTAATCTTAGTGTTTATTTTTATTTAGTTCCATGCAGTTATAATTAATAGTTTTATAATATAGATTAAAATCCCATATCATCTTTTTTCTCAGAATTTCTTGGGCTATTTTGGGTATTTTCTGATTTTACACAAATTTTAGAAATATTTGTTCAGTTTCCTTGAAAAATGCCATGGAAATTTTGATGGGGATCATATTGCATCTATAAATTATTCTGAATAAAATGGGTCATTTTATTTTATTCTATTTTTTAATTAATTTTTTTATTAGTGAAACACCATGAGGTACAGTTGTAGATTTACAATTTTTGTGCTTGGGTTTCGATTATACAATGATCAGATACCCATCCCTCCACCAGTGCCCATTTTCCACCACCATGGATAATATCCCCCCACCTCCATCCCCCCATCCCCCCCTGCCTCTGTGGCAGGGCAATCCCCTGTGTTCTCTCTCTCCTTTTGGGTGTTGTGGTCTGCAAAAGAGGCATTGAGTGGCAAACATGTTCAGTCCATAGTCTACTTTCGACATGCATCTCCCCTCCTGGGAGGATCCTCCAAACACCCTTTATTTGGTGCTCCCTTCTCTATCTGAGCTGCCCTTTCCTCTAGAATGCCCGGCTGGCCACTAAGTTATGGAGTAATCCTCCTGGTGCTGATCTCAGCTATTCTTGGGTATTAATCTCATATTTTGTTACTTTATGTCCCCCAGATGAATGCAATCTTTCTATGTCTATCCCTCTCTTTCTGACTCATTTCGCTTAGCATGATACTTTCCATGTTGTACCACTTGTATGTAAATTTCATGACCTCATTCTTTCTAAGAGCTACATAGTATTCCATTGTGTAGATGTACCAAAGTTTCTTTAACCAGTCATCTGTTCTTGGGCATTCAGGTTTCTTCCAGTTACTGGCTATTGTAAAGAGTGCTGCAATGAACAAACAAGTGCAGATGTCACTTCGACTATACATTTTTGCCTCTCTGGGATATATTCCCAGGAGTGGTATTGCTGGGTCAAATGGGAGCTCAATTTCTAATTTTTTGAGAATCGTCCATACTGTTTTCCAGAAGGGCTGAACCAGTCGACATTCCCACCAACAGTGAAGGAGTGTCCCTTTCTCGCCACATCTGCGCCAGCATCCGTTGCTTTTGTTCTTTTGGATGTGGGCCAGTCTCTGAGGTGTGAGATGGTATCTCATTGTGGTTTTGATCTGCATCTCCCTGATGATTAATGATGTAGAGCATTTTCTCATGTGCTTTTTTGCCATTCGGATTTCTTCTTTGAGAAAGTTTCTGTTCATTTCATTGCCCCATTTTTGGATGGGGTTGGATGTTTTCTTCTTGTGGAGTTTAACCAGTATTTTGTATATCCTGGATATCAACCCCTTGTCAGATGTGTATTTGGCGAATATCCTTTCCCATTCTGTAGGCTGTCTTTGTATTTTGGTCACTGTTTCTTTGGAGGTGCAGAAGCTTCTTAGTTTAAGATAGTCCCATTTATCTATCTCTGTTTTCACTTGCTCGGCCAGTGGCATGGCATCTTTGAAGATACCATTAGCTTCAATGTCATGGAGGGTTTTGCCAACTTTGTCTTCAATGTACCTTATGGTTTCTGGTCTGATGTTGAGGTCTTTAATCTATTGATCTTACTTTTGTACATGGTGTTAGGCAGAGTTCTGAGCCCATTTTTTGCATGTAGCCGTCCAGTGATGCCAGCACAATTTGTTAAAGAGGCTTTCCTTGTTCCACTTCACATTACTTGCACCCTTTATCAAAGATTAGATGATCATATGATTGAGGGGAGATGTCAGTATATTCAACCCTGTTCCATTGGTCTGCAGTTCTGCCTTTGTTCCAGTACCATGCTGTTTTAATTATTACTGTTTTGTAGTACAGTTTGAAGTTTGGGAGGTTGATTCCTCCCATTTTCTTTTTCCCAAGAATTGCTTTAGCTATTCGTGGAGGCTTATTGTTCCATATAAATTTCAGGAGTGTTTTCTCCATTTGTTTGAAGAATGTCATGGGTATCTTTATAGGGATTGCATTGAATTTTTACAATGCTTTCGGTAGTATTGCCATTTTGACAATGTTAAGTCTACCGACCCTAGATGGGTCATTTTAGAAATGTTAATTCTTCAGTCCGTTATATAAAAGATTGTTTCCATTTTTTGCCTTTTCTTTAATCTCTTTCAGGAGTAATTTATAATTTCTATTAAATAGGTCTTTAACTTCCTTTGTTAAATTTATTCCTAGATATTTGAGTTTTTTGACATAACTGTAAATGGGATAGTTTCTTTTTAAAATTTCTCTTCTACATCATTCTTTACATATTAGAATACATAGTAGGTTTATGTGCTTTGAGTTTGTAGCCTGTTAAAACTTCCTTGCATCCCTGGAATGAATCTCACCTAATATATAATGTATTTAATCTTCATTTGTATTCGGTGTGCAAAGCTTTGATTGAGGATCTTTGCATCCATGTTCACTAAGGATATTGACCTAATATCTTTGTCAGCTTTAGTATCAGGCAGTCTGGGCCTCATCAAAACTGTTCAGGAGGATTACCACTTTGCTTCCTGGAGGAGCATGATAAAGATGAATAGTCGTTTCTCTTTGAATGCTTGGAAAAACTCACTGGATCTGCAGGATCTGAATAACCAAAGATGGACCTCTAATTTCTGTTCCCCAAAGCATGATCACTCTCTAAAATAAAATATACATATATTTTATTACTTTTTCTACATAGCTATTAATGCTTTAGGGTATCTTGTACTTTAGGAAGACAGAACTAAACACAAATAGAGGTATGAAGCTAAACCTTTGAAATTTCATGGTATTAAAAACCAATAAAAATTAAAATGAAAGAGAACCCTGCCTTGCATGCAACTGAGCTGAGTTTGATCTCTGGCAACACCATATGAGCCTCACCAGGAGAGATCCTGAATGCACTGCCAGGAATAAGCCCTGAGCACAGCCGGCTCTGCCTCAAAAACAAAAAAAAATACATTTCAAAAGTACTGTAGACACTTAAATTTGTTTGCATAGTTCATAAGTGAAGCAATGTAAAATATTATTCTAAAATTTTTAATGGTTTTGCAAGAAGATTCCCTGTGAGAAGTACAAAATCTTATTGATAATCATAGAAAATGCAAAAAAAGAATATAATGAGGACTAGTTAATGAATATTTTAATAATAGAGGATGGAGAGAGAGAGAGTACAGCAGATAAGACACTTGCCATGCAAACCTGAGTTTGATCCCCAGCATTCCTTATGGTTCCCCAAGGCCCTCAGGAGTGATTCTTTTTTTTTATTTTATCCTTATTTGTATTTTTTTAATAGTGAGACATCATGAGGTACAGTTGCAGACTTACACATTTTTGTGCTTGGGTTTCAATTATACAATGATCAAACACCCATCCCTCCACCAGTGCGCATTTCCCACCACCACGGATCCCAGTATCCCTCCCACCCCCCAGCCCCCACCCCACCCTGCCTCTGTGGCAGGGCATTTCCCTCTCTCTCCTTTGGGTTGCTGTGGTTTGCAAAAGAGGCATTGAGTGACAATCATGTTTGGTCGATAGTCTACTTTCAGCATGCTTCTCCCATCCTGGGAGGATCCTCCCAACACCCTTTTTTTGGTGTTCCCTTCTCTTTCTGAGCTCTCAGGAGTGATTCTTGAGTGTAGAGCTAGGAGCATCAAAAACCAAAAGAGAAAAGAATTTTAACGACTTTAAGAAATTTGACAAAGACTGAGTACTGAATTCAACAGCTAAAAGACTACACAACCTTAGGCAGTGATGAAGTATTTACTAAAATTGTGATGACTTTTAGTTTGGGTGCACTTTGCTAGAATGTCTCATTTATAAGCATTCTATTTAATCATTCCAACAATAGGCATCATTTTAGTCATGTCAACAACCAGGATGGAGTCTTTATCTTCACTGTTTTTTTTCCTGCCCTCAGATGCAAACATTGAGGTTTAATTTGAGTACATAGCTTTTCCACCATTATGCTTAGAGCAAGTGAAAGAAGTGGGGGCTAAAATTGGATCTCATTAACTCTCTAGCTTCAAGCTGGACGACTTTTCAGCCTAACTGTGTAGCTTTTAATAGCACAAGACTTTACTGTAGCTAACTGAGCCTCAGATGACTATTTCTGGCAGAGAATGGAGTGAAATTGTACAACCTACTAACATTATACAATTGACCATGTGATTCTAAGACAGCACAAAGGGGTCAGAAGGATTTTCTCCCAGTTTTATTTTCTCTAACAGCACATTTTTGAAGTAATGTGCTTAAAAATAAATTGTACAACTGCATGTTTGGGGGATACAATTTCATACCTCTTCAAAATATATGTTACCACATAACAGCCATACCGAACTACTAATTTCCCATCCTGACAGTCTACTGGACTCCTGCTCTCCTTGACCACTCCTCCCTGCTCCCCTAGTACATCTGCTCTGCAGACCCACCCAGCAGCTTCTTTCCAGAGCCCATCTGTGGGCTAGCTCTGCAGGCGAAAGGCCTGGGTAAATTCCTTGTATCACATGCTCCTGGGACCCCTGAGAACTGAACAGATCATGAACACTTCTCAGTATAGTTCAAAAATAAACAAAGAAGAGTTTTCCTGGTTTTGTCTGTTTCCTTGCTTTGCGTTCTGTACATCTGAGTATGAGTAAGATCATCCCACACTCATCTTTTTCCTTCTGGCTAACTTTGTTTACCATTACCTAATTCTGTTTGCTCTATGTGGTCAAAGGTTAGATTTCATTTTTTATCACCAAGTAGAATTTCATTGCGGTATATGTGTGTCATATATATATACATATAACACATGCATATATTTGCATTTCCACCAACAGTAAATAGGAACTCCTATTTTCTCCACATATCTACATGTGTGTGTATGAATATGTATATATGTATATATGTCATATATAATATGACATCTTTGGGCACTTGGATTATTTCCAGATCAGATCTTGGTTGTTGAAAATATAACTGCAGTGAACTTGAGTTTGAATTTGCCTTTCCAGGTGTTACATTTGTTTGATTTTTGTGTTTCACTGTGAAATGAGATATCTGGGTTATAGTTAAATCTATTTTTTTATATGTTGAGAAATCTCCATCCTATTTTCCATAAAGGCTGAACCAATTTAAATTTCCACCAACAGTAAATAAGAACTTGTTTTTTATCCACACTTCTACAAACACTTGTTAATTTTGTCCTTTTGAGTGTAGACTGTTTGTACTGGTGTGATGTGATTTCTTACCGTCATTTTGATTTGTATTTCCTATAATGAGCATTTTTCATGTGCCTATTGACCATATGTATATGTATTTTTTCTACTTGACAGCTGTAAACCCGTGGTGTCTTCTATGAATAGCATTCATTATAAACCCAATAAAAGATTACTCACAAGTTTTTTACTATGTCTACATCTTCCTTTCTTCCTTCCCACCCTCCCTCCCTCCTGGTGGTCAAACTGGGGTTATTCACATGCAAGGTAAGTGCCTTAACTCATGTAATGTTTCTCTGGCCCTTTTCCTCTTTTCAAAAAAAAATACTGTTTAATATTTAAGAAACTACCTTTAAAATCCTTATGAAGAAATTGTATGAGTAAATATTTTACCATCGTTCACTTCCAAATCACTGTTGTTTACATTTTTGGTCAGTTTTGTTTTGTGTCTTGTTGGGCTTATCTTGACATTTGTGTTTATAAATTCTTGACATTAATTATATAGATTTTATATGTGTATAAATATATTTTAGGTTGGAGACCTAGAAGAACAATTTTGTTTGCAAGTTGGGATGCAGAAGAATTTGGTCTTCTTGGTTCTACTGAGTGGGCAGAGGTTAGTTGATAATTTGCTACAATATATATTTTCATGATAAAATTGTTGAACTTAATTCTCAAGAACATAAAAATGCCATAACTTTTCCAAGAAAAATACTGAAAAGTCTTTTTTTGCAGAAAATCTAAAGCAGCGTATTCTTCTTTTAAAATTCAACAAAATTATCCTTTTTACTATATAATTATTATTTTCTTTGAGCTTTTAAAGACATTGAATGCCCATTGCCAAATTCATTCATTTTTTGAAATTGTTTAAAATAGTAAATTCACTAGAAAAAAGCATAGAAATAATATATGAGGTTTTGTAGTCTTCCCAATTATCTCTTAAGACTGTAGCACTGTAGCACTGTCCTCCCATTGTTCATTGATTTGCTCAAGCGGGGCCCAATAACGTCTCCATTGTGAGACTTGTTGTTACTGTGTTTGGAATATCCAACATGTCACGGGTAGCTTGCCAGGTTTTGCTGTGGAGCGAGATACTCTTGGTAGCTTGTCGAGCTCTCCGAGGGGGCAGAGGAATCGAACCCTGATCGACTGGGTTGGCTGCATGCAAGGCAAATGCCCTACCCGCTGTGTTATCGCTACAACACTTAAGACTAACCATATTCAAATACTTCCATAATCTTATACAGAGTTATACTCTTCACATTGGTCTTCTTGATATCATATCTTATTCTAAATTAAATCATACCAAAACTGAGGCAGAATCATCACAGAATATACAACAGGTTCCTAGAAAAGTTTCCCCAAATATATTGTTTACTTTGAGTCATAGAAGTGTCATAAGTGGGGAAACTGGCTTCCACAAAAAGAAGTAGGTATCCCTGAGGGCAGGTTACCTAGTTCTTGCTATCTTACTGAGTGATGCAGGTGAATTGGGTCAAGCGGGGAGCAAAGGTGGTAACCCTTAGAAAAGAATACTATCCCCCTCTCCCAACACACACACCCCACTCCTAGGGACATACCTAGGAGGGCTGGATTAGGGTGGTTAAAGCTGGCCACAAGCTCCATCTCCTTGGCAAGTACACTAGCAACCCGCCTGCCCCTGGAGCAACTGGCAGCCATGCCCGAAGTCCACATAGTTCTGCAGAGTGCAGGATTGGTCCCCAGCAACCAACGCCATTGGGCTGGAGAGAGGAATTGCCCTTTAAATATGAAAAGAAAATTCAGTCCCAACCAGGTTTCCCAGGAAATTCCTTGCAGAAAAAAATTTCAGGAGACCAATAGTGAATTAAAATTTTTTTTTTGAGAAATGGGGAGAGGGAGGCAGAAGAAGGGTGAAAGAAAGAATATAGAAAACCACACATGATAAGCTGAGGGGAGGTGGCTCCTGAGATGGAGGATGGCACCCACCGCTTGCCTTCACAGATTGAGTTTCACGTTGGGCTTTCCTATCGAGTCTCTCTGTGTAGACTAGGGCTCTGTCAGTGTCAAGACCTGTGGACTCTTGCTGGTCTTTTTTAATATCCGTACTGTGACTCTTACTTTCTCTTGAAGCTCCTCCTTTTCTGAGAGGGGTGGGACCACCCTTCTCTTGGTGGTGCCTCAGTTTCGCCATCCCCAAAGAGCTCAGTATTTTCATCTCAAAGAAGTCCTGCTTTCCTGCTTCAGGGAAGCTTCAAGGCAAAGGAAGGACTACGGAATTTATTCTTGTTTTATTATTTCCTGAAAATAATCATTACCAGTACACACACACCCACCTGCCTGCAATAGAATAAAGCTTTAGTTATAAAGTAAATAATGCAAAGTTAACATTAATTTGATTTGTGTCAAACTGAAAATATTTTGTGCCATCTTTGTACCCAAAGAGACAATTAGAGATTTATAAATTTTAATCTTTTTAAAAATTAGTGCTTTTGTAAACAAGCTAGATTTTGACTAAAATACAGAATAACTTATTTTAAGGCTATGATTTATGTTGTCTAAATCATTTGCAAAATCCAGGCGAAATATTTTTCCATTTTATTTCTTATAGTCAGCATGTATAGAAAATTGGGAAAAAAGAAAAACAAAGTAAACAAAAAACACCTGGAGATTCAGAATCTTCATTTCTTTTATTATAAAACTATGTGATGAACAATATTCACCAGTAGATGGAGCTATGATATAGGAAAACTTAATTGTATTTCCAGCTGTATTTTAAATGGACCTATTTTTTTTTAAATTTTATTGAATCACCGTGAGATAATTACAAGATTTCATGTTTGAGTTACAATCACACAATGATCAAACACCCATCCCTCCACCAGTGCACATTCCCCACCACCAATATCCCCTGTATATCACCACTTTCCCACCCCGCCCCACCCGCCTCCATGGCAGAAATGATTCCCCATAATCTCTTTCTACTTTTGGGCATTATGGTTTGCAATACAGACCCTCAGAGGTTATTATATTTTGTCCTTTATCTATTTTCTGCACACATCTCCCATCCCAATCAATTCCTCCAGCCATCTTTTTCTTTTTCTTAGTGATCCCTTCTCTATTCCAGCTACCTTCTCCCCTTTACTCATGAGGCAGGCTTCCAGCTGTGGAGCAATCTTCCTGTCCCATGTATCTACTATCCCTAAGTATAAGCCTCATGTTATGTTGTTTTATACTCCACAAATGAGTGCAGTCCTTCTATGTCTGTCCCTCTCTTTCTGGCTCATTTCACTTAGCATGATACTCTCTATCGAATGTAGCCTGCCCACAGGGCAGAGTCTGGCAAACTCCCCGTGGCGTAACAAATATGCCAAATACCAGTAACAATGATGGGTCTCATTCTCCTAAAGAGCCTTGAATATAATCTCAGGGCTAGGATGAAAGAGACGTTACTGGGGCCTGCTCGAGGCAATCGACGAATAACAGGATGATGAATGAATGAATGAATGAATGAATGATACTCTCCATGTCTATCCATTTATAAGCAAAGTTCATGACTTCATCTCTCCTGACAGCTGCATAGTATTCCATTGTGTAGATGCACCAAAGTTTCTTTTTTTTCCCTTTATTTTATTTTATTTTTTTTTACAGTTGTAGATTTACAATTTTTTGTGCTTTGGTTTCAATTATACAATGATCAGATACCCATCCCTCCACCAGTGCCCATTTTCCACCACCATGGATAATATCCCTCCCACCCCCATGCCCCCATCCCCCCGTCTCTGTGGCAGGGCAATCCCCTGTGTTCTCTCTCTCCTTTTGGGTGTTGTGGTCTGCAAAAGAGGCATTGAGTGGCAAACATGGTCAGTCCATAGTCTACTTTCGACATGCATCTCCCCTCCTGGGAGGATCCTCCAAACATCCTTTATTTGGTGCTCCTTCTCTGTCTGAACTGCCCTTTCCTCTAGGATACCCGGCTGGCCTCTAAGTTATGGAGTAATCCTGCTGGTGCTGATCTCAGCTATTCTTGGGTATTAATCTCATACTTTGTTACTTTATATCCCCCAGATGAATGCAATCTTTCTATGTCTATCCCTCTCTTTCTGACTCATTTCGCTTAGCATGATACTTTCCATATTGTACCACTTGTATGTAAATTTCATGACTTCATCTTTTCTAAGAGCTACATAGTACTCCATTGTGTAGATGTACCAAAGTTTCTTTAACCAGTCATCTGTTCTTGGGCATTCAGGTTTCTTCCAGTTTCTGGCTATTGTAAAGAGTGCTGCAATGAACAAACAAGTGCAGATGTCACTTCGACTATACATTTTTGCCTCTCTGGGATATATTCCCAGGAGTGGTATTGCTGGGTCAAATGGGAGCTCAATTTCTAATTTTTTGAGAATAGTCCATACTGTTTTCCAGAAGGGCTGAACCAGTGGACATTCCCACCAACAGTGAAGGAGTGTCCCTTTCTCGCCACATCCACGCCAGCATCGGTTGCTTTTGTTCTTTTGAATGTGGGCCAGTCTCTGAGGTGTGAGATGGTATCTCATTGTGGTTTTGATCTGCATCTCCCTGATGATTAATGATGTAGAGCATTTTCTCATGTGCTTTTTTGCCATTCGGATTTCTTCTTTGAGAAAGTTTCTGTTCATTTCATTGCCCCATTTTTGGATGGGGTTGGATGTTTTCTTCTTGTGGAGTTTAACCAGTATTTTGTATATCCTGGATATCAACCCCTTGTCAGATGTGTATTTGGCGAATATCCTTTCCCATTCTGTAGACTGTCTTTGTATTTTGGTCACTGTTTCTTTGGAGGTGCAGAAGCTTCTTAGTTTAAGATAGTCCCATTTATCTATCTCTGTTTTCACTTGCTCGGCCAGTTGCGTGGCATCTTTGAAGATACCATTAGCTTCAATGTCATGGAGGGTTTTGCCAACTTTATCTTCAATGTACCTTATGGTTTCTGGTCTGATGTTGAGGTCTTTAATCCATTTTGATCTTACTTTTGTACATGGTGTTAGGCAGAGTTCTGAGCCTATTTTTTTGCATGTAGCCGTCCAGCGATGCCAACACAATTTATTAAAGAGGCTTTCCTTACTCCACTTCACATTTCTTGCACCTTTATCAAAGATTAGATGAGCATATGATTGAGGGGAGATGTCAGTGTATTCAACCCTGTTCCATTGGTCTGCAGTTCTGCCTTTGTTCCAGTACCATGCTGTTTTAATTATTACTGCTTTGAAGTACAGTTTGAAGTTCGGGAGGTTGATTCCTCCCATTTTCTTTTTCCCAAGAATTGCTTTAGCTATTCGTGGGGGCTTATTGTTCCATATAAATTTCAGGAGTGTTTGCTCCATTTCTTTGAAGAATGTCATGGGTATCCTTATAGGGATTGCATTGAATTTATACAATGCTTTCGGTAGTATTGCCATTTTGACAATGTTAAGTCTCCCGACCCATGAGCAGGGGATATCTTTCCATTTCCTCATGTCCTCTATTATTTCCTGAAGTAGCGTTTTGTAGTTTTCTTTGTACAGGTCCTTTACTTCCTTAGTTAAGCTGATTCCTAGGTACTTGATTTTCTGGGGCATAATTGTGAACGGGATTGTTTTTTTCATGTTGCTTTCTTCATTCTCACTGTTTGCGTATAGGAAAGCCATGGACTTTTGGGTATTGATTTTATAACCTGCAACTTTACTATACGAGTCTATTGTTTCTAGGAGTTTTTTCGTGGAAGTTATTGGGTTCTCTATGTAGAGTATCATATCATCTGCGAATAGTGAGAGCTTGATTTCTTCCTTTCCTACCTGAATGCCCTTAATATCTTTTTCTTGCCTAATCGCTATTGCAAGTACTTCCAGTACTATATTGAACAGCAGTGGAGAGAGTGGGCATCCCTGTCTCGTCCCTGATCTTAGAGGGAAGGCTCTCAGTTTTTCCCCATTGAGGATGATGCTTGCTGTAGGCTTGTGGTAGATGGCTTTAATTATGTTGAGGAAGGTCCCCTCTATACCCATTTTGGCTAGGGTTTTCATCATAAAGGGGTGCTGGATCTTAGCAAATGCTTTCTCTGCATCTATTGATATGATCATATGCTTTTTATCTTTTCTTTTGTTGATATGGTGGATTATGTTGATTGATTTCCGAATGTTAAACCATCCTTGCATCCCTGGGATGAATCATGGTGTATAATCTTTTTGATGAGTAGTTGGATTCTATTTGCTAGTAGTTTGTTGAGGATATTTGCATCTGTGTTCATCAGGGATATCGGCCTGTAATTCTCTTTCTTTGTGGTATGTCTGTCTGCTTTTGGTATCAGTGTGATATTTGCTTCGTAGAAACTGTTCGGAAGTGTTTTTGATATTTCAATTTCGTGGAAAAGCTTAAAGAGCATCGGGAGTAAGTCCTCTTTAAAGATTTGGAAGAATTCACTAGTGAATCCATCCAGGCCAGGACTTTTGTGCTTGGGGAGACTTTTTATTACCATTTCAATTTCCTTGATGGTGATAGGTCTGTTCAGGTATTCCAGGTCTTCTTGGTTCAGCCTTGGGAGTCTGTAGGAGTCTAGGAATTTATCCATTTCCTCGAGGTTTTGATGTTCCGTGGCATAAAGCTTCTCAAAGTACTCCCTGAGGATCCTCTGAATTTCTGTGGTTTCTGTTGTAATGACCCCCTTTTCATTTCTGATTCGGTTTATTAGGGTTTTCTCTCTCCCTTTCTTTGTGAGTTTTGCTAGAGGCTTATTGATCTTGTTAATTTTCTCAAAGAAACAGCTTTTGGTTTCATTGATCTTTCATATTGTTTTTTGGGTTTCCATCTCGTTAATCTCTGCTCTGAGTTTTATTATTTCCTTTCTCCTGTTCGGGTTGTGCTCCTTTTTTTGGTCCTTCTCCAAGCTCTTAAGCTGTGAGGTTAGGTTACTTATGTGTGCTCGCTCCTCCTTCCTGAGGAATGCTTGTAGAGCTATAAACTTTCCTCTTAACACAGCCTTTGCTGTGTCCCATAAGTTTTGGTAACTCGTGTTCTCATTTTCATTCATTTCTAGGAATCTTTTGATTTCTTCTTTGATTTCCTGTCCAATCCACTCGTTGTTCAATAGTGCACTGTTTAATTTCCAGGTGTTTGATTTAGTTTTCTGTTTTTGTGTGTGATTTACTTCTAATTTCAGCGCATTATGGTCTGAGAAGATTGTTGATACAATCTCTACCTTCTTAATTTTATGGAGGCATGTTTTGTGGCTCAGCATGTGGTCTATCTTGGAGAATGTTCCATGTACGCTTGAGAAGAATGTGTATTCAGCTTTTTGTGGATGAAGTGTCCTGTATATATCTACTAAGTCCCTTTCTTCCATTGTTTCCCTCAAATGAAGTATGTCCTTGCTAAGCTTGAGTCTGGTTGATCTATCAAGAGGTGACAAAGCAGTGTTGAAGTCTCCCACTAGTATTGTGTTGCTATTGATGTCTTTTTCCAAATCTATGAGTAGTTGTTTTAAGTACTTTGCTGGTCTCTCATTAGGTGCATATACATTTATTATTGTAAGTTCTTCCTGTTGTACAGATCCTCTGATCAATAAGAAATGGCCTTCACTGTCTCTTATGACCTTCCTCACTCTGAAATCGATGTGGTCTGATATAAGGATGGCTACCCCAGCTTTTTTATGGGAGCTGTTTGCCTGTAGGATTGTTTTCCAGCCTTTGACTCTGAGTCTGTGTTTGCTTTGACTATTGAGATGCGTTTCTTGCAGGCAGCAGAATGTTGGGTTCAATTTTCTAATCCATCCTGCCACTCTATGTCTTTTAATTGGTGCGTTTAGCCCATTGACATTCAGAGAGACTATTGTTATGGGATTTTGTCCCATTGTTCTGTTAAAATTTGGTGTATTTGAGGGGCCTTTCTTGCCTTAAAGTATCCCATTTAGTTGTTCTTGGAACCATGGTTTTGAGTCTATGAAGTTCCTGAGCTGTTGTTTGTCTGTGAAACTGTGTGTTGTTCCTTCTATTATGAATGAGAGTCTTGCTGGGAAAAGTATTTTTGGGGAGGCATTTATTTCATTGAGTTTTTTTACTATGTCCCACCACTGTTTTCGGGCCATGAGGGTTTCATCAGAAAAATCAGCTGTGAATTTTAAGGATGCTCCTTTGTAAGAGATTTCTTTCTTCGATCTTGCTGCTTTCAGAATTTTGTCTCTGTCTAAGGTTTTGGTCATTTTGATCAGAATGTGTCTTGGGGTATTTTTATTCGGATTTCTTCTAGCTGGTACCCTTCGGGCCTCCTGAATGTGGATACAAGTTTTCTTCAGCTCTGGAAATGTTGTAGCAATGATTTCTTTGACAGTTTCTTCTTCATCGAGGTTTTCTTCCTGTCCCTCTGGGACTCCAATAATTCTTATGTTACCCCTCTTGGCTTCATCACGATCTTCTCTTGCCATCTGTTCCCGAATTGTGAGTCTCTTTTCCATTTTCTGCTCTTTTCTGGAGAGTCTCTGAACTTCATCTTCGAGCTCACCGATTCTGTTCTCACCCGCTCTTACTCTGCTGCTGAGGCCTTCCACTGAGCTTTTCAATTCGCCTACGAGATTTTTCAGGTCTGACATTTCTGATTGCATTTCTGATTGCATTTCTGCCTTCAGATCCTCTTGTCTTCTATTGGCATTGCTTTCCATTGTTTCTTTTTTTTTTCCCCTTTATTTTATTTTATTTTTTTTAAAGTTGTAGATTTACAATTTTTTGTGCTTTGGTTTCAATTATACAATGATCAGATACCCATCCCTCCACCAGTGCCCATTTTCCACCACCATGGATAATATCCCTCCCACCCCCATCCCCCCATCCCCCCGTCTCTGTGGCAGGGCAATCCCCTGTGTTCTCTCTCTCCTTTTGGGTGTTGTGGTCTGCAAAAGAGGCATTGAGTGGCAAACATGTTCAGTCCATAGTCTACTTTCGACATGCATCCCCCCTCCTGGGAGGATCCTCCAAACATCCTTTGTTTCTTTTAATTCCCTAAGCATCCTAAGTAGCTCCCTTCTGAGTTCCTTGTCAGAAAGGTTGTCTAACACTACAGTACTGTTGGTGTCATCTGGGCTAGACTCTTCAATATGAAAATTTGGTGGGATTTTGCGTTGCTTTACCATTGTGAGAGGTGTGGTTTAGTCCTTCACGTTCACTGTTACTATTCTGCTTGATATGCAGTGTGAGTTAAGATAGGCTTATGAGTTATTGGCAACTGTGTTTCTAGTGGCTGAGCTAAAATAGAGAAGTTTCCATCTAAGAAGGTAGCTTATGGTTCCTATGGCATATGTAGTGGGAAAATATTTCGCGGCCGCTGACGCGGCCGCGGCTCCGGAATGAGTCCCTGGCACTGGGAGAGGAGTTGGGAATGTCTCCTGTTTGGAATTGGAGCTGTTCAGCTTTGTTGCCCAGAGCTGGGCCTCTGTGCCCGTCCCACACAGATCAGGGGTTGAAAACCGGCTTTCTAGGGGCTGTTTCTAGCTGCGCGTGCCCAGAGAGGGACCCAGGCCCTTGGGGGCGGGCTGTACCTGTTGGAATTGGAGCCGTTCAGCTTTGTTGCCCAGAGCTGGGCCTCTGTGCCCGTCCCACGCAGATCAGGGGTTGAAAACCGGCTTTCTAGGGGCTGGTTCTAGCTGCGCATGCCCAGAGAGGGACCCAGGCCCTTGGGGGCGGGCTGTACCTGTTGGAATTGGAGCCGTTCAGCTTGTACCAAAGTTTCTTTAACCAGTCATCTGTTCTAGGACACTTGGGTTGTTTCCCGATTTTGGCTGTTGTGAACAGTGCTGCAGTGAACATCTAGGTACAGATGTCATTTCTACTGTGCTTTTTTGCATCCCTAAGATATATTCTCAGAAATTGTATTGCAGAGTCATATTGAACCTCAATTTCTAGTTTTTGAAGGACTGTCCATATTGTTTTCCAGAAAGGTGGTCTAGTGGGCATTCCCACCAACAGTGAAAGAGTGCCCCCATTCCCCCCGCATCCACGCCAGCACTTGTTGCTTTTGTTCTTTTGAATGTGTGCCAAACTCTGTATTGTGAGATGATATCTCATCGTTGTTATGATTTGCATCTCCCTGATGACTAATGATGTGGAGCATTTTTCATCTGCCTTCTGGCCATGTGTATTTATTTTTTGAGGAAACTTCTGTTCATTTCTTCTCCCCATTTTTTGATGGGGTTGGAGGTTTTTTTCTTATACAACTCTACTAGTGTCTTGTATATCCTGGATATTAAACCCTTATCAGATGGGTATTGGGTAAATATTCTTTGCCATTCTGTAGGCTCTTTTTGTATTTTGGTCACTGTTTCTTTTGAAGTGCAAAAACTTCTTAGTTTGATGTAGTCCCAGTTGTTTTTGTTTGCTTCCACTTGCATGGTCAATGCTGTTTCGTCCTTAAAGATGCTTTTAGCTTCAATGTTGTGGAGAAATCTGCCTACATTTTCCTCTATGTACCTTATGGATTCATGTCTGATATTGAGGTCTTTAATCTACTTAGATCTGACTTTTGTGCCTGGCATTAGACAGAGATCAGAGTTCATTTTTTTTTTGCAGGTAGCCTTCCAGTTTTCCCAGCACCACTTATTGAAGAGGCTTTCTTTGTTTCACTTCACATTTATTGCCTCTTAGTCAAACATTAAGTGGCCATATATTTGGAGGTCTGTGACAGAATATTCAATTCTGTTCCAATGGTCTGCAGGCCTGTTTCTAGCCCAGTACCATGGTGTTTTAATTACTACTGCTTTGTAGTACAGTTTGAAGTTGAGGAGGGTAATGCCACCACTCTCTTTTTCCCAAGGATTGTTTTAGCTATTCATGAGGGTTTATTGTTCAATATAAATTTCAGGAGTGGTTTGTCTGTTTCTTTGAAAAATGTCATGGGTATCCTGTTAGGGACCACATTAAATTTGTGTAGTGCTTTGGGCAGTATTGCCATTTTGATAATGTTAATCCTTCCTATCCATGAGCAGGGGATGTGTCTCCATTTCCTAGTGTTCTCTTTTATTTCTTGAAGTAGTGTTTTGTAATTTTCCTTGTATAGGTCCTTTGTCTCTTTGATTAAGCTGATTCCGAGGTACTTGATTTTCTGAGTACTATTGTGAATGGTATTTTTTAATATCTCTTTCTTCTCTTTCATTATTTTTATATAAGAAAGACATCGATTGCCTCGAGCAAGCCCCAGTAACGTCTCCTTTGTCCTAGCCCTGAGATTTTTTTAAAAAGTGCCATATTCAAGGCTCTTTCAGGGTTAGGAGAATGAGACCCATCATTGTTACTGGTATTTGGCATATTGGGTATGCCACGGGGAGTTTGCCAGACTCTGCCGTGTGGGCAGGTTACACTTGGTAGCCTGTCAGGTTGTCCAAAGTAGGAATGAGATAATAAGATGTTGCGTGGCCACGAATGCAGCTGTGCAGTTCCGGGAGCTTGGTTTTATAGTTTCTGAGTCTGGGCTGTTGATGGGATTACATGGCGCCAGGGGGCCAGTTGGTGGGTGTGACCCCTGCCTACTGGAATATGGAGGATCTGGGTGGAGGATGCTCATCCCCGATCCGAGCAGGCTTGGAGATCTCAGCCCTGGGACCCGCATGCCTTTGTGTATTGATTTTGTAGCCTGCCACTTTACTAAACCGACCTATTGTTTCTAGGAATTTTTCTGTAGAGTCTTTAGGGTTTTCTAAGTAGGTATCATATTGTCTACATATAGTGATAGCTTTACCTCTTCCTTTCCTATCTGTATGTCTTTTATACCTTTCTCTTGCCTAACTGCAATGTCTAGGACTTCCAGTACTATATTGAATAGTAGTGGCAAAAGTGGGCAAACTTGTCTTGTGCCCGATCTTGGATGGAAGACTTTTAGTTTTTCCCCATTGAGAATAATACTTGCCATGGGCCTGTGGTAGATGGCTTTGACTATATTGAGGAAAGTTCCTTCGATGCCTAATTTGCTGAGAGTTTTAATCATAAATGGGTGCTGGATCTTGTCAAATGCTTTCTCAGCATCTATTAATATGATCGTATGGTTTTTATGTTTTCTTTTGTTGATATGATGGATAATGTTGATCGATTTCCAAATGTTAAACTATCCTTGCATCCCTGATATGAATCATACTTGGTCATGATGTATGATATTTTTGTTGGGTCATTGGATTCTATTTGCTAATAATTTGTTGAGGATCTTTGCACCTGAGTTCATCACAAATATTGGTCTGTAATTCTCTTTCTTTGTGATATCTCTGTCTGCTTTTAGTATGAGGGTGATATTTGCTTCATATAAACTGTTCAGAAGTGTTTTTGATACTTCAATTTCCTGGAAAATCTTAAAGAGGATAGGGAGTAAGTCCTCTTTAATGATTTGGAAGAATTCACTAGTGAATCCATCTGGGCCAGGACTTTTGTGCTTGGGGATACTTTTTATTACTGATTCAATTTCCTTGATGGTGATACATCTGTTCAGTTACACCAGGTCTTCTTGGCTCAGCCTTGGGAGGCTTTAGGAATCTAGGAATTTATCCATTTCCACGAGGTTTTTGTATTTCGTGGCATAAAGCTTCTCAAAGTACTATCTGGGGATCCTTTGAATTTCTGTAGTTTCTGTTGTAATGTCTCCCTTTTCATTTCTGATTCGGTTTTTTAGGGTTTTCACTCTCCCTTTCTTCGTGAGTCTTGCTAGAGGCTTATTTTTCTTATTTATTTTCTCAAATACCAGTTCTTGGTTTCATTGATCTTGCAGATTGGTTTTTTGGTTTTCATGTCATTAATTTCTGCTCACACTACCTGTCTGAATGCAAGGTTTTGTCCCAAAGGAAAACCAGCAGAAATGTTCGACTGTACAAGAAGGGGGACATCCACGACATTGGCAACTATTGCCTGATCTGCCTATTGTCTGACATCTACAAGCTGTTCCCTGGAGTCATCCTGAATAGGATTGGCAGAACACTAGATGAAGGACAACCAAGCGAGCAAGCTGGATTCCGCAAAGGATTCAGCACAAACGACCATGTCCACACAATAACCAAGCTCATTGAGGTTTCTTGGGAGTTTAAGACGTCACTCTGTCTAACATTCATTGATTTAAAGAAGGCCTTTTATTCTGTTGAGACTGAAGCAGTCATCAAACCCCTAGCCAAACAGGGTGTTCAAATTCAATATTTCAGGATCTTCCGTGAGAAGTATTACGGATTCACCACCAGGATCTCACCATTCTACAAGGAAGTGATCATCAATGTCAAGAGAGGGGTTCGGTAGAATGATACTGTTTCACCGAAACTCTACAGTGCTACCCTTGAGAACATCATGCGAAGACTGGAATGGGAAGGAATGGGAGTGAAGTTAGATGGTCAGCAACTACACCACCTCTACCTCGCTGATGACATCGTTCTTTTTTCCTTTTTTTTGATGTACAATTTGTTGGTTTCTTTATTTTTTTTATATTTATTTATTGAATCACTGTGGGAAAAGTTACAAAGCTTTCAGGTTTAAGTCTTAGTCATGCAATGATTAAACACCTTTCCTTTCACCAGTACTTATTTTTCACCACCAAGAACCCCAATATACCCCCTCCCACCACTTCGAATGCCTGTGAGGCAGATGATTTCTACTTAACTCTCTATCTACTTTGATTATGTTCATTATTTCGACAAAAGATGCACCATTATTATTTAGAGTATACACCCAACAATCAGAACTGCTGAAAAGGAATTGTGAAATAATTTGTTTTCTATAGCTTGTTATGAGAACCATATGATGTCGTGAGGCTGCAATAGTGGCCACATGGTTTTGGATTTCTGATATTTTATTTATTAAGCCTGGAGGGATTTCTGCCGAGATTCAGGTAATTACAAGATTGGTTTCTGTGGCTCTGGAGCCATGGTCGTGCCAGAGAGCCCCTCATGGGGGACAACTTGTGACCTCAGTAGGGGGTGAAGGACGAGCCAGGAATGCCCCCTTCCCATGAGGTTGCAGTTTCCCCGTCACCCCTGGCTCATACCTGGATTTCCAAAAAGCTCTGAAGCGGTCGCCATCTTGCTGCCCAGGGAGAAAAATGGTGGAAGGGAGTGACACCCCTTCCCTCTGGGGCAGGCATGGTACCGTGGATTAACACATAATCCATTCATTTTTCTACCACAACCTGCCAGGCTCTGCATTATGTTCTTGTGCCTCTGGATCCATGGCCATGCTGGAGAGCCGCTCATGGGGGTCAACTCGTGACCTTGGTAGGGTGTAAAGGACGAGCTGGGAACGCCCCCCTTCCGATATCATTCTAATGAAACCGAACATCAGTCAAGCGGCACAAATGCTGGCCGACTTTGACTGTGAGCGTGGAAAGGTTGGACTGCAACTCAATCTCACGAAGACAATGTTTATGAGAAATGGACTCGTTTTCTGACATTCTCTCTCAATGGAATGAACATCTCCGAATGCAGCAGTTATATGTACCTATGTTGAGAACACAACATGATGAATGACCTGGCACCTGAGTTGAGCAGGAGGAAGAGAGCAGGTTGGAACACCTTCAAAAGCATCAAAGAAATAGCTAAGTGAATGAAGAAACTTCGGCTCCGGGCAAATCTCTTCGATTCCACTGTTCTTCCTGCATTATTATACACCTCAGAGACCTGGACCCTACAAAAACAGGAAGAGAATGCTATTCAAGTCTCCCAAAGAGGAATCGAAAGAGCTATACTTGGAGTATCATGCTTCACTCAAGTGAGAGAAAGAATCCTGAGTTCTGACCTCTATTGATGATCCAGAATCAGAGATGCTGTCTTGTTTTCCAAAGCATTGAAAATCAGATGGGCTGCACATGTAATACGATTTGGAGATGACCGCTGTACTAGGGCCATTACCAACTGTATTCCACGGGACATCAAAAGGTCCTGTGGCCGCCCACCTACGAGATAGTCAGACTTCTTCATCAAAACACTGAGCAATCATTTTGAGGCTCTTAGTGTTCCTTGAGTGAACAGATGCTATTTTGACACACTAGCACGTGACAGGGACGAATGGAGACGTTACTGCACCTGCTCGAGAAAATCAACGAGTAATGGGATGTCAAGTGATCAAGTAAATTTCTGCTCTACGTTTTATTATTTCCTTCCTCCTGTTCGGATTGGAATACTTTTGTTGATCATTGTCCAAGCTGTGAGGTTAGGTGACTTATGTGGGCTCACTCTTCCTTCCTGAGGAATGCTTGTAGAGCTATAAAATTTTCCCTTAACACAGCTTTTGCTGTGTCCCATAAGTTTTGGTATCTCCTATCCTCATTTTTGTTGTTTCCAGGAATCTTTTGATTTCCTCTTTATTTCTTTCTAAGCCAGTTGTTGTCCAATAGTGAACTGTTTAAATTCCAGGTGTTTAGTTTTCTGTGTGTGTGTGTGTGTGTGTGTGTGTGTGTGTGTGATTTACTTCTAATATCAGCGTATTGTGGTCTGAGAATATTGTTGATACAATCTCTATCTTCTTAATTTTATGGAGGAATGTTTTGTGGCTCAGCATGTGGTCTATCTTGGAGAATGTTACATGCACACTTGAGAAGAATGTGTATTCAGTTTTTTTAGAATGAAGTGTCCTGTATATATCTACTAAGTCCCTTTCTTCCATTTTTTTCCTCAGATGAAGTATGCCCTTGCTAAACTTGAGTCTGATTGTTCTATCAAGAGGTGATAAAATGGTGTTGTAGTCTCCCACTAGTTGTGTTGCTATCAATGTCTTTCTCCAAGTCTATGAGTAGTTGCTTTAAGTACTTTGCTGGTCCCTCATTAGGTGCATATACATTTATTATTGTAAGTTCTTCCTGTTGTACAGATCCCTTGATCAATAAGCAATGGCCTTCACTGTCTCTTGTGACCTTCTTCAGTCTGAAATCGATGTGGTCTGATAAATAGGATGGCTATCCCAGCATTTTTATGGAAGTTATTTGCCTGTAGGATTGTTTTCCAGCCTTTAACTTTGATCCTATATTTGCTCTGACTATTGATATGTGTTTCTTGTAGGCAGAAGAATGTTGGGTTCAATTTTCTAATCCATCCTGCCACTCTGTGTCTTTTAATTGGTGCGTTTAGCTCATTGGTGTTGAGAGAGATTATTGTTATGGGGTTTTGTTCCATTTTTCTGTTGAAATTTGGTGTATTTGAGGGGGCTATCTTGTCTTAAAGTAGCCCAGTTAGTTGTTCTTGTAGCCATGATTTTGAGTCTATGAAGTTCCTGCGCTGTTTTTTGTCTGTGAAACTGTATATTGTTCCTCCTGTTATGAATGAAAGTCTCGCTGGGAAAAGTATTTTTGGTGAGGCATTTATTTCATTGAGTTTTTTCACTATATCCCACCACTGTTTTCGGGTCATGAGGGTTTCATCAGAAATATTGGCTGTGAATCTTAAGGATGCTCCTTTATAGAGAATTTCTTTCTTTGATCTTTCTGCTTTCAGAATTTTTTCTCTATCGAAGGTTTTGGACATTTTGATCAGGATGTGTCTTGGGGTCTTTTTATTTGGATTTCTTCTAGCTGGTAAACTTTGGGACTCCTGAATGTGGTCCCATGTTTTCCTCAGCTCTGGGAACGTCGTAGCAATGATGTCTTTGACAGTTTCTTTTCCATCAGGGTTTTCTTCCTGTCCCTTGAGTCTGATTGATCTATCAAGAGGTGATAAAATGGTGTTGTAGTCTCCCACTAGTTGTGTTGCTATCAATGTCTTTCTCCAAGTCTATGAGTAGTTGTTTTAAGTACTTTGCTGGTCCCTCATTAGGTGCATATACATTTATTATTATCCTGTCCCTCTGGGACTCCAATAATTTTTGTTACTCCTCTTGGCTTCATCATGATCTCCTCTTGCCATCTGTTCCTGGATTGTGAGTCTCTTTTCCATTTTCTGCTCTTTTCTAGAGAGTCTCTGCACTTCATCTGTGAGCTCACTGATTCTGTCCTTGGCAGCTGTTAGTCTGCTGCGGAGGCCTTCCACTGAGTTTTTCAATTTGCCTACCAGGTTTTTCAGGTCTGACATTTCCGTTTGTAAATTTGTTTGCATTTTCCTCATTTTTACCTTCAAATCCTCTTGTACTTTATTGGCATTGCTTTCCATTGTTTCCTTTAGCTCCCTGAGCATCCTCAGTAGCTCCCTTCTAAATTCCTTGTCAGAGAGGTTGTCTAGCACTTCATTATTGTTGGGGTCTTCTGGGCTAGCCTCTTCAATAAGTAAGCTTGGTGGGCTTTTGTGTTGCTTTATCATTGTGACCTGTGTGGTTTAGACCTTCATGCTCACTGTGACTGTTCTGCTTATGATACAGTATTAATCAAGGTAGGCTTAACGAATTATTGGCTAATGTGTTTCTGGTTGTTAAGCTAACCTAGTGAAAGTTTCATCTAAGAGGGTAACTTAAAGTTCCTTTGGGATATGTAGAGAGAGAATAACATGCGGACACATTAGCGACTGTGGCTCTGGGAAGGAGCCCTGCCGCCAGGTGGGTACCTGGGTAAGATGAGCAGAGGGTGCCCGAAACGGTTCAGCTTTGGTTGCACGTGGTGTGCCTCAGTTCCCATCCCCACAGATCAAGGATGAAAACCGGCCGCCCTCTGGGGATCTAGTTAGATATGTAGACTGAGAAAGGAGCCCTGCCACTGAGCAAGTACCTGAGTGAGATGAGAGGAGGATGCCCAGAATGGTTCAGCTTTGGTTGCAGGCGGTGTGCCTCAATGCCCGTCCCCCACAGATCAAGGATGAAAACTGGCCAATCTCTGTGGATGTGGGTAAAAAGCGATACTCTTTGACTGTTGGTGGGAATGCCCACTAGTCCACCTTTCTGGAAAACAATATGGACAGTCCTTCAAAAACTAGAAATTGAGCTTCTATCTGACTCTGCAATACAACTTCTGAGAATATATCCCGAGGATGCAAAAAATGGTAGAAATGACATCTGGTAGAAATGATATCTGTAGAAATGACATCTGTACCTATGAAATGACATCTGGTAGAAATGACATCTGTACCTATATGTTCATTGCAGCACTGTACACAATAGCCAAAATCTGAAAAAAACCCAAGTGTCCTAGAACAGATGACTGTTTAAAGAAACTTTGGTATATCTACACAATGGAATACTATGCAACTCTCAGGAGAGATGAAGTCATGAACTTTGCTTATAAATGGATAGACATGGAGAGTATCATGCTAAGTGAAATGAGCCAGAAAGAGAGGGACAGATATAGAAGAACTGCACTCATTTGTGGAGTATAAAACAACATAATATGAGGCTTATACTTAGGGATAGTAGATACATGGGACAGGAAGATTGCTCCATAGCTG
Source organism: Sorex fumeus (assembly GCF_029834395.1). NCBI lineage: Eukaryota > Metazoa > Chordata > Mammalia > Eulipotyphla > Soricidae > Sorex > Sorex fumeus. The sequence continues at coordinate 2,852,251 of NW_026606083.1, forward strand.
GAAGCCTGCCTCATGAGCAAAGGGGAGAAGGCAGCTGGAATAGAGAAGGGATCACTAAGAAAAAGAAAAAGATGGCTGGAGGAATTGGTTGGGATGGGAGATGTGTGCAGAAAATAGATAAAGGACAAAACATAATAACCTCTGAGGGTCTGTATTGCAAACCATAATGCCCAAAAGTAGAAAGAGATTGTGGGGAATCATTTCTGCCATGGAGGCAGGGGAAGGGTGGGAAAGGGGGGTTATACCGGGGATATTGATGATGGGGAATGTGCACTGGTGGAGGGATGGGTGTTTGATCATTGTGTGATTGTAACCCAAACATGAACGCTTATAACTATCTCACAGTGATTCAATAAAATTAGTAAAAAAAGAAAAGAAAAGAAAATTGGCCACTCTCTGGGGATCCTGTTAGATGCACAGCCCTGGGAAGGAGCCCTGCAGCCAAACAGGTACCTGGGTGAGATCAACTGGACCTATTTTTAATTGTTATGAATAGTTCATCTCCTGCAAGCTACTGGGAGTATTCATGCCAGACACAGTAACAACAAAGTCTCCAATGGAGACGTTACTGGGCCCGCTCGAGTAAATCAGATAATATTCTTTAAAGAATGACATATCTGTGGAAGAAATCTTCTAAGATTTTTTTTGGGAGGTCATTGATGTTTGGTGAAGTAATTGCTTTTCTTGATCACTTGATCACTTGACATCCCATTACTCATCAATTTGCACGAGCGGGCACCAGTAACGTCTCTGTTTCCAGTCCCCTTGATCCTGGAGTAAAAGGTTACAAAGTTCTGCTTACCTGGTTCTGTGGGGTTTCACTCATGCATAAGGCTCAGCTCAAGCATCCGGAAACCAGCCTGGAATGAGGTGATGGCTGGGTAGTGGAGGTAGTGGATAATTTCTAGAAGGATGAATTATAATATTATTAAGAAATGACAGCGATCGAGCATCTTGGGCATTTGCTGATGATGTAGTTTTGGTAACTACATCAAAACCATATATATTAATATTATTAAAACCACATTACCAAAAAAACTGTAGCACTATAGCACTGTCCTCCCGTTGTTCATCGATTTGCTTGAGGGGGCACCAGTAATGTCTCCATTGTGAGACCTGTTGTTACTGTTTTTGGCATATCGAATACGCCACCGGGAGCTTGCCAGGCTCTGCTATGTGGGTGGGTTACTCTCGATAGCTTGCCAGACTCTCCAAGAGGGACAGAGGAATCAAACCCGGGCGGGCCACTTGCAAGACAAACACCCTACCCGCTGTGCTAAAAAACAGTGTTAAAGAAAAGTTAGCTTTTTCTCATTTGCCATATGAAGAATCTAGTTTCATCTTAAATTTTAGTCTTAAAATATTTTTGTTTCATTTTTACCAGTAAACTTTACTGTAAGTCTTTTATATAGAAACTCGACTTTGACAATCTCACATATCAAATTTGTGGCTAACTTCAGTCAACCTAATCCATATAGCTTTATATACTAATGTCAATATGCATTTTTCAGGGGGAGAGTATAATTATATGTTTATGTATTTCTTTCTTGTTTAAGGATAATTCTAGACTCCTTCAAGAACGTGGTGTGGCCTACATTAATGCAGATTCTTCAATAGAAGGTGAATATTTTGAATAAAGGTGAATAAAATACAAAAATATTATGCTTAGAAGCAGCAATATGGGTTGTAAATTATACTCTACCAGGAAAGAAAAATTTTCAGCTGTAGTTAGGGACACTGAGCAGCTGTAGTTAGGAACATTGAGCAGCTGTAGTTAGGACACTGAGCATCTGTAGTTAGAGACACTGAGCAGCTGTAGTTAGGGTCATACTGCAGATGTAGTTAGGACATGAACAGGTGTAGTTAGGGACACTGAGCAGCTGTAGTTAGGGACACTGAGCAGCTGCATTTAGGAACACTGTATCTGTAGTTAGGACACTGAGTAGGTGTAGTTAGGAACATGATGGAGCTGTAGTTAGGGACACTGAGCAGCTGTAGTTGGGGACACTGATAAGCTGTAGTTAGGGACACTGAGCAGCGGTAGTTATGGACATTGATCACTTGATCACATGACTTCCCATTAATCATCGATTTGCTCGAGCAGGCACCAGTAATGTCTCCATTTGTCCCTGTCCCGTGCTAGTGTAGCCCAATGGCGTCTGTTCATTCTAGGAACATGAAGAGCCTCAAACCGATCGTTCAGAGTCTTGATGAAGAAGTCTGACCATCTCGTAGGTGGGAGGCCAGGCGGTCTTTTGACATCCCTGGAATCCAGTGGGTTACGGCTCTAGTCCAGCAGTCATCTTCGAATTTCATTACATATCAAGCCCATCTAATTTTTGACACCTTGGCAAATGAGACAGCGTCCCTGATTCTTGACCATCGACAGAGGTTGGAACTCCAATTCTTTCTCTCATTGAGTGAAACATGATACTCCAAGCAGAGCTCTTTTGATTCCTATTTGGGAGACCCAATAGAGTTCTCATCCTGTTTTCCTAGGGCCCAGGTCTCTGAGGCATATGTTAATGCAGGAAGAACAGTGGAATCAAAGAGATGTGTCTGGAGCCGGAGGTACTTCGTCATCTTAGCTATTTCTTCGATGCTCTTGAAGGCGTTCCAAGCCACTCTCTTCCTCCTGTGCAACTCAGGTGCCAGGTCATTCGTCATGTTGACTTCTTGACCTAGGGACACATAACTGTTGCATTCGGAGATGGTCATTCCGTTGAGAGTGAATGGAACGTCAGGAACGAGACTGTTTCTCATAAACATTGTCTTCGTGAGATTCAGCTGTAGTCCGACCTTTCCACACTCATGGTTGAAGTCGGCCAGCATTTGTGCTGCTTGGCTAATGTTTGGTGTTATTAGAATGATGTCATCAGCAAAGCGGAGGTGGTATAGTTGCCGACCATCTATCTTCACTCCCATTCCTTCCCATTCCAGTCGTCGTATGATATTCCCAAGGGTGTCACTGAAGAGTTTTGGTGAAGTCGTGTCACCCTGCTGAACTCCTCTCTTGACATTGATGATCACTTCTTTGTAGAATGGTGAGATACTGGTAGTGAATCCATAATGCAGCTGATGGAGTATCCTGATGTATTGAGTATGAATGCCCTGATTGGCTAGGGCTTCAATGACTGCTTCCATCTCAACAGAATCAAAGGCCTTCTTTAAATCAATGAATGTTAGGCAGAGTGGCATCTTGAACTCCCGAGAAACCTCAATGAGCTTGATTTTTGTGTGGATATGGTTGATCATGCTGAATCCTTTGCAGAACTCGGCTTGCTCACATGGTTGTCCTTCATCTAGTGTTCTGCCAATCCTGTTCAGGATGACTAGAGTGAACAGCTTGTATATGACAGACAGTAAGCAGATCGGGTGATAGTCGCCAATGTCATGGATGTCTTCCTTTTTGTCCAGTAGTACAGTCCTGCTGGTTTTCCATTGGGACGGAACCTTGCATTCAGACAGGTAGCATGTGAAGAGCAAGCCAGTGTATTGATGAGTGTTGATGGCAGGTTCTTCAGATGTTCAGGTCTGACCTTGTCTGGGCCAGGTGCTGTTCGTTTCTTTACTGACGAAATGGCATGTTGGATTTCAGAAGGGAGAATATCGGGAACAACATAACCATCCTGTGGAATTTTGTATGTGAGCAGGTGGACGTGGCTATCCAAGAGATCTGAGTAGAAGTCATGAATAATCTTCTCCATTGCCCTTCTGGAAGATGTGATAGATCCATCAGGGCATTGGAGGGCAGTCATCTTGGTCTTGTAGTTGGCAAAGGACAGGCAGGCATTACAAATGCTTTTTCTAGCTTCTGCCACATCTACCTGCACTTCTGCTCTTCTCTCCTTGAGGTCTTCCTTTATCGCATCTCTGCACTCCTTTGCGAGCTCAGACATTCACTTGTGGTTGCCTGAGGCATGGGCCAAACCACGTTGGTAAATAAGCTCAAGAGTTTTTGAAGACAGGCATTTTTTTGTGTGGCTCTCTCTCTCTTGGAGTTCCTCGCTCAATCATGGAGGTGCTGAACCCGTTGATCGTATTCCTTGTCAATGTTGTCAACGATGGCATCTTCCCATGTTGCAGCAATAGTGCCAAAGAGCTCCAAGTTGGTGGTTGTTCTGGGAGTTCTCTTCTTAGACTTTGCAGCCCCTTCTCCCCACTCTGTGAAGTAGAATTTTGCATGAAGGAGACGGTGATCTGATCCCATTTGGAATTTTGGAACAACAGTGACATTGGTCAGGCAAAACTGTCGATTGAATATGATGTGGTCAATTTCATTGTGGAACTGTCCAAGGGATGACTCCCATGTCCAGCGTTTAGAGTCGGTCTTCTGGAACTGTGAGTTACCATGGATGGTCTCGGGCGACATGATGAACTCAGACAGTCTATCACCCTGTTTGTTCCATTCTAGGCTATGGGTCCTGAAGTGGAGTTCTTCGGCTGACCTTCTCGGTCCTATCTTGGCATTAAAATCACCCACAATAATCTTGTAGAAGTTGTGGTTTTCTTTATAGAACTTCTCCATTTCCATGTAGAACTTCTCAATTTCTTCTTCATTATAATTGGATGTTGGTGCATAGACAACAAAGATAGAAACTGCCGGCAGTGAGCCACATTTATTCAAGTGTAATTGTCCTATTCAGGTTGTTAGGCATTGGAATGAATCAATGCTCATGGCCAAGTTCGTGTTGACAAGGACACTGACGCCTCTCATGCCTCTTTTGTCGCATGTTCCGAGGAACAGTTCTTCTCCAGTGTTGAAAACGGCATGATGTGATTGATGCCTTCTTGTCTCAGTCAAAACAATAATGTCGTGCTTGATCTTTCACTCTTGTACCATCATATCCTCGATCGATGCATTGATGCTAGCGTATGTGCATTGAAAATACAGACAATCATTTTTGTCTTTCTTCATTTTGGCAGCCTAGTTCGGCCTTGAGATTTCATCAGCCTCTCCTTCCTCATCCTTCTCAATGTTGCCATATTGGTGACTCCTTCAGGATCATGGGAATGAGACCCATTGTAATTATTGGTTTGGGCATACCAAACACACATAGGGACATTAAACAACTTTATTTAGGGACAGGCTTCAGCTTTAGTTATGGACATGCTTCAGCTATCCTAGAGCTCCTTTCACCGACAGAGCAGCTGTTAGACCTGGCAGCCTCTTCAGGCCATCGGCATTCTGATGAGTGACATTTGCCAAATGACTTATTTTGTGGTATTTACATAAATAACTGTAAAATGAATAAACAAATCATGGATCTAAGGATCCTATGCTTCTAAAATGGAGTAGAAAAATGCTTTTTAAATTTAATTACAATATATGCATTCAAATTTGGGAAAATGCCTCATACGTTCAATGTGGTGTATAAGAGGAAATAGATTCAAAAGAATTAACTTCCCAAGACCACACAGCAAGTGAAAACTTGTACCAAGATTCAAGTCAACCTCATCTCCTTCAACCTCATCCTTCTGTCAACTGCATTATATTTCACATTCTGCTCTGGGCTTTTGATGTCATATTAGAGCTAACTTGTTCTATAAGTTGCCTCTTTAATTGTCCCCTTTAATTTTTCCCTATTAGTGCATATAAATCTTATTAACAATTAAACTTCTACAGTTAATTCAATAGAGTTGTTTGTGTATCAGTTCTCTGCCATCTATTAATTCTCAGACTTCTCAGTTTTTATCCTTTATCTTCCAGTAACCATCCTTTTATCCCAAGTTTTTCTGTGTCTGAGTCTACTGTATAGTGATGCAAGTATCTTTGCTTGATCATTGTATCTGTGCCTTTACATAACCCTGCCCTGCTCTGGTCCCACCCACTTCCACTGCTCTATCTTTGTGCTGTGAGAGATCAGACCCAGAGGCCTTACACACAAGGCACGTGTTCCCCCACCAGAACACATAGTTGCACATAGTTGTTCCAGCTCACACTTTTATCGGCACACTTTCTGTTTTCAGAAATTAACTGACTAACAGAACTGAGTTTGTGGGAGTGTGGTATAGATGAAAAGAGGGCCTACAGGACCCCCTGAGAGAAAAGCAGGCTGGTACTCTGGTGATAAATGTGCTGTTGAATTAAGCACATATAAAACCACCATCAACAGTATAGTAAATCATGGTACTCCAATCAATATAGATTGAAATTTTAATAAATAATTACCTGGCTATGCATATTAATTTATCTATGTGGATTTTTAGAATCAAATTTTCCAATTCTATGAAAAATTAACCTGGGATGTCTATTATTTTTAAAGCTTCAATAAATGATTTTGTCAGACATGAATCTTAAAGTTTTGCAGTCAGATTTGCTTACAATATCTGAGGACACTGTTTTGCTTATTTGAAATTTCTTTTGGGGGAGGTTTTGGGTAACATCAAGCTGTGCTCAGGGGTACTCCTGGCTCTGCACTCAGGAGTTACTCCTGGCGGTGGTTGGGGGACCATCTGGGATGCCGGGGATGGACTCTGGGTCAGTCATGTGCAAAACAAACACCTTATTTGTGTGTATGTGTGGTGTGGGGGTAGCCCTTTTAAGGATAGTTTTTAGGGTAATTTTTAAGAATGCACAACAGACATAGGAGTAAGTGAGAAAGGAAGCACATGATGCACTTAAAAATTAGAACATTATTCCATAATGAGGACACAGCATAAGTAGACCTCAAAGCTTCTTTTTTATTTTATTTTATTTTTTTGTTTTAAATATTTTGTTTGTGGCTGGAGCAATATCACAGTGGGTAGGGCCTTTGCCTTGTACGCAGCTGACCCGGGTTGAATTCCCAGCATCCCATATGGTCCATGAGCACCGCCAGGGGTAATTCCTGAGTGTATAGCATTGCCAAGTGTGACTCAAAAAGAAATTTTTTTAACTTTATAAAGTAGTTCACAATATTTGAGTACATTTAATATTCAAACACTAATTCCACCACAATATTTTGAATATTTTCATCCTGAACCCCAATTCCTGCCCCAAAACAGAACTGAAATAGTATATTTTGTATTTTTTGTTATGAAAAGCTGCTGAAAACGCTACAAAAAAAGTATCCTTAGAGGAAAGCATGTGAAGATTGTTGTATATCTCCCAGGGGCCATTAAGTCCTTCTAAAAAAGATCACTAATGTCTTGTTAAAGGTTAAGTCTTTTGTGTGTATGTATATACATACATATATGTATATATGTATATATGTGTGTGTTTATATATGTTTATGTATATATACATACATATATATGTGTGTGTATACAAACAAACACTGTCCTCCCATTGTTCATCGATTTTCCCGAGTGGGCCCAGAAACGTCTCCATTTTGAGACTTGTTGTTACTGTGTATAGCATATTGAATCCAGGCTTTGCCGTGGGGGCAAAATACTCTCGGTAGCTTGCCGGACTATATATCTATATCTATATCTATATCTATATCTATATCTATATCTATATCTATACACACACATAAGCCTCAGAGACCTGGGCCCTATGAAAACAGGATGAGAATGCGATTTGGGTCTCCAAAAGAGGAATCGAAAGAGCTATGCTTGGAGTATCACGCTTCACTCAAGTGAATCCGGAGTTCCAACTTCTGTCGACAATCGAAGATCAGGGATGCTGCCTCGTTTGCCAAGGTGTCAAAAATCAGATGGGCCAGACATGTAATGCAATTTGGAGACGACTGCTGGACTAGAGCTGTCATTGACTGGATTCCATGGACGCCAAAAGAACACCTGGCCACCCACCTACAAGATGGTCTGACTTCTTCGTCAAGACCCTGAATGAACGGTTTGAGACTCTTCCTGTTCCTCAAGTGAGCAGATGCCATTGGGCTACTAGCACACAACAGGAACGAATGGAGACATTACTGGAAACCGCTTGAGCAAATTGATGAGCAATGGGATGACAAGTGATACAAGTGATATATGCATATATACATATATATATGTTCATACATATATTAGAAGAAAAAGAATGTTTCCCTCTCAGATTGGTTGTCTCCTACTTTGAACCCCATCAAGTTGGTGTGGTACTCTAGGAGTATGGGTAGGGTGTGTCCTATGAAGTGTCCAGGAATAGGTTCACTTGTGGGTGAGGCTCGGCCCAGGCATGTGGAGAGCGACCGTGAGTGTGGCAGTAGTTGAGTTCTGGAGGTTTTCGGCTGCTTGGGCTGGGTCCCTTGAGAAGGGAGGGCTCTCACCCTCCCCTCTCTGGGGAACCCCGAGCGAAACAGCCTGGTGACGGCATGGTTACAACGAACATCATATTATGCTCCTTCCGGGAGAGAAGGACATGCGATCTGAATGGTGGCCAATGGCGAGATTATCCCCTCAAAGATTCTTATGGAGAATGAAATGAAGATTCTTTTTGAGGTAACCAGCAATTGTTTCCTGTATGTCAGAACTATGGATTTTATTGAGTGATGAGATGGATAGTTTTTATCAGATTTATATTTTAAGAAGAACACCTAAGGAGTTAGGAGTTGTCTTTGAATAAAAGAATTAAATAATAAAATAAAAGTCAACCTCTCCTTATCTTTCAGGTAATTACACTCTGAGAGTTGAGTGTTCACCACTCATGTATAGTTTGGTATACAATCTGACAAAAGAGGTAAAGTAACTATATATGATAACTTGTTTTTTCCATACAGCAAATATCTATTCCATAATATATTGCAACTGATAAACTATACAGACAACCTCATTTGCTTTCACACTAAGGTAGACTTGAGGAAGAATCGGGTCTACCACTTCTAATTTTTTAATTGCTTTGTTTGTTTCTTTGGGTCACACCAAGTGGAGGCTATTCTTTTTTCTGTGACCAGAGAATACTTGCAGAGGTGCACTAGGTGCCATGCAGTGCCAGAGATTGAAGCATACACTCGGGCTATTGAGTGCTACCTCAGGACCTCAAGCTTATGTTTGAATGTTTGGATTAGTTGATTATTTACTGCTTTGGCTTATCTGTCTATTACATATGAGTGTATATTTAGGTATCTTCATTTTATTTCATTTTATTTCAAGGTATCTTCATTTTATTTCATCGAATTTCAAACATCTCAGATGTTTTATCTTATTCATAGCTGAATAGTATTTTGTAAATAGATTACATCCTTATCCAATTCCTCTGCATTTATAAAAAAAAAAGAGAGAGAGAAAACACCAAACTCAAAAAGCACAAACTACCAAAGCACACATTGTATAGAGTAATTGAACCAGGATGTGGTCATTTGGTTTAACAATTATTTTTATTTTTAAACTTTAATTCACATTTTTATTATTGCTTTTTATCATTGCTGTACGTACACAATAAGAGGTACAGTTTCTTACCATATATATGTATATATATGCACATATATGTTTTTAAACTGGTTTCTTCTATAGTGATCTCAATTAATTCAAGACACTGCATGTTAAAGTACTAACAGGTTGAAAAGGAATATGTATAAAAACTCTTAAGTATTACTCCCAGGAGCAAATCACTCTGGAGCAGAGTCCCCCTGAGGCCATGAACTTGCTTCCTAACTTTGTGCCACAGAGCACAATTCACTGAGCCCCCTAACCTGACAGCTAAAATTATCTAAGTTCTTCCTGGTGGGGGCTGTGGAGGCACAGTGCTCAGGGCTTGCTCCTGGTTCTGCATTCAGGGACTGTTGCTGGCAGTGCTCAGATGAACCGTCTGAGATGCCAGGGATGCAAACCTGGCTGGGTGCCTGCAAGGCTAGCGTCTTAGGTGCTGTGCTGTCTCCAGCTCTGTGAGGTCATCTGAGGCTCTGACTACCGCACAAGACACATTGGAAGTTTCTTCTCTTGAAATTTCCAAGCCTATGAATCCACTGGTTCTAGAGTTAGATACAACAAAAGAGTTCTGGAACCAATTTTTGTTACGAGAGATTAAAAAAAATTAGAATAACTTGCCCACTTAATAGAATTATCAATTGAAAGGTAGTTACCAAAATAAGCACAATTGCTTTCTCCAAATAGATATCTTATTATTTCACTTTTAAGTAAATCTTTCCATCTTTTTCATTTATTATTGGTTGACAATGTTTCCCAAAGTGTGTAGTACAGGTACTCTGGAATGGTGTTGGGGGCTGTAATAGCTGCAGGTACAGTTTCAGGGGGGAGGGGCAGGGAGCAGCCATGCTTTCTGTTGCTTAAAGAAGGTGGATTTTCAGGGGAGCATTAAACTGATTTTTTTTTCTGAAAGGCCATAAGATTGCCAAATAAATTTGAAATCCCTGGTTTTCAACATTGTAAAAATTTATTAGTATAGCATAAGCTGTACATATGTCAGATAGGTTTTAAAAATAAAACCTAGATATCATTAAATTTCAAAGCATGGGGCTGGAGTGCAGCTGACTTGGGTCCATCCCCCGCAGCCTGTCTGGTCCCCAAGCCTGCCAGGAGTGTCCCAAGCACAGAGCCAGAGTGAGCCTGAGCAGGCCATGACCCAACACCCCCCAAACTTGTTTTCAGAATAGTGGCCTTTATTTTAGAATAGACACGAAAATATAATATGAGCAGCCATCAGAAGACAGTGGCTTGGTAAAAATTTTGTTTAATCTTTTCTGTACACTCTATGCAATTTTATAATATAATTGCTTTTACACATTAAAATGTGAGCATTTTTATACTGTCAGAAACTTTCCAAAAATTTTAATGACCGTGTATAAATTTTAACCCTTTTTAACATAATTAATTCCTCCCATGGCTAATGAATATGTAGATTTTAAAACATGATTCTTAAATGTTCTCTTTCTTATCTTTTACCTGTAGCTTCAAAGTCCTGACGAAGGCTTTGAGGGCAAATCCCTTTATGAAAGCTGGAATGAGAAGAGCCCCTCCTCCGAGGTGACTGGCAAACCCAGGTACAGGAACTCTACATACATTTATAATAAGAAATTCTTTGTTTCACAAAGAAAATATGTATTTTGATGTTAATCCACAAATCATTTAAAAGCACGTAATATTACTCTTAAATGGTGATATGGATGAGGCATATAGATCAAAGGTCTGAATTGATATAATGGTAAAAATTAATACCCCCTGACTTTTTTTGTCTTCTAATAACTCTATAAATTTCTTTTTTGCACATTATATAGTTAATGTATATTTCAGTTACTCTAGAATAATATAGCCTTCAGTATGGGGGTAAGGCCCTTGCTGTGCCTATGACAAACCCCAGTTCCACCCCCAGACTGAGCACCTCTTGGTGTGGCTCACCCTCCCTGGATAATAATAAAAATAAAAAGATAATTTAAAAATATTGAGATATGTGATGTGTAATTTTGTTATTGGTTTTTATCTGGGGGTAGTGTGGGGGCTATTCCGGCTTTAGGTCACCCAAGAGGCATGCCGTGTCAGGGATCTAACCCACACGCACAACTGTCTCTTTGAACCATTTTCACACTAATTTTTATCTTTGCAAGCAAGGTAAGAAAAATAAATATTGTAATAGTTGAAGGTAGTAGGTATTAAAAGCAAAAATATTTTAAATTCTTGGGGGCCATACAGATAGTACAGCAGGTTAGGTATGACCAACCTGGGCTCAATCTCTGGCACCCATATGGTCCCACAAGCCCCCAGACGTGCTCCCTGAGTGTAGAACCAATAGTGATCCTACACACTGCTGAGTCTTGCCTCAAAATAAGAAAACTAAGTTCTTAAGAGTAGGAACTTACATGATCATCTGAAAATTTTATCTTAACTTTTTATATATTTGAGTGTATATGATAAAATAGTCATAAAACCAAAATAATTTTCAACTTTCTGAATCTTTAAAAGTGAGGTGACATATGGCCTCTCCAACCCAAAATAGTCTATAAAAGTAGGTGTTGGTAATCAGCATTGTTATCATTTTCATAAATTTTTCCTACTAAAATAAAACATCTAAAATTACATTTAAAATAAAGTAGATATAATTTCAAAATGTTATTAAATTAATTAAATTTATTTTTTTAATTAATTTTATCTACTTAAATTACTCTGAAATAATCATATGTACTTTGAAATAATTATACTTTTATCTCTGGAAGGATTGGCAAGTTAGGATCTGGTAATGATTTTGAGGTGTTCTTCCAAAGACTTGGAATTGCTTCAGGCAGAGCAAGATACACTAAAAATTGGGTAAGTCTATACTTTTGAGTTCTTTAAGAGTAATTATAAAGCTCTGCCACTTGAGCTACATCCACAGTTCTGTATTGTGTTTTAATATATTAATATTATAGAATTTGTTTTTCTAAGTAGCTTATTGTAGCACTTAAGTGTTTTCCTTCAGTACCGACCAAAGAAATCTTAAGATTCTTATGTGTAGCTCTACGCATTTTATCTTAAGCTGTATTATAAGGGATGTTTGTTTTGCAGGCAACAAGCAAATTCAGCAGCTATCCATTGTATCACAGTGTCTATGACACATATGAGCTTGTGGAAAAATTTTATGATCCAACTTTTAAGAATCACCTTGCTGTGGCCCAGATTCGAGGAGGGATGGTATTTGAAGTAGCCAGTTCCGTGGTTCTCCCTTTTGACTGTCAAGATTATGCTGTAGTTTTAAAAAAGTATGCTGACAAAATCTACAACATTTCCATGAAACATGAACAAGAAATGCAAAAATACAGAGTATCATTTGGTATGCTATATTTCATCTTTCAACATTATCTGTATTTCTAATAATCTGTAAATGTAGTAACCTACTTTAGGTTCATTGATCTTTTGCCCTTGATCAAATTTTCTCTTTGCGTTAATAAATATACTTTTAATTTCACTGATTCACTTATAATGTAAAACTATAAATGCCTTGTTAAATAAGAGATGATACAGCTGCCTATATTGTTTATTTTGTTTAAATTATAGAATAATACATTAAATTGACTTTTTTTCAGATTCACTTTATTCTGCAGTGAAAAATTTTACAGAAATTGCTTCTAAGTTTAATGAGAGACTTCATGATTTGGACAAAAATAAGTAGGTTCTACTTACAAAATTTCTTCAATAGTAGATATTTATAGTTAAAAAGATATTGGCATTTTTGTTGTTGAAATATTTTTGAAAAGTTTTTAATGCTTTCTATTCATATTGATTAATAACAGAATTCCCATTTTAGAATGAATAATTATTCTCTATGATTGGGCCCAGTTTTTTTCAGCTTTCTGTTTGTCCTTTTATTATCTAAAGATAATAGTTCAATAAAATCTGCTACTCCCAGAACAAACTCATTCTTCTCCCTCTTATTAGTGTCATTTCTTCCGAAGAGCTCATTGTTCTTATTTCCACCAGATAGTTATATTTATTCAAAATGTAAAATATTGTAGGACCACTGTTTTTTCAAATGCTCAAAAGCAGTTAATGTTAATTATATGTAAATCACAAAGTCAAAGCATAATTTGACACCATTTTAAGATGGAAGAAAAGTACTGTGAGAATATTAAGAAGATTTTTATAAAGTAGAATTTTTTAAGTGCATGCCTCCTATATATGAAACACATTATTATTAGCCCTTCAGTATTTTTTAAAAAATTTAATCAAAGTGTATGCTTAGGCTGCCCATAATAGATTATTAAATATATGGTTTTATAATTAGGAATATGAAACTTCATAAGAAAAACATTTCTATGTTTAATAATATTTTACAGGTCTCTTAACAAGTGATAAAAACATGACTTTAGAATTTTACTTCACGTTTTATGCAAACATGACAACAGCATGTAAGAATTCTTTACTAGCAATTAAAATTTTTATCATTTTATTATTAGTAATAGTGTTGCTATTGTTGAGGTAACATGATTTACAACAGTGTTGATTTTTTTGCTTTGAGCACAAAGATATTGAAAAAAACACGTGCACTCACACACACACACACACACACACATACACATACACACATTGTCCTGTCACTTCTAATCTACCACTACTTCCCCACTCCCTCCTGCTGACTTGGTAACCTCAATTCTATTGTCAGAATCAAAGGGTAGATCATTCATCTTTGTTTTCTACCTTTCTTTGTTACTTCTTTTTAACCAAATATAAGTAAAAATATCAGGTATTTCGTCTTCTCTCTGATGTACTTCACTTAACATGACACCTAGTTCCATCCACTGTCTTCACTGTAGCACTGTCCTCCCTTGTTCATCTATTTGCTCAAGCGGGCACCAGTAACGTCTCCATTGTGAGATTTGTTGGTACTGTCTTTGGCATATTGAATACACCACAGGGAGCTTGCCAGGCTCTGCCATGTGGGCGGAATACTCTTAGTAGTTTGTGGGCTCTCCGAGAGGGATGTAGGAATCAAACTCGGGTCGGCAGCATGTAAGGTATACACCCTACACTCCATCTGCATAGTTCCATCCACATAGTAGAAAAATATAGGGTTTTGGTTTTCCCTATAGTTGAGAAGTATTCCGTTGTGTGTTTCAATACCACAATTTCCTTATCTACTCATTTGTTGTTAGGTTTTTGGATTGTGTCCAAATCTTGGCCAAATAATCCTGTGATGAAAGTTGTTTGCATATGTCCTGTTGGCTATTTTTGTATTCTTAGAGTAGTTACCAGTAGTAGAATTGCATAGTCATCTGGAAACTGTTTTAATCTTTTGAGACGTCTCCAAATCATTTTCCAAAGAGGCTGAATCAAGCAACAGTCTCAGTAATTGTGAGAGTTCCTTTTTTTCCTTTTTATGTGGTAAAAAAGGAACTCATTTTCTCTAGTACTTAATGTTTTGTGACTTTTTCACATAGACTCCTTGCTTATGTATGATGACAGCTCATGGTCATTTTGATTTTCATTTCCCTGAAAAAATCATTGATAAGGAACACTTTTCATATGCCTCATGGCCATTTGTATGCCTTCTTTGAAAAAGTTTCTGTTCAGTTCTTCTACCCACAATTCAGTGTTGCCACATTTGTTTGTTCTTGTTTCTGTTTTCATTGCTACTAACATTGAAGACATCTCTGAGGGCAATATGGGGCATTCTATCAAAGGTTTTCTCAATATCTTTTAATGAATATCGAAATTTTATGCATTTTACTAATGTCAAGATTTAAAATCTGTTTTGAAAAACCTCTTCAACAAATGATGTTGGAAAAATTTGAGAACTACGGTAAAGAAAATAAAATACTGCGTACAGTGTGAAATAGGAGTCCAATTTTATTTTCATATCTGTAGTTCTCAAATTTTTCCAACATCATTTGTTGAAGAGATTTTTCTCCTTTCACTAAATTCAACTAATTCTTTTTATCATTAATCAACTTTCCATACAGCTAGCTTATAGTGTAACTTAAATCAGGAATGAAATATCTCCCATCTTCTTTTCTCTCAGAATTGCTTTGGCTATTCAGGAAGTTTCGTACAAATTTTTAAAAACATTTTTTTATGTTCTTGAAGAATGTCATTGGAATTTTGATAGGGATTGCATTGTAAAGGTTTCTGTGGGCTTATAAACACACCATAGTATTTCATAGACTTAAAATTTTGAATTATACTAACTCCACTTTTCTTATGAATTTTTAGATCATTGGGATATACATGATTTTCATGAAGTTAAAACAGTATTTATTTATTTTATTTAGTCCAATATTGTTGAGAATTATGAATGATCAGCTGATGTTTCTTGAACGAGCATTTATTGATCCTTTAGGATTACCAAATAGACCTTTTTATAGGTAAGGGAAAGATAACTCTTTATTTTAATGCCTTTTTTCTTTATTTTAATTACTGTTGGAAAATATAGTCGGTTTCTGGCAAGCAAATAGAAAATTTCAAAAAATATATAGTAAATTTATATTACTTTTTCCTTGTAATGTGATTGCCAGATAGCCTTTTTAGTATTGTATTGTTTCTGGTAATACATTTATTAGAGAAAATTTAGAGAATTCAAAAAGTCACAAGTAAAATGTAAAATCTTCACAGTTCTGTCAAATAAAAATTCATGGTATGTTTTGATATACATAATTTTAGATCCTCTCTCATTTTAGATATGTATCATATGTCTTATGTATACACATAATATATAACAAATGTTTATATAAAATACATATTTATTAAAATGCAGGGTTTTCACCCTAACTTTTAATCAGGATGGCCGAGTGGTCTAAGGCGCCAGACTCAAACTTTTAATAATTATGATTTTTTTAAAATTCTGGGCAACACCCAGTGGTGTCCCAGGCACCTCCCAGCTCAGTGCTCGTCGCTCCTGGTGGTGCTTGGGGGCTTCCCTGAGGACACACCATGCTGGTTACCTAATCCAGGCCCCCTACATAGAAAGCATGCGCCCTGGCCCTCTTGGCTACCTTCTTGTCCTATATGGTTACTTTTAAGGATTATAAAAACATAGAGGCAAATTTTATAGTAACAAGCATAACTCACAGTAAGGAATAAGATGTTTTTTCTTGTTTTTGTTGCTCCAAGTCAATTTCTCATCTGTATAAAGTAAAAATATTAGTTTATATGTATTATATAGACCAATATTAAAATAATTGAGTGTAAAAGTTTATTTATCAAGTGTTTTATACATTTTTTTAAGTATTTACGTGCAATCCTAGAATTGTGGAGGGTTGTGTTTTTGTTTTTGTGTTTAGAAAAAAAAAACTTGTATTTTTCACTCTACATGTTACATGAGCAACTAATCAACAGAAAATTATTTTTGTCAACAGGCATGTCATCTATGCTCCAAGCAGCCACAACAAGTATGCAGGGGAGTCATTCCCAGGAATTTATGATGCTCTGTTTGATATCAAAAGCTCAGTAGAGCCTTCCAAGGCCTGGAGAGAAGTGAAGAGACAGATTTCTATCGCAGCCTTTACAGTGCAGGCAGCAGCGGGGACACTGAGAGAAGTCGCCTGAGAAGCAGCTTCAGCATGTGTGAAGTTGGGACAGTAGCAGGATAGATGTATTGAGAAACTGAAAAATTAAGTCCACTCATATCTAGGCAGACATTTTATTCCCTTCCCATGGACCAAAATAAAAGATGGGTGACTTGATTCTGTAATCATTGACAGCACTGCTGCAGTAGAAGTGTGTTAGAACAAAGGGAAGCAGCCTGATACATTAAAGCTCATATGTGAGTAAGGAATCACGTTTAATCTGGCACTCCAGCCACGCTTTTGTTGTGGCATGCTCTGAAAACATCAACATGTTAGAAAGTTTGTGAGAAAATGCGCAGGACACTGCCTCCGATGCCCCACGCTGGAGGTATTGTCAGGAGACTACTTGTGTAAATTCAGTCTGAGCTTACTGAAGACCAATGTAGATTTCCCATACCACAGCATAAATACTTAAAATTTTATTTTTAATATTTTTATTTTTCATAATTTTTGCTAAAGTATAATTCCATGCATAATATAGAATGTAAGGAAACATTTCATGTATGCATTGATATGTATACATTTATACAGGGCAGTGTTTTCTCTTGGAGAGCCCGGCAAGCTATGGAGAGTTATCCTGCCTGCACAGTAGAGCCTGGCAAACTACCTGTGGTGTATTTGATATGCCAAAACCAGTAAAAATAATGGGCCTCATTCCCATGACCCTGAAAGAGCCTCCAATATGACATTGTTGAGAAGGACGAGTAAGGAGAGGTTGCTAAAATCTCAGGACTGAGATGAATAAAGAGTTACTGTCGACTGCTCAAGCAAATTGATGAACAACGAGATAATAGTGATACAGTGATACAAGGATATATGTAACATATGTATAATGAAAAATGATTTTAAAATAAAAAATTAAAACATTTGAAACTCACTCCCAAGAACTAGATTAAAGGTCTACAGAGATAAAACAGTGTGTAATGTGCTTGCTTTGTATGCAGTCAACCCAGGTTCAGTCCCCAAGCACCTCCAGGAATAATTCCTGAGTGCAGAGCCAGGAGTAACCCCTAAGTGTGACCCCAAAATAAAACAAAAAGCAAAAGAAGAGAAAAAGGAACTTGATTAAGAAGAGAGATGTTTGGGTTTCCCATGTGCTTCAGAGGTGCTCACGTTTTAAATTTTTTTAATATTTCCTATTATTTCCAATTTCACCACATATGGCTATATTCCACACAATATTTTGGCTTTGTATACTCTTTGAAAACTATATAAGTAAAATCCATAGCACAGCAGTAGGGCGTTTGCCTTGCGTGCAGCCGGCCTGGCCAACCTGGGTTCGATTCCTCTGCCCCTCTTGGAGAGCCCGGCAAGCTTATTCAATATGCGAAATAGAGTAACAAGTCTCACGATGGAGATGTTACTGGACCCGCTGGAGCAAATCGATGAATAATGAGAGGACAGTGACAGTGACAGTGACCATGCTATATGTATTTTTCTAGGTGTGACTTTTTAAATCACCTTTAGGTTTATCCATGTAGCACTATGAATGGTGCTCACCGGGTTTCACTGGGACAGTTTCTGTGGGAGTGGCATTGCCCCTGCCCTTTTATTTTCTAACCGAGGAGTCTTAGTGTTGTGGGTGGACTGCCTTTCTGAGGAGTTTTCTAGCGACTGAATATGTCACTTTGCTGGATCTGTCTCATCTGGCTGGGGGCCAGGGGTGCCAACTCAGGGTCTGGCACAAGACCTTAATACTGCAATAAAAAAAATCAGCGTTCTTGTTTATGTGGGAATCCAGCTTTTAATGATATTCCAACGTTCCAGGTTTATGAAATTGAGGTCATTCTACCAAATCCAAGGAGTGCTTCACTCTTTCATTTCTTGTTGATAACTAATCATTTGATGATGTAATAAAACATCAAAACTGTTAATCAATTATGGAAAAGTTCGGGCAGAAAAGCATGCATAAGAATTCTACTTCACTCCAGCATATTGGCAGATTACAAGGGAATGCAATCATACACAAATTCATTAAAACAGGGCCACAGAGAAGTCTAAATTGAGATATCAGCAAAACATACATTTAAACACACAGTGAAGTCTTTGGTTACTACTAAATTTTTAGACACCAGTATAAGAGAATATTTCAAAAATTACACATACGTAAAACACACGAAAACCTTCTTTAATATTTTACACCTCTGCTTTTTGTAAAAGAGCATAATTTCTAATTGAGATTGGCTTAGGCCAGTGAGAAGGTTCTGCTATTTTCTCATTCTCTGTAGTTTTAGACTATAATCTGGTTGCATTAACACTTTCTACAATAAATTTAGAATTAAAGCTCCTATTTTACTCGACACCTATATTCAGTTTCAGGATATCCTAACGTACTAATACAATAAATCAAACGTTTATTTTTGTTGTCCATAAGGCTCAATTTGGGCTGGAGCGATAGCACAGCGGGTAGGGCATTTGCCTTGCACGCAGCCAACATGGCCGACCTGAGTTTAATTCCTCTGCCCCTCTCGGAGAGCCTGGCAAGCTACCGAGAGTATCTCGCCCTCACGGCAAAGCCTGGCAAGCTACCCGTGATGTATTCAATATGCCAAACACAGTAATAACAAGTCTCTGATAGAGACGTTACTGGGTCCACTCAAGCAAATCGATGAACAATGGGAGGACCGTGAACCGTGAACTGTGAAGGCTCAATTTGCTCTCCCATTGGATAGAACAAAAGAAAGCAATTCACATTTTTGATAATGCTAGCTAGCCTTGTTATTTCTTGGATCTGAGAATTATTAGGTCTAGGATATTATCTTTTTAATATGCTTGGTGCTCAAACAAAAAACCTGAGAAAAATTAACCCATTTTCCAAGACTCAAAGTATGAAGAATTTTTACATGAAGATACATATGAAATTCTTTTTACTTCTGATCCTATTGAAGCAAACAGGCTGATAGGGAAAGGAACACCACCCCACCCAACTCATCCCCCTGCTGCCGTGCAATGAGTTCTTTTTTTTTTTATTTGAGTTATTTATTTGTTTGTTTGTTTGTTTTAATTTTATTTTTTTAAATAATTTTATTGAATCACCAAGAGATAGTTACAAGCTTTCATGTTTGGGTTACAATCATACAATAATCAAACACCCATCCCTCCACCAGTACACATTTTCCACCACCAGTATCATTGTAGACTGTTCACAATAGCCAAAATCTGGAAACAACCCAAGTTCCCTAGAATAATTTGAGTTCTTCTTTTCCAATTTGGATTATTTTTATTTGGTTTTGTTGATAGTTGCTGTAGCCAGAACTTCTAAAACTGTATTGAATAGAAATGGAGAGAGTGAACATCTTTGCCTAAAGTCACTAGCCCTCGGGCTGCCAGAACCCTCATTGCAGATAGGAACTAAGGCATGCTTTAGACCTTTAACGGGCCAGAACTGATCCAGAGAAGGTTGGATCAAGCTCTAAGAGAAGTTTCAGACAGGAAAGGAATATCAAAGACTATCAACTGCTCCCAACTCTTCCCCTTTGCAACCACCCTAGCAAGAGACTCTTACCTAGGTAGAACACTCCCTCCCCCCCCCCCCCCCCCAGCGGGCAGATGGGGAACCTAAAAGACAATTTAACAATTTGGAACAAAGGAGCTGAGTGCCTGCTTACCTCCCTCTATAGCAGGTACTTTGCATCTCTCTGTCTCTTTGTCTTTCTGTCTCTATCTCTCCCTGTCTCTCTCTCTCTCTCTCCCTCTCTCTCTCTCTCTCTGGACTTTCAGTTGGATGGTGAGCCTGAAAGCCCAGTCATTTGCATGATGTCTCTCACTGTCCTCATGTGCTGCCCAGACTCAAACCATACTGGCCTATTGGCCACAAAGTTTTATTACTATGGACCACAATTTTATCATTTCAGGGGGAGCTTATTCCATTTGGATATGTCTAAACCTATTTTTTCCCAGATCTGTAAATCAGAGCCACTAAACCTGTGGACAAAGGGGGCTGCTGCTCTAATAAGCCTGGTCTAGGTGTCACCACCAATAGCAAGGTCAAGGGCTGGATAATTGAGTTTCCATTTCTTGCTACTCCTTTCTTTAATTCTCCCATGGCTATGGATCCTGGAGTACACTTCTGCTTTCTCACCGCGAGACGAATCCTATGAGCTGCTAATCTTTCTATGAACTACACCCTTTTCTGAAGCCTTGTGGATCTGATCTTTGTGAAGCTTTCTTTCTGTCTCTGGATCACAACCACGACACCCCTAGTCAAAAGCTAGTCGGATGGGCACCTTCCACCCTTGTCCAGCAGGGGTCAGTCTCAGAGAATGAGACAAGCAAACACATGAAGAGACAAACACACACGGACTGTCGAGTTTTGGGTGACCTGGGTAGCCACCAGAGGTCTCACAAGCCGGCCAGTGTTCAGTACAACCGTCTGCCTACTCCAACCGTCTCCCACAGGTGAGCCACCATTGGCACCATTGGTGAGCACATCAAAACTCAGCGGGTCGTGAATATTAGAGGCTGTCAGAAGGCACCCTTAAAGATAAAGTCCTGATTGTTTCCTATTTTATATTTTTCTATTGTCTATTCTGTATTTTTCTAGTAGGTAGAGTATTTGCCTTGCACGCAGCTGACCTGGTTCTATTCCTCTGGCCCTCTCAGAGAGCCCGGCAAATGACCGAGAGTATTCTGCCCACTGAGACCACTCTCCACACACATGAAGGTACCGGCAGAGGAACAAAGGCATGTGAGTCCCAGGGCTGAGATCTCCAAGCCTGCTCAGATTGGGGATGAGCATCCTCCACCCAGATCCTCCATCTTCCAGGAGGCAGGGGTCACACCCACCAATTGCCCCCACCCCCCGCGCTGTGTAATCCCATCAAGGGTCAAGACCAAGAGACGATAAAACCCAGCTTCTGACATCTTATTATCTCATTCATACTTAGGACAACCTGGCAGGCTACCAAGTGTGACCTGCCCACACGGCATAGTCTGGCAAACTCCCCGTGGTGTACCCAATATGCCAAATACCAGTAACAATGATGGGCCTCATTCTCCTAACCCTGAAAGAGCCTTGAATATGGAACTTTTTAAAATCTCAGGGCTAGGGCGAAGGAGACATTACTGGTGCCTGCTCGAGGCAATCAACAAACAACAAGATGATCGTGATAGTGATCGTGATTCTGCCCACAGGGCAAAGCCTGGCAAGCTACCCATGACATATTCAATATGCCAAAAACAGTACCAACAAGTCTCACAATGGAGATATTACTGGTGCCCAATCAAGCAAACGATGAACAACAGGAGGACAATACTACAATGCTACAATGCTACAATCCTATTCTATTCTATTCTATTCTATTCTATTCTATTCTATTTATATAGTCCTTATATCTAAGAGACCTACATCTAACATTCTAATCCTATACTTGCCTGGCAAGTTCTAGCAGATGGGAGATATTTGTTATCTATTCTTTTCCTTCCTGCTACATTATTCTTTCCTGGGTGCATTTTTGCAAACATGAAGCCAATAAGCCCCCATGGGTGGCTTATGTGACTTGGAGAGGAGAGAGATGGTCTCTTTCTCCCCATCCACCTCTCCCACCCCAGCACTGCTGTGAAGGCGAGGACTGATAAAGTCTGTGATGAGCCCCACTGTGCAGCGCTAAGCAGAGCCCCATCAGCCCCACCAGGTGGCCATCAAACCACTCCTGA
Source organism: Sorex fumeus (assembly GCF_029834395.1). Lineage (NCBI taxonomy): Eukaryota > Metazoa > Chordata > Mammalia > Eulipotyphla > Soricidae > Sorex > Sorex fumeus. Next base: position 2,874,756 of record NW_026606083.1, read on the forward strand.
CATCTACTTCATCTTCTCAGCCTGGGATTTGATCCCCACCATCTGATCTCTCAAAAAACCATGGACTCAGGCTGGGGTGAGGAATTGTTCTTTGAAGAAAGGAAAGTCAGTCCCAGGTCTTACCCAGGGTTTCCAGGTTTTTGTCCTATCTTACAGAAAAGAATTTCAGGAGGAGACTGAACCCAACATTCTGGTGCCTGCAAGAAACACATCTGAACAGTAGCACAAACACAGACTCAAAGGATGGCAAACAATCCTGCAAGCAAACACCTCCCTCAAAAAACCAGTGTGGCCAAACTAGTATCTATAGCAAATCTATGACAACATGTATTTCAGGTTGAAAAATATTAGAAGGGACAGTAAAGGCTATTTTTTACTAATCAAGGGATATGTACAATAAGAAAAAATCACATCCTAAACGTATACGCATCTAATGTGGAATCAGCAAAATACTTAAAACAACTGCTAACATATTTTAACAAGAACATTGCTAGCAATACAATAGTAGTTGAAGACTTCAACACTACTCTATCACTTCTAGATAGTTCAACATATAAAAACTCAGCAAGGAAACACTGGCTTTGAAGGAAGAGACAGAAGAGAGAGGACTAATAGATCCATACAGGGCTTTGCATCCCCAAAAGGAAAAATACACATTCTTTTCCACTGCACATGTAACATCTTCCAAAATAGACCACGTGCTGAATCACAAAACATACCTCAATAGAATCAGAAAGACAGAAATTATATCAACTATATTTTCATACTTGATCCTCTGTGCTTGCACTATCAGGTTCTCAACGTATGCTTCCGATGGCAACATATGTGCATTGAAAGTACAGACAGTCATTTTAGTCCTTCTTCGTTTTGGCAACCTAGTTCAGCCCTGAGATTTTATCAGTCTCTCCTTGCTCATCCTTTTTAATGCTGCCGTATTGGGGGCTCTTTCAGGGTCAGGTGAATGAGGCCCATTGTTTTTACTGTTTTTGGCATATTGAATATGCCACAGGTAGCTTGCCATGCTCTGCCATGCTAGTGGGATACTCTTGAAAGCTTGCCAGGCTCTCCAAGAGGGATGGAGATTCTTAGGGCCGCCTCTAATCACCCTTACAAGTGTTCCCATGGTTCACCCAATATTTGAACCCCATCAATATGGTGCAGTAACTATGGAAAATGGGTATTAAGTGTCTTACGATGTGTCCGGAAAGGGGCCTGGAGATGGTGGCAGCTAGGTAGTGGAAGTAGTGGTAACATCTACCGAGACAAGAAGGCATCGATCACAGCACACCATTTTTGACACTGGAGAAGAACTGTTCCTTGGAACATGCAAAAATAGAGGTATCTGTGGTATCAGTGCCCTTGAAAATATGAATTTGGCCATGAGCATTGATTCATTTGAATGCCTAACAACCCAAATTGGATGATTACACTTGAATAGATGAGGCTCACTGCCAGCAGTTTCTATCTTTGTTGTCTACACATCAACATCCAATTATAATGAAGGAGAAATTGAGAACTTCTACATGGAGCTGGAGAAGTTCTACAAAGAAGACCACATCTTCTACAAGATCATTGTCGATGATTGTAATGCCAAGATAGGACCAAGAAGATCGCCTGAAGAACTCCACATCAGGACCCAAGGCCTAGAATGGAACAAACAGGGTGAGAGACTGTCTGAGTTCTTAATGTCGACAAAGACCATCATGGTAACACACAGTTCCAGAAGGCTGAATCTAAACGTTGGACAAAGGAGTCCCTTGGTGGACAGTTCCACAAGAAATTTGCCACAACATATTCAATCAGCAGTTTTGCCTGATGGATGTCGCTGTTGTCCCAAAATTCCAAATGGGATCAGTCCTTCGTCTCCTTCATGCAAAATTCTACTTCACGGAGCAGGGAGAAAGGGCTGTAAAGTTTAAGAAGAGAACTCCCAGAATGACCACAAACGGGGATCTTTTTGGCACTATTGCTGCAATGTAGGAAGATGCCATCATTGACATTGATGAGAAATATGATTGACTGGTTCAGGAGCTCCATGACTGCACAATGAATTCTGAGAGTGGGAAAGCCACAAACAGAAGCCTGTCTTCAGACACTCTGAAGCTCATTCACCAACGTGGTTTGGAGTAAGCTTCAGGCAATCACAAGCTAATGTCCGAGCTCGCAAATCTGTGCAGAGAAGAAATAAAGGAAAACCTCAAGAGAGAAGAGCAGTGGTGTTGGATGATGAGGCAGGCCCTCCCGTTGATCGTCGATTTGCTCGAGCGGGCCCAGTAACGTCTCCATTGGAGACTTTGTTGTTACTGTGTCTGGCATATCGAATACTCTTGGTAGCTTGCCGGGCTCTCCGAGAGGGGCGGAGGAATCGAAGTCGGGTCGGCCATGTTGGCCGCTTATAAGGCGAACGCCCTACCCGCTGTGCTATCGCTCCAGCCCTATGATGAGGCAGAAGCTGGGAAAAGTATTCACAATGCCCGTCTGTCCTTTGCCAACTGTAAGACTGAGATGACAGCCATCTAACGTCCTGGATGAATCTATTACATCTTCCCAAAGGACAATGGAGAAGATTATCCACAACTTCTACTCGATCTCTTTGATAGCCACATTCACTGCCCACATACCAAATTCCCCAGGATGCAAATGTCATTCCCAATATTCTCCCTCCCAAAATCCAACACACCATTTTACAGTAAAGAAGCATACAGGACCCAGTCCAGACAAGGTCAGACCCTAAAACCTAAAAAATCTGCAGCCAGTACTCATCAATACACTGACTCGGTTCTTTACATGCTACATGTCCCATTGGATGGGATATGCAATATTCCGTCCCATTGGAAAATCAGCAGGACCATTCTATTGTACAAGAAGGGAGACATCCACGACATCAGCAACTATTGCCCGATCTGCCTTTTGTCCACCGTCTACAAATTGTTCACTCAGTCATCCTGAATAGAATAGGCAGAACACTAGACAAAGGACAACCATGCAAGCAAGCTGGGTTCTGAAAAGGATTCATCATGATAGACCATATCTACACGGTGACCAAGCTCAGTGAGGTTTCGCAAGAGTTCAAGATGCCACTCTGTCTAACATTCATTGATTTAAAGAAGGCCTTTAATTCTGTTGAGACTGAAGAGGTCATCGAAGCCCTAGTCATACAGGGCATTCAAACTCAGTACATCAGGATCCTCCACGAGCTGTATTATGGATTCACCACCAGGATCTCACCATTCTACAAGGAAGTGATCATTGGCGTCAAGAGAGGGGTTCGTCAGGGTGATACTATTTCACTATTTAAAGATCCCTTTAATTCAATGTCGTGGAAGGTTTGACAACCTTGTCTTCAATGCAACTAATGGATTCTGGTCTGATGTTGTGGTCTTTAATCCATTTGGATCTGACTTTCGTGCATGGTGTTAGGTAGAAGTCTGAGCCCCCCCCCCCCCTTTTATTGCATGAAGCTATCCAATTTTGCTAAAGAGGCTATCCAATTTTATCCATTTGCTAAAGAGGCTTTTCTTGCTCCACTTCACACTTCTTGCTCCGTTTTCAAAGATTAGATGATCATATATTTGAGTGTGTGTGTCAGGATATTCCATACTGTTCCATTGGTCTGCGGTTCTTCCTTTGTTCCAGCACCATGCTATTTTAATTATTACTCCTTTGTAGTAAAGTTTGATGTTGGGGACGGTGAGCCTCCCATCTTCTTATTCCCAAGAATTGCTTTAGCTATTGGGGGGGGGGGCTTATTATTTCATATGCATTTCAGGAGTGTTTGATCCATTTCTTTGAAGAATGTCATGGGTATCCTTATAGGGATTGCATTGAATTTGTACAATGTAATGCCATTTTGACAATATTAATTCTCCCAATCCATCAGCAGGAGATATGTTTCCATTTCCTTTTTTTCAAGAAATTTATTTTATTTTTTAAATTTTTTTCATTTTTTATAATTTTATTTATTGAGTCACTATTAGAGCAATTACAAAGCTTTTGGGTTTAAGTCTTGGTCATAGAATGAAACACCTGTACCTTCACCAGTGACCATTTTCCACCACCAAAAACCCCAGTATATCCCCCACCCCACACCCTTCCCCTACCTGTGGGACATATTATTTTCCACATTACTCTCTCTCTCATTTGATTACATTCAATATTTTGACACGTGACCCAACATTATTATTTGGGATTTTACCCCAACACTCGGATCTGCCAAAAGATAACAACAGTAGACAATTTGTTTTCTATTGCTGGTTATGAATAACATATGATGTCGCGCGGCTGCAGTAGTAGCCACGCAATTTTGAAATTCCAAAATTTTAACAATTAAATCTGTAGGGATTTCTACCAAAAATGGTGGATTCTGAGATTTGTTCCTGAGTCTCGTATCATGGCCATTTAGCAGCTTGATCAGCTTGTTTTGCATTATTCTCAATGGGGAAAACCAAAAAGCCTTCCCTCTAAGATCAGGGACAAGACAAGGAAGCCCACTCTCACCACTTCTCTTCAATATAGTACTGAAATTACTTGCCATAGCAATTAGGAAAGAAAAATATATTAAGGGTATCCAGATACAAAAGGAAGAAATCAAATTCTCATTATTTGCAGAAGACTTGGTACTATATCTAGAGAACCCTCAAGTCTCTACCAAGTAGCTCCTAGAAAGAATAGACTCATAATTAAAGTCGTAGGCTATAAAATCAGTACCCCAAAGTCCATGGCTTTTCCATATAAAAATAATGAGAGAAAAGAAAGTGATATGATGAAAACTATCCCATTCACAATCATGCCTCAAAAAGACCAAGGACCTCGAAACAGCTTAACAAAGAAAACTACAAAACGCTATTTCCCAAAATAAAAGAGCGTACAAGGAAATGGAAACACATCCCCTGCTCATGAATTGGAATTAACATTGTCAAAATGGTAATACTCCCCAAAGCATTATGCAGATTCAATGCGATATCTATAAGGAAACTCTTGACATTCTTCAAAGAAATTGATCAAAGACTCCTGAAATTCATGTGGAGCAACAAGCCCCCACAAATAGCTAAAACAATTCTTGGGGGAAAAAAGATGGGAGGCATCACCTTCCCCAACCCCAAAATGTACTACAAAGCAGTAATAATTAAAACAGCATGGTGCTGGAACAAAGACAGATCCACAGATCAATGGAACATGGCTGAATATCCTTATAAACACCCTCAAATATATTATCATGTAATCCTTGATAAGGAAGCAAGAAATATAATGTGGAGCAAGGAAAACCTCTTTAGCAAATGGTGATGGCAAAACTGGACAGTTACATGCAATAATAATAGTAATAATAATAATAATAATGGGCTCAGACCTCTACCTAACACCATACATAAAAGTCTGATCCAAATGGATTAAAGACCTCAATATCAGACCAGATTGTCCAAAGTAGGAATATCTCATTCCTACTTTGGACAATCTTGCAGGCTATCGAATGTAGCCTGCCCACAGGGCAGAGTCTGGCAAACTCCCCGTGGCGTACCAAATATGCCAAATACCAGTAACAATGATGGGTCTCATTCTCCTAAACAGCCTTGAATATAATCTCAGGGCTAGGATGAAAGAGACATTACTGGGGCCTGCTCGAGACAATCGACGAATAACAGGATGATGAAATGAAATGAAATCAGACCAGAATCCATAAGGCACATTGAAGAAAAGGTTGGCAAAACCCTCCACAACATTGAAGCTAAAGGTATCTTCAAAGATGAAATGTCACTGACCAAACAAGTGGAAGCAGAGATAAACAAATAGAACTATCTTAAGCGAAGAAGCTTCTGCACCTCAAAAGAAACAGTTACCAGGATACAAATACAGTCTACAGAATGGGAAAAAATATTCACCCAATACCCTTCTGATAAGGTGTTAATATAAAGGACATACAAGGCACTTATAGAGGGTTAATATCAAGGATATACAAGGTTGAACTCTACAAGAAGAAAACATCCAATCCCATAATAAAATGAGGCTATAAAATGAACAGAAACTTTCTCAAAGAAGAAACCCAAGTGACCAAAACGCACATAAAAATGCCTTTCATCACTAATCATGAGGGAGATGCAGATCAAAAAAACAATGAGATATTATCTCATACCACAGAGTCTGGAACACATTTAAAAGAACAAAAACAACTGGTGTTGGCATAGATGTGGGGAGAAAGAGATTCTCTTTCACTGTTGGTAGGAATGCCAACTGGTTCAGCCTTTTTGGAAAAGAATATGAATGTTTCTCAAAAAACTATAAATTGAGTTCCCATTTGGCCTAGCAATACTACTTCTGGGAATATATCCTGAAGGTGCAAAAAAGCACAGTAGAAATGACATCTGAACATGTATGTTCATTGCAGAACTGTTCACAATAGCCAGATTCTGTAAACAACCCGAGTGCCTGAGAACAGATGACTGGTTAAAGAAACTTGGTAAGTCTATACAATGGGATACTATGCAGCTGTTAGGAAAGATGGTAAAGGTAAAGGTAAAGGCCCTCCCGTTGATCGTCGATTTGCTCGAGCGGGCCCAGTAACGTCTCCATTGGAGACTTTGTTGTTACTGTGTCTGGCATATCGAATACTCTCGGTAGCTTGCCGGGCTCTCCGAGAGGGGCGGAGGAATCGAACTCGGGTCGGCCATGTTGGCCGCTTGTAAGGCGAACGCCCTACCCGCTGTGCTATCGCTCCAGCCCTAGGAAAGATGAAGTCATGAAATTTTCTTATAAGTGTATGGTCATAGAGAGCATCATGCTAAGTGAAATGAGTCAGAAATAGAGGGACAGATATAGAAGGACTGCACTCATTTGTGGAATATAAAATATAATTATATGTGACTAACACCCAAGGACAGTAGAAACAAGGGCCAGGAAGCTTATGAGCTGGAGGAGAAGACAGTTGGGATACAGAAGGGATCCCTATGATGGTTGGAGGGATCGCTTGGGATGGGAGGTGTATGCTGAAAGTAGATAAAGGACCAAAAATGATGGCCTCTCATTCTCTGTATTGCAACCCATAATGCTCATAAGTAGAGAGAGAGTAAGAGAGTAGGAGGGAAACTTTCTGCCATAGTGGCAGGGGAAGGGATGGGACAGGGCGGGGAGGGATACTGGGGACATTGGTGTAGTGGATAATGTACACTGGTGGAGGAATGGGTATTGGATCATTGTGGATTGAAACTCAAATGTTTTGTATAGTTTTGTAAATGTAGCTCACAGTGATTCAATAAAAATAAAGTAAAATAAAAAATAAAATGGTTAAGTATTTGGCAAAGAAATAAAACATTTTACATTTATGGTAATAAAATATTACAAACAACTATAAATTAGACAATTTATATAAAACATAATATCCTATAAACTTCTGCCAAAGACCACCAGGACCACTCTATAATCACCAGATGGGGTTTAAACTCATTTCTATAAGCATAAACACGTTCCATGGGGATCCATGAGAATAAGGTTACAAAATAGAAGGACAATTTTGTTGTTGTTGTTCTATTTTTTAGTTTAACATTTATTTTTTATTTTTTAATTTTTTATTGAATATCTGTGAGGTAAAGCTGCACATGATGGGGTTTCAGTCATACAATGATTCAGCACCCATCCCTCCATCAATGTACATTTCCCACCATCAATGTCCCGGTTTCCCTCACACCATACCCCAACACCCACTCCCCACCATGGCAGGCACTTTTCTTCTTTCTCTCTCTTTTTTCACGCATTATGGTTTGCAATACAGGTACTACAAGATCATTGTGTTTGTTCAGGGTATGCATTGCTTTTATTGGGAAAGTAAGGTTAGAACTCCAGCTTTTTTTTTTTTACCTTGGTGGCAGGTTTGGGGTGTGGACATGACTACTGAGCTTTCCCGAAGCACAGAGAGGTGGGAGAGGTAGCCCATCCTGACTCCTGAGAAAGCCTAGAGATTTCAGTCACAATATCTGCATGTCTGAATTTTCAGCAGATTGTATCTTGGTGAGGTTCGTCCCAAGATTATGGAGTCCGGCTGGGGGCAAGGTGAAGATTTTGAATTGTGGAAGCAAGAGGCTGCCAGGAGCTCTACATGGAAGACCACCAGACTGACCTGCCATCTTCCGATTTACCCCAGTCTGTTCAGCCTTGTGCGAATCTGAGATTAACTGCAGCTTTTGATCTCTTTTGAGATTTATGTATGGGTCTCTGAGCAAGGCTTATAAATGAGCTTGTATAGCTGAGCCAAAGGTGGTTTGTGGGTGTATCTCCCTCATACCTAATTTTTGGCTATTTAATCTCTTAGAAAACTTGGTGCTGAGTTGTTGGGGTCCGGCCAGAGGCACAGCAGCAGTTTTGGGGTATCAGAAAACCTGAAAACCATCACATTGCTGATGCACTCACCCCACAGTTACAGACTGACCTACTGGCTGGAATGAACCCCCAAAGAAAACTATATAAAACGATCTTCATACCTTCACTGTGGTGATATAATTTCTTCAGTGAAATGCTGTTGTATCTTCCTCTATTAAAATGTTGTAAAGCACAAAGATACAAATAGGAGGAAGACTATATCTGTTAAATAACAATTAGAATTGATGTCGGTGGGCGCCACGGGTGACTTATGGGAAGTGGGGAGGAGAAAGAAGGTCACTTTCTCCCCAACCACCTCTGCTACCTGGGACCCAGGGTCTTTGAGTTCTTGTCTCACCTTGCAGAAAGGAATTTCAGGAATAGGCAGTGAAATAAATAGATTTTATTTGGAGAGTTTTTAAGGTGTGGAGGGGAGAGTGAGTGAAAAGAGAGAGTAATGTACTCAAGAGAGAACGTGGGCTTCTCCAAGGGCGGAGAGAGCCTCTAAACACATTCCAGCATTAGATGCAAAAGCATGAAAGTACACATCTCAAGAGGGAAGATGCAGGCGACACATGTGATCAGCCTCCACATGTGCTCAGCTGCGTGGGCGCAAGCAGCAACACGGGCTCAGGCAGCATATGTGAGCCCTTCCTTTGTTCAAGGTGTCTTTTATAGGCTCTTCTCAGGGCTGGATCACATTTTAATCAGATTAAGGGAGAGGTCCGAGGGTTTGAGGAACTTCATGGGGAGGGCTCCAACCTCCTCAGAGTCTGCTGGAGGTCTTATCAGGTCTGTTTTCTGTATCCACAGGATGGATCAGTCTTAGGATTTTCCTCCCAGAAGTTCTGTTAGCCTAAGTTTCATTGCGGAGGGCCTATTCCTATTTACCTGCCTACATCAGATTGACAAGGTCAAATCCTATACAGATTAAATATTTAATTATAGGACTTCTATGTCAAATGTTAGAAGCAGCAGCATGGTTTAATATTTATGTACCAATCACATAGTCCAACAAAGCAAATCAGATAACAAGGTAGTATCATGACAAAATGTAATAGTTTCCTCTTAAATTCTTAATTGAACAAGGTTACCTAAAAGAGCAAAACTCAGGAGAATCACCAGGAGGTGATTTGGGGACCATATAGAGTGTCAGGAATTTAACTGGATTGGCCATGTCAAGGTGAGAAGAATCTTAACACCTATATCTCCGTTCCCTGCTGATTTTTCTGATCCTTGAACATATCTTTCGATTTCTTCATGTAATCCATTTCTTTTAATAATGTCTTAGTTTTCAGTATATAAGTCACATTTCTTGTTATGATTACTCCCAAATGTTTATTTAAAATTTTTTTGAATGCAATTTTAAATAGGGTTGTTGTTGTTGTTTTTGTTGTTTGGTGGGGGGGGGGGGCACTCAGGGATTACCTCTGACTCTATCCTCAGGAATTATTGCTGGAGATGGGTGGTGGACTATTTGGGATGACAGGGATCTCGATCATGTATAAGACAAACACTACTCACTGTACTGTTGCTCCAGCCCCAAGTAAAGTTGTTTTAATAATGCCTCTTTCATCTAACTCATTGTAGTTTGCAGAAATGTAACAGATTTATTTATATAATTCTATTGATTTTGTATTCTGGTATGTTAATGAACGTGTCAGGTTTTTTGGTGTAAAATCAGGATTTTCTAAGCGGGTAGGGCGTTCGCCTTACAAGCGGCCAACATGGCCGACCCAAGTTCGATTCCTCCGCCCCTCTCAGAGAGCCCGGCAAGCTACAGAGAGTATTCGATATGCCAGACACAGTAACAACAAAGTCTCCAATGGAGACGTTACTGGGCCCGCTTGAGCAAATCGACGATCAACGGGAGGGCCTTTACCTTTTACCTTATTATCATGTCATTTGCAAATACATCAGATAGTTTTACTTTTTTCCAGTTTCTATTCCTTTTATTTCCCATTTGCTCTGGACTTAACATTTTAACACAATGCTGAAAAATAATGTTGAAAGTGGATATCCTTGACTTGTTCCAGGTCCCATGGGGAAAACTTTGTAGTTTTCAGTATTTAGTATGTTGTTTATCATACATGTCATTATGTTGAGTTATGTTTCATTTATTTATAAGTTTTTGGTTATTTTTAATTCTAAACTATATTAAATATTGTCAAGAAATTTATCATCTATAATATGATCCTGTTATTTTAATCTTGCATTTAAGGTGCTTATTGCATGAATTAATCTTCGTGAATATATATATATATATATATATATATATGATAAACCATCCTTGAGTTCCAGAGACACTGTCCGCTTGATCATGATGGATGATTCTCGTGGTATGCTATTGAATTTGATTTGCCAAGTCTTTGTTGAGGACGTGCTTCTGTGTTTTTCAGAGATAGCCATCTGTCGTTCCTTTTTCTTTCCCTTCTTTTTTTGAGAGGGTGGTCATACCTAACAGCAGTACTCCAGCAATGTATTGCCAAAACGACCTATGCAGTGAAATGACTTATCTTCTCTCTCTCTCTCTCTCTCTCTCTCTCTCTCTCTCTCTCTCTCTCTCATCTAGCTTGTAGTTTGAAGTTCAAAGTAATGCTGGTCTAATAGAATGTGAGTGGGATGCCTCCACCCCCTTTTTTGGAAAGAGTTGGAGAAATATGGATATTATTTATTCTTTTTTTTTCTTTTTGGGTCACACCCAGCCAATGCTCAGGGGTTACTCCTGGCTCTGCACTCAGGAATCACTCCTGGCGGTGCTTGGGGGACCATATGGGATGCTGGGAATCGAACCCAGGTCGTCCGCATGCAAGGCAAATGCCTTACCCCCGGCGCTATTGCTCCAGCCCAATTATTTATTCTTTTAAAATTTATCTATTTTGAGTTCTTTTGGTTTGTTTGCTTTTGTTTTAGTCTCTTCTCCCCCTCTTCCCCATTGTGTTGGTGTTGGACAAGATGACTGTGAGCTGTGCAAGTCAGGTTCTGTAGCTGTTTGCAGTACGTAGATGCAAGGTTTCTACTCCTTTCACTGGGGGGCCTGATCAGTGCTCAGTGGGAGTCCTATGGAGCTTGCACAGTGCTTTCCATGGATCCCACTTCCTGACCATGATGCTTACACATCTGTTTGTAATTTTGTTGCTCATTGGGAGCTCACACATTCGCAGTCCTTGTATTCAACTCAATGCAGCACAATCAGAAATCTCTTATGGCAGCAATGATCCAGATTGTGGTTCTGCCACACTGAAGCAGCTGAACTATCAGTGCTGTGCTTGGAACATGTGGTGGTGTGGGACTGCGCTCACGTCCATGTGGGAGTGCTCTAAGCCTCTGTGCTATTCCCCCCCATGAAACCATATTGCCTGGGCTTTAGTTCTCTCTTTTTTTTTCTTTTAAAATTTTATTGAATCACCATGAGATGGTTACAAGCTTTTATGTTTGGGCTACATTCACACAATGATCAAATACCCATCCCTCCACCAGTGCACATTTCACCACCAATCTCCCCAGTATACCCCTCCTTCCCCACCCTCCCCCTGCCTCTGTGGCAGACAATATTCCCCATACTTTCTCTCTACTCTTGGGCATTATGATTTGTAGTACAGGCACTGAGAGGTCATAATGTTTGGTTCATTAACTACTTTCAGCACACATCTTCCATCCCGAATGATTCCTCCAGCCATCAGTTTCTTAGTGATCCCTTCACTATCCCAGCTGTCTTATAGCCTCCGCTCATGAGGCAAGCTTCCAGCTAAGCAACAATCCTCCTGGCCTTTGTATCTACTGTCCTTGGGTGTTATGTTCGAAAAGAAGAAATTAAGATCTCATGTTATGTTCGAAAAGAAGAAATTAAGATCTCATTATTTGCAGATGAGGTATTTATCTGGTACCAGTAGGGTGGATCTTCTGTGTGTAATCCCTGGGTCACTGGAAGTTGGTGGAAGCAGACAGGGCAGGGTAAGGTGGGGCTTCTTGCTTTAATTCCTTGGTCGCCAGAGATTGGTGGGAGCAGGCAGAGGATCTCTTTTTTTTTAAATTTTTATTAGTGAAACACCATGAGGTACAGTTGTAGACTTACAAATTTTTGTGCTTGGGTTTCAGTTATATAGTGATCGAGTACCCATCCCTCCACCAGTGCCACACTGAAGATCCCAGTATCCCCTCCCAACCCCTCATCCTCCCCATCCCACCCCACCTCATTCCCTTTTGTTCTCTCTCTCCTTTTGGATGCTGTGGTTTGCAAAAAAGGCATTGAGTGGCAATCATGTTCAGTCTAGAGTCTACTTTCAGCATGCATCTCCCATCCTGGGAGAATCTTCTCAACACCCTTTACTTGGTGTTCCTTTCTCTATCTGAGCTCCCTTTTCCCCTAGTATGTGTGGCTGGCCTCCAAGTGAATCTCCTGGTACTTATCTTGGCTATTCTTGGGTGTTAGTCTCCTATTTTGTTACTTTATATTCCCCAGATGAATGCAATCTTTCTATGTCTGTCCCTCTCTTTCTGACTCATTTCACTTAGCATGATACTTTCCATGCAGTACCACTTGTATGTAAATTTTATGACTTCATCTTTTCTAACAGCTGCATAGTACTCCCTTGTGTAAATGTACCAAAGTTTCTTTAACCAGTCATCTGTTCGCAGGCAGTTGGGTTTTTTCCAGATTTTGGCTATTGTGAACAGTGCAGCAATGAACATAGAAGTGCAGATGTCATTTCTTTTTTTTTTTTTTAGAATACAAATACAGGTTTATTGTATAAAACTAAGGCCTTACACATCTTCAACCTCAAAAGACTAGGCAGCAGATGTCATTTCGACTGTACTTTTTTTTTGCCTCTCTGGGATGTATTCCCAGGAGTAGTATTGCTGGGTCAAATGGGAGGTCAATTTCTAATTTTTTGAAAATCGTCCACACTGTTTTCCAAAATGGCTGAACCACCAGCAGTGAAAGAGAGTCCCTTTCTTGCCACATCCGCACCAACACCGGTTGCTTTTGTTCTTTTGGATGTGGGCCAGTCTATGTGGTGTGAGATGATATCTCATTGCTGTTTTGATCTGCATCTCCCTGATGATTAGTGATGTAGAGCATTTTCTCATATGCCTTTTGACCATTCAGATTTCTTCTTTGAGAAAGTTTCTGTTCATCACCCCATTTTTTGATGGGGATGATATCAAGAATAAACAAAGCACTGGTTGAAACTTTTTTTGCTTTTGGTGTCATACCCAGTGGTGCTCAGAGGTTATTCTTCGCAGTGTTGGGGGAGACCATATTGGATGCTGAGGATTGAACCCTGGTCTGCCGTGTGCAAGGCAAACACCTTCCTGACTGTGCTATGGCTCTGTCCTTCTGGGCTTTAGTTCTTAAGGAAAGTTTTTACTTTTGGTTTTGGGGTCTGCACTTGTTGGTGCTCATAGTGCTGTCAACCGTGTGCTCAGGAGTTGGTTCTGGCTGTGCTCAGGGATCTACCCGGATCTCCAACACACAGAGCCATGACTCCACCCTTTGAGCGATGTAATGACTCTTTAGGAACATTTATAATTCTATTGACTGCTGTGCTTGCAATTGTCTGTTTAAGCTTCTATTTCTTTGAGAAAGGTTGTATTTCTAAATTGATATTGCTATTACCGTTGTTCAGTTTGTTTGCATATAGATATGAATAGTGGTGTCCTAAAATACCATCTATTTCTGCAGCATCCATTTCAGCCCACTATTTTCATTTTTTACTTTGTTTCATCAGGATTTTCTCTTTTGTTACTAGTGGCCCTAGTGTCGGGATTGCTCATATATTTCCTCTCAGTGCTTGAAGGACTGCTAGCATGAAAATGAATTTTCCTGAGCTGGTGGCTTTTTGATAATTTTATGAAAGATTTGCATATAAAACTCAGAAGAGTAAAAGTTAGAGTTCATGGTACATTTTAAGTATATGGGTCCAGCTCCCACCCGAAATGACCAGGACTCTCTATTATCCTTGTACAATGTCAGTCCATTGCCTGACCTCTGGAATCTCGTCTCTGGGCCTCAGGTGGACGGTGCCCAAGGCCTTCTGATGTTTCTGCCTTCCTTAGTCCCTGGCCTTGGCCATGGGCACATGTATGAGACTCCCGTGCTCAGCCCCTTGTCACTGCCTGAGAATCAGAGCTCTGCCTGAGCCTGTGCTTTCCTGTGCGGGTTCTGTCCAAGCCTGTGCTCCTCATCTGTGCGGGCACTCAGGCCCTGTCCGTCCTGTGTCCATCTGAATGCATGCAGGAATGCGAAGAATGCTCCCAGCAGGAGGAGCAAGACACAGGGGCTAGCATGGGGGGAGCTGAGAGAGAGAGAGAGACGAAGAGACTGGCTGGAGCAATCTGTGGCCCTTAAACACAGCCCATGTGGCCCAAAATACAAACAAAATAAAATAGAACAAATGTCCATGTATCCAAGTGGTAGGGCACGACTATCCTGTGTGTCACCCCGAATTCCACCCCTTAATCAATTTAAAAGCAGAAAAAAGTGCCTCCCATCTGGCAGGACTGTGGGGACAGCTGAGTTCTGGCCATGGGGCCTGTGGGACTCTCCGGGTTTTCCCAACTGGGTGCTGGCAGTTCTGTTGGTGCTTCGGGCCATGCTCACCACCCCCCCACCCCACCCCACCCATCCGGTCACCTGTTCATGCCGTTTAGCGGATGAGACTAAACTGACAGACTAGATTCACCCACGCCCCAGGCTCACTCCTGCTTGGGGTCATCTCTGGGCGCCAGTGCCTGGAGGGTGTGTTTTGGGCCTGGCTGATGGTGCAGCTGCTCTTCAATGCGGACCCAGGAAGAAGCTTCCCGGTGCTGTTTACTGAGGTCTGAGACTGCTTGCACCCAGGTGTTCATCTTTGCCTCACATCCCGGGGTCCTCCCTTCCCAGGGAAGCAGTGTGCTGGAGTTAGAGAGACCATCACTTTCCCAAATGCCCAGGCAGCTTTCCAAGTCACTCATCAGGTGTTCTCTCTGCTGGAGGGAGACTGGGAGCCCTGGCTGGAGCTGACAAAGAGTCTGATGAAAGGTGAGCACAGCCTCAGCACTGTACTGACTAAACTACCAGCACCCAGCTTGTGAAACCCAGCGGGCCCATGGGCCCTGGGACTCTGGGCGCTCCCACCACCCTCCCCTGCCCCTGCTGTGTCTGCAATCCCCCAGGGGAGAGGCAGACTTATCTCCTAGGTCCACACGGCTAAGAAGGTCTCTCCAGAAAGTTTCCTGAGAGGCTCGAGTCTCTCTCTCTCTCTGTCAACTCTGGATCCTAGCCACCCACCTTAAAGAAACGCAGTGCTTGGATTGATCAGGATTCCTATGGTGATAAACTAATACAAATGTCATGAACTATAGAGTATGTTTTACTATTTGTTTCTATGTTGATTTTTCCATGTCTAAGTCTGTTTCTCAAGGTCTGTGGTTGTGACTGAAAAAGGTTCTGAGGCACTTTTATTTATTTATTTATTTTTTAAATTGAGCCAGGCATGGAATTCTGGGTCACCCGCTGGGTTTGCAAGTGTCCTAGTACTGTAGGCAGTTAGATAGGGAAAGGCCCTCAGCAATGAAACTTAGGTCAACAGAACTTCTGGGGGGTAAATCCTAAGACTGATCCATCCTGTAGATACAGAAAACAGACCTGATAAGACCCTGAGGAAGTTGGACCCCTCCCCATGAAATTCCTCAAACCCTTCGACCTCACCATTAATCTGATTAAAATGTGATCCAGCCCCAAGAAGACTCCAGAACTTCCAGGTCAGGACAACCCAAGAAGAACTTATAAAGGCCACCTTAAACAAAGGAATGGCATGCATATGCTGCCCGAGCTTATGTGCTGCTTGTACCTTCATGGCCAAGCACATGCTGTGCCTGAGCACATGTGTCTCCCGCATCTCCCCTCTTTAATGTGTACTTTTATGCTTTCCTAGCTAATGCCAAGATGTCTGTAGGGGCTCTCTCTACTCTTGGAGAAGCCCACGTTCTCACTTGAGCACATCACTCTGTCTCTCTTACTCTCCATTCTCTCCTACTTTCTCTCCCTCCTTCCCTTCAAAAATCCTCCAAATAAAATTTGTTTTAGTTCACTGCTTGTCTACTCCTGAAATTCTTTTCTGTGATCGAGGTAAGAACCCAGTACTCTGGGTCCCGGGTGGTAGAGCGGATTGGGAGAAAGTGACTGTCTTTCTCCTCCCAACTCATGTGAGCCACCCGTGGGGTCCACCAACATCAGTACCACCAGACTCCATGTACATTCATTTTCTTTTATTTGGATTTGGGGCCACATTAGCTGTGTTCAAGGACTACTCCTGGCTGTACCAGGAGCTGGACCCAGGTAGTATGTGAGGGAAATTCTGTGCTGGGCATGGGATTGAGGCTTCCCGAATGCAGAGTAAGTACCTTTGAGCTCTCTCTGGACTCCCAGGAGGTACACTTAAATGAAGCCCAAGGATTCTCAGGAACCCCTTGGTAATATCAGAAGTCTTGCTTCTCCACACCATCTTCTTGATAAGCATGTCTGATAATTTTATTATTACAACCCTGAGAATAGGGATCAATCATTCCCTGAGAGTATTAGAGAATTTGCATCAGAAATATTATCATATGCTAGACTGTATCTGTGTAAAGAATCTCTCTGTTCTTTTACCTATGTCTGTAGAATATAGAATCTGGAATTTATAGTCCCGTGGGTGCAGGTGAGTGAGAAATTTCAAATTCAATTCAAATTTCAATTTCAAATTTCAAAAAAATAAAAATGTTTTTAAGAAGATTAAAAAAGAGAAAATCCAGCAAAATTAACAAAGTCTGAAATGACCCCAAACTTAACACAACTAAATAATGTTACTATTTTTTGTAAAACAGCATGTATTCCATATTTACTATATAAACTTTAAATCAACAAGCATTTCAATTATGCATATGTACTGCTAATATGGATTGGAATGATAGCAGAGTCTGGCAAGCACCCTGTGGTATATTCAATATGCCAAAAACAGTAACAACAAGTTTCACAATAGAGACATTACTGGTGCCCACTTGAGCAAATCGATGAATAATGGGATGACAGTGCTACAGTGCTATTGCTAATACAATGTAAGGATATGAGACAATAGAGTAATAAGATAAGAAATAGAGTGCAACCAAATAAAGGGTGTTGGGAGGATCCTCCCAGGATGGGAGAAGCATGCTGAAAGTAGACTATAGACCAAACATGATTGCAACTCAATGCCTCTTTTTCAAACCACAACACCCCAAAGGAGAAAGAGAACAAAAGGGAATGCCCTGCCACAGAGGCAGGGTGGGATGGGGCGTAGGGGAGGTGGGAGGGATACTGGGATCGTGGTGGTGGGAAATGGGCACTGGTGGAGGGATGGGTATTTGATCATTGTATAATTGAAACCCAAGCACAAAATTTGTAAGTCTACAACTGTACCTCATGGTGTCTCACTGATAAAAATTTAAAAAATAATAATAATAACAACAAAAAAAAAGAAATAGAGTGCAAGAGAAAATAAGAAAAAATCTATTATGTTCATTTCTTAAGAAGAAAAAGGAAAATTAGAGGGCTGAGTTCCAGTGGGGGAACTGATTGAAAACAATATCAAATGTCAGAGAAGTTTAGTTCCTAAGACATTGATAAGATATGTAACGTGAAAACAGATTCTGCCAGAGCAAGTCAGGGCACTGATTATATTGTGTTAATCAATAGATTGTGAGTGTTTTATGTTCCAATAAGCGCTCAAGAAAGTAATGTAGGCAGGTAGATTAGGAAAGGGCCCGCCCCTCCCCTCCCATCAGGGCAATGAAATTCCTAGTAAAGCCACTAGTCCTAAAGCTGACCCACCTTGGGACATAGAAAGGCCTGCTAAGACCTTCCACAGCAGCAGACCCTGAGGAAACTAGACCCCTCCCTACAGAAAGGGCTGGAAGGAGAACCCTCAATTTAATCTGATTAACCCTGGAGGCTCAACTGGCCCAGGCCAGAGAATGCTGGAGCGAGCCTCCAAGAGAAGATCCAGCAGAAACAAAGGAAGTGCACATATGCCGTCCTGGCCAATGTGCTGCTTGTGCCCACATGGCCGAGCACATGTGGTGCCCTCATCTCCCGTCTTGAGATATGTGCTTTCATGCTTCCATATCCTATGCTGGGGTGTGTGTAGGGGTCTCTCCACCTTTAGAGAAGCCCGGGTTCTCACTTGAGCACTTTACTCTCTCTCTCACTTTCTCTCCCTCCTTCCCCTTCCTTAAAACCCTCCAAATAAAATCTGTTTTACCTCACTGCTCATCTATCCCTGAAATTGTATTCTGGTGGACAGAACAAGAACCTGGTAACCCTGGGTAAGGCCTGGGACTGGCTTTCCTTTCCTGCAAAGAGCAATTCCTTGCTCAAGCCTGAGTCCATGATGCCCTGAAAAATCAGGTGATGGGGATCAACTCCAACTCCTGTGCAGAGATGACCAAGTAGATGTCAGGTGTGGCTTGACAGCTACCTGCTGGGGCTGTTAGGGGGTGGGGGTTGGCCAGTGCTGCGCAGGGACACAGGGACTTATGGCAGACTTTATCAATCCTAGGCTTCCTGGTGGGTCCCAGAGTGGCAGAGGTGGACAGGGAGAAAGTGATCACCTCCCTCCTCTCCACCCTGAGGGCTACCTACTTCAAAAGGAATGCACCCAGATTGCAGATAAGCAAATATTGTGAGTGGAGGTAATTATGAAAAAGAATATACTTTTAAAAGTAGTTCATCTTTTGAAGAATTTATTTTAAAACAATAAACAATAAATCAGAGGCCAGAGTATAGGAAGTACAGCAAATTCGGGTTGCCTTGCACACAAACAACCCAAATTTGATCCCAGGTAGCCCACATCGTCCCCTGTGCCCTGCCAGAAGTGATCCAGAGCCAGGAGTAAGCCCTTAGCACTGCCAGATGTGGCACAAACACAGAAACTAAAAAACAAAAGAAAACAAAACTATTGAGTCGTGGTTTGGACAGGTAATATAATGGTTAAAGTTCTTGCCTTATATGCAGCTGGCCTGCGTTCAGTTCCCAGCACTGAATGGTCCCCCAAGAACTGCTGGGTCCTTTAAGAACAGCCCTAGTGGCTTCTGAAGCTCTGCAGAACTTCCACCCTGTCTTCTGAACATGCCAAGAGGCCCCTCAAACAAGTGAGCAAAGAAGCAAATTTTAAAAAGCAATAATTCCTTGTATTATGTAGATTTTCTCAAGGTGTGGCTCCTAGGTAAAGATTGGATAATGTAAATTTGGTTAGGTAAATTTTAATCCAAGGGTGGGTATTTGGGTGGGGTTTCTTACCTGCAAAATTCTAATCCTATATACCTTTTGCAAAGGATGTGGTGTTTAGAGAATCTCTAAATACTATGCAAAGAAACAAGTTTCTTTTTCCTCAGATGTTTCTACTTGACTCAACTATGGCAATGATTCCTAAAATTTACTGCTAGTAAAAGTGAGGACCTAATCAATGAGCTGAATTTACAGAAACAACTCATTGAACAAGAATGAAAAAAATCATTTTTTAGTGCTCACAGGTAAGTACTTTCTATATATGAAAAATCAATGTTTTCTCTACTTAAAGTAGGTATTTTAACATTATTTAGTTGACTCCAAAGAAAAATCAAAAACATTAAAAATATTAGTAAAAACGATCATATTACTTTTTGTGAAGGGGGTGGTTTGGGCTGCAACTCCAGGTCTTCTGTGCTAAGGAATTACTACATGCAGAGCTCCAGCCCGGTAAATAATAAATAATTATATTTATTATAGAATATAAAAATATAAATTATAAATGAAAATGATAAGGAGGTGATGTAATAGAGAAAATTTACAATTTACAAACTTTTGTTCATTCCTGATGCCCATTGCGCAGCGGCCGCACAGTACTAAACTGAACCCAAGACTTCTGCTGAAAGGCATGCTCTCCAGTCATTTTTCTGGCTCAGAGGGGAAAGAAGAGTAACATAGAATCTCTCTCTCTTCTGGATACAACGCAAAAATTACTCAGTGATGAACAGTGCCAGGCTAGCCAACTACAGTTTTTCTTAATATTGGAAATTATTTTATAGTACAGAACCATGGGTAAATAAAAGCCTCTGGATAAGACTATAAAAAATCTCTACAATATTTTATTTGCAACATGTATATAATTTAAGTGACTTATGTGTTATATGGATGCATGATAGTATGCATATATGCATTTATATATGACTTTAAATAACTGTCACTGTCCTCCCATTGTTCATCGATTTGCTTGAGTGGGCCCAGTAACGTCTACATTATGAGACTTGTTACTGTTTTTGGCATATCGGATACGTCAGGGGTAGTTTGCCAGGCTTTGCCATGCGGGTGAGATACTCTCGGTAGCTTTCTGGGCTCTTCCAGAGGGGCTGAGGAATTGAACCCGAGTCGGTCGGGTCAGCCACGTGCAAGGCAAACGCCCTACCGCTGTGTTATGTATTCATATTAATTTATATATTGCATGGGCTGGAGCAATAGCACAGGACCGACCCAGGTTCAATTCCTCTACCCCTCTTGGAGAGCCCAGCAAGCTACCGAGAGTATCTCGCCCACATGGCAAAGCCTGGTAAGCTACCCTTGACATATTGGATATGCCAAACACAGTAACAACAAGTCTCACAGTGGAGACGTTACTGGGCCCTCTCAAGCAAATCCATGAACAACGGGAGGACAGTGGACAGTGGAATATATTGCATAATGTGGCATCTCAGAGAATACAAACCTTAAGAAAGTGTTTAATCTATAAAAATGTCAGAATTATTATAAGGCTAGGATCTATTTATATTTTTCAGAATCCCTACTAGCAGAATTTCTGATAAAATAACACTGAGCTGAGTCTCCGGAATTCAAATTTTCCAACATATTCCTTGTTCCAGAGTTGAAAATTCAAAACCTTTTTTTTTTAAAGAAATTTCTTTACAAAACATCTAGACAAACTTCTGTAAGTAATATAAACTGAATTCAGCTGTGAAACCCTATCATAGTACTGAATATTTCTACCTTGCTATGAATTTTTCTATGCATTTTTCCTGTCTCTTTGGATGTTTTAAGTGTTGGGTTTCTCTGCTGCTTCTATTACTGTGCTCCAGATTTTTTCTCTTTGGTCTTTAGGAGGATACTGGTCAAACATTCCATATGTAAGAGAGTTGCTAATTTTCTGGGACTGTTTGGTATTCATCCACAGAGATTCCTTTGTCCCCTTGCAATGCTTCTTTGTTGTCTCTTGTTTGCTTACTAATACTGCAGACTCAGTGTTTTCTTTGTTGTTTATTTATTTGTTTTTCTTGACACCTAAGAGCTTCTTTCATCATTTCTTGAAAGGCAGGTATATTGGCAGCAAGCTTCATTAGCTTTTGTTTCTCTGCAAAAGTCTGTATTTCTTGATTATATTTGAATGATAATTCTGTGCAGAGTACTCTTGTTTGTTCTAGTTTGCCTCTTCTCAGAGCGAACATGCCTTCAATCCTTCCATTGTGTTTCCCGAGAAGACTGATGATAGCCAGACGTCTCCTGCCCTCTTCTATTTCTTGGAGTAGCGTTTTTTCATTTTCTTTGTACAGGCCCTTCACCTCTTTAGTTAAGCTGATTCTGAGATACTTGATTTTCTGAGGGACATTTGTGAATGGGATTGTTTTTCATATTTATTTCTTCTCTTTCATTCCTTATGTATAGGAAAGCATACTGATTTTGTAACTTGACACATTACTATACAAGTATACAAATGAATTGTTTCTAGGAGTTTTATTGTAGTCTTTAGGATTTTCAAAATATAGTTTCTGCAAATAGTGAAAGTCTGATTTCTTCTTTTCCTATCTGAATGCCTTGACATCTTTATCTTGCCTAACTGCTATGGCAAATATTTCCAGTACTACATTGAATAGGAGTTACAAGGTGGGCAAATTTGTCTTGTGCCTGATCTTTGAAGGAAGACTTTAGTTTCTCCCCATTGAGAATAATGTTTGCTATGGACTTATAGATGACTTTGACTATACTGAGGAAAGTTTCTTCAACTCCCATTTTGTTGAGAGTTTCTACCATGATTGGGTGTGGATATTGTCAAAAGCTTTCTCTGCATCTATTTTATTTTTTCATTTATTGATATGGTGTATTGAGTCTGGTGCCTTAGACACACACACAGACACACACACACACACACACACACACTCTATTGGAGACCCTGGCAAGCTACGAAGAGTATCTCGCCTGCACGGCAAATTCTGGCAAGCTCCCCGTGATGTATTCGATATGACAAACACAGTAACAAGTCTCACAATGGAGCAATGGAGACGTTACTGGGCCCGCTCGAGCAAATCGATGAACAATGGGAGTACAGTGCTACAGGACAGATATGGTGTATTATGTTGATTGACTTGTGAATGTTAAATCATCCTTGCATCCCTGTGATGAATCCTACTTGATCATGGTGTGTGATCTTTTTGATGAGTCATTGGATTCTATTTATATGCTAGTAGTTGGAAGGTCTTTGCATCTGTGTTCATCAGGGTTATTGGCCTATAATTCTCTCTCTCTCTCTCTCTCTCTCTCTCTCTCTGTATCTCTGATTGGTTGTCATTGGGATTTATATATTCTCAAATGTGAAATTTTAAAAAATAAGGGCTGGAGTGATAGTACAGCAGGTAGGCATTTGCCTTGTACACGGCCGACCCAGGTTTGATTCCCAGCATCTCATATGGTCCCCCAAGCACTGTCAGGAGTAATTCCTGAGTGAAGAGCAAGGAGTAACCCCTGTGCATCGCTGGGTGTGACCCCAAAAAAGCAAAATAAAAAAAATAATAATATGTTAGTCTTATATGGTTATCAGTCTTATATGGTTATTACAATACACTGATCTTAGTAGATATTTCAATATTAAGATCACTATAAATCAGTAGCACTGTAGCACTGTCCTCCCATTGTTCATTGATTTGCCTGAGTGGGCACCAGTAATGTCTTACAAGAAGTTGTTAGACTTGTTGTTACTGTTCTTGGCATATCGAATATGTTACGGGGAGCTTGCCAGGCTCTGCTATGTGGGCAAGATACTCTCAGCAGCTTGCTGGGCTCTCCGAGATGGGCAGAGAAATTGAACCCGGGTCAGCTGCGTGCAAGGCAAATGCCCTACCTGCTGTGCTATCGCTCCAGCCCCATAAATCAGTACAAGATGAATTAATAGTATTAACATTTTTAATTCTTAGAACTAAAGACTGTATTTAAACTAAGATTAATGTGATGCTAATTAATTATGTCTCAGGGAGAGATGAGAATAGAATTTCTTACTAAATATTGTAGAACACTGTGTGTGTGTGTGTGTGTGTGTGCGCGCGCGCGCGTGAGATCATTTTCGCCCAGGTTTTTCTATCAATGGAAAGTGAGAAAATCTGTATGAATCTGGATATGGCTCATATCTGAGTGCAGAGAACAAATAAAGAGCAGTATTTCTTCCAGCCATTTCCTAAATTTCCTCCACATTTATCATAAATATTTTCTGCTGATACATTTCATTCATATCTGTAGGTTTCTGATGATAAAATATTTAGCAATTTTGGGGTCCGAGGCCGAGACTCTCTCTTTCGAACCACACAAAGAGTCCAGCCGGTAATGCAAAACACAAGTGGAGTTTATTCAAGCAAGTTAGCTGGGGCCAAGCTCTCAGGCTTGCAGGCCAGAGCAAGACTCCGAGCAAGGGAGATGCTTCAGGTTTTATAGTTAGTGCTTATGTCATTGCCTGCGCTTATAAATTCAAACAAAAACATACGTGAAAAACGCAAGTTTCATAATTCAAAAGGAAACACAATTTCAGACAGTACAAACAGTTACGGATGGGTCATCTGAACATGTTCCAGGATGTTCCGACATTCCGGTGACTACCGCCTCCTGCCAGCATGGCTTCTGATGTTTGGGTTATGAATCTATTTGTCAAGGCCGAGTATTCAGCCCAGATGTCCTTCCCTTTCAGAGGGTCAGGAAGGGGGAAGAGTGGGGTTTTAAGTAAATAAGACGTAGATCAGGGGCAAGGAGAATGGAGTTGTTCTTAGCCTGATCCGTGTCCAACAGCACTTTAATTTATTGATCCTATCTTATACATATATATGTATATACTTCTATTTCTTTTGTCTTTGCATCATATTTATATTTAGATGTCTTTTTATACCTTAATAAAAAGGGAAATTGTAACTGGTTCATGATGCATGCCAATTATGTTTATTTCTCTTAACGTTTCCTTATTATGTAGTTATGTTTCTTTTCTTAGCTTTCTCTAATGCTTTCACACATTTATTCTGACTTTAAAACTCTTCCCCAGACATACAAACTTTTCAATAAACCCTCTATTTTCTCTTCAGACTGCTTACTTCAGGTTAGCTTTCCATACTTTCTAGATGTTCAGTAGCCAAACTCCTAGACAGATATCTTCATATTGATGATACTGTTGTTTAGCAGCCTTCCCTTAATATAGCTCCAACTATCTGTGTTAGGTGGTTTTCTGATATCCCAGAATGATTGCATATATATTGCTCGAGGCCCTCCCGTTGATCATCGATTTGCTCGAGCGGGCC
The DNA here is from genome assembly GCF_029834395.1 of Sorex fumeus. NCBI lineage: Eukaryota > Metazoa > Chordata > Mammalia > Eulipotyphla > Soricidae > Sorex > Sorex fumeus. Next base: position 2,899,671 of record NW_026606083.1, read on the forward strand.
CAGTAACGTCTCCATTGGAGACTTTGTTGTTACTGTGTCTGGCATATCGAATACGTCACGGGGAGCTTGCCAGGCTCTGCCGTGTGGGCGAGATACTCTCGGTAGCTTGCCAGGCTCTCCGAGAGGGGCGGAGGAATCGAACTTGGGTCAGCCATGTTGGCTGTGTGCAAGGCAAACGCTCTAGAGGTATCACAGAATGGGATATCATGTTTTGCATGCGGGGGGGGGGGGGCTGAATTTAATCCCAGGAACCAAATGCTACCCTGAGCAAAACCAGGAACAATCACCCAAGTACCATCCACTGTCTTGGATGTCGATTTTACATTAATTTTTTAATCAATTAGTTATTTTTTTTTTTAAATTTATTAGTGAAACACCATGAGGTACAGTTGTAGACTTATAAATTTTTGTGCTTGGGTGGCAGTTATACAATGATCAAGTACCCATCCTTCCACCAGTGCCCATTCTCCCCACCAAAGATCCTAGTATCTCTCCCACACCCATCCCCCCTGTCACACCCTGCCTCTGTGGCAGGGCGTTCCCTTTTGTTCTCTCTTTCCTTTTGGGTGCTGTGGTTTGCAAAAGAGGCAATGAGTGGCAATCATGTTCGGTCTATAGTCTACTTTCAACATGCATCTCCCATCCTGGGAGGATCCTCCCAACACCCTTTATTTGGTGCTCCCTTCTCTATCTGAGCTACCTTTTCCCCTAGCAAGTACAGCTGGCCTCCAAGCCATTGAGTAAACCTCCTGATACTTATCTTGACTATTCTTGGGTGTTAGTCTCCTATTTCGTTACTTTATATTCCCCAGATGAATGCAATCTTTCTATGTCTCTCCCTCTCTTTCTGACTCATTTCACTTAGCATAATACTTTCCATGTAGTACCACTTGTATGTAAATTTCATGACTTCATCTTTTCTAACAGCTACTAGTACTCCATTGTGTAGATGTACCAAAGTTTCTTTAACCAGTCATCTGTTCTTGGGCACTCAGGTTTTTTTCGAGATTCTGGCTATTGTAAACAGTGCAGTAATGAACATAGAAGTGCAGATGTCACTTTGACTATACTTTTTTGCCTCTCTGGGATATATTCCCAGGAGTGGTATTGCTGGGTCAAATGGGAGCTCAATTTCTAATTTTTTGAGAATCATCCAAACTGTTTTCCAAAAGGGCTGAACCAGTCGGCATTCCCACCAGCAGTGAATAAGGGTCCCTTTCTCGCCACATCTGCACCAACACCAATTGCTTTTGTTCTTTTGGATGTGGGCCAGTCTCTGTGGTATGAAATGATATCTTATTGTTGTTTTGATTTGCATCTCCCTGATGATTAATGATGTAGAGCATTTTCTCATGTGCCTTTTAGCCATTCAGATTTCTTCTTTGAGAAAGTTTCTGTTCATTTTATCGCCCCATTTTTTGATGGGGTCAGATGTGCTTTCTTCTTGTGGAGTTCAACCAGTACTTTGTATATCCTTGATATCAACCCCTTGTCGGATGTGTATTGGGAGAATATCCTTTCCCATTCTGTAGACTTCTTTTGTATTTTGGTTACTGTTTCTTTTGAGGTGCAGTAACTTCTTAGTTTAAGATATCCCATTTGTCTATCTCTGTTTTCACTTGCTTCAATTTTACATTTAAATTATAGAATTTGCATGATAGCCCCTTGAATGAATCTGACTTGATCATTGTCTATGATGTTCTGCATGTTTTATTTGTTCAATTAGAAAAGTGTGATAATAAAATCTGCCATAACTATTGTGCTGATATTGATATATCTCCCTAAGTCTAGCAGCTGTTTTATAGAATTTACTTTACCTTCATTTAGTACATATTATTTTGATGAGTTCAAAGTAATTGAACTCTTGATCTATTGATCCCTTGACCAATATTTAATGACCATCCCTATCTCTTGTTTAGTTTGAATACTATTTGGTCTGATCCAAGTCTGACTCTCCCTGCCCTTTTTAAAACCTATCATTAACCTGTATTATTGTTTTCCATCCTTAATGCTTATCATGAAAGTTCAAGTATGTCTCCAGTAGCAAAAGTTTGGAATTTTTTTCCAGATTTATCCCACCCTCCACCCTGTGGCTTTTGATAGGAAAAATCAGTTCATTAAAATAAGGTGAATTACTGATAAAGTTTTCTGTTGCCATTTTTCTATAATTTTTTTCATGTATCTGTTTTTTAATGTGGGCCATTCAGTATTCTGTGAAGTACTGCTTGGATTCAACAAATGTCTTTAGTAAAGCAATTGAACTTTTATGAAAATGTTTATCACTTCTTCAAATCTAAATGATAATCTTTCAGGGTAGAGGATTCTTGGTAGAATGTTATTTTATTCATTATTTTGAATTTGAATATGTCAATATATTCTTATTCTTGACTAAAATTTGAGAAATTTGAAGTCTTTGTAAGTAATATTTTCTATTAGGTATATTAAATTGTGGATGGGACATTTTGAATGTGACTGTTATTTATTGTATAAAAGTCTTTTTCTTTCTTTTCAGAAACAAAATTTCACATGAAGTATTTTCAGAAATAAAAAAAACTTCTGAGGCTTAAGAACAAGAGTAACTTGATCAATCTAGATAGAAGTCTGATTAACTGGGATCTTATAAGTGGTCCAAAACCAAAAAAAATGGCACTACCTCAAGGCCAAGTTGACTGGTGTGAAGAAGACTCTATCCAGCTCTTGGAACGCATGGAAGATAACCTATCTGATGATGATAACACATTCAAAACAACCCAGTCAAAACTGGACTGGGATAAAATTGCTTTTAAAGACTTTTCTGGAGAGACATGCAAACTGAAATGGTTACAGATTTCTAACAATTTGAGAAAATTTCATACATTGAAAGAATTGGTCTTGGATGCCAAGGAATGTGTTGGAGAACCTTACAAAAGGAAAAGTTGCAAAAGACATCCTGGCCTACCCAAGAAGCCTTTGACTGCTTACCTCAGATTCTTCAAGGAGCAGAGACTCTGGTATTCACAGATGCACCCCACTCTGAGCAATCAGGAACTGACCAAGGTGCTGTCTAAGAAATACAAGGAACTTCCAAAGCAGGAAAAAAAGAAATACATTCAAGATTTCCGGAGGGAGAAACAAGAGTTTGAGCAGAAATTGACTCAGTTCAGAGAAGAGTATCCTGATCTAGCCCCAAACGGCGAGAGGAGGAGACGAGTCAAAGGCCAAAAGAAGGTTGAAGAAAATGTACAAGATATGAATTCTTTTCCTAAAAGTGGTTTGCCCCATAAGGTAATATTTCATGGAGAGCCCCCAAAACTCCCCATGTATGGATATTATAAATTCCATCAGGATTTGTGGTCAAGCGAGGAGTTACAAGAAGTGCCCCTGAGACAGCGCAGTGTGGAGATCTGCAGGCGGTGGCAGAGAGTTCCCCAGAGCCAGAAGGAGCTCTATGAGCAGGAAGCCAAGAACCTTCAGGCACAGTATAGGATAGATCTGGATCGCTGGCTTAGGACTCTTTCCCCTCAGGAATATGCCGCATACAAAGAGATATCCTATGCTAAACCTAAGTCCATGACCATGAAGGGAGACCAAAACACCAGCATCAGTCTTCAATCCCCATCTGTAAGGGACAGAGTTGGAGAAGAGTTGGGACTGCAAGCTCCAGAGATAGAAGAATCATCAGAAAACAGTGATGATGATGATTCGAATGTCTGTGTGGATTAGCAGAAAATAAGGAAGATTGGAAAGATGAGGGAAGCAGCCAGTCCTCATACTCCAGTGGAGACAAGGAGGGACACAGGGAGGCAGAGGACCTACCTCTTGGAGACTGTTTTAACACAAACAGACTGTATTGACAGAACTTGGAACAAAAGTCTGAGAGCTTCACGAGATAGGGGTGGAGCCGGTCTTGTCCTCCCCACCCCAACAAGACCCCAAGTCATTGCCCACGAACAGTCTCTATGGCTTCTGATCAAGCTGCTTAACGGCCATGATCCCAGATACTCAGAAACAAATCTCGGAACCTATTGGCTTTTGGCAGAAATGTGTCCGGACCCTGCAGTAGGTTACTGTCGCCGGGCCACCCCGGGCGAAAGGGTGCTGTTCCTCAGCCTGCTCCCCCTTGGTGGCTCGGTGGCCAAAATCTGCCAGAGGCCATTGGACAGTCAGGTATGGACCTTCAGTGATGAAACAGGTGGGGCCTCAAGGGATGGGGTGGAGCTGGCCCTTTCTTCCTCATCCCGAGACCCCAAGTCATCACCCACGAATGGTCTCTATGACTCCTGGTCAAGCTGCTTAACGGCCGTGATCCCAGAGACTCAGGAACAAATCTCGGAACCCAGCATTTTTGGGCAGAAATCCCTCCAGATTTAAGTGTTAAAGTTTCAGAATTTCAAAATTGTGCAGCCACTACTGTAGCCACACGACATCATATGTTATTCTTAACCAGCAATAGAAAACAAATTGTCTACTGTTGCCTTTTCAGCAGATCTGAGTGTTGGGGTAAAATCCCAAATAGTAATGGTGGGTTTGATGTCAAAATATTGAATGTGATCAAAGTAGAGATAGAGTAATGTGGAAATCATCTACCCCACAGGTAGGGGGAGGGTGTGGGATGGGGGCATACTGGGTTTTTGGGGGGTGGAGAATGGATACTGGTGAAGGGATGGGTGTTTCATTGTATGACTGAGACTTAAAGCAAAAGCTTTGTAACTGCTCTCATGGTGATTCAATAAATAAAATTATAAAAAATGGGGGAAAAAAGTAAGGTGCAGTTCATGCCCAATTCAATCAGCTAATCAGTTGCTGAATGAATAGCAGTACCATACATAAAAAAAAAGTCTGAGAGCCTCATATTGAAGAACTCCTCTCTCTAGCCCTTTATTTCTTCTCTCCTTCCTTCTTTCCTTCCTTCCTTCCTTCCTTCCTTCCTTCCTTCCTTCCTTCCTTCTTTCCTTCCTGTAAATTTTAAACCTGATTGACAAAGAAGAATATGGGGCAGTACTTCTGGTCCCCTGTGCTTTAGTACCTTTGCCACACAAGGAGATGCGCCATGCAATCACAATGTTGGAATAAACGTTGAAAGCTGGGGCGAGGCCCTGGATCACACTTGATCAGACTGTGAGAAACCGTTTTCAAGTCTTCCAGAGATAGGCCCAGGAGTCCTACCTGATCTGGAATTTTTCCTCAGGATTCATGCACTCTAACTAAGGCAGATTTGGTTATATGGAGGTAGGCCTTTGAGAAACTTGTCAACGTCCTCATATTTCTCTCTGTGTTCTGAAGTAAGGAGTGACCATTATCTGTTTTGTTTGTGAGCACATGCATTTTTGTATGTGTATATATATATATATACACACATATATATATTTATTTTATATGTCAGTGAAATTTTTCCAATTTATATTTAAAAAATAAAATTACTTTTCTTGTGTAGTTCTCAGGATCAACCCAGGACCTCTAATCCTTGACAAATAAATATTTTAAAAACTTAGCTTTGGGGAGGCTGGAGAGAGAGCTCAGAAGAATATATACTCCACATATAGGAGCAACAAGTTTGAATCCCAGCGCCTCATAGTCCCCTAGCACAGCAGAAATGATCCCAAGACCACTGGGCATGGCTGAAAAAACAAACATAGAATTTTCACTTTTAAATGTTGACTTAGCTGTTCTAATTCTAATTCTAGTTCCTTAGAATTAGTCATCCTTGACATTCATGGCCTTTTTTTTTTTCAAAATCATAGAATGGTTTCAATTTATTGTTGAATGATTCTATTTGGGGATTTTTGTGTGTTTTGATCTCAGTATATTTTTTTCTGTTTTATTTATTTATTTATTTAATTTTATGGAATCACCGTGAGAAAGTTATAAGCTTTCATGTTTGGGTTACAATCACACAATGATCAAACACCTATCCATCAACAAGTGCACATTCCCAACACCAATATTCCTAGTATAACCCCCCTTACCCACCCTCCCTGTGTCTCCATGGCAGACAATATTGCCCATAATCTCTCTCTATTTTGGGGCTTTATGGTTTGCGATACAGACACTGAGAGGTTATCACGTTTGGTCCTTTATCTACTTTCTGCACACATCTCCAATCCCATCTGGTTCCTCAAGCCATCATTATCTTAGTGACCCCTTCTCTATTCTAGCTACCTTCTCCCCTTTGCTCATGAGGCAGGCTTCCAGCTATGGACAAATCTTCCTGTCCCATGTATCTACTATACTTGGGTGTCAGTCTCATGTTATGTTGTTCTATACTCCACAAATGAGTGCAGTCCTTTGTCTGTCCCCCTTTTTCTGACTCATTTCACTTAGCATGATACTCTTCGTGTCTATCCATTTATAAGAAAAGTTCATGACTACATCTCTCCTGACAGCTGCATAGTATTCCATTGTATAGATGTACCAAAGTTTCTTTAACCCGTCATCGTTCTAGGGCACTTGGGTTGTTTCCAGATTTTGGCTATATTGTGAACAGTGCTGCAAAGAATATGTCGATACAGATGTCATTTCTACTGTGCTTCTTTGCATCCTTAGGATATATTCTCAGAAGTGGTATTACCGGGTCATATGGAAGCTCAATTTCTAGTTTTTGAAGGACTGTACATATTGTTTTCCAGAAAGGCTGGATTAGTGGGAATTCCCACCAACAGTGAAAGAGTGTCCCTTTTTCCCCACATCCACGCCAGCACTGGTTGCTTTTGTTCTTTTGAATGTGTGCCAGTCTCTGTGGTGTGAAATCATATCTCATTTTTGTTTCGATTTGTATCTCCCTGATGGCTAGTGATGCAGAGCATTTTTTCATGTGCCTTTTGGCCATGTGTATTTCTTTGTTGAGAAAAATTCTGTTTATTTGTTCTCCCCATTTTTTGATGGGGTTGGAGGTTTTTTTCTTGTACAATTCTACTAGTGTCTTGTATATCCTGAATGTTAATTCCTTATCAGATGGGTATTGGGTAAATATTCTTTCCCATTCTGTGGGCTCTTTCTGTATTTTGGTCACTGTTTCTTTTGAAGTGCAGAAGCTTCTTAGTTTGATGTTCCAGTTGTTTATGTTTGCTTCCACTTGCATGATCAGTGCTGTTTCATCCTTAAAGATGCTTTTATCTTCAATTCCGTGGAGAGTTCTGCCTACATTTTCCTCTATGTACCTTTTGGATTCACGTCTGATATTAAGGTCTTTAATCCACTTAGATCTGACTTTTGTGCCTGGCATTAGACAGAGGTCAGAGTTCATTTTTTTTTTTTTTTTTGCAGATGGCTATCCAGTTTTCCTAGCACTTTTTAAATAGGCTTTCCTTGTTGCACTTCACATTTCTTGCCCCTTAGGCAAAGATTAAGTGGTCATATATTTAGGGGTCTGTGACAGAATATTCAACTCTGTTCCATTGATCTGCAGGTCTGTTTCTAGCCCAGTACCATGGTGTCTTAATTACCAGTGCTTTGAAGTACAATTTGGAGTTGGGGAGGAGGATGCCACCCATCTTCTTTATCCCAAGGATTGTTTTAGTTGTTCATGGGGTTTATTGTTCCATATAAATTGGGTGTAAGTCCTTTTTAAAAATTTGGAAGAATTCACTAGTGAATCCATATGGCCAGAACTTCTGTGCTTGGGGAGACTTTTTATTACCGTTTCAATTTCCTTGATGGTGGTAGGTCTGTTCAGGTTTTCCAGTTCTTCTTGGTTCAGCCTTGGAAGGCTATAGGAACCTAGGAATTTATCCATTTCCTCGAGGTTTTCATGTTTTGTGGCATAAAGCTTCTCAAAGTAATCTCTGAGGATCCTTTGGATTTCTATAGTTTCAGTTGTAATGTCCCCCTTTTCTTTTCTGAATTGGTTTATTAGGTTTTTCTCTCTCCCTTTTTTTGGGTAAGTCTTGCTAGAGTTTTATAGATCTTGTTTATTTTCTCAAAGAACCAGTTCTTGCTTTCTTTGATCTTTCGAATTGGTTTTTTTTTTTTCTGTCTCATCTATTTCTGCTCTAAGTTTTATTATTTCCTTCCTCCTGCCTGGGTTGGGCTCCTTTTGTTAATCCTTCTCTGAGCTCTTGAACGGTGAGGTTAGGTTATTTATGTGGGCTCACTCTTCCTTCCTGAGGAATGCTTGTAGAGCTATAAATTTTCCTCTTAACACAGCTTTTGCTGTGTCCCATAAGTTTTGGTAAATCATGTCCTCATTTTTGTTCATTTCCATGAATCTTTTGATTTCCTCTTTGATTTCCTTTCTAAGCCACTCGTTGTTCAATAGTGAGCTGTTTAATTTCCAGGTGTTTAATGTGATTTTCTGTTTTTGTGTGTGATTATTTCTATTTTCAGTGCATCATCTGCGAAGATCATTGATACAATCTCTATCTTCTTAATTTTATGGACGTATGTTTTATGGCTCAGCATGTGGTCTATCTTAGAGAATGTCCCATGCACACTTGAGAAGAATGTATACTCAGCTTTTTGAGGATGGAGTGTCCTGTATATATCTACTAAGCCCCTTTCTTCCATTTCTTCTTTCAGATAAAGTATACCCTTGCTAAGTTTGAGTCTGGTTGATCTATCAAGAGGTTATAAAGTGGTGTTGAAATCTCCCACTAATATTTTGTTGCTATCAATGTCTTCCTTCAAGTCTATGAGTAGTTGCTTTAAGTACTTTGCTGGTCCCTCATTAGGTGCATATATATTTAGATATTTAGGAGTGTAAGTTCTTCCTGTACAGTTCCCTTGATCAATAAGAAATGATCTTCACTGTCTTTTGTGACCTGCTTCAGTCTGAAATCAATGTGGTCTGATATCAGAATGGCCACTCCAGCATCTTTATTGGGGTTGTTTACCTGTAGAATTGTTTTCCAGCCTTTGACTCTGAGTCTGTGTTTGCTCTGACTGTTCAGGTGTGTTTCTTGCAGGCAGCAGAATGTTGGGTTCAATTTTCTCATCCATCCTGCCATTCTGTCTCTTTTAATTGATGTGTTTAGCCCTTTGGTGTTGAGATTATTGTTATAGGGTATTGTCCCATCTTTCTGCCAAAGTTTGGTATATTTGAGAGGCATATCTTGTCTTAAATTAATCCATTTAGTTCTTCTTGTAGCCATGATTTTGAGTCTATGAAGTCCCTGAGGTGTTCTTTGTGGAACTGTGTGTTGCTCCTTCTGTTATGAATGAGAGTCTCGCTGAAAAAAGTATTTTTGGTGAGGCATTTATCTTGTTGAGTTTTTTTCACTATATTCCACTGTTTTCAGGCCCTGAAGGTTTCATCAGACAAGTCATCTATGAATCTTAAGGATTCTCCTTTATAGGCAATTTCTTTCTTTGATCTTGCTGCTTTCAGAATTTTGTCTCTCCCTTAGGTTTTTGTCATTTTGATCAGAATGTGCCTTGGGGTATTTTTATTTGGGTTTATTCTAGCTGGTACCCTTTGGGCATTCTGAATGTGGTCGCATGTCTTCTTTAGCTCTGGGAATGTTGTAGCAATGATCTCTTTGACAGTTTCCTCTTTGTCAGGGATTTCTTCTTGTCCTTCTGGGACTCCAATAATTCTTATGTTATTCTTCTTGGCTTCATCCCTATCTTCTCTTGACATCTGTTCTCTGTTTGTGATTGTAACTGGTGACTGGTACTTTAACTATAGCAAATAAATGTTGTCATTTTTAAATTCTACTGTTCTTCAAAATTTAGATACTTTTACAGATGATAAAATGAAAGTAAATATTAGATAGATTACCTAAAACTATATTTTTTTGAAGAGCTACACCAGAAGAACTTTTTAACCACACTACTTTGCATCATGTTCCATTTCTTTCTCACATTCTAGACATCAAGATAAGACTTTTGAAAGTTTTCTGTGTTGGACATCACGGATTAGTTTTTGGCTTTCTTTCAGTCAAAACACATTTCAGATAGATTCAGGCATCTACTTTCTCTTCTCTTAATTCAAGGTCAAAATTTTTCTAATACTGCTTTTTTCCCCTCTGGAAAGCAATATGGCAGCCGCCTCAAAGACTTTTGGAAAGCCAGGTATGAGCCAGTCGTGACAGGGCGACTGAAACCTCATGGGAAGAGGGGCATTCGCGGCTCGTTCTTCATGCCCTACTGAGATCATGAGTTGACCCCATGAGCGGCTCTCTGGCACGGCCATGGCTTCAGAGGCACAAGGACTTAGAGCAGAGCTCGACAGCTTGTGGCAGAAAAGTGAATGGACTATGCATTAATCCATGACACCATGCCTGCCCGGAAGGGAAAGGGTGTTGCTCCCTTCTGCCTTTTCCCCTCTGGAAAGCAAGATGGTGGCCGCCTCAGAGCCTCTTGGATAGACAGGTATGAACCAGTCCTGACGGGGCAACTGAAACTTCATGGGAAGGGGGACGTTCCCCGTTCGTTCTTCACGCCCTACTGAGGTCACGAGTTGACCCCCATGAGCGGCTCTCTGGCATGGCTATGGCTCTAGAGCGACAGAAACTAATCTTATAATTATGTGTCTCTCGGCAGAAATACTTCCACGCGTAATAAGTAAAATACCAGAAATCCAAAATCATTCGCTTTTTGTAAACAGCTGGAGAAAACAAATGATTTCACAATGCCTTTTCAGCAGGTCTGATTTAGGGGTGTAAACTCTAAATAATAATGGTGCATCTTCGCGCAGCTAGAAACAGCCCCTAGACAGCCGGTTTTCAACCCCTGATCTGCGTGGGACGGGCACAGAGGCCCAGCTCTGGGCAACAAAGCTGAACGGCTCCAATTCCAACAGGTACAGCCCGCCCCCAAGGGCCTGGGTTCCTCTCTGGGCACGCGCAGCTAGAAACAGCCCCTAGACAGCCGGTTTTCAACCCCTGATCTGCGTGGGACGGGCACAGAGGCCCAGCTCTGGGCAACAAAGCTGAACGGCTCCAATTCCAAACAGGAGACATTCCCAACTCCTCTCCCAGTGCCAGGGACTCTTTCCAGAGCCGCGGCCGCTAATGCGGCCGCGAAATATTTTCCCACTACATATGCCATAGGAACCATAAGCTAACTTCTTAGATGGAAACTTCTCTATTTTAGCTCAGCCACTAGAAACACAGTTGCCAATAACTCATAAGCCTATCTTAACTCACACTGCATATCAAGCAGAATAGTAACACTGAACGTGAAGGACTAAACCACACCTCTCACAATGGTAAAGCAACGCAAAAGCCCACCAAACATTCATATTGAAGAGTCTAGCCCAGATGACACCAACAGCACTGTAGTGTTAGACAACCTCTCTGACAAGAAATTCAGAAGGGAGCTACTTAGGATGCTTAGGGAATTAAAAGAAACAATGGAAAGCAATGCCAATAGAAGACAAGAGGATCTGAAGGCAGAAATGAGGAAAATGCAATCAGAAATGTCAGACCTGAAAAATCTCGTAGGCGAATTGAAAAGCTCAGTGGAAGGCCTCAGCAGCAGAGTAAGAGCGGCTGAGAACAGAATCAGTGAGCTCGAAGATGAAGTTCAGAGATTCTCCAGAAAAGAGCAGAAAATGGAAAAGAGACTCACAATTCGGGAACAGATGGCAAGAGAAGATCGTGATGAAGCCAAGAGGGGTAACATAAGAATTATTGGAGTCCCAGAGGGACAGGAAGAAAACCTCGATGAAGAAGAAACTGTCAAAGACATCATTGCTACAACATTTCCAGAGCTGAAGAAAACATGTGAGCACATTCAGGAGGCCCGAAGGGTACCAGCTAGAAGAAATCCGAATAAAAATACCCCAAGACACATTCTGATCAAAATGACCAAAACCTTAGACAGAGACAAAATTCTGAAAGCAGCAAGATCGAAGAAAGAAATCTCTTACAAAGGAGCATCCTTAAAATTCACAGCTGATTTTTCTGATGAAACCCTCATGGCCCGAAAACAGTGGTGGGACATAATAAAAAAAACTCAATGAAATAAATTCCTCCCCAAAAATACTTTTCCCAGCAAGACTCTCATTCATAATAGAAGGAACAACACACAGTTTCACAGACAAACAACAGCTCAGGAACTTCATAGACTCAAAACCATGGTTACAAGAACAACTAAATGGGCTACTTTAAGGCAAGAAAGGCCCCTCAAATACACCAAATTCTAACAGAACAATGGGACAAAATCCCATAACAATAGTCTCTCTGAATGTCAATGGGCTAAACGCACCAATTAAAAGACATAGAGTGGCAGGATGGATTAGAAAATTGAACCCAACATTCTGCTGCCTGCAAGAAACGCATCTCAATAGTCAAAGCAAACACAGACTCAGAGTCAAAGGCTGGAAAACAATCCTACAGGCAAACAGCTCCCATAAAAAAGCTGGGGTAGCCATCCTTATATCAGACCACATCGATTTCAGAGTGAGGAAGGTCATAAGAGACAGTGAAGGCCATTTCTTAGTGATCAAAGGATCTGTACAACAGGAAGAACTTACAATAATAAATGTATATGCACCTAATGAGAGACCAGCAAAGTACTTAAAACAACTACTCATAGATTTGGAAAAAGACATCAATAGCAACACAATACTAGTGGGAGACTTCAACACTGCTTTGTCACCTCTTGATAGATCAACCAGACTCAAGCTTAGCAAGGACATACTTCATTTGAGGGAAACAATGGAAGAAAGGGACTTAGTAGATATATACAGGACACTTCATCCACAAAAAGCTGAATACACATTCTTCTCAAGCGTACATGGAACATTCTCCAAGATAGACCACATGCTGAGCCACAAAACATGCCTCCATAAAATTAAGAAGGTAGAGATTGTATCAACAATCTTCTCAGACCATAATGCGCTGAAATTAGAAGTAAACCACACACAAAAACAGAAAACTAAATGAAACACCTGGAAATTAAACAGTGCACTATTGAACAACGAGTGGATTAGACAGGAAATCAAAGAGGAAATCAAAAGATTCCTAGAAACGAATGAAAATGAGAACACGAGTTACCAAAACTTATGGGACACAGCAAAGGCTGTGTTAAGAGGAAAGTTTATAGCTCTACAAGCATTCCTCAGGAAGGAGGAGCGAGCACACATAAGTAACCTAACCTCACAGCTTAAGAGCTTGGAGAAGGACCAAAAAAAGGAGCACAACCCGAACAGGAGAAAGGAAATAATAAAACTCAGAGCAGAGATTAACGAGATGGAAACCCAAAAAACAATCCGAAAGATCAATGAAACCAAGAGCTGGTTCTTTGAGAAAATTAACAAGATCGATAAGCCTCTAGCAAAACTCATAAAGAAAGGGAGAGAGAAAACCCTAATAAACCCAATCAGAAATGAAAAGGGGGTCATTACAACAGAAACCACAGAAATTCAGAGGATCCTCAGGGAGTACTTTGAGAAGCTTTATGCCACGGAACATCAAAACCTCGAGGAAATGGATAAATTCCTAGACTCCTACAGACTCCCAAGGCTGAACCAAGAAGACCTGGAATACCTGAACAGACCTATCACCATCAAGGAAATTGAAATGGTAATAAAAAGTCTCCCCAAGCACAAAAGTCCTGGCCCGGATGGATTCACTAGTGAATTCTTCCAAATCTTTAAAGAGGACTTACTCCCAATGCTCTTTAAGCTTTTCCACGAAATTGAAATATCAAAAACACTTCCAAACAGTTTCTACGAAGCAAATATCACACTGATACCAAAAGCAGACAGAGATACCACAAAGAAAGAGAATTACAGGCCGATATCCCTGACGAACACAGATGCAAAGATCCTCAACAAACTACTAGCAAATAGAATCCAACTACTCATTAAAAAGATCATACACCATGACCAAGTAGGATTCATCCCAGGGATGCAAGGATGGTTCAACATTCGAAATCAATCAACATAATCCACCATATCAACAAAAGAAAAGATAAAAAGCATATGATCATATCAATAGATGCAGAGAAAGCATTTGATAAGATCCAGCACCCCTTTATGATGAAAACCCTAGCCAAAATGGGTATAGAGGGGACCTTCCTCAACATAATTAAAGCCATCTACCACAAGCCTACAGCAAGCATCATCCTCAATGGGGAAAAACTGAGAGCCTTCCCTCTAAGATCAGGGACGAGACAGGGATGCCCACTCTCTCCACTGCTGTTCAATATAGTACTGGAAGTACTTGCAATAGCGATTAGGCAGGAAAAAGATATTAAGGGCATTCAGGTAGGAAAGGTAGAAATCAAGCTCTCACTATTCGCAGATGATATGATACTCTACTTAGAGAACCCAATAACGTCCACCAAAAAACTCCTAGAAACAATAGACTCGTATAGTAAAGTTGCAGGTTATAAAATGAATACCCAAAAGTCCATGGCTTTCCTATACGCAAACAGTGAGAGAGAAGAAAGCAACATGAAAAAAACAATCCCATTCACAATTGTGCCCCAGAAAATCAAGTACCTAGGAATCAGCTTAACTAAGGAAGTAATGGACCTGTACAAAGAAAACTACAAAACGCTACTTCAGGAAATAAAAGAGGACATGAGGAAATGGAAAGATATCCCCTGCTCATGGGTCGGGAGACTTAACATTGTCAAAATGGCAATACTACCGAAAGCATTGTATAAATTCAATGCAATCCCTATAAGGATACCCATGACATTCTTCAAAGAAATGGAGCAAACACTCCTGAAATTTATATGGAACAATAAGCCCCCACGAATAGCTAAAGCAATTCTTGGGAAAAAGAAAATGGGAGGAATCAACCTCCCGAACTTCAAACTGTACTACAAAGCAGTAATAATTAAAACAGCATGGTACTGGAACAAAGGCAGAACTGCAGACCAATGGAACAGGGTTGAATACACTGACATCTCTCCTCAATCATATGCTCATCTAATCTTTGATAAAGGTGCAAGTAATGTGAAGTGGAGTAAGGAAAGCCTCTTTAATAAATTGTGTTGGCATCACTGGACGGCTACATGCAAAAAAATAGGCTCAGAACTCTGCCTAACACCATGTACAAAAGTAAGATCAAAATGGATTAAAGACCTCAACATCAGACCAGAAACCATAAGGTACATTGAAGATAAAGTTGGCAAAACCCTCCATGACATTGAAGCTAATGGTATCTTCAAAGATGCCACGCCACTGGCTGAGCAAGTGAAAACAGAGATAGATAAATGGGACTATCTTAAACTAAGGAGCTTCTGCACCTCCAAAGAAACAGTGACCAAAATACAAAGACAGTCTACAGAATGGGAAAGGATATTCACCGAATACACATCTGACAAGGGGTTGATATCCAGGATATACAAAATACTGGTTAAACTCCACAAGAAGAAAACATCCAACCCCATCCAAAAATGGGGCAATGAAATGAACAGAAACTTTCTCAAAGATGAAATCCGAAAAAAAAAAAAGCACATGAGAAAATGCTCTACATCATTAATCATCAGGGAGATGCAGATCAAAACCACAATGAGATACCATCTCACACCTCAGAGACTGGCCCACATTCAAAAGAGCAAAAGCAACCGATGCTGGCGTGGATGTGGCGAGAAAGGGACACTCCTTCACTGTTGGTGGGAATGTCCACTGGTTCAGCCCTTCTGGAAAACAGTATGGACGATTCTCAAAAAATTAGAAATTGAGCTCCCATTTGACCCAGCAATACCACTCCTGGGAATATATCCCAGAGAGGCAAAAATGTATAGTCGAAGTGACATCTGCACTTGTTTGTTCATTGCAGCACTCTTTACAATAGCCAGAAACTGGAAGAAACCTGAATGCCCAAGAACAGATGACTGGTTAAAGAAACTTTGGTACATCTACACAATGGAGTACTATGTAGCTCTTAGAAAAGATGAAGTCATGAAATTTACATACAAGTGGTACAATATGGAAAGTATCATGCTAAGCGAAATGAGTCAGAAAGAGAGGGATAGACATAGAAAGATTGCATTCATCTGGGGGATATAAAGTAACAAAGTATGAGATTAATACCCAAGAATAGCTGAGATCAGCACCAGGAGGATTACTCCATAACTTAGAGGCCAGCCGGGTATCCTAGAGGAAAGGGCTGTTCAGATAGAGAAGGGAGCACCAAATAAAGGATGTTTGGAGGATCCTCCCAGGAGGGGAGATGCATGTCGAAAGTAGACTATGGACTGACCATGTTTGCCACTCAATGCCTCTTTTGCAGACCACAACACCCAAAAGGAGAGAGAGAACACAGGGGATTGCCCTGCCACAGAGACAGGGGGGATGGGGGGATGGGGGTGGGGGATGGGTATCTGATCATTGTATAATTGAAACCAAAGCACAAAAAATTGTAAATCTACAACTTTAAAAAAAATAAAATAAAATTAAGGGAAAAAAAAATAATGGTGCATCTTTTGTTGAAACAGTGAATCTAATCAAATTTGATAGAGTATTAACTAGAATTCATCTGCCTCACAGGCATTGGGAGGGTTGGGGGGGTATGGTGGGGTTCTTGGTGGTGAAAAATAAGTACTGGCGAAGGAAAATGTGTTTGATGATTGCATGAACCAGACTTAAACCTGAAAGCTTTGTAATTTTTCCCACAGTGATTCAATAAATAAATTAAAAAATAAATTTTCTAATACAGGTATAACTGCCTCCTAAACCATTAATTCACAACGACATACCTAGTTAAAAGGCAAAGTTAAGAGAACTTTATTTTCACAGGCTTTTAGTCTGGCAGAGAGATCTGTAGAGACAATGGAGAAATGCCAGGTTTAATTACTATTTAAACAGATAACCACTTTTTGTATTGTTTAATTAAATCTCTAATGATTTTCCAGTGTGATTACGGTAGAAATTCTTCTGGAGAACTTCATTTATCAAGACTTCTGAACTTAGCTTTTTGGTGCAATAAACAAAGTAGAAATGGGGACAGGGAGATAGCTCAAATGACAGAGTCTATCATTTCACGCAGGAAGCCCAGGTTCAATCTCTGGCACCAAAACGTCCCCTGGGCATCAGATAGTGTGGCCCCAACTCCCCCTCCCACCAAAAAGAGAAAATATCATGTATCATTTTTATTTTATTATACTAGTTATGATCACGGTCACGGTCCTCCCGTTCTTCATCGATTTGCTCCAGCGGCCCCAATAACGTCTCCATCGTGAGACTTGTTACCGTGTTTGGCATATTGAATACGTCATGGGTAGCTTGCCAGGCTTTGCCATGAGGGCGAGATACTCTCAGTAGCTTGCTGGGCTCTCCGAGAAGGGCGGAGGAATCAAACTCGGATTGGCCATGTTGGCTGCGCGCAAGGCAAACGCCCTACCCGCTGTGCTATAGCTCCAGTCCTACTAGTTATGATATTATTACTAATACATTTTTGCTTGTTTTGTTTTTGGACTACACCCAGTCATGTCCAGGCGTTGTGAATACGGAAGCATAAAGACAATTTTTATCTTTGTTTGAATAGTGGTGTTGAACTATTGAGGATACTTCTAGATGGAAACTTCTGCCTATGTTTTCCGCTATATAGTTCATGAAATCAGATCTGAAAGCAGGGTTTTTAATCTTTTTTGTGCATGGTGTGAGGTAAGGGTCTGAACTGGGCTTTTTTTGTTTTGAATCAAACTAGGCTGTGTGCAGGGTTTACACCTGGCTCCACACTCAGGAATCACTCATGGAAAATTCAGGGACCCACCATATGGGAAACAGAAGATCAAACCCAGGTTTGCTGTGTGCAAGGCAAGTGCCTTACACACTGTACTGTCGCTTCAGTTGTAGCATCTTTTTTGTTTGTTTAACATTTTTATTTTCTCTATTCTGATGCAGCACAGCTTATGAATTGAAAGCCCAGAGACAGATCTTTAGTTATATTGTTAAGTAATCCTTGACAAAGGAGTTAAGAGCATGAGATGTAGAAATGAAAGTCTCTTCAAAAATGGTGTTGGAAAAACTGGTTAATCACATGCCAAAAAATTTGGTTAAGTACCAGAGAGATAATAGAGTAGGTTAGGTGCTTGTCTTGAACATCTTGGCTTGTCTTCAAACTCTTCGGGAAACAATTTTTTTTATCATTTTTTTATTAGTGAAACACCATGAGGTACAGTTATAGACTTATAAATTTTTGTGCTTGGGTTTCAGTTATACAATGATCAAGTACCCATCCCTCCACCAGTGCCCATCTTCCCCCACCACGGGTCCTAGCATCCCTCCCACCCCACATCACCCCTGTACCACCCTGCTGCTGTGGCAGGGCATTCCCCCTTGAACAATTTTGACATTTTAAAAAAGAATTGAGTTTCTAGCAATCACACTTCTGAACATCTACCCAAACAATAAAAACCCTACTCAGAAAAGACATTTGTGCTCCCTTGTTTATTGTAGCACTATTTATAATAGACACAATTTGGAAAAACCTGTTGAATAACATTGGTTTGTCCTTGCTCTTCCAGCAGGGAGCTTAATTTTATTGAGTTACTCCCACCACAGTGGTTCTGAGGCATACTAAATTCCATCAGGCACTCCTAGTCCTATATTGCTTCTCTCTTTCCTTTATGTCCTTTGCATGGTTTAGCAATGTCATTTTTGTATAGACACAGGAAAACAGTTGATACTATACTCTCCTATCCCTGCTAGGGTTAGGAAAGATTAACCTGGACTGAGAATTGTAGTCTGGGATATATAGCAAAATGTCACCAGGAGGAGCCACTCTTTAAACTTAATTATATTTAAGCTTGCTGTGTTCATATAAAACGACTAGAAATATTAGAAAGAAGTAAATTTAATATGATTGTTTAAATGGATTACTAGCTAAGTGAAGGAGGAAGCAATACACCTTAAATGGAATCCCATGCTTGAGCAGATCTCCTAGTAATCTAGAGTGCTGAATCCGGAGATGAGATTTTTGTCTTTGAGTTAATCTCCTAGAAGAACTTTCCCTGAAGACAGGGCTTTACATCTGTCTATTGTTATGATAATGTTGGACCACACCTATGTGTATCCCTTCAGGATATCTGTAGCATTGTCCTGTCCTCCCATTATTCATTGATTTGCTGGAGCAGGCACCAATAACGTCTCCATTGTGAGACTTGTTGTTACTATTTTTGGCATATTGAATATGCCATGGGGAGCTTGCCAGGCTCTGCCATGCGGGCGGGATAATCTCAATAGTTTGCCAGGCTCTCCGAAAGGAACAGAGAAATCGAACCCGGTTCTGCTGCATGCAAGGAAAACGCCCTATCCACGATGATATAGCTCTGGCCTATTTCTGTATAACTAAAAACTAACACTGCACGACTGGAATAAATGATCACTGATTTTCAACCAGCATTTGGCCATCCCTGTCAGTCAGCTATGGAGTTGGGGGCCATGGTTCTAGCCATGGAATCCACCCACATTTGTGGGGTGATTCAGCAATGTATATCCTGTGTTTAATATATATGGGGAGTCAGGGATAAAGGAGAAACTTTCACATGACAAGAAGGGAATAATTTCATCCTCTATCACAAGATAAAATGATGTTTCTTAGTTACCAATAAATCTGCAGCAGGTCAGTAGTCCCCAAGCTTCATTCTTCTAAGTAATTATAGAAAATAAAGGTAAAAGTAAAGGTAAAGGCCCTCCCGTTGATCGTCGATTTGCTCGAGCGGGCCCAGTAACGTCTCCATTGGAGACTTTGTTGTTACTGTGTCTGGCATATCGAATACTCTCGGTAGCTTGCTGGGCTCTCTGAGAGGGGCGGAGGAATCGAACTCGGGTCGGCCATGTTGGCCGCTTGTAAGGCGAACGCCCTACCCGCTGTGCTATCGCTCCGGCCCCATAAAGAAAATAAAAGATTAGGGTAAAAGCAACAGCTACTACTTAGCCTACAGGATTTCAGTTGAGCTTAGTTTTACCTACTATGTGCATTGGAAAAGCCAAATCTAGACATTGTGAAGAAAGGTCATCTAGGGGCTAGAGAGAAAGCTTGTAGACAGCAGCAGGCGTGGTGAGCAGTTTTCAATCCCCAGGGCCACACAACTCTAGGAGTGCTCTGAGCACAGATCCTGGAGGATACTCTGACCATATTGGATGTGGAGAAAACACAAAACAAAACAAATTTTAAACGACCATCAAGCCCTCTTGAGAAAACTTCTTATACTAGACATAAGAAGTCACCTGCCACGTCAATCTGCTTTTGAATTGCAAAATTCTTTCTGAAGGTATTTGCCTACCAATCATGGAAAAAGACCTTGCAACCAACGATAGCATCAGATTTCATGCTTTAAACCATCTCTCTTGCTTAGCCTTTAATGTGAATCTGCCCCTTAGCCATGTACCCAAACTATGATTCTTATTTTTTAATAAATCCGTACTAATTAAAGAAGAGCCTGACTGCTTCTTTAATGTAAATAATAGGAAAATATGGGTCAGTAAACACGGAACTCTAATTTTTTTTAAATTTTATTTATTCATTTTTATTAGTGAAACACCATGAGGTACATTTGTAGACTTACAAACTTTCATGCGTGGGTTTCAGTTGTACAATGATCGAGTACCCATCCCTTCACGAGTGCCCATTCTCTACCACCAATGATCCTAGTAGCCCTCCCACCCCCATATCCCTTCCTCCCACCCCAACCCGCTTCTGTGGCAGGGCATTCCATTTTGCTCACTCTTTCTTTTAGGGTGTTGTAGTTTGCAATAGAGGTATTGAGTAGCCATCATGTTTGGTCTATAGTCTACTTTCAGCATGCATCTTGCATCCCAAGCAAGTCCTCCAAACATCCTTTACTTGGTGTTCTCTTCTCTAACTGAGCTGCCTTTTCCCCCAGCATGTAAGGCCGGCTTCCAAGCCCTGGAGCAGACCTGCTGATACTTATCTCAATTATACTTGGGTGTTCAACTCCCATTCTGTTACTTTATATTCCCCAGGTGAATGCAATCTTTCTATGTCTGTCCCTCTCTTTCTGACTCATTTCATTTAGCATGATACTTTCCATGAAGTACCACTTGTATGTAAATTTCATGACTTCATCTTTTTCTAACAGCTGCATAGTACTCCCTTGTGTAGATGTAACAAAGTTTCTTTATTTTTTTTACTTTGATTAAATTCATTATTTCGACAAAAGAGCCCTATTGTTGTTTAGAGTTTACACCCAACAATCAGAACTGCTGAAAAGGCATTGTGAAATCATTTGTTTTCTACAGTTAGTTATGAGAACCATATGATGTAGTGCGGTCGCTTACTTATTAAGCCTGAAGGTATTTCTGCCAAGAGCCAGATAATAATTATGAGATTGGTTTCTGTGGCTTTGGAGCCATGGCTCTGCCAGAAAGCCGTTCGTGGGAGGCAACTCATGACCTTGGTAGGGCCTGAAGGACGAGCCGGGAACGCCCCCCATCCCATGAGGTTTCAGTTAGCAAAGTTTCTTTAACTAGTCATCTGTTCTTGGGCGCTCGGGTTTTTTCCAGATTTTGGCTATTGTGAACAGTGCAGCAATCAACATAGAAGTGCAGATGTCATTTTGACTGTACTTTTTTTTGACTCTCTGGAATATATTCCCAGGAGTGGTGTTGCTGGGTCAAATGGAAGCTCAATTTCCAATTTTTTGAGAATCATCCATATTGTTTTCCAAAAGGGCTAAACCACCACTGGTTGGCATTCCCATCACCAGTGAAGGAGGGTCCCTTTCTTGCCACATCCACGCCAACACCAGTTGCTTTTGTTCTTTTGGATATGGGTCAGTCTCTGTGGTGTGAGATGATATCTCATTGTTGTTTTGATCTGCATCTCCCTGATGATTAGTGATGTAGAACATTTTCTCATGTGCTTTTTTGCCATTTGAATTTCTTCTTTAAGAAATTTTCTGTTCATTTTGTCACTCCATTTTTTCATGAGGTTGGATGTTTTCTTCTTGTGGAGAACTCTAATTTTTTATAGCTTTTTTTTATTGAACCACTGTGAGCTAATAATTCAAATTTAAAAAAATATTTATTCTGGCAGGAACTTCATTTACAGTTGCACACAGATGCATTAAGGAATTTGAGAGGTGCATTCATAAAAGAATTTAGCCTTAGCAAGATATTTTGGCAAGATCAAATCAAGCAGTTTATTAAAGGATACACAGGTCAAACTGACAGAGCAAACTTTCTTGGGACAGAACTCCACCTAGCATTGCTCCTGGGAGCCTTGTCCCGTGCATCTCCACCACAGCTATGCAGGAAATTTATGTAAATGAGCTATTATTTTTATAGACCTTTAACTTTATAAGAATTTGTGGTAGAGCTAGGTGAGGAATGAGTAAATGTGGGAGGGGAGTAGAAAGTACAGTGATCGGGGCTGGAGCAATAGCACAGCGAGTAGGGCGTTTGCTTTGAATGTGGCCAACCCGTGTTCAATTCCCAGCATCTCATATGGTCCCCCAAACACCGCCAGGAGTAATTCCTGAGTGCAGAGCCAGGAGTAACCCCTGAGCATCTCCGATTGTGACCCAAAAAGTTTAAAAAAAAAAAGTACAGTGAGCTTTTCTGGTTATTCCTGAGACCTTTCACAAGCAAATAGGGGCAAACAGATTCACACACACACACACACACACACACACACACACACACACACACAGAGGAGACACATCTGATGTGGTTGAAATTTACTGCTTGAGTGAATCTTTTGAAGCAATATGTCCGAGTAGTTGATAATTGGAAAGTTTATTCCCAAGAGGGGAGTCCATTATCCACAACTTTCTCACAAAATTACCTCAACTTGCTGAGGTGAAAATTATCGTATTTCTTAAAATTTTGATATATTAAAATGTCAAAGACTTCTCTGGTCTGTTCTACTGCAGAAGATCCCTGAAGTGACAATAATTAGACATGACAGATCACATGAGATTGTCATTATTGGGGCTGACGTGGTACTACTGAAGTGTGTAGGGCATTGGCCTTCATGTGATCAACCAGGCTTCAGTCCCAGGCATCCAATATGGTTGGTCTCTTGAGTACCTCTAGTAATTTCTGAGAGTAGAGCCAGGTGTAGCCCTGAAACAAAACTAAACAAATAAACAAAACAAAAAAAACCCCCCAAAATCCTGTCATTGTTGTTATCTGCTGATTTAGAAAGAGAGGATCAGAGCATTCTCATGGTAACACCTCAAACTGCCTTCAATTCCCTCTAATTAGCCAGTCAAAAAGAAGGAGAACAAAGACATAATTTTGCTCTGGTCCTTCTGGCTCTGTGGGTAGGACACTTAAGGTTGTTCTAGTCTCACATGCATTTACCACAGAATGTCTCTAGAAGAGCCCCTATTCATTTATATTTCAAATTGCATACTTACATCCTGGAAACAGGCTAATCTCTTTAAGAGATTTTAATTTATACTTAGTGTTATGGGTCATCAGGTTGATAGGACAGTTATGCTTTACAAAGTGTTAGCTTGAAACTGAGATGAGGCTGGAATTAAATGTTTGTGTTAATGCGATTTTTTTGCCCCCACCTTTAAGAACTATTCTTTGGGGGAGATCTCATCCAATATTACTGTGAGGCAATATCTGGCTCTGTGCTCAGAAATGACCCTTGTCAGGTCTTAGGGGACCTTTTGCCATGCTGGGGACTGAAATGGGATCATTCCCATGTCAAAGATCTATTCTTCAAAATGTAAGTTTAAGGATTATTTCTTAAAGCAAAAGTAATTAGAAAATTAAAAAATACAAATTTTTGTACTTTCTTAACATTTGTTGTGAGTGGAATAATGGTCTCTCACCAAAAAAAGTGGGTTCTCCAGGTGACTGACAAATTATGTTGTAGGTCTGATGATTCCTGCTTATGTTGCCAACTGTGGCAGGTAACTTGGGCAAATTGAGGAACAAGAAAAAAATGCTGTGAAAAAAGAATTCTTCCACTTTCTTCTTGTTCACCTCGGCCACCCAGGGAAGCACCTGGACTGACTCAGGACTAATAGAGTTGGCTACAGGCTCCTGCACAGCATTGACACTAGTGTCCCTCCAGCCCCATGAGACACCTGTGAGGCTGCACCTGGAATCCACTGAGAGACACAACATAGAAACTGGTCTTTACAATTCAAAAGAATTTCAGGAGGATACAAATAGCAAAGGAAAATAGCTTTATTTAGAAAAGTATAAGAGAAATCAGAGTGAAGAATGTGTAGGACGGGTATGAAGGGAGGGGAAAGAAGAGGAAGTTGGAGGAGAGGTTGTGATTTGGGCAGCAAAAGCTCTTTCCCAGAAAATGCGCATGGCTGGCTTTCACAGACCATACAAAGGGCTTTAGAGTATGTTTAGAGTATGCATTTCTCATTTTGTCCTACCTGGGTCTTTGTAGTTAGAATATGATCAAAGCCTTGAGTCTGTGATGCTCTTTTCCAAAATCTGAAGAGGACTGTTCTTGGAATGTTTTTTTTCTTTTTTCTTTTGGTTTTTGTGCCACACCTCGTTGTGTTCAAGACTTATTCTTGGCTTTTCAATAAACTCAGAGACCACTGGAGGTGTTTTTTTTTTTTTCCTGAGAGGATTCGCACTCCTTAGCTGGTACCTCAATTTCTGCATGTTGGTGATGCTTTCATGCCTTCATGCTTTCCATTTTAGGACTGGTGACTTGACAACTTCAAATGTCATCTTGCTATGACCTCTTCCTAAAATCTCATCACCATGAACACCTTCTTGTCTATCTACCTACAGTATATTGGCAGTCCAAACATATTGGGGTGAGGGGAAGTTCACAACACCCAGAAGTGCTCAGGAGCTGTTCTGGCTCAGTGCTCAGGAGTCACTTTTGGCAGTGCTCAGGAAACCTTGTGCTGGGGATTAATCCTGGACTTCTGTTGTGAAAAGATTATCCACGGGCCCTTTCAACTATTCTCCTCATCACCATAGGTTCTAGTTTTAAAGAAAGAAGGGTTGGGGAGTTAGCTCAAAGGACTGAAACACATGTTTTACTCACCAGAGACTTGGGTTTAACCCGTACCTGTTGATCTTCACACCGTGTCTTTCCCCGCCAGAAGAAGTACTAACCACAAAAATCAAGCACACAAATTAGTACATGTGGCTAAAATTTAATGAGAACTAAGAGATCTGTTTGTATTTGTTTACATGTTTCTGTGCTCCATCTTTTGTGTTTAATTAGGCCTCCAGATGGTTTAATTAGAATTAATTTTTTGCTTTAATAAAATTTATTTTATTTTTAAGATTTTATTGAATCTCTATGAGAAGATCTTTACAAAGCTGTTTATAATTTGTTTTAGTGATACAGTGTTCCAACACCCATTCCTCTACCAGTATACATTTCCCAGCACCAATGTCCCCATTTTCCCTCCCATCACCCTCCCCAAGCCTGACTCTATGGCAGAATTAATTTTAATATCACTGTCACTGTCACTGTCCTCCCGCTGGTCATCGATTTGCTCAAGCGGGCCCAGTAATGTCTCCATTGGAGACTTTGTTGTTACTGTGTTTGGCATATCGAATACATCACAGGTAGCTTGCCAGGCTCTGCTGTGCGGGCGAGATACTCTCAGTAGCTTGCCGGGCTCTCCGAGAGGGGCAGAGGAATCAAACTCGGGTCGGCCATGTTGGCTGCGTGCAAGGCAAATGCCCTACCCTGTGCTATCGCTCCAACCTAAAGTCTAATAGAAACTAACCCAATTTTTTTTCGAGTTAACAGTTTAAAATATTGTTTAATTGAGATTATTAAGTTGACATTTGTTTCTCATTCCACACATCATCTTCAGCCAAGCTCTGAGCGCTGACAAGTCTCTGACTAATTGTTGGAAACTTGGTCAGAAGCATCTGGAACACTGGTGGTGGAAGAGTTTGCTGTAGCACTTGCAACAACTGCTGTGGGTGCGCACACACAGCAGTGGCATTTGTCAGGTGGTCTACACCCTTCTCATATTCACCTTGTGCTAGTAACTCTTCAGCAAGCTGTATTTCTTCAAGGAAGAATTTTTGAACAGCCTCAGCATCTTTAAGGTCAGGTAACTTGGAAAGCCCAGCTCTCTTCTTAGCAAGCTTTTGTTTGTTTTTTTTTTTTTGTTCTCGCAGTCCATTCTTAAAGTTGGGGTCACTCTGTCTCTTGTGGTCGAAGTAAATGCAGTAGCTGATGAAAAGGGCGCCTCAGACGCCGGTGGCGATGGTGCTGTTCCAGCCGACCATCTTCCAATCCCAGAGTGGGCCTGTGGCGGCCGTGGACCCGCTGAGATGCTCTTGGCCGTTTACCAGCAGAGCAGACGGAGCCGCCCAGACCCGACGCTCACCGCAAGGGACGCGGAAAGAAACCCAAATTTTTAAAAACATATCTGGGAAATTAGAGTAAATGAAAATTAAAATTAATGGTTTAGTTTGTCTAAAGACAAACTAAATGTTCTAATCTTTTCGTGTTTTAGTCTAAAGAAGAACAAAAGCCAAATAAATAGTATACCAATCAGGGTACTTGCCTTGCAAGCTGGCAATTCATTTTTGATCCCTGGTCCTCTATGTGATTTCTGAAGCTTCCCAGGAGTGATCCCTGAGCACTGAGTCATGAGTAAGTCCTAAGTACCACCAGGTGTGTCCCCAAGACAAAAACAACCAAAAGTTTCTTTTTTTTTTTTTTATAACATTGAGTACAATATTCTTATTCTGTCTGTGCTTATTAGTCATAATTAGCTCATGCTATCAGATCAAGGAGGCTAACTTATTTGGTCTCTTAAGGTCTTAGTGTTTATAATAGAGGTACAATTCAGACACGCACTCATTGTCTCATGCCACTTCATTCAAGATCAGCGGGTCTAGAACTTCTGAGTCAGGCAAATGTGCCTAAGCAGTAAAGGATTCAAACAGATGAGGGCCAGAGAGTTAGTCTAGGGAATCAAGTGGTTGACTTGCATTGTTGCCACAACTTGATCCTAATGCAGGCTGTGGCCTAGAGCCCTCATTGCCTGCATCCCAGACCCCATGACAAACACAACACTTCAACAATGACAGAAATCACTACTAAGTATCTCAGATATTTAGTAACTTGAAACTTTAGAGCTAAATTAAATTAGCACTATAGAACATAGCACTGTCCTCCCATTGTTCATCAATTTGCTCAAGCGGGCACCAGTAGGGTCTCCATTGTGAGACTTGTTACTTTTTTGGCATATCGAATATGCCACAAGGAGCTTTCCAGGGTCTGGACTGTGGGCGAGATACTTTCGGTAACTTGCCGTTCTCTCTGAGAGGGATGGAGGAATTGAACCCGGATTAGCTACATGTAAGGCAAACGCTCTACCCACTGTGCTATCACTCCAGCCAAGTTAAATTAAATAATAAATAACAATCCTGTAAGCATAGGATTATTTTAAGGAAGTTTTACTAGCTACTTTATAGATTTATTTGATTGCAATTCCACACTACACCCAGCATGATCCCTAAAATTTAAAACTGCAATATTAAAAATAAATAAATTAATTAATAAATAAAATTGCAATATTCAGTATTTATGGAAGTTTTTTCATAAGAACTCCATTTTAAATATGTTCCCCCCAATTTTATTTTATTAAGCACAATGAATTACAAAGTCATTTATACTTAGATTTTTTGACATATAATATTTCATCACCAGTCCCACCACTAGTGTTAAGTTCCCTCCACTAGTGTTCCCAGATTTCCTCTCCTACATGCCCCACACCCACCCCAGATGCCATCTTTTTTTTTTTTTATTTTATTTTATTTTATTTTATTTTTTAAGTTGTAGATTTACAATTTTTTGTGCTTTGGTTTCAATTATACAATGATCAGATACCCATCCCTCCACCAGTGCCCATTTTCCACCACCATGGATAATATTCCTCCCACCCCCATCCCCCCATCCCCCCTGTCTCTGTGGCAGGGCAATCCCCTGTGTTCTCTCTCTCCGTTTGGGTGTTGTGGTCTGCAAAAGAGGCATTGAGTGGCAAACATGTTCAGTCCATAGTCTACTTTCCACATGCATCTCCCCTCCTGGGAGGATCCTCCAAACATCCTTTATTTGGTGCTCCCTTCTCTATCTGAACAGCCCTTTCCTCTAGGATACCCGGCTGGCCTCTAAGTTATGGAGTAATCCTCCTGGTGCTGATCTCAGCTATTCTTGGGTATTAATCTCATACTTTGTTACTTTATATCCCCCAGATGAATGCAATCTTTCTATGTCTATCCCTCTCTTTCTGACTCATTTCGCTTAGCATGATACTTTCCATATTGTACCACTTGTATGTAAATTTCATGACTTCATCTTTTCTAAGAGCTACATAGTACTCCATTGTGTAGATGTACCAAAGTTTCTTTAACCAGTCATCTGTTCTTGGGCATTCAGGTTTCTTCCAGTTTCTGGCTATTGTAAAGAGTGCTGCAATGAACAAACAAGTGCAGATGTCACTTCGACTATACATTTTTGCCTCTCTGGGATATATTCCCAGGAGTGGTATTGCTGGGTCAAATGGGAGCTCAATTTCTAATTTTTTGAGAATCGTCCATACTGTTTTCCAGAAGGGCTGAACCAGTGGACATTCCCACCAACAGTGAAGGAGTGTCCCTTTCTCGCCACATCCACGCCAGCATCGGTTGCTTTTGCTCTTTTGAATGTGGGCCAGTCTCTGAGGTGTGAGATGGTATCTCATTGTGGTTTTGATCTGCACCAGATGCCATCTTGACAGGCACCTTTTATATTTGGTCATTATAGTTTGTGTAATGTGTGTACAGAAAACATGAATGGAGACATTACTGGCACCCACTTGAGATAATCGATGAGTAAGGAGATGTCAAGTGATCAAGTGATTATAGTTTGGGTTTTGTAATTCAGTGTTATTGATTTTATGGCTTGGATATTTAGCTCTATCACTCTTTTTAAAAAGTTTTTCATTTTAATTTCAACTTTTAAGATTTTTAATATTTTATTAAAGAATAAAAAAAAAGTCGAGCGTTCAGCATAAGAGAAGGAACACATGGAGGGTGCGGGATCCCGGAGGAAAAAAAAAAAGAAAAAACAGGTTCCAAAAAGAGCCGAGAGCACCGGCAAGTTCCAGATGGAGTAGGTGCCGCATCCCGCCTCCCCCAGATGGAACCCCGGTGACCAGAAGCCTCCACAAACACAGCTCGAGTATGCGGGAACGAGGACTTTTTCTCAAATCTGCCGGACTACACCTCCCAGGTAACCTCTGATTCCGGAAGTCACGCCCACAGCCCGCCCCCCAGCGCCATCTTTGTAGCGTTCAGCATAAGAGAAGGAACGCATGGAGGGTGCGGGATCCCGGAGGAAAAAAAAAAGAAAAAGCAGGTTCCAAAAAGAGCCGAGAGCACCGGCAAGTTCCAGATGGAGTAGGTGCCACATCCCGCCTCCCCCAGATGGAACCCCGGTGACCAGAAGCCTCCACAAACACAGCTCGAGTATGCGGGAACAAGGACTTTTTCTCAAAACCACACGGCCACTTACGCGGCCCCGCAACATCTCTCTATATACAAAGTGATCAATGAGAAGTAAACGACCCAATCTTTCTCCCTGAAAATCAGAGTTAAGTTTGGAGCACGGCCACAGCCCCAGAAACACAAGGACTTAATGCAGAACCCAGCAGCTTAGAGCAGAAAAGTGAACGGACGATGAGTTAACCCAGGCCATCATTTCTGCCCAGAGGGGAAAGGGTGTTGCCCCATTCGCCCTCTCTTCTCTGGAAAGAAGGATGGCGGCCGCATGGGAGCCTTGTGGACAGCAGGTATGAGCCGGGGGTGTGGGGGCGACTAAAACCTCATGGGAAGGGGGGCGTTCTGGTCCGTCCTTCACGCCCTACCGAGGTCACCAGTTGCCCCCCACGAGCGGCTCTCCAGCACGGCCACAGCCCCAGAAGCACAAGGGCTTAATGCAGAACCCAGCAGCTTGGAGCAGAAAAGTGAACGGACTATGCGTTAATCCAGGCCATCATGTCTGCCCAGAGGGGAAAGGGTGTTGCTCCCTTCCGCCCTCCTCCCTCTGGAAAGAAAGATGGCGGCCACATGGGAGCCTTGTGGACAGCAGGTATGAGCCGGGGGTGTGGGGGCGACTAAAACCTCATGGGAAGGGGGGCGTTCCGGTCCGTCCTTCACGCCCTACCGAGGTCACCAGTTGCCCCCCACGAGCGGCTCTCCAGCACAGCCACGGCCCCAGAAGCACAAGGACTTAATGCAGAACCCAGCAGCTTGGAGCAGAAAAGTTAACGGACTATGCATTGATCCAGGCCATCAAGTCTGCCGGAGGGGAAAGGGTGTTGCCCCATTCGCCCTCTCCTCTCTGGAAAGAAAGATGGCGGCCACATGGGAGCCTTGTGGACAGCAGGTATGAGCCGGGAGTGTGGGGGCGACTAAAACCTCATGGGAAGGGGGGCGTTTCGCTCCGCCCTTCACGCCCTACCGAGGCCACCGGTTGCCCCCCGCGAGCGGCTCTCCAGCACGGCCACGACTCCAGAACACAGAAACCAATTTCTTAACTATCTGACTTTCAGTAGAAATACTTCCAGGGTCAATAGGTAAAATAGCAGAAATCCAAAACCAACATTTAATTCTTGAACCCAGCTGTAGAAAGCAAATCACTTCACAATGCTTTTTCAGCATGTCTGATTTGGGGGGGGGAGTAAACTCTAAATAATAGTGGTGAATCTTTTATTGAAACAATGAATCTAATCAAAGCAGATAGAGTGTTAACTAGAATTCATCTGCCTCACAGGGACTGGGAAGGGTGGGGGGTGGGGTTTTATTGGGGTTCTTCATGGTAAAAATTAAGTATTGGTAAAGGGAAATGTGTTTGATATTTGCATGACTGAGACATAAACCTGAAAGCTTTGTAACCTTTCCCACAGTGATTCAATAAATAAATAAAAACAAACAAACAAAAAAAAAATAAAAAAAAGTCAGTCAGGGTCCAGGTTCATCAATTTGCTCGAGCGGGCCCAGTAACGTCTCCATCATGAGACTTGTTGTTACTGTGTTTTGGCATATCAAATACATCACGGGTAGCTTGCCAGGCTCTGCCGTGCGGGCGAGATACTCTCGGTAGCTTTCCAGGCTGTCCGAGAGGGGCGGAGGAATCGAACTCGGGTTGGCCAACCCAAGTTCGATTAAAGAATAGTGATCTATAAAGTTAATGATAGTTTAGCTTTAGACATATAATATTTCAACATCAATCTCACCCCAGTGTCAATTGCCATTAACTAATGTTTGCATTAATGTTGTGCAAAGAAATTCATCTATTTCCTATATAAGCGATACCAGTGAACCCAGGCCTCACATTTCTTCACCTTTCCATAGCTCACTGTAAACATACAAAGATGCACTATCTGTAGGTTCCTAACCCCAAAACAACACAGAAGAAAAAACTCCAAACTGCAAAGTGTGCAATGGTAAAGCAAGGCAGACACCCACCAGGCTTAGAGAGTGAAGTCACTTGCCCAGATGACCCAACAAGTAATAAAGAGCTACATAACCTCTGTGATAAAAAAATTGTTATCATTATTTCTCTAATAATGGAAATGTTAAGGATGCATAAGGAGCTCAAAGAAACAATAGGACACACTGCCAATAAAATACAAGAGGATATGAAAGCAGAAATGAGAAAAACACAAATGAAAATACAAGCAGAAAACCTGGTAGGTGAAATGCAAACTCCACTGTAAGGTCTCAGAGTAATAGCTGCTGGGGATAGAATCAGTGAGCTCCAAATTGAGGAGCAGAAAATCTCCAGACAAGTGCTGAAGATGGAAAAGACCTTCAAAATAAACAAACAGATGACAAGAATATAAGGATGAATTCAAGAGGAACAACATAAGAATCACTGTGGTGCCAGAGGGGCAGGAAGACAACCCTGATGAAGTAGCAACCTTCAAAGCCATCTTTGCTGAGAAGTTCCTGGAGCTGAAGAGTGTACACACCCAAATTCAGGAGGCCCAAAGGGTATCAGCTAAAAGAAATCCAAATACTCCACAGCACATCCTAATCAGAATGATGAAAACCATAGAGATAGAATACTGAAAGCAGCAAGATCAAAGAATGAAGTTTTATACAAAGGAGCATCCTTAAGATTCACTGCAGACTTATCAGATAAAACCCTCCAGGCATGAAGACAGTGGTGGGATATAGTGAAAACACTCAATGAAATAAATGCCTCACAGAGAATACTTTATTCAGCCATACTTATTCAGATTTGAAGGAACAATACACAACACACAATATACACAACAACCACTTAGGAATTCATAGTCTCAAAACCATTGTTTTAAGAAGAACTAAACAAGCTTCTTTAAGATAAGACAAGCACTATAAATACATCAAACTCTTGCAGAGAGATGGCACAAAACCCCATAATAACAATCTCTCTTGATGTCAATGAGCTAAATCCACCAATTAAGAGACACAGAGGGGTAGGATGGATTAGATAGTTGAATCCAACACCCTGCGGCCTGCAAGAAACACATTTGAACAACCAGAGCAAACACAGATTCAAAGTCAAAGGAAGGAAAACAATTCTTCAAATTAATCCCCCTCCAAAAGGCTGGACCAAACTAGTATCAGACTACATAGACTTCAGGCTGCAGCAGGTTATAAGAGAAAATGAAAGTGATTTACTAATGATCAAGAATCAGCTTAACTAAAGAGGTGAAGGACCTGCACAAAGAAAACTACAAAACACTACTTCAAGAAATAAAAGAGCACTGTAGCACTGTCCTCCTATTGTTCATTGATTTGCTTGAGCAGGCCCAGTAACGTGCTTTGCTCTGCAGGCGAAATACTCTCAGTAGCTTGCCAGGCTCTCCTGGAGGGACAGAGAAATCAAACTCTGGTCAGCCTGGTCGGCCTATGCAAGGCAAACAGCCTACCCGCTGTGCTATTGCTTCAGCTAGAGTGATAGCATACTGGGTAAGATGTTTGCCTTAAATGAGGCCGACATGGGTTCGATTCCTCCATTCCTTTCGGAGAGCCAGCAAGCAACCAAGAGTATCTCGCTCGCATGGCAAAGCCTGGCAAGCTACCCTTGATGTATTCAATATGCCAAAACAAAACAAAACAAAAACAAAAACAAAAACCCAGTAACAACAAGAAATAAAAGAGAACACGAGAAAATGAAGACATATCCCTTGCTCATGGATCAGGAACATTAACATTGTCAACATGACAATACTCCCCAAAGCATTATACAGATGATTCAATTCAGTCCCTTAGAAGGATAACCATGACATTTTTCAAAGAAACAGATACAACGCTCCTGAAATTCATGTGGTACAATAACCCCCAATGAATAGCTAAAGCAATCTTTGGGAAAGAAAAGATGGGAGGGATCACCTTCCCCAACTTCAAACTGTGTTACGAAGTGGTAGCAATTAAAACAGCATGGCAAATTTAGACCATTGACATTGACAGAAATTATTGTCATGGAGTTTTGTGTCATCTTTCTGTAAGGGTTTGTTGTGTTTATAGGGGATTGTCTTGTCTTACATTAGCCCCTTTAGCCCTTCTTTTAGGTTTGGTTCTGAGTCCATGAAGTTCCTGAGCTGTTGCTTATCCACAAAATAGTGTACCATTCCTTCGAGTTTTACTGAGAGCTTAGCCAGATAAAGTATTCTTGGTGAAGCATTCATTTCAGTGAGTTTTTTCACTATATCCCACCACTGCCTTCGGGCTTGGAGGGTTTCCTCTGATAGGTCTGCTGTGAATCTAAGGGGTGCTCCTTTGTATGTGATTTTCTTCTTTGACCTTGCTGCTTGCAGTATTGTGTCTCTATCCATGGCATCCATCATTTTGAATATGATATGTCTTGGAGTGTTTTTGTTAGGGTCTCTTTTAGATGGCACCCTTCGGGCTCCTTGAATCTAGATATCTGCATTCTCCAGCTCTGAGAACTTCTCAGCAATGATTTATTTTACTGTGGCTTTTTCACTGGGATTGCTTCCCTGACCTTCTGGTACTCCAATGATTCTAATGTTGTTCCTATTGAAATCATCCCCTAGGACTCTGATTCACTCTAGAGCTACTTTGAGGTCTCTTCCTATTGATTGTTGTTGCCTGTAGGCTTCCTGCAGCTCATCTTCAAGCTGACTGATTCTGTCTTCAGTTGTAGCCATTCTACTGTTGAGGGCACACACTGAGTTATTTCATCTTCTGAATCATTCATTTGTGACACTTCTGTGTGTAGCTTTTCAATTTCTGCTCTCATTTCTTCCTGTAATTTCTCGATTGTCTGATCCATTGTTTCTTTCATGTCCTCCTTTAATTTACTGGATATCTGTCCTACTGTTTCTTTGAGTTCATTGAACATCTTCAATAGTTCATCTCTGAATTCTTTATCAGAGAGCTCACATTTGTGAATACGCCTATTGAGGCTTCTGGACTCTTTTCATCCTCTTGAAAGCCAGAAACACATGCTGGGGGAAAAGGCAGCTCAGATAAAGAAGGGAACACCAAGCAAATGATGTTTGGAGGACTCGCTCAGGATGCGAGGTGCATGCTGAAAGTAGACTATAGACTGAACACGATGGCCACTCAATACCTCTATTGCAAACCACAACACCCTAAAGGAAAGAGAGAGCAAAAGGGAATGCCCTACCACAAAGGTGGGGTGGGGTGGGGGGGTTGGGGGAGAGGGCTACTGGGATCATTGGTGGTGGAGAATGGGCACTGGTGGAGGGATGGGTACTTGATCATTGTATAACTGAAACCCAAGCACAAAAGTTTGTAAGTCTACAACTGTACCTCATGGTGTTTCACTAAAAAACAAAACAACACAAAAAAACAGCACGGCACTGAAATAAAGACAGACCCGCAGACCAATGGAATAGAGTTTAGTATTCTGGCAAAGACCCTCAAATATATGACCACTTAATCTTTGATAAGGGAACAGGAAATGTGAAATGGAGCAAGGAAAGCCTCTTCAACAAGTGGTGGTTGGAAAAATGGACAGTTACATGCAAAAAGAATGCACTCAGATCTCTATGTCAGAAAGAAAAGTCAGATCAAAATGGAATAAAGACCTCAATATCAGACCTAAATCCATAAGATCCGTGGAGGAAAACATACACAGAACACTCCATGACAATGTAGGTAAAGGCATCTTTAAAAATGCCCTTTAATAGAGATTAGTCCTTTCAGTCATTCTTGCAGGATCGATTTTATTGTCACAAATTCTTCTAGGTATTGTTTGTCTAAAAAGATTTTTTTCCCCTCCCTCCAAGTCTAAATGATAGATTTTTCAGAGTAGTTTAGGCTGAAATTTTTTTTGTTCATTATCTTGAATATGTTATTTCTCTGTTTCCTGACCTATAAAATGCAACATAGAAGGTCTATTGTGATTACTCTTATACTTGAGATTTTTCTTCTCTCTATCTGACTTAGGTCATCTATCCTTGTCTTTTAATTTAACAGTTTGATTATTATGTGTTTTGGCATTCTTTGTGTCTACTTTTGTATACTTTGGGTCTCTTTAATCTGTGTAGGAGCTTCTCTTAAGATATCAGGAAAGTTTTTAGTTAATGTTTCTTCCACCAGCTGCTCTTTCCTCTCCTTCTGGTATTCCTATAGGTTAAAGATTATATTTCTTGCTACTATCTATCAAGAATCTTACTTTCTATATATACCATTTATTTTCTTTTTCTTTTTTTTTCATTTTGTTATTGGCGATGGCTAGTATTTTGTCTTCAGTGTCACTGACATGGTCCTCTTTGGTTGAGTTTGGTTGCTGTGACTTGCTATTGTATTTTTTAACTCCTTTTTTAAATTCCATTTGTATGGATTCTTTGATCCCCTGATCTGTTAATCTTTAAGTTGGTTGAATTTTTATTCCAGTGATTTTTTTGGTTTCCAAGGTCATTTTATGGAGCTTTGACTTGAATTCCTTCTAATGATATTTGAGGGTTATATGGGCTGGAGTGATAGCACAGTGGTAGGGCGTTTGCCTTGCACGCAGCCAACATGGCCAACCCGAGTTTGATTCCTCCGCAGAGAGCCCGGCAAGCTACTGAGAGTATTTCGCCCGCATGGCAGAGCCTGGCAAGCTACCCGTGATGTATTCAATATGCCAAATACAGTAACAAAAAAGTCTCCAATGGAGACGCTACTGGGCCCGCTCGAGCAAATCGATGAACAACGGGAGGACAGTGACAGTGACAGTGACAGAGATTTGAGGGTTTATCTGAGCTTGATGATTTTCCAGGACTTTTATTCCTGTCTACTTGAAGAGGTGAAATTGCTTGTTTCACCATTGTTTTTAAAGATTTGTCAGTGCTTTGAATTGTGCTTCAGATTCCCAGATTCTGACATCTTATCTAATTATTTTTCATCAATCAGTACACTTTATTATCTAATATCTAAGTGTCTGGGTCCTAATGATGTTATTTCACTGGTGAGGCAAGTCAGTGTCTAATATTTGTGTGTGGACAGAAGGATTAGAAGAAAAAATTTAAAAATTATGAATCACCCAAGAACACTTGGAATTGGTTAAGGGGTGGTACTGTCATGAGGATGCATTAGCATCTGTGCGGTTGTAGGTTAATAGGGCTTTGAGAGGGGCTTCCTTAGTCCAGAGAACTCAGGAAGATGTCACAGACAGTGCAGGACTCGGGGGGTGGTGTGGGTGGTGGAGCCCCTCATGCACCTACATGACAAAAGAGGCCAGCATCAGCTTTCTCGATCCTTGGGGTCATGTCTTGGGTTTGAGAGGAGTTCAGGAGGGGCTTCATCTGTGTGGGGGACCCAGGAAAAGATAGCAAACAGTGCACATGCCACAGAAAGTGGCAGGAGTATTTTTCTTCATGCAATCACCTTTTTGTGTGTGTGAGGGGTGTTCACACCAAGCAATGCTCAATGGTTTCTCCTGGCTCTGTGTTCAGTAATCACTCCTGCTGGTGCTTGGGGGACCATTTGGGAGGCTGGGGATCAAACCTCAGTTGGCAGAGTGCAAGAAAAGTGCCTTACTTGCTGTACTATTTCTCCAGCCCCATAAATTCTTAATTTTTGTTTTTGTTTTCCTACAGTTGTAGTCAAATCACTGATACTTCTGAAGCCAATACCATGCCTTTATTTCCTGCAAGGTATTTTATATTTCCATGTATAACACCTAAATCTTTCTCTTTTTTGATACTAGCTGTGCACTCTGTGAAATATTAATCCAATTCCATTGTATTACCTTTGCCAATCCAATTTTCTTTTCACTATTTACAAGACTTAACTCCTTTTTCTGCTCTTGACTTTTTGTCATAAATTGTCACAATAAATTATCATGTAATAAACTTTTAGCTCATTTACTTTGAACTAAAATGAAAACTTTTTATCCAGAACAAATCATTTCACTCATATTTTATACATAAGTAATCCCTCAATTATTTTAACTCAAAAGACCAATCTAGGACACATTGTAATAAAAATGGCAAGAACCAGAGAGACACAGAATACTTAGAGTGGCAAGAGAACCAAATTCCAATTACAAATGAAATTACATGAAATTTGTACTGTATTTCTCCAATTAAACTTTCTAAGCACGAACAGAATGAAATTACATGTTTGATTACTTAATAAAAAGAAACTTCAATCAACAGCCCTCTACTATGGAAGGCTATTACTTGGATTTGAGGGAGGATAAAAAAAGGGTTTGTCCAAATATGTAAAGTCATTTGAGAAAAAAAAATTTTTTTTAAGGAAGACTGAAATGCGTCCTATAAAAAGTAAATGTTGAATGGAAAAACAAACCTAAATGTTGAGATAAAATGGCAACAAACTCCTTCATATTAATAATATCCCAAATCTCAATGAACTGAACATCTCTATCAAAAATCATAGAGTGGTTTTGGCATGTAGATTAGGAAGGAAAATCCAAGTTTCTACTACTTCCAAAAGCAGCACGTAGCAATCTCTCAATAAAAATGGGCTTGTAGCTGTCCAGTTTTCCCAGCAGCACTTCTTGAAGAGACTTTCCTTGCTCCACTTCACATTTCTTGCTCTTTATCAAAGATTAAGTGATCACATACTTGATAGACTGTTACAGAATATTTAACTTTGTTCCATTGATCTGCACGTATGTTGGAACAGAATTGGAATAGAATTTCAATACCATGCTGTTTTAATTACTACTGCACTGCTTTGGAGTACAGTTTGAAATTGGGGAAGGTGATGCCACCCATTTTCTTTTTCCCAAGGATTGCTTTAGGTATTCGTGA
This sequence comes from Sorex fumeus, assembly GCF_029834395.1. NCBI lineage: Eukaryota > Metazoa > Chordata > Mammalia > Eulipotyphla > Soricidae > Sorex > Sorex fumeus. Next base: position 2,937,720 of record NW_026606083.1, read on the forward strand.
TCTATATGAATTTCAGGAGTGTTTTGTCTATTTCTTTGAAAAATGTCATGGGTATCCTTATAAGGACTGCATTGAATCTGTACAATGCTTTGGGGCGTATTGCCAATTTGATCCTCCCGATCCATGAGCAAATGTTTTTCCATTTCCTAGTGTCCTCTTTTATGTCTTGAAGTAGTGTTTTGTAGTTTCCTTTGTGTAGATCCTTCACCTCTTCAGTTAAGCTGATTCCAAGGTACCTGATTTTCTGAGGTACTATAGTGAGAGGGATTTTAATTTTAAAATCTCTTTCTTCTACAGAGGCCCAGCTCTGGGCAACAAAGCTGAACGGCTCCAATTCCAACAGGTACAGCCCGCCCCCAAGGGCCTGGGTCCCTCTATGGGCACGCGCAGCTAGAAACAGCCCCTAGAAAGCCGGTTTTCAACCCCTGATCTGCGTGGGACGGGCACAGAGGCCCAGCTCTGGGCAACAAAGCTGAACGGCTCCAATTCCAAAAGGTACAGCCCACCCCCAAGGGCCTGGGTCCCTCTCTGGGCACGCGCAGCTAGAAATAGCCCCTAGAAAGCCGGTTTTCAACCCCTGATCTGCGTGGGACGGGCACAGAGGCCCAGCTCTGGGCAACAAAGCTGAACGGCTCCAATTCCAAACAGGAGACGTTCCCAACTCCTCGCCCAGTGCCAGGGACTCTTTCCGGAGCCACGGCCGCTAATGCGGCCGCGAAATATTTTCCCACTATATATGTCATAGGAACCATAAGCTAACTTCTTAGATGGAAACCTCTCTATTTTACTCAGCCACTAGAAACACAGTAGCCAATAACTCATAAGCCTATCTTAACTCACACTGCATATCAAGCAGAATAGTAACGGTGAACGTGAAGGACTAAACCACACCTCTCACAATGGTAAAGCAACGCAAAAGCCCACCAAACTTTCATATTGAAGAGTCTAGCCCAGATGACACCAACAGCACTGTAGTGTTAGACAACCTCTCTGACAAGGAATTCAGAAGGGAGCTACTTAGGATGCTTAGGGAATTAAAAGAAACAATGGAAAGCAATGCCAATAGAAGACAAGAGGACCTGAAGGCAGAAATGAGGAAAATGCAATCAGAAATGTCAGACCTGAAAAATCTCGTAGGCGAATTGAAAAGCTCAGTGGAAGGCCTCAGCAGCAGAGTAACAGCGGCTGAGAACAGAATCAGTGAGCTCGAAGATGAAGTTCAGAGACTCTCCAGAAAAGAGCAGAAAATGGAAAAGAGACTCACAATTCGGGAACAGATGGCAAGAGAAGATCGTGATGAAGCCAAGAGGGGTAACATAAGAATTATTGGAGTCCCAGAGGGACAGGAAGAAAACCTCGATGAAGAAGAAACTGTCAAAGACATCATTGCTACAACATTTCCAGAGCTGAAGAAAACTTGTGAGCACATTCAGGAGGCCCGAAGGGTACCAGCTAGAAGAAATCCGAATAAAAATACCCCAAGACACATTCTGATCAAAATGACCAAAACCTTAGACAGAGACAAAATTCTGAAAGCAGCAAGATCGAAGAAAGAAATCTCTTACAAAGGAGCATCCTTAAAATTCACAGCTGATTTTTCTGATGAAACCCTCATGGCCCGAAAACAGTGGTGGGACATAATAAAAAAAACTCAATGAAATAAATTCCTCCCCAAAAATACTTTTCCCAGCAAGACTCTCATTCATAATAGAAGGAACAACACACAGTTTCACAGACAAACAACAGCTCAGGAACTTCATAGACTCAAAACCATGGTTACAAGAACAACTAAATGGGCTACTTTAAGGCAAGAAAGGCCCCTCAAATACACCAAATTCTAACAGAACAATGGGACAAAATCCCATAACAATAGTCTCTCTGAATGTCAATGGGCTAAACGCACCAATTAAAAGACATAGAGTGGCAGGATGGATTAGAAAATTGAACCCAACATTCTGCTGCCTGCAAGAAACGCATCTCAATAGTCAAAGCAAACACAGACTCAGAGTCAAAGGCTGGAAAACAATCCTACAGGCAAACAGCTCCCATAAAAAAGCTGGGGTAGCCATCCTTATATCAGACCACATCGATTTCAGAGTGAGGAAGGTCATAAGAGACAGTGAAGGCCATTACTTATTGATCAGAGGATCTGTACAACAGGAAGAACTTACAATAATAAATGTATATGCACCTAATGAGAGACCAGCAAAGTACTTAAAACAACTACTCATAGATTTGGAAAAAGACATCAATAGCAACACAATACTAGTGGGAGACTTCAACACTGCTTTGTCACCTCTTGATAGATCAACCAGACTCAAGCTTAGCAAGGACATACTTCATTTGAGGGAAACAATGGAAGAAAGGGACTTAGTAGATATATACAGGACACTTCATCCACAAAAAGCTGAATACACATTCTTCTCAAGCGTACATGGAACATTCTCCAAGATAGACCACATGCTGAGCCACAAAACATGCCTCCATAAAATTAAGAAGGTAGAGATTGTATCAACAATCTTCTCAGACCATAATGCGCTGAAATTAGAAGTAAACCACACACAAAAACAGAAAACTAAATGAAACACCTGGAAATTAAACAGTGCACTATTGAACAACGAGTGGATTAGACAGGAAATCAAAGAGGAAATCAAAAGATTCCTAGAAACGAATGAAAATGAGAACACGAGTTACCAAAACTTATGGGACACAGCAAAGGCTGTGTTAAGAGGAAAGTTTATAGCTCTACAAGCATTCCTCAGGAAGGAGGAGCGAGCACACATAAGTAACCTAACCTCACAGCTTAAGAGCTTGGAGAAGGACCAAAAAAAGGAGCACAACCCGAACAGGAGAAAGGAAATAATAAAACTCAGAGCAGAGATTAACGAGATGGAAACCCAAAAAACAATCCGAAAGATCAATGAAACCAAAAGCTGGTTCTTTGAGAAAATTAACAAGATCGATAAGCCTCTAGCAAAACTCACAAAGAAAGGGAGAGAGAAAACCCTAATAAACCGAATAAGAAATGAAAAGGGGGTCATTACAACAGAAACCACAGAAATTCAGAGGATCCTCAGGGAGTACTTTGAGAAGCTTTATGCCACGGAACATCAAAACCTCGAGGAAATGGATAAATTCCTAGACTCCTACAGACTCCCAAGGCTGAACCAAGAAGACCTGGAATACCTGAACAGACCTATCACCATCAAGGAAATTGAAATGGTAATAAAAAGTCTCCCCAAGCACAAAAGTCCTGGCCCGGATGGATTCACTAGTGAATTCTTCCAAATCTTTAAAGAGGACTTACTCCCGATGCTCTTTAAGCTTTTCCACGAAATTGAAATATCAAAAACACTTCAGAACAGTTTCTACGAAGCAAATATCACACTGATACCAAAAGCAGACAGAGATACCACAAAGAAAGAGAATTACAGGCCGATATCCCTGACGAACACAGATGCAAAGATCCTCAACAAACTACTAGCAAATAGAATCCAACTACTCATCAAAAAGATCATACACCATGACCAAGTAGGATTCATCCCAGGGATGCAAGGATGGTTTAACATTCGGAAATCAATCAACATAATCCACCATATCAACAAAAGAAAAGATAAAAAGCATATGATCATATCAATAGATGCAGAGAAAGCATTTGATAAGATCCAGCACCCCTTTATGATGAAAACCCTAGCCAAAATGGGTATAGAGGGGACCTTCCTCAACATAATTAAAGCCATCTACCACAAGCCTACAGCAAGCATCATCCTCAATCGGGAAAAAAATGAGAGCCTTCCCTCTAAGATCAGGGACGAGACAGGGATGCCCACTCTCTCCACTGCTGTTCAATATAGTACTGGAAGTACTTGCAATAGCGATTAGGCAGGAAAAAGATATTAAGGGCATTCAGGTAGGAAAGGAAGAAATCAAGTTCTCACTATTCGCAGATGATATGATACTCTACTTAGAGAACCCAATAACTTCCACCAAAAAACTACTAGAAACAATAGACTCGTATATTGATTGAGGAGAGATGTCAGTGTATTCAACCCTGTTCCATTGGTCTGCAGTTCTGCCTTTGTTCCAGTACCATGCTGCTTTAAAACCAACGTTATAAAATCAATACCCAAAAGTCCATGGCTTTCCTATATGCAAACAGTGAGAGAGAAGAAAGCAACATGAAAAAAACAATCCCATTCACAATTGTGCCCCAGAAAATCAAGTACCTAGGAATCAGCTTATCTAAGGAAGTAAAGGACCTGTACAAAGAAAACTACAAAACGCTACTTCAGGAAATAAAAGAGGACATGAGGAAATGGAAAGATATCCCCTGCTCATGGGTCGGGAGACTTAACATTGTCAAAATGGCAATACTACCGAAAGCATTGTATAAATTCAATGCAATCCCTATAAGGATACCCATGACATTCTTCAAAGAAATGGAGCAAACACTCCTGAAATTTATATGGAACAATAAGCCCCCACGAATAGCTAAAGCAATTCTTGGGAAAAAGAAAATGGGAGGAATCAACCTCCCGAACTTCAAACTGTACTACAAAGCAGTAATAATTAATACAGCATGGTACTGGAACAAAGGCAGAACTTCAGACCAATGGAACAGGGTTGAATACACTGACATCTCTCCTCAATCATATGCTCATCTAATCTTTGATAAAGGTGCAAGTAATGTGAAGTGGAGTAAGGAAAGTCTCTTTAATAAATTCTGTTGGCATCACTGGACGGCTACATGCAAAAAAATAGGCTCAGAACTCTGCCTAACACCATGTACAAAAGTAAGATCAAAATGGATTAAAGACCTCAACATCAGACCAGAAACCATAAGGTACATTGAAGATAAAGTTGGCAAAACCCTCCATGACATTGAAGCTAATGGTATCTTCAAAGATGCCACGCCACTGTCCAAGCAAGTGAAAACAGAGATAGATAAATGGGACTATCTTAAACTAAGAAGCTTCTGCACCTCCAAAGAAACAGTGACCAAAATACAAAGACAGTCTACAGAATGGGAAAGGATATTCACCGAATACACATCTGACAAGGGGTTGATATCCAGGATATACAAAATACTGGTTAAACTCCACAAGAAGAAAACATCCAACCCCATCCAAAAATGGGGCAATGAAATGAACAGAAACTTTCTCAAAGAAGAAATCCGAATGGCAAAAAAGCACATGAGAAAATGCTCTACATCATTAATCATCAGGGAGATGCAGATCAAAACCACAATGAGATACCATCTCACACCTCAGAGACTGGCCCACATTCAAAAGAACAAAAGCAACTGATGCTGGCATGGATGTGGCGAGAAAGGGATCCTCCTTCACTGTTGGTGGGAATGTCCACTGGTTCAGCCCTTCTGGAAAACAGTATGGACGATTCTCAAAAAATTAGAAATTGAGCTCCCATTTGACCCAGCAATACCACTCCTGGGAATATATCCCAGAGAGGCAAAAATGTATAGTCGAAGTGACATCTGCACTTGTTTGTTCATTGCAGCACTCTACAATAGCCAGAAACTGGAAGAAACCTGAATGCCCAAGAACAGATGACTGGTTAAAGAAACTTTGGTACATCTACACAATGGAGTACTATGTAGCTCTTAGAAAAGATGAAGTCATGAAATTTACATACAAGTGGTACAATATGGAAAGTATCATGCTAAGCGAAATGAGTCAGAAAGAGAGGGATAGACATAGAAAGATTGCATTCATCTGGGGGATATAAAGTAACAAAGTATGAGATTAATACCCAAGAATAGCTGAGATCAGCACCAGGAGGATTACTCCATAACTTAGAGGCCAGCCGGGTATCCTAGAGGAAAGGGCAGTTCAGATAGAGAAGGGAGCACCAAATAAAGGATGTTTGGAGGATCCTCCCAGGAGGGGAGATGCATGTCGAAAGTAGACTATGGACTGAACATGTTGCCACTCAATGCCTCTTTTGCAGAGCACAACACCCAAAAGGAGAGAGAGAACACAGGGGATTGCCCTTCCACAGAGACAGGGGGGATGGGGGGATGGGGGTGGGAGGGATATTATCCATGGTGGTGGAAAATGGGCACTGGTGGAGGGATGGGTATCTGATCATTGTATAATTGAAACCAAAGCACAAAAATTTGTAAATCTACAACTTTAAAAAAAATAAAATAAAATAAAGGGAAAAAAATAAAAAAAAATCTCTTTCTTCTCTTTCATTATTTGTATATAGGAAATCCATGAATTTTTGGGTATTGATTTTGCACCTGGGTGTTCCTTCCCAGACCCCCTTGGAGGGGAGCGGGTTGAGCTTTCCTCCTCGCCCTGACCAGGGCTCCGGCAGCCGAAGACCTCCAGGACCAGCCACCACCATGCTGAGACCACTCTCCGCACACATGAAGGTACTGGCAGAGGGACAAAGGCATGCGGGTTCCGGGGCCGAGACCTCCAAGCCTACTCAAATTGGAGTCGAGCATCTTCCACCCAGATCCTCCAAATTCCAGTAGGTGGGGGTCACACCCACCACCTGGCCCCCTGGCGCCGTGTAATCCCATCAGCGGCCAAGACTCAGAGACTATAAAATCCAGATCCCCGAATCGCGCGGCCGCAAATGCGGCCGTGCAACATCTTATCAGAACTTTTTTTTATGACATCTTATCGTCTCATTCCTACTTTGGGCAAACTTGCAGGCTATCGAATGTAGCCTGCCCACAGGGCAGAGTCTGGCAAACTCCCCGTGGCGTACCAAATATGCCAAATACCAGTAACAATGATGGGTCTCATTCTCCTAAATAGCCTTGAATATAATCTCAGGGTTAGCATGAAAGAGACGTTACTGGGGCCTGCTTCAGGCAATCGACGAATAACAGGATGATGAAATGAAAAAAAAATGATTTTGCAATCTGCCACTTTATATCAAACCTATTGTTTCTAGGAGCATTTCTGTAGAGCCTTTATAGTTTTCTAAGTATAGTATCATGTCATCTGCAAATAGTGATAACTTGACTTCTTCCTTTCCTATCTGGATGCCCTTGATATCTTTTTCTTGCCTAAGTGCTATACTTTCAGTACTATATTGAATAAAAGTAGTGAAAGTTGGCAACCTTGTCTTGTTCCTGATCTTAGAGGGAAGCCACTTAGTTTTTCCCCATCGAGAAAAATGCTTGCTGTAGGCTTGTGATAGATAGCTTTCACTATATTGAGGAAAGTTCCTTCAACTCCCATTTTGCTGAGAGTTCATAAATAGTGAAATGCCTTCATCTTATAAAATGCCTTCTTTGCATCTATTGATATAATCATATGGTTTTTATCTTTCCTTTGATTGATAAGGTATATTATCTTGATTGACTTGTGAATGCTAAACCACCCTTGCATTCCTGGGATGAATCCTACTTGGTTGTGGTGTATGATCTTTTGATGAGTTGTTAAATTCTATTTGCTAGTATTTTGTTGAATATCTTTGTATCTGTATTCATCAGGGATATTGGCCTGCAATGCTTTCTCTCTTCTTTTTATGTGTTTCTGTCTGCTTTTGGTATGATGGTGATATTTGCCTCATAGAAACTGTTTGTAAGGGTTTCTGTTTCTTCAGTTTCTTGGAAAATCTTGAACAGGATTGGGAGTAGTTTCTCTTTGAAGGTTTGGAAGAATTCACTAGTGAATCCATCTGGGCAAGGGTTTTTGTTTTTCAAGAGATTTTTAATTACTATTTTAATTTCCTTGATAGTGGTAGGTCTGTTCAGGTATTTCAAGTCTTGTTGGATCAGCTTTGGGAGATTATAGGAGTCCAGGAAGTTATCCAATTCTTTGAGTTTGTCTTGTTTCATAGCATAAAACATCTCAAAGTAATCCCTGATTTAAATTGTGTGGTTTCTGTTGTGATGTCCCCCTTTTTGTTTCTGATTTTCCTTATTAGGGGTGTCTGTATTCCTTGCAAATGTTGCTAACGGTTTACCAATCTTGTTCATTTTCTCAAAGAACCAGCTCTTGGTTTCATTGATCTTTCAGATTGGTTTATTTGTCTTTTTTTTTGGTTACAATGTCGTTAATTTCTGCTCTAAGTTTTATGATTTCTTTCCTCCTGCCTGGTTTGAGCTCCTATTGTTGACCTACTGTTGGTGATTCTCCAGGATCTTAAGCTGTAAGGTTAAGTGGGCTCACTCTTCCTTCCTGAGGAATGTTTGTAGAGCTATAAACTTTTCTCTTAACACTGATTTTGCTGTATCCCATAGGTTATGGTAACTTGTGCCTTCATTCTTGTTCGTTTCCAGGAATCTTTTGATTTCCTCTTTGATTTCCTTTCTAAGCCACTTGTTATTTAGTAGTGAGCTGTTTAGTTACCATGTATTGTATTTGCATTTCTGTTTCTGTGTGTGATTCTTTTTATATTCCCCCATATTTTGTTGTTTTGAGAGTCATCTTACATCTCATGTTGGAGCCCACTGATATTTTTTCCTCTGCTACTGTTATTTATGGCTGGCGTGATAGCACAGTAGGTAGGGCATTTGCCTTGCACCCGGCCCACACAGCTGACCTGAGTTCAATTCCTCTGCCCCTCTCGGAGAGCCCGGAAAGCTACCGAGAGTATCTTGCCCACACGGCAAAGCCTGGCAAGCTACAGGTGACGTATTCAAATGCCAAACACAGTAACAACAAGTCTCATGATGGAGACGTTACTGGACCCACTCAACAAAATCGATGAACAACGGGAGGACAGTGCTACAGTGCAACTGTTATTTATTGAGTTTTTATTCTTAATTTAATCCCCATACTCTCCATTTCTATCTCTTGTGATTGTAGTTTTCTCATTTATTGTGCCTTGTTGACTAGTACAATCATTTCTTTGAGCATTGTCAATATGTTGTGTCTAAAGTTAGTATTTAAGAATTTAAAGAGCTGGTTGTTAATAATAATGTGCTACTATTTTCACTTACTTATGGGTTTCTCCATGCTTCCCCATTTGGGTTTGCATGCTCCTGCTCTGCTGATGAAGTGTGCAGCTGCATTAGCTCAACATAGCCCACCTCACATTTGCACACTTCTGCCTACTTTCACCTGTGAGAAAGGAAAAGAACAACACCAACATGATCCCTCAGAGACTTGTAATGGGGATAACTACAAAGATACACCATCAGCAGAGCAGGAGCATTCACCTTGCTTGAGACCAACCCGGATTCCATCCCTGGCATCCCATATGGTCCCCTGTGCATCACCGGGAGTAATTCCTGAATGAAGAACCTGAAGTAACCCTTGAGTAATGGTAGGATGGGCCAAAAACTTAAAAAAAATAAAGATACATAATTTTCCACTCTATCTTAAATTTTTATTTTTATCTTCTTTTAAATTTGTACTGTTGATGAAATTTTTATATATTTCTTTCAGCATCAACTCCTTTGAATTTTTTTAAATTTTTTGATTTCTCTATAATTTAAATTGTACCAAACTTTTAATTTTCTTTGTTTTTTCATCTGTGACATGGAGTTACAAATATTACTGATTTGAAAAAAAATTAGTATCATAAAAGTGTGTATATAATAATGCAGCTGCATTTCACTTCCTTGCTTTAAATGCATCATCATATCTGTTGGAATAATTTGAAAGATATTAATTCTTCTGTCGGATATTTAGAGATTTTGCTTGTCTTGAGCAATACTTAGCATTGCTGAGATTACTCCCAACTTGATTCTCAGGGATTTTAAGTTTTTTCAAGGAGAACCTTTAAAGAAAGGTTTATGATTCCCTGAGTAAAATTACAAATAGCAGGGGGTCTTCTTGCTCCGAGATGCTCCTATCTCTCTGCCTATAGACAATGTTCTCCTGTGACTCTGTCACAGCTAGATTCCAGAATGGTCTTGTTTTTCCTCCTTGGACCTTACTGCTCTCAGCTCGCTAGATTAGTTTCCATAACCCAGATAACTCTTTTTCAGTCTGTCTATCTCTGTCTCTCTCTCCTCTTCTCCTAAACTCCTCTTCAGTTGTGCTTTAATTGAATCCTGATTGATTTAAGTCTAATAGAATATTAGACTTAAATCCTGATTGATTTAATTCTAATAGATTGATTCACTACTAGGATAATTTTAACAGTATAAACAATAAATCACTTGTTAATATTTTCTAAAAAATTCATAAGCATGTCAAAATTATTTTCTTCCCATTTCATTTTCTTACAACAACACAAATTTTTAGTAAGCAAAGTGAAATATCTTAATATACATGGGTTTTAAAATAATGTGGGGATAGGGAGGCAGCTTAGAGTTGAGCATGCACTTTTCTAGAGAGAGGCCTGGATTTAGTACCCAGCACTGCATGGTCCCTAGAGAACCACAAGAAGTGACCTCTGAGTGTCATTCTTGAAGTAGCCCCTGAGCACCATGATGTATGATAAAAAGTTAAATAATAAAGTAATAAAGATGAAAACTTGGCTAAAACTAGTTATAAATAAAAATAGGTAGTTTCTTATTAGAAAGGGGAACATTGATTTGTGAGTTTTGAGAATTAGCAGCACTGAGCCTCATGAGACAAAAAAGAATCAGTGAAAGTTAATAAAAGATGGATAATTGAGTTTATATTCTAACCCCACATCATGACAAAATCATGTGAACATAGAGATAAAGAGATGCAGCCATCATTGTGCATGCCGGCATGTACCTTCATTTATAGAAACTTAAACATATCTAAGGAAATACAATCATTTCCTCTGAAGAATTTCTGAAGAAAATATACCATAAACCAGATTTGGAACTCCTTCCAAAACTGAAAAAGAAAATAAATGTGTCAGGGCAATGAACGTTCCCTTGAAATGTCTCACTAGAAAATAGAAAAATGAACTCATTTTCCTGAAATACCTTCTCGCTTTTTATCTCTCCCTCTCAGGCTTATCTTACATTTTACTCACTTCTGGCCTCGAGCAGATCAATAATCAACAGCAGGCCCTCTGAAAAAAGAACTGTCGGGGATTATCACACAGACCCTGGAAAGGATCTTGCATGACTAGGAAGGGGAAAGTGCCAGCCTCCCAGGACCTATCAACCACTGAAATGATAACCAGAAATTCTTTTAAACTTTTCCCCAACCCCTCCTACATAAACCCTTAGGTGCTGGCATAGCTGGACAACCAGTTGAAAAAAAAATGGGCTTAGACATTGACCTAACACCATGCACAAAAGTCAGATCAAAATGGATCAAAGACCTCAACATCAGACCAGAATCCATAAGGTACATTGAATACAAGATTGGCAAAACTCTCCACATCATTGAAGCCAGCGCTATCTTCAAAGATGACACACTGCTGGTCAAGTAAGTGGAAACAGAGATAAACAAATGGGACTATCTTAAACTAAGAAGCTTCTGCACTCCAAAAGAAATAGTAAACACGGGGCTGGAGCGAAAGCACAGTGGGTAGGGCGTTTGCCTTGGACACAGCTGACCCGGGTTTGATTCCCATATGGTCCCCCAAGCACCGCCAGGAGTAATTCCTGAGTGCATGAGCCAGGAGTACCCCCCCCCCCCCCCGTGCATTGCCAGGTGTGACCCAAAAAGCAAAAAAAAAAAATAGTGAACAAAATACAAAGAATGGGAAGTCTACAGAATGGGAAAGGATATTCATTCAATATCCATTGGAAAAAGGGTTGATATCGAGGATATACGAGGCTCTGGCTGAACTTTACAAGAAGAAAACATCCACCCCATCAGAAAATGGGGGCAATGAAATGAACACAGACTTTCTCAAAGAAGAAATCTGAATGGCTAAAAGGCACATGAGAAAATGCTCTACATCACTAATTATCAGGGAGATGAAGATCAAAACAACATGATATTATCTCACACCACAAAGATTGGCCCACATCCAAAATATCAAAAGCAACAGGTGCTGGCATGGATGTGGGGAGAAAGGGACTCTCCTTCACTGCTGGTGGAAATGCTGACTGTTTCAGCCTTTTTGGAAAACAGTATGAACGATTCTCAAAATATTAGAAATTGAGCTCCCATTTGACTCAGCAATACCACTCCTGGGAATATATCTTGAAGAGGCAAAAAAGTACAGTTGAAATGACATCTGCACTTGAATGTTCATTGCTTCACTGTTTACAATAGCCAAAACCTGGAAAAAACCTGAGTGCCTGAGAACAAATGACTGGTGAAAGAAACCTTGGTACATCTACACAATAGAATACTACACAGCTGTTAGAAAAGATGAAGCCATGAAATTTGCATACAAGTGGATCTACATGGAAAGCATCATGCTAAGTGAAATGTGTAAGAAAGAGAGGGACATACCTAGAAAGACTACACTCGTTTATGGAATAAAAAGTAACAGAATGGGAGACTAACACCCAAGAACAGTTGAAATAAGTACCATGAGGTTTTCTCCATGGCTTGGAAGCAGGCAGCACATGCTGGGGGAAAAGGCAGCTCAGATAGAGAAGGGAACACCAAGTAAATGTGTTTGGAGGATCCACTGGGATGGGAGATGCATGCTGAAAGTAGACTATAGACTGAACATGTTAGCCACTCAATATCTCTATTGCAAACCACAACACCCCAAAGGATAGAGAGAACAAAAGGGAATGCCCTGCCACAGAGGTGGGATAGGATGGGGAGGGTGAGAGGGGTGGGAGTGTTACTGGGATCATTGGTGGTGGAGAATGGGCACTGGTGGAGGGATGGGTACTGGATAATTGTATAACTGAAACCCAAGCATGAAAGTGTGTAAGTCTACAACCTTACCTCATGGCATTTCATTAATAAAAACTTTGAAAGAACAAAACCCAAAAAACCTGGGTGTTCTGCAGGGACATGACTCTTCAATCTTCTGAGGTGGTTGTCCCATGAATGAACTCCTTTTAATCTGTACTCTTGTCTCCCAAGTCATTGGCCTTGGAGTGTTAAGCACCCAAATTCAGGTTCAGTAACGTGACAATTTAAAAAATACATGAACATGTATAGTTAATTTATTCCTTTTGTAGCACTTGTCAACCATAGAATAAAGTAAGGTTTCTGGTTGTGCTTTATTTCTGAATACCTGTAAGTAAAAGGATAGATGCTGCAGTGTCTGAATAACGTCAATGCTCACGAGTCGCAGTGGCGGAAGCTCTTGGTCAGGCGGTCTCGCAGGTGGTTTTAATACCTCTCTCGGTTCAGGCCCCAAGTAGGGCTCAGCTGAGCGGCTGCTCAGCTCTTGAGTGTCTCCTCCCCCTCTTAAACTGAGCGGCCATGTGAGGGAGGGTCCGCTTCTGCGGCGGGCAGCCAGGAACTGAGAGGGAAGGGTCCTAGTGAACATCAGCAGAAGATAAGACAAGTAAGCTGTCGGAGCAAGAGCATCATACGTTGTCTGTGGTTACTGTCCCCGCCCCCCAGTTCCTACACTTTAGTAAATATTTAATGTATTTGTAGTCTCATCTCTATTCCCTGTTTGGAAAAGTAGAGCCAGAGTTCAAGACGCATGTTAAGAGGAACAGCCAAAGTCTTCAAAGATGTAAAACTGCAATGACAGCCATTCTCTGCCCCTGGTGGCGCAGCCTCCTGAGCACCTTCACAGGTACTAAGTCTTACTCCATGTAAGGAAATATTGCATTATTGTTCAGGCAATAGAAGGTCTCTGGCCACCAGGGGAACAGTCTATGCCTACTTTTCTAATACAACTGTGTGCACATACTTTTGCTATGTGGGAAAGATGCAAAATACAAGCTTACAAAAATAAATCACATTAAATTACTTTAACGTAAATGATCATTGCTAACCATTTTGTTAATATTTTTTAAAAATTTGTGTTCTAGGGGCTGGAGAAGTTAGTTTGGTGGGTAGAGTGCTTGCATTGCGAGGGTCAACCCGGGTTGGATCCTCGGCATCCCATATGGTCCCCTGAGCACTTCCAGGAGTAATTTCTGAGTGCAGAGTCCAGAGTTAGCTTTGAGCATCACTGGTTGTTCCCCAAAACCAAAAACAACTTTACATTCTAATGGAGGAAACACTATCATAAATATTAACTAAAAAATTGACTAGGACTGACAAGATTGTTTTCATGTATAATGAGAAGGGAGATTAAAGAAATGGGAGAGCGAAGATTCCCATGGTTGTAATTCTAATCTACTTGGAAAAATTTAAGAATGAGTAAAATTTATGACAATAATTATATTTTATAATGTATTTCACTAACTACTAAAACAACAATTTCACTATTTTGAAAATCTTTGAATATGCGTGCGTGAGCTTGCACGCTCATGTGCAAGGAATAACAAGATGTAATTCAGGTGTTCCCAGTCTACACAGACTAATCTCAGAGGATCTTTGAGAAAAGAGTAGGGAAAGAAGAGTATGATTTTCAAAGATGAATGAGATTGAGAATTTTTTTAAAATAATGATCTTATTTTTCATCTTGTTAGTGTGAGAAGTTGACTTGAGATAGAATCTAGGCAAGGCAGATATGAATATTGAAGATTTCACTTCATGACTTCAAGAGGAATGGAACATTTGCTGGTTTTGACAACTGTTTTTCACTGAATTTATATGTAACAGAGGTTATTCATCTGTTATTGTGGTACTAGATCAAATAAAGCATGTTCCCACTCTGTTGAGTTAGCATTCTGCTTCCTCAGTCTACTAATCATTCTACTCTATACTTCAATGAATACCTGATTTTACGCTGAGGAATTCCAAGACTCTGAGAAACACAAAAGACACAGCAAAATTGAAGAGTATTCTTAATCTATGTATGGTTTCGTTTGGGGGATTTGGGGACTCACACCATAACACTTCAAATTAAAACCCAAACCTGGAAAGGACCAACTGGCTCAGGACTATCTCCTAGATAAATAATATGATTTATTTGGGGGGTGACACCAGCAGTGCTCATGAATTTCTCCCGACTCTGTGTTTAGGAATCACTCTTAGTGGTACTATGGGGACCACATATGTTGCTGCGAACCAAATCCTGGTTGACTATGGGAAAGATGCCCTCGCTGTTGTCTTATCACTAGAGCACTATATTATACATTTCTTTGCTGAGACTTTTGGTCATTTCCTGCTGTGTTTCCTGAACCATGTTGGGAAACTTCAAGTAGTAATACTTGAAAATCTCTTGAACTATCTTTGCTTTTAAAGAGATCATGCTTCCTCTCCTTTTTATTGCCAGGTTTTTGTTTTAGGCAGTGTAAAGAATTGAGCCCATATGCAGGATGAGGGACTGAGCTGGGAATGGCCACACTCAAGGTATGTACCCTCATTCCTACACCATCTGCCCAGTCGGTCAGCGTGTCTTGGGCAGTCTCTGATATGATGAAAATGGGGTTATTTTAGTAAGTTTGATGGCATTTTGTGATATGTTAATTATATTTCAATTGGTTAAACCTCTTTACACTCTTGGGATAAAGAAATTTTCTCATGAGTTTTTTGTTTGGTAGTACTGGAAATTAGGGCAAGACAAGCACTCTGCTTCTGTGCCATCACTCCAGTCCCTAGAAGCTTTGTTATGATGTATATATTATTTTACATATTTCTGAATTTTTTTGCTAATATTTATTGAGGGCTTTTTATCTGTATTTAATGGATAAGGAAGAGTATAATAATACCCTTCCTCCCCCTCCCCCTCCCCCTCCCCTCCCCTCCCCTCCCCTTCCCTTCCCTTTCTTTCCTTCCTTCCTGTTCTTCTGCCACACCTGGTGGTGCTCAGGGGCATTTCCTGACTCAGAGCTCAGAGGCCACTCTCAACTACACTCAGGTGAACATGTGGTGCTAGCAATCAAACCCAAACTTACCGCTGGCAAAGTATGTGCTCAACCTGTTGAGCTTTTTATCTTGCCCTTTACTTCAGCGTCATCAATTTGACACAACTGAAATTAGTTCATCACCTTGGACTGTTTTAAGTATATGCTGATTTACTTTCTTGGTGTGAAATTTTACCTTCCTATTTGTATACTCTTTCTTATTATGTCTATTAAATGCTATCTTTTGCCTCTAAGAATTGATTTAGCTATATCCCCAAATTTTGATATTTCATTAGGGTTTTCATTACATTGATACAATGTCTTAATTAAATTTTGGGTTTCTTTTATAAGACACTGTGATTTACAAAGTTATTTATAGTCGAGTTTTAGGCATACTATGTTCCAGCATCAGTTCCACTGCCAGCATCAACTTTCCTTCACCAATGTCTTGAGGTTCCCACTTGCCCCATCCCAACACCCCAGTCTGCTTCCTTGACAGGCATATTTTTAAGGCTTGTTGTTGTGATTTGTATCCTACTTTCAGATATATAGCTTAATCTGTAGATATATAGCTGTACTCCCCTCCACCACCAGGGACCCAAGGGGCTTGACCCCTGCTCCCCATTACTGCCCATCTGCTTCTCCTTGCTAACCTCCTCAATTTCTTTTTTCTCTCTATTCTTATCCTTATATTCTGAGTTCAAGAGTGATCCAGTAATCACCCTATTTAATATTCTTCATTTCCTCATCCAATTATTCTATATTCCACAGATAAATGAGGCCAACCTGTATTTGTCCTTCATCTTCTGGATCACTTCACTTAACACTTAACATGATCTTCCTATTTCACTCAAGTTGCAGAAAATTGCATGATTTCATCAATCTTTGCAACTGCATAGTAGTCCTTTTTATGTATATAGCACATATTCATAATCCACTCATCTGTCATCTGATGCTTCGGTTTATTCCATATCTTAGCTATTTGATTCCGTATGTGAGCATTATTCAAGTGCTTCAATAAATAATGGTGTGCATATGTACTGTTTAATTGAATCACCATGAAGACATAGAGTTACAAAGTTGTTCATGATTGAATTTCAGTCACAGAGTGTTCAGTGCCCATCCCTTCATAAGTACACATTTCCCATCATCAATGTCCCCAGTTTCCCTCCTACTGACCCCGCTGCCCAGCTCTCCCAGCCTGCCTCTATGGCAGACACTTTCTCTCTCTCTCTCTCCCTTTTACCCTCTCACCCTCTCTCCCTCTCTCTCTCTCAGAATTATTATGGTTTGATGGTTTGCAATAGATACTGAAAGGTTATCATGTTACCTGATTTCACTGATTGTTCTTTTTGTTGTGCTCTAGAGTCTCTGGTGTGAGATGATGCCACATTGTTATTTTGATTTGTATATCCCTGATAATTAGTGATGTAGAGCATTTTTTCATGTCATTTGCATTTTTGAGGAAATTTCTGTTCATTATTTTCCTCATTTTTTAATGGGGTTGGAGGTTTTTCTTGTAAAGCTCTACCAGTGCCTTATATATCTCAGATATTGATTCCTTTATTAGATGAATGTTGACTAAATAATTTTTTCCCATTCTGTGGTCCATTTTTGTATTCTGTTCATTATTTCCTTTGAAGTTCAGAAGGGTCTTAGTTTAATGTAGTCCCACTTGTTTAGATGCTTCTACTTGCTTGGTTGGTGGTGGTTCATCTTTGAACATGACTCTAAGTGTCATTGAGAGTTCTGCCTACATTTTCCTTTAGGTATCTGATGGACTAAGAACTGATTTCAAGATCTTTACTATATTTTTATTTGATTTCTGTGTATGGTGTTAGAAAAAGTTCTGAGTTTATTTCTTTATTTTTGCATGTAGCTCTCTAGTTTTCCTTAGCACCACTTGTTGAGGAGGCTTTCCTTGCTCCACTTCATATTTTTCCCCCTTTGTCAAAGATTAAGTGATAATATGCCTGCAGGTCTTTGTCAGGATATTCAACTCCATTCCATTGATCTGAAGATCTGTCTTTATTCCACTATCATGCTGTTTCAATAACTACCATTTTGTAATACAGTTTGAAGTTGGGAAAAGTGTTGCCTCCCATCTTCTTTTTCCCAAGGACTGCTTTAGCTATTTGAGCAAGGAGGGAGATGGTGGCGGCGGCGGTGGGGGAGGTGGTGGTACTGTTTTATATGAACTTCAAAAGTGTTTGATCTATCTGTTTTTAATGACATGGATCTCTTTATAGTATCTGCATTGAACCCCAATGATTTGGGAAATATTGCCATGTTGTTAATATTAATCCTCCCAATCTGTGAGCAGGAAATGTGTTTCCATTTCCTCATGTCTTCTTTTATTACTGATGTAATGTTTTGTAATTTTCTTTGTACTCTCAGAGTATTCTCTGATGATATGTTGAATTTTATTGGTTTCTGTTGTGATATCCCCTTTTTCATTTCTGATTCAGTTTAGCAGGGTTTTCTCTTTCTCTTTCTTTGTGAGTCTTGCTAGTGGTTTATCAATCTTGTTTATTTTCTCAAAGAACCAGTTCTTGCTTTCATTGACCTTTTGGATTGTTTTTTGGGTTTCCATGTCGTTAATTTCTGCTATAAGTTTTATTATTTCTTTCCTTCAGCCTGGTTTGGGTTCCTTTTGTCGGTCTTTTTCTAAGATCTTGAGCTGTGAAGTCAAGTTCTCTAATGTAGGTATTTTCTTCCTTCCTGAGGAATGCTTGCAAGGCTGTAAATTTTCCTCTTAACACAGCTTTAGCTGTGTCCCATAGCTTCTGTTAGCGCGTGTCTTCATTCTCATTTGTTTCCAGGTATCTTTTGATTTCTTCCTTGACTTCCTTCCTGACCCACTCATTGTTCAACATTGAGTTGTTTAATTTCCAGGTGTTTGATTTGGTTCTCCGCGTCTGTGTGTGATTTGCTTCTATCTTCAGTGCATTGTGGTCTAAAAGATAGTTGATACAATTTCTATCTTCAACTCTGTGGTGAAGTCAATTTCAAGGTACTTGATTTTTTGAGGCAGAATTGTGAATAGGATTGCTTTTTAAATATCTCTTACATCTATTTCTTTTACTGTATATAGAAAAGCCATGAACTTTTGCATATTAATTTGCTATCTTAAGTACTTTCAGTACTATATTGAAATGGTAAAAGTGAGCAACCTTGTCTTTTGTCTGATCTTAGAGAGAAGGCTTTTAGTTTTTTCTTATTGATAATGATGCTTGCTGTGGTCTTGTTGTAAATGGTTATGACTATATTGAGGAAAGTTTCTTTAACTCCCATTTTGTTGAGAGTTTTTATCATGAATGGGTGCTGGATTTTGTCAGTGCTGGCTCTTGTCAAATGCTTTCTCTGCTTCTATTGATATGACTATGTCATGGTCTTCCCGTTATTCATCGATTTGCTCGAGCAGGCCCAGTAATGTCTCCATGTGATACTTGTTACTGTGTTTGGCATATATAATACGTCATGGGTAGCTTGCCAGGCTTTGCTGTGTGGGTGAGATACTCTTGGTAGCTTGCCAGTCTCTCCAAGAGGGGTGGAGGAATCGAACCCGGCTAGCTGAGCTGGCTGCATGCAAGGCAAACACCCTACCACTGTGCTAATGCTCCTGCCCCCATGGCCATATGGTTTTTATTTTTTTCTTATATTTATATGGTATATTATGTTGATTGACTTGTAAATGTTAAACTATCCTTGCATTTCCCCAGGATGAATCCTATTTGGTTATGGTACATGATCTTTTTGATAAGTTGTTGGATTCTATTTGCTAGGATTTTTCTGAGGATCTTTGCATCTGTTCATAAAGGTATTGACTTGCAATTCTCTGTCTCTGCCTCTCTGTCTCTCTCTCTCTTTCTCTGTTTTGTTTTGTGGTATCTCCATATGCTTTTGTTATCCAGGTGATGTTTGCTTTATAGAAACTGAAATTGGAAAAGTTTCGGTTTCACCAGTCAATTTCCTATAAAATCTTGAAAAGAATTGGCAATAGGTCCACTTTTGAAGTTTCAAAGAATTCGCTAGTGAAATAACCTGGGCCTGGGGTTTTTTATTTCTGACAAGACTTTTGGTTACCACATTCCCCCTGGCAGAGGATGAAAGTTCCTCCCTGCGTCTCTGGCTTTAATGCTGATTGTCCCAAGTATTTTTGATTTGTGCTATTCTCGCTCCCATGAGATGTTATTTCATTGTCTTCTTAATTTGGATTTTCTTGGTAATAATTGATGTTAAATTGTTTTTTATGTGCCTGTTGGCCATTCTTCTGTCTTCTTTAGAGAAGTCCCTGTTCATTTCTTTTCCTCAATTTCTCTCACTGTTCAGGATAAAATTTTTCTTTCTCTTTTATATGCCTCCTAATTATTCACACCTGACATACATGTCATGCTTCATATCTGACATGTATGGCAGTAGAAACAGTAACAAGTCATTTTTCTGTTTGGAGATTAGTACATTGTTCCTTCTGCTAGGCTGTATGTATGGTGTATGGTGTTTGTTTTAATATAATAAACAGTTCATAAGCTTTTCACATTTGTTATTACTTTTACTAAAATGTTAAGAGTGACTTTTACCATAGACACAAAGGTTATGATGCATCTAGCAAGGTTTTCTCAAGCTCAATAGAGTTAGCATCTGGCATTCAAGACTCTTTGTGGTGGATTCTTTCTTTTATGGTGGAATACTTAAGGGGGTTTCATGCCTCACTCACTAGATATCAAGAATATTCCTCAAATATGATTCATAAGAATGTGGCCTATTTGAGAGAGGTAGCCTCTAGCTGAATGAGCAAATATAAAGTCTAGATGCTTGAACTATAAATCACATAGCTTAATGCTGGGGCGGGGGGAGTGTCAAAAAATTTAGCAATAGTGAAAGGTTTCTAAGAGTACAAAGAAAAAAATCAACTACATAATGTTGTATTTCTGGCTTTGCTTTCCCAAGTTGGGTGAAAAGATTTTTTGTGGTTTTTTTCTTTTCTTTTTTGTGATGCCAGAGAAATGGTATTGAGGTTAAGGAGCTAAATATATGTAACCAATCCCAGTTCTATTGCTCATACTACATATTTTCCCTTGAACACTACCAGTTGTGAACCCTGAGCCCAGAGCCAGGAGTAAGCCCTGAGGACCAGCATATGTGGACCCAAAACCAATATAAAGGTAGGGGCTCTTATGAGGGAAAATGTTTAAGAAGTCACTTTAGAGGTAGTTAATTTTTGTTCCTTATTTGATTTGAGTGCTCTCATTGTGTTGCTTCCTTGAAACTCAATATTTTTCTTCTCTCCAACTGGATTATCTTTGTCTGTCATCCTAAAGATAATTATGGGTTTGTTCTAAACTTACATTTGCTTTATTGCAGTTAGTTAAAAATATTTTATCTTCACACCTGATGACATGTATGACCTCTGATGCAGTTTGTCCCAGAAATGCCCCAAATAAGCATATACACAAGGCCTGCTCTTCTTTGTGCCAATGTGTGTATCCAGAATCTGGCTTGTCACTTTTCACAGCATCCAGAATCTGGAAACAACCTGAGTGCCCGAGAACAGAGGACGGGTTAAAGAAACTTTTGAACATCTACATAATGGAATACTATGCAGCTGTTAGGAAAGATGAAGTCATGAAATTTGCTTATAAGTGGATGGTCAGGAGAGTATCATGCTAAATGAAATGAGTCAGAAAGAGAGGGACCGACATAGAATGACTGCACTCATTGTGGAATATAGCACTGTCCTCCCATTGTTCATTGACTTGCTTGAGCGGGGCCAGTAACATTGTGAGACTTGTTACTATGTTTGGTATATTGAATATGCCATGGGTAGCTTGCCAGGCTTTGCCATGCGGGCGAGATACTCTTGGTAGCTTGCCAGGCTCTCCGAGAGGGGCGGCGGAATCGAACTTGGGTCAGCCATGTTGGCTGCATGCAAGGCAAACGCCCTACCCACTGTGCTATTGCTCCAGCCCCTTCGATAATTTCTTTAATTTTTCTTGTCAACTCTTTTAATTTTATATTTCAATATAGTTTATTAAAACTATGTTTAATTTTATATTTTTTATTTTAAAATACAGTTTATATTTTTATATTTTAAAAATATACATGAAAGTTTTCAAATATTCCCCCCAATAATAGTCATTCAAACAGTCTATGCATGTTGTTGTTTCGCACAATGTCCTACAAATGTGTCTGTGTAACTTTCCCCTGTGGTTGTTTGCAGGTTTAGCTTCTGGTGAGACTGCTACAGAAGTAACATGTATTCTTTTTCTGGCCCACATCTGTGATTGCATGAGACCTGTGAGCAGAGTTTGTACTCTTGTTAATTGTGTACTAAGTCTATACCTTGGAAAGGTACTTTTTCCTTTTTCTGTTCTAAGAATGTGTGGGGCCAGAGCCATAGTCTAGTGGGTAGGACACTTACCTTGTGCACAGCTGGCCTGGGTACAGCTCATCAAGCATCCCAGATGGTCTCCCAAGCCTTGCCAGGAGTGATTCTCAAGAGCAGAGCCAGGAATAGGTCCTAAGCACTGCTGAGTATAACCTCCCACACATCCCACCCCTACAAAATAACATGTGCTGGGCCAAGAAATAATACAGTATTCACTTCCCAACACTACACGATTTCCAGAGCATCACAGTGTACAGCCCTGGAGGCCCTGAGCAATGCAGAGTGTGACCCTGGAGGTCTCTCACACCACCACGGTGGACCCAGGCACCAGAAGCCCCTCATGGCCCCAGAAGCCTAGGAATTTTGCATTGGCTGCTGGCTCAGCAGGCTAAGAAGACCGGGGGACCCTCAGATTCCAGAGCACTGTTTGGCAGCCCTAATCTCCTACCTGTTCCCCACCCCAAATAAAGGAATACTTATCTTAGAACTTTGATGATATATTGACCCCTCTTCTCTACTTATTTTAGCATCATTAATGATTCGCCTTGTTGAATTATTGTGATAGTGTTTATATAATGATTTCTCTCCACTCCTCTTACTGTTCTAAGTCAGCATTTCTAGGTTGCCATTGATTAATGGCATTAAGAGCCCAGGTTCTTTCTATCTTTCTTTATCCTTATTCTAATAATTTTGTCTTTAGATGAATTCATGTTAAGACTACAAAATCAATATATAAATGGCATTTGTGACCAAAGAATATCCAGAAACAAGAAAAGAATAAAATTTCCATGTGTCCCTTCTGTAGTAAGAAATCTTTATTTCTTGGCTATAATTACAACACATACTTTGTGAAGAAAAAAAAGCATATAAATTTGAATTGGAACTCTGCGCCAGGCTGTTTTCACTCAGAGTACCCCAGAGTGGGGTGGGTGAGAGCCCTCCCGCCCCAAAGGACCCAGCCCTGGCAGCCAATCTCCACTACCCAACCAGCCCCACATTCCAGGATGCTCTCTGGACCACTGTGCTCATATTATAAGACACTTCCTACCCATTTTCCATAACTACCACACCATATTTGATGGAGTTCAGACAGTAAGCAACAAATCAGAGAGAGAAATACATAAATATATGCCTCTCAGAGATCCCAGCAAGCTACCAAGAGTATCCCACCTGCAGGGGCAGAGTCTGGCAAGTTCCCTGTGGAGTATTCGATATGCCAAAACTAGTAATGACAACAGGTCTCATTCCCCTGACCCTGAAAGAGCCTCCAATCATTGGTAAAAGACGAGTAAAAAGAGGCTGCTAAAATTTCAGGTCTGGGAGGAAGAGAGATGTTACTGGCACCCACTTGAGTAAATCGAAGAACAATGGGATGACAGTGATGACTGAGATGATGATAAATTTAAAAATTGTTCCAGTTTTAGAGAAAATATGGGCCCTGTATTCCACTAACTTTAGGAAGATAGGGTCTCTTATTTATTTATAAAACCAGATCATATATTTATCTAAAAAAATTATTGAATTTATAATAGGAAGCTTAGAAGTAGAGCTGATGGCTAAGACTGAAAGAGTGATTATCAGTTTGTAGGACTTTCATACCTAACCATCTCAGTAAAACCATTGCCTGTCCTGCTGTAGAGTATACATTAATGAATGAAGGTTCATCCCAAAGCATATACACAGGATGAAGAGTGTCCTTTGCTTTTATTTTTTTCAGCAACATGAGCTCTGTCCTCAGGAAAGGCTTCCCTGGAAACCAGGCCTGCTCCATCTGCAAGAACACCCCCACAGACCCCATCTCCATTTCCTGTGGGCACAGCTTCTGTGCTCCCTGCCTCTGCTTCCTCTGGACTGAGATTCCGGCTTGCACTCATTGTGTTATGTGCAGAGCAGCATCCCTGCAAATGCACTTCCAAGGCACTGCTTTGGCTAAGGCAAGGCTCTTTCCTGCCAGAGGATCTGTTGCCCACTGGTTACCAAATGCTGGCAACCTGATCTGCGCTATACACCGAGCACGAAAGGACCTATTCTGTGAAGTTGACCGTATCTTGCTATGCTTCCTTTGTTCTCTGTCTCCAAGGCATGCCACTCATGGACACTACACACTGAGTGGGGCTGCTGTGAGCTACAGGGTAAGCTGTGTCTCTGAAGGCAAGTCACAAGGTGAAGGACTCCATATCTAGGGGGAAATTAGAAAAAAAATCAAACAGTATTATTTTATGCATCAACAGTTTCTCTATACCATGTGCCAAATGCTTTCTAAACAGCAGGGATAAAGGAGTGAAAAACTAAAAACTCTTTTCTCTTTGCATTGGGCTGAAGGAGAGGGCTGGTCACAAAACAATGAGGTTCAGTGCATTTGGTATTTTGGGGCCATAACTAACAGATGGACTGGAGCAATAGCACAGCGGTAAGGCGTTTACCTTGCCCGCAGCCGATATGGCCGACCCGAGTTCGATTCCCCCACCCCTCTTGGAGAGCCCGGCAAGCTACCGAGAGTATCTCGCCCCCACGGCAGAGCCTGGAAGGCTACCCGTGGCGTATTCTATATGCCAAACACAGTAACAACAAAGTGTCCAATGGAGACGTTACTGGGCCTGCTCGAGCAAATCGATGAACAACTAACAGATGATCTTCTACTTGCAGGAGTATCATCACTTTTATATTTATGATTAAAATGAGCTTGTTTTATGTGAACACATTTAGAAATATTGGCTAATATAATCTTAAAAGTGCCATAGAAAATCTAAGGGCTAATTTCTTTTTTAATTGTATTTATTTATTTATTTAAAAATTTTTTTTTAATTTTTTGTGCTTGGGTTTCGATTATATAATGATCAGATACCCATCCCTCCACCAGTGCCCATTTTCCACCACCATGGATAATATCCCCCCACCCCCATCCCCCTATCCCCCCCGTCTCTGTGGCAGGGCAATCTCCTGTGTTCTCTCTCTCCTTTTGGGTGTTGTGGTCTGCAAAAGAGGCATTGAGTGGCAAACATGTTCAGTCCATAGTCTACTTTCGACATGCATCTCCCCTCCTGGGAGGATCCTCCAAACACCCTTTATTTGGTGCTTCCTTCTCTATCTGAACTGCCCTTTCCTCTAGGATACCCGGCTGGCCTCTAAGTTATGGAGTAATCCTCCTGGTGCTGATCTCAGCTATTCTTGGGTATTAATCTCATACTTTGTTACTTTATATCCCCCAGATGAATGCAATCTTTCTATGTCTATCCCTCTCTTTCTGACTCATTTCACTTAGCATGATACTTTCCATATTGTACCACTTGTATGTAAATTTCATGACTTCATCTTTTCTAAGAGCTACATAGTACTCCATTGTGTAGATGTACCAAAGTTTCTTTAACCAGTCATCTGTTCGTGGGCATTCAGGTTTCTTCCAGTTTCTGGCTATTGTAAAGAGTGCTGCAATGAACAAACAAGTGCAGATGTCACTTCGACTATACATTTTTGCCTCTCTGAGATATATTCCCAGGAGTGGTATTGCTGGGTCAAATGGGAGCTCAATTTCTAATTTTTTGAGAATCGTCCATACTGTTTTCCAGAAGGGCTGAACCAGTGGACATTCCCACCAACAGTGAAGGAGTGTCCCTTTCTCGCCACATCCATGCCAGCATCGGTTGCTTTTGTTCTTTTGAATGTGGGCCAGTCTCTGAGGTGTGAGATGGTATCTCATTGTGGTTTTGATCTGCATCTCCTTGATGATTAATGATGTAGAGCATTTTCTCATGTGCTTTTTTGCCATTCGGATTTCTTCTTTGAGAAAGTTTCTGTTCATTTCATTGCCCCATTTTTGGATGGGGTTGGATGTTTTCTTCTTGTGGAGTTTAACCAGTATTTTGTATATCCTGGATATCAACCCCTTGTCAGATGTGTATTCGGTGAATATCCTTTCCCGTTCTGTAGACTGTCTTTGTATTTTGGTCACTGTTTCTTTGGAGGTGCAGAAGCTTCTTAGTTTAAGATAGTCCCATTTATCTATCTCTGTTTTCACTTGCTTGGCCAGTGGCGTGGCATCTTTGAAGATACCATTAGCTTCAATGTCATGGAGGGTTTTGCCAACTTTATCTTCAATGTACTAATTTTTCAAAACTAAATGTGGAGCAAATTCACTTCTGAAAATTGAGTCAGTCACATGCTGTCTCAGTGCCAGGTTCCTCAGATAGTGGACACATTCTACAAATTTACTGACTCCTTTTTGTTTACCCTAATTTAATACTATTTCCAAAGAAAATCACTCATGACTTTGCTCTATCTACCATTATCACATGTGTGTACCTTATCTTTACTGACATGCTCATATTTTTGTACTCTTTTGCAGGAGTATTTCCTGATGCGAATGAAAGTCATTTGGGAAAAGAAACATCAAAATCAGAAAAGTGTAAGAAGAGCAAGAAACATTATCAGATCATGGGAGGTAAGCAGTAGGTTTTGTTAAACCCGGAACCAATTTGGACTAGATATCATGGTGACTTAGAGCAGGGAAAAATTTATTGAAGTCATAATGCCCTCTGTGTGGGTGATTAGCATAACAGTCACATATGTTATTCTAGAGTGTAGCATGATCTTCAGTGTAGTGTTTTATATTAACCTACTATATAACCTGAAGCTTTGTCCTGATATTGTCATGGAATGGGAAGAATATGGCCATGTTTATATACTCAGGGATCACCCCTGGTGGTGCTTGGCGAATCATATGCAGTGCTGGTGATTAAACCAGGATTGACCATGTGACAGATCCTTTTCTTTAGCCCCTATACTAACTTTCCAGCCCCTGTCCTTACTTCCTTGAGTAAGCAATATCTACCTGTAATACATCAGGAGGAACAAGCAAATGTAGCACTACAAAACATAATGGAGAGACGAAAATAGAGATTAATAGGATTCAGTCAATGTTTGAGTCACAGAAGTAGTTACTCAAACAGTAAATATTGATGGGCTGGAGTGATAGTACAGTGGGTAAGGTATTTGCCTTGCACACAGTCGACCCAGGTTCCACCACTGACATCCCATATGGTTTCCTGAGCATCGTTAAAAGTAATGCCTGGGGGCTGGAGTGATAGCAGAGAGGGTAGGGTGTTTGCCTTGCACATGGCCAACCCGGGTTCAATTCCCAGCATTCCATATGGTCCCCTGAGCACCGCCAGCAGTAATTCCTGAGTGCAAAGCCAGGAGTAACCCCTGTACATCGCTGGGTGTTGCCCAAAAAGAAAAAAAAAGAGTAATGCCTGAATACAGAGCCAGGAGTATCAATGGAGTACAGAACCCCTAAGCATCGCCAGGTATGACCAATAAATAAATAAATAAACATTGATCTTATGATAGTGTTAGTAGACCTTGTAACTTCATGAATATCAGAGGTCTTCATGAACAGAAACATCTGAGATGAGAAAGTGAAAAATTAGACAAATCAAGGAAACTTTTTGACTTGTAAATTTTTCTATTTCTTAACACATAGGCTATGAGACAAGGAGGGATGAGAGATATGATTAGAAATGTAATACAGTAAGACCATTATTGTGAATGCCTCACTAACAGTTTATATAACACATTGATCCACAAATCGGAACTGAGAACCTGAAACTGAAGGAAAAATAAACTGTTTCTTTTTATTTTCAAAAAAAGTCTCCATTGTGAGATTTGTTGTTACTGCTTTTGGCATATCAAATACGCCACAGGGAGCTTAAAAAGAAAATAACAATTCCTTAAATTGGCTTGCAGTTCTAGAAGAATGCTGTTAAGTAATAAAAAAGTTATTTTGGTTATTGGGGAACTATGGGCTATTTATTTACTTAAGGGTTTATAATGTATTTCTCACTGTCCTAGGTCAACAAATTGATAGAGAATTGGACAAAACAAATAATTGATCAAGCACAGAATAATGATATTAATTCTGTGAATATTAATCAGCAGAAAAAAATATAATTAATAATATCACAGTTGCTAAGTCCTTTGGAGAATAGTAAAGTATACAGATACTTGGTGTAAAGAGTAAAACTGGGGGAATTGATGCTGGTTGGGGAAGACACAATCACATCGTGAAGGTTTCATCTGGAAAGGATTTACTGGCGCTGGGGGAGGGGCCAGAAGTTATCTGTAGGCACATCTTTCTGAAGCAGAGAAAGCAAAGTAAGACACATTTGGTCACAGTGCTTTAATAAAATTAAATTTTGGGGAAAAGCCATATTTGGAAAGACAATGAAGTCACATTAGAGCAAGTCATGATTTTATTTAGGAGAAGAAAGTTCTTTATGAATTGAAATGTGTAGTGCAGGAAAAAAATGGGGCATAGAAGGGAGAAATATTGCACGACATCGAAAATGTACACATGGCAAAGAACTTTAACTGTGCTTAATCAAGAATTCTATATTTTCTGGAGATGAAGGTACATAACACAGTAACAAGAGTCACAATGGAGATGTTACTGGGCCCGCTCAAGCAAATCGATGAACAACGGGAGAACAGTGACAGTGACAGTGAAGGTATAGAAAATAGTGTCACTAGGATAAGGTTGTTTTGTGTTGGTTTTTGACAAATCTGCATATAATTAAGAAGTGTATTTGAGAAAAGTGATTGAAAGAAAAGAAGTGATTGAAAAAAAGTATTGAAAGAAAAGGAATAGAGCAGAGACACATAAAGAGTGAGACAAAGATAAATACAATGATAAAACCAGAAGGAGGGTAAAAGGTAAAGGTAAAGGCCCTCCCGTTGATCATCGATTTGCTCGAGTGGGCCCAGTAACGTCTCCATTGGACACTTTGTTGTTGCTGTGTTTGGCATATCGAATACGTCACGGGGAGCTTGCCAGGCTCTGCCGTGCAGGCGAGATACTCTCGGTAGCTTGCCGGGCTCTCCGAGAGGGGCGAAGGAATCAAACTCGGGTCAGCCATGTTGGCTGCATGCAAGGCAAACACCCTACTGCTATGCTATCGCTCCAGCCCTAAATACAGGCAAAGGAAACAATGAGAATTGTGGAATAGTAATCTAGAGATTAATATCTCAAGAACAAAATAGTTTCTAAAGAGGAGGATGCATGGCCCTGGAAAGCAAGAAGCAGTAAGAGCAAGTAGTGGTGAAACTGTTTTGGAAATGGAGATAATTTAGAAAGACAATATCTGAAGTCTTTCCTTTTCCTAAAGTACTGAATAGTCAAGTTGATAGTTTATGAGTAGGATTGTCAGGGAGAACTTATCATGATTTAAATTTATAAATAGCATCTAGAACATTACAGAAAACTATATCAAAATATAGTCTTAAATTTTTATTTTTTTACATAGACATTTTAAGGAAATTCACACTTAGTTAAATAGACTTTCCTTGTGGAAACTTGAAGTAAAACAGATTCAGTGTCGTAAGGGAATACATGAAATGGTAAGCATGGAAGAAGAAATGAAATAATGTGCATAATTTCTTAGATACCAAAGAGCATAAAACTATGCATATTTAAAAGTGCATATGGTAGAATTGGAGAGAAATTTCAGCAGGTATGGCATCTGCCTTGCATAGAACAGCAGGTGGGAACACAGATTCATTCCCTAGCACCCCACCTGGTCCCCTGAAATCCACCAGGAGTGATCCCTTAGCACAGAGCCAGGAATAAGTCCTGAGCACAGTTGGACCTACTGCCCCCAAATATGCCTATGCTGATAATATTGTAAAGCACAGACCCTCGATAAAATCTTTTAAAGTAAGTAGATAAAATAGAAAAATTGAAAAATGTATATTCTGAAATCCTTTCCCCCCCAAATATTATTTTCTTAAAGTACCATGAGTTGCAAAGTTACTCATAATTAGGTTTTTTTTTTTTTGGTTTTTGGGTCAAACCCGGTGATGCACAGGGGTTACTCCTGGCTCTGCACTAAGGAGTCACTCCTGGCGATGCTCAGGAGACCATATGGGATGCTCGGAATCGAACCCTGGTTGACTGCGTGCAGGGCAATGCCCCGCCCGCTATGCTATCGTTCCAGCCCCATTACTCATAATTAGGTTTTTGACATATAATGTTCCAACGCCCATTCAGCCACCAGTGTCAACTTCCCTCCACAGGTATTCCCAGGTTCCTTCTCCGACCCCCGATCCCAGCCCCAGCCTGCCATTATGATGGGCACTTTTTTGAGTATGGATATTGTGATTTCATTATTATTGACTCTGTGTTTTGGATCTTTAGCTCTGCCATTGCTAACACCACAGATATATCTGAGTTCCCTTGACCCCTGTTGCTTCTCATTTATCACTTCTCCCTTTTGCCTTCATTCTATTTCTTTCATTCTGCTTATATATTCTGGGCCCAAGAGTGATCCAGGGACCCCCCTCTCCTTTAAACCAACACATTTCCTTATCCAGTTAACTCTAAATACCACATATCAGTGCTATCATCCTGTGTTCGTCCTTCTTCTTCTGGCTTATATAACATAAAATCTCTCATTTCCATTCATGTTTCAGCAAATTGCATTATTTCATCATTCCTTATAGCTATGTACTATTCCATTGTGTTTATGCACCAAATCTTCATGATCCCACTGATATGTTTTTGGACATTGTGTAAACTCAAAAAAACTGCAGCAGTCTATCTCTCCCACCACCTGTGTTCGGTAGTCTCATGTCGGTTCCCCCACCCCAGAGAGGTCAATGGCGATGAGCAGGTGAAGGAAGAAAATGAGGGCCAGGCTGGTTGGTGTCAGTTGCAGTTTATTCCAATCCTCTCTTCATCCACTCCTGTCTCTCCTCTGCCTCCTTGCCCATTCTTACAGTCTCATTATAGCCCCAGCATAAGGGGTTGGGGTAACAATTACACATAGGTGTGGTCACAATCAATAGGGGTAGAGTTCTTTCCCTTGGGTAAAGCCGCTTCTAGGACAGATTCTCATTATCAGATTGATCCACCCTAGAGCGGAATCCCCTGGGTGTGTTTCTTCTCTCCTTGTTCAACAAACATATAAGCAAACATAATATAAATCATTTTGTATGGATACAGTAAGAAATACCTTAAACTTATAGAATTGTTCTCCTAGGGCCATCTCAATCTCAAACTACTGTGCTCAGGCCAGATAGTCTTTCCTATCCCTAGCAGGGTCCTAGTGTCGTCATTACTTTTGGATCATGACAGCATTTGTCTATGATCAAACTCTTAACTTGTAGTTAAGAATCGTGGCACTTTGGCCTGGCCCATTTCGATGCCAAGGGTAGCTCACTGCTTGCCTTGGGTCCATTCAGTCCCTCATCAGGACCCTGCTTTGGGGGTGTTAGTAACCAAGGGCAACTGAGGCTTAAGTCGAGAAAGCAGATGCCTGGGAGTGAATAATATTCAAAGCCAATTAAATCCTAAATTACAAAGCATAATATTAATGGTCTTCCTGTATCTACACAAAAAGGACATTGCTTTAAAGTAAGCTATTCAAAAGATATAAAGGAGAGGAGAAAGGCAATATTAACTTACAATACAATTTCAGTGCCCTAGAAGGATCTGACCTTACAAATGAACAGATACTAATTAGGGGAACAGTTGATTAACTGGGTGGGGAGGAGAGCATAGGGAAGAGTTTACAGATAAACACAATGAAATGTAAGTGCCTCAGGAGCACTGTAATAAACTCGAGTTCCTCAGGGGGCAAGGGCAAGGGGGAAAGGGCAAATCAATGTTAAGCTTAAAATATTTGTTGCTCTATTCCAACAGGACATCTAGGTTGATGCCAAATTTTAGTTACTATACTGAGTACTGCAATTAATAATAGTGTATATATGTATTTTGAATGAATGTACTTTATACTAATGAATTTTTTAATGAATTTACTAAATTTTAATGATGTTACTGTCCCGGGGAAAGATACCCAAAAATGAAAATTATAGATCTTATGGTAGCTCAATTTTAGGTTTACTGAAAAACGTCCATATTGTTTTCCAAAGGGGTTGAACCAGAGTTCCTGTATTACAACATCCCCAGCAACACAGATTGTTTCCATTGTTTTTGATATGTGCCATTCTCACAAAATGTGAGATTGTATCACATTATTTTCTTGATTTGGATTTCCCTAAGTATAAGTAGTGATGAGCATTTTTTCATTTGCCCATTGGCCATCTGTTGGTCTTTCTCAGAGAAATCCCTGTACATTTCCTCTCCCCGTTTTCAGTAGAATTTAGTTTTCTTATTGTTGATCATTGTGATTACTTTTTAATATATCCTGAATTTAAACCCTCTATCTGATGTGTTGACTATCAATCTTTATTCCCATTAAATTATCTGTCTTTTATTTTTCAGCTCATTTTCTTTTGCTATGCAGAATCTCTTTAATTTTTTAAAAATTTTTATTAGTGAGACATCATGAGGTACAGTTATAGACTTACAAATTTTTGTGCTTGGGTTTCAATTATACAATGATCAAATACCCATCCCACCACCAGTGCCCATTTCCGACCACCATGGACCCCAGTATCCCTCCCACACCCCATTGCCCATATCCCACCCTGCCTCTGTGTCAGGGCATACCCTTCTGTTCTCTCTCTCTCTTATTGGGTATTGTGGTTTGCAAGAGAGGCAATGAGTGGCAATCATGTTTGGTCTATACTCTACTTTCAGCATGCTTCTCCCATCCTGGGAGGATCCTCCAAACACCCTTTATTTGGTGTTCCCTTCTCTATCTGAGCTCCCTTTTCTCCTAGCATGTGTGGCTTGCCTCCAAGCCATGGAGTAAAATTCCTGGTACTAATCTCGGCCATCCTTGGGTGTTAGTCTCCTATTTTGTTACTTTATGTTCCCCAGATGAATACAATCTTTCTACGTCTATCCCTTTCTTTCTGAGTCATTTTACTTAACATACTTTCCATGTAGTACCACTTGTATATAAATTTCATGACTTCATCTTTTCTAACAGTTACATAGTACTCCATTGTGTAAATGTACCAAAGTTTCTTTAACCAGTCATCTGTTCTCCGGCACTCAGGTTTTTTCTAGATTCTGGCTATTGTAAAGAGTGCTGCAATGAACAAACAAGTGCAGATGTCACTTCGACTATACTTTTTTGCCTCTCTGGGATATATTCCCAGGAGTGGTATTGCTGGGTCAAATGGGAGCTCAATTTATAACTTTTTGAGAATCGTCCATACTATTTTCCAAAATGGCTGAACCAGTCAGGATTCCCACCAGCAGTGAAGGAGGGTCCCTTTCTCGCCACATCTGTGCCAGCACCAGTTGCTTTTGTTCTTGTGGATGTGGGCCAGTCTCTGTGGTGTGAAATGATATCTCATTGTGGTTTTGATCTGCATCTCCCTGATGATTAATCATGTGGAACATCTTTTCATGTGCCTTTTAGCCCCAACATGGCCGACCCGAGTTCGATTCCTCTGCCCCTCTCGGAGAGCCCGGCAAGCTACCGAGAGTATTCGATATGCCAAACACAGTAACAACAAAGTCTCCAATGGAGACGTTACTGGGCCCGCTCGAGCCTTTTAGCCATTCGGATTTTTTCTTTGAGAAAGTTTCTATTTATTTCATCGCCTCATTTTTTGAAGGGGTTGGATGCTTTCTTCTTGTTGAGTTCAACCATTACTTTGTATATCCTTGATATCAACCCCTTGTCGGATGTGTATTTGGCAAATATCCTTTCCCATTCTGTAGACTGTCTTTGTATTTTGGTCATTGTTTCTTTGGAGGTGCAGAAGCCTCTTAGTTTTAAGATAGTCCCATTTGTCTATCTGTGTTTTCACTTGCTTGGCCAGCTGAGTGACGTTTTTGAAGATACCATTAGCTTCAATTTCATGGAGGGTTTTGCCAACTTTTTCTTCAATGTGTCTTATGGACTCCAGTCTGATGTTGAGGTCTTTCGTACATGGCGTTAGGCAGAGATATGAGCTCACTTTTCTGCATGTAGCCATCCAGTTTTGCCAGCACAATTTGTTAAAGAGGTTTTCCTTGCTCCACTTCACTTTTCTTGCCCCCTTATCGAAGATTAGATGGTCGTATGCTTGGAGGGAGATCTCAGTATATTCAACCCTGTTCCATTGGTCTACAGCTCTGCCTTTGTTCCAGAACCATGCTTATTTAATTATCACTGCTTTGTAGTAGAGTTTGCAGTTAGGATGGTTGATTCCTCCCATTTTTTTTTCACCAAGAATTGCTTGAGCTATTCGTGGGGGCTTATTGTTCCATAAAAAGTTCAGGAGTGTTTGCTCCATTTCTTTGAAGAATGCCATGGGTATCCTAATAGGGATCGCATTGAATTTGTACAGTATTTGGGAAGTATTGCCATTTTGACAATGTTAATTCTCCCGATCCATGAACAGGCGATATTTATCTATTTCCTCGTGTCCTCTTGTATTTCCTGAAGTAGCGTTTTGTAGTTTTCTTTGTACAGGTCCTTTACTTCCTTAGTTAAGCTGATTCCTAGGTACTTGATTTTCTGGGACACAATTGTGAACAGAATTATTGTCTTTATGTCACTCTCTTCTCTTTCACTATTTGCATATAGAAAAGCCATGGACTTTTGGGTATTGATTTTATAGCCTGCCACTTTACTATACAAGTCTATTGTTTCTAAGAGTTTCTTGGTAGAGTTTTTAGGGTTCTCTAAGTATAGTATCATATCATCTGCGAATAGTGAGAGCTTGATTTCTTCCTTTCCTACCTGGATGCCCCTAATATCTTTTTCTTGCCTAATCGCTATTGCAAGTACTTCCAGTACTATATTTAACAGCAGTGGAGAGAGTGGACATCCTTTTCTCGTCCCTGATCTTAGAGGGAAGGCTCTCAGTTTTTCCCCATTGAGGACGATGCTTGCTGTAGGCTTGTGGTAGATAGCTTTAACTATATTGAGGAAAGTCCCCTCTATCCCCATTTTGGCTAGGGTTTTCATTATAAACGGGTGCTGGATCTTGTCAAATGCTTTCTCTGCATCTGTTGATATGGTCATATGATTTTTTCTTTTTTGTTGATATGATGGATTATGTTGATTGATTTCCGAGTGGTAAACCAGCCTTGCATCCATGGGATGAATCCTACTTGGTCATGGTTTATGATCTTTTTGATGAGTAGTTGAATTCTATTTGCTAGTATTTTGTTGAGAATCTTCGCATCCATGTTCATCAGGAATATCAGCCTGTAGTTTTCTTTTCTTGTGGTGTCTTTGTTTCCTTTTGGTATTAGATATGGGCTTCATAGAAACTGTTTGGGAGAGTTTCCGTTTTTTCAATTTCCTGGAAAAGCTTGAGAAGGACTGGCAGTAGGTCCTCTTTAAAAAATATTTGAAAAAATTTGCCAGTTAATCCATCTGGACCTGGCTTTTGTTTTGGGGAAGACTTTTGATTACAGTTTCAATTTCCTTGATGTTAATAGGTCTATAGTCTCCTGCCCCCGCGCCTGACTGCCCTCGCCACCAGGGCCCCTTGGAGGGGGAGCGGGTTGAGCTTTCCTCCCTGCCCCGACCAGGGCTCCGGCAGCCAAAGACCTCCAGGACCAGGTCTCTTCTGATACTCCAGATCTTCTTGATTCAGCTTTGGGAGATTATAGGAGTCCAGAAATTTATCCATTTCTTCTAGGTTCTCTTGTTTTGTGGCATACAGACATTCAAAACAGTCTCTGCAGATCCTTCGGATCTCTTTGGTTTCTGTTGTAATATCCCCCTTCTCATTTCTGATTCGGTTTATTAGGGTTATCTCTCTCTGTTTCATTGTGAGTGTTGCTAGTGGTTTATCTATCTTGTTTATTTTCTCGAAGAACCAGCTCTTGGTTTCGTTGATCTTTTGAATTGTATCTTTGGTTTTCATGTCATTGATTTCTTCTCTAAGTTTTATGATCTCTTTCTTTCTGCCTGATTTAGGCACTTTTTGTTGATCCTTTTCTAAGGTCTTGATCTGTGAGGTCAATTGTTTCTTTGCATCCTTTCTACAGTCCTAAGATATGCTTGCAGAGCTATAAATTTTCCCCTTAATAATGCTT
Source organism: Sorex fumeus (assembly GCF_029834395.1). NCBI lineage: Eukaryota > Metazoa > Chordata > Mammalia > Eulipotyphla > Soricidae > Sorex > Sorex fumeus. The sequence continues at coordinate 2,973,753 of NW_026606083.1, forward strand.
TCGCTGCATCCCATAAGTTCTGGTAGCTCGTGTCTTCATTCTTATTTGTTTCCAGGTTTCTTTTGATTTCGTCCTTGACTTCGTTCCTGACCCACTCGTTGTTCAGCATTGAGTTGTTTAATTTCCAGGTGTTTGATTTGGTGCTCCGTGTCTGTGTGTGATTCACTTCTATCCTCAGTGCATCGTGGTCTGAAAAGATGGTTGATACTATTTCTATTTTCCTGATTCTGTTGAGGTATGTTTTGTGGCCTAGCACATGGTCTATTTTGGAAAATGTTCCATGCACACTGGAGAAGAATATGTATTCTTTCTTTTTGGGGTGTAAAGCCCTGTATAGGTCTATAATCCCTTTCTCTTCTATTTGTTCTTTCAAAGCCAATGATTCCTTGCTGAGTTTTGTTCTTGTTGATCTATCCAGAGGTGATAAGGCTATGTTGAAGTCTCCAAGTACTATTGTGTTGCTAGCAATGTCCTCCTTAAAATCTGTTAGCAGTTGTTTTAAATATTTTCCTGTTCCCTCATTAGGTGTGTATACATTTAAGAGTATGATTTCTTCCTGTTGCGCGCATCCCTTGATGGAGAAAATAGCCTTCTAATCTTTTTCAACGTGAAATTAATGTTGTCGGATACTAGTATGGCCACCCCAGCTTTTTTGAAGGAGCTGTTTGCTTGCAGGATTGTTTTCCATCCTTTGACTGTGAGTCTGTGTTTGCTCTGACTGTTGAGATGAGTTTCTTGTAGGCAGCAGAACGTTGGGTTCTATCTCTGGATCCATTTTTCCACTCTGTGTCTCTTAAATGGTGAACTTAGACCATTGACTTTGAGAGAGATTACTCTTATGGGGGTTTGTGTCATCTTTTTGTAAGGGTCTGCTGTGGTTGTAGGGTTTGTCTTGTCTTATAGTAGCCTCTTTAGCCCTTGTTTAAGGTTTGATTTTGAATCTATGAACTTCCTGAGCTGTTGTTTTTCTAGAAAATTGTGCACTGTTCCTTCAATTTTGAGTGAGAGTTTAGCCGGATAGAGTATTCTTGGTGAAGCACTCATTTCAGTGAGTTTTTTCACTATATCTCGCCACTGCCTTTGGGTTTGGAGGGTTTCCTTTGATTGATCTGCTGTGAATCTAAGGGGTGCTCCTTTGTATGTGATTTCCTTCTTTGCCATTGCTTCTTGCACTATTGTGTCTCTATTGGCAGCATCAATCATTCTAACTATCATATGTCTTGGAGTGTTTTTGTTAGGGTCTCTTTTAGCTGGCACCCTTCGGGCTCCTTGAATCTGAGTGGCTGCATTGTTGAGCTCTGGGAAGTTTTCGGCGATGATTTGTTTAACCATGGCTTTTTCACTGGGATTGTTTCCCTGAGCTTCTGGTAGTCCAATGATTCTAATATTGTTTCTCTTGGAATCCTCTCTTAGGACTCTAATTCTCTGTAGAGCTATTTTGAGGTCCCTTGCCACTGTTTGTTGTTGCCTGTTGACTTGGTGCAGCTGATCTTCCAGCTCACTAATTCTTTCCTCAGCTGTGGTCATTCTATTTTTGAGGGCACAGACTGAGTTTTTTATTTCATCTATGGAATCTTTGATTCATGACATTTCTGTGCATAGCTTTCCAATTTCTGCTCTTATTTCTTCCTGTATTTTCTCGATTGTGCGATCCATTGTTTCTTTCATGTCCTCTTTCAATTTACTGGATATCTGTCTGTTTCATTGAGTTGATTGAACATCTTCATGACTTCATATCTGAATTCTTTGTCAGAGAGGTCCCTTAGGTGAAGAGCAACTACTGAGGCTTCTGAACTCGTTTCATCTTCCTCTCCCTGTGTTGGGGATTTGCGTTGTTTCTTCATGTTGGTGTGTAGATGTAGGGAGTAGATTTCTTTGTATGAGTAAACTACCTGCCACTGCCTAAGCCTCGGCCAGCTGAAAATTAGGCCACACCCACTTCTAAATAAGCCATGCCCACTTCTAAAGCGGGCACACCCCCACGGGGACTTGCTGTGTGTGGCGGGAGTAAAGACTGGATGGGAGAGAAGCCCAGCTCAGCTTGCGGGCAGAGAGTCTCAGAGCTGCTTTGTCTCCCAAGGTCCGGAGGATGCCTTGGGGGCTTGCAGGGTGAAATCCAAGTCCTGGGTTTGAGAAGCGACGGATGAACTAACCTGGGTGGGGAGAAGAGATCAGCTCAGCTTGGGGGACGAAAAGGAAGGAGCAGAGAGGCTCAGAGCTCAGAATCTCTTTAATTTGAAGTAGTCCTATTTGGTTTTTATTCTGTTGCCCTTGTATATTTGTATTCTGTTGAACTTGCTTATTTTTTTATTGTTGTTGCTCACTTTACATTTTTGAGATCCAGATCTTGAAGTGCTCTACCTATATTTTCTCAATGTATTTTATAGATTATAGTGTGATATTAGGGTCACACCTAAGCCTCATGGTCTTTTTATCTCAAGATCTTTGTGGTCTAGTGTGATCTCAAGGTATTTGGTCAAATTTGAATGGACTTTTAGGTAAAGAAAGAATGTCCACTGTCTCCTCTTTTACAATATTGTATTAGAAGCCCTAGCAACAGCAATTAGGCAATAAAATTAAACAGTGTTGTCAAATGGTGTTGGTAAAACTGAATGATCACGTGTTGAAGATTAAAACTGGAACTTTATCTCACAACTTACACACAAGTCAATTTAAAAAATGCTCAAATTCTAAATTTGGTAATTCTAAAATGGTAATAAGCAATGGGGCCTTTGGGAGATGATAGATCATAAAGGCAGAGACCTCATGAATGGGGTTGGCACAATGTTAAATGAGGGCCCATAAGGGTCCCTTCCCTTTTCTGCCTTTAAGGATACATCATAACAGATGCCTCTATAGTGGGATTTTCCCAGGCATCAAATATGCCAGCATCAATCTGGGATTCCCAGCTGTGAGAAGTACACTTTCACCAATTTGTGTATATAATTTATTTTACTGTCATTTATATAACATGATTATGAAGTGTTAGCATTTACGGTATCGATACACAAAGTTACTTCACATTACCACCACCAAAGTGCCCACATTTTTCCACCACAAGCAGTTCACCTCTTCTTTCTTAGTACTGCTCCTCTTCATTCCCCCATAATTCATACTGCTTAATAATTTGAGTTCTATAGTCCAAGGCCAAGCGATTTTCATTGTTCAATACTGTATATTAATTCTTGATTTATAATATATATACCATAAGTGAGATCAGCTGGTACTTGTCCTTTTCCCTCTGATTTATTTAATTTAACATGATAAACCCCATTTTAATCCACATCGCAGCAAACTACAATATTTTTTCTTTTATCATATTATCTTTCCAATATGTGATACAGCTTATATATTAGTCTTTCATTGGGTATCTTATTATCTCCAGATCTTGTCTATTCTACTACATACTGCAATAGGTATAGGTGTGCTTATGTTTGAATTAATGTTTTTGTCTTTGAGGGTAGACACCTAGAAGTGAGATCTCAAGGTCATATGGAAGTCTTATTCTTATTTTTCTGAGAAATCTTCATACATTTTTACTATAGTGGCTGAATGAGGCAACATTCCCATCACCAGTGAATGAGAGTTTGATTTTCACCACATCCCTGCTTACATCACTGGTAGTTTCCAGTCTTTATCATATATGCCATTCCCATGGGTGTGAAACGATTGTGGGTTTGACTTACTTTTCCCAGATAAGTGATAATAAACACGTTTTTATATGCCTACTTGTCACCTATATGTCTTATTCAGGGAAGTGTTCATCTCTCCTCATTTTAAATGGAATTATGATTTTATTCTTTTTATCTATGTGAGTACATTACACTTCTTGGATATTAATACTTTTGTCCAATGTATTGTATGCGAATATTTTCCACCATGAAATAACATAACTATTTTATTTTGAGGTTATTATGTCATAAGGCTTATAATTTCTTTTGAGGAGTTTGGCATATACTGAGCAGTGATCAGAAGTTACTCCTAGCTCCATTCTGAGGTAGCACTCCTGGAAGTGCTTAGCAGGCATTTCTGTTATTAATAAGTTGCCAAGTCCTTGGTGTTAAGTTACAGTTGGCCAAACAAACTATGGCCACTGTACAATAGATTATTGTACAATAATAAAGCATCTATACATATTTTTCATTAATCCAATATTATTATAGCGTTTTATCAATCTGCGGAAGACAATGATTCAAGCTGAATATCCTAAGTTGTGTCAATATCTCCTTGAAGAAAAACAGAAACATTTAGAACTGCTGGAAATTGAAGGGAAGAAAATACTACAGGGTCTTAAGAAAAATGTATCTGAAATGACTAATCTTGGGAGACTACTGTGGGACCTGTATGATGAACTGAAGAACATGTGTCAGAAAACGGATGAACACATGCTCTTGGTAAGAACTAAAGCAGGTCTTGTCTGGGCTAAATTATACTATATCCACTAAATTTTCTCTTATAAATTCTACTATATCTACTAAATTGTACTATATCTAATATATTCTAGCCACCTGTGTAGAGAACTTCTTAATATTTCAGCTTGAACTTGATGATATGCAGGATGGTGAAATATTCTCTAATTTTAAAGAAAGAATTCTTCAATTTGCAGCATACAAATCTCTATAATAACTTTGTGGAAACCTATGAATCTTGTAGATTACAACAAAATACAGTATCTATTTTTTCTTTCATATTTTGTTCAACTTAAGAACTTTTCCTTAAACTTTTATCAAGAACACTATTCTATCAGTTATATAAACTATGAGATTTTATTTTATAAAAATAAAACTTTTTATAATAGCAAAGGAAACAACAGATATTTTACCCAAATAGTAAAACAAGATATTGAATGCTCCTTTCTAGTCTCCTATCTTCAAACTAGAATAAACAGGAGAGTCATCTTGTACTATAAACAAAATCTGTGTCTTTCTCTTCACAGGGGTTGAGACAGATAGTGGCAAAGTAAGTTTACTCCTTTTTTTCAAGTCATGCTAATTATTGTGGTGACTACTTATGCTGAGATGTACCAATACTTTTTAGTAAGAAGTGTCTTTAAATCTGTATTTAGTCCTTCATTATCCAAAGACTTTCAAGCTCTATATTTGGTACATAAAAGAAGGGATTTGATAGGGATATTTACAATGGCAGGGATTATGCAAAATTTGCAAAAAGACCATGCTTTTCTATTTTTTAAGTTTAAAACTCCTAAATTTTGAGGATTATTCCAAATTCTTTATGGTAAAAGGTTAATAATAAGTTCAAATAAAGAGGCAAGTGGTGAAAAGAGGGTGAGGAAAAGTGAAACGGAGAATCATTAAGAAGAAGTGTACTATGGAGCTAAAGTTTCATATGTAGCATGTGACAAATTACAAAAATTCTAGACACAAGATACTTGTAGTGGGTTCCCTGGAGAAACTGGAAGGGAGAAAAAGAAATTATCAATGAGGTGACGTTTTCTACTGGGACTGAAATTTAAGAGCATAAGAGCAGGATAGCAAATACAATCACAAAGCCAGTCTATCTCAGTTCATGGGATTTGCAACCTTTAAAACTTAGTATCATCATGAGTGAAATGAGTCAGAAAGAGAGGTACAGACATAGAAGGACTGCACTCATTTGTGGAGTCATAGAATAACATAACATGAGGCTGACACCCAAGGATAGTAGATACAAGGGTCGAGAGGATTGCCCCATAGCTAGAAGCCTGCCTCATGAGCGGAGGGGAGAAGGCAGATGGAATAGAGAAGGAATCACTAAGAAAATGATGGCTGGAGGAATCGGTCGGGATGGGAGATCTGTGCCGAAAGTAGATAATGAACCAAACATGATGACCTCTCAGTGTCTGTATTGCAAACCATAATACCCCAAAGTGGAGAGAAAGTATGGGGAATATTGTCTGCCATGGAGGTGGGGGGAGGGTGGGAGGGGGGTTATACTGGAGAGATTGGTGGTGGGGAATGTGCACTGGTGAAGGGATGGGTGTTTGATCATTGTGTGATTGTAACCCAAACATGAAAGCTTGTAACTTTCTCACGATGATTCAATAAAATTAAAAAAAAAAACTTAGTGAAGATTCTGAGAGCAGCCTCAATAAGTGGGTCCATCATTGAGACTTTTGGGTCTGTCAGTATGCAGCTCTTTGTTTTGGCAGGTGTGAGTCAGTGACACTGAACATACCCAAGCCTTTGGAGCCATTGTTGAGTGAAAAGCCCATCTCTGGGTTTCTGGAAAGACTTCACAGCTTTCAAGGTGAGAGACAACACCACTGTGACATGTCAGTATAAGAAACAGTACATGTCAATGACCATTCATCATTGCTCTAGCACTATTTTCAGAGAATGGAGATTGAAGTAAATATGCAAATATTATCATTAATTATTAATATGCTGCCCCCAAGAAGCTAACTCAAGTATGGCAAAATCAAACCAATGTGACATATAGTATATTATATAACTCCTTGCAGTGAATTTTTTTAGCACTGTCATATAGCCTGCCCATTCATTCAATGAATTTTAGTCCTTAGCTATGAATTTTAATAATAGGTAGCTCTTCTTCAGGTTCTTAGGAGCACCTTAATCTTATTATTTAAATATTTATCTGAATAATACATTTAAATAATGTATTTTAAAATGCAATATTAAATAAACATAAAATTATATTAATAAGCAATCACAAAACAAACTGATTACATGACTTGCTATGTATTGAACTACTTAGACATGTGGAACCAGAGGTTGGCCTGGCAGAGGAAGGAGAAGCAGGCTAGGAAAGAAAGAAGTGCATTCTTATATATTTATAAATTCTAAGGCTAGAAATTCTGGGATAAAAATATTTTAAGAATCCTTTTAAATCAAGACACATTTGGGTTTTCAGTTTATTTTACCTTTGCAATTTTTAGTGATAAGCTTCCATACCTTTAGGCAAAAGTCAATTATTTAAGAGTGATAAAAATAGTTTCCTATTTTAAATATAATTTGTGTCATATTACTATTTCAGTTGTTCTGTTTTTTGAAAGTTGACTTGCAAGTTAGGTGACAGCCTCAAGTAGTTAAGGACCATTTTGTTCTGAATGTTTTACACCCATTAACAGGCTCCAAGCTTTTTAATGAATAGATATAAAACAAAAGACTGAGGGGGCTGAAGCAATAGCACTGTGGGTAGGGCGTTTGCCTTGAACGCCGCCAACCTGGGTTCGATTCCCGGCATCCTATAGGGTTTCCTGAGTACTGCCAGGGGTAATTCCTTAGTACAGAGCCAGGAGTTACCCCAGTGAGTCACCGGGTGTGACCAAAAAAGCAAATATATATATATATATATATATATATATATATATATCACTTAATCACTTAATCCCCGTTATTCATCGATTTATTCGAGCGGGTGCCAGTAACGTCTCCATTCATCCCGGTTGCGTGCTAGCGTAGCCCAATGGTATCTGTTCGTTTTAGGAACATGTAGAGCCTCAAACCGATCATTTAGGGTCTTGACGAAGAAGTCTGACCATCTTATAGGTGGGCGTCCACGTGATCTTTTGATGTCTCGTGGAATCCAATCAGTAATGGCTCTAGTCCAGCGGTTGTCTGTAAACCTCATTACATGTCCAGCCCATCTGATTTTTGATGTCTTGGCAAATGAGACAGCGTCTCTGATTCTTGAGCGTTGACGAAGATCAGAACTCCGGATTCTATCTCTCATTTGAGTGAATCGTGATATTCCAAGCATAGTTCTTTCGATTCCTCTTTGAGAGACCCGAATAGTGTTCTCATCCTGTTTTCGTAGGGTCCAGGTCTCTGAGGCATATGTTAATGCAGGAAGAATAGTGGAATCAAAGAGATGTGCTCGTAGTTGGAGGTTCTTTGTCCTTTTAGTTATTTCTTCAATGCTCTTGAAGGCATTCCAAGCCGCTCTCTTCCTCCTGCGTAACTCAGGTGCCAGGTCATTCATCATGTTGATTTCTCGACCTAAGTATATATAACTGTTGCATTCGGAGATGGTGGTTCCGTTGAGAGCGAATGGAGCGTCAGGAACAAGGCTGTTTCTCATAAACATTGTCTTCGTAAGATTCAGCTGTAGTCCAACCTTTCCACACTCACGGTCAAAGTCCGCAAGCATTTGTGCCGCTTGGCTGATGTTTGGTGTTATTAGAACGATGTCATCAGCAAAGCGGAGGTGGTGTAGTTGCCGACCATCTATCTTCACTCCCATGTTTTCCCATTCTAGTCGTCGCATGATGTTCTCGAGGGTGGCACTGAAGAGTTTTGGTGAAATGGTATCACCCTGCCAAACCCCTCTCTTGATATGGATGATTACTTCTTTGTAGAATGGTGAGATCTTGGTAGTGAATCCGCAATAGAGCTCACGAAGGATCCTGATGTATTGAGTTTGTACGCCCTGATTGGCTAGGGCTTCCATGACCGCTTCCGTCTCAACAGAATCAAAGGCCTTCTTTAAATCAATGAACGTTAGACAGAGCGGCATCTTGAACTCCCGAGATACCTCAATGAGCTTGGTTATTGTGTGGATATGGTCGATGGTACTGAATCCTTTTCGGAATCCAGCTTGTTCACATGGTTGTCCTTCATCTAGTGTTCTGCTAATCCTATTCAGGATGACTCGAGTGAATAGTTTGTAGATGACAGACAATAGGCAGATTGGGCGATAGTTGCCAATGTCGTGGATGTCTCCTTTCTTGTATAGTAGTACAGTCTTGCTGGTTTTCCATTGGGATGGAACCTTGCATTCAGACAGGTAGCGTGTGAAGAGTCGAGCTAATGTATTGATGAGTACTGATGGTAAGTTCTTCAGGTGTTCAGGTCTGATCTTGTCTGGGCCAGGTGCTTTTTGTTTCTTTACCGACGAGATGGCATGTTGGATTTCGGAAGGGAGAACATTGGGAACGACATATCCATCATGTGGTATGTGGTATGTGGGCAAGTGGATGTGGCTATTAAAGAGATCTGAGTAGAATTCATGAATAATCTTCTCCATTGCCCTTCTGGAAGATGTGATAGATCCATCATGATGTCGGAGGGCAGTCATCTTGGTTTTGTAGTTGGTGAAGGACAGGCGGGCATTACGAATGTTTTTCCCAGCTTCTGCTGCATCTACCAGTACTGCTGCTCTCCTGTTTTTGAGGTCATCCTTGATGGCTTTTCTGCACTGTTTTGCCAGTTCGGACGTTTGCTTGTGGTTGCCTGAGGCATGTGCCACGCCACGTTGGCGAATAAGTTCAAGAGTGTTCGAAGAAAGACGGTTTTTTGTGGTTATCTCTCTCTTGGCATTCCTTGCACAATCATGGAGGTGCTGAATCATTCAATCGTATTCCTCATCAATGTTGTCAATGACGGCATCTTCCCATGTTGCTGCAACAGAGCCAAAGAGTTCCCAGTTGGTGGTTGTTCTGGGAGTCTTCTTCTTAAACCTTGCATTCTTTTCTCCTCGTTCTGTGAGGTAGAATTTTGCACGAAGAAGACGGTGGTCTGATCCCGTTTGGAATTTTGGGACAACAGCAACATCGGTTAGGCAAAACCGCCGATTGAATATGATGTGGTCTATTTCATTGTGGAACCGTCCATCGGGAGACTCCCATGTCCAACGTTTAGATTCAGCCTTTTGGAATTGTGAGTTACCATGGAAGGTTTTGGTTGACATGATGAACTCAGACAGTCTGTCACCTTGTTCGTTCCATTCCAGGCCATGGGTTCCGATGTGGAGTTCATCGACTGATCTTCTTGGTCCTATCTTGGCATTAAAATCACCGACAATGATCTTGTAGAAGGTGTGATCTTCTTTATAGAATTTCTCCAGCTCCATGTAGAATTTCTCAGTTTCTTTTTCACAATAACTGGATGTTGGTGCGTAGACAACAAAGATAGAAACTGCCGGTAGTGAGCCACATTTATTCAAGTGTAATCGTCCGATTCGGGTTGTTAGGCATTCAAATGAATCAATGCTTGTGACTAAGTTTGTGTTGACAAGGATACCGACACCACCGACGCCTCTTTTATCACATTTTCCAAGGAACAGTTCTTCTCCAGTGTCGAAAACAGCATGATGGGATTGATGTCTTCTCGTTTCAGTCAGACCAATGATGTCGTACTTGATCTTTCGTGCTTGTACCATAAGGTCTTCAATGGATGCAGCAGATGCCAGCGTACGAGCATTAAAAGTACAGACAATAATTTTTGTTTTTCTGCGTTTTGGCAGCCCATGTCTGCCTTGGTGTTTTATCAGCTTCTCCTTCCATATCCTTCTTGACTCTGCATAATCAGGGCTAGGGGAATGAGATCCATTTATTACTGGATTTGGCATATCAATTTGGTCTATTTGGCATAGATCACGGATAGCTTGCCAGGCTCTGCCGTGTGGGTTGGATATTTAAGGATATTTAAGGTATCCTAAAAATTATTAAATAAATAGTCGCGCGGCCGCGAATGCGGCCGCGCGCTCCCAGGAGCTTGTTGTGATAATCTTTGGATCCTGGCCTTTGTTGGGGTTACACGGCAGTTGGAGGGTGTAACTGTTTAGCTACTGACAGGTCCAGTCCCAAACCGTGCAGGCTTAGAGATCTCAGTCCCGGGTCCCACACACCTGGGTTCCTCTGCCAGTTCGGTTATGTCTGAGGCTTATCCAAGTGTGTGGAGAGTGGCTCCAGTAAGGCCTTGGTTGGGGCCTGGAAGTCTTCAGCTGTTGGGCCCTGGCGAGGATAGTCAGACACAGGGTAGGAGACTCTGTCTTGTGCTCTCCCGGGAGCTTCTTGTGATAATCTTTGGATCCTGGCCTTTGTTGGGGTTACACGGCAGTTGGAGGGTGTAACTGTTTAGCTACTGACAGGTCCAGTCCCAAACCGTGCAGGCTTAGAGATCTCAGTCCCGGGTCCCACACACCTGGGTTCCTCTGCCAGTTCGGTTATGTCTGAGGCTTATCCAAGTGTGTGGAGAGTGGCTCCAGTAAGGCCTTGGTTGGGGCCTGGAAGTCTTCAGCTGTTGGGCCCTGGCGAGGATAGTCAGACACAGGGTAGGAGACTCTGTCTTGTGCTCTCCCGGGAGCTTGTTGTGATAATCTTTGGATCCTGGCCTTTGTTGGGGTTACACGGCAGTTGGAGGGTGTAACTGTTTAGCTACTGACAGGTCCAGTCCCAAACCGTGCAGGCTTAGAGATCTCAGTCCCGGGTCCCACACACCTGGGTTCCTCTGCCAGTTCGGTTATGTCTGAGGCTTATCCAAGTGTGTGGAGAGTGGCTCCAGTAAGGCCTTGGTTGGGGCCTGGAAGTCTTCAGCTGTTGGGCCCTGGCGAGGATAGTCAGACACAGGGTAGGAGACTCTGTCTTGTGCTCTCCCGGGAGCTTGTTGTGATAATCTTTGGATCCTGGCCTTTGTTGGGGTTACACGGCAGTTGGAGGGTGTAACTGTTTAGCTACTGACAGGTCCAGTCCCAAACCGTGCAGGCTTAGAGATCTCAGTCCCGGGTCCCACACACCTGGGTTCCTCTGCCAGTTCGGTTATGTCTGAGGCTTATCCAAGTGTGTGGAGAGTGGCTCCAGTAAGGCCTTGGTTGGGGCCTGGAAGTCTTCAGCTGTTGGGCCCTGGCGAGGATAGTCAGACACAGGGTAGGAGACTCTGTCTTGTGCTCTCCCGGGAGCTTGTTGTGATAATCTTTGGATCCTGGCCTTTGTTGGGGTTACACGGCAGTTGGAGGGTGTAACTGTTTAGCTACTGACAGGTCCAGTCCCAAACCGTGCAGGCTTAGAGATCTCAGTCCCGGGTCCCACACACCTGGGTTCCTCTGCCAGTTCGGTTATGTCTGAGGCTTATCCAAGTGTGTGGAGAGTGGCTCCAGTAAGGCCTTGGTTGGGGCCTGGAAGTCTTCAGCTGTTGGGCCCTGGCGAGGATAGTCAGACACAGGGTAGGAGACTCTGTCTTGTGCTCTCCCGGGAGCTTGTTGTGATAATCTTTGGATCCTGGCCTTTGTTGGGGTTACACGGCAGTTGGAGGGTGTAACTGTTTAGCTACTGACAGGTCCAGTCCCAAACCGTGCAGGCTTAGAGATCTCAGTCCCGGGTCCCACACACCTGGGTTCCTCTGCCAGTTCGGTTATGTCTGAGGCTTATCCAAGTGTGTGGAGAGTGGCTCCAGTAAGGCCTTGGTTGGGGCCTGGAAGTCTTCAGCTGTTGGGCCCTGGCGAGGATAGTCAGACACAGGGTAGGAGACTCTGTCTTGTGCTCTCCCGGGAGCTTGTTGTGATAATCTTTGGATCCTGGCCTTTGTTGGGGTTACACGGCAGTTGGAGGGTGTAACTGTTTAGCTACTGACAGGTCCAGTCCCAAACCGTGCAGGCTTAGAGATCTCAGTCCCGGGTCCCACACACCTGGGTTCCTCTGCCAGTTCGGTTATGTCTGAGGCTTATCCAAGTGTGTGGAGAGTGGCTCCAGTAAGGCCTTGGTTGGGGCCTGGAAGTCTTCAGCTGTTGGGCCCTGGCGAGGATAGTCAGACACAGGGTAGGAGACTCTGTCTTGTGCTCTCCCGGGAGCTTGTTGTGATAATCTTTGGATCCTGGCCTTTGTTGGGGTTACACGGCAGTTGGAGGGTGTAACTGTTTAGCTACTGACAGGTCCAGTCCCAAACCGTGCAGGCTTAGAGATCTCAGTCCCGGGTCCCACACACCTGGGTTCCTCTGCCAGTTCGGTTATGTCTGAGGCTTATCCAAGTGTGTGGAGAGTGGCTCCAGTAAGGCCTTGGTTGGGGCCTGGAAGTCTTCAGCTGTTGGGCCCTGGCGAGGATAGTCAGACACAGGGTAGGAGACTCTGTCTTGTGCTCTCCCGGGAGCTTGTTGTGATAATCTTTGGATCCTGGCCTTTGTTGGGGTTACACGGCAGTTGGAGGGTGTAACTGTTTAGCTACTGACAGGTCCAGTCCCAAACCGTGCAGGCTTAGAGATCTCAGTCCCGGGTCCCACACACCTGGGTTCCTCTGCCAGTTCGGTTATGTCTGAGGCTTATCCAAGTGTGTGGAGAGTGGCTCCAGTAAGGCCTTGGTTGGGGCCTGGAAGTCTTCAGCTGTTGGGCCCTGGCGAGGATAGTCAGACACAGGGTAGGAGACTCTGTCTTGTGCTCTCCCGGGAGCTTGTTGTGATAATCTTTGGATCCTGGCCTTTGTTGGGGTTACACGGCAGTTGGAGGGTGTAACTGTTTAGCTACTGACAGGTCCAGTCCCAAACCGTGCAGGCTTAGAGATCTCAGTCCCGGGTCCCACACACCTGGGTTCCTCTGCCAGTTCGGTTATGTCTGAGGCTTATCCAAGTGTGTGGAGAGTGGCTCCAGTAAGGCCTTGGTTGGGGCCTGGAAGTCTTCAGCTGTTGGGCCCTGGCGAGGATAGTCAGACACAGGGTAGGAGACTCTGTCTTGTGCTCTCCCGGGAGCTTGTTGTGATAATCTTTGGATCCTGGCCTTTGTTGGGGTTACACGGCAGTTGGAGGGTGTAACTGTTTAGCTACTGACAGGTCCAGTCCCAAACCGTGCAGGCTTAGAGATCTCAGTCCCGGGTCCCACACACCTGGGTTCCTCTGCCAGTTCGGTTATGTCTGAGGCTTATCCAAGTGTGTGGAGAGTGGCTCCAGTAAGGCCTTGGTTGGGGCCTGGAAGTCTTCAGCTGTTGGGCCCTGGCGAGGATAGTCAGACACAGGGTAGGAGACTCTGTCTTGTGCTCTCCCGGGAGCTTGTTGTGATAATCTTTGGATCCTGGCCTTTGTTGGGGTTACACGGCAGTTGGAGGGTGTAACTGTTTAGCTACTGACAGGTCCAGTCCCAAACCGTGCAGGCTTAGAGATCTCAGTCCCGGGTCCCACACACCTGGGTTCCTCTGCCAGTTCGGTTATGTCTGAGGCTTATCCAAGTGTGTGGAGAGTGGCTCCAGTAAGGCCTTGGTTGGGGCCTGGAAGTCTTCAGCTGTTGGGCCCTGGCGAGGATAGTCAGACACAGGGTAGGAGACTCTGTCTTGTGCTCTCCCGGGAGCTTGTTGTGATAATCTTTGGATCCTGGCCTTTGTTGGGGTTACACGGCAGTTGGAGGGTGTAACTGTTTAGCTACTGACAGGTCCAGTCCCAAACCGTGCAGGCTTAGAGATCTCAGTCCCGGGTCCCACACACCTGGGTTCCTCTGCCAGTTCGGTTATGTCTGAGGCTTATCCAAGTGTGTGGAGAGTGGCTCCAGTAAGGCCTTGGTTGGGGCCTGGAAGTCTTCAGCTGTTGGGCCCTGGCGAGGATAGTCAGACACAGGGTAGGAGACTCTGTCTTGTGCTCTCCCGGGAGCTTGTTGTGATAATCTTTGGATCCTGGCCTTTGTTGGGGTTACACGGCAGTTGGAGGGTGTAACTGTTTAGCTACTGACAGGTCCAGTCCCAAACCGTGCAGGCTTAGAGATCTCAGTCCCGGGTCCCACACACCTGGGTTCCTCTGCCAGTTCGGTTATGTCTGAGGCTTATCCAAGTGTGTGGAGAGTGGCTCCAGTAAGGCCTTGGTTGGGGCCTGGAAGTCTTCAGCTGTTGGGCCCTGGCGAGGATAGTCAGACACAGGGTAGGAGACTCTGTCTTGTGCTCTCCCGGGAGCTTGTTGTGATAATCTTTGGATCCTGGCCTTTGTTGGGGTTACACGGCAGTTGGAGGGTGTAACTGTTTAGCTACTGACAGGTCCAGTCCCAAACCGTGCAGGCTTAGAGATCTCAGTCCCGGGTCCCACACACCTGGGTTCCTCTGCCAGTTCGGTTATGTCTGAGGCTTATCCAAGTGTGTGGAGAGTGGCTCCAGTAAGGCCTTGGTTGGGGCCTGGAAGTCTTCAGCTGTTGGGCCCTGGCGAGGATAGTCAGACACAGGGTAGGAGACTCTGTCTTGTGCTCTCCCGGGAGCTTGTTGTGATAATCTTTGGATCCTGGCCTTTGTTGGGGTTACACGGCAGTTGGAGGGTGTAACTGTTTAGCTACTGACAGGTCCAGTCCCAAACCGTGCAGGCTTAGAGATCTCAGTCCCGGGTCCCACACACCTGGGTTCCTCTGCCAGTTCGGTTATGTCTGAGGCTTATCCAAGTGTGTGGAGAGTGGCTCCAGTAAGGCCTTGGTTGGGGCCTGGAAGTCTTCAGCTGTTGGGCCCTGGCGAGGATAGTCAGACACAGGGTAGGAGACTCTGTCTTGTGCTCTCCCGGGAGCTTGTTGTGATAATCTTTGGATCCTGGCCTTTGTTGGGGCTACACGGCAGTTGGAGGGTGTAACTGTTTAGCTACTGACAGGTCCAGTCCCAAACCGTGCAGGCTTAGAGATCTCAGTCCCGGGTCCCACACACCTGGGTTCCTCTGCCAGTTCGGTTATGTCTGAGGCTTATCCAAGTGTGTGGAGAGTGGCTCCAGTAAGGCCTTGGTTGGGGCCTGGAAGTCTTCAGCTGTTGGGCCCTGGCGAGGATAGTCAGACACAGGGTAGGAGACTCTGTCTTGTGCTCTCCCGGGAGCTTGTTGTGATAATCTTTGGATCCTGGCCTTTGTTGGGGTTACACGGCAGTTGGAGGGTGTAACTGTTTAGCTACTGACAGGTCCAGTCCCAAACCGTGCAGGCTTAGAGATCTCAGTCCCGGGTCCCACACACCTGGGTTCCTCTGCCAGTTCGGTTATGTCTGAGGCTTATCCAAGTGTGTGGAGAGTGGCTCCAGTAAGGCCTTGGTTGGGGCCTGGAAGTCTTCAGCTGTTGGGCCCTGGCGAGGATAGTCAGACACAGGGTAGGAGACTCTGTCTTGTGCTCTCCCGGGAGCTTGTTGTGATAATCTTTGGATCCTGGCCTTTGTTGGGGCTACACGGCAGTTGGAGGGTGTAACTGTTTAGCTACTGACAGGTCCAGTCCCAAACCGTGCAGGCTTAGAGATCTCAGTCCCGGGTCCCACACACCTGGGTTCCTCTGCCAGTTCGGTTATGTCTGAGGCTTATCCAAGTGTGTGGAGAGTGGCTCCAGTAAGGCCTTGGTTGGGGCCTGGAAGTCTTCAGCTGTTGGGCCCTGGCGAGGATAGTCAGACACAGGGTAGGAGACTCTGTCTTGTGCTCTCCCGGGAGCTTGTTGTGATAATCTTTGGATCCTGGCCTTTGTTGGGGTTACACGGCAGTTGGAGGGTGTAACTGTTTAGCTACTGACAGGTCCAGTCCCAAACCGTGCAGGCTTAGAGATCTCAGTCCCGGGTCCCACACACCTGGGTTCCTCTGCCAGTTCGGTTATGTCTGAGGCTTATCCAAGTGTGTGGAGAGTGGCTCCAGTAAGGCCTTGGTTGGGGCCTGGAAGTCTTCAGCTGTTGGGCCCTGGCGAGGATAGTCAGACACAGGGTAGGAGACTCTGTCTTGTGCTCTCCCGGGAGCTTGTTGTGATAATCTTTGGATCCTGGCCTTTGTTGGGGTTACACGGCAGTTGGAGGGTGTAACTGTTTAGCTACTGACAGGTCCAGTCCCAAACCGTGCAGGCTTAGAGATCTCAGTCCCGGGTCCCACACACCTGGGTTCCTCTGCCAGTTCGGTTATGTCTGAGGCTTATCCAAGTGTGTGGAGAGTGGCTCCAGTAAGGCCTTGGTTGGGGCCTGGAAGTCTTCAGCTGTTGGGCCCTGGCGAGGATAGTCAGACACAGGGTAGGAGACTCTGTCTTGTGCTCTCCCGGGAGCTTGTTGTGATAATCTTTGGATCCTGGCCTTTGTTGGGGCTACACGGCAGTTGGAGGGTGTAACTGTTTAGCTACTGACAGGTCCAGTCCCAAACCGTGCAGGCTTAGAGATCTCAGTCCCGGGTCCCACACACCTGGGTTCCTCTGCCAGTTCGGTTATGTCTGAGGCTTATCCAAGTGTGTGGAGAGTGGCTCCAGTAAGGCCTTGGTTGGGGCCTGGAAGTCTTCAGCTGTTGGGCCCTGGCGAGGATAGTCAGACACAGGGTAGGAGACTCTGTCTTGTGCTCTCCCGGGAGCTTGTTGTGATAATCTTTGGATCCTGGCCTTTGTTGGGGCTACACGGCAGTTGGAGGGTGTAACTGTTTAGCTACTGACAGGTCCAGTCCCAAACCGTGCAGGCTTAGAGATCTCAGTCCCGGGTCCCACACACCTGGGTTCCTCTGCCAGTTCGGTTATGTCTGAGGCTTATCCAAGTGTGTGGAGAGTGGCTCCAGTAAGGCCTTGGTTGGGGCCTGGAAGTCTTCAGCTGTTGGGCCCTGGCGAGGATAGTCAGACACAGGGTAGGAGACTCTGCCTTGTGCTCTCCCGGGAGCTTGTTTATATATATATATTTAAATAAAACAAGAGACTGATATCCTGCATTTTCTATATTATAATCTTTTCTTCCTCTAGCTGTATTGTTAAATATTACTTGTTCTAAAGATAGACAAGAAGCCCTTGCTGATATGTCCAAGTTTCCTGTTGCCCCAATCTATAAACTCACTGGTGATAAGATGTTATGGTAGCAGCTAGGACTGTCTCACTCATAAAAGCTAATTGTATTGTGCACAACAATTTTATGAGCAACTAATAAATGGTTGGTGCCTTAATATTGACAATGGTAGAAGTAGAGAACCGTTTTGTTTCAGAAGTTTGGTAGTTAAACATTAGCCAGAATACTTTGGCATTGCCCTTTAGAACTATTAAACTTTGCTTTCATTGTCTTATTTTTTTCCTGCAGTGTATATTACCCTGGACCCTATTATAAACAATTATCGTGTGCCTCTATTAGAAGAGCTTAGACAATTGCAATACAACCTTAACCATCAAGACACGCCCGACAATCTAGACAGTTTAAGGTATATTCATTCGTGGGGAACTCATAGCTTCCTCTCTGGCAAGCATTACTGGGAGGTGAATGTGAGGAACTATTGTAATTGGATTGTAGGGGTTTGTTCAGAATCCTGGAAAGAGAGGGATGATATGGGACTGAATTCTAAGGATGTCTTTCTACTTCTGAGTGTCAAAGTGAATAATAATTGCAGTCTGTTCTCTACCTCCCCACTATTACCTCAGTATATTCAAAGGCCAGATGGCTTGGTGGGGATCTTCCTAGATTATGATTTTGGTGTTATAAGCTTTGTTAATGTGGCTAAGTGTTCACTCATTTGTAATTTCCTCCCAGGCTTCTTCTCCTTTCCTCTTAGACCTTTTATTTGCTATAGTTCCATGTAATCAAGATTCTCGAGGCTATCCAAGGTGCTGGAAGGTCTAAGACAGCCCTTATTTTGATGACATGATGATGAATGTGGAGAATGAGTGTTACCTCATTGTTTTTAACTTCACTGACTGCCTAAACTATATTTGTAGCACAGTTTTTAGAGTGGTGATAATATTATAGTCATATTTTAAATTTTATTTCAATAAAAGTAGTCTGTTCTCATATATAACATTGTTGTTTTGGTTTGGGGGTCATACATGAAGTTGCTTAAAAGCTACTCCCAACTCGGGCTTCCTCCTGCTATGCTTGAAGAAACATGTTGGCCAGAAGCTGGCTTTCTGCATGCATGGCAAGGCATACACTCTACCTCATTGAGATATCTCTTTTACCCTTATTTTACAAGATTTTTTCTTCTGCTGTCTGAGCTTTCTAGAGGTGAAAGATTCTATGGGTAAAGAAATCCATACATGTATAAATTAATGAAACAAATCAAAGAGGAAAAATTATTAAAACAGACTAAAGAACTGACAAAAGTACTATAAGGTATAACAGTAAGTGGTACAGAAAGTATAAGAAATAGTATAAAGAAGTAAATTCTTTTGTTCAGATTTTTGGCTCTGAGAGTCCTTTCAACTAACAGGAAAATAGTTTGTTGCAGATTTGACTTCAGTGTTACTGTGAGTAGTTATAAATAAATAGAATATTCTAGTAATTGATACATATTTTCTAAGAATACATATTTTCTTAAAGAAATACTTTCACCTATGCATTTTTGAGGAAAATAAGCCACACTTTTTCAAACTTACAAAGTATAATACCGCTAACAGATTGTACTGTATATATTTTATAATTTTTTATTTTATTGAATCAGATTGTACTATTAAATGTTAGCTCTTAGAAGTTTGTAGGCACTTTTTCTCTTCTCTTATCTTAATTCCTTGTAGAAAATATTCCTTATTAATTCCTTGTATAAGATGTTGTTACAGGTTAAACCTGCTGTGTTTATATTTTGTTAAATGGTTGATTATTCAGAGTTGTAGAGTTTGAGATGTCACATGACTTCAGTTGAAAATGTGATTGCATGCTTCAGGAAGTTCAAAATTTATTTCAGTTATGCTTTGAGGAAGGGGTTGGGCTTGGGGATGGAAACATCCAAAATATGGTGGTGGGAAGGTGTAAGGGTGGTGGAATTGGTGTTGAAATATGAAATGTAATCAAATATTGTGAATTACTTTATAAAAATAAAATTTTAAAAAACCCACATATCACATTTGTTTTGCAATGGGTTCCCTGCGATACTCCAAAGACAAAGGCCAGAGTAACTCCAGTAAACCAAGCTATCTGGGAAGCAGAATGGGATCTATGGACAGTGGTTAAACCTCATGCGTGAGCTACAGTGCCCCCTTCTGGAAGACAAGAGAGGCTCTAACACTGATCAGGGCTAGGATAAGACACAAAAGGCTTCAGAATTTTGCCACAAGAGAGAGTCATAAATATGGAATAAGTATTCCTATACATAGGAGAATAAAGCAAGGCACAAAGTAAAAGTACAACAAAAAGTACTCGTCAGTCAAATTTGAAAGTACTATTTCAAATTTGAAAATAGGCTGTTCTGCAAGGAAAGTGAAATACTGGGTCAGATGAGCCCACAGACTTACTCCACACACACTGTGCCTCATAAAGGTGTGAATAGGTTCTCAGAGGAAGGCCCTCCAGACAATGCAGGGAGCCTGGGGCTGCACAGGAAGCTTGTGAAAAGGCTGTATCACTGTCATCCCATTGTTCATTGATTTACTCGAGCAGGCGCCAGTAACGTCTCCATTAGTTCCAGCCCTGAGATTTTAGCAGCCTCTCCTTACTTGTCTTTCCCAATGAAACTGCCATATTGGAGGCTCTTTCAGGGTCAGGGGAAAGAGACCCATTATTTTTACTTGTTGTTACTGTTTTTGGAATATCAAATATGCCGAGGTAGCTTGCCAGGTTGTGCCGTGTGGGCAGGATACTCTCAGTAGCTTGCCAGGCTCTCCGAGAGGAAATATATATATATATATATATATATATATTGTTTCCTATCACAATACATTCCCAGTTTTTCCAGAATTATTGTAAATTTTGTTTGACTTCTAGGAACCTTATAAAAGTTTCCATATGACTTCCGAATATTGATCCATCTTTTAGCAAAAGATGAATATTTGAGCCTGCTTAGCTGGCACTCAACATTCAGAAACTTACTCATATCCCATGAACCATCTGTTAAGATGCAACATTTATATTTTGTTCCTCTTTTAATTTCATCCAATCAATAACTTTTTTTTTTACCTGAGGGAAAATATTAGCCCTGTCCACCTGATCCTGAGTAATTCCAGTGAGACTGATGCAGAAATCTGAAATCTGTGTGTGTTCATTTCTGGCCTCACATACTGTTGAAATGTATCTTTAATCTCTAAGGTATAGGTATTCAGTAAAATGACAGGAAATTCAATGATTTAAGGGTGGAGCGATAACACAGCGGGTAGGGCATTTGCCTTGCACACGGCCAACCTGGGTTTGATTCCTCCAGCCCTCTTGGAGAGCCTGGCAAGCTACCAAGAGTATCCTGCCCACACACCAGAGCCTGGCAAGCTCCCCATGGCATATTCAATATGCAAAAACAGTAACAAGTCTCACAAGGGAGACGTTACTGGTGCCCACTTGAGCAAATCGATGAACAACATAAGGACAGTGCTACAGTGCTACAGATTTGTTGCCTACTGTCTGAACCCCATCAATATGGTGTGGTAATTATGGAAAATGGGTAGGGAGTGTCATATGAGGTAGTTTTCATACTGGTGCTGTATAAGCCATCAAGGTAGTTCACCGAATTAAAAGCATTTTTGTTTACATTACCCCATTACCCTGATGTAGGCTTAATAACAGACATATCTTTCACTACTTACCAGTAATTCAATACATCTAATGGAGCTCATTGTAAACTAGCAAGTAAAGAAAACAGTACGTGCCAGGCAAATGTGACCAAGTCCCTGATTCAGGTGACCCCCAGGTAATCTGATGAGTCAAGATTCAAATTGGTTACAATTTTAATATATTATGTGCAAAAATCCCTTACAGTGTACAAGGTCACGTTCTGGAGCTGCCTCAGTGCTGCAGAGGCCATGAGCTGGACATAATTTTAGAACCCCACTCCTGGGACACATATTCCAGAACTTCTGTAGGCAAAGAAAACTTAGGCCTCAGGCCTGGGCCTTCATCATTCCAATTTTTACAGGAGAAAGATAAAAACTAATGTCATGGAATATCATGAATCCTAAAACACCATTTTACAGATTTTTTTAAAATGCTGATTTATCAATTATAAATCATGATGAACATTTTTAACCTCAATTTGTGTTTCATTTTAACACCAAATCCTGGATTTTTTGCTTTTTGGGTCACACCCGGCCATGCTCAGGGGTTACTCCTGGCTTTGCACTCAGGAATCACTCCTGGCACTGCTCGGGGGACCATATGGGATGTTCCACCACTGCATGACCTCAAACATCATCAGATATATCCCTGGAGGCCCCATAGTACCACCAAGTATGTCCCTGCTGGTGCCTGGCAGTCCTGGATATCTGCTGGACTTATCCTGGTAGCCCTCAGCACTGTGTCACCTCCCCCTAGCCATTCAGTTGGAGAAGGGCTGCCAGAAGTGCCCAAACGCCATTAGCAATTCTTGAGAGACATCCCCAAGCATAAATAGATTTTTTTTTAAGTCAAGGACCTTAATTCCATAACTAATGATGTTGAGGCTGATAGCTTTTATAGGCTGATAGCTTTTCTAGTATCTTCCCTGTGCTAGGAAAGGCTCCAAGCATGCCTCATGCATAAATCTTTGTAACAATCTAATAGGGTAACTAGGGGTATTATTTCAGCTGTGTAGATAAGGAATTCAAAGCAGAGCATGGTTAAATAAACAGAGCATGGTTAAATAAACAATAAAAAGAGTGAGGAAGAGGATTATAAAATCTAGGCCTGTTGCTCCCAAGTACAAGTATTATTTATCCTGACTTCATTTTCCTTTTCACATTTGATAGCAATGTTCCACCTCCCTTTCCTCCCAACAGGGTTTCACCAAATACCTAGTAAGATGCTTAGGTTATCATTTTTCATATTACTCTGCATTCTATTAGAAAAACCTAAGCTAATTAGCCATTTCAACTCAAAAGTAAAAACTTTTGAAATGATAATAGAATTTTTATTGACCAGAATTAAAATTATATATGCAAAATTATCCTATTTATAAAGTCCCAACATATCAAGCATCTTCACTTTTTCTTTAAATTGTTTAAACAATTTTGGGGTTAATTCAATTTGCTTAAACAAATCTGAATTTTCTAATTATTTTGTTTATAATGATTGCTTTATTCTGGTTTTAAATTGGCTTTTAAGAATTTTTAAACTTGGCTGGAGAGATAATTCTGTGAGTCGGGGGCTTAGTTTGCACACAGACGACCCAAATTTGATTCCTGGCATCCCACATGGTCCTCCAAGTCCACTAGGTATGATTTCTGAGTGCAGAGCCAGGAGTAACCCCTGAGTAAAGCAGGGTGTTACCCCAAAACAAACACAAAATAATTTTGAAACCATTATCCTTTAGGATAGAAGAAAATAATTTTAATGTACATGCACATATATGTACATAATATTGATTACAGTTTAAGTATCATCATTTTCTATGTGCCTTGTAATGTAGAAATAAAAGGAAAATATCATATCTCACCCCAGTTTCTATATCTTTCTCTACCACAGAAGGTGAGTTCACATGCGTGCTTATTTCCACGATTTTTTTTAACCACAGCAGGGTCTAGCAATGTATTAATGAAATTAATGCTTCTACCCCATAGAAGCATTAATTTCTGGGTGTAATCCCTGGGTCACTGGAGATTGGTGGAAGCAGGCAGGGCAGGGTAGGGTGGTGCTTCTGGGTTTAATCCCTGGGTCACCAGAGATTGGTGGGAGCAGGCAGAGGATCTTTGTTCTTGGGTCCCATTGAACCTGGAGTCCAAGGTCGCAGAGTTCCACTTACCTGGTTCTGTGGGGCTTCACTCGTATGTGAGTCTCAGCCCGAGCGTCTGGAAAGTGGCCTGAGCGTGGCGGCGACTGGGTAGTGGAGGTAGTGTTACCCTACCAGTACCAGATAAATAACTCATTGCACTGCCTCCAATACCCAGCCACCGCCACACTCCAGGATGCTTTCCAGAATCTTGGGCTGAGACTCATGCATGAGTGAAGCCCCAAAGAATCAGGTAAGTGGAACTCTGTGACCTTGGACTCCAGGATCAATGGGACCCGGGAACAGAGACCCTCTGCGTGCTCCCAGCAATCTCCGGTGACCCAGGGATTAAACCCAGAAGCACCACCCTACCCTGCCCTGCATGCTTCCACCAATCTCCAGCGACCCAGGGATTACACCCTGAATCCCCACCCTACTGCTACCAGATAAATACCTCATTGGCAGACCTCCACTACCTCCACTACCCAGCTGCTGCCATGCTTCAGGCTGCTTTGCGGACCATGAGACCGCTTCAATTCATGGCCACGTGAGACATCAAAAGACACTTAATACCCATCTTTCAAGATTACTGCACCATATTTGATGAGGTTAAAATAGAGTTTGAACCATGGAAACACCTGCAAGGGTGATTAGAGGCTGCCATAAAAGCGTCTATCCCTCTCGGAGAGCCTAGCAAGCTACCGAGAGTATCCCACCGGAATGGCAGAGCCTGGCAAGCTATCTGTGGTGTATTCGATATGCCAAAACCGGTAAATACAATGGGTCTTATTGCTCAACCCTGAAAGAGCTACCAATATGGCAGCAATAAGAAGGATGAAGGAGAGGATGATAAAATCAAGGCCGAACTAGGCTGTCAAAATGAAGAAGGACAAAAATGTCTGTGTGTACTCAATGCACATATGCTGGCATTGGATGCATCCATAGAGGACCAGATGGTGCAAGCACAAAAGATCAAGTACATTATCATTGGTATGACCTAAATAAGAAGGCATCAATCACATCATACTATTTTCGAAACTGGAAAAGAACTGTTCCTCGTAACATGTGACAAAAGAGGCAACAGTGGGGTCGGTGTCCTTGTCAACACAAACTTGGCCATGAGCATTGATTCATTCAAATGCCTAACAACCCAAATCAGACAATTGCACTTGAATAGATGTGGTTCACTGCTGACAATTTTTATCTTCATTGTCTACTCACCAACATCCAATTATGATGAAGAGGAAATTGAGAAGTTCTATATGGAGCTGGAGAATTTCTATAAAGGAGACCACACCTTCTACAAGACCACTGTCGGTGGTTTTAATACCAAGATAGGACCGAGAAGATCAGCCAAAGAACTCCACATCGGGACCCATGAAATGAATGAAACGAACAGGGTGAGAGACTATCTGAGTTCATCATGTCGACCAAGACCATCCATGGTAATTCACAGTTCCAGAAGACCGAATCTAAATGTTGGACAAGGGAGTCTCCCGGTGGACTTTTCCACAACAAAATTGACCATCTCATATTCAATCAACAGTTTTGCCTGACTGATGTTGCTGGTGTCCCAAAATTCCAAACAGGATCGGACCACCGTCTCCTTCATGCAAATTCTACTTCACAGAGCAGGGAAAAAGGGCTGCAAAGATTAAGAAGAGAACTCCCAGAATGACCACCAACTGGGAGCTCTTTGGCACTATTGCAGCAACATGGGAAGATGCCGTCTTGACAACATTGATGAGGAATATAATTGACGGTTCAGCACCTCCATGATAGTGCAAAGAACACTGAGAGAAAGAAAGCCACAAAAAGACACCTGTCTTCAAAAACTCTTAAGCTCATTCGCCAACGTGGCTTGGCGCAAGCCTCAGGCACAAGCCTCAGGCAACTGCAAGCAAATATCCGAGCTTGCAAAGCAGTGCAGAGAAGCAATAAACAAAGACCTCAAAGAGAGAAGAGCAGCATTGCTGGCAGATGCAGCAGAAGCCTGGAAAAGCATTCGCAAGGCCTGTCTGTCATTCACCAACTACAAGACCAAGATGACTGTCCTCCAACATCCTGAGAGATCTATCACATCTTCCAGAAGAGCAATGGAGATTATCCCTGACTTCTACTCGGATCTCTTCAATAGCCATGTCCACCTGCCCACATAACAAATTCCACAGGATATGTCGTTCCCAACGTTCTCCCTTTCGAAATCCAACACGCCATTTCATCAGTAAAGAAGTGAATAGTACCCGGCCCAGACAAGGTCAGACCCAAACACTTGAAGAACCTGCCATCAGTACTCATCAAGACACTGGCTCGGCTCTTCACACACTACCTGTCTCAATGCAAGGTTCTGTCCCAGTGGAAAACCAGCAGGACTGTAGTACTGTACTAGAAGGGAGACATCTACGACATTGGCAACGATCGCTCGATCTACCTGTTGTCTGTCATCTACAAGCTGTTCACTCGAGTCATCCTGAATAGAATTAGCAGAACAGTAGATGAAGGACAACCATGCTTGCAAGCCAGGTTCCGAAAAGGATTCAGCACGTTCAACCATATCCACATGGTAACCAACTCATTGAGGCTTCTTGGGAGTTCAAGATGCTCCTTTGTCTAATGTTCATCAATTTAAAAAATAAAGGCCTTTGATTCTGTTGAGACTGAAGCAGTCATCAAAGCCCTAGCCAAACAGGGCATTCAAACTCAATACATCAGGGTCCTCCATGAGCTCTATTACAGATTCACTACCAGGATCTCACCATTCTACAAGGAAGTGATCATCCATGTCGAGAGGGGTTCAGCAGGGTGATACCAATTCACCGAAACTCTTCAGTGCCACCCTCGAGAATGTCATGCGATGACTGGAATGGGAAGGAATTGGAGTGACGATAAAAGGTCGGCAACTACACCACCTCCACTTTGCTGATGACATCGTTCTAATAACAACAAGCATTAGCCAAGCGGAGCAAATACTGGCCGACTTCGACCATGAGTGTGGAAAGGTCAGACTACAGCTGAATCTCACGAAGACAATGTTTATGAGAAATTGACTCGTTCCTGACATTCTATTGACTCTCAATGGAATGAACATCTCCAAATGCAACAGTTATGTGTACCTAGGTCGAGAAGTCAACATGACAAATGACCTGGCACCTGAGTTGCAAAGGAGGAAAAGAGGGACTTGGAATACTTTCAAGAGCATCAAAGAAATAGCTAAGATGCTGAAGAACCTCCGGTTCCGGGCACATCTCTTCGATTCCACCATTCTTCCTGCATTAACATATGACTCAGAGACCTGGGCCCCACAAAAATAGGATGACAACTCTATTCAGGTCTCCCAAAGAGGAATCAAATTTCTATGCTTGGAGTATCACACTTTACTCAAGTCTAAGAAAGAATCTGGAGTTCCAACCTCCATTGATGATCAAGAACCAGGGACACTGTCTCATTTGCCAAGACGTCAAAAATCAGATGGGCTGGACACGTAATGCAAATTGGAGACGACTGCCTGTCTAGAGCCATTATTGATGTCAAAAGATCGCGTGGCCACACACCTACAAGATGGTCAGACTTCTTCTTCAAGACCTTGAACAATCGGTTTGAGGCTCTTCGTGTTCCTGGAGCAAGCAGACGCCATTGGGCTACACTAGCATGTGACAGGGACTAATGGAGTCGTTACTGGCACCCGCTCAAGCAAATGAATGAGTAATGGGATGTCAAATGATCAAGTGACCCCATAACTTTGCAAATAGTGCTTGAGAATATCTGTATAACTGACATAACAAAATTTGCCTGAATAAATAGTAATATAGACTATTTAAATCTCCCCAATTTGCCCAACCCATCAGGGTGTTCTTAATCAGTTTGACTTTAAGGCCTCCATGGATGGAGGGTCCATGTTCAATGGAGGGAAAGACGGAAACCAGAGGTCAATAAAAGAAATCTATTCTCATCCCATAAGGCAGGAATCATGCACAGAGGTTCCATCCTGAAAGTTAAGAGATCTTCCTGTGCAGGGAAGGCGGGAGGTTGGGAACCCTGGGGAGGGCCAGGAAAGCAGCTGAGATGTGGATGGGATCTGGGGGCAGGTGAGGACACCTTCCTGCATGTCTGTCAGCGCGACTCTTCTCATGGCTCCTTGGGAGGCTTCAGTAGAAGCTAGTGCCATGTAAACTTTTATAGAGTTAGCTCATTTCCTCTATCAGACTCCCTCTCAGCCAGTTGCCAAGGCTGGTCAGAAGATGAACCTGTTATTCCATTTTCAGTTATTTCACTTAAGGTCCTAAATTGCTATGGGAATGGAAATCTTTACAAACCAAAATGCCGGGAAAGGAACAGTTGTGGTGAGTCATGGGCACTTTGGTGATAGTGAGGTCCAATACTTTACACATCAATACCCTAAATTTCAGCACTACTATAACCACATCATAATGAAAAACAACAGTAAAAAGATGTAAAGTATCCAAAAAGTTCTTCAAGTTCAGTAAACAGTGGCAGACAATCAAGTCCTTGAGTCTCCTGAACACAGAATTGACAGCAGTTTCCTCTACATGTGACACAAAACTCACAATCCAACTGTCCTTGGGTCATTCCATTATATACTCTTCACTAGCTGAACAGGATATAGAAGGCAATAAATAAACAAATCAGCATATTAATAAAGCAACAAACTTCAGGAATTGGAAAGGTGCCAGCCACTAACATGTAACAGTTATGTAAGGTGTCTTGTTTCATTTCTTGCCATTCATGGGAGAATTGGTTTCAGAACCCTAATAGCACTCAAATCTGGGTATTTGGCCACTCCTGGGAATATATCCCAGAGAGGCAAAAATGTATAGTCGAAGTGACATCTGCACTTGTTTGTTCATTGCAGCCCTCTTTACAATAGCCAGAAACTGGAAGAAACCTGAATGCCCAAGAACAGATGACTGGTTAAAGAAACTTTGGTACATCTACACAATGGAGTACTATGTAGCTCTTAGAAAAGATGAAGTCATGAAATTTACATACAAGTGGTACAATATGGAAAGTATCATGCTAAGCGAAATGAGTCAGAAAGAGAGGGATAGACATAGAAAGATTGCATTCATCTGGGGGATATAAAGTAACAAAGTATGAGATTAATACCCAAGAATAGCTGAGATCAGCACCAGGAGGATTACTCCATAACTTAGAGGCCAGCCGGGTATCCTAGAGGAAAGGGCTATTCAGATAGAGAAGGGAGCACCAAATAAAGGATGTTTGGAGGATCCTCCCAGGAGGGGAGATGCATGTCGAAAGTAGACTATGGACTGAACATGTTTGCCACTCAATGCCTCTTTTGCAGACCACAACACCCGAAAGGAGAGAGAGAACACAGGGGATTGCCCTGCCACAGAGACGGGGGGATGGGGGGATGGGGGTGGAAAAAAAAAAAAAAATCTGGGTATTTGGATATTCAAGTTTCATATAAAATGACATAGCAGGGGGATATGGTGTCGCCAGCAGGTCAACCTATACCTGTGGGGAGAGTGCATCAGCAGCATGATGGTGCCTTCAGACTTCCAGATACCCCAAAATTTGTGCTGTGCCTTTGGCCAGATCCCAACAACTTGGGGCCAAATTTATCAAGAAATTAAACTGCCAAAAGTTCGGTATGTGGGAGCTATACACACAAACCACATCCAGCTCAGCTACATAAGCTCACTTATTGGCCTTATTTCAGAAACCCCTTAAATCTCGAAAGAGATCAAAAGACACAGGGTCTGTAGCACAGAAGTAGGTGTGAACGCATGACTAAGATCTCCAGGCCTGCTTGGATCGGGACTGGGCCTCCTTCCCACAGGTACCCAGTTTTCCAGTAGCTTGGCAGTCACACCGACAGACTGGCCCTATATCAAGCAATCTCATCAATGGCCAAGAACCAGGAACTATAAACTAAAGCTCCCGAAAGAGAGTGCTGCAGAATGTCCTGACCCCATGCCAGGCTGTCTTCACCAGGCCACCTTGGAGGAGGGCGGGTTGAGTCGCCCTCCCTGCCCCAAGAAGAGCCCCGGGCAGCTGAAAACCTCCGGAACCCAACCACCGGCCATTCTCAAGGTCACTCCTCATGTGCTTGGACAACCTCCCCCAAGAAGGGACGGGCCTCACTCAAGATGGGATGAACCTCAATGGAAAGCAGACCGGCAGGAAAACCCAGGTATGGAGGAACCTGTGACTGAGATCTTCACGCCCACTCAGATCGGAACTGCGCCTCCTCCCCCAGGTCCCCAGTTTTCCAATAGCTTGGGAGTCACACCCACAAACCACCCCCGGCGCCATGTAATCTCATCAACAGCCAAGACCCAGAGATTATAAACTAAAGCTCCTGGAAGAGAACAACACATAATTTCCTGGACATTATACTCTATCCATAGCAAGCAACACAAAACAAATCCTCTAGCATTTCCTGTTCAGCAGGTTTGAGTGGTGATGAGACTGGTGTCAAAATAACAAATGTAACCAAAATAGAGAGAGAGTCACTGGGTCACTATCCTCCCATTGTTCATCGATTTTCTCAAGTGGGCCCAGTAATGTCTCCATCGTGAGACTTTGTTGTTACCATGTTTGGCATATTGAATACATCACGGGTAGCTTGCCAGGCTTTGCTGTGCAGGCGAGATACTCTTGGTAGCTTGCCGGGCTCTCCAAGAGGGGCGGAGGAATCAAACTCAGGTCGGGCCATGTTGGCTGCATGCAAGACAAACGCCTTACCCGCTATACTATCGCTCCAGCCCAGAGAGAGAGTATGGGGGAAATTGTCTGCCACACATACAGGGTAAGGGTTGGAACAGTGGTGGGGGTGGGGGAATACTTGAGATATTGGTGGTGGAAAGTGTGCACTGATGAAGGGATGGGTGTTTGATGATTGTATGACCGAAGTTCAAACATGAAAGCTTTGTAACTGTATCTCACAGTGAATCAATAATAATAAATAATAATAAAATACAAATAACAAAATAAAATTAACATTCTGAATTTAAAAAGTAAAAGTAATGTGAAGTTCATGTCCAATTCAATCAGCTTAATCAATGACTGAATAAGTAGAAGTACCCCTACATTATATAAAAAAAATGACATAGCAGGGCTAGAGAGATTGTGTAGTGGGTTGCCTTGTCCACAGCCAACCTGGGTTTGATCTTCAGGACCCCATATGGCTCTCTGAGCTCACTAGCTCCAAGACTGATTCCTAATTGCAGAGCCATCAGTAAATCCTGAGCACTGCTGGATATGAACCCTCACAAAAGTAATAAAATGAATAGTAATAGTTGTATGTAAGTATCCAAGTATCTTGATCTCACTTATTTCCTCCCATATACTTTGAATCATCTCTCGATTGCATTTAATACCTAATATAGAATAAATACTACATCACTGTTATAGTTTTAGGAAACAGGAGGAAAAAAAATACATACCCCTTAGTACAGATACAATATTCCTAAACTTAATTACACAGTATCTACTTTTTATTCATAATTGATTAAATATGCAAAAGACCATTTAAGTATGTGTGGAACTAACTAGACAATGCACAAAAAAAACCCAAGGTTTATGTAAGGTTTGTCAAACGGTTTAATAACTAACTCATAGGGTGGTCAATAGATTATGACATGGTAGAATAACAGGTGGCATTGATATGTTTTCTGTGGATACTTAATTGACAGAAATTTTCATAATGAAGTCAGAATAAGAGATTGTAAATTGTTACTCAATGTTATTCTTTTTAGTATTAAATTTTATATTATTTTATTTATTGAATCACCATGAGATACAATTACAAAGCTTTCATGTTTGAGTTTCAGTCATACAATGATCGAACACCCATTCCTCCACTAGTGCACATTCTCCACCACCAATGTCCCCAGTATTCCACACCCAAGGAGAGAGGGGCAGGACCCCAGCCTCTACCTCTATGGCAGGCATTTTCCTTCTTACTCTCTAATTTGGGGCATTATGTTTTCCAATACAGATACTGAGAGGCCATCATGTTTGATTCTTTGTCCACTCTCAGCACACATCTCCCATCCTTCCAGCCATTTCAATGTTGTTCTTGAAATAAAACTCATGGCTATGATGTAGCTCTGCTCTGGTGCTGAGTGAGATTTTGACTCACTCTCCAGCATATGCCCCCAGAGCGTCTCCAGGCCTCCAACACCTCGGCCAGTGTCCACTACAGTAAAATAGAAGTGAAAATAGAGCTTAGGAGATTGTTCCCCAATCAGGGCACATAGCCAGCATCTGCATGACTCAGATCTGATCTCCACAAGCATCACCAGGTGACTCAGCCATCCTGAGCACTGCATGTTCCGAGTAGTAATGCCCTTGCCCTGAATTGCTGTCCCTGGGGGCTGGGAGCACTACTTGGCCTCTCTGGCTTCCTGAGCACCACAAAGGAGGACTCAGAATAGATACATAGACTGATATGTTATGAACTGGTCACAAAATTATGAAAATATATCTGAATTTTATTTGAGATGTGTAAGTGTTATATCTGACTATTGATCCAGACAAATAATTCCAGATTTTGTTTTGAATTTGTTAAAACATGAAATAAATGTTTAAAAGAATAGTATAAAGGGACCAGGTGAACTTCTGTTCAATAAAGTACTGGAAGTATTTGCATTAGCGATTAGGAAAGAAAGACATTAAAGGCATCCAGATAGGAAAGAAAGAAATCAAGCTCTCACTATTTGCAAATGATATGATACTACATCTCAAGAACCCCAAATCCTCTACCAAGAAACTCCTAAAAACAATAGACTTGTACAGTAAAGTTGCAGGCTATAAAATTAATGCCCCAAAATCCATGGCCTTCCTATGTGCCAAAAATGAGAGAGGAAAGCGACATGAAAAAATAATTCCATTCACAATCGTGCCCCAGAAAATAAAATACCTCGGAATCAGCCTAACTAAATAGGTAAAGGACTTCTACAATGAAAACTACAAAACGCTACTCCATGGAATAAAAGAGGACATCCTCATGGAATGGAAACATATCCCCTGCACGTGGATAGGAAGAATTAACACTGTCAAAATAGCAATACTACCCAAAGCATTATACAGATTCAATGCAATCCCTATAAGGATACCCATGAAATTCTTCAATGAAATAGATCGAGCACTCCTGAAATTCATATGGAACAACAAATGCCCACAAATAGCTAAAGCAATTCTTGGGAAAAAGACGTGGGGAGGCATTACGCTCCCCAACCTCAAACTCTACTACAAAGTGGTAATAATTAAAACAGCATGGTACTGGAACAAAGGCAGGTCCGTAGACCAATGGAACGGGGTGGGACATCCGTACACACAACCCCAAATTTATGAACATCTAATCTTTGATAAAGGAGCAAGAAATGTGAACTGGAGCAAGGAAAGCCTCTTCAACAAATGGTGCTGGCATAACTGGACAACCAAATGCAAAAAAAATGGGCTTAGACCTAGACCTAACACCATGCACAAAAGTCAGATCAAAATGGATTAAAGATCTCAACATCATGCCAAAATCCATAAGATACATCGAAGACAAGGTCAGCAAAATCCTCCACGATATTGAGGCTAACAGTATCTTCAAAGACAACACTCCACTGACCTACCAAGTGGAAACAGAGATAAACAAATGGGACTATCTTAAATTAAGAAGCTTCTGCACCTCAAAAGACACAGTGACTGGAATACAAAGACAATCTACAGAATGGGAAAGAATATTCACCCAAAACCCATCTGATAAGGAATTGATATCAAGGATATACAAAGCACTGGTTGAACTCCACAAGAAGAAAACATCCAATGTAATGAAATGAACAGAAACTTTCTCAAAGAAGAAATCTGGGTGTCCAAAAGGCACATGAGAAAATGCTCTACATCACTAATCATCAGGGAAATGCAGATCAAAACAACAATGAGATATGACCTCACACCAGAGACTCGCCCACACCCAAAAGAACAAAAGCAATCAATGTTGTCACGGATGTGGCAAGAAAGGGAGTCTCCTGCACTGCTGGTGGGAATGCTGACTGGTCCAGACCTTTTGGAAAACACTATGGACGATTCTCAAAAAATTAGAAACTGAGCTCCTATTTGACCCAGCAATACCACTCCTGGTATTATATCCTGGAGAGGCAATAAAGTATAGCTGAAGTGACTGCACTTCTATGTTCATTGCTCCACTGTTCACAATAGCCAAAATCTGGAAAAAAAAACCCTAGTGCTCGAGAACAGATGTCTGGTTAAAGAAACTTTGGTACATCTGCACAAGGAAGTACTATGCAGCTGTTAGAAAAGATGAAGTCATGAAATTTACATACAAATGGTACTACATGAAAAGTATCATGCTAAGTGAAATGAGTAAGAAAGAGAGGGACAGACATAGAAAGATTGCATTCATCTGGGGAATATAAAGTACAAAATAGGAGACCAACATCCTAGAATAGTCAAGATACATTACAGGAGGTTTACTCCATGGCTTAAAGGCCAGCTGCACATGCTGCGGGAAAGGGCAGCTCAGACAGAGAAGGGAACACCAAGTAAAGGGTGTTGGGAGGATTCTCCCAAGATGGGAGATGCATGCTGAAAGTAGACTATAGACCGAACATGTTTGCCTCTTTTGCAAACCTTAGCAACTAAAAGGAGAGAAAGAACAAAAGGTAATGCCCTGACACAGAGGCGGAATGGGATGGAGGTATGGGAAGGGTGGGAGGGTTGCTGGGATCATTGGTGGTGGACTAAGGGCACTGGTGGAGGGATGGATACTAGATCATTGTATGACTGAAACCAAAATACAAAAACTTGTAAGGTCAACAACTGTACCATGTAGTATTTCACTATAAATAAATAAATAAATAAAGAGACCAGGTGAGTTCAGATGAATAGTATAATGAAACCTACACAGTATTTAACCACGTTCACCACCAATTAATATTTTACTACATTTTCTTTTTTTTGTGTGTAAGTGAGCATACTTTGTTCCACTATGACATCTAAGAAAACCCTAACACCATAATACACATTTTCTATCTGTAGTCAGACTTTGTCTATCCTAAAATCTCTTTTCTTCTGTTTTCCTTAATTCAATCTAAAACTGGGGAGACAAAGATTTTTTTGTTATCGATGCTAAAGATTTCCTAAGACCAGATCAGCTTTACTAAAACAAGCCTATTTACACTAAGGGTGCCTGGCACTAGGTGCTCAATGCACTACCCACTGTGCTACATTGTATTAGATACAGGCCAGCAGTCTCTGCCCCAGATTAGAACTAACTACAGATAGGCCTTGTCTTTGAAGTTCAAACAAAAACTATTTGTTTGAGGTCAAAGAGTGCAGTGGACCAGTGCTGCTTTGCATACGAAAAACCCATGTTTGATTCCTGGCACTGCATGGTCCTTAGAGTACCATTAGGATGAGCCCCTGATCCCTGCTAAAGGTGCCCTCAAAGCAAAAGAACCCCACCCCAAAAAAAGCATGAGACTGGTTTGTTTTCATGGACACTGCCTGGTGACTGTGATTATTGGCTGTACTTCTTTCATGTGGCTGAAGCAGTGGCTGGAATGCAGCTGGACTGGGGCCACAAGGCTATTCACAAGCCAAAAGGGAAGGTTTTTCATTTCATAGCTGACTCCAAAAGCTCTGCTTTACCCAATACACTTCTTCTGTGTTCAATTTCATTCCATACTGCTGAGCTCTTTCTGTTGGGAGAACTTCCTACTGTGGGTACTGAGAAAGCAGATGCACCCTCCCAGTATCCCTGGTGCTGGGGGCCGTCAGCTGATCCGAGTCAAGCAGCTGCCCTGCAGCATGGCCATGCCATCTGCAGTTGGGGTGGCCACAGTCTCGCCACAACAGCTTCTGTCTGTGAACCCCATGCGTGCTCCATCTCAGGACCTAACCTTTAACCAGGTAGGTTAGATACCTCTGCTTGCCAGAGATGAAAGATATTATTGAACATTCCTTATTCACTCATTCATTTATAAGCAGTGTTTTGAGTACTATGGAGAAAAGAAAGATCTTTGCCTTCATAAGTGGATGGTAGGGAGTAAGGAAAAACCATATGATAAGTACAAAAATGACATCCATATCAAAAGGAACTCAGGGGCCCAGAGAAAAGCAAAGGTGGTCTTTGGGAAGTGGGGAAATTGAAGACGATGGGAGGTCAGGCAGCCTCAGTGGGAAGTGAGATTAGAATGAAGTCTCTGAGCAGAGAAGTTTCTGGGGAATGCATGAAGGAGCAGGGCTGGCTTACGTGAGTGCTGACCACCTGGAGAGGCTTTCTGAGGAGGGATGAGAACAGGTGCGTAGCTGATGGAAGAGTAGGTTACATTACAGCAACATGTGTCTTCCATGTAACTCCTGTGACAGGGTTTGTCTTGCTATTCATGTGACCATCAGTTCTTGCCGCAAATTAACTGGGTAAATGGCTTAAATTTAGCCAAAGTATTTAGAATCACACAAATACACAAATATAAAATGGATATTAGTAGAGGGAGGTTATTTGCAAGATGGTGTTTTAAGAATATTATTCTATATTCTGTGTGTATTAGATGCAAAGAGGGAGGAAAGGGCTAGAGAAACAAATCTGGCAAAACTAACAATACTTATCAATATAAGAACAATTAGCATGTAAGGAAAGATACAGATTATCAGAATGTACTTTGTATTTATGTGGTAACAGAATGAATGGAAACACATTCCATTAGATAACAGCACTAGCTCAAATAACATGGTGCTACCACTTCAGGCACTAGATCTCAAAACGCAATATGAAATGCTGATAACTCAAATCTTATCAGTTACCCACGTTAAGTGACTAATTTTCAACACTTTTAAGTTCATAAATTTTATGCCTAGTCAATTGCAAACATTTGGGTTTTATTCCTGTTAATATTAGTTAATATTGTTGTCCAAATATCACAGGAATGGAATAGAAAAGGACTTTATTGACTAGAAAACAACATAAGTTAGGAAGCATGTCTACCCAGCACAGTTTGTAAATAAAGCTGCAAGGGTCTGGTTTCATGCCAGGTAGTTGGGATGGTGTAGCAGTCTAAACATAGTCAATATTTTTTTCACCTAACTTCTGAGGGGTGAAGGAGGGCATGTGCAGTTATCGATCACGACCATCCTGTTATTCATCGATTGCCTTGAGCAGACCCCAGTAACGTCTCCTTCATCCTAGCCCTGAGATTTTTTAAAAAGTGCCATATTTAAGGCTCTTTCAGAGTTAGGAGAATGAGACCCATCATTGTTACTGGTATTTGGCATATTGGGTACACCACAGGGAATTTGCCAGACTCTGCCGTATGGGCAGGTTACATTCGGTAGCCTGCCAGTTTGTCCAAAGTAGGAATGAAATATTAAGATGTCGCTTCCGGGAACTGGGTTTTATAGTCTCTGAGTCTGGGCCTTTGATGGGATTATACGGCACCAGGGGGCCAGTTGGTGGGTGTGACCCCCGCCTACTGGAATTTGGAGGATCTGGGTGGAGGATGCTCATCCCCGATCCTAGTAGGCTTGGTGATCTCAGCCCCGGGACCCGCATGCCTTTGTTCCTCTGCCGGTACCTTCATGTGTGTGGAAAGTGGTCTCAGCATGGTGGTGGCTGGTTCTGAAGGTCTTCGGCTGCTGGAGCCCTGGCTGGGGCGGGAAGGGAAACTCAACCCGCTCCCCTCCAAGGGGCCCCGGCGAGGACAGCCAGGCGCAGGGGCAGGAGGCTCTGTGCTGTTCTCTTGTGCAGTTATACAACACATTAACAAAAAATGGCAGAGAAAAGGCTTAAGATATATTTATAGGTTCCTCTCTGGGCACGCACAGCTAGAAACAGCCCCGAGACAGCCGGTTTTCAACCCCTGATGCGCGTGGGACGGGCACAGAGGCCCAGCTCTGGGCAACAAAGCTGAACGGCTCCAATTCCAACAGGTACAGCCCGCCCCCAAGGGCCTGGGTTCCTCTCTGGGCACGCGCAGCTAGAAACAGCCCCGAGACAGCCGGTTTTCAACCCCTGAGCCGCGTGGGACGGGCACAGAGGCCCAGCTCTGGGCAACAAAGCTGAACGGCTCCAATTCCAACAGGTACAGCCCGCCCCCAAGCGCCTGGGTTCCTCTCTGGGCACGCGCAGCTAGAAACAGCCCCGAGACAGCCGGTTTTCAACCCCTGAGCCGCGTGGGACGGGCACAGAGGCCCAGCTCTGGGCAACAAAGCTGAACGGCTCCAATTCCAACAGGTACAGCCCGCCCCCAAGGGCCTGGGTTCCTCTCTGGGCACGCGCAGCTAGAAACAGCCCCGAGACAGCCGGTTTTCAACCCCTGATCCGCGTGGGACGGGCACAGAGGCCCAGCTCTGGGCAACAAAGCTGAACGGCTCCAATTCCAACAGGTACAGCCCGCCCCCAAGGGCCTGGGTTCCTCTCTGGGCACGCGCAGCTAGAAACAGCCCCGAGACAGCCGGTTTTCAACCCCTGATCCGCGTGGGACGGGCACAGAGGCCCAGCTCTGGGCAACAAAGCTGAACGGCTCCAATTCCAACAGGTACAGCCCGCCCCCAAGGGCCTGGGTTCCTCTCTGGGCACGCGCAGCTAGAAACAGCCCCGAGACAGCCGGTTTTCAACCCCTGATCCGCGTGGGACGGGCACAGAGGCCCAGCTCTGGGCAACAAAGCTGAACGGCTCCAATTCCAACAGGTACAGCCCGCCCCCAAGGGCCTGGGTTCCTCTCTGGGCACGCGCAGCTAGAAACAGCCCCGAGACAGCCGGTTTTCAACCCCTGAGCCGCGTGGGACGGGCACAGAGGCCCAGCTCTGGGCAACAAAGCTGAACGGCTCCAATTCCAACAGGTACAGCCCGCCCCCAAGCGCCTGGGTTCCTCTCTGGGCACGCGCAGCTAGAAACAGCCCCGAGACAGCCGGTTTTCAACCCCTGAGCCGCGTGGGACGGGCACAGAGGCCCAGCTCTGGGCAACAAAGCTGAACGGCTCCAATTCCAACAGGTACAGCCCGCCCACAAGGGCCTGGGTTCCTCTCTGGGCACGCGCAGCTAGAAACAGCCCCGAGACAGCCGGTTTTCAACCCCTGATCCGCGTGGGACGGGCACAGAGGCCCAGCTCTGGGCAACAAAGCTGAACGGCTCCAATTCCAACAGGTACAGCCCGCCCCCAAGGGCCTGGGTTCCTCTCTGGGCACGCGCAGCTAGAAACAGCCCCGAGACAGCCGGTTTTCAACCCCTGATCCGCGTGGGACGGGCACAGAGGCCCAGCTCTGGGCAACAAAGCTGAACGGCTCCAATTCCAACAGGTACAGCCCGCCCCCAAGGGCCTGGGTTCCTCTCTGGGCACGCGCAGCTAGAAACAGCCCCGAGACAGCCGGTTTTCAACCCCTGAGCCGCGTGGGACGGGCACAGAGGCCCAGCTCTGGGCAACAAAGCTGAACGGCTCCAATTCCAACAGGTACAGCCCGCCCCCAAGGGCCTGGGTTCCTCTCTGGGCACGCGCAGCTAGAAACAGCCCCGAGACAGCCGGTTTTCAACCCCTGATCCGCGTGGGACGGGCACAGAGGCCCAGCTCTGGGCAACAAAGCTGAACGGCTCCAATTCCAACAGGTACAGCCCGCCCCCAAGGGCCTGGGTTCCTCTCTGGGCACGCGCAGCGAGAAACAGCCCCGAGACAGCCGGTTTTCAACCCCTGAGCCGCGTGGGACGGGCACAGAGGCCCAGCTCTGGGCAACAAAGCTGAACGGCTCCAATTCCAACAGGTACAGCCCGCCCCCAAGGGCCTGGGTTCCTCTCTGGGCACGCGCAGCTAGAAACAGCCCCGAGACAGCCGGTTTTCAACCCCTGAGCCGCGTGGGACGGGCACAGAGGCCCAGCTCTGGGCAACAAAGCTGAACGGCTCCAATTCCAACAGGTACAGCCCGCCCCCAAGGGCCTGGGTTCCTCTCTGGGCACGCGCAGCTAGAAACAGCCCCGAGACAGCCGGTTTTCAACCCCTGATCCGCGTGGGACGGGCACAGAGGCCCAGCTCTGGGCAACAAAGCTGAACGGCTCCAATTCCAACAGGTACAGCCCGCCCCCAAGGGCCTGGGTTCCTCTGGGCACGCGCAGCTAGAAACAGCCCCGAGACAGCCGGTTTTCAACCCCTGAGCCGCGTGGGACGGGCACAGAGGCCCAGCTCTGGGCAACAAAGCTGAACGGCTCCAATTCCAACAGGTACAGCCCGCCCCCAAGGGCCTGGGTTCCTCTCTGGGCACGCGCAGCTAGAAACAGCCCCGAGACAGCCGGTTTTCAACCCCTGATCCGCGTGGGACGGGCACAGAGGCCCAGCTCTGGGCAACAAAGCTGAACGGCTCCAATTCCAACAGGTACAGCCCGCCCCCAAGGGCCTGGGTTCCTCTGGGCACGCGCAGCTAGAAACAGCCCCGAGACAGCCGGTTTTCAACCCCTGAGCCGCGTGGGACGGGCACAGAGGCCCAGCTCTGGGCAACAAAGCTGAACTGCTCCAATTCCAACAGGTACAGCCCGCCCACAAGGGCCTGGGTTCCTCTCTGGGCACGCGCAGCTAGAAACAGCCCCGAGACAGCCGGTTTTCAACCCCTGATCCGCGTGGGACGGGCACAGAGGCCCAGCTCTGGGCAACAAAGCTGAACGGCTCCAATTCCAACAGGTACAGCCCGCCCCCAAGGGCCTGGGTTCCTCTGGGCACGCGCAGCTAGAAACAGCCCCGAGACAGCCGGTTTTCAACCCCTGAGCCGCGTGGGACGGGCACAGAGGCCCAGCTCTGGGCAACAAAGCTGAACGGCTCCAATTCCAACAGGTACAGCCCGCCCCCAAGGGCCTGGGTTCCTCTCTGGGCACGCGCAGCTAGAAACAGCCCCGAGACAGCCGGTTTTCAACCCCTGATCCGCGTGGGACGGGCACAGAGGCCCAGCTCTGGGCAACAAAGCTGAACGGCTCCAATTCCAACAGGTACAGCCCGCCCCCAAGGGCCTGGGTTCCTCTGGGCACGCGCAGCTAGAAACAGCCCCGAGACAGCCGGTTTTCAACCCCTGAGCCGCGTGGGACGGGCACAGAGGCCCAGCTCTGGGCAACAAAGCTGAACGGCTCCAATTCCAACAGGTACAGCCCGCCCACAAGGGCCTGGGTTCCTCTCTGGGCACGCGCAGCTAGAAACAGCCCCGAGACAGCCGGTTTTCAACCCCTGATCCGCGTGGGACGGGCACAGAGGCCCAGCTCTGGGCAACAAAGCTGAACGGCTCCAATTCCAACAGGTACAGCCCGCCCCCAAGGGCCTGGGTTCCTCTGGGCACGCGCAGCTAGAAACAGCCCCGAGACAGCCGGTTTTCAACCCCTGAGCCGCGTGGGACGGGCACAGAGGCCCAGCTCTGGGCAACAAAGCTGAACGGCTCCAATTCCAACAGGTACAGCCCGCCCCCAAGGGCCTGGGTTCCTCTCTGGGCACGCGCAGCTAGAAACAGCCCCGAGACAGCCGGTTTTCAACCCCTGAGCCGCGTGGGACGGGCACAGAGGCCCAGCTCTGGGCAACAAAGCTGAACGGCTCCAATTCCAACAGGTACAGCCCGCCCCCAAGGGCCTGGGTTCCTCTGGGCACGCGCAGCTAGAAACAGCCCCGAGACAGCCGGTTTTCAACCCCTGAGCCGCGTGGGACGGGCACAGAGGCCCAGCTCTGGGCAACAAAGCTGAACGGCTCCAATTCCAACAGGTACAGCCCGCCCACAAGGGCCTGGGTTCCTCTCTGGGCACGCGCAGCTAGAAACAGCCCCGAGACAGCCGGTTTTCAACCCCTGATCCGCGTGGGACGGGCACAGAGGCCCAGCTCTGGGCAACAAAGCTGAACGGCTCCAATTCCAACAGGTACAGCCCGCCCCCAAGGGCCTGGGTTCCTCTGGGCACGCGCAGCTAGAAACAGCCCCGAGACAGCCGGTTTTCAACCCCTGAGCCGCGTGGGACGGGCACAGAGGCCCAGCTCTGGGCAACAAAGCTGAACGGCTCCAATTCCAACAGGTACAGCCCGCCCCCAAGGGCCTGGGTTCCTCTCTGGGCACGCGCAGCTAGAAACAGCCCCGAGACAGCCGGTTTTCAACCCCTGATCCGCGTGGGACGGGCACAGAGGCCCAGCTCTGGGCAACAAAGCTGAACGGCTCCAATTCCAACAGGTACAGCCCGCCCCCAAGGGCCTGGGTTCCTCTCTGGGCACGCGCAGCTAGAAACAGCCCCGAGACAGCCGGTTTTCAACCCCTGAGCCGCGTGGGACGGGCACAGAGGCCCAGC
This sequence comes from Sorex fumeus, assembly GCF_029834395.1. Lineage (NCBI taxonomy): Eukaryota > Metazoa > Chordata > Mammalia > Eulipotyphla > Soricidae > Sorex > Sorex fumeus. The sequence goes on from NW_026606083.1 coordinate 3,015,217, forward strand.
TCTGGGCAACAAAGCTGAACGGCTCCAATTCCAACAGGTACAGCCCGCCCCCAAGGGCCTGGGTTCCTCTCTGGGCACGCGCAGCTAGAAACAGCCCCGAGACAGCCGGTTTTCAACCCCTGATCCGCGTGGGACGGGCACAGAGGCCCAGCTCTGGGCAACAAAGCTGAACGGCTCCAATTCCAACAGGTACAGCCCGCCCCCAAGGGCCTGGGTTCCTCTCTGGGCACGCGCAGCGAGAAACAGCCCCGAGACAGCCGGTTTTCAACCCCTGAGCCGCGTGGGACGGGCACAGAGGCCTAGCTCTGGGCAACAAAGCTGAACGGCTCCAATTCCAACAGGTACAGCCCGCCCCCAAGGGCCTGGGTTCCTCTCTGGGCACGCGCAGCTAGAAACAGCCCCGAGACAGCCGGTTTTCAACCCCTGAGCCGCGTGGGACGGGCACAGAGGCCCAGCTCTGGGCAACAAAGCTGAACGGCTCCAATTCCAACAGGTACAGCCCGCCCCCAAGGGCCTGGGTTCCTCTCTGGGCACGCGCAGCTAGAAACAGCCCCGAGACAGCCGGTTTTCAACCCCTGATCCGCGTGGGACGGGCACAGAGGCCCAGCTCTGGGCAACAAAGCTGAACGGCTCCAATTCCAACAGGTACAGCCCGCCCCCAAGGGCCTGGGTTCCTCTGGGCACGCGCAGCTAGAAACAGCCCCGAGACAGCCGGTTTTCAACCCCTGAGCCGCGTGGGACGGGCACAGAGGCCCAGCTCTGGGCAACAAAGCTGAACGGCTCCAATTCCAACAGGTACAGCCCGCCCCCAAGGGCCTGGGTTCCTCTCTGGGCACGCGCAGCTAGAAACAGCCCCGAGACAGCCGGTTTTCAACCCCTGATCCGCGTGGGACGGGCACAGAGGCCCAGCTCTGGGCAACAAAGCTGAACGGCTCCAATTCCAACAGGTACAGCCCGCCCCCAAGGGCCTGGGTTCCTCTGGGCACGCGCAGCTAGAAACAGCCCCGAGACAGCCGGTTTTCAACCCCTGAGCCGCGTGGGACGGGCACAGAGGCCCAGCTCTGGGCAACAAAGCTGAACGGCTCCAATTCCAACAGGTACAGCCCGCCCACAATGGCCTGGGTTCCTCTCTGGGCACGCGCAGCTAGAAACAGCCCCGAGACAGCCGGTTTTCAACCCCTGATCCGCGTGGGACGGGCACAGAGGCCCAGCTCTGGGCAACAAAGCTGAACGGCTCCAATTCCAACAGGTACAGCCCGCCCCCAAGGGCCTGGGTTCCTCTGGGCACGCGCAGCTAGAAACAGCCCCGAGACAGCCGGTTTTCAACCCCTGAGCCGCGTGGGACGGGCACAGAGGCCCAGCTCTGGGCAACAAAGCTGAACGGCTCCAATTCCAACAGGTACAGCCCGCCCCCAAGGGCCTGGGTTCCTCTCTGGGCACGCGCAGCTAGAAACAGCCCCGAGACAGCCGGTTTTCAACCCCTGATCCGCGTGGGACGGGCACAGAGGCCCAGCTCTGGGCAACAAAGCTGAACGGCTCCAATTCCAACAGGTACAGCCCGCCCCCAAGGGCCTGGGTTCCTCTGGGCACGCGCAGCTAGAAACAGCCCCGAGACAGCCGGTTTTCAACCCCTGAGCCGCGTGGGACGGGCACAGAGGCCCAGCTCTGGGCAACAAAGCTGAACGGCTCCAATTCCAACAGGTACAGCCCGCCCACAAGGGCCTGGGTTCCTCTCTGGGCACGCGCAGCTAGAAACAGCCCCGAGACAGCCGGTTTTCAACCCCTGATCCGCGTGGGACGGGCACAGAGGCCCAGCTCTGGGCAACAAAGCTGAACGGCTCCAATTCCAACAGGTACAGCCCGCCCCCAAGGGCCTGGGTTCCTCTGGGCACGCGCAGCTAGAAACAGCCCCGAGACAGCCGGTTTTCAACCCCTGAGCCGCGTGGGACGGGCACAGAGGCCCAGCTCTGGGCAACAAAGCTGAACGGCTCCAATTCCAACAGGTACAGCCCGCCCCCAAGGGCCTGGGTTCCTCTCTGGGCACGCGCAGCTAGAAACAGCCCCGAGACAGCCGGTTTTCAACCCCTGATCCGCGTGGGACGGGCACAGAGGCCCAGCTCTGGGCAACAAAGCTGAACGGCTCCAATTCCAACAGGTACAGCCCGCCCCCAAGGGCCTGGGTTCCTCTGGGCACGCGCAGCTAGAAACAGCCCCGAGACAGCCGGTTTTCAACCCCTGAGCCGCGTGGGACGGGCACAGAGGCCCAGCTCTGGGCAACAAAGCTGAACGGCTCCAATTCCAACAGGTACAGCCCGCCCACAAGGGCCTGGGTTCCTCTCTGGGCACGCGCAGCTAGAAACAGCCCCGAGACAGCCGGTTTTCAACCCCTGATCCGCGTGGGACGGGCACAGAGGCCCAGCTCTGGGCAACAAAGCTGAACGGCTCCAATTCCAACAGGTACAGCCCGCCCCCAAGGGCCTGGGTTCCTCTGGGCACGCGCAGCTAGAAACAGCCCCGAGACAGCCGGTTTTCAACCCCTGAGCCGCGTGGGACGGGCACAGAGGCCCAGCTCTGGGCAACAAAGCTGAACGGCTCCAATTCCAACAGGTACAGCCCGCCCCCAAGGGCCTGGGTTCCTCTCTGGGCACGCGCAGCTAGAAACAGCCCCGAGACAGCCGGTTTTCAACCCCTGATCCGCGTGGGACGGGCACAGAGGCCCAGCTCTGGGCAACAAAGCTGAACGGCTCCAATTCCAACAGGTACAGCCCGCCCCCAAGGGCCTGGGTTCCTCTGGGCACGCGCAGCTAGAAACAGCCCCGAGACAGCCGGTTTTCAACCCCTGAGCCGCGTGGGACGGGCACAGAGGCCCAGCTCTGGGCAACAAAGCTGAACGGCTCCAATTCCAACAGGTACAGCCCGCCCACAAGGGCCTGGGTTCCTCTCTGGGCACGCGCAGCTAGAAACAGCCCCGAGACAGCCGGTTTTCAACCCCTGATCCGCGTGGGACGGGCACAGAGGCCCAGCTCTGGGCAACAAAGCTGAACGGCTCCAATTCCAACAGGTACAGCCCGCCCCCAAGGGCCTGGGTTCCTCTGGGCACGCGCAGCTAGAAACAGCCCCGAGACAGCCGGTTTTCAACCCCTGAGCCGCGTGGGACGGGCACAGAGGCCCAGCTCTGGGCAACAAAGCTGAACGGCTCCAATTCCAACAGGTACAGCCCGCCCCCAAGGGCCTGGGTTCCTCTCTGGGCACGCGCAGCTAGAAACAGCCCCGAGACAGCCGGTTTTCAACCCCTGATCCGCGTGGGACGGGCACAGAGGCCCAGCTCTGGGCAACAAAGCTGAACGGCTCCAATTCCAAACATGAGACATTCCCAACTCCTCGCCCAGTGCCAGGGACTCTTTCCGGAGCCGCGGCCGCTAACGCGGCCGCGAAATATTTTCCCACTACATATGCCATAGGAACCATAAGCTAAGTTCTTAGATGGAAACTTCTCTATTTTAGCTCAGCCACTAGAAATACAGTTGCCAATAACTCATAAGCCTATCTTAACTCACACTGCATATCAAGCAGAATAGTAACACTGAACGTGAAGGACTAAACCACACCTCTCACAATGGTAAAGCAACGCAAAAGCCCACCAAACATTCATATTGAAGAGTCTAGCCCAGATGACACCAACAGTACTGTAGTGTTAGACAACCTCTCTGACAAGGAATTCAGAAGGGAGCTACTTAGGATGCTTAGGGAATTAAAAGAAACAATGGAAAGCAATGCCAATAGAAGACAAGAGGATCTGAAGGCAGAAATGAGGAAAATGCAATCAGAAATGTCAGACCTGAAAAATCTCGTAGGCGAATTGAAAAGCTCAGTGGAAGGCCTCAGCAGCAGAGTAACAGCGGCTGAGAACAGAATCAGTGAGCTCGAAGATGAAGTTCAGAGACTCTCCAGAAAAGAGCAGAAAATGGAAAAGAGACTCACAATTCGGGAACAGATGGCAAGAGAAGATCGTGATGAAGCCAAGAGGGGTAACATAAGAATTATTGGAGTCCCAGAGGGACAGGAAGAAAACCTCGATGAAGAAAAAACTGTCAAAGACATCATTGCTACAACATTTCCAGAGCTGAAGAAAACTTGTGACCACATTCAGGAGGCCCGAAGGGTACCAGCTAGAAGAAATCCGAATAAAAATACCCCAAGACACATTCTGATCAAAATGACCAAAACCTTAGACAGAGACAAAATTCTGAAAGCAGCAAGATCGAAGAAAGAAATCTCTTACAAAGGAGCATCCTTAAAATTCACAGCTGATTTTTCTGATGAAACCCTCATGGCCCGAAAACAGTGGTGGGACATAGTAAAAAAACTCAATGAAATAAATGCCTCCCCCAAAATACTTTTCCCAGCAAGACTCTCATTCATAATAGAAGGAACAACACACAGTTTCACAGACAAACAACAGCTCAGGAACTTCATAGACTCAAAACCATGGTTACAAGAACAACTAAATGGGCTACTTTAAGGCAAGAAAGGCCCCTCAAATACACCCAATTTTAACATAACAATGGGACAAAATCCCATAACAATAATCTCTCTCAATGTCAATGGGCTAAACGCACCAATTAAAAGACATAGAGTGGCAGGATGGATTAGAAAATTGAACCCAACATTCTGCTGCCTGCAAGAAACGCATCTCAATAGTCAAAGCAAACACAGACTCAGAGTCAAAGGCTGGAAAACAATCCTACAGGCAAACAGCTCCCATAAAAAAGCTGGGGTAGCCATCCTTATATCAGACCACATTGATTTCAGAGTGAGGAAGGTCATAAGAGACAGTGAAGGCCATTACTTATTGATCAGAGGATCTGTACAACAGGAAGAACTTACAATAATAAATGTATATGCACCTAATGAGAGACCAGCAAAGTACTTAAAACAACTACTCATAGATTTGGAAAAAGACTTCAATAGCAACACAATACTAGTGGGAGACTTCAACACTGCTTTGTCACCTCTTGATAGATCAACCAGACTCAAGCTTAGCAAGGACATACTTCATTTGAGGGAAACAATGGAAGAAAGGGACTTAGTAGATATATACAGGACACTTCATCCACAAAAAGCTGAATACACATTCTTCTCAAGCGTACATGGAACATTCTCCAAGATAGACCACATGCTGAGCCACAAAACATGCCTCCATAAAATTAGGAAGGTAGAGATTGTATCAACAATCTTCTCAGACCATAATGCGCTGAAATTAGAAGTAAATCACACACAAAAACAGAAAACTAAATCAAACACCTGGAAATTAAACAGTGCACTATTGAACAACGAGTGGATTAGACAGGAAATCAAAGAGGAAATCAAAAGATTCCTAGAAACGAATGAAAATGAGAACACGAGTTACCAAAACTTATGGGACACAGCAAAGGCTGTGTTAAGAGGAAAGTTTATAGCTCTACAAGCATTCCTCAGGAAGGAGGAGCGAGCACACATAAGTAACCTAACCTCACAGCTTAAGAGCTTGGAGAAGGACCAAAAAAAGGAGCACAACCCGAACAGGAGAAAGGAAATAATAAAACTCAGAGCAGAGATTAACGAGATGGAAACCCAAAAAACAATCCGAAAGATCAATGAAACCAAGAGCTGGTTCTTCGAGAAAATTAACAAGATCGATAAGCCTCTAGCAAAACTCACAAAGAAAGGGAGAGAGAAAACCCTAATAAACCGAATCAGAAATGAAAAGGGGGTCATTACAACAGAAACCACAGAAATTCAGAGGATCCTCAGGGAGTACTTTGAGAAGCTTTATGCCACGGAACATCAAAACCTCGAGGAAATGGATAAATTCCTAGACTCCTACAGACTCCCAAGGCTGAACCAAGAAGACCTGGAATACCTGAACAGACCTATCACCATCAAGGAAATTGAAATGGTAATAAAAAGTCTCCCCAAGCACAAAAGTCCTGGCCCGGATGGATTCACTAGTGAATTCTTCCAAATCTTTAAAGAGGACTTACTCCCAATGCTCTTTAAGCTTTTCCACGAAATTGAAATATCAAAAACACTTCCAAACAGTTTCTACGAAGCAAATATCACACTGATACCAAAAGCAGACAGAGATACCACAAAGAAAGAGAATTACAGTCCGATATCCCTGATGAACACAGATGCAAAGATCCTCAACAAACTACTAGCAAATAGAATCCAACTACTCATCAAAAAGATCATACACCATGACCAAGTAGGATTCATCCCAGGGATGCAAGGATGGTTCAACATTCGGAAATCAATCAACATAATCCACCATATCAACAAAAGAAAAGATAAAAAGCATATGATCATATCAATAGATGCAGAGAAAGCATTTGATAAGATCCAGCACCCCTTTATGATGAAAACCCTAGCCAAAATGGGTATAGAGGGGACCTTCCTCAACATAATTAAAGCCATCTACCACAAGCCTACAGCAAGCATCATCCTCAATGGGGAAAAACTGAGAGCCTTCCCTCTAAGATCAGGGACGAGACAGGGATGCCCACTCTCTCCACTGCTGTTCAATATAGTACTGGAAGTACTTGCAATAGCGATTCGGCAGGAAAAAGATATTAAGGGCATTCAGGTAGGAAAGGAAGAAATCAAGCTCTCATTATTCGCAGATGATATGATACTCTACTTAGAGAACCCAATAACTTCCACCAAAAAACTCTTAGAAACAATAGACTCGTATAGTAAAGTTGCAGGTTATAAAATCAATACCCAAAAGTCCATGGCTTTCCTATACGCAAACAGTGAGAGAGAAGAAAGCAACATGAAAAAAACAATCCCATTCACAATTGTGCCCCAGAAAATCAAGTACCTAGGAATCAGCTTAACTAAGGAAGTAAAGGACCTGTACAAAGAAAACTACAAAACGCTACTTCAGGAAATAAAAGAGGACATGAGGAAATGGAAAGATATCCCCTGCTCATGGGTCGGGAGACTTAACATTGTCAAAATGGCAATACTACCGAAAGCATTGTATAAATTCAATGCAATCCCTATAAGGATACCCATGACATTCTTCAAAGAAATGGAGCAAACACTCTTGAAATTTATATGGAACAATAAGCCCCCACGAAGAGCTAAAGCAATTCTTGGGAAAAAGAAAATGGGAGGAATCAACCTCCCGAACTTCAAACTGTACTACAAAGCAGTAATAATTAAAACAGCATGGTACTGGAACAAAGGCAGAACTGCAGACCAATGGAACAGGGTTGAATACACTGACATCTCTCCTCAATCATATGCTCATCTAATCTTTGATAAAGGTGCAAGTAATGTGAAGTGGAGTAAGGAAAGCCTCTTTAATAAATTGTGTTGGCATCACTGGACGGCTACATGCAAAAAAATAGGCTCAGAACTCTGCCTAACACCATGTACAAAAGTAAGATCAAAATGGATTAAAGACCTCAACATCAGACCAGAAACCATAAGGTACATTGAAGATAAAGTTGGCAAAACCCTCCATGACATTGAAGCTAATGGTATCTTCAAAGATGCCACGCCATTGGCCGAGCAAGTGAAAACAGAGATAGATAAATGGGACTATCTTAAACTAAGAAGCTTCTGCACCTCCAAAGAAACAGTGACCAAAATACAAAGACAGTCTACAGAATGGGAAAGGATATTCACCGAATACACATCTGACAAGGGGTTGATATCCAGGATATACAAAATACTGGTTAAACTCCACAAGAAGAAAACATCCAACCCCATCCAAAAATGGGGCAATGAAATGAACAGAAACTTTCTCAAAGAAGAAATCCGAATGGCAAAAAAGCACATGAGAAAATGCTCTACATCATTAATCATCAGGGAGATGCAGATCAAAACCACAATGAGATACCATCTCACACCTCAGAGACTGGCCCACATCAAAAAGAACAAAAGCAACCGATGCTGGCGTGGATGTGGCGAGAAAGGGACACTCCTTCACTGTTGGTGGGAATGTCCACTGGTTCAGCCCTTCTGGAAAACAGTATGGACGATTCTCAAAAAATTAGAAATTGAGCTCCCATTTGACCCAGCAATACCACTCCTGGGAATATATCCCAGAGAGGCAAAAATGTATAGTCGAAGTGACATCTGCACTTGTTTGTTCATTGCAGCCCTCTTTACAATAGCCAGAAACTGGAAGAAACCTGAATGCCCAAGAACAGATGACTGGTTAAAGAAACTTTGGTACATCTACACAATGGAGTACTATGTAGCTCTTAGAAAAGATGAAGTCATGAAATTTACATACAAGTGGTACAATATGGAAAGTATCATGCTAAGCGAAATGAGTCAGAAAGAGAGGGATAGACATAGAAAGATTGCATTCATCTGGGGGATATAAAGTAACAAAGTATGAGATTAATACCCAAGAATAGCTGAGATCAGCACCAGGAGGATTACTCCATAACTTAGAGGCCAGCCGGGTATCCTAGAGGAAAGGGCTGTTCAGATAGAGAAGGGAGCACCAAATAAAGGATGTTTGGAGGATCCTCCCAGGAGGGGAGATGCATGTCGAAAGTAGACTATGGACTGAACATGTTTGCCACTCAATGCCTCTTTTGCAGACCAAAACACCCAAAAGGAGAGAGAGAACACAGGGGATTGCCCTGCCACAGAGACGGGGGGATGGGGGGATGGGGGTGGGAGGGATATTATCCATGGTGGTGGAAAATGGGCACTGGTGGAGGGATGGGTATCTGATCATTGTATAATTGAAACCAAAGCACAAAAAATTGTAAATCTACAACTTTAAAAAAAATAAAATAAAATAAAGGGAAAAAAAAATAAAATCTAAAAAAAAAAAAAAAAAGATATATTTATAGTAGAGAATGAATACAAAGATGACTATGATAAACTAAGGGCAGGGGTCTCCACTGACCAATATTGTTTATCTGGGGATTCTTGTCAGTCCAAGGGGAAGGATTTTTGTAAGATGCTGCCTTGGTCCAGTCAAGGCCACACAAATGGAAAGACGTGACTTCTTTTCAAGGGGATAAGCCTTAGGCAAGGCTGGTTTTGCTTTCCTAACAACAGAGGTAAATTTTCTTGGGGGCAGCCACAGGGAGATAGTTCAAAAGAGACAGAACACATCTCACGGGTGAAACCTCAAGTCTGAGCACAAGGTCCACACTGCCAAACCTCCTCATAAGTGACCTGGGGCCCCAAGAACCACGGGTGTTGAGCCCCAATAAATAAATATAATTAAGGGGAAGAGAAAAAAATGAAAATAAAAGTGTTTTAATTATTCAATTGCTATCCATAGATATTTTCTTCTACTTTTACTCGGAAGTCATTTATTTTTGTTAATATTTACATTTAGAATCCATACCCCTCCATCAGAGTCCTCTATTTAAAATAACAAATGTTTTTGTTCAGTCCACTCCGAAGTGATCCTCCAGATATTGTAAACTCTGTTACGTTTATCATATAATTTATTTTTGCTATAATCATTATATATCTTTCTCTTTAGCATATGGGTAAGATCATGGGGATCCTCATTATATAGGAGCAAAGAGCTCTTTAAAGAACAGGTCACCCTTGCTAACCACACCTCAGTCACTGTAAGGTACGGCACTAATCCTATGACATCAGAGCCACTATCAGAGCAACTGATTCAGCACTCAAAGAATGTAGGGTTGAGAAAAGGAAAAATCCAAGGTGTTGAGTGCTTCTGAGTCTCAGTCTATCACTTTGTGAAACTACCAGGAAACATAAGCCTCCATCCAACATAGTTTTTACAAGATAGCATACTTCAGAGAGCAATGAATATTGTGTCCATTGGCAGCACAAAATGGAATGAATTATTAAAAATGATTTTTCTCAGTAGAAGTTAAGGGACTGTCTTACAGTCTGGCTGGTGGTCTGTTACCTCTTATGGAAAAGGAGCTGGGAGGCTTCACTGAGAATCTCTGTATGGGACGGGGAGAGAGGAGGCTCTACCCAGACACTCTCTGTGTGGGATGGGGAGAGAGGAGGCTCTACCCAGACACTCTCTGTGTGGGATGGGGAGAGAGGAGGCTCTGCCTACACACTGTATGCACTGTTGGATACTTTGATTCTAGGCAGATCAGTGAAGCCTCAGCCTATGCAGAAGTAAGTAGGACACAAAATCTTTGAGCACAAAATAATGATAAAGTATAACAAAGTACTAGCAAATAGAATTCAACAACTCATCAAAAAGACCATACACCATGACTAAGTGTGTTTCATCCCAGGGATGCAAGGATGGTCTAACATTCGGCAATCAATCAATAAAATCCATCATATCAACAAAAGGGCTGGAGCGATAGCACAGCGGGTAGGGCGTTCGCCTTACAAGCGGCCAACATGGCCGACCCGAGTTCGATTCCTCCGCCCCTCTCGGAGAGCCCAGCAAGCTACCGAGAGTATTTGATATGCCAGACACAGTAACAACAAAGTCTCCAGTGGAGACGTTACTGGGCCCGCTCGAGCAAATGATCTAGTTGGAATTCTTGAGAATAGTACATACTGTGAAAATAGAGCTTCTATAAAGAAATGTTAATTATGGATAATTAAAGAGGTTGTGGCAGGAACAATAAAGAACAGAGTCTAGAAGAAATAGGGATAAAATGGAAGAAATATCCTCGATGACTTCTCTCCCTTAGGGGAGCAAATAAGATAGAAAAGGAAAGCTGAGGATCTTGGGAAGGAGATGATAAAAAAAAAATTCATGAGCAACAAAACATCAAAGATGGTATGTTTGTTAGGTTCTTTCCCCACAGCATTTGTCCTTGAGGTATGCAGTTGGGCATAATGTTTAAGAGACAAGTTCTCTGGACTTGGTCCTGAGCTCAAAACTCTCACTTTACAAAAAGAAATTAAACTAAGATAAGAAAATCAACCACAGCTTGGAATCAGAATCCAATAGAATGATTTAATCCTGTTAGTATATCTACTTGCAGCTGGATGAAACTTACCAATTATAAAAAATTATAAAAAATATACAAAAATTATAAAATATTTATAAAATATATTGGTCACGGTCCTCCCATTATTCATCGATTTGCTCGAGTGGGCCCAGTAACATCTCCATCATGAGACTTGTTGTTACTGTGTTTGGCATAAAATATATAATTATAAAAAATAATAAAAACAGCCAATTGTAGCATTGCCCTCACATTGTTCATTGATTTGCTAGAGCGGGTACCAGCAATGTCTCCATTGTGAGACTCGTTGTTACTGTTTTTGGCATACCAATATGCCACGGGGACCTTGCCAGTCTGTGCCATGCAGGCGGGATACTCTTGGTAGCTTGCCGGGCCCTTTGAGAGGGACAGAGGAATCGAACCCGGGTTGGCCACGTGCAAGGCAAACACCCTACCCACCCTATTCACTCCAGCCAATTATATATATATATATATATATATATATATATATATAAATTCCATCAGTGTCTACCTTTGACTTCCCAAACAAGTGATTTCTGAATCTCTGCTTGTATTGAACAAAAATGCATAGATTTCCTTCTTTTTAGGAAATCCAATTGATTCTGGAAAATTTATCTGATAATTTTATTCCCTTAATGACCATATTTTCATTACTTTACAAAACCTTCGAAGGGTGTTATACAGAATTAAGTAATAACTACCTACAGGTTTTGTTTGTGGACACAGATGGTCACCAACCTAGAATCTACTTCCATGTATGCGTCTATCACAGGGTCAAAGGTAAGGGCTTTGACATGCAAGGGCGTGGAGCTCTCTGACTGGGAAGGAAACACTGAATAATGCCTCAGTTCCTAATAGTCTCATTTCCTGGTAGTATCTCTAGGTCAGTGATCATAGACATGAGAACATCATCTATTAAGTTGCCTTCCTCTTGGCAAATGATTAAGTCAACTTATAAATGGATAGCAGGCAAATTAAGAAATGCATTTTGAGACATGAAACGTTTTCTAGAGGGGACAAGGAAGGAGACATAAAAAATTGGATACTTTGATTCTAGGCAGATCAGTGAAGCCTCAGCCTATGCAGAAGTAAGTAGGACACAAAATCTTTGAGCACAAAATAATGATAAAGTATAAGACAATGGCTTGTGATTGGCCCCAGGTGGGGCTTTAATTTTTCTCTTTAGCTCTTCTCTGTCTTCCATTCATACTTTCTAATTCTGGTGTTGAAATATTGAATATAATCAAAGTAGAGAGAGTAATGTGGAAATCATCTGCCCCACAGGTAGCAGGAGGGTGTGGAATGGGGGTATACTGGGGTTTTTGGTGGTGGAAAGTGGGCACTGGTGAAGGTATGGGTGTTTCATTGTATGACTGAGACTTAAACCCAAAAGCTTTGTAACTGCTCTCATGGTGATTTAATAAATAAAATTATAAAAGAAAGCAATAGATCCAAAATGAAGCACAGAGAATAAATTAGAAAATAAGCAATATCAAGAGAGTAGTGTTAATAATAGTAAGCCAATAATCTTGAGAAGTTAAATGACACGAATATATTTCTTAAAAGAGGCACACTAGTAAATCTATGAGAGAGTCATAAAGTGAATTATTTTTTCAATGCCAGGGATTAAACTCAGGACATCATATATCACACTGAGTCACTCAGTGGCTGCTGCTGAGTCGCATTCTTGACCCATAAACTTACTGACTTTGTAGGCAATTTTTTAAATACTGAATGCAAAGATAAGGACATCACACAAAGAATACTTGAGGGCATAGTTGCTTTACTTGTGGATTTTATCAAACATTTTAGGAGGAAATACCAATGCTCTGTTAATGCTTCTAGAAATTAGAGATGGAGTTAATCCCTTCCAATAGAAACTGATTCAAAACTGAGGTGGATTCAGAAGTGAAAAATCAGTAAACTGATGGCTTGTTGGAAATAAAATGAATATTTATCTAATCTTGCACTTCCCCCAAAATATTCTTATTACAAGGAGGAAGACTCTCGAGGTTGAGCACTTAATCATAACTTTTTGTTTGGATCTACAGAAGTCTCAAAAGACTAGCCCTCAAGGAAATTTACTGAGCACCCAACATCTTCTAGTCTTCAGTGGACCCTGTCAAAGAATGCTTCCTGCTGTTTCTCCATGGCAGCTGCTGCTTGTCGCCACACAAAAATCCAAGATTAAATCTTTAATGATGGTGAGTTGGGCAAAGAATTTGTAGAAAGGATATTAAACTATAAGAGTCATTTAAAAACTGATAATTTGAACTTCATTAGAAGTTAACACCTGAGGAACTGGAGTGGTAGTTCAAGCCAGCAGGCTATTTTCTCTGATTTTGTGGCCGGCATCCCACAAGGTACCCCGCGCACACCAGGAGGGATTACTGACTGCCCAGCCAGGAGGAAGCCCAGAGCAAAGTTGAGTGGGGTCCAAAATCAAACAAAAAACATTAACATTTTACTTTTCAAAAATTATTTTTTAGTGACTACCTTTATAATCTACAAGGCTACAAACTGCTATGCTGCTGTTGGTATAGCACTTGGGGTGAGAGATTGTCTCAAACCTGCAGAGTAAACACTCTATCACTAATTTATAGACTGTTAGGAAAATAAATATGCAAATTGTATTTTATAAAGATCTTAGGGCCAAAACCACAGTGTGCTCAGGGATTACTCCTTTGTCTGTGCTCAGGCATCACTCCTGTTGGTTTCAGGGGAACATATGTGGTGCTGGGGCAAGTACCTTATCTCTCTACTATCTTTCCAGCCCATGAAATGTATCCTTAATATAGAAAGAACATCAGAACTCATTATAAGAATATTAACAATTAAAAATAAATAAATGAAATATTTGAAATTACTTTATCAAGAGAAATACAGAAGTGGAAAATAGGCACACTAAAACTCTGCAGAGTAGTTTACAGTGGCTAATATAAGCATATAAACTAAGTGTTCCTTTGATATATGAACGAATAAAGTTATGGGATAAAACGCAATAAAATATGACAGAGATTTAAAAATATAAAATTTTTCTCTTTGCAACCACCAGGGTAGACCTTGAGAGTACTTTACTAACAGATATAAGATGATAAAGGCTGTATAATTTTAGTCATATGTGTAATACATTAAAGATGATCTTTATCATTAGTAGTCTTTGTAATAAATGGAAAAAACAGTGGACTTCCATAGTTCTGTGTTTCCTACGAATCTTTGATTTATAAACAGTTATCTCAACTCTAAGGAGGAGGTCAATGCGACTTGAACTGCAGTCAAGGCCAACAGGCTTTGTTTGAGGCTTGTAGCCAGCATCTGACATTGACATGGGCTTAGAAGTCTGAACCCTCAACTGTGGAACCTCATGAGAACTCTAAGTAGCATCAGAATTGAAGTGGATTCTGTTGGTGTCTGAGAAGTGCCATTGGCATGTGGAAGCCTCAGCACCCATACCATTGTTGGAGATTATTCTCAGGACATGGCACACATTTTCCTTTATCCTGAACCAGAGCGACAAGGCTCCAAACCCAATCAATCTATTAATGGTTACAGAAGAGAAAAGAACACTCCAAGAAAACTGTTTTCCCTTATCTCCCTAGTTTTAAGACAAATGTAACCTAACAACTGAGGCAGGCAGGCAGCCCTTGCACATCTGGTAGCTCTTGCCCCAAAGCAGGGAGCTGGTGACCCTGGACAAAGTTGTCCCATATCCTCCCCAGGTCTTGTATTCAGGGACAGCAACCCTGGGCTAGCACCTCTGACCTTTGTGGAGAACAATCTGCCTCTAAGTGGATAGGCTGCAGCTCCTCAATCTCATTCCATCTCCTGTAGGGATACCACCACCCTCAATGTTGGTCCATGAGCATGGAAGTATCTCCCTCCTGACAAATATGAGTTACTCTGATGTTAGACAGGAACTGTGTGCATTTATGCATGCTCGGGGGGGGGGGGGACTAGGTTTCAATTTAGAGACTCTATTCACTTTTAGAGTAGAATTATGTTTAGAGGAGATGCCCTGACTGCCTGAGAAGGATGAGGGGGGAAAGACCAGAAATCCACTGCTTTCTAAGGGATTACACACTGTTGCTATGTGCAGGGCTGCTCACATGTGAGTCGCATAACTACAGATTGCCTCGTTAAGCAATGTGCTCTTGAAGAACAATCATGTGCTCCCCTAAGTTTGCCTCTCAGTGAACTCCATGTGAGATGCCGTGACCTCTCCTGGCAATGATGGATTGTACCTCCCTGCACTGCCACAGGGTTCTGGTCCCCAGAAGGTTCTGGCCACTTGCTTGCAGCTCTGCTTGTTAAAATAGAAAATGATTGGTGCATGGAAGTGTGCAAGCAGGTAGATAGAAAAGGGCCCCCATGGAAATAGACTGCCATGGGAGGTAATAAAACCAATAACCCCAAAGCTGTCAGAATCCCACCTTGTGAATACAAAAAGTAAGACCTGACAAAAGTCTCAGCTGTAATCAACAGACTCAGAGAAGACCTCTGAGAAGCTCTAGCAGAACAGTGGTGAAGGGAAAGGAATTTCAAAGGAAACCATCAACCACTTCCAACTCTATCCCCTTGGCAATCACCCTAGCAGTGAAGTCTTACCTAGATAGTAGCTTGGGAAAGTCCTATAAAAGCCAACTTGAACAAAGGAAGCATGCACATATTCTGCCCAAGCCCATGTAGCTCACGTGTGGCCAAGTGCACATGCTGCCGAACACATGTGTCACCTGCATCTCCCTTCTTGACATGCATACTGGAGCTCTCGTTGTCTTTGGAGAAACCCATGCTCTCTGTCTCTCTCTGTTTCTCTGTTCTCTCTCTCTCTCTCTCTCTCTCTCTCTCTCTCTCTCTCTCTCTCTCTCTCTGTCTCGCTCTCTCTCCCACCTTCCCTTTCCTCAAAAGCCTCCAAATAAAACCTTTTAATTGCACTGCTTGTCTGCTCCTGAAATTCTTTTCTGTGAGAAGAACAAGGACCCAGAAGCCCAGTGTAAGACCTGGGACTGACTTGCCTTCCTACAGAGAGCGGTTGCTCACTCCAGCCTGAGTCCAAGGTTCACCGAGACATTGGGTGGTGGGGATTAACTCCCACGTGGGGAAGAACAAGTGGACATCAGGTGTGACATAATGGCTACCCAGAAGGCTGGTGGACCTCCAGGTCCATATTGTGAAAGGGTTCATCACAGACTTCATCAGCTCTTGCCTCCCAGCCAGTCCCAGGATGGCAGAGGTGGATTGAGGGAAAGCAGCCTTCTCTCCTCTCCAGCACACACGAGTCACCCAGGGGGCCCACTGACTTCACAACAGAAAACCTTTTTGACAAACTCTATTGTATTACAGCAACAATTCAGCAGAAAGCTCTCCCCTGATGCCTGCAGTTCCAGTCAGGCTGAAAGCTTCCTTTCACGTCTCTGCTTGGTGAAAGTCTGTAGCAGTGCTCCCGATTTCCTCACTTGGTAGCAACAGCAGGCTGAACAGGGAGTTAACCTTCCATCTTTACCTGGAATAAGCAGAAGTCCCCTCTACCTCTCTTCCAAGACTGTTGGCAGAGCTGAGCAGAGTTACTGATTCTCTATCCAAATTCCACCTAGTAGAAGCTCAAGATGCTCCTGCTTCCCACCAGTGCTGTGTCAGTGGGACCCAGCATCCAGATGAGCCACTTCTCCTTCAAGCACTTCTTCTCCTTCAAGCACTTCTAGGTGCACCTTAGCTCAGGTGGTGTTGGCAGCACGCACAGAAAGGAAGAGTACAGTGTACTGATCTGGTCCTGGTACTACATATCAGCAGGAGATTTTATGTCTAAAATCAAAGACTAAATTCACATCTCAAGTCTCACAACAGACAAGATATCCAGGATGCAAGCGGAAATTATTCATCATTATGGGAGCAAAAATATCACAACTTGAATGAAAAATAAATCAACCTATACCTATAAGACTCTGACAGTGAATTATCTGATATGAGTTTTAAAGCAGCTGTGATAGAAATGCTTCAGCAAGTCAAGTAGTAAAGATAAAAAATTCAGCAAATAAATCTGTTATATTTTAAGATGAGAAAGGAGAGGCTGATAAAATCTCAGGGCCAAACTAGGCTGCCAAAATGAAGAAGGACTAAAATGTCTGTCTGTACTTGCAATGCATGTAGGCTGGCATCAGATACATCCATCGAGGACCTGATGGTGCAAGCGCAAAAGATCAAGTATGACATCATTGGTCTGACCGAGACAAGAGGGCATCAATCACATCATGCCATTTTCAACACAATAATTATTTTCTATCACCAAGAACCCCAATATTGCCCCCCCCCCACCTCTCCCGATGCCTGTGAGGCCGATGATTCTCACTTAACTCTCTCTCTCTCTACTTTGATTACATTCACCATTTCGACAAAAGATGCGCCATTATTGTTTGGAATTTCCCCTAAACTATCAGAACTACTGAAAAGGCATTGTGAAATAATTTGTTTTTTATTAGTGGCCATGAAAACCATATGATGTCACACAACTGCAATAGTGGCCACGCAATTTTGGACTTCTGATATTTTACTAATCAAGTCTGCAGGGATTTCTGCCAAGAGCCGGATAATTACGAGATAGGTTTTTGTGCATATGGTGCCGTGGCCATGCCAGAGAGCCCTTGTGGGGGGCAACTCATGGCCTCGGTTGGGTGTGAAGCTGATTCAGTACTTTACAACTTTCAAAAGCATTGTCACTCCATAACTTAGAGGCCAGCCGGGTATTCTAGGGGAAAGGGCAATTCAGATAGAGAAGGGAGCACCAAATAAAGGGTGTTAGGAGGATCCTCCCAGGAGGGGAGATGTATGTCAAAAGTAAACTATGGACTGAACATGTTTGCCACTCAATGCCTCTTTTGCAGACCACAACACACAAAACGAGAGAGAGAACACAGGGGATTGCCCTGCCACAGAGGCAGGGGGGGATGGGGGGATGGGGGTGGGGGGATATTATCCATGGTGGTGGAAAATGGGCACTGGTGGAGGGATGGGTATCTGATCATTGTATAATCGAAACCCAAGCACAAAAAATAGTAAATCTACAACTGTACCTCATGGTGTTTCACTAATAAAAAAAATGAAAAATTTTTTTTAAAAAAAGCATTGTCAACAATCAGTCTTATTCCTAGTGAAAAAAAGCCTTCAGAATGAAAGAAAAATATAGTCATTTTAGATAAAGGAAAATTTTGAGAATTTATTGCTGGAAAATTCTCAGAGCTGGCTATAGAAAACTCTAACTAGGACTCTAACTCAGTGAAGCAATAGAGTACCTGCACTGCAGGCAGGAGGATCACAGGTTAGGACTCTAACTCAGTGATAGAGTACTTGCACTGCAGGCAGGAGGGTCACAGGTTAGGACTCTAACTCAGTGATAGAGTACTTGCATTGCAGGCAGGAGGGTCACAGGTTCAACCTGGCACCACCCCCATGCCTATGTGGTTCCTGCGGCAGTACTGTAACAAAGTCTATGATGTCCACAGTGCTGCAACCAGTTGAGCGTGATCACCACACCTAATGTGTTTGAGGTCACAAGTTCATGCAAGATTAAACCGAAGTGACTGCAACAACAGCAACAAAAGAAAGAGTAAAACATGGGCCAGAGAGATGCTACAGTGTGGAGGTCATTTGTCTTGCATGCAGCTAACCCGGATTCAATCTCTGTCATCCCATATGATCACTTGAGCACTGCCAGGAGTAATTTCTGAATGCAGGGCCAGGAGTAATTGCTAAGCATCACCAGGTGTGCCCCCCCCCCAAAAAAAAACAGCAAAGGATAAAGCAACAAACAAATATTAAATAAGTGGGGTTTTTTTTTTTTGCAGGTATAGGGCTAGCAACAACCAGCAGTGCTCAGGAGCCCCCCCTAGCTCTGTGCTCAGGGACAATATGCTGTCCTTGTATGCTAGGCTGTAGTTGCATGCTAGGCAAATATTTGTACTATCTCTCTGGTCCAGAATAAGTAATTTTTTGAAAAAGGAAAATACTGGAGCATTCTTGCCTTGCAGATGGCTGACCAAGTTTGAACCCCAGCATCCTATGTGGTACCCTGATCATGCCAGGAATAGTTCCCGAGCAAAAAGAGGCAGGAGTAAACCCTGATCATCATTTGAGTATGGCTCCAAAACAAGCAAACAAAAATACTGTGAGTAGAAAGAAAATGATAACAGAAGATTTGAAAATCCAGGAATAAAATGTTAACACTGAAATGTGCTAAATATAATGCATTATCTTACTTCTCATAACTTTCTTTAAAATATTTATAGTTGAAGAAAAAATATATAATACAATTTTATATAGTATTAAATATAGCACTGTTGCACTGTCCTCCCGTTGTTCATCGATTTGCTCGAGTGGGTCCAGTAACGTCTCCATTGTGAGACTTGTTACTGCATTTGTCATATTGAATACGTCATGGGTAGCTTGCCAGGCTTTGCTGTGCAGGCAAGATACTCTCAGTAGCTTGCCAGGCTCTCCGAGAGGGCCCGAGGGATGGAACATAGGTCAGCCAGGTCAGACACATGCAAGGCAAACCCCTACCCGCTGTGTTATTGCTCCAGCCCAGTATTACATATACTGTCACTGTCACTGTTTCCCCGTTGTTCATCGATTTGCTCGAGTGGGCCCAGTAACGTCTCCATCCTGAGACTTTGTTGTTACTGTGTTTGGCGTATTGAATACATCACGGGGAGCTTGCTAGGCTTTGCCGTTCGGGCGAGATACTCTCAGTAGCTTGCCGGGCTCTCCGAGAGGGGCAGAGGAATCGAACTCGGGTCGGCCGTGTTGGCTGCGTGCAAGGCAAACCCCTACGCGCTGTGTTATTGCCCCAGCCCAGCGATAGCACAGCGGTAGGGCGTTCACCTTACAAGCGCCCCAACATGGCCAACTCGAGTTCGATTCCTCCGCCCCTCTCAGAGAGCCTGGCAAGCTATCGAGAGTATTCGATATGCCAAACACAGTAACAACAAAGTCTCCAATGGAGACGTTACTGGGCCTGCTCAAGCAAATCGACGATCAACGGGAGGGCCTTTACCTTTACCTATATTTTATTTTATCTAGTATTTTTTAGAAGAAAGTATGTGAAGATTGTTGGATTTCTCCCAGGAGCCATTAAGCCCTTCTATAAGAAATTAGTAACATGTTGTTAAAGGTTGAGCCTTGTGTAAAATAAATATAGGTGTCTGTAAAAATATATTCCCCCTGTGATTGGTTGCCTTCTACTTTAAATTCCATCAAATGTGGTGTACTACTCTTGGTATATTTGTGGTGTAAAGTACGAGATGTCCAAAAATAGATTCACTCATGGGTGGGGCCCATCCAAGTGTGTGGAGAACGGCCGTGAGCAGGGGAGCGGTTGAGTTCTGGAGGTTTTTGGCTGCTGAGGCTGGCTCGTTGGGGCAGGGAGGGGCCTCACGCCCCCTCCCCCCCCCCCCCCCCCAAGGTTGTTCCAGTTGAAACAGCCTGGCAAGAGGTCCGGCAACATGGCTATGGTGTGTCATTCTATGCTCTCTTCCAAGAGATTTATATTGAGATGGCTTGTGGAGGTGACTGCCAAGCAGCTGGAAACAGAGGGGCAGGGGTCAGAAAACTAGACTTTAAAAGCAGTTTAAACAGTTTAAACTCCACAGGGGCTGGACTTTAGTCGCTGTTCTGTTTTCTGTAGCACCACCACTTGGTAATACTTGAAGACCTTGATTGGTAAAACCTGGAGATGCCCAGTGACATTATCTAGAATGTCAAGGCTAGGCCTGGAACAATAGTGCAGAGAGCGCATTTGCTTGCACGGGGCTGACCCAGGTGCCTTCCCCAGCACTTCATATGGTCCCCTAAACCCCACCAGGAGTAATTCCTGAAGGCAGAGCCAGGAGTAACCCCTGAGCATAGCTGGGTATGGCCCCAAACCGCAAAAACAAACATGTCAAAGTTAAGAACCAGGACAAAGCTAACAAGCAGAGGTTGATCTTTAAGGAAGTATCTGGAAGATGGAGGCACCCTGTCTGACTACGATATCCAGGAGTTCATCCAGCACCTGAGGGGAGTTGTCTAACATATGTTTTCTTTTCATTTTTCAACAAATGTGGCTGTACTTTGTTAAAAAAAAACTATTGCACTTAAATAAATGTATTCTTAAGCAGTGATAGGGACCTTGGTGGAAGCAATATTTTTAAAACTAACTCAAAGAGATAAAATGCTACTGCTTGTAATGATAGTTGGAGATTTCAAGAACCCAGCATTATCAATTGACAGGAAGTCAACAAAGATGCAGAAGAAATGAGCATCACAGGGACTGGAGGGATAGTACAGTGAGCAGGGCTGTGGTCTTGCATGCCTGGGTTTGATCCCCGACATCCCATCTGGTTCCTTTAGCACTACCAGGAGTAATTCCTGAGTGCAGTCCCAGGAGTAACACCTGAGCATCGCTAGGTGGTACCATAAAATAGGAGGAGGAGAAGGAGGAGGAGGAGGAGGAGGAGGAGGAGGAGGAGGAGGAAGAGGAGGAGGAGGAGGAGGAGGAGGAGAAAGAAAGAAAGAAGGAAGGAAGGAAGGAAGGAAGGAAGGAAGGAAGGAAGGAAGACATGAACAACATAGGCAACTAATATAATCTAATCTTTCCATCCAGAAACAACAAGGACACGCTTTCTGTTTTATAAGTAGCTGTGTAACATTCACCAATAAGCTACATTTTTAACTATAAAATAAACCTCAAAATACATACAACAGGACACTGATTCTATAACAAGTTTAGGAAATAATTCTCTCCTTTTTGGGGTCTCACCACTTACCATCACCCAATAATATAGGCTATACTTTCTCAGTAGTGCCTATCTGCATTAAACCAACACTGAATGTGCTTCTCCATTTGGAGATCATAGTATCATATTATCTCTCTTGTAACTTTCTGAATGTAACTAATTATTCTGTTTCTAAACTAGAATGATCACAAATCAAGAAACAATTTTCTGGCTGAACAAACAGCAATTAGGATATTCCCCCCATTTTTCTTCAACTTTACTATATTTCACTCATTTTACTCTGGAAAATGAGCCTAAGTAGAAGATGGTGCCTTTGCCTGGGATTTTTGTTTGGGTTTTTGGTTGGTTGGTTGATTTTTGGGCCATGCCAGGCTGTGCTCAGGGGTTACTTATGGCTCTGATTTCAGGCGTCACTCCTGGTGGGTTCAAGGAACCATAAGGGATGCAGGGGATGAAACCCAGGTTGGCTACATACAAAACAAGCACCCTACTAGCTATATAATTGCTCCAATTCCAACCTTTCTTGTTTTGAAAGTTAATAGTTATAACAAGGAAGTCCTCGTCTATATCCTCAGCAATGTAGTCAATCAGATCAAGTGAGTTTTTGTGGCAGTGCAAAAGTGTCTTAATAGTTAGAAAAGAAAAGAAAGAGTAACATTTTCACATAATAAGTTCCAACATAGGATACACAAGCAGAGTTTCTTCTCCAAAGTCTCCTATTCTGCCCAACTTCACATTTAGGGTCTGTACCCAGGCTCTATTTCCTTCACAGTCCAGTTACCAATAACATTGGATAGGGTCTCACCATACTGAGAAAGTCTCTCTCCAACTCTGCAGTCAGTGGTACCTCCTTGGAGAAACAAGTTGCCGAAGGGTGGTCTACCTATCTCTAGATCTCTGAAAGAAACATCACAAAGGGGAAGTGGAGTCAGCAAGATGCATTTAGATTATGACCTCACTCAGAACCACAGGTCATGGGTCAGGTTTCCAAGGCCACCTGCCAACAAAATCTAAACCCTAATAGGAAAGAAAGATACAAAAGACACTTGGAAGACAACTCAGATGAGAGTGGTCACAATTCCAACATGAGAGCAATAGTCACAAGACAGAATTAATACAAGTGGGACAGAACAAATACCAACCCCTGCGCTAGGCTCTTAGAAAACATCATCCTGTCTAACATAAACGTTTTCTGAGGAATTTATGTTTTCTGAAAATATTGTCATTAGTTCTTCTCATGAATACTTTCTCTAATACATTTAATCTGATCTAGATAAACAACTTTACCAAAGTCTCTGAGGCAAAGTAATTTCATGATATTGTCGGTGCATTCACTATGTGATATATTCTGACCATAATTAATTAAATTAGATGCAATTGGCAACCCAACCAGTTCATTTAACTCAATTCCCACAACAGCACCTGGCATGAGTAAACTACACACTGGGATTTCAGTATTTCAGATATTGTGTATATATTTTATATGTATTTTATATTTCTATAAATATAAATGTATACCCATTCATTATTGACTTTCAGTTAAAGAAACTTGAAAGTTGTCAACACAGCAGAAATAAAAATCTCATCCTATTTTATAGTCTATTTCAGCCTTGCATGCGGTCGACCTGGGTTCAATTCCTCTGCCCCTCTTGGAGAGCCTGACAAGCTTTTGAGAGTATCTTGCCCACACGGAAAAGCCTGGCAAGCTACCCATGATGTATTTGATATGCCAAGCACCACAACAAGTCTCACAATGGAGACATTACTGGTGCCCGCTTGAGAAAATCGATGAACAAGAGGGGGACAGTGCCACAATGCAGTGCTTTCAAACTCAGATAGTTGATAAAGCCCACCAAAAAAAACCCTAAAACCTTTAAAAAAAAACAGGTAAAGTATTTCAACTCCATTTCTTATGCATAGTTAGCATTCTGCAACAAAGGAAATAAGGGTTTGCCATGTCCCTGTGTCTTTAGCTTTCTTTTCCTAACCAGACATACTTAAGACATGCGAAATCATTTATCTGTGGGGACATGTGTAAACACAAAAGTGGGCAGCGGTGCTCTATCTCTTCCCCACCTGCGTTCGGTAGTCTCAGCAGCTTCCCCCACCCCGGGGAGGTTGATTGCAATGGGCAGGCAAGAGGGCCAGGCTGGTTGGTGTCACTTGCAGTTTATTCCATTTCCATCTCCATTCTCTTCTGATTCTGCTCCTGCTTCTTCCTCACCGATGCTACTTCATTCTCCTTCTCGGTCTGGATTCTCTTTCTCCTTCTGACTCTGGAATCTGGATTCTGATACCCTTTCTCCTGGCTCTGGCTCCCTTTCTTCTTCTGGCTCTGGCTCTGGCTCCCCCAGCTCCCTCTTACTGCCTAGTTTAATCCCCAAGCATGAGGGAGTTGGGGCTTACACATAGGTTTGGTCACAATCAGTAGGGGTAGAGTTCTTTCCCTCAGGGAAAGCCACTTTTAGGACAGATTCTCATATAGTAGGTCGACCCATCCAAGAGCAGAATCCCATGGGTGTGTTTCTCCTCTCCTTGTCCAACAAACTTATAAGCATTCATAATATTAATCATTTTTTATGTACACAGTAAGAGATACATTTAGCTTATAGAATTGCTCTCCTGGGGTCATTTGATCTCAAACTAGAGTGCTCAGGCCAGATTAGTCTTTCCTATCCCTAGCAGGATCCTAATCTCATCATTTCTTTTGCATCATGACAGCATTTGTCTATGACCATGCTCTCAACTTAGAGTTGAGTATCGTGGCATTTTGGCCTGGCCCATTTCGATGCCAGGGTAGCTCACAGCTTTCCCTGGGTCCATTCAGTCCCTCATTGGGACCCTGCTTTTGGGGTTCTAGGAACTAAGGGCAACTGAGGTTTAAGTAGAGAAAGCCCAGGAGTGAATAATATTTGAAGCCAATTCAATCCTAAATTAAAAAAGCATAATATTAACTGTCTTCCTGTGTCTATACAAAAAGGACATTGCTTTAAAGTAAACTATTTAAAATAAAGGAGGAGAGGAGAAAGACAAATATTTCATTCATACATATAAAATCATAAATTTCTGAGGAATCTGACCTTACAATTTAAAATAGTCTGATTAGGGGGAAAAGCTGATTAACTTTGGGGAAGAGAGCATAGAGAAGTGATTACAGATAAACAAAGGAATGGGAGTGACTCGAGGGCACTGTGATGAGTGTAACCTGATAAACCTATGCTCCTTATAGCAAGGGAGAAAGGACAAACCAATATTCTCCTACAGGGACACTCAGGCAGGCTCAGCTTCCCATGACAGCCATCAGGGTTGTATTTTTCTCACAATTTCACCCTCCAGCTGAATGTTCAGTATATTTTCATTTTCCTGGACATACAACCATAGATTTGTATGTCTAGGAAAATAAAATTTGTACATTTTTCTATTTTGATACAAGCAAAGTGGATGCATTTTTGCAATTATGAAGGGAGGATGTTTAAGACAAAACTTATATTTGCTTGCATTTCATTCACAGCTCCAAAATTAAAATAGCAGCACATTTTTACCCGGGTTCAATCTTTGACAATTTTGCAATCTTGGCACTTTCTATATTTCCTATTGATTTATTTCTGTGCTAGGTCTACTGGGCATCAACTATGTAATGAACAGTTCTTGAGTCAGGAACCCTTCACTCTGCCTCTCTTGTCCCTTAGTTGTTCAAAGCAAAAATCCAGGAATATTTATTGGTAGGTCTCCTTTTTAGCCATCCCTGATCTGGTAGCTAATCCTGCCCTCCAAACACCCAAATAATCTCAAAATTTTCCTTTTTCTCTGTGTCCAATTCCCCATTCCCCCAATCTACTCTCTTTATATCCTGTATCCACATTGAAATAAGAACAGAACGATCAATGGAAAATAATTGAAAAATCCAAAGATAGAACTTCAGATATATGGATAGCTAATCTTTGATAAAGGAGTTATAATCATTAAGTGGAGCAAGGAACTCTCTTTAACAAGGATTATTGGGAAAACTGGTTGGTCACATGCAAAATAATGAACTCTGACCCATTTCTAAAGCCATGCACAAAGACCAAATCAAAATGGATCATAGACTTCTGTATCAGACCTGAATCCATAGGTACCTTTGGGGTAACATAGGCAGAACTCTCCATGACATTGAAGCTAGAGTCATCTTTAAGGAAGCAATACTTTTGGCCAAGGAAATGGAAGCAAAGATAAAGAAATGTGACTACATTAAAATAAGAAACTTATTCACAAGGCTACTTCTCCCAGAAGGGAGATAATAAGAGGCCCCGATAGCCATGCCACCAGACTCCATGCCAGACTGTTTCACTATGGGTGTCCCAGAGGGCAGGTGAGAGCCCTCTCCATCTCAAGAGACCCAGCCCTGGCAGCCAAAAACCTCCACAACTCAACTGCCACCATGCTCAAGGCAACTCCCCACTCACCTGGGCCGAGCCTCACATATGAGTGAACATATTCCTGGACCATGTGGCTGCTTTTGTGGCCAAATGAAATATCATAAGACACTCCCTCGCCATTCGCCATAATTGGATGGGGTTCAGATAGTAGGCAACAAATTATAGAGAGAAATATATATGCATATATACATATTTTTTAGATATATACCAAAGCTCACATCACCCAAACTTTAACAACATGTTGGGGATATCCTATAGAATGTCTTTATGCCTCCTGCAAAAATAGGACAATCATCATGCTGTTTCCTATATGAACACTTTTTTTTTGAGCATGTTCAGCAGTGCTTCACAACAGACAATAATTTGTATCACTTGTACCACTTGTCATTCCATTAATCTTCAATTTTCTCAAGCGGGTGCCATTAGCATCTCCATTCGTCCCTGCTGCATGTTAGTGTAGCCCATGGCATCTGCTTGCTCCAGAAACACAAAGAACCTCAAACCATTTATTCAGAGTTTTGAGGAAGAAGACTCACCATCTCGTAGGTGGGCAGCCACACATCCTTTTGACATCCCCTGGAATCCAGTTGGTAACAGTTCTTGTCCAGTGGTCGTCTCTAAATCATATGACGTGTCTGGCCCATCTGATTTTCAACACCTTAACAAATGAGAGGGCTGGAATGATAGCACAGCAGTAGGGCATTTGCCTTGCATGCAGCCAACATGGCCAACCTAAGTTCTATTCCTTCGCCCCTCTCGGAGAGCCCAGCAAGCTACAGAGAGTATCTCGCCCACATGGCAGAGCCTGGCAAGCTACTTGTGATGTATTCCATATGCCAAACTCAGTAACAACAAAGTCTCCAATGGAGACGTTACTGGACCCGCTCAAGCAAATCAATGAACAATGGGAGGACTGTGACCGTGACCATGACAAATGAGATAGCGTTCCTGATTCTTGATCATTGACGGAGGTTGGAACTCTGGATTCTTTCTCTCTCTTGAGTGAAATGTGATATTCCAAGCATAGCTCTTTCGATTCCTCTTTGGGAGACCCGAATAGCGTTCTCATCCTGTTTTCATGGGACCTAGGTCTCTGAAGCATATGTTAGTGCATGAAGAATGGTGGAGTTGAAAAGATGTGCCTGGAGCCAGAGGTTATTCATCCTCTTAACAACTTCTTCGACATTCTTGAAGGTGTTCCACGCCACTCTCTCCCTCCTGTGCACTTCTGGTACCAAGTCCTGTTCCTCATGTTGAGTTCTTGGCCCAGGTACACATAACTGCTGCATTCGGAAATGTTCATTTCATTGAGAGCAAATGGAACATCAGAATGAGTTCGTTTCTCATGAACATTGTCTTCGTGAGATTCAACTGCAGTCCGTCCTTTCCACACTCATGGTCAAAATTGGCCAGCATTCATGCCGCTTGGCTAATGTTTGGTATTATTAGAACAATGTCATCAGTAAAGCGGAGGTGGTAAAGTTGCCAACCGTCTATCTTCACTCGCATTTCTTTCCATTCCAGTCATCACATGCCATCCTCAAGGGTGGCACTGAAGAGTTACGTTGAAATGGTATCGCCCTGCCAAACCCCTCTCTTTACGTCAATGATCTCTTCCTTGTAGAATGGTGAGATCCTGGTGTTGAATCCATAATACAGCTCACAGAGGATCCTGATGTATTCAGTTTGAACGCCCTATTTGGCTAAGGTTTCGATGACTGCTTTAGTCTCAACAGAATCAAAAAGGCTCAAAGGCCTTTTTTAAACCTATGAACATTAGACAGATTGGCATCTTGAACTCTAGCGAAACCTCAATGAGTTGGTTACCGTGTGATATGATTGATCGTGCTGAATCCTTTTCAGAACCTGGCTCGCTGCATGGTTGTCCTTCATCTATTGTTCTGCCTATTCTATTCAGGATGACTTGAGTGAACAGCTTGTAGATGACGAACAACGGGCAGATCAGGCAATAGTTGCCAATGTTGTGGACGTCTCCCTTCTTATACAACAGAACGGTCCTGCTATTTTTCCACTGGAACAGAACCTTGCATTCAGGCAGGTAGCATGTGAAGAGCCAAGCCAGTGTATTGATGAGAACTGGCAGCAGATTCTTCAGGTGTTTGGGTCTGACATTATCTGGGCGGGGTGATGTTTGCTTTACCAATGAAATAGCATGTCAGATTTTGGAAGGGAGAACATTGGGAATGACATATCCATCCTGTGGAATTTGGCATGTGAACAGGTGGACGTGGCTATCAAAGAGATACAAGTAGAAGTCGTGGATAATATTCTTCATTGCCCTTCTGGAAGATGTGATAGATCCATCAGGACGTCAGAGGGCAGTTATCTTGGTCTTGTAGTTGGCAATGGACAGGCAGGCATTGCGAATACTTTTCCTGGCTTCTGCCACATCGGCCAACACTGCTGCTCTTCTCTCTTTGTGGTCTTTGTCTATTACTTCTCTGCAGAGCTTTGCAAGCTCTGACATTAGCTTGTGATTGCCTGAGGCTCTCGCCAAACCATGTTGGCGAATGAGCTCAAGGGTTTCCGAAGACAAGCTTCTGTTTGTGGCTTTCCCACTCTTGGCATTCTTCGTGCAGTCATGAAGATGCCTCACCATCAATCATATTTCTTGTCAATGTTGTCAACAATGGCATCTTCCCACGCTGACACAATAGTGCCAAAGAGCTCCCAGTGGGTGGTCATTCTGGGAGTTCTCTTCTTAAACTTTGTAGTCCTTTCTCCCAGATCCATGAAGTAGAATTTTGCATGAAGGAGACGGTGGTCTGATCTCATTTGGAATTTTGGGACACCAGCGACATTGGTCAAGCAAAACTATCAATTGAATATGAAGTGGTCCATTTCATTGTGGAACCATCCACCAGGAGACTCCCATGTCCAACATTTATATTCGGCCTACTGGAACTGTGAGTTACTATAGTCAATGGTCTTGGTCAATATGATGAACTCAGACAGTCTCTCACCCTGTACCTTCCATTCTAGGGGTTGCGTCCAGATGTGGAGTTTTTCGAGCAAACTTCTCGGTCCTATCTTGGCATTAAAATCACCAACAATGATCTTGTAGAAGGTGTGGTCTTCTTTATAGAAATTCTCCAGCTCCATGTAGAACTTCTCAATTTCTTCTTCATTGTAGTTGGATGTTGGTGCATAGATAACGAAGATAGAAACTGTTGGCAGTGAGCCACATCTATTCAAGTGTAATCGTCCGATTCAGGTTGTTAGGCATTCGAATGAATCAATATTTGTGGCCAAGTTCAGGTTTACAAGGACACTGACACTACCAATGCCTCTTTTCTTGCAAGTTCTGAGGTAGAGTTCTTCTCTAGTGTCGAAAATGGTGTGATGTTATCAATGCCTTCTTGTCTCGGTCAGACCAATGATGTCATACTTGATCTTTCACGCTTGCAGCATCAGGTACTTGATGGATGCCTCCAATGCCAGAGTATGTATGTTGAATGTACAGTCATTTTAATCCTTCTTCGCTTTGGCAGCCTACTTCGGCCCTGAGATTTTATCAGCCTCTCCTTGCTTGTCCTTCTTAACACTGCCATATTGGGGGCTCTTTACTTAAAAACAATAGGAATGAGGTCCATTGTTTTTACTGCTTTTTGGCATATCAAATACACCACAGGGATGCTTGCCAGGCTCTGCCATGCGGGATATTCGATAACAGACAATAAGAAATATATTATTTCGGCTGTGTTTTGGGACAGGGATTGGGGCTTAGGATAGAAACATACTGAATTTGGTGGTGGGAAGGTGTAATGGTGGTGTGATTGGTGTTTGAAGATCGAATGTAATCAAATATTGTGAACTAACTTATAAAATAAAAATATAAAATTAAAAATTAAAATAAGAAATTTCTGCACCTCTAAGGAAACAATGACCAGAATAGAGATACCCCACAGACTGGAAAAAATTATTTTCCCATCATTCATCTATTAAAGGGTTAATATCTAAGATATGTAAAGCACTGGTAAAATTTTACAAGAAAAAAAATCCCCATCAAAAATGGGGGGGGGGTGAAGGGGAGATGAACAGATGTTTCTTTAGAGAAGAAATACAAATGGCCAAAGGTCATACGGGAAGATCTCACTGGTGATGCAAATCAAAACAGTAGTGAGACATCATCTCACACCAAAGACTGGAATACAGCAAACAGAGCAAGAACAACTAGTGCTGGTGTGGGGTGGTGGAGAGGGATTCTCATTCACTGCCGGTGGGAATGTCAACTATCCAACCTTTGTAAGAGACAGTATGGACATTCCTCAAAAATTAGGGATTGAGCCACCATTTGACTCAACAGTTCCACTCCATGGAATAAACCTCAAAATATGATGCAAAAAAATACCTTTTCTCTCTTATAGTTCGTTGCAGCACTCTGCACAGTAGTCAAAATCTGGCCTAAGAATAGATAACTGGATAAAGAAACTATATTAAATATGCACAATGGAATACTACTCTGCTGCAAGAAAAAGTGAAGTCAAGAAATTTCTGTTATGTGCCAGGGTCTGGAGACCATCAGTTGAGTAAAGTTATTTGTAGACAGAGGGACAGACACAAATGGTCTCACGTATGTGAGATAGAAAGAAACACTGAAGGGGGAATAACAAATGCCCAAAGAAAATAGAATCAAAGAACTTGAGAAATGGTCTTCAGGAGAAAGCTTGCCATTGAAAGGAGGGGGGATAGGACAGAGAAGAGAACACTAAGGCAATGGTGGCAATTAGTGAACACTCTGGAGGAGGACAAAAAGAGACAAAAGTGCTTGCCATAAAGGCATGTTGAAGGGCTATTCCAAAATGGGGGACATTGGTGGAGAGATATGGACATTGTTGAAGAGATTGGTGTTGGAACATTGCATACTTGAAACTCAAACTCGGTCATAAATAATTTTGTGATTCACAAGCGATTTACTTTTTTAAAATTGATTTAACTTGGAGCTGGAGTATAGTACAGGAGATAAGATATTTGCCTTGTACACTGCCAATCCGGGTGCAATCCCAGCATCCCGTATGGTCCCTCAAGCACCTGCAGCACTAATTCCTGAGTGCAGAGCCAGGAATAAGCCCTGAACATCACCAGGTGTGACCCAAAATGCCAAAAAGAAAATTGAACTATCTTTATTCTTTCTCTCTCTCATTTCTTTCTTTCTTTTTCCTCTCTCTACCCCTGACAGGGGTGCTGAGAGTTGAACATCAGTCAGCTGTGAGCACAAGGCAAGTGACCTATCTGCTGAGCTATATCTCTAACCCTTAATTAACTTTGTTAAGGTTCAAGAGGTGTCGGTGGTATCAGTGTCCTTGTCAACACGAACTTGGCCATGAATATTGATTCATTAATATTGATTCATTGATATTGATTCATTCAAATGCCTAACAACCCGAATCAGATGATTACACTTGAATAGATGTGGCTCACTGCCAGCAGTTTCTATCTTCATTGTCTACGTGCCAACATCCAACTACAATGAAAAAGAAATTGAGAATTTCTACAAGGAGCTGGAGAATTTCTATAAAGAAGACCACACCTTTTACAAGATCATTGTCGGTGATTTTTTAAAATTAATTAATTTATTTATTGAATTGCTGTGGGAAAAATTACAAAGCTTTCAAGTTTAGGTCTCAGTCATGCAAATATCAATCACAATTCCCTTTACCAATACTTATTTTTCACCACGAAGAACCCCAATAAACCCCCCCCCAACCCCCCCCCAATGTCTGTGGGGTAGATGAATTCTAGTTAACACTGTCTACTTTGACTAGCTTCATTGTTTTGATAAAAGTTGCACCATTATTATTTAGACTTTACCCCCCCCTCCCCAAACTCAGCCATGCTGAAAAAAGCATTGTGAAATGATCTGCTTTCTAC
Source organism: Sorex fumeus (assembly GCF_029834395.1). Lineage (NCBI taxonomy): Eukaryota > Metazoa > Chordata > Mammalia > Eulipotyphla > Soricidae > Sorex > Sorex fumeus. The sequence goes on from NW_026606083.1 coordinate 3,047,239, forward strand.
AGCTGGGCAGCTGGGTTCAAGACTTAAATGATGTCGCGTAGCTGCTATTGCAGCCACGTGGTTTTGGATTTCTGCTATTTTATTTATTAACCCTGCAAGTATTTCTACTGAGAGTCAGATAATTAAGAGATTGGTCTCTGTGCTTCTGGGGCCGTGGCCATGCCAGAGAGCCGCTCGTGGGGGGCAACTGGTGACCTCGGTCGGGCGTGAAGGACGGGTCGGAGCGCCCCCCGTCCCATGAGGTATCCATCGCGCCCCCACCCCCGGCTCAGACCTGCTCTCCACCAGGCTCCCATGCGGCTGCCATCTTTCTTTCCAGACAGAAGTGTCGGTGATTTTAATGCAAAGATAGGACCAAGAAGATCAGCTGAAGAACTCCACAAGGGACCTATGGACTAGAATGGAATGAACAGGTTGAGAGACTGAGTTCATCATGTCGACCAAGACCATCTGTAGGATAATGATTGATTTGTCCTTTCTCCCTTGCCACAAGGAGCTTATCAGGTTACACCCATCACAGTGCTCCCGAGTCACTCCCATTCCTTTGTTTATCTGTAACCACTTTTCTATGCTCTCTTCCCCAACCAGTTAATCAGCTTTTCCCCTAATCAGAATCTCTTAATTTGTAAGGTCAGATCCTTCTAGGACACTGAACTTGTATTGTAAGTTAATATTGCCTTTCTCCTCCCCTTATGTCTTTTGAATAGTTTACTTTAATGCAATGTTCTTTTTGTATAGATACAGGAAAACAGTTAATATTATGCTTTGTAACTTAGGATTTAATTGACCTTGAATATTATTCATTCCCAGGCATCTGATTTCTCAACTTAAGCCTCAGTTGCCCTCACCTCTTAGCACCCTCCCCCCCCCCCCAAAGCAGGGTCCCGACGAGGCACTGGATGGAACCAGGCAAATGTTAAGCTATATGCTACCCTGGCATCGAGATGGGCCAGGCCAAAGTGCCACGATTCTTAACTATAAGTTAAGAGTTTGATCATAGACAAATGCTGTCATGATCCAAAGGTAACGATGAGACTAGTACCCTGCTAGGGATAGGAAAGACTATCTGGCCTGAGCACTGTAGTCTGAGATCGAGATGACCCTAAAAGAGCAATTCTATAAACTTAAAGTATTTCTTACTGTGTTCATACAAAATGACTTATATTATGTATGCTTATGTTTGTTGGACAAGGAGAGGAGAAACACACCCAGGGGATTTTGTTCTAGGGTGGGTCAATCTGATAAATGAGAATCTGTCCCAGAAGCAGCTTTCCTGCGGAAAAGAACTCTACCCCTATTGATTGTGACCACACCTATGTGTAATTGTATTGTTACCCCAACCTGTTGGGGCTGGACTGAGCTGTCAGGGTGAGCCCATGTAGACTGCACCACACAACAGGAAGGAACATAGGGATCCATGAAAATGGGCGAGATTTCTCAGGTGTCCTGACTGGTTTGGATGAGGCTGAACATTTTCCCCCTTCAAACAGCCTTCAGTAAATAATTTCAGCATATTGTAAGGGGCAGTTTTCCTTTTCTCATAGAAACCTAGCTGGTCTTAGATATGCAGATCTCAGGTGCTAACCAGGCCTGATCTTTGGGATGTAGATTCCAGGCTCTAGCCAGACTAGTCTTTGGGATGCAAATCCAAGTGCCCAAGAAAGGTTTCAGTTTTGGTTTTGTATCTTCTTTCTGGGAGACCAAGATTACTGGCCTTTAGATGCACAAAAAAACAATGTATGTTTTGCTGCCTCAATGTTCTTTCTGTAACTCACTGCTTTGTGCCCTTTGGAGGTACCATAATCAACAAAAGGAGATTTCAGGACTCTCTACGGGAACACCGGCCTGAGAGAACCCGGGGTCACAGGTCTGAGAGAACCTGGACCCTCCATGACATAAATTTCTTTCACGTTCCTTGTCTCAGTGCCTCCGACTGAACAAACATTCATGCAACACCAACCCCTCATGCTGGGGGATATGATGAGACTGTAAGAGTAGGTTGGGGGAGGCAGAGGAGAGATAGGAGTGAATGAAGAGAGGATTGGAATAAACTGAAACTAAGACCAAGTAGCCTGACCCTCTTTTCCTTCCTTTGCCTGCCCATCGCCATCGACCTCCCAGGAGTGGGGGAAGTGGCGTGAAACTAAGGAATGTGGGCCGCAGGAGAGATAGACTGCTGCTATCTTTCTGTGTTTACACAATCATCCATTGTAACTCACGGTTCCAGAAAGCGGAATCTAAATGTTGGACATGGATGGATATGTAGTTCCCAACGTTCTCTCCGTAAAGAGAGGGGTTTGGCAGGGTGATAACATTTCACCGAAACCCTTCAGTGCCACCCTTGAGAACATCATGCGATGACTGGAATGAGAAGGAATGGGAGTGAAGATAGACGGTCGGCAACTATACTACCTCCACTTTGCTGATGGCATCGTTCTAATAACACCAAACATTAGCCAAGCGGCACTAATGCTGGCTGATTTTGACCATGAGTGTTGTAAGGTCAGACTGTAGCTGAATCTCACGAAGTCAGTGTTCATGAGAGACGGACTTGTTCCTGATGTTCATTTCACTCTCAATGGAATGAGCATCTCTGAATGCAGCAGTTATGTGTACCTAGGTCGAGAACTCAACATGACGAATGACCTGGCGCCTGATGTGCGCAGGAGGAAGAGAGCAGCATGGAATGCCTTCAAGAGCATCTAAGAAAGAGCTAAGAGGATGAAGAACCTCTGGCTCCGGGCACATCTCTTTGACTCCACCGTTCTTCCTGCACTAACATATGCCACAGAGACCTGGGCCCTACAAAAACAGGATGAGATTGCTATTCAGATCTCCCAAAGAAGAATAAAAAAGCTAAGCTTGGAATATCATGCTTCACTCAAGTGAGAGAAGGAATCTGGTGTTCAACCTCCGTTGATAATCGAGAATTAGGGACGCTGTCTCATTTGCCAAGGCGTCAAAAATCAGATGGACTGGATACATAATGCAATTTGAAGATGATCGCTGGACTAGGGCCATTACTGACTGAATTCCACCGTACGTCAAAAGATCACATGGTCGCTCGCCTACAAGATGGTCAGACTTCCTTGTCAATACCCTAAACAAATAGTTTGAGGCTTTTCACATTCCTGGAGCGAGCAGACGCCATTAGGCTACACTAGCACACGACAGGGATGAATGTAGGCATTACTGGTGCCCGGTCGAGCAAATCAATGAGTAATGGGATGTCAAGTGATAGCGTAATCAAGGTTCAAGTCATACAACACAATATACATATATTAAGTGCATGTAATTCTCCCCATCAGCCACCCGCCCCCCCCCCTGCTTACTCTGCCACACCTTTTCTGTCCCTAGAAGACAGAGAGCTCATTCCTCCTAGAACTCTGGGGTGGCCATTTCCTCTGCTGTTATCTCAACTAGAAAACTTTATCCTCAGAGTCCCTCCCCCATACAAAACAGCATCAATCCACCCTTCCCATGCCCCAGTACTGTGCTGCAGAGTTTACTGTTTATCTTGTTTTGTTTACATCTTCTGTCTTGTTTTGTTTACATCTTCTGTCTAGTGTTTGTTCCTCGCTCCCTTACTGAAGATGAGCTCCAGAAAAACAGAAAGTTTTCTCTATACACCTTCCATCCTGCCTCCTCATGTCAGTGAATAAAATCCCTGTCACCCCTTGGGATATAGTCAAATGCAGTTGAAAGTCTTCTCCTAGTTTCTCTTCACTATGAGGAAGATGCCACTTCCCACACCTGCTCTAGGACTCTCTTGCTTTTCCTTGTTTTATTGGACCTGGCAGTGGGGTCAGTGGCCTGTTCTTCATGGCCACTCTATCCCAGTCTTGCTTCTCTTGAAGTGCCCAGTTCTAATTGCAGATGCTCAGGTTCTATCATGCAAGCTGTTTATGAAGAATATCTTGCCTCTGAAGTGATTTGCCCTTCTCTACCTCAGTACTTTTGTATAGGCACCCTCTTATCAAGATTTCTATGAAATGAGAATAACTCTTCTCAGACCTAAACCTACTTTTCCTTCAATTATTTTCTGTGATATAGCTTTGAAAAGTAACATTATAAAACCCTATGAGTTTGGGAGACTAAATAGAGTGCCCAATAAGTGTAGGGCCCAACATGATTTCATGGAAGTAATGGTGCTCTCCCATCCCAGCGAAAGAGAGAGGCCCAGAGGCTGCATAGGGTGTGGCTGGCCTTTTATTAAGATAAAGACATATGAATCTTGCAACAGGACACATTCTTTCCAATCTGCCTTTCTAGTTTCCAAATAAACTCATTTCATTAATCAAGTAAGTTAGTACTTTTGGTTTGAGGTCAAAGAAGGCACCAAAGCACACACAGAAGTTGACAGTATAGAATTATGACAGAGCCTTGGCCTTTGGAGAGGAAGAGGCAGACCAGCAGTGGCATAGGACAGTAGTGAACGGTCTTGGGTAATTTTTGTGGTGGTTAAAGAAGTATAACTTTGTACTCAAGACCATAAAATTAATGCAGTCATAACCATGCATTACAAAAAATTTGATATTTTTGATAATTTGATATTTTGGGGGCCCACATCCAGCAGTCCTTAAGGCTTACCTCCTGGCTTTGTACTAAGGGGTCACTCCTGGTAGTGCTCAGGAAACATGTGGGATGGTGGGGAATCAAACCCCAGTCACTTGCATGCAAGACAAGTGTTTTACTTGCTGTACTATCACTCTGGTCCTTGATTAAGTGTTTTTTAAGTTTCAAATATATCCAAGGATGACATCTTGTGAAAATTCCCATGAGCCTGCGCAACGTCAGTCTCAAGTCAGTCCTCAGTGATCGACATTCAGCTGCATTTGGCTTGGGTGACACCCTCTTCTTTGAAGTGCCATCTGTGACTTCAGGACAACCCCACCTTGAGTTTCTCTCCATCATGGTATTCACTCTTCCTGCCCCAATCTTATCTTCCTGCTGATGGCTTCATATCAGTGGCTTGTGGCTAACTGAATTTGGCTCTCTGGGAAAATTCATGCAACTGACTTTATGGTATTTCCATAGACAGATTAGACAAGATCAAGGAAACAGGTTGGGTAATTGTATCATGGACTAGTTGGCTAATTGTATCATGCTTCAAAGTACAGGTTTTTTTTCTCCAGTTTTCTGGTGGCTGACCCTGAGATGATTAGGGCTAGGAATGGAGATCTGGAGTGAGATGGGGCTGCAGCTGGGATTGGGCCATGTGATGGTTGGACTCCTGCTTCTAGGAATTAGTTGGAAGTAGGAGCCAGCCCCTCCAATGGTCAGAAAGACCCAGGACATCAGTGCATCAGCAATTCAGAATGCAAAGGCAGGCTGGCAGGCCCTGCACACTGCACTGACTCTAGCCTTTCTCGACCTCTTTCCCCAGTCCCCTCAGGGACTACTCAGTCATTGCCATCCTAATACTATGCCTTAAGGGTACAATGCCTACACCTGGACAGTTTTTCCAGTTACCAGCAGAGTTCTCATGAACTCTTCCATGGCCTTTGTTTAAATGGTGCCTTCTTAAATTTTTTTTTTTTATTGAGGGGCCATCCTTGGAAATGCTTAGGGGTTACTTCATAGCCTTGTGCTCAGTGGTTACTCTGGCAGTGGTGGGGGACCCAGTGGTGCCAGGGACCAAATCCAGCCTCATCATGCAAGCATGTACTCAAGCCCCTTGAGCTATTGCCCTTGCCCTAAAATAAAATCTCAGTGTGGTCTGCTTTACCTACTTTATTTTAATTAACAGATTTATTTCTCATCCATACCCTCTACCTCAACCCCCTCTTATCCTTCTCTGCCTGTTTTCTCTTATCACTCATTGCATTCTAATGTATTACATGATCTGATAAATTTTTATCAGCTATTTTTTTCTGTCTTTGATTAAATTGAAAGTATAGGAATAGATTAGGCCAGGGTTGAGGATCAATGGTAAAGCTCTTACCTTATATGAGTGAGGCCCTGGTTTTCATTCCTGGAATCTTCTTTATAAAAGAAAGGAAGGAAGAGAAAGAAAAATCATATAGGGAAGCATCTTAAGATTTGTTGTATTCTAACTGCCTAAATTATCAGAATGCCTGGCACATAGCTGGTCCTCAATATGTCTTGAATGAATGGAAGTCAATAAAGGATGTTTTACAAGACATGTATGCATTTAATTCTCTGTATTTGGGGTTCAAATCAATTATTGCAGCTACTTAGACTCTTCCTAGGAACCCCAAATTCAGACTTAGGGAAAGAAGAAATGACAAAGGACCAAAAGAAGAAGAGAGAGAATCTTTGGTATGTGTCAGGTTTTTCTTTGATGTGGCCCATACATGAGATAAAAACAAGAGCCAGACTCCCAGTAGCTTCCCGCTGAGGAGGGGGACGGGAGGCTTCTTGGCTTCCTCCTTTTTCCTCAGGAATTCTGTCCCTTTTGGAGGGGAGTCAGTGAACACGGGTGTGCCCTGCAAGGCTTATCCTTTGTTCTGTGCCCAGGGATCACTTCTGGCAGTGCTTAGGGAACCATATGTGATGCCAGGGATTGAAACAGGGTTGACTACGTACAAGACAAGCTCCTTAACCCCTGGAGTATCTTTCTGGTCCTATGCCACATTCTTAATTGAGATATAATGCACTCATACCACAGGTCACCCTTTTGAAGTATGTAATTCCTTTAAAGTGGCTTTTCGTTCTATTCTCAGATCTGTATAGCAATCCCTACTATAATCAATTTTAGTACTTTGTTCTTACCACAAGAAGATATTAATTTTGTGTTCCCTTCAGTCTCCTAGCTCCTCACCTTTCTGTAGCCTTGTGAAAATCACAAACCTACTTTCTGACTCTATGTATTTGCCTACTCTGGAAAGTTCATATCAATCGAATACAAGATTGATTGCTGCTGCCACATTTGAGCAACTCCAGATCCAAAACACAAATGCCAATTTGTCCAGGTAGTAATTTGCAGAATGTGTTTTTTTAGGCATAAATTGAAAATTAACTGCTTCCAAAAGGCTTGAAGATATAGGTGAAATTCAAACTATTTACCCTGAACACACAAAAGTTCCATTTTTGTGTAAAAGTACTCTGAAATGTGTTCTAGACCTATATAAGCCTCTGAAACTAAGTAGTCTTCTCTGACACCAAGTTATTTTAGGCATTCCTGTTTTAATTTAGCTCAGAGGAGAATCCCAGAAATCAAATAAATTGAGACCAATCTGCCTGACTCCCAAACAACATGGAAGAGCTTTGTGCCCATCCTACAGTACTGACTGGTCAGTGCACTGTGGTTCTAGGCAGCTGTCCACCAGGGGCCCATGTTTAAGTGTAAACTAGCATTGTCAGGTTGTATCTACTGGAAACTTGTTATTAAAGAGAGCCTTCTCTTCCAGTCAACAGCTGACTATGCCTGGTTCTGTTGAAAGTCAGACTGTTTTCTTTAAACACATTTGCTGGGGGGTTGGCAGGGCTACTGTAAACATTTTCCATAATTCCTGATTATTTTTAGTCCCAAGTTTTGCAGCTCTGGGAGAGACCCACGGTCTTTTCCTTGTCATTTGTAAAGAGCCTGCACTGCAGCAGGCCAGAACAGCTTGTTCAGTGTTGATGACTAAATGCTGTGAAACCTGCCAAACCAGATGTTACCTGAGTCCAGGTAGAGCCCCACATGGTGTGAGAATCAGAGAACAAAGCCATGACTGGACTGAGGAAGTGATAATCAAAAGAACAATGTCCAGAACTCTCTAATTACTGGGCATGCAAGAAGGAAGAAGGTGGGGTAAAGGAAAAACAAAATCCAGCAGGCTGCTCCCTGCACTGTCCATAGAAGATGCCCCTTGCCTGACTGTGAGTTCTGACATGAAGGACACATGGCTCAAAGGTGGCTCAGTCTCTCACTCACCATCATCCTGGACACATCACTCATTCTCAGGGACCTCAATCTCCTCTTGTGCTTGATGATTTCTCTTGTCACATAGACCAGAAATATGTTAAGAACAATTGTATCACAACAAAACCTTTCTTCCTTATACTAATACCCTCCTGAGAATAGGAATGAATGAGCCCCTCAACACACATACTCCCCCCCAAATCACTACTTTTCTCCAAGATACCCCGAGTAATATGTCTGACCTGAGTACATGAGTGTGAAACTAAGGTCAATTGAGGTCTGGAGGTGATAGGAGAGACTGTTAATACAACCTTAAATAATAAAATTTTTCTAGATTTAAGGTCATGTCAATAAACAACCTCTTGTCTTGGAAGCTCTGTCCTGTATCAGGCAAATATCTGAAGGCGAGGTTCTGTCTCTGGGCCACCTCCCCTTTCCATAAGAATTCTCCTCATATTTCCTTGATTCCCTGGAACCCATTGCTCCTCAACTCAGACTGCAACCCCCTGTCACTTCCTCATATAAATATTTTAAACTAAACCTTGCCTTTTCTTTCACTGATCTTCCTGATGTAAATTTGCTTTTTTATATGGCAAAAAAGGACCAGAAGGAGTGGGGAAATGTTCAGTGTCTTTCCCCAATGTGTACATGATACAAATTAAGAATTTCAGAAATACTGGTGTAAATGAATAAATTTTTAGATAAAGGAAAGATTGCTGATATTAATTCTTGGAATTCAAATATCACCTTTTCTGGGATAAAATTTATTGCTGTTCAGAGTCACTTAGCAATGGAATAGTTTCTATGAAATAAAAGTTTTTATGAGCACAGTGTGGTTGATTCAACCCATATGGATCAAATTTCCCTGTAGATGTTTAAAAATGCTTTTAGAAATGGATCTGGGGTGGGATGAGTCCAGGGAAGACAGTCTGTCAGAAATAATTTTAGAGTGACTGAAGCAGAAAGTATAAAAGGAAAAGGTGATTCTGCAAAGTCCAAGGGAAGACTGGGTTTTGTTGTATTTAATGAAAAGCAGATACTGAAAATATGCAACAGCTAGCAGAAAATCTGCCATTCTTTTCTGACAAACTATTCTCTCTTCTATTGTTAAAAACTTCAAATGCTAGCATGTCACAGCAAGCTGTCCAATTTAAGTTTGTCTTATCCTGACATTTTGTCTAGAACGGACTTGAAAAGAATGTCGGAAACCTGTAGGCTATCCTGTCTCAGCTTACAAGGCTGTTTCGAAAAACCTCTACTGGGTTTGTGGGGAGAGATCAGGGTCCTATGAAGTGGTGATCAGTAAAGGAAGCCGTGGACACAAAGGTGAGGGAGAGGAAACTCCCATATTATTCTTATGGAGTAAGTAGATATTCAACTAGTGCTATTTTCCATCCAAAGGAGCTTGACACCAAGAAATCCACAGGTCAGACTTCCCAAAGTAGTTCAGAGGAGACTCAGGTCCCACAGAAGGATCTAGTGTTGAATAAAAGTCCACACAACACAGAGCAGAATGTGAAGCAATCTGAGGACCTGGGTGTCATTGAGGAATCAGAGTAGTCTATGTTGTAGGTTGTCCCAAGGGGGCTGCAAAGGCCTGGACAGATGTTTTAGCTATGGTGTACACCCTGACCCCAGAACAGGAAGAGCAAATCCCACCTCTCCCATAGCACCGCAGCTCTGGTGGGAGAGTGGCACACCTGCATATTTGTTCAGCTTCCAGGAAGTTGTAGTGAAAGAATCCATATTAGGGCATCAAATTTTTGTGTACTTTAGCTAACTTGCAACATTGCTTTCTGTAAAACTGCTTGGCTGCTTTGCACCTGGGGGAGAGGGGACTTGCAAAGTGAACAGGGCATAACTTCTTTCTACAAGATTCAGGTGTATTTACTGTCCCTGAAATGTATTGTCTCAGTAAAGCACCCTGCAGATTTGGGTAAAGGCTAACTCAGGATGCTGGTGGTTGGGGGAAATTGCCCTTTCCTGGAATGTATTGTCTCACTAAAGCACCCTGCAGACTTGGGTAACACAAAACGAGGATGGTCAAGGGAGATTACCTAAGGCTTAATGATTCCAGCTATAACCTTGCTTGTGCTGACAATCGATGTACGTAAATGCTGATCTTTGAATCTATAGGCTAAGGAGTGAGGTACTTTTAAATGGATTGGTTAAGAAAGTATATGTTGTTACAAATCTATTGGCTATGAAATGCGCGGGCTTTGCTGTAACGGCCAGTGAAGGCCTATATAAGATCCCCTTTGAAGAAGTTCGGGGCTCTCAGCCACTGCCCATTTTTGGGGTATGCTGCGGAGCCCCAGCATGCTGGTCTAAATAAACCCCGTTTTTACTCCTGCAGGAATTGTGTCTATCTGGTCTCTCCGCGCCTCCCAGGGCCAGGGAACTCCCGATCCCAACAGTAGAAAGAGTATGACTTATTGTTTCTCAGGACACTAGTCCTCTCACATCTCAGGACCCTAACACTCTTTACAGTTTCTGGCTCACAAGTTTCATCTTATTATCAAATAGTCCTCTGAAGTAAGTAACTTGGGAAAACATTGCTGCACCTGCATAGTATCTGACAGGGCAAAAGAAACATGCAGAGACTTCATAGTATTGGTAGTAAATGTGATGCTCAAGGGGTAAGGATCAGCAATTCTGAAACTGTCACTGTCACTGTCACTGTCCTCCCGTTGTTCATCGATTTGCTCAATCGGGCCCAGTAACGTCTCCATTGTGAGACTTGTTACTGTGTTTGGCATATCGAATACATCACAGGTAGCTTGCTAGGCTTTTGCCATGCAGGCGAGATACTCTCGGTAGCTTGTCGGGATCTTGGAGAGGGGCAGAGGAATAGAACCCGGGTTGGCCCGGCTGGCTGCATGCAAGGCAAACACCTTACCCACTGTGCTGTCACTCCAGCCCAATTCTGAAACTACTTTATATACATAGTTGACTGAATAAATACAAAAATATATCATGAGAACCAGGTTTCTCTCGCTATTAGCAAAGAAAAGTAGAACTAAGGTTAGAATGAGCTTGTGATGTGTGAGTAATATCAGGGGTGTTACTATGAACTCCTGGGATAGATAATTACAGAAGTTATTGAAGTGTGTATATGCGAAGATTACTGCCCATGGTTGTACATGTTTTCCAGTCTGCTGAGTTAGGAAGTCTAGAAATAGCAATGCCTTAAAACACTGAGCACATCCTGTTCCACATAAGGAACCAGGACTCAGTAACAGACAGCACAAGGCAAATGTGAAGGGAGCCCTAAGCATCTAAGATTAATAAAAAGTATGAAAGTGGTTTTAAAAAGTCAAATTGGGGTCAAGCATGTGGCAGAGTGGCAAAGCACAAGTCTTAATTTTTATGAGACTTTGGAAATAAATAACCGAATTAATAACTTAATTGAATGTACTGAGCCTAATGACTGCCTGGGAAGTCGCTCAGTCTAACCACACAGACTGCAGTCCGCCCAGTGCAGGCTGGCTGACTGGAATAAGCACTCCATGTGAAAGGAGTCCAGCAATCCTTATGCAAGAAGGGGAAGTGCATTTACAAAGTAAGTTCTTTTATAAATGCTTACAAGACTCTGAGTAATGTTTACTTACAAAAACATATTAAAGATACAAACTGCTGGGCTGGGAAAATAGCACAACAAGCTGAGCACATGGCTTGCACACGTGAGGGAGGCGTGGGCGTGTTCCACCTCACCAGAGTCCCTGGAGCCCTGTTGGAGTCATCCCTGAGCACAGAGCTGAGAGCAGATCCTGAGCATTGTTGGATCTAGCCTACGCCCACAACCCAGAAATTTTTTTTAAATTTAAGATGTAAATTTGTAGCTGTCAGAGACAGAACCGCAGTGCAGTGGGTAGGGAGCTTGCTAGGGCTAATTCCCGGCACCCATATGGTACCCCAAGCCTGCCAAAAGTTATTCCTGAAAACAGAGCCAAGAATAAACCCTAGGCACAGCCAAGTGTGGCCCAAAAATGAAGAAAAAATAATAATCACCCTCAACTCAATCTTTCAGAGGTCCTGAAAGTGTTTGAACGGGACAAGACATTATAACCAGTTACAATGTGACTGAACAAACACGGTGAAAGTATGTAAAGCAATAGTGAGGTGTAAAACCAGAGAATGAGAGATAAGGAGATCTCAAACTTACTCTCTACTTATGGATTGGTTGTGGGGTGCATCCAATAGTGATAAGGGCTTATTCTCAGCTCTAAATTCAGGGTCACTCCTGGAGGGGCTCAGGGTCCCAAAAGGTATGCCACAGATTGAACCTGGATGAACTGCTTACAAGGCAGTCATCCTGTTCCTTGTACTATTGCTCCCCAAAAATGACTCTTCGATCACTCTTAAAAGTTACATTTCTGTGGGAAACTTCAGCACCTTTTATTTATTTCTTATTATGGAGTCATAGACTGAACTCAGAATCTCAAACAAGTGACATAAGCATTGTCATTAAGACACAAACCCTTACAAACCCCCAGTGTTTGTTTGTTCTTTCTTTCTTTCTTTCTTTCTTTCTTTCTTTCTTTCTTTCTTTCTCACCTCTCAAGCCTTTTATTTATTATTATTATTTTTTACAGTTGTAGATCTACAAATTTTTGTGCTTGGGTTTCAGTTATACAATGATCGAATACCCATCCCTTCACCAGTGCCCATTCTTCACCACCACCACTGATCCCAGTATCCCTCTCACTCCCTAAACCCCCCCCCCCAATCCCACCCTGCCTCTGTGGCAGGGCATTCCCCTTTGTTCTCTCTCTCCTTTTGGGTTCTGTGGTTTGAAAAAGAGGCCCAGTGTGTTTTAAACTCCTCCCATTGCTCAGCCCTTCCCCGTCCCCCCAAATAAACTCTTCCTTGCTTCACATGTCTTCCAGCCTCCTCACTCTGTCACTGTTTCTTCTTTTCCCTTCAAACCGTTTCTTTATCTGTGGCATAACCATAATATAACCCTTTGCTCAACCTGATTGCATGTAAAAAAAAAGCAATACAAGAGTCCGTGGCCAATTTGACTGGTCCTCTGTATAGGGCAGCCCTACTAAACATCACTAGTGGGGACATGGGGACAGGGCCACACTTGAATCAGCTTTTCATATAGTCCCAGCACCAGAGCACAATCAGAAAATAATTTTTGCCTCAAAGTTAGATAGCATTCTAATAGCACTGCACTGTCCTCCCGTTGTTCATCGATTTGCTCAAGCGGACCCAGTAACATCTCCATTATGAGATTTGTTGTTACTATGTTTGGCATATCGAATATGTCATGAGGAGCTTGCCAGGCTTTGCTGTGCAGGCGAGAAACTCTTGGTAGCTTGCCGGGCTCCCTGAGAGGGAGGGAGGAATCGAACCGTGCAAGGCAAACACCCTACTGCTGTGCCATCACTCCAGCCCAGCATTCTAATGCTATCTAAAAAATTTTATCTAGAAAATGATATCGATGTGGAAAACATATCTTACTCATATTGCCATATTAAAGGCGATAATTAACAAAATTTGAAATACACATAACCTAAAACCTAGAAGATCAGAAGATTCTATTTAGTAATTATTATGTGTTCATATGTGTGCTCATTTGCAATTCTGTTTTATGCACATGTTCAAGTAATGATCTGATTAGATAAGTCACATATATCAGCACCAGGGATGGTGTGCAAACACTAAAACAGAGCACTGAGCACTGATAAGAAAACACCACAAGATGTAAGGGTTTAAGTGACAAAACTAGAATGCAGGAAAATTTGTATAGCACATTTTCATTTATGAGGGAAGATAATTTATATCCACAAAGTTGACTGACACATAGAATACTTCTCATAGGGCATCCAAGAGACCTACTTGTGGTTGCCTTGGATGGAAGGAAGGGTAGAAAGGAAAGGAGAGCCTGCTTTTCTCATTTGTAACTCTAAAATTTTATTCAAATGCAGACTCACTTGTGTATGCTAAAAGTATGTTCAATGTAATCTCTAACAAACGTTGGAAAAGTGAAACTATTATTAAAGTTTAAGCCTCTGTGGACACAGTGCTATAGGGATAACAGACACACAAGAGAACCATGAAGTATTTTCTACTCAAAGTGAAGATAGACGTGACAACTGGCAGTGGTCACAGACAGAACAGAACAGAAAGCTGGGACCCTAGGAAGAGCATTCTGAGACCTGAAAGAGGGAAGTGAGTGGGGCTTGATACTGGGTGACCACATAAGGCCGTGAGGCTGGGAGCTCTTCAGTCAGCCTTCAGTGGACTGCACCCCTGAAAGCTTGAGCTCATTGCTCAAAGGAATGACATTTTTGCAAGGATTCAAGGCTAACAGCTAGCAGCTCAATAGGAAAGCCAAAAGCGATGTAGTCTGTATACTCTGAAAAGGGTATCTGACCTTTGCTGCATTCCACTAAGCACTTCTCTGGGTCCAGCCAGGGGAAAGGAGGAGTGTTTGGTGATGTCACAGGTGACTGGAGCTGCCTGGGACACAGGTGCAGGCACCGGCCCTGAGCAGTCCCGCTGTTCCTGGGCTCTCTGACCCATCAGCCTGTTACAAGAATGGTGACAAGCAGATACAAACTCTCAGGTGTTCTTACTTCCCAGGTGACTCTAATCTGTAGCTAACCCGAGAGAAGCTGCTGAAGACTCTTGGTTTAGAGGCAAACGTTCAAAAATTGTAATGCCTGAAGTTTCTGCCCTGAGACTTGGGTTTTCCTGGTAAGTCACGAACGCCACTTATTTTCCTGGAGTCCCCCAGGGAATCCCACTAGGAAACAAGATGGAAAGCAACCCCCATAGACCTCACTCCACTGCTGGCCTTAGTCTTCACATCCCCAGAGGGCAAGTGTGAGCCCATATTCCTGCAATACACCCCTTGTCTCTGATGCCACAGTTTGTCTGGTGAAAGAATGCTGCTTTAAAGTACAGAAACACTTTGTTTTAAAGTTTGCATTCCCTGAATTGCTTTCCTTTCAAGGCTTAGCTGAGATTTCTTCTCTTTCCCATTAGGAAATTCCACTTATGGAAGAAAATAGTTCTGAAAATTAGAACAAGTACCCTTTTCTTCTCCCCCACCTGGTTGCCCCAACCACAAATCTATCTAGGTTATCACTATTTTAATTTTTTTAGCTTTTTAATTTATTTTTTGTTGTGGGGGCCCACACTTGGCAGTGCTCGAGTCTTACTCCTGGCTCTATGATCAAGGATCACTCTGGCAAGACTCGGGGGACCATATGTAGTACAAGGATTGAATCCAGGTTGGCCATAGGCAAAGCAAGTACATTAGCCACTGTAATATCTCTCTGGCCCTAGGCTATCACTATGAATAGCAACAGTTACCAATACTAACTTGTGTTTTCCAGAAAACATGCTTTATATATATACATATATATGTACATATACATATATATACCAGTATATGAGTAGAGCGGTATTTATATTTTTAGACAAATTGAATTTTATGTATACATATGCTATTATATACAAATTGATTGATTTATAGCTACTGTTACAGACACCCAGGCTCTTTGAGTCCCAAGAAATAGAAATCTATGGCCCAGAGGAATAGTATCACTTGTATCACTTGTCATCCCGTTAATCTTTTATTTGCTCAAGCAGGCACCAGTAATGTCTCCATTTGTCCCTGTCGCATGCTAGTATAGCCCAACGGCATCTGCTCGATCAAAAGCCTCAAACCATTTGTTCAGGGTTTTGATGAAGAAGTCTGACCATCTTGTAAGTGGGTGGCCACGCGTCCTTTTGACATCCCATGGAAACGAGTCGGTAACAGCTCTAGTCCAGTGGTCATTTCTAAATCGCATTACGTGTCTGCCCCATCTGATTTTCGACACCTTGGCAAACAAGACAGCGTCCCTGATTCTCGTCAACAGAGTTCAGAACTCCGGATTACTTCTCTCACTTGAGTGAATCATGATATTCCAAGCACAGCTCTTTCGATTCCTCTTTGGGAAACACAAATAGCGTTCTTGTCCTTTTTTTGTAGGGCCCACGTCTCTGAGGTGTATGTTAGCGCAGGAAGAACAGTGGAGTTGAAAAGATGTGACCGGAGTCAGAGGTTCTTTGTCCTCTTAACAACTTCTTTGACATTGTTGTCGCTTGAAGCAAGCTACCCGTGGCGTGTTTAATATGCCAAAAACAGTAAAAACAGTGGGCCTCATTCCCCTGACCCTGAAAGAGGCCTCATTATGGCAGAGTAATAGTTTAAGCCAGAAACAAAACACACCTCAGTACTTAGAATGCTTGCTGTGCAAGCATGGTCACACACTCAAGCCTTGGTACCACAGCATCTACCAAGTACACTCCTGGCAGTTCTGCAATCCCCAGAACCATAAGCCATTTCTTTTAATTCTTTTCTTTGAATACCTGGGCTGGAGCGATAGCACAGCGAGTAGGGTGTTTGCCTTGCATGCAGCCAACTCGGCCAACCTGAGTTTGATTCCTCCACCTTTGATTAGCTCCCTCCTCTCTGAGAGCCCGGCAAGCTACCGAGCGTATCTCACCCGCACGGCAAAGCCTGGCAAGCTCCCCATGACGTATTTGATATGCCAAACACAGTAACAACAAGTCTCACAATGTTACTGGGCCCGCTCGAGGAAATCGATGAACAACAGGAAGACAGTGACAGTGATAGTGACAATTGAATGCTATAAATTACAAAGCTACAAAATTGCTCATTAATGAGTTTTAGACTACTGTTCCAACACCAATCCCTTCACTAGTGTCCCCTTCTTATCACCAATGCCCTCAGTTTCTCTCCTTCTCTCCAGCTTACTTTTAGGGCAGGCACTTTTTTTTTTCTTTTATGCACAGTGTTTTCTAATACTTTGACTGATAGGGTACTATGCATGTCACTTTTTCTACTTTTTCACAACCACAAGCTATTTCTGCCCACACTATAGCCAGATGTGTATAAGCACCACAAACAGGTGAACACAGATGAGCACTTCTATAAAGATGTGGGAGCATCATTGCAAGGAAGCACAATGCCTGCTGAGTGCCTGTAAACACCAGAGTTACCCACCAAAGATCTAAAAGTTAGACAGAATGTGCATGCTTGCCTCAACTAAAGAGTTCAACCCTGCGTCTGAGGAGAGGGGACTAAGGATCCTGTGTCTGAGGGGGTAGGGGACTAAGATCCTGGTCTGAGGGAGAGGGGCTAAGGATCCTGGTCTGAGGGGGAGAGGACTAAGGATCTTGGTTTGAAGGGGAAGGGACTAAGGATCCTCTGTTTGAGGGGTAGGGGCCTAGAGATACTTGTCTGAGTGGGAGGGGACTAAGGATCCTGGTCTGAGAGGGGAGGGACCAAGGATCCTGGTCTGAGTGGAAGGGAACTAAGTATCTTTCATGGAAGGAGACAGGGACAATGGTCATGGAAGTGGTGTTGGAGTTGTTCGTGAGATACAGCTATTAATAGTATTGTATACCAAAAACATTTAATTTAATTTGAATTATTTTTAAAAGTACATCCCTGGACAGAGAGAATGTACCAAAGCAAAGCACTTGCCTTGCACACAGCTAAGCCATTTGATCTCTGGTCCTGCATACAGTCCCCCAGTCATCACTTAGTATGATCCCTGAGCACCAAGCTGGGAGTAAAGCCCTGAACACTGCCAGCTTCCCCCAAAGGAAAGGTGAAGAGAGTGTGACCCTGGCAAATATGTATGCAAGAACTGAGACTCAAGTGGATTTGGATGAGAATCTTGGTGGAGTGTATGATCATGGCAACCCAATAATGTGTGGGTGCCACAGCCAGATCTGTGCAACTCCTGTCATTATAACAACATCAAACAAAGAAGGGCTGTGGCAGATGGAAAGAAAAAGTAGATTTATGTGTGTGTGTGTGTGTGTGTGTGTGTGTGTGTGTGTGTGTGTACTGCACTGTCCTCCTGTTGTTCATCAATTTGCGTGAGCGGGCCCAGTAACGTCTCCATTGTGAGACTTGTTGTTACTGTGTTTGGCATATTGAATACGTCATGGGTAGCTTGCCAGGCTTTGCCGTGCAGGCGAGATGCTATCAGTAGCTTGCTGGGCTCTCCGAGAGGGGCAGAGAAATCAAACCCGGCTCCACCGGGCAGGCCACACGCAAGGCAAACGCCCTACTACTGTGCTATCCCTCCAGCCCATATATATATATTTGCTTTTTGGGTCACACCCAGCGATGCTCAGGGGTTACTCCTGGCACTGCACTCAGGAATTTCTCCTGGAAGTGCTGGGGGACCATATGGGATGCCAGGGATCAAACGCTGGTTGGCCATGTGCAACGTAAACACCCAGCCCACTGTGCTATTGCTCCAGTCCCCAAAGTGGACATTTTTAAGAGGCCAGAACACTTCTATGGCAGGGTTTAGTGAGGAGAGGGAAGGTGTGCATGACACTGAGTGCTCTGGCATAAGGACACAGCATGCCAGTGCTCTGCCTGGAAGAAGCATAGTCTGGAGTTCTTAGCTCTTTCCAATTTCCTGGAAATTGCATTTCAATTACATTATACATGGAAATTATCAATCCAACCCCTCAAATCCTTTGTTACTTACTAGCAGATGCTGATTCATTTGTTGTGCTGGCTGATGCAAGCCACAAATGAACAGAGAGAGACAGTTCAGGATAGGACTGTGAGTCTATTAGAAGCTCAGCACTGAGGACCCCAAGTGAGAAGAGAAAGAGACTTGGAGCCCGCCTGCTGACAGAGTCTCTCTTTTATCCTCTAACGGTGGGGTGCAATCTATGTACATGCTTATCAGTGAAGCAGAAACACAGAGGTAACAAGCAAAAGAAAAGCAATCAATGCATCGTTCCCACATGGCACAGCCGTCAGGTGCTCAAAAGAAAAAATCAGTGTCAGTATATCCTGTCCACTTTTGGTGCAGCCTTCAGATACAATCTCCCGGGCACTCCCATAAATCTGGCGGGCTAGTGGGCGTAATGGTTGATTGAGGCCATAAAAGGAATGCTTCTCCCTCCCTTCTCTTGTTTAACTTAGGGGTTCAGTTTCAGTTTCCCATTCCCCATTACATTTTCTTAATTTTCACCACAGTTTTATAATTCTCATTACATACAGCTTCCTATTTGTCATCACACATTCAGACCCAGGAACTGCCCATTGCACACCGCCTTGTCTGCACGTGCCTGGTTGGGGTTTGCTCTGGCACTGAGTTGCAGACGGCGCATGCTCACTGCAGCTCGAGTCCTGGACGGTGGAGTTACCACATGTCACCCAGGAAGGTCGTATTTGGGACAGCTTGCTTAATACAGCAAGCATTACGGCTGAAAACGCTCCCCTGTCTTACTGGGAAGAAGTCTATAATTAAAGACCTGATTTAGCTTGCCCTGAAAGATTTGTAGGATGGGTCGTGTTTTGTCTTGAGGCAAGTTCTTAGAAGAATTTATAGGTGGGGTTTTTTGATGTTGAGAGGTCATATCCAGTACTCAGTCTTTTTCCTTACTGTTTTAAACCTGATAGCACGTTGCCTTTGAATCTTCCCACTAACTTTTACATAATCCAAGTCTCTCCTATTAAACTAAATCTCACGCCCCAGTTCCATTCATCCTCGGTCTGTTTTTGTTAACCAAGCATCTTGGCCTCGTAATGAGGGTGAGCATAGAGGAAATGCCTTGTCCTAGAGATTAATGATAACCACTTCACATCATTCACTCTCCCCAAGACCAACTCATTGAACCCATTTGAAATAACTTACCCACCCCCTTTACTTGATCATAGTTTGGCTTTGATTTCTTTCTTGCAAACTAAAATTCTTATTAAAAATATAATTCAGGAGCTTGGTTGTTCTCAAGACAAGTGATCAATAAAAGGCTAAATGGATAATACATTTATTGGCACCTCATAGACAGTTTTCTAAGATTTTATCAAAGACTGAACAATTTCCTCTCTATATATCCCTACTGACTAGGAGACAGGAGAATTTTGGTATAGCCACAATCCTTAATTTGCATCATCTGTGCAAAACAAAATATTTCAAGCCATAGAGATAGTATAGGGGTTAAGGCACTTTTCTTTCATATGGTTAACTCCAGTTCAACCCCTGATTTCAGAGCACAAAGCTAAGAGTCTGTACCAATCATTACCAATCAGATCATCAAATAAAAATAAATAAAATTGTTCTGTATCAAGCTCTGGTGCTTCAGTGTTTAGTTTCATACTGAATTCATGGGACACAAATTAGATTTAAGTTTAGTAATATTTTTACATGCACAGTGTCGGGCATTTTTTTATACCATGATCTATTTCCCCACTTCTCATTTTTTCTCAACCCTCTTAGCTCTGACATGTTTGCACTGGCACAGCCCTTGAAACATTTCCCTGAATGTCAGGTGGCATGGAACGCAATCTTTCAATCTACCTTCTAACTTAATTCCAGCCCTGACAGCTATCCTCTCCCTCCTTTAGTCTCCATACTTCCCCAAATGTCTACCTGTCCTGCCTGTCAACCTCCCTGAGATGACCGTCCTCATTTGAAGTTCCTCAGCCTTGAGTGTGGCCCTGTTCTTCCTTTATAATGATGATTGGCCTATATTAAAAATATTTGTTAAAGCAAATGGGGATTTTCCTGAGCTGGTGGGTTCTTGAGACTTGTATAAAAGTTTTGCATACAAAACTCAAAAGGTTAAGAAGTTAAAGTTATTGCAATTTCAGATCACTTGTATCACTCGTATCACTTGTCATCCTGTTGCTCATTGATTTGCTTGAGCAGGCGCCAATAACATCTCCATTCGTCCCTGTTGTGTGCTAGTGTAGCCCAATGACGTCTGCTCGCTCCAGAAAAAAAGAGCATCAAACCAGCACATTTAGGTAGATGGGTCATATTCTCCCTCCATCCAGGTCTCTTCTTTCACTCCAATACAGCATCGTCCATCCTGTTTCATGATGTTCAGGGTAGTGTACAACTTGCTAAGTCCCATCCCTTGCCGTCTGATTACCTCCAAGGTATTATGGTTTGTCTCATCCCTATGCTGTTCTCTACCCAGTGTACACTTCCCTAGTCTGAAGTCTTGTAATTGGGCCTCTCTCAGGTTGTACCCCACTAGTTCCTGTCCCAAAATGTCCAGGTCTCCAGCCACCACCACATGCATGTAAGTAAGACTTCTGTGCTCGATCCTTGTCACTGTCAGGGTATCTGAGCCCTTTGCCATCTGTTGTTTGCATGAGTCCTACCTGATCCCGCAGTCCAGGAGAGGAAGAGAGGGGGATCTAGAAGGAAGGAGAAAGGGGGTCGTGGAAGAGGAGAGACTTCCTTTTGTTTGTTTCCATATCCCACTACCAGCCATCCCACTATATATTTTATCTGGCTGCCTTTCTGATAGTGAGATTTAAAGTAACCAGCTAAATTTACCTGGTGCTCCACTCTTCCAATCCCAATATAGCAAAGGTGAGTATTGGATGAGCTATTGAACTAATAAATTAGGGAGGGGAATAGATGTACCTTGGATATCTTTGCATATCAGTATAGGGGAAGAAAAATAATTTTCCTTCCCCATCTGGACTCTTGGTTGAGACACCAAGGGAGATTAGCAAGAGAAAAACAAGAAAGGATTTAATAATGTACATATGTGGAAAAGACCCAGAAAAACTGATTCCAAAATAGCTCAGGCCAATTCCTTAAATAACATTTTTAGATAAAGATAGAGAATTGGCTGGTGTTCATGTCTCATAGACACAGATAACCTCTATTCAGCTTGAAGGTATTTTCTTCACTATTTCTTATAAACAGCTTCGGGCTGAGAGAGGACTCAGAACTCAGCCACGTTGGCCAGGGCAAAGCCCCAAACTCAATCCTGTGCACTTCCAGGAACTGATCCTGGGCTGCCGGTACTGCTGTGAAGGCCCCTATAAAAGAAACTTTAAATTGAAATAACTACTTTAATAATCTTAATTCCAAACAACATATTTTAGGGTGGCAGATTCAGCTTGCCTAAAAGGTATGGCAGAACTAATTATTTTTTAAAGGTTACAAAAATTGATTTTACAAAAGAAACTGCTGTCTATTAAATAATTTCCTATGTGATAAGCATAGGTTTGTGGTTTAGGTTTGTGGTTCCTGCCAATACAGCAGTAAATATCTTTACTTAGAATTATGCTGTAGAATTATGCTACAGTGGAAGTGAATTATTTGGTGGGGGTGTTATTTTGTTTTTGCCACACTTCGTGGTGCTCAGGAATTACTCCTGGCTCTTTGTTCAGGGATCACTTCTGGTAGTGCTTGGGACCATATGGGGTGCCAGGGGTTGAGCTCAGGTTGACCGCATATAAGACAAGTGCCCTACACACTGTACAAAATCTCCAGCCACAGTAAAAATGAGTTAAAGCATGTTTGAAATTTTTTTAAGTATTAACAAGATATCCTCAAAAAATATGAGGCTAATATTGTTGAAGGGGTTTCTTCCCTTTAACTTCTGACAGGCATGCTGAAAACGCTGTCGGTGGGCTAAGAAGCAGCCACAGAGAAGGGGTGCTCACCACAGTGGGGGTCTGCAATCTCCCTCCAGGCTAATCCACTGCAATATTAGTGTGGGTCAAGGAGGGATATGGGGAATAGTGCAAGTTTGTACAAGCTCCTGTAGAAGTCCAGCCATGCTAAGGGCATCAGCCAAACTGTACCTGAGTTCCACTTCATCTACATGACCCTTTTAATTTGAATTTTGGGGAAATTGTAATTCTTAGACCAATATGAGGTTATACTCTTTTCAGAAAGAGAAAATGTTAGTTCTAACCTTTACCAACATTTTATAGGTTCATTTTAGAGGAGAGGAGAGGAGAGGAGAGGAGAGGAGAGGAGAGGAGAGGAGAGGAGAGGAGAGGAGAGGAGAGGAGAGGAGAGGAGAGGAGAGGAGAGGAGAGGGAGTTTTATAAAAGGTGTAATAATCTACCCCAACTGAGCTTTGGGACACTGCAGCAGGAACTACCGGAGACAGGGAGCTCCAGAGTGCAGTCTGAGCAGAAAGCCGACCACACACACCTCTCCAAGATCCCTTGGCCTGGAGCTCTGTGCGGATAAGAGCCCATTGATTAGACTTTGAACTGGTGGTCCCTCCTATTTAGAGTCCTTTCAGGGCTTTATACTGAATTATTTCCTGAGAGGATCCTTTGAGCTTGATCTGTTTCTGAAGTCTTGAGCTTCATACTAGAGACTAGATTAAAAAACAAACAAACCTGTTTTCAGATAATATCTTGGGTTTACAGCTATAAAAGTATTATAGCTCCTGAAATTCACAGTCAAGGCCAAGAACATATTTCCTCAGCCTATCACCAGCCCCCACAAACCTGAACACTATTTCTTTCCCCAATAATGCATGAGAATATTTGCTTCCATACATGTGCTAGTAATGTGTCTCTTTACCCTTGGAGATATTTTTCATCTCATATTTGTCACTAATATAATGATTGCTGAACAACAGATTCTAATAAAAGAAAATTCATTACAAAACTTTTCAAAATGAGGAACTGAGGCACAAAAGACCCCATCCTATTTCTCAGAGGAAACCCCTCTGAGAAATAGGGGGGCATATGGTACAGCTTACCAATTCAAATTGGTCCATATTTGAGATTTTGTCTCAGTTTACATAGATAAATTATAGACCTAGAAAAAATGAGTAATTATTCTCTGACAAAAGAAAGCCTCTAATTACTTACATTTTCATTTAGAGGTTGGTTTAAGGCATGTTTAGCTAATAAACAAGACAATAGCTTGATTTTATAAAATCTGTTAGTAAAAGCATCTGCATTTGGAAGGTGACCAGAGGACATTGAAATGAATTGCCCTGGAGGTTCCTTACTGTGCTCTGCACTCAGATTGTTACTCCATGCTGCTGCTTCCTTCAGCAACTCATGCATGGAATTACAGTGATGGTAGGCACAGACTGGGAACTCAGGCTCTTTCTTTGTTGGCTTTGAAGGAAGAAACAGAAGACAGAGGGCTAATAGATCTATAAAGAACTTTACATCCCCCAAAGAAAGAATACACATTTTTTTCCAGCACACACGGAACATTTTTCAAAATAGACCACATACTGGATCACAAAACATACCTCAATAGAATCAGGAAGATAGAAATTGTATCAACTATCTTTTTAGACCACAATGCACTGAAGATAGAAGTTAATTACACACAGACGCAGAGAACCAAACAAAGACATGGAAACTAAACAACTCAATGTTGAACAAAGAGTGGATCAGGGAGGAAATGAAGTAAGAAATCAAAAGATACCTGGAAACATCTGAGAATGAAGACACGAGCTACCAGAACCTGTGGGACACAGCTAAGCCTGTATTAAGGGGAAAATTCATAGCTCTGCAAGTATTTCTCAGGAAGGAAAAAAGGGTCCACATAAATAACTTGTCTTCACAGCTGAATATCTTAGAAAATGACCAACAAAAGAAGCCCAAACCAGGCAGAAGGAAAGAAATAATAAAACTAAGAGCAGAAATTAATGACATGGAAACCCAAAAAGCAATCCGAAAGATCAATGAAACCAAGAGCTGGTTTTATGAGAAAAAAAAGAGATTGATAATCCACTAGCAAGACTAACAAAGAAAGAGAGAGAGAACCCTATAAACCAAGTCAGAAATGAAAATGGGGACATCACAAGAGAAACCAAAGAAATTCAAAAGATCATCAGAGACTACTTTGAAAATCTGTATGCCATGAAGCAAGAGAACCTAGAAGAAATGAATAAATTCCTGGATTCCTATAATCTCCCAAGTTTAAACCAAGAAGAGTTGGAATACCTGAATAGACCTATTACTATCAAGGAAATCGAAACTGTAATTAAAAATCTTCCCAAAAACAAAAGCCCAGGTTCAGGTGAATGCACTAGCAAATTCTTCCAAACACTTAAAGAGGACCTATTGCCAGTTCCTCTCAAGCTTTTTCAGGAAATTGAAAAAAACAGAAACTCTCCCAATTTCTATGAGGCACACGTCTCCCTAATACCAAAAAAAAATAGAGATACCACAAAAAATAAAATTACAGGCTGATATCCCTGATGAACACAGATGCGAAGATCCTCAACAAAATATTAGCGAATAGAATACAACAACTCATCAAAAAGATCACACACCACATTCAAGTGGTATTCATCCGGGGATGCAAAGATGGTTTAATATTCTAAATCCATCAACATAATCCATAATATCAAGAAAAGAAAAGATAAAAAACTACATAATCATATCAATAGATGCATCAAAGTCATTTGAAAATAATCTAGCACCTGTTTATTGTGTAAACACAATAAAAAACAGCAGCAGTGGTGCTCTATATTTCCCAACCCTCCATTTGTAGTCTCATGCAGCTATCCCCACCCCAGGGAGGCCGATGGCGATGAGAAGGTGGAGGAAGGAACTGGGACCAGGCTGGTTGGTCTCAGTTGCAGTTTATTCCAGTCTCCTCTCCATTCTCCTCTGATTCTCCTCCTGCTTCTTCCTCCCCCATGCTACTTCATTCTCCTCTTCTATCCCCCCTTCATTCTCCTCACTCTAGAACTGGATCTTTATCCCCCAGCCCACTCTTATAGTCTAATTAAGTCTCCCCCCACCACACACACACACACACACACACACACACACACACACACACATGAGAGGTTGGGGCTTACACATAGGTGTGGTCACAATCAATAGGGTAAAGTTCTTTCCCTCAGGGGATGCTTCTAGGACAGATTCTCTTTCAGCAGGACGACCCACCCAAGAGGGGAATCCCATAGGTTTGTTTCTCCTCTCCTTGTCCAACAAACATATAAGCATATTAATCATTTTATACAGACACAGTAAAAGATACATTAAACTTATAGAATTGCTCTCCTAGGGACATCTCAATCTCAGACCACAATGCTCTGACAAGATTAATCTTTCCTATACCTACCAGAGTCTTAGTCTCGTCGTTACATTTGGATCATGACAGCATTTGTCCATGATCAAGCTCTTAACTTATAGTTAAGGATTGTGGCGCTTTGGCCTGGCTCATTTCGATGCCAGGGTAGCTCACAGCTTGACCTGGTCCAACCAGTCCCTTGCCGGGATCCTACTTTGAGGGTGCTAGGAACTAAGGACAACTGAGGCTTAAGTCAAGAAAGCAGATGCCCAGAGTGAATAATATTCAAAGCCAAAAAAAAAATCCTAAATTACAAAAGCATAGTATTAACCGTCTTCCTGTGTCCATACAGAAGGACACTGTTTTAAAGTAAACTATTTAAAAGATATAAGGAGAGGAGAAAGGCAATATTAGCTTACAATACAAGTTCAATGTCCTAGAAGGATCTGACTTTACAAATTAACAGAGTCTGATTAGGGGGAAAAGCTGATTAACTGGTTGGGGAAGAGAGTATAGAGAAGTGGTTACAGATAAACAAAGGAATGGGAGTGACTCGGGGGGCATTGTGATGGATGTAACTCAATGAACCTAAGATCCTGTGGCAAGGGGGAAAGGACAAACCAATGTTAGGCCTAAAATATTTAGAGCTATATTCCAACAGTTTAAGATGATAACTCTCACCAAAATGGGTTTTGAAGAAACTTTCCTCAATATAGTCAAATCCATCTATCACAAACCCATGGCAAGCATTATTCTCAATCTGAAAAAACTAAAAGTCTTCCTTCTAAGATCAGGGATGAGACAAGGATGCCCACTCTCACCACTTCTGTTCAGTATAGTATAGGAAGCACTTGGAATAGCAGTTAGGCAAGCAAAAGATATCAAGGGCATCCAGATCGGAAAGGAAGAAATCAAGTTCTCAGCATTTGCAGATGATATGATGTAAGATATAAGGAGAGGAGAAAGAGAAAATAAAAGCCTCTACCAAGAAACTTCTAGAAACAATAGACTTCTATGGTAAAGTTGCAGGCTATAAAATCAATACCCAAAAGTCCATGGCTTTCCTATACACAAATATTGAAAGAGAAGAAAGTGACATGAAAAAAAGCAATACCATTCACAATCATGCCTCAGAAAATCAAGTGCCTTGGTATCAGCTTAACTTAAGAGGTAAGGGACCTGTGCAAAGAAAACTACAAAAGGCTACTTAACAATAATAAAAGAGGACATGAGAAAATGGAAACTATTCTCTGCTCATGGATAGGGAGAATTAACATTGTCAAAATGGCAATAGTCCCCAAAGCATTATACAGATTCAATGAGATCCCTATAAGGATATCCATGAAAGTCTTCAAAGAAATGGATCAAACAATCCTGAAATTCATATGAAACAACAAACCTCCACGAATAACTTAAGCAATTCTTGGGGAAAATAAGATGGGAGGCATCACCTTCCAAGTTCAAACTCTACTACAAAGCTATAATAATCAAAACAACATGGTAGTGGAACAAAGGCAGAGCTGCAGACCAATAGAACAGAGTTGAATATCCTTACACACACCCTCAATTATATGATCATCAAATCTTTTGATAAAGGAGCAAAAATACAAAAAGGAGCAGGGAAATCCTCTTTAACAAGAGGTGCTGGCAAAACTGGACAGCTACATACAAAAAAATGAATTCAGATCTCTACCTAACACCATGCACAAAAGTCAGATCAAAATGGATTGAAGACATCAACATCAGACAAGAATCCATAAAGTGCATTGAAGAAAAGGTCGATAGAACCCTCCACAACAATGAAGCTAAAGGTATGTTCAAAGATGACAAGCCACTGACCAACCAAGTGGAAACAGAGATAAACAAATGGGACTATCTTAAACTAAGAAGCTTCTGAACCTCTAAACAAACAGTGACCAGAATACAAAGACAGTCTACAGAGTAGGAAAGGATATTCGCCCAATACTCATCAGATAAGGGGTTGATATCAAGGATGTACAAGGTACTGGTTGAACTCCACAAGAAGAAAATATCTAATCCCATCAGAAAATGGGGTAATGAAATGAACAGAAATGTTCTCAAAGAAGAAATCCGAATGCCAAATGGTACATGAAAAAATGCTCTTCATCACTAATCATCAGGGAGATGCAGATCAAAACAACAATGAGATATCACCTCACACCACAGAGACTGGTCCACATCCAAAAGAACAAAAGTAACCGGAGTTAGCATGGATCTGGCGAGAAAGGGACTCTTCTTCACTGCTGGTGGGAATGCCGAATGGTTCAACGCTTTTGGAAAACAGTATGTACGTTTCTCAAAAAAATTAGAAATTGAACTTCCATTTGACCCATCAATACCTCTTCTGGAAATATATCCCAGAGATGCAAAAAAGTACAGTAGAAATGACATTTTCACTTGTATGTTCAGTGAAGCACTGTTTCCAATAGCTAGAATCTGGAAAAAACCCGAGTGCCCAAGAAGAGATGACTGGTTAAAGAAACTTTGGTACATCTACACAATTTAATATGCAGCAGTTAGAAAAGATGTAGTCATGAAATTTGAATATCAGTGATTCAAGACGAAGAGTATCATGTTAAGTGAAATGAGTCAGAGAGAAAGGGAAGACATAGAAGGACTGCACTCATTTGTGGAATATAAAGCAATGGAATGGGAGACTAACACTCTAGGATAGTAGAGATAAGGACCAGGAGGATTTCCAAGACTTGGAAGCTGGCCTCACTGGGAGAAGCTGCTGGGGGAAAAGGCAGCTCATATAGAGCCACCAAATAAATGATGATTGGAGGGCCCGCTATGGAGGGGAAATGTGTACTGAAAGTAGACTATAGTCCGAACGTGATGGCCACTTAACACCTGTATTGCAAAACAACATCTAAAAGGAGAGAGAGAGTAAAAGAGAATATGCCTGCCACAGGGGGTGGGGCAATGGGGTTGTGGTGGGAGGAATATTGGGAATATTGGTGGTGGAAAATGGGCACTGGTGGAGGGATGGGTACTTGATTATTGTATGACTGAAATATAAGCATGAAAGTCTGTAAGTCTGTAACTGCACCTCATGGTGATTTACTAAAAAATACAAAAAAAGAAAAAGAAAAAATGGTCCTCAGTGGGAACTCCAGGGTAATCCTAGAGAACATAAGAGTTCTAAGCTGATTGTTCTTTCTTTCTGGACCCTCCCTCCAAATAAACAAATTGCTTCAGGTTTTCCAAACAGTAGTAGGAACACTAATAAAAAATTATAAATGAGTAAAAGCATGCTGGACCCTGTGGGAGTGATGTTGGTGCGTCCCACTGGTGATTTATGTGTAGGATTTCAGGAGTAGACAAGCAGTGAGGCAAAGCAGATTTGGAGGTTTTGAAGGGAAGGAGGAAGAAAAAGTGGGAGAGAGCAGAGATTAACATGTTCAAGAGAGAACACGGGCTTTCCAAGGGTGGAGAGAGCCCTTACACACATCCCAGCATTAGACATGAACTTCCATATCTCAAGAGGGGAGATATGGAAGACACATGTGCTCAGGTGACACGTGCGCTAGGCCACATGGCTGCAAGCAGCACATGGGCTTGGACAGCATATGTGCCCTTCCTTTGTTCAAGGTGGCTTTTATAAGGTTTCTCCAACCTGACCCCATGTGGGCTTCTACCTAGGTCAAAGTCTGTTGCTAGGGAGGTTGCCTCGCTGGGGTAGGGTTGGGAGTGGTGATGGTCTTTGAAATTCCTTTCCTGGCCTTTTGTTCCTGCTAGAGCTTCTGTTGGCAGTAGTTCAGCCCCATCAGTGTCTGTTACTGAGGCCAGGTGGGGTCTTATCAGGCATTAGCTCCTGTTTTCTGCAAGGGTGGCCTTCGAAATTTCAGGGCTTTTACTTCCCGGAAATTCACTGCCATTGCCTTGGGAAAAGGCCTTCCCCATCAGCCTGCCTGCCTTTATCAGGAGGAGGTGGCCAGCCCTGAGCAAGGCATCTATGCATTTAAGGAAAAGACAGGTGGAGCTTCACTATTCACCAATAGAGGGAAAATTAGGTATACTTGAACCTCTGGTGGGAGTTCTAGGAACAATTTTCTAATATTAACTCTGTGAAACAGGGATTAGGACTGTTAGGATCACTTCAACATCTTCTGAGTCCTTGGCCAATACCCACCACATAGGAAGCACACAATAAATTGTTTAGTGCAGTAATGAGTTGAGGGAGGAGTTCAGATTGATTTCACAGTATTTAAGAACCCTTTCATACAGAAACTCTTGCCTCTTTCCTGCAAAATAGCACATTTACTGGGAGGGGTGCTGCTCTCCTATATCCTCACTACTGTAATTTTGAGAAAACTACTGCCTCAGTTTCCATATATATAAGGGTACAAGGGAAAAATGTCTGATGCATACATGTAAGGAGAAAATATATCAATGTGGTGTACTTAAAACATTAATGGCATCAAATAACTTTTCTAAAGAATATGACTGCGATCACACTAGCCTCTGACTGCCTGGTCTGCTCCCACCTAACCAAATATTTGCAACTAATTGGAGTATCAATTTCTTCTGAAAGTAAAGTTTTGAGTCATTTAAGCTATCACAGGTCATTTTAACCTATGACAATCAGCACAAGTAAATACCCTCATCCTCCTAAATATTATACTGCTGGGTAGTCATATCTATCAAACAAGAATACAGAGAACCTGGACAAGAGAGACTATGCAAAGTTAAAACTCTTGGCTTGGACATGATGCCCTTGTTTTGAATCCGCTACACCACAAATCCCTGAGAACTGTCAGAGGTTAGTCCGAGTGTAGATGAAGTCCCAAAAAATGAGTCATTTACGACAATCCCCACCAACCTAATATCTAAACTGATTGCAATTTCCAAAGTGGCCTAAAGAAATTAGAATTAAGTCTAGCAAATGCCAATCTTTGTGGTGTGAGATGATATCTCATTGCTTCGATTTGCATCTCTCTGATGATTGGTCATGTAAAACATTTTTCATGTGTTTTTTTTTCATTTTTTTCTTTTTTGATGAAGTTTCTGTTCATTTCTTCTCCCCATTTTGGGATGGAATTGGATGATTTTATCTTATAAAGTTCTACCAGTGTCATATGTATCTTGGACATCATCTCACACCACAGACTGGCACACATCAAAAAGAATAAGAGCAACCAGTGCTGGCATGGATATGGGGAAAAGGGGACTCTCGTTCATTGTTGGTGGGAATGCTGAGTGGTCCAGCATTTTTGGAAAACAGTATGAGCATTCCTCAAAAAGCTAGAAATTGAGCTTTCATATGACCCAGAAATACCACTTCTGGAAATATACTCCAGGAAATATACCAAAAACACATAGCAGAAATGCATCTGCACTTCTATGTTCATTGAAGCACTTTTCACAGTAACCAGAATCTGGAAACAACCCTAGTCCCCAAGAACAGATGACTGGATAAAGACAACGGAATTCTATGCAGCTGTTAGGAAAAATAAAATTATGAAATTATCTTATAAATGGATGGACATCATGAATATCATGCTGAGTGAACGGAGTCAGAAGGAGAGGGACAGACATAGAATAATTGCACTCATTTGTGGGATATATTAAAAAAACACAATATGAGACAGTAGAAAAAAGGGCCAGGGGAAATTGGTCCATGGTTGGAAACCTGCCTCATGTGTTGGGGGAGAAGATATTTGGGATAGAGAAGGAACCACCATGACAAAGAGAGTTGGAAATGATCGCTCTGGATAAAGACTGCATGCTGAAAATGGGTAAAGGAACAAACATGATAACCTCTCCGAATCTGTACTGCAAGCCATAATGTCTTAAAGGAGGGTGAGAGAGAGACAGAGAGAGACAGAGAGACAGAGAGACAAAGAGACAGAGAGACAGAGACAGAAAGTGTTGCCCTAGAGACAGGCTGCAGCGCAGCGGAAGGGTGCAGGAGGGATATTGGGGACATTGGTGCTGGAAAATGTGCACTGGTGGAGGGATGTTGTTGGAATATTGTATGACTGAAAGCCAACCATCAACAGCTTTGTAATTGTGTATCTCACGATGATTTTTTTAAAAAAATGTTTTGCTTTTTTCCAGATTTAAGTTTGCCTTTTTGAACTGTAGCAAGTCAATAGATTGTAATTTTTTTTAATGAATAGGACAGAAATGTTTGCTTTTTGTTTTCCCTTATAACATCAAAATGTAAAAGTCTTTAGTATTTTTTATAGCAATGTGCTTGCATAAATCAGGAAGAAGTATTTTCTCTTCCTTATAACTATTTAAAAACTGTTTATATCACCAAGACTTTACTGAAATGTCAGAAATTCGCTGCCTGGAGAATTAAGAGGGTTTCACAGGCCAGCCAGGAGCAGACAGCCTAATAACTTGTTCTCTATCTACTGGATTCCAGACTTCATGGAAAGCGAAACAACAACAAAGATCTTTGAAAGAACAGAAATCTAAAACGTTTAATTCACCCTAAAATGCTTAGCCAGTCCAGGCACAGAAGTTATCAGTAGAGTATACCCTCACATGCTCTGCTCTGGGGGTTCAATTTCAGGCACAGATAAACCAGTCACTTCATCAATATAAAAATCCCTTAACCAAAATTTTCTTCAAAGAAAATTGTCAGAATTTAAATAGTTATTTAAATTTCTTATTGTGTTTACACAAAATAAGTAGCAGTTCAGAGTAACAAAAGTCTGCTATCTTCCACATTTTAGATTTCTCTGTCTCTGTCTTTGTCTCTCTGCCTCATGCTTCTTTAGTAAAAGAGGAATTTTATAGGCTAACCCCTAAATACAGAAAGGAGATTACCTCTAGAGAGATCTTTTCCCAGAAGGTAAATTTATTTTAATTCAGTTTGTTACTGTTTTTCGTGGTACTACGGAAATCTGTTTTCCATGGACTTGAAACCAGCCTGCAGAAAATTTGGAGTTTTCCTAAGTAAAACCAACATGATGATCTCTCAGTTTCTGTACTGCAAACCATCACTGTATCACTGTCATTGTTCATCAATTTGCTCAAGTGGGCACCAGTAATGTCTCCATTCGTCTCAGCCCTGAGATTTTAGCAGCGTCTCTTTGCTTGTCCTTCCCAATGGTGCCGTATTGGAGGCTCTTTCAGGGTAATTGGAATGTTACTGTTTTTGGCATATTGAACATGCCATGGGGAGCTTGCCAGGCTCTGCCATGTGGGCGGGATACTCTCAGTAGCTTGCCGGGCTCTCTGAGAGGGACGGAGAATGTATTTAAGAGAATACAAACCATTATGCCCCAAAGTAGAGAGAGAGTAAGAAGGAAATTGTCTGCCATAGAGGCAGGGGTGGGGCTGGGTGGGGGTAGCAATGTCCACAGCAAACTGTGGACATTGGTGGTAGAGAATGTGCACTGGTGCTAGAGAATAAGCACTGTTGCAGGGATGGGTCTTCAATCATTGTATGACTGAAACTCAATCATGAAAGCTTTGTAACTACCTCACGGTGACTCAATAAGAAAGAAAGAAATTTGTTCCCTTTATGCAAAAATAAATAAACATAAAAGCAGCATAATCCTCCTGACTTTGGCTGAAAGGAATGCAAAGAATGTTCCCCTTATCTTGTCCACCCCCAGACAGTCACACAGTGACAGCTGGAGGGGACTGTGCATCAGAGGACCTTCTCACAAAAGAATCTGTTGGTCACCCTGCTCCCCATCAATCTGCAACTGATACCCTTTGTCACAACAGACTTTTATACTTTCCTGCATTAACTGCTTATGACCATGCCGGCAAAATGGTTCTCTGGGTCCTTAGTTTTCATCTGCAATCTGACAGCTTAGTAGGACTCCTTGTCTCTTGTCTCACTGGCCTCCTGAACTAACAGCAATAAAGCAATGACACCAGATCTCCCACCACCCCTTTACCATTACAGTTTTAGCCTCTCCCAAAAGTGAAATTTTAAACCACTCAGTCTGGAATTTTCTGGCCATAACTAGTATAAGCAAATTAGATCTCTAAATTTATATGGATGAATTTATTTTTTCAACAAATTGAAATGTATCTCATGGATGTTTATAATCAAATGTAACTTGTTGCCTTATCCTCCCTCCAAAGTCTAATTTTTTTGTTTGTTTTTTTGGTTTGGTTTGTGTGGTGATCACTCTGGCAGGCTCTGGAGACCAGATGGGGGGCTGGGGATGGGCCAAATGCCCTATCTGCTGTACTATCTCTTCAGGCCCCAAAGCTTAATTATGACAGAGAACCTTATTTGAGATATTGGGTCAGTTTCTGTGCTTAATTTCTCAACACATGATAGTTTAAGAGTTCTTGAAAGCCCATCTGACATTTTCCTCTTCTTTTTTCCCCAATTATTGATCTTTGACATCTCTCTCTTACTCTACGCCCAGACTTCATAACCCTGCTTTTTCATTTTTAATGTAAACTTTTGCTATCAGATAATACATAAACTCAAGCATATAAATAAGCATATAGTTGGAGAATATTTTCATAAGTAAATATTTAGGGAGGGAGGGAGAGAAAGAGAGAGGGAGAGAGAGAGAGCACTGTGCATCTCATCCGGACTTCTGATCTGTCTGCAAGAACA
Organism: Sorex fumeus; assembly: GCF_029834395.1. Lineage (NCBI taxonomy): Eukaryota > Metazoa > Chordata > Mammalia > Eulipotyphla > Soricidae > Sorex > Sorex fumeus. The sequence goes on from NW_026606083.1 coordinate 3,081,506, forward strand.
TATGTTTTCTTTGTATGTTCTTGTACTTTAACAGGATGTTGTTTATGGAACTTATCCACACCTAGGATAATTGTAGTTGGTGCATTCTAGTTACTATATAGTCTAGTATTGTCTCACTATCTCAGTTTATTTGACCAGCTAGTTATCCCTGTTAATTTCTTTTATTTATAGACATTTATGTTATGGTGGAAAAAAAGATAATCTTCCTTTCGAATTCTAGGTGTAGGGCCAGAGAAATAATTCAGCAGGAAAGGTGTTTCCCTTGCATTTGGCTCACCTGGCTTCTTTTCTGGCACTCCATATGGTCCTCTGAACTCACCAGAAGTGATTCCCTAAATACAGAACCAGGAAAGAGCCCTGAGCACAGTCAAGTGAGTCTCCAAAACAAAAACATAAAGAATTCTAGGTGTAAGTTTGGAAAACTGACATGAGGGGAAAAAATGAAGTGGAGGGTGGGGGGCAGGGTGCCTATACCTGCCCCCCACCCTCAAGGGTTGTCCTAGCAATGCTCAAGAGTTATCCTGGCTCTGCACTCAGCAATTACTCCAGGCTGTGCTCAGAGAATCATATGGAATGCTGGGATTTGAACCCAGGCCACTGCATTCAAAACAAGAGTGTACTACCTACTGTACCAGCTCCAGCCTGACATAAGAGAAAAGACAAACTGAAATTATATTCTTATGGGGACTGGGCATGCAATATTAACACATTGTTTACCATTACAGTAAGATTATAGAGTTTTTAAAAGGTTTATAAAAGTTAGAGGGAGAGAAAGACTGAAGAAACTTACAACCTAGAGAAAAAGGATATTCACAGGGTTTATCCTCATATTCATTGAAAACAGTCTTTAAAAGTCCTACCATAGGTGATAAATTTAGTCTCTTACCTCTTGGGACCACCACAGAGAAGATTTTTTTTCTGATTTTAGGGAGAGATAAACTTGCACAGATCCTAGGATCTTCTGTATCGATGGACTTCAATTACAAATGATCAGTATGCTACCTTTACTAGTATGGGCAAACTATCCTTGTCCCAGTGGTTGCTCCTAATTTTCTGTTACTAATAATAATGTTTACTTTATTATTACTTTTTATTTGAATTTATTTTTATTAAGACACCATGATTTACAAAGCTGTTCATAATAGAGTTGCTTCAGGCATATGGTGAACTACACCAACCCCACCACCACTGTTCCCAGACACCCACCCACACCACAGCCTGCCCCTTTGGCAGCATGTAACAAATATACTTCACATTACTTGCTTCTACAAAACTTAAAGGAATGACAAATGGATTATCAGAAAATAAAGCAATGAAAGTTAATTTGGGATCATTTCTATTTGATTTTAACCTCTGTAAAAGTTTTTCAAATAATCTAATACAATAAAATATAATATCTATTCTCATTTGCATAACTAAGTTTTCACCTCTGGCATCTAAACTATATTACATTCAACTTTATTTTGTACTTCCATCTTACTGTGTTAATTATCATGTCTTCTCTGCCATTAAAAAATAAAATATTTTTCTGGATTAAAGACCTCAACATCAGACCAGAATCAATTAGGGACATTGAAAACAAGATCGGCAAAACCCTCCACAACATTGAAGCTAAAGATATCTTTAAAGGTAACACACCATTGGCCTAGCAAGTAGAAATAGATAAATAAATAGGACTACCTTAAACTGAGAAGCGTCTGCACCTCAAAAGATACAGTGACCCGAATACAAAGACAGTCTACAGAATGGGAAAGGATATTCACCCAATAACCATCGAATAAGGGGTAGATATTAAGGATACACAAGGCACTCCACAAGAAGTAAACATGTAAATCCCATCAGAAAATGGGGTGATGAAATGAACAGAAACTTTTCCAAAGAAGAAATCCAAATGGCTAAAAGGCACATGAGAAAATGCTCTACATCACTAATCATCAGGGAGACAGAGATCAATACAGCAATGAGATATCATCTCACACCACAGAGATTGGCCCACATCCAAAAGAACAAAATCAACCAGTCTTGGCGAGGATGTGGGGAGAAAGGGACTCTCCTTCACTGCTGGTGGGAGTGCCGACTGGTTCAGCCCTTTTGAAAAACAGTATGGACGATTCTCAATAAATTAGAAATTCAACTCCTATTTGACCCAGCAACACCATTTTTGCCAATATATCTCAGAGATACAAAAAAGTACAGTAGAAATGACATTTTCACTTGTATGTTTGTTGCAACACTGTTTACAGTAGCTAGAATCTGGAAAAAAAAATGAGTGCTCAAGAACAGATGAATGGTTAAAGAAACTTTGGTATGTCTACTCAATGGAATACTATGCAGCTGTTAGAAAAGATGAAGTCATGAAATTTTCATATAGGTGGATTAACATGGAAAGTATCATGTTATGTGAAATGAGTCAGAGAGAGACAGACACAGAAAGATTGCATTCATTTGTGGAATATAAAGTAACAGAATGGGAGACTAACACCCAAGAATAGTAGAGATAAGGACCAGAAGAATAACTCCACAGCTTAGAAGCTGGCCTCACATGCTGGGGGAATTAGTTCAGATAGAGAAGGGACCACCAAGTAAAGGGTGCTAGGAGGACCCGCTCGGGATGGGAGATGCAGGCCAAAAGTAGACTATAGACCAAACATGATTGCCACTTAATTAATTAATAAAACCTCTATTGCAAACCACAACATGCAAATGAGAGAGGAGAGAGAGAGAGAGAGAGAGAGAACAAAAGGGAATGCCCTGCCACAGAGGTGGGGTAGTGTGGAGGGGATGGGGTGTGGGTGGTGGGAGGGATGCTGGGACCATTGGTGGTGGGAAATGGGCATGATGGAGGAATGGGTCCTCAATCATTGTATGACTGAAATGCAAGCACGAAAGTTTGTAAGCCTATAACTGTACCTCACGGTGATTCACTAATAAAATAAATAAATAATAAATAAATAAAACATTTTTCAATCATATGCTAATATATTTTAGTCTTAGATGAAATAAGTAAAACTTAGTAAGAATAAAGAGAATTAAGAAAATTTAAATGGGAAAATATTGATAACATTTTTATATTTATCTTTCAGTGAATTATCAAATAAATTATGAAATACCCCACTTGGACCTCATATTGATTATTTTGAGCTGAAGTCACTTGAAAAACAATAGATGCAATATAGGTTGCCCAAATCTTTCTTTATTTCTGAAAGTAGGTCATAGAATGTCTCATGAGAAAGTTCCTTTCTGTATCAGAAGAGAGAACTCCTCTCACTAGAGACAGTCAAAACCAAGATGAGCTTGTAGAAACCGGCCCATTAAAATAGCCTTCATTCCCACTGTCTCTTCTACTATCTCCAAATGCACAGAATATAATGAATAGGAAAAAGAGACTTTATTGGTACAGAAACAAATTAAGCTGGAAAACATGTCTAACAATGCAAACATAGAGCAAGCTTTCAACAGAAGAAATGGTGCCTGGGGGCACAGCGGGTAGGGCGTTTGCCTTGCACGCGGCTGACCCGGGTTCAATTCCCAGCATCCCATATGGTCCCCTGAGCACCTCCAGGAGTAACTCCTGAGTGCAGAGCCAGGAGTAACCTCTGTGCATCGCCAGGTGTGACCCAAAAATGAAAAAAATAAAAAAGAAATGGTGCCTGGCTTTATGCTCAGCAACTTCCCAGAAATAGGACTGCCATAGAGACATCCAGGGCTTTGGCCAACTCCAAATCAAAGCTAGGAGAATCCCACATGGTCACTTCTCCCAGAAGTGTTACTTCTTCAAAATTATCCTCAAGTAAGTCTCCTTTCATTTACCTAATCCCAAAGAGACCTTTTAACTAAATGATGGGAAAAGGGAAGTTCTCCTATATGCCTGGTCTAAGCCTGGTTCATTGGTGAGGAGGATGCCTTTTCTGTTGGTTCAATACCATGGAGTAAAGAATCTTTGTCTCACAGAGAAATATGCTGTCAAGAGTCTGAAACAAGTTTATATTTATATTTAAGAACTGCTTCTCAGTGAGAAAATATGCAAACCATAAATAGAATCAATTTATATCCCATAGGAGAAAATAGGATAAACTCAAGATTCTATCTTTGTGGGAAGATTCCAATGTGTGAGGTAGATTGGACAGGGTATGGTCCTAACCAAGGTACTGCTTCTTTATCTAAGCGCTTCCTTGTTTAATTTACTCCAGAAATTATAATAATTTTAATTATGCCATTCAATGCCAAATAAAGAGCATCAATATACATTCAGACACAAAAAGATTTCTTAGTTTTCATTAAATTTCAGATATGTGCATTATGGTTTTTAAAATTTTTTAAATTTATTTTAAAGTAAACAAGTCATATGTGTTGTACAATTCTAGAGTAGAACTTGATTAATTTCTCCAACATTAAAATCCATAAGTATTGAAAATCAACTTTTAAGTAAAATTATTATATGTAATCACAGCGTTGCTAGGTCCGTGTCTAAGAATTTATTAAGCTGTTTGTTGCTGGTTGAGCCCCTCTGTTATTGCTTTGTTAAATTTCCATGTTACTTCCCCGTCTAACTTGGTGTGCTCCCACTGGAACTTCAGTGTTGAGGAATTGTGTACCCCGAGGCCAAGAGACTTCAAGATCTATGGTCTGGGCATTGAGTTGAAGTGCAGCAGCTGTGGGAAGTATTCCAGAAGCACAAGGAGTCTGGGAGGCTGCGCACTCCTACTCAGATAAGACCAAGTCCTCAACCTTGGGCACTGGGGTACCTGGAATCATACACAGTCTGACATCTCTGCAGAGAACACCCATGAAGCAGAGAGCCCTTAGTGTGGCCGCAACTACGGGCCTTCACAGGGCAGGTACTCTGCTGAAGGTGTTCAGAGTTCTCAGCCCACTCATGGATTTTGTTTCAGGGTTTTCTGGTGTGTTTCTTGTTATTAGTTTTGGAGGCCATGCCAACCTCAGACTTACTCTTGGTTCTGTTCTATGCAAGGATCATGCCTGGCAGGGCCTGGAGACCATGTGCTGGAGCTCAAACCCAAACTGTCCAAGTGCAAGGCCTCTCTGCTATCTCTCTAGTCTCCACATGTGCACTAATTATAAAGAAATATTTGAACTGTAAAATGTTGGTAAAACTACCAGAATTTACAGTGATTTAATTTCAAAATACTCCTACTTATTTACTTTCTGCTTCTTGTTCCTACTTTTCCTTTTATATCCACAGTTTTAATAATAAAAGGGCAAGGGGAAATGGCCAAAAGAGAAAGATCTGAGCATGCTTCTGTTCACCACCACAAAGAACAGCCCCATCTGAGCTAAACTTTCACGTGGAGTCCCATGGAGAAAAAATTTACTTGAGACCAACACCATGCCAGGAGGTGCATGGCGCTAGATTGCTGAACTGTGCCTGAGTTCAGAGTTAAGGAGTGTGGAGTGCAGAGTGGGGAAGGGCAAAGGAGATGAAAGCTTAGAACCTGCACTGAAGAAAGGGACAGGTGAGCTAAACATTAGCACTGGGTCAAAGCTGTTTCCAGGCCCCATGCCAGGTTGAGTCATCCAGGACACCCTGGAGGTGAGCCCACTCCTGCTCAAACCAAGCCCCAGTAACCGAGAATCTCCACACTCACCACATGCTTACGGCCAGACTGCACTGCCTGGGATAGCCTCATCCAGAAATTTATCTGTTGGAAAACTCAGGTATGTGGGTTTTGTAACTGAAATCTCTCAGCTTTCATGGAGTCTGGATTGGGTTACCTCCTACCATCTCTCTGTGCCTCCAGAAGCCCGGAACCATCTCCTTGTGCTTCGGGAAGCCTGGTAGTCACACTCACGCCCCAAAGCTACCACCCAGTTAATAATTTGTCTCCAGCTGCATCACCCCATCAAAAATTCTAGACCTCCTGTAGAGTGCAGTAGTGACATCTCAAACTCTGCAACATTGATAAACCAGGAGTAGCACACCACATTGGATGGGATGTAAAGTAGAAGGCACCAATTTTGATTGACAAAATATAATCAGAAGACTTAATTTGTGACATCTTAGTAATCTCTTATACAGAAGGGCTTAACAACTCTAGGGTGAAATATAATATCTTGAAACAAATTATTTATAACATGGGCTGGAGCGATAGCACAGCGGGTAGGGTGTTTGCCTTGCATGCAGCAGACCCGGCAACCCAAGTTCGATTCCTCTGCCCCTCTCGGAGAGCCCAGAAAGCAATCAAGAGTATCTTGCCCTCATGCCAAAGCCTGACAAGTTACCCGTGGCGTATTCAATATGCCAAACACAGTAACAACAAGTCTCACAATGTTACTGGGCCCACTCGAGCAAATCGATGAACAACGGGAGGACAGTGCTACAGACAGTGATTTATGACATGCATTTTTTTTTCTTTTTGGGTTAAACTCAGAGATGCCCAGGGGTTACTCCTGGCTCTGCACTCAGGAATTACTCCTGGCAGTGCTTGGGGAAACATATGGAATGCCAGGGATTGAACCTGGGTCGACCGCATGCAAGGCAAACACCCTACTCGCTGTACTTTCGCTCCAGCCCTATAACATGAAATATTAAAAGATTATTGAGGGCCTGCTATGGGGGCAGGTTTAAGGAGTGGTTGGGAAAATTGGAAATAATGGTGGTGACAAGGTACAATTCTGATGGAATTGGTGTTGGAATGTTGAATATCTGTAAAAAATCGTCATGAACAACTTTGTAAAAATAAATTAACAAAAAAACAAGTAAGTAAAGTAAAGGCCCTCCCGTTGATCATCGATTTGCTCGAGCGGGCCCAGTAACGTCTCCATTGGAGACTTTGTTGTTACTGTGTCTGGCATATCGAATACTCTCGGTAGCTTGCCGGGCTCTCCGAGAGGGGCGGAGGAATCGAACTCGGGTCGGCCATGTTGGCCGCTTGTAAGGCGAACGCCCTACCCGCTGTGCTATCGCTCCAGCAAATGAAATAGAAAAAAATAGCATCAGATGTAAAACACTACTCTTACAAAACCTGAGCCAGAAGCAAGACATAAAACTGGCAAGCTAATCACACTCCTCAATAGCTCCTGTGAACTGGATCTGAACTCTGTTAGAGTGAGGATCCACCAAGTAACCTGAGTACAAATTCCAGTATTCACCATTAAGAGAAAAGCAGGAGAAGGCAGTGACATTTTCCTTCACCAGGTCAAAAAGAAATAACTAATTAATCCCCTCCTCAACCCACATGTGATTGTAGGCAGTGGACTGAAAGAAACTTCAGGCAAAGACTAAAGAAAACTGGTCACAGATTTTCCTCTGCTTGCCTTAGTAAACATTTAACTGGAGCCCAATTCTAATCAGACTTAGGGTTAGGCCACAGGATATTCCCTGGGCTGACATAAGTTTAGTAATGCAGACTGCCACGTGAGGGCAAAAGCTTAATCAACACCAGAGCTGATTGGGAACACAGAAGGTGCAACCCTGACGTGCCTTTTTGAAGGGATACAACTACTATAGCAAATTTGTGACCAGATGTCATAAACTTCATGTATACTCTATGGTATCTTCAAAGCAAAAAGACTTTGAAGAAAAAAATTAATAAGAAGAAGTCAATGAAAGCAAAACAGAAGAAGAGCGTAAAAGTGAAAGCAGAAAAAATAAGTGAAAGTCAAGGAAACAAGACCAAATTGCAAAAACACCCAAGTCCACATAGAAAACTTTTTGGTAATAAATTACTTCTTGTCAAAAATTTCTCTGTCACTAAAATAAGATCCCCTATCAATAGGCATTCTGGCTGGATTTATCATGATATATCAACATCCAACGTTCTGTTACAGACCGGAGACACACTTTAACTTTCATAATAAGCCCAGACAGAAAAGAATTATAAAAACAATTCTACAGAAGAACTGCTAGACTTAAAAATGCAGGGATGGCCATACTAGTCTTAGAAAAAATAGTTTTAATTAAAAAGAATATTAAAGAATAAGAATGGCTATTATATGTTGAATATGGTATCAGTATACCAAGAAAATTTAACCCTTATCAATACATATGTGACAATTTAAAGAGCAGCAAAAAATATAAATCAACCACTAAAACCTGACTACATAGATTAACAGCAACACAGTAATAGCATGATAATTTAACACTATATTCTCATCATCAGAGAGATAAAACAGAGAAGTCAATAAAGAAACAACCGCCCTAAATAAGAAATTAGCAAAGTGGAAATAATTGACATGTACAGGATTCCATACACCACCACCCCTGCACCTTACCAACACACAAGCCAAATATATATTCTTCTCTTGTACCCATAGAATATTCTCCAGAATAGCCACGTGTGGAAATAAGTATCCATTGGGTCTGGAGTGATAGCACAGTGGTAGGGCATCTGCCTTGCATGCAGCCAGCCCAGCCAACCCGGGTTCGATTCCTTTGCACCTCTCGGAGAGCCCAGGAAGCTACTGAAAGTATCTCACCTGCACGGCAAAGCCTGGCAAGCTCCGCATGGCATAATGATATGCCAAAAACAGTAATAATAAGTCTCACAATGGAGACGTTATTGGTGCCCACTCGAGCAAATTGATGAACAACGGGAGGACAGTGCTACAGTGTGTAAGCATGTGTGTGTGAGTGTTGAGAGATGGTTGGAGAATAGTTCCTGAAAAATAGTTTTTCTATATTATAAAATGATTATCGCAGGGGCTGGAGCAATAGCACAGTGGACAGGGCATTTGCCTTGCACGCGGCCAACCCGGGTTCGATTCCCAGCATCCCATACGGTCCCCAGAGCACCGCCAGGGGTAATTCTTGAGCGCAGAGCCAGGAGTATCCCCAGTGCATCGCTGGGTGTGACCCCAAAAAAAAGCAAAAAATAAAAATAAAATAAAATGATTATCACAAACTATATGTACAACCTGTTACCTCCCATAGTGAGAACACTTGAGATCTATTCTCCTGAAGTTTCTAATACCTAATGCATTTATTAATACCTTGTCATCATCCTTTACATTAAATCATCAGAATTTATTCATCTTATAATTTTCATCATCCTTTACATTAAATCATCAGAATTTATTCATCTTATAATTTATGAACATGTATGTGGTACAAAGCAGTGAGGGGAATTAAATGGTAACAATTATTAGTGAGAACTAATAAAAATGTGCCATTTCAAGCTGAAAAAAGAAAAATCTTACCTATTTTTGCTCCTGAATTAATTAAGCAGTGCTGTAAATCTAACCTTGGTCTCCTACATTCTAGGCAAATATTTTACTGCTGCCATACCCATAGGTCCATAAAAAATCTTGTCTATTTTTAAGTGCAATGGGTCAGAAAATGATTATATAGATAGTCTTATAAAATAATTGTCTGGTCTGTACATTTTGCATGACTGGAGAGTGAGGAGATGTTGCTAAGCAACATTGCAGGTTCCTCCCAGGTGCCTTGGCATCACTTAGCAACAGGTAGCTTGATTCGACTCGCAGGTGGCTGCTAAATGGGACCATGCTGGGTGTGTTCCCCAACAGGCCTGGTTCTCTCTTCTCTGGCCAATCACTCACTTTTGTAAACACTTAATTTGCTGTCTACAAGTTCCCTCACTAGATACTTGAGACTCATAGCTCAAAAGATTAGGTCACTACATTTAGTGAGGGTCCAAATGGTATTAGAAGGAGAAATAGAAATAGATAATTATATTACACTGTAGTGGTTGTTATTATAATGAAATTATAACATTTTATTTCAATATTAAAGCAATAGTTATTCTTAGACCTTACTGGGAAAAATAAAGTTATGGGTGAGAAATAACACAGAGATAAGTCATTGGGAATGGGAGTTAAATCAGGAGACACACCTGTAACCTGCTACCCTGTAGCTGGAGTCAAAGGTTAGTTGGAAGATCACTTTGAAAGGTAATTTTTTGTCTTGTTATGATATTCTAAAACAAATTTAAGACACTGTTATTTACAAAGTTATTCATAATTGAATTTTAGGCATATTATCTTTCTACTACATTTTAGATTTTATTTCTTGTGGTTTGTATCTCTTGCTTTCAGTGCTGTTGACTCTGTGATTTGGATATATAAACATATGACTTCCCTATACTCTTGTACCCATGGTCCTTGAACCCTGCTTCCCACACGGTTGTTTCTGTCAGCTTCTTCTTGCTACCGCCGTCAAAGTCTTTCCTACACTGTCTTTCATCCTATATTCTGGGATGAGAGGTGATCTTGTCATAGCCCTTTTAATATGTAGCATTCTATCATCCAGTTATTCTGTATATACCACAAATAAGTGAGATCAACCTATGTTTGTTCTTCTGGCTTACTTCATTAAATATGATATCCTAGTGCCATCCAAGTTGCAGTGAATTACATGATTTTATCATTCCTTGGAATAACATAGTATTCCATTGGGTACATGTGCCACATATTTATAATGCACTCATCTGTCAATGAAAACCTAGGTTGGTCCCATAGCTTAGCTATTGTACCCAGTGCTGCAATGAGTAATGGTGTGTTTATGTTGTTTTGAATGAATGTATTTGTGTTACGGGAGCACATATAAAAAAGTAGAATTGCTCAGTCATATGAAAGCTCAATTATTTGTTTATTTGGAAATATCCATACAGTATTCCATAAGGATTAACCAGACAACATTCCCACTAGCAGTGGATTATAGTTCCTTTTTCACCATATCCTCACTTGAATAGATGTGGCTCACTGCTGGCAGTTTCTATCTTCGTTGACTATGCACCAACATCCAATTATGATGAAGGAGAAATTGAGAAGTTCTACATGGAGCTGGAGAAGTTCTATAAAGAAGGCCACACCTTCTACAAGATCACTGTCAGAGATTTTAATGCCAAGATAGGACCGAGAAGATCAGCCAAAGAACTCCACATCAGGACCCATGGCCTAGAATGGAATGAACAGGGTGAAAGACTGTCTGAGTTCATCATGTTGACCAAGACCATCCATGGTAACTCACAGTTTTGGAAGGCCGAAACTAAACGTTGGATATGGGAGTCTCCCGGTGGGTGATTCCACAACAAAATGACCACATCATATTCCATCAACGGTTTTGCCTGACCAATGTCGCTGTTGTCCCAAAATTTCAAACGAGATCGAACCACCATCTTCTTTGTGAAAAATTCTACTCCACAGAGTGGGGAGAAAGGGCTGCAAAGGTTAAGAAGAGAACTACCAGAACGACCACCAACTGGGAGCTCTTTGGCACTATTGCTGCAACATGGGAAGATGCCATTATTGACAACATTGACGAGGAATATGATCAACTGGTTCAGCACCTCCATGATTGTGCGATGAACAACAAGAGAGAGATAGCCACAAAAAGACTCCTGTCTTCAAAAACTCTGAACTTATTCGCCAGCGTAGCTTGGCACATGCCTCAGGCAACCACAAACAAACATCCGAGCTTGCAAAGCAGTGCAGAGATGCGATAAAGGAAGATCTCAAAGAGAGAAGAGCAGCAGTGCTGGTAGATGGGGCAGAAGCTGGGAAAAGCATTCATAACGCCCGCCTGTCCTTCACCAACTATAAGACCAAGATGACTGCCCTCCGACATCCTGATGGATCTATCACATCTTCCGGAAGGGCAATGGAGAAGATTATCCACGACTTCTACTCGGATCTCTTCGATAGCCATGTCCACCTACCCACATACCAAATTTCGCAGGATGGATATATCGTTCCCAACGGTCTCCCTTCTGAAATCCAACATGCCATTTAGTCAGTAAAGAAATGAACAGCACCCGGCCCAGACAAGATCAGACCTGAATACCTGAAGTACTTGCCATCAGTACTCATCAATACACTGGCTCGGCTTTTCACAAGCTACCTGTCTGAATGCAAGGTTCCATCCCAATGGAAAACCAGCAGGACTGTACTACTGTACAAGAAGGAAGACATCCATGACATTGGCAACTATCACCCAATCTGCCTATTGTCTGCCATCTACAAGCAGTTCACTCGAGTCATCCTGAATAGGATTGGCAGAACACTAGATGAAAGACAACCATGCGAGCATGCCAGGTTCCACAAAGGATTCAGCATGTAGACCACATCCACGCAATAACCAAGCTCATTGAGATTTCTCGGGAGTTCAAGGTGCCGCTCTGTCTAATGCTCATTGATTTAAAGAAGGCCTTTGATTCTGTTGAGACAAAAGCTGTCATAGAAGCCCTAGCCAATCAGGGCATTCAAACTCAATACATCAGGATCCTCCATGAGCTGTATTACGGGTTCACTACCAGGATCTCACCATTCTACAAAGAAGTGATCATCAATGTCAAAAGAGGGGTTCAGTACCATTTCACCGAAACTTTTCATTGACACCCTCGAGAACATCATGCGATGACTGGAATGGGAAGGAATGGGAGTGAAGATAAATGGTCAGCAACTACACCACCTCCACTTTGCTGATGATACCGTTCTAATAACACCAAACATTAGCCAAACAGCACACGTGCTGGCCGTCTTTGACCGTGAGTGTGGAAATGTCAGGCTCTAGCTGAATCTCACAAAGACAATGTTTATGAGAAACTGTCTTGTTCCTGACATTCCATTCACCCTCAACGGAACGACCATCTCCAAATGCAACAGTTAAGTGTACCCAGGTCAAGAAGTCAACATGACGAATGACCTGGCACCTGAGTTGCACAGTAGGAAGAGAGCAGCTTGGAACACCTTCAAGAATGTTGAAGAAATAGCTAAGAGGATGAAGAAACTCCGGCTCTGGGCACATCTCTTTGTTTACACTGTTTTTCCTGCATTAACATATGCCTCAGAGACCTGGACCCCATGAAAACAGGGTGAGAACACTATTCGGGTCTCCCAAAGAGGAATAGAAAGAGCTATGCTTGGAGTATCACACGTCACTCAAATGGGAGAAAGTATGCAGAGTTCCGACCACGATTGATGGTCAAGAATCAGGGATGCTGTCTCATTTGCCAAGACGTTGAAAATCAGATGGGCTAGACACGTAATGAGATTTGGAGACGACCACTGGACTAGAACCATTACCGACTGGAGTTTATGGTACGTCAAAAGACCACGTGGCCGCCCACCTACCAGATGGTCAGACTTCTTTTTCAAGACCCTGAATGATCAGTTTGAGGCTTTTCATGTTTGTAGAACGAACAGATACCATTGGGCTATACTAGCACGTGACAGGGATGAATGGAGACATTACTGGTGCCCACTCGAGCAAATCAATGAGTAATGGGAAGTCAAGTGTTAGAGTGATCCTCACCAATAGCAATTATTCTCAATATTCTTGATATGTGGCATTGTTACTGGGTAAAACAAAACCTCATGTTGCCTTAATTTGAATTTCCCTAATAATAAGTGATGTTTGTAACATTTTCATGTGCTTATTGGCCATCCATCTTTCTTCTTCAGAGAAGTGCCTGTTTATTTAAGAGTTAGAATTTTAAGGGCTCTGCTTCTGTGTTTTTTTTTTTTGTTTATCTTGGTTTGTTTGGCTTTTAGACCACACCCAGCAGTGCTAAGGGCTTACTCCTGGCTCTGGCAGTGCTCAGGGGACCGTACAGGGATCCAGGAACCAAACCCAGGTCGGCCATGTGCAAGGCAAATGCCCTACTAACTATCTGTATGGCCTCTATTTTTGTCATCAGATTTTTGGACGACAAAGAATTTGACTAAGGAAAAGGACCCATGGCTCCACACCTGCACGATGTCCTTGACTCTTAAGTCTCTGTTTTTAAAAGCACTGTCTGTAACCCATAAACTCTAATAAAAATTCTGCTTCTGCAATCAGAACAAAATTCCTTGTAAATCTGATGAGAATGAGTCTTGACTTTTATCGAGTTGATTCCAGGGAAGAGATTAAAAGGAATAGCCACAACATGTAAAGGAAATAATAGTTTTTCGAAGGCTGGAAATTGGCACAAAGGTAATCTTGAGAACATTAATCTCTTCTCCTTTAAGTTCATAGGAGGCTACCGCAGCACTGTTTGTCATAAGAAGCCCACACGGTTGGTCCCCAAAATGGAAATTACTAGTCCAGTTGGATAATGATCTCTGGAAGGTGTCCCCTGGATCTTCTGAACCCTTAGTTGAGATCTCTGAGAATCCCATCCAGGAAATAAAAGGAAAAAAATTTAAAGGTTTTCCTTGAAGGTCATAGGAATCTTAAGCTCAGCACTTCTTTCTGGTGGGTTGATCTAACTCAACCACCTACAGATTGTAAAGGATACTGAGGCCCTGAGCTGCACCATACAGCAAAAGACTTATGATCTGGCTTGTGGGGGGTCAAGAAAATATGACCTTCAAAGATGACTTTGGAAATTACTGAAATGATAGGAGGTGACTTTGGAAATTATTGAAAGCTGTAGCTAAGAAGAGGGCAAAAAAGGAAAGAAAATAAAGGATTACCTGAAAAACTGACATCAAACATTGTAAAATGCAGAATTTGTCTTAAAATCATGTCTCAGGGCCAGAGCGATAGTACAGAGGGTAGAGTGTTTGTCTTGCAGAAGGCCAACCTGGGTTTGATCCCTGGTATCCCATATGGTCCCCCCAGCACCTCCAGGAGTAATTCCTGAGTCCAGATCCAGGAGTAACCCCTGAGAATCGCTGGGTGTGACCCAAAAAGCCAAAAATAAGACCAAAAGAACAAAAAATAAATAAAAAACAAATCATGTCTCATTTAGCAGTGAGAGGAACAAACAGTAAACTTCATAGAGGACAGACTAACTTCTGAATAAAAGCTCTCAAATTCAGATTTCACATTAAATATTGTCCTATATGCCTTCAATGATGTCACTTTCTAAATATATATAGATAAATGGATAATGATGATAACCATAGATGGTAAATGGTAGGCTATGAAGAATAATGATGATAATAGATTGAATAATGTTGTGAAAAGTTGGCATATTTGAAACTATCTTTTAACGAAAGAAAGAGTCCACAACTGAGAAAATTCAAAATGTCTCATTTGAACTGAACTAAAAGCCCTATAGACTGGAGAAATAGCTCAGTAATTAGAATATCTGCCTTGCAAATGTAAGATAGCAAGTTCAATATCTGTGCCACCACACATACCAACTTCAAACTTGGTAGTAGCTGCATTTTGAACCTAGTAACTGTGAGCAAGTTTTGGCCATAAATGTACATGTAAGCACCATAACAAAGGTATGCAAGTACCACAAATAAAGAATCATAAACTTCATTGAGCACCACAACTAAAATTGACCAAAAAAAGTGTGCTCCCTGATCATCACCATAACATCAGCAACAGAGGGAAAGGAGAATGAAAAAAAAAAACAACAGAAATACCTATGAGCTGTGCCAAAAAATGCTTTAAGAAATTATCAAGCAAATAATTGTATAGAAGTAATTTCTGACCATGAGAAATGATCACTTTAAAACGAAGGACAAAATTAATTTCCTTTTTATCCTGTCAAACAATATTTCAACCCTGTTCAATTTTTTAAAAAATTTAAGCCATTGTCAATGATAATGCAGTTAATGGTAGTGTTTTATGCACGCAACTTTCCAAAAACCACACCCTCCACTTGAGAGTGAAAGTCCTTCTCCTTCGTCTCAGAGTCCCTCCCACCACCCCCTTTCCTGCCTTCTTCCCCGAGCCCCACTTGGTAAGTTTAATTCTGTAAACCAGTTTAATATTGTAAACCAGTGGCAGTATTATAGCCAATGAGATTTATCTAGAGGAGTGATTATTTTATTTTTAATATAGAGAATAGAGAACTTTTCCCAAGACCTTGCTATGACAATTTGAAGTATAGTAAGCACTGACAATTTGTGACAGTTTCTATGGAGACTGACCGGGGCGGGGAGGGGGAGGATCTTGTGTAAACCAGTTATCATGATCACGATCATCCTGTTCATCGGTTGCCTTGAGCAGGCACCAGGCACCAGTAACGTTTCCTTCATCCTAGCCCTGAGATTTTAAAGTGCCACATCAAGGCCCTTTCAGGGTTAGGAGAATGAGACCCATCATTGTTACTGGTATTTGGCATATTGGTTATGCCATGGGGAGTTTGCCAGACTCTGCCATGTGGGCAGGTTACATTCAGTAGCCTGCCAGGTTATCCAAAGAAAAAAGTCTTTGCCAACTCTCTAAGATTGCATATCTTGATCCCTTGGGGTTTTTCAGGCTTTTATTATAGGCATGTGCTCTGCAAATATTCATAGACAACGCAGTCACCTTAGAAAATAACTGCTGTAGCACTGGAACCCTGGGCAACCCACCATGCCTGAGCCCCTTCCTGTTCATCCCCAAGGCTGCGCCCAGTATTCTCCCTCTCCCAGGTCAGTGAATATTTGAACCTGGGACTCGGCCTCCACCACACACACGCCAGAGGCGTCCTCTGGGGCCCTGGGCTGAGCCCCTTCCTATTAGCCCGGTTTTCTCCCTCTCCCAGGTCTGTATCCTCCCCCACACACCAGGTAACCGTAGGGGGCATGGCCTCTGCAAAAATGGGCCTGGGCTATGTGGAGGCTGGCAGCCACTCAGCAGTTGCAGGTAAAGGACCCATACCCAGCAATCTCATGTAATATCTCAGTCTCCATACGCCACACCAACATGAAGAAATAACCCAAATCCCCACCACGAGGAGAGGACGATGAAAAGAGTCCAGAAGCCTCAATAGGTGTTACTCACATAAGGGAGTTCTCTGATAAAGAATTTAGATATGAAGTAATGAAGATGTTCAATGAAATCAAAGAAACAGTGAGACAGATATCCAGAAAATTAAGAGGAAATGAAAGAAACAATCAAGAAAATACAGGAAGAAATGACAGCAGAAATAGAAAAGCTAAGCACAGAAATGTCATGAATAAAGGATTAGGTAGATGAAATAAAAAAAACTCAGTGTGCACCAACAACAGTAGAATAGCTACAGCTGAAGACAGAATCAGTGAGTTAGAACATCAGCTGCAGGAAGCCTACAGGCAACAACAAACAAAGGCAAGAGACCTCAAAATAGCTCTAGAGCGAATCAGAGTCCTAGGAGCTGATTCCAAGAGGAACAACATTAGAATCATGAGAGTACAAGAAGGACAGGGAGGCAACCCCAATGAAAAAGCCACAGTTAAAGAAATCATTGCTGAGAAGTTCACAGAGCTGGAGAATGCAGGCATCCAGATTTAAAAAGCTCAGAGGGTTCCAGTTAAAAAGACCCTAACAAAAACACTCCAAGACATATCATAGAATGATGGAAGCCACGTATGGAGACACAATAGTGCAAGCAGCAAGGTCGAAGAAGGAAATCACATACAAAGGAGCACCACTTAGATTCACAGCAGACCTATCAGAGGAAACTCTCCAAGCCAGAAGGCAATGGTGGGATATAGTGAAAAAAATCATCAAAATGAATACTTCAAAAAAATACTTTATCTGACTAAACTCACTCAAACTTGAAGGAACGGTACACTATTTTCTGGATAAACAACAGCTCAGGAACTTTATAGACTCAAAAACCAAACTAAAGGCTAAAGGGTCTACTATAAGACAAAACAAACACCTACAAGCACAACAAACCCTTACAGAAAGATGACATAAAACCCCATAACATTAATCTCTCTCAAGGACAATGGTCTAAATTCCCCAATTAAGAGACAAAGAGTAGCAAAATGGATTCAGAGACAGAACCCAACATTCTGCTGCCTACAAGAAATACATCTGAACAATCAGAATAAACACAGACTCAAAGTCAAAGTATGGAAAACAACCCTGCAAGCAAACAACTCCCTCAAAAAAGCTGGAGTGGCCTTACTAGTATTGGACAACATAGATTTCAGGTTGAAAAAGATTAGAAGGTACAGTGAAGGCCATTTTTATAAATTAAGGGTTATTTACAGCAGGAAGAAATTACACTCCTAAATGTATACACAACCAATGAGGGACCATCCAAATACCTATAATAACTGCTAACAGACCTTAAGAAGGGCATTGCAAGCAACACAATAAGAGTTGGAGACTTCAACACCACCTTATCACGTCTGGATAGATCAAGATTAAAAATCAACAAGGAAATAATGGCTGTGAAGGAAGAAACAGAAGACAGCTAATAGATATATACAGGACTTTATATCCCCCACAAAAAAGAATACATATTCTTTTCCAATGCACTGGAACATTTTCCAGAATAGACCATGCGCTGGGCCACAAAGCATACCTCAACAGAATCAGGAAGATGGACATTGTATCAACTATCTTCTGCATTGAAGATAGAAGTTAATCATGTACAGACGCAGAAAACCAAATCAAACACCTGGAAATTAAACAAATGAATGTTGAACAAAGAGTGGGTCAGGAAAGAAATCCAGGAAGAAATCAAAAGATACCTGGAAACAAATGAGAATGAAGACACGAGCTACCAGAACCTATAGAACACAGTTAAAGTTGTATTAAGGGGAAAATTTATAGCTCTGAAAGCACTTTTCATGAAGGAATAAAGGGCCACATAAACAACTTGACTTCACAGCTCAAGATATTAGAAAAGGACCAAAAAAAAAAAGAGCCAAAACCAGGCAGAAGGAAAGAGATCATAAAACTTAGAGCAGAAATCAACGACATAGAAACCATAAAAACAATCCGAAAGATCAACAAAATCAAGAGCTGGTTCTTCGAGAAAATAAACAAGATAGATAAACCACTAGCAACACTCACAAAGAGAAAAAACCCTAATAAAGCAAATCAGAAATGAGAACGGGAATATCACAACAGAAACCAAAGAAATTCAAAAGATCATCAGAGACTACTTTGAAAGTCTGTATGCCTCGAAACAAGAGAACCTAGAAGATGGATAAATTACTGGATTCCTATAATCTCCCAAGACTGAATCAAGAAGATCTAGAATACCTGAACAGTCCTGTTAATATCAAGGAAATGGAAACTGTAATCAAACGTCTTCCCAAAAAGAAAAGCCCAGGTCCAGAATATTCACTAGCGAATTTTTCCAAACATTTAAATAGGAGGATATATTGCCAGTTCTTCAAAGCTTTTCCAGGAAATTGAAGGAACAGAAACTCTTCCAAACAGTTTCTATGAAGTCCATATCTCTCTAATACTAAAAGGAAACAAAGTCACCGCAAGAAAAGAAAACTACAGGCCGGTATCCCTGATGAACACAGATGCGAAGGTTCTCAACAAAATACTAGCAAATAGAATTCAACAACTGATCAAAAAGATCATGCACCATGATCAAGTTGGATTCATCCTGGGAATGCAAGGAAACATCGGAAATCAACATTCAGATTCGGATTTTAACATTTGGAAATCAATCAGCATAATTAATCATATCAACAAAAGAAAAGATAAAAACCATATGATCATATCAATAGATGCAAAGAAAGCATTTGACAAGATCCAGTACCCATTTATTATGAAAGCCCTTGCCAAAATGGGGATAGAAGGGACTTTCTTCAATAGAGTTAAAGTCATCTACCACAAGACTATGTCAAGCATCATCCTCAATGGGGAAAAACTGAGAGCCTCTAAGATCAGGGATGAGACAAGGATGCCCACTCTCTCCACTGGAAGTACTGGTGTACTGGAAGTAGGTGCAATAGCAGTTAGTCAAGAAAAATATTAAGGGCATTCAGGTAGGAAAGGGAGAAATCAAGCTCTCACTTTCCGCAGATGATATGATACCATACTTAGAGAACCCTAAAATGTCTACCAAGAAACTAGAAGCAATAGACTTGTATAGTAAAGTTGCAGCCTATAAAATCAATACCAAAAAGTCCATGGCTTTCCTATATGCAAATAATTTGAGAGAAGAAAGTGACATGAAAAAAACAATTCCTCTCACAATTGTGCCCCAGAAAATGAAGTACATAGGAATCAGATCAACTGAGGACATAAAAGGCCTGTACAAAGAAAACTATAAAACTCTACTTCAGGAAACAAAAGAGGACAAGAGGAAATGAAAAGATATTCCCTGCTCATGGATCAGGAGAATTAACATTGTCAAAATGGCAATAATCCCAAAATGTGATCCCTATAATGATACACATGAAATTGTTCATAGAAATGGAGCAAACACTCCTGAAATTCATATGGAACAATAAGTCCCATGAATAGCTAAAGCAATTCTTGGGAAAAAGAAAATGGAAGGACTCAATTCCCCATTCCTCTGCTACAAAGCAGTAATAATTAAAACAGCATGGTACTGGAACAAAGACAGAGGTGCAGACCAATGCAATAGGGTTGAATACACTGACACCTCCCCCCAAATATTTGATCATCTAATATTTGATAAGGGAGCAAGAAATATGAAGTGGAGCAAGGAAATCCTCTTTAACAAATTGTGCTGGCAAAACTGGACAGCTACAAGCAAAAAAATATGGGCTCAGATCTCTACCTAACACCATGTAAAAAAGTAAGATCAAAATGGATTTAAGACCTCAACATCAGACCGGAATCCATAAGGTACATTGAAGACAAGGTTGGCAAAATCCTCCACAACATTGAAGCAAATTGTATCTTCAAAGATGACACACCACTGGTCAAGCAAGTGAAAACAGAGATAGACAAATGGAACTATCTTAAACTAAGATGCTTCTGCACCTCAAAAGAAACAAAGACCAAAATACAAAGACAATTTACAGAATGGGAAAGGATATTTTCCCAATACGCATCCTATAAGGGGTTGATATCAAGAATATACAAAGCACTGGTTGAACTCCACAAGAAGAAAACATCCAACCCCATCAAAAAATGGGGTGATGAAATGAACAGAAACTTTCTCAAAGAAGAAATCCGAATGGCTAAAAGAAACATGAGGAAATGCTCTACATCACTCATCAACAGGGAGATGCAGATCAAAACAGTGAGATATCATCTCACACCACAGAGACTGGCCCACATCTAAAACAACAAAAGCAACGAGTGTTGGCGTGGATGTGGCGAGAAAGGGACCCTCCTTCACTGCTCTTGGAAATGCCGACTGGTTCATCTCTTTTGGAAAACAGTATGGACGATTCTCAGAAATTTAGAAATTGAGCTCCCTTTGACTCAGCAATACCACTCTTGGGAATATATCCCAGAGAGGCAAAAAAGTACAGTTGAAATGACATCTGCACTTCTATGTTCATTGCTTCTATGTTCATAGCCAAAATTTGTAAAAAAATGTGAGTGCCCGAGAACAGATGATTGGTTAAAGAAACTTTGATACATCTACACAATGCAATACTATGCAGCTGTTAAAAAAGATGAAGTCATGAAATTTATATACAAGTGGTTCTACCTGGAAAGTATCATGCTAAATGAAATGAGTCAGATAGAGAGGGACAGACATAGAAAGACTGCACTCATCTGGGGAATATAAAGTAACAGAATGGAAGACAAACACCCAAGAACAGTTGAGATAAGTACCAGAAGGTCTGCTCCACGGCTTGGAAGCCAGCAGCACATGCTAGGGGAAATGGCAGCTCAGATAGAGAAGGGAACACCAAGTAAAGGACGTTTGGAGGATTTGCTCGGTATGCGAGATGCATGCTGAAAGTAGACTATAGACCAAACATGATGGCTACTCAATACCTATATTGCAAACCACAACACCCTAAAGGAAAGAGAGAGCAAAAGGAAATGCCCTGCCACAAAGGTGGAGCAGGGTGGGGGGCATAGGGTGAGGGGTGGGAGGGCTACTTGTATAATGGTGGTGGAAAATGGGCGCTGGTGGAGGGATGGGTACTCGATCATTGTATAACTAAAACCCAAACACTGAACTTTCTAAGTTTACAACTGTACCTCATGGTGTTTCACTAATTAAAAAAAGTATAAAAAAGAAATAATAAATAAATAAAATCTCAGGGCTGGGAAGAATGGAGATGTTACTGGTGACAACTCGAGTAAATCGATGAACAATGGGATGACAGTGATACAGTAATGCAGTAATAAAGACTTTTACTTACAAAAATAGAATCTTACAATATAAACCAAAAACTGAAGAAAAAAAAAGGAACTGCTGTGCGATCTGGTCTTCCTAAATCACAGCTTGCATAGAACTAGCATTACTAATATCTTGTTTTCCCTTCTAATTTTGAGGAGAGGAAAAAAAAACAAAAACTAAACTAAACCACGTTTTTCTTTCCATGAAAGAGCTCACTACTCTTTCTTCAGCTGGAATTTCTCAGCCTGTCTTGTCATGTCAGTTCTACAGCTTCTGTACTAAGTTAATCTCAGCGCTTAGGGCAAAATTGGTGCTTTCTACCTGGCAGTGACAAATAGGTAGAAGGTTTACTTGGCATTTCACAGCCCACACTTTGGGCAATGGGTGTGTTCAATGTGTCTGCACATGCCTGGCTCTAGGATTCCCTGTTTTTCTCTAATAACAATAAAATCACAAAATCATACTCACCAAAGTAGCCAATTTATTCTGTACAAGGAAGGACTAGAGAAAGCATGCAGGTTGGTGACAGTGACAGCCCTGGGAAAGGACACTGCCCTCTCCAAGGGAATGGCACTAAGGAAGAGGCTGCCTCTGCCTTCCCCCATGCCTTCCATGATGTCAGGGAAGCAGTAGGAAAGGAAAAGCTAGGAATTAAAAGAGGTCATGAAATGCAAAGATTGGAGAGTTGTTTAGTGCCCTTGGGGTCTAATTCTTCGAACCTTTTGTAAAAGACTTCTTTAGTACCTCACACACAGAGCAATATTCATGATGAATATTACACTGGAGGAAATTGCCTGTATGTTAATGTTCTATGAATGTATAAATTAGTTGGAAGTTTGGATAAATAATGTTAAATCATCCTCACTGGCCTTTGAGATCTCACTCAACCACATATACACCTGTGTTCCTATAGAACATGTTATTTCACAGTGAAATATTAATAACGTTCTCCCTAAAATTCTCACAGTTCATAAAATTTGAAATTATGAATTTTTCTAGATCCAGCAGCACAGAGAATAGATGGACTTTACTCATTTCAAATACATTCCATCCTCTTCAGAGTGGCAGCCAGAAGACCAGGGTTAGAGCAGTCCCTGGGCCTCAGCTACTTTCCTGATTCTGTCTTCAGTCTGTGCCAATTGATTCAAGAGACAGCGTTAGCATTGCACCAGGAGCAAGGGTCAGTGGAAAATCAGTTACACTTGTTGAATTTGTATAGCAAAATACTGTGGAAGTTGTATGGATGGTCTTATCCATAGGCTTTTACGTCATGTCTTGCTAATGTTTCCTTTGAATTTTGAGGCAAGACATTCTGAAGTATCAGATGAAATTAGAAATGAAGGATTCTAAAATATATCATTGGAAATGAAGTTTAGCCAATCAAGAAATGAATCAAAACTGAAAATTAAGAGTCAATACTAAAAATCAAAAACATAGATATAATTGCTGAGAGAACAAAAATTGAGTTTCAGAACTGATCTCAGAGAGAAACCAGCAGCTTTGTTATCCCAGGAAGGCTGGGCTGCCGCTGGGCAGACCTCTGGACTCTGGGCCAGATGGAGGCAGACTGAGCTGCTGCCCTGCGAAGGCCCAGAGCTCCACCCATGCACCCCAGGCTCCACCACTGCCAGAGAATCGTCCCAGCTTCAGGATTAATCTCAGAGAGGTCAGAGAAACACCTGCAACTGATGTCCTAGCTGCAGAGCCCCTGAAGCAAACAGTCGCATGTGCAGCTGCACAGCACCCCAGACCACAGAGCTGAAAACGCGGCAGACACAAGAAAATTAGATGGGAAAATTGAATAGAAGCCCACTAAGCTCAACAAGTGAAAACAGTAGCACAGAAGGCACAACTCATACATAACTGCTCAGTAAATCCTCAGGCCTCGATGTTAGCAACACCATTATGAGATATATGTTGTAATAAGCAGCATAAAGTCAATTAGTGCTTGTAAGGGAGTAGGCTTAGGGGAAGGGGAACCAGGCACAACAGTGACCAGAGGAGCACACTGGTGGTGGGATTAGAGTTGAAATATTGAATGGCTGAGGCAACTGTATTGTGAACTTGTAAATCATAGTGTTTAAGAAAAGTTTAAAAATAAATAAAATTAGGGACGGAACCATAGTACAGCAGGGAGGGCGTTTGTCTTGCCTGAGGCTTGCCTGGGTTCGATCCCTGGCATCCCATATGGTCCGCCCAAGCACTGCCAGGAGTAATCCTGAGTGCAGAGCCAGGAGAGAGCATCACTGGGTGTGACCCAAAAAGTAATAAATAAATAAATAAATAAATAAATAAATAAATAAATTTGTACTGAAGCAAAAATTGCAGTTCCAGTGGAAGTTAAATCTCTGGGAGGGAGCACCTCCCGGAAGTGCTCAGGAGGCATAAGGGTTTTTCCGTGGGGTACTTGGCCAGCCTGGCAGGCCTTTCCAGGAGGTACTCAGGGTCACCCTGAAGAACTCAGGAACCACCAGGGCGAGGCCCAGCTACACTCAGGGGGCCATGTGGTACCAGAGATCCAGCTCTGACCCCACAGCTTTCTCCCTGGCTCCTGTACCGTAAATCTTTACAGTATCAAGCTGGCAGATTCAGAAGACAGAAAAACAGAAGAAGAATTTTAAGAATGTTAATCTCTTATTTATCAGAGAGAGTTAGTAGATTTTATCTAAAGTTGAAGTATATTTTAAAACTTTCTGTCATTAAAAACTTTTCTAATCTTTAGCAAGTTTATTTTAGAAGCTAGTGTTTTTATGCTGAGAAACTTTTATCTGAAATTCAGCAATTTCCTCTATTTTATTTCAGTTTTTCTTGTTAAATTTAAGTATTATTATGTTCAATATTTATGGCTTAAAATAGGACATGTCAGGATAAAGACCAACACAATAAAAATTCATCATCAAAAAACATTTTACAAATGAAAGTTACTTTATTTTTCGCACAGGATATAGGAAGGCATTTGCAACATAATTCTAAGAAATTATTGAGAAAAAGTCAAGCAACTGATTAGTACAATTGGACAAAGGAGTTGAGCATGAGTTTCACAATATATGTAACCCTAACAGAAGCAAATTAAATGGATGCTCTGGAGAAATAGTACAGCAGGTAGAGCATTTGCCTTACACGCTGACAACCTGTGTTCAATCTCTAGTACCCTAAGATTCCCCAAGTCTCCCAGGAGTCATTCCTGAACAGTCAGGAGTTGTCCCAGAGTACAGTTAGATGGGGTTCAAATGCCAAAAAGAAATAAAAATAAAGTAAAATGGAAAGGAGTTTAATCTTATTATATACTCAGTCTCAGAGAAAGGCAAATAAAACCAAAGTGAACTATCATATTACATCCAAAATATACAAAATATAGAGGGAAAAATAGCAATGTCAAGAATCTAAATTTCAGGCATTTTTGGAACTTTGAGTCACTACAAAACTATCTTTAAAAAATGACATTTCCTGATTAAAGCTGAGCATATACATGTCCCTTACCCCAACATTCTATTCCTGAGTAATATTTAACAGACATGTGTATAAATGTGTATCAAAACATAAACACATATATTATTACATGACTTGCAATAGTCCCTGAAATAACCCAAGTGCCCACATAAATTGTAGAAATATACAGCAGTAGAACAAATAAACTATAACTGAAATAATGTTCATGAATTTCAGAATATAACTTTGAGTCAAGACGGCAGCCACAAAATAAACCTAATACATGACTCATTTTTTCCACGATCCACGGTCCTCCCATTGTTCATCGATTTGCTCGAGTGGGCCCAGTAACGTCTTCATTTTGAGACTTGTTGTTACTGTGTTTGGCATATTGAACTCGAACTCGTCACGGGTAGCTTGCCAGGCCGTGTGAGTGCAATACTCTCGGTAGCTTGCCAAGCTCTCCAAGAGGGGTAAATAAAATAATTTTTTTGTATTACTGCTTGCTTTTCTATGATGCATGCATTTCTACACACAAAAAAATTAAGGAAATTTTGCTATAGGTTTGTTCAACAGGAAAGATAGAGAAAAAGCAAGATATTTAGAAGAGGAATGAATGTGACAGGAATGACCAGTGACAAAATAGAACTATCTGCTCTGCAAAAAAGATTTCCTCACTCTATACAGAGATTTCTTCTACAAAAGATATTTTTTTCCCTCAAGCCAAAGGGAAGGCATCTGCACTGTGTCTGGGAACAGTGCCTTTCAGCTGTTAGCCAGTATGCTTGCACCCACGATTTTACTTCAGATTAGTGCTATGTGGGAGGGATCTCAGTGTCACAACGTGTTTGACACAAAGCAGCTAGAGGAAGAGTCATTTCTGGAAATCATTCCTAGACATGTCTGGTCTCTTAGCAAAATAAGTATTCTTGTTCACTTTGACATAGATCTGTACTTTTTTTTTCTTTTTGGGTCACACCCAGCGATGCTAGGGGTTACTCCTGGCTCTGCACACAGGAATCACTCCTGGCGGTGCTCAGGGGACCATATGGGATGCTGGGAATCAAACCCAGGTCACCTGCATGCGAAAGAAATGTCCTACCCTGTGTGCTATCGCTCCAGCCCCAGAGAGCTATACTTTAATTGTAGCACTGTAGCACTGTCCTCCCGTTGTTCATTGATTTGCTCGGGCAGGCACCAGTAACATCTCCATTGTGAGACTTGTTGTTACTGCTTTTGGCATATCGAATACAACATGGTGAGCTTGCCAGGCTCTGCCGTGCAGACGGAATACTCTCAGTAACTTGCTGGGCTCTCCGAGAGGGATGGAGGAATTGAATCCAGGATGGCCGCATGCACAGGAAACACCCAACCCACTGTGCTATCGCTCCATTTCATATTTAATTAGAATTTTTTAAAATAAATCTTCCTACCTATTATCTTAAATGCTCTTAGCTTAAATTTAGGGTTCATTTCACTGTTTTTGTTTTTATAGTTCTGTCATTTCTGAAGAAATTCAGACCCATAATTCCACTTTTTCCTTCTAAGATAAATGTGAGTTTCATTATTACCAGTTCCTAGACCAGTATGTTTTGCTGTTTTGTTCTTGTTGTTTGGTTTGTTTTGGGGGTCACACATGACTGTGCTCAGGACTTACTCCTGACTCTGCACTCACAGACCACTCATCACAGTGCCTGGGGAACCATACAGGGTGCCAAGGATTGGGGTCAGGTCATCTGCATGCAAGGAAAATGTCCTACCTACTCTGTCTCTCCAGCCATACCAATAAGGTATTTCAAATTGTGAGATCCTTTAAAGAATTTAACAGACAGCTATATACAAGAGAACCACTTAATTGGATATATAATAGAAATAAACTCCATAGGCAAGGGGATTTCTTTCATAAAGTTAATTTATTTCCAGTGCCAAGGCCCCCCCCCAAAAAAGACACAATATGGGCACAACAACCATTTGCTAATAAATAAAATTAGTGAATAAAACACAGTTCTTGCTTTTAAGGATCTCCAGTGAGTGAATTTAATGTAAATTTAGATAAAAGTGTTTTAGGTAAGGGGCAGGTACAAACCAGGAGCAAGGAAGAAATACATATTTGAAGTTTAGATTTTTTTGAGTTGGAATCAAATGAACACATAGGATTTTTAAAAAAATTTTATTAGTGAAACACCATGTGGTAAAGTTGTAGACTTACAAATTTTTGTGCTTGGCTTTCAGTTATACAATGATTGAGTACCCATCCCTCCAGTGCCCATTCCCCACCTCCAATGCTTCCAGCATCCCTCCCACCACCCCACACCTCCATCACACCCCACCACGGTGGCAGAGCATTCCATTTTGTTCTCTCTCTCCTTTTGGGTACTGTGAACACATAGGATTTTGATA
This sequence comes from Sorex fumeus, assembly GCF_029834395.1. Classification (NCBI taxonomy): domain Eukaryota; kingdom Metazoa; phylum Chordata; class Mammalia; order Eulipotyphla; family Soricidae; genus Sorex; species Sorex fumeus. The sequence goes on from NW_026606083.1 coordinate 3,109,201, forward strand.
GATGAAAAATGTGTGGAAGTTATTTTAGGAGAAGTAGCCCACATAAACGGGGAACATTATGGGTGCCAAAAAAGGCAAGTAGGGGAGGGAAAGTAGGAGAATGAAAGGTTGAGGAGAAATTGTGACGGATTTTGAACTGTGTTGTTACTATTGGCTGGTGGGGATGACCACATCTGAACCTGCCTGTTCTCAGGACTTGCTCCTGCCTGTGCTTAGTGACCACTCCCGGCAGTACTCAGGGGATCAAATCAGAGATTGCAAGTGCTAATCAAAGCTATAACCCCTATATTATCTCTCTAGTTCCCTTGAAACTAAATTTTAATTTTTTTAATGAATTCTATAGGCATCATCTGGGAATGGCAAAGTCTTTGATCAGAGGAGTTAACAGTTATATTTTGTTTACAGTTGTATTTTGGAAATGGGACTCTATGATAGAACAGGTCTTCTGTTTGAAAAGAGATGAATTGAAAGGAGGCAAAGTTATTCGGAATTTTTTTTCAGTAGTCCATGAAAGTAAAAAAAAAACATGCTTGAACTAGGACAGTGGTAGTAGGAATAAAAATGATGACAACTCTGATAAGTGCTTTAGGCAGAAACATTTGTGGTCGGTGTGGTATTAATGAAACAATTATTAACAGTGTAAATCATAATGGTTGATAAAAATTAGGAAGGAAAAGCACAATACTGCTTTAGTTCAGATCCTTTAAAAATAGATGCCAACATTTTAATGAGGGAATATTTATTAAGACATTTATGAAAGTTAAAGGTTAGTAGAGTCTTCATTCCAAGTTTGATCCTAAAAAAAAAAAGCAGAGAGAGCTGGGAAAGTGTCCAGACCCAGCACATACCCAGGAAAATGTCTGCTTGATTGCTGAAGAGCATCCTAGAGCCAAATCCTCCCTCAGAGAATCCTACATTTCTAAGGAATCGACCATGTGTACTGGGTTCTCAGACCCCCGTGAGGAGCGTGGGGTCAGCATAGGTGCAGAGAGGCACAGATGTGATTGTTGGCAGCTAAGCCATAGGTCAATCTTGCTCCCAAAGTGGAGATATGGGCTGAGAGTTTCCTCGATCATGGCCAAAAGTTCCTGAAAGAGGGAGAAATTACCGTTACTCCGAAGTTTGAAGGCTAATAATGCCACTAAAATAGAAATCAATGAAAGGTTATATCTGAAGATAGCTACAAATATAGGATAAACGTGCCAGACATATAGTTGTTTAGTAAACCCCGTGTCTCCCAATTTCTCGGCTCACTGACTTTCTACATTTCTCAGCTTTTCTTGCAAATAGTTGTAGCCATGTGACTTCCTCTGACCAAATTTTATTCTGTTAAAGCACCGTGAGTTACAAAGTTATTCGTAGTTGGGTTTTTGACATACAATGGTAAATCACGAATTCCAACACCAGTGTCAACTTCTTCTCCACCAGTGTTACCTGTAGGAAAGTCATGTGACTTTTTGGAACATCAAAATGAAAGCAAATACCATTTTCATCCCTCACTCTTGTTCTTTCCCTTCCACTCAGGTCACTGACAAAGCAACTCTGAAGCTATTTATTAACTGCTGAGTCTTCTCCATTAGCTCCCATCACTGAATGACTCAAGGAATTCTGCCAACCAACATGCCCTTAGCTATGTAAGAAAGCCAAAAATACATTGTTGTTGCATTTAGAACTATATATGTATATATATATGCATATATACATATATATACATATATATAGCAGCATATAAGTCAACAATAACTAACTGAATAAAATCTAAGCAGGAGTCTGAGCTCCAAATGTCGATATAGACAGAAGCTAGGGAGACCATGTAGAATGAGAACTGAGGGCAGGAGACAAACAGCTAAAGGCAGGACTTCCTTCGTGGATTTTCCCTGCATCCAAGGATCCAGTAAATGACAAGAATCCAGGGAAAGAAAACCACGTGTTAACCCAGACTATGAGAGAGAGTAGTTGTAATACTGCTGTTTTTAAGGGAATGGGGAGTTTCCGAGACTGTAGAGATAGCACAGTGTGTAGGGCACCTACCTTGTACGAAGCCAAACAGGGCTCAATCCCTGGCACTCCATATGGTCACTTGAGCTTGCCAGAAGTGGTCCTTCAGTACAAAGAATTTAGGATGTGGCCTCCAAACGAAACAAAATTTATAAAAAGAAGTTTCTGAGAGATTTGGCTAATGTAATTCAGTAGCAGAACCAGCATTCTTATCTGCTGCTCAGGCCCTTAGGAGAATCTATAAATCTGCCCTGAGCAGTGCTGGGTAGCCTGGGCAATGGGCCTCCTTTGCCATGTTGCTATGGTTGTTTGATTCGTCTCCATAGGCTCATTTCTTTCTTTCCTTCTTTCCAGAACTAGTCGGACCTGAGACAAAAGCTTTATTCTTTTTTTTTTTTTTTTGGGTTATACCCAGTGATTCACAGGGTTTAGACCTGGCTTTGCACTCAGAAATTACTTCTGGCGGTGCTCAGGGGTCCATATGGGATGCTGGGAATCGAACCCGAGTTGTCCACATACAAGGCAAACACCCTACCCTCTGTACTATTGCTCCAGTCCCCCCAAAAGCTATATTCTTGCTTCTGATTCTGTGCCTCTATCTTCTCACCAGTGTTGCCATGAGAGCATTTTCCTGGGTCTAAGATGCAATAACACTTTGGGTCCTAGTACTTAAAACTAAGCTGTGGCCCTGTGACAACACACAGATTGGAGCTGAGCTCTGTCGTTCTCTTTCTAGTTAACGAGTGAGTCGACAGGCCTCTCCTTACCTTGCACTAGAGGCTCTGCACCTCATCCAGAGCTCCTCTTTATCCCTGGGACACAAGCTCATACACTTCGTCAAACAAACCAGAAGAGATACCCCTTTCTCTGCACTCTGCATCTACCACAGGCCGTTCCTGCCCCCCACGCCCACCACATCCGGAGGGCTCTTTCACCGGCCCCTCCCACCATCCATTCAGCTGCAAGCCCATGACCACTCCCAGCTGTCAGCAGCATACATTTTGGAACATTTTCCTCAGGAGGCGTGGCTTTGAATGTCATTCATCAACATTCACTTTTTTAAAATGTAACTAGGATCTCCACAATGCAGTTATTTGAACTTATTATGGGATATCATTGTTACTGATTAGTCTTTGAAAAGCTTTAATAAGAACCATCCAAAATGAATCAATATCCTTTTTCTCCCTCTGCAGCACGTTGGCCACTGCCTCAGAGCATATTGGACAGCCAGGTATGAGCCGGTGGTGACTGAGCAACTGCAGCCTCATGGGATGGGGGACGAAACCGGCGTGTCCTTCCTACCCTGCGGAGATCATAAATTGCCCCCACGAGCGGCTCTTCGGCAAGGCCATGGACCCAGGGGCACATGGGCCTAATTCAGAACCCAGCAGCTTTTGTCAGAAATGTGAATGGACTATTCACTGTGCCCCCCTGCCCCCTGATAGGGAAGGGGTGTCTGTCTATTCCGCCTTTTTCTCCCAGTGGCATGGTGGCCACAGCCTCAGAGCATATTGGACAGTCAGGTATGAGCCTGCAGTGATGTGGCAGCTGTGGCCTCATGGGATGGGTGGCACAACAGGCACGTCCTTCCAACCCCACCGAGACCACCAGTTGCCTCCCACAAGTGGCTCTCTGGCATGGCCATGGACCCAGAGGCACACTAACCAACCTCAGAACTATGAGGCTTTTGGCAGAAATCCCTCCAGACTTAATTAGTAAAATATCAGAAATTCAACATCATATGCTCTTCATAACCAGCAAATTATTTCACGATACCTTTTCAGCAGGTATGATTGTTGGGGGGAAATTCCAAATAATAATGGTGCATCTTTTGTCAAAATAATGAATTTAATCAAAGTAGAGATAGAGTTAAGTGGAAACCATCTGCCTCACAAGGGGAGGGATGGGGGGGTATATTGGGGATTCTTGGTGGTGGAAAATATGCACTGGTGAAGGGATGGGTGTTTGATCATTGTATAATCGAGACTTAAACCTGAAAGCTTTGAAACTTTTCTCACGGTGATTCAATAAATAAATTTTAAAAATAATGAATCAATCTTGTTCTAGGAGTTTATCATTAGAAATCATCGATTAGTATATTATAGATCACGGTCACAGTCACGGTCCTCCCATTGTTCATTGATTTGCTCGAGCGGGCTCAGTAATGTCTCCATCGTGAGACTTGTTGTTACTGTGTTTGGCATATCGAATACGTCACGGGTAGCTTGCCAGGCTTTGCCATGCGGGCGAGATACTCTCGGTAGCTTGCCAGGCTCTCCGAGAGTGGCGGAGGAATCGAACCCGGCTTGGCAGGCCGGCTGCATGCAAGGCAAAGGCCCTACCACTGTGCTATCGCTCCAGCCCATCATAAAGTAATTTTTATTAGGTTTGTTAATAATAAAATCACCTTATTCAGGAAAATATTGCCTTACATACCATAAACTCTTATTTAACTCATAAATATAATGTTAAAGTTATGAAACTTGAGGTATAAATTTCAATAACAAATTTGACTAGTTCATATCTTAAGAATTTTCAGTCAACTCAGATTCATTCTGAGAATATATTATTTCTTTTCCTTAAGAAAGATCTTATTCTTGATTATTGATAGTACAGGGGTTAAAGTAATTGTCTTGCACATGATCAACACTATTTGATCCCTAGCATCCCCCAAGCTCCTCCGGAAGTGATCTCTGAGTACAGAGCCAAGAGTAAGGAAGTCCTGCATGGCCAATGTCAGTGTGGCCTAAAGACAAATGAACAAAGTTAGCTGCAGTACACTCAGAATATTCACACGAATTCAACAGCAAAGTGTGAACTGACTTTAGTAATTGATGACTGATTATTATGAGATACAGTTCATAAATGATTATATATAAGTACTTGAACAAATGAAATGTGGCTTGCTTTGATTTTTATTAAGAAAATAAGACAATTTTTAAGATAATGTCATTCTAAAAGACTGTGGAATTAATTTACTTAAAAAAACACTTATTTTGTGTATATTCTCTGAGAGGATCTTAGCCATGTTCCCCAAAGTGTTCAGGGACCACCTAGGTCACACCCAGAAGTGCATGGAACAAGGAGGGCACGGCATGGTGTTATATGGTGACAAGGAACAAAGACAAGATGTGGGGCCTGTCTGTGATGTGTGTCTTGTGTGTCCTTCCCTGCGCTGAATAGTTCTTAGTTTTTCCATGGTGGTCCTATGAATCCTGGGACTCAGGAATGCTAGAAATACTAACAAATTTGCTCTGCAGTCTATGACATTATACTGATTTAAATAATCTGTGCTGAATGATGCAGAAGGGCCAGAAAAATAGTCCAGCCAGCACGCCGCTCAGACCCTGATCAGTATGCAGCTGGTCTTGGTTCAGTCCATATCGTATGGTCCCCTGAGCCCCACTAGGAGGGATGAACCCCATAGACATGAATGAGTTTCTGCACTTACAACAGCAATGATGGCTGTGACATGATAGCCTACAACAGTAATGAAGAAGGACTAGTTCTTTCCTGTTTTACTGCAAAGTTCATGAAGAAAATAATCTAAATTCAGAGTTATGAATTTTGTTCAAGTCAAGGAAAAAAATCAAAGAAAGAGGATTTCCATGATGGTCCTAACAATTTCTTATATTTATTTTATAGGCAGAAAACTCTTACCAAAACCATGATGTGCCCAACTTCTGAATTTCAGGTTCAGTCTTCAGATTTCCAAGCCACTTTTATAAAGAAAGCTTAGGAAATTCTTACTAGTTCAGGTGGGCCCTTGATATTGCAAAGGGGTGTAAGTTTGTAAGAATCTATGATCTTGTGCCCCAAATACACTGAGACTTTCTTACCAGCAGAAACATCTTCTTCCAGATTCTCTGAGGTCACAACCTGAGATTACTGCTCATTATTTCCAAGCCCTTAATTAGAGTCAGATCCACACAACTTAGGTCAGCTCCTGAAGAGATGGTTATACACCAAAATAACTGCAAGGCTACTCATTTTATATCCAAGAGAACCTAGGATGGAAAAGAATTGCACTTGTAGCACTGTAGCACTGTCCTCCCGTTGTTCATCGATTTGCTCGTGTGGGCACCAGTAACTTCTCCATTGTGAAACTTGTTGCTACTGTTTTTGGCCTATCAAATATGCCATGGGGAGCTTGTCAGGCTCTGCCAAGCGGGTAGGATACTCTAGGTAGCTTGCCGGGCTCTCCAAGAGGGATGGAGGAATCGAACCTGGTCAGCCACGTGCAATTGGAAAAGAATTAGACTGAATTATTTTTACTGAATGGGTACTATTTCCAAGACTCTGAACTTTGGTGTATAGTGCTTCTTACAATTCGGTTGGTTGATTAACTTTAGAGAAAAGATAGCCGGCAGCTTTGGAAATCTCTGAAAATACAGTGTGTGCTTTTCCACTGAAAATGGTTTTTGGTGGGTTGGAGGGAGGTATTGGGAGGGAGGTACCTGGTGCTGCTCAGAGCTTACACCTGGCTGTGTGATCGGGAACCACTCCTGACATAAACCTTGTATTTTCTCTGGCCTCTGAAATGGGTTGCTTGAGTGGATATGATGCGGGGAGAAGGGTAGGGGTAGTCCTTGAACAATGAGCGAGCTAGCAGGACTTAGCAAACAAGGTGGCTACAATTACTATAAAGTGTAAAAGATATAAAAGATATAAAGACACTTTGAACCACAGCTTCCCTTAAAAATGAAAGAAATTCCCTACTAAATCTTTTCTTAATCATGCAATTGAAAATTTCTAGATCAGCAGAACCATAATGAGAAATCACAGGTAAAGGTAAGGTAAAGGTAAAGGCCCTCCCGTTGTTCGTCGATTTGCTCGAGCGGGCCCAGTAACGTCTCCATTGGAGACTTTGTTGTTACTGTGTTTGGCATATTGAATACATCACTGGTGGCTTGCCAGGCTCTGCTGTGCGGGCGAGATACTCTCGGTAGCTTGCCGGGCTCTCCGAGAGGGGCGGAGGAATCGAACTCGGGTCGGCCATGTTGGCTGCGTGCAAGGCAGACGCCCTACCGCTGTGCTATTGCTCAGAAGAAAGCTATTTTTCTTTCAATTCCCAGATCTTCTCTAGCTCATGGGACACAGGTCCTTAGTGAATAGGAGGCATTTTTCCTTTGAAAGAAATCTTTTCCATTGTCAGAAATGTGATAATCTGCATATTCCTCCAAATGGACCAAAGGCCATTTTCCAGGGTGATTCCCGGTGGTAACTGCATTTTGAAGACATATAGAATTTGAAAAGCACAAAATGTACATTAATACTAATCCCTTAAATCCAAGCAACACTGTGTCCTTTTTTTAACTTTATTTTTTATTTATTTTTTATTTTGTATTAAATCACTGTGAGAACAGCCACAAAGCTTTCAGGTTTAAGTCTCGGTGATACAATGATCAAACACCCATCCCTCTGCCAGTACACATTCTCCACCACCAAGAACCCCAGTATACCCCTCATCCCACCCCTCCCCCTGCCAGAGTGGCAGACAATTTCCAGTTTACGCTCTCTCTACTTTGATTACATTCAATTTTTTGACAGAAAATTTTTGGAATTTTCCCCCAACATTCAAACCTGTCGAGAAGCCATCATTAGATAATTTGTTTTCTGTTGCTTATAATGAAGAGTATATTGGATTTCTGATATTTTAGTAATTTAGTCTGGAGGGATTTCTGCCAGAAGCTGCTGGGATCTGAGATTGGTTTGTGTGCCTCTGGGATCATGGCCATTCAGGAACTGAAGGGGTCATTCATGGGCGGAAACCCAGGGTCTTGTCAGGGCAGGGAGAAGGGCCGGTTCTAGGCCCCATCCCGTGAGGCCCTGCGTGTCTCGTCACTGCAGGCGTGACACTGTCCAATAGGCTCTGAAAGATAGAGGTCACCATGCCACCGAGAGGAAGAAAGCACAAGGGAAAATGCCCTTTCCCCACTGGGGTTGCACAGGGCATAGCTTAATTCACAGTCCAGCTACCATGAGATACAGTAACAAAGCTTTCATGTTTGATATTCAGCTATACAATGATCGAACACCCACCTCTCCAGCAGTGTACACTTTCCAACACCAATATCCCCACTATCCCCTCCATTTCCATTTCAGTCCTTATCCTGCCTCGACAGCAGACAATTGCTCAGATACTCTCTCTATAGTTTTGGGCATTTTATTTTGTTTGGATATTCCCACCACCATTCAAGCCTGCCTTCTAGGGCCATATGCTAGGTCATCTATTTTCCATTGCTCACTTTGTATATCAGGAAAGGTCATGCAGTTGGGAGAAATAGTCCTGGTACTCACTTATTGGAGCTATGCTTGTAGAAGTTCATGGTCGCGGAGATTCCATCTGGAGAAGGCAAGGAGGCCGCACCTGCTCCATCTGGGGTACCCCAGTGATATTGGCTCAGTTTGGGGCCTGGAGTATTCTCCAGCATTGTGGTGCTCACTGCGATTCTTCACTGCTGAGTGTGGCAAGATCAACACCGTGTTCTTACATTAAAAGTGAATCCATATCTTAACCTACAGATAATGATAATTTATTCTTTTGAGAAATGATTCCCTGCTTCCTACTGGGCTTGATGGCCAGGTATCAGCTGTGCTGTCACAAACAGAGCAAACCAGGCAGCTGTGCCTTCCCAGTGGGACTTCATCACTGAGGTGCAGAAACTCTCAGTAGAGTCAGGTTCTGAAAGGTTCATAATAATAAATAAAATACTTCTTAATTCCTCAGATAAAGTGCCAGCAGAAGCATTGCTGACAGGGGAATCAAATCTTAACCTCATCCAAACTAGTGATACACTGGGAGCTTACGGGGGTGTTTTATGGGTTGGGGGCCTACCTGGCAATACTCAGAGGCTGCTCCTGTCAAAGCCTAGAGGACCATGTGGTGCCTCTGACAGAACCCAGTTCTCTTGAATGTAGAGCAAGCTCTCCAGCCCACTAAGCCATCTCTCCAAACATGTTTTTGTTTTTAAACATTTTTCCCAAGGCCAGAGCAATAGTACAGCAAACAAGGAGGTTGTTTGCCTTGCACATGGCTGACCCAGGTTTGATCCCCAGCATCCCATATGGTTCCCAAGCACCACCAGGAGTAATTTTTGAGTGCAGAGCCAGGAGGAGAAACCCCCCTGAGCATCACTGGGTGTGACCCCAAAAGCAATATATATATATATACATATATGTATATATAATTCACTATATTTGTTTTTGGTGGCCACACCTGGCAGTGGTCAGGGCTTATTTCTGGCAGAGCTCAGAGGACTGCATGCTGACTTATAGGGGCAGCAGTCATAGGGATTTCAGAGGCAAAGCTGACTGCATCAGTGTGGAGTACGCTTTGGTACTTCAGGGCAAAATTAAATCAACTATATAGTTGTCTGTTCCACAGCCCTCTAATAGAAATGGCATCCTACTGAGGAAGAAATGTTGGCTTATTCCATCAGCAAATTGAATACACAAAGATATTCATGCCAGATCTTTTGGAACGGTGATGGCTGGTCCCTGTTACTGAGCCCATGCTGGGAGAAAGGGCTAACATTCACATAGTAATACCATCTGCCTTTCTAAGACCTACTCATCAGGGACATCATTGAGATGCAATCATCTGGGACACAAACATAATTGTGCTTCTTCCTTTCTGAAAAGTAATACCTTTCCCTTCATCTCCTTGTCCTGTCTTTAAGTTTTGGTCAAAGTCCCTTCACCCATGTCTAAGCCGCTGTCTGTGAATCACTGCAGAAGTTTATCTCAGGTTACCTACCCTCTTAGGAAAAGTACAGAGAGTGTTTCCCACTAGCAAGATTTCCTGTCAGCACTATTCTAGCAATAGAACGGCAGACAGACTACCAAGAGAGTGGTCTAGTTATGGTTGGTACCAGCATAATGTATAGCTGTATCTGTAAATCAGATCCAAGAATTTATTCAAACGCATGGGACCAGAGTTTCCATGAAACTTTGAACTTAGGATAAAGGAGAGCAATGCAGTAGCTTTTGGTTGTAGGCTCCTGTCTGAACCTGCCCAAATGCATGTGCTCAGTAACAGAAGTAGTAGGAGCTTGTTGAAGTTCTGCCCTACAGGATGCTTTGAGCTCAACAGTGGGGAATTAGACAGTTTCTTCTTTCATAGCAGAAATTTACAGGTCCAGGAAATGGGTTAAAAATGGTAGTTAACCCTCTCTAGATCATTACCTACTAATTCTTTTCCATTATTAAAACTTGATCTGGGGTTTCTGAATTCTTAATTATTCGAGGGGAGATACACTTCACTAAGGAATACAGCTGACAAGCATGCTGAGACGTGGCTCTGTTGTGCCTCCTTACACCACTGAACCAGCCAGTACACAGATAATGAGACTGACTGGGCTTCGAGGAATAATACATTCTTTCCTACAGACTTTCAAAGATCATTGGGCTGGTGGCACAGTGGTGTAAAAGATAATCAAATTGTTGTTGCCTTGTATGTGGCTGATCAGGTTTGATACCTGGCACAGCATATGGTCCTCCAAACGTTTCCCAGGGTGGTTTGGGGTCATACCTGGTGGTGCTCAGGGGTTACTCCTCACTCTGTGCTCAGGAATTACTCCTTGCAGTGTTTGGAGGACCAAATGAGATGCCCTACCTGCTCTACTATATCTCTCTGTCCCTAGAATGATATTTTTTAAAGTAAACATGTAAACACATAAAAAATAAATGTTCTGATAATTTATAAAAAAAAGATAACCATAATGATATCAAGGAAATTTTTCAGAGTTCTTCTTAGTACACCTTTTGACAAAGAGAAGTTGGAATAAGTAGCTAGTGAATAAAAGTGATAATCTCAACTTGTTAATAGTTCAGATATGAGAACTGTAATAGTTTTAAATGGTAAAAATATGAAAAATGAAATAAATAAAAAACAAAACATACAAAATATATATAATACAAAATAAAAACTACAATACATAAATAAATTTTAAACCACACACAATTATATTCCACTTTCATTGCTGCCTTTTTTTTCTGAATTGGTGGCTAATTAATGTAGTTTTTCTAAAACCAAATGTAGATGTGACCAAGGAAACTGCATATTACTAAAGATGCTGGACTTTGGCCTGAGCCCAGTGATTGCCTGAGCTCTGTGTTGTTCTCTTTGCAGGGAGAGAATATACTCAGGAGACTTGATCCTGATGGTTGACACATGAGGTTATTAGATGGTTATTCTATGTGGTAGTTAAATGAAAATTGATCCTGAGCATCAAAGGAGCTGATTGTGTCAGCTTTTGCCATCCTCTCTCAGACAGTTTCCCACCTCCTCCTGCCCTCGAATAACCCCTCCTGCCATCACTCTATAGACTGCATTTCTGGAATTCTTTGCCATCTCCCAGTTAGGATCCAGGGGCAGTCCCAGGCAAAAGACCAGCAGAAAGGACAAGTAGATTCTTGCATTTTCTACCAGCATTCCCATGTGTTCTGCCTGGCCCCGTGTCCCCTGCCAGTACCTCACACTGGCCGTCAGGCTTGAGTCACGGGAGTCACAGCATGGCCCTGGTTTTTCCTGCTCATCTATTTTTCTTCTTGTTCTAGGTAGGTAATGATTTCCTGCAATTACTAATATCTGACATGCCTTGCCTCCTATCGTGCCCTTTGTACTAATTTGGAGATTTAATTTCTGTTATTGACCTGTGTAGTTTAGGCTGTTCTTCCCCAATCTAGTTAATATGTATGTGCTCACTCAACATCAGAATGTATTGTGATAAGACTCATGGATTTTCATTTTCTCTTACTTTTGTTTTCCCTTCAATTCAAATGATGAGAACAATATTCAGCTAAAGACAAAAGTCACACACCTCAGTAACCTGCAAGGAACATCAGAACTGAAACGATTGCAGAAATTTTGAAAAATCATTAAAGGTTTGACCTAAAGAAACGTCACAACTGTTTTTTTAATAACAAATTGTTGTATCCCACTGAGATAAGCACTTCATTGCCAGGGGTGGGGGTGGGGGAGGTGAGTGCCTTGGCAAAGAATATCTGGAAGCCATAAAATCAAGCAGTGTTTGGAAAGAAAAGATATCAGAGAGAAGTTATCCTGCTGCCTTCTCAAGATTAAGGAGACTGCCAACACAAAAACTAAAGGAGTTGAAGGTTTCTGAAATAGTGTGTGTGTGTGTGTGTGTGTGTGTGTGTGTGTGTGTGTGTCACACCCAGCAATGCCCAGGAGTTACTTCTGGCTCTGCACTCTGGTTCACCAAATGGGATGCCGAGGATTTAACCTGGGTCAGCTGCTGGCAAGGTGAATGTCCTATCAACTGCACTATGTCTACAGGCCCCTAGAAATGACTCTTATCTGCCCTGAGAGTTCCAAGCTAAGGATATTTATGACACCTAGGCCCAAAGAATTTGGGATTATCTCCTTTCTTTAAAAAAGTCTGAGTTTCTTCTTGGATGCATCTCACATTTATCTTCAGAAAACTTGTCTGCCTCACTATCTCTATTCTGAAATTCTTTCTTTGAAGAGAGAAGAGAAACTCGACTGACATGGATATTGGAACTGAGTTCTTTTTCTGTGAAAAGCACAACCTCACCTCTCCGTAAGAAGCACAGCTCCCCCAAAAGCTGAGCAGCAGAGCTCAGAGCTCACACCATTTCCACGTCTTGGTTCCTGGCTTGATGACTGCCTTAGTGAGGATGGCAGGGGGTGGTGTTCACACCAAACAGGAGTTCAAGCAACACCCATGTCCTGACCCCACTGCACACTCACTCTGCCAGTAATGCTAGAGTTGTCACTTCATCTCATCTAGACTGACACGGTGGGAGGGTCGTGACTGCTAATGAACTAATATTGTCATCTCACAAGTCCATCTCAGACTAGTTTATCCTTGAACTTACATGGAAGGAATCTTTCTTAAAGAAAGTTGTTTCTAGAAATAGTATCTTAATAGAATGTAATATAAAAATAACATATAACTTGGGGCCAGAGAGATAGTGCAGTGGGCAGGGCTCTTGACTTGTGTCTGGCCTGAGTTCGATGCTCAAACACTGCCAGGAATGATCTCGGATTCCAGGGACAGAAGCAAGCCCTGAGTACTTCTGGGTGTGACTGAGAAACCAAAAACAAATAAAAAGATTTAGTACTTTAAAAACGTTCTTTGGATTAGAGCCAGTGGTGCTGGAGGGACCACGGAGTGCCCGAGATTAGAATGAGCCCCTCACATCAGCCCCTCCAGCGTCTCCTTGGCTGGAGGTTTGGAGCATTCAGAAGAGACAAAAGAGGGTCCAGTCCAGCAGGCACGTGCAGGGCCAGAGCTGGCCGAGGGCCACGCTCTCAGAGCTTGGGCCAGCCGAAGGCTCCTGGAGTGTCTGTGCATGACTGTGGGCACTTGGGTATTGGGCCTGAGGTGGAGCTCTGAAACGGAACCACTGGAGTGGGACTTGGGAGGGAGCCTTGGAGGTGGCTCTCGGCCACACCGTGGGGTTATGGGCAGCAGCAGATTTTATTTATTTATTTATTAGTGAAACACCATGAGGTACAGTTGTAGACTTACAAGTTGTTGTGCTTGGGTTTCAGTTATGCAATGAACGAGTACCCATCCCACCACCAGTGCCCATTCTCCATCCCCACCAATCCCAGTATCCCTCCCACCCCCCATCCCCCATCCCACCCTGCCTCTGTGGCAGGGCACTCCCTTTTGTTCTATCTCTCCTTTGGGGTGCTGTGATCTGCAGAAGAGACATTGAGTGGGAATCATGTTCGGTTCATAGATTACTTTCAGCAGGCATCTCCCATCCTGGGCAGATCTTCCCAGCAGCCTTTATTTGGTGCTCCCTTTTCTATCTGAGCAGCAGAGTTTTAAAGTGACTGAATTGGGCTCCTCGTAGGACTGCCCCATGGTTTGGTAACTGAGCTCATGTGCTGGGGGAAAGGTAGCTGGGATAGAGAGAGGAGCACTAAGAAATGATGGTTGGAGGGATCACTGGGCACAGTAGATGCATGTTGAAAGTAGACTATGGACCACACCTGATGTCTGCTTGTTACCTGTATTGCAATCCATAACGCCCAAAAGGACAGAGAGAGTAAGAGGGAAAGAGGGATGTTGCCTGCCACAGAGATGGGTTTGGCGGAGTGTGGAGGGATATTGGGAACATTGGTGGTGGAGAATGGGCACTTGTGGACGGATGAGTACTCGAACATTGACTGAAACATAATCGTGAAAGTCTAAGTCTGTAAGGGTATCTCACAATGATCCATTAAAATTTAAAAAAAAATGGGGCTGGAGTGATAGCACAGCAGATAGGGCGTTTGCCTTGCACGTGGCCAACCCAGGTTCGATTCCCAGCATCCCATATAGTCCCCTGAGCACCACCAGGAGTGAGTCCTGAGTGCAGAGCCAGAAGTACCCATTGTGCATCGCGGGGTGTGACCCAAAAAGCAAACATAAATAAATAAATAAATTAATTAATTAATTAAATTTTAAAAATTAAAAATAAATTTAAAAAAAGAAAAAAGAATAGGCCCTCCTTGGGTCAAGCTCGGTAGCACCATGGAGCATAGGTTGCTGTGTTTGGAGGGTGCCACGGGGTTCCCACTATGGGGTCGTGGCAGTGAATTGTCAGCTGGGTGGCCCAAATGCCAGTTTTTCCTCAAAGCAGCCCACACCTCCCACAGAACCCTATGGAGGCGGGTCTCCCTGAGCACCAACTGTCCAAGGCCAGGGAGGGGGCTGTGAGCCTTGGCAAACTCTGCTGCACTGGTGGCTGGGGCCCGAACGGAGCACCCAGGACACTGACATTAGCTATCCTGGCCCCTAACCTGTCCCTGCCACCACTGGGGCCCCAGTATGTGACAGTGTAGACCCGTGGGGCTAGCACACAGAAGCCTTGGGCTTTCTGACACCCCAAAATTGCCACTGTGCTTCTGGCCAGACCCCCACAACTCAGCACCAAGTTTTCAGAGAAATTAAACCGCCAAAATTAAAATTTGCAGGAGCCACACCCATAAACCACCTCTGGGTCAGCCATACAGAGACTCATCAATAAATCTCTAAAGAGATCAAAAGTTGCAGTTTTTCTCAAACCTGTGCAAGACTGAACAACCCTGGGCACATTGAAGGGGGCAGGTCAACCCAGTGCCCTCCCAAGCGAACCCTGGCAGCCGCAAATAAAAATCGCCACCACACCTGAGGCTGATCTGTACCGCCTTGTAATGGGCCTCACTGAGATATTAACCTGCTGGAAGTTGAGGCGTGCTGAAATGGAATCTCCAGGCTTTCTCAAAGTAAGGATGGCTACCTCCCCCACTTCCCTATACTCCCAGGAGCCCTGGCAGTAACTCCCATGAAGTGACTCCAGCACTACCAAGTAAGCTATTCTACCAGCCTTGTTTCAGAGACCCATAAATAAATCTTGGTAGAGATCAAAAGTCTCAGTTAATCTTGGACCACTCAAGGCTGAAAACCCCAGGGCACATTGCAGGGGACAGGTTAGATAATGCCCATCCAAACAGAGGCCTCAGCAGTCACATTGTCTCATAATCCAAAAATTCTGCCATGCCCCTGGCCAGACTCCACTGTCTCAAGACAGACCTCACAGGTGATTTTAATCTGCTGAAAATTTAGGTAAGCAGGTTTTGTGACTGAAATCTCTGAGCTTTCTCAGGGTTGGGATAGGCTACCTTCCCCACCTCCTTGTACTTCCAGAAGCCTCAGCAGTCACGTCCACACCCCGAAACTGCCACCCAGTTTAAAAAAAAGCTCCTCCAGCTGTACTTTCCCTATAAAAATACTGAATGCCCTGAGCAAACATGTTGACTTCTTAGTACCTGTATTGCAAATTATAATGCAGAAAAGAAGATAAAAAGAAAGAGAGATAGAGAGAGACAGAGAGAAAGAATGAAGAAAGGTGCCTGTTATAGAGGTGGGGGAATGAGTGGGGAAGGGAAACTGGGGACGTTGGTATGGGAAATGTTCACTGGTGAAGGGATGGGTGTTGGAACATTGTATGACGGAAACCCAACCATGAATACCTTTGTAATGGTCTATCTAAGAGTAATTCAATTAAAAAATAAATTAATATATTTTTAAAAGACAAATGAGGAGTTAATGAAATGCTTTACCAAAAAACACTGATCTAGGAAAGTACAAATTCATAATACCTATAAATACTTAATTCCTGAAATACATCTAAAGTAACATGGGGGGACTTATTTTCCATAAGAAAATAATTTGTTTGCTATGCAGAAAATGAAGAAATGAGTTAAAAATTAAAATAAATAAATTATTCTTGTTTTATAAGAAATTTCTTTAGATTTTTCTATTTCCAACTATATGAAACTTGCTTTTCCACCACGAAAAAAATAGTAGAAATTTATCTTCCATTATAAAAATTTAATTTTTAGCAAGCACTGTTTCTTTATGTTTTGTTCTACAGGGATGATCTAGACATTACTAAGCACTGCAGGAGCTAGAGAAATAATACAGTGGTTAGGGTGTTTGCCTTGTATGCAGCCAACCGGGGTTCTATACCTGTTACCCTTTATGGTCCCCCAACCCCCATGAGGAATGATACCCCGAGCATAGGAGTAAGCCCTGAACTCTGCCAGATGTGTCCCAAAACAAAAGCAAACAAAAAAGCACTGCAATAAAGTGAGCGTTTGGAGTTGATTAGCGCTAAGTAGGGTAGGGACAGTTTCTAGGTCCAAGATAGCCTGGCCTGCTTATTCTTTATTGGTTTGTGGACGATCTGGTAGAATCTGGTTTGGAACATGATCTCTCACCCTAAACCTACTAAGTCAAACTCTTTAATTTACTGTTCTGTATGGTTCTCAGATACTTCACATTCATGCTCATGGCTGAGAAACACTGCTCTGTTGGCGCAGCAGTCTTCACTAACGCCATTAAAACATTAAAACAGGTGTGACTGCATGCGTAGACCAGGCTTGAGTCTGGGCTCCAGCACTGTCTCGGGTTTTCGCTACAGATGCCCAGGCCTTTGGATTTCTTCTCAAGGAATCTCTGTCCTCTGCAAGATGCCCTATTTCCAGCTTTGTGCAAACTCTTCAGGCCACACCCATATCATCCTTAGAGTGAGTCTTTCCAGAGCAATTTCCCACCCATATCATCCTTCAAGATTTTGCCTGTGAGGTGCTAAGATTAACCAGATTCCTCCTTTTTCCAAATAAATAGTGGATTCCTGAGTAGGAACAGTGTCAAACTAAAACTTCAAGAGGCAATATAAAATACAAGAATAAAGAATTGCCATTCATAAAGAAAATCTACAGTGTACCTCACCACTATACCTCCTTCTCACTGCACACCACACACCTAAAAACATGCAATTATAAAATTACAATTAAGAGTTTTATGAGGAGAAAAAAGGAAAATGAGGTAAATGATTCAATAAAAAGACTTCTTTTGTATCAACAAAATAAAAGTCTTTTTGGATGTGAATAGATGGTTTCTGGCTATAGAAAGACTATAGACTCTATTCTTTAGTCTAAAATTGTCCGTTCTCATCTGGAATTACTTCTGTGGAAAAACTTGGTCACAGAGAAGGTGAATTTGCAGGAGCTTTGAGTCAGCCATTTAAAGTTAAAGCTTTCCCTTTTGGGACTGTGGAAAATCCTTTAACCTTTACATTGTAGCCAAAGCTATGACTACCTAAGAGACAGATTGGCCTATAACCACAAGTACCAAATGGTCACCTTTAAAAATTACATTCTGGGGCTAGAGAGAAAGTACAGTGGGTACGGCATTTGCTTTGCACTTGACCAATGGGGGTTCAATTCCTAAAACTTCATATGGTCCCCCAAGCCTATGAGATATGATCCCTGAGCACAGAGCCAGAAGAAAGTCCGAGACTATTGGAGCCTAAGATCAGTTGGAGCCAAGAAAACGGTGAACCAAATGACCCAGAAAGATGGTATCACTATATGCACGTTTGCATAGTCGAAGTCACATCTACTCACACTATGACAGTTTTCAGTTGGCAAAGTTGCTGGTGGGAGATGAGACAACTCACCTGCAAAGGATCAGCATCCCGAGTGAAGGCTTATGTGAAGGGAGAGAAGAGAGGTGAACAGCTATAGAAAGTGTTCTACCGCTTTCCCCCGTAACCAGCTGGATCACCCAGCAAGTGCCAAGGAAGTCTAGGACAATGAAAGTTTGAGATGAATCTGAAGGTTAAAGCCACAAGCCTTCCCAACCGTGAGGCAGCTGTCATGCTCTGCTAACATCTACTTTTTATGTCCAGCATGGGAAATGATGTCTGCGCTCGACTTCCTGGGGCACCATAGGACCAGGCTGGAGCAAGCAGTTATTCTTTGCAGGAAAAGGAAATAAGTCTTAATCTTATTCGGGCTTTTCCTCTCACAGAAAAGAATTTCAGGTAGAGACATAGAATGAAGTAAAATAAGTTTATTTAGGAAAGAAAGGGAAGGAAAGAGAAGATAAAGGTGCATTCTCAAGAGAGAACATGGGCTTCTCTGGCATGGAAAACAGCAAAGCACATGTCCCAAGTAGGGGTGTGAGGGCCAGATGGGAAAATTCACTCTAAAGTAAGAAAGTGCACAGCTCATGCTGGGAACCAGCCCCAGGTGAGCAGGCCTGAAGCAGGGACAGTGAGAACTAAGAAAAGAGTCGGAAATAAGGCTTTATTTACTTATTTGGAAGCCATATTTGCACCTGACTGTATAAAATAACAAATGGGGTTGGGGGCTTACAGCTCAGAAACTGAGAGCCCAGACTCCCGCCCGCCCCCCATACTCCCCACATACAGTATTTATCATTCAGAATCAGGAATCATCACCAGAAGGACAGCATGCTTGGGTCCATGCCTAACTCTCTGAATCTGAGTTAGACCTTATGTCTGAGGGCCTTCATTTGTTGGGATGAATCTTTGTGTAAAAGGCTTTCTCAAAGGAAGGTTCTTCACGGGAGAGAGAGCTAGAGCAGAGCCCTCACACTGTTCCTCTCCGGTGTCAGCATTCTGGGCTGGAAGGTCCCACAAGCTACCTGTCTTGTCCTTATCCTTTGTCCATCTCATTCCCAGCAATCTCAGGGTTAGGCAAGAAGCAAGGCCAGACACAGGAACTGCACATCTCAGGAGGAGATCAAAGCAGGTGATTCTCCCTCCCTCTGTCAAGTTAGTTTATAATAGTTTCCTCAAACTACCCCCTGAAATCCATTACCAGTGTGGCCCAGGGAAAGAGCCTGAGTCACCATGTCAGTATATTCTTTTAATTTTCTTCTCATGGTCCTGGTTCCAGAAATGGAGCTTCTCATCCTGGGGTTCCGCCCCTCCCCCCACAGAAAGCCATCCTTGCCCTGACCTGGAATCCTGCAACCCAATGGTTTTTTGGCTCCTGAAATGTGTTTTTTGTGTCAAAGACTTCGAACTTGTTTTAGGTTCCAGATAATGTTTTCCTTAACATACATTACCAGGGAACTGTCTGCACATCCCCCACCTCCCAGATATTTTAACCTCTTAAAAGGGGTACATGGCTAAAGGTTTGTCCTTACCATATGAACCCCAGAGGTGTCCAAATATGGTTCATACCTGGGTGACATCTTGACTCCTGCAAATAACCACCCTCTTCTTGAATTTTAATAAATAGTCTTCCCCTTATTGAGTTCCCCACATCAGCCTCTTTATAACTAGAACTACTTTCTTCGCAGTATGTCTACATTATGACTCTTTGAAGATGTACTCTTGCTTCTAATAAACTGCTTATCTACTTAGAAATGGTACTAAGTCCTCTGAGGTAAGATGCCTTACTTAGAAGCAATGCTTACTCTATTTACAGTTTACTGTGACTCTTAAGTTTTTATATTCTCCAATAAATCCTTTTATTTAATTTTATTTCTTTGACTCATGCTGCAATTCTTTCCTAATAGCTTTAATCCTAACAGGCTCTTTCTACAACTCAATGACTGAGGTCCAGTTGCTTCTTGGAGGCAATCCCAGGCCCAAGGTCCAGGAAAACCAGGCTGTGGAACTGATATGTCTGCTTCCTCAGTCATGGTGAGGCACTTTCCTCCATGATTATCTCTCACAGACCTGCATAAAGACAAAGGCAGAGAAACAAATCTTGGCTGAAGGACCTTCCTGCAATGGCAGGGCAGCAGGCCCTCTGATTTAAGCACTGGCTTTAGGCTCTGAGGTAAAAGGACCAACAGCATCACAGGTCAGTAATCAGTCCTGGTTTATTTAGGGTTGAAATCAAAAGCTGTCCCTGTGTATTGTCTCACAGAGTTAAAGGCAGACTCAAACCTAGGTCTCAGCTTTCACATGGTCAGACCTCCTTCCTGCTCTGGGCTATGATCCTGATTCTGACCTAGGGGCAGGGTGGGGCACTGAGATCTTTCCTCAAAAGGAATTTCTAGGGTCCTCTTGCTGCACATCTTTGGAGGCCTACATCTTGAAGCCCTGAAAGGTATTGGTCCCAGAACAGCAGTCTGATGTTGGCAGAGCATAAAGATGGAAAGAGCCTGCATCCTTGAAAATAATGTGGAAAATCATCAGACCTCTGCAATCATGAAAAAAGAGACAAAAAAAATTGGTTGAAACGTTTGAGAACTTAACATTGAGTTCTCTTAGTAGGAGATCCCATAAGCAGCTGACCTCCTCCATAGGAAGCACAGCCTGGAATCACTCTCTAGTGGCTTTTCAACAGTTTTAGCCTCTGTCTTTTTCTTTATTGTGTGTCAGATCACATGTTTTCAAGCACCATTTATGTACTGTCTAATGTGATTGGACTGGAACCTTCAACTTCTGTCCAGAAAAAGTGGTTGCAGATTATGAGATAAGCAAATAATAAGTAGACAGACAAACACAAGAACTGTCTGAGCTTTTGGGCCACGTGGGCAACCATCTCTGAGCTCACAAGACTGCCACTTACTCAATACATTATCACTCCGCCACACCCACCAAGCCCCCAACAGGTGAGCTGCTTTTGATAGAGACATGAAAGACAGTTTTTAAGCACATTAACATTCAGTAGGCACATAAAGATTGGAGGCTCCGTATTTCCCGTGGTAGCCATCAGGTACCCTTAAAAGATACAATTCTTGATAGTTTCCTATTCTATTTTGCCCGTGCTTCCCCTACATCTAAAATACCTTAAACAGTCTTACTCTATACTTTCCTGGCACCAATTTGTAGCTGAAAGATATTTATCATGAATTCTCTTCTTTCATGCTATTCTGTCCTTTCTTGGGTGCATTATGAGAACTAAACTACTTTTACCTAGTGGCATGCCCTATCCTCAGAGAATTTGTTTGTTTGCTTGTTTGTTTATTAGGGAGACAAATTCCCACAACCTGCTAGAGGGGATTGGCAATGTAAGTACTCACTCTCCATTGATTTAATTCAGACTCAGGGACAGAGAGGTAGTTGGTCCGGATGGGCCACGTGTACATCCCTGGTCTTCCAGAGGCTTAGGTTTAACAGCCTATTCCTGCCCACAGAAAATGGTGACCAATAAAGATCTCACCAGTCCAGGCATTTGCACTGTGACAACAGCTACTGCCATGGCACATAGAACAAGCTCTGCTCGCCTTGACCAGCCCTACCTCCTTTCAATTCCCAGGTTGGGAAGTGGGGTTCAGAGTCTTAGGTGATGTAACTGCCCCTCTCACTTTTGCTGAGGTGATCTCAGCCTAGCTTTGCTATAATTGATGCTCTCTGAGCTCCTGAGCCAGGCCTTCTCCAGACTCCTTTCTCTATTTCTATATTGGAATGTTTCACAAGCATCTCAGACTTCACCCATCCTAAATATAACTTCTGGGTTTGCCTTGAAACTTGTTTCTCACGTGGTTTCAATAAAGCCAGTAAGTTGTTCAAGCCAGATTCTTGGACTCAAACCAGATCTAACCAGAGGTTTCTGTAGATAAGCTAGCTCATAGATTCCTTGCAGGAGAAAGGAGTGTTGTAAGGAGAGGCTGAGAACTAGTTAGGTTCTTTTCCTTGCCAGAGTCACAATTACAAGATACAATGTGTGTTTATTTTGTGATGATGTGTTGAACATGAGTAGCCAAACCTGTCATGGCAGAAAAGCAGACAGGCCCAAGGACATTACTATGCCTGACTTGAAATCAATCGGTTTTAACATGACCTTACATTTGCACGGTCCTCTGTATTTTTAGAAGTTCCATTAGTTTGTTTATAGTTATTTTTTGATTCTTTTGTTTGTCTTTGAGCCACATTCAGCAGTGCTCAGGGGTTACTCCTGGCTGTACTCAGGGGACAAAAATGACAAAAGAGCCAGGTTGAATGTTGCCAGGAAAATGCCCTACTCATTAACATAAGCTTTGGCCCCATTCTACTATTTTTTGTTTATTTGTTTTCTGGGTCTTTTGTTTGTTGTGGGGGGGGGGGCACAGCCAGCTAAGTGCAATGCTCCATTTTCCTGACTCTGCACTCAGATATGACTCCTGGTGAGTTAGGGAGATTCTGTGGGGTAACAAGATCGAACATGAGTCAGCTGCAAGGCAAGCTCCCGGCCCACTGCACTGTCACTCCAGTCCCCCATGTTATTTTTAAAGTTTAGCTTAATATTCACTGGGATTATCAAAAAATATTGATTATTATCAACTATATCAAGAACTTAAGAATGTCATTGAAAATTACTCAAAAAACTTAATTCTTTAAACCAAACAGAAAGTAGTGTGTTGTGCTGACTCTTAAGCCAAAATGCCTGAGTTCACCCCTGGCTCCATCAGTTTTACTTTTTCAATTTTCCTCCATTGTTTTTTTGATGTCATTGGCTATTGCACCTAGCAGTGGCAAGGGTCAAGTCTTAGGTCTTAGGTATGTAATATTTAAACAAGGAGAAAAACATTCAGAACAGCATCAGGAAACAGCAAATGTTACTGAACATTTACTTCTTTTTAAAAAATGTTTTATAAAAAATTTTATTCACGCACAAACACAAAGGAATGGTATGCATAGAGTCATCACAGAACATGACCATCCTTCTTCTCCCTCAAGACCTCCACTTCCCTTCTTGCACATATATTAATTCATTTTACTCAAATATATTTTAGTATATACCTCCAAAGATAGGAACTGTTTTTGAAAACACAACTAGGATTTATTTTGCCGCTTGATCTTTTCCTTCCACTTCATCTTGTCCACACCAATTCAGAACGGTTCTAGAGTTAGCCTATGCACACACTTTCATCTGCCCTTGGCATGTGGTTATTTGGACAATTCAATGCCTAATGTTCCACCTTCTGGATTCTTACTCACATCTAACAGTCCATTCTACACAGAGATGTCAACAGTGTGCCTTTTGAAAGGTGTCAGTAAGATCATATCACTCTGATCTTTTAAATCTTTCCTTTTTTCAGAACAGCATCAGGAAGCAGCAAATGTCACTGAACATTTGCTTCCTGATTTCTGCTGCCCCTCAGCCCCACCACGTCTTCCTGTCTCCCTTGGGCTGCTCTGCTTACAGACCGTCAGGATTCCGACTCTGTCACACCGAGTAACCCCTCTGGGGGGCTTCTTTCTCCCACAGCCCTGTCCTGGGAGACTGAGGCCTCCGGAGGGCCGGGGGTGGGGGGCGAGCCCAGCCCCCGACGGCCAGCATGCTCTGCTTGTGACCGCTGGTCCCCACAGTGTGGGCTGATCCCATCCCAGCTCCGGTGGTCGTAGACTAGGAGAGATTGAGGAACTACCCTGTAAAGAAAAGTCAGTCCCAGACCTTCCCCAGGTCTGTTGCTCTTCTTTCAGAAAAAAATTTCAGGAGGAGACTGTGAATTAGAACAAGTTTATTGGAAAATAAGGTAGGCAAGCAGAAGAGGTGAGACGGGTGCCCGAGAACACCCTCCAGGGCGGGACCCCCGCACTGGGGGACGAAGCATCTTCTGGGAGAGTCAGGAGGCCGGCCCGAGGACGCAGGCGCCCTGTTGGTTCACGGTGCTTTTTTTCTAGGGTCTCCTAACTACCTCCTTATCCTCCCCCTGGTGCATTGCTATATTGCTAGGGGGGTAGCCAAGGGAGTTTGGGGCAAGTGATGGGCTTTGGATACTCTCCCCGTGACTCCCCTTGTGGGCGAGAGCCTCTCCTCCAGGGTCCAGTCCCCTCTCCTTTCAGGAAGCCTTCTGCGTTGGCTTGGAATTCTGCATCTGGATGACTTTCAGAGATCCAGAGAAGGGTCCTTGGGTCAGAGACCTCCATACCTTTGAACTAGTTCATATTTCAGACTCTCTTCCCCAAAATACACTTTGCTGAGGTTCCCTATCTTCTTTCCTGCAACACTTAGTCACCTGGTGTTTATAAGCTTTAGGACTGCTTTTGTATCATGGGTAAGATACTGTATGACCCAAAGTGTTTCCTGTTTTCAGGGCTAATATTTATGAAGTGCCTAGGTTTACCACCACAGTTCTAGGGACTGGAGACTGAACTGATTGAAGGAAGAGATACAAGCTCCTATCCAGGGAGTTGAAACATTCTGAAGATAGTTGATTTCATAATTTTGGGAGACTGTGTGGTTTGGGAACAGGGAAGGAATATCTGAATAAACTAAAAGGCATCACTAACATGTTCTCAACAGATCTTCCAAAGACATGTAGATTATTTTGAATAGGTATCAATTAAGACCATCAGGGTAACAAAACAATGTTTGTCATTCCCTTAACTACCACTACTGTGAACAGCACTTCTTATCACAAGTAATCCATTAGAAAAAAAACAAAACACCTATCTCATGGAAGGACAAAGAAATTACAGAGCATATGGTCCTGTCCTCTGAGTCCTCTCCTCATCCTAGAAACCCCTCTCTCCTTGAATATCCTGTTTCCTAGCTCAGGATCTATGTCACTTTTTCCCTTATGGCCTGATATATAATTCCATATAATCCTATCCTTTTTGTATAGGAGAGTCCTTTTTGTATAGGATTATATGGAATTATAATTTCATATAATCCTATCCTTTTTGTATAGGATTATATGGAATTATAGGATTATATGGAATCCTTTTCATGCATATTACCTAAAAAGGAAGGGGGAAGCCAAAAACAGTCCCCAAGTGGAGTAGCTTATGCTGGATTTCAGCAAACCTAACAGTAGTTTTAGCCTCTCTTAAAACAATCTTGACTTACCTAATTATCCCTAAGGAGGCCAGTTGCATGAGGGGATTTTACCTGAAACCGTCTTCCTTTTCTTCTGAAAACAACCTTGTTCTACCCTCTTCCTGTCTATAAAACCCTTTCTTTTGTCTAAATCTTCGTAGTACCTTTCTACTTGATTAATGGAATGCTATCTAGTGAATCATTTACTAAAGCCAATATCTCTAAACATGTTCATTTTAAAACAATATATAATGTTTTTATCCTACTAATCTATCTGCTGTAACTTGATTTCTTGACCTGCTGGAAAGGAACACCTGTTAGGGGAAACTTCTCTCCTCTTCTCAATAATCAAATGTGGGTATTTGGTCATTTACAATTTGTGGGATTTTTAAAAATTCCAATACCATGAAAAGAAGTATAAAAATAAGCTTTTCAGATAATGTAAACAATGTAATTGGGTAATCATTTATTTTTTAGATATAGCCTTGAATATAGCACTTTCTTAAAAATCTCAGGGCTAGGATGAAGGGGACGTTACTGGGGCCTGCTCGAGACAATCGACGAATAAGAGGATGGTCGTGATTCGTGATTCGTGATACTTGTTGGAAAAATAATTTTCCTTCTAGTTATCTCAGGCCAAGACTCATGCACAAGTGAAGTCCCTCAGAACCAGGTCAGTGAAACTCTGTGACCTTGGACTCCAGGCTCAACAGACCCAGGAACAGAGATCTTCTGCCTGCTCCCACCAATCTCCTGTGACCAAGGGATTAAAACCAGAATCCCACCCTACCTTGCCCTGTCGGCTTCCACCAACCTCCAGCAACCCAGGGATTCCACACAGAAGATACACCCTACCGGTACAAGATAAATACTTAATCGGCAGACTTCCACTCCCTCCACTACCTCCACTACCCAGACACCGCCACACTCCAGGAAGCTTTCTGGATGCTGGGGCTGAGACTCACGCATGAGTGTAGCCCCACAGAACAAGGTAAGCGGAACTCTGTGACCTTGGACTCCAGGCTCAACTGACTTGGGAACAGAGATCCTCTGCCTGCTCCCACCAATCTCCAGTGGCCAAAGGATTAAAACCAGGATCCTCACCCTACCCTGCTTTGTCTGCTTCCACCAACCTCTGGCGACCCAGGGATTCCACACAGAAGACCAACCCTACTGGTATCAGATAAATACCTCATCAGCAGACCTCCACTACATCCACTATCTCCACTTCCAGCCACCACCAATCGCCAGGCCACTTTCTGACTGTTTGGCCACTTTGCGGCCACACAGTGACACATCATAAGACACTTACTACCCATATTTCAAAATTACCGCAACATATTTGATGGGGTGCAAATATGGTTTGAACCTTGGGAACACCTGCAAGGGCTATTAGAAGCTGCTCTAAAAGCCTCTATCCTTCTCAGAGAGTCTGGCAAGCTACCAAGAATATCTTGCCCACACGGCAGAGCCTGGCAAGCTATCCATGGTGTATTCGATATGCCCAAACCAGAAAATACAATGGGTCTCATTCCCCTGACCATGAAAGAGCCACAAATATGGCAGCATTAAGAAGGATGAGGAAGGAGAGGCTGATAAAATCTCAAGGCTGAACGAGGCTGCCAAAACAAAGAGAGACAAAAATGATTGTCTGTACTTTCAATGCACGTATTCTAGCATCGGATACATCCATCGAGGACCTGATGGTACAAGCGTGATAGATAAAGTACGACATCATTGGTCTGACCAAGACGAGAAGGCATCAATCACAGCATGCCGTTTTCAACACTGGAGAAGAACTGTTCCGTGGAACATGTGACAAAAGAGGCATCAGTGGTGTCGGTGTTCTTGTCAACACGAACTTGGCCATAAGCATTCATTCATTCGAATGCCTAACAATACAAATCAGATGATTACACTTGAATAGATGTGGCTTACTGCCGGCAGTTTCTATCTTCGTTGTCTACAAACCAACATCTAATTGTGATGAAGGAGGAATTGAGTTCTACGTGGAGCTGGAGAAGTTCTGTAAAGAAGACCACACCTTCTATAAGACCATTGTCAGTGATTTTAATGCCAAGATAGGACAGAGAAGATCAGCTGAAGAACTCCACATCGGAACCCATGGCCTAGAATGGAACAAACAGGGTGAGAGACTGTCTGAGTTCATCATGTTGACCAAGACCATCCATGGTAATTCACAGTTCCAGAAGGCCAAATCTAAATGTTGGACATAGGAGTCTCCCGGTGGATGGATCCACAACAAAATTGACCACATCATATTCAATTGACAATTTTGCCTGACCGATGTCACTGTTGTCTCAAAATTACAAACGGGATCGAACCACCGTCTCCTTCATGCAAAATTCTACTTCATGGAGTGGGGACAAAGGGCTGCAAAGTTTAAGAAGAAAACTCCCAGAATGACCACCAACTGGGAGCTCTTTGGCACTATTGCGGCAACATGGGAAGATGCCATTGTTGACAACATTGATGATGAATACGACTGATTGGTTCAGTACCTCCATGATTGTGTGAGGAACGCTGAGAGAGATATCCACAAAAAGACGCCTGTCTTCAAAAACTCTTAAGCTCATTCACCAACATGGCTTGGAGCAAGCCTCAGGCAACCACAAGCAGATGTTCAAGCTCGCAAAGCAGTGCAGAGAAGCAATAAAGGAAGACATCAAAAAGAGAAGAGCAGCAGTGCTGGCAGATGCAGTAGAAGCTGGGAAAAGCATTCTCAACCCCCGCCTGTCCTTTGCCAATACAAGACCAAGATGACTGGCCTCCAACATCCTGATGGATCCATCACATCTTCCACTAGGGCAATGGAGAATATTATCCATGACTTCTACTGGATATCTTCTATAGCCACATCCATCTGCCCACACACCAAATTCCTCAAGATGGATATGTCATTCCAAACGTTATCCCTTCCAAAATCCGACACGCCATTTTGTTAGTATTGAAGTTTACAGCACCCGGCCCAGACAAGGTCAGACCCAAATAACTGAAGAACCTGCCATCAGTACTCATCAATACACTGACTCGGCTCTTCACACAGTACCTGTCTGAATGCAAGGTTCTGTCCCAATGGAAAACAAGCAGGACTGTACTACAATGTCAGGGAGACATCCATGACTTTGGCAATTATAGCCCGATCTGCCTGTTGTCTGTCATCTACAAGCTGTTCACTCGAGTCATCCTGAATAAGATTGGCAGAACACTAGATGAAGGACAACCATGCGAACAAGCCAGGTTCCACAAAGGATTCAGTACGATCAACCATATCCATACGATAACCATGCTCATGAGGTTTCTCGGGAGTTCAAGATGCCACTCTATCTAATGTTCATTGATTTAAAGAAGGGCTTTGATTCTGTTGAGATGGAAGCGGTCATCGAAGCCCTAGCCAAACAGGGTGTTCAAACTCAATACATCAGAATCCTCCGTGAGCTGTATTATGGATTCACTTCCAGGATCTCACCATTCTACAAGGAAGTAATGTCAAGAGAGGGTTTCAGCAGGGTGATACCATTTCACTGAAACTCTACAGTGCCACCCTCCAGCACGTCATAGGACAACTGGAATGGGAAGGAATGGGAGTGAAGATAGAAGTTTGGAAACTACACCACCTCCGCTTTGCTGATGACATTGTTCTAATAACACCAAGCATTAGTCGGCGCAAATGCTGGCCAACTTCGACCATGAGTGTGGAAAGGTTGGACTATAGCTGAATCTCACGAAGACAATGTTTATGAGAAACAGTCTCATTCCTGATGTCCCATTTGCTCTCAATGGAATGTATATCTCTGAATGCAACAGTTATGTTACCTAGGCTGAGAAGTCAATATGACGAATGACCTGGCAGCTGAGTCACAGGAGAAAGAGTCTGCTTGGAAGGCATTCAAGAGCGTCAAATGAATAGTTAAGAGTGTGTAAAGTCAAAAAGACAGCTGTGGCAGACACAGTCTATCTGTCCCACTGCCTACGTTCGGTAGTCCCACATTGGTTCCCCCACCCTGGGGAGGTTGATGGCAATGGGTAGGTGAAGGAAGGAATGAGGGCCAGGCTGGTTGGTCTTAGTTGCAGTTTATTCCATTCCCATCTCCATTCTCCTCTGATTCTCCTCCTGCTTCTTCCTCCCCCATGCTACTTCATTCTCCTCCTCGATCCCCCTTCACTCTCCTTCTCGCTCTGGAATCTGGATCCCCTTTCTCTTTCTCCTTCTGGAGTCCGGATCCTGATCCCCCTTTCTCTTCCTTCTCTGTAGTCTTGATTCTGATCCCCCAGCCCACTCTTCCAGTCTAGTTAAATCCCAAAGCATGAGGGGTTGGGGTAACAATTACATATAGGTGTGGTCACAATCAATAGGGGTAAAGTTCTTTCCCTTGGGGAAAGCAGCTTCTAGAACACACACTTTCTCAGCAGGATGACCCACATTGGAGCAGAATCCCCTTGGTGTGTTTCTCCTCTCCTTGTCCAACAAACATATAAGCATACATAATATAAATCATTTTGTATGGATACAGTAAGAAATACCTTAAGCTTATAGAATTGCTCTCCGAGAGCCATCTTGATCTCAGACTACAGTGCTCAGGCCAGATAGTCTTTCCTATCCCCAACAGGGTCCTAGTCTTATCGTTAACTTTGGATCATTACAGTATTTGTCTATGATCAAGCTCTTAACTTATAGTTAAGAACTGTGGCACTTTGCCCTGGCCCATTTCAATGCTAAGGGTAGCTCACCACTTGCCCTGGGTCTGTTCAGTCCCCCATCGGGACCCTGCTTTGGGGGTGTGAGGAACCAAGGGCAACTGTGGGCTTAAGTCAAAAAAGCAGATGCCCGGGAGTGAATAATATTCAAAGCCAATTTAATCCTAAATTACAAAATCATAATATTAACTATCTTTCTGTATCTATATAAAAAAGACATTGCTTTAAAGTAACTATTCATAATACATAAGGAGAGGAGAAAGGCAATGTTAACTTACAATACAAGTTCAGTGTCCTACAAGGATCTGACCTTACAAATTAACAGAATCTAATTAGGGGGAAAAGCTGATTAACTGATTGGGAAAGAGAGCATACAGAAGTGGTTACAGATAAACAAAGGAATGGAAGCACTGTGATGGGTGTAACCTGATAAACCTAAGCTCCTGTGGCAAGGGGAAAAGACAAAGCAATGTCATCCTATGAAGAGGAGAAGAACCTCCAGCTCCGAGCACAGCTCTTCGATTCCACTGTTCTTCCTGCATTAACATACGCCTCAGAGACCTGGGTCCTACGAAAACAGGATGTGAACGCTATTCAGGTCTCCCAATGAGGAATTGAAAGAGCTATGCTTAGGATATCACTCTTCACTCAAATGAGAGAAAGAATTTGGAGTTCTGACCTCCGTCAACAGTCAAGAAGCAGGGACACTGTCTTGTTTGCCAAGGAGTGGAAAATCAGAGGAGCTGGACATGTAATGTGATTTGGAGACGACTGCTGTACTAGGCCATTACCGACTGGATTCCACGGAATGTCAAAAGGACGTGTGGCAGCCCACCTACGAGATGGTCAGACTTCTTTGTTAAGACCATGAATGGTTGGTTTGAGGTTCTTCATGTTCCTAGATTGAGCAGATGCCATTGGGCTATATTAGCACATGACAGGGATGAATGGAGATGTTACTCGCACCTGGTCGAGCAAATAGATAAGTAACAGGATGTCAAGTGATTAAGTGATTTTCTGGTACATAATTGAGATAGATAGCCATGCAATGAAAGGAAGATTAACAGGAACAAAATCTGTTTGGGGTGAGCATAATCATGGTAGCCCTATTTGGGGATGGCATCTCCACTCTTTGAGATCCCCAGCTCCCCAAGTGATTTGCAGTCCCACCACGCCCAGGAGTGTGTGAGCACTGTACAGAGTTCTGTGACCCCAGGGAGCTGGAGCAGTGCAGCGACCTTTTGTGCTCTCTTCCCGCCTTCCCTTCCAACGCCATGAGAAATAACAGAGCGGTTACTTTGCCATATTATTTCATAGAATCAGTCTCAGTCATAAGAATAGTCAGCCCAATGCTTGATGCAGAATTGGATAGTTTTATAGACACAAGGTAGATCTGAGATTTAAATGGAAGTAAGCAGAAAATCTGGATGAGAATTGCCAGGGGAAAATTATCTCTAGCTGTTAGTCAAAGCATCTATTGATGACAGGCTCTCCTTTTTATTTTTTCAACTTCTTTAACTGTTATCTGATATTTAGAAAAACAGCATGAGTTTTATCCATGTATAATTTCTGTGGTGATCTGTGTTTTAGTTAATACCAAGCTCTCTATCTCCAACTTGCCTTATCTTTCTTAATTCAGGTACTCGAAAAACTGGAAACGTTAGTTCAGAAAATAAATCAGATACTTCCAACATTTATTCTGGTTTACAGAAAAAGCAAAAATATGAGAAAAAACCTCAAGGTTTTCTAGAAAAAAAAAGATCACAGGTTAGGTGCTTGCTCTGCACTCAGCAAACCTGGATTCAATTCTCGGCGCCATATATGATCCCCTGAGCCCTGTCAGGAGTGATACCTGTACACATAACCAGGATTGAATCCTGAGGACCATTGGGTATCTGCCCCCTGCAAGTACTCCCACAACAATAAAATATTGTGAGAATTAGAATCTGATGGCCACAAAATTAAATTTCTTAAACAAAATTTTCTCTTCATTTCCTATTCTACCAAATAATGACAATAATTTCAGTTATAATAAACTTGGTCAGTTTTGTTCTTACTTTTGGAACAGCAAGAACAGAGAAATTAAATTCTTTTAATGTTCTTTGATGGAATTGTTCATCAGTGAATTTGAAATTGCTCTCCTAAGTCTCTTGGGGGTCAGAAGCCCAGTCTTTACTCTTCTTTCTCAGGTGTCACCATCAGGATCTGTCTGTAACACCTATATTTTGGGGGGAATTCTCCAGTTCCTGAGGTTTCCCAAATATACTGGGTTATATGTATTGATCTTGCAAATGGACTACATTTTCCTCTCCATAGAGATGTTCACCCATTTTTTAAAATATAAAATCTAGTTCCCAAATAGAAACAAGAATTAAAGAACATAATACAATCTCTTATTTTTCCCTTCAGGAAGGTCACAAAAGAGAGATAATATGCAATGGCAGGAGAGAACTAGTTAGACCAACATTTTTTACCTTACTCTCTATTGTTCAGAGACAGTGATAAACCCACTCAATTCTTTAAAACTTAAATACACAGTTTGGAACTTAGCTTTTTTGAAACTGAAGTCACAGTCTGTGAACCAAAATATGCTCCTTTGTCAATATTCATTTCTCTGAGCAGAGCTGGGTGTGACCCAGAAAACAAAACTAAAAAAAGGAGCCTGAATTCCACAACACAAAATCTATAGAAACCTTTGTACATCATCACTTGATGACTTAACCTCTTGATCCTGTTACTCATCGATTTGCTCGAGTGGGCGCCAGTAACGTCTCCATTTGTCCCTATTGTGTGCTAGTGTAGCCCAATGGTATCTGATTCTTCTAGAAACACAAAGAGCCTCAAACAATTCAGGGTCTGATGAAGAAGTCTGACCATCTCCTAGGTGGGCAGCCATGCAATCTTTTGACGTCCCGTGAAATCCAGTCAGTAATGGCTCTAGTCCAGCAGTCATCTACAAATATCATTACATGTCCAGTACATCTGATTTTCAATGCCTTGGCAAACGAGACAGTGTCCCTGATTCTTTTTTTTTATTAAAAAAATTTTTAATAGTGAGACAGCATGAGGTATAGTTGCAGACTTACACATTTTTGTGCTTGGGTTTCAATTATATAATGATCAAATACCATCCCTCCACCAGTGCCCACTTCCAACCACCATGCATCCCAGTATCCCTCCCCCCCATCCTCCCCCCTATCCCACCCTGGCTCTGTGGCAGGGCATTCCCCTCTGTTCTCTCTCTCATTTTGGGTGTTGTGGTTTGCAAAAGAAACATTGAGTGGCAATCATGTTTGGTCTATAGTCTACTTTCAGCATGCTTCTCCCATCCTAGGAGGGTCTTCCCAACACCTTTATTTGGTGTTCCCCTCTTTATCTGAGCTCCCTTTTTCCTAGTATGTGTGGTTGGCCTCCAAGTCATGGAGTAGAATTTCTGGTACTAATCTCGGCCATTCTTGGGTGTTAGTTTCCTATTTTGTTACTTTATGCTCCCCAGATGAATGCAATCTTTCTATGTCTATCCCTTTCTTTCTGAGTCATTTCGCTTAACATGATATTTTCCATGTAGCACCACTTGTATGTGAATTTCGTGACTTCGTCTTTTCTAACAGCTACACAGTACTCCATTGTGTAAATGTACCAAAGTTTCTTTAACCAGTCATCTGTTCTCGGGCACTCAGGTTTTTTCCAGATTCTGGCTATTGTAAAGAGTGCTGCAATAAACAGGCAATTGCAGATGTCACTTCGACTATACTTTTTTTGCGTCTCTGGGATATATTCCCAGGAGTGGTATTGCTGGATCAAATGGGAGCTCAATTTCTAATTTTTTGAGAATTGTCCATACTGTTTTCCAAAAGGGCTGAACCAGTCGGCATTCCCACCAACAGTGAAGGAGTGTCCCTTTCTCACCACATCCTCGCCAGCACCGGTTGCTTTTGTTCTTGTGGATATGGGCCAGTCTCTGTGGTATGAAGTGATATCTCATTGTGGTTTTGATCTGCATTTCCTTGATGATTAATGATGTGGAACATTTTCTCATGTGCCTTTTAGCCATTCGGATTTCTTCTTTGTGAAAATTTCTATTCATTTCATCTCCCCATTTTTTGATGGGGTTGAATGTTTTCTTTTTGTGGAGTTGAACCAGTACTTTGTATATCCTTGAAATTAACCCCTTATCAGATGTGTAGTTGGCGAATATCCTTTCCCATTCTGTAGACTGTCTTTGTATTTTGGTCGCTGTTTCTTTTGAGGTGCAGAAAATTCTTAGTTTAAGATAGTCCCATTTGTCTATCTCTGTTTTCACTTGCTTGGCCAGCGGTGTGACATCTTTGAAGACACCATTAGCTTCTATGTCATGGAGAGTTTTGCCGACTTTGTCTTCAATAAACATTATGGATTCTGGTCTGATGTTGAGGTCATAAATCCATTTTGATCTTACTTTTGTGCGTGGTGTTAGGCAGAGATCTGAGCCCACTTTTTTGCATGTAGCCGTCCAGTTTTGCCAGCATAATTTGTTAAAGAGGCTTTCCCTGCTCCACTTCACTTTTCTTGCCCCATTATCGAAGATTAGATGCTCGTATGCTTGGGGGCAGATGTCAGTATATTCAACCCTCTTCCATTTGTCTACAGCTCTGCCTTTGTTCCAGTACCATGCTGTTTTAATTATTACTGCCTTGTAGTAGAGTTTGAAGTTAGGGAGGTTGATTTCTCCCATTTTCTTTTTCCCAAGAATTGCTTTAGCTATTCGTGGGGGTTTATTGTTCCATATAAATTTCAGGAGTGTTTGCTCCATTTCTTTGAAGAATGTCATGGGTATCCTAATAGGGATTGCATTGAATTTATACAGTGCTTTGGGAAGTATTGCCATTTTGACAATGTTAATTCTCCCGATCCATGTACAGGGGTTATTTTTCCATTTCCTCGTGTCCTCTTTTATTTCCTGAAGTAGCGTTTTGTAGTTTTCTTTGTACAGGTCCTTTACTTCCTTAGTTAAGCTGATTCCTAGGTACTTGATTTTCTGGGGCACAATTGTGAATGAGATTGTTTTCTTCATGTCACTTTCTTCTCTTTCACTATTTGCATATAGGAAAGCCATAGTGACCCTGATTCTTGATCATCGACAGAGGTTGGAACTCTGGATTCTTTCTCTCACTGAAGTGAAACGTGATACTCCAAGCATAGAATTCCTCTTTGGGAGACCCAAATTGCATTCTCATCCTGTTTTTGTAGGGCCCAGTTCTCTGAGGCATATGTTAATGCAGGAAGAACAGTGGAATTGAGGAGATGTGCCTGGAGCCGGAGGTTCTTTGTCCTCTTAGCTATTTCTTTGATGCTCTTGAAGGTGTTTCAAACTGCTCTCTTCCTCCTGCACAACTCAGGTGCCAGGTCATTCATCATGTTAACTTCTCGACCTAGGTACACATAACTGTTGCATTCAGAGATGTTCGTTCCATTGAGACCGAATGAAACGTCAGGAACAAGACCATTTCTCATAAACATTCTCTTCATGAGATGCAGCTGTAGTCCAACCTTTCCACACTAATGGTCAAAGTCAACCAGCATTCGTGCTACTCAGCTAATGTTAGGTGTTGTTAGAAGGATGTCATCAGCGAAGTGGATATGGTATAGTTGCCAATTGTCTATCTTCACTCCCATTCTTTCTCATTCCAGTCATCACATGAAATTCTGGAGGGTGGCAATGAAGAGTTTCAGTGAAATAGTATCACCCTACTGAACTCCTCTCTTGACATGGATGATCACTTCCTTGTAGAATGGTGAGATCCTGGTAGTGATTCCGTAATACAGCTCACTGAGGATCCTGATGTATTGAGTTGAGCACCCTGTTTGGCTAGGGCTTTGATGATCACTTCAGTCTCAACAGAATCAAAGGCTTTCTTTAAATCAATGAACGTTAGACAGAGTGGCATCTTGACTCCCGAGTAACCTCAATGAGCTTGGTTGTCATGTGGATATGGTCAATCGTGCTGAATCCTTTGTGGAACCCGGCTGGCTCGCATGGTTGTCCTTCATCTAGGTTTCTGCCAATCCTATTCAGGATGGCTTCGAGTGAACAGCTTGTAGATGACAGACAACAGGCAGATTAGGCGATAGTTGCCAATGTCATGGATGTCTCCCTTCTTGTACAGTAGTACAGTCCTGCTGGTTTTCCACTGGGACAGAAACTTGCATTCAGACAGCGTGTGAACAGCCGAGCCAGTGTATTGATGACTACTGACGGCAAATTCTTCAGATGTTCAAGTCTGGCCTTGTCTGGGCCAGGTGCTGTTCACTTCTTTACCAGCGAAATGATGTGTTGGATTTCAGTAGGGAGAATGTTTGGAATGACATATCCATCCTGCGGAATTTGGTGTGTGGGCAGGTGGACGTGGCTATCGAAGAGATACAAGTAGAAGTTATGGATAATCTCCTCCATTGCCCTTCTGGACGATGTGATAGATCTATCAGGACGCCAGAGGGCAGGCATCTTGACTAGTAGTTGGCAAATGACGGCGGGGAGGGGGGTGTTTCGAATGCTTTTCCCAGCTTCTGTTGCATCTGCCAGTACTGCTGCTCTTTTCTCTTTGAGTTCTTCCTTTTTCGCTTCTCTGCACTGCTTTGTGAGCTCAGGCGTTAGCTTGTGGTTGCCTGAGGCTTGTGCCAAGCCATATTGGTGAATGAGCTCAAGAGTTTTTGAAGACAGGTGTCTTTTTGTGGATATTTCTCTCTCTCGGCATTCCTCGCATAATCATGGAGTTACTGAAACAATCAATCATATTCATCATCAATGTTGTCAATAACGGCATCTTCCCATGTTGCCGCAATAGTGCCAAAGAGCTCCCAGTTGGTGGTCATTCTGGGAGTTTTCTTCTTAAACTTTGCAGTCCTTTGTCCCCATTCCATGAAGTAGAATTTTGCATGAAGGAGACGGTGGTCAGATCCTGTTTGGAATTTTGGGACAACAGCAACATCGGTCAGGCAAAACCATCAATTGAATATGATGTGGTCAATTTTGTTGTGGATCCATTCACCGGAAGACTCCCATGTCCAGCATTTATATTCGGCCTTCTGTAACTGTGAGTTACCATGGATGGTCTTGGTCAACATGATGAACTCAGACAGTCTCTCACCCTGTTTGTTACATTCTAGGCCATGGGTTCCGATGTGGAGTTCTTCAGCTGATCTTCTCTGTTCTGTCTTGGCATTAAAATCTCTGACACATAACATGGGCAGAAATAAGCACATGGAAAGATATTGAAGCCAGCAAAGTCAGGGTAGGAGCACCCTCCCCTTTTTAAGTAAAGTTCCTTTGACTGCTCTGGTCTCTAGCAACAACTTATCCATCCCCAGTTACTCCAGATCTCCCAAACACAGAGATTTCCACTTCAGAACTTCAAGTTCTAACCAAGTCCATTCAGGTTTCATCTCAAGAATTTTTCATATTGGGCCAGGGGCCTGGGGGGTGGCGGAGGATGGTGGTGATGAAATGCCTGATATTCAGACTAGAATTTCCCTTTCTTGGTATAATTTATCAGGAAATAAGAGATATAGAAGTGGTCATAACACAAAGTGACATAAAGGATGAACTGATTCACACACAGATTCTGACTCAAAGTCCCACAATTGTTGATGATGGAAGAGCGTGATGATGGGTTGCTTCCTGTCCCACTGGGAAACGGGGATCAGACATAAGGGGGGAAATTTACTCAGAGTAAACTTCAAAATTTTTCCTACTAAAGTGGTCCTACAGACTTGGTTGATTCACTTACCCACAGCTGTTTTTCTAGCCCATGGAGCATTGGAGTGAGAGGCCCATCTTTAAGGGACAGTTTGAAAAGGGTTTGGGGGGTGGGTTGGGGGGTAGGAAAGGGGGAAGCCCTTTTGGTTAGGCAAGGAACTTAACCAAAATGTCCCAAACCAAGAAAACTTCACTTGTTTCTGGCTCACCAAATTGTAAATCATATTCTACTGTCTTTCAAGGGCCATCACTTGATTCATCATCCAGGTGATGCTGACAAGCCAAAAAAATGCTTCAATATGGCAGCAAGATGAACGTTAGAATATAGAAACAGAGAACAGTTATGTCCTCAAAGTAATCAATCATGTTTACATAGTAACAAGAAGCAATTTCTATTGAAAGAAAAACTAAACATAGAAGCAGATATTTGAAAGGGCAGACTTCTGTAGGTGTGTGCCAAAGCCATCAGTTTATTCCCTCCTGAACTGAAACACCCCTTCAAGCCCCACCCAAACTCCAACTCCACCCCCAGAGGTACACTCACTGTATATGCAAATTGAAAGTTTCTAAGAGTTCAACCTCTTCTTATCTTAGGTTTCTGATACTAAGAAAAAACAAGGGCAATTATTTCTTCTCAAAAGAGTTTGCTTGTTTTTTAGTTTTATAGTCTTTTTCAGTGTAGCTCTCAAAATTCTGTAAGGACCATATTCAAATAGATTAAAAACAAAACATTGAGGAGTAGGGAAGGCAAGAACTACTTACAATGCAATTATAAGGTAGGAGAGAAAGTTTCCTAATATTCATTCCATCAATGTTTAAAGGAATTTAGGGTCTATTTGGAAGGAGTTTAGAATTGTTTTCTATTCTTATTAGGAAAGGAGAAAAACAGTTCTTATTGCTAAGATTTTGTCTTTGAGCTTCTGGAATGCTTGCAGTGGATTTCTTAGAAGAAAAGTGAGGGAGGCAGAAAATTGGGAGAGCTATGCTAGAGCTCAGAGTTTCCATTTTGGACATACTCAGTGTGGCAATTAAAAATGTCAATCAATAGTTGGATGTCTAAGCTAACCTGAAGCTTAAAGATGTTGGGGTTCTAGACTTACATTTATTAGCTATTGATCAGTAGAGTGCAGGATTGAATTAGGTCACTGAAGAGCGGGTATGGTTAAAGAGAGAAAGTTTGTACTAAAGTTAGATTTTTCCAAAATCTAAGATAAATACAAAAATATCATCTGAACTCTTTCTCAAAGTGTAAGAAGAAGAGAATACTCTTTTGCAGAAACCATTTTCCAATCAAAGAAGTTTTACCCCAAAGAGCATCTAAGATGGATGTTGCTGAAGCTGTAGCAATGCTGCCTGGATACAGCCTTGAACTGGAACTTCAGCCTGTGACCAGCACCTCCATTCAAACAGGAAGTAGAAATCTTCTAAACCTGCACTTGTTTTCTGCTCACTTTCCCAGCTCTTGCCAATATTTGGTTTTCAGGTCACAGGACCCCATCTACTGCCAAGTCCCAAGGTCTGTTACTCAAAGCAAATACAAGAGGAGGTCAATAGAAACCACTCCAGTAAAGCTGCCTACTTTGGGGACTTTTCCCTGGTTGGTTGGTCCCTACTCATCCCCACCTCCAGGAACAGCAATGCAACTAACTCTGAGCGGCTTTTGTTTGCATCCCTGATTGTGCGGTCCTAAACAAAAATGCCACAATTCACAAGCTTAAGTCTCAGTCCAAGTTTCAGCTGTGAGGCAACTTTTATGCTCTGAAAAAAGGTCTTTCACAAGCATTTTATTTTTAATATAAGGTTTCATGACTCCAGTGCACTTAATTCTTTTGGGGGCTTTTGAAGTGAGGGGAAGGAAGGGAAAGGATCCTCTCGGTGTTCTTGGCCAGTCATGTTGGCGGTTCAGTTTGACGGCTGGCATATTGACCTTCACATTGATTGAAGTCTCTACTTTCAGTTCACTGAGGAACATACTCAGGCCAAAATCCCAATGTTTGGAAGCCAATCTTGGCACTATATTTCTTAGGCATTCTGAATGTTTTTTCCCTCCATCTTGATTGTGTTTGTTTTTTGTAATTATAGAAAACTTCTGGCAAGTCCTGCACAAAAGCAGCGGCTTCTCGGTATCAGAAAGCTGTGGGGATTGGGAGGTTTAAAGCATGTGTGCAAATGCTCAACCACCGATTCAGTCCTTCCTGCTCTACCTGGGCTTGATTCGGACTAACAGATGCTTCAGTAGGAGTGTAAGGAATTGGAACAGAGGTTCTGCAAACAGCAGTAGGACAGGATGAGAAAAGAGCCCAAGAATCTCAGTTGGCCATCTAGAAAGGACTGAATGAGATTGTGGTTCATAGGAACAGCAAGAAGTGGCAAAGGAATTGAATACCTTGATGTCATACTGTGGCAATGAAACAGAACTATGGATGTCTGTGAGTAATAAGCTCTTTTGTAGTGAGAAGAGATTAAATATTTGAACTTGGGAGTAAAAGAACTGTATAATTTCTAAACATTTCTGTGAATCTTCCATCATGTGTATACATATAGATATGATTTTGAAGAAAATCAAAAAAAGAAATTTCTTTGCCTTTTGATATGCCAGACACAGTAACAATAAAGTCTCCAATGGAGACGTTACTGGGCCCGCTCGAGCAAATCGACGATCAACGGGAGGGCCTTTACCTTACCTTACCTTACCTTTCTGAACATAAAATTCCTTAAGTTTTCTCTCTTGTCTTAATCTATCACTATTAGAAATTATAAATGAGATACTAATAGCTTTTTTATAAAAGGCCAAAGTTTCATGATCATAGCCATTGTCTTCACGTGTTCTCTGAAGTCAAAATATTAATTAAAACCTGGCAGAAGTTGAGGGAACAGCTAAATATTTAAAACAACTGCTAACAGATTTTAAGGAGGACATCACTACAAACACAATAGTACTTGGAGACTTC
Source organism: Sorex fumeus (assembly GCF_029834395.1). Classification (NCBI taxonomy): domain Eukaryota; kingdom Metazoa; phylum Chordata; class Mammalia; order Eulipotyphla; family Soricidae; genus Sorex; species Sorex fumeus. The sequence goes on from NW_026606083.1 coordinate 3,149,651, forward strand.
AACATCGCCTTATCACCTCTGGATAGATCAACAAGAACAAAACCCAGCAAGGAATTATTGGCTTTGAAAGAAGTAATAGAAGAGAAAGGGCTTATGGACCTATACAGGGCTTTTCACACCAAAAAGAAAGAATACACATTCTTCTCCAGTGAGCATGGAACATTTTCCAAAACAGACCATGTGCTAGGACACAAAACATACCTCAACAGAATCAGGAAGATAGAAATAGTATCAGCCATCTTTTCAGACCATGATGCACAAAAAAAATCACACAAAGACACGGAGAACCAAATCAAACACCTGGAAATTAAACAACGATGCTGAACAATGAGTGGGTCAGGAACGAAGTCAAGGACGAAATCAGAAGATACCTGAAAACAAATGAGAATGAAGACACAAACTACCAGAAGTTATGGATGCAGCGAAAGCTGTATTAAGGGGAAAATTTATAGCTCTGCAAGCATATCTTAGGTCGGTAGAAACGATGCACATAAACAACTTGAGCTCACAGCTCAAGACCTTAGAAAAGGATCAACAGAAAGAGCCTAAATCAGGCAGAAGGAAAGAGATCATAAACCTTAGAGGAGAAATCAACGACATGGAAAACAAAGAAACAATCCGAAAGATCAATGAAACCAAGAGCTGGTTCTTCAAGAAAATAAATAAGATAGATAAACCACTAGCAACACTCACAAAGAAACAGAGAGAGAGAGCCCTAATAAATCGAATCAGTAGTAAGAATGGGGATATCACAAGAGAAACTAAAGAAATTCAAGAGATCATCAGAGACTACTTTGAAAGTCTGTATGCCACGAAACACGAGAACTTGGAAGAAATGGATAAATTCCTGGATTCCTACCATCTCCCAAAGCTGAATCAAGAAGATATAGAGTACCTGAATAGACATATTCACATCAAGGAAACTGAAACTGTAATCAAAAGTTTTCCCAAAAACAAAAGCCCAGGCCCAGATGGATTCACTAGCGAATTTTTCCAAACATTTAAAGAGGACCTATTGCCAGTTCTTCTCAAGCTTTTCCAGGAAATTGAAAAAACAGAAACTCTCCCAAACAGCTTCTATGAAGCCCATATCTCTCTAATAACTAAAGGAAACAAAGACACCACAAGAAAAGAAAACTACCGGCCAATATCCCTGATGAACACGGATGTGAAGATTCTCAACAAAATACTAGCCAATAGAATTCAACAACTCATCAAAAAGATCATACATCATGACCAAGTGGGATTCATCCCAGGGATGCAAGGATGGTTCAACATTCGGAAATCAATCAACATAATCCATCATATCAACAAAAGAAAAGATAAAAACCATATGATCATATCAATAGATGCAGAGAAAGCATTTGACAAGATCCAGCACCCATTCATGATGAAAACCCTTGCCAAAATGGGAATAGAGGGGACTTTCCTCAATATAGTTAAAGCCACCTACCACAAACCTACAGCAAACATCATCCTCAATGGGGAAAAACTCAAACCCTTCCCCCTAAGGTCAGGGACGAGACAAGGATGCCCACTCTCTCCACTACTGTTCAATATAGTACTGGAAGTACTTGCAATAGCGATTAGGCAAGAAAAAGATATTAAGGGCATCCAGATAGGGAAAGAAGAAATTAAGCTCTCACTATTCGCAGATGACATGATACTATACTTAGAGAACCCTAAAACCTCTACCAAGAAACTCCTAGAAACAATAGGCTTGTATAGTAAAGTGGCAGGCTATAAAATCAATACCCAAAAATCCATGGCATTTCTATACGCAAATAGTGAAAGAGAAGAAAGTGACATCAAGAAAACAATCCCATTCACAATTGTGCCCCAGAAAATCAAGTACCTAGGAATCAGCTTAACTAAGGAAGTAAAGGACCTGTACAAAGAAAACTACAAAACACTACTTCAGGAAATAAAAGAGGACACGAGGAAATGGAAAAATATCCCCTGTTCATGGATGGGGAGAATCAACATCATCAAAATGCCAATACTTCCCAAAGCACTGTACAATTCAATGTGATCCCTATTACAATACCCATGACATTCTTCAAAGAAATGGAGCAAGCACTCCTGAAATTTATATGGAACAATAAGCCCCCACGAATAGCTAGAGCAATTCTTGGGAAAAAGAAAATGGGAGAAATCAACCTCCCTAACTTCAAACTCTACTACAAGGCAGTAATAACTAAAACAGCATGGTATTGGAACAAAAGCAGAGCTGCAGACCAATGGAACACAGTTGAATATACTGACATTTCCTCCCAAACATATAATCATCTAATCTTTGATAAGGGGGCAAGAAAAGTGAAATGGAGCAGGGAAAGCCTCTTTAATAAACTGTGCTGACAAAACTGGACGGCTACATGCAAAAAAGTGGGCTCAGATCTATGCCTAACACCATGCACAAAAGTAAGATCAAAATGGATTTATGACCTCAACATCAGACCAGAATCCATGATGTTTATTGAAGACAAAGTCGGCAAAACTCTCCATGATATTGAAGCTAATGGTATCTTCAAAGATGTCACGCTACTGACCAAGCAAGTGAAAACAGACATAGACAAATGGGACTATCTTAAACTAAGAAGCTTCTGAAACTCAAAAGAAACAGTGACCAAAATACAAAGACAGCCTACAGAATGGGAAAAGATATTCGCCAAATACATATCTGATAAGGGGTGGATATCAAGGATATACAAGGTACTGGTTAAACTCCACAAGAAGAAATCACCCAACCCCATCAAAAAATGGGGCGAGGAAATGAACAGAAACTTTGGCAAAGAAGAAATTCGAATGGCAAAAAGGCACATGAGAAAATGCTCTACATCACTAATCATCAGAGAAATGCAGATCAAAACCACAATGAGATATCATTTCACACCACAGAGACTGGCCCACATCCACAAGAACAAAAGCAACCAATGCTGGCGTGGATGTGGCGAGAAAGGGACCCTCCTTCACTGCTGGTGGGAATGCTGGCTGGTCCAACCCTTTTGGAAAACAGTATGGACGATTCTCAAAAAATTAGAATTTGATCTGCCATTTGACCCATCTATAGCACTCCTGGGAATATATCCCAGAGAGGCAAAAAGGTATAGTCGAAGTGACATCTGCAATTTTTTGTTCATTGCAGCACTCTTTACAATAGCCAGAATCTGGAAAAAACCTGAGTGCCCAAGAGCAAATGACTGGTTAAAGAAACTTTGGTACATTTACACAATGGAGTACTATGTAGCTGTTAGAAAAGATGAAGTTATGAAATTTACATACAAGTGGTACTACATGGAAAGTATCATGTTAAGCGAAATGAGCCAGAAAGAGCGGGATAGACAGAGAAAGATTGCATTCGTCTGGGGAACATAAAGCAACAAAAAGGGAGACTAACACCCAGGAATGCCTGAGATTAGTACCAGGAAGTTTGCTCCATGACTGAAAGGCCAGCCACATGTGCTAGGTGAAAAGGAAGCTCAGATAGAGAAGAGAGCACCAAATAAAGGGTGTTGTGAGAACCCTCCCAGGGTGGGAGAAGCATGCTAAAAGTAGTCTATAGACCAAACATGATTGCCACTCAATGCCTCTCTTGCAAAACACAGTACCCAAAAGAAGAGAGAGAGAACAAGGGGTAATACCCTGCCACAGAGGCAGGATGGGACGGGGAGAATGGGGTGTGGGGGGGATGCTGGGACCCGTGGTGATGGATGGCGGGCACTGGTGGAGGGATGGGCACTTGATCATGGTATAACTGAAACCCAAGCACAAAATTTGTAAGTCTATAACTGTACCTCGTGGTGTTTCACTAATAAAAAAAGAAAAAAAAAAAAGAATAAAACCAAACAGAAGTTTTAAAAAAAAAAACTGGCAGAAGAAGGGCCAGTGAGAGAGAGCACAGGAGTTCAAATATGTGCTTTGCAGCGTTCCCTTAGAATGTTCCCAATGTATCTCTGAGTACCTTCCTGGAAGCCTCTCATCTTCCCAGCACTAAAGGGCAAAAAACAAAGGCAGAAGACTTTGGAGGAATTCTTGTTCCCACAGTTTTCAGATAGGGAAACAATTGCTTTATTTTCTGAGCACAGAGTTGGTCTGTGGTTTCTCTAGGAAATGCCTCTCCAAAATGTTTTGACGAGTTTTAGCCAGTACACATCACCTTAGCATCTAGAACTAAAATTAATTAAAACCTACAATGAGAAAGTGTCACCGTCATTTTAAAGAATACAGAAGATTATTAGAATTTGGAAATATCTCCAGAAATAAATTTACCAGTGAACTCTGTTTTAAGAGGGGCAAACATGTAGAGGGGAGGGTTTCTCCAAGGGTAATGGACCCTCTCCTAGTCCTTAGGTCAGGGTAGCAGCCATGGCCCCTTCAGCCTGTTTAATTTAATTTAAACTAGACTTTGGTTTTCAGCCATTTAATCTCTCTCTCTCCCTCCCTATATACATAAAATTAAATTCAGTGTTTTCTCTTACTAATCTTTGATATTAATTCACTTCCATCCATCTCAGGAGCACAGAGAGGGTAAGGAAACATTCCCCCATGCCTTGATACTCAATTTCAAAAAAAGGGAAGAGAGAGAGAGAGACAGAGAAGAAAAGTGTCTGCCATAGAGTCAGGCTATGGGAGGGAACCCAGAGTCACTGGTGGTGGGAAATATACACTAATGAACAGATAGCTGTTGAAACCCAATCATGAACTAATTTGTTACTGTGCATCTCATGGGGATTAAATTAAAAAATAATTAGTGAATGAAAAAATAATTTCTAACAACTAATCATTTATTTGAAGGCAGAAGCTAAAAGAAAAACAACTGAAAAAATTGAACTTGTATTCAAATTTTTTGAAACTCAAAAATTGAACTTGAAAAAATCTGATTAAAAGCATGAATTTATATAATGAGAGAATATTCGATCTACCTTGATACGTGAAAGACTTCTATGACAATAAGAACATCAAGCATGTGGCATCTGAGCTCTCCTTTCCAGAAGTGTTAGATAGAATGTTGGATAGAAAGCCACAGACATTTATTAGTTTGCTTTCCCTTCCTTCCTTCCTTCCTTCCTTCCTTCCTTCCTTCCTTCCTTCCTTCCTTCCTTCCTTTCTTCCTTCCTTCCTTCCTTTGTCCCCTGGACATCTCTTTTAGACTGCTCTCATTATCTTCCAGTAGCGACACCTGCAGAGTTCAGGCTGAGTTTTTAAGCATAGCCAAAAATTCTACTGGAGGTAGGAAAACGTTTTCAAACTCTGTTTCAAGAAATATTAATGCACAGTGTTGGCAGAAGAACTAGTAGTCCTACAAGAGAATTATGTCAGCAATGCAATATCCTAGATGTTTGAAATGTTTGTGTTTTTCTTTGTTCTAATATTTTCATGGTTTTTGGGAGAAACTATCCTAACACTGAGATCAGGTCCACAAAAGTGAACTATTAAGAGAAACTAAACACTGTCAAACACACTGTCCTCCCATTGTTCATTGATTTGCTCTAGCGGGCCCAGTAATGTCTCCATCGTGAGACTTGTTGTTACTGTGTTTGGCATATTCAGTATTTTATTTTAATCATCTATCTTGCTAAAAGACTACAGCATAGTGATTACAATCACTAAAAAGAACATTAGTTTATAATGTGATAGAGATTATCTATTATATTATATATAGAGATTATATTATCACTGGTTATAATTTCAGTTTCAAATTACAATATATGATGTATTAACAGTTTTTACACGTTAACCTTAAATTTACATGATTCTATACCTCAAATGTTTCAATTATAAACTAAATAAAAAATAAAAAAGATAATTGAGTGAAGGTCTCCCTTGTTTGAAGTCTCATAAAAAATTGTAATGACTGTAAAAACCTATTTTTTGTGTTACTGTCAAAAATTCTCTATAAAGTCCTCATTTAATATTGCAGCTCGGTTCTTGGCAAGTAGAACTTTAAACATCTGAACCAGTGAAAAATAATCAAACTGCGATGTGATTTAGAAGGCAATTATTCAAGAATAGGTATCAAGATTTATATACACCAAAGAGTAGTCCTCAGGTATGCAGTACTATCAAGGTGTCATCTTACAAAAAGAACAGAAACAACCAGATAGAAAAAAGGGGCTTTATTGACATGAATCGGAGAGCCCGGCAAGCTACCGAGAGTATTCGATATGCCAAACACAGTAACAACAAAGTCTCCAATGGAGACGTTACTGGGCCCGCTCGAGCAAATCGACGATCAACGGGAGGGCCTTTACCTTTACCTTTACCTTTACCTTTTATTGACATGAAGACAACATGTTGGAAAGAACATCCACCAGCATGGATTTGCGAACAATTTTGAAAGAAGGAGTAGGACGTCGGGTTCTATGTCCAGAGAGATAGTCACACAACAACCTAAATATGTTCTAGTTGTTTTTCAGGAAACTTACACATACATGAGGAAGAATGGCAAGCACTCATAACTGAAGACTATGGAATGAACACACATCACATGTGTAGAAAATGGTGGAGAAACGCAATGGTGGTGTATTGGTTATGGAGGCTAGATGTAGAAAATACTCTAATGTTCAGTCTAGCTGGTGCTGTCTAGTCAGAAGCCTTAAGGATTCTTATCAATGCAAAGCATTCTTATAGATACAGTAGAAAGCAATAATACGGGGCTGGAGCGATAGCACAGTGGGTAGGGCAGTAGGGCGTGACTGACCCGGGTTCGATTCCCAGCATCCCATGTGGTCTCCTGAGCAACATCCAGGAGTAATTCCTGAGTGTGGAGCCAAGAGTAACCCCTGAGCATCGCTGGGTGTGACCCAAAAAGCAATAAAATAATAATAATAATAATAATAATAATAATAATAATGCCTCTTCTTCCAGAAAGAACTTGTCACATTCCAATTACTAAACTGGAGCCAGTCTGTTTTAGATTATTATAGTCTTAAAGCCCTAAAATTTTCAGGGTAAAAAAGAAGAATGAAATTGTGAAAATCTTGATAAGAGTTAGTTTATAGAGAAGCTTCCAGGGCTTAAGCAGAGAGATAGCTGAGGTTAGGATATTTGTGGTAGTACTTTTGAATCAGTTTCCAAGTTTGTCTGCTCTTGATTGGTGCACAGAATGTCTTAAAACAGAAGTGTATTGGAGAGAGACCCTTAGAGAAGGTCTACTAAAATGATCATCAGAAAATGTCTCCTGCTTCATGTTGTAGCTGATTTACTGAGTCAGTCTATTTCACTTTTATTTAGAATTCTCTGCAAGGCAGCTTAGACATATGATAGAATTTGACTCAGTTGTTCTCCACAAGTGAAACAAAGTATAGAAAATGCAATTTGACAATAGATTAACTGACAGAAAGAAGAGTTAGGTGGGACCAGAGAGAAATTAACAGGAGAAAAATTGCTTGTCTTGCATGCAGCTGCTATGGTTGCAAACCTGGTTCAAATCCCCGATACCACCTAAGCATAACTAGGAGCAGTCCTGAACATAGAGCCAGGAACAGACCCTGAGCACTACAGAGAGCTCAGGGGGTGGGGCAGGAGAGCATTCAACAAACTCTGCACCCCCAACTTCAAAAATTTAAGTTACTGCAGCATTTATTTTTGGCAACAAACAAGTCAGAAAACAAAGCATAGGCCAAAAGCTTAAACAATAGTTTTTATTCATTAACTCATTCATTTTCCAGTCTACTTATTTCCAGTTCAAGGCCTTGGTAGCTGGAGTCCAACCTGCAATTCAGGTTGCAACACAGAGCCAATCCTGGGTAAGGTGGAAATGTGGGTGAGAACTTAATTAGCTTCTGGCCATTGGTTTGAATAGTTGAAATGCCTTTAAACATTTGATTCATTAATAGTAGCTTCATACTTATTAAAAGAATGGAGGAGAGAACTCATTGGGCAAAGGCATTTACTTTGCATAGTCCCCGTCAGTATTCGTATTTTAGAAACAAGGGTATTATAATATACACTTACAAATTTTTCAATTATCTTAAAAAGTTTCTTTATAGCAAAAAAAAATTCTATATTATGTATTACATTAAGTTGACTTTCATATTTCTTTTCTAACTTTATTTAAACACTGGGGTTTACAAACTTGTTCATAGCACAGTAATAATGAGTGAGTTATTTGTGGGGAGAGAACTTGCAATACTTCCTCACGATTTATCTGTAGAGGTTTCTTCTCTGTGACTTGATCTCAAGATTTTCTTCAGCTAATCTAGTTGCTGCAGCCTGTTGGGATGCAGCTGTGTCTCAGGTCAAATGACACTGTCCGAAAGCTGTGGGTGATATTCTCAACAGAAATGTCTGCTGGTCACTCCAATAGTGAAGAATGTTGGATAATTGAGTCATTAAATGGCTAAAATACAAGTAGCTTTCACTTCTGCTGAACAGTGAAGTTTCATACAGTGAATTAAAGAACTAGACAACTAACACTCAAATACGGTTGACTACAGTTTATAGAAAATACTGGGCCAAAACCTCATCAATTTCAGCTATCTCTTAAATTCATGATAAAATAAATATAATTTATGATAAGTTGCTGTTTTTTTTATTTTATTTATTTATTTATTTATTTTGACTTTTTTTCCCCTTTATTTTATTTTATTTTTTTTTAAAGTTGTAGATTTACAATTTTTTGTGCTTTGGTTTCAATTATACAATGATCAGATACCCATCCCTCCACCAGTGCCCATTTTCCACCACCATGGATAATATACCTCCCACCCCCATCCCCCCATCCCCCCTGTCTCTGTGGCAGGGCAATCCCCTGTGTTCTCTCTCTCCTTTTGGGTGTTGTGGTCTGCAAAAGAGGCATTGAGTGGCAAACATGTTCAGTCCATAGTCTACTTTCCACATGCATCTCCCCTCCTGGGAGGATCCTCCAAACATCCTTTATTTGGTGCTCCCTTCTCTATCTGAACTGCCCTTTCCTCTAGGATACCCGGCTGGCCTCTAAGTTATGGAGTAATCCTGCTGGTGCTGATCTCAGCTATTCTTGGGTATTAATCTCATACTTTGTTACTTTATATCCCCCAGATGAATGCAATCTTTCTATGTCTATCCCTCTCTTTCTGACTCATTTCGCTTAGCATGATACTTTCCATATTGTACCACTTGTATGTAAATTTCATGACTTCATCTTTTCTAACAGCTACATAGTACTCCATTGTGTAGATGTACCAAAGTTTCTTTAACCAGTCATCTGTTCTTGGGCATTCAGGTTTCTTCCAGTTTCTGGCTATTGTAAAGAGTGCTGCAATGAACAAACAAGTGCAGATGTCACTTCGACTATACATTTTTGCCTCTCTGGGATATATTCCCAGGAGTGGTATTGCTGGGTCAAATGGGAGCTCAATTTCTAAATTTTTGAGAATCGTCCATACTGTTTTCCAGAAGGGCTGAACCAGTGGACATTCCCACCAACAGTGAAGGAGTGTCCCTTTCTCGCCACATCCATGCCAGCATCGGTTGCTTTTGTTCTTTTGAATGTGGGCCAGTCTCTGAGGTGTGAGATGGTATCTCTGCCTAACACCATGTACAAAAGTAAGATCAAAATGGATCAAAGACCTCAACATCAGACCAGAAACCATAAGGTACATTGAAGATAAAGTTGGCAAAACCCTCCATGACATTGAAGCTAATGGTATCTTCAAAGATGCCATGCCACTGGCCGAGCAAGTGAAAACAGAGATAGATAAATGGGACTATCTTAAACTAAGAAGCTTCTGCACCTCCAAAGAAACAGTGACCAAAATACAAAGACAGTCTACAGAATGGGAAAGGATATTCACCGAATACACATCTGACAAGGGGTTGATATCCAGGATATACAAAATACTGGTTAAACTCCACAAGAAGAAAACATCCAACCCCATCCAAAAATGGGGCAATGAAATGAACAGAAACTTTCTCAAAGAAGAAATCCGAATGGCAAAAAAGCACATGAGAAAATGCTCTACATCATTAATCATCAGGGAGATGCAGATCAAAGTTGCTGTTTTTTGGTAGGTCACAAGACAAGTAAACATTTCAGCAATGGAACATTTCATCAGAAAGAGATGATCATGACTGTTCAACATATTTTTAGATTTTTATAAGTTTCTTCATGGATAATCATCTTTGGTTGTGACTATATTACATGATACAATAAGTGATCTCATAAGAATGTAGGGATTAGGGACACTAGCCTCCCAAATTCATGTTGAACTTTTGACTCCTCAAAAACGTTACTGTTTCAAATGATTGATTTTGTATTATGCCATCTGCATTCTTTTGATTTGCCACATTTACCACAGTAGGTACATCATCACTCACACCTCATACCTCTCATACAGAACTACTCTGTTTCTTTAAAGAAAAATGATGTCGGGAGCTTTGTACTTTTTTATTTTCGCTTACTTGAACACAGCATTATTTACTCTGTCTCAAAAGGCTTCTTAGCTTCAGGCCAGAGAGATAGTTACAGGGGTAAAACACTTGCCCAATACATAGCCAACTCTGGTTTATATCCCAGCACCAAATATGGTCTTGGAGCCCCACAGGGAGTAAGCTCTGGGCCGAGAGCCAGGAGCAAGTCCTAGACACCATTGCATGTGGCACCACACCAAAAATTCAAAAGGTCCTTAGCTACATCTTCAGTAGCAGCTTCATATCATTTATTAGACTTCCTGTGCAATTAGTATTTTTCATTTGTGGAAAAAAATCCTTGTCCTTATTTATTTAAATACTTCCTGTATTTTCTTTTACACTCTCTTCCTGGAATCTCCAAGGCACATATGTTTTTATCTAACGCTATGTTTCATGTGCCTAACTTCTTCAAACATATATATATATATATATATATATATATGTTTATATATGTGTGTGTGGGGCTGGAGCGACAGCACAGCGGTAGGGCGTTTGCCTTGCATGCAGACAACATGGCCGACCCGAGTTAGATTCCTCCGCCCCTCTCGGAGAGCCCGGCAAGCTACCGAGAGTATCTCGCCCGCACGGCAGAGCCTGGCAAGCTCCCCGTGACATATTCGATATGCTAAACACAGTAACAACAAAGTCTCCAATGGAGAGGTTACTGGGCCCGCTCGAGCAAATCGATGATCAACGGGAGGGCCTTTACCTTATATGTGTGTGTGTATGTAATACGTCTCTCTGAGTTGCAGTCTCGATATTTTCAAAACCTGTCCATTAAGCTTGTTTTTTTAAAAATCCAAATATACATTTTATTTATAAACATTTATATTGTTTCTCAAGTAAACTTTTCCACTTGTAATCTTTGGCTATTTATATTTTTGTGTTGAGAATTTAGAAAAAGAAAACCAGAAAACTCAGCCCTGACTAAATTTACCATGTCATAGGGAAAAATAAGTAGGTGAGAGAACTAAATAATAATGCATCTGAAAACAACAACTCATGTAACAACTCAACTCATAATAATTTCTGGAAGGAAATTATTAGCCTCAAATAGTTGGTGAAATCTTCTTGTATAATAGCATTCATGTCTAGCTGTTACACAAACTAGATTTTTAGGAAAATGAAGCAGAATCAACTCCATCTCACATGAGAAAGCCATGCTACATGTTGGTGGACTTTCTGAAAAGTCAGCCACTCTTTAACTGTCCTGGAATCCAGTTCTCTTCCGAATGCTGTTTCTATCATATTGGAGAACATCCATCAGGCTCCAGATTCATCTTGTCTGATGGGAGGCCAATCCGCTGTTTTCTTTTTGTTTTTTTTTTTTCTTTTTCAGTTTTGCCTTGAGTTCCACCTACCTGCTGAGTGGGGAGGGCTAAGGGTGCTCCTCTCAGTTGGGCAACTTGGCAGTGGCTATGCTACCTTAGTCAGCCAGTCTGCTTGGGAAGCTCTCTCCATTACTCTATCAACAGATGACAAGTTTGGCAAGATGACGAACAGATATCAAGTTGAGGGTAGAACAGCTTCCCTGGATGCTTGAACCTACCCTGCTGATTCCCTTAATCCTGGCCTTGACAAAAACAATTATTCATTCCAAGGTATCTTTCTATGGGGAGTGGGAAGATGGTGGAGGCAGATTAGGACCAAGGTCAGCATTACCCAGCTATGTGTTTTCAGGGCTCACTCCCATTGGGATTCTGGAGACCATGTGGTTCAAGACATAGACACAGAGTCTGGCACACAAAGATCTTAGAAGTTACGGCTAAGGACCAGAGAGAGATTCAGTGGTCTTAGCACACGCTTTGCATGTTGGTAGCCCAGATTTTATCCTTGGTATCTGGGTAATCTCCTAAACATCTCTGGGTGCAACTCCTGAGCACAGATCTGGGAGTAGCCCCTGAGCAAGGGGACTGGTGCAAAAAGGAAAAAAATTACCTTCAAGCTAATTCCCTACTTCTTAGCCTCCTATTTCTTACTTTAAACAGCTTCCCAACTATGTTATTTTTTCATACAGAAGGAGCAGAATAAAAAGGGGAATAACATTTATTGTAGCATAAAAAACTTTGAAAAAAAAACATAAATTGTAACTGTATTTAGGAATTAAATACCATTCTTTTTACGATAACTGTGTATTTAATCTTGACTAGTAGGTATTAATTAAATAGATAATATACTATTTCTATCCAAACTGGTGTGACCCCAGTGGGATTCAACATAATTAAATTTTAAACTAGCTCCCTGGAATTAGCTGGGCCCTCGAGTTGAAGAAAGAACGCTTCCTCCTAGGGCTGCTTCACTTCAGCATCTAAGCACAGTTGCCAGGGATTCACTCCCCAGGCCACTCACTCTTGTGTCTGACTACAAGTTTATGACCTCCTCAGTTTCAATAATTTACTAAAATAACTAATAGGATTCATAACAGCATTATACTTACAGTTTGTTGGAAATATAACACATAACGCAAAATGTAGAGGGTTCCCAAACATGTAATGTCTTCACTTCCCCTAAGATCAGGCCTGGGACCCTGCAAATTCATGCCTCATTGACCAGGAAGATCCCACTATGTGGGCAGGATCAGTGAAATCTGGTCCAGAGACTAAACTTGACTTTCAGCTCCAGTCTCCGAAGGTCGTGAAGCCCTAATTACTTGGTTGGCTTTTGAGTGATCGGTCTCCACCCTGGATACAGGTAAGGCCACAAGATGAGTCATCTCATGATCATGACAGTAACTCCTATGATTTTTGGAAATTCTAGGGGATTTTAGAGGACTCCTGCCAGAATTCCAGTATAAAGACCCTAACCAGTCTTTATTATGAATGATTATGAAATACCTTCTTAAAAATTTTACTTTTAGGTCATGTAATGTTTGTACTTTCTGGTAATTATTCAGTATTATCCATGAACTTTATTTAGACAGAGTTATGATTGAATGATTCACTTGACAAGAATGTTAGTTTTCTCAAGAAAAACTAACCAGAGCTCACTATATATATATATATTCCATGTATATTTTCTAAGAGTTTTTAAACCCTCAGAAAGTCATCAAGTGTGCTACCTGTGATATGTTGCTTAGAACAGACAGGAAGAATCTTGTTGCTGAAAATGCCTTGAAAATGAATCTTCAAACAAATATGTTTAATGGGTTAAAATGTCATTTATAACACTTAGAAATGAAACTCAAAATACTAGCATGATGAAGTGTGGCATTTAAATGACAAATTGTGGGTCTTATTACTCCCCCAGGCTAGTCATTACTTGAACCTGGGACTGGGCTTTCTTTGCATACACACCCTAGGCATCCTCTAGGACTCTGGGATGCTCACCATCCCTGAGCCTCTTCCTGTTTGTCTGCAACTCTGTGCCGGATCTTCTTCCTCTCCCAGGCTGTACACCCACACACATCAGGTACCAGTAGGGGACATGGCCTCTGCAAAGTGGGCGTGGCCTAATTCTGGGCCAGTAGCCACAGATAATTTACTCATACCCAGCAAGCTCGTGTAACATCTCAGTCTCCATACCTCTACACCAACATGAAGAAACAACAAATCCCCACCACAAGGGGAGGACAATGAAAACATTCCAGAAGCCTCAGTAACTGCTACTCACCTAAGGGACCTCTCTGAGAAAGAATTCAGATATGAAGTAATGAAGATGTTCAATGAACTCAATGAAACAGTGAGACAGATATCCAGTAAATTAAAGGAGGACAAGAGAGAAACAATTGAGAAAATACAGGAAGAAATTGGAAAGCTATGCACAGAAATGTCACGAATAAAAGATTCGGTGGATGAAATAAAAAAACTCAGTCTGTGCCCTCACCAGTAGAATGGCCACAGCTGAAAACAGAATCAGTGAGCTAGAAGATCAGCTGCACTGTACCTAAAGGCAACAACCAACAATGGCAAGAGACCTCAAAATAGCTCTAGGGCGAATCATAGTCCTAGGAGCTGATTCCAAGAGGAACAACATTAGAATCATTGGAGTACCAGAAGGACAGGGAGGCAACCTCAAAGAAAAAGTCATAGTTAAACAAATCATTGCTGAAAAGTTCCCAGAGCTGCACAATGCAGTCATTCAGATTCAAGGAGCCCAAAGTGTGCAAGCTTGAAAGAGACCCTAACAAAAACACTCCAAGACATATCAGAGTTAGAAAGATGGATGCCACGGATAGAGACACAATACTGCAAGCAGCAAGGTCAAAGAAGGAAATCACATACAAAGGAGCACCCCTTAAATTCACAGCAGACCTATCAGAGGAAACCCTTCAAGCCCAAAAGCAGTGGTGCGATACAGTGAAAAAACTCACTGAAATGAGTGCTTCACCAAGAAAACTCTATCCGGCTAAACTCTCAATCAAATTTGAAGGAATGTACACTATTTTCTGGATAAACAGCAGTTCAGGAACTTCATAGACTCAAAACCAAACTAAAAGAAGGGTTAAAGGGGCTACTATAAGAAGAGACAAACCCTACAAGCACAACAGACCCTTACAGAAAGATGACACAAAACCCCATAACAATAATATCTCTCAATATCAATGGTCTAAATTCACCAATTAAGAGACACAGAGTGGCAAAATGGATCCAGAGACAGAACCCTACATTCTGCTGCCTACATCCATGAAATTCTTTAAAGAAACGGAGCAAACATTCCTGAAATTCATATAGAACAATAAGCCCTCACGAATAGCTAAAGCAATTCTTGGGAAAAAGAAAATGGGAGGAATCAACCTCCCTAACTTCAAATTCTACTATAAACAGTAATAATTAAAACAGCATGGTACTGGATCAATACCAGAGCCACAGACCAATGGAACCGGGTTGAATACACTGACATCTCCTCCCAAACATATGATCATTTAATCTTTGATAAGGGAACAAAAAATGTGAAGTGGAGCAAGGAAATCCTCTTTAACAAATTGTTCTGGCAAAACTGGACGGCTATATGCAAAAAATAGGCTCAGATCTCTACCTAACACCATGTACAAAAGTAAAATCAAGATTGATTAAAGACCTCAACATCAGACTGGAATCCATAAGGTACATTGAAGACAAGGTTGGCAAAACCCTCCACGACATTGAAGCTAACAGTATCTTCAAAGATGACATGGCACTGGCCAAGCAAGTGAAAACAGAGATAGACAATTAGGACTATCTTAAACTAAGAAGCTTCTGCACCTCAAAATAAACAGTGACCAAAATGCAAAGACAGTCTACAGAATGGGAAAGGATATTTTCCCAAAACCATCCAGCAAGGGGTTGATATCAAGGATATACGAAGTACTGGTTGAACTCCACAAGAAGAAAACATCCAACTGCACCAAAAAATGGGGCAACGAAATG
The DNA here is from genome assembly GCF_029834395.1 of Sorex fumeus. NCBI lineage: Eukaryota > Metazoa > Chordata > Mammalia > Eulipotyphla > Soricidae > Sorex > Sorex fumeus. The sequence continues at coordinate 3,165,388 of NW_026606083.1, forward strand.
AACAGAAACTTTCTCAAAGAAGAAATATGAATGGCAAAATTGCACATGAGAAAATACTCTACATCATCAATCATCAGGGAGATGCAGATCAAAACCACAATGAGATATCATCTCACACCACAGAGACTGGCCCACATCCAAAAGAACTAAAGCAACCTGTGTTGGAGTGGATGTGGCAAGAAAGGGACCCTCCCTCACTGCTGGTGGGAATGCCGACTGGTTCAGCCCTTTCAGAAAACAGTATGGACGATTCTCAAAAAATTAGAAATTGAGCTCCCATTTGACCCAGCAATACCACTCCTGGGAATATATCCCAGCGAGGCAAAAAAAGTACTGTCTAAATGACATCTGCACTTGTATGTTCATTGCTGCACTGTTCATAATAGCCAAAATCTGGAAAAAACCCGAGTACCTGAGAACAGATGACTGGTTAAAGAAACTTTGGTACATCTACACAATGGAGTACTATGCAGCTGTTAGAAAAGATGAAGTCATAAAATTTACATACAAGCGGTACTGCATGGAAAGTATCATGCTAAGTTAAATGAGTCAGAAAGAGAGAGACAGACATAGAAATATTGCATTCATTCATTCATCATTCATTCATCATCCTGTTAATTGTCGATTGCCTCGAGCAGGCCCCAGTAACGTCTCTTTCATCCTAGCCCTGAGATTATATTCAAGGCTTTTTAGGAGAATGAGACCCATCATCTGGACAAACTTGCAGGCTATCGAATATAGCCTGCCTACAGGGCAGAGTCTGGCAAACTCCCCGTGGTGCACCAAATATGCCAAATACCAGTAACAATGATGGGTCTCTCATTCTCATATTGCATTCATCTGGGGAATATAAAGTAACAAAATAGGAGACTAACACCCAAGAATAACCGAGATAAGGACCAGGAGGTTCACTCCATGGCTTGGAGGCCAGCCACACGTTAACGCAAAAGGCAGCTCACATATAGAAGAGAGTACAAAGTAAAGGGTGTTGGGAAGATCCTCCCAGAATGGGAGATACATGCTGAAAGTAGACTATAGACCAAATATGATTGCCACTCAATGCCTCTTTTGCAAACCACAGCACCCAAAAGTAGAGAGAGAACAAAAGGGAATGCCCTGCCACAGACGCGGGGTAGGATGGGTTAAATGAGGGCGTGGGAGGGATACTGTGATCATTGGTGGTGGAGAATGGGCACTGGTGGAGGGATGGCTACTTGATCATTGTATAACTGAAACCCAAGCACAAAAATTTGTAAGTCTACAACTGTACCTCATGGTGTTTCTCTAATAAAGTTTTTTAAAAAATGACACTCTAGTTATCAAGAAAAAGTGGCAACTTTCAAGAAAAAAAAAGGAATCTTTTATTTTGCATAGTTATCCACACCTAAGCAAATACTTTAAAATAGTATAATCAGCAGGGTTGGAGCGATAGCATAGCAGGTAGGGTGTTTGCCTTGCATGCAGTCGACCCCAGTTCAATTGCTCCGCCCTTCTTGGAGAGACCAGCAAGCTACTGAGAGTATCCGGCCCACATAGCAGAGCCTGGCTAGCTCCCCGTGGCATATTCAATATGCCGAAAACAGTAACAAGTCTTACAATGGAGACATTACTGGTGCCCGCTTGAGCAAATCGATGAACTTCAGGAGGACTGTGCTACAATGCTAAGGCATAATCAGTGCTGGTTCGGAATCACTTTGTGTCTGACTTAGATCTATGGGGTCTCTGAATACACAAGACTAAGCAACATGCAGCATGCACGAAGTACTCGGCACAGTGTGACACAGAGTCAGGCCCCAACAGGAGATTCCAACATGATGACACACAAGGCAACCATCCCATTTCAAAAGCAGAATTCAATGGACATCGCCACGGCCTGGGCGCATTCTCCAGGGCAGGCCCTTCAGGTGCAGACCGAACCGCAAGTTCTCCTTGTAGCCTTTCCTTTCTTTTCCTCCGACCACTACAAACTTCTTTATGGAGTCTTCTTTACGGAGTTCTTTCAAGAAATGGAGTTTTGGATTCTAAGGTGGTACCCAGCTCTTTGGCAGAGGAGCCCATGCCTCATTAAGAATTACCTCTCCTAGAATTTTTCCAGTGCCCCTACATGAGAACATTTAAACTAGAATCATAGAGGCCTTGGGTATAAGAAACTGGGGAGGATGGGATTTATTTTTTCAAATGAGTAACCTGGCCAGGCTGTGCCTCAAATGGAGCACACAGTTAGCTGGTGAGACTGAGTGCTCTGGCCCCTTCCTTCCTCAGGGCACCATGCCATCCAAGCAGTCATGGTGCTAAGTGGCTCACATATCTCTCCCCTCCTCTCCTGCCTCCTCTAGGATCACTGACTACACTTAGTAAAATAGCACACCACTCAAACTCCAGATTCCCCTGTCAGAAACTATCTATCAGGGACACTGCAGTTTGGGAAAAAGCAAGTTCATCCCACTTAAAGGAGATTGAAGAGTTGTGGGGGCAAATTATGGGAGGTCAGAAGAAAGAGAAACTCTTTATCCCTTTGATCTGTAACAATGAAATGCAACCACTTATCAGGTGGCATGAGTGAAATATCTGTTCTAGACAACAAACTTGGCAAGAAGTTTGGGGTTCAAGAAAGCAGAATGTTGAGGCTGGAGAGATAGTCCAGTGGGTAGGGAGCTTGTTAGCAATGCTGGTTTGATGCCTGGCATCCACTATGACCCCCTAAGTGGTGCCACGAGTCATTTCAAGTTCAGAGCCAGGAGTAACCCCTGAGCATCACCGGGTGTTACCCAAAACAAAAAACAACACCCCCCCAACAAAAAAAGAAAAAAAAAAGCAAGATGAGTAGTGATTGAGGAAGCACAGAGGGTAATACCATTAATTGGTCAAGACTGAGCCAAGGATCGATGGGGAGGAGACCAGAGATTTCCAATCAGTGACAGAGTTCCAGCGATCGACACAATTTTAGAGCATGGAGTGGAAAGCTCACTTAGTGCTCTGAACATCACAAGTAGGTGGGCGACTCTCAAGAATGATGTGGGGCTGGTACTATGGAGTAGGAGTAGACCACAAAGGCCTCCTTTTCAGTGAAGGTGGGGAAAGCCTGGTCAATATTGCCTTGAGAATCTGCTCTGGAAAGGATGCAGGAAAGTAGTGACGTGAGGCAATTGAGTGGACTAGCGGCTGGAGAGAAGCTTCACAGAAGCCTAAACTGTATCGTCTGAAGTCTTATTTATAGTTAAGGTGCTTGTTATTGTACCTTAATTTTCCATCAATAAAAAATCAAATACTAGGATGGGGAAGTAAATTGAGAAAACTAAATAGTTTATGTTTTACAATAGTTTATGTTTTACAACCTTGCCTGAAACACAGAGGAAATTCACTGAAAGTATTGTTTTGAGACATATGAATATTAACCCTCAGCCAGGTTCAGAATCTCCTTAAAGCTCACTTAACATGTGCCTACAGCATTGAAATTGCCTCTTGAATGCAAGCTTGTTATGGACTTAAAGTGTTTCCCTATAATCACTGCCACCACATAATTATTGCTGTTTTAAAATAATACCTGCACAAAAATTTTTTAAAAGCATTATATGATGGTTGCATACATTCTTCTTTCTATCCCCAAATTGGGATAAAATCTGTGCCAATTGTACAGTGGAAAATTAAGGATGTTAAGCCTAACCCCCAACATAATGGTATTAAGTGTTCTACCTCCTGAATACCTCCTAAATTCATGAAAAATGGTCTAGTCCCTGATGTTCCATTTGCTCTCAATGTAACAAACAACTCCGAATACAGCAGCTATGTGTACCAGGGTCCAGAACTCAATGTGAGGAAGGACTTGGCACCAGAACTGCGCAGGAGGAAGAAAGCAGCCTTCAAGAGCGTTGAAGAGTTGTTAAGAGGATGAAGAACCTCTGGTTCTGGGCCCATCTTTTCAACTCCACCATTCTTCCTGCACTAACATATGCCTCAGAGACCTGGGCCCTACAAAAACAGGATAAGAATGCTATTTGGATCACCCAAAGAGGAATCAAAAGAGCTATGCTTAGAATATCACATTTCACTCAAGTGAGAGAAGGAATCCAAAGTTCCGACCTCCATTGACGATCAAGAATCAGGGACACTGTCTCATGTGCCAAGGTGTCGAAAATAAGATGGGTGGGACATGTAATGTGATTTAGAGATGACCACTGGACTAGAGCCATTACGGACTGTATTCCACGGGTCGTCAAAAGGATGCATGGCTGCCCACCTACGAGATGGTCAGACTTCTTCGTCAAAACCCTGAATAAACATTTGAGGCTCTTTGTGCTTCTGGAGCGAGCAGATGCCATTGGCGACAGGGATGAATGGAGATGTTACTGGCGCCCACTCAAGCAAATTGATGATCAACGGATGACAAGTGATGCAAGTGGTATTTCCTGAATAATGAGTGTTCTACTTCACAGTATGTTTAAAATTATTAGGGTTTTTTGTTGTTGCTTTGTTTTGGGGCCACATTCAGTGATGCTCCCCTTCGTACTGGCCAGCAGTGACCCCTGATCACTTTTGGATGAGGTCCAAAAGCAAAAAAAAAAAAGGCAAAGCAACATAAATCTTCAATTAGGAAATTAATTCATTAATGTCTAATGCTTGAAAGATGTTGAAAATGGGCAAAGGCATCTCTAGGTTTTTAAGATTCAGTGCTAGTAATGGCACATGGGTTTATTTTTAAAGATAGCAATGGATGTCAGTGTTCAGTCACTGTTCTCCCGTTGGTCATCGATTTGCTCGAGTGGGCCCAGTAATGTCTCCATTGGAGACTTTGTTATTACTGTGTTTGGCATATCGAATACACCGCTGTGCTGCAATTTGAAAAGCAAAAAAGATATGCCATGAGAGCACTGAATTTGGGGAGATGGGGACAACTGGTCATGCTTTGTGGACTTTGTGCCATGCCAGTATCAAAACGGCACCAGCAGCACGCAAGGCAAACGCCGTAACTACTGTGCTCTCCAAACCCCACCTCCCTGTCATGCCCCCTCCCTCACATCCAACACTGAATCTTATGATCTTACTGTCACTTAGACTTGAGGAGTCTAAACAGCGTCATCTACTATTCGTCTATAAATTAGGGATAGAAGGCTGGTAACTTGAAGGAATTAAAAAAAAGGATCTAATAAGTTAGAACTTCAGGAAGCACTGTGTGAATTATACAACACTATACAGGTAAAAATTACAAAAGGTGACAGTAATTTAGGGAATCCAGAGGGGAAAAATACTGCGTCCCTTTCACTTGACAAGACAAACACTACAGATTAACATTCTAAAATCCTAGAGTCATTTATTTAAAATATAAGTAAGACACAAGGCACCCTGGACCGCAAGATTTCAGATTTCAGGCATGAACAAAATAGTACCAGGATTTCAAATTAGCTAACATAATATGTAACATAAAAGGAAGAGAACTGTGACATTCATTAATCTCAATGTACCTCTAAGAAATATATGACATACATAGGCTTTGCCAGTTTCACATTAACAAACATCGAATAACTTATGCCCATATTTCTGTGAACAGCAGGCACTACTCCACAAACACCAAAACTCACAAGAAATTTGCTTTTTAATACTATTGATTTGAAAATTAAAAAACAGGAGGAATGTTAAGTAGCTTTAAAAAAGGTCAAATTCCTGAAAATCAGCACATCATTACAAAGAATGCTATAAGTAGTTTCTCCCAGGAACGATTTCTTTTTAATTTAAAGTATATTCTACCGAGAAAGTAAAAATTCTAGAGGAGGAAAGCAATTTAAAGATTGACTCAATACCTAAAGATGTAGCAAATTATAGATGTTTGTGCTAGCTACTAATATACAGAAGTTTAATACTGACCATTTAACAGGGCATTTATACTGTTCTGAAGTGTCTATTCTTTAAATTTCACTTTAGTTTTTCACGTCAAAGACATGTAGTATTGTTCAGTGGGAAATTATAGCTTATTCTGCACAGATACAGGTAAGCATATACAAGTGTATATATAGAATAAATGTGTTCACCTTCAAATAATAATTTTTTTTTCACTTTGTTTTCTGCCCTGACAGTGCTCCTAAGCTACTCCAGAAGTTACTCCTAATGGAGGACCAAGGGGTGCTGGGGACAAAGCCTGCGGGCAAACCTGTACTGAGCGTTTTGAGCTAATCTCTTTGGCCCAAGAAACTATCTGTAATGTATACAAAAGTAGCCTGTACACAAATGCAGAGTGTATTCTACATGTATGGATAAAAGTGCTTATCATATGAACATGGTCCATTTTAATAATCCTAAAACAAAGGCACACAAAAGGCTAGTTTATATATGCTCCGTGAATATTTTTCATTAGCTTTTAAACATAATTGCCCTCTAGAGATGTGATAAACTTGTAACATATTTCTGCTATTTGGAAATTGATAGTTCGTAACCGTTAAACATTGTAGCTCTGTGCAATTCATATTGATTTGTGAAGCTGCAAGCTATAAACTCACTTTGTAACCTCTATAGGTGAAAAGGTACTTAGGTTTCAACAATTAAGAGACCAAAAAGACCAAGGGAGAAAGCCTTGTAATTAGCTTCCCACAAAAGTTGTTTTGAATCATGTTAGGAGTTGTTAAGCTTTTAAATAACTATAAATACATTATCCTAATATATTTTCGTGAAATGTAATTAAGAACTGCATTTAAGTATTTAATGAATGCTATTTTCCACATATATGCAGAGGGATTCAATAGCCAGCAGCACTTAAGGATAGAAATAGAGCCATCTGTTCTCTTTTCTAAAGTGCTATTTTTAACTGAGCAGATTTACTACTCAGCTTTTCAGTAACTTTTCTGTAAGTTTATAATATATTCTAGGAAATACGAAAAATTGAAAGGATTTAGTATTTCAAGCACTGCCACAGAGCATACGTGAGTGTACTTTGTTAGTGAAATAAATACTGTACCTTACATAAAAATCACTCTGCTGAATTACTTCACAGAAGCATAGGTTCAACAGTATTCATTCCTGTCCTTAGTAATTAAACTAGAAATGGTTTCTCTAAGCAATTCAACTCTGGGTCATCAAATAGGGTCATGAAAAAAGTGAACAATGGCTACACGATTCCCCTGGATTAAAAGCTCAGCACATTTAGACTTTCAGAAGAGAAAACAAGTTATAATCAGAAGAAGAGGAAGTACTTTTAGAGTATCATGGGTTCTTGGAAAGAATTTTCTTTAGATACAGGTTTGTTATTAATTATGTACCTCAATACCGAGGACAAGGTGTTAAAGATAGTTGAGAAAACCAAACTACGGATTAATTTAAGTGAACATTGCCTTCTTCAATGACTAAAGCGAAATTGAAAAAAAAATTGAACCCATGTAGGACACTAACAAGATTTTCCCAACCCCTCAATATTATATTCTCTTAGCATTTCTTAGTTTCAACTAACTTGACCTTCAGTAGTACAAAATCAAAAAAATCTAGAACAGCACGTAGCTTTGTTTCACACTATCGGTTTCAATACAATTTGAGGTTCTTTTTGTTCTTCGAAGTGTAATCACTTTTAAAAACAGAACGCGAAAGAATCTCACACCCTTCCTAGCAGGCATGCAGCCCTGCTTGGCAGCATCAGCATCTTCCTTCGTCAATTCCGCACTTCCAGTTTACATCTAGAAACGGAATCAGGGCGTGGGGAAGAAGTCGAGATCGAACTCAGGCGAAGTCACATGTGCCCACCGCAACCCAGCACGGAAAGAGAGGAGTGGGTCTGTCTCTCCGGTCCTTCCCTCCGCCTGGCTGTGCACTCCAAGGCAAAGGCGAGTCCTGGGTCTCCTGGACGGAACAGCGCCTACCCGAACACACTGGACTTGGGCCTGAGTCTGGGCGCGGCCGGGTGTGCCTTGGGCGCCCGCTCCCCCTCCTCGTCCTCCTCGTCCTCCTCCTCGAGGGGCGGCTCGGGCGGTCTGCAGGGGGCCGCGCCCGGGACCCCCTGCGTGCGGAAGCGGAGCCGGCCGAGCCGGGGCCGGGCGCGCGCGGCGTGGGGACCCCTGCGCGCCGCGCCGCCCTCGGTCCCGGGGTGCGGGGGGTCCCCGGCGTCCTCGGCCGCGTGCGCCGGCCGGTGGGCGAGCAGGTGCGCGGGCAGGACCCGGGAGAGCCTCCAGCGCCCGCTCCCGCCGCCGGCCGCGCCGCCCTCCGGCGCCTCCTCCTCCAGGGCGCCCACCAGGCTCCGGATCTCCTCGGCGGTGCCGCGGCTCAGGTACTGCGAGGCCTTCCTACCGCTGTAATCCCTGGCATCCACGTCGGCGTCGTAGGCGCCCACCAACAGCTTGACCACTTCCACGTGGCCGTGCATAGCCGCCAGGTGCAGGGCGGTATAACCCCCGCTCGTCCGGGCGTTGATGTCCACGGGCAGCCGGTGCTGGCCGGCGAAGCTGACCAGCATGGCCAGGAGCTCGTGCCGGCCGTGCTTGGCGGCCCAGTGCAGGCAGCTGTAGCCGGTGATGAAGTCGCGCTTGGTCAGCAGCGCGGGCTCGCAGCTCAGCAGCCCCTCCAGGCCGTCCCAGCGGCCGTCGGCGGCCGACAGCATCCAGGCGTGCTCCAGCGGGTCCAGCGTCACCGCGCCGCCGCCCTCGAGCTCCGCCGCAGAACCCGCCGACGCCGCGTCCGGCTCACCGCCGGCCCGTCCTCGCGCGCCGCCCGGCGCGGGGCCCCGCCGGGGCTGCGGGGATCGGCCGCCCGGCGCGGGCTCCCGGCGCGGGTCCGGCGGGGCGGGCGCGGCGGGCGCGGCGTCGGGGCTCCGGGCGCGGCCGTCGCCCGCTCCCGGGGGCGCCCCGGGGCCCCCGTGCCCCGCCCCGGCCGGCGGAGAGCCCTCGCGGAACTGCCTCTTGAGGTGCACGTACTTGGTGCCGTCCGCGGGGTCGGTGCGCACCGTGGCCACCGCATTGACCAGGTCCTTGAAGCGCGCGCGGGCGCGGGCGCGCTGCTCCGCCTCCCCGCCCAGGGCGGCCCTGAAGTGCCGCACCAGCTCGGCGTGCGGCGCCCGGCCCCCGCGCTCTGCCAGGAAGCCCAGCACGGCGTCGGGGCCGAACGGCAGCGCGTCCATCGGGGTCAGGTCGGCCCCATCGCTGCCGGCGCGCCAGCCCCGCTCTCTCGGCCGCGCCCCGACACCGCGCCCGTCCCGGCCACCTCGCCCGCCCCGGCCACGCCCACTTCCGGTTCCCGCGCCTCACTCTCGGCCCGCTCGCGCCACGCCCACTTCCGGCCTCCTGCCGGCCGCCGCGGCTCCTGTGGTCACCCTTCCCGCTGGGAGGGCGCCTGCCGTGATTCCCGCGGCACCGGCTGCCGGGCTCTGAACTGGGAGCCCCAGTCGCCCTTGCGTCGCCGTGGTTACCGGCACGCCCAGGCCACGCCCCTCTCAGCGCGCCCCGCCCAGACCCCGCCCCTCCCCCGACGCGCCCCGCGTCGCCGTGGTTACTAGGAAGCCCCGCCCAGACCCCGCCCCGCTCTGTGCGCCCCGTCTGGTCCTCCCCTTTCCCGGCGCGCCCCGCCCAGAGCCCTGGCCTTTCCCGGTGCGCACAGGGCGGGGCGGGGCACAGGAGCCCAGGGCTCTGGGTCACCTCTTCTCGTCACCCCGCTCCCTCCCGGCTCGCCCCGCCCTCCCCTTCCCTGTCACCCCTCTCCCTCTCGAGGTGCCCCGCCCCCGACCGGGTCGCCCCGCCCCCTCCGGATGGCCCGGCCCCCGACCGGGTCGCCCCGCCCTCTCCCGGCTCGCTCCGCTCCTTCCCGGCTAGCCCCGCCCCCTTCCGCCTCGCCCCGCCCCCTCCCGACTAGCCCCACCCCCGGCCCGGCCCCCCTGCCCGTTAGCTCCAGGCCGGTCCCGCGCTTTCCACCCGCGGGTCCCTCGTCTCTCCCGGCAGCCGGGGCGCTCCCCAGGGGCCCCTTCCCGCCTTCCCGCGGTTCCGCACGGCACCATGGCCTCGGAGAAGTCGCGGCACCTGGTGAGTCTCGGCAGGCCCTCCCTCAAGTCCCCTGGTCCCGGGACCCCGCCCTGACTGACCCGCGGGCTGGGGTCGCCGCTGCCGGCGCGGTGGGATCAGGCTGCCACTGTGCCGCCCCCCGGGCTCCTGCCGCCCCCCGGGGCTCCTGCCGCCCCCTGGCTCCAGCCGAGCCCCTGGGCTCCTGCCGGTCCCCTGGGCTCCTGCCGTCCACTCGGGCTCCTGCCGGTCCCCTGGGCTCCTGCCGTCCACCAGGACTCCTGCCCTCCCCCTGGCTCCAGCCCAGCCTCAGGGCTCCTGCCGGCCCCCTGGGTTCCTGCCGTCCTCCTGGGCTCCTCCTGGTCCCCTGGGCTCCTACCCACTCCCCAGCCACTGCTGCTCCCCTGGGCCCCTCCCAGTCCCCTGGGCTCCTGCCACCCCCCTGGCTCCTGCCGCCCCCCTCGGCTCCTCCTGGTCCCTTGGGCTCCTGCCGCCCCCTCAGCTCCTGCCCCTCCCCCTGCTCCTGCCCTTCCCTCCTGCCCACCCTGCTGGATCCTCCCGCCCTGCTGGGCGCTTGCCGCCCCCTTGGGGTGGGACTGATGGCTTCCCAGGTAGGTCTGCCCTTCAGCCCTTCCAGGTTCCTGGAAGGGGGGCGATCATGGGGGTGCAATGCAACCTGGTAAGGCATGCAAGGCAAGCTCCCTGACAGTTGTACTTTGCCCGGCCCTCTGCGATTATTTTTATAACGGTTTTGAACACACAAAACTTAACACAAACCCAGTGGTATCTTCTTGTTCAACCATGGGGTTGCCCAAATGGCCCACCATTTGGACCTGAGGCTTATTTTTGTCATTACACCCTTTTTTCTTTAAAAAGAATGTGTGATTTGTTCGATATGCCAAAAACAGTAACAACAAGTCTCACAATTTGTTGTGAGACGTTACTGGTGCCCTCTTGAGCAAATCAATGAACGATGGGAGGACAGTGCTACAGTGCTACAGTGATTCGTTTAGTATTTTTAAATTCCTTTCATGTACCTTGTTAGGTTTATCTTTGCAGTTAAGTCACTGGACCTTGATTTTCATGTTATTTGCCTTTCTCAGTTTTTGTTTAAGAGTGACCATGAATTTTCTGGAGGCTTCATGCTGTGCAATGACCTCACTCTCCTGCCGGACAGTGAGTGTGTCTCTGTGGACACTAATCTAAGAAGGTTTCTCCATCAGTATTTAATACTGTAAATATCACTGGTTGCTTCTGCAAGCTGAAGCTCCTTGGGCGCCTGAAGTTCATATTGTAGCTACTGTACTAAATGCTGCAGTGATGACGGTGGACTTATGTCCCATATGTCCTTTTGAATGAATGTCTGTATGTCCTGGGAGAAGCTACTCAGAAGTGGAATTGCATGGTCATATGGCGGCTCAATTCTTACCTTTTTTGAGAAATCTTCGTGCTTTTCCATAATACCCTAGAGTATGTGCACCATTTTCCTAGGTGTTCGTGTTCTAGTATAGGCATTCTGTGTATATAGTGATACTGTATTGTGTTAGTGGGTTTTATTTGTTGTTTTGTGTTTCTAGGAATCAAATCAAGAGCCTCACACATGCAAGGCTAAGTTTATATCCCAGCCCTCACACCTAGAGATGCTCAGGGGTTACTCCTGGTTCTGCACTCAGGAATTACTGCTCAGGGGACCACATGGGATGCTGGGGATCAAACCAGGGTCGGCTATGTACATGGCAAACACCCTACTCACTGTACTATCACTCAGGCCCCCTAACTTGCATTTCTTTTATGATTAATGGTGCCAGATATCATTTCGTGTGCTTATTTGCCATCTGCATATTATCTGGTAAAATATTCTTCAAACTCTTTTTTTAATTCATAACTTTGCTTTTACTGAATCACTTTATGTTTGAACTTTGTATAAACACCATGATTTACAAAATTGTTCATAATATAGTTGTTTCAGGTATCAGTGTTCCAATACCAATCCCACAATCAATGTGACCTTCCTCCAGCAAATGTCCTTAGTTCCCCACCTACCTCCCAATCCTACCCCTTAGGAGGAACAAAATAATTATTTTATATTGTTTGTTACAATATGTGTCTCACAATGGTGTTACTAAAGTCATTGAGAATTTACTGAGCTTTGGGTGCTAGTTCAGCCTTCTGTGTTTTCAGTTGTTGAACAACTATGTCGCGTTCCATTGTGTATATATACCGCATCATTATGACCCACTGATCTGTTGTCATACATCTAGGTTGATTCCAAATGTTAGCTATTGTACTGAGTTCTGCAATAAATAGTGGTGTGCATATGTCCTTTTGAATGAATCATGTTAAATGAAGCAAGATGGAAGAGTAAACATAGGATGATATCACTTATATGTGGTATTTAGAGTAACTGGATGAGGAAATGCAGTGGTTTAAAGAGAGGGTACCTGATCACCCATTAGCCCCAGAGTATAGGGAGGAAAAGGAAAGGAATAGAGTGAAGGGTAAGGGGGGAAGTGATAGATGAGAAGCAACGGGGCAGGGGTGAAGGGCATTCAGGTCCATCGGTGGAGTTAAGGAATCATAGAGCTGAATATTCAAACCGCAGAGTTAACAACAATGAAATCACGAGATCCCAACGATAACCAAACTCAGGAGCCTATTAAGATGGCAGGTTGGCTTCATCTTTTCTAACAGCTACATAGTACTCCATTGTGTAAATGTACCAAAGTTTCTTTAACTAGTCACCTGTTCTCGGGCACTCAGGTTTCTTCCAGTTTCTGGCTACTGTAAAGAGTGCTGCAATGAACAAACAAGTGCAGATGTCACTTCGACTATACATTTTTGCCTCTCTGGGATATATTCCCAGGAGTGGTGTTGCTGGGTCAAATGGGAGCTCAAATTCTAATTTTTTGAGAATCGTCCATACTGTTTTCCAAAAGGGTTGGCCCAGTCAGCATTCCCACCAGCAGTGAAGGAGGGTCCCTTTCTCACCACATCTGCGCTAGCACTGTGGTGGTGGAGGATGGGCACTGGTGGAGGGATGGGTACTTGATCATTATATAACTGAAACCCAAGCACAAAAATTTGTAAGTCTATAACTGTACCTCATGGTGTTTCACTAATAAAAAAAATAAATGAATAAAAAAAAACCCCAAGAAGATGGCAGGTTGGGGTTGGGGGCGGGGGGTGTGGGGGAACCAGGGAACACTGGTGGAGGGAAGCTGACAATTGTGATTTATTTTAATAAAATAAAATTTGGGAGAAAATAAACAACTTAGTGGGCTTCTGTGCAACTTTCCCATCTAATTGTGGACAATCTGGTCCATGAAATGGGGAGGATTTGTGCAGTTGCATATGCTCCAGAATCTATGGGGCTGTGATGATCAGCAGCTAGCTTTCTCTCTCTTTGAGATGAGTGGTGGAGCTGGACTTCTGTGGGTGGGTCGCCTGGCCTTCAGCTCCAGATATCTCAGCCAGAGATGGCTATCTGGGATGACTCAGCAACAGTGTCTCTCCTTTCTAAAAATATTAGAAACTTCATTTATCTTGTATCACACTGAGTTACAAAATTAAAAAATCATTCAGATTAAGTTTCAGGTGTGCAATATTCCCACATTAGTCCCTTCACCAGTGTCCACTACTCTCCACCAGTGTGTCCAGTCCCTCCGCCCCCAGCCTGCCTTTTTGCCTTCACTGTTGGCTCAGTGCTCCCTTCTCTGAGTAGTGCTCCCTCTCCACCGGTCCCAGTGGTCAGCTTCCTACTGAAGGCCAGTTCTCCTGTTCTTTCTCACTGCCTTTGGGCATCTGCTCTTTCCCTTACTATTTCTTATATTTGGCATTGACAGAGATTGTTCTGTGTCTGTCCCTCTGCCCTCGCTTCACACAGCACGATAATCTCCATGGCCATTCACATAGCACAAATTGCTTGACTTCATCTTTCTTACTGCTGAGTAATATTTCATTGTGTATATGTACCATCATTTCTTTATCCAGTCATCTCTGTACTTGGGCAAGTGTATCGTTTCCAGCTTTTGATTCTTGTGAGTAGAGCTGCAGTGAACAAAGTAGTGCAGATATGTTGTTCTGCATCTTATGTTTTAGCATGTTCCCAGGAATAGCTTGATAGACCATGGAAGTTCACCATTGACATCTCAGCAGCATTGAATGAGGGTCCATTTTCCCCACACCCATACCAGTGAAAGTTGTCATTCTTTTTGATGAGTGCTTATCTAGTCTCTATGATGTGAGCCGATATCTTATTGTTTTGATTTGCATTTCCCTGATGATTAGTAATACAGAATATATTTTTCATTTGCTGTTTGGCAATTTGTATGTCTTCTTTGAAGAAGTTTCTATTTATCTCTTCTCCCCAAATTTTGATAGGATGGATGTTTATTGTAAGTTTATATGTCTTAGATACGAACCATTTATCCGATGAGTATTGGGTAAATAATTTCTTTCAGTTGATGTTATGCCTTTCTATTCTGGCCATTATTTCCTTTGAGGTGTTGAAGCTTCTTAATTTAATGTACTCTCATTGGTTTATCTTTGCTTCCACTTGTTTGACCAGTGTCATTGCAACCTTGAAAATGCCTCTAGCTTCAGTGTCATGGAGAGTTCAGTTATGTTTTACACAATGTAATTTACAGATTCAAGTCTGAAAATCATTTTTAGTTGGCTTCTGTGTGTGGTGTTAGAAATATGTCTGAGTTATTTATTTTTGCATATAGTTGACCAGTTTTCCCAACACTACTTGTTGAGGAAGCTTTCCTTGTTCCATTTCATATCTTTTGCTCCTTTATCAAAGAGCTTTATCACATACCTTAGGATCTTTCTCTGGATTCTCAGTTCTAGTTCACTGATAAGTGACTCTGTTCTATCCCAGTACCAGCTGTACTTTAATTACTGTACTTTAATTACTACCTCTGCCAGATCTTTCATGTATGAGGTCCGTCCGGATGTGTGGAGAGTGGTCCCAGCATGGCTGGCTCTGGAGGTCCTCAACTGCTGGTGCTCTGCTCAGGGCGGGGGGGGTGGGGGTGGGGGTGGGGGTTGGGGTGAGGGTGGGGAGGGAAACTCAACCTGCTCCCCTCCAAGGGGCCCCGATGAGGACAGCCAGGCGCAGGGGCAGGAGACTCTGCCACTTTTGTAGTACAGTTTAAAGTTGAGGAAAGTGATGCTTCACATTTTTTGCCCAAGGATTGCTTGTCCATTGAGGGGAGGTTTGGTTCTGTATGAGTTTTAGTAGTGTTTGATCTATTTCTTTGATATTTCTTTAAGTATACATATAGGGACTGCCTTGAATCTGTGTAATGCTTTGGGGATTTTTGTCATTTTGACGATGTTAATTCTCCCAATGGGGATGTTCCCCTTTTTTTGTTCCCATTTCCTTGTGTCCTCTTACATTTCTTTGCAATGTTTTGTAGTTTCATCTGTTTTGTCTTTTATCTCTTTTGATAAGATGGTCCTAGATACTTGATTTTCTGAAGCACAATTCTGAATGTAATTTTTTTTTTTTTAGTTTTCTTTTTTCATTTCCATTCTTTACATATAGAAAAGCTCCATGGATTTTTTTTGAGTGGTTTTGTAGCCTAAAACTTTACTACATGAATCTCTTATTTCTTGGATCTTTTTTTTTGGTAGAGTCTTGAGCGATTTCTAAGTATAGTATTATGTATTATGACATTTGCAAATTATAAGAGTTTGACTTCTTTTCCCTTTTCCTATATGGATGCCCTCAATAACGTTTTTCTTTCTTTTTCTTTTGCTTATTGATACAGCAGGTGAGATCAGTGGTGAGAGTAGGCGACTGTGTGTTGTGCCTAATCTTAAAGGGAAGGTTTTCGGTTTTTTTCCCCATTGAGAGTAATGCTTGCTGTGGGCTTGTGGTAAATGGCTTTGACTATGTTGAGAGAAGTTCCTTCAACTCCCATTATCTTGAGAGGGTTTTTTTTTTTTTAATCATGACTGGGTGCTGGATCCTGTATGGTTTCTCTGCATCTATTGATATGATAAGATTTTTATACTTTTCTCGTTTATATGGTACATTTCATTTATTGACTTGTGTATGTTAAACCAACCTTGCATTCCTGGGATCCTCCTTGGTCATGGTGTATGACCTTTGTTGATGTGTTGTTGGATTTGCTTTACTAGTATTTTGTTGAAAACCTTCAGGTATATTGATCAGGTATATTGATTCAGGTATAAAATTACAATTTTCTGTTACAAAAAGGGACAGCTTTGGGCTGTCCCTGTTTTAGTATCAGTTTAGTGTTTGCCTCACAGAAACTAGGACTGTTTTCGTGTCTTTGATTTCCTGCAAGAGTCTGAAAAGGATTGGCAGTAGGTCTTTTGTTATTGTTTTTGGGCCACACCCAGCTCAAGTGTTCTCTGTCATCTTGGTTCAGCCTTGGAGTTTATAGGAGTCCAAGAATTTATCCATTTTTTTCTAGTTTTTTTTTTTGTTCGTTTGTTTCATGGCATAAGGATTTTCAGTGTCCCTGAGAATCCTTTAAATTTCTATAGTATCTATTGTGATGTCATCTCTTTCATTTTGAATTTGGTATATTAGAGTTTTCTCTCTCTCTCTCTCTCTGTGATTATTGGTAGTGATTTCTTGTCTTTTTTTTTTTTCAAATAAACAGGTCTTAGTTTCATTAATCTTTTGGATTATATGTTTGGATTCAAATTTGTTAATCTCTGCTTGAAGTTTTATTATTTCCTTCCTACTTCCTGCTGTGGGTTCTTTTTATTGGTCTCTGTCCAATTTCTTCAGCTGTGCAGTTAGGATATTTATGTGGACTTTCTTCCTTTCCTGATGAATGTTTGCAGAGCTATGAACTTTCCTCTTGACACGACTTTTGCTTGTCTCACAAGTTCTGGTAGCTTGTGCCCTCATTCTTGTTTGTTTCCTGGAATATATTGATTTCTTCTGATTTCCTCTTTGACCCACTGGTTGTTTCAGTGTTTGGTTTTCAACTTTATTTCTTCATTTCTACTTGTGATTGGGTTCTATTTTCAGTGAATCATGATCTGAAAAGATAGGTGATATGATTTCTCTCCTCTTCATTTTTGTGGAGGTGTGTTTTGTAGCCCAGCATATAGTCTATCTTGTGGAATGACCCATGTGCATTGGAAAAGAATGTGAGAATGTGTATTTGACTTTTTGATGAGTCATTTGATGGTTCAGAGCCATATATATATGTATATATGTATATATTACATGTGTATATTTGTATGCATATGTATATATGTACATATACAGACACATAGAATGCTTAGTCCCTCTTCTATTTATTCCTTTAAAAGTCAGTTTTCCTTGCTGAGTTTTACTCTGGTTGATCTATGAAGAGGTGACAGAGCAGTGTTGAAGTCTCCAACTACTATCATGTTGCTCTCAATGTTGCTTGTGTCAAGTCTACTATCTGTTGTTTGAAGTATTTTGCTTGTCCCTTGGTAGGTATATGCATTTTTAGGATTGTGAGTTCTTCTAATGTTATCATTAAGAAATAACCAGCTCTGTCACATAACTTTTTAAAGCCTGAAGTCTGTGTTAAGTGTGGCCACTCTCACCCTTTTGAAAGAGTTGTTTGCTTCTATATTGTCTTCCAATCTTTTGCTTTAAGTCTGTATTTGCTCTTACTGTTCAAATGTATTTCCTGTACACAGGAGGTTGGATTCAATTTTTTCTTTTTTTTTTCTTTTTGAGTCACACCTGGTGATGCACAGGGATTACTCCTGGCTCTGCACTCAGGAATTACCCCTGGCGGTGCTCAGGGGACCATATGGGATGCTGGGAATTGAACCTGCATCTGCCACATGCAAGGCAAACACCCTATCCACTGTGCTATTGCTCTAGCCCCAATGGATTCAATTTTTTAATCCATCCTGTCACTTCATGTCTATTAAGTCATACACTTAGGCCACTGGCATTTAATGAAATTGTTATCATGGAATTTTTGTGATATCTTTCAGTAGAAATTTGACATGTTTGTGAGATTTGCCTTGTCTTAAAGAAGCCTCTTGTTGGAAAGTTGGTTGTGGGTCGACGAAGTATGAAGTTCTTGAATTTTATAATGAAACTCAATATTGGTTTTTCAAATCTGAATGAAAGTCTGGCTGGGTAAAGTATTCTTGGTGAGGCAATCATTTCATTGGGGATTTTCTTTTCTTTTCTTTTTTTAAAGCTATATTGCACCATTTTCTTCAGACCTTCATTGTCTTGTTTGGTAAATATGCTGTTAATTTTAAGGATGCGGCTTTGTAAATAATGTATTTACTTCATCCTGCCTCCTTCAGGTATTTTGTCTTTCTCTTTGGTTTTTGTCATTCTGATTAGTATGTGTCCTGAAGTATTTTTATTTGGGTCTCTTTTAGCTTGTACTCTCGAAGCTGGGTGCCTGCACCTTTAGGCTCTGGGAACTTCTGAGTGATTGTTTCTTTGACTATTGCTTCTTGGAATTGCCTTTCTGGCTCTCTGAGGCCCTAGTAATTCTTGCTCCTCTTGAATTTGCCCCAAAGTTCTCTCATCTGCTACTCATTTATTTTGAGGCTTTTTCCATCTTCTGCTGTTTTCTTGGTGTTTTCTGTATCTCATCTTGCAGCTCACTGGTTTTGTTACTCTCTGCTAAGACCTTCTGGTGAGTATTTCATTTCCCCTACCACATTGTTTTAGTTCTGTCATTTCTGTTTGTGGTCTCCTGATTTATGCTCTTAGACTATTTTGTGTTTCGTGGGTGTATGCACCATTGTTTCATTGAGTTCATTAAACATCCCAAATATTTTCTCCCTACAATCTTGATCTGAGATGCTATACAGGTGGGTGATGCTGGTTGCGTCTTCAGGGCTGCTTTCCTCACTTGCTAGGTGTGATGGGACTCTGGGTGTCTGTCTAGCCATCGTGCCTGTGGTGGACTGACAGGGAGTCTCTTCTTTCCAGGCCACCATTTGTACCTGTCCCCTGGGAGCTCTCGGAGTGGGCTTCTTCCTTGGTGCTCTCTTTGTTTCCTGTCAAACTTTCAGAGAGGAAAGATGGAGACTCTGATTTCCGGGGCTAGTGGGAGTCGCTTGCATAGTCACGATGAGGCTGAGGTTTGCTCTCTTGGTAGTCTGGGCCCTAGAATTCTAGGACTTCTTACTATTCTCATTACCTTTGTGAATTTTTGCAAGAGTTAGAGATTGGAGCTAAGATTAAGTTGATTCTGAGTGTGCATGAGAGCAACCAGGCTTCTCTAAGTTCAGCATAATAACCCACCAGATTCTCCCCACAAAAACATGAGGAGGGAAGGTCTCAGCTGTGTGCTTTTGGGGCAGGAGCCTGGGCTGACACATGCTGGAGGGCACAGTGCCCCTCACTTACGGGACTTCCATGGGGAGGAGCTATCCCTTTATTTATTTGCCTATTTCCTTCCTTCCTTCCTTCCTTCCTTCCTTCCTTCCTTCCTTCCTTCCTTCCTTCCATCCATCCATCGAATCACTGTAGGACAGTTACAAAGTTGATTAGGTTTCAGTGATATAATGTTCCAATACCCGTTCCTCCACCAGTGTACATTTCCCAGCACCAGTGTCCCCAGGTTCCCTCCTGCCACCCTCATCCCCCAGCCTTTCCTTCCTCTCTCCCTCTTTCCCTCCCTTTCTTCTGCTCTTTCACTCTCCCACTCTCTCTTTCCTCCCGGACATTATGGTTCCTCAATTCAGGTACTGAGAGGTTTGCATGTATTTCCCTTTACCTACTTTAGCACTCAGCTCTTGTCCAGGGTCATTGGATGCCTATTTTCTCACTGGGTTTTTAAAACGATTCTGTTTTTGTTTTTGCTTTTCTGTCACACCCAGCAATGTTCAGGTCTTACTTCTGGCTCTGCACTAAGGAGTAACTCCTGGCGAGATTTGGGGACCATATGGGATAATGAGCATTGAATGTAGGCCACAAGCAAGGCAAGCCCCTTAGTAAAGTAATTCTTAGTTTACCTTTAAGCCTTTCCTTAATAAATTGATTTTAGATATTTTAAAAATATTCTATTACTAATACTCTTTTGATATGAGGATTACATCTCCCCATTATGTAATTTTGTCTTTTTTTTTTGTAGAGCAAAAAATTTAAATTTGGATAAATTTATTTAATTTTTTTTCTATATACTTTACCATTAAGCCTAATACTTTGTATAACCTTAGATCCTAAAGATTTGAAATTTTTTTCCTTAAATTTTTATTAGTGAAACACCATGAGGTACAGTTGTAGACTTACAAATTTTTGCGCTTGGGTTTCAGTTATACAATGATTGAACACCCATCCCTCCACCAGTGCCCATTCTCCACCACCACCAGTCCCAGTATCCCTCCCACCCCCCTTCCCCCCATCCCACCCTACCACTGTGGCAGGGCATTCCCCTTCGTTATCTCTCTCCTTTTGAGTGCTGTGGTTTGCAAAAGAGACATTAAGTGGCAATCTTGTTCGGACTATAGTCTACTCTCATCACACATTTCCCATCCTGAGAGGAACCTCCCAACACCCTTTATTTGGTGCTCCCTTCTCTATCTGAAGTGCCTATTCCCCTAGCATGTGCGGCTGTCCTCAAAGCCATGGAGCAATCCTCCTGGTACTTCTCTCGGCTATTCTTGGGTGTTAGTTTTTTATTTTGTTACTTTGTGTTCCCCAGATGAATGCAATCTTTCTATGTCTATCCCTCTCTTTCTGGCTCATTTCACTTAGCATTATACTTTCCATGTAGTACCACTTGTATGTAAATTTCATGACTTCATCCTTTCTGACAGCTACATAGTATTCCATTGTGTAGATGGACCAGGGTTTCTTTAACCAGTCGTCTGTTCTTGGGCACTCGGGTTGTTTCCAGATTCTGATTATTTTGAACAGTGCTGCAATGAACATAAAAGTGCAGCTGTCAGATGCTTTTCTGCACCCCTGGGGGTAGTCCCAGAAGTGATATTGCGGAGTTATATGAGAGCTCAGTTTCTAGTTTTTTAAGGAATACCCATATTGTTTTTCAAAATATCGGGATTTCCACCAACAATGAAGGAGAGTTCCTTTCTCCCAGTATCCATGCCAGCAATGGTTGTCCTTATTCTTTTTGATGTGTGCCAGTCTATCTATCATCAGGGAGATGCAAATCAAAATAACAATGAAATATCATCTTTAACCATCAAGCAGTTTGCTTTAAAGGCTTCCCTCATTTCCTTTCTTTTTTATCTTTAAGTTGTGATTTAAAATTCATTATTTTAATGTCCTGGAGTTGATAACCATTAACCACAGGTGAGCTTCTATGTGATCCACTTTATTCTTCATCTGGAGAGACACTTCTTGTCACTGGGCTGGGTCCTATGAATCGCTATGGGATGATGAAAGATCGGGCTCCCTCGGGCTCTCTCAGAGAAGCTTTCCTCACCTTTATCATCTGCCATATTGTCCGTTGGCCACTTAGTCACATTTCCTTTCTTGTTTTATACCTCCTAATTTATGTTTTGTGTTATTGCTTGACTTGTGACATCAGTTAAATGTCAGTGGACCTTGAATTAAATGACATGTCTGTAGGAATAGCAAACTAATATTCTTTGTATCTTCCCTATTCATAATTACATGACTTTGAGAATAGATGTTGATTATTATATGGAAAGTTGTTCAATTTGAGTGATTTTATTCTTGTTGAATGTTAAATGCATGAATTATAAATTCTCACAGGCAGTCAGGAGCAATTTAATGTACATTTATGTTTCAGTGAAGCTCCACCTTCCCCTAGCTATATTGTCATCCCATTGTTTAAAATTCCCAGATTGATTTTAACATTGATCTTAACCCAGATTTTAACTATTTGTCCATTTAAAATGTTTATTTTTGTTGTCAGTCTGTGTCAATCTGTGATTTTTCAGGGTGTTTTTCTTTTTCTTTTTCTTTCTTTTCTTTTTTTTTTTTTTTGTTGTTAAGCTGGGGGTTGAGCCAAGGTCTTACATACAAATGTATGTACTTGACTTCTGAGCTATCCTTACCTTGATTTCAATTTTTATATTTTACTACAGAATAGATGTTTTCTTTTCAAGAATTTGTTTTTCTTTTTAACAATATCAAATTTAATATCTCTGCTTAAGGTTATTCCTAATACAAAATGCCTGTTCTAAAAGGGATTTTATGAAGAAATTTAAATTTTGTCTTTTCAGTAATATCTGAGAGGAAATTTGATTCAGATGCTTTTCTTTTAAACTTTATTTTGTACCTTGTAATATTAGTATCAACTACTGACTACAGAAAAAGAAAGTCTTATTAACAAAACCCAAAGATTGGGAAGCCGAATTTTGAAGATCTTGAAATAATATCATGATCTAGTGGATGAAGATGTAGTTTATACATATTTAATGTTACTTTTAGTAAGTATGCATATTTGCTCCAGTATTCTTCCTGTCTGTGAAATTAAATTTATTTCTTAAAAGTCTATGGAGGATTTAGCCAAAACACTGATATATAGAGAACTCATAAGTTTAATTACATTATGTGTTTTGTTCCAAAGTATGTCATTTATATTGCATTAAATCTACTTATTTTCTACCCCTGTGAAAATAGAGCTTTCTATGGAAAGAAAATTATTTTCCTAATACCTAGTGAGATCTTGAGGCTCCAGGAAAGTGTGAGTTTCATTAGGAATGGATACAGTGAATAATTTTGACTGAGTCCAAGACTGGGTGAAGAGGCTTAAGTAAGCTGAGGTCTAGGAGAAACTGCTTGAGGAAGGTGGGATAATACTACATTTCAGCATGTCTTCTGTCTTCAAGGTTTATCTGGAACAGTGCTTTGTTTCCCCCATGAAGAAAAGTAAATTTAAATTATTTAATAATTAATTTAAACTTAATTAATTTAACATTCTACCAAATAATAAAGAGCTCCCTAA
Source organism: Sorex fumeus (assembly GCF_029834395.1). NCBI lineage: Eukaryota > Metazoa > Chordata > Mammalia > Eulipotyphla > Soricidae > Sorex > Sorex fumeus. The sequence continues at coordinate 3,188,231 of NW_026606083.1, forward strand.
TTACTAAAGAACAACTATTTACTTCAGATAAGGTTGGCATTATAGGTCTACGGTCACGGTCACAGTCCCTCATTGTTCATCGATTTGCTCGAGCGGGCCCAGTAACGTCTTCATTGGAGACTTTGTTGTTACTGTTTTTGGCATATCGAATACATCACGGAGAGCTTGCCAGGCTCTGCTGTGCGGGCGAGATACTCTCGGTAGCTTGCCGGGCTCTCCGAGAGGGGCGGAGGAATTGAACTCGGGTCGGCCATGTTGGCTGCATGCAAGGCAAACGCCCTACTGCTGTGCTATCGCTCCAGCACCATAGGTCTACAATAATTTATTATTTTTTTGTTCCACACAAACCAATTTTCACTGCGTGTGTATGTGTGTTGAGTACTACTCCTGCTTAAAATTTATGATCTGTGTGAAGTTAATTTCTCTGGGTATAGTAAAATTTTGCTTTTATTTTAGTCTGTTCCTAGATTTGAAAACTTCTGAGGGGCTTTGTAGATATAGCTCCAAAGACTGGAGTGCATACCTTGCATGTGAAGACTCTGTATTCTCTCCTTGGCTCTGCACAATTCCCTCATTACCACCAGCTCTACCTCGGAAGGCCCTGAGCATTGCTAGGTGTGACTGATGATTCCCAAACAACTCTTGAGTGACTTGCTGAGGAGGAGTAGCGGCATGAGACACACCTAAGCAATTTAGTCGAGTTATTGTATTGCCAGGAGCAGCTCCCTTAGCATTGCTTTGGGAGTTCCCTATGCCACCAAAAGGAACTTTAATTTGAGTCTAGGAAGTCTGCACATTATAGATTAAATAAGCCATTTGCAAACTTACTTAAGGGTTAATTTTTGTAATATTTTTATAACTGTCCTAAATGAGGAGTTTGTGAACTTACATAAGGGTTAATTATTTGTAATTTTTCTTTGAAACTGTCCTAAATACAGGAAGTTTTCTAAACAAACCTTTAGAAAATACATAGTATTTGTGAGGTTCTGATTTGTACTAGTTTAAATTTCTCAATAATTTGGGTGAGTATTAAAGGAAGAGAGAATATAGCAGAGGAAAATTGACTGGATATTTTAGATAGGAAGGTTCATTGTCTCATACTGTTTATATCAATGTTTTTAACCAGTTTGCAGACCAGTTCAATTATGTAGGTTTAGAAAGGTTGAAAACCACAGAATTTTTGCCTTGATTTTACAGCCTTTCTGTGGACTGGTTTGCAAGACGGGTGCTGGACTGAAAAGGCTGAAGAATACTGGTCTGTCCACTCATCCTTAAATAAGATAGATGCCTTCCAATTGTATTTTACCTATTACAGAAAAAAATTACTATTTTCTTTAATTTATTTTTTTGCAGTACTCATATTTATTGAAATATACAATGATTATTTTCATTCCTTTACAAAGGCAAATGCTTAAAAAATGCTCTGCCAAAACTATTTTTTATCAGTGAATCACCGTGAGGTACAGTTACAGGCTTACAAACTTTTATGCTTGCGTTTGTCATACAGTGATTGAGTATCCATCCCTCCACCAGTGCCCATTTCCCACCACCAATGGTCCCAGCACCCCCCCCCGCCACCTCCACCCTACCCCACCTCATTCCCTCTTTTCTCTCTCTCTTTCTCTCTCTCTCTCTCTCTCTCTCTCTCTCTCTTTGGCTGTTGTGGTTTGCAATAGAGGTATTAAGTGGACATCATGTTTGATCTATAGCCTACTTTCAACCTGCATCTCCACCCTGAGCGGGTCCTCCTGGCACCCTTTACTTGGTGGTTCCTTCTCTATCTGAGTTGCCTTTTCCTTCAGCATGTGAGGCCGGCTCTGCTGACACTATTTTTAAATCCCTCAGATATAACTAAGATGTGATACTAAATAAAAAAATATAGTTAAAAGTGATTTTTAAGTTTATTTGGTGGGTATTTTTCAAGTATTAAGGGGATCTTTACATCATTTTAAAATTTTTTAAATATTTTATTTATTGAATCACTGTGAGAACAGCCACAAAGCTTTACAGTTTAAGTCTCGGTCGGTTATACAATGATCAAACACCCATCCCTTCACCAGTGCACATTTTCCACCACCAAGAACCCCAGTATACCTCCCTCCCCCTGCCTGTGTGGCAGATGATTTCCACTTTACTCTCTCTCTACTTTGATCACATTCAATATTATGACAAAAGACCCACCATTATTATTTGGAATTTTCTCCAGTGATCAGATCTGCCAAAAAGGCATCATTAGATAATTTGTTTTCTATTGCTTATTATAAAGAGCATATGATGTCATGTGGCCACAATAGCGGCCACACAAATTTGGATTTCTGATATTTTAGTAATAAACCTAGAGGGATTACTGCCAGAATCCCCTGGGTTCCAAGATTGGTATGTGTGCCTCTGGGATCATGGCCTTTCAGTAGCCAGAGAAGGCATTCGTGAGGAGCAACTTGGGGCCTCTTCAGGGTGGGAAGCAGGGCCGGTTCCACCCTCCATCCCATGAGGCCCTGTGTGCCTCATCACTGCAGTCTCATACCTGGCTGTCCATTAGGTTTGAAAGATGGCAGCCACCATGCTGCCGCCGCCAAAGGATAAAGGTGGAGGGACAAACACCCTTCCCCTCCCAGGGCAGCATGGCACCATAGTTTAATGCACAGTCCAGATCCATTTCTGTTGGGCATTATATTTTGCTCAAATTTTCCCACCACCATTCAAGCCTGCCTTCCAGGGATAGAGGCTAGATCATTTACTTTCTATTGCTCACTTTGCATATCAGGAAAAGTTTGGAGGAATAGTCCTGATGCCCGTATACCAGAACCATGCTTGTAGAAGCTCATGGTCACTTGGATTCCATCTGGAAAAGGTGGGGAGACTGCACCTGCTCCATCTGGGACCTCCCGGCGATATCGGCTCGGTATGGGGCCCGGAGAATTCTCCAGGTGTTGTGGTGACTGCCGGCCAGGATTCTTCACTGCTGAGTGAGGCAAGATGACTTCGGGTATGGGTTCCATTTTAAATTTCTGTGAGATAGATTTTAGATCTTGCCTAAAATATAGGTTCCCCCTGCTCGTGCATGGTGGGTGGCTCCTGGCAACTCTCGAGGCTGAGCAGTACCAGGGACCACACCCAGGCTCCTACGTACAGACCACGTGCTCCGAACCTTCCAGCTCTCTCCCTGGCCTGTTTGTACTTTCCTAAATAATCTATGAATCTCTAAAGATTTTTGCAAGCATTAAATCATTAGTGATTTGTGTTTCTGTGGATATGTCCTATGCTGCCGAATACTGCTAAATACTAAAGTGCATCCATTTGACAGGCATCGTACATTACTCATGTTATCACGTTACCCTCCCAACATACTGTTAGCAGCTGTTATTTACATATAATTTGGGATGTGGTCACTTAAAATTTTGTTGATCAAAATCTCTTCTTTTTCCATGTCATTATACTTTTATGCCTTTGTCACATGCCTTTGTGGCATTTGTTTAATGCTCGATCAGTTTGCAACTGTTTCTACCACATGGAGTTAATTCTACAGCTTTCATAAGTCATACATTTATGTTGATGTGATATTTACTCTTTTTTGTTGAAAGAAGAGTCATTGAGAGAATTTCAAGGAGCTGTCAGTTTTGGGATAAGATAGCTACTTATTATATGTAACAGACGTTCTATTGTATAGGAAAGAATTGCAACTTGTGCTTTCCATGGTGCTGAGGGTCAAAAGAATGTAATAGTGCATGTAATTTAAACAACTGGAGAAAATATGTTAATGTTGTTTGTATTTGCATATTACTGTATATTTTGCCATGTGCTTCTATTGTTGTTCACAAATATTAATACTTATAAAATTAATTATAAAATATTAATACTTATAATATTAATACTTATAAAATTAATAGTAGGTAAGGCGCTTGCCTTGTGTACAGCTGATCCCAGTTTACTCCACTCCACCACATCAGGTCCCCTGAGCTCAAGGGTCACTCCTGGGCATGGAGCCAGGAATAGCTCTTGAGTAACATAGAATGTGGCCCAACCCTCCCCTCCTCCAAACAAAATGAACAGCTAATGCCTTATCTTTTTTCATTTGTTTAGGGAATACATCTGATACAGCTCTGGAAACCATCCAGTGATTGTGCTAAGGATTTGTGGCATACAAAGCAAGTGCTGCAGGCTTTTTAGCTATTTCTCTAGCTTCCTAAGCATGACATTATCTTAATATAAATATTTAGTTATCCTCAGAAAAATGATTGCTTCTTTTAGCTACTACCTTGTATATTGATGACTTCTAGACAGTATTATTATTTCTTGAAGAACTAATGTTTTATTGAGGTAATATTTTTATAATGAAACTTAACTTATTTTAGTATAGTATGAATTTAGCCCATGAGTTTTGATGAAAACCTAGGTTAATAACATACACCATAATCAAAGGAATAGTTCTACCACTACCTCCTAAGTTTATGTTTTTCTCTGGTTCTCATTTATACCTGATCTCTGATAGAGGTAAAATCACTGATTTTTGACCTGGCTTCTTTAGTTTCAGCTTTTTGTTTTGCTCACACCTGACGATGCTGAGGGCTTACCCTGACTCTGTGTTCAGGGGTCACTGCTCATGCTGCTCAGCGGTCATTCTTGGTGGTGGTCAGGAGAGCACCTGTGTATGGTACTGAGCTAGAGATGGCTGCATGCAAGGCAAGCACTTGACCCCTTATACTCTCTGTTCTCTAGTTAAAAGATTCATGTTTTGCATGTTCTTTTTTATCACTTAGTACTATTTTTTGTCACTGATAATAAGTACATCTGTTATATTAATGTGCCACAAATTAATTTGTTGAGTTTTTCCAGTTGAGGAGTGTTTGGGTTGTTTGTTTTTAGTAGTTTTGAATAAAATATTGTACAATTTTGATATACAGATTTTTTCTGTAAATACAGCTGTTTTCATTTCTTGGATTGATTTCTAGAGGTAGTGTGCTAGCTTGTATGCCAAGTATGTTTGTAATATGAAAGTGCCAAACTCTTTTTCCAGATATTTGTATCAGTTTTTATTTTCATCAAAAATGACAGGGCTGGGAGTTCCTGCTGATTTGCATCCTTCCCAGTATTTTGCTTGTTTTTGTTTATCAGCCACATCCAGTGATAGTCAGGATTTACTTCTGATTCTTAGTGGTGCTAGAGGGGTCATATGAGGTGCTGGGGACTGAACGTTGCATGAGCCCTACCAATCGTACTATCACTTAGATCCTACCAGTATTTAATTTTTTTTAAAAAAGATCCTAAAAATAGGTATGTAGTACTATCCCATGATATAATTTTGTTTACATATTTTATAAGTAAACAAAATTATATCATGCCCCCGCACCTGGCTGTCCTCACCGGGGCCCCTTGGAGGGGGAGGGTTGAGTTTCTCTCCCCCCTCCCCGCCCCGAGCAGAGCCCCAGCAGCTGAGGACCTCCAGAGCCAGCCACGGCCATGCTGGAACCACTCTCCACACATCCAGACAGGCGTCATGCATGAAAGAACTGGCAGAGGAACCCAGGCATGCGGGTCCCGGGGCTGAGGTCTCCAAGCCTACTCGGATTGGGACTGGGCCTTCTCCAACCAGACCCCCATCTTCCAGTAGGTAGGTGTCATACCCACCAGCTGCTGCCAGCGCCAGGTTGATCCCATCAATGGCCAAGACGCAGAGACTATAAAATCCAGTTGCCGGAAGCGTGCAGCCGCATTTGCGGCCGCGCGACATCTTATTATCTTTTTTTTTCCCCTTTGGAGAACCTGGCAGGCTACCAAAAGCATCCTGCCCGCACAGTAGAGTCTGGCAAACTTCCATGTCGTATTCAATATGCCAAATACCAGTAACAATGATGGGTCTCATTCTTCTAATCCTGAAAGAGCATTAAAATTGCTCTTTCAAAATCTCAGGGCTAGGATGAGGGAGATGTTACTGGTGCCTGCTTGAGGGAATCGACGAACAACAGGATGCTTGTGCTTGTGCTATAATTTTGGGGCTGGAGTGATAGCACAGCAGGTAGGGCATTTGCCTTGCACTCAGCTGACGAGGCTGACCTGGATTCAATTCCTCTGCCCCTCTCAGAGAGCCTGGCAAGCTACCCATATTATCTCGCCCGCACGGCAAAGCCTGGCAAGCTTCCCATAATGTATTTGATCTTCCAAACACAGTAACAAGTCTCACAATGGAGATGTTACTGGGCCCGCTCAAGTAAATCAATAAATAACGGGAGGACAGTGCTACAGTGCTACTTATGATTTTGAGCATTTTTTTCCAAACCTCTGTTTTCATTTTAATTTCCTTGGTGACACAGTGTTCAGATTTTTTTCCATTTTTAAAAGTATGCTGTTAAATAAAATCAATAATTTTTATTGAATTTTCACAAGTGTAAAAATATTTTTACATAGGTCTTTTATGGAAAATTATTTATTTATAGATGTTCTTTTCCAAGTATATGTCTTGTCTGTTTTTGGTACTGTGTTTTGGGAATACAAGTTTTCAGTTTCTTAGGTCCAAGTTTTGGTTTTTTTTAAAAAAATTTCCTCATGCTAAGCAATCTTTCTTAACCGAGTCCATCATTTTGTACCTTTTCTTTGAGTTGTTTTGGATTTATAGTGACAGTTTGAGTCATTTTTGTAATGGTGCAAGGTATAAATCATGGATTTTTTTTTTGGACCAGCAGCATTTCAGAAGAAAGTATTCTTTTCCTGTTGAATTGCTTTTGTATCTTCACACCTCACCACCTTTGCTTCATTAATGATATAACTGTTTTTTTCGTCACTGTCACTGTCCTCCCATTGTTCATTGATTTGCTCAAGTGGGCACCAGTAACGTCTCACAACAAATTGTGAGACTTCTTGTTACTGTTTTTTGCATATTGAATATATTGAATACATCATGGGTAGCTTGCCAGGCTTTGCTGTGTGGGCGAGATACTCTCAGTAGCTTGCCGGACTCTCTGAGAGGGGCGGAGGAATCAAACGCCAGTTGGCTGCTTGCAAGGCAGACGCCCTACCCGTGTAGTATTTTTTCATATTGGTTTGTTTTTTAACTGTGTCTTCTTTTCTATAACATGAATCTTTGAGAGTAGGAGCCTTTGGTAGGATGAAGTAAGGAAGGGGCCCCAGGTGGAGGGCATGGCAGTTACAGAGTGCTTGTGGTAGAATGGAGCTTTGGCATGCCTGAAACATTTCAGAAGAGGTCTGTAGAAACTAGGTGAAGCATAAGAAGTGAATCAGATCCAGTAGGACCTTGTAAGGGAATGTGGGAGGTAGAAGAAGTATGGCTCAGGGTAGAAAGGCTGCCTGGGGGATAGGGCAATTGAAGAATGATGATGAGTCCCTGCCAGTGTGGATGAAAAAAGAATCAGGATAACTTTTGCTTAGTAATTGCTGTCTTTCTGTAGTTTCCGGTAAAGTTTGCCTATAGCTTTTCCTGCATTAAGATTGGCCAGGTCTTCCAGCTATATTTATGATTTTAGTCAGAATTTAGTAATGATTTTCACGTTTAACTTAACATTTTCCCAGAGAATATGTTTTGGAGCTTTATTTTACACCTCATTGTCATTGATGGACACTCCTTAGAATGTGGAATACTGAGTTGCCATAGTTTACCACATTAGTCTTTGCTGGCAACTTACGTATTACTTTCATTCTTGACCATATTTTAGCCTCTCCTTTGTGTAACTGCAAATGTCCAGTTCCACTGCTGCTCAAGGGGACAGTCAGTAGAGACAAAAGCTTGGGAGAACAGGAAGTGGTTTTTGTGGGAGGAGGAGGCACAGCTGATGGTGCTCAGGTCTCACTTCTGGCTCTGTGTTCAGGGGTCACTTCTGGCTGACTTGTGGAACCACAAAAAATTCTGTGGATAGAACCCAGGTCAGATGCGTGCAAGGCAAGTGCACACCTACCGTATGATTGTTCTGGCCCCAGAAAGTGTTCTTCAGTGAAAAGGTGGTGGTCTGCAAGAAGGAAGGTGTTTGACTCATGACCAGAAGTAGTAACCATCTTGCCAGCAGGCCACAGGGGGGAGTTTCTGTATTTTTAGAAAGGGCAGGTTTTGTAGTTTGGTGGGTTTTTTTAATTTAATGTTGCTTTGTTTTGTTTTAAGTTTTATTTATTGAATCACTGTGAGAACAGTCACAAAGCCTTTCAGGTTAAGTCTTGATCAGTTATACAATGATCAAACACCCATCCCTTCACCAGTGCCCATTTTCCACCACCAAGAACCCCAGTATAGCACAGTGGTAGGGTGTTTGCCTTACAAGCTGTAATATGGCCGACCCGAGTTAGATTCCTTCCCCCCTCTCGGAGAGCCTGGCAAGCTACCGAGAGTATCTTGCCCGCACGGCAGAGCCTGGCAAGCTACCTGTGACGTATTCGATATGCCAAACACAGTAACAACAAGTCTCATAATGGAGACGTTACTGAGCCCACTCAAGCAAATCGATGAGCAACGGGAGGACCCTGACCCTGGCCCCTGACATCCCACCCCCACCTGTGTGGCAGATTTCCACTTTACTCTTTCTCTACATTGATCACAATCAATATTATGATAAAAGACCAACATTATTATTTGGAATTTTCCCCAACATTCAGACCTGTCGAAAAAACATCGTTAGATAATTTGTTTTTTATTGCTGATTATGAAGAGCATATGATGTTGTGTGGCCTCAATAGCAGCCATGGTATTTTGGATTTCTGATATTTTAGTAATAAACCTAGAGGGATTACTACCAAAAGCCCCTGGGTTCTGAGTTTGGTTTGTATGCCTCTGGGATCATGGTCATTCAGGAGCCGGAGGGGGTGTTTGTAGGTGCAACCCAGGGCCTTGTCAGGGCGGGGAGCAGGGCCGATTCCACCCCCCATCCCACGAGGCCCCATGTGCCTCGTCTTACACCTGGCTGTCCATTAGGCTCTAAAAGATGGAGGCCACCATGCCACTGCCACAATGGGGGACAGGCGGAGGGACAAACACCCTTCCCCTCCCAGGGTGGCATAGCACCGTAGTTTAATACACAGTCCAGATGCATTTTGGTTGGGCATTATATTTTGCTTGAATATTCCCACCACCATTAAAGCCTGCCTTCCAGGGGCAGATACTAGATCATTTACTTTCCATTGTTCACTTTGCATATCGGAAGAATAGTCCTGGTGCCTGCATACGGGAGCTATGCTTGTAGAAGTCATGGTTGCCAGGATTCCATCTGGAGAAGATGGGGAGACAGTACCTACCCCATCTGAGACCTCCTGGTGATATTGGCTTGGTATGGGGCCTGGTCTCTGGGAGTTGTGAAGCCCGCTAGCCAGGTTTCTTCACTGCTGTATGCTGCAAGATGGTCCTGGGGGCGGGTTGAGGGTGTGACTCCCTGGATCAGAGGCTAACTGGGAGCCAGGGTGGAACTGCCTGGCCTGGCGTCCCCATGTGGTTTGGAAGAATAGTCCTGGTGCCTGCATACCGGAGCCATGCTTGTAGAAGCTCATGGTTGCAGGGATTCCATAGTTTGGTGGGTTTTGATGGTCAGTAATTCCCCTGTGGGCAAAGATCCTCTTAAGAATTTGTCATTCATCTCTTAATTTATTTATTAACTTTTACTTTTAGTTAATTCCTTGTCCCTATAATTGCCAATAACTGCAGCCCCTTATAACTTCTGTTTAGACATTCCTCACCCACTGTACTCCTACATTGCCTGAAGAAACCCAGAAAATTCCAAATTCTTTGAAGTCTTCTGTTGAGCTTCCTTTCCTTTTCCTGCATCTCTTTCATGCCCTGTTTTCCCTTTGTGCCTAACTTTGAGTCCATTCCGGTAGCATTTATAATCTGTGCCATGCGTGCCTCAGTCTGCTCTTGGCTCCTACCATTTTGTTACTAATGAGCCCTCCTGCAGACTCTGTTCTTGCTCCCTACAGCCGATTCTGGTGGGGGATCTAGCTGCCAAGTGCTTTCTCTTTTGTAGCATGTCCACTAACCTCGAAGTCTTCAAGCTGTCTAAAAATCTTGCTGCATATTCTTTATTCACCCACTGATTATTAATGAATAGCCCAGTGGATAGGGCGTTTGCCTTGCACATGGCCAACTGGGCCGACCCTGGTTTGATTCTTCTGCCCCTCTCAGAGGGCCCGGCGAGTATCTCGCCCGAATGGCAAAGCCTGGCAAGATCCCCGTGATGTATTTGATATGCCAAACACAGTAACAAGTGTCACAGTGGAGACTTTACTGGGCCCACTTGGGAAAACCGATGAACAATGGGAGAACAGTAACAGTGACAAGTTTACTTAAGGGGTGAAGTATTTTTGGTTTTCTGCATTGTCAGACTGTGCTGTCCTGCTGTATTCTGAAAACAGTTGTATACAATAGGTGAATGAATGAGGTTCGTTTCTTCATCTGTTTCCCAATCTCCAGACTATTCTGACTTTTTTCCTTTATTTTGGCTGTTTCTGGTCCTTTTGCCTGGTTGTCTTTCAGTTCTCCAAGCATTAAATGAATCTACCTAGGCTCAATTTTATTATTTTTTTCTATAAACCTTTCTCAGTTTTTTCACCTCATTCCACAGGATCAGATAGCCATGAATCAGTGACTTGAGAAAATCGTCTTCAGAATAGTTATCCCCTGCACACTCATCTTGTTTATCAGTACCTTTTCTTTAGGTGTCTGATAGGTACTTGTACATTAACATCTGCCAAGAACTTCGGGCCTTCCTCAGTGCTTTCTTTCTGGTGTTTTCAGATTAGTGGGTGAAGTTCCTTCCTCCTTGTTCCTCAGGCCAAAAGCTCTGGGTTCATTATTCACATTTCATACCTCATCTCCCACCTGAAACCATCAGCACTTCTGTTGGTTGTAGTTGTTGCTTTCCCTTTATTTCTTCTGTCTTTCTGGATACTAAGTGTATGCTTTCTTAGAATGTAAAGACAATCAGATTATAGTTTTTAGTTCAGACCAAGTGTACTGGCCGTCTTTTGCTCACATTGATCCCTCTACCATCTTTTCCCACTTGATAGGAAGATTCCTATTACTTCTTTAATTATCAGCTCCATTAATTGTTTTGGCAGTGCTTCCTCTGACCACAATTAATAATATTCCAAGCTATTGCTGTGTCCTCTTTGAAAGTTGTTTGCATCTATGCACCTGCATAAAGATACATATTGGAAGGATATTGACATATTCACCTTAGATTCTTGGTGCCTGGGGCTTGTTACTCTGGTCTGAAAATGTAAATCCTTTTAGTAAATATTGTATTTATTTGTGAATTAAATGGAACGAAGTGCATATTGATAGACCTTACACTTTATATTTTTTCTTCCAATATTCTTGTCAACTTTAAGTGCTTTTAGTGAGCTTTTCTGCTTTCCCTTCTCTTTAACTTCCCACCCATGTGCCTTTCCAGAGTTAAGTAAATGCCTTCTCAAATTTGATTAGTTTTTCTTGACTCAGTTGGGATGGAATATGTTCTTTTTTCCAGGGATTCAAGACATCTACTTTTTATTTCAGTAGACCTTGAGGAATCCAGCAAGAATTTTGGATGAATTAGGACACTGGACATTCTTCCATTGTTTATATTTTCAACTCAGTCATATGTTGGAGAAAACATTGGCCTTAAAAATGAATCGGGCTGGATCCATAGCACAGCAGGTAGGGCGTTTGCCTTGCATGCGGCCGACCCGGCTTCGACTCCCAGCATCCCATATGGTCCCCCGAGCATCACCAGGAGTAATTCCTGGGTGCAGAGCCAGGAGTGATCCCTGCGCATCGTTGCCGGTTGTGACTCAGAAAAGCTAAAAAGAAAAAAAGGAATCAGTTGGCCAGAGGAGCAGTGTCTCTCAGGGACAAGGCACAGAAACTTGCAAAGGGACAGAGGCTGAAGGGGACTATCAGCAAGTAGAACCCCACACTGTCAGGTGCGGACAGACATTTCCCTGAGAGCAGGGAGCACTGGGGGAGGCATCTGTCAGGTATTTCAGGAACAGTCAAGGAGCGATGGTGAAGACAAATCCCTTCTATCTCTGTTTCCAGGGTACCTGTGGCTGCTGGCTCCTTGACTGTCCAGGGTGGAGGCATTGTGAGCCTGAGAATCCTTGGGGGTAGGCAGAATTTGATTCCTGGTGATGAAGGGGGTCCTAGTTGTGGAGCTGCTGAGAATTGAATGGGCTCCTCCTGTGATCTTATCAGATCATCCCCTCTTCTCAAGTACTTCCATTATACAAAACACTTGCTTATTCTGCACCAGGGGCCTCCGCTGGGATTGTTTTCTCCTACAATACTTACTTTCTCAGGACAGAGTCTAGAGCATTGGTTCTCAAAGTTGATTGCACACTGGAATCACTGGGGGGAAAACTGAACAGTTACTGAAGTGTGTGTCTCTCCTGGGGGTTACCCTAAAGTATTGTCATGGCTGTGATTGACCCTCAGCCATATTAGGAATATTATAAAGATAATTGGAAATTTAAAAAAATTTTTTAAAATCCTATGATATGGAGTTAATGCCCAATTCAATCAGCTTAATCAATAGCTGAACAAATAGCAGTACTCCTACATTATTTTTTTTTTTAAATCCTCTTGGCGATTCAAAGAAAAGTTTAAGAACTTCTGATCTAGAGCATCTCAATTGAATGTGTATTTTAAGGTAGACCTTTTTTGGTGGGGACTTGGGACTGTTTCTGGCTGTGTTCAGGCCTCTGCTCATGGATCACTTTTGGCAGTGCTCAGGGAACCGTTTATTGTGTTGAGAATTGAATGGTTCAGCCTTGTGCAAGGCAGCGAGATAAACCTTCGGACTAACACTCTGTAACCAGTGGAGACTTCTTTTTTTTTTTTTCCCTTTATTGTATTTTATTTTTTTTAAAGTTGTAGATTTACAATTTTTTGTGCTTTGGTTTCAATTATACAATGATCAGATACCCATCCCTCCACCAGTGCCCATTTTCCACCACCATGGATAATATCCCTCCCACCCCCATCCCCCCATCCCCCCTGTCTCTGTGGCAGGGCAATCCCCTGTGTTCTCTCTCTCCTTTTGGGTGTTGTGGTCTGCAAAAGAGGCATTGAGTGGCAAACATGTTCAGTCCATAGTCTACTTTCGACATGCATCTCCCCTCCTGGGAGGATCCTCCAAACATCCTTTATTTAGTGCTCCCTTCTCTATCTGAACTGCCCTTTCCTCTAGGATACCCGGCTGGCCTCTAAGTTATGGAGTAATCCTCCTGGTGCTGATCTCAGCTATTCTTGGGTATTAATCTCTTACTTTGTTACTTTATATCCCCCAGATGAATGCAATCTTTCTATGTCTATCCCTCTCTTTCTGACTCATTTCGCTTAGCATGATACTTTCCATATTGTACCACTTGTATGTAAATTTCATGACTTCATCTTTTCTAAGAGCTACATAGTACTCCATTGTGTAGATGTACCAAAGTTTCTTTAACCAGTCATCTGTTCTTGGGCACTCAGGTTTCTTCCAGTTTCTGGCTATTGTAAAGAGTGCTGCAATGAACAAACAAGTGCAGATGTCACTTCGACTATACATTTTTGCCTCTCTGGGATATATTCCCAGGAGTGGTATTGCTGGGTCAAATGGGAGCTCAATTTCTAATTTTTTGAGAATCGTCCATACTGTTTTCCAGAAGGGCTGAACCAGTCGACATTCCCACCAACAGTGAAGGAGTGTCCCTTTCTCGCCACATCCACGCCAGCATCGGTTGCTTTTGTTCTTTTGAATGTGGGCTAGTCTCTGAGGTGTGAGATGGTATCTCATTGTGGTTTTGATCTGCATCTCCCTGATGATTAATGATGTAGAGCATTTTCTCATGTGCTTTTTTGCCATTCGGATTTCTTCTTTGAGAAAGTTTCTGTTCATTTCATTGCCCCATTTTTGGATGGGGTTGGATGTTTTCTTCTTGTGGAGTTTAACCAGTATTTTGTATATCCTGGATATCAACCCCTTGTCAGATGTGTATTCGGCGAATATCCTTTCCCATTCTGTAGACTGTCTTTGTATTTTGGTCACTGTTTCTTTGGAGGTGCAGAAGCTTCTTAGTTTAAGACAGTCCCATTTATCTATCTCTGTTTTCACTTGCTCGGCCAGTGGCGTGGCATCTTTGAAGATACCATTAGCTTCAATGTCATGGAGGGTTTTGCCAACTTTATCTTCAATGTACCTTATGGTTTCTGGTCTGATGTTGAGGTCTTTAATCCATTTTGATCTTACTTTTGTACATGGTGTTAGGCAGAGTTCTGAGCCTATTTTTTTGCATGTAGCCGTCCAGTGATGCCAACACAATTTATTAAAGAGGCTTTCCTTACTCCACTTCACATTACTTGCACCTTTATCAAAGATTAGATGAGCATATGATTGAGGAGAGATGTCAGTGTATTCAACCCTGTTCCATTGGTCTGCAGTTCTGTCTTTGTTCCAGTACCATGCTGTTTTAATTATTACTGCTTTGTAGTACAGTTTGAAGTTCGGGAGTTTGATTCCTCCCATTTTCTTTTTCCCAAGAATTGCTTTAGCTATTCGTGGGGGCTTATTGTTCCATATAAATTTCAAGAGTGTTTGCTCCATTTCTTTGAAGAATGTCATGGGTATCCTTATAGGGATTGCATTGAATTTATACAATGCTTTCGGTAGTATTGCCATTTTGACAATGTTAAGTCTCCCGACCCATGAGCAGGGGATATCTTTCCATTTCCTCATGTCCTCTTTAATTTCCTGAAGTAGCGTTTTGTAGTTTTCTTTGTACAGGTCCTTTACTTCCTTAGTTAAGCTGATTCCTAGGTACTTGATTTTCTGGGGCACAATTGTGAACGGGATTGTTTTTTTCATGTTGCTTTCTTCTCTCTCACTGTTTGCGTATAGGAAAGCCATGGACTTTTGGGTATTGATTTTATAACCTGCAACTTTACTATACGAGTCTATTTCTAGGAGTTTTTTGGTGGAAGTTATTGGGTTCTCTAAGTAGAGTATCATATCATCTGCGAATAGTGAGAGCTTGATTTCTTCCTTTCCTACCTGAATGCCCTTAATATCTTTTTCCTGCCTAATCGCTATTGCAAGTACTTCCAGTACTATATTGAACAGCAGTGGAGAGAGTGGGCATCCCTGTCTCGTCCCTGATCTTAGAGGGAAGGCTCTCAGTTTTTCCCCATTGAGGATGATGCTTGCTGTAGGCTTGTGGTAGATGGCTTTAATTATGTTGAGGAAGGTCCCCTCTATACCCATTTTGGCTAGGGTTTTCATCATAAAGGGGTGCTGGATCTTATCAAATGCTTTCTCTGCATCTATTGATATGATCATATGCTTTTTATCTTTTCTTTTGTTGATATGGTGGATTATGTTGATTGATTTCCGAATGTTAAACCATCCTTGCATCCCTGGGATGAATCCTACTTGGTCATGGTGTATGATCTTTTTGATGAGTAGTTGGATTCTATTTGCTAGTAGTTTGTTGAGGATCTTTGCATCTGTGTTCATCAGGGATATCGGCCTGTAATTCTCTTTCTTTGTGATATCTCTGTCTGCTTTTGGTATCAGTGTGATATTTGCTTCGTAGAAACTGTTCGGAAGTGTTTTTGATATTTCAATTTCGTGGAAAAGCTTAAAGAGCATCGGGAGTAAGTCCTCTTTAAAGATTTGGAAGAATTCACTAGTGAATCCATCCGGGCCAGGACTTTTGTGCTTGGGGAGACTTTTTATTACCATTTCAATTTCCTTGATGGTGATAGGTCTGTTCAGGTATTCCAGGTCTTCTTTGTTCAGCCTTGGGAGTCTGTAGGAGTCTAGGAATTTATCCATTTCCTCGAGGTTTTGATGTTCCGTGGCATAAAGCTTTTCAAAGTACTCCCTGAGGATCCTCTGAATTTCTGTGGTTTCTGTTGTAATGACCCCCTTTTCATTTCTGATTCGGTTTATTAGGGTTTTCTCTCTCCCTTTCTTTGTGAGTTTTGCTAGAGGCTTATCGATCTTGTTAATTTTCTCGAAGAACCAGCTTTTGGTTTCATTGATCTTTCGGATTGTTTTTTGGGTTTCCATCTCGTTAATCTCTGCTCTGAGTTTTATTATTTCCTTTCTGCTGTTTGGGTTGTGCTCCTTTTTTTGGTCCTTCTCCAAGCTCTTAAGCTGTGAGGTTAGGTTACTTATGTGTGCTCGCTCCTCCTTCCTGAGGAATGCTTGTAGAGCTATAAACTTTCCTCTTAGCACAGCCTTTGCTGTGTCCCATAAGTTTTGGTAACTCGTGTTCTCATTTTCATTCGTTTCTAGGAATCTTTTGATTTCCTCTTTGATTTCCTGTCTAATCCACTCGTTGTTCAATAGTGCACTGTTTAATTTCCAGGTGTTTGATTTAGTTTTCTGTTTTTGTGTGTGGTTTACTTCTAATTTCAGCGCATTATGGTCTGAGAAGATTGTTGATACAATCTCTACCTTCTTAATTTTATGGAGGCATGTTTTGTGGCTCAGCATGTGGTCTATCTTGGAGAATGTTCCATGTACGCTTGAGAAGAATGTGTATTCAGCTTTTTGTGGATGAAGTGTCCTGTATATATCTACTAAGTCCCTTTCTTCCATTGTTTCCCTCAAATGAAGTATGTCCTTGCTAAGCTTGAGTCTGGTTGATCTATCAAGAGGTGACAAAGCAGTGTTGAAGTCTCCCACTAGTATTGTGTTGCTATTGATGTCTTTTTCCAAATCTATGAGTAGTTGTTTTAAGTACTTTGCTGGTCTCTCATTAGGTGCATATACATTTATTATTGTAAGTTCTTCCTGTTGTACAGATCCTTTGATCAATAAGAAATGGCCTTCACTGTCTCTTATGACCTTCCTCACTCTGAAATCGATGTGGTCTGATATAAGGATGGCTACCCCAGCTTTTTTATGGGAGCTGTTTGCCTGTAGGATTGTTTTCCAGCCTTTGACTCTGAGTCTGTGTTTGCTTTGACTATTGAGATGCGTTTCTTGCAGGCAACAGAATGTTGGGTTCAATGTTCTAATCCATCCTGCCACTCTATGTCTTTTAATTGGTGTGTTTAGCCCATTGACATTGAGAGAGATTATTGTTATGGGATTTTGTCCCATTGTTATGTTAAAATTGGGTGTATTTGAGGGGCCTTTCTTGCCTTAAAGTAGCCCATTTAGTTGTTCTTGTAACCATGGTTTTGAGTCTATGAAGTTCCTGAGCTGTTGTTTGTCTGTGAAACTGTGTGTTGTTCCTTCTATTATGAATGAGAGTCTTGCTGGGAAAAGTATTTTGGGGGAGGCATTTATTTCATTGAGTTTTTTTACTATGTCCCACCACTGTTTTCGGGCCATGAGGGTTTCATCAGAAAAATCAGCTGTGAATTTTAAGGATGCTCCTTTGTAAGAGATTTCTTTCTTCGATCTTGCTGCTTTCAGAATTTTGTCTCTGTCTAAGGTTTTGGTCATTTTGATCAGAATGTGTCTTGGGGTATTTTTATTCGGATTTCTTCTAGCTGGTACCCTTCGGGCCTCCTGAATGTGGTCACAAGTTTTCTTCAGCTCTGGAAATGTTGTAGCAATGATGTCTTTGACAGTTTCTTCTTCATCGAGGTTTTCTTCCTGTACCTCTGGGACTCCAATAATTCTTATGTTACCCCTCTTGGCTTCATCACGATCTTCTCTTGCCATCTGTTCCCGAATTGTGAGTCTCTTTTCCATTTTCTGCTCTTTTCTGGAGAGTCTCTGAACTTCATCTTCGAGCTCACTGATTCTGTTCTCAGCAGCTGTTACTCTGCTGCTGAGGCCTTCCACTGAGCTTTTCAATTCGCCTACGAGATTTTTCAGGTCTGACATTTCTGATTGCATTTTCCTCATTTCTGCCTTCAGATCCTCTTGTCTTCTATTGGCATTGCTTTCCACTGTTTCTTTTAATTCCCTAAGCATCCTAAGTAGCTCCCTTCTGAATTCCTTGTCAGAGAGGTTGTCTAACACTACAGTACTGTTGGTGTCATCTGGGCTAGACTCTTCAATATGAAAGTTTGGTGGGCTTTTGCGTTGCTTTACCATTGTGAAAGGTGTGGTTTAGTCCTTCATGTTCACTGTTACTATTCTGCTTTGATATGCAGTGTGAGTTAAGATAGGCTTATGAGTTATTGGCTACTGTGTTTCTAGTGGCTGAGCTAAAATAGAGAAGTTTCCATCTAAGAAGTTAGCTTATGGTTCCTATGGCATATGTAGTGGGACCGCGGCTCCGGAAAGAGTCCCTGGCACTAGGCGAGGAGTTGGGAAAGTCTCCTGTTTGGAATTGGAGCTGTTCAGCTTTGTGGCCCAGAGCTGGGCCTCTGTGCCCGTCCCACGCAGATCAGGGGTTGAAAACCGGCTGTCTAGGAGCTGTTTCTAGCTGCACGTGCCCAGAGAGGGACCCGAGCCCTTGGGGGCGGGCTGTACCTGTTGGAATTGGAGCCGTTCAGCTTTCTTGCCCAGAGCTGGGCCTCTGTGCCCGTCCCATGCAGATCAGGGGTTGAAAACCGGCTGTCTAGGGGCTGTTTCTAGCTGCGTGTGCCCAGAGAGGGACCCGAGCCCTTGGGGGCGGGCTGTACCTGTTGGAATTGGAGCCGTTCAGCTTTCTTGCCCAGAGCTGGGTCTCTGTGCCCGTCCCACGCAGATCAGGGGTTGAAAACCGGCTGTCTAGGGGCTGTTTCTAGCTGCACGTGCCCAGAGAGGGACCCGAGCCCTTGGGGGCGGGCTGTACCTGTTCGGAGACTTCTTTTACTGTTAGCATCTCCTTATTTTGAGAATCACTTTTCCCATATTCAACTGTGACTATTAGGGCTTGCAACCTGATCACAAACTGAATATTTGACTCTTAGATTATTTTTCTCCTGTCAGAGATTTGAGCTACAGAGCCTATATACATTAGAACTAGATCACAGTTGAGGAGTAATGTTAACTAGTTGCAGTTGGGAAAACTAATACTGTGAAAATAGGCTAGCATGGTTTCACCTGGAGTCATAAGGCTCTTCTTCCTTTGGGACCACCAGGTTGTTCCATGAGAGCCACAGGTGAAAATAAATGGGGGACCATGGCACAAGAGATCAGCTCTTAGGAACTGTTTATGCGGGCTCTGGATAGAAAAACATTTAGGAGGTCATGATACTAGCAGGGTTCAGAAACACTGACTTAGAGAAGAGAGGTTTAGTCATTGTTCCCCTCAACTTGTGCACAAAAATCCCTTAAGAAGCTCAAATTTGTGGTACTTCTCAACAACCCACAAAGTTGGCTTTCTACCCTGTATCACACTAGAACTGCAGTTGTTGAAACAGGTGCCTGTGGTATATAACCAATAAACACATTAATATCCATAGTAAATAGTGAAAGTTTATATTCTGCAGCATACAGTCTTGATATAAACATAAGCTAGGAAGAGAGAACTGTTTAACTTAACACACAAAAGTTTTGCATAGTCTTTTTGGGAGAAGCACATATTGCCTTTTGTACCACATCCACAGTGTCCTGGAGCTGGTGCTTGACTCTGTGCACAACAGGGTCAGGACTGGTAGTGAAGGGGAGCAACTGAGGCTGACTGTGTGCAAGGCAAGTGCCTGAAGTTTTGTACTACCTCTCCAACCCCTAAACTATAGACTTAAAATGAGGAAATGAGAATTTGCCTAAAATGATGGGGGAAAGAACCTAAAAATAAAATCTTGGGAACAAGACAAAAACCTGAATGTAATGAATCTGGATGGTATACCTGACGAGGTGTTTAGAGCAACAGTTAATAGCAATGTTAGAGTTTGGAGAGATTGTACAGGGATCAAGGTGCATTCCTTGGATGTGGCCAACTCTGGTTCATTCTCCAGCTCCAGATAAACATTACTGTGTGCTGCCTTGAATATCTCTGCTACTACTAGGGTGACATGGGTTATCCCTGGAACTGAAAGACTTGGTCAGCATCACATCTCTGGACTCTCCTATTGAACTGCTTACCTGATTGTCCCAGAGTTATCAGGAGGAGCCCCTCAGCCTCCCAAGTACTACTTTGGAGGAGGCTCCAAACAAACAAACAAAAAATGAAATGTTAAATGAAATAAGAAAAACAGTAAGAGAACTCAGTAAGATTTACAAGGACAGAGAAAATATTTAAAAGCAAAACCCACAATCATTGGATTTCAAAATTGTAATCGAACTAAAGAATCCTTAACTGTAAATAAGAAATTGCTGAGAGCTTTTGAGTTGGAAAGAGTAGCAGTGGAAAATATCCAAATAGCAAATAGAAAAAAAATATTGTAAAATGTAAGAGTTCAGTGGGACTTCAAGAGGACAACATCTATAATAGAGGGGGCCCAAAGGAAGAGAAGAGAGAAAAAGGAATAGAAATGCTATTTTAAAAAATTACAGCACAGCGGGTAGGGCATTTGCCTTGCATGCAGCCGACCCGAGTTTGATTCCTGCATTCCTCTCGGAGAGCCCAGCAAGCTACTGAGAGTATCTCGCCCACACGGCAAAGCTTAGAAAGCTACCCATGACATATTCGATATGCCAAACACAGTAACAACAAGTCTCACAATGGAGATGTTACTGGGCCCACTTGAGCAAGTCCATGAACAATGGGAGGACAGTGCTACAGTGCAGTGCTACAGCTGAGTGGTTTTCATTGGCCACTAATCTGGGAAGAAACTTTTCCTGGTTCCTGGGCCCAGCAGCACCCCAGGGCTTGGGCGGGGGTGGGGATTTTTTCTTTTCTACAAGTGAGAAAATCGGCAATGGGGAGTTGAACTGCGACCTAACCACCTCTTGACTACCACAGGAATCGTGGAGAAACATTGCAGAACCCCACCATGAGGAGCGGATGAAAATAGGAAACCTGAAGAAATAGCCACATACATAATCTCTCTGATAAAAAATTAAGAGATGACCTGGTGAGGATGTTTAATGAACTCAGATAACCAGTGGGATGGAAATCCAGTAAAATACAGGAGATTAAAGAAATAGTGGAATAGGTAGCCAATAAAATATGGGAGAACACGAGAGCAGAAATAAGAAAGGTACAAGCAGAAATATCAATAATAAAAATTTTGGTTGATGAAAGAAAAACTCAGTGTCCTCAATAGTAGAGTAATAACAGCTAAAGACAGAATTGGTGAGGTTTAAGATGAACTGCAGTGAACCTCTAGGCAACAGCAGAAGATGGAAAAAGACCCCAAAAGTAACTCATCTTTTTTAGCAGCTGTATAGTATTCTATTGTGTAGATGTACCAAAACTTCTTTAACTAGTCATCTGTTCTTGGGCACTCGGGTTTTTTCCAGATTTTGGCTATTGGAAACAGTGCAGGAATGAACAGATAAGTGGATCAACATGAAGAGTATCATTTTAAGTGAAATGAGTCAGAAAGAGAGGGATGGACATAGAAAGATTGCACCCACCTGTGGAATATAAAGTAGCAGAACAGAAGACTAATACCCAAGAATGGTAGAGATAAGGTCCAGGAGGATTGCCTCACGTCTTGGAAGCTGGTCTCACATGCTGGGAGTGGGGGGAGGCAGTTCAGATTGAGAAGGGAACACTAAATAAAGGGTTTTGGGAGGACCTGCTCAGGTTGAGAGATACGAGTTGAAAGTAGACTATAGACCAAACATGATGGCCACTATCAATACCTCTGTCGCAAACCACAACACCCAAAAGGAGAGAAAGAACAAAAGACAATATCCTGCCACAGTGCGGTGGGGTGGGGTGGGGGTGGGATGGGAGTGGTGGGAGGGCTCCTGAGATCATTGGTGGTGGAAAATGGACACTGGTGGAGGGATGGGTACTTGATCATCGTATGCCTGAAATGCAAACACGAACATTTCTAAGTATGTAACTGTATCTCACAGTGATTCACTAATAAAAAATATTTTTTTTTAAAAAATGAAGTGTTGATTTGGCATCAGATATTATCTAGAAAAAAAAAGTAACTCAATGTCAGGCAAGAGAATGGTGCGGTGAATTCAGGAGGAACAACATAATAATCATCAGGGTCCCAGAGGGACAGGAAGGCCACTCCATGAGGAAGTAACAGTCAAAGACATCATTGCTGAAATGTTCCCAGAGCTGGAAAATGCAGGCATCCAGATCCAAGAAGCCCAAAGGGTACCAGCTGAAAGAGACCCTAATAAAAAGACTCCAAGACATATCCTAATCAAAATGGTAAAAACTGTAGATACACAATACTATATATCTCCTGCCCCTGCGCCTGGCTGTCCTCATGGGGGCCCTGTGGAGGGGGGTGGGTTGAGTTTCCCTCCCCACCCTGAGAAGAGCCCCAGCAGCTGAAGACCTCCAGAACCGAGACACAGCCATGCTTAAGACCACTCTCTACATGCTCGGATGAACCTCATGCATGAAGGAACTGGCAGAGGAACCCAGGTGTGCGGGACCCAGGCCTGAGATCTCCAAGCTTGCTCAGATCGGGACTGGGCCTCCTCTGCCCAGATCCTGCATCCTCCAGTAGCTAGACGGTTACACCCGTCATATAATCCCATCAACGGCCAAGATCTAGAGACTATAAAACCAGGCTCCCGGACCAAGACCTCTTATTGTCTAGTTCTTGCTCTTGGAGAACCCAGCAGGCTACCGAGAGTATCCTGCCCACACAGCAAAATCTGGCAAGCTCCCCGTGGCATATTTGATATGCCAAAACCCAGTAATAATGATGGGTCTTATTCCCCGTCATTGTTGAAAGAGCCTCCAATGTGGCACTTGCTGAAATCTCAGGGCTAAGACGAATGGAGACATTACTGGTACCTGCTCGAGGAAATCAATGAACAACGGGATAACAGTGATACAGTGACAGTGATACAATACTGAA
Source organism: Sorex fumeus (assembly GCF_029834395.1). Classification (NCBI taxonomy): domain Eukaryota; kingdom Metazoa; phylum Chordata; class Mammalia; order Eulipotyphla; family Soricidae; genus Sorex; species Sorex fumeus. The sequence goes on from NW_026606083.1 coordinate 3,211,017, forward strand.
AGCAGCAAGATCAAAGAAGAAAATTATATACAAAGGAGTGTTCCTTAGATTTACAGCAGACCTATCAGATGAAACCCTTCTGTCTGAAGTAGGTGGGGGATGCATGCAGTAAGAAAACAATGCAACGAATGCCTCACCAGGAATACTTTACCCAGCTCTATTCAGATTTGATGGAATGAGACACAATATTACAGATAAACAGCTCAGATACTTCATAGTAACTCAAAACCAATTTTGAAAAAACTGAAAGGGCTACTGTAAGGCAAGAGAAACCCCACAAATACAACAACCTCCTAAAGAAAGATGGGACAAAACTCCATGACTAATATCTTAAATGCCGGTGAACTAAACATACCACTTAAAGAGACAAAGAGAGACAAAATGGATTAGAAAATTGAATCCAGCATTCTGGATTCAATGCTATACATGAAACACTTAAATAGTCAGAGCAAACACAGACTCAAAGTCAAAGACTGGAAAACACTTTCTAAAACAACAACTTCAAAAAGGCAGGGGTGACCGTACAAGTATCCGCCAACATAGATTTTAGACTGAAAAAGGTTATTCTTAATAATCACAAAATTTATATTGGCACTAATGTTTTATTAAAACTCTCTTAATCTAAAGATTTAAGATACTGAGTCTGTGGAAAATTTCAAAGTATTTTATTTTACTGTGTTTGGCATATCGAATACGTCACGGGGAGCTTGCCAGATATGCCAAACACAGTAACAACAAAGTCTCCAATGGAGACGTTACTGGGCCCGCTCGAGCAAATTGATGATCAACGGGAGGGCCTTTACCTTTACCTTTATTTTATTTTAAGGTTAAGAACCTTGTCCTCTTGAAGTCCACAGAAATTAGAAAACATAATTATTTTGGTTTCTCTCTATAGTATTTCATTTTACTCCAACTATTTTGTCCTAAAGAATTCTAGGCATTATTTAATAGAAGCCTAGGAGACAAGACATTTAGGTTATGCTTTAAAAATGACTTATAAATATTGTGGAAGAGTAACATTAAGATGAAATTATAAAGTTGCCTGTTTCTATTCCATTGTTGTTATCCGAGAGAGGCTGTAATGCAATTTCAGGATTTATCTGTTATGAAAAATATATAATCAGGAAAGAGCACACTGAAGTTCTACTTCAAGATGTTTTTAAAATTTAGGGCTGGAGCGATAGCACAGTGGGTTAAGGCTTGTCTTGCATGCGGCCAACCCGGGTTCGATTCCTTCGCCCATCTCGGAAAGCCTGGCAAACTACCTAGAGTATCTTCTTGCCCACATGGCAAAGTCTGGCAAGCTCCCCGTGATGTATTTGATATGCCAAAAAAAGTAGCAACAAGTCTCACAATTTGTTGTGAGACTTTACTGGTGCCTGCTTGAGCAAATCGATGAACAACGGGAGGACCCAATACTCATGCCAATACCTAGGGCTGCCACTACAGGTATGGAGCTCATTCTTTTCTCCTTGTTATTTCACCTTCATCAATGTTCTGTTAATTATCTAAAAAAAACTACATTCTAAAACCTGTTGTGTAACTTTGACTAGTCAACTAGTACTAGTGGAAAATAATAAAAACAACTATGAATTTCTATGGACTTCCCAGTCAGAACATTTATCTCTTAGATTTTAATTAGGCATTTTGGCAGGTGTTCAGAAACATGAGAAATGAATAACAAAAGAGGATATTTGATGTGAACTAACATGACAGAAATCTAATATAGGTTCTAGTACATACTTAATGATAAATGAGTATAAAACATTTTCATTTTCTAAGTGAATTTTGCTTATCGACCAAATTATATCTTAAACAGTATTTTACAACATTAAAAATTTTATTTTAGACACTTATTCATCATTCTGTTTGATAATAGAGTTTCATCCATAAGACACTTCAGAACCACTCACTCCCCCAGGGTCTGCCTCCCTCCACCACCACCTGGCGTGGTTCTTCCCCTACCCCACCCCTAAAACTACTGCCACGCCAGGCTTCCTACTGAGAACAGTTCTCAGTTTCTGTGGCCCTCGGACTTTTGTTATTTCCTTACTATGCTTCTTTATTTCTCATATATGAGGGAGATGTTTCTATCTCTCTCTCTGACTGACTTCACTCAGCATGGTACTCTCCAGATCCATCCATGTAGCCACACACAACATAATTTGTTTCTTATAGCCAAGTGATACGCCATTGCATATCACAAAAATTTAAACATATGCCATTTATTCTGTTTTATTCTGTTGAAAACCAAAAACTTCTTACTCATTTAAAAACATTTTTAGGGGGTGAGAGAGAAAGACAGAAAGAGAGAGAGAAAGAGAGAGAGAGAGAGAATAAATAAGTAAAGTAGGGTAGCCCTTTCAAGATCTCTGAGCACAGAGCCAGAAGTGAAGCCTGAGCATATTTGGGTGAACCCTGCCTCCGTCTTCCCACCAAAAACCATAGAAAGATTTAAAAAACTGAATAGTTATTAAATCTATAGTTGAATAAACCAAAATATTGTTCACAGCTAGTTATTTTATTTTACTTACAAGGTTGTTGACAATAATTTATTATATTCAATATTCCACCACCAAACCCACCACCATTACACCTTACCCACCACAATTATTTTGAATTTTCCAAACCATCACTCAAGCCTGTCCCAATAGAAGGCCCAAAATAATTTATTTTGTATTGCTTGTTGTGAATAATTCTCTAACAGTGATCAAAAAAGTTTTCCTTAGAAGAAAGTGTGTGAAGATTGTTGTATCTCACACTGGAGCCGTTGAGTCTTTCTATAAGAGATTACTAACATGTTGGTAGATGTTGAGCCTGTGTGCTAGTGTTTTTTTAATTGAGATTGGTTACATGCTTTCCAATGTGTGCTACTCCTGGTCTATCAGTGTATAGAGTAGGAGATGTCACGTGACTACATTTCTGATCCAGGATTTCTAAAATTTGAAATAAGGTGATATAGCTAGAGTTAATTTTTTTTAACTGGATGGTGACTGTGGGGTTCGGAAGCATCTCTGCAGTTTGTTGCTCTCCTGAAATTTATTTATGAGTCTCGGGGTCATGGCTGTTAATGAGCTCATATGGCACCAGAAGCAGTTTGTGGGTGTGACTCCCGGGCCCCCAGAAGAACTGGGAGATGGGGGGAGTTGCCCATTTGGCCACAAAATTTGCTACCTGGGTTTTTCAGCAGATTCACTCATGGATGAGACTCGTTCAGCTGTCGTGATGGGCCATATTCCCAGCTAGTAAGACATGAGCAGAGAGCATCAGGAAGTAAGGCTGTGGACATAGGTGTTCTGTTTCCTGAGTACCTAAGACCAGAACTGAGCAGGGTCCCTTAAGTAGTTCCTGTCTGGAATTTCTTTTCCTTCACCAAGTCAAACTCTTGAAACTTCTTCCACAGTCAGCCACTCATTTTCATCTTTAATTCTTTTCTCAGTCTCATTCATTACTTTTCTGTAGGTCAGTGAACCACTTTTTCCCCACTGAACTTTTATCTTTACTGTTGCTTTCTCTAAATAAGAGAGTTTGACTTCTAGAACTAAAAGACTTAATTTCCTACCTCGAGTGCCGGAATTAACCCTACTTGTTTATGCATGATCCTTTTGTTTTACTGTTGAATTTGATTTACTAGTATTTTGTTGACGGCTTTGCCCCCACACCCACACACAGCACTTTATTTAGAACACCATGGCTTCCAAAGCTGTTCATGATGATTTGCTCCAGGCATTCAGTGTTCCAACCTCAGCCCCATCGCCACTGTCACCTTCCCTCCACCACTGTCCCCATTCTTCTAACCACCCTTCAAGCCTGCCCCCATGCAGGCCCAAATCATTTATTTTATATCACTTGTTGCCACAGACTGGCTAATGGAAATATGAAAACTGTTATATCTCACATAGGGACATTAAGCCCTTGTCTGAGGTTTACCAGGCTGTTGCTAGTTGAGCCTTCTATGTTAGTTTTTATTAGTCCAGTTGAGTTGGCCTCTGGGTTACACCCCATCCAATCTGGCATGCTCCTATGGGGATCCTGGGATTGTAGAGTTTGGATATGCTCCACAGCGTCTGCTCCAGAAAGTCCAGAAAATTCCACTGGGCAGTGAACTTACACAGTGACTTGGTGGAATGTGGGTGTGGCTACCTGACCTCGGAAGGCACAGAAGAGTCATGCACCCCACCCCACCCACCCGGCTCCCAGAGGCCTGGACCTCTCAGCCCAGATACCCCGCTTTACCTGATAGTTCTGGTATGGTGACAGCTCTGTGGAGCTGTCATGCAGTGGGGGTCTCCATGGCAGCAGGCATTGGGGTAAGTGTGGCTGCTGAGGATTCTGCGGGGCAGTGACTTGGCCTGTCCACCTCTTGAGGGCACCCGGTGATCACAGCCTGGATCTGTGTGTCCAAGGCAATTTTGTAGCTAGTTGATCTCTTTCGAGATTTAATCGTGAGTGCTGAAAGCTGGGAGGTAGGTGAGTTGTCAAGGCACTGGTCGTGGAATGTGGGTGTCTGAGCCCTTAAGATTTCTTAGGAAACAGGAATTTGTTGCCATTTTATTATTTGCATTTAAAGTTTTTCTTGTGGGGCTGGGGCGATAGTACAGCCGAGAGGGCATTTGCCCTATGTGCAACTGACCCAAGTTCGATCCTTGGCTCTCCACATGGTCCCTGAGCACCACCAGGAGTTATTTCTGAGTGCAGAGCCAGGAGTAACCCCAAGCATTGCTGGGTGTGACCCAGAAAACCCCCCGAAATAAAGTTTTTCTTGAGTCTTCATTATTCATTATTTTTTTTAATTGAGTCACTGTGAGTTACAGATTTTCTAGGTTATTCCTGATTGAGTTTCAGGTGTTCAGTGTTCCAGCACCAGTCCGTCACCAGTGCCACTTCCCTCCCCCAGTGTCCCCAGCTTCCCTCCTGCCTGCCCACAGCCTCCTTCTGTGATGGGAACATTTTTCTTTTGTACTTTTTTCTCCCCTTTCAGGCACTGTGGTTTGCCATTTGCTCCCGATAGGGTGTCCTGCCAGTCCTTAGGCACCAGTGCTGCTCCAGAGTGACGTGTCCTCTGTTGTTGGCACAGTGGTACATTCCCTGACTTATCCCCTTCTACTAAGGACCAGTCCTGTGTTTCCTTTCTATTATCTGTGGGCTTTAGTTATTCCCTTAATATGTGTCTTTACATCCCACATATGAGCAAGATTGTTCTGTGTGTGTCTCTCTCTCTGACTCATTTCACTCATTGGGATTCTTTCCAGATCATCCATGTATCAGCAAATTGCAATGAATTTCTTTTCATGTATTTTGAAATTTTCTTTTGTGACTTTGTTTCAACTCCTGTTTCTTGTGTTTTTTCCATCTGTAGAATTGTTTTCAGATTGTCCTGAAGTCTGTACTTATTGGTCAGATTGGTCTTATATTCTTTTTAATGAGCTACAGTTTTGTTCTTCACTGCCCTACTTTCATATTGTATAATTTTGATTTTGTATATTTGTTTCACTTGTTGGTGAAATTGCTTTTATCTTAATAAGAGGCTTTTTAATGCTGCTTGCAAGGCTGTCTGGTGGTGATGAATTAATTTTTGTTATCTGTAAAATCATTTTTCCATTCTACCCTACATGAAAATCAGTAATAGAATTTTTATAATTTAAAAAAAACTAAAGAACTTTTTCTGTGGTTGGAGAGTATCTGTACATCTGGTAGGACACTTTTCTTGCACACTGCCAATCCGGGTTCAATCCCTAGCATCTCATATGATCACGCCTTGCCAGGAGTGATCCATGAGTTTAGAACTAGGAGTAAGCCCCAAGCACTGCAATTTGGGACTGTGAGCCTAAAAATAAATAAAGAAAATGAAAACTTTTCCTTCAAGAGTTTTGAATAATTCATTCCCATCTGTCTTTTATAGTTTTTGGTGGGAAAGTTCCTTATATAAATTGTTATAATATTCTGTTCTTACCTTTATTTTTAAATCTCTGATTGTAATACATTTTGGAATTGTCTGCTTGGGGATATTTTGTTTGGGACTCTTTGAGCATCTTGTTTTTGGAAGTTTAGTTCCTTTCCAAAACTAGGCGAGTTCATGCCAACTTCAAACATGGTTTCTGTCCATTTTTTTTTCTAGGACCTTTTATAATGTGAAATTGTGTTTTCTTCATGTGGCTTCTCAGGGCTCTTTCTTTTTCTTTTTTCTACTTTCTGTTGTTTGCATATATCCCACTGCTTTCTTTTTATTTTAATTAGCTTTTTATTTTACAGCAGTGTTGATTTGTGCTTTTGGTGTAATGTGTCTTTGTACACTGCCTTTATGTTACTCCCAGACTACTCCCTCTCTCCCTTGGGCAGTCTCATTCTCTGACTGAGTCTAGGAGTTATTTCATTCATGTTTTCATTTTAATTCTTGGCTTCTTTATCTTTGTCCTCCTCCCCTCAGTCTTAACTTTGCTTAACATGATACCCTTTAGTTCCATTTGAGCTGTAGCCAGGCGGGATTCCAAACCTTAGAGCTGAGTAGTATTCCATCGTGTGAGTAGGAACTGAGCAGTCTGCCTGAAGAATTTAAAACAATTCAATGATATTATTTAAAACAACAATTTTGTGTATCTATATTAATTTCTTTACCAATTATCTTTCTTTGGGCATTTTTTGTTTCTAGATCTTGACTGTTTTAAGTATTGTATTGGACATTTCTGTGCACCCATATTTTAGGGTTTTTAAAAATATTTAATCATCATGAAATACACAACTACAAAGTTGTTCATGACTGGGGTTCAATCATACAATGTTCCAACATCAGTCCCTTCACCAGTGCACATTTCCCACCACCAGTGTCCCCCATTTTCCTCCCTCTACCCTCCATCCCCAGTCTTCCTCTGTGGCAGGCACTCTTTTCTCAGCCTCTCTCCCTCCCTCTCTCTTTCTCTCCCCACTCTCTCTCCCTCCCTCCCTCCCTCCTTCTCTCTCTCTCTCTCTCTCTCTCTCTCTCTCTCTCTCTCCTCTTGCTCTCTCATGTTTTTGTTTTCTTAGTATACTTTGTAAGTCACCATTCCTATTGACTGTTCTAAGTTAATGATTTCTCTTCAAAAATTTTGTTTCTTTTCTTTTATTATGAATCTCATATAACCTATTGGTTGCATTTTTAATTTTATTTATCATGACAGTAATTGTTGTTTTAAATTTGTTTCTGTTTTGTTTTGGGGACACATCTCACAGTGCTCAGGGATTCATTCTGGACAGGTTCTATATGGGATGCCAGGGATCGAACCCACATTGGCTATGTGCAGGCAAGCACCCTGCTGACTGTTCTGTCTCTCTAACTCCTGTTTCATTTCTTCAGAAAGGCTGCTCTGTTTCACTAAATGTGAGTTTCTGTTTGAGTTTTTGATTTGTTTTATGATCGGTGGCAAGTTGCTCCTTTTCTTTTCAACTTCTCTTATTTCATTGTGTGTTGACTTCTGTGTGTTGGGTTGAAAGTCTTTCCTTGTCTTCCTGTGAAGGCATCTCCAGAGGAAAACCCCTTTCAGCATTATGGCATACCTCTGGGCACTGTCTCCTTTTATCTCTGGAGCTGAAGGGTTCTGGGGAAACATCCGTGATCCTCTCCATGAAAATGCAGGAATTAGGGGATTGCAGCATCTCTACTCCTTTGCCATCTTACACATGCTCTTTAATCCTTTAAAATTTTTTTTTCAGCAATAGGAATTTAGTTTCATTCTTTTGCATGTGACTGACATGTTTTACAAGTTGCATTTGTTGAAGAGATTTTCTTTTTCTGTTGATTTATTTTTCATAAATTGTATTATTGTGTGTGGATTTGTTTTGTGTTCTTGTTCCTATTCCATTGATTCATTTGTCTTTTTCTGAAGTACTTTTCTGAGTTGTGAGTATTGTTACTAGTAAAGTTGGAATTTGTACATGTGATGCTTTCATATTCAGGTGATGCTTATCTATTCAAGATAGCTTATGATTTCATATAAATCATAGTAGTTTTGTTCTATGTCGCTAATCATATCATTGAAATTTTGATAGGAAGTATATTAAGTCCATTTAGATCATTTTAATTCTCCCTATCCATCAACATAGCTGATTTTTGTTTGTTTGTTTGTTTGTTTGTTTTTTAATCTACGTTTCCATGTCTTAGGGTCTTATTCTACATCTTTTGGGGAGAAGGAATTTTGCCACCCCAAAGGTTCTCAGGGCTTACTCTTGGGTCTGTGCTCTGGGTCTCCCCTGCCAATGGTTGGGGGCACCATATTTGGTCCTAGGGATTGAACCAGAGTTGGACACAAATAAGGCAAGTGCCTTAACCCTTGTTCTCTCTGCTGACCCCTTGTGTTAGGGTATGAATAATTGTTATCTTCCTGAATGAATGTATTGGAGGCTTGGTGTGTATTTGATTTTTATATTTTGTGTGAGTGGGTTCATGAGAAAGTACATTAGTGTCCATGTGAAATATTCTAATTCATTAATGCAGATACTGATTCAGCAAGAAAACCAAAGTTTTAAGTGGGTCATTGTGTAGATTACAAGTCAATACTCAGTGGTGAGGATGATGTTAGAATTTATACTAATATAAATACATTATTTTCATGCAACTTTAAAAAACTTTTTTCTTTCAAATTCTTTTTTTTTCTTTTTCTTTTCTTTTCTTTCTTTCTTTTTTTTTTTTTTTTTAGCAATTTCATGCTCAGGTGACAACAAAATCAACTCGTATGTCTTCACAAGAATCTGCTGATGAACAGAGAGTGAGTATTGCCCTCAGAATAGATGACCAGGATTGGTTGTTACTCTCTTTGATGTATACCAGTCTCTGTGGTGTTAGAGGAGACCTTGTTTTGATCTGCTTCTCCTCAATGATAAGTGATGCAGAGTAATTTTTTTTATATGCTGTTTAGCCATTTGTATGTCTTTTTTGAGGATAGTCTGTTCATCTCTTTCTATTTTTTTTATGAGGTTTGTTTCTACCAGCACTTTAATAATCTTGGGTATTAACCATTTGTCAGATGAGTGGCATGCAAATATTTTCTCCCAATCTGTAGGTATCTTTGTATTTTGATCACCATTTTTTTGAGATGCAAAGCTTCTTAATTTAATGTAGCTCTGTTTGTTTATCTTTGCTTCTGCTTACTTGGCCAGTGGCATTGAGTACTTACAGATGCTTCTAGCTTCAATATTATTAAGAGTTCTGTTTATGTTTTCTTCAGTGTGACTTACAGATTCACCTTTGACATCGAGGTTTCATTGTATTTTGATTTGACTTTTGTGCATGGCATTAGAAAAAGGTTCAAGTTCTTTTTTTGTTTTTTCAGTGGGGAACCAGGTTCCCCAGCATCACTTGTTGAAGTGACTTTCCTTGTTCCACTTCATACTTGTTGCTCCTTTATCATAGATTAATGGCCCATATACATTAGGATCCGCTTCTGATTTTACTTGTATTTCATTGATCGGAGGGTCTTTCCTTACTCCAGTACCATGCTGTTTTAATTACGATAGCTTTCTAGCACGGTATGAAGTTGGGTAAATGATGTTGCTCATCTTCTTTTCCCCTAGGATTGCTCTTAGGGGAAGGGTATTTTATTATCCTGTGTGAATTTCAGGAGTCTTTTTTTTTCTTTTTGCTTTTTGGGTCACACTCGGCGATGCTCAGGGGTTACTCCTGGCTTTGCACTCAGGAATCACTCCTGGCGGTGCTTGGGGGACCATATGGGATGCTGAGAATCGAACCCGAGTCGGCCTTGTGCTATTGCTTCAGCCCCAGGAGTCTTTAATCTATTTCTTTGAATAATGTCCTTATGAAGATTCCACTTAATCTGTGTAATGCTTTGGGGATATTACCATTTTGACAATGTTAGTCCTCCCAAACATGAACAGAAGATGTGTTTCCACTTCCTCAAATCTTCTTTTATTTTTCAAACAGTGTAGGTCTTTCACTTCTTTTGTTAAGCTGATTTTTAGGTACTTGACTTTCTGAGACTCAGGTGTAAATTCAACTGTTTCTTTAAGTTATATAGTTCATTATTTTCATATAGTCCTTAATTTTTTTTCATTTTGGTTTTGTAGCCAGTAACTTTACTATGCAAGCCAAGTGTTTCTAGGAGAGCAGTGACCTCTTTTTTTTTTTTTTGCGGGGGGTGGGGATGGGGGTTGATTTCTTGTAGAGCCTTTAGGTTCCGGCTTTCTAAGTAATAGCTCCTGTCAACTGCAAATAGTGAGAGCTTGACTTTGTCTTTTCCTATCTTTATGCCCTTAATATCTCTTTCTTGCCTAATTGCAATGACAAACAACAACCTCCAGTGCTACATTGAATAGATGTGGTGAGAGTGTTTTAGCCTTGTCTTATGCCAGATGAGAGTGTTTAGCCTTGTTTTATGCCAGATGTTGGAAGGAAGGCTTTCCATTTCTCACCACTGAGCATTGTTTGGTCTGGGCTTATGGGTAAATGGCTTTAAAGTTCCTTCAACTCCCATTTTACTGAGTTTTTTTTTGTTTTCTCATCAATGACTGTTGGATCTTGTCTAATGCTCTCACTACATCTACTGTAATGATGATATGATCTCTATTTTTCCTTGTATTAACATGGTATATTACTTTTATTGATTTGCACATGCCGCTTATATATTTTTTGAGAAGAAGTTTAAACAAAGAACAAAAACCCTCTACAATACTTTTGTCTAGTTTGGCATTCTTCATTTCTTTTTGCTTCGGCCCTCACCACCCTCCTCCGCCAACACTGCAGGGACTTCCTCTAACTGCCTAGTGTTTACTCCCAGGGGTGCAGGAGACATGTGTGCTGGGGGGGCTGAGGGGGCTGCCAGGTCTGCAGCCATGCTCTCAGCCTTGATTTTTCTCACCAGCCAGTTGATTTCTTGTAGATCTGAGCTTCCATCTCTTTGTCATTTTACTTTCTCTTAAAGTGTTTTCAACAATTTTTGTAGATGTTGGCCTGCTTCCAATGAGTATATTTTCTTTGTCTGGAAATATCTTCAATTTGTCTTTTGTGAAGGGTATTTTCATTGGGTTTAAGCTCTGTTTGGGACTTGAGGGAGATAATTTATGAATGTTTGTCTATTATTTTCTGGTTTACAATTTCTTATAATAAAAATGTCATATTGTTTTCTCTTTTAATATTTACCCTTGCCTTATTTCCTCTAAAGCTTTTCTTTATCCTTGTTAAGTCCTTCGCTTGAGTGGCCTTAGCTGTGTGTTCCTTTGGATTTTTCCTGTTTGTAGTCCTTGCAGAAATTCTTGGGTGTCTGAATTCAAGTTTATAAAATAAGAAAATTTTTCAAACCTATTGCTCTGATAATTTGATTTTTCCTTCCCTTGGCTGTACCTCTTCTATCTGGTTTTCCAATAAAAGATAGGTTAGAATATTTACTATTACTATACTGAAGCTACCCAGCCGTCGCCACACTCCAGGACGCTTTCCGGACCCGCGCGGCAGCTCCGGCCGAGACCCACGCACAACTGAAGACCCACAGAACAAGATAAGCGGAACTCTCTGAGACCTTGGACTCCAGGCTCGGCGGACCCAGGGACAGAGCTTCTCTGCTTGCTCCCACCACCACAGGTGACAAAGGGATTCTAATCAGGAGCCCCACCCTACCCTGCCCTGTCTGCTTCCATCAACCACCCAGGGATCGAATTGTGCACAGGAGACCCACCCTACCCAGATAAATACCCCACTGGCAGACCTCCACTATCGACACTACTTCACTACCCAGCCGTTGCCACACTCCAGGACGCTTTTCGAAGCAGCCACGCGACACATCATAAGACACTAAATACCCATCTTCTGGAATTGACGTACCATATTTGATAGGGTTCAAATATGGTAACACCTACAAGGGTGATTAGAGGTCACCCCAAAAGCCTCTATCCCTCTCGGAAAGACTGGCAAGCTACCGAGAGTATTCCGCCCGCACGGAAGAGCCTGGCAAGCTATCCGCTGTGTATTCGATATGCCAAAACCAGTAACTACAACTGGTCTCATTCACCTGACCCTGAAGGCTTCACCGACATGGCAGCACTGAGAAGGATGAGAAAGGAGAGGCTGACAAAATCTCAAGGCCGACCTAGGCTGCCACAACGAAGGAAGACAAAAATGATCGTCTGTACTTTCAATGCACGTACGCTAGCATCAGATGCATCCATCGAGGACCTGATGGTACAAGCGCGAATGATCAAGTACGACATCATTGGTCTGACCGAGACAAGAAGGCACGAATCTCACCATGCCGTTTTCGACACTGGAGAAGAATTGTTCCTCGGAACATGCGATAAAAGAGGTGTTGGAGGCATCGGTGTCCTTGTCAACACAAACTTGGCCAAGAGCATTGATTCATTCGAATGCCTAACAACCCGAATCGGACGTTTACATTTGAATAGATGTGGCTCACTGCCTGCAGTTTCTATCTTCGTTGTCTACGCACCAACATCTCATTATGATGAAAGAGAAATCGAGAAGTTCTACATGGAGCTGGAGAAGTTCTATAAAGAAGACCACACCTTCTACAAGATCATTGTGGGTGATTTTAATGCCAAGATAGGACCGAGAAGATCAGCTGAAGAACTTCACATTGGGACCCATGGCCTAGAATGGAACGAACAGGGTGAGAGACTGTCAGAGTTCATCATGTTGACCAAGACCATCCATGGTAACTCACAGTTCCAGAAGGCAGAATCTAAACGATGGACATGGGAGTCTCCCGGTGGACGATTCCACAACGAAATAGACCACATCATATTCAATCGACGGTTTTGCCTGACTGATGTCGCTGTTGTCCCAAAATTTCGAACGGGATCGGACCACCGTCTCCTTCGTGCAAAATTCTACTTCACAGAGCGGGGAGAAAGGGCTGCAAAGTTCAAAAAGAGAACTCCCAGAATGACCACCAACTGGGAACTCTTTGGTACTATTGCGGCAACATGGGAAGATGCCATTGTTGACAACATTGACGAGGAATACGATCGACTGGTTCAGCACCTCCATGAATGTGCGAGGAACGCCAAGAGAGAGATAGCCACAAAAAGTCGCCTATCTTCGAAAACTCTTGAGCTAATTCGCCAGCGTGGTTTGGCGCATGCCTCAGGCAACCGCAAGCTAATGTCCGAGCTTGCAAAGCAGTGCAGAGATGCGATCAAGGAAGACCTCAAAGAGAGAAGAGCAGAAGTACTGGTAGATGCGGCAGAAGCCGGGAAAAGTATTCGTAAGGCCCGCCTGTCCTTCGCCAACTATAAGACCAAGATGACTGCCCTGCGACGTCCTGATGGATCCATCACATCCTCCAGAACGGCAATGGAGAAGATTATCCATGACTTCTACTCAAATCTCTTCGATAGCCATGTCCACTTGCCAACATACCAAATTCCACAGGATGGGTATGTTGTTCCCAACGTTCTCCCCTCCGAAATCCGACACGCCATTTCGTCAGTAAAGAAACAAACAGCACCCGGCCCAGACAAGGTCAGACCTGAACACCTGAAGAACCTGCCGTCAGTACTCATCAATACACTGGCTCGGCTCTTCACTCGATACCTGTCTGAATGCAAGGTTCCGTCCCAATGGAAAACCAGCAGGACCGTACTACTGTTCAAGAAGGGAGACATCCATGACATTGGCAACTATCGCCCGATCTGCCTATTGTCTGTCATCTACAAGTTGTTCACTCGAGTCATTCTGAATAGGATTGGCAGAACACTAGATGAAGGACAACCATGCGAGCAAGCAGGGTTCCGCAAAGGATTCAGCACCATCGACCATATCCACACAATAACCAAGCTCATTGAGGTTTCTCGGGAGTTCAAGATGCCGCTCTGCTTAACGTTCATTGATTTAAAGAAGGCCTTTGATTCTGTTGAAACGGAAGCGGTCATTGAAGCCCTAGCCAATCAGGGCATTCAAGCCCAATACATCAGGATCCTCCGTGAGCTCTATTGCGGATTCACTACCAGGATCTCACCATTCTACAAAGAAGTGATTGTTGATGTCAAGAGAGGGGTGCGGCAGGGTGATACCATTTCACCGAAACTCTTCAGTGCCACCCTCGAGAACATCATGCGACGACTGGAATGGGAAGGAATGGGAGTGAAGATAGATGGTCGGCAATTACACCACCTCCGCTTTGCTGATGATATTGTTTTAATAACACCAAACATCAGCCAAGTGGCACAAATGCTGGCCGACTTTGACCATGAGTGTGGAAAGGTAGGACTACAGCTGAATCTTACGAAGACAATGTTTATGAGAAACAGCCTTGTTCCTGACACCCCATTCGCTCTCAATGGAACGACCATCTCCGAATGCAACAGCTATGTCTACCTAGGTCGAGAGGTGAACATGACAAATGACCTGGCACCCGAGCTGCGCAGGAGGAAGAGAGCGGCTTGGAACGCCTTCAAGAACGTCGAAGAAATAGCTAAGAGGACGAAGAACCTCCGGCTCCGGGCACATCTCTTTGATTCCACTGTTCTTCCTGCATTAACATATGCCTCAGAGACCTGGGCCCTACGCAAACAAGATGAGAACGCCATTCAGGTCTCCCAAAGAAGAATAGAAAGAGCTATGCTTGGAATATCACGTTTCACTCAATTGAGAGAAAGAATCCGGAGTTCTGACATCCGTCGACGATCAAGGATCAGGGACGCTGTCTCATTTGCCAAGGTGTCGAAAATCAGATGGGCTGGTCACGTAATGAGATTTAAAGACGACCGTTGGACTAGAGCTGTTACTGATTGGATTCCATGGGATGTCAAGAGACCGCGTGGCCGCCCACCTACCAGATGGTCAGACTTCTTCCTGAAGATCATGAACGATTGGTTTGAGGCCCTTCATGTTCCCGGAGCGAACAGATGCCATTGGGCTACACTAGCACGCGACAGGGACAAATGGAGACGTTACTGGCGCCCGCTCGAGCAAATCGACGACTAACCGGAAGTTAAGTGATTAAGTAAGTGACTATACTGAAAAGCAGTGGAGAGAGTTTACAACCTTTTCTTGCCCCTGATCTTAGAGGGAAGGCTCTCAGTTTTTCCCCCTTGAGAATGATACTTGCCATAGGCTTGCAGTAGATGGCTTTAAAACTATATTGAGGAAAGTCCCTTCTGTATCCATTTTGGTGAGGGTTTTCATCATAAATGGGTGCCGGAACTTGTCAAATGTTTTCTCTGCATCTATTGATATGATCATATGTTTTTTATATTTTCTTTCGTTGATATGATGGATTATGTTGATTTATTTTTTAATGTTAAACTATCCTTGTATCCCCGGGATAAATCCACTCGGTCATGGTGTATGATCTTTTTGATGAGTTGTTGAATTCTATTGGCTAGTATTTTGTTGAGAATCTTCGCATCCATGTTCATCAGGGATATCGACCTGTAGTTTTCTTTTCTTGTGGTGTCTTTGTTTCCTTTTCGTATTAGAGAGATATGGGCTTCATAGAAACTGTTTGGGAGAGTTTCTGTTTTTTCTATTTCCTGGAAAAGCTTGAGAAGGACTGGCAGTAGGTCCTCTTTAAATGTTTGGAAAAATTCGCTAGTGAATCCATCTGGACCTGGGCTTTTGTTTTTGGGAAGACTTTTGATTACAGTTTCAATTTCCTTGATGTGAATAGGTCTATTCAGGTACTCTAAATCTTCTTGATTCAGCCTTGGGAGATTATAGGAATCCAGGAATTTATCCATTTCTTCTAGGTTCTCTTGTTTCGTGGCATAAAGACTTTCAAAGTAGTCTCTGATGATCTTTTGGATTTCTTTGGCTTCTGTTGTGATATCCCCATTCTCATTTCTGATTTGATTTATTAGGGTTCTCTATTTCTTTGTGAGTCTTGCTAGTGGTTTATCTATCTTGTTATTTTCTCAAAGAACCAGCTCTTGGTTTCATTGATCTTTCGGATTGTATCTTTGGTTTCCATGTCATTGATTTCTGATCTTGTCATTGATTTCTGATCTTAAGTTTTATGATCTCTTTCCTTCTGCCTGGTTTGGGTTCCTTTTGATGGTCCTTTTATAAGTACGTACTATAGCAGTTAGGCAAGAAAAAGATATTAAGGGCATTCAGGTAGCAAAGGAAGAAATCAAGCTCTCACTATACTCAGATGATATGATACTATACTACTAGGGAACCCTAAAACCTCTACCAAGAAACTCCTAGAAACAATAGACTTGTATAGAAAAGTTGCAGGCTATAAAACCAAAGTCCATGGCTTTCCTATACTCAAATAGTGAGAGACAAGAAAGTGACATTAAAAAAAAACAATCTCGTTCACAATTGTGCCCCAGAAAATCAAGTACCTAGGAATCAACTTAACTAAGGAAGTAAAAGACCTGTACAAAGAAAACTACAAAATACTACTTAAGGAAGTAAAAGACCTGTACAAAGAAAACTACAAAATACTACTTAAGGAAATAAAAGGACATGAGAAAATGGAAAGATATCCCCTGCTCATTGATTGGGAGTATTACATTGTCAAAATGGCAATACTCCCCAAAGCATTGTACAAATGCAATGTGATCCCTATTAACAATAACCATGACATTCTTCAAAGAAATGGAACAAACACTCCTGAAATTCATATGGAACAATAGGCCCCCACGAATAGCTAAAGCAATTCTTGGGAAAAAGAAAATGGGAGAAATCAACCTCCCCAACCTCAAACTCTTCTACAAGGCAGTAATAATTAAAACAGCATGGTACTGGAACAAAGGCAGAGCCGCAGACCAATGGAAGAGGGGTGAATATACTGGCATATCCCCCCAAACATATGATAATCTAGTCTTTGATAAGGCAGCAAGAAATGTGCAGTGGAGCAAGGAAATCCTCTTTAAAAAATTGTGCTATCAAAACTGGACAGCTACATGCAAAAAAATGGGCTCAGATCTCTACCTAACACCATGTACAAAAGGAAGATCAAAATGGACTAAAGACCTCAACATCAGAGTGGAATCCACAAGGTACATTGAAGACAAGATTCGCAAAACCCTCCACAACATTGAAGCTAATGGTATCTTCAAGATGACACTATACTTAGGGACACGCCACTGGCCAAGCAAGTGAAAACAGAGATAGACAAATGGGACTGTCTTAAATTAAGAAGCTTCTATACCTCAAAAGAAACAGTGACCAAAATACAAAGGCAGTCTAGAGAATGGGAAAGGATATTCGCCCAATACCGATCCGAGAAGGGTTTGATATTAAGGATATACAAAGTACTGGTTGAACTCCACAAGAAGATAACATCCAACCTCATCCAAAAATGGAGTGACAAAATGAACAGAAACTTTCTCAAAGGAGAAATATGAATGGCAAAAAGGCACATGAGAAAATGCTCTACATCATTGATCATCAGTGTGATGCAGATCAAAACAACAATGAAATATCATCTCACACCTCAGAGACTGGCCCATGTCCAAAAGAACAAAAGCAACCGGTGTTGGCACAGATGTGGTGAGAAAGGGACCCTCCTTCATTGCTGGTGGGAATGTCGACTGATTCAGCCCTTTTGGAAAACAAGTATGGACAATTCTCAAGAAATTAGATATTGTGCTCCCATTTGAGCCAGCTATATCACTCCTGGGAATATATTCCGTCGAGGCAAAAAAAAATACAGTTGAAATGACATCTGCACTTCTATGTTCATTGCTGCACTATTCACAATAGCCAAAATCTGGAAAAAACTCGAGTGCCTGAGATCAGATGACTGGTTAAAGAAACTTTGGTACATCTACACAATGGAATACGATGCAGCTGTTAGAAAAGATGAAATTATGAAATTTACATACAAGTGGTACTACTTGGAAAGTATCATGCTTAAGTTAAATGAGTCAGAAAGAGAGGGACAGACATAGAAAGACTGCATTCGTCTGGGGAATATAAAGTAACAAAATAGGAGACTAACACCCAAGAATAACCGAGATAAATACCAGGAGGTTTACTCCATGGCTTGGAGGCCAGCCTCACATGCTAGGGGAAAAGGCAGCTCAGACAGAGAAGGGAGCACCAAGTAAAGGGTGTTGGTTGGATCCTCCCAGGATGGGAGATGCATGCTGAAAGTAGACTATAGAGCGAACATGATTGCCACTCAATGCCTCTTTTGAAAACCACAGCACCCAAAAGGAGAGAGAGAATGCCCTGCCACAGAGGCAGGGTGGGATGGGGGTGGGGGAGGAATATTGGGATCATTGGTGGTGGAAAATGGGCACTGGTGGAGGCATGGATACTCGATCATTGTATAACTGAAACCCAGGCACAAAAATTTGTCAGTCTACAACTGTACCTTATGATGTTTCACTTATAAAAATTTTTAAAAGAAAGAATATTTACTATTGATCCATAACTTTCTGAGTTCATGCCTTTATCTTTTTTTTTCTGAAAAATCTGTAGCTTGGGCAAATAGAGATACAGAGCTTTGATAATAATGAACAAATCTCATTCTGTGTGTGATTTGGTGCTAGTGCTAGCCAATGACTAGTATAGCTATTATTTTTCCATGTTAGGAATTTTGTTACCATATGTTGTAGAATTTTGTTAGATCTCAGAATTCAGTGTCATGTCACCTATTATTCTTGTTCTTTTTCTAGTTAAAAAAAGCATATTTTTTTGTCTTTGTTTTTTAGTATATTTAGTGTGGTTATTTCAGGTTATTTTAGGTCATTGTTTCAATATTTGGTACAGTTTTTGATCTTTTGGTTCACTGTTTCTTTAATTGTATTTTTCTGTTTCTTATGTAGTTAATTTTTGTTGTAGAATAGACAATATGAACCATACCTTATGGAGGTGCTGGACTGTTTTCTTCATCTGAAACAATGTCACCTTTTTTTCTAGTACACAGTAAAGTTACTGACTGGTGAGATATCTTCTAGCAATCCCACTTCTGGGTATCTATTTGTAGATTATTAAAAATTAACATAAAAATCTATGCTCCCCCTTTACAGTATGTAGGCTGTTTGCACATATGCAGCCAACTTAGGCTCTAGGCCTTGCGTTCCGTATAGTTTCCTGAATTCACTAGGAGTTATCCCTGAGTGCAGAGCCAGGAGTGAATTCTGAGCACTGCTGGGTATGAGCCAAAGCCCAATATGTCTGTGTGCATGTGTCCTAAATAGTTCTTGCAGCATTATTTATAGTAGCTGAGTTTTAGAAACAATCAAATGTTATTTGTTGGATATTAACCCTAAATGCTTTAGGCTTTACTAGTGAATTGTCCTTTTTCCTCCTCCTAGAGAGGCTTACAGAGCTCTTATGACCATCCCCAATTCCCTGAGTTTATCTCTAATCTTTCCTTTGTGCTTTACAATTCCCCAAGTCAGGCTTGGTTACTTATGCAACTATGGACTTTGTATTTGAAGTAAATTACTTGCTTTACTATTTCCCCTTAAATCTTCATATTTTACTGTAAAGCAATATTCTTTGCTGAACCACAAAAATAGCACTAATGCTCCTCATATTTGGGACTTGATTGACTCAAATATATCTGTTCCTGGACAACCATCATAATTACTTGACTCAGACTTGGGTTGCTGTAGTCCCTAACACTACAAGGGGGTCCCACCGTGGAACTTGGATGGACCCAGGGCAAGCTGCAAAGCTGCCCTGGCATCAAAATGGGACAGTCTAGAAAGCATAGAAGCACAGTCTTATGGCTTAGGATACAGGATCCCCATAGGGAAGGATAAGCTGAACTGGCCTGAGGGACCTAGTCTGAGATTTATGGTAAAGCCCAGCAGGCTTGCCCTCAGAGCCCAGAGAACGAAGTGTTGGAATCTATATCTCTTACCGTGTTTATACAAATAACAGCAAGTATTAATAAGATGTAAACTTAATTGTTTAATATGTACAATAAAGGGAAAGAGAAAAGCAATATAGATGTCCCTGGGAGACAGAGTGTCTCCTTTAGGTAATGCCCCCAAGAGCCTCTGCTGAAACAATTTACCTCTAAAAATGATGAGTCACATCTACGTGCAGTCCCATACCTCGGACCCCCTGAGATGTGCAATAAGTGTGCCAACGGCTCTGCATATAGGCCAATCTGATCATCAGTCTGTGGTCCCCTGTCTCTTTGATCCTCTGCTGGGGAGGACAGGGAGGTAGTTTTCAGCCACTGAATGCATGCATTGCACACTCAAATTTTGAACTTAGAGTTATTTACAAATGATTGGAAAATAAGATGTAATTATTTATATGGAATATAACTTAGATAAAATTTTCACATTTAGATTTTAGCCGAAGAGAAGGACAACATGGAGGGCGGGATCCACAGATCCCGAAGGAAAAAAAAAAAACAGGTTCCAAAAAGAGCCGAGATCATCGGGAAGTCCCAGATGGGGTAGGTACCGCATCCCGCCTCCCCCAGATGGAACCCCGGTGACCAGAAACCTCTACAAGCACAGCTCGAGTATGCGGGAACTAGGACTTTTCCTCAAAACCGCGCGGCCGCTTATGCGGCCACGCGACATCTCTCTATATACAAAGTGATCCATGGGAAGTAAACCACCTAACGTTTCTCTCTGAAAATCATAGTTAAGCTTTGAGCACGGCCACAGCCCCAGAAACACAAGTACTTAATGCATAACCCAGCAGCTTGGAGCAGAAAAGTGAACGGGTTATGTGTTAACCCAGGCCATCAAGTCTGCCAGAGGGGAAAGGGTGTTGGTCCCTTCCGCCCTCCCCCCTCTGGAAAGAAAGGTGGCGGCCACATGGGAGCCTTGTGGACAGCAGGTATGAGCCGGGGGTGTGGGGGCGACTAAAACCTCATGGGAAGGGGGGCGTTCCGGTCCGTCCTTCACGCCCTACCGAGGCCACCAGTTGCCCCCCACGAGCGGCTCTCCAGCACGGCCACAGCCCCAGAAGCACAAGGACTTAATGCAGAACCCAACAGCTTGGAGCAGAAAAGTGAACGGACTATGCGTTAATCCAGGCCATCAAATCTGCTGGAGGGGAAAGGGTGTTGCCCCATTCGCCCTCTCCATTCTGGAAAGAAAGATGGCGGCCACATGGGAGCCTTGTGGACAGCAGGCATGAGCCGGGGGAGCGGGGGCGACTAAAACCTCATGGGAAGGGGGGCGTTCCGGTCCGTCCTTCACGCCCTACCGAGGCCACCAGTTGCCCCCCACGAGCGGCTCTCCAGCACGGCCACAGCACCAGAAGCACAAGGACTTAATGCAGAACCCAGCAGCTTGGAGCAGAAAAGTGAACGGACATGCGTTAATCCAGGCCATCAAGTCTGCCAGAGGGGAAAGGGTGTTGCCCCATTCACCCTCTCTTCTCTGGAAAGAAGGATGGCGGCCGCATGGGAGCCTTGTGGACAGCAGGTATGAGCCGGGGGTGTGGGGGCGACTAAAATCTCATGGGAAGGGGGGCGTTCCGGTCCGTCCTTCACGCCCTACCGAGGTCACCAGTTGCCCCCCATGAACGGCTCTCCAGCACGGCCACAGCCCCAGAAGCACAAGGACTTAATGCAGAACCCAGCAGCTTGGAGCAGAAAAGTGAAAGGACTATGCGTTAATCCAGGCCATCATGTCTGCCCGGAGGGGAAAGGGTGTTGGTCCCTTCCGCCCTCCTCCCTCTGGAAAGAAAGGTGGCGGCCACATGGGAGCCTTGTGGACAGCAGGTATGAGCCAGGGATGTGGGGGCGACTAAAACCTCATGGGAAGGGGGGCGTTCTGGTCCGTCCTTCACGCCCTACCGAGGCCACCAGTTGCCCCCCACGAGTGGCTCTCCAGCACGGCCACAGCCCCAGAAACACAAGGATTTAATGCAGAACCCAACAGCTTGGAGCAGAAAAGTGAACGGACTATGCGTTAATCCAGGCCATCAAATCTGCTGGAGGGGAAAGGGTGTTGCCCCATTCGCCCTCTCCTCTCTGGAAAGAAAGATGGCGGCCACATGGGAGCCTTGTGGACAGCAGGCATGAGCCAGGGGAGCAGGGGCGACTAAAACCTCATGGGAAGGGGGGCGTTCCGGTCCGTCCTTCACACCCTACCGAGGCCACCAGTTGCCCCCCACGAGCGGCTCTCCAGCACGGCCACAGCCCCAGAAGCACAAGGACTTAATGCAGAACCCAGCAGCTTGGAGCAGAAAAGTGAACGGACATGCGTTAATCCAGGCCATCAAGTCTGCCAGAGGGGAAAGGGTGTTGCCCCATTCGCCCTCTCTTCTCTGGAAAGAAGGATGGCGGCCGCATGGGAGCCTTGTGGACAGCAGGTATGAGCCGGGGGTGTGAGGGCGACTAAAACCTCATGGGAAGGGGGGCGTTCCGGTCCGTCCTTCACGCCCTACCGAGGTCACCAGTTGCCCCCCATGAACGGCTCTCCAGCACGGCCACAGCCCCAGAAGCACAAGGACTTAATGCAGAACCCAGCAGCTTGGAGCAGAAAAGTGAAAGGACTATGCGTTAATCCAGGCCATCATGTCTGCCCGGAGGGGAAAGGGTGTTGGTCCCTTCCGCCCTCCTCCCTCTGGAAAGAAAGGTGGCGGCCACATGGGAGCCTTGTGGACAGCAGGTATGAGCCGGGGGTGTGGGGGCGACTAAAACCTCATGGGAAGGGGGGCGTTCCGGTCCGTCCTTCACGCCCTACCGAGGTCACCAGTTGCCCCCCGCGAGCGGCTCTCCAGCACGGCCACAGCCCCAGAAGCACAGGGACTTAATGCAGAACCCGGCAGCTTGGAGCAGAAAAGTGAAAGGACTATGCGTTAATCCAGGCCATCATGTCTGTCCGGAGGGGAAAGGGTGTTGCCCCAGTCGCCTTCTCCTCTCTGGAAAGAAAGATGGCGGCCGCATGGGAGCCTTGTGGACAGCAAGTATGAGCCGGGGGAGTGGGGGGGCGACTAAAACCTCATGGGAAGGGGGCGTTTCGGTCCGCCCTTCACGCCCTATCGAGGCCACCAGTTGTCCCCCACTAGCGGCTCTCCAGCACGGCCACGACTCCAGAGCACAGAAACCAATTTCTTAACTATCTGACTTTCAGTATAAATACTTCCAGGGTCAATAAGTAAAATAGCAGAAATCCAAAACCAACATTTAATTCTTGAACCCAGCTGTAGAAAGCAAATCACGTCACAATGCTTTTTCAGCATGTCTGATTTGGGGGGGGGGGGTAAACTCTAAATTATAGTGGTGAATCTTTTATTGAAACAATGAATCTAATCAAAGCAGATAGAGTGTTAACTAGAATTCATCTGCCCCACAGGGACTGGGAGGGGTGGGGGGTGGGGTTTTATTGGGGTTCTTCATGGTAAAAAAAAAAGTATTGGTAAAGGGAAATGTGTTTGATATTTGCATGACTGAGACCTAAACCTGAAAGCTTTGTAACCTTTCCCAAGGTGATTCAATAAATAAAAAAAAATTTAAAAAAAAATTTCACATTTAGAAAAATGGAAAGAATGTGAGGGGATGAAATAAATTGGAACAAAAAATAAAAAGATAGGTATTGATTATTTCATCCATAAGGATATACAATTCATGGATGAAACAAAATAAAAATAACCAGTATTCTCTGGCAACAGAACTAAGGTTTACTTAGGAGAAGAAGGTGGTGGAAACAGGTTGGAGGGGGAAAGTTAAAAGGTTGGTGAGCTTTATTTTTGTTTGTCTGGAAACATTTTATTGATCATACAGATTATGTGGAACTATGATTCTGAGTTTTCTCAATGGAAGGTTCGTTTCAGTTGTCCCTCCCAATAGGACAGCATTTCTGATTTTTGGGATGTGTCACTGCTCTAAAATGGGATGCATATAGATTTTTAGCAGAAATTCATGGTGTGTATCAAGTCCCTGTAACTACATTTATAATTCACAGGATGGCGCCCTTATGATATGAAATATCCGTTTCCGCTGGATGTGTGCAGTTCAGCTGTCAAAGACTGAGTACAGAACGTATTCTCAGGGTTCAGCCGCTGTCCCCCTGGAATTCCTTCTTCCGTTCTGTGTGTTTATTTTGGGTCCCCGCCCTGCAGTGGCCCACGTGCAGTGTGCTCGCCAGCCTCTCATGCTGTCTCCTCTCTTCCCGAAGGGTGGTTTTCTTGTTTTTGTTCTTGTTTTTTAATTTATTTTATTTTGGGTTTGGAGCTACACCCAGCAGTGCTGAGAGCTTACTTCTAACTCTGCATTCAGGACTCTGGGACCGCATGGGGTGCCTGGGATGGAACCTGGGTGAGCTGCATGCAAAAGCAAGTGCCCTAAATAAAGGCTGTACTCTCGCTCTGGCCCCTTTTTCTGCAGCTTATACTTGATCTGATTATGCTCATCTCCACCTAATTTCTCAACCCACTAAAATGGCTAGTTCTGTCTTGAGCTCCTGCTCATTGTATAGAAGTGTTTGGGAAGTGGCCCTCGGGGTACCTGGGAAAGTCGTGTTTTGCTCTCCATCTTGGTCTCCTCTCACTGTCTGCCTTTCACTATAGTCCTATGGCTTAAAAAATTTGACTGTAGCTGTTCGCAGAGAATTTTGTTAAACCAGAATTGTATAATTTTGTTTTGTGCTTAGATTTCACTTGAGATTTAATGTAAGAATTTAAATGATTAATATTGTTAACATCTTTAATGAGTTTAAGCAATTTTTTGTGAATGGATACTTTAGTAACTTAATTCCTATTTTTGGAAATAAAATATTTTTATGAAAGTTTTATGCTCATAAAGAAAATGAGATCTGTTTTGAAGATCTGGTCACAGATGTCTCATAAATTAACTTAATCTGATGAACCTTGCAGGAGATATAATGATTAGGTTTTATGGAAGCGTTAGGTTTTCATGGAAATTGTATTTATCCTTTTAAATAAGGCTATCTCAATTTTAGTAAAAGTTTGTTTTTACATTTCTTTAGAAAAAAAAAGAAAATCTGCGTTCTTTAAATATATGTGGCCACGTTGGTTTTGAGAGTTTGCCCGATCAGCTAGTGAATAGGTCCATCCAGCAAGGTTTCTGCTTCAACATTCTCTGTGTAGGTAAGTACTAAAGTCTTAGGTTAAACTGTTTCTTCATATGACTTATGTATTTTATTCTAGGTGTAAGCAGTATGATGTTCCTACTATTAATTTGAGATAATGGTCACATTTTTAGCTATTTAATTTTTGTAGTTTTGTTTTTCTTAGTTATACTGCTTTAAACTTACTTATTTTTTAAACATCTTGCTACTGCCTTCAGAGGTCTGAGTAACTGACTACATACTCATTTCTGTGTGATACTTCTGGTTTAGTAGAGTAGCCTCCACATGTCATTTCCTTCACAGACGACACTAACTTGGAAATAGTTGGTTCTACTCTAGGAGTCTATCATATGAAGATGTGCCTTTGTTTCTTTCAGGAGAGACTGGAATTGGAAAATCAACATTGATTGATACATTGTTTAATACTAATTTTGAAGACCATGAATTCTCACATTTTTGCCCCTGTGTTAAACTTAAGGCTCGTACATATGATCTCCAAGAAAGTGACGTTCGATTGAAACTGACAATTGTGAATACAGTGGGATTTGGTGACCAAATAAACAAAGAAGAAAGGTAAATTTTCTGGTAATAAAACAAGTTTTTCTTATTTCTGGACATTCATTTCTTTTATTGCTCCATGAATGGGTTTGATTTTTGGAGGTTTTTTTTTTTATTTTTGGGGGAGCCACACCCACGGTGCTTAGGAATCACTCCTGGCCAGACTCATATGGGGTGATTGGGTTCGAACCCAGGTCCACCATGTGCAAGGCCGTACCCATTTTACTATCCCGCTAGCCCTTTTATTTTCTATTATGGAAATTCAAACTTTCCTTTCCAGAGTTTAGTTTTTACATTTTATTATCTAATCTGATTTTTTCTTTCTTTTTTTTGGTGGTAGTGGAGCAGTACTCAGGGCTTACTCCTGGCTCTGCTCTCAGGAATCATGCCTGTGGGGCTTGGAGGACTGTATGGGATACCGAGGAGTAAACCCAGATTGGCCACATACAAGGTCCTACCCATTTGACTATCTGTCTGGCTCTTTACTTTGAATAACTTGAATAATTTTATTGAAATATATATATTTCAGCAGACAAAATAGTTTTATTTTTAACTGCCACTGTGTATATTAATTGATTTATAGTTATTTTCAGGCCGGAGTTATCTTGACTTTCATTCTTTCGTAGGAGTGGCCAGTGCCCTCACTGCTCAGCCCAGCCCTGGGACCTGCAGGGAGTAACCAAGGCCAGCATCGCAGTGCTGCTGTGGACAGTGGGGCTGGGCCCTCGCTGCACCACACAGTGCCAGGGATGGAACTCAGAACTTTATACATGCAGATATGTGCCCCACCAGTTGACTCTTCTCATCCCAAAACTTTTATCTTGTATTTTTTAAAATCTAAAACATAATAGCAAACATAAATGATAACCAGATCCCTGGTGCATGATATCTATTTTTTTTTTTATTGAATCACTGCGAGATACCTTTACAAAACTTTCATGTTTTGAGTTTCAGTCATATAGTGATCAAACACCCATCCCTCCACAGTGCACGTTCCCCACCACCAGTGTCCTCAGTATTCTTCCCCCTCCACCCCCTATAGCAGACAATTTCCCCCCATATGCTCTCTACTTTGGGGCATTATGGTTTGCAATACAGATACTCAGAGGCTATCACGTTTGGTCCTTTATCTACTTTCAGAAAACATCTCCCATCCCAAATGATCCCTCCAACCACCATTAACCTTGTGATCCCTTCTCTATTCCAGCTGCCTTCTCCCCCAGCTCATGAAACAGGCTTTCAACTATAGAGCAATATTCCTGACCCTTCTGTCTACTGTCCTTGGATGTCAGTCTCATGTCATGTTATTTTATATTCCACAAATGAGTGCAGTCATTCTATGTCTGTCCCTCTCTTTCTGACCCATTTCACTTAACATGATACTCTCCACGACCATCTATTTACAAGCAAATTTCATTACTTTATCTTTCCTAACAGCTGCATAGTATTCCATTGTGTAGATATACCAAGGTTTCTTTAACCAGTCATGTGTTCTCGGGCACTTGGGTTGTTTCCAGATTCTGGCTATTGTGAATAGTACTGCAGTGAACACACAGGTGTGCATGTCATATCTACTGTACTTTTTTGCACCTTCAGGATATGTTCCCAGAAGTAATATTGTGGAATAATATGGAAGCTCTATTTCTAGGTTTTTACGGAATGTCCATATTGTTTTTCAAACAGGCTGGATCAGTCGGCATTCCCACCAACACTGAAAGAGAGTCCCTTTCTCCCCACATCCATGCTAACACTGGTTATTCTTGTTCTTTTTGATGTGTGCCAGTCTCTGTGGTGTGAGATGATATTTCATTATTGTTTCGATTTGCAACTCCCTGACTAGCTATATACAGCATTTTTCATGTGCCTTTTGGCCATTTGTATTTTTTTTGGTTTGTTTGAGGAAGCTTCTGTTCGTTTCTTCTCCACATTTTTGGATGTGGCTGGAGGTTTTTTTCTTGTCCAATTATACTAGTGTCTGGTATATCCTGGTATTAACCCCTTATCAGATAGGTATTGGGTAAATATTCTTTCCCATTCTGTTGGCTCTCTCTGTATTGTGGTCACTGTTTCTTTTGAGGTGCAGAAGCTTCTTAGTTTAATGTAGTCCCAGTTGTTTATATTTGTTTCCACTTGCTTGGTCTTTACTGCTTGGTAAGTGGTATTTCATTCTTAAAGATGCCTTTAGCTTCAGTGTCATGAAGGGTTCTGCCTACATTTTCCTCCATGTGCCTTATGGATTCATGTATGACATTGAGATCTTTTTTTTGGCGGGGGGAATTCATACCTGGCGATGCACAGGGGTTACTCCTGCTCTGCACTCAGGAATTACTCCTGGCGGTGCTCAGAGGACCATATGGGATGCTGAGAATTCAACCTGGGTCAGCTGCGTGCAAGGCAAACACCCCACCCACTGTGCTATCGCTCCAGCCTCATAATATTGAGATCTTTAATTCACTTTGATCTGACTTCTGTGCCTGCAGTTAGACAGAGGTCAGAGTTCATTTTGCACCTTCAGGATATGTTGGTCCTTTATCTACTTTCAGAAAACATCTCCCATCCCAAATGATCCCTCCAACCACCATTAACCTTGTGATCCCTTCTCTATTCCAGCTGCCTTCTCCCCCAGCTCATGAAACAGGCTTTCAACTATAGAGCTACTTGCAGGTAGCTCTCTAGTTTTCCCAGCACCACTTGTTGAAGACACTTTCCTTTTTTCAGTTCACATTTCTTGCTCCTTTGTCAAAGATTAAGCGATCATATATTTGAGAGACTGTCATGGAATATTCAACACTGTTCCATTGGTCTGCAGGTCTGTTTCTAGCTCAATACCATGCTGTTTTAATTACTGTTTTAATTTTATTGCTTTGTAGTACAGTACGAAGTTGGGGAAGGTGATGCCACCCATCTTCTTTTTCCCTAGGATTTCTTTAGCTATTCCTGGGGGTTTATTGTTCCATAGGAACTTTGGGAGTGTTGTGTCTTTTTCTTTGAAGAATGCTGTGGGTATCCTGATAGGGACCACATGAAATCTGTATAGCACTTTGGGGAGTATTGCCATTTTGGTAATGTTAATCCTCCCTATCCATGATCAGGGGATGTGTCTCCATTTCCTAGTGTTCTCTTTTATTTTTTGAAGTAGTGTTTTTCTTTGTATAGGTCCTTTACCTCTTTAGTTAAACTGATTCTGAGGTCCTTGATTTTCTGAGGTACTATTGTAAACAGGGTTGTTTTTCTAATATCTCTCTCTTTCATTATTTATACATAGGAAAGGCATAGACTATTGGGTGTTGATTTTGTAGCCTGCCACTTTACTATACAAATCTATTGTTTTTATAAGCTTTTATGTAATCTTTAGGATTTTTGAAGCATAGTTTCATATCATCCACAAATAATGATAGCTTGACCGCTTTCTTTCCTATCCCTATGCCCTTGATATCTTTTTCTTTCCTAATTGCTATGGCCAGAACTTCCAGTACTATATTGAATAGGAGTGATGAGAGCGGGCAGCTTTGTCTTGCCCCCCATCTTAGAGTAAAGTCTTTTAGTTTCTCCCCATTGAGAATTATGTGCTGTGGGTTTGTGGTAGATGGCTTTGACTATATTGAGGAAATTTACTTCAAGCCCATTTTACTGAAAGTTTTCATCATAAATTGGTGCTGGATCTTGTCAAAGGTGCAGATATTTTAATCAGATTGCTAGCTTATTGTCACAATTTCAGAGATATGATAATGAAATTTTTATTTATACTTTTATTATTATTACTCTGTTGTATTATAGAGATTGATTATAGAGCTTGTGTGAAACTTTGTGCAGGAATAAAGAAATTTAGGGTATTAGGTTTTGTTGCTTTCCTTTTGTGAAATCTAAATATCTTTATTATAGGTAATATTCTGGTTTCCTAATCTTGCTTTTAAGGGGGAAATATTTTGTAGAACTTGTTCATTGTGTGACCCGTGTTAGCCTTTCCAACACATTTGCTGTTTTTAAATGTCAAGAAATTATTTGTCTGGACTAGGAAAAGACCTTTCACTTGTTACCTAAACCGCATAATCTATTCTTTTATATTTATTATGTCAAATTATATGTAATATATGTTACATATTGTATATACTCTATGCAATATATATTGCAAATGTAGCACAGCTTACATTTACCCTTAGATATTTATCAGTTTTGATGCTCAATACTTCCTTTCAGGGGCCAGAGAGATAATATAGAGGTTAAGGAGTGTTCTTTGCATGTGGTATTCTGTCAAGACTGGTTTGATTCCTGGTATGATATATGGTTCCCTGAGCATTACCAGGAGTGAATATTCCACAAACACATCTAAGCACTGCCCCCAAATGAACAAAATCCAGAACTCAGAACAAAACAGAATTTCCTTTCTCTTTAATGAATGAGAAAAAATTCATTTTGGGCACAGGAGGCAGTTAATAATTCAGAGAAAGACCACCTGGCACCAGAGCAGTTCCCGTCATCATCCCCAGCACTGAGCTGGAAGTATCCACTCTGCACCATTGGATGTGACCCAGAAATCCAAATAAAGAGGAAATACTTGTTTTGGGTATAGGGGCCCCAGTGAAGACAGCCAGGCATGGGGGCAGGGTTATTTATTAAAGAAATATTTATTTATAAAATTTATTTATTTACTAAATAAATCAGTAATAACTAAATTAAATGAGTGGATATGGAGCTTCATGGATAGGCAATAGCTTAGGGAATTCATAGAATTGAAACTAGTTTTGCAAGAAGTGTTAAAGAAGCTTCTTTAAAGGACAGGACAAACTTCCCAGCAAGTGGCACTGATTGTGGCACTCATTCACAGCACTTATGGTTGCCCTTCTAGATTAAGAAAGGTATCCTAGCCTGAGAAGAAATCTGATTCATTTTTCAACAACAAATTAGCATCTCATTTATATTGAATGTTCCGTGTCTTGTAAGTTTATTTTTTTGCATCCATACAGATTTCTATTACAATCTTTAAATTACGAATGCAGACATTTAAGATCTATAATATTATCTAACATAAAGCAAGTATTCCCTTTATTGGGATCAAAACACTTTTAAAGACCTATTCAAATTGTTTTTTGGGGGGAGCACATGCAGCAGTGTTCAGGATCACTCCTGTCTCTGGTTCTCAGGGAACCATATGGTATACTGGGAATTGAACCCAGGTCGGCTGTGTGCAAGGAAAACACCCTAATTGTTATTCGATCTCCTGGTCCCACCTGTTCAGATTTTCCCCCTTAAAATTTTCTTAAAATTCTAATAAAAACTGTAAATTTTACAGTTGTAGGATTTACTTATTTCATGTAAACAGTTGTAGGATTTACCTATTTCATGTAAACTCCAAAACACATTAGTATAGAATCAACCATAATAAATTCATATACCTCTAAACTTTATTTTTTAAAAAAAATTACATTATCAACCTATCTTCGACTTAATATTTTGTGGAATTTCATAATAGGTCTAATCATCTATATGGATGCTAGGGTTATCTAACTGCAGGCACAGAAGTCAGATCAATCTGGATTAAAGATCTCAATGTCATGAGGCTGGAGTGATAGCACAGTGGATAGGGCATTTGCCTTGCATGTGGCTGACCTGGGTTCAATTCTGTGACTAATTTTAACAACTCATCCCTAAATTTGGTTGGATCTCTATGTATGTAATTAACATA
Organism: Sorex fumeus; assembly: GCF_029834395.1. Classification (NCBI taxonomy): domain Eukaryota; kingdom Metazoa; phylum Chordata; class Mammalia; order Eulipotyphla; family Soricidae; genus Sorex; species Sorex fumeus. Next base: position 3,242,173 of record NW_026606083.1, read on the forward strand.
TTTTTTCCATTTCTCTATTTCTTATAAAATAATTTTGATGTGTAATTTATATAGAATAATTATAATGCACTTTTTATGCACAGTTCAGTTGCTTTTACAGAGGTCTAGTTCTGTCACTGCTACTCTGCCCGTGTGAGAAATCCCCCTGTTCTTAGTACTTTGCTCACACATGTGCAGACCTGTGCTATGTCAGCCTGCATGCACACTCTGTGGTCTCTAGCACTTTCTATTGGTACAACTCTGTTCTCGTTGACAAATTCCCATGGCTCTGGCTTCCCCTAATTCTGGCACTGATCTCCTCAGCCTGGTGAGTCAGACTGCCATACTCTTAGTGTTCTTTGCCCTGAGGAAATAACAATGCACCCCTAGTTTTATGCACCATGCCGTTTTCGACACTGGAGAAGAATTGTTCCTCGGAACATGCGATAAAAGAGGTGTTGGAGGCATCGGTGTCCTTGTCAACACAAACTTGGCCAAGAGCATTAATTCATTCGAATGCCTAACAACCTGAATCGGACGTTTACATTTGAATAGATGTGGCTCACTGCCTGCAGTTTCTATCTTCATTGTCTACGCACCAACATCTCATTATGATGAAAGAGAAATCGAGAAGTTCTACATGGAGCTAGAGAAGTTCTATAAAGAAGACCACACCTTCTACAAGATCATTGTGGGTGATTTTAATGCCAAGATAGGACCAAGAAGATCAGCTGAAGAACTTCACATTGGGACCCATGGCCTAGAATGGAACGAACAGGGTGAGAGACTGTCTGAGTTCATCATGTCGACCAAGACCATTCATGGTAACTCACAGTTCCAGAAGGCAGAATCTAAACGATGGACATGGGAGTCTCCCGGTGGACGATTCCACAACGAAATAGACCACATCATATTCAATCGACGGTTTTGCCTGACTGATGTCGCTGTTGTCCCAAAATTTCGAATGGGATCGGACCACCGTCTCCTTCGTGCAAAATTCTACTTCACAGAGCGGGGAGAAATGGCTGCAAAGTTCAAAAAGAGAACTCCCAGAATGACCACCAACTGGGAACTCTTTGGTACTATTGCGGCAACATGGGAAGATGCCATTGTTGACAACATTGACGAGGAATACGATCGACTGGTTCAGCACCTCCATGAATGTGCGAGGAACGCCAAGAGAGAGATAGCCACAAAAAATCGCCTATCTTTGAAAACTCTTGAGCTAATTCGCCAGGGTGGTTTGGCGCATGCCTCAGGCAACCGCAAGCTAACGTCTGAGCTCGGAAAGCAGTGCAAACATGCGATCAAGGAAGACCTCAAAGAGAGAAGAGCAGAAGTACTGGTAGATGCGGCAGAAGCCAGGCAAAGTATTCGTAACGCCCGCCTGTCCTTCGCCAACTACAAGACCAAGATGACTGCCCTGCGACGTCCTGATGGATCCATCACATCCTCCAGAACGGCAATGGAGAAGATTATCCATGACTTCTACTCAAAACTCTTCGATAGCCATGTCCACTTGCCGACATACCAAATTCCACAGGATGGATATGTCGTTCCCAACGTTCTCCCTTCCGAAATCCGACACGCCATTTCATCGGTAAAGAAACAAACAGCACCCAGCCCAGACAAGGTCAGACCTGAACACCTGAAGAACCTGCCGTCAGTACTCATCAATACACTGGCTCGGCTCTTCACTCGCTACCTGTCTAAATGCAAGGTTCTGTCCCAATGGAAAACCAGCAGGACCGTACTACTGTTCAAGAAGGGAGACATCCATGACATTGGCAACTATCGCCCGATCTGCCTATTGTCTGTCATCTACAAGTTGTTCACTCGAGTCATCCTAAATAGGATTGGCAGAACACTAGATGAAGGACAACCATGCGAGCAAGCAGGGTTCCGCAAAGGATTCAGCACCATCGACCATATCCACACAATAACCAAGCTCATTGAGGTTTCTCGGGAGTTCAAGATGCCGCTCTGTTTAACATTCATTGATTTAAAGAAGGCCTTTGATTCTGTTGAGATGGAAGCGGTCATTGAAGCCCTAGCCAATCAGGGCATTCAAGCCCAATACATCAGGATCCTCCGTGAGCTTTATTGCGGATTCACTACCAGGATCTCACCATTCTACAAAGAAGTGATTGTTGATGTCAAGAGAGGAGTGTGGCAGGGTGATACCATTTCACCGAAACTCTTCAGTGCCACCCTCGAGAACATCATGCGACGACTGGAATGGGAAGGAATGTGAGTGAAGACAGATGGTCGCAACTACACCACCTTCGCTTTGCTGATGACATTGTTTTAATAACACCAAACATCAGCCAAGTGGCACAAAAGCTGGCCGACTTTGACCGTGAGTGTGGAAAGGTAGGACTATAGCTGAATCTTACAAAGACAATGTTTATGAGAAACAGCCTTGTTCCTGATGCCCCATTCGCTCTCAATGGAATGACCATCTCCGAATGCAACAGCTATGTGTACCTAGGTCGAGAGGTCAACATGACAAATGACCTGGCACCCGAGCTGCGCAGGAGGAAGAGAGCGACTTGGAATGCCTTCAAGAACGTCGAAGAAATAGCTAAGAGGACGAAGAACCTCCGGCTCCGGGCGCATCTCTTTGATTCCACTGTTCCTCCTGCATTAACATATGCCTCAGAGACCTGGGCCCTTCGCAAACAAGATGAGAACACTATTCAGGTCTCCCAAAGAAGAATAGAAAGAGCTATGCTTGGAATATCACGTTTCACTCAAATGAGAGAAAGAATCTGGAGTTCTGACATCCGTCGACGATCAAGGATCAGGGATGCTGTCTCATTTGCCAAGGTGTCGAAAATCAGATGGGCTCGTCACGTAATGAGATTTAAAGACGACCGCTGGACTAGAGCTGTTACCGACTGGATTCCACGGGATGTCAAAAGACCGCGTGGCTGCCTACCTACCAGATGGTCAGACTTCTTCGTCAAGATCATGAATGATCGATTTGAGGCCCTTCATGTTCCCAGAGCGAACAGATGCCATCGGGCTACACTAGCACGCGACAGGGACAAATGGAGACGTTACCGGCGCCCGCTCGAGCAAATCGACCACTAACGGGAAGTTAAGTGATTAAGTGATTAAGTTTTATTTACTTTTCAATGACCTTTTATATTTTATTTTATTTGGTGGGGGGGTTGGGGGAGTCACACCTGGCACCGTTCAGGGGTTACTCTAGCTCTGTACTCGGGGATGCTATCAGGAGTGGCTTGGGGGACCAAGTGGGATACCAGGGATTGACCCTGGGTCAGCCGTGTGTAAGGTAAGTGCCCTCCCCGCTGTATATTGCTCAGGCCTATCAATGGGCTCTGAAAGTCATTCACTCGTGATAAACCAGTGACACTGATCTACAGCTTTCTAGAATTCCAGTGGTTCTGTCTCACACCTCTTATGGCTCCCATCTCCAGCGGTGCCTCTTCTGGTCCCTTCCATCACCCGCTCTATCTCCTGTCAATGCTGCAGGGCTGGGGAAGCCACTGGGATGCCCTGGCAGACGCTGGGGCTCCTGTCGCCTGTATTCTTAACTCGTTGTGCATTTATTTAGTTTACATCATTTATGGAGATACTGGGATTATACTACTATTAATCCCACTTTTCATGCATGCATCATTCCAACACCAGACCCCTCATCAGAGAGCCCACTTCCCTCCATCTGTACTCCAAGCACCTTTCTTTCCACGACCCCCTGCCCCCCGTCCCGCACCCTGCCAGTTTGCTTGACAAAAATCTTCAGTAAATCTGGCCATTCATTTTTATTTTACTCTGAGTCTAAACATTTGTTTTATTTACGATGTTTATTTTTTGTTATCCCATATATAGAGAATCTCTCTTTCTCTCTCTCTCTCTCTCTTTCCTTTCTCTTCTCTCTCTCTGTTTCCCTGTGGCTATTACGATATTTGTTTTTCTTCTCCAGTTGCATCACAATGTATCTGGGTTTTTGTTTAAATTTATCCTGCTTATGATTTGAATTCTTAAGTCTGTATAATCATTTTTTATCTCAAACATTTTTATCTCAAAAATGATTGTCTGTATATCTCAAACATCATCTTTTAAAATATATCTGCCTTCCCCCCCTTGTGAAAATGTTAATTAAATACTGGTCTTTTCATGTCTCCTACTCTTAACTTCTCTTTCTTGTCTTATTGTATTTACCCCATATCTATTGATTGCTATTTGATAATTGTATTTCAACTCTTGTGCTTTTTCTAATATATTGTTAAAACTTTATGAAGTTTTTTTTTTTTTTTTTTTTTTTTTTTTTTTTTTTTTGCTTTTTGGGTCAGACCCAGTGTTGCACAGGGGTTACTCCTGGCTCTGCACTAAAGAATTACTCCTGATGGCGATGCTCGGGACCATATAGGATGCTGGGAATCGAACCCGGGTCAGCCACATGCAAGGCAAATGTCCTACCTGCTGTGCTATCGCTCCAGCCCAAAAACTTTATGAAGTTTAGAAAAAAGTTGAGGTTTTTATTTTGACCATTTCATTTTCAGAATTTATACAGTTTTCTAATTCTTGTTGTCGGAAGGATTACTTTTCTATTTCTAGTATATATATTTGTCTCATTTGTCTTTAATTATATCTGAAAAAGCCATATACTTAAAAATTGGTTATTTTACTGATATTTGTGTTTTTCTTTCCATTTATTGTATTTCTTGCTTTGTGATTTATATTTATTGCGGTTTCCCATGGTCCTTGGCCAGTTATCTACAAAGGTGCTTTGAGGCTAAGGTGAGGATGGCTTTCTCAGGACAGATCCAGTCATGCCAGGCTGGCCATCCTCTGGCCCTAGGACTGTGCTCCTGAGGGTCAGACAGAGTCTGGACCTGGGCTCAGCTCACACGACCACAGACAGCAGGGATCCCCCCCCCCCCCTTTTCTGTTACTCTTTTCAACTTCATTTAATTCCAGGGTAACCTTCTCTGCAGATCATGGGGAAAGGGTAGAGATCTTAGGTTTATTTTTAATTAGCTTTTTAAGATACTGGATCTTACAGTCCCATCCACCATGGCTTCTGGGTTTTAGTTCTGTTCTTCTTGATAATAGACAGACAAACAGCCTCAGGATGAAGCTAACATTGATGAAAGGAATAATAAACTTTTCTGAAAGGGATGTGATAGTATTTCAAGATTTTAAGAACATGTCCTCTCTCTTCAAACTAATCCCTGTCATTGTAGCACAAAAGCTTATGTAGACACTCCCAAGCAAATAATTGGGCTGGGTTTTGTAAGAATTCACTCACAAAACAGCCTTCGGCTGTATTTGGTCTCTGACATAGTTCTCTGCTTATTTGAATTTCCTTTTTTTTTTTTCAGGTTTTACCTGGTTATTTTCTTACTACTTTGAGTATGTTAATACTTGTAAGGAGGTAAATTTTACATTTTAAAGCAAAAACTTTTATTGGAAGAGCGAGAGTTCCTGATGATACATTAGGTATATTTATTTAGGAGAATGTTCCTACTTTCATTTAGGACAAGCTTGATGATGAGCATTTAGATATACTTTATGACTAGGTCATATAATCACATTAAAGATCTATTTTAAGTCACTAATAAAATCTTCTTTGAAAGATTCATATTGAATACAGAGTAGGATTTTTTTCCCCATCATTTTCTTAGTTTGTGGAGGAAATCATTCTGGGTAACATTTACGCCAATTTTCCAGGACTGATGTTCCTAATACCTCACCTAATGATGTTCAAAGTGTTTGCTCCTTCTTATAGAGAGCACAGATGTATACCACCTTTGTCTTCAAATTGCTTATCATATAAATGGGTAGCACTGTAGCACTGTTCTCCCGTTGTTCATCGATTTTGCTCGAGTGGGCAACAGTAACATTTCCATTGTGAGACTTCTAGAAGGACATATTCTATGAGTTTGAGAGAAATGATTATCCCTCAGGACTTGCTTGATCAGGCAGTTTTATAGAAAAATTACTTCTGTATATACTTATTGAATACCTCAGCTGCACAAGGTTTGCTTAGTTTGTTGACTACACAGCTTAATACAAAGGTATCCAGGGAATTTGAATATAATTTGTTGTTATTGTCACTTGGAAAGCATAGCAAAGTGGTAGGGCATTTGCCTTGCACGCAGCCAACATGGCCGACCCGAGTTCGATTCCTCCACCCTTCTCGGAGAGCCCGGCAAGCTACCGAGAGTATTGCGCCCGCACGGCAGAGCCTGGCAAGCTACCCGTGACGTATTCAGTATGCCAAACACAGTAACAACAAAGTCTCCAATGGAGACGTTACTGGGCCTGCTCAAGCAAATCGATGAACAACAGTGACAGTGAAGTGACAGTGAAGTGAAGAGAAGAAAGCTGAGTTACACATAGTAGTTTAGAATATCATAATAATGTGCTTGGAATCTTTAGGAATGCATAGTCTGAAACAGCTTCCTGCCAGGTAGCCAGGCAGATGTGATCTGAGCAAGGATTCCCAGCATGTACTGTTATGTGCCTTTTCTGTATGCCTACTCTATGAGTGAGATAATTTTATTTGATACCTGTCTTTCTTTCTTACTATGCTAAGGAGAAAACTTTTTCTGCCTTCTGAATTTAAAAAGCATAAAGTCTTGGAACACCTTTTGCTATATACATAATCTGCAATGCTCCAGTTTGACTGCAGTTAAATGCGTGACCGCACTCAGTCTGTGTGGTCAGAGAGAGGTCCCATATGTGAATGCGAGAAGGAATCAAGCCCTTGTTGCCAGGATGGTTTTACCTTTATATACGCGTGTTCCATACTTTGCTTGTTATTAAGTTTATTTAACATAGATATGAACTGTTTATCGTTGGTGAAGTAGATTGCAAACTTTATAGGTAGCATGAATATGTTGTATTAAACATTTAAATTCTTCTTCAGCTACCAGCCGATAGTTGATTACATTGATGCTCAGTTTGAAGCCTATCTCCAGGAAGAATTGAGAATTAAGCGTTCTCTCTTTAACTACCATGATTCTCGTGTCCACGTGTGCCTCTACTTCATTGCCCCTACAGGGCACTCTCTGAAGAGCTTGGATCTCCTAACCATGAAGAGCCTAGATAGCAAGGTGGTTTGGAAAATTCAACTTATTACTCTTTAATATTTTTGAAACTACTAAAATACTTTTATAATGTATTGCATATATATGTGTGTATGTAGAAGCATGTACATTTCAAAAGCAATTAGTAAGCTCCAAATTGGGTTCTTTTCCAGTGAAACTCAATTTGGAAGATGAGATACAAAGAGAAAATATTAACATCAATTTTAATCTTTCTTAATAGCTTGCTTTTGAGAATATAGCTATTTATTTTTTAAGATAGTGTATTTGACACTAGTTTTATTTATGATACTATTAAGGAGAAGTTCACCGACAAAGATTAAGGTGCACTATCTACTATATAGTAAATTATGTTTCAATTTGGGACATATCAATATAAACACCTGCTTTGAATTTCTGAGCCAAATAACTAGGTATAAATATAAGGTATTTAAAAATTATGATTCCTAATGGAGACATCAAACTAATTCAGTTTAGATTTTTCAAATTTGTAGTAATGTCTAAAAACCACCATCTTACTAAAAACAAATCAGTAGCGTTTTTCTACAACCTCTGTGTGGGGAATGGAACTTTTGTTGTCCTAGCCAATCATTTAATGAGATTAGATTCATGGCGGTAAGGTACATGGATATGTGGGCGGTAAGGCCATACTGTTTTCTATATAGAGAAAATGGTATGAAGAACAGACTGACAAGTTGCATAATCCCCTAGTTTTGGCAATAGCTTTCATAAGGGTATAGAAGTCTATTTTAGGTGTTTTAATCATTTAATCAGGTATTTTAATCATTTAGGTATATATGTTTTTGTTGCTTGATTATATGGAAATGAATATTTTTAAGGGAATAAAAATAAGATCTCAAGTTTTTGTTGGAAGCAACATGATATCCTTTACACAAAGAGTTCCATGTCAGTGGGAAAAGGTTTTAAATACTGTCTTTTAAAAGGTGTCCTTGGGCAAGTTTCTACAGTAAGGAACCTCAGTTTCCTTAACTTTGAAATAAAGTCTAGACAAAATACTTAAGAGGCAGGTTGAAGACTATGATATTGATAGCTTGCCTTTAATTTTGAAAAGCGATCATTCTCCTGCTTGATATAGAAAGTTTCCTTCTACAAATAATGGGTTATCATTATGAGAAGTATCTGTTGCTTTCCCTCCCTTTTTATATAAATAGGATAGCACGGCGGTAGGGTGTTTGCCTTGCATGCAGCCAACATGGCCGACCTGAGTTCAATTCCTCCGCCCCTCTCGGAGAGCCCAGCAAGCTACCAAGAGTATCTCGCCCACACGGCAGAGCCTGGCAAGCTCCCCATGACGTATTTGATATGTCAGACACAGTAACAACAAAGTCTCCAATGGAGACGTTACTGGGCCCTCTCGAGCAAATTGATGAACAACGGGAGGACAGTGACAGTGACAGGCATCATATTTAGCATTCTGTTTGTGTGTTTTCCAAGCTTACTAGCTTACTGGCAGTGATATTGTAGTTAAGTATATGTGAGTACTTGCTAGCATCTGTTTTTTTGGAGGACCCCCAATATACATTCCTTTCTACACATTCTCCCAACACGACCAGGATCAGTGTCTTACTTGGCTGATAACCCTTTTAGTTTTAACTGTGAGCGTGAATGTACTTCGGCAAGAGGCTGGAGAAAGCAGTATATATGGCATTCAGTACTCCCTGTGCCTACCGTCCACTGGGGAATAGAATGTGTCTTGGAATGTATTCCTTGAGGATAACTACTATAGTTAGAAAAGTCTTCACATTCTTTGGAATATATGTAAGATGTGTATATCTAATTATATATAGCAAATGAAGGAAATTGGAGAAATAAATTTAAGACTAGAATAGGCACTATGACTTTTACTTTTCACTTTAATTCTAAAAATTATGTGGAACTCTGAACTCATATGACTTGTTAGCCTCAAATTTTTCACTAATGTGGATACATCAGTCTTTTGTTAGGTCACCAATATTTCTCCTTTCTTTTTAAGTTTCTATTGACGATTAACTAGTCTCTTTTTAATTGATATGATTTGCATATGCTTATGCCTCTGCTTCATCTTACCAGAGACACTATTGGAAATACTTGAGTATGGCTCTGTAACCTATAGGCTTCAGGTATATAACTTATACAGCATAATAAATAAGCATCTGAGTATATTAAATTATGTTTAATATATAAATCATACAGAATTATAAATAATCATCTGAATATATTAATTATATTTAATATATAACTTATACAACATTGTAAGTAAGCATCTGAATGTATTAAATTATGTCTATATTATAAAAGTTTCACTTTCACCAAATAGTTGACTCCTTTTATCCAGTTTGCCTAACCCTTAACATTAACCTTAAAGAACTAATTTTATAAGATTGACTGTCTTCATGACCTTGAATAATTTCCTTTCTAAAGTGGTAAAGCTTTAAATAATACAAAGAAAGTTATTTCTTGAGTCATGAAAACGTTACTGTTTGAAGACTTTTGTCTCTTTTACATCTTGGTAGAGTTTCTAATAGGGGGTGCAAATTGATTCAGGGAGGTAAGAAACGAAGGGAAGGCAGAAGGAAAAGAAAAACTTCACTTTTTTATAGTTTTTATAAGGAATCAATTGTTCTAGTTATTTAGTACTTAGCTTATTAGGAAATTAAACATTCTAAGAGAATTAACCTGGTAGTTTAGATTTGCCTCTTAAATTTACTTTTGTTTAATGATAGAATTCTAGGAGACATTGAGAGAAGAAATTGAAATTTCTTGATCTAAATTAAAATAAAAGATTAATATTATAAGAACTCTGTTTTTAAACGCAGTTATTGAAAGACCAGCATCTGTCAGAATGATTGTATAGGGTCAGTGGACTATGATAAGAATGAAACTGATTAACCGGGTTGTGACGTGACAAGCTTTTTGTGAAAGAGTTCAGGTAGTAAAGCTTTCAGGTTGTGTGGTCCCTTATAGAAATACTTACATTTGCTATTGCAGCATGAAAGTATTTATAAATAGCATAGAAATGTATTGGTTTGTCTGTGTTCTGGTACATCTTTACTTGAATAGACAATAATATATAATACATTGCATATCTCCTGATCTATTTAAAGAAATTTGTCAGAGACTGAGTTATTTTGAATATAGAAGTTCCAGGATCAAAAACAAACACACAATTCAAAGAGTCATGACCTTTTGTTTTTTCTTTATTCTGAATAGGTGAACATTATACCAGTAATTGCCAAAGCAGATGCGATTTCTAAAACTGAGTTGCAGAAGTTTAAGATCAAGCTCATGAGTGAATTGGTCAGCAGTGGTGTTCAGATATACCAGTTCCCAACAGATGATGAAACTATTGCTAAAATCAATGCTTCAATGAATGTAAGCTTCTAGATAAATACCATTTTACACATTAAACAAATAACTGATAAGTAACATGCTGCTAGTATATTTCCACTGTGTCTCTTACGAGGCTTCTTACAAGGTAAGTTTTAAGAAGTCAGATATAGAAAGATGTTTTAATTTTTCATTTCATGTCTACTATAATAGACAGATATAGCAGCATGTCATTCATAACTGTCAACTGATAAAACAAGCCATAGTGAAAAAAAAACTTTAAAAATCCATATTTTGCATGGTTCCCTTTAAATTGACATGATTGGAATAGGGAAAGCTGTAGATTAATTATAGATTAACGAGTAGATTAATAACTGATTATGTGTATGTGGGGGGGGGTGGAATCAGTATACAGATTCACACTACCGATGCAGAATTTGTTTTTCTGGGTTGGACCCACACCTGGCCACACTTGGACTCACCCTGGCGCTAGGAATCCAACTTGATTCTTGTGTATGCAAGGCATGAGCCCCACTGCCGTTGCATTGCTTTAGCTCTTGAAAGGGATTTTTATTTATTTGATTTACTTGAGGTGACATTGTTTTACAATGAATATGTTTTAGTGGGACAGATTCTCTTTTCAAATATACGTTACCACACTATGTCCACCGCCAAAATGCTAGCAGCTGTCCCTTTGCCACCCCATTCATTCTCCACTGATAACTTCAGTTCCACTGTCAGGATGCAAAGGTTTGATTCTGTATTGTCAGTTTGCTTAGTTTTCTCATTATAGTCTACATATCAGTAAAATTTCTTTCTCTTACCTTACCTCATATATAGCGTAGTATCTCACATATGAGAGATGCTCAAATAATTTTCTACATAGGGCCTGTAGATGACTTGTTTAACAGTATATGTTCACTTCAGATTTAAATTCTGGGGCATGAAAAATAATTTGATTTTAATAAATTTATTTGATAAGTTCTCTTATAATTATAAAACCCTTTTAGCCATTATTATTTCAGTGGTGTGAGATGTGATTGACGGGTTCTTCCACAGGGACATTTGCCATTCGCTGTTGTAGGGAGTATGGATGAAGTACAAATTGGAAATAAGATGGTCAAAGCTCGCCAGTACCCTTGGGGTGTTGTTCAAGGTAAATGAAACAAACAAAGGTTTGAAATAGAATATTGCCTAGTAAGTTTGGAAATTATATTTAATGCATTCTTTAAGGTTATGCTTATTTTGGATTGTGATTGGTTGCTAGATGTTCTATTTTAGCCCAATCCATAAAGTCTGGACAAATCTCTCCATTTTCTACATTATACCTTAGCTCATTGCTTACATGTTAGATTACTTGCCTGGATATACAAAAATATTCAGAAGGTGGGAAGTACTGTTCAAGCACTAAGAATAAAAATTGAGAATAAGTTGTAGTGTCTAAATGTGAATTTTTAAGCCAATTACTGGGTAATTTTAGGGCCCTTTAAATCATCACATAAATTGTATGTTTTTATTCATCAAAATATTGCCAATTATTTCTAAAACAAACCAGTCATCAAAATGAGAGATTTCAGTAGCTTTTATCTAGCTTTCTAATGAAACACAGCTGGACCAGGTATTGTGGTCCTGCCTCTGAAGATTTAGCCTGTCTGAAGATCTAGACTGTGTATTTGGTTTCCCGTGGCTGCACTTGTACTGAACTCTCATTTCCCCTAGACATAATCATTGAATAGTACACTATTACAATCATATATATGGCATTTACATTGTATTTTATAAAGTAAGAGATTATTATTAAATCAGGAAAACATAGGAAGATAATTTTGGTGTTGTGAGAGTACAGGAACCAATCCTGAAAGATATTTAATTATTATAGTATCTGGTTCAGTTGTTTGCTAGTGTTAATTAATTTGAAATAAATTTACTCCTGCTATCACTTTTTTCTAAATAGTAATTTTATAAGTTGTCAGATTTTATAGTTAATGACAGATGATCAAAAACAGAAGATGTATAACTTTTCTTATGAGTTACTAATTTTGGGAGATGTCTGCACAGGTTCATAAATGTGGCATCGTGTAAAAAATTGATTGTTTATAGTAAGTACAGATGGTATTTCTTGAGTGTGTAGAATTTATTCCATTGAAGCTTTAGTGAAACGACGTTAATTCCTCTAAGCACTTGAGCGAGTGGAAAATGTTTGGGGGACAGTTTGTAAGAAAAGATTAGTGAAGTAACTTCATTCTGTCATTATATGAAATAGTGCATTTCGTCCTATTTTCTTTTTTGTCTTTGGGCACTAAATTGAAAGCAGATATTCTAGTTGGCTCATTGTCTCTAGTTGAGTGTTAGGTTTATTCTGTACAAAAATCCTGGTCTCCTGTAAGCATCAGACATACAGATGCTAATCCGACGCCCTTCTGCCGTTTGATTATCTTAAATACGCTCCAATTTAGTCATCCAGAGACCCTGCCCTGGCTGGGGTCTGACTTGGCCTTCTGTCCCTTGCGCCCGCAGTGGAGAATGAGGACCACTGCGACTTCGTCAAGCTGCGGGAGATGCTCATCTGCACGAACATGGAGGACCTGCGCGAGCAGACCCACACGCTCCACTACGAGCGCTACCGGCGCTGCCGGCTGGAGCAGATGGGCTACCCGGACGCCCCCGAGAGCCCGCCGGCCAGGTAGGGGGTTGGGCATATGGGCTTCCTGAACGCCCCAGAGCAGGCCCACCAGGTAGGGGAGGCGGCCGCAGGGACCTCGCAGATGGGGACTAGGATGCTTCTATTATGTTGATTTACTATTTTTGTTATTGGGCTTCTTTAATATTGTGACACTTCCTTGCTTTTGAAGGATTTCTAAATCTGACTCTGATTTAAGGAGTTAGCTAGAAGACCATGAGCAAAACCCACTACTCTCATTTCATGCTGAAATGGAAAACTTGAAATTATTCACATATTTGTTTTATTATTGAATTTATAAAAATATATAAAAAGATGAAAGTATATTTATTATAAAAGGAAACTGGGTGTTTAATTTATATGTAATTCTATATTATATATAATTCTACATAATATATTAAGTGATTATATATAATTCTATATAATAATTAGGGCTGGAGCCATAGCACAGCGGTAGGGCGTTTGCCTTGCACGCAGCCAACATGGCCGACCCGAGTTCGATTCCTCCGCCCCTCTCGGAGAGCCCGGCAAGCTACTGAGAGTATCTCGCCCGCACGGCAGAGCTGGCAAGCTCCCCATGATGTATTCGATATGCCAAACACAGTAACAACAAAGTCTCCAATGGAGACGTTACTGGGCCCGCTCGAGCAAATCGACGAACAACGGGAGGGCCTATATAATATATAATATATCATATATAGGGAGAATATTCTATATAACATATAATACATAATATATAATTATATGATATACAATATATATAAATTATATATAATATATTATATGTAATATATTATATATAATTCTATATAACAAATAAATTATATATAAATTAATTTATATATAAATTATATATTTATAATATATATTTATTATAAAAGGCACTGTTAGCACTGTCCTCCCATTGTTCATTGACTCATTTGAGCGGGCACCAGTAACTCCATTGTGAAACTTGTTACTGTTTTTGGCATATGGAATACACAACTGGGAGCTTGCCAGCCTTTGCCATGGAGACGAGATGTTCTCAGTAGCTTGTTGGGCTCTCTGAGAGGGGCGGGGGGAATCGAACCCGGGTCAGCTGCGTGCAAGGCAAACGCCCTACTAAACAGCAAAACTGATAATTTCATTCTGATAAAAAGTTTGAAATGATTTAAATCTAGGGGCGAAATCTTAATAGAGGAAGGATAAAAGAAGTAAAGAGATAATACTGTTTCTTATAAGAAGAAAGAGATTAGTCCAATTCTTATTATATTATAGTGCAGTTTATAACAGCTTTAGAATCCAAGAATCTTACTGCTCAGTATTTGAAACTTGTGTTATTATAAACCTTCCTTTTCTTAAATTAAGACATGTAAATATGAGATTTAACTCTTTAATGTATTAAAGCAAATTTGTTTTGATGTGACCCTCTAGAGAACTTTTTCGATGGGGAAAAGCATATAGCGGAGACAAACATTATTTTATTTTTTGTTGAATCACTGTTTGATTGGGTTTCAGTCTTACAATGTTACAACACCCATTTCTTTACCAGTGTACATTTCCCAGCTCAGCTTTGGGGATGAAAAGGAAGAGGCAGAGAGGCTCTGAGCTCAATCCTTTTTTTAAGATGAAAAGTGTACAGATATTTTTCCCCCAATCTGTGGGGTATTTTTATTCTTATCATTATTGTAGAGCACAAACGTTTCAGGAGCTCATTAATTTGATACAGTCTTATTTATCTTTGTTTCCATTTCTGTGATCGGTGGCACTGAATCATTTAAAATACGTCTAGATTCAATGTCAGAAAGGTTCTGACTGTGTTTTTCTTAACACTTTTTTTAATTTATGGATTCAGGTATGGTATTAAGGTCTTTAGTTCATTTTGAAATTTTTTGTGCATGGTATGGAAAAGAGTTTGAGCTTAGATTTTGCTGCAACTGATCAGATTTCCCAACAGATTGTTGGAGGAAGGTTTCCTGTTCCACTTCATACTCATTGCTCCTTTGCCATAGGATGGCTTTCTGTATATCTAGGGATCTTTCTTTGAGCTCTCCATTAATTCTGTTTCATTGATCTGAGTCTTTTTTTTATTCTGCTACCACACTATCTTGATGAATGTGGCTTTATAGTGGAATTTTAAGTGGGGGAATGAGAAGACTCCCATCTTTTCTTTTCTTAGAATTGCTTTGGCAATTCTTGGGGAGTTACTCTATATAAAATCCAACTACATTTGATCTGTGTTTATGAATGTGTGTTCACAAAAGTGTGTGAGCAATCACCATATGCATTCCGTTACCATGAGCCACCTCCCCATCCTGACTGGCTGCCACTGTGAATGGACACACAAAGGAGAGGACAGGGTCACCAAGGTGGTTGATTATCAGTCACCATTTATTCCAGTCTCCGTCCTGCCATTTATTCCATTCTCCCCTCACACTAGTCTCCCCACACCCAATCATACAGCCTTACTTAAGAGCCCAACCTCCAAGGTTGGGGGTAGCAACTACACATAGGTAATATAGCACAATCGACATGTGTAAAACCCTTTCAGGGAAGCTTCTTCCAAGACAAAGAACTCATCCTGCTAGGATATCTGCTCATGAGTTAGATTTCATGTAGGGGCTTATTTCTCATTTCCTTCATATCCATTTAAACGGTCATCTTAAATTTGCTTCTTAATAATCTTTCTAAGTCATTTGTATGGACACAGTAGGAGATATATTAAGCTTAGAGGGTGGCTCTCCTAGGAATATCTCGCTTAGATCCTAGACTACAGTCCTCAGGCCAGATTAGTCCTTCCTAACCCTAGCAGGTCCTTGTCTAGTCACTTCTCTTTGAATCATGACAGAATTTGTCCACAACCTTGCTCTGAACTTACTATAAGTTTTTTGGCACTTGGGCTGTCCCGTTTCAATGCCAAGGTAACTTGCAGCTTGCCCTGGGTCCATCCAAGTCCCTTCATTGGACCCTCCTTTTGGGTTGCTAGGAACTAAGGGCAACTTAGACTCCATTCGAGTAAATATGACAGATGTCCAGGAGTAAATATTATTCGAAGCCAATTAACTATCGAGTTACAAAAGCAGAATTAACTGTCTTCCTGTTTCTATACTAAAAGAACATTGGTCTAAAGTATACTGTGCAAAGGACATATGAGAAAGAGAAAAGCATATTTAATATTTCACTTGATAACTTGATCACTTGACTTCCCGTTAATCATCAATTTGCTCGAGCGGGCACCAGTAATGTCTCCATTTGTCCCTGTCGCGTGCTAGTGTAGCACAATGGCATCTGTTTGTTCTATGAGCACAAAGAGCCTCAATCTGATCGTTCAGGATGTCGATAAAGAAGTCTGACCATCTGGTAGGTGGGCGGCCACGCGGTCTTTTGACATCCCGTGGAATCCAGTTGGTAATGGCTCTAGTGCAGCAGTCGTCTCCAAATCTCATTACCTGTCCAGCCCGTCTGATTTTCGACACCTTAGCAAACGAGACAGCGTCTATGATTCTTGGTAGTGGAGGTAGCGGAGGTCAATATTTCACTTATACACACAAAATCCAGAGTCCTTAGAAGAATCTGACCTTACAAGTCACAGGATCTGATTTGGGAATATAAGTGATTAAGAGATAGGGGAAGCAAAGCACAGAGAAGAAGTTAAAGATAAACACATAGGAGTGGGAATGCCTTGGGAGCACTGTGATGGGTATAACTCAATAAACCTAAGCTTCCTTTAGCAAAGGAGAAAGGACAGAGGAGAAAGGACTAACGACTTATCCTACAATGAAAATGTTCCTGTGATTTCTCTTGTGACTGAATTGAATTTGTATTATGTATTGGTTGGTATTGTCATTTTGGTAATGCTTAAAATCCATGAGTAGGAGATGGTTTTCATTTCCTTGTGTATTTTATTTCTTTCAGTTATGATTTGTAGTTTTCTTTTCATAAGTCTTCCACCTCTGCTGATAAGCCAATTCTAAGATCCTTGGTTTCTTGAGCCGCAATTATTAATGAAGCTGTTTTTTTAAATTTCTTTTTAATTTCATTATATATAGAAATGCCATAGATTTTTTCATATTGATTTTATAACCTACTACTTTGCTATACAAGTTTATAATTTCTATGAAAGTTTTTTGTAGTCTTGGGAGTTTTCTAAATATCATATCATGTCATGTCTTCTAAAGATAGTGATATTTTGACTACTTTTTCTGCCTGTGGATGCCATTAATATATTTTCTTGTCTAATTTCTATAGCTAGGACTTGCAGTACTATTATCATGAATGGGTGTTGGATCTTATCAAGTGTTATCAAGTGTTATTTTATCAAGAAGTCTCTGCATCTCTAAGTATTATGTAATTTTTATTTTTTTATATTGATATTATGTGGTGTATTCGATATGCCAAATCCAGTAAATACTATGGGTCTCATTCCCCTGACCCTGAATACAGCAGCGTTGAGAAGGATGTGGAAGGAGAGGCTGATAAAATATCAAGGCCAAACTAGGCTGCCAAAACGAAGAAAGACAAAAATGACCTGTACCTTCAATGCACATACACAGGCATCAGATGCATCCATCAAGGACCTGATGGTACAAGCGCAAAAGATCAAGTATGACATCATTGGTTTGACTTAGACAAGAAGGCATCAATCAAATCATGCTGTTTTTGACACTGGAGAAGAACTGCTCCTTGGAACATGCGACAAAAGAGGCGTTGGTGGTGTCGGTGTACTTGTGAACATGAACTTAGCCATGAGCATCGATTCATTCAAATGCCTAACAACTCGAATCAGACAATTACACTTGAATAGATGTGGCTCACTGCTGGCACTTTCTATCTTCATTGTCTATGCACCAACATCAAATTATGATGAAGGAGAAATTGAGAAGTTCTACATGGAGCTGGAGAAGTACTATAAAGAAGACCACACCTTCTACAAGATTGTTGTCAGTGATTTTAATGCCTAGATAGGACCAAGAAGATCAGCCGAAGAACTCCACATCGGGACCCATGGCCTAGAATGGAACGAACAGGGTGAGAGACTGTCTGAGTTTATCATGTCAACCAAGACCATTCATGGTAACTCACAGTTCCAGAAGGCCAAATCTAAACATTGGACATGGGAGTCTCCTGGTGAACAGTTCCACAACAAAATTGACCACATCATATTCAATCAACAGTTTTGCCTGACTGATGTCACTGATATCTCAAAATTCCAAACGGGATCGGACCAACGTCTCCTTCATGCAAAATTCTGCTTCACAGAGCGGGGAGAAAGGAATGTAATGTTTAAGAAAAGAACTCCCAGAACGACCACCAACTGGGAGCTCTTTGACTTTGTTGGGACAACATGGGAAGATGCTGTCATTGACAACATAGACAAGGAATACGATCGACTGGTTCAGCACCTCCATGATTGTGCAAGGAATGCCAAGAGAGTGATAACCACAAAAAAAGCCTGTCTTCGAAAACTCTTGAACTTATTCACCAACGTGGCTTCGCGCATGCCTCAGGCAACCACAAGCGAACGTCCAAGCTCCCAAAGCAGTGTAGAGAAATGTTCAAGGAAGACCTCAAAGAGAGAAGAGAAGCAGTGCTGGTAGATACAGCAGAAGCCGGGAAAAGCATTCGTAATGCCTGCCTGTCCTTAACCAACTACAAGACCGAGATGACTCCCCTCTGACGTCCTGATAGCTATCACATCTTCCAGAAGGGAAATGGAGAAGATTATTCATGACGTCTACTCAGATGTCTTTAATAGCCACGTCCACCTGCCCACATACCAAATTCCGCAGGATGGATATGTCGTTCCCAACGTCCTCCTTCTGAAATCCAACACGCTATCTCGTCGGTAAAGAAACAAAGAGCACCTGGCTTAGACAAGGTCAGGCCTGGACACCTGAAGAAACTGCCGTCAGTACTCATCAATATGCTGGCTTGGCTCTTCACACGCTACCTGTCTGAATGCAAAGTTCCATCTCAATGGAAAACCAGCAGGACTGTATACTATTATACAAGAAGGGAGACATCCATGACATTGGCAACTATCGCCCAATCTGTCTATTGCCTGTCATCCACAAGCTGTTCACTCGAGTCGTCCTAAATAGGATTGACAGAACACTGGATGAAGAACAACCATGCGAGTAATCCGGGTTCCGAAAAGGATTCAGCACCATCGACCATATCCACATGATAACCAACCTCATTGAGATTTCTCGGGAGTTCAAGATGCTGCTCTGTCTAACATTCATTGATTTAAAGAAGGCCTTTGATTCTGTTGAGACAGAAGTGGTCATCAAAGCCCTAGCCAATAAGGGCATTCAAACTCAATACATCAGGATCCTCCGTAAGCTGCATTATGGATTCACTACCAGGATCTCACCATTCTACAAAGAAGTGATCATCGATATCAAGAGAGGGGTTAGGCAGAGTGAAACCATTTCACCAAAACTCTCCAGTGCCACCCTTGAGAACGTCATGCGATGATTGGAATGGGTGGGAAGGAATGGGAGTGAAGATAGATGGTCGGCAACTATACCACCTTATGCTTTACTGATGACATCGTTCTAATAACAGAAAACATCAGCAAGTGGCACAGATGCTGGTAAACTTCGACCGTGAATGTGGAAAGGTCAGATTACAGCTGAATCTCACAAAGACAATGTTCATGAGAAGGTCTTGTTCCTGACGTTCCATTCGCTCTCAGCAGAATGACCATTTTCGAATGCAACGGTTATGTACCTAGGTTGAGAAGTCAACATGACGAATGGCCTGGCACCTGAATTGCATAGGAGGAAGAGAGGGGCTTGGAATGCCTTCAAGAGCGTCAAAGAAATAACAAAGATGACGAAGAACCTCCAGCTCTGAGCACATCTCTTCAATTCCACTGTTCTTCCTGCATTAACATATGCCTCAGAGACCCTACAAAAACAGGATAAGAATGCTATTTGGGTCTCTCAAAGAGGAATCGAAAGAGCCATTACTGACTGGATTCCACGGGACTTCAAAAGATCGCGTGGCCACCCACCTAATCGATGGTCAGACTTCTTAGTCAAGACCCTGAACAATCGGTTTGAGGCTCTTCGTGTTACTAGAATGAGCAGATGCCATTGGGCTATGCTAGCACACAACAGGGATGATTGGAGATGTTACTGGTGCCCGCTTGAGCAAATCAATGAGTAACGGGATATCAAGTGATCAAGTGATGTTGATAAGGTGTTACTATGTTTAATGACTTGCATGTATAACTCGATCCATGCATCTCTAGGATCCTATTTTTCCATGGTGTACGATCTTTTTGGTGTAATTTTGGATTCTGTTTGCTAATATTTTATTGAGGATCTTTATATCCATATTCATAAGTGATATAGGTCTATTGTTTTCTTTTTTCGTGAGGTCTCTGTCTGATTTTGGTATCAGCATAATGCTTGTCTCATAGAGATTGGGAGAAATCCTGTTTCTTCAACTTTCTGGTTTTATTTATTTGTTTGGAGACACGCCATACACCTTGTTGCTCATAGCTTATTCTAGGCTCTGTGCTCAGGAATCACTTCCATCAGGGCTCAGGGAAAGTTGATATGTGGTGTCTGGTGTGTTCAGGGCAAATACTTTATCTATTGTAGTATCTTTCTGACCCCTTCATTAGCTTTCTGAAAGAGCCAGAAAAGGGTTGTCTTTAAACGTTTGGAAGAACTGCCTAGTAACTCCATTTGGGTCAGGGCTTTTGCTTTAGGGGAGTTTTTAAAGTTTTATTCTAGTTTCTTTGATTGTATTTATCCTCTTATTATGGTCCCTTTCCTCTTTAAGATTATGAGAGCACAAAATTTATACATTTCTTCTAATGCCCCCAATTTTTTGGCATAAAAATTTTCATGGTTGTCCCTGATAATCCTTTGAATTTCTATAATATGACATTCGTTTCTGATTGTTTTTCTCTATCTCTTTCTCTCTCTCTCTTCCTCTCTTTGTCTAGTTGATGTTTTTTCAATCTTGTTTATTTTTTCAAAGAACCAGCTCTTTGTTTCATTGGTTTTTTTAAAATGATTTTTTTCAGTTTGAAGTTCATTGAGTTCTGCTCTATTTAATTTTCCTTTTATCTACTTGCTTTGGATTCCCTTTCTTGGCCTTTATCTGCTGCTTCAGCTGTGTAGTTTGATTATTTATGTGGTCCCTTTCTTGTTTCCTAATGAACATTAGGTTGCTGTGAACTTTCCTCTGCACACCAGTTTTTCTGTTTTTCGTATGTGATTCAGGTGTTCATTCTCATTTGTTTCTAGTAGTCATTTGATATCCTCTTTTACACACTGGGAGTTAAGTAGTAATTTTTTAAATTTCCAGTTGTTTGTACTTTCCCTGATCCTGTTTATGGTTAATATCATCTAAGTCTGAGAGAACAGTTGATAGTATTTCAATTTTATTGATCACTTGATCACTTGACTTCCCATTACTCATCGGTTTGCTCGAGCAGGCGCCAGTAACGCCTCCATTCGTCCCTGTTGCATGCTAGTATATCCCAATGGCATCTGTTCATTCTAGGATCATGAAGAGCCTCAAACCGATCATTCAGGGTCTTGACGAAGAAGTCTGACCATCTCGTAGGTCAGTGGCCGTGGCCATGTGGTCTTTTGACGTCCTGTGGAATCCAGTCAGTAATGGCTCTAGTCCAGCGGTCGTCTCTAAATCTCATTAAGTGTCCAACTCATCTGATTTTCGACGCCTTGGCAAACGAGACAGCAACCCTGATTCTAGACTGTCGATGGAGGTTGGAACTCTGCATTCTTTCTCTCATTTGAGTGAAGCGTGATACTCCAAGCATAGCTCTTTCGATTCCTCTTTGGGGGACCCGAATAGCGTTCTCATCCTGTTTTTGTAGGGCCTCGGTCTCTGGGGCATATGTTAATGCAGGAAGAACAATGGAATCGAAGAGATGTGCCTGGAGCCAAAGGTTTTTCGTCCTCTTAGCTATTACAAGGGTGATTACAGGCCCCCGCAAATGCCTCTATCCCTCTTGGAGAGCCTTGAAAGCTACCGAGAGTATCCCGTTTGCATGGTAGAGCTTGGCAAGCTATCTGTGGTGTATTCGATATGCCAAAACCAGTAAATTTTATTGATATCATGGAGATATGTTTTGTGACCCAACATCTGGTCTATCATGGAAATGTCCTGGAGAAGGATGTGTACTCTGTATTTTAGAGATGAAGGGCTTTATATGTACCTTCTGCCCATCTCTTCCTTTTTTCCTTCATGGCTAGTGTTTCTTTGTTGAGTTGATTTGTCCAGTTGTGACAGGGATTGTTTCTCTTACTGTGTTACTGTCATTGTCTACCTTCATATCTACTAACAGTTTTAGATAATTTGATGATTGATTATTAGGTGAACATAAATGTTTTGGAGTGTGTTCGGTATTGATTCCATGATCATTAAGAAATGACCATTCTTCTTTGGGGCTGGAGCAATGGCACAGCAGGTAGGGCATTTGCCTTTCACGTGGCCAACCTGGTTCGATTCCCAGCATCCCTTATGTTCCCCTGAGCCCTGCTTGGGATAATTTCTGAGTGCAGAACCCAGGAGTAACCCTTGTGAATCGCCAGGTATGACCCAAAAAGTCAAAAAAATGACCATTTTTGTTCTTATACCGTTGTACTGTGCAATCTGATAAAGCATGGTCACTGGAGTCTTTTTCTAAGGGAATTACTTGCTAATCAGATGCTTTACAGCCTTTGGCTTTGAGTCCCTGTTTACATGAACTGTTCAGGTATATATTTTATAGGCAGCAAAAAATGGGGTTCAGTGTTTTGATCCATTCTGCTACTCTGTGTCTTATGCCTCTATATACCCAAAAGGTGAGAGAGAGAAAAAAAGGGAATGCCCCACCCCACCCTGCCTCTTTGGCAGGGCATTCCCTTTTTCTCTCTCTCTCTCCTTTTGGGTTCCAGCTCAACAGTGTTTTTCTTAGTATAAAGTCAGCATGCTGACATCCATCCTCCATGTGTTTAGGGTTCTCTTTACTACCCGGGAGGTTACAGATTCTAGTCGTTTTGTTATCTAGTTTAGTCTTAAAGAATTCACTGGCATTTTTATGGATTAGATAGAGTTTATATAATGTTTTCGACAGGGTGGTCATTTTAGCAGTTAACTGAAATAGAAGAATGAAAAATTTCTGACATTTTAGTAAGTCTGTTACTATGTGATGCTGATGTAAGATGCTAACCATAGTGTTCTGGGACAGACCTTGCTCTGTGGGTGACACAGACCATGCTGCAGTTTTGTGTCCTCAGAGCACTGTGTCAAACCCTCAGGTGTGCAACACTAGACTGAAAATCACTAGGTGTAGCAGGTAGTTTGCTTTAGATTGCTGTGTGAAATGGGACATTGTACATGTTAGGACTTGTGAGATTTGACTTGAGATGGGGAGAGTGGGAGAACTGGGATATAGAGGCATTCAGATTGCATGCAGTTGGCCTGGATTTGCTCCCTGGCATTACAAATGATCCTCTGTTCACCACCAGGAGTAATCCCTGAGTACAGCTGCATGTGGCCCAAAGTGAAAAACAAAAAAAGAAGAAGAAAAAGGAAAAAAAAAGAACAAAATAAATTACTGCAATAATTAAGATAGAAACTGAAAGATCAAATCGGGTTATAACAGGATAGCTATAGAACCCAAAATGAGTCAGACTGGATTAGGGGCCAAAGAGATAGTACAGCAGGTAATGCACTTACTTGATTTGCATACAGCTGATCCTTGGCTGCACACATGGTTCCCCAAATATCACCCAGAGTATGTCCTGAGAACAGAAAGCCAGGAGTAAGCCCTGAGCACGCACTGCCAGGTGTGACCACTAAGGAACCAAAACAGAAACACTCCAGAGTAAATGATGTCAGGGTCACAGGCTGGACTCACAGGTCTTAGTGATCAGATATAGAGATATGGGGAAGGGAGAAGTTAAAGATGACTTTTTTAACTTTAGATTTCATGTCCTTAATGAATATTGAAAGAAATTTTTCTTTGGGGTGCAATGACTTCTTGTGAAGAACTTAAGAAAATGGAGGTTTCAAAATTCTTCAGGGCTGGAGTGATAGCACAGCGGGTAAGGTGTTTGCCTTGCACGCAGCCAACATGACCGACACAGGTTCGATTCTCAGCACCCCATATGGTTCCCTGAGCACCGCCAGGAGCAATTCCTGAGTGCATGAGCCAGGAGTAACCCCTGAGCATCGCCAGGTGTGACCCAAAAAGCAAAATAAATAAATAAAAATAAATAAAAATTAATTAAAAAAATTCTTCCTATTACTGTAATTCTGTAGGGTGTGTGTGTGTGTGTGTGTGTGTGTGTGTGTGTGTGTGTGTGTGTGCCGTGCTTTAGGAAATTTTATGCTTTAGGTTGCTGTCTGAAATGGGACATTGGAACATGTTATAACCTATTAGATTTGACTTGAGATTATTTCAGTTTTTACAAGTTTTTATATCATCATTTTAACATAACAGTATCTCAAATAACTTTTCAGTCTTCAAGAAAATTATGAAGCCAAAAGACATGAATTTTGTGGTGAACGCCACAAGAAGGAAGAAGAAATAAAGCAGATGTTTGTGAAGCGAGTAAAGGAGAAAGAAGCCATCCTGAAAGAAAGTGAAAGAGAGGCAAGTATGCTCGTTTGATGTCATTTTTCTTTTCCTTTTAATAGGACACCTAAAGGAAAATAATGTAAATTACATTATCGAAAGAATGTCATTGACTTGCTCTTATAGACAGTTTGTTCTTGAAAAGATTTTAACATTCTTTTGATACAAATTTAAATGATCTAAAATAAAAATTAGGGACTTTTTGAGAAACTAGTCTTCTGTTACAAACGGTCATCAAGAACTTGTA
Organism: Sorex fumeus; assembly: GCF_029834395.1. Lineage (NCBI taxonomy): Eukaryota > Metazoa > Chordata > Mammalia > Eulipotyphla > Soricidae > Sorex > Sorex fumeus. The sequence continues at coordinate 3,267,081 of NW_026606083.1, forward strand.
ATGGACTACATTACTAAGAAGTGTTTTAACTATTTTAGACATTAGTCATGAATATTCGAGCTATGGCTTGGCAAAGCTTTTCTTTGAAAATTGTTGTAATTCTTGGGGTCAAATTTGAACTCAGTCTTTCTCTACAAGTCCCTGGGGTTTTTCCCCTTAGATTTCACATATATATATGTGAAATATATATATATATATAAATATATATATTTATATATATAATAAAACCCAAATTTCTTCTGCCTGCAACAGACACATCTGATCTCTCAGGTAAATTCTCACTCAGAGTAAAAGGTTGGAAAACAATTGCATGAGCTACTGGTACACTATGACAAGTAGAGATAGCTTTACTTTTTTTTATCCAAATACCATTCATGATGAAGAAAACAGTAAGAGGTAGGGATAAACACTGCATGCTGGTTAGGGATCAGCAGATCAAGAGAATTTAACTTTTATCCACATATATGGATGGAATCAAATACCAGCAAAGTTTATAAAGGTATAAAACAACTGCTAATATATCAGTAGAGCTGCATTGTCTGCACTGCAGTAATAATGGGAGACGTTAACACCCCCACTCTCATCATTGGACAGTTTGGTGAGTCAGTGAGTTTCTTTCAGGTAATAAAAAGCCCTAAATGAGAAATTTGGAGAACTGAGAATTTTCAATGAATTTTCAATATGTACAGGATCTTCTAAACATAAGAAAGCTGAACGTATGTTCTTTACCAAGATCACATGAAACGTTCAAGATTGATCACATGCTGGGACCCAATTTGAGTGCCTATATATTCACAAAAATAGGAGTCATATCAAGTATCTCTTTAGACCAAAATGAAAGTAGTTGTTACTGTGTTACTGTGTTTGGCATATCGAATACGTCATGGGGAGCTTGCCAGGCTCTGCCGTGCGGGTAAGATACTCTCGGTAGCTTGCCAGGCTCTCCGAGAAGAGGAGAGGAATCGAACTCGGGTCTACCATGTTGGCTGCGTGCAAGGCAAACGCCCTACCGCTGTGCTATCGCTCCAGCCCTGGGGAAAGATTTAACATTCAGAAACTACCAATATCAAAGAAGAAATAAAAATGTTTCTCAGAATGAGAAAATAAAAATATTTATGTGATGAAGCAAAAGTGTACTATGGAGGAAATTTATATCTCTATAAGTTTGCATCATGAAAGAAGCTCAAATCAGTACGTTAACCTCAAAACTTGACAAACTAGGTCAACAAATGAATCACAAAGTGAGTAGAAGAAATGAAATAAACAAAATCTGAAATAAGTGTCATAGAAATCAGGAAAAAAATACAAAGAATAATTGAAACCAGAAGGGTTTTAGTTAACCTCAGAAAATAGTTTTATTTTCTTCCTTTGTAATCAATTCTACTTTTCACCCACATTCCCTGGTCTTCAGTTCTAGAATTTTGCTCTTTCCAGAATGATTTTTCAGAATATTTTATTTAAAAAATCTCAGTAAGAAATCTTTTTTTTTATGTAGGAGTACTGCCATTTGTTTAGCTACTGATTAGCTGATTGCATTGGGCAAGAACTCCACCTAACTTTTTTTCATTTTTTATCATTTTATTTATTGAATTACCATGAGAGCAGTTACAAAGCTTTTGGTTTTAAGTCTCGGTCATACAATGAAACACCCATACCTTCACCAGTGCCCATTCTCCACCACCAAAACCCCCCGTATACCACCATCCCACACCCTTCCCCCTACCTGTGTGGCAGATGATTTTCAAATTACTCTCTCTCTACTTTGATCACATTCAATATTTTGACACCAGACTCACCATTATTATTTGGGATTTTATCTCAACACTCAAATCTGCTGAAAAGGCAATAGTAGACAATTTGTTTTCTATTGCTGGTTAAGAATAACATATGATGTCACATGGCTGCAGTAGTGGCCACGCGAGTTTGAAATTTCGAAATTTTAACACTTAAATCTGGAGGGATTTCTGCCAAAACCTGCTGGGTTCCAAGATTTGTTCCAGAGTCTCTGGGATCATGGCCTTTAAACACCTTGATCAGGAGCCAGAAAGTCTGTTCATGGGTGGCAACTCGGGTTCTCTTTGGGATGGGGAGGAAAGAGCCGGCTCTACCCCCATCCCATGAGGCCCCATGTGTCTCGTCAATGAGGGCCCAAACCTGACTGTCCAGTGGCCTCTGGCACATAGCGATCACCGAGCCACCAAGGGTGAGCAGGCGGAGGGACAGCACCCTTTCCCTCCTGGGGTGGCCCAGCAACAGAAACCTACTGAGGGGTCCAGACACCTTTCTGCCAAAAGCTGCTGGGTTCCGAGATTTGTTTCTGAGTCTGTTGGATCATGGCCATTAAGCAGCTTGATCAGGAGCCAGAGAGTCGCTTCATGGGCAGCGACTCGAGGTCTAGTTGGAATGGGGAGGAAAGGACCGGCTCCACCCCCATTTCTTGAGGCCCCATGTGTCTCATCACTGCAGGCCCAAACCTGACTGTACAGTGGCCTCTGAAGGATGGCAGCCACTGGACCTTCAGGGGGAACAGGCCAAGTCACGAAATCTATTCCCACCTGGGTTGGCCCAGCGCTGGTAACCTACTGCAGGGACTGGACACATTTCTGCCAAATGCCGTTGGGTTTCGAGATTTGTTTCTGAATCTCTAGGATCATGGCCGTTAAGCAGTTTGATTAGGAACCAGAGAGGCTATGCCTGCAATTATATAGCTGAGCCCGAGGTGTTTTGTGGGTGTGTCTCCCACATACCTAACTTTTGGCCATTTACTCTATTGGTGGGCTGGAGCGATAGCACAGGAGTAGGGTGTTTGCCTTGCACACAGCCGGCCTGGCCGAGCCAGGTTCGATTCCTCCCTCCCTCTCAGAGAGCCTGGCAAGCTACCGGGAGTATCTCGCCCGCATGGCAAAGCCTGGCAATCTACCCGTGATGTATTCAATATGCCATACACAGTAACAACAAGTCTCAAAATGGAAACATTACTAGGCCCACTCGAGTAAATCGATGAACAAAAGGGAGGACAGTGTTATACACACTTTCTTGGTAAACTTTGCCCCAAGTTTTTTGGATCTGACCAAAGCACAGCAACAATTTGGGGGTATCTGGAAGTCTCAAGGCACCATCAAGATGCTGATGCACTCGCCCCACAGGTACAGATTGACCTGCTGGTGACACCATACTCCCAACCAGAAGGGTTTTTTTTGGTTAGATTTTGTAAACAAACTGTTATAGTCAGGAAGAAAAAGAGAAACTCCAAATAAATTGAATCAGAGATTAAAGGGAGAAATTATGGCAGATACCTACAAAAATACAAAAGATTATGACCAATTCTGTGCCACTAAGCTAGAGAACTAAAAGAAATGGATGAATTCCTAGAACCACACATTCTCCCACTACTGAATCAGGAGAAAGAAAACCGACCAGCCAGAGGGATGGGATAGTGGGTAGCATGCTTGTCTTGAATGTGGCTGACCTGGATTTGAACACCAGCATCCCACATAGTCCCCCGAGGCCTGCCAGGGGTCATCTATGAGCAACAGAAAAAAATACAACCCCAAAAAGCAATGGTTATTTCTTAATCAAGGGATCTATCATCATGGAGAACTCACAGTTGTAAACATTCTGATCAACCATCAAAATACTTTAAACAGGTACTAATAGGCAAGAAGAAAGATACTGAAAGCAACTTAATAGTGGTTGGAGACTTTAACACTCCCCTGTCACACCTGGACAAATCAACAAGGCAAAAAGTCAGCAAGGAACACTGGCCTTGAATGAACAAATGGAAGACATGCACCTACCAAGTAGGTTTTATCACAAGGATGCATGGCTGTTTTAATATGTTTAAACTAGTCAGAGTAATGCTCTGTATCTGTACAAAGAAAAATAAAAGCATTATTATCATATCAATAAATGCAGATAAAGCATTTGAAAAGATAAAGAAAAGTGTTCTATTATAATAAAAACAATAAAATGAGAGAGAGACTGCTCAAAGATTTTAAAACTACAAACTCAAAATTAACTTCATAGACAACAGACATAAACTGAAAGCTTTCTAACAGGCACAAGACAAGGTTGCCCACCATCTCAACTCTTATGCAATTATAATGGGATCCTTGCCTTAGCAATTCAGAAAAAAAAGATTTAGAACATCTAGATAGGAAAAGAAGTCAGTCTATCACTATTTACCATGAGATGATACTAAGAAAATCAAAATGATTACAAAAAAAACTGCCTAGAAACAATGAACATGTACAGTTAACATCGCAGGCTACAAAGTAAATACAGAGAAAATCATGGCACTCCTAAATTCAAACAATGGAATAGAAGGAAAAAAATTTAAAAACTATCCCTTTCACAATTGCACTTCAAAGTAAGTATCCAGGAATTAGATGAACAGAAGAGGTAAAATATTTATACAAAGAAACCTAAACCACTACTAAAATAAATCAGAGAAGACACAGAAAATGGAAACATACCCTGATCTTGGATTTCAAGTATTGATCTCATAAATGATGACATTCCTACCCAAAGCATTTTATGAATGTAATGAAGATCCTGTTAAATACCCATGACATTTTTCTGAGCACATAGAGGAACTGTTGTTGAGATTTATGTGTATTGGCCAAAGCAGCCTTAGGAAAAGAACAAGATGGGTAACTTCTTTTTCCCCAAATTGTTGAGTACCTCCCTTTCATTCACCTGATCCACATTGAATTCCTGATACCTCATATAGCTTGTGGAGCACTTCCAGGAGTGATCACTGAAGACTGAGCCATGAGTAAGCCCAAAGCATTGCTGGGCCTAGTTCCTTAACTGCCCATCACCCCCCAAAAAATCTTGGAAATAAAGAGATTGTTAGATAAGAATGTTAGACATCGGTAGAGATTATGGACCCTTTTTTTTTAGGGGGGGGTGATCGTTGTATATAAAGCAGTAGCTTTGTTCATCAATACCATAACATTAGCACTATTGTAACCTTTTCACTTAGAATATAATAAAAATTTTAAAATGGTTTGCTATAAATTTTTATTCTTATACTCTTCAGTGGGAGGTGGTTTGTAGTTGTGTTTTAATTTTAAAAACTCCATGTATGAGTGTTTTATGTGTTTATTCAAAATTTACCTCATCCATATTGTTGAAAGAGAAATACTGTTGATCTGTGGGTATCTTGTAAACTTAGTTACATGGCCACGTGCTTTGCTGTATAATGTGTGTGCATTAAACCAGTGTTTCTCAAAGTGAAGGGGCCTGTGTAGGATGCCCTGGAATGACCTACGGGGTGATACGAGTCTTGGGCTTTGTCAGGGACCCTTTCTGTGTGGTCTCTTAAAGAAGGTAGATTTCCCGCCAGTACTGAGCAATTTTTTTTCTGAAAAGGTGTGACAAATTTTGGGATAAGTTTGGAGAACCTCTATTAAAATAACAATACAATCAGTTTATGTGTGATCACAAATGAGTGAGCGCAGTAGCTGGCATCAGCAGACACATGAAGGAGGAAACAGGGCTGCCAGGATGGTTCGTTGATCAGTTTCCATTTATTCCATTCCCCCCACGCGCCTGTTCCAATCTCACTAAGCTCCCCATTCCAGTCTCACACTGCCCCTCATTCCTGTCTCCTCCTGTCCCTCACAGTAGTCTCTCTGCCCTCCATCTCACTGCCTTGGTCTCATTTCAACATCCAAGCATTTAGGAGTTGTAGGCTGGAGCAATAGCACAGCGAGAGGGGCGTTTTCCTTGCACACAGCCAACCCGGATTCAATTCCTCCACCCCTCTCGGAGAGCTGTGCAAGCTATTGAGAGTATCCCGCCCACACGGCAAAGCCTGGCAAGCTACCTGTGATGTATTCATTATGCCAAAAACAGTAACAAGAAGTCTCACAATGGAGACATTACTGGTGCCGACTCAGCAAATCAATGAACAATGGGAGGACAGTGATACAGTGCTACATTTAGCATCTACACCCAGATGAGGTAGCACAATCAACATATGAAAGCCCTTCCTGATCTCCTGCTCTGGCTCAAGGGTGAAATACCATCTAGGGGTGTATTTCTCCTTTCTTTAGTCCAATAAACATGTAAACATTCATCTTAATTCTACTTCCTAATATTAGCCATTTTGTATGGATGCAGTAAGAGATACATTAAGCTTATAGTGTGGCCCTCCTGGGGACATCTCACTACAGATCCCAGACTACAGTGCTCAAGCCAGATTAGTCCTTCCTAACCCTAGTAGGTTCCTTATCCAGTTGTTACACTTTGGATCATGACAGAATTTGTCCATTACCATGCTCTTAACTTACAGTTAAGTATTGTATCTCTTGGCCTGGCTCGTTTCGATGCCAGGGGACCTCATAGCTTGCCGTGTCCATCCAATCCCTCATTGGGACCCTGCTTTTGGGATGCTAGGAAGTAAGGGCAACTGAGACTTAAGTCGAGAGAACAGATGCTCAGAAGTAAATATTATTTGGAGTCAATTAACTCCCAACTTACAAAAGCATAGCATTAACTGTCTTCCTGTGTCTATACAAAAAGGTCATTATTCTGATGTAAGCTCTGCAAAAGGACATAAGGAAAGGAGAAAGGCAGTATTTCACTTACAAATACAAATCAACTGTCTGTCTGGGGGATAAAGGTGATTGACCGGTTGGGGAAGCAGAGCACAGAGAAGGTTAAAGATAAACACAGAGGAATGGGAGCACTGTGATGGGTGTAACCCAATAAACCTAAGCTCCCTGCAACTAGGGAGAAATGACAAACGAATGTTATCCTACAAGTTTAAACTCAAAAACCAAGATTGTAACAGGAATTCTAAATTTTAAATATATGAGCATTTAATTATTGACATTGGCAATAGTAATTTACTGATCTGCCTTATTAAGATTCTCAGGTACTTTATTACCAGTTTTCATACTATAAAATCCAGCTTTGTAAATACTATAAAATTCGGTTCAGTCTGGTAAAGAAAGGCATCCAGTTTTAAAGTTTTAATTATTAATTAAAGCAATTGATGACTTGCTTTCCAAACTATAATTTTCCAATATTACATTCAACTATACATAATAAGCTTATTTGGAAATTGATTTTTTCCTTTTGATATTATTAATTATTAATATTGTATACAAAATGTGTATATATACAGGTTTATCTTACAAGCTTATTATTATAAGCAAATGTACTCTCTATTCATACACGTTTACACAGTGAATTATCCTCAAAATGCTTAAATTAGTAATTCTCCTGGGGACAAAATAAGGCTATGTATATATCACAATCACGATCCTCCTGTTGTTCGTCATTCCCTCGAGCAGGCACCAGTAATGTCTCCTTCTTCCTAGCCCTGAAATTTTAAAAGAGCCATTTCAATGCTCTTTCAGGATTAGGAGAATGAGGCCCATCATTGTTACTGGTATTTAGCATATTGAGTATGACACGGGAAGTTTGCCGGACTCTGCCATGTGGGCAGGATAGTTTGAGTAGCCTGCCAGGTTCTCCAAAAGATAAATAAGATAAGATGTCGCACAAAACGCAAATGTGGCCACGAGCTTCTGGGAGCTGGGTTTTATAGTCTCTGCGTCTTGACGTTGATGGGACCAACCTGGCGCTGGCAGCAGCTGGTGGGTGTGACGCCTACCTACTGGAAGATGGAGGGTCTGGTTGAAGAAGGCCCAGTCCCAATCCGAGTAGGCTTGGAGACCTCAGACCTGGGACCTGCATGCCTGGGTTCCTCTGCCAGTTCTTTCATGCATGAGGCCCATCTGGACATGTGGAGAGTGGTCCCATCATGGCCATGGTTGGCTCCAGAGGTCCTCAGCTGCTGGGGCTCTGCTTGGGGCGGGGTGGGGGGGAGAAACTCAACTCTCCCCCCCTCCAAGGGGCCCCAGTGAGGACAGCCAGGTGCAGGGACAGAAGACTCTGTGCTGTTCTCCGGGAGCTGGGTTTTATAGTCTCTGTGTCTTGGCCATTGATGGGACCAACCTGGTGCTGGTGGCAGCTGGTGGGTGTGATGCCTACCTACAGGAAAATGGGGGGTCTGGTTGGAGAAGGACCAGACCCAATCCGAGTAGTCTTGGAGACCTCAGTCCCGGGATCCGCATGCCTGGGTTCCTCTGCCAGTTCTTTCATGCATGAGGCCTGTCTGGACATGTGGAGAGTGGTCCCAGCATGGCCACTTTTGGTGAAGTTATATATATATATATATATATATATATATTTATTTTAATTTTTAAATGTAATTTAATTTACCCATAACATTAAGATTCACCAATTCATGGAGTAAGAATAATCTTTCTTAGCATGGTTTTAAAGGGAAAGAAATCATCAATACTGTAAGGGTAGATCTCTTATGGACAAATTGAGATATTGGTTATTCGTACTTGGTGGCTAACAGTTTAAAGTTAACTCAGTGAAATTCTGTAGAAGCTAATAAAATTATTGTTTTTGATAGTATAAAGCATTAGTTCTCTGTTAAAGAATCTTCTTACTTAACTGTGTTAAAGGATCTTATTATTAAAATCCTTTATAATCTGTACTTTCATATATAGTTAGCAGAAAATGTTGAGAGCATTAACTCCAGTTAAGAACAAATGTATAGGAGAGATAATACCCTAAAATACTGTTTAAGTGTTATCTTTTCTACATATTTAGTAACATTATTAACTAAATGCATTAATGAGACATTGTGTATGACACACATATAACATATTCCTTCACCAGGAATAAGTTCATATTTATCCCTAAAATAAAGTTACAGTAACTGTCACTATTGTTATTTTTGTTTGGTAACACATCTATTAATTATTCCTTTTTAAAAATTTTTTCTTAGCATAATTATTATTTATGCCTGTCTTATTTCCAAAAGTATTCTAGATAATTTTCAGTTAGCAAGATACAGCAGCATTTTAATCTTGAACAGAGAACAGACTTGTAATACAGGGCAAAGAGGAATTTTCAGAATTGTAGCTGGGAGCTGGACTATGGAATTCAGGTTGAAAGATATCTGCTAGTTTACTAAGATAGGAACGTTGCCCCTAACATATATTTCTATAAATAATCAAGTTTAAAGGAATCATTGAACTATAACATTTGTAATATCCTTAGGCATAGTGTTTAACACAAGCTACGGCAGTTTACCACACTGCGATGGGGGAATCTTACCAGTAGTGGTGACTAGTTAGCACTTTTTATTCTATTTTGTTTTTGTTTGTGGGAAACACCCAACAGTGCTCAGAGATCACTTCTCACAGGACTCAGGGTACCATATGGAGTGCCAGGGATTGCCCACATGCAAGGCAAATGTTCTACCTGCTGTCCTTTCTCTCCAGCTGTATTTTTTTTGCTCAGTTAATTTTTTTTCTCAGTTTCTCACCAAAAGAAAACTTAATGACTGGTCTGGTGTATTTTTAAGGTTCTTGAATAAAATCAACAGTTGATAATCTGCTTTCCAAACAGTACTTATTTCCAGTATTACATTCAACTATACATGATAAGTTTATTTGGAAATTAATATTTTTCCTTTTTGATAACTTTGTTAATTCGTGGATCTCAGTTTAATTGAACATGGTTTTATTTGAAAACTTTTATTTGAAAAAGTTTTGTAGGGAGAATGTAGAACATAAAAATGAAACAAAAGTCATGTTTTTAAAAAGATAATTTTTGTTTGTTTTTGTTTTGGGGTGACACCTGGCAGGGCTTAGTCCTGGCATCATGCTCAGGACTCATTTCTGACCATGCTTCAGGGACTATTTATGGTAGTGGGGATTGTGCCACACTTGCAACGCAAACATCTTACCTACTATAATATTTCACTGGCCCTGTTAAAAAGGACTTATTGGATACAAATCATGCCTTGTTCATTCATGTTTTACATGAGAACCTGATACTGAGACTTTTTATACTCAATTTATTTTGAAATACGAACTTTGGAGTCCTCAGGATTAGGTGAATTTTAGCAATTGATATAAGGAACATAACTGCCACACTCTGTCACTAATAAAAATAGCACCATTTTTTCACAGCTACAGGCCAAATTTGAGCACCTTAAGAGGATTCACTTAGAAGAGAGAATGAAGCTTGATGAAATGAGAAGACTTTTGGAAGATGAAATAGTTGCTTTCTCCAAAAAGAAAGCGACATCTGAGATATACCAGAGTCAGACCTACTTACCATCAAGCAGCAATCTGAGGAAGGATAAGGATCGAAAGAAGTAAGCCATCCCCAACACTCTGTTTGGTAACAGATTCCCTCCATCACCCGCCCTCTCCCTGCCGTATTTATCTTCACAGCACGTCTCACCATCTATTTCTTTAGTGCTGTCGGCATTCTGCATCTAAAATGTCTGTTTCTTAAAGCAAAGACCTTGTCTTTCACTGCTATTTCTCCAGCATCTAGAACAATATTTCACATATGTTAGGTACTATACATTTGCCACAATGAGTGAATGAATAAACAAAATTACAGAAAAAGTCACAGAGCAAAAAGACTCAGTTACCTTTGAGGCTGGTGACACTTAGTGGCTGCTCTGGTCTGCATTTAATGACTGCTGGCCTACCACTCATTAGTTATGTTGAGTTTCATGTCTAACTGGAGACAATATATTTTTTTGAACAATAGATGTAAAATGATACTTGATTTTAAAAAACCTAATTCCTAGGTTTGCTTTTTTATTATTAGTTTCTATGGATAATGAATGATTTTATGAGAATTTTTATTTTAATAAGGGAACCAGGCCATCGATTCGAACTCCTGTGCTGTGATGTCAACTTCTGAAACCAGTGGACGTAAAGATTCAGAGGAAGGTAGAAAGGGCCCATGCAACAGGGCAGATATGAATAGCCTTTGAATGATAATCTCAAGGCTTATAGGTTTGGGGTATGTGTTAAAACCAAAACTACTAAAGTTTTGGAAAATAAGTTTTTTTTCTTTTATGTACTTTTTGTCCTTCATTTTATTTCTCCCTACATAGCATGCTTGTCCTGTCGATTTACCTCTTTGACTCTTGATAACCATATTTATTTATTTTCAGAATACTGCTTTGGGGTCTTTACCTCAGTTTATTCAAAACTTTTTGCCTCAGACTCTTCAAGTCCTTTTGTTTCTAATAGAGGAACACTGCTGGTTTAAAATCTTATTTCAAACCCAGCTTTCTTTTAATAATGTAATTTTAAGTTAAAAATTATTTAAGAGATGATTCTAGTGGTATAGCACAAGCCTTGCTTGTATGAGACCCTGGGTTTGACCCTGTCCCCCAGATACTCCATATAACCTAAACACTGCTGGCAATGGCCTCCATAACAATTTGATGACTTTGTTAATAAATTATAACCTTGACCCATGATGGCTTTCTGTTCTTTCACTATGGAGAAGTCAGAATTTTGTTGGTTGTAATTGGCCTATAGAGTTTGCAATTTTGTAGAGAAAAGATTAAAGTACTTATATATGTCATTTTGTCATGGGCTGTACAATAAAATGAAGCTTTGCATTGTCTATTGATACAGCTATACTAAGAATCAGAGCAGTGCCTGATATATGTGGACATGTGATTATTTGTCAAAAAAAATAGAACTTATCATAATTGTGTCTTATTTTAGTGTTGAATATTAGAAAATAATTTAATACTTGTCAATATACTTTGAATTATGAAGCTGAAGAAAATATACCTTATTTTTGTCATCTCAAGTTAGTGTTAACTAAGATTAGATTCCCAGTTTTACCCCACATATGAATATAGTTTACACTTACATTGTACTTAAAAATTGTTATTAGTATATGCAAAGAATCAGGGCCAAGGACATGAGAAATCAGAAAAATTCATCCTCAAGAAAATGGGATTGGTAAAATTTTAATTTTTTTCTCTTTTGAAAATCCCATAGATAGGTATTCTGTAGTATTTTAGGATATATATATATATATATATATATATATATATATATACTTGCTCCTATAAAAATCTGTGGAAAGCCCAGGCTAGAAAGACAGTAGAGTAGGTAGGCACTTGCCTTACATACAGGCAAACCGGATTCAATCCCTGGCACCCCGTATCATCGCCCGAGCACTGCCAGGACCATCCCTGAGCACAGAGCCAGTAATCAGCCCTGACACAGAGGGAGTGGGAGTGGGAGGGGCCCCAAAACACAAACAGCAAAACTTTATGAACCTAATGATTTTAGCAATATTTATTCTCTTATTAGGTTTTTCATTGTACTAATCAAATGTGGTTTTTTTTCTTTTCAGCCCCAGTTTTATGTAAAACAAAGATTCCAGATCACAGAAGTTCATCACAAGCAAAAGTCATTAAAATGTTATTCATATGTTTTGATTTCTTGCTGTTTTTATTTGTTGTACCACTTACTCTGTATCTGGCAAAGGCCTCAGTTAATGTCATTTATAGAAAAAATACTTTTATGAGATTAATACATAAACCAGAGTGTGTGATAATTCATTTACATATTCACTTTTGGTAGAAGGTTTTAAATCACTGGTTTGATGTGACTCTGGAGTGTTTCTTGTTCTCCAGTTACTATTACTTTGCATTGACCACACCACAGCTCAGTCGCAGTGCCATGCATGATGCAGAAACCAGTTATTTTAGGCTGTTTGATTGCATTTAAATTTTTAAATGAATATTTTTTATATATGTAATAAACATAAAAATTGGGAAATATATTTTAAATGTGTAGTGTCTAAAATTCTAACCTCGTTACATTTTTATAGAACTTTCTTGATAGTTATCCAATTGGTAATATTGCTAAGCTTTTATATAAGATTATATATAACACGATGGCTTTCTTTGCTTTAGTATGCCTTATTGTGGTTAATGCATTAATCAGAGTGTGTTTAAAAGTTTAAATATATAGGTAAATAAATCTTTCCTAATGATGAGTACTTTTGAACCTGGGTATAACAAACTGATATAATTGCATACTTGTTTAAAACTCTGTCTTCAGAGTTTTTGGATACAAATATAAAGATTAATTCTTTAAAAAATAACTGAACATCTAAAAATTTATATAAAATAATAATTGCAAAAGATATTTGAATTTAGTGCCTTAGTAGTAGTAGTCTCAGAACAATTTAATAGTTTCTAACTTTTTCTTAACTGTCAATAAGTATATAATTTTGCATCTTTGTATTTGCATTTTTGTATTCTAAATAAAATGGAAATTTACTCTTGACAAATAAAACATATACTTATTTTCTAACCGTGTTTAAGTTACTTTAACCTCTTTTCCTTCACTGTCATCATAAGGAACATTTACCAAATTAATTTATTGTCTTTCTGAATGAATTTAAGACAGGTATCTTACTACTGTTTTTCAGACAGTAAAATGTTTTACTTTTGTGAATTCTGAGCAGTGTATTTTTTCATGTAGTTATATAAGTTACATGTGAAACCTTTTGTAGCAAAATTTATCTGTAAAAGTAACTTAAACTCCCAGTTTTTGTTTTGTTATTAACAAATGTGTCTTACTTTCTTCAATTTTCAGTAAACTACAGGTATAACAGAAAAACCTCTGCACTGTCTTCTCAGAATCAGTAGTGCCAAAATTCTGGAAAAATGAGAGCAGGAGTTGCTAAATCCAGAGGGCTGGTCACCCTCATGCAAAGCCACGCCATTGCCTTAGTGCTGAGTGTTACCAAGCACCGAGAAATTCAGTGACTCAGTGCAAGTGGTGGTTATTTGTATTGAACAAGTATGTTATATCCAGCTAATTATGCAGGATGACTGTAAGACTACAAAAGTGTAACGAAACTTAAACGCCAGAGTAGTTTTTGCCATGGGATAGTTACTCAAGTTTTACATGAAAAGATGATGAGAACTTACTTAAATCTCTGAACTTCACAGGATTGTTCTTTTGTTCTGTACTGTGTTAAAAACTCAACACCAGCCATGCCGCCGATTCCCGCCTGAAGACCAGCGGGGAGACTGCCCAGGTCCAGCTCTGCAGGACCGGCCCACCAGTTCATCGGCCCCTCCCCTCCAGGTGGGTAGGGGGAGCCCAGCCAGGAACCGCTCCTGCCCCCCAGCTGCGCTGCCCAGCGGGGAGACTGTCCACCACCCTTCCTCCATTCCAGGATCCTGGATGGGAGTGGCCTGGGACGGGCTAGGGGTGTGGCCACCACGAAGGGGGCATGGCCTCCCAAAGTGGGCGTGGCCTTCTCCTCTGCGGCGGCCGCTAACACTAACGAGGCCGCAGTTATATCACTCACATTGAGCACTCAGGACTCTCATCCCACAACTTGTCACCTAATACCAACCAAAAATTTCCCACCTCTTCTACAATCCAACAACATCCCACTCGCCTACTCCATTTCCAACAAAGACTTGTTTGAAAATAGCTGTATAAGCTCAGTACTAAATAGCACCTCCTCCAAAAGTTTCACTCAATGTCGGTTATAAAACAAAGAATAATGCATGATTGAGAAGAAGGTCAAACTCAGAAAGGTAGAAGGGTTCCTACCATCGACCAACCTTATCCAAAATCCTTTCCCACCATAAGAGGGAACAGTATGATCTGCGCCGGACAGGAACTGAGACCCATCTTTTGGCAACAAAGCTGAACGGATCTGGGAACTCTCTCCTCACTCAACCAGAATATTAACAGTGAACGTGAAGGACTAAACCACACTGGTCACAATGGTAAAGCAATGCAAAAGCCCACCAAACTTTCTTATTGAAGAGGCTAGCCCAGAAGACACCAACAGTATTGTAGTGTTAGACAACCTCTCTGACAAGGAATTCAGAAGGGAGCTACTTGGGACGCTTAGGGAACTAAAAGAAACAATGGAAAGCAATGCCAATAAAAGACAAGAGGATTTGAAGGCAGAAATGAGGAAAATGCAATCGGAAATGTCCGACCTGAAAACCCTGGTAGGCGAATTGAAAAACTCAGTGGAAGGCCTCAGCAGCAGAGTAACAGCTGCTGAGAACAGAATCAGTGAGCTCGAAGATGAAGTTCAGAGACTCACCAGAAATGGAAGAGAGACTCACAGTTCGGGAACAGATGGTAAGAGAAGATCGTGATGAAGCCAAGACAAGTAAAATAAGAATTATTGGAGTCCCAGAGGGACAGGAAGAAAACCTTGATGAAGAAGAAACTGTCAAAGAAATCATTGCTACAACGTTTCCAGAGTTGAAGAAAACTTTTGACCACATTCAGGAGGCCCGAAGGCTACCAGCTAAAAGAAATCCGAATAAAAATACCCCAAGACACATCCTGATCAAAATGACCAAAACTTTAGACACAGACAAAATTCTGAAAGCAGCAAGATTGAAGAAAGAAATCTCTTACAAAGGTGCATCCTTAAAATTCACAGCTGATTTTTCTGATGAAACCCTCATGGCCCGAAAACAGTGGTGGGACATAGTGAAAAAACTCAATGAAATAAATGCCTCTCCAAAAATACTTTACCCAGCAAGACTCTCATTCATAATAGAAGGAACAACACACACTTTCACAGACAAACAACAGCTCAGGAAGTTTATAGACTCAAAACCATGGTTACAAGTACAACTAAATGAACTACTATAAGGCAGGACAGGCCCCTCAAATACACCTAATTTCAACAGAACAATGGGACAAAATCCCATAACAATAATCTCAATGTCAATGGGCTAAACGCACCAATTAAAAGACATAGAGTGGCAGGATGGATTAGAAAATTGAACCCAACATTCTGCTGCCTGCAAGAAACACATCTCAATAATCAAAGCAAACACAGACTCAGAGTAAAAGGCTGGAAAACAATCCTACAGGCAAACAGCTCCCATAAAAAGCTAGGGTAGCCATCCTAATATCAGACCACATCGATTTCAGAGTGAAGAAGGTTATAAGAGACAGTGAAAGCCATTTCTTATTGATCAAAGGATCTGTACAACGGGAAGAACTTACAATAATAAATGTATATGCAACTAATGAGAGACCAGTAAAGTACTTAAAACAACTACTCATAGATTTGGAAAAAGACATCAATAGCAACACAATACTAGTGGGAGACTTCAACACCGCTTTGTCACCTCTTGATAGATCAACCAGACTCAAGCTTAGCAAGGACATACTTCATCTGAGGGAAACAATGGAAGAAAGGGACTTAGTAGATATATACAGGACACTTCATCCTCAAAAAACTGAATACACATTCTTCTCAAGCGTACATGGAACATTCTCCAAGATAGACCACATGCTGAGCCACAAAACATGCCTCCATAAATTAAGAATATAGAGATTGTATCAACAATCTTTTCAGACCATAATGCGCTTAAATTAGAAGTAAATTACACACAAAAACAGAAAGCTAAATCAAACACCTGGAAATTAAACAGTGCGCTATTGAACAACGAGTGGCTTAGACAGGAAATCAAAGAGGAAATCAAAAGATTCCTAGAAACGAATGAAAATGAGGACATGAGTTACCAAAACTTATGGGAGACAGCAAAAGCTATCTTAAGAGGAAAGTTTATAGCTCTACAAGCATTCCCCAGAAAGGAGTAGCGAGCCCACATAAATAAACTAACCTCACAGCTTAAGAGCTTGGAGAAGGACCAACAAAAGGAGCACAACCCGAACAGGAGGAAGGAAATAATAAAACTCAGAGCAGAGATTAACGAGATGGAAACCCAAAAAACATTCCGAAATATCAATGAAATCAAGCGCTGGTTCTTCGAGAAAATTAACAAGATCGATAAGCCTCTAGCAAAACTCACAAAGAAAGGGAGAGAGAAAACCCTAATAAACCGAATCAAAAATGAAAAGGGGGTCATTACAACAGAAACTACAGAAATTCAAAGGATCCTCAGGGAGTACTTTGAGAAGCTTTATGCCACGGAACATCAAAACCTCGAGAAAATGGATAAATTCCTAGACTCTTACAGACTCTCAAGGCTGAACCAAGAAGACCTGGAATACCTGAACAGACCTATCACCACCAAGGAAATTGAAATGGTAATAAAAAGTCTCCCCAAACACAAAAGCCCTGGCCCGGATGGCTTCACTAGTGAATTCTTCCAAATCTTTAAAGAAGACTTACTCCCAGTCCTCTTTAAGCTTTTCCACGAAATTGAAATATCAAAAACACTTCCAAACAGTTTCTACGAAGCAAATATCACACTGATACCAAAAGCAGACAGAGATACCGCAAAGAAAGAGAATTACAGGCCGATATCCCTGATGAACACAGATGCAAAGATTCTCAACAAACTACTAGCAAATAGAATCCAACTACTCATCAAAAAGATCATACACCATGACCACGTAGGATTTATCCCAGGGATGCAAGGATGATTTGACATTCGGAAATCAATCAACATAATCCATTATATCAACAAAAGAAAAGATAAAAAGCATATGATCTCATCAATAGATGCAGAGAAAGCATTTGACAAGATCCAGCACCCCTTTATGATGAAAATCCTCGCCAAAATGGGTATAGAGGGGACTTCCCTCAACATAGTTAAAGCCATCTACCACAAACCTACAGCAAGCATCATCCTCAATGGGGAAAAACTGAGAGCCTTCCCTCTAAGATCAGGGACGAGACAAGGATGCCCACTCTCTCCACTGCTGTTCAATATAGTACTGGAAGTACTTGCAATAGCGATTAGGCAAGAAAAAGATATTAAGGGCATTCAGGTAGGAAAGGAAGAAATCAAGTTCTCACTATTCCCAGATGATATCATACTATACTTAGAGAACCCTAAAACCTCCACCAAGAAACTCCTAAAAACAATAGACTTGTAAAGTTGCAGGCTATAAAACCAATACCCAAAATTCCATGGCTTTCCTATACTCAAACAGTGAGAGAGAGGAAAGCTGCATGAAAAAAACAATCCCGTTCGCAATTGTGCCCCAGAAAATCAAGTACCTAGGAATCAACTTAACTAAGGAAGCAAAGGACCTGTACAAAGAAAACTACAAAACTCTACTTCAGAGACGCCTGGAGAAACGCAGCTGTGAGCGTCTGCCGTCCCCTCTTCACTTCTCACGCGGCGCTCATCTCATCTCAAACCCAGGTCAGCTCAGCCCCTGGTGTGTGGCCCCAGGACTTTCATCTCTCCCTTCGGGACCTCAGGCGTCCCGGCAGACGCCTGGAGAAACGCAGCCATGAGCATCTGCCGTCCCCTCTTCACTCCTCACTCGGCGCTCATCTCATCGCAAACCCAGGTCAGCTCAGCCCCTGGTGTGTGACCCCGGGACTTGCATCTCTCCCTTCGGGACCTCAGGCGTACCGGCAGACGCCTGGAGAAACGCAACTGTAAGCGTCTGCCGTCCCCTATTCACTCCTCACACGACGCTCATCTCATCTCAAACCCAGTTTTCCGTAGAGGTGTGGCCTCTTCAGAAGTGGGCGTGGCTTCAGAGTGGGCGTGGCGTATTTTCCGGCAGGCGGCCGCTTACGCGTCTGCAGGTTGTTTACCCATTCTAAGGAACCTAGTTCCCAAGGAATTTAGTCCCCAACCTACTCAGCAATATGAAGAAACAAAGAAAATTCCCACCACAAGTGGAGGACAACAAAAACAATCCAGAACATTCTGTCGATACAGCTCACCTAAGGGACCTCTCTGACACAGAATTCAGATACGAAGTCATCAAGATGTTCAATCAACTCAATAAAATGGTCAGACAGACAGCCAGTAACACCACAGAAAAATCGACAAATTACGCGAAGAAATGAGAGCAGAAATGTCACGATTAAAAGACCCCGTAGATGAAATGAGAAACTCAGTTTCTTCTCTTAAAAATAGAATGAACGCAGCTGAAGAGAGAATCAGTGAGCTGGAAGATCAGCTGCGCCAAGCCAACACGGAACAACAAACAGTGGCAAGGGACCACAAAATAGCTTTTCAGAGAATCAGAGTCCTAGCAGATGATTCCAAGAGGAACAACATTAGAATCATGGGACTACCAGTACCTCAGGGAAAAAATCCCAACGAAATAAACACCGTCAAACAAATCCTTGCTGAAAAATTCCCAGAGCTCCGCAATGCAGCAATTCAGGTTCAAGAAGCCCGAAGGGTGCCAGCTAAAAGAGACCCCAACAAAAACACTCCAAGGCATATCATAGTTAGAATGATTGATGCTGCTGATAGAGACACAATACTGCAAGCAGCAAGGGCAAAGAAGTAAATCACATACAAAGGAGCACCCCTTAGATTCACAACAGACCTATCAGAGGAAACCCTGCAAGCCCGAAGGCAGTGGCAAGATATAGTCAAAAAACTCACTGAAATGAATGCTTCACCAAGAATACTCTATCCGGCTAAACTCTCCCTCAAAATTGAAGGAACAGTACACTATTTTCTAGATAAACAGCAGCTCAGGAACTTCATAGACTCAAAACCAAACCTAAAGCAAGGCCTAAAGGGGCTACTATAAGACAAGACAAACCCTACAACTACAACACACCCTACAGAAAATGACACAAAACCCCATAACCATACTCTCTCTCTCAATGTCAATGATCTAAATTCACCATTTAAGAGACACAGAGTGGCAAAATGGATACAGAGACAGAACCCAACATTCTGCTGCCTACAAGAAACTCATCTCAACAGCCAGAACAAACACAGACTCAAAGTCAAAGGATGGAAAACAATCCTGCAAGCAAACAGCTCCTTCAAAAAAAGCTGGGGTGGCCATACTAGTATCCGACAACATTAATTTCAACTTGAAAAAGATTAGAAGGGACAGTGAAGGCTATTTTCTCTTCATCAAGGGATACATACAGCAGGAAGAAATCACACTCTTAAATGTATATGCACCTAATGAGGGAACAGCTAAATATCTAAAACAACTGCTAACAGATTTTAAGGAGGACATCGCTACCAACACAATAGTACTTGGAGACTTCAACATCGCCTTATCAACTCTGGATAGATCAACAAGAACAAAACCCAGCAAGGAATCATTGGCTTTGAAAGAAGAAATAGAAGAGAAAGGGCTTATAGACCTATACAGGGCTTTACACCACCAAAAGAAAGAATACACATTCTTCTCTAGTGCGCACGGAACATTTTCCAAAATAGACCATGTCCTAGGACACAAAACATACCTCAACAGAATCAGGAAGATAGAAATAGTATCAGCCATCTTTTCAGACCATGATCCACTGAGGATAGAAGTGAATCACACACTGACACAGAGAACAAAATCAAACACCAGGAAATTAAACAACTCGATGCTGAACAATGAGTGGGTCAAGAACGAAGTCAAGGACAAAATCAAAAGATACCTGGAAACAAATGAGAATGAAGACACAAACTACCAGAACTTATGGGATGCAGCGAAAGCTGTATTAAGGGGAAAATTTATAGCTCTGCAAGCATAACTTAGGACTGTAGAAACGAAGCACATAAACAACTTGACCTCACAGCTCAAGACCTTAGAAAAGGATCAACAGAAAGAGCCTAAATCAGGCAGAAGGAAAGAGATCATAAAACTTAGAGCAGAAATCAACGACATGGAAAACAATGAAACAATCCGAAAGAGCAATGAAACCAAGAGCTGGTTCTTCGAGAAAATAAATAACATAGGTAAACCACTAGCAACACTCACAAAGAAACAGAGAGAGAGAGCCTTAACAAATCGAATGAGAAATAAGAATGGGGATATCACAACAGAAAATAAAGAAATTCAAGAGATCATCAGAGACTACTTTGAAAGTCTGTATTCCACGAAACAAGAGAACCTAGAAGAAATGGATAAATTCCTGGATTCCTATCATCTCCCAAAGCTGAATCAAGAAGATATAGAGTACCAGAATAGACCTATTCACATCAAGGAAATTGAACCTGTAATCAAAAGTCTTCCCAAAAACAAAAGCCCAGGTCCAGATGGATTTACTAGCGAATTTTTCCAAAAATTTAAAGAGGACCTATTGCCAAGCTTTTCCAGGAAATTGAAAAAACAGAAACTCTCCCAAACAGTTTCTATGAAGCCCATATCTCTCTAATACCAAAAGGAAACAAAGACACCACAAGAAAAAAAACTACAGGCTGATATCCCTGATGAACACGGATGCGAAGATTCTCAACCAAATACTAGCCAATAGAATTCAACAACTCATCAAAAAGATCATACATTATGACCAAGTAGGATTCATCCCAGGGATGCTAGGATGGTTCAACATTCGGAAATCAATCAATGTAATCAATCATATCAACAAAAGAAAAGATAAAAATCATATGATCATATCAATAGATGCCGAGAAAGCATTTGACAAGATCCAGCACCCATTCATGATGAAAACCCTTGCCAAAATGGGGATAGAGGGGACTTTCCTCAATATAGTTAAAGCCATCTACCACAAACCTACAGCAAACATCGTCCTCAATGGGGAAAAACTGAGACCCTTCCCCCTAAGGTCAGGGACGAGACAAGGATGCCCACTCTCTCCACTGCTGTTCAATATAGTACTAGAAGAACTTTCAATAGCGATTAGGCAAGAAAAAGATATTAAGGGAATCCAGATAGGGAAAGAAGAAATTAAGCTCTCACTATTCGCAGATGACATGATACTATACTTAGAGAACCCTAAAACCTCTACCAAGAAACTCCTAGAAACAATAGGCTTGTATAGTAAAGTGGCAGGCTATAAAATAAATACCCAAAAATCCATGGCTTTCCTATATGCAAATAGTGAAAGAGAAGAAAGTGACATGAAGAAAACAATTCCATTCACAATTGTGCCCCAGAAAATCAAGTACCTAGGAATCGCCTTAACTCAGGAAGTAAAGGATCTGTACAAAGAAAACTACAAAACGCTACTTTGGGAAATAAAAGAGACACGAGGATATGGAAAAATATCCCCTGTTCATGGATGGGGAGAATCAACATTGTCAAAATGGCAGTACTTCCCAAGGTACTGTACAAATTCAATGCAATCCCTATAAGGATACCCACGACATTCTTCAAAGAAATGGAGCAAACACTCCTGAAATTTATAGGGAACAATAAGCCCCCACGAATAGCTAAAGCAATTCTTGGGAAAAAGAAAATGGGAGGAATCAACCTACCTAACTTCAATCTCTACTACAAAGCAGTAATAATCAAAACAGCATGGTTCTGGAACAAAGGCAGAGTTGCAGACCAATGGAACAGAGTTGAATATACTGACATCTCCTCCCAAACATATAATCATCTAATCTTCGACAAGGGGGCAAGAAAAGTGAAATGGAGCAGGGAAAGCCTCTTTCATAAATTGTGCTGGCAAAACTGAACGGCTACATGCAGAAAAGTGGGCTCAGATCTCTGCCTAACCCCATGTAAAAAAGTAAGATAGAAATGGATTTATGTCCTCAACATCAGACCGGAATCCATAATGTTTATTGAAGACAAAGTTGGCAAAACTCTCCAAGATATTGAAGTTAGTGGTATCTTCAAAGATGTCACGCCACTGGCCGAGCAAGTGAAAACAGAGATAGACAAATGGGACTATCTTAAACTAAGAAGCTTCTGCACCTCAAAAGAAACAGTGACCAAAATACAAAGACAGCCTACAGAATGGGAAAGAATATTCACCAAATACACATCCGACAAGGGGTTGATATCAAGGATATACAAGGTACTCGTTAAACTCCACAAGAAGAAATCACCCAACCCCATAAAAAATGGGGCGAGGAAATGAACAGAAACTTTCGCAAAGAAGAAATCCGAATGGCAAAAAGGCACATGAGAAAATGCTCTACATCACTAATCATCAGAGAGATGCAGATCAAAACAACAATGAGATATCATTTCACACCACAGAGACTGGCCCACATCCACAAGGACAAAAGCAACCAATGCTGGCGTGGATGTGGCGAGAAAGGGACCGTCCTTCACTGCTGGTGGGAATGCCGACTGGTCCAACCCTTTTGGAAAACAGTATGGACGATTCTCAAAAAATTAGAATTCGATCTCCCATTTGACCCAGCTATAGCACTCCTGGGAATATATCCCAGAGAGGCAAAAAGGTATAGTCGAAGTGACATCTGCAATTGTTTGTTCATTGCAGCACTCTTTACAATAGCCAGAATCTGGAAAAAACCTGAGTGCCCTAGAACAGATGACTGGTTAAAGAAACTTTGGTACATTTACACAATGGAGTACTATGTAGCTGTTAGAAAAGATGAAGTTATGAAATTTACATACAAGTGGTACTACATGGAAAGTATCATGTTAAGTGAAATGAGTCAGAAAGAGCGGGATAGACCCAGAAAAATTGCATTCGTCTGGGGAACATAAAGCAACAAAACGGGAGACTAACACCCAGGAATGGCTCAGATTAGTACCAGGAATTTTGCTCCATGACTTGAAGGCCAGTCACATGTGCTAGGTGAAAAGGAAGCTCAGATAGAGAAGAGAGCACTAAATAAAGGGTGTAGTGAAGACCCTCCCAGGGTGGGAGAGACATGCTAAAAGTAGTCTATAGACTAAACATGATTGCCACTCAATGCCTCTCTGGCAATACACAGTACCCAAAAGAAGATAGAGAGAACAAGGGGGAATGCCCTGCCACAGCGGCAGGGTGGGACGGGGGGGGTATGGGGGTGGGAGGGATGCTAGGACCCGTGGTGTGGGAGGATGGGCACTGGTGGAGGGATGGGTACTTGATCATTGTATAACTGAAACCCAAGCACAAAAATTTATAAGTCTATAAATGTACTTCATGGTGTTTCACTAATAAAAAAATGATTAAAAAAAAAACCTCTACTTCAGGAAATAAAAGAGGACACGAGGAAATGGAAAGATATTCCCCGCTCATGGGTCGGGAGACTTAACATTGTCAAAATGGCAATACTACCGAAAGCATTGTATAAATTCAATGCAATTCCTATAAGGATACCCATGACATTCTTCAAAGAAATGGAGCAAACACTCCAGAAATTTATATGGAACAATAAGCCCCCACGAATAGCTAAAGCAATTCTTGGGGAAAAGAAAATGGGAGGAATCCACCTCCCTAACTTCAAACTTTACTACAAGGCAGTAATAATTAAAACAGCATGGTACTGGAACAAAGGCAGAACTGCAGACCAATGGAACAGGGTTGAATACACTGACATCTCCCCTCAATCATATAATTATCTAATCTTTGATAAAGGTGCAAGAAATGTAAAGTGGAGTAAGGAATGCCTCTTTAACAAATTGTGCTGGCATCACTGGACGGCTACATGCAAAAAAATGGGCTCAGAACTCTGCCTAACACCATGTACAAAAGTAAGACCAAAATGGATTAGAGACCTCAACATCAGACCAGATACCATAAGGTACATTGAAGACAAAGTTGGCAAAACCCTCCATGACATTGAAGCTAATGGTATTTTCAAAGATGACACGCCACTGGCTGAGCAAGTTAAAACAGAGATAGATAAATGGGACTATCTTAAACTAAGAAGCTTCTGCACCTCCAAAGAAATAGTGAACAAAATATAAAGACAGTCTACAGAATGGGAAAGGATATTCGCCGAATATACATCTGACAAGGGGTTGATATCAAGGATATACACAATACAGGTTGAACTCCACAAGAAGAAAATATCCAACCCTATCCAAAAATGGAGCAATGAAATGAACAGAAACTTTCTCAAAGAAGAAATCCGAATGGCAAAAAAGCACATGAGAAAATGCTCTACATCATTAATCATCAGGGAGATGCAGACCAATACCACAATGAGATACCATCTCACACCTCAGAGACTCGCCCACATTCAAAAGAACAAAAGCAACCGATGCTGGCACGGATGTGGCGAGAAAGGGACCCTCCTTCACTGTTGGTGGGAATGCCGACTAGTTCAGCCCTTTTGGAAAACAGTATGGACATTTCTCAAAAAATTAGAAATTGAGCTCCCATTTGACCCAGCGATACCGTTCCTGGGAATATATCCCAGAGAGGCAAAAATGTCTAGTCGAAGTGACATCTGCACTTGTTTGTTTATTGCAGCACTCTTTACAATAGCCAGAAACTGGAAGAAACCTGAGTGCCCAAGAACAGATGACTGGTTAAAAAACTTTGGTACATCTACACAATGGAGTACTATGTAGCTGTTAGAAAAGATGAAGTCATGAAATTTACATACAAGTGGTACAATATGGAAAGTATGCTAAGCGAAATGAGTCAGGGATAGACAAAGAGAGGGATAGACAAAGAAAGATTGCATTCATCTGGGGTATATGAAGTAACAAAATATGAGATTAATACCCAAGAATAGCTGAGATCAACACCAGGAGGATTACTCCATAGCTTAGAGGCCATCCGGGTATTCTAGGGGAAAGGGCAGTTCAGATAGAGAAGGGAGCACCAAATGGAGGGTGTTTGGAGGATCCTCCCAGGAGGGGAGATGCATGTTGAAAGTCGACTATGGACTGAACATGTTTGCCACTCAATTCCTCTTTTGCAGACCACAACACCCAAAAGGAGAGAGAGAACCAAAGGGAATGCCCTGCAACAGAGGCAGGGTGGGAAGGGGGGATGGGGGGATATTATCCATGGTGGTGGAAAATGGGCACTGGTGGAGGGATGGGTATTTGATCATTGCATTACCGAAACCCAAGCACAAAGATTTGTAAATCTTCAACTGTACCTCATGGTGTTTCACTAATAAAAAAAAAAAAGAAAAAAATTCAACACATGTGCTTTGACCATAATGTGAATCTTTAATTTATTTCATGTATTGGAGATTCCAAGATATTTTTAAAAGAATTTCTGCAGTTTCTGAGCACCAGGGAATGCACACAGGCTGAGCCCAAGAGACACAACACGGAAGAGGGCCCAAGTCTGGAGGTGATTTCAAACTATTGATGGAAAGTACAAGGCACTAATACTGGAATATTATAGGTAGAATACCCCTGAGCATGGTTTTCTGAGCAACAGACAGTCCATTAATCTCCCACCATATCCCATAAGATCTACAAATTAACCTCTTCTGTGGAACTCTCACTGCAGCAGCCTGGCCACCCCACCCACATTAGGCCTATAGTCCATTATCTCCTTCTCTAATGAACATCCCCTTCCAAAACACTAAAGCAATGGCAAGCGCAAGATACAATACAACCCTAGTCAAAAAGTAACAATAAAAGAAAATTACAGGAGGCATGGCATCACACTTCTGCATTGAATACAGGAGAATCATTCTGCACAGCAGGTACAGGGGAACACCTCCCACAAAGAGCTCTTTTTTCACTTTTCAATAACTCACTGTAAACATTCAAAAACATCCTAACTGTAGGTCCCTAACCAAAGAAAAACACAATAAGAAACAACTAAAATCTGTAAAGGTTTCTATGGTAAAGCAATGCAGAAACCTACCAGGCTTAGTAAGTTAAAACACTAGACCAGATAAACAAACCAGTTATAATTAGCTCTCTGATGAGGAATTTAGAATGAAACTTTTAAGGATGCATAAGGACCTCAAACAATATAATGCACCACTAGTAAAATACAGGAGGATATGAAAGCAGAAATGAGGAAAATTCAAACAAAAACACAAGCAGAAATGAATCTGAAAACCTTAGTGAGTGCAATTTAAAGAAAAAAAATTGGAAGGCCTTAGCAGCAGAGTTAACAACTGCTGAGTAAGGAAAGTCAGTGAGCTCCACAATGAGCTGCAAATATCTTCAGACAACAGCAGAAGATGGAAAAGTTCCTCAAAATGAACAGATGACAAGAGAATGAAGCGATGAATTCAAGAACAGCATAAGAATCTCTGGGGTACCAGAGGGGCAGGAAGAAAACCCTGATGGAGAAGCAACTGTCAAAGCCAGAGCTGAAGACTGCAAGCACCCAGATCCAAGAGGTCCACAAAGTACCAGCTAAAAGATATTTTTTAATTCAAATAATCTATAAAAGAGCATGGCTTTCTTTTATACAAATGATGAAAGAAGAATAGGAGACTAATCCTATTCCCAACTGCGCTTCAGAAAATAAAGTCCACTCAAAATTAGCTTTAACAAAAGAGGTGAAGAACGTATACAAAATAAACTACAAAGCATTACTTTAAGAGATAAAAGAGGACACAAGGAAATGGAGATACATTTCAAATTCATGGATTGGGAACATTGTTAAAATGACAATACTCCCCAAAGCATTATATAGATTCAATGCAGTCCCTATAAGGGACTGACATTCTTAAATAGATCAAACAATCCTGAAATTCATATGGAACAAAACACCCTATGAATAGTAAAAGCAATCCTTAAGAAAAAGGAGATGGGAGGCATCACCTTCCCCAACTGCAAACTGTACAAATTACTGCAAAGTGGTAATATAAAGCAGCATGATATTGGAATAAAGATAGACCTGCAGATCAATGAAATAGAATTGAATATCCTGACACCAACCCTCAAATATATGAAATTTAATCGTTGATAAAGGAGCAAGTAATATTGGAACAAGGATAGCCTCTTTAACAAGTAGTGCTGAGAAAGCTGGACAGAATATAATAGATATATGCAAATATATATATATATATATATATATATATATATATATATATATACAGACCTCTCTAATGCCAGGCATAAAAGTGACATCAAAATGGATTAAAAACCTCAATGTCAGACTTGAATTACAAGGTACGTGGAAGAAAATGTGGACAAAACCTCCCATAACATTAGCTAAAGGAATCTTCAAAGATGAATGAAACACCTCTGACCAAGCAAATGGAAGCAAAGATAAACAAATAGGACTTCATTAAACTAAGAAGCTTTTGCACCTCATAAAAGACAATGAACCAAAAGATAGCCCACAGGTTGGGGAAATATATAGCACTGTAGCACTGTCCTCCCATTGTTCATCGATTTGCTCAAGTAGGCACCAGTAACGTCTCCATTGTGAGACTTGTTGTTACTGTTTTTGGCACATAGAATACGCCATGAGGAGCTTGCCAGATTCTGCCATGCGAGTGGGATACTCTCAGTAGCTTGCCAGGCTCTCCGAGAAGGACGCAGGAATCGAACCTGGGTTGGCCACGTGCAAGGCAAATGCCCTACCCACTGTACTATCACTCCAGCCCGGGAAGTGTATATATATATATATATATATATATATATATATATGTATATCTCACAGTAAACATTCAAAAACATCCTAACTGTAGGTCCCTAACCATGTACTGGGACATAAAACATAACTCCACAAATTCAAGAGAATAAAAATCATCTTCTCAGACTATAATATATTGAAAATAGGAATTAGTCACCAACAGAAACAGAGAAACAACTTTTTCTTGGGAAAAAGAATTGGAAGGCATCACATTCCTGAATGTTAATCTCTCATTCAAAGCAGTAGTAATTAAAACGGTAGTATCAGACTAAAGATATACCCTCAGATCAGTGGAATAGAGTTGAATATTCTGAGATGACTCCTCAGGTATATGATCAGTTGGTCTTCAACAAAAGAGAAAAAAATGGATCAAGGAAAGCCTCTTCAAAAAGTGGTGTTGAGAAAACTGGTTAGCTACATAAAAAAAATCCCCAAAACCAGAGACCTCTTTCAGACCATGCACAAAAATCAAATCAAAATAGATTAAGACTTTGATATCAGATGTGAATCCCTAAGATATGTAGAGAAAAATGTATTCGGAACTCTCCATGTCTTTAAATTGAAACTAGAGGCATCTTCAAGGATAAAACTCCACTGATTAGTCAAGTGAAAGCAATGATAAACAAACGGGAGTACATTAAAAAGTCTCTGCACCCTCAAGGAAAGGATGGTCAGGATATAAATAGAAGAAGTCCAGAAGACCCCAGGCGTCCCCCCAGACACCTGGTGAAAAGCAGTTCTGAGCGTCTGCCCTCCCCTCTTCACTCCTCATGCTGCGCCCATCTCGTCCCAAACCCAGGTCAGTTCAGCCGCCGGTTCTTAAACCCAGGACTTCCATCTCTCCCTTCAAGACCCCAGGCATTCCCCCAGACCCTGGAGAAAAGCAGTTCTGAGCGTCTGCCCTCCCCTCTTCACTCCTCATGCTGCGCCCATCTCATCCCAAATCCAGGTTGCCGCAGAGGTGTGGCCTCTTCACAAGTGGGCATGGCTTCTTCGGAAGTGTGCGTGGCCAACCTTTCCTCGGGCCAACGCTCAAGCAGCCGCAGGTTGTTTACCCATACTAAGGAACCTAGTCCCCAAGGAATCTAGTCCCCAACCTACACAGCAATATGAAGGAACAACACAAATACGCCCAACAAGGGGAGGACAACGAAAACAATCTAGAAGATTCTATCGATACCACTTACCAAAGGGACCTCTCTGACATACAATTCAGATACAAAGTCATGAAGATGTTCAATCAACTCAATGAAACAGACAGCCAAAAAAAAAAGGACAAATTATGCAAGGAAATGAGAGCAGAAATGTCACAATTAAAAGATTCCGTAGATGAAATGAGAAACTCAGTCTCTTCTCTTAACAATAGAATGACCACAGTTGAAGAGAGAATCAGTGAGCTGGAAGATCAGCTGCACCAAGCCAACAGGCAACAACAAACAGTGGCAAGGGACCTCAAAATAGCTCTACAGAGAATCAGAGTCCTAGCAGATGATTCCAAGAGGAACAACATTAGAATCATGGGACTACCTGAAGCTCAGAGAAACAATCCCAACGAAAAAAACACCGTCAAACAAATCGATTTGCTCGAGTGGGCCCAGTAATGTCTCCATTGGAGAGTTTGTTGTTACTGTGTTTGGCATATCGAATACATCACAAGTGGCTTGCCAGGCTCTGCCGTGTGGGCGTGTGGGGAGGAATCGAACTCGGGTCGGCCATGTTGGCTGTGTGCAAGGCAAACGCCCTACCACTGTGCTATTGCTCCAGCCCATGCTATCGCATATGCCAAACACAGTAACAACAAAGTCTCCAATGGAAACGTTACTGGGCCCGCTCGAGTCAAACAAATCATTGCTGAAAAATTCCCAGAGCTCCACAATGCAGCCATTCAGGTTCAAGAACCTGAAGGCTGCCAGGTAAAAGAGACCCAAACAAAAACACTCCAAGACATATCATAGTTAGAATGATTGATGCTGCCAATAGAGACACAATACTGCAAGCAGCAAGGACAAGGAAGGAAATCACATACAAAGGAGCATCCCTTAGATTCACAGCAGACCTATCAGAGAAAACCATCCAAGCCCGAAGACAGTGGCGAGATATAGTGAATGAATGCTTCACCAAGAATACTCTATCCAGCTAAACTCTCACTCAAAATTGATGGAACGGTACAATACTTTCTAGATAAACAGTAGCTCAGGAACTTCATAAACTAAAAACCAAACCTAAAACAATGGCTAAAGGAGCTACTATAAGACAAGACAAACCCTACAACCACAACACACCCTCAGAGAAAGATGACACAAAACCCCATAACCATACTCTCTCTCAATGTCAACGGTTGAAATTCACCAGTTAAGAGACACAGAGTGGCAAAATGGATTCAGAGACAGAACCTAACATTCTGCTGCCTACAAGAAACTCATCTCAACACCCAGAGCAAACACAGACTCAAAGTCAAAGGATGGAAAAAAATCCTGCAAGCACACAGCTCCTTCAAAAAAGCTTGGGTGGCCATACTAGTATCTGACAACATTAATTTTAACTTGACAAAGATTAGAAGGGACAGTGAAGGCTATTTTCTCTTCATCGAGGGATACATACAACAGGAAGAAATCACACTCTTAAACGTATACGCACCTAATGAGGGAACAGCTAAATATTTATAACAACTGTTAAAAGATTTTAAGGAGGACATTGCTACCAACACAATAGTACTTGGAGACTTCAACATCGCCTTATCAACTCTGGATAGATCAACAAGAACAAAACCCAGCAAGGAATCATTGGCTTTGAAAGAAGAAATAGAAGAGAAAGGGCGTATAGACCTATACAGGGCTTTACATCCCCAAAAGAAAGAATCCACATTCATCTCCAGTGCGCACGGAACATTTTCCAAGATAGACCATGTGCTAGGACACAAAACATACCTCAACAGAATCAGGAAGATAGAAATAGTATCAGCCATCTTTTCAGACCATGATGCACTGAAGATAAAAGTGAATCACACACAGACACGGAGCACCAAATAAATCACTTAATCACTTAATCACTTAATCCCCGTTATTCATCGATTTATTCGAGCGGGTGCCAGTAACGTCTCCATTCATCCCGGTTGCGTGCTAGCGTAGCCCAATGGTATCTGTTCGTTTTAGGAACATGTAGAGCCTCAAACCGATCATTTAGGGTCTTGACGAAGAAGTCTGACCATCTTATAGGTGGCCGTCCACGTGATCTTTTGATGTCTCGTGGAATCCAATCAGTAATGGCTCTAGTCCAGCGGTTGTCTGTAAACCTCATTACGTGTCCAGCCCATCTGATTTTTGATGTCTTGGCAAATGAGACAGCGTCCCTGATTCTTGAGCGTTGACAAAGATCAGAACTCCGGATTCTATCTCTCATTTGAGTGAATCGTGATATTCCAAGCATAGCTCTTTCGATTCCTCTTTGAGAGACCCGAATAGCGTTCTCATCCTGTTTTCGTAGGGTTCAGGTCTCTGAGGCATATGTTAATGCAGGAAGAATAGTGGAATCAAAGAGATGTGCTCGTAGCTGGAGGTTCTTTGTCCTTTTAGTTATTTCTTCAATGCTCTTGAAGGCATTCCAAGCCGCTCTCTTCCTCCTGCGTAACTCAGGTGCCAGGTCATTCATCATGTTGATTTCTCGACCTAGGTATATATAACTGTTGCATTCGGAGATGGTGGTTCCGTTGAGAGCGAATGGAGCGTCAGGAACAAGGCTGTTTCTCATAAACATTGTCTTCGTAAGATTCAGCTGTAGTCCTACCTTTCCACACTCACGGTCAAAGTCCGCCAGCATTTGTGCCGCTTGGCTGATGTTTGGTGTTATTAGAACGATGTCATCAGCAAAGCGGAGGTGGTGTAGTTGCCGACCATCTATCTTCACTCCCATGTTTTCCCATTCTAGTCATCGCATGATGTTCTCGAGGGTGGCACTGAAGAGTTTTGGTGAAATGGTATCACCCTGCCGAACCCCTCTCTTGATATGGATGATTACATCTTTATAGAATGGTGAGATCTTGGTAGTGAATCCGCGATAGAGCTCACGAAGGATCCTGATGTATTGAGTTTGTACACCCTGATTGGCTAGGGCTTCCATGACCGCTTCTGTCTCAACAGAATCAAAGGCCTTCTTTAAATCAATGAACGTTGACAGAGCGGCATCTTGAACTCCCGAGATACCTCAATGAGCTTGGTTATTGTGTGGATATGGTCAATGGTACTGAATCCTTTTCGGAATCCAGCTTGTTCACATGGTTGTCCTTCATCTAGTGTTCTGTTAATCCTATTCAGGATGACTCGAGTGAATAGTTTGTAGATGACAGACAATAGGCAGATTGGGCGATAGTTGCCAATGTCGTGGATGTCTCCTTTCTTGTATAGTAGTACAGTCTTGCTGGTTTTCCATTGGGATGGAACCTTGCATTCAGACAGGTAGCGTGTGAAGAGTCGAGCCAATGTATTGATGAGTACTGATGGTAAGTTCTTCAGGTGTTCAGGTCTGATCTTGTCTGGGCCAGGTGCTTTTTGTTTCTTTACCGACGAGATGGCATGTTGGATTTCGGAAGGGAGAACATTGGGAACGACATATCCATCATGTGGTATGTGGTATGTGGGCAAGTGGATGTGGCTATTAAAGAGATCTGAGTAGAAGTCATGAATAATCTTCTCCATTGCCCTTCTGGAAGATGTGATAGATCCATCATGATGTCGGAGGGCAGTCATCTTGGTTTTGTAGTTGGTGAAGGACAGGCGGCATTATGAATGTTTTTCCCAGCTTCTGCTGCATCTACCAGTACTGCTGCTCTCCTGTTTTTGAGGTCATCCTTGATGGCTTTTCTGCACTGTTTTGCCAGTTCGGACGTTTGCTTGTGGTTGCCTGAGGCACGTGCCAAGCCACGTTGGCGAATAAGTTCAAGAGTGTTCGAAGAAAGACGGTTTTTTGTGGTTATTTCTCTCTTGGCATTCCTTGCACAATCATGGAGGTGCTGAATCATTCGATCGTATTCCTCATCAATGTTGTCAATGACGGCATCTTCCCATGTTGCTGCAACAGAGCCAAAGAGTTCCCAGTTGGTGGTTGTTCTGGGAGTCCTCTTCTTAAACCTTGCATTCTTTTCTCCTCGTTCTGTGAGGTAGAATTTTGCACGAAGAAGACGGTGGTCTGATCCCGTTTGGAATTTTGGGACAACAGCAACATCGGTTAGGCAAAACCGCCGATTGAATATGATGTGGTCTATTTCATTGTGGAACCGTCCATCGGGAGACTCCCATGTCCAACGTTTAGATTCAGCCTTTTGGAATTGTGAGTTACCATGGAAGGTTTTGGTTGACATGATGAACTCAGACAGTCTGTCACCCTGTTCGTTCCATTCCAGGCCATGGGTTCCGATGTGGAGTTCATCGACTGATCTTCTTGGTCCTATCTTGGCATTAAAATCACCGACAATGATCTTGTAGAAGGTGTGATCTTCTTTATAGAATTTCTCCAGCTCCATGTAGAATTTCTCAGTTTCTTTTTCACCATAACTGGATGTTGGTGCATAGACAACAAAGATAGAAACTGCCGGTAGTGAGCCACATTTATTCAAGTGTAATCGTCCGATTCGGGTTGTTAGGCATTCAAATGAATCAATGCTTGTGACTAAGTTTGTGTTGACAAGGATACCGACACCTCCAACGCCTCTTTTATCACATGTTCCAAGGAACAGTTCTTCTCCAGTGTCAAAAACAGCATGATGGGATTGATGTCTTCTTGTTTCGGTCAGACCAATGATGTCGTACTTGATCTTTCATGCTTGTACCATAAGGTCTTCAATGGATGCAGCAGATGCCAGCGTACGAGCATTAAAAGTACAGACAATCATTTTTGTTTTTCTGCGTTTTGGCAGCCTATGTCTGCCTTGGTGTTTTATCAGCTTCTCCTTCCATATCCTTCTCAACTCTGCATATTCAGGGTTAGGGAAATGAGATCCATTTACACACAGACACGGAGCACCAAATCAAACACCTGGAAATTAAACAACTCAATGCTGAACAACGAGTGGATCAGGAACGAAGTCAAGGACAAAATCAAAAGATACCTGGAAACAAATGAGAATGAAAACACTAGCTACCAGAACCTATGGGATGCAGCGAAAGCCATATTAAGCGGAAAATTTATAGCTCTGCAAGCATATCTTAGGTCTGTAGAAACGATGCACATAAACAACTTGACCTCACAGCTCCAGACCTAAGAAAAGATTCAACAGAAAGAGCTGAAATCATGCAGAAGGAAAGAGATCATAAAATTTAGAGCAGAAATCAACAACATGGAAAACAAAGAAACAATCCGAAAGATCAATGAAACCAAGAGTTGGTTCTTCGAGAAAATAAATAAGATAGATAAACCACTAGCAACTATCACAAAGAAACAGAGAGAGAGAAACCTAATAAATCGAATCAGATATAAGAATGGGGATATCACAACAGAAACTAAAGAAATTCAAGAGATCATCAGAGACTACTTTGAAAGTCTGTATGCCACGAAACAAGAGAACCTAGAAGAAATGGATAAATTTCTGGATTCCTATCATCTCCCAAAGCTGAATCAAGAAGATATAGAGTACCTGAATAGACCTATTCACATCAAGGAAATTGAAACTGTAATCAAAAGTCTTCCCAAAAACAAAAGCCCAGGTCCAGGTGGATTTACTAGCAAAATTTTCCAAACATTTAAAGAGGACCTATTGCCAGTTCTTCTCAAGCTTTTCCAGGAAATTGAAAAAACAGAAACTCTCCCAAACAGTTTCTATGAAGCCCATATCTCTGTAATACCAAAAGGAAACAAAGACACCACAAGAAAAGAAAACTACAGGCCGATATTCCTAATGAACATGGATGCGAAGATTCTCAACAAAATACTAGCCAATAGCGATAGCACAGCGGGTAGGGCGTTCGCCTTACAAGCGGCCAACATGGCCGACCCGGGTTCGATTCCTCCGCCCCTCTTGGAGAGCCGGCAAGCTACCGAGAGTATTCGATATGCCAAACACAGTAACAACAAAGTCTCCAATGGAGACGTTACTGGGCCCGCTCGAGCAGAATTCAACAACTCATCAAAAAGATCATACATCATGACCAAGTGGGATTCATCCCAGGGATGCAAGGATGGTTCAACATTCAGAAATCAATCAACATAATCTATCATATCAACAAAAGAAAAAATAAAAATCATATGATCCTATCAATAGGTGCAGAGAAAGCATTTGACAAGATCCAGCACCCATTTATGATGAAAACCCTTGCCAAAATGGAGATAGAGGGGACTTTCCTCAATAAAGCCATCAACCACAAACCTACAAGAAACATCATCCTCAATGGGGAAAAACTGAGACCCTTCCCCCTAAGGTCAGGGATGAGACAGGGATGCCCCTCTTTCCACTACTGTTCAATATAGTACTGGAAGTACTTGCAATAGTGATTAGGCAAGAAAAAGATAGTAAGTGCATCCAGGTAGGGAAAGAAGAAATTAAGCTCTCACTATACGCAGATGATATGATACTATACTTAGAGAACCTAAAATCTCTACCAAGAAACTCCGAGGAACAGTAGGCTTGGATATTATAGTGGCAGGCTATAAAATCAATACCCCAAAATCCATGGCTTTCCTATATGCAAATAGTGAAAGAGAAGAAAGTGACAAGAAGAAAACAATCCCATTCACAATTGTGCCCCAGAAAATCGAAAACCTGGAAATTAGCTTAACTAAGGAAGTAAAGGACCTGTACAAAGAAAACTACAAAACTCTACTTCAGGAAATAAAAGAGGACACGAGGAAATGGAAAGATATCCCCTGCTCATGGGTCGGGAGACTTAACATTGTCAAAATGGCAATACTACCGAAAGCATTGTATAAATTCAATGCAATCCCTATAAGGATACCCATGACATTCTTCAAAGAAATGGAGCAAACACTCCTGAAATTTATATGGAACAATAAGCCCTCACGAATAGCTAAAGCAATTCTTGGGAAAAAGAAAATGGGAGGAATCAACCTACCTAACTTCAAGCTCTACTACTACAAAGCAGTAGTAATTAAAACAGCATGGTACTGAAACAAAGGAAGAGCTGCACATCAATGGAACAGAGTTGAATATACTGACATCTCCTCCCAAGCATATGATCATCGAATCTTCGATAAGGGGGTAAGAAAAGTGCAATGGAGCAGGGAAAGCCTCTTTAATAAACTGTGCTGGCAAAACTGGACGGCTATATGCATAAGAGTGGGCTCAGATCTCTGCCTAATGCCATGCACAAAAGAAAGATCGAAATGGATTTATGACCTCAACATCAGACCGGAATCCATAATGTTTATTGAAGACAAAGTTGGCAAAACTCTCCATGATATTGAAGCTAATGGTATCTTCAAAGATGTCACGCCACTGGCCAAGCAAGTGAAAACAGTGATAGACAAATGGGACTATCTTAAACTAAGAAGCTTCTGCACCTCAAAAGAAACAGTGACCAAAATACAAAGACAGCCTACAGAATAGGAAAGAATATTCACCAAATACACATCCGACAAGGGGTTGATATCAAGGATATACAAGGTACTGGTTGAACTCCACAAGAAGAAATCACCCAACCCCATCAAAAAATGGGGCGAGGAAATGAACAGAAACTTTCGCAAAGAAGAAATCCGAATGGCAAAAAGGCACATGAGAAAATGCTCTACATCACTAATCATCAGGGAGATGCAGATCAAAACAACAATGAGACATCATTTCACACCACAGAGACTGGCCCACATCCACAAGAACAAAAGCAACCGGTGCTGGTGCAGATGTGGCGAGAAAGGGACCCTCCTTCACTGCTGGTGGGAATGCTGGTCCACCCCTTTTGGAAAACAGTATGGACGATTCTCAAAAAATTAGAATTTGATCTCCCATTTGATCCAGCAATGGCACTCTTGGGAATATATTCCACTTAATCACTTAACTTCCCGTTAGTCATCGATTTGCTCGAGCAGGCACCAATAACGTCTCCATTTGTCCCTGTCGCGTGCTAGTGTAGCCCAATGGCATCTGTTCGCTCTGGGAACATGAAGAGCCTCAAACCGATCATTCATGACCTTGATGAAGAAGTCTGACCATCTGGTAGGTGGGCGGCCATGCAGTCTTTTGACATCCCATGGAATCCAGACGGTAACAGCTCTAGTCCAGCGGTCATCTTTAAATCTCATTACGTGACCAGCCCATCTGATTTTTGACACTTTGGCAAATGAGACAGCGTCCCTGATTCTGGATCGTCGACAGATGTCGGAACTCCGGATTCTTTCTCTCATTTGAGTGAAACGTGATATTCCGAGCATAGCTCTTTCAATTCCTCTTTGGGAGACCCGAATAGCATTCTCTTCCTATTTACGTAGGGCCCAGGTCTATGAGGCATATTTTAATGCAGGAAGAACAGTGGAATCAAAGAGATGTGCCCGGATCCGGAGATTCTTCGTCCTCTTAGCTATTTCTTCGAGGTTCTTGAAGGCGTTCCAAGCCACTCTCTTCCTCCTGCACAGCTCGGGTGCCAGGTCATTTTTCATATTCCCTTCTTTCAAGGGGATATATTCCTTGAAAGAAGGGAATATATCCCAGAGAGGCAAGAAGTTATAGTCGAAGTAACATCTGCAATTGTTTGTTCTTTGCAGCACTCTTTACAATATCCAGAATTTGGAAAAAACCTGAGTGCCCGAGAACAAATGACTGGTTAAAGAAACTTTGGCACATTTACACAATGGAATCCTATGTAGCTGTTAGAAAAGATGAAGTTATGAAATTTACATACAAGTGGTACTACATGGAAAGTATCATGTTAATGAGTCGGAAAGAGCGGGATAGACACAGAAATATTGCATTTATCTGGGGAACATAAAGCAACAAAATGGAAGACTAACACTCAGGAATGGCTGAGATTAGTACCAGGAATTTTGCTCCATGACTTGGAGGCCAGCCACACGTGCTAGGGGAAAAGGAAGCTCAGAGAAGAGACCACCAAATAAAGTGTGTAATGAGGATCCTCCCAGGGTGGGAGAAGCATGCTGAAAGTAGACTATAAACCAAACATGATTGCCACTCAATGCCTCTCTTGCAAAACACAGTACCCAAAAGAAGGAAGAGAGAACAAGGGGGAATGCCCTGCCACAGAGGCAGGGTGGGACGTGCGGAATGGAGGGCGGGAGGGATGCTGGGACCCGTGGTGGTTGAGGATGGGCACGGGTGGAGGGATGGGTACTTGATCATTGTATAACTGAAACAACAAGCACAAAAATTTATAAGTCTATAACTGTACCTCATGGTGTTTCACTAATAAAAAAATTTTTGAAAAAAGCAAGAAATGTGAAGTGAAACAAAGAAAGCCTCTTCAACAAGTGATGCTGGGAAACTGGACAGCTATTTGCAGAAAATGAACTCATACCTCTGTCTAACACCAGGCATAAACGTCAGATCTAAGTGGATTAAAGACCTCAATATTATTCCTCAATCCATGAGGTACAAGCAGGAAAATGTAGATAGAACCCTCCATGACATTGAAACTAAGGCATTTTTCAGGATGAAACACTACTGAGCAAAACTAGTGGAAACAAACATAAACAAAAGGGACTACATTAAACTAAGAAGCGTCTGCACCTCAAAAGAAATAGTGACCAAAATACAGAGAAAGCCCACTGAATGGGAAAAATTATTTTCCAAATACCCATCAGAAAAGAAGTTAATATCCAGAATATACAAGACATTAGTCAAACTGTGTAAGAAGAAAATATCCAACCCCATACAAAAATGGGTCAAAGAAATGAACATAAACTTCCTCAAAGAAGAAATACAACTGACCAAAAGGCACATGAAGAAACGTTCTACATCATTAATCATCAGGAAGATGAAAATAAAAACAACAACAATGAGAATCATCTTACTCCACAGAGACTGGCACACATCAAAAAGATCAAGAACAACCAATGCTGGTGCGGATGTGGAGGAGAAAGGGACTCTCTTTAATTGTTGGTGGGAATGCTCACTGATCCAGCCTTTTTGGAAAACAATATGGGAATTCCTCAAAACCTAGAAATTGAGCTTCCATATTGCCCCGCAACACCACTTCTGGGACTATATCTCGAGGGTGCAAAAAACCACATTTAAAATGACATCTGCACCTCTATGTTCATTGCAGCATAATAGCCCAATCTGGAAAAAATCTGGAAAATCTGGAAAAAACATGAGAGTCCAAGAACGATTACTGGTTATAAAGACTGTGGCACATCTACACAATGGAATATTATGCAGCTTTTAGGAAAGATGAAGTCATGAAATTTGCTTATAAATGGATTGAAATTGAGAGTATCATGCTATGTACAATTAGTCAGAAAGAGAGGGACGGACATAGGACTTCACTCATTTGTGATTGCTTATTTACTTTACCCTTCTGTTCTGTGGAGGCCTGTGAGTGTTCCTCCAGAACTTGTCAATAATTCTCTGGCATGTTGCTAATTTTTCTCTAGACCTTTTCCCATCTTCGGTTTTTTGTTTCTAATGATTTCTAGTTATATTATCGAGTTCATTTTTTCCTCTGCAGCTCTTCAAATCTGTCATTTCTGACTGTAATCTTTTCATTTCCCTTCGTACTTCACTGAGTGCCTAGATAATTATTTCTTTGAGCTGGACATCAGCATTACAGCATCTCTAAGTTCCTTCTGTGAGTGACTATGTAGATGGTCAGAGCTGTTAAAAGCCATAAAGCTTTCTGAACTTTTCTCTGCCATAACTGAGTTTGGAGGGCTTCTGCTGCTGCTTCTTCACTATGAGAGCTGTGCTCTAAGGATTATGAAGTAACTTCTGCCTTTGTATTTCTAAGTCCTTCATTCTGACCCTTATTTTCAGTTCTTGAGTATGGTTCATCAGTCCAGAGAACATTGAAGCTTCTGCCCCCTTATTCCACTCACATTTCTTGCTCTTTTGTCAAAGATTAAGTGGTCATATATTTTGGGGTCTGGCAGAATGTTCAACTCTATTCCATTGGTCTGCAGGTCTGTTTCTAGCCCAATACCATGCTGTTTTATTTACTACTGCTTTGTAGTACTTTGAAGTTGGGGAAGGGGATGCCATCCCTCTTCTTTTGCCCAAGGATTGCTTTAGCTATTCGTGGGGGTTTATTGTTCCATATGAATTTCAGGAGTGTTTTGTCTATTTCTTTGA
The DNA here is from genome assembly GCF_029834395.1 of Sorex fumeus. Taxonomy (NCBI): domain Eukaryota; kingdom Metazoa; phylum Chordata; class Mammalia; order Eulipotyphla; family Soricidae; genus Sorex; species Sorex fumeus. The sequence goes on from NW_026606083.1 coordinate 3,307,333, forward strand.
AAAATGTAATGGGTATTCTGATAGGACCACATTAAATTTGTATAGTGGTTTGGGCAGTATTGCCATTTTGATAATGTTAATCCTCCCTATCCATGAACAGAGGATTTGTCTCCATTTCCTAGTGTCCTCTCTTATTTCTTGAAGTAGTGTTTTGCAATTTTCCTTGTATAGGTCCTTCACCTCTTTGGTTAATATGATTCCAAGGTATTTGATTTTCTGAGGTACTATTGTGAACGGGATTGTTTTTTTAATGTATCTTTATTCCCTTTCGTTATTTGTATTGTATAAAAGAAAGCCATGGACTTTTGGGTGTTGATTTTTTAGAAGTTTGAAGTGTAATAAGGAAAGCCTCTTCAACAAGTGGTCCTGGAAAAACCGGATAGCTGCCTGCAAAAAAATGAACCCTTACCTCTGTCTAACGCCAGGCACAGAAGTCTGATAAAGGTGGATTAAAGATCTCAATATCAGACATGAATCCATAAACTACAGAGAGGAAAATGTAGGCAGAAATCTCCAGGACATTGAAGCAAAACATCTTTAAGGATGAAACACCACTGAACATGCAAGTCGAAGCAAACATAAACAAATGGGAATACATCAAACTAAGAAACTTCTGCACATCAAAAGAAACAGTGATCAAAATACAGAAAGAGCCCACAGAATGGGAAAGAATGTTTATCCTATACCCATCTCATAAAGGTTAATATCCAGGATATACAAGATATTAGTAGAATTGTACAAGAAAAAACCTCCAACCCCATAACAAAAACAGGGGAGAAGAAATGAACAGAAGTTTCCTCAAAAAAAACAAAAACAAAAACAAAAAAAAATGGCTAAAAGGCACATAAAAATGCTACACATCGTTAGTCATCAGGGAGATGCAAATTAAAACTACAATGAGATATCATCTCACACTTTAAAATCTTAGCATGCTGAAGCTTGTGTGTTCGCAGGCTCTCTGAATGGATCTATCTCTCTGCCCGCGTTCAGTGCTCTTGAGCCGCTGTGTGTGGCCTGGATCAGGAGGGCTGTTGGCCAAGGGCAGACAAAGAAACGAGGGCCCAGCTGGTCGATATCAATTGTAGTTTATTCCAATCTTCATTCCCCTTCTGCTCCTCTCTCTCAGGCTTGAGCCCCTCTCACTCTGACTCTGGATCTCTGGAGCCCAAGCTCCTTCCGATCTTACAGTCTTAGATTATATAGCAATCACATAGGGTGGTGACACAAAGGTGGGTTGCACATCAACAAATCAACAAAGAGAGGTATGACCACTCCTCCAGATTAATTCAAGGATAAAATATCATCTAAAGAGATTACTCCAGCTTACTAGGAGACCCATTCAAGGGTGGGATCCCAACGAGGGTGTGTTATTTCCTCAGCTAGTAATCTACTTAAATAGTTGTAGTAAATCTACTTCTAATATTTCTAGCAATGCCATTCTGTATGAGCACAGTAAGAGATATAAACTTACAGTTTGGTTCTTCCTGAAAACAACTCACTATACATTCCACAGTCCTCAGGCCAGGTTAGTCTTCCTAGCCCCAGCAGGGTCCTAGTTTAATCGTTACTTACTTTTGGATCATGACAGCATTTGTCCATGATCATGCTCTCAACTTATAGTTGACTATCGTGGCACTTTGGCCTGGCCCATTTCGATGCCAGGGTAGCTCACAGCTTGCCCTGACTCCATTCGTTCCTCATTGGGACTCTGCTTTGGGATGCTAGGAACTAAGGGCAACTGAGTCAAGAAAGCAGATGCCAGGAGTAAATATTATTTGGAGTGAATCAACTCCCAAGTTACAAAGCATAATATTAACTGTCTTCCTGTGTCCATACAGAAAGGACATCACTTTAAGGTAAACTATTCAAAAGATATAACTTACAATACAAGTTCAGTGTCCTTAGAAGGATCTGATCTTACAAGCTAACAGAATCGGATTAGGGAGAAAAGGTTATTAACTGGCTGGGGAGGAGAGCACAGAGAAGAGTTTACAGATAAACAGAGGAATGGGAGTGACTTGGGAGCACTGAAATCGGTGGGACCTGATAAACCAGAGCTACCTGAGGAAGGATAAAACAGTGCTATTCTACATCACACCACAGAGACTGGCACACACTCAAAAAAAAAAAAAAACAACCAGTGTGGGCATGGATAGGGGGAAGGGATACTTTTTCATTGTTGGTGAGAATGCCCACTAGTCCAGGCTTTCTGGAAAACAGTATGGACAGTCCTTCAAAAATAGAAATTGAGCTTCCATATGACCCCGCAATACCACTTCTGGGAATATATCCCAAGGATGAAAAAAAGCACAGTAGAAATGACACCTGTACCTATATGTTCATTGCAGCACTGTTCACTTAATCACTTAATCACTTTAACTTCCCATTAATCGCCGATTTTCTCAAGCAGGCGCCAGTAATGTCTCCATTTGTTCCTGTCGTGTGCTAGTGTAGCCCAATGGCATCTGTTCGCTCTAGGAACATGAAGAGCCTCAAACCGATCGTTCATGATCTTGATGAAGAAGTCTGACCATCTGGTAGGTGGGCGGCCACGTGGTCTTTTGACATCCTGTGGAATCCAGTCTGTAACAGCTCTAGTCCAGCGGTCATCTATAAATCTCATTACGTGACCAGCCCATCTGATTTTTGACACCTTGGCAAATGAGACAGCGTCCCTGATCCTTGATCGTCGACGGATGTCAGAACTCCGGATTCTTTCTCTCATTTGAGTGAAACGTGATATTCCAAGCATAGCTCTTTCAATTCTTCTATGAGAGACCTGAATAGCGTTCTCATCCTGTTTGCATAGGGCCCAGGTCTTTGAGGCATATGTTAATGCAGGAAGAACAGTGGAATCAAAGAGATGTGTCCAGAGCCAGAGGTTCTTCGTCCTCTTAGCTATTTCTTCGATGCTCTTGAAGGCGTTTCAAGCCGCTCTCTTCCTCCTGCGCAGCTTGGATGCCAGGTCATTTGTCATGTTGACTTCTCGACCGAGGTACAAATAGCTGTTGCATTCAGAGATGGTCGTTCCGTTAAGAGCGAATGGGACATCAGGAATGAGGCTGTTTCTCATAAACATTGTCTTCGTGAGATTCAGCTGTAGTCCTACCTTTCCACACTCATGGTCAAAGTCGACCAGCATTTGTGCCGCTTGACTGATATTTGGTGTTATTAAAACAATGTCATCAGCAAAGCGGAGGTGGTGTAGTTGCCGACCATCTATCTTCACTCCCATTCCTTCCCATTCCAGTCGTCGCATGATGTTCTTGAGGGTGGCACTGAAGAGTTTCGGTGAAATGGTATCACCCTGCCGAACCACTCTCTTGACATCAATGATTACTTCTTTGTAGAATGGTGAGATCCTGGTAGTGAATCCGCAATACAGCTCACGGAGGATCTTGATGTATTGGGCTTGAATGCCCTGATTGGCTAGGGCTTCAATGACTGCTTCCATCTCAACAGAATTAAAGGCCTTCTTTAAATCAATGAACGTTAAACAGAGTGGCATCTTGAACTCCTGAGAAACCTCAATGAGCTTGGTTATCGTGTGGATATGGTCGATGGTGCTGAATTCTTTGCGGAACCTGGCTTGCTCTCATGGTTGTCCTTCATCTAGTATTCTGCCAATCCTATTTAGGATGACTCGAGTGAACAACTTGTAGATGACAGACAATAGGCAGATCAGGTGATAGTTGCCAATGTCATGGATGTCTCCCTTCTTGAACAGTAGTACGGTCCTGCTGGTTTTCCATTGGGACGGAACCTTGCATTCAGACAGATAGTGTGTGAAGAGCTGAGACAGTGTATTGATGAGTACTGACGGCAGGTTCTTCAGGTGTTCAGGTCTGACCTTGTCTGGGCCGGGTGCTGTTCGTTTCTTTACCGATGAAATGGTGTGTCGGATTTCGGAAGGAAGAACATTGGGAACGGCATATCCATCCTGTGGAATTTGGTATGTCGGCAAGTGGACATGGCTATCGAAGAGATTTGAGTAGAAGTCATGGATAATCTTCTCCATTGCCATCCTGGAGGATGTGATAGATCCATCAGGATGTCGGAGGGCAGTCATCTTGGTCTTGTAGTTGGCAAAGGACAGGCGGTCATTATGAATACTTTTCCCGGCTTCTGCCGCATCTACCAGCAGTTCTGCTCTTCTCTCTTTGAGGTCTTCCTTGATCGCATCTCTGCACTGCTTTGCGAGTTCGGCGTTAGCTTGCGGTTGCCTGAGGCATGCGCCAAACCACATTGGCGAATAAGCTCAAGAGTTTTCCCTCTTGGAAAGACTGGCAAGCTACCGAGAGTATTCCGCCCGCACAGCAGAGCCTGGCAAGCTATCATTTGTGTATTCGATATGCCAAAACCAGTGATTACAATGGTTCTAATTCACCTGACCCTGAAGGCATCACTGTTCAAGATAGCCAAAATCTGGAAGCAACCCAAGTGCCCTAGAACATCTGACTGGCTAAAGAAACTTGTTACATCTACAAATGGAATACTATGCAGCTGTTAGGAGAGATGAAGTCATGAAATTTGCTTATAAATGGATAAACATGGAGAGTATCATTCTAAGTGAAATAAATGAGTCAGAAAGAGAGGGACAGACTTAGAAGGACTGCACTTATTTGTGGAGTATAGAATTACATTAACATGAGGGTGACAACCAAGGAAAGTAGATACAAGGACCAGGAGGATTGCTCCATAGCTGGAAGTCTGCCTCATGAGCGGAAGGGAGAAGGCAGCTGGAATAGAGAAGGGATCACTAAGAAAATGATGGCTGGAGGAATCAGTTGGGATGGGAGATGTGTACTGAAAGTAGATAAAGGACCAAACATGATGACCTCTCAGTATCTGTATTGCAAACCATAATGACCAAAAGTAGAGAGAGAGTATGGGGAATATTGTCTGCCATAGAGGAGAGGGATGGATGAGAAAGGGGGGTATACTGGGGAGATTGGTGGTGAGGAATGTGCACTGGTGGAGGGTTGGGTGTTTGATCATTGTGTGATTGAAACTCAAACATGAAAGCTTGTAACTATCTCACGGTGATTCAATAAAACTTAAAAAAAAAAAAGATTCCACCCCCTCTTACCCGCACCCCCAGGTTAAAGTTTTAGGAGAGTTTTGTGGTTGTCTGACGCCACCTAGTGCCTCTGTTTGTGGAACTCCTTGGGATGTAGAGTCAGAAATCTGTTAGGCTGCAGTGGGGATAATGGAGCTGTTCCCAGCCATCTCACAGCTGTTTCTAAGGGCTGTTTGTTGGGCTCCAGAGAACAGCAGCTGCAGTATGCTCCTTGCCTCCTTGAGCTCTTTACCACTCCCCAACGAGTGACCTCATGATTCATAACTCCCTTAAGAAGCTGTTGTTTCAGCACAAAAATGCTCTGCGGCTCTTTACAGAATTTTGCACTTTCTCTGTTGGGCTGCTTGCAGACCGAAAGTTGTTTATATTCTGTTCCCTTATTTCCTAATGTAGATCATAAGGTTTCTTTCTTGGTACTCTTCACAGAAACTATTGCTTTTATAATGTTTAATAGTTATTGGTGTACAGGTCTTTTGTCTTTTATGTTTAATACCAGGCATGTTATCTTTTCATTCAAGTGTGAGACATTTTCCCCCAACTTATTGTTTACATATTTATGTGTATTTTATTTTCTGCCACTTTACCTAATACATTTATCATTCAGCAAATTTGACTCTGCGTGTGTGTGTGTGCATACATGCACTTGTGCTTGTGCATGCACATGTGCACAAGTGTGACATATTTAGTTAGATTTTTCTACATACTGTCTAATGTCATGCATAGATAGTAATAGTTCTACTTTTTCCCCAACTTGAATCAATGGTATATATGTATGCAAATACACACACACACACATTGGAGGTTGTTTAACCTCCAATATGATATTTGTGAGTTTTTTCATATGATGTTTTAGGTTTCTTCTATTCCCAATTTATCATGTTTTTTTTAAACTTCTATTTTTCTTACTGCAGTGTCAGGCCATCATATTTGTTGTGATGCTGGGCATCATACCAGGGAATTGCATTCTATGTGTTGTGTTGTGAGTAACTGAATACAGGGTCCAACAGAGACAAGGCATGAAGTCTGCCACAGAGACATCTCCAGTCTTACGCTTAGTATTTTACCATAAAAGTATGTTAAATTTTGTCAAATGTTTTTATAGTATCTACTGCTATGACTTGTGATTTCCACATTTCTGTTAAAATTATTGTAGTGTTATTATCCTATTATCTTAATTGATTCCTGTGTAATGAACCATTCTTGAATTACGAGGATGTAATCGATGATCAACGGGAGGGCCTTACTTTACTTAATTTTTTGCAAAATTTGAGCAGAAAGGGGATTATTCATTTCAAGCTTTGTTGAATTCACTGTTGAAAAAAACAGGTTTTTGATTATGATTTCCATATCTGGACTTGTGATTGATCTCTTTAATTTACCCATTTGTTATTGCTTTTTTGGCCCACTAATTAAAGGTTGATCCAAAGTTTGTCCTTTTCTTCTCGTTCTCCATTATTTAGTATTTTTTATATAGATGCTATGACCCTTTGTATTTCCTCAGTGTCAATTGTAACTTTCCCTCTTTTATTTCTGATTCTTCCCCCTCTCCCCTTTATTTAAAGAACATGGTTTACAAAGTTGTTCATGATCCTTTTTTACAAGTATTCAATATTCCCACACCAGTCCCCCCATTATTGACTCCATTTTCCCAACCACCACTCAAGCATTCGCACAGTCATTTATTTTATATTGCTTGTTCCCACTAAATGGTTAAGGGAATGGTCAAAAATTACTTTGATAAAAGAAAAATTTTGAAAATTGTTATATGGGAACATTGAGTCCTTGTATGAAGGTTTACTAAGCTGTTGTTGCAAGTTATGTTTCTGTGTTAATGTTTTTGTTCATTAAGTTTAGGTGGTGTCATGAACAGAGCCTGGCAAGCTACCCATGGCGTATTCAATATGCCAAAAACTGTACCAATAACAGGTCTCATTCCCCTGACCCTGAGAGAGCCTCCAATCGTTGGGAAAGAAGAGTAAGAAGAGGCTGCTAAAATCTCAGGACTGGGACGAATGGAGACATTACTGGTGCCCACTCAAGTAAATCGATGAACAACGGGATGACAGTGATAAACTGAAGCTTCGGTGGTTTCCACGCTATTTTCCCAACAAATCTGGTGTGTTCCTACTGGGATGTTAGTATTTTAGAGGTTGAAGATGTCACGCAGCCATAAATGTGGCCGCATACCCCAGAAAATCCAAAATATTTAACTTGGCAATCTGTTCAGAGGCCTGGCAGCAGCTGGGGATCGGGGGAAGCTTCTGGGCCTCTTCAGGGCAGGAACTTGGCCTGATACCCTCCCAAGATCATCTCGGAGGTCTCAGTCAGGACTGGGTATCTGAAAAGTTTTTTCAGATAGTTGATCTCTCTCTGTCTTAAAAAGGTTTTTTAAATTAAGTCACTGTGAGATAAACAGTTACAAAGTTGTCCATGACAGTGTTCCAAAACCCATCCCTTCACTAGTGTACATTTCCCACCACTAATACCCCTAGTTTCTCTCCCACTCTCAATCCCACTCTGCTTTCATCATCATCATCTTCTTCCTCTTCTTAATCTTCCTCTCCCTCTCCCTCTCGCTCATCTTCTTCTCCCTCTCCTCCTGCTCCTCCTCCTTCTCCTTCTCCTTCTCCTCTTCCTGCTTCTCCTTCTTCTCCTCCTCCTCCTTCTCCTTCTCCTTCTTCCCCTTCCCCTTCTCCTCATTTTCCTTCCCCTTCCCCTTCTCCTCATTTTCATTCTTCTCCTCCTCCTCCTCCTCCTCCTCCTCCTCCTCCCTCTCCTCCTTCCTCCTCCTCCTCCTCCTCCTCCTCCTCCTCCTCCTCCTCCTTCTTCTCTCTCTTTCTCTTTCTCACTCCTTTTGGTCATTTTGGTTTGCAATACAGGTATTATAAGGTTATCTTATATATCCCTATTTTCATTGCTCAGTTCTTGTCCAGAGTTAGCACAGTGAGTAGGGTGTTTGCCTTGCATGCAGCCGACACGGCCAACCCGAGTTCGATTCCTCCGCCTCTCCGGAGAGCCCGGCAAGCTATTGAGAGCATCTCGCTTGCACAGCAAAGCCTGGCAAGCCACCTGTGACGTATTCGATATGCCAAACACAGTAACAAGTCTCACAATATTACTGGGCCAACTTGAGCAATCGATGAACAATGGAAGGACAGTGACAGATACAGTGACATTGTTGTCAAAGCGGCCCCTTCCCTCACTCTGACAAGCTTACAACTGTGGACCAGACCTCCTGGCCCTAATTTCTATTGTCCTCAGATAATACTCTCATACTGTATATTTTAATATATATATCCCACAAATGAGTGCAATCATTCTGTCTGACTCTCTCCTTCTGACTCATTTTATGCTGAGTGAAATCAGATAGTTGATCTCTTTCAAGATTTATTTCTGAGTCTTTGAAACAGGTCTGGTAGATGAGCTTACATGGTGGCAGTGGTGTGACCTGGATGTTTCACCCAGCAATAATCCTTTCCAAATTTCAGGTTTCATAATATAGAAATTCAGGTAGTCACTAATTCTCACTTGTGATTTGACTTAGGAACGAACTTCCCATTAATCTTCTTTTAATATTTCTAAATAGTTTGATCAAATAATATAATGCTGTAACTGGAATGGTGGAGCAGAAAGCAGAAAGTCATTTTCTGATTTTTATTACTATGAGTCTCTCTATTTTTTACTTCTAGAAAAAGTTTTAAAAATGATTTTAGTGTTGCTTTTAAATAACCAATTCTTTTCTTTCCGTTTATCATCACTGATTTGGTTCTTATTTTATTAATTTTCTCTGCTAAATGAAATAGAAATTCTGTTTTTAATCTTTTATTATTTCTTCATCAACTTAAGAAATATTTAGAAACATAAGTGTGACCCAAAAAGCAAAAAAAGAAAAAGCAAAAAAGAAATATTTAGAAGCAATATCTAGTCTAGTCTCCACACTAAGTCTATACCATTGTGATTAGCAGAAGATGTGTGCTCTGTTTTAACCTTCACCTACTTAGTAAGACTTCTTTACATGGGTCCCAATATGGAATCTATTTTTGAAATGTCTCTTGTACACTTAAGAAGATTTTGAATTAATTTCATTTTGGATATAATTCTATTTGTGTGTATCTATTGATTTCTTTACTTAATGTCTTTTACTTATCAATTTTATGTGAGGCTTTACCCCTTGAAGTATGTTGTAAGTGATATTTTGAGATTGTCTATAATTACTGTGTTACTGCCCTTGGGACGTATTGGTATTTGTTTTTGTATTTTTGAGTATGTAAGAGGGTGTTTAATATATGTTGGGTACATAAAATATGGAGCGATGGCACAGCAGGTAGGGCGTTTGCCTCGCACGCAGCCTACCCAGATTTGATTCCTCCATTCCTCTTGAAGAATCCAGCAAGCTACCAAGAGTATTCCGCCCACACTGCAGAGCCTGGCAAGCTCCCTGTGGCGTATTTGATATGCCAAAAACAGTATCAACAAGTCTCACAATGAAGACGTTACTGGAGCCCACTCAAGCAAATCAATGAACAGTGGGCAGACAGTGCTATGGTAAACATTATATATTCTTGACGAATTAACCCTTGATTAATACATAATATTGATCATCTTAGAATATCTTTTTGAATGAAATTGTATTTGATTAAATATGGCAAAAGTAGGTTCCTTTGTTTTGTATTATTGACTTAAAACACTTTGAATCTAGCCACAACTTCACTATGAATTTGTCTTAATTATGGATGATATTTCTTACTTTTTAATCCATCTAGCACCTCTCTCTCTTTAGCTAAAAATTTACTCATTTTGGTCGATTATTGATGCATGAGGCTTATCTACTTCCATTTTATCTTTTGTTTTCTGGTTATTTTATATTCCTGAAATTTTTCTTTATTTCACATGATTTTTTTTTATCCTAATGATTTTATTTCTTTTAAATGTCTTTGTTCTAGATTGTAATTTTGTGTTTACTCTGTGGGTTGTATCAAACTTACTATGTCTTAGAAAATGGTCTTTTTGTATGCTATTATCAATTCACCATTATTTGATTATATAAGATTTATCCTTTCCCCCCCCCCTCCCTTGCTGTTACACTTTTTTTTCTCATTTTCCTGCTCTTTAAGCAGAGGACAGGATATTGGCCTACCCCCAGCAATGCTCAAGGACTGTTTCTGACTATGTACTCAGGAGTGATCCCTTGTGACCTCAGGGGTGCCGGGAATTAGAACTAGGCAGAGTTGGTGAATGCAAGGCAACTAAGCCCTGTACTATCTTTCCAGCCACATAGTACTCTTCATGTTACTTCTTCTTTATGTCTAGTTACTATCTGCTCATTTTTTTTTGTTATTTTATTTCTTCCTTTCATGTAGACTTATTTTCAAGATTTCTTGTCCAACAGGTCTGAGTGGTGAGAACCTATTAGGTCCTGCCTGTCTGAGAAAATCATTATTTCTCCATCACATTTAAATGATAATTTTAAACTTTTGTTTTGCTTTTTCTGGGGCACACCCCGTGTTTCTCAGGGCTTACTCCTGGCTCGTGCTCAGCGATCACTCCTGGCAGGCCTGGGGGATCATGTGGGTGCTCACTTGTGATGGCAGATGTGTGCTGAAAGTAGACTATGATGGCTGCTTAGTTTCCAAATTGCAAGCCATAATACCCAAAAGGACAGAAAGAGTAAAAGGGAATGTTCCTGCCACAAATACAGTGGGTGGAAAGGGGTGGGGGTGGCAGACGGAACACTGGGAACATTTGTGGTGTAGAAAGGGCACTGGTGGAGAGATGGGTACTCGAACATTGTTTGATGGGAACGTGATCACAAAAATTTATAAGTCTTTAACTGTATCTCATGGTGATTCACTAAAATAAATTTAGGGAAAAAAAAGGAAAAGAAAAAAAAAGAACCCAATTTGGTGGCATGCAAATGCAAGTTTCCTACCCAATGTACTCTCAAGGTGGCCTACTGAATGACACTTTTGGTGGTTAAACTATCTAAGTGCTAGATTTTATCTTTTACTCTTTGTGAACATGTCAAACACTAGCCTGTGGTGTTTCTATTGAGAAGTCTGACAAAGTTTGATAGGGTTACCTCTATATATTATGTTTTCTTTCCTGTAGCTGTATTACAATCAACTTTGTTACTGGTATTTGATATTTTGGCAACAATATGTTTTGGTTATGTCATTTTGGTATTTGGGGGAGTATTTGGGAAGGGCCTGACATGGGACTCAGGAAACATTCCTGGAAAGACTTGGCGGTAATATGAGCTGTATAGTTTAGTGATTTTCTTTTAAAATGTAATTATTTTTCTGCTTGTGTGATCAGCAATTTTTTTCTTTTGTATTTTTGATCACACTTGGTGGTGCTCAGAGCTTACTCCTGGCTTTGCACTTCTGATGCAAAGTATATAAATAAAGTATCTTTATACAGTGCTGAGAATTGAATGCGAGTTGGTTATGTACAATGTAAGCTCTACCCACTGTACTATCTTTCCAGACCTGAGATCAGAATTTTGTCACTAACTATTAGGTCATGGCACAGTCATGGTCCTCCTGTTGTTCATCGATTTACTCGAGTGGGCTCAGTAACGTCTCCACTGTGAGACTAGTTGTTACTGTGTTTGGCATATTGAATATGTCACTGGTAGCTTGCCAGGCTCTGCTGTGCAGGAGAGATACTGTTGGTAGCTTGCCGGGCTCTTTGAGAGGGGCGGAGGAATCGAACTCGGGTCGGCCATGTTGGCTGCATGCAAGGCAAACGCCCTACCACTGTGCTATTCGCTCTAACTATCAGATGTTGTATAATTTAAACTCTTATGAGTAGAATGTTGGAGTGTTGTTTTCTACCAAATAGATTTTGCTTTGTTCGAGAGTTAGTTAAGGACCTTATAATCAGTTTAATCCCTTTTTTTATATTTTTGTTTAACTTTTGTCCAGAGAGCTCTGTTCTGTCACTAATTTAGTTCCATTACTGAGACTACTCTTGTGAGGGATGTAATGGACCTCATATTAGGAGTTAACTCTTACTCACTGTTTTTTAGTAAACCATTCATAATCTCATGTCAATTTGGGGAATTGCTTTGTAGTGGCTCTTTTCACAGCTTGCATTGTTTTCATAAATCTATGTGTATACTGCTATCTAGATGTAAACCTCTGCCCCAGACTTCTGGAATTCATTCAACTTCCAACTATCATTGTCATAGTGGCCCCTTCTTTATCTTAACTCCTCTTCCCCTTCCCCCACTGTAACAAGCTTCCAACCGTTGGCCAGTCCTCCTGGCCCTAATTTTTATTGTCCATGGGTAATAGTCTCATACTGTGTTTTTTCTCTTTTTTATATTCCACAAATGAGTGCAATCATTCTATGTCTGACTCTCTCTTTGCTTCCTTGAACCTTTTCTCTCAGAGGTCTCTCAAAGAACTTACTAGAGTTTTACATTATGTAGTCAAGTTTCCACAAAGTCTGGCAAACCCCCACTACCTCCACTACCTCCACTACCCAGCCACCACCATGCTCCAGAACGCTTTCTGCACTGCGCGGCCTCATAAAACACGTAATATAAGATTACCTCACCATATTTGATAGGGTTCAAATATGGTTTGAACCATGGGAACACCTGAAAGGATAATTAGAGGCCACCAGAAAAGCCTCTATCCCTCTCAGAGAGCCTGGCAAGCTTCTGAGAATGTTCCGCCCTCACGGCAGAGCCTGGCAAGCAGTCCATGGTGTATTCAATATGCCAAAACCAGTAAATACAATGGATCACATTCCCCTGGCCCTGAAAGAGCCACCAATACAGCAGTGTTAAGACGGATGAGGAAGGAGAGGTTGATAAAATCTCAGGGCCGAACTAGCCTGCCAAAACGAAGAAAGACAAAAATGACTGTCTGTACTTGCAAGTATGCTGGTATTGGATGCATACATCGAGGGCCTGATGGTGCAGTTGCGAAAGATCAAGTATGACATCGTTGATCTGACCAAGATGAGAAGGCATTAACCATATCACGCCATTTTTGACACTGGAGAAGAACTGTTCCTCAGAACATGCAACAAAAGAGGCGTTGGTGGTGTCAGTGTCCTTGTCAACATGAACTTGGCCATGAGCATTGTTTCATTCAAATGACTAACAACCCGAATCAGACAATTATACATCAATACATGTGGCTCACTGCAGGCAGTTTCTATCTTCGTTGTCTATGCACCAACATCCAATTATGATGAAGGAAAAATTGAGAAGTTCTACATGTAGCTGGAGAAGTTCTATAAAGAAGACCGCACCTTCTACAAGATCATTGTGGGTGACTTTACTGCCAAGATAGGAGCGAGAAGATGAGCTGAAGAACTCCACATTGGGACCCATGGCCTAGAATGGAACGAACAGGTTGAGAAACTATCTGAGTTCATCATGTCGAGCAAGACCATCCATGGTAACTCACAATTCCAGAAGGCTGAATCTAAACGTTGGGCATGGGAGTCTCCCAGTGGATGATTCCACAAGAAAATTGGCCACATCATATTCAATTGATGGTCTTGCCTGACCGATGTCCCTGTTGTCTGAAAATTCCAAACGGGATCAGACCACTGTCTCCTTCGTACAAAATTCTACTTCACAGAGCGGGCAGAAAGAGCTCCAAAGTATAAGAAGAGAACTCCCAGAATGACTACCAACTGGGAGCTCTTTGGCACTATTGCGGCAACATGTGAAGATGCCATCATTGACAACATTGATGAGGAATACGATCGACTGGTTCAACACCTCCATGATTGTGCAAACAAAACTGAGAGTGAGATCACTTGATCACTTGAGTTCCTGTTAATCATCGATTTGCTTGAGCAGGCGCCAGTAACATCTCCATTTGACCCTGTCCCGTGCTAGTGTAGCCCAATGGCATCTGTTGGTTCTAGGAACACAAAGGACCTCAAGCCAATCGTTGAGGGTCTTGACAAAGAAGTCTGACTATCTGGTAGGTGGGTAGCCACGTGGTCTTTTGACATCCCGTGGAATCCAGGCAGTAACGGATATAGTCCAGCAGTCATCTCCAAATCTCATTACGTGTCCAGCCCATCTGATTTTCTACACCTTGGCAAAGGAGACAGAATCCCTGATTCTTGACCATCGACAGAGGTCGGAACTCCGGATTCTTACTCTCATTTGAGTGAAATGTGATACTTCAATCATAGCTCTTTTGATTCCTCTTTGGGAGACCCGAATAGTATTCTCATCCTGTTTTCATAGGGTCCAGGTCTCTGAGGTATATGTTAATGCAGGAAGAACAGTGGAATTGAAGAGATGTGCCCGGAGCCGGAGGTTCTTCGTCCTCTTAGCTATTTCTTCAACACTCTTGAAGGCGTTCCAAGCTGCTCTCTTCCTCCTGTGCAATTCAGGTGCCAGGTCATTTGTCATGTTGACTTCTTGACCTAGATACAGATAACTGTTGCATTCGGAGATGTTTGTCCCATTGAGAGTGAACGGAATGTCAGGAACAAGACCGATTCTCGTAACCATTGTTTTCATGAGATTCAGTTGTAGTCCAACCTTCCCACACTCACAGTCGAAGTCGGCCAGCATTTGTGCTGCTTGGCTAATGTTTGGTGTTATTAGAATGATGTCATCAGCAAAGCGGAGGTGGTGTAGTTGCCAACCATCTATCTTCACTCCCATTCCTTTCCATTCCAGTCGTCGCATGACATTCTCGAGGGTGGCATTGAAGAGTTTCGGTGAAATGGTATCACCCTGCCAAACACCTTTCTTGACATGGATGATCACTTCTTTGTGAAATGGTGAGATCTTGGTAGAGAATCTGCAATACAGCTCACAGAGGATCCTGATGTATTGAGTTTGAATGCCTTGTTTGGCTAGGGCTTCGATGACCGCTTCCATCTCAACAGAATCAAAGGCCTTCTTTAAATCAATGAATGTTAAACAGAGCGGCATCTTGAACTCCCGAGAAACCTCAATGATCTTGGTTATCATGTGGATATGGTCGATGGTGCTGAATCCTTTGCGGAACCTGGCTTGCTCGCATGGTTGTCCTTCATCTAGTGTTCTGCCAATCCTATTTAGGATGACTCGAGTGAAAAACTTGTAGATGACAGACAATAGGCAGATCGGGCGATAGTTGCCAATGTCATGGATGTCTCCCTTCTTGAACAGTAGTACGGTCCTGCTGGTTTTCCATTGGGACAAAACCTTGCATTTAGACAGGTAGCGAGTGAAGAGCCAAGCCAGTGTATTGATGAGTACTGACGGCAGGTTCTTCAGGTGTTCAGGTCTGACCTTGTCTGGGCCGGGTGCTGTTTGTTTCTTTACCGACGAAATGGCGTGTCGGATTTCGGAAGGGAGAACATTGGGAACGACATATCCATCCTGCGGAATTTGGTATGTGTGCAGGTGGACGTGGCTGTTAAAAAGATCTGAGTAGAAGTCATGGATATCTTCTCCATTGCCCTTCTGGAAGATGTGATAGATCCATCAGGACGTCGGAGGGCATTCATCTTGGTCTAATAGTTTGCGAAGGACAGGCAGGCATCACAAATGCTTTTCCTGGCTTCTGCTGCATCTACCAGCACTTCTGCTCTTCTCTCTTTGAGGTCTTCCTTTATTGCATCTCTGCACTGCTTTGTGAGCTCGGACATTCGCTTGCGGTTGCCTGAGGCATGTGCCAAACTACGTTGGCAAATAAGCTCAAGAGTTTTCGAAGACAGGCCTTTTTTTGGCTATCTCTCTCTTTGCATTCCTTGCACAATCATGGAGGTGCTGAACCAGTCAATCGTCTTCCTTGTCAATGTTGTCAATGACGGCATCTTCCCATGTTGCACCAATATTACCAAAGAGCTCTCAGTTTGTAGTCATTCTGGGAGTTCTCTTCTTAAACTTTGCAGCCCCAAACCAGTAATTAAAATGGGTATCATTCCCCTGACCCGGAAGGAGTCACCAATATGGCAGCATTGAGAGATGAGGAAGGAGAGGCTGATAAAATCTCAGGGCCAAACTAGGCTGCTAAAACGAAGAAAGACAAAAATGACTGTTCTTCCAATGCACGTATGCTGGCATCAGAAGCACCCATTGAGTACCTGATGGTGCAAGTGCAGAAGATCAAATACGACATCATTGGTCTGACCGAGACGAGAAGGCATCAATCACATCATGCCATTTTCGACACTGGAGAAGAAATGTACCTCGGATCATGCTATAAAAGAGGCGTTGGTGGTGTCAGTGTCCTTGTCAATACAAACTTGGCCAAGAGCATTGATTCACTCAAATGCCTAACAACCCTAATTGGACGATTACACTTGAATAGATGTGGCTCACTGCTGGCAGTTTCTATCTTCATCTTCTACGCACCAACATCCAACTATGATGAAGAAACCGAGAAGTTCTACATGGAGCTGGAGAAGTTCTTATAAAGAAGACCATACCTTCTACAAGATTGTTGTTGGTGATTTTAATGCCAATATAGGACCGAGAAGGTCACCCGAAGAACTTCACATCGGGACTCGGGGCTTAGATAGAAACTAACAGGATGAGAGACTGTCTGAGTTCATCAAGTCGAGCAAGACCATCCATTGTAACTCACAATTCCAGAAGGCAGAATCTAAACTTTGGACATGATAGTCTTCCGGTGGACAGTTCCACAATTAAATTGACCACATCATATTCAATCGATGGTTTTGCCTGACCGATGTCGCTGTTGTCCCAAAATTCCAAATGGGATCAGACCACTGTCTCCTTTGAGCAAAATTCTACTTCATGGAGCGGGGAGAAAGGACTACAAAGTTTAAGAAGGAAACTGCCAGAATCACCACCAACTGGGAGCTATTTGGCACTTTTGCAGCAACCTGGGAAGATGCTGTCATTGATGATATCAATGAAGAATATGATCAACTGGTTCAGCACCTCCATGACTGTGCAAAGAATGCCAAAAGGGAGAAAGCCAAAAACAGATGCTTGTATTCGGAAACTCTGGAGTTCATTCACTGACGTGGTTTGGCATGAGCCGCAGGCAAGCACAAGCTAACGTCCAGGCTGGCAAAGCTGTGCAGAGAAGTGAAAAGGAAGACCTCAAAAAGAGAAGAGCAGCAGTATTGGCCAATGTGGCAGAAGCTGGGAAAAGTATTCGCAATGACTGCCTGTCCTTCACCAACTACAAGACCAAGATGCCTGCCTTCCAACATCCTGATGGATCTATCACATCTTCCAGAAGGGCAATAGAGAAGATTATCCATGACTTCTGCTTAGATCTCTTTGAAATCCACGTAAGCCACATCCACCTGCCCACATATCAAATTCCATAGGATGAATGTTTTTCTCAACGTTCTTCCTTCTGAAATTTGACATGTCATTTCATTGGTAAAGAAGCGTGCAGCACCCAGTGCAGGCAAGGTCAGACCCAAACACTGGCTCAGCTCTTCACATGCTACCTGTCTGAATGCCAGTTTACGTCCTAATGGAAAACCAGCAGGACTGTTCTGTTATACAAGAAGGGAGACATCCACGATGTCAGCAACTATTGCCCAATCTGCCTGTTGTCTGTCGTCTACAAATTGTTCACTCAAGTTATCATGAATAGAATAGGCAGAACACTAGAGGAAGGACACCATGCGAGCAAGCTGGCTTCTGCAAAGGATTCAGCATGATTGACCATATCCACACAATAACCAAGCTCAATGAGGTTTCTCGGGAGCTTGAGATGCCGCGCTGTCTAACGTTCATTGATTTAAAGAAAACCTTTGATTCTGTTGTGATTCAAGTGGTTGTCGAAGCCCTAGCCAAACAGGACATTCAAAACTCAGTACATCAGGATCCTCTGGGAGCTGTATTATGGATTCACCGCCAGGATTCTCACCATTCTACAAAGAAGTGATCATCGATGACAAGAGAGGGGTTCAGCAGGGTGATACTATTTCCAAAACTCGTCAGTGCCACCCCCGAGAACGTCACGCGATGACTGGAATGGGAAGGAATGGGAGTGAAGATAGATGGTCAGCAACTACACCACCACCACTTAGCTGATGACATCATTTTAATAACACCAAACATTAGCCAACTGGCACAAATGCTAGCCGACTTCGACCATGAATGTGGAATGGTCAGACTGCAGCTAAATATCACCAAGACAATGTTCTTGAAAAATGACCTAGTCCCCGATGCTCCGTTTGTTCTCAATGGAATGGATATCTACAAATTAAGCAGCTATATGTACCTGAATCGAGAACTCAACATGAGGAACAACTTGGCGCCAGAACTGTGCAGGAGGAAGAGAGCAGTGTGGACCTTCAAGAGCGTCAAAGAAGTTGTTAAGAGGATGAAGAGCTTCTCGCTCCAGGCAAATCTTTTTGACTCTACCATTCATCTGGCACTAACATATGCCTCAGAGACCTGGGCCATGGAAAACCGGATGAGAACACTATTTGGGTATCCCAAAGAGGAATAGAAAGAACTATGCTTGAGTATCATGCTTCACTCAAGTGAGAGATGGAATCCAGAGTTCTGACCTCCATCGACAGTCAAGAATCAGGGATGCTCTCTTGTTTGCCAGGCATCAAAAATCAGGTGGGCCGGACACGTAATGTAATTTAGAGATGACCGCTGGACTAGAGCTATTACCGACTGGATTCCATGGGACGTCAAAAGGATAGGTGGTCGCCCACCTATGAGATGGTCTGACTTCTTCGTCAAAACCCTGAACAAATGATTTGAGGTTCTTTGTGTTCCTGGAGTGAGCAGATGCCATTGGGCTACACTAACACGTGACAGGGACAAATGGAGACGTTACTGGTGCCCATTTGAGCAAGTTGACAATCAGCGGGATGACAAGTAATACAAGTGAATTTTTAGTTGGTATCTTTTGGTTTTCATGAATCTGGATGCCTATGCTCTGGAAACTTTTCTGTTCATTAATACGAGGGCTTATCTTTGAATTCTCAATTCTGTTGCATTTTTCTGAGTGTATAGGTGCTACAGTATAGTATATTCCATTCTTTTTTCCCTCAGAATTGCTTACGCTATTCTGAGGGTTTTATAACTTCACATAAATTGTAGTAATTTTTTGAAGAATCTGCAGAATACATTGGGTATAATGGTCTTCATAACAATGTTTAATTTTCAAATCCATGAACATGGAAGTATTTTTCCATTTTCTGGTATTGTCTTTTATACTTTTCAATATGAAGTCCTTCAAATCCTTTGTTACTTATTTGATACTTATGTATATGATATTTTTGGACTCAATTTTAAGTTTTTAAAAACATTTTATTTCTTTTCCAATTCTTTATATATGTGTGTAAATGCAACAGATTTTCTTACTGTTGATTTTATAGCCTATTACCTTGCTGCAGTGGTTTATTAATTCTGAAACTTTTCTTAGGGGCATCTAGCATCTTTAGGGTAGCACTGTAGTATTGTCCTCCTGTTTGTCATTGATTTGCTCGAGTGGGCATCACTAACGTCTCCATTGTGAGACTTGTTACTGTTTCGGCATATCGGATATGCCACGGGGAGATTGCCAGGCTCTGCGTGCGGGCAGGATACTCTCAGTAGCTTTCCAGGCTCTCCAAGAGGGATGGAGGAATTGAACTCGATTCAGCTGTATGCAAGACAAACGCCCTACCTGCTGTGCTATGGCTCCAGCTCAATCTTTAGGATATTCTATGTATATTATGACATCTGAAAGTAGTGATAGTTTCATTTATTTCCCAGTTTGGATCCTTTTGGTTTATTTTTCTTACCTGATTGCTGTGGCAGGATTTCCAAAATTTTATTTAACAGAAATGAAGAAAGTGGACCCCTTATTATGTGCTTGATCTCAATGGGTAGGTTTTCAGTTTCTTGGGATTTTTGTTTGTTTGTTTGTTTAACTATTGAGTATTGTAGGATAACATTGTTTTGTTCTTTCTGCCTTGCTGCAAGGAGCTTAGGTTTATTGGGTTGCTCCCATCACAGTGCTCCCATTTCTCTGTGTTTATTTGTAAGTTCTTTCTTTGTGCTCTGCTTCCCCAACTGGTAAGTCATCTTTATCTCCTAATCACTTAATCACTTAATCCCCGTTATTCATCGATTTATTCGAGCGGGTGCCAGTAACGTCTCCATTCATCCCGGTTGCGTGCTAGCGTAGCCCAATGGTATCTGTTCGTTTTAGGAACATGTAGAGCCTCAAACCGATCATTTAGGGTCTTGACGAAGAAGTCTGACCATCTTATAGGTGGCCGTCCACGTGATCTTTTGATGTCTCGTGGAATCCAATCAGTAATGGCTCTAGTCCAGCGGTTGTCTGTAAACCTCATTACGTGTCCAGCCCATCTGATTTTTGATGTCTTGGCAAATGAGACAGCGTCCCTGATTCTTGAGCGTTGACGAAGATCAGAACTCCGGATTCTATCTCTCATTTGAGTGAATCGTGATATTCCAAGCATAGCTCTTTCGATTCCTCTTTGAGAGACCCGAATAGCGTTCTCATCCTGTTTTCGTAGGGTCCAGGTCTCTGAGGCATATGTTAATGCAGGAAGAATAGTGGAATCAAAGAGATGTGCTCGTAGCTGGAGGTTCTTTGTCCTTTTAGTTATTTCTTCAATGCTCTTGAAGGCATTCCAAGCCGCTCTCTTCCTCCTGCGCAACTCAGGTGCCAGGTCATTCATCATGTTGATTTCTTGACCTAGGTATATATAACTGTTGCATTCAGAGATGGTGGTTCCGTTGAGAGCGAATGGAGCGTCAGGAACAAGGCTGTTTCTCATAAACATTGTCTTCGTAAGATTCAGCTGTAGTCCTACCTTTCCACACTCACGGTCAAAGTCCGCCAGCATTTGTGCCACTTGGCTGATGTTTGGTGTTATTAGAACGATGTCATCAGCAAAGCGGAGGTGGTGTAGTTGCCGACCATCTATCTTCACTCCCATGTTTTCCCATTCTAGTCGTCGCATGATGTTCTTGAGGGTGGCACTGAAGAGTTTTGGTGAAATGGTATCACCCTGCCGAACCCCTCTCTTGATATGGATGATTACATCTTTGTAGAATGGTGAGATCTTGGTAGTGAATCCGCAATAGAGCTCACGAAGGATCCTGATGTATTGAGTTTGTACGCCCTGATTGGCTAGGGCTTCCATGACCGCTTCTGTCTCAACAGAATCAAAGGCCTTCTTTAAATCAATGAACGTTAGACAGAGCGGCATCTTGAACTCCCGAGATACCTCAATGAGCTTGGTTTTATTGTGTGGATATGGTCAATGGTACTGAATCCTTTTCGGAATCCAGCTTGTTCACATGGTTGTCCTTCATCTAGTGTTCTGCTAATCCTATTCAGGATGACTCGAGTGAATAGTTTGTAGATGACAGACAATAGGCAGATTGGGCGATAGTTGCCAATGTCGTGGATGTCTCCTTTCTTGTATAGTAGTACAGTCTTGCTGGTTTTCCATTGGGATGGAACCTTGCATTCAGACAGGTAGCGTGTGAAGAGTCGAGCCAATGTATTGATGAGTACTGATGGTAAGTTCTTCAGGTGTTCAGGTCTGATCTTGTCTGGGCCAGGTGCTTTTTGTTTCTTTACCGACGAGATGGCATGTTGGATTTCGGAAGGGAGAACATTGGGAACGACATATCCATCATGTGGTATGTGGTATGTGGGCAAGTGGATGTGGCTATTAAAGAGATCTGAGTAGAAGTCATGAATAATCTTCTCCATTGCCCTTCTGGAAGATGTGATAGATCCATCATGATGTCGGAGGGCAGTCATCTTGGTTTTGTAGTTGGTGAAGGACAGGCGGCATTATGAATGTTTTTCCCAGCTTCTGCTGCATCTACCAGTACTGCTGCTCTCCTGTTTTTGAGGTCATCCTTGATGGCTTTTCTGCACTGTTTTGCCAGTTCGGACGTTTGCTTGTGGTTGCCTGAGGCACGTGCCAAGCCACGTTGTCGAATAAGTTCAAGAGTGTTCGAAGAAAGACGGTTTTTTGTGGTTATCTCTCTCTTGGTATTCCTTGCACAATCATGGAGGTGCTGAATCATTCGATCGTATTCCTCATCAATGTTGTCAATGACGGCATCTTCCCATGTTGCCGCAACAGAGCCAAAGAGTTCCCAGTTGGTGGTTGTTCTGGGAGTCCTCTTCTTAAACCTTGCATTCTTTTCTCCTCGTTCTGTGAGGTAGAATTTTGCACGAAGAAGACGGTGGTCTGATCCCGTTTGGAATTTTGGGACAACAGCAACATCGGTTAGGCAAAACCGCCGATTGAATATGATGTGGTCTATTTCATTGTGGAACCGTCCATCGGGAGACTCCCATGTCCAACGTTTAGATTCAGCCTTTTGGAATTGTGAGTTACCATGGAAGGTTTTGGTTGACATGATGAACTCAGACAGTCTGTCACCCTGTTCGTTCCATTCCAGGCCATGGGTTCCGATGTGGAGTTCATCGACTGATCTTCTTGGTCCTATCTTGGCATTAAAATCACCGACAATGATCTTGTAGAAGGTGTGATCTTCTTTATAGAATTTCTCCAGCTCCATGTAGAATTTCTCAGTTTCTTTTTCACCATAACTGGATGTTGGTGCATAGACAACAAAGATAGAAACTGCCGGTAGTGAGCCACATTTATTCAAGTGTAATCGTCCGATTCGGGTTGTTAGGCATTCAAATGAATCAATGCTTGTGACTAAGTTTGTGTTGACAAGGATACCGACACCACCAACGCCTCTTTTATCACATGTTCCAAGGAACAGTTCTTCTCCAGTGTCGAAAACAGCATGATGGGATTGATGTCTTCTTGTTTCGGTCAGACCAATGATGTCGTACTTGATCTTTCGTGCTTGTACCATAAGGTCTTCAATGGATGCAGCAGATGCCAGCGTACGAGCATTAAAAGTACAGACAATCATTTTTGTTTTTCTGCGTTTTGGCAGCCTATGTCTGCCTTGGTGTTTTATCAGCTTCTCCTTCCATATCCTTCTCGACTCTGCATATTCAGGGTTAGGGAAATGAGATCCATTTATTACTGGATTTGGCATATCAATTTGGTCTATTTGGCATAGACCACGGATAGCTTGCCAGGCTCTGCCGTGTGGGTTGGATATTTAAGGATATTTAAGGTAACCTTAAAAATTAAAAAAAATAAATAAATAGTCGCGCGGCCGCGAATGCGGCCGCGCGCTCCCGGGACCTTGTTGTTATAATCTCTGGATCCTGGCCTTTGTTGGGGTTACACGGCAGTTGGAGGGTGTAACTGTCTAGCTACTGACAGGTCCAGTCCCAAACCGTGCAGGCTTAGAGATCTCAGCCCCGGGTCCCACACACCTGGGTTCCTCTGCTAGTTCTGTTATGTCTGAGGTTTATCCAAGTGTGTGGAGAGTGGCTCCAGTAAGGCCTTGGTTGGGGCCTGGAGGTCTTCAGCTGTTGGGCCCTGGCGAGGATAGTCAGACACAGGGTAGGAGACTCTCCTAATCAGACTCTGTTAATTTGTCAATATTGTTTTTCTCTTCTCCTTAAGTCCTTTGCATAGTTAATTTAGAGCACTGTCCTTTTTGTATAGACACAGGAAGACAGTTAATGCTATGTAACTTGGGAGTTAATTGACTCCAGATAATATTACCTCCTTAAGATCTGTTATCTCAACCTAAACCTCAGGTGCCCTTACTTCCTAGCACCCCAAAAGCAGGGTCCCTTTGAGGGACTTGATGGACCCAGGGCAAGCAATGAGGTACCCTGTCATCGAAATGGACCTGGCCAAAGTGCTATAATACTTAACTATAAGTTAAGAGCATGGTCATGGACAAATTCTGTCATGTTCCAAAAAGTAATAACTAAATTCTGACACTGCTAGGGTTAGGAAAGATTAATATGGCCTTAGAACTGTAGTCTGAGTCTGTGGCGAGATGTCCCCAGAAGAGCCATCGTATAAGCTCAATGTATCTCTTACTTTGTCCATACAAAATAACTAATATTAAGAAAAGGAGAAAAACACCTTTCCTTCTCTCATTTTTTTTTTTTTTGCTTTTTGGGTCACACCTGGCAATGCACAGGGGTTACTCCTGGCTCTGCACTCAGGAGTTACTCCTGGCAGTGTTCAGGGTACCATATGGGATGCTGGGGATCTAACCCAGGTTGGCCTTGCATGCAAGGCAAACGCCCTACCTGCTGTGCTCTCTCCAGCTCCCCAAATGGTATTTTTTTTTCTGGTAGCAAAATCAATATAAGAAAGCCCTTCCTTCCCCTAAGGGCTTGTTCATGTTGATTTTGCTACCAGATGGGGTGTGGTGGCTACTGCAAATATGGAGAGAGGTGAGAGATGAGACAGAGACCAAAGCAGCAAGATGGAGCACGGAGATACTAGCAAGGGGGACAGAGGGAGAAGAATGTAGGGGAAGAATGCAGGAGAAAGCAGTGGAGAGAGAGAGAGAGAGAGAGAGAGAGAGAGAGAGAGAGAGATCAGGCTGCAAGACGGAGAGTAGAGAGATAAGTGGGAGAGACAGGAGGAGACAGAAATGAGGGGCAGTGTGAGACTAAAGTGGGGAGCTTAGTGAAACTGAAACAGGCATGTGGGGAGAATGGAATAAATGGCAACTTATCATCAACCAGCTTAGACCTCGTTTACTCCTTCGTCTCCCCATGGCAGCATAGCAGGGGCTGCTCCGGGGGGCCCTGAGTCCATCGAACCCAGGAGGCGAAAGGGAGAGTACTACACGGAGTAAGATGATGTTTTTGGTGTTTTTTTGGTAAATGTCCACTAGAATTTTGAGGTATAGTTTTTCTATCTTTTGTTGAGAGGTTTTTTTTAAATTATGAATGGATGTTGAATTTTGTCAAAAGCTTTCTCATATGATGCTATAGTCATATGATTTTTTCCCTTTATTGATATGTTACATGAAATTAATTTATTTGTATCTATTTCACCATCCTTGCACCTCTGGGATGAATTCTACTTCGTCATTATATGTGATTCTCTGAATATATTGTTGAACTTGACTTGGCAATATTTTTGTTGAAGATTGGTGTTTATGCTTGTTGGAAATATTGATCCATGACTTCTTTTCTGGTGAAACATATTTCAGGTATTGGTAATAGGCTGGTGTTGGCTTCATGGAAGCTTTTAGGGAGAATTTCTATTTATTCAATAATTTGAAAGGGTTTGAGGATTCTGGGGAAAAACTCTTCTTTGAAGGTTCGATACAACTTTCAAGAAAACCCATGTAGACCTGGGTGTTTGATCTTGAGGAGAATTTAAATTACTTTTTCAATTCACTTTAAAAGTGAATGGCCTATTGAGATTTCTCCTTCCTCACTCAATATTGGTAGGTTGTAAGAATTCAATTCATCCATTTCTTCTAGATATCAACTACATTCTCTAGCATGGGCTTTTTAAAAACTTTATTTTGTATTTCTGAGTGATCCTTTGTAATTTCTCCCCTTTTTTCCCTTATCAAATTTATTTTGGTTTTTTCTTTTTTTTCTTTTTTTATTAGTGAAACACCATGAGGTACAGTTATAGGCTTACAAATTTTGTGCTTGGGTTTCAGCTATACAATGATCAAGTGCCCATCCCTCCACCAGTGCCTGTCATCCATCACCACGGGTCCCAGCATCCCCCCAACCTCCCATCCCCCCCGTCCCATCCTGCCTCTGTGGCAGGGCATTCCCCCTTGTTCTCTCTCTTCTTTTGGGTACTGTGTTTTGCAAGAGAGGCATTGAGTGGCAATCATGTTTGGTCTATAGACTACTTTTAGCATGCTTCTCCCACCCTGGGAGGGTCCTCACAACACCATTCATTTGGTGCTCTCTTCTCTATCTGAGCTTCCTTTTCACATAGAACGTGTGGCTGGCCTTCCATTCATGGAGCAAAATTCCTGGTACTAATCTGAGCCATTCCTGGGTGTTAGTCTCCCATTTTGTTGCTTTATGTTTACCAGATGAATGCAATCTTTCTGTGTCTATCCCGCTCTTTCTGACTCATTTCGCTTAACATGATACTTTCCATGTAATACCAATTGTATGTAAATTTCATAACTTCATCTTTTCTAACAGCTACATAGTACTCCATTGTGTAAATGTGCCAAAGTTTCTTTAACCAGTCATCTGCTCTTGGGCACTCAGGTTTTTTCCAGATTCTGGCTATTGTAAAGAGTGCTGCAATGAACAAACAATTGCAGATGTCTCTTCGACTATACCTTTTTGCCTCTCTGGGATATATTCCCAGGAGTGCTATAGCTGGGTCAAATGGCAGATCAAATTCTAATTTTTTGAGAGTCGTCCATACTGTTTTCCAGAAGGGTTGGACCAGCCGGCATTCCCACCAGCAGTGAAGGAGGGTCCCTTTCTCGCCACATCCGCGCCAGCATTGGTTGCTTTTGTTCTTGTGGATGTGGGCCAGTCTCTGTGGTGTGAAATGATATCTCATTGTGGTTTTGATCTGCATCTCTCTGATGATTAGTGATGTAGAGCATTTTCTCATGTGCCTTTTTGCCATTCAGATTTCTTCTTTGCGAAAGTTTCTGTTCATTTCCTCGCCCCATTTTTTGATGGGGTTGGGTGATTTCTTCTTGTGGAGTTCAACCAGTACCTTGTATATCCTTGATATCAACCCCTTGTCGGATGTGTATTTGGTGAATATTCTTTCCCATTCTGTAGGCTGTCTTTGTATTTTGGTTACTGTTTCTTTTGAGGTGCAGAAGCTTCTTAGTTTAAGATAGTCCCATTTGTCTATCACTGTTTTCACTTGCTCAGCCAGTGGCATGACATCTTTGAAGATACCATTAGCTTCAATATCATGGAGAGTTTTGCCGACTTTGTCTTCAATAAACATTATGGATTCTGGTCTGATGTTGAGGTCATAAATCCATTTTGATCTTACTTTTGTGCATGGTGTTAGGCAGAGATCTGAGCCCACTTTTTTGCATGTAGCCGTCCAATTTTGCCAGCACAGTTTATTAAAGAGGCTTTCCCTGCTCCATTTCACTTTTCTTGCCCCCTTATCAAAGATTAGATGATTATATGTTTGGGAGGAAATGTCAGTGTATTCAACTCTGTTCCATTGGTCTGCAGCTCTGCTTTTGTTCCAGTACGATGCTGTTTTAATTATTACTGCCTTGTAGTAGAGTTTGAAGTTAGGGAGGTTGATTCCTCCCATTTTCTTTTTCCCAAGAACTGAGTTAGCTATTCGTGGGGGCTTATTGTTCCATATAAATTTCAGGAGTGTTTGCTAAATTTCTTTGAAGAATGTCATGGGTATCCTTATAGGGATTGTTTTGAATTTGTACAGTGCTTTGGGAAGTATTGGCATTTTGATGATGTTGATTCTCCCCATCCATGAACAGGGGATATTTTTCCATTTCCTTGTGTCCTCTTTTATTTCCTGAAGTAGCATTTTGTAGTTTTCTTTGTACAGGTCCTTTACTTCCTTAGTTAAGCTGATTCCTAGATACTTGATTTTCTGGGGCACAATTGTGAATGGGATTGTTTTCTTGATGTCAGTTTCTTCTCTTTCACTATTTGCGTATAGGAATGCCATGGATTTTTCGGTATTGATTTTATAGCCTGCCACTTTACTATACAAGCCTATTGTTTCTAGGAGTTTCTTGGTAGAGGTTTTAGGGTTCTCTAAGTATAGTATCATGTCATCTGCGAATAGTGAGAGCTTAATTTCTTCTTTCCCTATCTGGATGCCCTTAATATCTTTTTCTTGCCTAATCGCTATTGCAAGTACTTCCAGTAATATATTGAACAGTAGTGGAGAGAGTGGGCATCCTTGTCTCGTCCCTGACCTTAGGGGGTAGGGTCTCAGTTTTTCCCCATTGAGGATGATGTTTGCTGTAGGTTTGTGGTAGACGGCTTTAACTATATTGAGGAAAGTCCCCTCTATCCCCATTTTGGCAAGGGTTTTCATCATGAATGGGTGCTGGATCTTGTCAAATTTTTCTCTGCGTCTATTGATATGATCATATGATTTTTATCTTTTCTTTTGTTTATATGATGGATTATGTTGATTGATTTCCGAATGTTGAACCATCCTTGCATCCCTGGGATGAATCCCACTTGGTCATGATGTATGATCTTTTTGATGAGTTGTTATATTCTATTGTCTAGTATTTTGTTGAGAATCTTCGCATCCGTGTTCATCAGGGATATTGGCCTGTAGTTTTCTTTTCTTGGGGTGTCTTTGTTTCCTTTTGGTATTAGAGAGATATGGGCTTCATAGAAGCTGTTTGGGAGAGTTTCTGTTTTTTCAATTTCCTGGAAAAGCTTGAGAAGAACTGGCAATAGATCCTCTTTAAATGTTTGGAAAAATTCACTAGTAAATCCGTCTGGGCCTGGGCTTTTGTTTTTGGAAAGACTTTTGATCACAGTTTCAATTTCCTTGATGAGAATAGGTCTATTCAGGTACTCTATATATTCTTGATTCAGCTTTGGGAGATGGTAGAAATCCAGGAATTTATCCATTTCTTCCAGGTTCTCGTGTTTTGTGGCATACAGACTTTCAAAGTAGTCTCTGTTGATCTCTTGAATTTCTTTAGTTTCTGTTGTGATATCCCCATTCTTATTTCTGATTCGATTTATTAGGGTTCTCTTTCTCTGTTTCTTTGTGATTGTTGCTAGTGGTTTATCTATCTTATTTATTTTCTCGAAGAACCAGCTCTTGGTTTCATTGATCTTTCGGATTGTTTCTTTGTTTTCCATGTCGTTGATTTCCGCTCTAAGTTTCATGATCTCTTTCCTTCTGCCCGATTTAGGCTCTTTCTGTTGATCGTTTTCTAAGGTCTTGAGCTGTGAGGTCAAATTGTTTATGTGCATCGTTTCTATCGACTTAAGATATGCTTGCAGAGCTAAAAATTTTCCCCTTAATACAGCTTTCGCTGCATCCCATAAGTTCTGGTAGTTTGTGTCTTCGTTCTCATTTGTTTCCAGGTATCTTTTGATTTCATCCTTGACTTCGTTCCTGACCCACTCGTTGTTCAGCATCGAGTTGTTTAATTTCCAGGTGTTTGATTTGGTTCTCCGTGTCTTTGTGTGATTCACTTCTATCCTCAGTGCATCATGGTCTGAAAAGATGGCTCATACCATTTCTATATTCCTGATTCTGTTGAGGTATGTTTTGTGTCCTAGGACATGGTCCATTTTGGAAAATGTTCTGTGTGCGCTGGAGAAGAATGTGTATTCTTTCTTTTTGGGGTGTAAATCCCTGTATAAGTCCATAAGCCCTTTCTCTTCTATTTCTTCTTTCAAAGCCAATAATTCCTTTGCTGGGTTTTGTTCTTGTTGATCTATCCAGAGGTGATAAGGCGATGTTGAAGTCTCCAAGTACTATTGTGTTGGTAGTGATGTCCTCCTTAAAATCTGTTAGCAGTTGTTTTAAATATTTAGCTGTTCCCTCATTAGGTGCGTATACATTTAAGAGTGTGATTTCTTCCTGTTGTACGTATCCCATGTTCAAGAGAAAATAGCCTTCACTGTCCCTTCTAATCTTTTTCAAGGTGAAATTAATGTTGTCGGATACTAGTATGGCCACCCCAGCTTTTTTGAGGGAGTTGTGTGCTTGCAGGATTGTTTTCCATCCTTTGACTTTGAGTCTGTGTTTGCTCTGGCTGTTGAGATGAGTTTCTTGTAGGCAGCAGAATTTTGGGTTCTGTCTCTGTATCCATTTTGCCACTCTGTGTCTCTTAACTAGTGAATTTAGACCATTGACATTGACAGAGAGAATGGTTATGGGGTTTTGTGTCATCTTTCTGTGCGGGTGTGTTGTGGTTGTAGGGTTTGTTTTTTCTTATAGTAGCCCCTTTAGGCCTTGATTTAGGTTTGGTTTTGAGTCTATGAAGTTCCTGAGCTACTGTTTATCTATAAAATAGTGTACCGTTCCTTCGATTTTGAGGGAGAGTTTAACAGGATAGAGTATTCTTGGTGAAGCATTCATTTCAGTGAGTTTTTTGACTATATCTCGCCACTGTCTTCGGGCTTGTAGGGTTTCCTCTACTGTGAGTTTAAGGGTCTACTGTGAATCTAAGGGATGCTCCTTTGTATGTGATTTCCTTCTTTGCTCTTGCTGCTTGCAGTATTGTGTCTCTATCG
This sequence comes from Sorex fumeus, assembly GCF_029834395.1. NCBI lineage: Eukaryota > Metazoa > Chordata > Mammalia > Eulipotyphla > Soricidae > Sorex > Sorex fumeus. The sequence continues at coordinate 3,337,450 of NW_026606083.1, forward strand.
GCAGTATCGATCATTCTAACTATGATATGCCTTGGAGTGTTTTTGTTGGGGTCTCTTTTAGCTGGCACCCTTCGGGCTCCTTGAACCTGAATGGCTGCATTGTGCAGCTCTGGGAAATTTTCAGCAATGATTTGTTTGACGGTGTTTTTTTCGTTGGGATTGTTTCCCTGAGCTTCAGGTAGTCCCATGATTCTAATATTGTTCCTCTTGGAATCATCTGCTAGGACTCTGATTCTCTGTAGAGCCATTTTGAGGTCCCTTGCCACTGTTTGTTGTTGCGTGTTGACTTGTTGCAGCTGATCTTCCAGCTCACTGATTCTCTCTTCAGCTGTGGTCATTCTATTTTTAAGAGAAGAAACTGAGTTTCTCATTTCGTCTATGGAATCTTTTAATCATGACATTTCTGCTCTCATTTCTTCTTGTAATTTGTCGATTTTTTCTGTGGTTTTACTGGCTGTCTGTCTGACTGTTTTATTGAATTGATTGAACATCTTCATGATTTCGTATCTGAATTCTATGTCAGAGAGATCCCTTAGGTGAGCTGTATTGACGGAATGTTCTAGATTGTTTTCGTTGTTCTCCCCTTATGTTGGGGATTTTCTTTGTCTTTTTTTTTAAATCCTTGTAAGTCTATCTAAGCGTTTGTCAACCTTATTTTATTTATTAATTTGAAAAAACACCTCCTGAGGTCATTTTCAGCTTCACTATCCCTAACATTATCCCTATTTATTGGTTTTGATGCAGCAAATGTCTTCAGCTACTGTTTATCTGAGAATGATGTTGGAGTACACGGAGCTTAGGTTTATCGGAATCGCACTCATCACAGTGCTCCCGAGTCACTCCCATTACTTTGTCTGCCTGTAACCTCTTCTATGCTCTCTTCCCCAACCAATTTGTAAAGGTCTCATCCTTCTTAGACACTGAAGCTGTACTGTAAGTTAATATTGTCTTTCTCCTCTCCTTATGTCTTTTGAGCAGTTTACTTTAATGCAATGTCCTTTTGTATAGATACAGGAAGGCAATTAATTAATATGCTCCGTAACTTAGGAATTGATTGGCTTTGAATATTATTCACTCCTGGGCATCTGCCTTCTCAACTTCAGCCTCAGTTGCCCTCACTTCCTAGCACTCCAAGGGCAGGGTCCTGACGTGGGACTGGATGGAACCAGGGCAAGCCGGTAAGTTATGTGCTACCCTGGCATCGCGATGGGCCAGGCCAAGGTGCCACGATTCTTAACTATAAGTTAAGAGGTTGATCATAGGCATTATGTCATGATCCAATAGTAACGATGAGACTAGGGCCCTGCTGCTAGGAATAGGAAAGATATCTGGCCTGAGCACTGCAGTCTGAGATCAAGATGGCCCTAGGAGAGCAATTCTATAAGCCCAAAGTATTTCTTACTGTGTCCACACAAAATGATTAATATTATGTATGCTTATATGTTGGTTGGACAAGGAGAGGAGAAACACGTCCTAGAAGCAGTTTTCTGTGTGTCCTGAGTAGCTTGGATGAGACTGCTTTTTTTGGAGATGTAGATTCCAAGCTCTAGCCAGGCTGGTCTTTGGAATGCAAATCAAGGTGCTTGCAGCTTGTGAAAGTGCTTGTGAAAGGTTTCAGCTTGGCTTTGTATCTTCTTTCCGGAGGCCAGGATTACTGGCCTGCGGATGTAAGGAAACAATGTATGTTTGCCGCCTCAGTGTTCTTTCTGTAACTCCTTTTGATGACATCATTATATTGAGCCCTTTAGAGGTACTATGATCTATATAAGGGAGATTTCAGGGCTCTCTGGGGGGACACGTGCATCAGAGAACCTGGGAAGATAGGGCTGAGGACAGAAGCGGAGAGAACAAAGGCGCACGTGCTCGAGGATTCCTGAGGCCTCCATGACATACATCTCTTCCATGTAATAAACGGCTACTAAGACCAACTAGCTTGGCCTCGTTTCCTTCCTTCACCTGACCATCGCCTTCAACCTCCCTGGAGTGGGGAAACGGCAAGACTGCCGGCCGTTTTATTTTTTGTGTGTTTATACAAATGATTTTATCACTCTTTCAAATTAGAATGATAACCTTTCGGCTAAGTCATTTTTGGTTGGAAATTATATGCATTAAGTACTTAAATATATCATTCCATTCTCTTCATGTGTTTAAAATTTCATTTGAGAAGTCTGATGTGAATTTTATGCCTTTTACTTTGTACTTGGGTCATTGCTTCTCTCTTCTTTACTGAATCTATGGCCTGGTTCTTGCCCTTTTAATTTCAATGTGTCTTGGTCTTGTTCTATTTGGATTTATTTTGTTTGACACTTTCAGTGCCATTGGAGCAGTGCACCAATCCTTCTCATTAAATTGGGAATGTTTTCAGCATATATATATATATATATATATATATATATATATATTAGTGTTCAGGGCTTCTCCTTACTCTGTATTAGACAGCATTCCTGGTGGTGCTCAGGGAACTATATGGAGTGCCAGAGATGAACCTCAAAAGGCCATATACAAGACAAGCGCCCAGCACACTGTCCTGTCTCTTCAAGACTCTGAAGATTGTCTTTAATCAGTCATTCTTTTTTCCTTCTTGAAATTCCTATGATTCTTAAGCAGTTCTTTCTAATTCTGCCAACAATTTTTCTTAGATTCTCATTTATCCCTTCATTGTCTTTTTCATTATCTCTTCCTTACTAATGGAGTTGTGTACCTTGTCATCAAGATCACTGATTCGATGTGACACTTCATTTGTACTGTTGCTTACTTTAGATCCCTTTTGAAAGAAATCCTTAGTTCTTCTGTTTCTACTTTAATGAGTTCTTTATTTTGTCCCCCATCAGATGCTTCAAGTTTATTGATTTTCTGTTCAGTTTCATTTTTTTTGGATCATTAAACAGCATTCTGAAATCTACTTTAATAAGTTTAAAAACACATGATGAAGATAGAGAACTCTTCCTGGGATTTCACTGCAATTTAATTATGCAGCCGAATTCCTCTATTTCCATTGTTCCTGATGATGTGTTGTCTACAAGGTGGCGCCCTTGCCAATCACGTCTTTAGGCTCTGAGACCTTCACTCTTTGGTGCGTTGTCTCTCTGGTTTGGTAGGGTTTGTCTCCTTGCTATTGTTGGGGGTTGGGTAGAAACACCTTCAGGTGTCCTTGTGCAGTGTTCCAGGTGGGACTCTTGCTGTTTGCTTCTCCAGGGGCAATTTTCATCTGGTGGGATGGGATTTTATTTGGCACTCCTGGATTGGCAGGGGAGTGTCCTGCAGGGCTAATCTTATTTGAAAATATTTTTCTACATTAAAAAACTGTCTTGGGGCTGGAGCAATAGTAGAATGGGTAGGGTGTTTGCCTTGCACGCGGCTGACCCGGGTTCGATTTCCAGCATCCCATATGGTCCCCTGAGCACCGCCAGGAGTAAGTCCTGAGTGCAAAGACAGGAGTTACCCCTGTGCATTTCCGGGTGTCGCCCTCCCAAAAAAGAAACCTGTCTTTATTTCAAGGGAGTTCTAATTACTAGTGTCTGTCAGATGGGTGATATTCTCCTAATCACGAGAGTCCCTTTCTCTTTCCTTGAATCCCCTTGAATTCCGTTTCTTAACTCCAGATACACCATTATGCCCTCTTTAAGGTTCACATCTATCTATCCTGATTCTCCCACAGTTTTGTTAATGATCTGTTAATTTTTGTTTTAACAAAATAACTAATATTCCTCTACATGTGTACTGCTGCCACCAGAGTGAGCTTTGCTTGCTAAGAGAATGTCTGCACCCTCTGCCTCTGTCCCAAGATCCTACTTTCTCCCTCTCCCAGCATCCTGGGATCACAATTCTATTGATTGTATCTCAAGACTGTTTTAATTTAATTTAATTTATTTATTTATTTTTGCTTTTTGGGTCACACCTGGAGATGCACAGTGGTTACTCCTGGTTCTGCACTCAGGAATTATTCCTGGCGGTGCTCAGGGAACCATATGGGATGTTGGGGATGGAACCCAGGCTGGATGCATGCAAGACAAATGCCCTACCTGCTGTGCTATCACTCCAACCCCTTAAGACTGTTTTTATTTAGAATTGTCTAATGTATATATTAGACACACACACACATATAAATTCCTTATGTCTTATTTCTTTCAGAAGTGAGTTATAATTTTTACTAAATGGGTACTATATATTAAATAAAAAGTTTTCTTTTTAAAAATTGACTACTATGCATCTTAGGGCTTTTTAAAAAACATAATTGTAATAAAATAGTAAAATAAAATGTTCTTTTCTAAACTGTTGCTAGCATATAAGAATTCAACGGATTTGTGTGTGTTGATTTTGTAAAATTCTTATTTTCTATAGAAGCATATTATTTCTAGGAATTTTTTAGTGGATATATGTAGTATCATGTTGTCTGGAAATGGTAATAGGTTTCTTTACAATTAGAATTTTTAAAAATTTACCTATATTGACTAATTGCTATGGAAAAGACACACTTTTGGGTGGGGTGGAGTTTGAGACATAGTTGTGCTTCCATCTTACTTCTGCACTGAATCTCTGAATTGCTGGACATCTTTGTCTTTTGCCTGACTCTAGGGGAAAATTTTCAATTTTTCCCATTAAGGATGATGTTACTGTGGACTTGTAGTATACAGTCTTTACAATATTGAGTAAAATTACTTCACTCTCAGTTTGTTGAGAGTTTTCACCATGAATAAGTGTTGGATATTTACAGATGTGTCATCTGCATTTATAGAGATATTAAAAAGGTGTTGTCTTTCTTCTTATTAATGTGTATAATATAACTTGATTTGTGCATATTGAAACATCATTGCATAACAGGGATGAATTCTACTTGGTCATGATGTATAATGCATTTAATTTGTATTAAATTATCAAGGATTTTTGCATCTATGTTTATCAGGGATATTGATCTAAATTTTTCATTTTTCATAATGTCTCTTGCAGCTTTTGTTATCAAGGTAATGTTGGTCTCATAAAAAACAGTTTGGGAGAATTCTTTTCTTCCACTCCTGAAAGAAATTGAGAAGAACAGATAAAAGATCCTCTTTGAGTTTTGAAAACTCATATATCTATTTGATCTTGGACTTGTGTTCTTGGACTTCTATCCTAACTACCTTGATAGAAACAGTTCTACTCAAATTTTCTACTTATTCCAACTCATTCTTGGGAGGTCATAGGACTATAGAAGTTTGTTAGGTGTTTTGTTGCCCCCCCCCCCAATTCAGTGGTATAAAGTTCATAGTAATCTCATATGATCTTTTATATTTTTTGAGGTGTTGGTTTTAATTTCTTCCCTTAAATTTATAACCCTATTTATCAGGGTTTTCTCTTCATTCTTCTTTGGGATTCTAGTCTGTGGTTTGTAGATCATATTGATTCTTTCAAAACAGTTCACCCTGATTCAATTTACCTTTTCTATTTTTTATAATTTTCATAGCATTTTCTCTGATTTTCATTATTTCTCCCCTCTACATATATTGGCCTTTTTTCTTGTTCATATTTTAGTCTTGAAGCATTAAATTAGATAATTTATTTTGCGTCTGTTCTTATATCCTGATGGAGGTCTGTGAAGTGCTATGAATTTAATTTTATCGTAGCTGTTGCTGTATTCCATAAATTTGGATATGTGTGTCTTCATTCTTATATCGGAGGGCAGATCTTGGTCTTGTAGTTGGTGGGCGTTGTGAATGCCTTTCCCACTTCTGCTGCATCTACCAGCACTGTTGCTCTTCTCTCTTTGAGGTCTTCCTTTCTCATTTTTCTGCGCTGTTTTGTGAGCTCAGACATTCGCTTGCAGTTACCTGAGGCTTTCACCAAGCCACGTTGGCGAATAAGCTCAAGAGTTTTCGAAGACAGGCTTTTTTTGTGTGGCTATATCTCTCTTGGCGCTCCTTGCACAATCATGAAGGTGCTAAACCAGTCGATCATATTCCTCGTCAATGTTGTCAATGACGGCATCTTCCCATGTTGCTGCAATAGTGCTAAAGTGCTCCCTGTTGGTGGTCGTTCTGGGAGATCTCTTTTTCAACTATGCAGCCCTTTTTCCCCATTCTGTGAAGTAGAATTTTGCACCAAAGAGATGGTGGTCTGATCCCATTTGGAATTTTGGGACAACAGCGACATCGGTCAGGCAAAATCATCGATTGAATATGATCTGATTAATTTCTTTGTGGAACCGTCCACTGGGAGACTCCCAAGTCCAACATTTAGATTCGGCCTTCTGGAACTATGCGTTATCATGCATGGTCTTGGTCGACATGATTAACTCAGTCTCTCACCCTGTTCATTCCATTCTAGGCCATGGGTCCCAATGAGGAGTTCTTTGCCTGATCTTCTCGATCCTATGTTGGCACTAAAATCACTGACAATGATCTTGTAGAAAGTGTGGTCTTCTTTATAGAACTTCTCCAGCTCCATATAGAACTTCTCAATTTCTTCTTCATTGTAGTTGGATATTGGTGTATAGAAGACTAAGATAGAAACTGTTGACAGTGAGCCACATCTATTCAAGTGTAGTCGTCTGATTTGGATTGTTAGGTATTCGAATGAAACAATGCTTATGGCCAAGTTCATGTTGACAAGAACACTGATACCACTGACGCCTCTTTTGTTGCATGTTCCGAGGAAGAGTTCTTCTCCAGTGTTGAAAACGGTGTGATGTGATCGATGCCTTCTTTTCTCAGTCAGACCAATTTTGCCGTACTTGATCTTTCACACTTGTACCATCAGGTCCTTGATAGATGCATCCAATGCCAGCATACTTGCATTGAAGGTACAGACAGTCATTTTTGTCTTTCTTTATTTTGGTAGCCTAGTTAGGCCTTGATATTTTATCAGCCTTTCCTTCCTCATCGCCTCTTCTTCCTTAGCCTCACCTCCGCTTTGCTGATGACATCGTTCTAATAACACAAAACATTAGCCAAGAGGCACAAATGTTGGCCGACTTCGATTGTGAGTGTGGAAATGTCAGATTACAGCTGAATCTCAAAAAGATAATTTTTATGAGAAATGGTCTTGTTCCTGACATTCCATTCACTCTTAAAGAAACGAACATCTCCTAATGCAATAATTATGTGTACATAGGTCGAGAAGTCAACATGATGAATGACCTGGCACCTGAGTTGCGCAGGAGGAAGAGAGCGGCTTGGAACGCCTTCAAGAGTGTTAAAGAAATAGTTAAGAGGATGAAGAACCTCCGGCTCCAGGCACATCTCTTCAATTCCACTGTTCTTCCTGCATTAACATATGCCTCAGAGACCTGGGTCCTATGAAAACAGGATGAGAACACTATTCGGGTCTCCCAAAGAGGAATCGAAAGAGCTATACTTGGAGTATCAGGCTTCACAAGCTTCACTCAAATGAGAGAAAGAATCAAGTTCCAACCTCCATCGAAGGTCAAGAATCAGGAATGCTGTCTCGTTTGCCAAGGTGTCGAAAATCAGATGGGCTGGACATGTAATGAGATTTGTTACGACTGCTGCACTAGAGCTGTTACTGACTGGATTCCATGGGACATCAAAAGATCACGTGGCCGCCCACATAAATAAGATGGTCAGACTTCTTGTCAAAACCCTGAATGATTGGTTTGAGGCTCTTCATGTTTTTAGAACGAGCATACGCCATTGGGCTATAATAGCACACAACAGGGACGAATGGAGACGTTACTAGTGCCCCCATGAGTAAGTCGATGAGTAACGGGATGTAAAGTAATCAAGTGATTCTTACATCAAATAGTATTTTTATTTCTTATTTGATCCAACACTTATTCAGCTTTCAAGTATTTAAGATTTCCATGATTTATTTTCAACTTTATAATATTATAATCAGAGAGGGCACTTTTTTTTAATTTTTAATTATTTTATTTAATTTTTAATTATTTTATAATTTTTATTTTCTTGATGTATGGAGACTTGTTTTAGGTCCCAGCATATGGCATATCTTTAAGAATAATCAATAAGCATTAGAGAAGAATGTATAATCAACCTTTAGGGACTGGAGATCGCTATATACTTGCTAAGATCAGATGTTCTATTTTCTTTTTAAAGGCTGCTGTTTCTTTATTGATTCTTTGTATTAGTCTACACAGTGAGGAAAATGTAGTATTAAATTTTTTTGCTACTATTTTTCTGCAGTTGGTGTTTTCCCTTAGACCTGCAAGGAATTGTTTTTCCTTTCTTTTGTTCATATATGTTAATGAGTACTAAGTGTTATTGACTTTTAGAGACTTTGATCATTATATAAATGTCCCTGTCTATATTTTACTACCAGTTTTAGATTGATTTCTACTTTGATCTCAGTATAGATACACTCATCTTTATTTAAATTTTTTCCACTTTGTTTATACATTGTGGTTTAAAAAATTGTTCATGATTTTTTTGTTACAGGCTTTCAATATTTGAACCCAAATCCCACCACCACTGTCACCTTCCCACCACTATTTTACACATTTTCTCAACTACCTCTAAGGCCTGCCTCTGTAGCAGGTCCAAAATATTTATTTTATATTTCTTTTTTTTATTAGTGAAACAGCATGAGGTACAGTTTTAGACTTACAAACTTTCGTGCTTGGGTTTCAGTTATAAAATGTTCAAGTACCCATCCTCCACCAGTGCCCATTATCCACCACCAATGACCCCAGTAGCCCTCCAACCCCCCCATACTATCCCACCCCACCACGCCCCACCTTTGTGGCAGGGCATTCCCTTTTGCTCTCTCTTTCCTTTAGGGTGTTGTGGTCTGCAATAGAGGTATTGAGTAGCCATTGTGTTTGGTCTATAGTCTGCTTTCAGCATACATCTCTCATCTCGAGCAAATCCTCCAAAAATCCTTTACTTGGTATTCTATTCTCTATCTGAGCTGCCTTTTCCCCCAGCATAAGCTGCCAGCTTCTAAGCTGTGGAGCAGACCTCCTGGTACTTATCTCAACTATTCTTGGGTGTTCATTTCTCATTCTGTTACTTTAAATTCCCCAGTGCAGTCTTTCTATGTCTGTCCCTTTCTTTCTGACTCATTTCACTTAGCATGATACTTTCCATGTAGAACCATTTGTATGTAAATTTCATGACTTCATCTTTTTAACAGCTGCATAGTATTCCATTGGTAGATGTAACAAAGTTTCTTTTTTTTTCCCCTTTATTTTATTTTATTTTTTTTAAAGTTGTAGATTTACAATTTTTTGTGCTTTGGTTTCAATTATACAATGATCAGATACCCATCCCTCCACCAGTGCCCATTTTCCACCACCATGGATAATATCCCTCCCACCCCCATCCCCCCATCCCCCCTGTCTCTGTGGCAGGGCAATCCCCTGTGTTCTCTCTCTCCTTTTGGGTGTTGTGGTCTGCAAAAGAGGCATTGAGTGGCAAACATATTCAGTCCATAGTCTACTTTCGACATGCATCTCCCCTCCTGGGAGGATCCTCCAAACATCCTTTATTTGGTGCTCCCTTCTCTATCTGAACTGTCCTTTCCTCTAGGATACCCGGCTGGCCTCTAAGTTATGGAGTAATCCTCCTGGTGCTGATCTCAGCTATTCTTGGGTATTAATCTCATACTTTGTTACTTTATATCCCCCAGATGAATGCAATCTTTCTATGTCTATCCCTCTCTTTCTGACTCATTTCACTTAGCATGATACTTTCCATATTGTACCACTTGTATGTAAATTTCATGACTTCATCTTTTCTAACAGCTACATAGTACTCCATTGTGTAGATGTACCAAAGTTTCTTTAACCAGTCATCTGTTCTTGGGCATTCAGGTTTCTTCCAGTTTCTGGCTATTGTAAAGAGTGCTGCAATGAACAAACAAGTGCAGATGTCACTTCGACTATACATTTTTGCCTCTCTGGGATATATTCCCAGGAGTGGTATTGCTGGGTCAAATGGGAGCTCAATTTCTAATTTTTTGAGAAGCGTCCATACTGTTTTCCAGAAGGGCTGAACCAGTGGACATTCCCACCAACAGTGAAGGAGTGTCCCTTTCTCGCCACATCCACGCCAGCATCGGTTGCTTTTGTTCTTTTGAATGTGGGCCAGTCTCTGAGGTGTGAGATGGTATCTCATTGTGGTTTTGATCTGCATCTCCCTGATGATTAATGATGTAGAGCATTTTCTCATGTGCTTTTTTGCCATTCGGATTTCCTCTTTGAGAAAGTTTCTGTTCATTTCATTGCCCCATTTTTGGATGGGGTTGGATGTTTTCTTCTTGTGGAGTTTAACCAGTATTTTGTATATCCTGGATATCAACCCCTTGTCAGATGTGTATTCGGTGAATATCCTTTCCCATTCTGTAGACTGTCTTTGTATTTTGGTCACTGTTTCTTTGGAGGTGCAGAAGCTTCTTAGTTTAAGATAGTCCCATTTATCTATCTCTGTTTTCACTTGCTCGGCCAGTGGCGTGGCATCTTTGAAGATACCATTAGCTTCAATGTCATGGAGGGTTTTGCCAACTTTATCTTCAATGTACCTTATGGTTTCTGGTCTGATGTTGAGGTCTTTAATCCATTTTGATCTTACTTTTGTACATGGTGTTAGGCAGAGTTCTGAGCCTATTTTTTTGCATGTAGCCGTCCAGTGATGCCAACACAATTTATTAAAGAGGCTTTCCTTACTCCACTTCACATTACTTGCACCTTTATCAAAGATTAGATGAGCATATGATTGAGGAGAGATGTCAGTGTATTCAACCCTGTTCCATTGGTCTGCAGTTCTGCCTTTGTTCCAGTACCATGCTGTTTTAATTATTACTGCTTGTAACAAAGTTTCTTTAACCAGTCATCTGTTCTCCGGCACTCAGGTGTTTTCCAAATTTTAGCTATTGTGAACAGTGCCGCAATGAACATACAAGTGCAGATGTCATTTCGACTGTACTTTTTTTTGCCTCTCTAGGATGTATTCCCAGGAGTGGTATTGCTGGGTCAAATGGGAGCTCAATTTCTAATTTTTTGAGAAGCGTCCATACTGTTTTCCAAAAGGGCTGAACCAGTCGGTATTCCCACCAGCAGTGAAGGAGGGTCCTTTTCTTGTATCCGATATGCCAAACACAGTAACAACAAAGTCTCCAATGGAGACATTACTGGGCCCGCTCGAGCAAATCGATGAACAATGGGAGGACAGTGACAGTGACAGCGACATCCGTGCCAACACTGGTTGCTTTTGTTCTTTTGGATATGGGCCAGTATCTGTGGTGTGAGATGATATCTTATTGTGGTTTTGATCTGCATCTCCCTGATGATTAGTGATGTAGAGCATTTTCTCTTGTGCCTTTTAGCCATTTGGATTTCTTCTTTGAGACAGTTTCTGTTCATTTTGTCACCCCATTTTTTGATGAGGTTGGATGTTTTCTTCTTGTGGAGTTCAACGAGTGCTTTGTATATCCTTGATATCAACTCCTTATCGGATGGGTATTATGGGGAATATTTTTTCCCATTCTGTAGACTGTCTTTGTATTTTGGCCACTGTATCTTTTTAGGAGCAGAAGCTTCTTAGTTTAAGATAGTCCCATTTGTCTATCTCTGTTTCCACTTGGTTGGTCAGTGGAGTGTCATCTTTGACAATACCGTTAGCTTCAATGTCATGGAAGGTTTGTCAATTTTGTCTTCAATGTACCTTATGGATTCCGGTCTGATGTTGAGGTGTTTAATCCATTTTGATCTTACTTTTGTACATGGTGTTAGGTAGAGATCTGAGCTCTTTTTTTATGTAGCGTCTAGTTTTACCAGCACAATTTGTTACAGAGGTTTTTCTTGCTCTACTGCACATTTCTTACTCCCTTATCAAAGATTAGATGATCATATATTTGGGGGGATGTGTCAGTATATTCAACCCTGTTACATTGGTCTCTGCTCTGCCTTTGTTCCATAACCATACGTTTTAATTATTACTGCTTTGTAGTAGAGTTTGAGGTTGGGGAGGTTGAGTCCTCCCATTTTCTTTTTTCCAAGAATTGCTTTAGCTATTCCTGGATGCTTATTGTTCCATATGAATTTCAGGGTTGTTTGCTCCATTTCTTTGAAGAATGTCATCAGTATCCTTATAGGAATCGCATTGAATTTGTATGATGCTTTGTGAAGTATTGCCGTTTTCACAATGTTAATTCTCCCAATCCTTGAACAGGGGATATCTTTCCATTTCCTCCTGTCCTCTTTTAGTTCCTGAAGTAGTGTTTTGTAGTTTTCTTTGTACAGGTTTTTTACTTTCTTATTTAAGCTGATTCCTAGGTACTTGATTTTCTGAGGCACGATTGTGAATGCGATTGTTTTTTTCATATCACTTCTCTCTCATTATTTGCATATAGGAAAGCCATGGACTTTTGGGTATTGATTTTATAGCCTGCAACTTTACTATACAAGTCTTGTTTCTAGGAGCTTCTTGGTAGAGGCTTTAGGTTCTCTAAGTATAGTATCATATCGTCTGCGAATAGTGAGAGCTCTATCTCTTCCTTTCCTATCTGAATGCACTTAATATCTCTTTCCTTATCAGAGAGTTCACATTTGTGAGTAAATCCTGGTGAGGCTTCTGGACTCTTTTCATCGTCCTCTCCTTGTGGTGGGGATTTGCGATGATTCTTTATGTTGTGGTGGTTTTATGGAGACTGAGATGTGACACCAGATTGCTCAGTATGGGTAATATAACTGAGTCGTGTGAGCAGCCAGCAGCCCCCAAATAGGCCACGCCCAGTTCTGAAGACGTCACGGCCAACTTCTGCAGGCCACAACCTCTATGGGAACCTGGGAGAGAGAGAAAACCGGCTGCAGCATTGAGTACGAACAGCAAGGTACTTGGGGAGGGTGGGCTGCCCAGGGTCCTAGAAGACGCCTGAGCCCTGGGCACAGGGAAGGTGGCGTTCCTGGGTCGATTATTCTCTGACCTGGGAGAAAACCGGCTGTGGCATTGGGGAGAACAGCTATCTTATATTTCTTGTTATCACTAAATGGTGATGGAATGATGAAAATATACTTCAGTAAAAGAAACTTTGTGAAAATTGTGGTATATCACTAGTAGGACATTAAGTTCTTGTCTGAGGGTTTACTAAGTTGTTGTTGCTTGTTGAATATTCTGTGTTAATGATTTTGTTAATTGAACTTATTTGACATCTCTATTATATTCCCGTCCAATCCGGTATTCTCCTACTGTGATGTTTGAATTGCAGAGTTTGGAGATGCTCCATAAAATCCAGAATATTTAACTGGGCAGTGAGCTTACAAGCAGTTGGTGTAGCTGCTAGGGCTTCCGGAAGAACTGGGGTGTTGGGGAAGTTTACCAAACCCCACACCAAAAAGACCTGGAATTTTCAGCCAAAGAATTTCTGTGCACCTGAAATTTTCAGCAGTTTGGCATCTCTGTGCACCTCAGTGCTGAGTTGGAGGAGTCTGGCAACAGGTACAGTGGCAGTTGTTGCGGTGTGAGTGTGGCTGCCAGGGTTTGGGCAGGGTGAGGACTAGGCTCACCATCCTCCTGAGGTTGCCTTCGCATTTTCAGCAAGGAACATTGTATCCAAGAAAATTTGGCATCTACGTGATCTTTTTTGAGATTTAATCATGAGTGTCTGAAGCCGGGCCAATAGTGAAATGACAAGCAGTGGTGGTGAAATGTGGATATTTAAAAATTATCATGAAAGCAGCATGATTTACAAGGTTATTCATAGTTGAGTTTTAGACATAAAATGTTCTAGTGCCAATCCCACCCCGAATGTTGCTTCCCTGCCCCAGTGTACCCAGGTTGACTCCCTCTTAAACCTCCCACCTTGACAGGCATCTCTTTATGCTTGGTTTTAAAGTTTGGATCTCATGATTAAATATTTAGCTGAAGAATTCCATCTATAGTGCAGCAAATTGAATGATTTCATCATTTCTTGTGGTTGTGTAGTATTCCATTGTGTTTATATACCACATCTTCATGATCCACTTAACTGTGGGTGCTTATCAATGTTGATTCCGAATTTTACCTATTGTACCGAGTGCTGTGATGAATAAGGTTGTTTAGACAACCTTAAAATGAACATTTTCCTTTCCTGGGAGTAGATATCCCAAATGGAATTGCTGGGTCATATGGCAGCTTAATTCTAAGTTTACTGAGAATCCTGCACACTGACAGAAAACTTTTTCACCTGCAGATGATGAGAGTTCCTTTTTCACCACATTCCTGCCAACACAGAGTATTCCCAGTATTTTTGATATGTGCCTTTATCACAGGTGTAAAATGACTCCTCATTGCCATTCTGACTTAGATTTCCCTAATAAGGGATGATGAAAAGTTTTCATGTGCCTGTTGGTCATCCATTGGTCTTCCTTAGAGAAGTGTTAATTTAAAAACCCAGAGGTTTTTAGATTATCTTTATGTTGATCTTTGTGAGTACTTTATAAATCCTGGATGCAAACCCTTTATCTGATGTGTTGACTACAAATATTTTCTCCTACTCAATTAGCTCTCATTTAGTTTTAGCCCATTTTTTTTTGGCCATGCACAAAGTTTTAATTTGATGTAATCCCTTTTGCTTATTTTTGATGCTATAGCCTCTGTCAATAGTTATAATTTCAACGTACTATTGAACATGCCTTTGAGGTCCATATCTTGTTTATATTTCCTTCAGTGTATTTTAGATATTTCACTCTGATCTCAAGATCTCTCATCTACTTTGAATTGACTTTTGTGCAAGATGTGAGATATGGATTCAGTCTTATTTTATTAAGTGTGCTTATCCAATTTTTCTGCACCATTTGTTGAAGTGCCTGTCTTTGTTCTGTTCATGTTTTCAGTTCCTTTGTCAAAAGTCAGCTGATCATATATTTGGTACTCTGTCTTAGGATATCCTATTCTAACCCAGAGAATTGGCCAGAGAGTCTGCACCACCCTGTTTTTGATTACTACAACTTTATAATATAGCTTCAAATTAGGTAATAGAATGTCTCCCTGTTTTCTATTTTTCACTATGGTTTTGCCTATTCAGAGTCTTTTATGATTTTACACAGACTTTATTATTGAATGTTCTAGGTTCATGAAGAATGTTGAATTTGAATAGGGATATCGAATATATAGTAGTTGAGGTAGAATGGTCATTTTGACAATATTGATTCTTTCAATTGAGCAGCATTGATATTTTTCCACATTCTAGTGTCTCCAATTTCTTTCTTCAGAAGTTTTTTATGGTTTAAGTCCCCTGCACCTCTTTCATTATAGGTACATCAAGTACCTATATTGATTTATAGGTACTTGATTTTGGGGGCACTATTTTAAATAGGACAGACTCTTTGATCTCTTTGTCTTCCTCCTCCTCCTCCTCCTTCTTCTTCTTCTTCTTCTTCTTCTTCTTCTTCTTCTTCTTCTTCTTCTTCTTCTTCTTCCTCTTCCTCTTCCTCCTCCTCCTCCTCCTCCTCCTCCTCTTCTTCTTCTTCTTCTTCTTCTTCTTCTTCTTCTTCTTCTTCTTCTTCTTCTTCTTCTTCTTCTTCTTCTTCTTCTCCTTCTCCTTCTCCTTCTCCTTCTCCTTCTCAATTGCAAAGCTTTCATGATTGATTTTCAGTCATACAATGATTGAACACCCATCCCTCCATCAGTTACCACTGTACATTTCCCACTACCAATGTCCCCAGTATCCTTCCTACCACCCTCCACCCCCCACCTCAATGGAAGGCACTTTCATTATTATTCTCTCTCTATTTTGGGGCATTATGGTTTGCAATACAGATATTGAGAAGCTATTATGTTGGGTCCTTTGTCTACTTTCAGCACATAGGTTTACAATTATTTTGATATGCTGTTGACTTTTGTTCTGGAGGAGTTTCTTGATTATTCTGACAATTCCCTTGCTTGTGATTGGCTTGCTCCAGATTTCTATTTTTTATTCATTCAGTTTTGGGAGATTTCATGTTTCTAATAATCTGTCCATTTCTTCTAGAATCTCCACCTTAACCGAGTAGAGTTGTTTATAGTAGGCTTTCATATCTTTGCTTTCCAAAGTTTCTCTTATAATTTCCCCCCTTTCATTTCTGATCCTATTTGAGTACTTTATCTTTCATTCCTCATGAGTCTAACCAAAAGTTATCTATCTTGTATATTCTTTTGAATAACCTGCTTCTGGTTTCATTGATGTTTTGTATTTCTTTCTTGGTTCCTATTTCATTTATTTCTTTTCTGATTATATTATTTCCTTCCTTCTGCTGGTATTTGGATTCATTTACTTTTGGTTCTCCAAATGTTTGAGTATTATGATTTTATCCTTTTCTTCCTTTCTAATGTATGCCTGTATTGCTCCTTTAAGTACTTCTTGAGTTTTCTGTTAAGTACAGCTTTTGATGTGTTCCATACATTTTGATAATTTTTTAAATATTGTTAGTCTCAAGAACTACTTTTATATATCTTCCTTGATTTTATCTTTGGTCCATATGTGTCTTGTTCAGTCTCCAGGTGTTGGAGTTTCTTCATATCCTCTTCATATGATTAATTTCTATCTCTGTAGCATTGTGGTTTGACAGGATACTTGGCATTTGATTTTTTATATACAGTTGTCTTATGCCCTAATAAGTGATCTATGCTAGAGAATGTTCCACTTTCACTAAAAAGGAATATTTATTTGGCTTTTATTTGTCTTAGAATGTTTTTATCTTTTTCTCCCACTTAAATGAGAGATTTTCAGGTTAGTGGACTATATATCGAAAAAATTTAAGAGTGAGTAATAATTTCAGCATGTCATTCCACAAATTTTCTCTCCTGTACTCTTTCATATGAAAGATCTGTTATATTCTTAGGTTACTTCCCTTGTATTTAAGATTTCTCTCTCTCTTTGGATTTTGTCATTTTTATTGCTATATGTATTGGTGCTGTTTAGGTTTATTTTGCTTGGTACTGATTGGTATCTTGAATCTGAACATCATCCTCCCTCCAGCGAGTGGGGAAATTCTCTTCCACCACTTGTTCTTCCCCTTCCCTGTTTTCCTCTCCTTATGGTATTTCTATAATTAAGAGATTGCTTCTTTTGCTGTTATCCATTAAGTACCTTCCATTATCTTCCATTCTAGGGCTTCTTTTTTTGTTTCCAATTCCCTCTCGATGATGTATTTTGTCTTCCAGTTCATGCATATGATTCTTTTTTTGAAATTAGTGTAACTATATATTATTTTTTAAAAATTTTTTATTAGTGAAACACCATGAAGTACAGTTGTAGACTTATAAATTTTTGTGCTTGGGTTTCAGTTATACAAAGATCAAGTACCCATCCCTCCACCAGTGCCCGTTTTCCACCACCACGGATCCCAGTATCCCTCCCCCCCCCCATACCACCCTGCCTCTGTGGCAGGGCATTCCCTTTTGTTCTCTCTCTCCTTTTGGGTGTTGCAGCTTGCAAAAGAGGCATTGAGTGGCATTCATGTTTGGTCTATAGTCTACTTTAAGCATGCTTCTCCCATCCTGGGAGGATCCTCCCAACACCCTTTATTTGGTGATCCCTTCTCTATCTGAGCTCCCTTTTTCCCTAGCATGTGTGGCTGGCCTCCAAGCCATGGAGCAAACCTCCTGGTACTAATCTTGGCCACTCTTAGGTGTTAGTCTCCTATTTTGTTACTTTATTTTCCCCAGATGAATGCAATCTTTCTATGTCTATCCCTCTCTTTCTGACTCATTTCACTTAACATGATACTTTCCATGTAGAACCAACCACTTGTATGTAAATTTCATGACTTCATATTTTCTAACAGCTGCATAATACTCCATTGTATAAATGTACCAAAGTTTCTTTAACCAGTCATCTGTCCTCGGGCACTCAGGTTTTTTCCAGATTCTGGCTATTGTAAAGAGTGTTGCAATGAACAAACAAGTGCAGATGTCATTTCGACTATACTTTTTTACCTCTCTGGGATATATTCCCAGGAGTGGTATTGCTGGGTCAAATGGAAGCTCAATTTCTAACTTTTTGAGAATCATCCATACTGTTTTCCAAAAGGGTTGAACCAGTCAGCATTCCCAACAGCAGTGAAGGAGGGTCTCTTTCTCGCCACATCCGTGCCAACACAGGTTGATTTTGTTCTTTTGGATGTGGGCCAGGCTCTGTGGTGTGAAATGATATCTCATTGTTGTTTTGATCTGCATCTCCCTGATGATTAATGATGTAGAGCATTTTCTCATGTGCCTTTTAGCCATTCGAATTTCTTCTTTGAGAAAGTTTCTGTTCATTTCGTCCATGTCCTAGGCCACAAAACATACCTCAATAGAATCAGGAAGATAGAAATAGTATCAACCATCTTTTCAGACCATGATGCACTGAGAATAGAAGCAAATCACACACAGATATGAATATGATTCTTTGTGTCTGTAATTCTGCTACTATGACTGCTATTGTGTTCTTTGATTCTTTCATTTCATTTTGTATGGAATCTGTCATGCACTGAATCAGTTATTCTTTGAGTTGGTTGAATTTCTTTTCCAGTGATTTCTTAATTTCAATGACCAGTGCTTTCTTAATTTTGGTTGCCAATTTAGTGAGTGTTGATTTCAGGTTCTCATTGACTAACTTCAAGAATTTCGATGAACTTCCATCTGTGCCCCCTGCCCTGCGTGCACCCCTGCCCCACATTGTGCCCCCATTCACCACCGGGCAGCCGGACAGTATCCCTGGGAGCACCTGCCCGAGTCACAACCAAGTGCCTACCCACTTAGCCTCCACCGCTGGTCTTTTTTGCAGGTCTGTGGGCCCTGGGACTAGCTTCTAGGACTGTCTGGGAGTGTGGCCTCCGTAGAAGTGGGCGTGGCCTTCTGTGTGGTGGCAGGCAGCTCACAAGGCCTCAGGAATATTTCCTTTTCCCAACACTCTGGCACTCTGGACTCACATCCCAACCTTTATCACCTAATTCTGTGCAATACGTCCTGGCCACATCAAACACAATATGACAATAGTCCACGGGCCTACTCCAATTTCACCAAAATACCAGTGTACACAAAAAGGTGTTCAAGCCCAACATAAAAGAACACATCCTCCAAAGCTTCACTAGATGCCTATGATAAGTCACAGAGAGATGCCTGAGAGGAAGGATGTAGCCTGAAGGGGAGAAAGGTGACCACCATTGACCGAGCCCATTCAGATTCATTTCACACAATAAAAAGGGACAGTGCTAGTGAACTGGATGGTTCCATCTCCATACAACCACCACAACATGAAGAAACAGCGCAAATCTCCACTACCAGAAGATGATGAAATACAGAGTCCAGAAGCTTCAACAGGGGTTACTCACAAATATGATCTCTTTGATAAAGAATTCCGAGATGAAATGCTGAGGATGTTCAAGTAACTCAAATTATCAATCAAGCAGACATCCAGTAAATTAAAGGAGGACATTGAAGAAACAGTGGAATGGACAGCCAACAAAATACAGGAAGAAATATGAGCAGAAATAAGAAAGCTACAATATGAAGTGTCACTAATAAAAGTTTCGCTAGATGAAATAAAAAAACTCAGTGGGTGCCCTCAAGAGTAGAATGACTACAGCTGAAGACAGGATCAGTGATCTTGAAGATGAGCTGCAGAAATCATACCGGCAACAACACACAATGGGAAAAGACCTCAAAATAGCCCTAAGGAGAATTAGAGAACTAGGAGATGATGCCAAGAGGAACAACATTAGAATCATCAAGATACCAGATGAACAGGGAGGCAACCCCAATGAAAAATCCACAGTTAAAAAAATCATTGCTGAAAAGTTCCCAGAATTAGAGAATGCAGACATCCAGATCCAAGCAGCCAGAAGGGTACCAGCTAAAATAGACCTTAATAAAAAGACTCCAAGGCATATCATAGTCAGAATGATGAATACCACAGATAGAGAAACAATACTGCAAACAGCAAGGTCAAAGAAGGAAATCACATACAAAAGAACAAACCTGAGATTTACAGCAGACCTATCAGAGGAAACCCTCCAAGCCTGAAGACAATGGTGGAACATAGTGGAAAAAAAAAGTAAATGAAATGAACGCCTCACCAAGAATACTTTATCTGGCTAAACTCTCACTCAAACTCAAAGGAATGATACACAATTTTGTAGATAAACAACAGTTCTGGATCTTCCTAGTCTCAAAACCAAACCTAAAAGAAGTACTAAAGGGCTCCTGTAAGACAAGAAAAATAACACCAAACACAACTAATACAGAAAGATGGCACAAAATACTATGACAATAATTTCTCTCAATGTCAATGGTTTAAATGCACCAATTAAGTGACACAGAGTGGCAAGACAGATTCAGAAACTGAACCCAACATTCTGCTGCCTACAAGAAACACATCTGAACAGTCAGAGCAAACACAGACTCAAAGTCAAAGGATGGAAAATAATCTTGCAATCAAACAACTCCCTCAAAAAAGCTGGGGTGGCCATACTACTATCTAACAACATAGATTTCAGGTTGAAAAAGATTAGAAGGGACAGCAAAGGCCATTTTCTATTTATCAAGGGATAAGTACAACAGGAAGAAATCACACTCCTAAATGT
Source organism: Sorex fumeus (assembly GCF_029834395.1). NCBI lineage: Eukaryota > Metazoa > Chordata > Mammalia > Eulipotyphla > Soricidae > Sorex > Sorex fumeus. The sequence continues at coordinate 3,357,923 of NW_026606083.1, forward strand.
AAATACATCTAATGAGGGATCAGCTAAATACCTAAAACAATTGCTAACAGATTTTAAGGAGCACATTGCTAGCAACACAATACTAGTCAGAGACTTCAACACCGCATTATCACCCCTCGATAGATCAATGAGAATAAAACTCACCAAGGAAATACTGGATTTGAAGGACGAAATTGAAGAGATAGGACTAATAGATCTGTACAGGGCTTTACACCCCCAAAAGAAAGAATACACATTCTTCCCCAGTGCACACGGAACATTTTTCAAAATAGACCACGTGCTGAGTCACAAAACACATCTCAACTGAATCAGGAAGATAGAAATTGTATCAAATATCTTTTCAGACCACAATGCACTGAAGATAAAAGTTAATCGCACACAGACACGGAGAACCAAATCAAACACCTGGAAACTAAATAACTCAATGTTGAACAGCGAATGGCTCAGGAATGAAATCAAAAGATACTTGGAAACAAACAAGAAAGAAGACACGAGCTACAAGAACCTGTGGAATGCAGCTAAAATCGTGTTAAAGAGAAAATTTGTAGCTCAGCAAACATTTCTGAGGAAGGAGGAAAGGGCCCACCTAAATGACTTGATTTCAGAGCTCGAGATCTTAGAAAAGGACCAACAAAAAGAGCCCAAATCAGGTAAAAGGAAAGAAATAACAAAACTTAGGAGCAGAAATTAATGACCTGGAAACCCAAAAAATAATTCGATAGATTAGTGAAACCAAGAGCTGGTTTTTTGAGAAAATAAACAGGATTGATAAACACTAGCAAGACTCACAAAGAAAGAGAGAGAGCCCTAATAAACCGAATCAGAAATACAAGAGGGGGGGCATCAAAACAGAAACCAATGAAATTCAAAAGATCATCAGAGACTACTTTGAAAGTCTGTATGCCACAAAAAAAAGAGATCCTAGAAGAAATGGATAAATTTCTGGATTCCTATAATCTCCCAAGATTGAACCAAGAAGACTTAGAATGCCTGGATAGACCCATTCATATCAAGGAAGTTGAAACTGTAATCAAAAGTCTTTCCAAAAACAAAAGCCTACATTCAGATGGATTCACTAGTGAATTATTCCAAACTTTTAAGGAGGACCTATTGCCAGTTCTTCTCAAGCTTTTCCCGGAAATTGAAGAAACAGGCGTCTTGTTCTGAATGCAGATTCCCTCGCATCCCTCTCCAGGGATAGGAGAAATCCTGGTTTCCAGGACTTTTTTTTTTTTTTGCTTTTTGGGGTCACACCTGGCAATGTTCAGGGGTTACTCCTGGCTCACTCACTCAGGAATTACTCCTGGCAGTGCTCAGGGGACCATATGGGATGCTGGGAATCAAACCTGGGTCGGCCACGTGCAAGGCAAACACCTTACCCACTGTGCTATCGCTCCAGCTCCCAGGACTGGGAGCTGGAGCGATAGCACAGCAGTAGGGCATTTGCGTTGCACGCAGCCAGCCTGATCAAGCCGGGTTTAAGTTCCTCCGCCCCTCTCGGAGAGCCCGGCAAGCTACCGAGAGTATCTCACCCGCAAGGCAAAACCTGGCAAGCTACCCGTGAAGTATTCAATATGCCAAATACAGTAACAAGAAGTCTCCAAAAAATGGAGACTCCCCTCAATCATATGATCATCTAAACTTTGATAAAGGTGCAAGTAATATGAAGTGGAGTAAGGAAAGCCTCTTTAACAAATTGTGCAGGCATCACTGGACGGCTACATGCAAAAAAAATGGGCTCAGAACTCTGCCTAACACCATGTACAAAAGTAAGATCAAAATGGATTAAAGACCTCAACATCAGACCAGAAACCATAAGGTACATTGAAGATAAAGTTGGCAAAACCCTCCATGACATTGAAGCTAATGGTATCTTCAAAGATGCCACGCCACTGGCCGAGCAAGTGAAAACAGAGATAGATAAATGGGACTATCTTAAACTAAGAAGCTTCTGCACCTCCAAAGAAACAGTGACCAAAATACAAAGACAGTCTACAGAATGGGAAAGGATATTCACCGAATACACATCTGACAAGGGGTTGATATCCAGGATATACAAAATACTGGTTAAACTCCACAAGAAGAAAACATCCAACCCCATCCAAAAATGGGGCAATGAAATGAACAGAAACTTTCTCAAAGAGGAAATCCGAATGGCAAAAAAGCACATGAGAAAATGCTCTACATCATTAATCATCAGGGAGATGCAGATCAAAACCACAATGAGATACCATCTCACACCTCAGAGACTGGCCCACATTCAAAAGAACAAAAGCAACCGATGCTGGCGCGGATGTGGCGAGAAAGGGACACTCCTTCACTGTTGGTGGGAATGTCCACTGGTTCAGCCCTTCTGGAAAACAGTATGGACGCTTCTCAAAAAATTAGAAATTGAGCTCCCATTTGACCCAGCAATACCACTCCTGGGAATATATCCCAGAGAGGCAAAAATGTATAGTCGAAGTGACATCTGCACTTGTTTGTTCATTGCAGCACTCTTTACAATAGCCAGAAACTGGAAGAAACCTGAATGCCCAAGAACAGATGACTGGTTAAAGAAACTTTGGTACATCTACACAATGAAGTACTATGTAGCTCTTAGAAAAGATGAAGTCATGAAATTTACATACAAGTGGTACAATATGGAAAGTATCATGCTAAGCGAAATGAGTCAGAAAGAGAGGGATAGACATAGAAAGATTGCATTCATCTGGGGGACATAAAGTAACAAAATATGAGATTAATACCCAAGAATAGCTGAGATCAGCACCAGGAGGATTACTCCATAGCTTAGTGGCCAGTCGGGCATTCTAGAGGAAAGGGCAGCTCAGACAGAGAAGGGAACACCAAATAAACGGTGTTTGGAGGATCCTCCCAGGAGGGGAGATACATGTTGAAAGTGGACTATGGACTGAACATGTTTGCCACTCAATGCCTCTTTTGCAGACCACAACACCCAAAAGGAGAGAGAGAACACAGGGGATTGCCCTGCCACAGAGGCAGGGGGGGATGGGGGCATGGGGGTGGGGGGGATATTATCCATGGTGGTGGAAAATGGGCACTGGTGGAGGGATGGGTATCTGATCATTGTATAATCAAACCCAAGCACAAAAAATTGTAAATCTACAACTGTACCTCATGGTGTTTCACTAATAAAAAAAATTTAAAAATAAAAAATATGGAGATGTTACTGGGTTCGTTCAAGCAAATCGATGAACAACGGGAGGACAGTGTTTGTTTGTGAAGAAACAGGAATTCTCCCAAACAGTTTCTATGAGGCATATATCTCCCTAATACCAAAAGCAAACAAAGACACCACTAACAAAGGAAACTATAGGTCAATATCCCTGATGAACACGGATGCGAAGATCCTCTACAAAATATTAGCAAATAGTATCCAACAACTCATCAAAAAGATCATACACCACGACCAAGTGGGATTCATTCTGGGGATGCAAGGAATCAATCAACATAATCCATCATATCAAGAAAAGAAAAGATAAAAACCATATGATGATATCAATAGATGCAGAGAGAGCATTTGACAAGATCCAGCACCCCTTTATGATATAAATTTTCACCAAAAGGGTTTTGAGGGATCCTTCCTCAAGAGAGTCAAAGCAATCTACCACAAACCTGTGGCAAGCATTATCCTCAATGGGGAAAAACTAAAGGCCTTTACTCTAAGATCAGGGACAAGAAAAGGTTGCCCACTCTCACCACTTCTGTTCAATATTGTACTTGAAATACTTGCAATTGCGGTTAGGCAAGAAAAAGATATTAGGGGCATCCAGATAGGAAAGGAAGAAATCAAGCTCTCACTATTCGCAGATGATATGATAATATCTTTAGAGAACCTAAAGTCTCTAACAAGAAATGCCCAGAAACAATTGTCTTGTATAGTAAAGTTGCAAGCTATAAAATCAATATCCAAAATTCCATGGCTTTCCTTTATGTAAGTAATGAGATTGTGGAAAGTAACATGGAAAAAGCAATCCCATTCACAACTGTACCCCAGAAAATCGAGTACCTTGAAATCAACTAAGGAGGTAAAGGATCTCTACTAAGAAAACTATAAAACACCACTCCAAGAAATAAAAGAGGACATGAGGAAATGGAAACATTCCCTGCTCATGGATTGGGAGAATTAACATTGTCAAAATGGCAATATGCCCCCCTCAAAGCATTATACAGATTCAATGCAATCCCTATAAGCATACCCATGAAATTCTTCAAAGAAATGGATCAAAGACTCCTGAAATTTATATGGAACAACAAACCCCCACGAATAGCCAAAGCAATCCTTGGGAAAAAGAAGATGGGAGGCATCACCCTCCCCAACTTCAAACTCTACTACAAACCAGTAACAATTAAAATAGCATCGTACTGCAACAAAGGTAGAGCTGCAGAACAATGTAAAAGAGTTGAATATCCTTACATACAACCCCAAATCTATTAAAATCTAGTCTTTAATAAGGGAGCAAGAAATGTGAAGTGGAGCAAGAAAAGCCTCTTTAACAAGTGGTGCTGGTATACCTGGGCAATCATATGCAAAAAAAATGGGCTTAGACCTCGACCTAACACCATGCACAAAAGTCAGATCAAAATGGATTAAATACCTCAACATCAGACCAGAATCCATCAGGTACATTGAAGACAGGTTCAGCAAAATCTTCAAGATATTGAAGCATAAGGTATCTTCAAAGATGACATGCCACCGACCAACCAAGTGGAAACAGAGATAAACAAATGGGACTATATTAAAAAAGAAACTTTTGCACCTCAAAAGAGACAGTGACCAAAATAAAAAGACAATCTACAGAATGGGAATGGATATTCACTCAATACCCATCTGATAAGGGTATATAAGCACTGGTTGAACTCTACAAGAAGAAAACATCCAACCCTACAGAAAGTGGGTCGATGAAATGAACAGAAACTTTGTCAAGGAAGATATACAAATAGCCAAAAGGCACATGAAAAAATGCTCTTCATCACTAATCATCAGGCAGATCAGGCAGATGCAGATCATAACAACAATGAGATACCACCTCACACCACAGAGACTGGCACACATCCAGTAGAACAAAAGCATCTGGTGTTGGCATGGACGTGGGGAGAAAGGGACCCTCCTTCACTGCTGGTGGGAATGCTGACTGGTTCAACCCTTTTGGAAAACATAGTGGATGCCTCTCAAATAATTAGAAATTGAGCTCCCATTTGACCCAACAATACCACTCCTGGGAATATATCCCAGAGATGCAAAAAAGTATAGTAGAAATGACATCTGCACTTACATGTTAAGTGCAGCACTGTTTACAATAGCTAGAATCTGGAAAAAACCCAAGTGCCTGAGAACAGATGACTGGTTAAAGAAACTTTGTTACATTTACACAATGGAATACTATGCAGCTGTTAGAAAAGATGAAGTCATGAAATTTTCACATAAGTGGATCAACATGGAAAGTATCATGCTAAGTGAAATGAGTCAGAAAGAGAGGGACAGACATAGAAAGATTGCACTCATCTGTGGTATATAAAGTAACAGAATGGGAAACAAACACCCAAGAATAGTAGAGATAAGTACCAGGAGGTTTACTTCATGGCTTGGAAGCTGGCTGCACATTCTCGGGGAAAAGGCAGCTCAGATAAAGAAGGGAACACCAATTAAAGGGTGTTTGGAGTACCCGCTCAGGATGGGAGATGCATGCTGAAAGTAGACTATAGACCGAACATGATGGCCACTCAATGCCTCTTCTGCAAATGACAGCACCCAAAAGGAGAGAGAACAAAAGGGATTGCCCTGCCATAGAGGTGGGGTGGGGATGGTGGTAGGGATGCTGGGATTATTGGTGGTGAAGATTGTGCACTGGTGGAGGGATGGGTACTCGATCATTGTATAACTGAAACACAAGCACGAAAGTTTGTAAATCTATAACTGTACCTCATGGTCATTCACTAATAAAATTTTTAAAATAGTAAGAGATTTTAAAAGGAAAAATGCTGGGCACTAAACAGTTTGATAATGTAAATTGCTTGCATATGAATTCACACTGAGTATAAGGTATTTGTTGTCCTTAAAGTAATTCTGATCAGAATGATTCACATTGGTATGTATTTTTAACATAATAAAACTGAGTATAAATTCACTTAAAAAAAAGAAAAAAAGAAAGAAAAGAGTTTTAATGAATTTGACAATTGCCTGGGTTTCTATCTCTGTCTGACATGGCAGGTGGGTTCCTTACTTTCCTAGTTGTGCTTGAGTTTTATGTGGGTTAATGTTAAGGTTTAGATTTTCAGTTACTTAACAACTGTTATGTTCAGTAGTTTATACCAGAGGGCTATTGATAATACCTCTGTTGTTCATATTATTTCTTTTACTATGTAGCTCTATTAGAAGATGAAAACGGGGTTTTGAATGAGTCACTTCATTTAGTTGGCTGAGAAATATGTTTATATATAAGGTCAGTTAAGTTGTAGCTTTCATCCTCTGGCTTCAGTATGAAGTGTTATAATAATCTTGTGCAAATGCTAATGCGTCCATGAGATTTTGGGTTTGGAGAATTAGAGCTGATGGCAAGCTACTGAGAGTATCTCGCCTGCACAGCAAAGCCTGGCAAGCTACCCGTGATGTATTCGATATGCCAAACACAGTAACAAGTCTCACAATGTTACTGGGCTTGCTCAAGCAAAATCAATGAACAACGGGAGGACAGTGACAGTCATACAGAGCAACTTTTTTATCTGGGGCTATGGTCAGGGCCAGGCAGACCTCAGGTGTAGTCTGCGGCTTTCTTTCTGGACCTTGGTCTTGTTGAGAGGGAATGGGCGGGTGGAATTCCAGTGCCCAGGAGCCCCCTTTAGCATACTTTTTCTTTCAATTTTAGCAAGCGATTAAGTAGCTGATTTTGAAATTCTTACCCGGGGATTAGAGAGATCTTTTGTCCTTGAATTCATTCCAGGGCTATTGTCATTGTACACTAATGTAGATTTTCCTCCACTTCATACTTTCTGGGACTACAGCTGCCTTTTAGAGGTTGTAGAGCTGAACAGAAGCCCTGAGTCAGGTGTCTGGGAAGTGCTGTGTTTTGGGAGTGTTGAGGAACACTTTCTAATGTTAGAGTGCTAGAATTCTGGCTGTTGGGACCAATGTGCCTTCTGGAGATTCCAGCCTCCACAAGTCCCATGTTAGACATGTGGGTATAAGATAATTCCAGGATGGAACAGGAAGTGTGTACCATGCTGTTGATTTCTCCTGTCATCTGCATATTGTCCTACCATATCTGTAGCTGAGTTCTCAATGCTGGCAAGCAGAGTCAGAAGTAAGCAAATATGCCCTGTCCTAGCCACAATCGGGGAGAAAGCACAACCTTGTCTCCAGGCATGAAGGCTCTGTCCACTTCCATCCTCAAAGCCTCTTGAATTTAAATTTAGATTGGTACATTGACTTGGATCCACAGATGGTGCCAACATTGCTGTAACTGGCCTTGGTACTATTGGATTTTTATGAAGACTGGTTGCTTGGCATGTTAAACAATCCAAGCTGCATCCTTCACGTTATGACAGGCTGCATGCAGACAACTACCTCAAGGCAGAGTCATTAATGTGATCCTGGTCAAACGTCATCTCTAGACTCAGATGAAACATGCTTATTTCTCTGATGTTGTGGGTTCTGCACTACGGGTGTCTCTGGTCAATTGAAGTCAAAGACCTGGGCAAAAGGCTATATGTGCAAGGGAGCATCTGTGGATAAATATAAGAAGAAGAGAAAGGGAAGGATCATAAGATAGAAAAGAAGAGGCTATTTAAGAGGTGAATATTCATCTGTAAATAGACAATCTCAGACTGTCCTGGGCCCAGAAGACAGGGAAGCATGGCTTTATTCTTGCTCCGTACTCCAGGTCCCCAGGGCACCCAAGCTGTAGACTTCACACATGGTAATAAACTGCAGGAAGGGTTGAGTTGCAGACACCCATCAATTTCATGGCAAGAGAAGCTTGGAAGTGGGGGTGAAGAATAGTTCTGTCGTATCATATCCTAGCAGGAGGATGCTGTGTGAATCAGCATTTTTCTCAGGAAAGGCGTGGTGGGTGGCAGACTGTCCACCATAGGAAATGACTCCTGGGACCTGCACCTTCCTGTAGCTCTCTGCTTGACCCTGACAGAATGTCCAGTTGTAACAGTATTATGGAATCTCTCCCTTTACACTAGTAGTAGGTTCAGAGTTGTCTACAAGACTGAATTCACTGAAATTGGGGAATTGGGTGGGAATGATGGGTGATCTGCACATTAGAGACATTTTCTTACTGTCATGGTCTGTGTCCAAATTTTACAGACCTGGGCTGCCTCAGAGTCTGCTTGTTGAGTCTGTATTCACCAGCTTGGAGCTGCACTTGGAAGGGCCACCTGCCTAGCCAGATTCTGAATCATCAGAATCAGGAAAGAGTCTGCACAATACATTGGGTTCTTCGGAACTTAACCTAATCTTGAATATGGCCTTGAAATGGAGTTTGTTTCAAACAAACCTCAGAGTACTGAGAACACTTGATAAGTATAGAAATGGAATCTGCTGCCTTCCTGAGTAATATGTTAGCCCATTTCTCTTCCTTGCTCCTGGTGGAGAGAACTTTTTGACCCCAGGCCACAGAGTGCTTGGAGACAAGAAGGATATTTGCTTTTCTAGGACTTGTGCAATACCAGGTGGACATTGAGTGTCCTGTAGGGGTAAGAAGGAGTGAGCCAGGCTGTGATAAGCAATGCTTGTGAAGCCAACCGCCTGTGCCTCAGAGCCTCTGAAGCTGCATTCTGCCTCTGCCTCTTTGTTCTACCATGTGATGCTCCTGTAAATTTTCGCATGATGTAAGACTGCAGGAAGGAGAGGGAAGGAATGTGTGTGTGTGTGCCCATTTGTGTATGAAAAATGGAGCCTGTACTGTATTCTAGAATGGGCTGCTACATAAGTATCCTTGTTATATAGTAGTAGAGTAACTCCTGGGGACATGAATTAAAGCCCTTATAGCAATTTGGGGGTGTGTCCTGTGGAAAGGAAAGTGTGCCTATCGACTACAGAGGTACCCTGGCACATCCAACTTTCAGATGTATACTTGCTAAGCTGGCTGGCTTCCCTAACAAGCATATGACAATGGTTCAGGGCCCTGTAGTACCAAGACCTGTGGGAACAAGATATATTCTCTCCACTTCAGACCTGTGTTCATGGCTCAACATTGATGAATCTTGGCTCTACCAGAGTCAGCATGTAGACGTATGCTAGCTCTCAGTCCTGCACTCTTAAGCACATCACCTATACATTTGTATAATGCCACTGAAGATGGTTAGTATATGCAGCAGGTCAAGTGCCAACTGCTGGATTGAGGGTATTAGCATTTCTTCTGCTTTCAAGAAAAACCTAAAATTGGAATTCAGTCCTACCTCTCATTTAACTAATTTAACTCATAGCTCATTTAACTCAGAGCTGAATATATTGCACTAAAGACTCTATGCTAGAGGAGCTGGCTGATGCTTACCTTGCATGTGGCCAACCTGGGTTTGATGCCCCTCAGCTCCAAACCCATCAGGCATGGCTGCTGAGTGCAGAGCCAAGAGGAAGCCCTGAGCTCAGCCAGGTGTGGCCCAAACCCCTCTTCCCACAAACAATTTAATTAAAAAAACTTTTTAAAAATTCTAGGCTAAAATATTTTTATCTAGAGGCATTAAGATTGTAGTGGACAGAGGACAAAACGAATTCTTGTTCTTAGTCATAAACGTTTGAAAGTAGCACTGTCCTCCTGTTGTTCATCGATTTGCTCGAGCGGGTCCAGTAACGTCTCCATCATGAGACTTGTTGTTACTGTGTTTAGCATATTGAATACGTCAAGGGTAGCTTGCCAGGCTCTCCAAGAGGGTCAGAGGAATCGAACCTGACTCGGCAGGGCCGGCTGTGTGCAAGGCAAACGCCCTACTGCTGTGCTATCACTCTAGCCCGTTTGAAAGTATACAACATTAAAAGTAGAGATAAAAGAATATTTTTAAAAAGAATTCATAGGAATGGTTGTATTTGGGAAGGGAAGTGTTAAAGGGAATGCTGACTGTTGGGGAGGGGTGTTCAGGGATGGGTTCTGTACTTATGAGTCTTATAGGCACATTCAGATTATCTTTTGATTTATATATGCATTTTAGTTAATGTGGATATAAAATAAGTCCAAATACAGTATATTTTAAAAAGTAATATTAGTAAACATCTCCTATATTAATTTTAGGTTTTAGGACTGTCTTCTGGGAATCTATTAATCCACATCTTGGAGCAAGATGTGTCCTGTATTGGTCAATTAAATGGTAAAGAAAGAAGAGGAAGGGTGAAGGGAAGGGTTCTGATAGCAGCTCAGCTAGGAGACAGTCTAGATTATAACTGTAGGTCTAGATGTGTACTTTCTATACCCATGTTTATTGTGGACAAGTTTCATTGATCACTTGAACCTTACTTCACCATTGTCAATTACTTGAACCATTGTCACCTCCTTCTCCAAAATCCTGTCCAAATCACGATCATCCTGTTGTTCGTCGATTTCCTCTAGCAGGCACCAGTAACATCTCCTTCTTCCTAGCCCTGAGATTTTAAAAGAGCCATTTCAATGCTCTTTCAGGATTAGGAGAATGAGACCCATCATTGTTACTGATATTTGGCGTATTGAATACGACACGGGAAGTTTGCCAGATTCTGCTGTGCGGGCAGGATACTTTTTGTAGCCTTCCAGGTTCTCCAAAGGAAAGATAATAAGATGTCGTGCGACTGCAAATGCGACCTCGCGCTTCTGGGAGCTGGGTTTTATAGTCTCTGCGTCTTGCCCATTGATGGGACCAACCTGGCGCTGGCGGCAGCTGGTGGGTGTGACGCCTACCTACTGGAAGATGGAAGGTCTAGGTGGAGAAGGCCCAGTCCCAATCCGAGTAAGCTTGGAGACCTCAGCCCCCGGACCTGCATGCCTGGGTTCCTCTGCCAGTTCTTTCATGCATGAGACCCGTCCGGATGTGTGGAGAGTGGTCCCAGCATGGCCGTGGCTGGCTCCGGAGGTCCTCAGCTGCTGGGGCTCTGCTTGGGGTGGGGAAACTAAAGGGGTTTCATCCTAAATGCTTATGCAGAGGAATTTCCTCTTTGTGTGCCCTTCAACCTCTTCCTATCATTCTTAGCATTAGGAGAAAAGTGATCCTCGTCCTTCCCCTCCTTTCCATGGCTCTCCAGCTAACCTCCATTCCACACTGCCCTTTGTTTTCTCTGCTCTGGTTCCATGGATCTCCACAAGAGGCCACATAACTGAAACTCAGGTCCTTTGCTCATACTGCTCCACCATCTGAGGTGCTTTCCACTTTCCCCTTAATCTCACCACCGCCCTCCCCGCCCCCCCCCCGCCCCGCCCTGATCCTTTAGAGTCCCCAGGAAATGCCACCTTCTCTGGAAAACTCCCACTGTCACATTGGGCCAACTTTTACTATTTACACTGCTTTTCTCTCCTCCTCTCTCACTTGCATGATGATTATAATTTGTTAACTTTTCAATCAGTTCTTTAATTTTTCTTCAAAGCTTAATACCCCTGCAAACATGCGAACACCAAATAATCTCCACGAATTTTCACTCACAAAGCACTTGTGTCACAGCTCCCAGGTCAAGAAGTCACTCCAAATGGATCCCCCTTGACCTTTCCAGTTGGTGGCCCCAGCTAAACATAATGTCTACCTTAGTCCTGTGTCTAGCCATGGAGGTCAGGCCTTTATACAAACTAAAGTTTCTGTTTCTTTTTATCTTATTTTTCCTTTGGAGAACCTGGCAGGCTACCAAAAGTGTCCTGCCCGCACGGAAGAGTCTGGCAAACTTCCCGTGTCATACTCAATATGCCAAATACCAGTAACAATGATGGGGCCCATTCTCATAATCCTGAAAGAGCATTGAAATGGCTCTTTTAAAATCTCAGGGCTAGGAAGAAGGAGACGTTACTGGTGCCTGCTCAAGGAAATCGACGAACAACAGGATGATTGTGATTGTGATTACCACCTCAGGACATCTAAGCTTTTAGATGTCCTGAGGTGACAATGTATGATAAAAAGTAGAACAAGTGAATTAACCCAATTTGTATGTATCTCTGTTGTAACTGATAGAAAGGGAGCTTCTTGGACATAACCTTGTTAAAACATCTTTGAGTAATAAAACACCACATCTTGTTTCTGCGGTTGGCAGCACAGGGAGAATGACTTGCAGGGGAAGGGGCTGTTCTGGTCACATTGGATGTTGCTGGTTGATTTGATGCGTCTCTGGCTGTGTGCAGGTACACAGTGTGGGCACTTCATTAGCACTAGGCTTCCTTACTAACATTTTACTAGAATGAGTGAATAATTCTATTAGAAGCTTATACTTTGTTACTGAGTTGCTTTTCTCATTTTCACTAGAACATTACAGGGAATGCAGTATTTTAATTGCACTATGCCAATATATTTATCTAGAATTTTTGCTGCCATTCTTGTCTTTTAATAAATTTTCATTGCCAAGAAAGATTGGATTAAATTTTTCCCTTCCAATTGGTGATGCCCCCGCGCCTCGGTGTTCCTTCCCGGAGTCCCTTGGAGGGGAGCGGGTTGAGCTTTCCTCCCCGCCCCGGCCAGGGCTACGGCAGCCGGAGACCTCCAGGACCAGCCACCACCATGCTGAGACCACTCTCCGCACACCTGAAGGTACTGGCAGAGGGACAAGGCCACGCGGGTTCCGGGGCCGAGACCTCCAAGCCTACTCGAATGCCGCGCGACATCTTATTATCTCATTCCTACTTTGGACAAACTTGCAGGCTGTCGAATGTAGCCTGCCCACAGGGCAGAGTCTGGCAAACTCCCCGTGGCCTACCAAATATGCCAAATACCAGTAACAATGATGGGTCTCATTCTTCTAAAGAGCCCGGAATATAATCTCAGGGCTAGGATGAAAGAGACGTTACTGGGGCCTGCTCGAGGCAATCGACGATTAACAGGATGATGAAATGAAAAAATGAAATGAAAATTGGTGATGCACAGGGGTTATTCTCGGTGATGCACAGGGGTTATTCCTGGCTCTGCACTCAGGAATTACCCCTGGCAGTGCTCAGGGGACCATATGGGATGCTGGGAATCGAACGCGGGTCAGCCGCGTGCAAGGCAAATGCCCTACCCGCTGTGCTATTGCTCCAGCCCCTGGTGTGTATATCTTTGTTTGCCAAATAATCAATAGCTTTGGGACTTTCAAATGGCAAATATTCATGGCATGTAAAAAAGCATGATGCACAAACATATGATCTTAATAACATAATTAGTTGTGTAGGTAAACAAGACCTAAAAGAACATGTAAGACTTAACTGCATGTAATTGTGTATGACTGTTCTTTGCTTCGTTTTTCCATTTCCTATTCACGTTAACTTCCAAAAGATAAATATTTTTAAAATCTGAAAAAAATGAAAATATTGCACTATCCTCATCAATCACCAGTCATTTCATCAAAACAAGGTATTGGGGTCACCCCACAGGAAATGACTTCAGGACAGGAGTGATAGTGTTTTTTTAAGACATCTCATAAACCAGACTTTGAATGGTATTAGCCTCCGTATTTGACAACCAAGCCTTGGTTTCTTCACTTTCTGAAAGGCACACTCCGGTGGGAGCCTAGGGGCAACATCTGTGGGGTGGGCTCCTCAGCCACGACCCCAACACGGACTCTCCCCCAACCCAGCCCATTCTGTGAAGCCGAGTGTGTGTGGTCTTCACGGCTGCGCTAGTGGCTGTCCTGTGGTTCAGATCCCAGAGTGATTTACCGTGGTCAGTATTCCACTGCACAGCTCCCCACAGGCATGAGGGAGGCAGAGGATAGGTGAGCGGTGTCTGCTGCCCAGCCAGAGTGAAGGGAAGAAGTCATGCCTCTCTGTGAACCTAGATGCAGAATGTGAGAGTATCTGGGAATGTCACATGGCACTAGGCCTGGAGCAGAAGACACCTTCCTCCCCATCACCTGCCCGACAGATGGCTGCACCAACGCCAGATGCCCTTTCCTGACTCTAGTGAGCACCACCTCTGGACCTCTTCCGACTTCCACACCAACACGTTGCTTCTGTTGAGAGGCATCGTTGAACTGTATTTCAGGGCCTGATGACCCGCTGTGCTGGTACCTGGGTGACTCCTTGGTCCTCCTTTAGTCAGGGCTGCTCACTCAGGAAGTAGGAGATGAACAACCCACGTGACCCTCCCCAACCCACAGTCCACACTTAAACCATCAAGATCTTTCTTTCTTTCTTTCTTTCTTTCTTTCTTTCTTTCTTTCTTTCTTTTTTACAGCAAAACAAAATGGTTCTTTGCTAAACTTCCATGTCAAGGAAAGGTAGAATTATTAAATAATGTGGAATTTGGGAACGGTGTGATAATACCACAGGTAGGGGGTTTTGCTTTGTACGCTGCTGATCTGGGTTTGATCTCAGGGACCACAGGTGGTCTCCCAAATCTTGCCAGGAATGATCTCTGGCACAGAGCCAGGAGTGATCCCTGCATGGCAATGGGTGTGGACTCAAGGCAGAACAAGAAACTGTGAGTTTCTGGACCTTGAAGATATTCAAAGATTTGAGTACTGAGCCTGGAGAAGCAGGAGTAGCTCCTTCACTTTAAGGTATGATCTAAAACCAAAGAAGAGAGAAAAGGGAGAAAGAACACAGGTTTCCTCTAGGTCTGAGCTCAGGAAAAGTCAGTGCAGGGCACGTGTGTTCACAGCACTGTCACACTGACTCTAAGGACTCAGAAGTGCTTTGGGTTCTGGGGGCGCAGCCTCCTGCAGCCGTCGCTGGGGTCCTCTAGCCCACTCCAGGGGCAGGCACACCCAGTGGTGGACAGACAGCAACAGGGCCATGGGAATGCCAGTCTGAAAGGTGGGGGCTGGGCAAGTGAGCAGTGACATGAAAGGTAGGAGTATGAAAGTCAACTCACATGGCCAGCATGTGCAGACTGACGTAGTGAGGGTGGCAGAGGCAGGTGGGCAGGGTAGGGAGATGGCGGTGTTACCCAGAGACTGTTTCTGCTGTCAGCGCTGGCCCACACCTTGCTGACACCCCACTGAGACAAAGGCCATTCCATGTTCACTTTTATTCAGACTCAGAAACACAGGCATCATAGTTTGTCATCACTGTCAATTCTTTCAAAGTTACACACTGACATTTGTGTATAACAAACACGTGTATATGTGCTGTGAATTGTGCAAAGTACAAATAGTTGCCCAGCCACTCCCCAAGAGTGGAAAACTGAAGCCGGCAGTCCCTTGGCTAGTTTTCCATCCAACCTGTGCCTGAGGCCATCCTCGTCATCTGTGTCCACTGACTTCCCTCAGGGTAGAAGTGGGCTTTACCAGGTTCTTCAAAGTCACCTCAGCCACCAAATGCCACTGTGCAACCAAGACATTCAAGTCACTGGGCCAGTGTAGACTATAGGGTTTTAGTCATGGTGTTTCATCTCAGTAGCCAAAATGATTTTATCCTCTGAGGAAAGAGAACCTGACAGGGTCTAATTCTGCTCCTGCTTGTTGATGGGTCAAATGGTCACAAGGGCTGGTGGGTCTATGTCTGAAAAACCTCAGTGATGAGCTCATGCTGGTCAGTATCTGCCCTCTCTCTCAGGGGTCTGAAACTTGTGGGGCCCATGGCATCTCCATGTATCAAGAAAATAGCACTGACACTGGGAAAGCGTTAGGTTGCTCTGGTGAGTCACAACCTGTGTGCCACACTCTCTGCTAGGTGTGGGAGGGGCTTCGTCAGCCCTGCTGTCAGCCTCACCCACCTCACCAGAGTGGTCAGTAATTCCTAGTTACCCAGGGTTCTGTTGAGCATGTTGTAAGAGACAAGTAGATTTAATTCTATACTGTTGCCTGGTAACTGCTTTAATTTGGGGAAAAAATATTTTCCTTATTCTCTGAGAAATTACATTTAGTTCTGGTTTGTAGAACAATTCTCACTCAGTCTATTAATGTTTGCAGGGTCTTGGTGATGACGTGGTTTTAAAGGCACACAAATCTGTGCATGGTAGGCAACTAATTTGGTGACCCATGGCAGTAGAAATCTGCTAGGATTCTTTTTATTAGATTTTGGGAAAAATCCTTAAATATGTTAAATATATTATCTTCTAGAGAGGAAAGGAGTCGTTCTTTAAATACCATCCTGCCACTGTGCTGTTCCAAGGTAGCAGCAAACAGCCAAGCCACATTCCGAAGGGGAACTGCGCAGTGGGCTAGGAGCTGTCACGCCAGCAGAGGGCAGGACCGGCTCGGCTTCCTGGCGTTCTAACAACCAGGCAGGCCTATGTTGCCAGAGGAGTTTATTCTGCCAAACTGGACTCCGGAGAAATTTGAAGCGGGATTCTGATCTGAGCTGGGTCAGCGTGTTTTCCTGAGGCTGTGCTCCCTGACAGGCTCCGGGGCACTTGGTGTGGGGCTCAGGAGGTTTTGGGGGTCTCACCCTAAGAAGATACCATTTCCCAGAGCTGTATGCCCTTTGTCACATGCCCTTCCCTGCTAGCCCTGCCTCCTGGCCCCGTTCTCTCTGGAACTTCTGCCTCCTAACTAAGTTCCCACTGCCTGCCCGGTGGGTGGATATTTATTAAAAACAAAAAGCCTTCACAGGTAGTAAATCCCAGTGGCTAGGACTGTACTTTTCCAGAGAAAAGTTTTATTTTGAAAATGATAATTTGGTAATGATGATGTTGTAATTCCCTCTAACGAAAAGCACAGGACAGTCCCCTGCCTGAATGGGCTCCACATCCATGTGCTTTTCTTACTGCTCCAAAACAGGCAGTTCTAGTGGCCTTTCCTCGAAATGCTCCAGTCCTGAATAATAGTTACCTCTGTCTAGACAGAATCAGGGCAAGTCAGGTTTACAGGAAGCGGCCTTTTCTAAGCGCCCCGACCCTGGGGTGTCTCCCTGTCGTCTGCTGAGTGCTGGTGGGAGCTCTCTAGATGCATCACGGCAAGTACAGAAGTCTACCTGCTAATGTCTCTTCAGTTTTTGTTTCAAATTCAACCAAATCATTACTGATTTTACAAAAAGGCAGCACCAGATGTATGAAAAATAGGCAATGTAGGTGCTATTAGGAATATATAAAGTCTACAGCTTTGCATTAAAAAGATGCTGTAAGAAAGAAGCCATGTGAAGAGAGAGTGGCAGGAGTGGTGCTGAGGAGTCTGAGAGGAAGCCATGCCCAGTAGCTTTGCTCAGGCCCGACAGTGTGCTGCTGGCCCAGACTTGGGGTCTGCAAAAACCCTTTGCCAGGGACACTCTTACAGAGAATCTAGGTAGTAGGTGACTGAGGTATATAGAGGCGATGGGGCATAAGGGAACCTCAGGCAAGCACAGGTCATTGCTTGAACACTGTGGCCCTGCCCCTGCCCAAGCCATGCCCCTGCAGGGCTGCCAGCAGGCTGGGCATAGCAGGTCCTGGCAGATTCTAGTGGAATGAGCCTCTTCCCCTCCAAGGATGTATCTTTAGTTGGTGTGGAGGGAGACATGTTGCTGGAGAGCACCCTGGAGCAGCTCTTGATTGGCTTTGAGTCAAAGGCACAGCTGCCTCCATACCCTGGAGCTCCTTCCCATCTGGATGTGCCCTGTCCCTGCACTTGGAGACTCTTGAAGAGTTCTGGGCATGGCTGTGGTGAACTCAGAACTTGGGCATCAGAAGCTCTCCACGAAGCTTCCCGGGAAGAGGCCTGTGCGGCCAGTCCGCTGCAGGGTCCCCTTGTACCAGCCGTCCTCTCTCTTCTTGTGCACAAAGACTATATCCCCTTCCTTCAGCTCAATTTCTGCCTCGCTCTGGGGTGGGTAGGAGACCACCACGCGGTACCTGCAGGGAAACAGAAAAGTGAGCCCACTCGCACACCAGCCTGCGGCCACAGTCAGCCTCCTCCCTGGGGTGGACTGCCATGGAGGTGGGGCTGCCTCTTTGCCCTCAGCCTCATCTTGGCTGCAAGGACCTGGGCCTATGGTCCTCTGCTCCAGAAGTGCTACAAGAAGAGTGTCCAGCAGCCCTCAGGTGACTGGCTTCTGCTGTGTGAGTTTGCTGGCAGAAAGGTCTCTCATTTTCCCTATCAAAAGCTGGGGAGAAGAAATGAACAGAAGCTTCCTCAAAGAAGAAACACAAATGGCCAAAGGCACATAAAAAACACTCTACATCACTAATCATTGGGGAGATGCAGATCAGAACAACAGTGAGATCGCATCTCATACCACAGAGATTGGCACACACCAAAAAGAACAAGAACAACCAGTGCTGGCGCAGATGCAGGGAGAAAGGGATTCTCTTTGTTGGTGGGAATGCTGACTAGTCCAGCCCTTTTGGAAAACAATACAGTCATTCCCCCAAAAACTATAAATTGAGCTTCCATATGACCCAACAGTACCAAGTCCAAAAATATACTACTGGGGTGCAAAATCACAACAGAAATGCTATCTTCTTTATTCATTGCAGCACTATTCTAAACAGCCAGAATCTGGAAACAACCTGAGTGCCCGAGAACAGATGGCTGGTTAAAGAAACTATGGTACATCTACACAAAGGAATACTATGCAGCTGTTGTAAAATTAAGTCATGAAATTCGTTTATAAATGGATGGACATGGAGAATATCATGCTGAGTAAAAAGAGAAATAAGAAGAGGGACAGACAGAATGATTGCACTCATATATAAAGAAACATAGTATGAGACCAGTACCCAAAGATGATAGAAATGTAGGCAAGGAGGATTGGTCCATAGTTGGAAGCCTGCCCTCAGGTTCTGGGGAAGAAGGCAGTTGGGATTGAGAAGAAACCACCATGACAAAGATAGCTGGAAATGATCACCATAACAAAGATAGTTGGAAATGATCACTCTGGATAAGAACTGCATGCTGAAAGTAACTAACAAACCTTTCAGTATCTGTATTGCAAACCATAATGTCCAAAAGGGGAATGGGGGAGAGAGATAGAGAGAGAGAGGGAGAGAGAGAGCAGAGACAGCAGAGAGAGCAGAGAGAAGGAGAGTGTCTGCCATGGCATCAGGCTGAGGGTGGAAGGTGGCAGGAGACAAACAGGGAAAATTGGTGTGGGAATGTACACTGGTGGAGGGTTGGGTGTTGGAGCACTGTATGACTGAAACCTAATCACAAATAGCTTTGTAACTGAGTATCTCACAGTAATTCAATTAAAAATTAGAAAATATATTTAGAATAAACATAATCAATAAACCAGCACCAAAGGCAGATGTGTGCATGCCCTTGGCTAGTTATGTGCTCAGAGCCCCCTCATCTCACAGGAGAGCTCCCCAGCCTACAGCTCCACCTTGCTCCCTCCTGAGGCCCTTGGGATGCTCCGGGACGTGATTCCCGGTCTCTACCTGGGCCTGGTACCCTTAACCGTCACTGACTGTGGGTCAGGCCTGCACAAGGATGGAAAGGACAGCCCCTAGCAGGCTTCAGAGCAAACCTACTCCTGACTGGGGCAGATAGGAGGGTGGCCCGAGGGGCTGCACTCACCCCCAAACCTCCCACTGGAAGATACTCTGAGTCTAGAGGCTAAGAGCACTGGGTAGGTCGAACTGGCCAGCCTGATGGTCATGCCCTGCTCTCTCCTGGGGTCCCTGGGGCTCTGCTTCACCCTCTGCTCTGTGACTATACCAGTGACATCATGCAGAAGATGATGGTTCTGTTCCTCCAACCTAAACCCAGGCTGAGCCACGCAGGCCTGTCCTCTTCTAGCTACCCCCAGCCCCTCCCGTGCCCTCTACCCACAGGCCTGCTAGGGACATGGGTCAGTGGGAGGGAGCCACCAGCAGAGGCGCTGTGCAGGATAGGGAAGTCGGTCCATCTCTGGGAAGCAGAGGTGGCCCAGCTGGTGAGTGCTGCTCCGGGGCCAGGCACTGGCCCTGCAGGGTGAAGCAGGGTGTGGCTGGGGTTCATCAGACCAAAGCTGCTCTCTCAGCTCCAGCAGAGAGAGTTCTGGGCCCACTTCTGAGACCCCTGGCTCAGAAACCACATGAGGATCTTGCTTCAGTCAGGCTGATGCCCTTTTGCCAGCAACAGGATGACCAGAGCTGCAGGGCATGTCCGATCCAGGGGAGAGAGGGCAGCCTGTGGTGTGGCCATCAATCCCACTGCCCAGCAGCTGGCCGTCTGCTCCCACACCTGCCTGGCCAGGGGTCGGGTTCTTCTCCTGCAGTCCCCAGTGGGACAGCCATGCTGGAGCTTGCAGATGGGCACCCGCCCGGTGATGTCTTTACTCGGGGCCTCCTTCTCTCCTGAAGAGGCTGCAGGTGCCTGGCAGAGAAGAAGCATGCTAGTACCTTACCCAGACTAGTGGGACGATCGAGGGGTGCCCCCTTCGACCTGGCAACGTGGGCACTATAGTCCTGGCCCGAGGTGCATGAGCTACCCCTGTTCCCTGCTCTTCCCAAGGTGCTAGGAGGTCTGGGCCGTGCTTCCTGTCAATCACATGACCTTAAAGTTGTCTCGCAGGTACCCTGCAGCTACATCCCCAGGCCAAACGTGCACCCCTGACTTCGTGTACTTTGGTCTTGAAGAAATAAGGTTATGGGGCCAAGCAGAGCGTGTAGGGACAGAGCATTGCCTGCATAACACCTGTCTTGACTAAATCTTGGCACCTTGTCTGGTCTCTGAGCTTTTCCCCCAAGTACGACCAGGCATGGCCCAAAAGCCAAAACAAAACAAACAAGGCTCCCTCCCCACCCTCTCCAAATAGAAATAGGCTATTGACAAACAAAAGTGAATTCCAAGTTAACATGTTTCAAAACGTGACCCCAGAATTCAGGACCCCTTGTTTGATCCTCAGCCTCCCTTCCAAGTTAGATACTGAACCTACTGATGATGAAACCATGGGGATTGGGTAGAGAACTATGAATTTTCAATAATTTCTAGGAACAAATATTCCTGTACAGATGTAGAGAATTGGTGGTAGAGTGAAAACAAAAGAATGACTGTCCTTCCAACCTCCCTGCTCATAGTGTCCAGTTCGGGACTTGGTGTCATGACAGGCATGTGGAAGGTACAGTTCTGCTGTGGGGAGTTCATAGTCTCTCTTTCTCAGGCAGCGGAAGGCAGATTCAAAGGGAGGAAGCTCCAGGACTACGTCATCAGCAATCAGGGTCTGTTCCTGTGTGGAGCAAGGCCCAAAGGTCTCTATGAGCCTCAGAAAACAACAAGGATGGAGTTCAGATAGATTTCACTGTTGCCTCTAGCATCAGACGCTGCCCAGGAGGACACAGCTCAGTTGCACTCAGCAACATCCGACAGTTCAGGACACAGTTAGGCTGCACTCAACTACATCCATAGTCTTACGCAGACTGCATATACTGTGGTCCCGTGAAACTGGGGTGCTGGGCCTCTGAGGCCAGGAATGCCACCTGAGCCTTCTCTGCCTCCCTTCAGATGTGCCTGCTTTGCTTCCCCTGCAGGGAAACAGCTTAGCTCAGGATTTCGTAGACTATGAACACAAGTCTTGGCTCTTTCTCCAACTATAGACATAAGGCAGATAGTGGGTATGAAAATATAATCTGTTAAGAAAAAAGTAATTTCTAAACAATCAGAGATTTTATGAGCCCACATGGATACTTGGTGATATTGAGCAAGAGATAAGCATTCAGCACTTCTGTCGTGTGTGTGTGTGTGTGTGTGTGTGTGTAAAAGTGAGAGTGAGAGAGACACAGAGAGACAAAAAATGTGTTGTGTGTGGTGTGGTTATCTGAGTGGTGTGTAGAATGTGTGTAATATCTGTGGTTCATACATATTGTGCTGTGTGTGCTGTGTTTGTATGTGTACTGCATGAGTGTTGTGTTGTATTTTTTTTTCTTTTGGGACACTTATAGGCAGTGGTTGGAGGTAATTCTAGCATAGTGCTTGGCACATCTGTGCATGTGTGGTTCTGAGGATTAACCCTGGACCTCTGCATAGGAATCATGCAGGCACTCCAGCCCTTTGAGCCAGCTTCCCACCCTGTGTTTGGGTCTTGCATGTGTGTGTGTGATATCTGAGTTATGAGTGTCCATGTCCGTATGGTGTGTGTGGTGGTGTGTGTGTCTGTGGAATATGTATGTGCACGTGCATTGTACGATACATGTGGTTTGAAGCCAGTCTAAAGGTTTTGTTGCTCTTTGGCAGGATTCATTCATTCATCATCCTGTTAATCGTCGATTGCCTCGAGCAGGCCCCAGTAACATCTCTTTCATCCTAGCCCTGAGATTATATTCAAGGCTTTTTAGGAGAATGAGACCCATCATTGTTACTGGTATTTGGCATATTTGGTGCGCACGGGGAGTTTGCCAGACTCTGGCAGGATATGCCAGATATAGAACAGCAAGTGGTGGCTGCCAGACTCAGGAGGAGAGAGGGAAGCATCACAGGGAGATGAATATCAAAGGTATCTTTGATTTTTGCAGATTAGGACACTACAGAGATGGTTGCTGACAATGAAGCCACAAAATGAAGCGATTCTGAGTCCAGATTCAACCCTGCCTCCAATCTGTGCAGCTACGTAAACTACCCAGTACTCAGTCTCCTCCTATATTGCACTTACACACCAGAGGTTCATAGGATGATCAGTGAAATGAGGCATTTAGCGTTGGAGAACTGTCAGCAGAAATTGAACTGCAGCAAATCTCTGAATTTTTAGGGCCAGAGCCTAGAACCGATTGTTGCATGTTCTGAAATCACCATGCACAGACATTTAATAAAGGCTATTATTCTCAAGGAAGCTATAAATATGGTTTAAATTTTGATTTTGTCAGAAGCTAATACCTGCAGACCATGTGGTCCCTCCCCTTTTCTTGACATGGATTTGTTTAGAGCAGGAGTTGATAGGCTGTGGCCCACAGGCTAATATATGTGTTCTGAGATGGTGAGATTTTTAAATAGTTGAAAAAGAAACCCAAAGAGGAAAAATATTTTACGACACAAGAAAATGGTATGCAATCCAATTGTAGGAGTTCTTACCGACAGCCCCGGTGAATCACAGCCCTGTGCAGCCCTGCCTGGCACTCCTCGCCTCGAGGGCAGAGCTGAGTAGCCACAGTTGCACTCTTGGGACAGGGCCTCTGCAGTGTTAACATCTGACCTGAGCGGAGATGCTACTTGCCAACCACTGGACTCTCCTTAGACCCCATCAAGCTGGTGTTGGCTTTAGCAGATGTGTGGAACTACATGGATTCCTACACATGATGGACAAGAGTGCAGATAGAAGGAATTTCAGGGCTGTTTTTTGTTTTTTTCTGAGAATATTCCCTTGTCATAGTTTAAGCAGTGATGATTCTGAGAAGGAAGCACCTCTTTGCTGCTAATTATCCACATCCCTTCCCGCAGAGTGCTGTCAAGTCTTCATTGAGTCTTCAAAGGCTCAGTAACTCAGAAGGGCCCACCCACGGGAAGTGTCCACCTCTGATACAGGCAAAGTCAGGGTCTCAATGGGCGTGTCTGGGAAATGCTTTGCTCAACTAGGAAATTGATTATTTGGACTTTAAAAAACAACTAAGGCCCAGATACCAGCAATTTCACATGGCTTCCTCCAACAGCTTGATTATACACCCTTTAAGCCAGTTTTAGGATAACACGAAAAATTCTAAATTATCAGGAAGGCCTGAGTAAAGTTGATGGCTTGGCCAGGCAATAGGACATTGGGACTCTGGGAAGGGGTGCAGGTGTCTGGGACTGGATCCACTCCAGGACACAGGCAAATATATCCTGTCATTTCACATTGCCTCAGTTCTGACACATATGCAAACCCAAAACTCAGCACCTCAACATATTCATAATATGAAATGTGCTGCCCTTTATCCTCAAACTCATGTTATCCTACATTGGGAAGTGACGAGTGGCGTTCTCCAAGAATCTCCCTGTCCCCACTCCCCAGAAGTGTCTCCGACCTCAGAAGTGAACCCACGAGCCAGTTTCCTCCTCACCTTTCCCTGGAAAGTGGTTTGGGTTTGGGGCGGAGAGCAACCATGGACAGAGGCGCTTGCCTGGTAGGAGATGAAGAGAAGTTCAGATCCAAGGAGCCGGCCTTTCTGTGCAGGGGCTCCAGCCCCATGGCCCCCTGCATCTCACTCTCAATGGGGCAGGACCCTGCCCTGCCATGCATGAACAGTGAAGACACATCCGGCCCCACTGCGCCTTGGAGAGAGACATCCACGGCCAGCTGGGGGTCCTGGGTTGGAGAGATGGAGGGAGGGGAGCGTGACTTCTTCTTGGTGGATGCCCCAGCCAGAAGTTTCAATAGTCCACTCTTCTTCTCTTTCTGGAGAGACACACAAGATGATCAAATGGGTTAATTCTCCTAAATAGCTTTACTCGCTGTGAAGGAGATAAAGTCTGATCCTACTTAGAAATTTTAAACATAATTCATAAAGTTTTCTAAAAAATAAAACTAACATTTTTTCCAATTATTATTTTCCTTCTTTCCCCCAAACCTGGCATAAATGTCTCAAATATATTCAAAGGCCCATTACATTCATCACAAGAAATAATGGGACCTGCCTGGATCTGCCCTGAAAAATCTTAGGACCTGCCTTAGTGGAATTGCATTAGGATATCTTTGCCCTGCTCCAGGCTCACCCTTATTTTCAGCTCTCATAGATAGTCCCAGGGCCCACTACAAATGGCATCCCACAGTTGCAATCCAACAGGGTCTCCATCCATGGCCTGGAACCAACTCTTTATGCTCCAGCAGAACACCTCTCCTTTGTCTCAGGCTGTGTAGACTCAATGGGATGGGGCAGTTAATTCACTCCAGGTGAGACTTTGCAGATGTCCTGAGGTGTTTGAACCAACGTTTATGTCTGCTCTTAGACCCATTCTAAGTTCTGTGAGCTTGTGAGTGACCTGCTTGTTCTCCCTGTGGTGATCATGTGGAAGCACCAAGGATATTGCCATTGTCATCTGGAGAATGACAAGTGTAATGAAAAATCATGCAGGGCTGGAGTTAGCACAATTCTATAAAAAGTCATTGGGCATGATTCCTACTGATGTAGCTCTCAGAATGCGGGCACCCACTCGTATATGGCAGGGCTACTGCACGCCCCGTCTACCGGTGATTGGGAACCTCCAAGATTCAATCTGGCACTTACTGTGATGCCATTCAGTGGTGCATGGTTGTATATAGTCATTTAGGCAAAGTCATAATCACTTTATGAAGTATGAGACAGTCTGTGTTAGTCCTCTCCTAACACTCAGAAACAGATGTGCTACAGTTTCCACAAGGAGCTAAGATACGGAATCAACCTAGGAGTCCAAGGCATAGGAATGGATTACGAAGATATGGCATATATACCCATGGGATACTGCTGCTGCAAGGGATGGTGAGGTAACGCATTTCTGCAAAATGGTTGGAGTGTGAAGATATGTTCAGTGAAGTCAGAAGAATAAAGACAAACACAGGATGATCTTACTTATATATGGTATACAGAATCACTGGACCCGGAACTGTGAGGCAGTCCCTTGGGGAGAGGCCTAGGTTATCCTTGACCCCAGAGTTTAGGAAGGAGAACAATAGAAGTAATGCGGGGAATAAAGGAGATAGAAAAGGGAGTAATGGGGAACAAGGGCTGGGGTTTTGGCTGCACCGATGACATGGGAGATAGTATAGCTACATAGCTGAAGCACAGACCAACAACACCAGAAACAAAATCGAAGCTGGAGAACATTCTTTAAGAGGAGCTGAAGTAATGCAACCTCCCAGGGTACCATACCACGGTTCAGACTGACTGGTCTTTCAGGGCTCTGGAGATAGACCCCAGCACAGAGCAGCTGTGGGGCTGTGCCTGGCTTCTCCTTTTCCCCCCTTAGACACTGTGAGATTATAAAGTTATTCATGATTGGGTTTCATGCACACAGTGTTTCAACACTGATCGAGTCACCAGTGTCCCCATTGCCTCTGCCTCTATGAGACACTTTTTCCCCATACGTTTTTGCATTGTGGTTGGTAGGGTTTCTCTTACAATAACCTTCCCACCTGTCAGCACCACCTCCTCGTCCTGCTGAATGTTTCCCTCCAACACAGGTGCTGCCCCTCTCTCCTTGTCACCCAGCCCCTCAGTAGCACATTACCTACTGAATATCAGTTCTCATATTCTTTGTTTCCCTTTTCTGTGGGTATTTGTTATGCCACCATTATGTTTCTTTATATCCCACAGAGAGAGATCATTTTGTGTCAGTCTCTTTCTTTCTGACGAACTTCACTCAGCATGATACTCTTCAGGCCCTTCTGTGTAGCAACATGTTCCATGATGATCTTTTCTTATGGTCAAGTAAAATTTCATTGTGTCTATGTACCATAGTTTCTTTATCCAGTCACTTATTCTTGGTCACTTGAATTGTTTCCAGACTTGGGCTATTGTGTCTAGTGCAGCAAGGAACATAGGAGTGCAATGGTCTTTTCTCTATCTGGTTTTGGGCCTTTGGGGTATATTCCAGGATGAGGATTTGCTGGGTCAAATGAAAGCTCAAGATATTTAGAAATGTGCTTGCCTCTTCTTTCAAGACGGTTTCCTGACTTAATACAATGGAAGCCAAAGATATGAGGTGGAGGTACACTGTGAATACATGAGGATGGGGTCTGATGGCTGGGGCCCTTCCTGAGATCTGCTCAGAGCCCCCATACCCGCACCCTGTTATAAATTCCTTCCAACATGCTCCTCACCCAGACTTCCCTGCGCATCTCACATTCCTCCTCTAGAAGACAGGTTACTTTCCATCCTCCCTCAGGTTCCTCTTTCAGTCAGGAGCACTGGGAGCAGGGATGTGTTTATTTGGGTCCCTGCAGTGTTGCCATGGTGACACATGGTGCTTAGAACACAGCAGCAGTCAGAGAGTGAAGTAAGCTTGGCCAGCATGGGCACTCTGTCTCCTCCCACCCACTCCCCCAGGGATTCCTCAGTAGAGAGCACATGAAACCAACAAATGGGTTCTGGGGGAAGCCCATATCCAGGGGGATTGGCACTGAGCAGGTGAACCCACTTGTTTTGAGCACATTTGCAGTCAAGTCCTGCAAATGTGGATGTTTGGAAAGGAGATAGAAAATTTCCCTACCTCATTCTCTGTAATTAAATATGATAGATCATTTCCTTATTTCGAGCTTGGCAAACACTGATATGAATAGAAAACTCTCTCCAATATGTTTCCTGTCCATAATAGAATTATGTTAATGCCCAAAGTGTCCATAATTACAAACTGCTGTGGGATTTTGCGGATGTGCACCACTGTGCATGGGGAATCCATGGTCTACAGTTGTGGCTGCTCGGAGCGACACCTCCTGCAAAGGCTGCCCTGCTCTGCAAGTGGGGAGACTGCTCATTAGCAAGCCTGGGGGGGCATCAGGAAAACACTTTGTGACCTATTTTAGGGGCCACCTGTGGAGAATATTTTGGAGGTTACATTTGACTGGTGTTCTAGCCTAAAAGTTTATTTTAAGGAAGGACAAAATTGTGGGGATATCTCTAGGGATAGAGACTAAATTAACAGTATTATGTGCCTTATGGGATGTGGAAAATCATGATCCTGTTTATGTTTGGTAGTCATGAGCCTCCTATATAGCTTTTATTGCCAGCATTTTGTGGCATTTGTCGTTGGTTCATTTTCTGTCTCCTGCAGAAGGACCACTTTCCACTTCCTTGGTCTTCTGCATGGCCATCACCAATATTTCTGCCTTGCCTGAGATAATCGGAACTCCTTACCTCAGGAGAATTGGGCAAGAGAGACATGTGTGCTCTGCAGAGAGGCTCACTCATCCTGTCAATAAGGTACAGGGTAAAGCCATCTGGGGATACAGTCCTGGATTCATGGAGCTGCCCCTACTCTCTATTCTTACTCAGTGCCCTTCCTGTCACTGTTATGGGCATGGAGACAGCCAGGGTTAGGGGCAGTGCTAAGAGTTTGCCTGCAGGAGTCGTGAGGATGACAAGCATGTTAAGGCTTGTTGAATGAATGCATCTAAGAATATTTTAGTATGTTTTGTAGGGGGTTTAGTTATCTGAAAAATTTTTCAGAATCCCTAGGATCTATATTGTTTCCCATATATTTTTGCTAAGTTACTGAAATTGACTTAACTGTCATAGGTAACTCTTGCCTTGCTTACAGAGAGTGTAAGGGCCCATGTGGACAGGGGACAGTCTTGGCTCTCAAACTCTGGATACAAAGATAGAACCAAAGAATTTGACAAAATGTAAAATTTGAGGGTCACCTTCAGCAGACCTGAAATAGGCATTTAAAATGTGATTATGATACAGAACTCAGGATATGATCAATAGAAGCCAATGATTATCTGTGATAAATCCTAAGTGATTTTAGAAAATTACAGTGATGTAAACTCAGAAGTAGCTGTCACAGGAGAGGGCAACCAAGTGAGCAAACTCACTATCACAGCTACATGGTCGGACTGGGAACACTCAGGGACCTTAAGGCTTGCATTCGAGGGTTGGCACAGGCCAGCCCGTTTCCCCTCCTCAGAGGGTCAGAGCTGCCTCCAGGCTCCAGGGGCATGTGTCCTCCTTGGCTACACATTTAGACACCAGGGCTAACGTGCGAGCAGAAACTCATCAGAAGAGCAAACAAGGCACAGGGAGAGACATGAGTCATTCTGCAGGCAGGAACAGACGCGAGTTCTCAGCTTTGGTTCCCAAGACACAGTCCTGAGCTCTGGCTCCCTAACGTCACTATTGATGCTTTGAAAGACTCTCCTCAAGAGATAAACACAGAGCTGAATGATAGAATAGCTCATCAGTGACATTAAGAAGAAACTCTAATGTGAGCCCATATAAACATGCATACCTCCAGACACCCTGAAATAAAACACATTCTACTCCAAAGAATCACAATCCAGAAATACCATATTAAAAAGAACTGTTAGAAGCTATTCATTTTATATAAATTTTATAGAAAACCCTGCAAAAAGCTTATTACTGATAAAGTGGTCATTTTCCATATTTCCAGATTTTACCATATAGTTCCTTTTGTTTATGACAATATTTAAAATGATTAGTGAGACACACTTGAAACTGGGCTAGATGAAGGCATGGTATGGATTTGTAAGTCAGGAAAACTTTAACCTGCAGCATCTGTCGAGATCCCCAGTCCAGAGTTTGGGGATGGCTGAGCAGGGCAGAAGCTGGCACATGGATGCAGGCATGCTCTTCAGTGTTGGCCAAGCAGTTCTACTCTGCCAGTTGCATAAGTGATACTGGGATAACTTGAGAGCCAGGATACAGAGGCCAGGGGATAGTTTCAGGTCATGTGTGGACAGTCAGAGAGCTGGCACTTCAGCACACTGAAAAGAGGGAGAGACATTTCCTCTGATCTATACCACAGGCCACACAGCAGCAGAGAAACTCAGGGTGGCTTAACAGTATTTGATTTTTGTCAGGCCCTGTTTTAACCTTTGGTTTATTGTGTTAGAAGTGTTTTTTCTTATTTTTTTATTTCATTTTTTGTTTTATTTTTTTACTATTGTATCACAGTTACAAAGTTGCTCCTGTCGAGTTTCCGTCATACAAGATATTCCAACACCCATTCTTTACCAGTGCACATTTTCTGCCTCCAATGTCCCCAGTTTCCCTCCCATCTGCCTCCACTCCCCACCAGCCTCCCTCTATGGCAGACACTTTTATTCTCCTCTCCCTCTCCTCCCCTCCTGCTTATTTTCCTTTTAGGCACAGTGGTTTTCAATACTGTTATTGAAAGGGTATTGTACATATCACTTTTCCTCCTTTCAGCACTCAGCTCTTTTCTAGAGTGATCATTTCCAACATCATTGTCATAGTGGCACCTTCCCTATCCTAACTGCTCTCTGAAACCCCTCTCCTCATTTCTGGCAAGTTTCCTACCATGGACCAGACCTCCAGGCCCTTGTTTCTACTGTCTTTGGGTATTATTCACATACTATGTCATAATAGTGACATAGTCATATATCTCCCAAAAGTGAATGCAATCAGGCTATGTCTGTCCCTCTCCTTCTGACTCATTTCACTCAGCACGATACCCTCCATGTCCATCTATGTATAAGCAAATTTCATGACTTCATTTTTTCTAACAGCTGCGTAATTTTCATTGTGTGGATGTGCCATAGCTTCTATAGCCACTTTTCTGTTCTGGGACACTTGGGTTGTTTCCAGATTCTGTAAATTGTGAATAGTGTTTTTATGAACATAGGAGTACAGATGGATTTTCTGCATTGTGTTTTGGGGCCATTAGTTATAGTCCAAGGAACAGTATTGCTGAGTTACATAGAATCTCAATTTGTAGTTTTTTAAGGGATGTTCATATTGTTTTCCAGAAAGACTGGACCAATTGACATTCCCACCAGCAGTGATTGAATCCCTTTCTTTTTGAATCTATGCCAGCAGTTTTTTTTTCTCCTTTTAATGTGTGCCAGTCTCTGTGGCATGAGATGATTTCGTGATGATGTTGTTCTGATTTGCATCTCCCTGATGATTAGTGATGTAGAGCACTCTTTTCCTGTGCCATTTGGCCATTTGAATTTATTAAAGATTTTATTTTTATTTATTTTTTGAAGTTTCTGTCTTCTCACCATTTTCTGATGAAGTTGTATTTTTTATAAAGTTCTACTGGAGCCTTATATATTATACATTATACCCTTTATCAGATGAATGATAAGTAAATAATTTTTTTCATTTCACAGGCTATCTTTGTATTCTAGTTAATGTTTACTATGAAGTGCAGAAGCATCTTAGTTTAGATGTAGCCCCATTTGTTTATCTTGGTCATTAGTGTTTTATTCTTGAAGATGCCTTTAGCTTCAATGTCAGGGAGGGTTATGACTATGTTTTTCTCTATGTACCTTATGGATTCAGGTCTGACATCAATACCTGGTTTCAGGTTTTTATTCTGTTTTGATTTGATTTTTGTGCATGGAGTTAGAAAGAGATCTGAGTTTTTTGTTTGTTTGTTTGTTTTTGCATGTAGCTGACCAGTTTTCCCAAAATCACTTGTGAATAGGTTTTCATTTTTCCACTTTGTATTTTTGCTCCTTTATTGAAGATTAACTGATAACATCCCTGAGGGTCTGCCTCGGGATATGTAAGTCTATACCAATATTCTGAGGGTCTGTCTTTATTCCAATATCATGCTGCTTACTATCACATTTTGGTATAATTTGAAGTAAGTGAAAGTGATGCCTCCTGTCTTCTTTTCCCCAAGGACTGCACTTGCAGTCTGAAAATGAGGTGTTTATTGTTCCATATGAGTTTCAGGAGTGTCCAATCTATTTTTTAAAATGACATGCATATCCTTAGAGTTATTGCTTTGAATCTGTATAACATTTGGGGAAGTAATGCCATTTTGATTATATTAATCCTCTAAATCCAGGATCAGGGGATGTGTTCCCTTATGTACTCTTTTATTTCCTGAAGTAGTGCTCTAATTTTCTTTGTACAGGTCTTTCACCTTTTTAGTTAAGCTGACTCTGAGGTACTTGATTTTTTGAGGCATAACTATGAATGGGGTTATTTTAAAAATATCTTTCTTCTATTTCATTGTGTAAAGGAAAGCCATGTGCTTTTGTGTAGTAATATTGTAGCATGCCACTTGACAAATCCATTGCTTCTAGGTTTTTTTTTTGGTGAAATCTTTAGGATTTCATTTAATTTCATTCATTCATTTAGTTTTTAATTTTTTGCTGTTTGATCACACCCAGCGATGATCACACCTGACTCTGTGCCCAGGATTGAACACAGATCAGCCTTGGGCAAGGCAAATGCCCTACCGTTGTACCATCATTCTGTCCCCAGAATTTATAATCACAGTAGCATGTCATCTGCAATAGTGAGAGCTTGACTTCCCCATTCCTGAGAAGAACGTGTGCTGGTGTGTTCAGTGGCCAAGAGCTTCCTATCCAGAAGAGGAACAAAGAGACAGGGGACCCATAGATTGATGGTCAAATGGCCCATTTAATTAAGAACTGAATAGCAAATTTATAGAGAATTGGAGGGAATTTGAGGTACAAAATGACACATATGTGTGAATAATAATTTACAGAGGCAAATCCTTTGGTTGGGATTCTGTCTTTAAGTCAATATGGCTTGTATCAAGACTGTGATTTATGATTTCTAGACTGTCCCATATCTAAGTTAAAGTAGTTCTGCTGCTTGCTCTGGGCCTATTTGGAGATCCCTCAGGGGGACCCAGCTTTTTGGGGTGTTAGAAATTATGGCAACTGAAGTATGAGTCAAGTAATTATAAACGGATGCCTAGGAGTAGATATATTTCAGAGTCAATTAACTCTCAAATATTAGAAGCATAGCATTAGCAGTGTTTCTGTATTTAAGCAAAGAATAATGCTCTATAGTAAAATATGAAGAGGCTCTAGGGAGGAGAAAGAAAGTAAGCAAATAATTTACTATTGATACAAAGTCTAGAGTCACCAGAAGGTTTGACTTTATAAGTAACCAAGCCTGACAGGGCACTTAGTAGCTAAGAGAATTAGAGGTAAAGCACAAAGAAAAGGTTAAAGATAAACTTGGGGGATTAGGACTGTTCATAAGAGCACTGTAAGCTTCTCTAGGGGAGAAAAAGGGGCAATTCACTGATGACGCCTAAAATACGTGGGGTTAATATCTGACACTTTCCTATCTAGATGCCCTTCATATATTTTTCTTGCCTAATTGAGATGGTGAGTACTTCCAGCACTATGTTTAAATGAAGTGGTGAGAGTGGGCAAACTTGTCTTGTTACTGATCTTAGTGGAAAGGATATTTCCCCTCATTGAGTATACTTGCTGTGGGCTTGTGGTAAATAGCTTTAACTATATTGAAGAAAGTTCAGTGAATTTACATTTTGTTGAGTTTTTTTGTATAATTGTGAATTGGTGTGGATCTTGTCAAATGCTTTCTCTGTATCCACGGATATGATCATATATTTTTAGTCCTCTTGTTGATGGGCTGGAGCGATAGCACAGCGGGTAGGGCGTCTGCCTTGCACGCAGCCAACATGGCCGACCCAAGTTCGATTCCTCTGCCCCTCTCAGAGAGCCCGGCAAGCTATTCGATATGCCAGACACAGTAACAACAAAGTCTCCAATGGAGACGTTACTGGGCCCGCTCGAGCAAATCGATGATCAACGGGAGGGCCTCTTATTGATATGATGTATTATTTTGATTGACTAGCTTATGTTAAACCATCAATATTCCTGTTCTAGGCTCTCTTGTTTTGTGGCATAAAGATTCTCAAAGTAATATGAAGATCCTTCAAATTTCTGTGGTGTCTATTTTGATGTCCTCACTTTCATTTCTGATTCAATTTATTAAGGTTCTCTATCTTTCTTTGTGAGTCTTAGTAATGGTTTATCAATCTTGTATATTTTTAAAAAGGCAACCAGCTCTTGGTTTCATTATATTTTTGGATTGTATATTGGGATTCCAGCTCATTAATTTCTGCTCTTAGTTTTATTTTTTTCTTCCTCCTGCCTGGTGTGGGCTCCTTTTGTTGGTCATTTTCCAGTTTCTTTCTTAAGTTGTGTAATTAAGTTACTAATGCAGGCCCTTTTTTCCTTCCTGATATGCTTCCAGAGCTATAAACTTTCCTCTTAATACTGCATTTGCTGTATCCTACAAGATTTGATAGGTAGTGTCCTCGTTCTAGTTTGTTTCCAGGAATCTTTTAATTTACTCTCTGACCCACTGGTTGTTCAGTAGGAAGTATTTAATTTCCAGGTGTTTGAGTTGTTCCTCCATTTCTGTTTGTGATTTCTACTTTCAGTGCATCATAGTCTGAGATGATAGTTGATATGGTTTTTATGCTCTTGACTTTGTGGATGATGTCTTGTCTCCCAGCATATGGTTGATCTTGGAGAATGTCCCATGTGTATTGGAGAATATCTATTCGGCCTTTGAGGCTTTCATCCCCAAAGGCTATGTACATATATATATATGTGTGTGTGTGTGTGTGTATACATATATACACACATATGTACTTACACACACACAAAACTCCTCTTTCATTTCTTCCCTCAAATAAAGTATTCGCTTGCTGACCTTTAGTCTAGTTTATCAAGAGGTGACAAAGCAGCTTTGAAATCTCCAACTACTGTTGTGTTGCTATCACTGTCTTTATTCAAGTATATTTAAGCAATTGTTTTAAGTATTTTAATGGGTGCATATACATTTAGGTGTGTGAGTTCTTCCTGATGTACATATCCATATCATTAAGAAATGACCTTCATTGTCTATTATAAAATTTTTCAGCCAGAAGTCTATGTTGTCTGATGGTAAAATGACCATGCTGTCCTTTTTGAGGAACTTGTTCTCTTGAGAATTTTCTTCCAACTTTTATCTTTGAGTCTACGTTTGCTCTGACTGCTCAGATGTATTTCTCATAGGCAGCAGAGTGTTGGGTTTAATTTTCTACTCCATCCTGTCACTTTGTGTATCCTAATTGCTGCATTTAGCCTATTGACATTGAGAGAGATTATTGATTTAGAGTCTTGTGCCATGTTTCTTCAGGAGTTTGGCATGTCTGTGGGGTGTCTTATCTAAAAGTAGTCCATTTAGTTCTTTTGATAAGAATGGTTTTGATTCTATGAAGTTCCTGAATTGTTATCTGTGAAGTTGTGTATTGTTCCTTCAAATCTGAGTCAGACTCTGGATGGGTAAAATATTATTCGTGAGGCATTCATTTCACTAATTTTTTTTCATTATATCCCACCACTGTCTTTGAACCCAGAGGGTTTCATCCAGATAAGTCTGCTGTGAATATTAAGGGCACTGCTTTTATATAATTCCTTCTTTGATCTTCCTGCTTTTAGTATTCTATCTCTACCTATTGTTTTTGTCATTCTGATTAGGACTTCTGTATTTTTATTTGGATTTCTTTAAGCTGCTACCCACAGGCCTTCTGCATCTGGGTTAGTGCACTTTTCAGCTCCAGGAACTTCTCAACAAGCATGTCTTTGACTGTTGCTTCTTCATCAGGATTGTCTTCCTGCCTCTTGAGACCCCAATGATGATTTTGTTGTTTTTCTTCATCCCAATGTTCCCTTGTCATTTGTTGGTTTATTTTGGGGCTTCTGTCTATCCTCTACTATTATATGAAAATTTTTTGCATCTTAGAGCTCACTGATTCTGTCTTCAGCAGTTGTTACCCTATTTCTGAGGCCTTCCAGATTTTCAGTTCACCTACCAAGTTTCTCAGATCTGGCATTTCTGTTTGTATTTTGCTCAATTCAGCTCTCATATCCTTTTGTTTTTTTTATTGGCAGTGTGTTCAATTGTTCATTCTGAGCTCCTTATAATCCTCAACAATTCCTCTGTAAATTACTTATCAAAAAGGTTATGTAACTCATTATTACTGGCTGAATATTCTGGCCACTAAGGTTTTTTGGTTTCTGGATTGCTTTGCCATCTTGTCCTTTATACTTTGAAATTGTTTCTTGTGCGGTTATGTGCCCACAGTTAGGATGTCTCTGCATGTTTGTATTGAATCATAGAGAGCTATAGAAATGTCTTGCTGCTGAGCTTAATGGAAGTCCACGGTGTAGCCTCTCTGTGGGTATAGGAGTGTTATTGAGCTGGTGCATAGGATGGTCATCCTGAGCAAACAGCAGGGCCTCCAGCGCATGGACTTCCTCAGTCTTCTGGGACTGGGACTCATTTCTTCTTATTGTTAAAGAAAACATACCAATGAAAAAATTTCAACCAGTTGCTTTGTACACAATAGAGGTAATGTGATGAATGAGAGAAGTTTTTGTATTAATTTTCTGATGGTGAAGGAGGAGGGCTATAGAATGGGGCAACTGGCCTGGTCTCCAGAATCAGGCTGCTCTGGATATAATGAGAAGTATATAGGTAATGTGGGAGAGATGAGTCAACAGGTGTGGAAGGAGCAGATATAGATGAAAGGAGGCGCTGGTGGAGAAGCAGGTACAATGTGGAGCCTTTAGCACTTGGGTGGAGGCTGGGAACCATGAGGGCTGTACTGGAGGCAGAGCTAAAGCTGACCGGAGGAGAGAGAAATAGGGGCTCCAAGGTGTCAGAACCGTCAGAGTGAACTAGTGGCAGTGTTTCTGCCATAGTGGAGTCACGGAGGCTGGCACCTCAAAGACCCTTCCATTTTCTTTCAGTTCTTTATCTAAAATCTGCAGTTCCAATAATTTTGGCTATTTGTGTATTAAACAATCTTTTAAAAATACTAGTTTTACAAAAGATGGGGAATAAGGAAGACTGGTTCCTGAAAATACAGGAGCAACTAGCAGGCAGCCAGTGGCAGACCCCTCTGAGGGGACTTTCCAGGGCTCTGTGTGGCATGAAGAAGATGCTTGCCACATCTTGCTGCTTTTAATTTTCTTCTGAGAAACTATCATTGTGTCAAGCCCCAGAAATCATTCTATGACTGTGATACTGAGCTGGGAAATCTGGGGAAATACAGGGCCAGAAGGAAAAGTGAGAACTGATTACCATCCCTGTCCCTTTAAAGTAGAGAGCAAGAATGGCCATGTGGACAGTTTGCCAAAAAAAAAAAAAAAAGCAAAGCACACTCAAGAGCTGTCTCGTAAGAGTTTGAGTTGGGAGCCAAGTTCTATCCCAGGAAAGAATTCTTCAAGTGGAGGCTAAAGGGGTTGGGAGATGGTTCAGTGGCAGAGCACATACTTAACACGTGCTGTGTGAGAACCTGCATTGAATCCTGCACTGTGTGACTCCCTGAACACCAATTGGCATGACCCTGATGGTCTCTATAACACTGGGCTAAAACTACACTGCACTACTGGCCTTCACTTCTGGGCAGAGCATCAGGAGGGGCCCCTCAAACAGACCTGAGCCAGCCCTGCTGCCTGTGGACCCTTGGAAAACAGATATACAGCTGCCTCACTACAGCTCTAGAGAAAGAGCGAACAGGAGGCCAGGGTTAGTTTACTGATTCTGAATACAGAGATGTACAGCTGCCTCACTACGGCTCTGGAGAAAGAGCGAATGGGAGGCCAGTGTTTACTGATTCTGAATACAGAAATGTACTGATTCTGAATACAGAAATGTCTCACTAAAGCTCTGGAGACAGACAAAATGGGATGCGAGGGTTAGCTTACTGATTCTGAATACCTGTCTGCTTGTAGCTATTTCCTCATATGTAAAATGAACTATAAGATTACATATGTATGTTTGGAAACTATTTTCTTAGAGCTCACTGGGAACTGTCTTAAGTCTGGTAAATATAAAATAATTACCCAGTTATACATATAAAAGAAGGGGTTAGGAAGAAATAGCTCAAGTGATGACAACATGCCAAGCTTTGGGGCAGCCTTGCATTTGACCTTTCTCACCGCAAGAACCCCTTATAACCCCATAAGCACCTACAGAGGTGATTGTAGGTCACAATAGTACTGCTAGGTATGACCTCTATTACAAAAATGAAATATTGTCGTTTGCAAATACATGGGAGGAATTTGAGGTGGTTATGCTAAGAAAATTAAGGAGAATAAATACTATAGGATTTCATACTTATGTGAAATGTAAAGAAACAAGAGAAGAAACAAACAAAACCACAAAAATAACACCAAACATTCTGGCAACAGAATTTGGCTACCAGAGGAGAAATAGACAAATGGCAGAATAGATAAGAGGGGGTTGACAGAGCAGTGGTGGATGGTAATGTGACTTGTTGGTAGGTGTGGTATGGCATATAGACCTTCAGGTGTGATATTGCACTTTCAAACTTATACAAAGTTGTAAATCAATATGTTCTCAATAAAACAACAAAACACAAATAATAGGCACAGCTATTGAAAAAGCACTAAGACACTGGGCACAGGGTGACCAACTAGAAAGCTGAAGAGTCTGGATTTGAATTCAGGCCTGATTATAAAATTTAACTACTGCTCCAGTGATTCGTCATGAAAACTGTAAGAGAAAGAACATAATCTGAGTACAGCATTCAGTGAATGGCAGGCCCCCTATTTGCTTAAATCATTCCACAGATGGCAAAGTATTACAAAGAATGACTCTTATATACATCTCAGAACACAGTGTAAAAAAATATCTCTTCCCTGGGCACATAAACAAGTACTTCTGTGGATTATTAGATTAGGGACTATACAGTGTCAGCACTCTATACCCACAGTCTGGTCCTCAGCAATATTTATCTTTTCTCATAGACCAACGTCAGAGGCACTCTACATATCTGGTTTTTCACAAATAAAGGGAGACATGAATGGGACTGACATGAAAGTCAGATATCTCCCATCCTCTGGAAGCCTTCAGCATTTTTAAATGTCTGGAATAATAGAGTAGAGTATTCTCCAAGTGCAGAAACTTTTCAGTCTGATCAATCACTGAAGACTGCAGTCCCAAGAGCTCCAATTTGAAGAAACACACTGACTGGTATTTGGCCTTAGGCAGGAATGTTGCCCAGAAGCAGGCCAAAATAAACGTGTTGTTTGTTCATATTTTGCTTAAACTTAGTTTGCTTGGTTGAAGGTGCTCTTTCTAGCTCTTGGTAAACATAGTAAATAGTATATATATATATATATATATATATATATATATATCTCACTGTCACTGTCCTCCCGTTGTTCATCAATTTGCTCGAGTGGGCCCAGTAGCGTCTCCATTGGAGACTTTGTTGTTACTGTGTTTGGCATATCGAATACATCACGGGTAGCTTGCCAGTGTAGCTCTGCCGTGCAGGTGAGATACTCTTGGTAGCTTGCCAGGCTCTCCGAGAGGGGCGGAGGAATCGAACTCGGGTCGGCCATGTTGACTGCGTGCAAGGCAAGCGCCCTACCGCTGTGCTATCACTCCAGCACCATATATATATATATATATATATATATATATATATATATTTACTGTGTTTGGCATATCGAATACGTCACGGGAGCTTGCCAGGCTCTACACACACACACACACACACACACACACACACACACACACATATGTTGTGTCAACACGGTGTCACTATAATTTGAGTACTAGATTTCAGCTGGGTTCATCCTCACCCCCAAATATGACACCTAGAGCCCCCTGGCCTTCATTGTATACTCTCCATTCAGATGTTCCCTTTTCTGGGACATCCTGGCACCACAGAATGGTTTTTCTCCCTGCCTTTACAAACTGTTCTTGGCTTCTTTTGCCACCACTGGATCCTTTAGTCCAGCTTGCAAAAAAAAACTCCTAGACTTTGTTATTCTCTTTACTTATTAATATCTTTTGCCTGAAGTTTTAACATGATTAAAATCATGAACTTTCACCAATTAATCAACTCTTCTATTCTCCCTATTGTGGTGCAAGTATTTCTAGAGCTTATTAGATATTTTTGGCCTAGAAAGTCTAGGGGTTTATCTTGACATTATTTTAAGAAATGAATCACACAAATAAAACTACTCAAAGATGTCCCTATCTTTTAGCTAGAGGCCCTGTGTAGGAAGGCCACTAGAGCAAGGCAGAGGCAGGTGGCAGTGGGACAAAAACAGGGAGTGGTTCTTCAGGTTTCAGCCAGATATTTGGACTGGGTCACCATCCTCCTCCTCAATGGAAAGCACAGCCAGGGGGCATTAGGAACTGCTTGGACCTGTGGTTGCCACATCTGGACATAGAATAAATCTTCTTAACCATGCCTTTCTACTCAGTCTCTTCAGACCTCTCTGTGCCCCTTATTCTCCAGGTCTTTGTCCTTTCTAAAAGCCTGACTCTGCCTCCTGTTTCCTTCTTCACTAACACTTGACATAGCATTACTCATTGATTTGCTCGAGTGGGTGCCAGTAACGTCTCCATTCATCCCTGTCACGCGCCAGTGTAGCCCAATGGCATCTGCTCATTCTACAAACACAGACAGCCTCAAACCAATCGTTCAGGGTCTTGATGAAGAAGTCTGACCATCTCATAGGTGGGTGGCCACATGGTCTTTTGAGGTTCCATGGAATCCAGTCAGTAACAGCTCTAGTCGAGTGGTTGTCTCCAAATCTCATTACATGTATAGCCCATCTGATTTTCGATGCCTTGGCAAATGAGACAGCATCTCTGATTATTGACCGTCGATGGAGGTCGAAACTCCGGATTCTTTCTCTCATTTGAGTGAAACATGATACTCCAAGCATAGCTCTTTCGATTCCTCTTTGGGAGACCTGAATAGCATTCTCATCCTGTTTTTGTAGGACCCAGGTCTCTGAGGCATATGTTAATGCAGGAAGAACAGTGGAATTGAAGATATGTGCCCAGAGCCAGAGGTTCTTTGTACTCTTAGCTGTTTCTTCAATGGTATTGAAGGTGATCCAAGCCAGTCTTTTCCTCCTGCACAACTCAGGTGCCAGGTCATTCATCATGTTGACTTCTCGACCTAGGTACACATAACTGTTGCATTCGGAGCTGTTCGTTCCAATGAGAGCAAATGGAACATCAGGAATTAGACTATTTCTCATAAACATTGTCTTCGTGAGATTCAGCTGTAGTCCGACTTTTCCACACTCATGGTCGAAATCGGCCAGTATTTTTGTGGCTAATGTTTGGTCTATTAGAATGATGTCATCAGCAAAGTGGAGGTGGTGTAGTTGCCGACCGTCTATCTTCACTCCCATTCCTTCTCATTCCAGTTATCACATGATGCTCTCAAGGGTGGCACTGAAGAGTTTTGGTGAAATAGTATCACCCTGCCGAACCCCTCTCTTGACATGGATGATCACTTCTTTGTAGAATGGTGAGATCCTGGTAATGAATCCGTAATACAGCTCACAGAGGATCCTGATGTATTGAGTTTGAACACTCTGATTGGCTAGGGCTTCGATGACTGCTTTCATCTTCACAGAATCAAAGGCCTTCTTTAAATCAATGAACATTAGACAGAGCGTTATCTTGAACTCCTGAGAAACCTCAATGAGCCTGGTTATCATGTGGATACGGTCCATGGTGCTGAATACTTTGCAGAACCTGGTTTGCTTGCATGCTTGTCCTTCATCTAGTGTTCTGCCAATCCTATTCAGGATGACATGAGTGAACAGCTTGTAGATGAGAGACAATAGGCAGATTGGGCAATATTCGCCAATGTTGTGGAAGTCTCCCTTCTTGTACAGTAGTAGAGTCCTGCTGATTTTCCATTGGGATGGAATCTTGCATTCAGACAGATAGTGTGTAAAGAGCCGAGCCAGTGTATTGATGAGAACTGATGGCAGGTTTTCAAGTCTTCAAGTCTGAATTTGTCTGGGCTGGGTGCTGTTTGTTTCTTTACTGACAAAATGGAATGTTGTATTTCAGAAGGGAGAATGTTGGGAACAACATATCCATCCTATGGAATTTGGTATGATGGCAGGTGGACGTGGCTATTGAAGAGATTTGAGTAGAAATCATGGATAATCTTCTCCATTGCCCTTCTGGAAGATGTGATAGATCCATCAGGCTGTCGGAGGGTAGTCATCTTGGCCTAGTAGTTGGAAAAGGACAGGCGGACATTGTGAATGCTTTTCCCGGCTTCTGCTGCATCTACCAGAACTGCTGCTCTTCTCTCTTTGAGGTCTTTCTTTATAGCCTCTCTGCACTGGTTTGTGAGCTTGGACATTTGGTTGCAGTTGCCTGAGGCATGCACCAAGCCATGTTAGGGAATAAGCTCAAGTGTTTTTGAAGACAGGCGATATTTTGTGGCTATCTCTCTCTTGGTGTTCTTCACACAATCAATGGAGGTGTTGAACCAGTTGATCATATTCCTCGTCAATGTTGTCAATGATGGCATCTTCCCATGTTGCCGCAGTAGGGCCAAAGAACTCCCAGTTGGTGGTCGTTCTGGGAGTTCTCTTCTTAAACTTTGCAACCCTTTCTCCCCGCTCTGTGAAGTAGAATTTTGCATGAAGGAGATGGTAGTCTGATCCTGTTTGGAATTTTGGGACACCTGCAACATTGGTCAGTTAAAACCGTCGATTGAATATGATGTGGTCAGTTTCGTTGTGGAACCGTCCACCGGGAGACTCCCATGCCCAACGTTTAGATTCGGCCTTCTGGAACTGTGAGTTACCAATGACGGTCTTGGCCGACATGATGAACTCAGATAGTCTCTCACCCAGTTCGTTCCATTCTAGGCCATGGGTTCCAATGTGGTATTCTTCAGCTGATCTTCTTGGTCCTATCTTGACATTAAAATCACCCACAATGATCGTGTAGAAGGTGTGTTCTTCTTTATAGAACTTCTCCAGCTCCATGTAGAACTTCTCAATTTTCCTTCATCGTAATTGGATGTTGGTCTGTACACAATGAAGATAGAAACTGCCGGCAGTGAGCCACATCTACTCAAGTGTAATCGTCTGATTCGGGTTGTTAGGCATTCGAATGATTCAGTGCTCATGGTGAAGTTCATGTTGACAAGGACACCGAAACCTCTGATGCCTCTTTCATTACATGTTCCAAGGAACAGTTCTTCTCCAGTGTTGAAAACGACGTGATGATATCGATGTCTTCTTGTCTTGGTCAGACCAATGATGTCGTACTTGATCTTTTGTGCTTGTACCATCAAGTCCTCGATGGATGCATCCGATGCCAGCATACATGCATTGAAAGTACAGTTTTGTCTTTCCTCGTTTTGGCAGCCTAGTTTGGCCATGAGATTTTTTTCAGCTTCTCCTTCCTCATCCTTCTTAATGCTGCCGTATTTGTGGCTCTTTCATGGTCAGGGGAATGAGGCCCATTGTATTTACTGGTTTTGGCATATCAAATATGCCACGAATAGCTTGCCAGACTCTGCAGTCCAGGCGGGATACTCTCATAGCTTGCGAGGCTCTCCGAAAGGGATAGAGGGTTTTAGGGCAGCCTCTAATCACCCTTGTTCCCACGGTTCAAACCGTATTTGAACCCTATTAAATATGGTGTGGCAATCCTGGAAGATGGGTATTAAGTGTCTTCTGATATGTCGCATGGCCGCTTTGTGGCTGCACAGTCCAGAAAGCATCCTGAAGTGTGGTGGCAGCTGGGTAGTGGAGGTAGTGGAGGTCTGCTGGTGAGGTATTTATCTGGTACCATTTGGGTGGGTCTTCTGTGCATAATCCCTGGATGACAGGCGGTTGGTGGAAGCAGATAGGGCCTGGTAGGTTGGGTTCCTGGTTTTAATCCCTTGGTCACCTGTGGTTGTTGGGAGCAGGCAGAGGATCTCTGTCCCCCAGTCAGTTGAGGCTGGAGTCCAAGGTCTCAAGAGTTCTGTTTATTTGGTTCTGTGGGACTTCACTTTTGTGTGAGTCTCACCCCGACTGTCTGGAAATCATCCTGGCACATGGCGGTGGTTGTATAGTGGAGGTAGTGGAGGTCGTTTTCTTCTTAGTGAGGCAGTAAGTAGAGGTGAGACAAAGGTGATGAGTGATACCCTCCTCAGCAAAACGCTACCCTGCTAGCCATGGGGGTCTCTCTCCCCAAGGTTCAGGTAACTTCCGCATTTCTACCTACTTTGATCCTGGCCTGGGAAGTGTGCTGGCTGATGCTATACCATGTTGGAGACCCCACCTCCCAAATAACCAGCCTCTGCCACAGCCACTTTTTGCAATAGATGGTGAGTCACACCCTGACACCTAATTAGTCATGTCTGGATAAAGCAGCAGAATCACCTCCCTAGTAATTCAAGACCTGTCAGAGGAAAGCAGTGGTGGGCTCTGCTCCCTCGCCTCACTTTTCCCTTTCTCTTTCTCACACAGTACCTTCTGCAGAAAGAACAGCACTGCATACACCCTGGCCACAGGACCAGCTTGGGGTAATACTCCATGAAGGTACTAAACACGTGGCATCAAAGCCCTTGGTCAGTCTTACCATCCACTTCCTTAGCTGGTTTATGCTGTGGGCACTCCAAAAGCATAGCAGGGAGGCTAGGTTCACGGGGCACTGGGGTGTGCATTAAAGGCCAGGCAGGCCCCCTGCAGGGCGGGGCACAAGAGGAAACAGACCTGGATATCCAAAGGCATGGGAGTGAATGCTGGGAAACAGCCTGTCGGTGTCTCCAGGAGTATC
The DNA here is from genome assembly GCF_029834395.1 of Sorex fumeus. Taxonomy (NCBI): domain Eukaryota; kingdom Metazoa; phylum Chordata; class Mammalia; order Eulipotyphla; family Soricidae; genus Sorex; species Sorex fumeus. Next base: position 3,401,888 of record NW_026606083.1, read on the forward strand.
TTCTGCACCTGGAAGACTAGACCAAAAGTCTGTTTTAAAGGAAAGTGGTAATGTGGCAACAAAGGCAGAAAGCAGATTTCCTGGAGTTCAAATCTGCTTCCATATTCACCAATCATGTACTCTGAAAAAGTGCTATGAATTTTGCACCTCAAACACCTCCTGGGGTGACATTACCTACCAAAGACCAGTGTGGGCCCAGTGAAATAATTCACAGGCTCTGGTCCCTGGGGCCCACCATGTTTGTCTGTTCCTGAATTATACTAGTGTGCTCAGTTGTGTGACAACATAAATGTTTGATATCATGAAGATGACAATAAAATACATTCCTCTGCCAGGATGAGTGTGATGCTCTAAGTGGTACCTGAGTGTTTCTACATACTTCCTTTTCATGTATTAACCAAAAGAAAAGTACCAGGACATAGTTTTTCTGTCTAAGACATCAGTCCTCATCAAAGATAGGGCTGAAGTCAGAGTCTCCCACAGGTTAGGATGGCAAGTATGTCTGAGTGAACACATCACTGGCACCAAGCTATTGGGGAAGCAAGAAAAGTTTTCAGAGACCTGCCATTGCATGGGGTTGGTTAGTGTTCAAACGTGAAGTATCTGATGTCAGCAAGTACAAAGTCTTGATCATTGGCCCATGGAAAGTTTCAGGGGTCTGTGAATTTCCTATGCTATTACAAAGCTGGAAAATGTAGATAGATTTTCAACAAGAAAAAATCAACAATTTTATTCAATATGGTTTAATTTAATTAAAAAATGAGAAGGTGAGATAGCCCCAGGTCTTTAGGGAGGTGAAGGATGGTATGTAGTTGCCTAGAACCTGGGCAGCTGCCTATATTATCAGTGAAAACTGGAAAAAAAACTTCTTGGAGATGTCAGAACACAAAAATGAATGTTTTTATTTTAATTAATTTCATTTCATTTCATTTCATCATCCTGTTATTCGTCGATTGCCTCGAGCAGGCCCCAGTAACGTCTCTTTCATCCTAACCCTGAGATTATATTCAAGGCTCTTTAGGAGAATGAGACCCATCATTGTTACTGGTATTTGGCATATTTGGTATGCCACGGGGAGTTTGCCAGACTCTCCCCTGTGGGCAGGCTACATTCGATAGCCTGCAAGTTTGTCTAAAGTAGGAATGAGATAATAAGATGTCATAAAAAGATGTCCTGATAAGATGCGACCGCGCGGTTCCGGGAGCTGAATTTTATAGTCTCTGAGTCTTGGCCGTTGATGGGATTACACGGCGCCAGGGGGCCAGGTGGTGGGTGTGACCCCCGCCTACTGGAATTTGGAAGATCTGGGTGGAGGATGCTTGACTCCAATTGAGTAGGCTGGGAGATCTCGGCCCCGGAACCCGCGTGGGTTTTAATTAATGAAATATACTAAATTGGGGTGAACATTTGCCAGATAAATGTTACTGGGGGCTGGAGAGATTAAACAGCAGGTAGTGCCTGCCATAGAGGCAGGCTGCAAGGGCGGGGGGGGGGGGCATGTGACAGGAGGAATACCTGGGACGTTGGCAGTGGGCATTGTACACTGGTGGAAGGACTCGTGTTGGAACATTGTATGACTGAAACCTGTTCTTGAACAGCTATGTAACTATCTCACAGTGATCCAATAAAATTGAGAAAAGAATAAAATACAGCAGGTTGGGTGCTTGCATTGCATGTGACCAACCTGGGTTTGATCTATGGTACCACAAATAGTTCCCCCACCAGGAGTGATAACTGAGTGAAGATCTAGGAATGAGACATGAGCACCCTTCCTATGTCCCCCCCTGAAAGAAATGTTTCAACTGAACTCAATCATTCACTCAAAATAGTGAATGATTACAGCCAAAAAAGATACTGGGTGGTTGGAGCACTAGTCCAGTGTGTAGGGATTTGCCTTGCATAGGTCAACCTGGTTCGATTTCTGGCACCATTTATCCCCTAAGTCCTGCCAGGAGTGATCCCAGAGAGCAGAGACAGGAGTAACCTCTCTAACCGAGCACCTCCAGGTGTGGCTGCAAAACTAAAACTATAAATGTATAAATGAAATAGAACTTGGGTATGTGGCAAGATGAATTTTCTAAACATGGCCACAATACTATCTTCCTTCCCACTCATACTCCCTACAGAGAAAAGTTGTAATAGCTTCATTAATCACTTAACTTCCCGTTAGTCGTCGATTTGCTCGAGCGGGTGCCAGTAACGTCTCCATGTGTCCCTGTCGCGTGCTAGTGTAGCCCAATGGCATCTGTTCGCTCCGGGAACATGAAGGGCCTCAAACCGATCGTTCATGATCTTGACGAAGAAGTCTGACCTTCTGGTAGGTGGGCGGCCACGCGGTCTCTTGACATCCCGTGGAATCCAATCAGTAACAGCTCTAGTCCAACGGGTCGTCTTTAAATCTCATTACATGACCAGCCCATCTGATTTTCGACACCTTGGCAAATGAGACAGCGTCCCTGATCCTTGATCGTCGACGGATGTCAGAACTCCGGATTCGTTCTCTCATTTGAGTGAAACGTGATATTCCAAGCATAGCTCTTTCTATTCTTCTTTGGGAGACCTGAATGGCGTTCTCATCTTGTTTGCGTAGGGCTCAGGTCTCTGAGGCATATGTTAATGCAGGAAGAACAGTGGAATCAAAGAGATGTGCCCGGAGCCGGAGGTTCTTCGTCCTCTTAGCTATTGCTTCGTTAATGGCTTCATTAATATGGCTTCATAAATGGCTTCATTAATAAATGATAAATGGGTCTCTTCCTTTGTGTCTCCTCCTCATGTGAAAGAAACAAACTTGGAAATTGTTTAAAACGTGTTCAGAAATCATGTTTCCTTTTGGGTAAAACTCTTTTCAAACTTCCACTGAGAACACATTAGCTAGCAATGCCAGATCATGAATGTGACAAACTCACTCCAAAATGCTCTTGCATTCTGTGAGCAAGCCAAACTCACTGCATGCAAACACACGGACAGGCTCTGTGCTGATTGGTGTTCTGGCAACCAGCCAGCCACTGTAGTGACTTAACGAGCAAGAGAACATATGTCTATAGATGTCTGGTACAGACTGAACCACACAGTCTTTAAGCTCACTACACTGAGGTTGTAGATACGGTGGGATGTAGGAAGCTGCCTAGGGTCTGCTCAAAATCCTGACCTGCAAATGTGAGCATGCTAAAGTCCCTGTCTTAAGTCACTGAATTTTACTGAAGAGACTTATGATGCAGAGGAAGAACTAAAAATATTCTACAAAGCGTCCCTTCCAGCCTCAGAAGACATTATAAAATTGTTGACATTGCCACATTTGAAGAGTCACCTATATAGCTTACATATGAGATACACACACACACAAACACACCACACACACACATGCAAATGTGCATGCATGTGCAAACATGTATTTCTGATGAACAAATATAGGGTTTAAAATAAAATAATATCCAAGTAAACTTTTCTGGAAGTTTATATAAATATTAAAAATGAACAGTTGTGTCTCATCCCTTAGCTTTCTCCATGTAAACAGCCCAGCTTCATAGCTTCACAACTAATCTCAAAAGAAGCTCCAATCTAGTGAAAATTACAAGCAAACTGGTCTTTGGGCTGAAAACTCTGGGGCCCTTTCCGGAGGTGGCATAACTTAGTCCCCATCCTGCCAAAAACTTAGGCTACTACACTCACACCCACGCCTGCACCATGTAAATGGCCCAGCTTCACAGCTTCACAATGAATTTCAGAAGAGACACTAAGCCACTGAAACTCACAGGTACACTGTCTTTGGGTTGCAAACTCTGGGACACCCTTGGGAGGGGGCAACTCCTGGAGCTCCTGGAATGCGTGGTTGAGTACATGGTCATGTCATGCCTCCAAACTCTGCAGGACTGACAGGCCGTGAGCACACAGTAAGTTATATGGGAAAGTAGTAAAGATGCCCACTAAACTCAATAAACAAAAACAATAACACAGAAGGCTCTGTTAGAAACAAACTGAGGATTCAGTAAATCCTCAGGCTTTAATAGCACCATTGGAGATAAAAAAATTTTCACAAATTTTCCTTTACTGGACTAATTTTTGATAATTCCACTTCCTGTTTTGTTGTAACAAGCACTATAAAATAATTTTGTGCGGGCTAAGGCATTTGGACTTTGGGTGGAAATCTGGGGACAATGGCAGTGGGGTTGGTGCTGGAACAATGACTGACCAAAACAACCGTATTATGAACAACTTTGTAAGCACAATGCTTAACTGAAGTAAGAAAAATGTATAGCTGTCATTAAAATAGGCATCCAAATAGCACTGTAACTCTGTCCTCCTGTTGTTCATCAATTTGCTCAAGTGGGCCCAGTAACGTCTCCATCATGAGACTTGTTGTTTCTGTGTTTGGCCTATCGAATACGTCACGAGTAGCTTGCCAGGCTTTGCCATGTGGGCGAGATACTCTTGGTAGCTTGCCAGGCTCTCCAAGAGGGGTGGAGGAATCAAACTCGGGTCGGCCAGGTTGGCCACATGCAAGGCAAATGCCCTACCCGCTGTGCTATCACTCCAACCCAGGCATCCAAATAATAACATGATAATTCTGCAAGGGAAGATGACAAGTGTGTTTACTCAAAACACAAAGAAGCCTACATAACCTAATACAGTTAAAAGCAAACAACAGGACGGCAATAGCAATATAACCAGAAGGTCTGGATTTTGAGGGAAGTGGGAACTGAGGATAAGGTCTTAACTTCTGGGACACATCTTTCAGACAGACCAGGGAATCCAAATCACGCAAATGTGAATGTATCAAAGAGACAGCTAAATGGTTTTACAGTAATTAAGAAAAGACACAGGAAAAATACAGTGAGAGCTTCAGATGAGGAAGATTAAAGTTAATAAGGCCATTTAAGTTAAAAAAGTTTCCATTGCCTACCAAATGCTGTCCCCATCAGGCTGCTCACTTTCCTGTGTAAAGACACTCTTGGTCAGCTCAGAGTCCTCGGCGATGATGAGTCCTCTTATCACAGTCCAAAAATAAGGCATTCTGAGTCCCATCTCCACAAGCCTGTCTGAGCATGACATCACACAGCACTGCTTCCTTACAAGGTGAGGAGGCAGCAGAAGCCATACCTGCAGTAGGTTCCCTCTCTGTAGTCTACACTGGAGGAAGTTCCTGAGCTTTGTGAAAGATTCCTTTAGGAGAGGACTAGACTTATCTTCTTCTTTTCCACTTTCCACTTGCCAGGCTGGCAAAGGATGGGTATGACTGGAAGACAAGCTCTCTGTTCTCCTGTGGGACTTTAGCACTGTAGTGCTGTCCTCCCGTTGCTCATCGATTTGCTCGAGTGGGCCCAGTAACGTCTCCATTGTGATACTTGTTAATGTGTTTGGCATATCAAATATGTTACGGGTAGCTTGCCAGGCTTTGCTGTGCGGGCAAGATACTCTTGGTAGCTTGCCGGGCTCTACGAGAGGGGCAGAGGAATTGAACCCAGCTTGGCCAGGCCAGCCTCACGCAAGGCAAACGCCCTACCATTGTGCTATCACCTGTGGGACTTTAAAATTGGAATTGGGCACTGAGCCTCTGGGAGTCATCAGCAAATTGGGAGCAGGAAGATCTGTTCCTGTGAGGGTGAGACACTCAGTGATTGGAAAGCCCCCGCATCTTCATCAGGGATGGGTGATTGCGGGGGACACAAAGGTAAAATGCTACTGAAAATGAGCACTGTGTAGTGAGTTCATGCAGTCTGCATTTTTCCTAGTAAGAGAGGTGCAGAGGGTGATGTGGCCTTTGTGGAGAAGTGGAGAACAATGGTGTGTGACCCTGTTAAACTCCATAACACCAGTAGCTCAGTAGGAACACATTGAGTTAAGTGGGAGGTGGCATGGAAGCCCACTAAGCTCACCAAGTGAAACAGTAGCACAGTTGGCTATGACTGAGGATCCTGACAAACTGGGCATCCAGTAAATGCTTAGACTTTAGCACAATTAGAGGTAGAATGGTATATCCTCTGGCCACTCATTACTCATCAGTTTCTGTCACTCACATAATGTGAACCTTATGGAACTGGAGACCTCGCCTGCACAACTCCCTAAGAAGTTCCCTCCTCTTCATATTTGGCTTCAAGAGCTTGACAACTGCAGGTTGTTAGCCTGGAGCAGGAGTTGGAAAGAAGGCATCTGACTGCTGCTGGTTTTACTTGGAGGGGAAAAGATGATGAAGAATGTGTGTGGCCAACAAGAAAATCCAGGAGCCCATCAAGTTGCACAGGTGATTTAGAAATGTTTGTTTTAAACAGTTTTGACTGGGGAGAGGATGCTGTCTGTCCCTGGCTGAGCAGACAGAGTGGGTCTGGCTTATGGGTGCTCTCCACTTTCCTAGGCTACCAGTGGGAATTTGAACCCTAGACCAAGATGATCCCACAGACACCTCCTGCCCCAGCTTTTGGAGCTCAGGGAATTTCTTCTAGCACCTTGGCTCATGTCATGCTATGATCTCAGCCTTTTTGAAGGAAAAACTCTAACCCTAAGACATGGTAGGGTGGGGTGATTAGAGTATGAGATGAATCCACTCTTGGAATCAGGCAGCTGTGCTATAGGGGGGTGAGGAATGGAACCTAGGAGTGATAAGGAAAAGGATGTGCCTCAATAGAACCTTTTTCCTCAGAGCCCCCCCCAAGGGTGCTCTGGGGCCCTCTCCAAGGAGGGATGAGAAGAGGAAGGAGGCATCACCTCTTCACAGGCCATGCCGTCTTCTCCCTCCCAGGCTGTGATGGTCATTTTCACTTTAGGCTCCAATGAGAAACACCTCCTTGAAAATCTGATGAGCATCTGTGAAGTTTCTCTCTCTTTAGGCTCTGCTCAGTCCCATGTCCATGTTGTTCAAGTTCCTTTCAGCCTCTGAATTACCAACTTAAAAAAAAATGAGATCATAGCAAGTGGTGTTCCGTGGGGTATATGATACTGGGGTCAGACTCAGTGCCCCAAGCCAGGCAAGACTCGTGCTCCCCCAAGGCAGTTATAACCCTGACCTATTTATTATTTATAAATGTCTGTGATGGTCCTCAAGGGCATGGTTCCTCACATTTTGCCAGAGTCCAGCACCTATCACTGATGGCGCCCAGACCGTCCTGACTGCGTTGCTCACCTTCACCGGGACATGGCCATGAGCACCTCCTGCTGCTCCCACAGCCTGAAGGGAGGTAGCCCAGGCAGGGTCGTGTTGTGACTCTAAGTCCTGAGAGGCCTGGACATGAAGGGGACAGGCTGACCTCAGAAGGATGTTAGTCAGATTTCAAGGGGGAGAAGTTGTCTTCCAGAGGTAAACTATTAGAGAGTTGAGACACAGTTTACGAGGTTTAATATTGTTAAATGAAAGAGGATTAAAATGTTGAGCTTTCAAGTTTTTACAAATTCTTTAGGACTCAGCACCTGAGAAGTTATAGTAATGCTGACTCTTTCCCCTGGCTGCTTCACCCCATGCCATTATCTTTCCACTGAAGCAAGAAGGTCCAACTAACCCAACAGAATTTATAGCATAATAATCCCTTTTAAATTGCTTTCAAATAAATTGGGCCAAAAGGCACTTCAAAGGAAATTGGGCCAAAAGGCAGATGAATAGAGATAAGATTTCAGCAGCTCTGCTTGCTCTAGGATGCTTATAGGCTGTGACGACTCTGTCCCTTTACAATAACTTTGCCTTACAATTGGATTTCTACTAGGTCTTAATTTACTTTAGGATAAAATACAGTGCTATCATATATAATTAGATTAAACACGATGTACTCATATAAAATCCCTTAAAATATTTTCTTCAGATCAATTTCTGGGAGGGAAGAAGTATGGTTAAACACTTTATTTGCTTATCATGTCAAACTTATTTCTATATTTTTCCAAAATTCGAACAGATGGGCAGACTACTTCATTCCACAAAGAGACAGCCACAGGGAGTCATGTCACACAAGGAAGGAGCAGCATGCTTTGTCAGTGGGGCGCAGGACTTCTGCGTCCAGGCGGTTATTTCCATTAGCACTCACAGCAGGCTGTCAGCACGCGCAGGCCTGCAAACTCTATGGATGGTGTAGACTGTCTTTCTGAATGCATGTTTCTACAGACAGGCTTTCTCCAGGAAATGCAAGATACCTCCCAGTCCTGGGGATTCATTTGAGATCATGGGAGTGATGTCCAAGGGAGGTGACAGTGAGGGCACTCCTGCCAACACTCTACACAGAGTGTTCTGGAACCCAGCCAAGAGGCAGCATCTAACTTAGGTTCTCAGCTGTGCCAAATCTTAAACTGGCAACTGCTACTAACTTTCATCAAGGATCTGTTCTTCTGAGGTCACATGTGGCTATTATCACATTAATATAATAAGAAAAGGAGATAAATTAGGAAGAAGCTGAGGTGTCTGAATCTATGTGGGCTCATTCTGTAAGTACTTCATAAGCATGGCCAAAATTCTATTCTTCCTTGACATACCAAAGTACTTGTGAAGAAAAGGGCATATTTTCCAAATCAAATGACACAAAAGGCTGTCAACTGAGTTCTGGCCAAGTATCTGATGTGGCTAAGTAGCCAGCAATTTCTAAGTACTGAGCAATGATACCTGTGGCTAAGTAGTCTGCAGTTTCTCAAAACTGAGAAAATTTTAGTAATAAGAGCTCTACCATAAAAGGGCAGGCTGGGTTGTGTATGGGTGACCTATAGATTCTTTCTTCTCTGCCAATAAACTCTTGGAACCTTTTGATACTGGGGATAGGGGTTGTCAGTGGGAGAGAAAAGCCTGAGATACCCCAGTGGGGCTTTCCTTGTGAGTGTGCAGGTGTGAATTGAGTGCACTGGTAAGGCACTCCATAGTTTAGTTTTTAACTAACTAGTTTTGTGTAGAAACATATCTGGAGTTTTAGGATCAAATAAATTAAAATTTGGCTCGTTGAAGCTACAATAAAATTTATAAATTTCTGGTAACATACATTTGCAAAGGTGTGAAACTGAATGCCTAAAACCTATAGTGTTGTAAATCAAGAATACCGCAATAAAAAGACATAATCTCCTCCAATAAATAAAGCAGTAAAATTGATGCTTCTAGCTAATGAAATTAAGGGAAAAAGAAAAACATGGGCTGGAACTATAGTACAGCATTTGCCTTGCATGTAGTCGACCCGAGTTCAATCCCCGGTATCCTATATGGTCCCCCAAGCACTGCCAGGAACAATTTCTGAGTGCAGAACTAGGAGTAACCCCTGAGCATCTCTGGGTGTGACCTAAAAAGCAAAAAAAATTAAAAAATAAAGAAAGGCAAATGACTAATATCAGAAATGAAAAAGGAAACATTACTACAGATGCTATGGATCTTAGAAAATAAAAAAATTATGACTAATTGAAATTCATATTCACAATGGTTATCAATTTTGTGAGGATAGTTAATCAGTTATTTGGCTAATCCTTTGTCACAATCTGCCAAAGCATACACAATAATAAATATTTCTATCCATAGTAATTTATAAACTTCTGAAAGAGAAAGCACCAGATTGAGGTGGGTTTACTCATGAAATCTATCAGACATTTATAGAAGACATATGCTATTCCTCACAATCAGTTTAGAAAACTGAGACAGAGGGAATATTTAAAACTCATTTTATTAGGCTACCACAGCTTAGTACCCAAGACAGACAAAAGCGTTTTAAGAAAAAGAATAACTCTCATGATCTCAGGCAGAAAACAGTCAATAAAACCCTTAATAAAATATTAGCAATGGGACTTCAATAATATTTAAAATAAGTACTTATCATGAAAAATGATGTTTATCCTAAGGTTGGTTTTGCATGAACAGATAATTACTGCTATCCATCCAAGGTTAAAAAAGAAACGTTATATAATCATAAGAAAATCTTCAACAAGGCCCAATAACCACTACGATAAAAATCCTCAGCAAACCAGGAATACAGGGAAATTTCCTTAACATAGTAAATGTAACAAAACCTCACAGCTAACATTGTACTTAATCGTGAGAAAAACTTTTCTGTGAAAATCAGAAATGACACATTTTACATGTCCTACATCTGATAATGGGCTGTGAACAGTGATGGTATGATTTGGCAGTAGAGATACGCACAATACCATCATCAGATAGTCCTCATCAAATATTTCAGAAGGCAAGATTCTGAATGACCATGAGATAATTAATACATTATATTTAGAACATTTTTGTCAAATTCATTGATATAATGAGACTTTCTGGATTCCCTGAACAATTCTTGAAAAATGAGTTCAAGATTCAATTGGCCACCTTTAGGGTATGTATAAATTATATGCATGTATTATGTCATTTGTGAAAGAAACTATTATATTCTGTAGCCCTAGAACTGAGATGTCTGAAAATTCAATCCAAAATTCGATCTTGCAAGTGGCTGAATTACCCAGCTTGAATACCCAAACTTGCAGAGAGTCTATTTTTTCAGTGAGAGAATTGGTAGGGAAACAATGTATCACTTGTCAACCCGTTGCTCATCGATTTTCTCAAGTGGGCACCAGTAATGTCCCTGTCACGTGCTAGTGTATCCCAATGGCATCTGCTCGCTCCAAGAACACGAAGAGCCTCAAAGCATTCATTCAGGGTTTTTACGAAGAAGTCTGACCATCTCATAGGTGGGTAGCCACACATTCTTTTGACCTCCCGTGGAATCCAGTAGGGTAAGAGCTTTAGTCCAGTGGTCATCTCTAAATCGAATTACGTGTCCAGCCCATCTGATTTTCGACGTCTTGGCAAATGAGGCAGCATTCCTGATTCTTGATCATCGATGGATATCAGAACTCTGGATTCTTTCTCACGCTTGAGTGAAGCATGATACTCCAAGCATAGCTCTTTCGATTCCTCTTTGGGAGACCTGAATAGCATTCTTAACCTGTTTTTGTAGGGCCTAGGTCTCTGGGGCATATGTTAGTGCAGGAAGAATAGCAAAGTTGAAAAGATGTCCCCAGAGCCAGAGTTTCTTCGTCCTTTTAATGACTTCTTCAATGCTCTTGAAGGCCTTCCATGCCAATCTCTTCCTCCTGTGAAGCTCAGGTTCCAGGTCATTTGTAATTTTGAGTCCTCAACCTAGGTACACATAACTGCTGCATTTGGAGATGTTTGTTCCACTGAGCGCAAATGGAATGTCAGGGACTAGTCAGTTTTTCATGAACATTGTCTTCGTGAGATTCAACTGCAGTCTGACATATCCACACTCATGGTCAAAGTCAGCCCCCATTCGTGCCGCTTGGCTAATATTTGGTGTTATTAGAATGATGTTATCAGCAAAGTGGAGATGGTGTAGTTGCCGACTGTCTATCTTCACTCCCATTCCTTCCCATTCCAGTCATCACATGATGTTCCCAAGGGTGGCACTGAAGAGTTTCAGTGAAATGGTTCCCTGCTGAAATGATCTTTTTATGTTGATGATCACTTCCTTGTAGAATGGTGAGATCCTGGTGATAAATGAATAATACAGCTCATGGAGGATCCTGATGTATTGAGTTTGAATGCTCTGTTTGGCTAGGGCTTTGATGACTGCTTCCATCTCAACAGAATCAAAGGTGTTCTTTAAATCGATGAACATTAGACAGAGAGGCATCTTGAAATATCCTGAAACCTCAATGAGCCTGGTCACCCTGTGGAAATGGTTAATCATGCTGAATCCTTTTTGGAACTCAGCTTGGTCACATGGTTGTTTTTTGTCAAGTGTTCTGCCAATCCTATTCAGGATGACTAGGCTGCCAAAACGAAGAAAGACTAAAATTACTGTCTGCACTTTTAATGCATGTATGCTGGCATGGAACGTATCCATTGAGGATCTGATGGTGCAAGCACAGAAGATCAAGTATGACGTCACTAGCCTGATGGAGATGAGAAGGCATCAATCACATCACACCATTTATAACACTGGAGAACAACTCTTCCTCGGAACATGCAAGAGTAAAAGCATTGGTGGTGTCAGGGTCCTCATCAAAACAAACTTGACCATGAGCATTGATTCATTCGAATGTCTTACAACCTAAATCAGACAATTAACTTTGAATAGATGTGGCTCATTGCCAGCAGTTTCTATCTTCATCATCTATGCACCAACATCCAACTACGAGGAAGAAATTGAGAAGTTCTACATGGAGCTGGAGTAGTTCTATAAAGATCACACCTTCTAAAAGGTCATTGTCAGTCACTTTAATGCCAAGATAGAACCGGGAAGGTCACATAAAGAAATCCACATCTGGACCCTCAGTCAAAAATGGAACAGGGTGAGAGACTGTCAGAGTTCATCATGTTGATGAAGACCATCCATGGTAACTCGCAGTTCCAGAAGACCGAATCTAAATGTTGGACATGGGAGTATCCCGGTGGACAGTACTTCCACAATGAAATTGACCACATCATATTCAATTGATGGTTTTGCCTGACCGATGTTGCTGTTGTCCCAAAATTCCAAACAGGATCAGACCACTGCCTCCTTCATGTGATATTCTACTTCATGAAGCAGGGATAAAGAGCTGCAAAGTTTAAGAAGAGAACTTCCAGAATAATTACCAACTGGGAACTCTTTGGCACTTATTGCAGCAATATGGGAAGATGCCATCATTGACAACATGGACAAAAAATACTATGGACTGGTTCAGCACCTCCATGATTGTGCAAGCAATGCCGAGAGAGAGAAAGCCGCAAAAAAAAAAAAAAAACCTGTCTTCTGAAACTCTTGATCTCATTCGCCAATGTGGTTTGGTATGAGCCTCAGGCAATCACAAGCTTGCAAAACTGTGCAGAGAAGCAATAAATTGAGACCTCAAAGAGAGAATAGCAGCAGTGTTGGCCTATGTGGCAGAAGCTGGGAAAATTATTCATAATGCCTGCCTGTCCTTCAACAATTACAAGACCAGGATGACTTCCCTCCAACATCCTGATGGACCTATCACACCTTCCAGAAGAGGAATGGAAAAGATTATCCATGACTTCTACTTGGATGTCTTCAATAGTCACGTCCACCTGCCTACATGCCAAATTCCACAGGATGGATATGTCGTTCTCCCTTCCAAAATCTGACACATCATTTCATCAGTAAAAAAGTGTACAGCACCTGGTCTAGACAAGGTTAGACCCGAACACTTGAAGAATCTACCGCCAGTACTCTTCATCTGCTTGGCTCTTCACACACTACCTGTCTGAATGCAAGGCTCCATCCCAACGTAAAACCAATAGGACTGTTCTGTTGCACAAGAAGGGAGACATCCACGACATTGGCAACTATCGCCCAATTTGCCTGTTGTCTGTTGTCTACAAGTTGTTCACTCGAGGGAAAGAATGAGATACTAAAATCATAGATAGATTTTGGTGAGGCATGGGATATGGAACCCGTAAATTCTGCTTTTTCTTTGCGAGTAGAGGCTATCCTTTCACCCTTGTCCAAGGAGGTTAATCCTACTTTCCAAAGAATACATTATGGTCTCCTCTGAGTGAGTTGTCCATTGAGGTACTGTAGTTTATATTCAGGACAACCCATCACTCTCTTTTCTTCAATACAAACAGACCCCAATGGGTAAAGTTTGATCCAGAAAGATGTGTTACACTAAAACGTTTTCAATTTATTGCACTGTAGCACTGTCCACCCGTTGTTCATTGATTTGCTTGAGTAGGCACCAGCAATGTCTCCACTGTGAGACTTGTTACTATTTTTGGCATATCGCCATAGGTGGCTTGCCAGGCTTTGCTGTGTGGGCAGCATACTCTTGGTAGCTTTCTGGGATCTCTGAGGGATGGAGGAATTGAACCTGGGTCGGCCGCGTGCAAGGCAAACACCCTAGCCTCTGTGCTAACGCTCCAGTCCTTTTCCAATTTATATGACTATAAATCTATCTGGGAAATTGTGTGTGTGTGTGTGTGTGTTGTAAAGCTGTGAGGTAATAGAAAAAACAAAGTTAGATCAGGCTGAATTACTGATATGAGACAAACAGGAAAGATGGATTTAATATTATGGACTTGTGGGATTAAAAATGGCTACAATTGTGTGGTTGTCTAATACATGAACCAGTAAAGTAGCATGCAGTAAATGAGGTTGAATGCCAAACCTGCCCTGGTATACCACAGATAAAAGAACTCAATAGCTTTTGGATATTAAACTTTTAGAGTAGATATATTGTAGGTATAATGGACAAGAGATCAAGCAATGAGAATAGTCTGACATGTACAGACCTGATTATATCATCTGCATTGTATCACAGTGCCACTATGTTGGCGAACAGTATTCCCCAATGTTCCCAGACACATTGTGCACTGGGTCTGGGCAGATATGAGGTGAAGGATGACGGGTGCGTGGAGAAACTACTCTGGGAGACAGCTGATGGCTGCTCACTTTATTGACAAATACACATATATTTTATAGGGGGTCTCAGTTTAAGAGGATGATCCTATCACATAAAGTTTAGTATTACTGATCTATCACCTTTCCAACTCTGCTTTGTCCCAGCCCAATCCCAATTAGGGCTAGATGCTGCAGTTAGGAATGACTTGCTAAGCAAAGGTGACAGTTCTTGAGAGGTTGGGTGAGACTCAAGGCTGGATCCCTGCTGCTTGTAAAATGTGCCCAGACACTCCCTACTGATTCATTATGCAGGGAAAATTCTTATCTGCTATGCAGGGACAGATCTTTTCTGCTCTGCTCTGATATCTGTTACCATGCTCCACACACCTAGAATAGAAGTAGCTGGGAAATCAACAAAACTAGTTTATTCTGCAAAATAGAAGCTTATAAGCCTTGTAAACAATTTGAAACAATTATTAAAGTGAAAAATAATTATATTGCAATTAATTCTCCTATTTACAGCTTAGAGACTCTGAGATCCTTCAAAATTCAAATCCTCTTGAGGAAAAACTCCAGTAAATTCAATATATTACCAATAATTTATGCTCCCAGTATTTCTCTAGCAGTCCATGAAGGAATCTAATTTTTTAAAATAAAGATAACATTAAATTAGAGAAAAGGAAATAAATATATCTTTCAGAAACTCTTGAAATATAATTGATATTGACATTAATTATTGTAGAAGATCCAAAACTTCATTGTGATCTACCAAGCCAAAATAGAAATTTATGGGGGTGAGGTTATGTATGAAATTTTATTCTCCAGTCAGTCTGTATTTTCCCCTTAAGTTCCAGAAAACTCTATAAGAAAATACATGCTCTATAGCTGGCAGAATACTTACATTGGCTATTTTGTCCTATGAGATCAGTTATCATTTATAAAAGGCAAAGAGCATTAGAGCAAGCTCACATTATGAAAAGAGTAAATTGAAAGCAATGTTCATTCCTGAAGGGATTACAAAGCTCAGTGGTAAGCATCAAGGAATTGAAGGACGGTGGGGGTGGTCATTCCTAGCATAGGCGTCAGTGCTCCTACTAGGCCTAGACAGAAGATAAACACATCTAGATGAATGAAAAGGGTTTAGTTGACCATAAACTTAGCCAGGTAATGACTTCAATTGGCAGTTTCTGTACCAGATGTGGATTCATTTCATAAAATAAACATATTCCCAGGTACCTGGTAGAAAGTGACTCCCCACCCCTACCTTTAAACTACAAAAGCAGTTTTTTACAGCAACAGAGTCAACCACGTATCTCACTGTATCATGATTTATTTCAGAGGAAACAGGATAACTTTTCACTTCCACAGATATTACATGGTCCACTACATTGGTGACATTTTTGGCTGAACTGGGTAAGCTGAGATTTATTGTATATTAGATTTATTAGTAAGACAGTTACATGTCCGAAGTAGAGAAATACAGTCAACAAAAATTAATATGTCTTCTACCTCAGTGAAATTTCTAGAGAAAAATTAGTTGGGGATATTGATATATCCTTAATTAGGTGGAAGGTTAGGTTATGTCACTATAACTTTAGCACTTACTATAACACTATGGGATAGAGAAGGGACCCTTATGACAAAGATAGTTGGAAATGGTCACTCTGGATAGGAACTGCATGCTAAAAGTAGATAAAAGAATAAACAGTATAACCTCTGTATCTGTGTTGCAGACTATAGTGCCCAGAAGGAGGGGGGAGTGGGAGAGAGAAATATATATATATATATATATATATATATATATATATATAGAGAGAGAGAGAGAGAGAGAGAGAGAGAGAAAGGAAAGTGCGTGCCACAGAGGCAGGCAGGGGATGGTGGAAGGAGGGAAACAGGGGACATTGGTGCTGGGGACACAGGTGGAGGTATGTTGAATCATTGTATGACTGAAACCTGATCATGAACAGCTTTGTAACTAAAAAGAAATAAAAATTAAAAGGAAATAAAGAAGAAAAACACTAAAGGGAGTGTAGATTTTTAGAGGCAACATATTCCTGGTTTGGGTGTGTTACTCTGACCCACTTCCTGAGTAGCCTGAAAAATTTCTAGCTGAGAACTAGAAAAGATATGAAAGAGGATAATATTCCCAAAGTGTAAGCTGCTCTGCCACTTGGGCCACATAATCCACCAGATCAAATGATGTTTGAAGTCAGTGAAAGTAGGAATGCTATTTGGAGCCTGTTAATAGGTGAACTCAACACAGTTTCTCAGGAGAAAAGCAAATTCATGTCAGTCTTTTCAAATAACTGTTCTCCCTCAGGAGAGAACATCTTTTGACTTGTTGGTGGGCATTATCAGAAACTAAACACCAAGTTACCATGCAACCTGACCTGCCATCATAAACAGGATTGTTATCTTACCCAGTGAATCCTAGAGTTCACAGAGTCCTTTATAATTAAGTGGCAGTACTATATGAATGAGTCCAAGCAGGCCATTAAGGCCCAAGCATCTTACATAAAGTGTCCCAAATACTAACGCTCCTTTCCTCTGCTAGAGTCATCCTTCTATGAGCCTGTACATATGAACTGACTGAAGAAAAGATTTGGAACCTCGTTTAAAGATGGTTCTGTACAATATGTAGACTCCATCTGAAAAACTGCTTCAGTATATCCCTTGCCGTACAAGATAGTTATGAGGAAAATCTTCCCAATGGGCATAAAGTTGAGCAGCATACTTGTTTATTTCTCTTGGAAATAGTAATGGCCAAGTATGTGACTGAATACTAATATGTAGTCTAGGGGTGATGATTTAATGAAATAGTAAATAACAGGATGGAAGTAACATGATTGGGAAATAGGTGAAAAGACAGTCTGGGAACATGGTATATGAAAGACCTCCAGGACTGAGAAAAAAATATGTGGAAATAAATAAGCTAATGTCTACTTAAGGCTGACTTCAGCAGAGGACGACTTTAATGACCAATTCTGTGGATACCAGTCATACTCTTTCCTCAGCTAAAGTAGTTATTGAAGAAGATGGAGTTGCATATGGGCCCAGGAACAGATTCTCACTCACCAAGGTCTTGGTTATTCATCTTGAGTGCCCAGGGTGCTAAACAGAAAGACTGAACTGAGACACTGATTGAAGAAAGAAAAAAAAAAAGCATTCCTGGGTTATCAGAAGAGAACATGTTGAAACATTTGCATCAGGTCTGGGCATTTATTTCCCTGAATATGGATTTGTTTTCCATTCATCAATAATTCTGCCCATACTACTGCCATATTCACTATCAAGGGACTTTGCACAGCGCTTACAGTACTGCTTCTGATAGGAATTACCTTCATTAGAAATGGAGCATGGTAATCGGCACATACCATGCTTCTGTGCTATTGGCATGCTTTTCTTTTACTCTGAAGATGTTGGCAATTAAAAATTTTCCTTTTGAAGAGATCAAGCTGTCACTATTTGCAGACAATATGCTACTATACTTAGAAAACTCTAAAGACTCATCAGAAAAGCTCCTAGAAACAATAGGTCGATATAGTAAACTGTTACTGTCCTCCCGTTGTTCTTCAATTTGCTCAAGCGGGCCCAGTAACATCTCCATTTTTTGAGACTTGTTTGGCATATTGGCAGGATTTTTGCCATGTGGATACTCTCAGTAGCTTGCCAGGCTATCTGAGAGGGATAGTAGTGGCAAGCTACAAAATCAACACCCAAAGTCCACGGCTTTCTTTTATACAAATAACTAAAGAGAAGAAAGAGACATTAAAAAGCAATCCAGTTCACAATAGTACCTCAGAAAATCAAGTACCTCAGAATCAGCTTAACCAAAGAGGTGAAGGACAAGGAAGATTACAAAACACTACTTCAAGAAATAAAAGAGGATACTAGGAAATAAAGGCATATCCCCTGCACATGAATAGGGAGGATTAACATTATCAAAATGGCAAAAGCACTATACAAATTTAATGCAGTCCCTATCAGGATACCCATGACATTTTTCAAAGAAATAGACAAAACACTCCTGAAATTCATATGGAACAATAAACCCCCACGAATAGCTAAAGCAATTCTTGGGAAAAAGAAGAGGGATGGCATCCCCTTCCCCAACTTCAAACTGTACTACAAAGCAGTAGTGATTCAAACAGCATGGTATTGGGCTAGAAATAGATCTGCAGACCAATGGAATAGGGTTGAATATTCTGTCACAGACCCCCAAATATATGACCACTTAATCTTTGACAAAGGAGCAAGAAATGTGAAGTAGAACAAGAAAAACCTCTTCAAGAAGTGGTGCTGGGAAAACTGGATTGCTTTCTGCAAAAAAATGAACTCTGACCTCTGTCTAATGCCAGGCACAAAAGTCAAATAAAAGTGGATTAAAGACCTCAATATCAAACATGAATACATAAGGTACATAGAGGAAAATGTAGGCAGAACTCTCCATGAGATTGAAGCTAAAAGCATCTTGAAGGATGAAACAGCACTGAACAAGCAAGTGGAAGCAAACATAAACAAACTAAGAAGCTTCTGTACTTCAAAAGAAACAGTGACCAAAATACAGAAAGAGCCCACAGAATGGGAAAGAATATTTACTCAATACCCCCCCCCCCTTGTAAGGGATTAACATCCAGGATATACAAAAAACTAATAGAGGTGATAGCCAGCAGGTAGAGCGTTTGCCTTGCACCTGGTCTACATGGCCGACCTGAGTTCCATTCCTCTGCCCCTCTCAGACAGCACGGCAAGCTGCCAAGAGTATCTTGCCCGCACAGCAAAGCCTGGGAAGCTACCCGTGATGTATTTGATATGCCAAACACAGTAACAACAAGTCTCACAATGGAGACATTTCTCGGCCCACTCGAGCAAATCGATGAACAACGGGAGAACAGTGCTACAGTGCTATAGTAGAATTGTACAAGAAAAAAAACCTCCAACCACATCAAAAAATGGGGAGAAGAAATGAACAGGAGTTTCTTCAAAAAAGAGAACAAATAGTCAAAAGACTCATGAAAAAATGCTCCACATAGCTAGTCATCAGGGAGTAGCAATTCAAAACAACAATGAGATATCATCTCACACCACAGAGACTGACACACATTCAAAAGAACAAAAGCAACCAGTGTTGGCGTGAATGTGGGGAAAAAGGGATGCTCTCTCACTGTTGGTGGGAATGCCGACTGGTCCACCCTTTCTGGAAAACAATATGGACAGTCCTTCAAAGACTAGAAATTGAGCATCCATATGACCCTGCAATATCACTTCTGGGAATATATCCTGAGAATGCAAAAAGCACAGTAGAAATGACATTTGTACCTATATGTTCATTGCAACACTGTTCACAATAGCCAAAATCTGAAAACAACCCAAGTACCCTAGAACAGACAGCTGGTTAAAGAAACTTTGGTACATTTACACAATAGAATACTATGCAGCTGTTAGGAGAGTTGAAGTCGTGAAATTTTCTTATAAATGGAAAGACATGTAGAGTATCATGTTAAGTGAAATGATTCAAAGAGAGAGACAGACATAGAAGGACTGCACTCATTTGTGGGGTATAAAATAACATAACATGAGGCTGACACCCAAGAACAGTAGACACAAGGGCCAGGAAGATTGCTCCATAGCTGGAAGCCTGCCTCATGAGCAGAGGGGAGAAGGCAGCTGGAATAGAGAAGGTATCACTAAGAAAATGAGGGCTGGAGGAATCGGTTGGGATGGGAGATGTGTGCTGAAAGTAGATAAGTAGATAATGGACCAAACATGATAACCTCTCAGTGTCTGTATTGCAAACCATAGTGCCCAAAAGGAGAGATAGAGAGTATGGAGAATATTGTCTGCCATGGAGGCATAGGGAGGGTGGGAAAGGGGGAGTATACCAGGGATACTGGTGGTGGGGAATGTGCACTGGTGGAGAGATGGGTATTTGATCATTTTGTGATTGTAACCCAAACATGATGCTTGTAACTATTGCATGGTTATTCAATAAAGAAAAGAGTCTACAGTTAGTAGAAAGTGGACATCCCACAGCTGCTGCATGTAAACAATGGCCCTGCCTCACAGCTCCAACACTTATCTCACGAGATGCCAAGCTACACCCATGAAACTCACAGGTACACTGGTTATGGGCTGAAAATCCTGGGGCATCCTTGGGAGAGGGACAGTGTGAGTCTCTGTCAGAAGCCCCTGGCCACACCCACCTCATGGCTGCCATGCAAGTGACCCAAATTCAATACTTCATGACTAATTTTTACACTTATGCCAAGCCAACAAAATTTCCAGGTATCCTGTAATTTGAGATGAAAACTCTGGGGTCTTCTCAGAGTGGAGGTGGGAAGTCTGCTCCCATCCCCACATCCTACAGAAGCCTCAGCAGCCGCACCCATATCCCACAGCTGCCACCATGTAAGCATTGCCTGACTTCACAGCACAATGACCAGTTTCCGAAGAGATGCAAGCCAAGCCACTGAAACTCACAGGTACGCTGTCTTTGGGCTGAAAACTCGGCCCTCTCAGCACAGGGCCAGGCTGAGAATCGTCCCAGTTCAACAGATCCTGGAGCTCTTGGAATGTAGAATCCAAACCCCACAACACTGACAGCCCAGTAGGTAGGAGCACAGCAAATTAGATGAAAAGTAGCATGGAAGCCAACTTTGCTCCATAAACAAACAAAACACAGAAGACTCAACTAGCAACAAACAGCTTAGCAAGCACTTAGACAATGACTTTAATAACTACATTGTGAGATTTAAAATTTTTCACAAATTTCCTTTTACTAATTATTCAATAAATCCACTTTGCCATTTTATAATAACAACAAATATAAAATAAATTATTTTATGCCTGCTATTTTTGGACCATTGTTTGGCCAAGGCTCTTGTTCCTTTTAGAGCAATGCCTTATTTATAAAGGTCATGTTTGCTACATGGGTCTGGTCAATGTATCACCTTCACACAAGCTATTGCTGCAGAGAAGTACAGTATGGAGCCAGAAGGTAGATGACAGAGACATTCCTCCACTCTAGCTCAGAGCTCTCTGTCAGCTACTTCCCCAGACATTCCACCTACATGCCCCTGAAGCAGCCCAAAACACTTTAAAGCAGAACCTCGTGCCGAATGGAGGGACCACAGCAAAGGACTGGAGTCAGAGACTGGGCTGGGAGCACAGAGCCCTTATGCTGACCCCAGTGCACATGCCAGGCAGCCTCTCCATCTCAGAAACGCCACTGACTAGGAGATGCTGGTTGAAAAGATCCTTAGAGGCTCTTGAAAGTTTCAGTAATCTATTAGTTTATGAAGCTGAAATAATATAATCCATAGCACAGCGGTAGGGCGTTTGCCTTGCACGCAGCCAACATGGCTGACCCGAGTTCGATTCCTCCGCCCCTCTCGGAGAGCCCGGCAAGCTACCGAGAGTATCTCGCCCGCATGGCAGAGCCTGGCAAGCTCTCCGTGACGTATTTGATATGCCAAACACAGTAACAACAAAGTCTCCAATGGAGACGTTACTGGGCTGGCTTGAGCAAATCGATGATTAACAGGAGGGCTTTTACTTACTTACTTACTATAGTGTAAAACTTAACTATCTTTTGGCTTGTAAAATGAAAAAGTTATCTTAAGCCCTAGGAATGAAAATTGGTGGGCAGCAACGTTTCCATCTCTTTAGTTACAAATGTCACCTCATGCCTCCTTTGAGCAAGCCACTCTTCCAGATGTTTATTAGGACTTGGGGGCTTTTTGAAATGTTTGTAAGTCAGAAGTTTCTAGTATGTACTATAGTTTCCCCTACTGACTTCCTGCTGTGTGGTACACATGCTGACCAACTCTACTTCATTCTTAATATCCTATTCAATCCACAAAAATGTTGGTTCAAATCCACTGCATCATTTTTGTGAAAGAATGAGTCATTTTCAAACGTCAGTTTGAAGGGGCACCAGTTCCCTGGGACACCCGCCTTATGGAGCATGACGGACATTGTGTTTCAGTAGATGAACTTTTAAAATAGAACATGGGGAGGGGAAGGAGAAACACAAAGACAACACAGAGAACAGAACTCAGAAGCACAAGGCTCCTGTGGCCGGGATTCTGGAGCAGAGGACCTCACCCAGGCCTTGGCTGGCACACTCCAGCTCAAAAACTGTTCTAAACAGGTGTAAAGGATTCAAAAGAATTGTAAAATGAAACAAAGCAAGAAGAGGAAGGAACTAACCCTATCCTGCCACAAGGCCAATAAGAGTGGCAGCCAATGGCAGGTCTCAACCCACACGGCTCAATTAACAGAGTCCCTGGGTGGGGACCACTCCCCAAAGCCATGGTGCAGTCACTGTGGCTATCAAAGACAGGTTTGAAAGCAGTATAACATGGAAATTTTTTAAAAATATAGATTATATCTGCTGAAGGAGGGCATCAAGAGGGCATGGCTGCTGATAAACCCTGGAGCTGACCCTGGAAGACCCTTTCCTTCCTTATCTCTTCTGTTCTCTCAGTGACTGTTTTCTCACCTGTCCCACACTAGTCATTTAAGCACATAGCTCTGAGACCACCTGGAGTGTCCATGACTGAAGCCTGAAAAGGCAGGGACATAAGCTTTTAATACTCCAGAGGACAAGGCAGGGATCTAATTGTTTTGTAATGACCCAAAATAAGCTTCAGGTGCAAATCTCTTGTGTATGAAACACATCTCTTAGGCCCAGGCTAGCCCAGAGGGCTTCCTCTCACATTGGCCCTTTCTGTGCACAGGAGACTGTGAACTAACAACACATACACAAACAATAAAATTTTGTATATTGTGTTTAATTGATGATACATTATATTATTTCATTTTAAAATCATTTTAACCTTTTGAAAACTCCGGCGAAGTTTTCGCCCATTGCAATGGGAGTTTATTCAGTACTGCTGTGTAAGACCTAAACCCTTACCTAGGACCTTGTAAGAGCTCAAGTGCTCTCCACCTAAGCCACATCCCAGACAGCGAATATCTGAATATGTATGAACATACATTATTGTTCCATCATATAACACCGAATAAAAATATGGGTCCTAATCCTGGCCAATCTAATGTGCATTTGGGGACGACAGAGAAGCAAGTTCACTGGATTCAAATTTCATTTTGCGAACAAACCCAATTCCACTCAGTTAAGCACTGAAAATATTAAATCTAGGTGGACACTTTCCTGCCAAGAGCTGTGCGCTTGTGCAGGACATGGCCTCACGGCACGGCACAGTGGAGGGGCACTGAGCCCTCAGTGGTGAGATTTGTACAGTTCTTTTGGAAACTGGTCAAAAGAATCTTGTTCTACAAAACTGAATACATTGCATGTATTTTCTGACAGATGGAATGAAATCATCTTGTGGAGGGGATTTGCATGAAAACTACAGCTGGCCTGTGTCAGCCCTTCTCAGTTAGAGCTAAGTCTTATCTAAATTCTACTTCAGCCACCATCTGCTTTGCTGCCTTAGCAGGTTGTCACATGCTTGGCATAAACGAGAGCTGGTACTTGGTGCCCACATTCAATACTTTGTTGTGAAAAACAGTGTTGTGGGTGTGTCACAGAGTTATGATCACCAGGAGGGTTAGCCATGGCTTAACCAGAGTGGGTCACTTACCTTTTCGTTTTTTTTCTCATCTGCTTTGCATCCTGTATTGGTGGGACTGGATGTTGACGGGCCACTGACAGGAACTCCTCCAGTCTCCCCGTGGAGGGTGGCAGCGTTGACATTGGGAGGGGTGATGGCTGATGCTGCTGATGTAAGTGGGATGATGAGCCGAGGACCCTGGGCTCCAGCCAGTGTCTGCAAGGGGGGATGGTGGTTGTGCTGTGGGGACACCGCAGAGTGAGGCCTGAGACTGGCAGTGGCCAGGCGGCATGGAGAATTCTGGGTACGCAGGGGTGACACTGTGGCTGTTGGTCGGTCCTGAGCCTGAGCTGAAGCATTGGCTGGAGCACAAGTTTGGAGAGACAGCAGGGTTAAAAGGTTAGTTTTAAACCTGTAATGCAATCACAAAAACTCTTACCAGCACTTACAGTGTCTCTAAAATATCTCCAGATATAATTCTACCTCACAGGCAAAGAAACAAACTGAGAAACCCAGAATATTCTATATTTCCAAAGCCTGGCTATTGTGCTATATTGCCCCCCTGAGTATGAGCTTCACTATCTTTTCCTAGGTTTCCATGAATGTGTGCATATTCCCAGTTTTTTATGAAGTCTTC
The DNA here is from genome assembly GCF_029834395.1 of Sorex fumeus. NCBI lineage: Eukaryota > Metazoa > Chordata > Mammalia > Eulipotyphla > Soricidae > Sorex > Sorex fumeus. The sequence continues at coordinate 3,426,394 of NW_026606083.1, forward strand.
TGATTGGTTTTCTTTGTCATGATAAACTAGTGAACTCAGGAAACCCAGTAAGATGCTCATAAAAATAAAGTCTGTGTAAGAATTATAAAGAAGTTTCAAGAGTCCACAATTTTTAGATACCACTGCATGTGAGATGATGAATTTCAAAAGTCACAGAACCACTGAAGCCATTCAGTTCTTTGTCCCATGCTTCTGTAACTGACCTGCTGAGTGAGGGCACAGGCACAAGACTCCTGTGGCAGAGGAACATGCTGTGCCAAGAAGTCTGCAGGCAGACCTTACTGTGGCAGACTGAGGCAGTGTCTATTCAGCCACTCCATGACAATATGATTGTTGCTTTACTTGTTCATTAAAGCATGAGCTTTTTTCATTTATAGAATAGAAGTTTCATTTTAAAAAGTCCTAAGATGCTATGGGTATCAGATATAACATGCATACAGATCTGTCATTTGTTAACGTTCTCTTTAAATACATACTATAATAAAATCAATCTTTCTACTGTTTGTGTTAGAAATTTTGAATTCTGAAGAATCATCCCATCAACTTCAGGTAAATCAGAGAGAAAGAGAGAGAGAGAGAGAGAGAGAGAGAGAGGGAGAGAGAGAGAGACCATGCCAGAGTGAAACAATGACTTCAAGTAGCCTGACAGGTAAGACAGTGGGAGATAGAGGCCACAGCACAAACCCCTTCACACTGAGTGTCTGATCTAACACGAAAACCCTAATATGCTCATGTGTATATTGTTACCAAAGAGAAAGTTATGGTACCATAATTTAGTTTCTACTACCATAATTGTAAAAATTCATGGCTCTGTAACATGGAAAAATATAGTGACTAAGACGATGTTCTCAGATCTGAGGGACGCTGGTCACTGAGCTATTCCAGACAAGCCCGATCATTGCTGGGCCCAGGTGTCTGAACTCTGGTGGGTGGGGCAGATTGAGTCCCCATGCTGTCCAAGGTCCAGAACTCCACACACCTACAGCTGGCTCCTGTCGCTTCCAGACAGACCAGCTCCATGGCTGATGTCAGCGACATGCCAGAAAGACACTGGCAGCTGGTCATCCCAGTTCCAAAGCTCCTGAAGTGTGTGGTCACATATGTGGCTGCACAACAACTCCAAACTTTACAGAGCTGACAGCCCATCATAAACATAGAAAATTAGATGGGGAAATGGAGTAGAAGTTCACTAAACTCTGAGTGAAAACCGTAACAGAAGGCTCAGATAGCTCTTAATGGTTCAGCAAATGCTCAGGCAATGGCTTTACCAAAGCCATTGTGAGATATATGTTTTAACAGGTGAAATAAAGTTAATTATTTTGTGCCTGCTAAGTGAGCAAGATTGTAGAATGACTAGAAAACTGAGGACACTGGGAGAGGGAAGGGCACATCTGTGGTGGGACTGATGTGGGAATATGGAATACCCAAAACAATGGTATTGAAACAACTTTGTAAATCATAGTGTTTAAATAAAGTTTCATTTAATGCTAAGGAAAAAAGGTATTCTTAATCCTCCTAATTTGCCTCAATTTGATGTTTCACCTATAGATCCCAATAGGTTATCTAATTACATGATTGTGGGGCCCCAACTTCCAGACATAGTGCCTTGCTCTAAGAAGGGACATGCACAAAGGCTTATTTACGTATTGAACAAAAACTGTTCTAGATCGAATTCTCATTCACCATGGCTCCACATTTTGGCACTTCTTTTCTTCTCCTCTGCTAGGGTGAACACTCCTTCACCCTAGTCTCCAGTCTCAAAATAGATATTGAAGCTCAGTGAGGGACACACATACACACTTAGGCCCAGTAAACTAGTCTGCGAGGTACTTGATGCTCTCCTGCACATCCTCAAGACTATAATGTCATCTTTCTGGACACAAAAAAGAGAGGCAATTTCAAAAAGCCCTACCCTTCTTGACTTGCAACCTCAATCTCACAGCATCTCCTTCCCCTTAGCTGCCTAGCCTCCTAGCTGCCCCCTGAACACGCAGGCTCTCTCTTTCTTCAAACGTGGTTTAGGCTGTGTCTTTCTCACAGGATTTTCTTCCCATGAAGAGCTGTTGGGAATGCCACAGATGCCTGCCACCAGCTTATCTTCCCACACTGTGTGATCAAACTAGTGCCAAATACACTGTTCTCCTATAGCAGTGGTCAACATATTAAATACTACATAATGGATGTGTTCTACATAATACACCTCTTTTTAATGTACTTATTTATTGTGACACACACACACAACAATGCAATTCCAAAAAGGTGGGATTTGCTACATGACTCACTAATGTGTTCTCAGTGTTGGAACCTGAATCTATCAACCCTTCCTCAGTCGCGGTCTACTCCCCAGAAGCTAAAGTCATGCTGGTTTCCAGTAGGTACATTGGAGTTTTCTTATAAATAGAATGAATAAATTAACTGTATTGTCATAAATTGTGCCCTTGTTCATCTTCCACAGATAGGGTGGAAACACCTGAAAACTATTGCAACATTTCTCTGAACTTACTTTGTCGTTTTCTGCCCTCTCAAGTCTTGGGGATTCCAGCAATCCCTCAAGTTGATCTTCAAACTGGTTCCTTCTCTTTGTTTCCTTTGACTTACTCCTATAATTTATAAACTAAGTTTCCCCATTTAAAATTGTCCTCTTAATTTTTCTTTATCTAGAATCTCTTTTTAGTGATTTTTTCCACTAATATTCTTTTCTTTCTATTAAAAATATTTTTATTGAATCAGTGAGTTGCAAAGTTACAATGATTGAGTTCCAGGCATACAATATTTCAACACTAATCCCTTTATTTGTGGGGTATAGAACAACATAACATGAGGCTGACACTTAAGTACAGTAAATACATGGGCCAGAAAGACTACTCCATAGCCTGCCTCATGAGCGAAGGGGAGAAGGCAGCTGGAATAGAGAAGGGTTCACTAAGAAAATGATGGCTGGAGAAATTGGTCGGGATGGGAGATGTGTGCCGAAAGTAGATAAAGGACCAAACATGATAACCTCTCAGTATCTATATTGCAAACCATAATGCCCGAACATAGAGAGAGAGTATGGGAAATATTGTCTTCCACGGAGGCAGGACGGGGGGATATACTGGGGAGATTGGTGGTGGGGAATGTGCCCTGGTGGAGGGATGGGTGTTTGAGCATTGTGTGATTGTAACTCAAACAGGAAAGCTTCTAACTATCTCACGATGATTCAATAAAATTTAAATTAAAAAGAAAACTAATCCCTTTACCAGTGTCCCCTACCCTTCACCAATGACCTTAATATTCTTGAGCGCCCACATCCATTTAGTGACCTTTTGTTTATCTGACATTTTCATAGTATTTTTCTTTGTCCTGTGATGCTAAATTCAGTGCAGCATGTTTAGGTTTAGGTTTATGCTGAGTTCCTTGTAAGCAGCTCTATGTGAACAACTGGATAGTGCTCAGTGACCCTTGAAACCCCTCTATTTTGTTTCTGAAGGTCTTTCTAAACGTAGTTTGGAACTCCTCAAACTATCATGTTTACACTTCTCTTTTTTTTGGCCAGTTCCCTTTTTATTTTATTTTATTTTATTTTTGTTTGTTTGATTTTTTTTTTAAATTTTTATTAGTGAGACACCATGAGGTACAGTTGTAAAGTTACAAATTTTGTGCTTGCTGGTGGAAATGCCGACTGGTTCAGCCCTTTTGGAAAACAGTATGGACGATTCTCAAAAAATTAGGAATTGAGCTCCCATTTGACCCAGCAATACCACTCCTGGGAATATATCCCAGAGAGGCAAAAAAGTATAGTCGAAGTGACATCTGCACTTGTTTGTTCATTGCAGCACTCTTTACACTTCTCTCATTTTAAAAAAAATTCCTGCTCTGAGTTCTGGATAAATTTCTTTTGATAATTTTCCACTATCACTATTTCATTTTCAACTGTGTCCAGAGTAAATAGGTTTTGCTTCTTTTTAAACTTTTTCTTTTGGTCTTTTTTTGGTCACTCATGACTCTGCATTCAGTAATTACTGGCGATGTTTGGGGGATCATATGGGATGCTGGGGTTTGAACCCTGATCCTCCATGTGCAAGGCAAATGCCCTACCCGCTGTACTACTGTGTGGCCCAAGTTTTTGTACTTAAGTATGTTCCCTCCCCCCAAATTTCAAGGTTGGTTCTCTTCCTAGATAATGGTTACTGATTTTTAGCAATCAGCCTGCTGTATTACTTATTTTTCTTCACACAATCACCATCACCCTGTTGTTCGTCGATTGCCTCAAGCAGGCACCAGTAACGTCTCCTTCGTCCTAGCCCTGAGATATTAAAAGTGCCATATATTCAAGGCTCTTTCAGGATTAGGAGAATGAGACCCATCATTGTTACTGGTACTTGTCATATTGGGTATGCCACGGCGAGTTTGCCAGACTCTGCCATGTGGGCAGGTTACATTCGGTAGCTTGCCAGGTTGTCCAAAGTAAGAATGAAATAATAAGATGTCACGCGCTTCTGGGAGCTGGGTTTTATAGCCTTTGGGTCTTGGCCGTTGATCGGATTACACGGCGCTTGGGGTCAGTTGGTGTGTGTGTGACCCCTGCCTACTGGAAGATGGAGGATCTGGGTGGAGGGTGCTCAGCCCCGATCCGAGCAGGCTTGGAGATCTCAGCCCCAGGACCCGCATGCCTTTGTTACTTTGCCTGTACCTTCATGCATGTGGAGAGTGGTCTCAGCATGGTTGTGGCTGGTTCTGGAGGTCTTCGGCTGCCACAGCTCTGTTTGGGGCGGGGAGGGAAACTCAATCCGCCCCCCTCCACGGGGCCCCAGTGAGGACAGCCAGGCGCAGGGGCAGGAGACTCTTATTTTTCTTTTTTCTTATTTTTTATTATTCGTTTTCTTATTTTTTCCCATTTTTCTTATTTTTCTTCAATATGCCGTTATCTCTTTTTTGAAAAGGGACCTTTCTTCTTCTTAGAAAGTAATTTCATTTTGCCATTTCAATGGGCCACCCTCCACATCTCCTGAAGAATGTGGTTGCATACACAGCTGGATGAGAAAACTGCGCATCGGATTTCACAATGCTCATAGTTATACTTCAAATCGCTGGATGAAAACGTGCATAGAAGGAAGAGAGAAATCTCAAGTGTAATTCCAAAGAGTCCTGAGGGGGAGGGGCTGACTGCAGAGATTCACCCTCAGAAGAGCAGGAGCACAGCATACACAGGAGGAGGACCACAGAAACCCCTGGAGCTCAATAAGAACAAACAATAGCACAGAAGACAGCAGCACCAGGCAGCTCAGGAATCTTCAGAAGGTGACTTTAGGGCATCATTGTGGGGGTGTTTAATGAACTCAATGAGACGATGGCACAAGTGGTCAGCAAAGCACAAGAAAGTTGAGCCAAAATGAAAAAACTCAAGCAAAAATGAAAAAAATATGGTGAATGGTATTTAAAAAGCACAGTAGAATTTCTGTGTAGCAGAATAACAGCAGCTGAGGAAAAGACAGAAGAGCTCCAAGATGAGATGGAGAAAACTGATAAAAACAACAGAAGGTGAAAAAACATCCTGAAACAAATGAACGTACACCAGAGAACTAAGGGATGAGTACAAGAGGAAATGTAAGAATCATCAGAGTTCCTAAAGAATAGGAAAGCAAATTTGATGAAATAAACAATAAAGGAGTCATTGCCAAGAATTTTGTTGAATTTGGGGATACAGGCACTGAGAACCAAGTGGCCTGAGGGTGCTAGTGAAAATAGACTCAAGTAGGAAAACTCCAAGACACATTGTGCAGAATAACAAAACCTAAAGATAGAATATTGAAAGCAGCAAGATCAAAAAGGAATTAACAAACAAAAGAAAACCTTTTAGAGTCACAAGGATGTATCAATGTATAAATTTCATGTAAATTTTGATGTGTCCTAGCATAGAATTATATTTAATATTAATTTTTAAAATGTTATACCTATAAAATGATGGGCTGGAACGATAGCACGGTGGTATGGCGTCTGCCTTGCACGCAGCCAGCCTGGCCAAACCGGGTTCGATTCCTCTGCCCTTCTTGGAGACCCCGGCAAGCTACCGAGAGTATCTCACCCACACGGCAAAGCCTGGCAAGCTACCCGTGATTTATTCAATATGCCAAACACAGAAACAAGTCTCAAAATGGAGACATTACTGGGTCCGCTCGAACAAATCGATGAACAACAGGAGGACAGTGTAACAGTGTGACCTATAAAATAATATAATTTTTGAAAACCTTACTTTGTAAATATATTATTGATTTATAATTTTATGAAATTTGGGGAGACTATCTCTATATGTGCAGCTATCATACCTCCACAATCAAAAATCTGATGTAGTCCCATTTGTTTATGTTTGCTTCTACTTGCGTGGTCAGTGCTGTTTCATCCTTTAAGATACTTTTAGGTTTAATGTGTGGAGAGTTCTGCCTACATTTTCCTCTATGTACGTTATGGATTCATATCTCATATTGAGGTCTTTAATACAATTAGATCTGACTTTTGTGCCTGACATTAGACAAAGGTCAGAGTTCATTTTCTTTGCAGGCAGCTATCCAGTTTTTCCAGCACCACTTCTTGAAGAGGCTTTCCTTGTTGCACTTCAAATTTCTTGCTCCTTTGTAAAAGATTAAGTGGTCATATATTTGGGGGTCTGTGACAGAATATTCAACTCTGTTCCATTGGTCTTCAGGTCTGTTTCTAGCCCAGTACCGTGCTGTTTTAATTACTATTGCTTTGTAGTACAGTTTGAGTTGGATAGGGTGATGCCACCCCTCTTCTTTTTCCCAAGGATTTCTTTAGTTATTTGTGGGGGATTATTCTATATGAATTTCAGGAGTTCTTTGTCTATCACTTGATCACTTGACATCTTGTTACTCATCGATTTGCTTGAGCGGGTGCCAGTAACATATCCATTCATCCTTTTCGCATGGTAAAGTAGCCCAATGGCGTCTGCTCGCACCAGGAACACGAAGAGCCTCAAACCGATCGTTCAGGGTCTTGATGAAGAAGTCTGACCATTTCATAGGTGGGAAGACACACAATCTTTTGACGTCCCATGGAAACCAGTCGGTAACGGCTCTAGTCCAGCCGTCATCTCCAAATCTCATTACGTGTCCAACCCATCTGATTTTCGATGCCTTGGCAAACAAGACAGCGTCCCTGATTCTTGATTGTGGATGGAGGTAGGAACTCCAGATTCTTTCTCTCACTTGAGTGAAGCGTTATACTCCAAGAATAGCTCTTTTGATTCCTCTTTGGGAGACCCGAATAGCATTCTCATCCTGTTTTTGTAGGACCCAGGTCTCTGAGGCATATGTTAATGCAGGAAGAACAGTGGACTCAAAGAGATGTGCCCAGAGCCCGAGGTTCTTCGTCCTCTTAGCTATTTCTTTGACACTCTTGAAGGTGTTACAAGCCACTCTCTTCCTCCTGTGCAACTCAGGTGCCAGGTCATTCGTCATGTTGACTTCTAGACCAAAGTACACATAACTGTTGCATTCAGAGATGTTCGTTTCTTTGAGAGTGAATGGAACGTCAGGAATGAGACCATTTCTCATAAACATTGTCTTCATGAGATTCAGCTGTAGTCTGACCTTTCCACACTCATGGTCAAAGTCAGAAAACAATTGTTCCACTTGCCTAATGTTTGGTGTTATTAGAACGATGTCATCAGAGAAGCAGACGTGGTGTAGTTGCCAACCGTCTATCTTCACTCCCATTCCTTCCCATTCCAGTCATTGCATGATGTTCTCGAGGGTGGCACTGAAGAGTTTTGGTGAAATAGTATCACCCTGCCAAACACCTCTTAACATGGATGATCACTTCCTTGTAGAATGGTGAGATCCTGGTAGTAAAAATGTAATACAGCTCACAGATGATCCTGATATATTGAGTTTGAATGTTCTGTTTGGCTATGGCGCCGATGACTGCTTCCATCTCAACAGAATCAAGGGTCTTCTTTAAATCAATGAACATTAGACAGAGCGGCATCCAAGAAACCTCCCAAGAAACCTCCCGAGAAACCTCAATGAGCTTGGATATCATCTGGATATTGTCGATTGTGCTGAATCCTTTTCGGAACCTGGCTTGTTCACATGGTTGTCCTTCATCTAGGTTCTGCCGATCCTATTCAGGATGACTCATGTGAACAGCTTGTAGACGACAGACAACAGGCAGATCAGGCGATAGTTGCCAATGTTGTGGATGTCTCCCTTCTTGGACAGTAGTACAATCCTGCTGGTTTTCCATTGGGATGGAACCTTGCATTCAGACGTTCTGTGGCGTATTTGATATGCTAAAACCAGTACATACAATGGGTCTTTCAGGGTCATTCCACTGAGAAGAGAGATTCATCCCAAATATGTGATAAAAATAATCTCGTCATTGCCCACCATCCAGATCCCATGTCCTTCTCTCCCGAAAGGGACATACCATGACACTTGCATAACCATGCTGCTGGTCCCTGCACTAGGCTGTTTCACTAGAGATATACAAAAGGGGCCAGATGAGACCCCTCTCCGCCCCAAGGGACCCAGCCCTGGGAAACAAAAACCTCCAGAACTCAATGGCCACCCTGCTCATGTCTGCTCTCTACACCCTGGGGCCAAGCCTCACCCATAGTGAGTGAACCTTTTCCTGGATACTTCATAGGACACACATGATCTATACTCCAAGAGTACCACACCCATATTTGATGGGTCTTAAATTAGAACCAATCTTAGAGGAAATTTTTTTTTATTACAAACTTACAGAAGGTCTTGGGCTGGAGTGATAGCATGCAGCCAACCCGGGTTCAATTCCTCCATCCCTCTCAGAGAGACCAGCAAACTACTGAGAGTATCCCTCCCACATGGCAGAGCCGGGGAAGCTCCCCATGACGTATTCGATGTGTCAAAAACAGTAACAACAAGTCTCACTGTGGAAACATAACTGGTGCCCACTTGAGCAAATCGATGAACAACGGGAGGACCGTGCTACTGTGCATAGGTCTTAATGGCCCTATGAAACACAACAATCTTCATACTCTTTCCTCTAAGGATACTTTTTTGTTGCATTTTCAGCGGTTTTTCTTAACAAACAATACAAAATATATTATTTTGGTTCTGCTTTGGGATGGAAACACCCAAAATATGGTGGTGGGTAGGTGTAATGGTTGTGGGATTGGTGTATGATTAACAGTATTACAAATCCCTGTACAATTAAAGATAAAATCATCCCTTTTGGGACAAATGGATGAAACGAGGTGATTATGATAAATAAAATAAGTAATTAGAAGTGAAAGATAGTTAAAAGATAGTTTCAATCACATGTTGCCAACAAATCACTAAAACAAAGAAAACTGCACAAAATTAACTTCTAAACACAGAGAAAATAATGCATGTTCCTTTTTCCTGCTTGCTTCTGGTGAGTGAGGCAGGAGGGTGGCAGGTATGAGGACAGGGTCCTTGTTGGTGATGGGAATGTGCTAGAACTCTGGCAGCCAGTCTTCATATATGTCCCAGTGTAAAACTAGACATGAATTTTTTTTGGTAGTATTGTCCATCTAAATACGCAAATAAAAAAGGTTTTACTATGTAAGGAAAGACAAAAATAATACTCTATTTTGCCTCACTTTTACTCAGAGTAAAAAGAAAATTCTTTGACATCTTGTAAAGAAGCCCTCCTGATTTGTCTGTACCTCATGCAGGTTTACCACAGGTACTCACTCTCTTGCTTTCTTTGCTTTTACATACTGAGTTGGTCTGTTTTTTAGTGTACCACTGAAAAGGCCACAGAGCTTTTAACACACTTTCACTTTCATCCCTTCTCACCACAGAATACTACATTTTTCACATATCTGAGGTCTAAAAATATCCAGTTCAGGAAAACTCTCATTAAACTCCTCCTCCCTTATCTTTGTTTTAGTCACATTAAATTAAATAGTCAGCCAAGAGAGGGTCCTCCTAATTGCCTTTGCTCTCGCTTGTGCCCCTCTAGAAAGTGCAAGTGTCTACTCAGAGTTCCTACTGTCCTTTAAGTATCAAGGACACCTTGATTTAAGTACCAAGTACCTCATCTTAAAAATGCATGCTGAAAAGGAAAAAACATGATAACCTCTCAGTATATCTATTCCAAACCATAGTGTCTAAAAGGAGAGAGGAGAGAGAGAGAGAGAGAGAGAGAGAGAGAGAGAGAGAGAGAGAGAGAGAAACACAGAGACAGACAGAAACACAGGGACAGATACAGAAACAGAGAGAAGGAAAGTGCCTGCCACAGAGACAAGCTAGGGTGGGAGTGGCAGGAGGGAAGCTGGGAACATTGGTGGTGGGAAATGTACACTGGTGGAGGGATGGGTGTTGGAGCATTGTATTACTGAAATCCAACCCTGAACAGATCTGTTACTATGTACTCAGAGTGACTCAATTAAAAATAAAAACTGTCCATAATCCACTTCTCTACTCCTTCCCACATCTGAATATTTCTGACATGTCTTCTTAATACCCACATGTGTTATTCAAACTCTACTGTATTGTTTCATTTATTGTCCTTTATAATTGGGAGTAGAAATGGGTCCAGCTGGGGACTTCCCTACATTTCCATATCCTGCCATGCCTTTTATACTCTTGCCTCTAAGTACTTGCTTGAGTATGTGTATGTGTGGAAACTAGAATTTTAGAAGAAGAGCTCTGTCTCTATATTAATCAAGTAGAACAAGTCATACTGGATGCTATGACCAATGCAATTAAGCCTTTGTCAAACTGCCTGACTTGGGCTCGAGACAAGAACATTGATAAAATGCCTCTCAACCATCTGTGTTGGGATATGCTGAAATGGGCAATTACTAATGCCAACAATCCATTACTTGTACTGTCAACAGTATTTTTCCTCTTTAAATGTGGGATAAAGTGGAAAATGCTGTGGGAATTCAGTGGCATTTAATTCACTGATATGATGTGGTAAGAGCCATTTTTTTAGTGTGGTGGTGATAGCAATTTTATAGAGATGAGTATGAAGTTGGAATGAGCCCTGGAAGCTGTTTTCATCGTCCTGTTTCTCATTCTTCCTATATATAAAATCAAACTGATAAAATAAGAAGCCTGTTACACTCCAGTGGTTACTATAGTGACGAGGGACTGGCACTCAGGGCTGTGCTGCTCCAACCATGACTATTTATTTGATTCTGCTTGGTATTGCATGGAGGAGAAATGATAAGCAGGTCTTGTTTTCTTCATGGAATTGAAACATTGCCAGCAAGGCAGGGCATCAGGGGGTCATTATCCTAGAATTCTGCACCAATAACCCAGGGCTGAGGTGAAGAGTAGAACTGTCTCACTTTTCTGTGATGGTTTACATGGAGATGGTCCTTCATGCTGGTGTCAGTGATGAGAGGGAAATGAATGTGGGCCCAAGACCCCCTGGGTCCTGTTTCAGTGCTCCCAGGACCAAGGACTCACATTTGGGGATGCTTATGGTCAGATCATGGCACAGCAGTCAGGAGTCTTGGATGTTATTTGATCACAAAGATCATGTAATGGCTGCATCTGGGGATAGAAGTGATCAGGACATACTGGCTAATGAACTGAACCCATGTTATTGGTAAGGCTGGTGGAGAAGAAAGGTCTGACATCAGGTAGTAACACTGTGGAGCTCTTTAAGTACAACTACAGTGTCCAGGAGGTCAGAGTTACCCAAACACAGAGCTCACTATTGGCTATTGAAGCAAAAGATACATAGAAAATACAATTTTCAAGTTACAGAAGTTCAACAATCTGAGCAATGCTGAGCACTGTGCAGACCCTACCCCTACGAACACGAGCACCATCCAACAGGAGGCATCACAGGACACTGGAAACCTAGTCTCTCCCCCGATAATCCACAGAACACCAATCCACCCAAGTGATCCTAAAACGCTGGATGTTTTTACCACCTTCTTCTCCAAAGGGGGCCTCATTGTCCCTGCGGTCTTCTGAGCAGAAGTCAGGCACAGGGATGCCTGTGAGGGCAGGGCTGCCCGACTCGCAAGTCACCTTGACCAGCAAGGTCTGGTTCCTTCACCTTCCCCCAGGCAAATGGAGTCATACACAGGACAGGAGTCCACTTACAGCCACTGTGCTCACACGTCACAGGAATTCTGTCTTCCATAAACTAGTCACCTTTTATGCTCTTCTTAGTCAGGGATGATGTTAGTATCCGAGTTATCAGTTCAGAATTCTAGAACCTGGACTTGGCTCCTCATACCCTCAGTATTTCTATCAGTATCTTGTGGAAGTCATAACCTTTCTTTCTCTGAGTCTTCTCATCATTTTGCTCCAGTTCCAGAGCTCTGGCTCACCCAGCCTGAGCAGTGCTCTCACTCAGTCACACAGTGCTCTCACAGCAGCTCCTTCCTAGGTAGACTGCCACTCTTGGGTACCAACAGGCCAGCCTTCCAACTGTTCCTGGGGACATTTGGCAAAGAGTTTTTCTGGCTTAAAATTTCCTTGGTATTCACTACCTTTAAGAAAGAATATAACCCCGTTGGCAGATACTTTGATGATTAACATCATTGTATCAATGTTTGCATCATTATGTTCCAGTTCTCTCAAAGAAGAGTGAAAATAGAAGTTACTACTGCTGTGGGGTGCTCCACAGTGTCCTGCACACAGGTGCCACAAGCCAGAGGAAAGGGGAAGGAGGAAGAAACTTGTCTTCCTGAGGCCTCTGTTCAGGCTCTTTACTGAATTATTTGCAGCTGTCAAGATGGAATAATCTCTTTTGCAATTGTGCGATTTCTATTTTTTCCTTCAACTCTTGAGGACAACCTCTTTTTCTTATTTGTGGCCTTCTCTTAGAATTTTTCTCCTCATTCTTTGACCAGACTTTTCAAGGGCTCTCCTCACTCCTTTCTGAAATCAGAAACCCAATCACCTTCCCCCCACATCAAACAGCCCCCAGGGGCACTCATTGTCCTGAAGCTGGGACCCTGCTTTGCTGCCAGTCAGTGTGTAATTGCTGAGTGCATGGCTGGAATTGTTGCTGGTGAGTAGGAGGAAGACCACGTGGCTGCTTCTGAGACACCAGTGGTTGTGTCACTTCCAGGGGTTCCTGCAAGGCCCCACATTGCTAGTGTTGGCTTCAGTGTATGCTCATGTGGGAATGTGCAGGCAAATGTCTCTGGAGTGAGTGGTGGGCAGAAACACCCCACTCATCAAGGGGTCTTTGAGTATAGTGGGGTGCTGCATGGAGCCCTGGACTTTCACACTCTGACTCGGACTCTCTCTGGAGCATTTCCAGTGGGTTTCATTCTGTTTGGCTAGATTCTTTAAAATGACATACTTTACTGCTAAAAATGAAGTTATACACTTTATGATTCCTAAGACTCACTTTGAGAATGAGAGGAAAAATTATTAGAAAATAAGTTTGGAGGGGGAGAGGAAGTCCTTACCATTAAAAGACATTCAGAATTAAATGTAGCTGTTCTGGGTTCCCTTTACTACTCTATGACAATGACCTTAGCTCTGCATGCATTTGGGAAGGATGCTGGGTATGGGGTCGTGGGAATCCCCCCTTTTTTAGTTTTGGGGTCACACACCTGGCAGTACTCAGGGCTTAATCCTGGCTTTGCACTTAGGGATCACTCCAGGCAGGCTTGGAGGACTATCTAGGTTGCTAGAGTTTGCCCTACCTGCTGGACTATCTTTCTGGTCCCACTTAAGCCATGCTTACTAGATCACAACTATGCTTCCAAAGAAGAGATCTGCAGCTTCTTTATGCATCTAAGATTCATTCTATAATTTCTTTCCCCTTGCACTATGCAGGCAACAACCATTTCCATTTAAATTCCACAGATAATGGTGACCAAAAGGTGAAGGGTCAATGGTCATTCTTCCTTCTGGTCTCAGAGCCAGAAGAAATAACATAAAAAATAATATGGAGCTGTGCTGCTTCACAAGCTCTGTCCTGACAGATCTGCCTCTCTAGACACCCGAATAGGCTAGTACATTTGACACAAACTCCCCCGTTGGGGTGTCCGGAGGCATTACTGTAACAAATCTATCCATGGAGTCCCCTTCCTACAAGAAAATGTCTGAGAAGCCAGTGGTTTTCAACTACCAGTCAATGATCTGGTGACTGACTCCAGAAATTTCCTGCTGTTCCATGAAAACGTTATTGCCCTTTAACTGACAGTAGTTTTTAAATGTAGGTCCATGGGCCACGGTGGTGACAACTCATAGATAGAAAAAGTATGAAAACCACTGCTCCAGTGCATTCCAATCCAGCTGCCAGGAGAGTATGAGATGATAAGCCACACACTTCCAGATCAGCTGAATTTTATGGCAGTTATAAACAAATACAACGTAACCCCCTATAGACTGTTTGAAACCTGAGCTAAAATGTTTCCATGACTTTTTCGAGAAACCCCTCTTGTCACGTTCTCCGGTGCAGCGAGGACCCTGGTAACCTGGTACGTACCTGGAGAAATGGTGCTTCGGGCTTGGCTGGCTGCCAACTGGGCTGAGTGCCGCAGACAAGTCCCTAGCGGGAGTGAGGCAGGGTGCTGCTGAGCCTGGGCTGTGGGTGCGCTGAGGGCCAGACTAGACCTGGAGGCAGAAGCTGGGCTGCTCAGACTCCCACCACCTGGATGGATGGTTGTAGCCATCCCCTTGGCCAGTGGAGACCCTCCAACTGAATTATTCCGGGGAGGTGGGCCCCCTCCTATGGGAACCCTAAAGGAATAAAGCAGAACAACTCTGAGTGGAAATGCAGCTCAAGCCACACTGCACAGTTCATTGATAAAGGTCCCCTTTACCTACTGTGCCTAAGAGATGAAGACTGGTGTCCAGAGGCAAATGCACACAAAAATACAAACTACATTTCTATGAAGAGAGAGCACCCAGAGCTGGGCAGCAGAGTAGTCTCTATAGGACCTCCATGAAGGTTAACTCATACTATGAATTTCCAGAAAGAGCAAAAGGACACTAAGAAACAGAGGAATGTGCCGATGGAAGTCACCAATTTAGACCAGAGACACGTGGAATCATTGGAACAAAAATCAATCAGTACATCCCTAAACACAGCAGGAAAGATGCTGACTCAGTCACATCTTCCCACAGACATGGATGCTCTAACGGGTGGTGGGATGCATGGCCAGGACCATATCCCTCCTGACAGCTGCCTCCTCACTGCTGCTGGACTCATGAAAAGGGTTCAAATAACCGTGTCTTTGAGGGATGTCAGGAACATGCAACCACATCCCAGAGACATATAAAAGTTTCTGCATGAAACCTATTTTGAGTGTTAGAGAAGTATAAAAGGAAACAAAAAATTTTGAAATGGACCTTAATCCTTTTATTCAGCATGTATGTAATTTGTGCTAACTTCATTAGTCATGGGGATACGAGATAGAGAAAAGTCCAGGGGTCCAGAGTCTAGAGTCCAGGGGACCTGTTGATGCCTTTTATTTTCCTTTTTTTTTCCTTTTTGGGTCACACCCAGCAATGCTCAGGGGTTACTCCTGGCTTTGCACTCAGGAATTACTCCTGACAGTGCTCAGGGGACCATATGGGAAGCCAGGGATCGAACCCGGGTAGGCCGCATGCAAGGCAAATGCCCTATCCACTGTGCTATTGCTCCAACCCTCTGTTGATGCCTTTTAATAGGACAAGAATGTCTCCCATTTGTTATGGGGCTGAGTAAACACTCTGTGCCCTCTGGATCCCAGCTGTGAGACACTGAAACTCTCTGGTGGCAAAGAGAAAGAACGTGGGTACACAGCTCTTGAGTTGGGTCAAAGAGCCCGTGTCTGAGGCTTGGTTCCACTGTCTCAGACTTCAATCACATTAGAGCCCCTACAGCACTGAGTCAGGTCTTCTGTAAAACAGCTTCTAAAGAAAGAACTTCCTGGAAAAACCTGGGAAGTTCCTGAAGTCTGCCCCTCCCATGGAACTCCGAACCAGTTAGCCACAACTAAGATTGTTTTTTTTTTAAAAAAACACATCTAATATATATTGATCTCATTTTTCACAAGTAAATAATTTTTTAATTGATTCAAGTGGTTTACAAATTATGGGCTTTCCAGGAAGGACCATTGGCTGACATGAAGACTGAGTTTATCTCCTGTTCAGTTAAAGCCCTACTGCCCTTGCTTCTTTGGAAAGTGTGAATCCATCTAGACAATGATGAAAGATCTAGGCACTATTTATTTATTCATATCAGTGCTGCTACAAAAGGGAGAGTCCTGATCTAATGTCTTCGATTTGTTTGTGTGCCCTTAAAGGGCTTTCTTTCTTTCTTTCTTTCTTTTTTTTAAATTTTTATTAGTGAAACACCATGAGGTACAGTTGTAGACTTACAAAGTTTTGTGCTTGGGTTTCAATTATACAATGATCAAATACATATCCCTCCCCCAGTGCCCATTTTCCACTACCACGGATCCCAGTATTCCTCCCACCCAGAACTTTATTCTGTAAAATATCAATCCCACCCTGCCTCTGTAACAGGGCATTCGGAAGGGCTTTCTTTAATAAAACTGAAATAAAATCAAGGCCTGGACCTCTCATCCTCCTGAAAAATCCTCAGATGGCTCTGGAAAACATCTTTATAAACTATGTTTTGTTGGGTTTTCTATTTTTTAAATAATATAACTTTTAAAATTATTACTCTCATAAGTCATAAAATAACATAATATTTAACAATAATGGAAAATTTTAAAAGGAAATACAAGTAAAAAGTTATCTACAATCAATACAACTAACATCCAATGGGCTGGAGCGATAGCACAGTGGGTAGGGCATTCGCCTTACAAGCGGCCAACATGGCCGACCCGAGTTCGATTCCTCCGCCCCTCTCGGAGAGCCCGGCAAGCTACCGAGAGTATTTGATATGCCAGACACAGTAACAACAAAGTCTCCAATGGAGACGTTACTGGGCCCGCTCGAGCAAATCGACGATCAACGGGAGGGCCTTTACTTTTTACCTTTTAACATCCAATAACTAATAGTAACTTCGGGGGGGTTTGCTTTACATGTGTAAATATGAATATGTATGAACTCACATTGTACAGACACATCTCACTCACCCCACTTAGTGTGCTAATCAAGCCTGGCTCATTCTGTCCCATCTGGGAGCTGGTATCTACTCAGAAGTAGAGCTCACAATCCTGAGCCCTCAGTGCAGGCATGTCCAAGCTGTCTTTACTGTGCTAGGGTTGCCCGGGCCACAGATGACCTCATCAGTGAGGACAATGGAAAAGAGCACAGCATACCTGGAGACGGGTGTCACATAGTTGCCAGGGAACACTCCTGAGAGCCCAGTACTCAGAGATGTGCCCTTAAACCAGCCATCCTGACACTTCTCAAGGACACGATACATCTCACCCTTGCGTAGTTCTAACTCATCATTCTTCTGGGGCTTGTAAGCATAGAGTGCCAGGTACCTGCAGGCAGAAGAACAGAGCCAAAGTCACTGAGTGGAGATCCATGTGAAGTCATCTCTGGATGAGGCCAACCTGAACAGAATAACTGGTGTCCATAGGGAGATGCACACGCCACGTTAATTTATCCTTTGTAATGAACTCCTGAGGCATTTAGGGACAGGGTACTTTAGTGTATTCCAGAGAAGGGATGATGCTTTTGAATGCTTAGAGCTTCATGGTCACTCATAGCTCTACACTCACCCAGGAAGCCAGTTACACGGTGCCACCTTCCTATCCCACACTCAGTGAGGTCTGAGGGCATCCTCTAGAATTAGGTCTTAGTGTGATGGTGAGACTGATGCCATGACAGGCTGCAGCTAACATTAAGTCTTAACTAAGCCTCAGTTTCTGCATCCCCAGAGCAGGACTTGTAGTTTCTGGCAAACTCTCAGTTGAGTAATGTACCTAGATAAGGAACTAGACAGTTGGATCTGGCCAGTCATGAAGGGTTGCACCCCACCCCCCAGAAAACCCCCAAACTGTTAATTGCTGACCACTGTTATAATAGGGCCAATGCTAAAAATAGACCATCTAAATAGCTTCTTAACACTGAACCCTATATAAACTGCTTGTGATTTGAGTCAGGGTACATGTCAAGACTCCACTGTGTTGGATGAATCTTGGACCCTAGCTTGAACTAGCAATAAAGTTCCTTTGCTTTTGCATTATCATGTGTGGACTTGGTCTCTCCGCAATTGGGGATCGAAAATTTGGGCAGAACATTAGCAATGGAAGATCTTGGGTCCTTAATATTTTGTTTTCCCATTATCTATGATGTCCAAAGCCTGATGCTCTGCAAAGAGAAAATTTTAGGGAAAGCAGATTAAATTATGCAAGTCTAGGCTGAATGTTCTTCACTGACCCTAAACTGGACCTTGTTTAGCCAATTAGCCTGAGCTGAAAGTAGCCCCAGCCAGTACTTTTTAATAACTGACAGTCATATTAGGAGAGTATTGGTTGTATTCTTTCTTGTAATATTTGTAGCATGATTAATTATTCAAATTTTATTTTTCTTTTAAGTTACATTTTGTGTAAAATGGTTCAAACTGTGTCAAAGTTTTGATACTAAAGTACAAAGTTACTGCATACATTGTACTTGTTTAAGCTTTGTTTCAAGACAAAGAACATGGTGAAAATTCTAGCCTTTGGTAGAGAAATTTTGGCTCTGATTTAACCTGGGGAACTTTATTCTGTAAAATATCAAGAATTGTATAGGGCTTGCAAAGTGCTTGCAAAGTGCTCTGCTATTCTGGGGTTGGTAGGGTGGATGGTTTTGAACACATGGGGAGAACGGTTTTAGGTAATTATATCTGCTCATAATATTCAGGCAGAGATATTGTTGGGAGCATCAGTTAAATACGGAATAAAAGATGAATTTTAATGATGTCCATCTCCTGGATATCTCTGCAGGGTTACCATTCGTCACCCACAGCCTATACAGGACATGTGACTAGGACAGGCAGAGTCTGGTAAGGACCTTCTTAGAGTATGAACACACAACAAGACACAACAATATATTCCAGTATGAATATATGAAAGAAGGCCTCCTGGGTTAAGAAGTCTAGTGAAGAATATGGCGTAACTCAATGAGAATCCTTTGAATGAAAACAAAAACGAAATCACCTTTTTCCACCTCCCTAACCCTGCATTGTGCAAGTCCCTTTGCTTGCGTTCCGCAAAGGCCTGTTCCTGTGTATTCCCTCTGCATTTAGCTTCTTCCTTCCCCCTCACCCCTTTCTGTGATAAAAGGTTTCATATTTCCTACCTTTAGTTCTTCCCTATTTGAAAGTAAGAAATAGTTGGGCTTTGGGAAGATAAACAAAATGTTTCATCATGGAGATATGGGAAGAAATATTCACATTTTCAGCCCAATTCCCAGGTGACAAAGAAAAAGAACCCATGTGGCATTCTTCTGTTTCAAGTTTGATGGCTCTCAGGGAGCTTTTTGATGGTAACAGTCATTCCTACAAATGGAAAAGTCACATTTACACTATTAATGCCTCTTGTCCTATTACTGTTCAGAAGCTCCCTTTAGGGGTGGGGGCTTACAAATGAAACAAGCTCAGGCAAAGGAAAGATTCAAAGAGAAAGAGTGGCTGGGATCCGTCGTGGGAGGCCTGTGAGCTGATGGAAATGAAGCACGACATTTCATGCTGGCACTCAAGGAAATATCATTGAAGCATAAATCCTATTTAAGTTCGCCTCATTCGTTCTCCTCACAGTGTGAGAACAATCTCTTTAATTCTGCAGCCAGTGAATACAGAGCGCACAGGAGTTCATTGCCAAGCTGGAAGTGATGGCCTCTGGGGCAGGGGGGAGGTGCAGTGATCACATTGCTGGTCAGGAAGAGACAAGCTATGATCTGCCTTTGCTGCTTGCATGTTGGGGGACCACTGGCTCTCATCTGACTTGCCCAGACTAATGGCCTCTGCTCACAGCCACACTCTTCCACTGCCAGCTTGGGGGAGACTGGGTCCTGGGGTCTCACACAACTCTGCTCTCAGGGTTTCCAATGTTGGCTGCTGACTGAATACTTCTTTTTGTGTCTCAAGAAAGGCTGACCACATCAAAAGTTGTCCTGATGAAGCATTTAGATTCCTGTCTCCAGCTTTATTTTCTCCCCACTTCTCACTATGCTCATGGAGTGTAGGAGGGATTGTGATCAGTGAATTCAGAAGCATCCAATTTTGAAAAATGAAAATTCCCACTTCAGATTTAAAAATAAGGCAAGTGTTAGTAACTGTGATAAACACCCCAGTAACCACTTCAATGGTTTGACAGTCATATTTGTGCTCCGGGGGGGATAACCATCAAATAATTGAAAGTTAATTATGGCTTAAGATGGAGTTTTTGATCTTTTACTCAGCATTTTTGAAAGCCCTTGCTATTTAATAAAGAACACAGAGCATATGAATTTCATGTTCACTTCTGATCATAAAAGGATTGTTTCTCCTTCCTCATAAAAAAAGAATGTACTTAGATTGTGGTCTTTAATTCATTTTGATTAGGGATCCCAAGTTGAAAAGATTGTGCTCAAAATTCTACGTTTATTTTAGATAATCCCAGGGATAATTCTTAGTGAAATGATAGGGGAAGAACAGACGCGGAACTGGTAGGAAGCAATGCCTGGTATGTTTGACGGGGTCTGTCTGCCATCCTGGACGCCAAGGGTGGGTGGTAGCTGCTCCCAGAGCTGCAGCTCTGAGTGGAGGCTCTGTTGAGTGATGCCTTGATTGAGTTTGATAATGGAGAAATGGTGCTTTGTAAAGTCATAAGCCTAGCTTTCCAACTGAGGGAAGTGCATGGACTTTGCTATGTTGGTTATTTTATTTATCATGTTCTAGTGGCACAGACATCCTGCAGTGCTGATGGAAAGTAGGGCAGAGGAAGTGCCACTCTCAAAGACGGCATCACTCCACTGGCAACACGGCATCTCCACTCTTCAAAGCCAGGCTCTCAAAATCTTCAGAGTCAAAACGCTCATTTTATTTATTTATTTGTTGTAGAAGTCTGCTACTGGACCCAAAGGGCTGTCAGCTGTTCACCTCACTACAGACTCAGGCAGGGCACTGACATTTGTAACATGCCCTCCTTCTCTAAGGCCATGTGAATTTTGACACTCCATTTTCCTTTCCTCCCCCCTATCCCTCTGTACAGCTAAGGAAATCAAGGCTCAAAAGGATCATGAGTCTGTGTTTAAACAGTGAGTTGGAGGCAGATTGGTTTCTGCTATTCCCAAGCACCAACTACAGGTATGGTTAAGAACTGAGAGATGTTCAGGGCCAGAGCGAAAGCAAGTAGGGGTCTGCCAGGCACACACCTGGGCTTGATCCCTGACATCCCATATGGTTCCCAGGAGTGAACCCTGCTCAGAAAGCCTGAGAACCACTGGATGTGCCCCCACCCCCAAAAGGAAAATAATTGGGGGCATCTGATGGATTTTACTGTGTGCAGTGGGCGTAGTCTCACACACTATTCAGGGCTCCACCATCATGTTAGAACCGAGGGCTATTCTGAGGATTCTGTTACAGGGCCTGCTTCCTCAGGGACGGGGTCTCACATCTGACTATTCAGCAGGTGTAAGACCATCACCACCCGTTTTCCTTTCCCTGGTCCCCAGTCCTTCAGCGTATGCAGTAGGTGTGCTGCTGCAGCACATAGGACACCTCATCACCAGGCACATCCTTTGTCAGGTCTGGGAAGAAATCCTGTCAAGAGCTTAGAGAATCTGGCAGCTAGCTGCTATGTGCATGATTGTAAGTCTGGTAAAAAGTCTCAATTTCCTTGTGTTCATTTGGTCATGCTAAATAAGCTAATTCTGACATTGTGGACAGACTGGGGAGAATGTTCCTGTTTCCCATCTGATGCCAGACAAAGGCAAATAATTCAACTTAAATTATGGAGGGAGCAGAACATGTTTTCAAGCTACTTCTAGAAAACCTTCTCAAGTTTTGAAAGCTGATTTTTCAAAAGACATTTGTTTTTTGTTTGGAATACTTTCTGATTCATAACCACACAGGTGCTCTGTCCCTTTGACCTGATAAGATTTGTGGAACTTTTATCGATGCCATAGTGTTGGCAAAATAAAATTTTTACACTTTAAATTTTGTATTTAAGTAATTGAATATATCACCAAGTAATAGAGTAGAAGTTAGTTTAGCTCTGAACTCTATTTCAAAAGAGAAACTTTAAAACTGCATGTAGAGCTGTAATTTAATAGGAGCTAGTTTTCTAAATAAGATAAGCATCTCACTTCCTAGCAGTGATTCATATGGTTATATTTGGAGATGATGTGCAGCTGGAACAGCAATTCTGGTTATTAAAATTTGGAGCTACTTCTGAGCATTTACTAACTTAGCTACTGCCCCACACTCTCAAGACCACCCACTTCTCTTGCAGTGATGTGCCGCTGCTAGGCTCACCTCAGACCTTCCAGGGGTGTGGGGGCCTTTTTTGTGCTCGGGATGATTCTGACCCTAAAGGACCAATACCTGTGGTGGTCAAATATTTTGAATCTCTTCCTTAATTTTAATAAGCATCCTAGGGATGTCATTTAAAAAACCTACTATGTTTTTGTTTTCACACTCTGTTCAGCAGTATACATGTGAATAGCCTGAGCAACTGATTACAAATGTGAGTCCCATATAATATTACAGAGTAAGGTAGGATGGATATGGTAAAGGTGTGGAATCTCAAAAGTAAAAACTGAAATAACTCACACGTTAAGGGGCAGTTGGATTTTGGGTGCTGTGCCCTGCTGCTCAGCTCCTGGGGCAGGTCCAGCTGACGAGGAGTCCTGGAGATAAACAAGAGGAGGTGTGATGAGTTTACTAGGGGAAAGGGACAGTGCTCCCACCCAGAGAAGAGAAAGGCAAAGTCCAGTGAAAATCCAGAGGCATCTGTTCCCCCTTTCAAAGGCAGCCAATGACATATGTACTCCAATCGGAGGTATGGCCTTGAGTGAATTTACTGGACAGGTACAAACCAAACAATCACATGGAAAAAGAAAAGATTTTTAAAAAAAAGAATTTGGCAGCACCAAGGTAGGCTGGAGAGACCAAAGTATGTTCTTATCAAGAATTAAATCTTGCACTGCTGTGAAGATTAAAGCACACATCTCAGGGAGAGTTGTGGAAAAGGAGGCCACAGTGTAAGTGAACAGAGATACCTCAGCAGAAATGTGGCAGATGCTGAAGGGAGGCATTTGGCATTGGGTACTGCAACTCCTTGGTGACTCTCCACAGAGGTGATTCTCTGGAGTCTCAACACAGAGGATGCATGGGGAATGAACAATAGCAGAAGGAAACTTGCCCTTAAAGGAGGTGTCTGAGAACCAGATAGTGCTACCGGTCTGGGAAGTGCCAGAATCATAAGAGGCAAAACTCTCGCTATCACTCTTATACCATCTGGCTCATGGCCATTAGGTATTAGGGACAATCGCTAACGTTGAAATTCTAGTGAGTGCTATTTAGACAGCTTCCTGCAACCTTATGAACCCAGCTCTACTGAGCACCAGGCGGTCGCCTCCCCTCAGCTCACCAGGCCTGGAGGAGAGCTCCTCTCTGACAGTGTGACACAGCCATCCTGAACGAGGTCCCCAGATGCTTGGGACTGAGTCCAACTGCTAGAAACCCGGGCCCAGCAGCCCCAGTCAGCGTGCCAGACACTGCTATTTTGCCTATGCCAAAGGATTCTCTGGGTGTCTTGGGTGAGCCACCAGCTCTGTCTACACAAGAGGCAGTGACAGAACACTGGCATGTCTGGGAGACGTCTGTGAGCTACCTATTCGTGACCCCAGTGGAGGCTTACTCTCCAGGCAGCTGAGCCAGACCAATATTACTGCACATCAATTCCATAAAAGTTTTAGTAAAGTTTACTCTAAGTCCTTGAAGAACAGCATCAGAAATTTTGTGGTAATTTCATTGAATTTGTTTAATGTTTTGTGAAAGACAGTCATTTTGACAGTGTTAATTCTTCTGATCCAGAAACAGGGAAAATTTTCCCATTTTTGTGTTACTTCTTTTAATAGAGACATAGTTTTCAATGTATGTCTTTCATATTCTTCAATTATTTTCTATATACTTTATGTTTTGGAATACTGTTTTTAAAAGGTCTAAAAATTTCTCTTTTTTGTTCAGTAAAGCTGTACCAAGGACTTCCATGACTATATTGAATGTGGAGAAAGTGGACATCCTTGCCTCGTTCTATATCTCAGAAGGCTTTTCATTTTTTTCCCACTGAGTATAACATTGGCTGGAGCGATAGCACAGCGGGTAGGGTGTTCACCTTGCATGTGGCCAACCTGGGTTGAATTTCTCTGCCCCTTTCAGAGAGCCCGGCAAGCTACCAAGAGTATTCCACCTCAGTAAAGCCTGGCAAGAAACCCATGACCTATTCGACATGCCAAAAACAGTAAGAACAAGTCTCACAATGGAGACATTACTGTGACCGCTCAAGCAAATCGATGAACAAAGAGAGGACAGTGCTACAGTGCTACAGAGTATAACATTGGCTACCAGTGTTTTGTAACTGACCACTGCTATTTTGAAGTAAATTCCTTTCATCCTTATTCTGTTGAGGTTATATTTTTTAAATAATGTAGGAGGACTACCATTTGTTCAGCCATTAATTAAGCTGATTGAATTGGGCATGGACTCTACATTACCTTTTTTTATTAATAAAAATTTAAAGTAACTTTTAATTTTTAAAATTAAAAGTAACTTTTTTTTTTTTTATTTTTTTATTTTTTTTATTAGTGAAAAACCATGAGGTACAGTTATAGGCTTACAAATTTTGTGCTTGGGTTTCAGTTATACAATGATCAAGTCCCCATACCTCCACCAGTGCCCGTCATCCATCCCCATGGGTCCCAGCATCCCCCCCCCTCATTCCCCCCCCCCCGTCCCATCCTGCCTCTGTGGCAGGGTATTCCCCCTTGTTCTCTCTCTCTTCTTTTGGGTACTGTGTTTTGCAAGAGAGGCTTTGAGTGGCAATCATGTTTGGTCTATCGACTACTTTTAGCATGCTTCTCCCACCCTGGGAGGGCCCTCACAACACCCTTCATTTGGTAATCTCTTCTCTATCTGAGCTTCCTTTTCACCTAGAGCCTGTGGCTGGCCTTCCATTCATGGGGCAAAATTCCTGGTACTAATCTCAGCCATTCCTTTTAACTTTGTAACTCTATCTCATGGTGATACAACTTTTTTTTAGTTGTATCACCATGAAATAGAGGTACAAAGCTTTAATGTTTGAGATTCAGCCATACAATGATGAAACACCCATGCCTCCACCAGTGCACATTTTCCATCACCCACATCCCATTTCTCACCCTGCTCTTCCCCAATACTCTGTCTCTAATTTTGGGCATTATAATTTGCTGAAATTTCCCACCACCATTCAGCCTACCTGCCAGGGGCAGGTGCTAAATAATTTATTTTCCATTGCTTATTTTGAATCTCATGAGAGATTGCACAGCCACGATTATAAATATAAATTTCTAGATTGTAAATGGTTGGGTTCCAGAGACATCTCTGTATGGCACTAATCCATTTTGGGATCCAATTGGGAGTCTCTGGGCTAGGGCTGTTGGTGTGCTAAGATGGTTCCCAGAGGCACATTGTACACATGACAATCAGTTTTCTGGGTGGGCAGGGACCCGGGGAGGGACAGCCCAGGTCCTCTGCTGCCATGCATTCTGGAGATTCAGTTCTGGAACCCACACACTGGGACCTTGCTTGTGGAAGCTCTTGGTCACTGTGATTCCAACTGGAGTAGGTGGGGAGATTGCACCTGCTCAAACTGAGATGTCCCAGTGAAATTGGCCCTGTATAGAGCCCGAAGAGATCTCTGGCTATACAGTGTCTTCCAGGACTTGCTGCTGTGTCTCTGGGCCAAGGCTGTTGGTGTACTAAGATGGAGGATCTTTATTGATGTTGAATCCTGCCAAAAGCTATCTCTGCGTTTATTGATATGATAATATGATTTGATCTTACCCTTTATAGATGCCTAAATATATTGAATCATTCTGCATCTCTGAAATGAATATATTTTGTTGTAGTGTATGATCCTTTTGATATACTGTTAGTTTTATTTTGTTAAGTTTCTGTTGAGATTTTCACGTCAGAGTTCATCACGATTATTGATTCGTTATTTTACTCATTTATTTTGAATTTTTTTGCCACACCTGGCCATGCTCAGAAGTCACTCTTAGCTTTAGATTTAGGAATTACTTCTCGCTGTGCTCAAGGGACCATATGGATTCTGGGAATCAAACCAAGGTTGGCCACATGTAAGTAAATGTCCTACCTCCTGTACTACCACTACTACCCTGTAATTTATTTTTTTAAATAATTAATCTGTCTCCTTTTGGTAATAGGCTCACATTGGGTTGAAAGAAGCTATTACAAATAATTCCTATTTCTTGAATATTTTTAGCTTTAATTTTTATTAAAACAACATGATTTACAAAGTTTTTCAATACAGTTTCGGTCATTTAATGTTCCAACACCACCAATGTTACCTTCCCTCCACCAATGTCCCCAGTTTCCCTCTCAACCCCAATTTTCCCCCCATAGTCTCATAACAAATATACTTTATACTGCTTGCTCCAACAAAGCTTAAAGAAATGGGAAATAAATAAAAATTATGAAAATAAATCAGTAAAAGCTAATTTGTGATTGTTATAAGATTTTTACCTATTAAAATAAGGAAATTAAGACCATATAGTAAACTAATACAATGCAATAAAATGCCCATTCTCATGTAAATAGTTATTTTTCAACTCTGGAATCTAAAATATATTGTATTAAATTTTATTTTATACTTGGATCTCATTACATGGCTCTGGGGGCAGTGTGTGGGTGTAACTGCCAAGCTACTGGAAAACTGGGGATCTGGGTGGAGGAGATTCAGTCTTAATCTGAGCAGGCTTGACGATCTCAGCCCTGGGTCCTGCATACCTGGGTTCCTCTGCCAGTTTCTTCATATGTGAGGCTTGTCCGGGCTGTGGAGAGTGGCCTTGGGCATGGCTGTGGCTGGGTTTTGGAGGTTTTCAGCTGCCGTGGTACTGCTTGGGGCAGGGATGGACCTGCCTCCCTCCGAGAAATCCTGGTGAAGACAGCCTGGTGTGGGGGCAGGAGACCCAGAGATTATAAAACAAAGCTCCCAGAAGAGAGTGACGCAGATTCTCCTGCCCCCACTTCAGGCTGTCTTTACTGGGTCCCTTGGAGGGGGGCAGGTTGAGTTTCCGTCCCCACCACAAGAGAACCCTGGAAGCCAAAAACCACCAGAATCCAGCCACAGCCATGCTCAAGGCCACTCTCCACAAGGTCTGATGAGCCTCATGCATGAAGGAACCGGCAGAGGAACCCATGTATGTAGGACCTGGGGCTGAGATCTCCAAGCCTGCTTAGAGAGGGACTGGACCTCTTCCACCCAGATCCCCCATTTTCCAGTAGCTTGGCAGTCACACCCGCAAACTGTCCCCAGTATCATGTAATCCCATCAACTGTCAAGATCCAGGACTATATAACAAAGTTCCAGGAAGCACACAGCCAGCCATGTGACCTTTTATAGTCTAGCCCAATGATGTACCTAAAGCAGCACAAGTTTGGTATTAGCATACTTGTTTGTATTCTCTTATATACATTCTTCGTTCCTCTCAAAGAGTCCAGCAAGTTATCCAGAGTATCCCGCCCGCATGACAGAGCCTATCAAGCTCCCCATGGTGTATCTGATATGCCAAAAACAGTAACAATAATGGGTCTTATTTTCCTGACCCTGAAAGAGCTCTAATATGGCAGCCTTGAGAAGGACAATTAAAGAGAGGATGCTAAAATCTCAGGACTGGGATGAAAGGAAACATTACTGGCGCCCACTCAAGCAAATCAATGAATAACGGGATGACAGTGATACAGTGATACTTGGATCTCACTATGGTAATAACCATATCTAATCTGGCATTAATAAACTTTAAAAAATTCTATGCTAATACATTTTGGAATTTAAATGAAATAGGTAAGGCCTATATATGTAAATATTTCTCCCTCCCCTATACTTTAATAACTGTGGTTGACAAAGCTATTCATAATGATTTGTTACAGGCATTCAATACTCCAATCCCAATCCTACCACCACTGTCACCTTCCCTCCTCCACTGTCTCCATTTTCCCAACCATCCCTCAAGCCTGCCCCTATGACAGGACTACAAGAATTTATTTTACATTGCCTGTTATTGACGTAGGTAGGTAGACAGGGAAGGACCCCTCCTAAAGCAATGACAAAAACCAGCCCTGCAGAAAACAGGAAAAACAAGAACTAAGGCCTGAGAAGACCCTCACCTATCTATAGCAAGAGACCCAGAGAAGTTCCTGCAGTAACAAAAGGCCAGGAAAGGAATTTCAAAGAAGACCATCACCATTCCCAATCACCCTGGTAACCTCCTTAGCAATGGGCCCACGTGGGAGCAGGTTGGAGAAACCCTATAAAGGCCACCTTGAACAAAGGAAGGGTGAGCATATGCTGACAGAGCCCATGTGCTGTTTGTGCTCAGTTGGCTGAGGACATGTGGTGCCCGAGTACGTGTCACCCATATCTCCTCTCTTCAGATGTGTACTTTCATGCTTTGATGTCTAATGCTGGGATGTGTGTAGGGGCTCTCTCTGCCCTTGGAAAAGCCCAAGTTCTCTCTTGAATGTGTTACTCTCTCTCTCTCTCTCCTCTCTCTCTCTCTCTCTCTGTTATTCTCACCCCCACCCATCCAATATCTTCCCCTACACACTTTCAAAAGCCTCCAAGTAAATTTGTTTTTCCTCACTGCTTGTCTACTCCTGAAATTCCTTTCTGCGAGTGAGACAAGAACCCAGTAACCCTGGGTCCCAAGTGGCAGAGGCAGATTGGGAGAAAGTGACTCTTTCTCCTCCTCACTCACATGAGCTACCTGTGGGGTCCACCGGCATCATTATCAATAATTTACTTACAGAATGATCAAAAAATATTTCCATTGAAGAAAATTATAGTAAATTGTTTTATCATGGAGGCATTAAGTCTTTGTATGAGAGATGACTAAGATGTTGTTACAAGCTAAGCCTTCTGTGTTAATATTTTGGTTAGTTGAGATTTATTGGCTTCTATATTATATCCCATTCAATCTAGTTTGCTATGAGTGAATTATCAGTGTAGTAGAGTTCTGATATATTTGTTCCAGGAAGTCCAGATATTTAATTGTCCAGTACAGCTGGAGTTAAATTTCACCTGGGCAACAGCTTTGGGGTGTGGACGTGACTGCCAGGGTTTCTGGAAATACAGAGAAGTGGGGGAGGTAGCACATTCACACTCAGAGAAAACTGGAGATTTCAGTCACAGGGACCTGTCATGTACCTGAGTTCTCGGTAGATTGATCTCCCTGTGGACTTGATCTTGAGCAGATGGGGTCCTGTCGGAGGCATGGCTGTGACTTTGGAACATGGGAGCAAGCAGCTACTGAGCTCTGTTAGGTGAGTGCTGGCCCACGTCCCTTTCAAGTGTCCCAGATGTGTCAGTTAGGAACAGATGTTGAAGAGATTTTGCAGCTAATTGGTGAGCTTATATGGCATCAGAGGTGGTTCATGGGCTGATTTCTTAAATATTTTGGAAGAGTTTGAGGCATATAGGTAATAATT
Source organism: Sorex fumeus (assembly GCF_029834395.1). Lineage (NCBI taxonomy): Eukaryota > Metazoa > Chordata > Mammalia > Eulipotyphla > Soricidae > Sorex > Sorex fumeus. Next base: position 3,455,977 of record NW_026606083.1, read on the forward strand.
CTTTGAAAGTTTGGTAGAACACACCAGTGAACCCATCTAGTTCTGGACTTTTGTCCTCTGTTATGATTATTGTGTTAATTTTCTTACCATGATTTGTCTGTGTTTTCTACTTCTCTTATGGTTCAGTGTTAGGAGGCTGTGTGTGTGATTATAGGAATTCATCAATTTCTTGTAGGATCGCCTCTCTTTGGCTCAGAGTTATTTATAGTGGCACTTACAGTCTTTTGTATTTCTGACATATCTGTGTAATTTCTCCCCTTTTATCTATGATCTGACTAATTTTGGACTTATTTTTTACATCTCATATTGGGAAATATTTTTCTTCTTTAATTTACTCTTTGACTTAATATTCATTTAATAGCATGTTGCTGTTTCTAAATGTAAACTCTCCAACTTTCTTATTGTGATTAATTTTTGCATTCATAACATTGTGGTCTAAAAGGATATTTGACATTTTGTAAAGAAAAAGATCATTTCCATTTTGTAACTATATGAACACTGAGATTGTGATCAGAATGTGATCTACCCTGGAGAATGTTATATCTACACTGAAGAAGAATGTGTATTTGGATTTGGGGTGTGGAAGTTTCTGGTTCCTCATTTGAGGCTCTTTACTAATGGTATTTCTAGTTGGTGTATCCAATACCAACTACAATTGTGCTGTTATAGATATATCTCTTCAGGTCTATTAGCAGTTTCTGTATGAACATTTTCATCCCTTCATTTGGTGCACATGTATTAATTGGAGCTTAATTACCCAAGTCCACTGATTCCCTTAATCAATATGCAATGTCCAGCCTTATCTCATATTATTTTCCTTAGCTGGGATGCTACTTGTGTGTCTGCCCAGGCTTTTTTGAAAGTACACTATTAGCCTGTAAAGATTGTTTTCCGACATTTTTCACTCTGAGCCTGTTTATCATGAGAGCCCACGTGTGTTTCCTGTAATCAGCAGAAAATTGTATTTTCTGAGATTTCTCTTGCCATTAGAACTTTGCTTTTTCACATGAGGCCATGCATTGTTCCTTATAGAACCAGTTAAAATATATCAAATGTCTAGCTATTGTCTGAGATTTTTTATCACTTCTTCAAATCTTGCAGGGTAGATAAAACTTGCAGGGTAGATAATTTCTGGTTGTATGTTATTTTAATTCAGTACTTTGACTATATCAATACAGTCTCTTTATTTCATTTGATGCATTGAATTTGCATTTTGACTATTTCTGGTGCTTCTTGGGAGCAAAGGTTGGAGCTTCAAGTTCCAGATGGTCTGAGTAGTAATCCAATGCTTCCATCACAGTGTGAGGCTAGTGCTTGTAAGTGTACTTAACTCTGGAAACCATGAATGCCTTTTGAGGATTTTAACTGCTTGCAAGAGTGTTCCTGATTTGTTGTGCACAAGGATAAGAACAATGGGTGAGAATGAGTGGCATGCTTTCTCCTTAGTGTTTGTTACAGCACCAGAGTCTAACTGGCTTTGACTCTGGCCCAGTATTTAGTTTCTGGTGACTGTCAATTGATATGGGTCAAGGTCCACCTGACTCAGAAGTGAATGGAAATTGTGATAATGTACTAAATAACACCGTTCAACAAGCTAATCTTTATTGTTGCACAATAAAGGGATTTTTCATTTTCTAGTACCAGTTTAGGTCTAGCTGCTCAGAACCTTTGCTTGGTGAGTGGAGCTCACCTCAGGGGTGTATGCTATCAATTGCAGCCTCTGGAATGGCAACTCCCAACTGATTTCTCAGGGATGGCTGCTCCCAGCTGTGACATGGGGACCTCTTAGAAGGAGCTTTCTTTGGTTCCCATATGGTTCCTGTTAAAAACTTGTTTCACTGTCTGGAAGCTGGAACCAGACAGTGGGGCCTGATCGGGGAGATCTGAGGCTCTGAGAGTGCTGGGCTAGCGCTGAGACTGGGATCATACTAGGGATGATCTTGCCTGACTGCAGCTCCTACTGGGAGCATAGGGGCTTCAGTCCTGCTAGGCACTGCTCACATCTGGGATGAATGATTCCAGCTTGGACCAGCTGTGGGTATTCACCCTTTGTTGGTTCAGTAAAGCCTGAAAACAGTATGACTTGTGAGGTCTACTACAAAACTGAATTCTATGAAAAAATTAAGTTCTCAGCATAAATCTGCTGAATGGGATTTGGAGCAGGGCCAAGTCAGCTCAGGCAGCAAGACTGCTGGGGTGGGGTCAGGAAGATAACCATCTTGGGTACCACTCTTTCTGGGAGGAGCAGCCCACTGTGCTCACTAAGACCAACATCTGTTTCCGACTTACTGAGTGCCAGTATGGAAGTGATGTTCTCTGAGTACTTCATATTCAGTTCCCTCCTGTCCTAGGTTGGCATTTCCATCTGGAATCAGCCTATAAGACTTGCCTAAACTTTTCCTCTAGCAGTCTCTGCTTCTCTTCCCATCCAAGGGAAGCACTCCTTGGGTCAAGACTTGCCAGAAGTTCTGCCTTCTACAGAGTCGAGTCTCGGGAGACATATGTTTTTTCCAGTGACCTTTTCTCAGCGAGATACCTGGTGGGGTGCTGTGCTTCAATTTATGGATTCTATAAAAGAGCATTCACAGAACTGAGCAGCAAAAAGAAAATTCACAAATGCTCCATGTTGGCTCCTCCCCAGTGCAAATAAAGATATGTATTTAAATCTAAGTATAAATCAATCCCAAACATCAAATTATATCCATAGAAAGTTATATCCAAAACTTGAGCCTCACAGTGATTTCAACGCACAAAGAAGTATAGAACAAAATTTAAAACATGAACATATAAAACCAAACCAAAATAAAACCTCAGTGGCTGGAGAGATAGAACAGGAGTTGAGGTACTTGCCTTGTGTTCAGTCAAAACCAGTTTGAACCTAGTATTATGAATAGTCCCCCTGGGCATTGCTAGAAGTGATTCCTGAGCACAGAATCAGGAGTAAGGCCTGAGCATCACAGGGTACAGCATGAGAAAAATTAACCCTAAGACTCTACTAATACCATGTATGTGGAGAGTGGGTAACATGGTAAAGATGTCAGTTGTTTGGTGGTAGGTTAAAGACATTTAGAGGATATTGTATCATAGATGTTGAATTATAGTCTGGAAACTAAAATGTCAAAATTGATAAAGAAATAAAGCTTTTAACTTATGTGATCAGATTGGTGCATGGGACAATATGAATGGGAGAGAGTGTGTGGGAAGATGTGGAAAAGGTAAATTTGATAGGAAAACAGAGATTAGATTTTTGGTGGGGATTATAATACAGTATATACAGATGGTGAATTATAGTGCATATATAGTGTTACAAGTAAATGCCACTTCGATACAATATTTTGTTTTAAGAGGAATCACATTATGTTGATAATGTGATAAGCAGAACCATATCTGGAAGTTCCTAGGGTCATACTGTTCTGGAGGTTCTACCCTGAACCTCACACATTCTAGAGTCATATCCCAAACCCAAGAAAATATTTTTTTAAGTAATATTACTTTTTTTTCTTTGTAAGGTAGTTTTATTTAATTTTTTAAAAATTTTTATTAGTGAGACATCATGAGGTACAGTTGTAGACTTACAAATTTTTGTGCTTGGGTTTCAATTATACAATGATCAAATACCCATCCCTCCACCAGTGCCCATTTTCCACCACCATGGATCCCAGTATCCCTCCCACCCACCCCCACCCCCCCATCCCACCCTGCCTCTGTGGCAGGGCATTCCCTTTTGTTCTCTCTCTCTTATTAGGTGTTGTGGTTTGCCAAAGAGGCAATGGGTGACAAAAGCAAAGAAAATTACTTTTTGGTCAGAGCATGGTTGACTAGCATAAGGCTATGTTTAGCATGGAACTAGGTAGTGTGGTAAAATATGCTTTTATTCTTGGAATTTAAATTAATCATTTTTGTGTTTGTGAAAGAAACCTCAGTCAAGATCTTTCATAACAAAAAGTATGGCATGTACTAATTTGGACGTTGTATTCTGGGGAGCTAAAGATGAATCTCTCAGGAGGGCTGGTACTCTGACTGTCACCTGGGATAGGATTTGCAGAACATTAGGTACACCCTTCAGACCCCAACGGTTGAGATATGGAAGCTGAGCATGTGAAGTCATTGTCAAGGGATGACCGGCTTCAAGATGAGCTGAGCATAAGTGCTTCTAACCACTTCGAGAAGCACATGACCACCAAGGATCTGAGGGAGAGGTTAAGGGCCAATCAGGGTGCAGGGACCATATGATTTTTCAAGGTAGTTCCTGAAAAGAACACCACAGGCAAGCTTCTGAGGGTTGAACATCTCCCCAAGCCATGCAGTTCACTTGTCCTACAGCATCTCTCCCTGGACAGCCCCTGTTTCCCTACCAGTGAGGTTAGATGGCACAGTGAGGTGAGCTGTGTCTAACCCCCAAATCAAGCTGAAGTCACAGTTCCTGGTATCTGTGTGAATTTATTTAAAATATGATCATTTTCAGATATAAGGTAGGGATTGTTCTATGGGATTATCCTTGGTTCAACCTGAATACAATGATGGATACACTATAAGAGACAGAAGGAGAAAACAGACACAGAGGGGAAGGAAAGTCATTTGAAGATGGAGGCAGATTCTACCTATGCATCTAGAGATGCAAAGGTATGAAGCAGATTCTCCTGCAGCCCCAGAAATTTTTTTAAAAATCATCCCAATATATTAATTTTAAACCCTGGTCTACATAAATGTAATAGAATCATTTCCTGCTGTTTGTAGTGTCATTACAGAGCTCCCATAAAGATAACACAGATGTCTTTTTGAATTAACGTGTGTGTGTGTGTGTGTTTGGGGGAATAGATTCTAAAAAATGCAACTACTGAATTATATGGAAGATCTATTCTTAGTTTTTGTAGAAATTGACACAATTCTTTTCCAGAGAAGCTGAACCTGATAGCGTTACTACCAACGGTGAATGAGGTAGAGTGTTGCAAGATTTCAGGAACGTCATGTCGGGGCTACTCAGGTCCTCAGTCAGAGCATCAGCCCCACGGGGACTTCACTTAACCTAAAAGGGGGTCCTGGCACTGTAGGATAACATTGCTTTGTCCTTTCTCCCTTGCAACAAGGAACTCAGATTTATTACAGTGCTCCTGAGGCACTTCCATTCCATTGTGTTTATCTGTAAACTCTTCCCTATGCTCTCCTCCCCAACCAGTCAATCAGCTTTTTTCCCGCAATCAGACTCTGTTAACTGGCAAGGTCAGATTCCTCAGAAATCTATGATTTGTATGTATGAGCGAAATATTGCCTTTCTCCTCTCCTTATGTCTTTTGATTAGTTTACTTTAAAGCAATGCCCTATTTGTATAGATACAGGAAGACGATTAATATTATGCTTTGTAACTTAGGATTTAATTGGCTTTGAATATTATTCATTCCCAGGCATCTGCTTTCTCGACTTAAGCCTCAATTGCCCTTGGTTCCTAGCACCCCAGAAGCAGGGTCCTGACGAGTGACTGAACAAACCCAGGACAAGTGGTGAGCTACCCTGGCATCGAAATGGGCCAGGTCAAAGTGCCACGATTCTTAATATAAGAGTTTGATCATAGACAAATGCTATCATGATCCAAAAGTAACGATGAGACGAGGACCCTGCTAGGGAGAGGAAAGACTATCTGGCCTGAGCACTGTAGTCTGAGACCGAGATGGCTCTAGCAGAGCAATTCTATAAGCTTAATGTATTTCTTACTATGTCCATACAAAATGATTAATATTATGAATGCTTATATGTTTTTTTGGACAAGGAGAGGAGAAACACACCCAGGGGATTCCGCTCTTGGGTGGGTCGTCCTGCTGAGAGGGTATCTGTCCTAGAAGAAGTACCCCCTGAGGGAAGGAACTTATCCCTATTGATTGTTACCACACCTATGTGTAAGCACCAACCTATCATGCGTTGGGATATAACTAGACTGTAAGAGTGGGCTGGGGGATCAGATCCAGACTCCAGAAGGAAAAGGAGAAAGGGGATTCAGATCCAGATTCCAGAGCCAGAAGAAGGATGAAGGGGGATAGAGGAGGAGAATGAAGTAGCATGGGGGAGGAAAAATCAGAGGAGAATGGAGATGGGAATGGAATAAACTGCAACTGACACCAACCAGCCTGGCCCTTGTTTCCTTCCTTTGCCTGCCCATCACCATCGACCTCTCCAGGGTGGGGGAACTGGTTCGAGACTACCGAATGTGGGTGGCGGGAGAGATAGACCGCTGCTGCTGCTGTTTTTTGTGTTTACACACGGCACCTTAGCTAAAGACTTCACACACAAAGAAACTTCAAACTGGGGCCAGGGATGTTGCAGAGAGTGCAGCTGCTGCCTTCCATATGTGAGACCCTGGGTTTAATTGCGGGCACTGCTTAGCCCCCTAAGCACCACTGAGGGTCTCTCTGGGCAGGGGGGCGGTCCCTGTGCAGAGCCCATCTCACAACACAGGAGTGGACCCAAACTCAGGTCTCCTGAGTCCTGCCAGAAGCACCTGCTTCCCTCAACAAAAATACTACAAAATGAACCTGTGGAATTTCACAGCAAACTAGGGCTGAGTGTTGAGATGTGGGAGCAGAGGGCAGCCAACTTGAAATGGGAATGTCTAGAGAACTGATCCACGCTGGTTCCTGGCAGCACAGAGTACAACGTCAAAGGCCTTTCGAATTATGCTAATTGTGCTGCAGGTAGAGATGACACCAGGACATGTAAACCAGGTTTATAGAGGAGTTGCTGCCCCTGGCATCACCCTCTAGCACTCTCATGGACAACGGCCAAGTCATGCAGCTGTACTGAGGTGGCAGGGCAGTGACAACTGGAGTGCACAGGCTGGGGCTTCATGACACTGTGCTCAGTTCGACTCTCTGAGGAGGCCCCATGGCTTCTTCCATCATCTCATCAGAGGCAACTCCAGAGAGGCACAGCTGTGGTTTTCTACATACAAGAATCAGTGTACTTGGTGGTTGGGGCCAGTTGAGTCTGTGGCTGAAAATATCAGCCCCTGTGTGAATCTGCAAGCCTAACAGTGTCTTCACAGACTTTAACCACAATCCACGTGGAGCCATCCTCTCCTCAGAGCCGACCAGCTTCCTTCACCTAGAGGCTGAGGGCGGCTATCTGCAGTGTGTTTACCTTGCTAGCCAGCATCTGGGCTAAGCAGGGGGAGTGGGTTCCAGGGCACAGGGCCAAGCTCCCCTCGGCCTCAGACTCCTGACCTGTGGGCACCATGCCGCCATCCTCCTGGTAAAGGTGTGACTTCCCAGAGCTGCAGAGGGTAGATCAGAACTGGCTCTGGGGTGACCCCACCCCCACGCTGTGTTCAGAGGGTGCCTGGGGTTGGCGGGACACTGGAGTAGTGTTCTCTAACCTGGTCACACTGAAGATTCAGGTCACCGGGACAGCAGGGATGATTAAGGAGGAAACCAGTGGTCTCAGTGCATCCATGCTGGCCAGCGCAGAGGATTGCTCAGGAATCTGGGGTTAAAAAGGAAGCTTGAGCACCTCCTCACGGCCCAGGCACACCAGGTGTCTGTGTCCGCACTACCTCTGGATAGTGATGACAGCAGAGACGCTGGAGTCTGGTTCACTTCCTCTTGCTCCTCCCAGGAGCAAATTCGCCAGCAGTCTTCTAGCTGTTCACACCTTTCCTGGCTGACTATATGACCCTTTCAACTTCTTGTCTTCTTTGGGACAGAGCCATGTCCTCATGTGATGGGGTAGAGGGGCCATGAGGAGGCCTCCTGTACCCGATGCTACTCACAGAAGACTGATAAGGATCTCAGCACTGACCTGCAGGGAGAGCGAGTCTGCAGGCCAATGGAGGCAGTTTGCAGCTCCTAGGTACTGCTCATGGCACTTCTCTGGGCATGTGTCTTGCTCACCAGTGGGTGGCCTGACATGAGGCCAAACCCCATGGACGTGGATGCTGATTTGCACAGAGCAGAGAAACATGGACCCTGACCCCAAGAAACAGCAGCGAGACTGGAGGATGCATCTTGCAGGTGTAGTCCAGTTCCAATGCCAAGTGTTATCTAGCCAGCACAATCCTGGGAGCTTTGCTCTTTGTGATCACTGGTGTCCCACATGATGTGCAGCTCAGCCGTACCACAGCCAGAGGTTCAGAAATCACAGCTGTTGTGTGCAGGCTCCGGCAAGTGCCGCAACCACAACACAGTGCAAACATGAGGGCCAAGAAGCATGATCCCCAATAAGGACATGTGCCATTAAAGGAGAGCAATCCTTGGGGAAGCAGCATGGCATGAGCATCATATCCTGCAGCCCCCTCATCACAACCACAGCAACAACAGTCAGGAGGAGTGGGAGGGGAGAGAAGAGAAGGTCAGGAGTCAGTGGAAACTGTAGGGAAATCTGCCCCGTCACACAGATTTCCAGATCTGCACAAGGACCTCAGGGTGGGATTCCCTTTATTTACCCATTATTCGTAGGCACTTTTTTCTGTTTCTTTTTTTTTTCTTTTTTAAATTAAAGGGGTGCCGATGGGAACTTCTGGCTGCGCTCAGGAAACACTCCTTGCGGTGCTCAAGGCGTCATATGCAGTGCAGGAGATTCAGCCAAAGCCTTAGGAACAGCTGTACTACAAGTCCTGTGGGCAGACTGCAGCTTCCACTAGTCACACGCCTCATTTGGGAACCTCTCCCAGCAGTGGTAGGAGTCAGCCCTGGCCTTGATGGGGTTCCAGGTTATGCTGGGAACTCCACCCAGAGCTCTCACGACCCTCAGCCTGTGGTCCATCTCCCTGGTCCTTGGCTTATGAGGAAACAGTTTAAAATGTAAGCCATTTTCTCTCACTCAGAGCCAGTTCAATCTATGAGTGAGTCCTGGGCCTTTTGTGTTGGATATTAACCCGAAATGCTTTAGGCTTCATCAGTGAATTGCCCCTTTTCCTCCCCAAAGAGTAGCTTACTGTGCTCTTGCTAGCATCCCTGATGTAGTTAATCTTTAACCTTTCCTTTGTAGTTTACCTCTCATTGTCATACTCCCCCAAGTGAGTCTTGATTATTTATAAGCCAGAACTTTTTGGTGATTCTGTGCTTTGTATTTGAAGTGCTGTGTATTTGTCCCTGCTTTTCTATTTTTCCTGTAGCCTTTTTATATTTTACTATAAAGCAATGTTCTTTGGTTAAACACAGAAAGACCATTGATCTTGTGCTCCTACTATTTGGGAGTTGACTGACTCTGAAATTTATATATTCCTGGGCATAATTACTTGGTTATAATTACTTGACTCAGGCTTCAGTTGCTGTAGTTCCTAACACCCCAAAAGGGAGATCCTGCCATGGGACTGGGATGGGCCCCAGGTGAGTGGCAAAGCTACCCTGGCATCAAAATGGGACAGTCTAGAAAGCATAAACGCATGGTCTTGATGCAAGCAGTTATAACTTAATAAACAGGACCTCCATGGGGAAGAACTAGCTGTACCGGCCTGAGGACTCAGTCTGGGATTTATGGTAAAAGCCTTGGTTGCTCTCAGAGCCCAGACAACTAAGTGCTAAAAGCCTTGTTTGCTCTCAAAGCCCAGAGACCCAAGTATTGGGATCTTTGTCTCTTACTGTGTTTATCCAAACAACCGTAAGTATTAATAACTTATACAACTAGAGGGAAAGATAAAAGCAATATATATGTCCCTGGGAGACAGTGTCTCCTTGCTATAATCTCCCCAAAAGAGAATTTTCTATATCTACATAATGGCCTGCAGCGATAGCACAGCGGTAGGGCGTTCGCCTTACAAGCGGCCAACATGGCCGACCCGAGTTCGATTCCTCCGCCCCTCTCTGAGAGCCCGGCAAGCTACCGAGAGTATTTGATATGCCAAACACAGTAACAACAAAGTCTCCAATGGAGACGTTACTGGGCCCGTTGGAGCAATATCTACATAATCTATGTAAAAGATCTATATAAATTTCGAGATGTCTTACCTATGTAAATGAACAATCACATCTCTGTCCTTACCTCAACCCTCTTCAGAGGTTCTATAAGGATGCTGGCTGCTCTGCATTAAACGGGCCAATTTCACCATCGAACTGTGGTCCCCTGTCTCTCTGTCTCTCTGCTTGGGGGAGCCTGGGGAGGACGGAACTATGGGCCACTGAATGCAGCACGTGTCATCAGGAAGCACCCACACATTTATATTGTGAACTCACACATTGGAAAGTGGAGTTGGCCTCTCCCCACCCCTCCCCAGTCAATCTTCTCACCACAGCCTGACAAGAGAATCTCCAGCTGAGGGCTGAGTCGGTAAGATGGGGTGGTCTGTGCCTGTGGGAGTAGACAGTGAGCTTGGGGGAGTGGGCAGGGACAGCAGGCTGAAGCCTGAAGAGTCCTGCAGCAGAGGGGCTGGCATGTCCCTGTAGGCAGTGAACCTCGGGTACAGTGACACAAGCGGGGACCCAACAGCAGAGGCAGAGTAATAGCCCTGCCGGGAGGATGTGGGCCAGGCTGGTCTGTGTTCTGAGTGACGAGAGGAGAGGAGAGCTTTTGCTGTCACCAGTGGAGGCCATGGGCAGCATGGTCACAGGCAAGGGCAGACAGTCCACATCTCTGGCCTGGAGCTCTGGCCAGGTGTGACAGTCACGTGGGCTCAGCCACAGGGCAGTCACCAGCGATGGCAGATAATAGGGAGGAAAGTATGTTGAGGAGAGCAGGGGCTGGCAGGACGCCAGAGATGGGCCTCTGTGAACTCTGGGCATCTGAGGGGACATGGAGTAAAGACGGGCAGCCAGACAGGAGGCAGGGGAGAATGGCTGTCTCTGGTTGTGACTGAGAATGAGAGATCCTGAATCAGAGCCTGGGGGAGTTCCCAGTGATGCTTCCTGGTCACAGGGACCTGGGTGAGACCCAGCTCAGTCCCCTGGACACACTAGCCAGAGCAGGGACCACAAATTCCACATTTCATCCCACTTTCCTCCGATGCGCGGGGAGGAAGTAAAGGCAGTGCCTGTCCACCTCCGCCTCAGATGAAAGTATTCTTCTTCATCGTGCCCCTTAAACGAAAACTACTTAAAAAAAATCATAACTTTTGTTTTGGGAGGGAGGGAAGTATGATGGGGTGCTCAGTGGTTAATCCTGGCTCTGTGCTCAAAGGACAACCTACAGAGCCAGGAATAGAAGCAAGAGGGTTGGTGTCTGCAGGGCCAGCGCCTTAACCCCTGCACTAGGTCTTTATCCTGGTCCTATTGTTTCTTCCTTTTCAGGCTCAACAACAATACAGCCTGAGCCTCCAGCATTTTTGTAAAATTCCAAAGTTCAGCTCAATAGTTTGGGCTCTGAGTATTTCTTTTTCTTCCTTTATTTCTCCCTGTACTGCATTTCTCCTATCCTAGCTGATCTTCTACTAGACTCCTCTTTCAAAAAAAAAAAAAAAGGTTAAAATGTAAAAACTATTCTTAGTGCTTGCCATGCAAAATAGCTGAGATGGCCGGGCTCCAGGTTCTGCACCCCGCCCACTCAACCCCTTGTCCTGGACAGAGGAGGCGGGTACCTAGGAAAGGCCAGGCCTGCACATCCCAAACACAGAGGGAGCGCGAGCCTGGCGTGAAGGTGTAGTTGCGGCGACTTGCTGCCCAGGGAACACTGACCTGGCATGTGTGGACTGAAGTCTCATTCCCTCCTCCCTTCCCGTCTTTGCCTCTTTCTTGCCCCAACTTCCACCCCTCTGTATCCATCTCTCCTCCCGTCTTAGTCTCCTGTTCCATCTCCTCATCTCCTCTGTCATTTGAAAAGAAATAGTAAGATCTTTAAATGACACAGCTAATTCCTGGCCCCTTCTCTGTATTGAAAGGGAAGGAGGTTAACAAGAGTCAGGAAGACGTTCAAACCACAACTAGACCAACTGACTGAAGCTGGTACTGCCCTCTGTGTCTCTGCTCTGCTCAGTGCCATTCAAAGGCTTGCTTCAAGTAACTTGAAAAGCATCTCACTTGCTACCTAGCTCATCTTAGTGTTGAGAGCTGTGGTCACATATGTTCTCTGGTTGTGACAAGGGAGGCCAGATTTCCTTTCACAGCCTATAGGTGGGGTGGGTTCGGGTTCTCGAGGTCAGGCAATGAAGCTGAAACCACAAGTAAAGCCCAAAGCAGCAGGCTGGCTCAAAAGGAATGCTGAGGGCCTAGCTCACAAGGGAGCCTGGAAACCACAGAGAGAGAGAGAGAGAGAGAGAGAGAGAGAGAGAGAGAGAGAGAGAGAACCCAGCTTCCCTGCACATACCCCAAGGATTTTACCTGGGTGGGAGCACTACATGAAAGATGAACCAGGTCCCCAATTCTGGCCGCAGCCCGTGGGTCACTGGAGCTGATCAGAACTGGAGCACTGATCTCCATGGAATGCCTGTGGCTGGTGGCCTGGGCAGATCTGTGGGTTGCGCTGAGTGCAGTGAAGGAGTGGCGTTTCTTGGCATTCTTCTTGCCATCCACTCGTCGCTGAAAGGCACTGACCGCCCCTGTGCTGCCCACAGTGGGGCCTGGGTTCACCCCAGCCATAGAAGCAGGGTCGGAGAGCAGGGAGGCGTGGCAGCCAGGCGCGGAGGCTGGGCACGGCTTGTCCATCTCAATAAGCTGCTTGGCAGAGTCATTGAGCTGGTGAGAAAGGGAAAAAGAGGGGTCTTCATTAAGGGTTCCAACCATGTCCTGCTCTCTGCACTCTGCCAGTCCCTATTATGCTTAAGATGGATGATGTGTTCAACTCGATCTGCTCTGTCAAGGCCTCCAGCCTCACCAGGCATGAGGAAACACAACAAATGATTACATGACACCTCTGGACTTCCTGGAAAAGTTTTCTGAGGCAGCTGTGTTTTTCAAGAGCTGACCACCAGACTGCCTGCTGAACCTCAGTCTCCTCTTGGGTTTCCCAGCTCAGGGTTGTACCGTGCAGCGTGGCAGGAAAGGAGTAGAGCCCAAGTAAGTCTTTGCTCCTGGGTGAAGACCCTGGCAACTCTCACATTCTGACAGACACACCCTCTACCCACTTGCGAGTGGGCAGGAAAGTCTGGCCCGTGGGCAGGAGCTGGGTGTTCTCAGCAATAGCCCAGCAGCCCGCTCCCCGGGGATGCTGGTGATACCATGGCCAGGGACTTGAAAAGAGTCCACACATGGGGCCCCCTTCATTTGCCCGGGGGCTCCAGGCACCTCCCAGGAGAGCTCACAGACACAGATGGTACCAACTGGGACGATTCTGAGGTTTGTGAAAACCAGCCTCCAGCTGCCACAGAAACATTCCTTCCACTGCCTGTGGGATGCAGGCAGGTCCCAAGGAAGGAGAGCCTGCAGTGGATGGTGTGGGAACAGTGTCTGGGATCCCAGGCAGGAGGACACGTAGGGGTAGACCTGGCAGGGCTTTTGGTCAGCTCGCGTCTAGAAGTGAGTGTCCACAGGATGGAGAGATGGCACAGTGGTGGGCGCCTGCCCTGAACACAGCTGGCCTGGGTTTGATCCTTGGCACCTCATGTTCCAGTGAACCTACTGGGAGTGATTCCTGAGCATAAAGCTGAGAGTAAGCCCTTAGCATCACCCAGAGCCCCTAAACACAACCAGATAGAAGAGCTGAGGGCCATGGCTCCCACCTCCTGCACAGGCTACCTGAGACTGGCGCAGAGCTGAAGGGCTGGCAGCTACTGAGGGACAGCGCAGAGGGGATAGTCCTGTGTGACCAAAAGGACAGGAGGAACTTTATATGTCACAGGGCTTTAATATGTTTAGAGAAAAAAAGGAACAAAACTAAAAAATAAATAAAGGTCAGAAGAAACAAGATGGGAGAGTGACAGGCCCAGCTATGTAGGCTGGAGGAAAGGAGAGTGGTAACAGAAGCCACTCTACAGCCCCCAGCCTCGCAGCCACCTTCCCCCCCATCCCCTGGAAAACACAGCTTGAGGCCCTGCAAAGACTCATCAGGGGAGTCACACATTGTGGGAGCTCATGCAGGTTCCCCCCACGGCTCACTGCAGAAGGAAGAGGGGTGTCCTGTTCTGGGCTGGACCTGCTTGTGGCCAGCAGTCACCTGGAACCTGACCCTACAGGCATGAGCCGAGCCCAGTTCTACGTGGAGAGCACAGGCCCCGGACCACAGAGGGAGCCAGAGCCTGCAGCCTGCTGGTCTTCTGGGCCCCATGCTAGCGGCACCACTCAGCCTCCCTCACACCCATGAGGGAGGTGCCGGGCCCAGGCTGGGCTGTGCAGAGCAGGGGCAGCCTGAGCATATTCCCTGTCGCATTCCAAAGCAGAAAGTTTTCTCCACTGTGAGGGGCACTGGATTCCCTCAAGAATTCCATCTTCGCTTTCCTTTGTGACTTGTAAGGCAAGTCACAGTGACAGTCATGTCCGTGGAGGGGCTGCAGCGCCAGGCTTGGGGCTCCAGGGGTTGCGTGAGGATGGAAAGGGCGCCTTCAAGGTGCCTCGGGAATACTGAGGATAACCAAGTAGGACTCAGAGACCCTTCCTGTGTCCCGTGGGCTGCCTTTGCCACAAGAAGAAGGAAATTAAAAAATAACAAGAGCAAGAAGTGCACCCGTGCCTTGGAAGACCTGAAGGCCCACCAGCTCTGAGAGGCCTGCAGCACTCGGCAGTGGAGGCTGCAGTTACACTGCGCCACAGCCCAGCTCTCAGCAGCATGGGGCGACCAGCAGGCCTGAAGCCAGGGCACTGTGTAGGCCCAGCAGAGCCAGCAGCGTGCAGGTACCAACAGGACCCATGGAAGGAAGCCTGCCGCTCCCTGGGGAGGCCAGGGGGGTCAGAGGTGCCTGAGGTGGATCCCTCAGTTTACGAAAACCTACCCACAGTCCTAAGCCAGGCTGGGAGATTCTTGGACCTTCCACGAGGCCAGGCCAGGTGCCCACCCAGCACAGAGAGCTCTGCCACCATGACTGTCTCCTGGAGGGAGGGGTCCTCCCACAAGCACAGCACATCTGCCCGGAGTGCAGCTACAGCTCACAGACGTTCTGAGAGGTGTAGGGAAACACGATGCAGGAGTCCCAAGCCAGCTCAGACACCAGAGTTGAAGGACTAGGAGCAGAGTCTGCAATGGGGAAGGGCCGGCGGAGTGGCTGCTCTCAGCAGAGTCTCTCAAGTTCTCTATTTACTTGGATTACTGGGAGAACCTTGGCAACTCCTAATGTCTTTCTCATGTCCCTGACAGCATGGCTTAGGGCTAGAGCACAACCAAAACTTGGGATCAGCTTTGTGGGGAGGACCTGGGCTTCCATGGTGTAGATCTGTGTGCAGTCACCTTTGAGAAGCACTGACCCAGAGGCGGTGCAAACAGACCCCTCCATGGCCTTCCTGAGGGGCTGTGCCGAGTAGGCCTGGACTAAGCACAGGCTTCCGGAAGCAGGAAGAAGGGGCAGTTGGGAGTTCTAAAGCTGGGTCTCCTGGGTGGGGTGGTGGAGGAGTGGAGTGTGAGGAGGTGAGTGCAGTGTGGGCTCAGGTGGGGATGTGGGGACTGACTTGGGCCTGCATTAGAAAGGGCCCCAATCTGACGACAAGGTGGAACAAACACCAGGGCAGGAGCTTGCAGATGGTGAATGAAGAAGCTTGATGAGAGAAAACAAAACAAAAAGTCATGCTGAATGTTAGCAGTGAGGCCCAGAGTGGCTCCTTAAGACCCATGCAGCCCCAGGCAACAGGGGGAGTGAGTTTCCGTTACAGGTGCCTGCCTCTCAGAGGGAGGGCATAAAAACGCACTTCAAGGCACCCCAACCTGTGATCTAATTCCAGGATTATTTTCTTTGAAATTCTTCCTCTGACCAGCTCTGCTGCTTTGCTCTGTTTGATAGCTGTATTCATCTGTTTCCTCAGGGCTAGCTCAGAGAACAGAGCAGAGCTTGTTCCCTCCTGACTGCTCGTGGGGTGTACAGGGTACACCCCCAAAACCACCAAGGACCCATGTGCCATGCCCATCCAACAGGGTCAGTAAGGAAAGAGAAGGTGGAAGAAGTGGGCACGATACCCACCTTCATTCACTGGCATCAGAATCCAACTGAAACACCACCTGTTGCTGTCTCCAGCTTGAAACACACTACAGAGAAGTAACATGCCAAGAATGCCCGGATGAGCAGCAACACCCGGAGGCAGGTCGGGAAAGCCCTTCCCCAGCAGCAGTGGCAGGAGTGCCTGGATTTCCTGATGACTCTGTGGAGTCCAACAGGAACTCCACTCCATTTTCTTTTGTTTTCTTTTCTTTCTTTTTTTTTTTTAAGTAAAAACAGATTTGATCATTGTATAATTGAAACCCAAGCACAAAAATTTGTAAGTCTACAACTGTACCTTATGGTGTCTCACTAATAAAAATTTAAAAAAAAAAAACAAACAGATTCCATTTGGAGACTTTTGGAGAAAGGGGAAGGAGGGAGGAGGGAGGGGAGGGAGAGACAGAGAGAGAGACAGAGAGAGAGAGACAGAGAGAGAGACAGAGAGAGAGAGAGAAAAACGAGCTCAAGAGAGAACTCGGCCTTCTCCAAATGCAGAGAGAGCCCCTACATACATCTCAAGATGGAGATGCGGGCGACACATGTGTTTCCACACCCCATATGCATAGCCACATGGGCACAAACAGCACACAGGCTCCGGCTGCATATGTATAGCTTCCTTTTTAAGTTGACTATAGAAACTCCAGGGCTGGAGCGATAGCACAGTGGGTAGGGCGTTCGCCTTACACGTGGCCAACATGGCCGACCCGAGTTCGATTCCTCCGCCCCTCTTGGAGAGCCCGGCAAGCTACCGAGAATATTCGATATGGCAGACACAGTAACAACAAAGTCACCAATGGAGATGTTACTGGGCCTGCTTGAGCAAATCGACGATCAATGGGAGGGCCTTTACCTTTACCTTTATAGAAACTCCATTTTCAACACCAAAAATTGCAGGCTAGTGGAACATGCTTCTAGAACACCGGGAGTGTGGCATGAGCTGATGCACAGTCAGTGCAGACGCCTCTCCCCAGCCCTACCTTATCTGCCTCTCAGCCCTGTCGCTGCACACAGCCCCACAGTGCCATTTCTTTCTGGTGCGAACTGAAGGGCCACAAGTTTTTGTGCAGAGTCTGCAGTGGACACTGATCTTGTTTAATTTTTAATTTTTTACACATTTTTTCAGTTTTTCTCCTCATTTACTTAAGTATAGGAATATCTATTTTTAACACAGTAACAACCAAAAAATACTGTTTTGACAATGTGTAGATCACAGGAGAACTTCTACTTCCCAGTGCTGACTCTAATGCATTTCCAGAGTGGCCTGAGTGCATCTGAAGCCCACGCAGGACCCTGGGACCTGTGACAGGAGCCAGGAGCCTGAAGCGGTGTCAACGTGGTCTTCCGTTGTGGACTGGACCTCAGCTCTGTGAGAGGCTCTCCCAAACTCTGTGTGTCTACATCAATAAGGTTTCCAGAGATTCACAATTCACACCAGGCTCAGGCCTAGCACAGTTAATGGAACACACCGAGAGCTCGGAGGTACCTAGGAGTCCTCTAGGGAGTGGCTCCAGGCCAGAGCACGAAGCTGACCGCCTCACTTACTGCTGGAGGACACGGGCTGGTAGGAGGAAGTGCCCTTCACTACTTTGAAAGACTCCTACTACTTGCCACTCCACCAAAGCTTTCCATCCTGAGTAGGAGGTCACCTGCACCTCCAAGCCACTGCTTACTGCCTGATGTAGGTCTTGGCCCCCAGAAATACAACTTCCACCACGATGCTGATGTAAAATAGAAACCAAGTGGCAGTACCAACATTTAAAACTCTGGTGAGTTTGTCGTGTATCTGAAGAAACTTGCTGGCTTTGGAAAGATGTTTCGGTTCACCAAGAGCATACCTCCTTCCAGAATCCCTGCTGCATCTATTCAGTTAATGGTCCTATGGAGCAGCACTGGGGGTTTCTAGATGAACACACTGTGCCCAGAGCCCAGATCTGGTCCTTCCCTAGACCTCAGACACTTAGATTGCAAGGCTCATGGAAGTCTGAATGGAGCCCTCTTGACTAAGTCTCCCAACTACAGGCAGCTTCAGTGTTCCAACCAACCCCTGCTGAGGAGCTAATAAAGTGTGACTCTTTAAATGATGGGAAAACAAAATGCCACAAATTTCTTAGCTGTCTAGATATTTCTGTGTTTGTGGAGGAATGTAGTCCTAGGAAGGAGGTCCTGGTGAGGGTTGGGTGGGAGCCCCTACACTCTGAATGGGAGGGAGGAACAGGAGACCTCAGGGAAAATGATAGAAAAACAGAGGTACACATGGACCTCTGTCCTAACCTGGACCTGGGTTCAGATGAACATCCAAGGGGAAAAGTGTGTCTCCCTGTCATGGAAGTCCAGAAAACCAAGGAGGCCAGCAGAGCAAGGAAGTACTTACATATAAGAATGGGGACCAGTTGATCTTTTCAGAGATACACCATTCTGGTCATAACGTCCCACATCCCAGCTCCGTTTCAGATCTAGAGGCACAGTGAACAGAGCCTTCTCGACTGAACTCTGCACTCTGTATACACTGAAATTTTCTGGAGTGGCTTAAAGATGCAGAGTCCCTTCATCAGGGCTGGGTGAACTTAAGTTTCAGTATGACTTCAAGCTCTCAGGAGATGAGACTGATCTTCCTGAAAGCCCCAGTGGCCTGGAAATTGTCTAGAATACTACTCTTCAATATCCACTTAAACAGAAGTGGATATCCCCACAATTAATCCTGACCATGAGAACAACAGCTTCAGGGTAACCTTTGCCCTTTTGCCATCACTTCCCCCATGGCTCAGCAAAGAACATCTCACCTGCAGCTGTCTTATAATTCTCCAGAACTTTACAGACCTAGAGCAGGTAGAGAATTCCCTTTACCTGCCAAAGCCTCAGCAGCTTCCTCTTTTTTTTTTAATTTTTTTTTTATTAGTGAAACACCATGAGGTACAGTTGTAGACTTACAATATTTTTGTGCTTGGGTTTCAGTTATACAATGATTGAGTACCCATCCCTCCACCAGTGCCCATTCCCCACCTCCAGTGCTACCAATATCCCTCCCACCCCCTCACCCATCCCACCCCTGTGGCGGGACATTCCCTTTTGTTTCTCTCTCCTTTTGGGTGCTGTGGTTTGCAAACAAGGCATTAAGTGGCAATCATGTTCAGTCCACAGTCCACTCCCAGTATACATCTCTCATCCTAGGAGGATCCTCCCAGCACCCTTTACTTGGTGCTTTCCTCTCTCCAAGAACAGTCGAGATAAGCACCAAGAGGTTCACTCCATGATCTGAAGGCCAACCGCACATGCCAGGGGAAAAAGCAGCTCAGACAGAGAAGGGAACAGCAAGTAAAGGGTGTGGAGAGGATCCTCCCAGGACGTAAAGGGTATAGGGAGGATCCTCCCAGGACGGAGATGCATGCTGAAACAGGACAGAGATGCATGCTGAAAGTAGACCACAGACTGAACATAATCGCCACTCAAGGATTATTCTTTTTTTTAAATTTTTTTTTTAGTGAAACACCATGAGGTACAGTTGTAGACTTACAAATTTTTGTGCTTGGGTTTCAGTTATACAATGATCGAATACCCATACCTCCACCAGTGCCCATTCTCCACCACCACCAGTCCCAGTATCCCTCCTACCCCACTTCCCCCCATCCCACCCTACCTCTGTGACAGGGCTATTCATTTTTTTTATTAGTGAAACACCATGAGGTACAGTTGTAGATTTACAAATTTTTGTGCTTGGATCTCGGTCACACCATGCTCAAACACCCATCCCTCCACCAGTGCCCATCTTCCACCACCAGGATAATATCCCTCCCCCCCATCCTGGTAGATTTTTATCAGGCTTCTTGTTTGTAAAACATGTCATTCTTCTTTTAAATTTTATTTTAGAATTTCAACTCTATGCATATTTTCTTTTATTTTTCTCAAAAAAGTTTTTAAATTGAAGGACTGTTATTTAAAAACTTGTTAAAAAGTTATTTTAGGTATATAATATTTCAACACTAATCTCACCATCAGTGCCAACTTCCCTCTACCAGTATTACCATATTACCTTCCTACTCTAACCCCTGCCTCACCCTTGTCTGTCAATTTGACAGGCACATTACAAAGTTCCAGTGGTTGCAGCTTACATCATATTTTCAGTTTTGTAGAATCTGTGTTTTGGATATATGACTATAACACTCACCCATATCACCAGTATAACTAAAGACCTTGTGCCCGTTTACCATTACTTCTCATTCTCTTCCTCCTCCCTCCCTTTATTTATTTCCTCCTCTATCTCCTCTCTAAACACTGGGGTCAAGGGTGATATAGGCATTCCCCTCTACTACAATACATTTCCTTATCAGTTTTCTATATTCCACAGATAAGTGAGATCACCCTGTGTTTGTCTTTCTTCTTCTGTATTCTTCTTTCACTTAACAGGATGTCTTCTGATTCCAACCAGATCATAGAAAATTACATTATTTCATACTTACAAGTACATAATATTTCATTACAAATACCACATCTTCATAAACCACTCATCTGTTGCTGGACACAGCAATCCCACTTTTGGGAATCTACTCCCTAGGTCATTAAAACACCCTTTCAAAAGTATATATGAACACCATTATTAACTGCTGCACTCAGTATAGTAGCTAAATTATGGAAAACACATCATTCTTTACAAAGTGCATCAGAATGATTTCCTTCTAACTCTGATATTCTCTTCCCTCCTTAAGATAGATTCTGGAATTCAGTTGGAGCTTTGATGAGAAGTTTATACAAATAAGGGATCTCCATTGTTGACTGGGCTGGTGAGCAAGTATTCTCTTACTCATATGAGAACAGACCTTGGCTGCCATCCACACTCATGGGGCTTCAACAAGAGCCATCCCAGGCAATACTGCAGGATCTCGGTCTCCCTGCATCATTCTGTCTCTTTAATTGTCCAGAGAAACTGCTATAAAACAAAATCTCAGAGATGAGTTCTGAATTTCAGAATGACATGGAAGAGGTAACACTGTTTTTATATGCGGTGTGTCCATTTATAGATGGGTAGATTAAGTGTAGCTCAGCACTCACCACAGGCCCTTTTGTAAAGCCAAGAAGCAGTAGGAGCTCATCTCCCCTCCTACCTCCCCCACATGAGCTTGGAGCCAAGAGATGGGACGAATCCTGATACCCCTGCAGTGTTCCCTGGACATTCCAGAATCCATGCTGTCTCACTCAGTCCCCACAGGCCACTGCTCTCAGATATGATCACACAGAGCTGAGGTGGTGAGTGGGGTCTTACACAGAAATAGCGCACCTTAGAAATGCATTCCATAGTCACACAGGAAGCATAAGAACAAGTATGCACCATTAAATGGACACTGAGTGCCAACTATATTAGAAAAGTTTGGGCTAATTCTGGAAAGAACTTAATTTCAAGGACTGACGTTAGGGACCAGAAGTGACAGAAGTGTTTCATGTCACAGAGAGGCACAGGTAGAAGTCAGGACCATATCAGCATACTATGTGCATACCTGTGGCATGTTCTATATGTACATAGTCTAAAGTAAATGGGATTAATCACGCATAGACGCTTGAAGCTAAAGGGGAGCTGAGATGTGACCTAAAGCCTGGAACGCCTGAGCCCTGAAGAATGGGTAGGAAAATCTGTGGAAGATCACAGTAGATTTCTAGGGAATCAGGGGTAAAAATGAAAGCCATAGGATGAAACTGGAAGGGGCCTGTCCAGGCAGACTGCCTGGAAAAGGAACGATCCCCATCCCTAATGCAGCTGCTGCAGAAGGAGCTTGACTCTAATTGGCACCAGAAACCAAAGAGACGCGAGCCTGCACTCAGGGGAACCTGGGAAATAAGTCCAGAATCACGCATAGTATGCCTGATGGTGCAGAACGCATGAAGAACAAAAGCTGAGAAAAATAATTATGATGTGGAGAAGAACTAGAAACTATTCCCCAGTGCCCCAAACAAATAATACCACCCCCCTGCCCCACAAAATCCCCATAATCCAAACTCCAACTATTTGCTGCTTACATGGATTCTTTAATACTTTGAATCAGTTTGTCTTTGAGTTGATTGAATTTCTCTTCTAGACTTTAGGCAAAGCCTTTGAACCCACTACTCCATCTCCCTCATCCTCCCAAGATGGCAGAGATCCCACACTGCCTCTCATACCTAGGATTCATCTCACCGCTGCTTTCTCAGAGGACCCCTTAGAAGCCTGAAGTCTTCTCCTTATCATAATTATTTTTCTCAGCATAATGCATACATACATAAATTTACAAATATAGAAATTTCAAACTTCTCCAATAATAATTTCATGAAAGTAGAAATTAACCACAAAAATATGATGGAGAAAATCTCCACCACTTGAAAGTTTAACAAACACATAAACAACACTGTATAAAATTGTAAATCAATACAAAAATATTCCTTGAAATAAATAAGAATGAAGAAAGAAGCTAATAGAGCCTATTGGAAACAGCAAAAGCATTTCATAAGGAGGAAATTTATAGCAATACAGGCCTACACAGGGCAGAATAAGAAGCTTAAAACAATAACCTAAACACATATCTCAAAAATCTGAAGAACAAAATTAAATAAATCCACTCGCCCCGATGAGACCCCAAGTTGCTGCCCACAAATGGCTCCTCCGGCTAGTGAATGGCCATGATCCCAGAGGCACACAAACCAATCTTGGAACTCAGCGGCTTCTGGCAGAAATGCTTCTGAACTCTGAATCAAGCTACAGCCCTGTGCCACCCCTGAGTGGGAAAAGGTGTTGTCCCTTCCATCTTTTCCCCCTTGGCAGCATGGTGACCACCATCCTTCAGAGTCTATAGGACATGAGCCTGCAGTGACAAGACACGGGGCGGGGGGGGTGCGCACGGGATGGGGGCTGGAATCAGCCCTTCTCCCTGCCCCGATGAGACTCCAAGTTGCCACCACGAATGGCTCCTCCAGCTCCTGGATGGCCATGATCCCAGAGGCACACAAACCAATCTCAGAACCTAGTGGCTTCTGGCAGAAATCCCTCCAGACTTAATTAGTAAAATATCAGAAATACAAAATCATATGCTCTTCGTTATCAGTAATAGAAAACAAATTATCTAATGATGCCTTTTCAGCAGGTCTGATTGTTGAGGGAAAATTCCAAAAAATAATGGTATGTCTTCTGTTGAAAAATTGAATGTAATCAAAGTATAGAGAGAGTAAAGTGGAAATTATCTGCCACACTGGCAGGGGGAAGGGTGGGAGGGGAGATATACTGGGGTTCTTGGTGGTGGAACATGTGTACCGGTGAAGGGATGGGTGTTTGATTATTGTATAAGCAAGACTTAAACCTGAAAGCTTTGTAACTGCTCTCACGGTGATTCAATTAAAAAAAATAATCAAAAAACGTAGAAAAGTACAGAAATAAAAATATTAAAGCACTATAAAGATAATAGATCATCATTAATATAGAAATCAAGAAAGTAATACAGAATCAATCAAACCAGGAGTCAGTTCTTCAAATACATAAACAAGATGGACAAAGCTTTAGCTATACTCATTAAAACAAAGAAAGAGAAAATGACTAAGTAAATTTCATAAGAGATGAAAGGGGAGAAATTACAACAGTAACTTCGATTGCCCTCTGAGATTGAAGATGTTATGAACAACTTTATGCTGTTTATCTGGAAAACCTAGAAGGAATGGAAAAGTTCTTAGAATCATGTAATCCCCCTAAACCGAATGAGGATGAAGCAGAGAACCTAAATAGGCCAATCACAAAATAAGAAAATGAAGCAGTAACTAATACTATATAAAGAACAAGAACCCTGCTCCAGATGGGTTCAGTGCTGAGTTCTACTAAACTTATAGTGAGGACTACTACTGTTATTGCTTGTTTTTTCCATAATATTGAACACACAGATTTATCTTATGAAGCTAACATAACTAGAATACCCAAAGAATATAGAGATGCTACTAAAAGATTTCAGACTAATTACCCTGAGAAACAGTGACACAAAAAATCATTTGCAAAATGGTAGCAAACTAACTCCCAACAGCATGTCAGAAAAAGTCTTTTGTTATTGTTGTTGTTGTTGTTGGTTTCAGTTTCTGGATTCATTTTGCCACTCTGTATCTCTTGATAGGTGCATTTAGACCATTGACATTGAGAGAGATTATTGTCAAGGGGTTTTGTGCCATCTTTCTCTAGGGGTTGGTTGTTTCTGTAAGCGTTTTCTTTCTTATCTTACAGGAGACCCTTTAATCCTTCTTTTAGATTTGGTTTTGAGTCCATGAAGTTCCTGAGCTGTTGTTTATCTACAAAATGGTGTATCGTTCCATCGAGTTTGAGTGAGAGTTTAGCTGGATAAAGTATTCTTGTTGAGGCATTCATTTCATTGAGTTTTTACACTATATCCCACCATTGTATTCGGGTTTGGAGGGTTTCCTCTGATAGGTCTTCTGTAAATCTAAGGGGTGCTCCTGTGTATGTGATTTCCTTCTTTGACCTTGCTGCTTGCAGTATTGTGTCTCTATCCACAGCATCTATCATTCTGACTATGATATGTCTTGGAGTGTTTTTATTAGGGTCTTTTAGCTGGCACCCTCTGGCTCCTTGGATCTAGATGTCTGCATTCTTTAACTCTGGGAACTTTTCAGCAATGATTTCTATCACTTTTTTATTGGGGTTGACTTCCTGTCCTTCTGGTACTCCTATAATTCTAATGCTGTTCCTCTTGACCAAGTCTCTGATTCTCCTTAGAGCTATTTTGAGGTCTTTTCCCTTTGTTTGTTGTTCCCTATGTGATTTCTGTTGCTCATCTTCAAGCTCACAGATCCTGTCTTCAGCTCTATTCATTCTACGGCTGAGGGCACCTACTGAGTTTTTTTTTTTAATTTTTATTAGTGAAACACCATAAGGTACAGTTGAGGACTTACAAGTTTTTGTGCTTAGGTTTGAGTTATACAATGATTGAGTACCCATCCCTCCACCGTGCCCATTCTCTACCACCAATAATCCCAGTATCCCTCAGACATCCCCCCTCCAACCTCCAAACTCACCTCGCCTCTGTGGCAGGGCATTCCCTTTTGTTCTCTCTCTCCTTTTGGGTGCTGTTGTTTGCAAAAGAGGCCTTGAGTGGCAATCATGTTCGGTCTATAGTCTAGTTTTATCATACATCGCCCATCCTGGGAGGATCCTCCCAACACCCTTTACTTGGTGCTCCTTCTCTGTCTGAGCTGCCTTTCCCCCTAGCATGTGCAGCTGGCCTCCAAGCCATGAAGTAAAACTCCTGGTACTTATCTCAGCTATTACTTGGGTGCTAGTCTCCTATTTTGTTACTTTATATTCCCCAGATGAATGCAAACTTTCTATGTCTGTACCTCTCTTTCTGACCCATTTCACTTAGCATGATACTTTGCATGTAGTACCACTTGTATGCAAGTTTCATGACTTCATCTTTTCTAACAGCTACATAGTACTCCATTGTGTAGATATATACCAAAGTTTCTTTAACCAGTCATCTGATCTCAGGCACTAGGGTTTTTTTCCAGATTTTGCCTATTGTGAATAATGCAACAATGAATGAACATAGAAGCACTATAGTTTTCGGCCTGTAGTTTTCTTTTCTGGTGATGTCTCTGTTTCCTTTTGGTATTAGAGAGATATAGGCTTCATAGAAACTGTTTGGGAGAGTTTCTGTTTCTTCAATTTTCTGGAAAAGCTTGAGAAGAACTGGCAATAAGTCCTTGTTTGGAAAAATTCACTAGTGAATCCATCTGGATCTGGGCTTTTGTTTTTGGAAAAAAGTTGATTACAGTTTCAATTTTCTTGATGTTAATAGAACATCAGGTATTTTAGATATTCTTGATTCAGCCTTGGGAGATTATAGAAATCCAGCAATTTATCCATTTCTTCTAGGTTCTCTTGTTTTGTGGTATACAGACTTTCAAAGTAGTCTCTGATAATCTTTTGAATTTCCATGGTTTCTGTTGTAATATCCCCCTTCTCGTTTCTGATTTGATTTATTAGGGTTCTCTCTCTTTCTCTTTCTTTATGAGTCTGCTAGTAGTTTATCTATAATGTTTATTTTCTCAAAGAACCAGCTCTTGATTTCATTGATCTTTTGAATTTTTTTTTTTTTTGGTTTCCATGTCATTGGTTTCTGTTCTAAGTTTTATGATCTCTTTTCTTCTGCCTGGTTTGGGCTCCTTTTGTTGGTTTTTTTAAGATCTTGAGCTGTGAAGTCAAGTTGTTTAAGTGGGACCTTTCTTCCTTCCTGAGAAATGCTTGCAGAGCTATAAACTTTCCCCTTAATGCGACTTAGCTGCATCCCATAGGCTCTGATAGCTCGTGTCTTCATTCTCATTTGTTTCCAGGTATCTTTTGAGTTCGTCCTTGACTTCTTTCCTGACCCACTCATTGTTCAACATTGAGTTGTTTAATATTCAGGTGTTTGATTTGGTTCTCCATGTCTGTGTGTGATTCACTTCTACTCTCAGTGCATCGTGGTCTGAAAAGATTGTTGATACTATTTCTATCTTCCTGATTCTATTGAGGTATGTTTTGTGGCCTCGCACATGTTTTCTATTTTGGAAAATGTTCCATGTGCACTGGAGAAGAATGTGTATTCTTTCTTTTGGGGGTGTAAAGCCCTGTATAGGTCTGTAAGCCCTCTCTCTTTTATTTCTTCCTTCAAAGCCAATGTTTCCTTGCTGAGTTTTGTTCTTGTTGATCTATCCAGCGGTGGTAAGGTGATGAAGTCTCCAGCTACTATTGTATTGCTAGCAATGTCCTCCTTAAAATCTGTTAGCAGTTGTTTTAAATGTTTAGCTGTTCCCTCATTAAGTGCATATACATTTAAGAGTGTGATTTCTTCCTGTTCTAAATATCCCTTGATGAAGAGAAAATGGCCTTCGTTGTCCCTTGTAATCATTTTTGACCTGAAATTTCTGTTGTCATATACTAGTATGGCCACCCCAGCTTTTTTGAGAGAGCTGTTTGCTTGCAGGATTTTTTCCATCCTTTAACTTTGAGTCTGTGTTTGCTCTGAATGTTTAGATGAGTGTCTTGTAGGCAGCAGAATGTTGGATTCTGTCTCTGAATCCATTTTGCCACTCTGTGTGTCTTAATTGGGGAATTTAGACCATTGACGTTGAGAGAGATTATTGTTATGGGATTTTGTGTCATCTTTCTGTAAGGGTTTTTTGTGCTTGTAGGGTTTGTCTTGTCTTATAGTAGCCCCTTTAGCCCTTATTTTAGGTATGGTTTTGAGTCTATGAAGTTCCTGAGCTGCTGTTTATCCAGGAAGTAGTGTACCATTCCTTTGAGTTTGAGTGAGAGTTTAGCTGGATAGAGTATTCTTGGTGAAGTGTTCATTTCATTGAGTTTTTTCACTATATCCGACCACTGCTTTCAGGCTTGGAGATTTTCCTCTGATAGGTCTGCTGCGAATCTAAGGGGTGCTCCTTTGTATGTGATTTCCTTCTTTGCCCTTGTTGCTTGCAGTATTGTGTCTCTATTGGTGGGACCTATCACTGTAACTATGATATGTCTTCGGGTGTTTTTGTTAGGGTCTCTTTTAGCTGGCACCCTTCGGGCTCCTTGAATCTGAATGGCTGCATTGTCCAGCTCTGGGAACTTTTCAGCATTGATTTGTTAAACTCCGGCTTTTTCATTTTGATTGTTTCCCTGACCTTCTGGTACTCCAATGATCCTAATGTTGTTCCTCTTGTAATCATCTCCTAGGACTCTGTTTCGTACTAGAGCTATTTTGAGGTCCTTTGCCATTGCTTGTTGTTGCCTGTAGGCTTGGTGCAGCTGATCTTCCAGCTCACTGATTCTGTCTTCAGCTGTGGCCATTGTCCTGTTGAGGGCACAGACTGAGTTTTTATTTCATCTACAAAATCTTTTATTCGTGACATTTCTATGTGTAGTTTTCCAATTTCTATTCTCATTTCTTTCCGTAATTTCTTGATTGTTTCTCTCATGCCCTCCTTTAATTTACTGAATATCTGTCTGACTGTTTCTTTGAGTTCATTGACTATCTTCATTACTTAGTATCTGAATTCTTTCTCAGATAGGTCCCTTAGGTGAGTAGCACCTACTGAGGCTTCTGGACTCTTTTCATTGTCCTTCCTTATGGGGGGTATTTACATTGTTTCTTCATGTTGGTGTGGAGGTATGGAGACTGAGATGTTACACAAGATTGCTGGGCATGGATAAACTACCTGTGGCCGCATAAGGGGCTGCCTACCCAAAATTAGGCCATGCCCACTTCTGAAGAGGCCATGCCCACTTCTATAGAGGTAACTCCCTCTATGGGTACATGGTGTCTGTGGGAAGTACAACCTGGGGGTGGAAGAAGACTAGGCACAACTTTGGGGATGAACAGGAAGAGGCTCAGGTATGGTGAGCATCCCAGGGTTCTAGAGGACACCTGGGGTTTGTTCGTGGGGAAAGCCAAGTCCCGGCTTCAAGTCACTGACCTGGGAGTGGAAGAAGACCGGGCACAGTGTTGTGGATGAACAGGAAGAGGCTCAGGGAATCAAAAACCTCTTACACCATAATCAAGTGGGATTTATCCTAGAGAGGCAGGGTGGTTTAATATATGCAAATAAATTAACATAGCACTCGAAATTACGAAAGATAAAATTCATATCATCACGTAAATCAATGGAGAGAAAGCTTTTTACAAAATATAATATTCATTCATGATAACCCCTCCCAACAAAATAGGGGCAGAGAGGACCTTCCTCAAGAAAGTAATGGACATCTATAATAAGCCTTGAAACCAGTCAGAATGAAGAAATAAGCTAACAGCCTTTTAGTAAAAGCAGTACAAAGAAGGAAATCTCTAGTAGTACAGGCCTACGATCCCACCAGCACTATCCTCAGGGGTAAGAATCAGAAAGCAGTCCCTCTGATTTTAGGCAAGGTTTTTAACTCTTGCCACTTTTATTCAAGATAATATCAAAAGTTTCAGTTACAGCAAACAGGCAAGAAAAAGAAATTATAGAGATCCAAATAGGAAAGATAAAGTCTTTCACTATCTTTATCTGTTACTATTTGCAGATGGCAGAAAACCTTAAAGAGTTTACAGTAAAGTTTCTAGAAACAATAAACCAATATATCAAAGTGGCCAGTTACAAAGTCAATACAAAAAGTCTGCGGCACTCTTAATGCAGCAAGGTGGGAATGCTTGGAATGGCAGCCCTGATGCCAGAGTGTTGGGAGGAGTTGTCAGAGAAGGAAAGCCATGAGGACAGAATGAAGAAGATGGAAGGGAAGCAGTGGGGAAGCATGGCTCAGGGGCTTGGTTACAATGACGATGTGAAGGAGTGGTATAACCACACATCCAAACCACAGACTCAACAACTCTCAAAACACAAGATTCAAACAACATCCAC
Source organism: Sorex fumeus (assembly GCF_029834395.1). Taxonomy (NCBI): domain Eukaryota; kingdom Metazoa; phylum Chordata; class Mammalia; order Eulipotyphla; family Soricidae; genus Sorex; species Sorex fumeus. The sequence continues at coordinate 3,485,318 of NW_026606083.1, forward strand.
ACTTTAAAATGTGCCTGTTGAGGTGGCGGCCTGGGGGTGGAGTGGGAGGGAACCTGGGGGTACAGTGGAGAGACGTCGACACTGGAGCATCGGTGCCATAATACTATGTCTAAAACTAGCTCCTCAATAACTTTGTAAATCACAGTTCTTTAACAAAATGCAAAAAAAAAAACTGTTTTGTATTCCTAAGTGCAAAACATATACTAGAAGAGAAAGAGACCAGAATCTGCTTCATTCAAAATAGTGTTCTAAAACATCAAATACCTAGAAATCAAATTAACAAATGGAAGAAATTTATACTTTGAAAACTATACATCACTTAAGAAAGAGATAGAAGATAACCTTCGAAAATGGAAAATTATTCAATATTCATGGATGGGTAAAATCAATATGATCAAAATGGCCATGAATTGTTATTCTGATTCAACACAATACCCATCTAAATTCAACAACATATTCAATTATTTAAAACAGTTAATAATAAATTGTAGGGAATCAAAAGACACCCTACAAAGCCAAAGGCATATTGAGAAGTTAAAAAACAAAACAAAACTGGGAGTTATCCCATTATCTAATTTGAAACTATAAAGCTCTGGTAATCCAGCATGATCATGGAATAAAGGTAGACTGACAAATCACTGAATTTAGTACCCAAGGACAAATACCCATATTTAAGGACAGCTAAGTTTTGATATAGTTGAAGAAAAACGAAATGGACTAAATATAGTCTCAAACAAACATGTTGGGAAACATGGAAAACTATGTGTAAAAGAAATATACTGGGTTCATATTTCACAAAGATCAAATCAAAGTAGAGTAAAGACTTAAGATCAAATCATAAAACATATGATACATTTAGAAAAATATAGACAGAATGGTCCAAGATTTGGATCTCAATGATGGTTTTTAATGATATGATTCCAATGATGGCAAGGGTAAAAAAAGAATAACAAAATAAACAAATGGAACTACGTCAAATTAAAAAATTTCTGCATGTCAAAAGAAACACAAATTAAAACTAAAAGACACCCTACTAAGTGGGAGAAAATATTTGCATTCAATATATCAGATAAAGGGCTCATACCCAAGATGTGTAAAGCACTCACAGAGATCAACAAAAAGTATCAAAAACCTATCCACAAATGGGGAGAGGTAATAAACAAAGACTTCTCTGAAGAAGACAGCGAGATGGCTAATAAACCATGAAAAAAGTTCTCATTAACACTTTTTATTATGGAAATAAAAATATGAAAATGAGATCATCTCAAGAAGAAACTTGAAACAATCTGTGTTGATGGGGACATGGTGGAAAGGAGTCTCATTCACTCCTTATGGTAATTCTGTCTGATTCAACTCCCATGGAAAACAGTATGTAGATTTCTTTTAAAGGTAAAAATTGAACTGCCATATGACCTGACCCAACATACTCATTTTTTGGTATCTAATCCTAGAAAAAAAAGTGAATTATGCAATTTGCTATAACTTGGACAGGACTGGAGGATATCTATTAAGTGAAGTAAGTCAGAAGAAGAAGAACAAAACAGAGGATGATATCACTTATCTGTGACAAAGGGAACAAAGGAATGCATGATACTAAAGGGACTACCTCGATCACCTTGGGCCTGGAGTATGGGAAGGAAAATATGGAAGTAAAGAAATAAAGGGGGAACTACGAAGAGGGGAGTATAAAAGAACGGGGGCAAAGCCAGGGAACTCAGGCACACTAGGTGGGGTACAGGTATAACATATCTATACATCTAACCAAGGCAATGCCCCCAAAAGCATGAGATCCAAGCTCAAAAAGACACCTGTTAAATGTGCTCAGGAATAAGACAGAATTTAGGGACAGTGGCAGAGGGAAATTGACACTGCTGGGAAATTGATGCTGGAAAATTGTATAACTGTCAGTCAACTATAAATAACTTTGTAAATCACGTATTTAATAACATTTCTTAAAAAAATATTTCCCAAGGGTTGGAAAGAGAGTACAAAGATTAAAATGCTTGCCTAGCACCTGAAGCAGCTGTGACCCGCTTTGAATTCCAGCATCTCATCTGGTCTCTGATCGGCATCTAAGCAGCATCACCCATGGCCTCTGAGAACAGAGCCAGGTGTGGCTTTAACAGCAAAAATTAAAAAGCAATGAAATATTTTTGTGTTTAATTGGTAATTATTTTGAAAATATCATTTAGTTCTATCCTTTACCTAGAACACTGAAGAAAAGGAGAGCCCTACTTTCCTCAAAACACCCAGCTTGGTATAGAGTATTATACTCTCAATTTTTTATTCTAAGAAAAGTAGCATATACATCTTAAAATAAAATAATTAAAATAATAATCATAAAAAATCGCTGACATCTGACATGCCTTCATCTGAATTTATAGAAACAATAATAAGCAGAGGCTAGCACATCTGGACCACATAATGAAAATATAGCCCTGTTATTAATTATGCTGTTACTTCTTGAGTGAAATTTTGGCATTACTTTTGGCATTATGTTTTATTTTCTTTAAAGGCAGACATTTAATTCCCATTATTATTATTCTTCCTTTCTATTAACTACTTTTTTGTGAAATCAAGAGTTGTTCTCGTCATTATGAGTGTTGCAGTGGGTGCTATTACATTCCTCTTAATTCACAAGTTCAGGGTGGGTGAGACTGGATCTCCCAAGCTCCGTGACTGTGAAAAATAAATATCTCTCACTTAAACCACCTTGCATTTTGTTACACCTACCTGAATGGACCATCGAGGCACAAACTATGTCATGATTACATTTCAAATAAAAACCCAAAGGTCCTGCAGGGGAGCAGACCACTGTGCCCAGAAGGACCCTGAGGGGCAGAGCGGCCAAAGGAGCCGGGTAGGGGAGCTGCAGACCCTGCCGTCAGCGAGGTCTCAACTCTGAGGAGCTCAGGAGGGCTGGGCTTTCCTCTCAGGGACGTCGTCAGGGGTCTATAGTCCTCTAACCAGGACTGACAGCAAACCGCAACTATGGTGCTGTGAAGCTACTGAAGCAAAGTCACTAGAAAATTCTCACGATTTAGTGGAAAGGGTAAGACAGAAATAATGATGCAGCATGACCTCAAATTTGTTCAAAATATATGTAAATTTATACATAGAAAAGAAGAAAGGAAATGAAACAACTCATTTTGTTTCATCTTTTCTATGCATGTTTATATTTCCAGGTAGTATTATATGTGATTTTAATGTTTGTCTTTTTAATTTCGTGAATTTCTCCCTTTTTAGAATGAGTCAGGCAGTATTTTTACAATCAAAAAAGCCACACACACACACACACACACACACCAAAAAAAAAAAACAAGCCAAGGCTGGGTAGTTCACTCAAAGTACTGGAGTGCATGCTTGGCATGCAGGGACCCAAGTTTATTCCTACCACCACCTTGTCTTTTGAGCACCTCTTGAGGTGACTCCCAATAACAGAGCCAGGAGAAGTCCCTGGGCAATGCCGATTGTTGTCCAAAACAAAGCACAATACAGAAAAGACATCTGCACTCCTATGTTCATTGCAGCACTATTCACAATAGTCAAAACACCTGTGAGCAAAGCCCCCAACTCCTCGTGGTAAAGGGGGTGGGGGACCCACTGAGCTGATCCACCCACTACCCTCTGCTCTACTGGCTCTGTACTCAGCCTGCTGGCTGCAGCCTTGGCTGTGTGGTGCTTGCCCACATGCCACTTAAGGCTGCTGCCTGGTGCACGAGGTTTGTCCGTCTCGTCAGCCTCTCTTCCATGAAAGCTGCACTCCTCAGGGACCTTTCCAAGCACACTCACAAAAGTGGTAGCTCCCCTCCACTCTCCACAACCTATGCCACCACCCCATTTAACTGTTTTTTTTTCCTCAGAGAGAAGATACTACCTTTAGAACTTATTATGCATCTCCTTTGTGTGTCTCTGTTCATGAGAGCCAAATGGGAACATCTGCCCATGGGCTGGATAAGGCCACAAATTCTGTGCTCTGAGCCTGGTTCCTGGTGGAATAGGCACATGTTCTGAGTGCAGCCCAGCTACTTGCATGGCCTCCAAATAACATTATAAATATCTGATCAGCTCTTAGGAGAAATAAGGTTCCAACCCCTGAAGAATGAGGATGCCATTTTTTTTGTCCACTGCATGGCCAGAGCTGGCCTCACTAGCTGAGGAAGGCAGGAATGGAAGGATAAATGTTGGCTGACCAATGGTCTGAAAGATACAGGTTGGAAAATTTCGCTATTTAAGTCAGAAACTAAGATGCAACCACAGAAACCTGCAGCAAAACAGAGCAAACACATCTCCCAGCTGAAGGCAAGTTCCTCCAGGATAGGTGCATCCATTTGTATTTTATGTAAAAAGGGGCGACTGGATGTGGTTGCATTTGTTCTCCTTAATAAATGGAGCAGGGAATCCCCAAGCAGGGCTGAGATATAAAGGGAGACTATTCTAAATAAAGGCTGTCCCAGAACAGAGTTTAAAATCAGTGGTAGCTGGAAGCCTCTAGACTGCCAGTCACGGTTCCCCGAGAGTCAGAAGCTGGTGGTTTCTGAGGTGTCTGCAGGCAGCAGAGTGGGGCAGGGAGAGTCACTGAGGGAAGGCCATTAGCAGAGTTGGCCAATAAAACAAGGCTTGACTACAGCTCCCGCAGGAAGAGTCTTCAGGGGGCTCCAAGCTGCAATGATTAATTGCTCTTACTTTGGGGATTTGAAAGAAATGAAATCAGCAGAGAATCACAGGTGTCTCTGAACAGGCTGAGCAGAAACAGGATAAAACCAGAATTAGCAGTGTTTTCTCTCTCTCAATCACAGCTGACCAGAGGCAGCTATAGAAATCCCCCAGTGCATAAAGGAGGGAGAGAGTAGAGCTGATTTGCCCAGAGGTGTAGAGTGAGCATCTTGGCAATTCTGGGAATTACAGGGCAGTTATGTCCAGATACTTAATCTGCTCTCAAGGAAAGATGCCTGCAGTCCCTGAAAAAACGCTGCACCACGAGCTGATGGATGTCAGGGATTCCAACAGCATAATTAGGTCACCCCCCGCCAACAGGTCTGTACCCGCTTGGCCCCCCCTCCCCACCTAAACTCACAACCCTGAATCCAACAGCATAATTAGACACTGCTCTTCTGCACAAAGCATGGGCTCTTAACTGCAACGAACTAGCACTCTGCCATCAACTTACCACACCTGGGGCAAAAGTCTCCTCCCAACCATCATATCTGGTTGCAGGCACCAGAACAAAGCCTGCCCAGGAGGAGGCAACCTACTTAACAGTCCCTGTGGGTGGGCCAAGGCCAGTGCCAATGATTAGGATCTGGCAGAACAAGATTGCTCTTCCACTTCCTTCTCAGGAGCCCCCAGGCCCTCATCTATCTCTCTGGGGCTGGGCACCAGAACTTTCCAGAAGATCTAGTGCTCACAGAGTTTCTGAAAAGTTTATGAGTTGCCCAGCCTGGATATTTTCCATAAAAAGGCAATAAGAATGCCCCAAACAATAGAAAGATAATAGAAAGGGCAGTGAACCTGTCCTTTACAGGAAGCTTGGCACAGTGGGGCAGACAGGGACACCATGATGAGGATGGGCGCAGTGGTGGATTTGGATGGAAACTGGGTGATGAAAGGAAGTAGGGCAATATGCATGATGTGCTCTCAGTAGCAGTATTGCAAACAGTGTCTTCAAGAAAAAAAAAAGAAAAAAGAAAAAGTGTCTGCCATATACACAGGTTGGAGGAAGAGGCGGAAGGGAAACTGGGGCACTGCTAGAAGGGCCGGGTAAAGGGACTGTGGCTGGGGCTTGGTCACTGCACACCTGAAACTCGATCATGAGGAACTTTCTAACTTGGTCATTCATACTGATTCAATAAAGTTCTTAAAAAGGGAAGACAAATGAAAACAAAAGAGTGGGAACTGCAGAGGTGAGTCGAGGCACCTCAGCTGCAACTGAGGCTTGGCTGACCGTGTAGCTCCTGAGACTGTCTCTGTCACCTCTGAGAGGAAGAAGATGGACAGTGCCTGGGGTCGGAAACATTCTAAGATCAAGAATGATCCAGAGGAGGACTAAGTGAAAAAAAAATACCATCCGCCAGCTACCTTGGGTTCACACGATGTCTCAGGAAGCACCTGAGTGTGAATCTGAGGCAAGTCAGAGCACACAGTGGGGGTGAGTTAGCTCATCTCTAAGGGAACTGGCCGAGGCCAGGAGCCAGGATTTCAGCACAGTGGGTGGGAGGGGCTTCTGTTCTTGCAGATGTTTACAGGCTAAGATGTTTCTGCCTATGCTAGACTGTTTCATTTAATTTATAATTTTTTATTTAAGGAAAGGACCATAGTTTATAAAGTTACTGATAGCTGAGTTTTAGGCATATAATATTTTACACCAATCTCCCCACCAGTGTTCCCATGCCTCCCCCCCAACACACACACACTCCTCCTCCCTCCCCTTGCCACTTTGATAGACACAATACAAAGTTTGATGGTAGCAGCTTAGATCCCAAGTTCTCAGTGTTGCTGAGTTTGTGCTTTGGATGTACAGCTATACTGCTCTCCCCCATCGCCAGTATGACTGAAGCCCAACCCCTGTTTCACTATTACTTTGCTTTCCCACCTTCTTCCTTCCACACTGGATTTCTTTCCTTCTCTGCCCCTATCTGCCTAAACTCTAGGTCAGGGTGATCTAGGCATCATCCCTTTCCTACATTACATTTCCCATTCAGTTATTCTATGTATCACAGATGAGTAAGATCATCCTGTGTTTGTCTTTCTTCTTCTCTCTTACTTCACTCATTGTCTCATCAACATGCTGGGGTCATGGGAGCAGCTTGAGTCCGTCCACTCCATCCACTGTGCACTGGAGCAGGGAGGGCATAGCCCTTTAAGGGAGAGTGAGCATGTGGAGCCACAGGAAAAGACACGGCACGTGCGTGCTCAGGGAACCTCTGCAGGGGGAGACTCATTGTATTGCAAGCAGGGTCAGCTTTATACACTTCAAGAAACAGGGAGCAGACTTTGTGGGGAACAGGGAACATACTTTTCATGGGGGTATCCAGCACACGCTTGCAAATGGCTTCAGGATGTTGCAGTTTGTCATCCCTTCTAGGTCAGGAATCCTGTCTGCCCAATTGTACCCTGCTGTCACTGAGGTGATGGATGCCACGGATGGCTGCAGGAGGAGAGAAGAGAGGGGGGAGGGAAGGGGAGAGGGAGAAGCACTGCTGGGAAGCCAAAGGGGAAGATGTGGGGGAGGGACCAATCTCAGGCCCATTCTAATCCAAGTCGTTCCTCAGTGGTCCCTAGCAATGTCCACAAATCAACATGGCATCCTCCAGTTTCAGCTGAGTCTTGGGTCCCTGCGGATGCCCCTTTCCAGCTGTGGGCTGGCTTCTCTCTGTCCCAGACAGACAGTCCTGGTGAGACTGGGTGGCAAGCACAGATAGTTTCAAAGTATGGACCAAGTTCCAGCAAGTGAGTCCAAGATGATCATGCCTGAACCTGCCCAGTGACCATTTCAAATGATCAATGATTTCTTGCTCGAAGTTGGGTTGGTTGTACAGCCTGTCTCTGTGCCAAGCTCCATGGCCATTCCTGAGACAGGATGAGAATGATGTGTTACAGGACAGGTCTCAAAGGGCCTTTTTTTAAAAAAAATTTTATTAGTGAAACACCATGAGGTACAGTTGTAGACTTACAAATTTTTGTGCTTGGGTTTCAGTTATACAATGATTGAGTACCCATCCCTCCACCAGTGCCCATTCCACATCTCCAATGCTCCCAGAATCCCTCCCACCCCCCCACCCCCCCATCCCACACTGTGGCAGGTCATTCCCTTTTGTTCTCTCTCTCCTTTTGGGTGCTGTGGTTTGCAAAAGAGGCATTGAGTGACCTTCATGTTCGTTCTATAGTCTACTTTCACCTTGCATCTATCATCCTGGGAGGATCCTCCCAACACCCTTTACTTGGTGTTCCCCTCTCTATCTGAGCTGCCTTCTCCCCCAGAATGTACGGCTGGCCTCCAAGCCCCGGAGTGAACCTCCTGTACTTGTCTCGGTTATTCTTGGGTGTTGGTCTCCCATTTTGTTACTTTATTTTCCCCAGATGAATGCAATCTTTCTATGTCTGTTCCTCTCTTTCTGACTCATTTCACTTAGCATGATACTTTCCATGTAGTACCACATGTATGTAAATTTCATGACTTCATCTTTTCTAACAGCTGCATAGTACTCCATTGTGTAGATGTACCAAAGTTTCTTTAACTAGTCATCTGTTCTCGGGCACTCAGGTTTTTTCCAGATTTTGTCTATTGTGAATAGTGCAGCAATGAACATAGAAGTGTAGATGTCATTTTGACTGTACTTTTTTGCCTCTCCGGGGTATATTCCCAGGAGTGGTATTGCTGGGTCGAATGGGACATCAATTTTTAATTTTTTGAGAATCGTCCATACTGTTTTCCAAAGGGCTGAACCAGTTGTCATTCCCACCAGCAGTGAAGGAGAGTTCCTTTCTCGCCACATCCCCGCCAACACTGATTGCCTTTCTTCTTTTGGATATCGGCCAGTCTCTGTGGTGTGAGATGATATCTTATTGTTGTTTTGTTCTGCATATCCCTAATGATTAGTGATGTAGAGCATTTTCTCATGTGCTAAAAAGCCATTCGGATATCTACTTTGGGAAATTTTCTGTTCATTTCATCACCCCATTTTTTGATGAGGTTAGATGTTTTCTTCTTGTAGAGTTCAATCAGTGCTTTGTATATCCTTGATATCAACCCCTTATCAGATGGGTATTGGGTAAATATCCTTTCCCATTCTGTAGATTGTCTTTGTATTCTGGTTATGGTATCTTTTGATGTGCAGAAGTTTCTTAATTTAAGATAGTCCCATTTATTTCTCTCTGTTTCCACTGGTCAGTGGAGTGTCATCTTTGAAGATACCATTAACTTCAATATTGCGGAGGGTATTGCCGACCTTGTCTTCAATGTACCTTATGGATTTTGGCCTGATGTTGAGATCTTTAATCCATTTCAAACTGACTTTTGTGCATGGTGTTAGGTGGAGGTCTAAGCCCACTTTTTTGCATGTGGTTGTCCAGTTATGCCAGCACCATTTTTTGAAGAGTCTTTCCTTGCTCTACTTCACATTTCTTGTTCCCTTATCGAAGATTAGATGTTCATACATTTGAGGTTGTGCGTACGGATATTCTACCCTGTTCCATTGGTCTGTGGCCCTGCCTTTGTTCCAGTACCATGCTGTTTTAATTATTACTGCTTTGTAGTAGAGTTTGAGGTTGGGGAGGGTGATGCCTCCCTACGTCTTTTTCCCAAGAATTGCTTTAGCTATTCATGGGCATTTGTTGTTCCATATGAATTTCAAGAGTGCTTGATCTATTTCTTTGAAGAATTTCATGGGTATCCTTATAGGGATCGCATTGAATCTGTATAATGCTTTTGGGAGTATTGCCATTCTGACGATGTTAATTCTTCCTATCCATGATCAGGGGATATGTTTCCGTTTCCTTGTGTCCTGTTTTATTTCATGGAGTAGCATTTCGTAGTTTTCATTATAGAGATTCAAAGAGCCTTTCTTTTTATTTTTATTAATAGTGAAACACCATGAGTTACAGTTGTAAAATTACAATTTTTTGTGCTTGGGTTTCGATTATACAATGATCAAATACCCATCCCTCCACCAGTGCCCATTTTCCACCACCATGGATAATATCCCTCCCCCCCATCCCCCCCCCATCCCACCCTGCCTCTGTGGCAGGGCATTCCTTTTGTTCTCTCTCTCCTTTTGGGTGTTGTGGTCTGCAAAAGAGGCATTGAGTGGCAAACATGTTCACTCCATAGTCTACTTTCAACATGCATCTCCCCTCCTGGGAGGATCCTCTAAACACCCTTTATTTGGTGCTCCCTTCTCTATCTGAGCTGCCCTTTCCCCTAGAATGCCTGGCTGGCCTCTAAGCTATGAAGTAATCCTCCTGGTGTTGATCTCAGCTATTCTTGGGTATTAATCTCATATTTTGTTACTTTATATCCCCCAGATGAATGCAATCTTTCTATGTCTATCCCTCTCTTTCTGACTCATTTCGCTTAGCATGATACTTTCCATGTTGTACCACTTGTATATAAATTTCATGACTTCATCTTTTCTAACAGCTACATAGTACTCCATTGTGTAGATGTACCAAAGTTTCTTTAACCAGTCATCTGTTCTTGGGCACTCAAGTTTCTTCCAGTTTCTGGCTATTGTAAAGAGTGCTGCAATGAACAAACAAGTGCAGATGTCACTTCAACTATACATTTTTGCCTCTCTGGGATATATTCCCAGGAGTAGTATTGCTGGGTCAAATGGGAGCTCAATTTCTAATTTTTTGAGAATCGTCCATACTGTTTTCCAATAGGGCTGAACCAGTTAGCATTCCCACCAACAGTGAAGGAGTGTCAAAGGGCCTTTCTTATAGTATTAAGGTGACAAACAATAACAGCATAACAGCCAGCAAATGTGGAATGTAAAATATTATACTATAAAATACTAACTGAACTAGAAATGTGAAAAGAAGGGAGAAACCAGGGATCCAATTCTCACCTATATTTGTCCATAAAAACCACTGCCATCAACATGAGAACAGGTGGCTCAGGCCTTGGGGCAAAGACCCTCAGTGGCTCCACGGTAACTGCTAGGTGGTGACTAGCACCCCCTCTACAGTGAAGTGCACTCACTTTTCACAGAGGTTCAGCCCACACCGGGACACAGAAATTTGGGTAGGACTGTATCCAGTCCAGGGATGGGGGCCCAGTCACAGCTGCCATCTGCCCTCAGCTAGTAAGACACAGAGCACAGGTATTCAGAAAGAGAAAACAAAATGTTCAACAAAACTATGTCTCCATAACATCCTAGGGCCAAACCCTGAACAGTTCCTGTTCTTCTCCTCTCTGAGGCCTTTACACATATATAGTGTGGCAGGTTCTAGATGGCTCGAGAACTGGGATGGTGAGACAGCTGCTGGGAGGTGGTGGGGGAGGAAACATCTCCCACAGGAGCCAGACTTTGGCATTTCTTGACGAGGATCACTGACGGCTCAAGCCCTGACCAGGTCTCATTCCACTGCTAAGACACTGATCTCACGGATGCATTGCTAGACCACAGCTGACATACAACTCTTATATCTTGCCAAATTTTCTCTTTGATTATAATTGTATCACCCTACTTTTTATAATCAAGATATTATGGATGTATTAGTTTATATGTGTAACATAATTATTTGTCAATCATTTCCAAATTCCTAAATTTGGCCAAGTTGTAGTATAGGGATGATACTTACCTCTAACCCGAAACACCAGAGACAGAGTTTTGGTGTTTATGTAGATAAAGAATGCCAAGAATAGTGAAACTGGGAAAGTAAGTATCAGGGCTTCTGTTGGGCTCATGCACTCTCCCTGAGCTGAGCTGGGTTTCCGGGGTTGTCTCTGTGACATTCTTGGCAGCCAAGGCTCAGGAAAGGGGAGTCTGCAGAGTCCCTTGCAAGTCTCCATTTGCGAGGAATTTCCCAGGGCTGAGGGAACAGCAGAGCCATTCCTGAGCTCAAGCAAAATGAGGGTTGGACCATCTTCCAGCAAGCAGTGAGCACAAAGTGGATAAAATGAGAGCTCTGGAAGTGGAGTCAGTGAGTCTGACTCTCGAGGCAGTCCAGTCCTGTCTGGCAAGGCTTGGAAGCCAAAAAAGCAGCCACTGTTTCTGAGTGATTAGTGACACACCAGGACAAAGGTGGAGAATCGTTCAAGACCTGGAGACACAGCCAGGGCTCAGAGCAGCACTTGACCGAGCACAGCCAGAGCATAATCCCTGTTGGGCCTCACAGTGATGCTGTCTGGCGTCCCCAACAACTCGTCTGCACCGTATCACAGCTGGGTGTGTGAGAGCATGAGTAAAAGGGATGCGAACCCTGGCTGGAATCATAACTAGGGAAGGGATACGGGGTGCGAGCACTAGAGGTGTAGCTGGCAGGTAGACAGAGTAGGGCCCTCCCTCAAGGCAACAGGAGTGAATTTCCTGGAAATAACAAGATCATTAGCCCTGAAGTTGCAAAAAGCCAACTTTGCAGAAAACAGGAACTAAGGCCGGATAAGACTCACCTGGCCATCAGGAGACCCAGAGAAGGCTAGACCCTCCTCTGACAGAAGCTCCAGCAGAAACAAAGGGCCAGGAAAGGCATTTCAAAAACCATCTCCCACTCCCAACCCTACCCCCTTGGCAACCTCCCTCGAAATGGACTTTTACCTAGGTAGAAACCTCAGATTGGAAAAACCCTCTAAAACCCTTCCTTGAACAAAGGAAGGGTGCACATTCGCTGCCTGAGCCCATGTGCTGCTTGTGCCCACATGGTTGAGCATATGTGTTGCGCACATCTCCCCTCTTAAGGAGTGTGTTTTCCTATTTAATGCTTGGGTGTGTGTAAGGTCTCTCTCTGCCCTTGGAGAAGCCCGTGCTCTCCCTTGAGAATGTTACTCTCTCCGTCTCTTCTCTGTCTGTCTCTGTCTGTCTGTCTGTCTGTGTTTGTCTCTCTCTGTCTCTGTCTGTCTGCCTCTCTCTCTCTCCCTCCTTCCTCCCCTTCAAAATGTCTGAATAAAATCTGTTTTACTTCAGTACTCATCTACTTCTGAAATTCCTTTCTGTAAGGTGAGACAAGGACCCAGTAATCCTGGGACCCGCATGGCAGAGATAGATTGGGAGAAAGTGACCATCTCTCTCCTCCAGCCTCACATAAGCCACTTGTGGTGCCCACTTATATCACATGTCCCAAAGTCATGCACGCCAGTCCTCATAACCCTTTCACACTGCTGGCTCAAACCTGGCCACTTTTTAATCCATCACTGACTTCTACCCTTGGCAACTGCAACTCACACCTATTAAAGGCTCAACAATTTTTCTGTGGAGATTTCACCTGTACAATCCTCAACAAATCACATGGTAAGAGATCAGGAGAACAGGCGAAATCCCACACAGCCTAGCTCAGTGCTTCCAGTCTCATCCTGGTCCCCTCTCTTCTTTCTGGAGGGCTGGTTCTCTTCTTCCTAAGAGTGGACTCCTAGGGCCAGAGTGGAGCAGAGTTACAGGCGGGCCTGGTGCCAAGGTGAACCCAGGTCAGAACCACTCACAAGTAACTGCACAACCAAACTGGGAGACACAGGAGGCAGGGGAGCTGTGACTCAGAGCACAGGTCAGTGGGGAAGGCAGGAGCTGGTCACATCAGAAACTCCTGGCATGCAAAATGGAATGAGCACTTAGCACACAGGGACACTGCAAAAGGGGAAAGTCTCCCTGGGAGATTCCTTGTTTTGTTAGCAAAAGAAGAAAATGAAAGAAGAAGAATGTGGCCATCTCTGTTCAGGCATCCCAGGGAGACTTTCCTCTGTTGCAGATTCCTTCCCCACGACCCTGTGAAAGGCCATTGGATCATCTTCTTCAGAGCCTCAATCTTGGCCTGACAGATGCCCAGACACCTGAGACATACCAGTAATACCCTTCTGGGGTGATCCAAGATGGCAGCCAGCAGGAGGCTGATGAAGAAACTCGAAGAAATCCGCAAATGCGGAATGAAAAACTTCCATAACATCCAGGTTGATGAAGCTAATTTATTGACTTGGCAAGGGCTTATTGTTCCTGACAATCCTCCATATGATAAGGGGGCCTCCAGAATTGAAATAAACTTTCCAGCAGAGTACCCATTCAAACCACCGAAGATCACATTTAAAACAAAGATCTATCACCCAAACATTGATGAAAAGGGGCAGGTCTGTCTGCCAGTAATTAGTGCTGAAAACTGGAAGCCAGCAACCAAAACTGACCAAGTAATCCAGTCCCTCATTGGTGAATGACCCCCAGCCTGAGCACCCACTTTGGGCTGACCTAGCTGAAGAATATTCTAAGGATCGTAAAAAATTCTGTAAGAATGCTCAAGATTTTACAAAGAAATATGGGGAAAAGCGACCCATGGACTAAATCTGTCATGATTGATTCCGGCAAGTGTGAGCAGACACCCCGAGCAGTGCATTCAAGCACCCGCAAAGCAGGACTCTGTGGAAAACTGACATGTGCCACCACCTGGCGTTCGCTTGTGGCAGTTACTAACTTTCTACAGTTTTCTTAATCAAAAGTGGTCTAGGTAACCTGTAAAGAAAGGATTAAAAATTTAAGATGTTCTGGTTCTGCTTTCTTTGTTTTAAAAATCACTACTTCGATCTACTTTTAAAGAATGGTGTTTCTCTTCTTTTCCAAATTTATCCCAAATCTTCAATTTACATTTAGTCCTTAATAGTTAAAAGAAAAAGAAAACTAAAAAAGTGTTGTGGTTCCCCTTTTCTTCTTCCTCATTCAGTTTATTTTTTACTCATTCACTTCCCCAGACCCAGGCCTGGTCTCCTACATAAGAAGAGACAGTCCTGGCATTTCTGGTGCCATCTCTTCCTGTGTTGGTCACACTGCCTGATGTGTGGAAGTTGGTTCAAACTCTCCTAACTCCAGTTTATAACATCTTTTTTAAAAAAAATTTTTTAAGCAATCTAACCAACTTATTTTCCATCCACTATGCACCCCCCCATGCTATAAAAAGTTGTGTCTAGTTACAACTTTTCTGTAAAAATCTGGCAAATTGTTACCACAGTAACATTGATTAAAAGGGCTGTCACTGTTCTCCCATTGTTCATTGATTTGCTCAAGCGGGCCCAGTAACGTCTCCATTTTGAGACTTGTTGTTACTGTGTTTGGCATATTGATTACATCATGGGTAGTTTGCCAGGCTTTGCCGTGCGGGCGAGGTACTCTCGGTAGCTTGCCAGGTTCTCCGAGAGGGGCAAAGGAATAGAACCCGGCTCGGCCAGGCTGGCTATGTGCAAGGCAGCAGTCTACCTATTTTCCCATCCCACCCCCTTACTCTTCCCTTATGGTAATTTTACTACCTCTGTGCTATGCGATTAAATGGGCAACCCCCCCCCCCCTCCAAAAATACCCTTCTGGGGTATACAAGCAGGTGGGCAGCAGTGTCCAGCACTCAGAAGTCTTCTCCAGATGAGTGTGGGGGTGAGTAAGAGGGCCTACCTGTCTGCCTCTCTGCAGTTACTACGTGCCTGATTCTTCTGTTTGTCTGGCTGAGACGCAGGCTGACCCAAGGCTGCAGCCAGACCCTTGTTAGGCTGACTCCCTGCCTGGGCAGAGTTGGCTTAGCACGACACTTACAAGTCACTGGACATTCACAAGCAGTCTTGCCTGCAGACTTCTTCTTGTAGAGGGACCTAGTGCCCTGAGTTGTCACACTGAGGCACCTTATTTTTAAGCAGAAATCTGGGCAGAAAGGCAGAATGATGTCTCACCCCTACCACTTTCTGGAAAACTGCGTGATGAGAAGGAGGCAGTAAATGAAAACGCTGAAGAGCACCGGCAGCTCTAGTCAAGTACTAAATGGTGAGGTGAGGTGAGGTGAGGTGAGGTGAGGTGAGGTGAGGTGAGGTGAAGTGAGGTGAAGTGACGTAGACCCTGCATCTCTGCTCCCAGTCAGACTGGAGGCAGCAGAATCCTCCTGGGACCCAAGGCTTTTGCTGAACAGCACAGCACTGAGCAGTGCCACACAGTGTGCTGGCAGGTCAGCACTGTCCACCAGCCTTTGACACTTTGGCTCCTCTGAGGCACAGATGGCCATATTTACCTTCTTGCCCATGTGCACAGCTAGGGAAGTTGGGCAGGGCTTCCTTCCCTCTAGAGTCCCCCAGATTACTTCAGAAATAAGATGATCAGGCTTTGTGATGGTGGGCCTGGGGGGACTGGTATGGAAATATGTATAGGGGGGATGGTGTGAATGTATGTATAGGGGGATGGTATGAACATATGTATAGGGGGATGGTATGAACATATGTATAGGGGGATGGTGTGGATATATGTATGGGGGGATGGTATGAATCTATGTATAGGATGATGCTATGAATATATGTATGGGGGATGGTGTGAATATATGTATAGGGGAACTGATATGGAAATATGTATAGGGAGGATGGTATGAATATATGTATAGGGGTGATGATGTGCATGTATGTATAGGGAGGATGGTATGAATACATGTAGAGGCATTCCTGACACAACTATGGAGTCAGGAGCATATGATCAGGTCCTTGCAGAAGCTATGGTTGAATGATCCGACTATAACATAAGCACGCTTATCTTATGCTAGAACTTTCACTGTCACTGTCACTGTCCTCCCGTTTTTCATCAATTTTCTCGAGCGGGCCCAGTAACGTCTCCATTGTGAGACTTGTTGTTACTGTGTTTGGCATATTGAGTACATCACAGGGAGCTTGCCAGGCTTTGCTGTGCGGGCGAGATACTCTCGGTAGCTTGCCGGGCTCTCCGAGAGGGGCGGAGGAATTGAACTCGGTCGGCCATGTTGGGCAGACGCCCTACCCGCTGTGCTATCACTCCAGCCCCATGCTAGAACTTTAAAGGTTTTATTTCAATTAACAGGTTGTGATCTAGTTACCTCATAACTGTAAATTAACGACTGACTTTCTGAATGTGAATGTAGAAGTTTACATTCATGTCTACCACATGCAATCAATCCTTCCACCATATTTCAGCCTTTACTATTGTTAGACTCAAATTCTAGTCTCATGGAGAGGTTTTTGTTACAGATTAGCCTCACTGTCAAAGTGCCTTCCACATCTCTTCAGAGTCCTTCCGGGACTCAGAGCAGCCTGGGCAGGACACTTTGCTCTCTGGGAGCTCCATGATGAGGCTCACCCTCGGGACCATTCCTGGGAATTGTCAAGCAACATACTTCTCCTATCATTCAACATACAAAGACTGTTGTTTCTTGTCTCCTTGACTGAAAACCATACTCAGTTCAGAAAACTGTACAAGGCCTGACTTGAATACAGATAAATCAAGATACGCTTACTTTCAAAAAGTTCCCTGCTCATTCTGGGGAGCTAAAATGAGCACTTTTGA
This sequence comes from Sorex fumeus, assembly GCF_029834395.1. Taxonomy (NCBI): domain Eukaryota; kingdom Metazoa; phylum Chordata; class Mammalia; order Eulipotyphla; family Soricidae; genus Sorex; species Sorex fumeus. The sequence continues at coordinate 3,502,291 of NW_026606083.1, forward strand.
AAGAATGCTTGTCTAGTCAAGACCAACAGATTTCAATGTCTAGAAGCAATACAAAAAACAATCTTCAATAAACAGCCAAATGGGCCACGGTGTAGTTGTTCGTTGACATTTATAACAACAAACCATGACAAGCATCCCCTGAGAATCTCCACCCTGCCCATGTCTGGTCTGTCTGTTTGCCCATGTAAGCCTCACAACTACCTCAAATTCTTTAGCCTTATTTGAGGAGGAAAATTGTGTCTAGGAACATTCAGGAACTTGCCATATGTTCTTTATAATGTCTAATGTGCAGGAGGTGATCTAGGGTTTCACTTCTGAGTCTATGAAGCCCAACCTGCATCATACCATGCCTGGTCCTACCACTAAAGCCAGGGGGCCTCTGTGTGTGAGTGTGTACTTACTAGGCATTCCCTTGGGAAAACAAACAAACATGGGACTGGTTTGGACCTCTCATAGTGGGACTACAGGGCATCAAATTCTTGTACCAAGAATGCAAAACCTTATACATGATTCAAAAGAGCAGTTGCCCTCAAGGCAGCACTGTGGACATTGTGTGTGTGTGTGTGTGTGTGTGTGTGTGTGTGTGTGTGTGTGGTGGGGGGAGGGGGCAGAAGTAGATTTAAGAACACCTTATTTCTTTTAGAATTTTTTTCTGAGAAAACAAAATGTTGACAATAATCCTACTCCCTCAAGGACTAGAGACATGAAGGAAGGCACTGGTAAGCTTGGGCTTCTTTCTGGGGCTGAAAACACCTCATTTGTATCCCCCTTTTCCTTTAGTAGACAATGTTGAGGGAAGTTGTCTAGTGGTGGGCAGCAGTTGGGACATGTGGCTGGCCTGCTGTGTAAATGGCTGCTCAACAGAAAAGGAGGGGGCAAAGAATAAGAAGGCAGGTCCTAGAATATGGTGGGACTGTGGGACAGGACAGCACGAAGAGAAGCAGGGCATGAGAGAGATAATGGTCAAAGGCCTGGGAAGGAAGGACACCAGCCTGGTAAGAAAGCAAGAGAGCGGTGAGCAAGGGCAGAGATGGGCTGGCATCCAGCAGGCTAGGTCAGTGCTGAGGACACGACTGCAGCAAAGCTTGTTGCCAGAGAGAGAGTGAAGGAGAGGGCGACTGTCATAGAACTCCAGGAGTCAAGACATTTCCAGAGATGGGCTGCCTTTCAGAAAAAAGGCCCCTAACAGCATGTGGCCAGGTCAACTCCAACCAGCTTGGTACCATCTGTTCCACTGGGACTGTCCACAAGCACAGGGCAGAGAACCAGCACAGTGAGTGAGGGCTCGGTAGTCTGAGAACCCCCCTCTCCCTGAGGGGCTCCCGCCTGCTAGCCTCCTGCCTGGGGAAGAACAGGGAAGAACATGCTGTGACTCAGCCTTCAGAGGCATGCCTTAGATAAGGCCAGTCTGCGGCCACATTCCTTAATCAGCACTGCACTCTTTTCCAAGAATAAAACAATATTCTAAATGATGTCATTTGGCCAAGCAGTCAACCACATCTCCTGGCTACCCACTAACAGACTAGTACTCTGGCTGGGTGCAAATTCTGGGAAAGAATCCAGTTCAATCACACTGCTCCCCAGGCTTGCTCTGCTCCCATGAGGATCTTTTCTGCCTCCCAGGACCTTCCCTGAGAGCAGGGATAGATACAGTATCTGTGGTTTCTGCTTCAGGGCTCAAGTATTTCAAGAAGAAATTGATGTAGACTCTGTTATAGTCTCAGCAAACACTGCTGTGGTCCTGTGTCTTACACAGCTGCTGGGAACTCAGTAGTGGGTTCTGAGAAGTGCTAGCTGTGTCCTTGGGCCCAGTGCAACAGCATGGGCAGGGCACTGCCTAAGAAGGTGCCAGATGGCAGGGGGCATGGTCCTCAGCACGGCTATGTGCTATGCTCTGCCCTTGCTCCTGGGAGAGAGCCAGTCTCCTCAAGCCTTGAGGGTCAAGTGGGTATCCACGCTGTAGAAATCCACATGGATGTGAGCGAGCAGGTTGTGCACAGGGCAGAGATGGAGAGGAAAGTGAGGACTGGGCCATGGAGGGATGCTGCCAGAGACACAAGGGCCTCCTGGGGCTTCTGGGAGTAGAACTTGGAAGAATGTCTGAGGAAGAATGCCAGGAATCACACTCCCTGATGGAGCAAAGGCTGCTTGATGGCATGCCTCTTCTACAGAACAAGGAAGGGCTGTGAGAAGCTAGTTGTGTATCTCTAGCCCACTCACTCTTTCCAAAGAGGCCTGAGAGCTCCTCTCTGGATAAGGGGCCCACTGGGCCAGCCTGTCCTTCCACATGGGTGATTGGCAATGTAACTTGACTTAGGGTTCCTATAAAGTTATTTTAACATTTGAAAATTTCAGCTTAAAGTATATAGGTTTGATACACATGACTCATGGCTGCATACAGCTATGTAATCACACCTGTATCAAGAAAAAGAATCGGTGCTCAGATCTTTTCCACTGGCTCCATATTGGAGAAGTGCCTTCCCTTTACCTGTGAGGTAGTAGTAGGGACTGTGTAGCGCCACCGTGACCCCAAGATTTTCATCAGTCCCTAGTTAGTCCTGGCCCAGATGAGAGAAGTTCCCTCCCCTGCCTCTACAGCGTGATGTACTCTACCCTCCTCACACACCTTCAGGACATATGGGGTTTTATCCCCATGCAAGTCTCTGCAACTGGGGCAGAGGAACTAGCTTCACCTCTGCCTGTCCTGCTGAAATACCTTCCCAAGGAAACGGAGACTCTCAGAACAATAAAGGTAAAAGCAGCCCAGTAGTGAAGAACAATGAATAGGGTCAGCACTCAGAACCTCAGGAATCTGAATATCAATCCACAGAATTTTAAGTACAATAGGAAAACAAGAAATCCAGCTGTTCCAGAAGACAGGGACAGAAGTCTATCTAAGCCAAGTTCATCAAAATTTTCCATCGTTGTTGAGGAGGACCTCAAATCAACAATCCATAAAATGACAATGGAAATTAAGAAAATTAAGGAATAATTGGGAAAGAAATTCAAGGAAATCAAGGAAGAATTGACTCAGAGTATTAAAAAAATTATGCAAATGGAAGTGAAGGTCGAGGCTACTACTGTAGGGAGACACACCAACAGTGTTCTGAATGCCAAGAACGGAACCTGTGAACTGGAAAACAAAACACAAGAGGCAAAAGAAAAGAGATGGGAAAGAATGGAAGAAAATATAACATACTTAATTTAAAATACTTAACAGCAAGAGTAATAATTTATGAATCATAGGAATGCCGGAGGATTGTGAAGAGGAAGAATGACGGACAGATGATATAACAGCTTGGAACCCTTCGAGCCTTTGGAAGGAGACTTCTGCACATATTGAAGAGGCACCTAAAGAGTACCAAAAAACTGACTCAAAAAGAACAGCACCAAGACACACTGTAATCAAAAACACAAGTAAAGAGAGACTCTACTGAAAACATTAAGAAAGAAGAAAAACTTCAAGTACAAAGGAAATAATCACAAGAGATTTTTCATGTGAAACTATTATCAAGCAAAGAGTGGAATGACATTCAAATAACGAATGGAAAAAAAATCTTCAACACACTGTAAAACAGTCAGGGAATAATAAATGCTCAAAGGTTACAGAAGTTGAATGTGATCTTCAATGGGAATCTTACTGGGTGAGTTAGGATGGAGGTACACTGTGATAGTGGAGGAGAGAAGTGGGTCCTCTGGTGAAAGGTGTGATGCTGGAATGGTTTATGCAGGAAACCCTATGTTCAAAATAGTACTATAAAGCATAGTGCTTAAAACAAAATAAAAATTTTAAAAATAAAGAAAAAAAAAATTCAACCTAGCAAAGTTGTTGTTTATATTTTAGGAAGGGACCAAAACATTCAAAGGCAAACAGAGTTGACAAAATTTCTACAAATAAACCAACTCTGAAAGGCAGCCTATAAAATGCAACTGTTCAATTGCAAATAACACACAGTTTAATGGCAACACAGTTTATATATCAACAATGTCTCTGAATGCCAATGTACTAAACTCTCCCATTAAAAGGTATAGGGTGGACCAGTCTCTGTGGTATGAAGTGATATCCCATTGTTGTTTTGATCTGCATTTCCCTGATGATTAATGATGTAGAGGATTTTCTCATGTGCCCTTTAGCCATTCAGATTTCTTCTTTGAGAAAGTCTCTGTTCATTTCGTTGTCCCACTTTTTGATGGGGTTGGATGTTTTCTTCTTGTGGAGTTCAACCAGTACTTTGTATATCCTTGATATCAACCCCTTGTTGGATGTATATTTGGAGAATATCCTTTCCCATTCTGTAGATTGTCTTTGTATTTTGGTCACTGTTTCTTTTGAGGTGCAGAAGCTTCTTAGTTTAAGATAGTTCCATTTGTCTATCTCTGTTTTCATTTGCTTGGCCAGTGGCGTGACATCTTTGAAGATACCATTAGCTTCAATGTCATGGAGGGTTTTGCCAACTTTGTCTTCAATGTACCTTATGAATTCCGGTTTGATGTTGAGGTTTTTAATCCATTTTGATCTTACTTTTGTATATGGTGTTAGGCAAAGAGACTAACACCCAAGAACAGCTGTGATAAATACCAGGTTGTTCACTCCATGGCTTAGAGGCCAGCTGCACACTCTAGAGGTAAAGGCAGCTCAGATAGAGAAGGGAGCACCAAATAAAGGGGGGTGCTGGGAAGAACTGCCCAGGATGGGAGATGCATACTGAAAGTAGTCTATGGACCGAACATGATTGCCACCCAATGTCTCTTCTGCAGACCACAGAGCACCCAAAAGGAGAGATAGAACAAAAGGGAGTGCCCTGCCACAGAGGCAGGGTGGGATGGGGGATGGGGGGTGGAAGGGATACTGGGATTGGTGGGGGTGGAGAATGGGCACTGGTGGAGGGATGGGCACTCGATCATTGTATACCTGAAACCCAAGCACAACAACTTGTAAGTCTACAACTGTACCTCATGGTGTTTCACTAATAAAACAGACAAACAAGAAAAACCAAAAAAAAAAAAACCCGACAAAACAAACAAAAAAAGTTATAGGGTGGAGACATGGATCAAGAAACAAAACCAACTTTCTGTCTTTCTGTTACTTACAGGAACTTTACTTTGTTTTGTTGGATTAAAGAGGCTCAGAGTAAAAGGATTGGAAAAAACAAGTACAAGATAACAGAAAAGGGGACAAGACAGGGACAGTTATCCTTTTATCACACCAAGCAGCTTTTCTTTTTTTTTTAAATGGTATTTTCCTTTTTTGGATATACTATAACATATCATATGTAATCAGTGCCTTGCTGAAAGAATATTTTTATTGAATCACCATGAGATAGCCTATTACAAAGCTGTTTATGATGGGGTTTCAGTCATACAGTGTTCCAACAACCATCTCTCCACCAGTGTGCATTTCCCAGCACTAGAGTTCCCTGTTTTCCTCCTCCCACAACTCTCCTCCCCTTCCCCCCACTCTCCTATCCCTTCCTCCAGTCTGCCTCTATGGCAGGCACCAGGCACCTTTCTCATTCTCTCTCTCTCTCTCTCTCTCTCTCTCTCTCTCTCTCTCTCTCTCTCTCCACCTCTCTGTACTCTCTCTGTCTCTCTCTTCTTTTGAGCATGGTGGCTTGCAATACAGATATTAAAAGGTCATCCATTTACTTATTCTCAATACTCAGTTTTTCTCCAGCAGGATCATTCCCAACTATTATTGTCATATGGGCACTTCTCTGTCTTTACCCTCCACATCCCACACACTTGTGGGAGATTCCAACCATTAACCAGCCCTCCTGACTCCTACCAAACAGCTTTTAAACTACACAAAAATGAGAGGTAGGGATGGGCACTACTCTTAATTTCTGGTAAGATTCGTAGAACACGAGATCCTGATGTTCATCAACATATATGAACTGAATTAAAAGGCAGCAAGTTTATAAAGATGTTGCTCAGAGCACTAAACAGGCACATTTCTATAAACACAATAGTTTGGAAGACTGAAACATTGCACCTTTGGAATTGGATGGATCAACCGGACAGGGTATCAGCAAAGAATTAAAAAAAACCATAAATAAGAAACTGGGAGAACATGGATTAACTGATTAACTGATACATACAGGGTTTTCCACCCTTAAAGAGCAGAATGTGTGCTCTTCTCATGTACAGAGACCATGTTATAGGGTATAATGTAGACATATATAAAGTCACAAAACCAGAAATTTTTTAAGCATCTTCTCAGAGTACTATGCTATGGAAGGTTGCAATTAACCGTGAAAAGAAGATATATAAAGCTCTGATACTTGAAAACTGAACAAAGTGCTGCTAAATACAATTGATCATAAAGGAAAGTAAAGAAACACAAAGAAACTGTATAAAAACAAAGAAACAAACTTCTGAACCTATGGAACACAGAAAAGGAAGCACTAAAGAGGAAATGCATAGCCTATATTTAGGATGAAAAAATTACTTAATAGTCTATGTATTCATTTGAAGGACCTAGAAAAGGGACAATAAATGAATTATAAAACTTGCAGAAAGAAGAAAAGAATGAAAACTAGAGTGAAAATCAATGATATGGAAATCAAGAGAAACAATACAAGGGGTCAATGAAGCCATGAGCTGATTCTTTGACAAAATAAACAAGATAGACAAACCCTTAGCTAAAAATTCACAATAAAGAAATATACAAAAAGACCCAGATAAATCAGATCAGCGAAGGAAGAAAAGGGGAGACATTACAACAGACTCCTTAGAAATCTGAAAGATCACAAGAAGCTATTACGAACAACACTATGCTGTCAGTCTAGAGAAACTAGAAAAAAATAGATAAATTCCTAGAAGCATATAATCTCCCAAAATGGAATGAAGAAAAAGTAAAAAAAACCTGAACAAATCTAATTACAAGCAAAATAATTAAATTAGTAATTGAAAAGATATATGTGTTGAAAGAATCCATATTAGGGCATCAAATTTTTGCGTGCTTCAGCTAACTTGCAACATTGCTTTCTATAAAACTGCTTGGCTGCTTCGCACCTGGGGGAGAGGGGACTTGGAAAGTGAACAGGGCATAACTTCTTTCTAAACCAAGTGTGACAGAATTCAGGTGTATTTACTGTTCCTGAAATGTATTGTCTCAGTAAAGCACCCTGCAGACTTGGGTAAAGGATAACTCATGATGCGGTGGTTGGGGAAAATTGCCCTTTCCTGGAGTGTATTGTCTCACTAAAGCACCCTGCAGACTTGGGTAACTCAAAATGTGGATGGTCAAGGGAGATTACCTAAGGCTTAATGATTCCTGCTATAACCTTGCTTGTGCTGACAATCGATGTACATAAATGCTTATCTTTGAATCTATAGGCTAAGGAGTGAGGTACTTTTAAATGGATTGGTTAAGAAAGTATATGTTGTTACAAATCTATTGGCTATGAAATGTGCGGGCCTCGCTGTAACGGCCAGTGAAGGCCTATATAAGATCCCCTTTGAAGAAGCTCGGGGCTCTCAGCCACTGCCCACTCTGGGGTATGCTGTGGAGCCTCAGCATGCTGGTCTAAATAAACCCCTTTTTTACTCCTGCAGGAATTGTGTCTATCTGGTCTCTCCATGCCTCCCAGGGCTAGGGAACTCCCGATCCCAACATTGTGTGTGTGTGTGTGTGTGTGTGTGTGTGTGTGTGCGTGCATAAATAATAAAAGAAAACATGCGTTTGCCATGCATGTGACCAACCTGGGTTTGATCCCCAGCATTCCATATGGTCCCCTGAGCACTGCCAGTAGTAATTCCTGTGTCCTAAGCATCTTTGGGTGTAGCCCAAAAACACAAAAATTTTTTTTAAAAAGTCCCCCAAGAACAAAAGCCCTAACCCAGATGGGTTCCCTGGTGAGTTCTATCAAAACTTAAAAGAATAATAAAAACCTATACTCAATGTCAAAGAAATAGTAACACTCCCTAACAGTTTCTGTGAAGTAATATTACACTAACACACAGAGCAGACTGAGATGTCACTAAGAAAAAATTTCCAAATCAATTTTACTGATGAACATTGATACAAAATACGGAACAATATCTTGAATATCTTGAAGAGTATCCTGAACAAATCAATCCCAATAAGACATCAGAAGGATCACAACTATAAAAAGTGGAATTCACACCAAGGATGTAAGGATGATTTAACAGACATGAATCACTTAACATCATACACCATATCGACAAAAGAACAGATATGATCATATGAGAGCTTTTGAATAATCCAACATTTGTTCATAAAAAAATCTCTTAACAAAAAAGGGATAAAAGGAATCTCTCTCAAATTAATAGCCACCATTTACACCAAACCCACAGTAAATCTTTAGGACAGAAGTGCTAGGGAGCTAGGTCCATAGAGCAGAGTGAAAAGCAACTTTCTCAGTAATAGGATGGGTAAAGCGGGATAGTTGTCTGCAAAGAAAAAAAAAGGTAAAAGAAAAAAGAAACTGATTCACATCTTGGACCTTACACAAAAGTTAACTCAAAGTAAAAAAAAAAATCAAGTTAAAGTGGATCAAATACCTTGAGATTAAATCTGATTCCATAAAAATACACTGAAAAAAATATAAGCAGAACACTCAGCCCTGTATTTGGGCCTTGATATGGACTTCAAAAATGTTTTCAACACTATGATTCCATTGGCAAAACAACAGAAACAAAACTAAACAAATGGGTTTGTGTAAACACAAAAAGACAGCAGTGGTCTATCTCTCCTGAAGCCTGAAGCCTGCCTTCTGTAGTCTCAGGCCATTTCCCCCACTCCAGGGAGGTCAAGGGCAGGGGAAGGAAGGAAAGGGTGCAATGCAGTGACTTCATCGAAAGGAGTTACAGAAAGAACTTTCAGGCAGCAAAACATACATTGTTTCTTTGCATCTGCAGGCCAGTAATTTTGGCCTCTGGAAAGAAGATACAAAACCAAAACTGAAACCTTTCTTGGGCTTGCATTCCAAAGACTAGTCTGGCTAGAGCCAGGAATCTACATCCCGAAGATCAGGCCTGGCTAGCACCTGAGATCTGCTTGTCAAAGACCAGCCAGGTTTCTGTGAGAAAAGGAAAACTGCCCCTTACAATATACTGAAATTATTTACTGAAGGCAGTTTGAAGGGGAAAAAATGTTCAGCTTCATCCAAACTAGTCAGGACACATGAGAAATCTTTCCCATTTTCATGGGCCCCTATGTTCCTGCCCATTGTGCGGTGCAGTCTACATGGGCTCACCCTGACAGCTCAGTCCAGCCCCAACAGGTTGGGGTAACAATTACACATAGGTGTGGTCACAATCAATAGGGGTAGAGTTCTTTCCCTCAGGGAAAGCAGCTTCTACGACAGATTTTCATTTAGCAAATTGACCCACCCTAGAACAGAATCCCCTGGGTGGGTTTCTCCTCTCCTTGTCCAACAAACATATAAGCATACATAATATAAATCATTTTGTATGGACACAGTAAGAAATACTTTAAGCTTATAGAATTGCTCTCCTAGGGCTATCTCGATCTCAGACTACAGTGCTCAGGCTAGAGAGTCTTTCCTATCTCTAGCAGGATCCTAGCCTCATTGTTACCTTTGGATCATGACAGCATTTGTCTATGATCAAACTCTTAACTTATAGTTAAGAATCGTGGCACTTTGGCCTGGCCCATCTCAATGCCAGGGGTAGCACATAGCTTACTACTTGCCCTGGTTCCATCCAGTCCCTCGTTGGGACCTGCTTTTGGGGGCGCTAGGAAGTGAGGGCAATTGAGGCCTAAGTTGAGAAAGCAGATGCCTGGGAATAAATAATATTCAAAGCCAATTAAATTCTAAGTTACAAAGCATAATATTAACTGTCTTCCTGTATCTATACAAAAAGGACATTGAATTAAAGTAAACTATTCAAAAGACATAAGGAGAGGAGAAAGGCAGTATTAACTTACATTACCAGTTCAGTGTCCTAGAAGGATCTGACCTTATAAATTAACAGATTCTGATTAGAGGGAAAGCTGATTAACTGGTTAGGGAAGAGAGCATGGAGAAGTGGTTACAGATAAACAGAGGAATGGGAGTGACTGGGGAGCACTGTGATGGGTGTGACTCAATGAACCTAAGCTCCTTGTGGAAGGGAGAAAGACAAATCAATTGTTAACCCACAGGATTAAATCAAATTTAAACGTTTCTGCATGACAAAACAAACACAGGCTAAAATTAAAAGACATTCTACTGATTAGGGGAATTTATTTGCATACAACCCGTTGGATGCAGTATTATTAGCTAAGTATACAAAGCACTTACAAAGATCAACATTAATATCTCTGATAACCATATATCAAAAGGAAGAGCAAATTAACAGATATTTCTCTGAAGAAGACAGATGGAAGTATGCATACAAAAAGTATTTATCATCAATTATTATTAGGAATTCCAAATAATGGAAACAATGAGATATCACTACGCCATTGAGAATGGCATAAATCAAAAATGGTAGGAACAGGTGCATCTGCTGCCGGAATCCATTTGCTGCTTGTGCCCACGTGGCTGAGCATATGTGGTACCCGCATCTCCCTTCTGAAGATGTGTACTTGCAGCTTCCATATCTAATAGTGAGGTGTGTGTAGGGGCTCTCTCCATCTCTGGAGAAGCTCATGTTCTCCCTTGTGTGCGTTACTCTCTCCCTCCTTCTCTTGCCTAAAAACCTTCAAACAAAATCTGTTCTTACTTGAAAGAAGAATGAAGGAAAGAAAAAGAAAGAAATTATAAGAACAATTTGTTCACGGGAATATGTTGAAAAAGATACTCTTATGAACTGTTGTGGATATGTTGTCTGTGTTAGCCTTATGGAAGATACGATGGTGATTCCTCAGAAACACTAATAGAGCTATCACATAACCTGGCAGTCCCACTTCTTGGTATCTACTTGCAAGATAAAAAAAACATTCATTTGAAATATATATGCCCATCTGTGCTCATTACAGCATTAAGTACAATAGATAGGCCATAGAAGCAATCCAGGTGCCCAGTAACTTAAGTGTGAATGATGATAAAGTTGTGGTATAGATACACAACTGGATGCTATGTAGCCATACACAATCATGGAATCATGCAAATCACTGCAACTTAGATGGAGCTGAAGATTTTTATGTTAAGTGGAATTAGAAGAGATGAATCCCTGGTGATCTCGCCAGTTTGTGGTATATGGAAGAACACACATAGAAAGGAGTAGTAGACAGCAAAGGTGGAGAAAACACTGGTTCTAGTTACACAAACAAAAATGCCAAGGAAAGAGAGAAACAACTGGGGAGAAACAAGAGTAGGAAGTTTAGAAGTAACACGGGCAGGGGAATGGAGACACAGGTGGTGGAGTGGCTGTGTGGACAGGAAGTGCCTGAAAATCTACTGTAAGTAGCAATGTAGATAGTAGTGTCTGACTGAAATAAATGCATTTAAATATAGTAAAACATCAATAATTATTATCAGATGTGTCTTTAAAATTTCTACTAAATGGATCTTTACTTCAACTTTCCCCTCTACTTTTTATTGTATAATGCATACAATTTAGAATTAGAAAAAAATATTTTCAGACCAGAGCTATATTACAGAAGCTAGGGCACTTGCATAGCATAAAGTTGACCTGGTTTCAATTCCCAGACCCCATATGGTGCCCCCAGCCTTCCAGGAATTATCTCTGGGTAGAAAACCAGAAGTAAGCCCCGAGCACTGCTATGTGTGGCCCCCAAATAAAACAAAAATAATTAAACATTTAAATAAAAGTTAAATGAGTCAGAGAAACAGAATAATTGGGTTATTTGTGGGATGTAAAGGAAAAAATCACATATATGTGAATAATATCCAAAGAGCATTGAAACAAGGGTCCATGGTAGGAAGCCTGCCACAAAAAGGGAGGGGGAGTACAGTTAGGATAGAGAAGGGACTACTGTGACAATGGTAAGTGAAAATGATCACTAGACAAAAACTGTTTGAGGGACATCTCAAGGGCAATTTATCCACAGCATATGTGAAAGAGGCACTTGTCTCCAGTGTTTTGGGAAGGAGGAAATAGGAAGAGCTGAAGATTGAAAAAGAGATAAGGCTCCAATTGCAAAGCACCTTGAACCTCAGTCAAATCACTGCTTTGGGCAAATAGAATCATAAGGCAGAGTAAGATCAGCCAAATGGCAACCCCACACTGCTCAGCGAGTACGGCAAAGCTGGTTCTTTCACTAACAGATGTGTAAAGTCCTCACTGAATGAGTACAACTGTTAGTGACAGACTGAAGGGGAAAAGGATGTTTAGAGAAAATGGCCTATGTATAATGCTTCAACCACTTATGGGATAACCAACCTATTCCTATTTGCTCTGTAAAGTGTACATTTCATGGCTTTCATTTACCAGAGCTGTTGAGAAGCTTACATGAGGAAGTTCTTCAGTGTTTGGTAAGCAACAAGCACGCAGTAAGCATCAGCTGAAATGAATTCTGTCAAGTAACTTCAGTGGTTTAGATGAAACAAGCTTATGGAAATAAATATGCAAGTGGATTTGCACTGACAGACAGGACTTTATGTCTGTGCACATGTGTGCATACACACACTCATACACAAAATGGATAAATATTTCTGTGCATTCTCAGTCACCTTTGGGGAACAAGGATTTCACAATAAAACATCCTATGATGCTCAACACTCAGCAACTTCCTATAATGTCATCTGATTGCTCTTGGTTGCAGAAAAAAGACCAGGAAATTAATAAACCTCAAGTATGCCTTGTCTTTGCTCTAGAGACTTGAGGTCAGACAAGAAGCCAAATAATCCGAGTCCTAGAAAGATACTCAAGAGACCCACAACACTTCCTTCCTCTATGCATGCTGCTGTCAGGTGTGAAGACCTTTCTGATGGCACTGGGAATATGAAAACAGAAGTACTTAGTAGCACCTGGGGAAAATGAATGCAGTTTTCTATGCGAAATGGGAAAATTGCACCTATTTCAGACTACTCAAAACTTGCAAAGGAAATTCTCATAGCACTAAAATGAGAATGCACTGCAGTCTCTACTGAACTTAGATTCATTTAGAATAGGCTTTCAGTCTCTTAGAGGAGGGGCTTCCAATCTCATCTTCCTTCAGTCTGATGAGCAACATAGGACCAAAGTGGCAGAAGTCAGATGGCAAGTCCTTACCTCCACGTACAGGAGGGGGAAGATCCCAATCTTGTCCCCCAGCATCCCTTCTGCCCAGTTGTCATCCACTCTTCTGATCACAGTTAGAATTTCATCCTGGAGTTTCCGGAGCCCACCATGTACACAAACACACGGACATACACAACAAACAAGAAAACAAAAGCCTGATTAGTGGTGTTGAGGTCAAGAAAAGATTCTAGGTAATTACTCAGAGTGCTTTCTTATCAATTCACAATCTGACACATGAGAACACTCAGTCCTTAAATCCTTACCCAGGATCTGTCTTTTTGTCTCTTCCTCCTATCTCTCTTATGTAGTAGTCATATCTGCATAGACATTCAAATGGAAAATTGTGGTAATTTATACTATAGTTAGGATTCAAAATTTCTTATTCCTGGAACTGGGGAGCTGTTCAGGGGTTAATGTTCTTGGCCTACTGTGGCTGACCACAGCACCCCAAGCATAGCTGGGAGCAACCCTGAGCATAGAGCTAAGAATCATCTCTGAGAACTACCACGTGTGCCCTTACAACTCACGTTTCTATGACTTACTAAATAAGTATTTTGAATAAATAAATTCAGGTGAATCTAAGACCTTATAAATTGCTGATCACATGAAGGAACAAAAATTGACCCAAGACAGCTCTATTTATCTAGAGTTATGGGTACATAGAGTTTTGAATAGTCCCTTTAAATTCTTTAGCATGCTTTATATTATAGATTTCCTCTACTACCCGAAAGTATAATATTTTCTGAGATCTTTTTTAAATCAAACTTACATAAAGCAAACAAGCAATTACCATTAATTTATATGGAAATTTTAATACTTCCAGATCCCCCAAAGAAATTGCCAAATCATACCAAATAAACATACAAAACCTGAAATCACACTAGAGCGTGGTGAAAGAAGTAAGGCTGTGATAAATGCTCAGCCTGAAAAAACACAGTTCCTTGAGAGGCTCCCATGGAGGCAAGTCCTGTTCAGGGACTCCTATTTCTAGGGTGACAGCTATCTCGCAAGTTCTAATCAGAAGAGTCATACAAACCCTTATTTCTCAGTACTGAAAATAGCTCCTAATGTAGGTCGTTTGTGACAGTGGAGTGGCCTAACATAAGCTTTTAAAAGCAGGGTGTAGCTGCCTCAAGTACAGATGCATCAAGCCGAAAGGAAGCAAGCACAAGAAAGGGATTGAATCAGGAAAGAAGAGAAACTTTCAGCAGCCGCAGCAAATTTTATCAAAGGACACTCCCATGGTACCTGCCCAGCTGCCTGTAGCTGCAGATAACAATGCCAAGGGTGGGGAACAGAGGCCGGGAGGCAGAGAGCACTGAGGACCAAGGGTCACAAAACTGCAGAAAAGACTAAGGGAGAAAAAGACAAATGGGCTGCAGCAGTAACAGGAGGGTTTCTGGGAGACCTTATCTTACACCAGGAAATTTGACTAGCCTCCCCTTTCTCTCCTGTACTATCTTTCCTCACTGACAGGGTGGGTAATGGAGCCCCCAGAGATTGTCTCTAGCACCTACCTACATCAAAACCACCCTGCTCTTTGTCTCTCAAGGACATCAGCACTTGGACATCCACTAGGACATCAGAAAGATCCTCTGGTGCCCTATGTAAAGATTCAGTGGCCAAGACCAGACTGACACACTACTTTTCCATCAGCCTTGCCGACTTTGATGGGAAACAATACGTGTACCTGGGGCCTCTCGGGATCAGGAGTAGGCGTTAATCCATAGACCATGAAATTTTCAGAGAAGCTGCTTCGCTGTGATGGGGAGAGTCTCATTTCGGAAGCTGATTGAGGCTGAACCTGCATCTAATGGGAACAACCCAAATACAAATTTGTGACTTTAGAATGTTCCTTTTCCCTGTTTATGTGGACTAGATAGAAAGAGCAGTCGCTATGAGGGGACACATTGCACGTGTGCTCAAGGTGATACTAAGAAAGGTTTTCTACTGGCAAATGTGCAGCATTTGAGCCTGTGGGCTTTTTCTGGTCACCATGAGGGTGGCGAGTCGACCTGAAGAATACCTCTGCCCCAGTCCTGAAACCATGAGTGAAAGGGAGGTGATTTATGCAAAAAGAAATGGAACTGAAGGCTCATAAGTCAAAGCAAAGTAACGTAAAAAAAGAAATGGAATTTTGTATAAGACCTCGCTATCAGACTTAAATACACAAGTTTTATTGAGGAAAACAGGTAGAACACTCCATGGCATGTGGTATGAGGGACCAAACACTGGTCAACTGCATGCAAGTCAAATGCCTTAATCTCTGTACTATTCTATTGGATTTTTCGTAATTGTTTTACTCACTTATAATTATGAATCAAATTTTAAGAATTATAAAATGGTATTTTGTAAATTTAAAAAAGAAAGTATTAGGTTAATTTCAGTTAAAAGAAAAAAATCTCATAACATCCATGCTATTGTTTACCATTGGTGTAGAAACTACAGAAATACAATGTAATGAAATAAAATAAAATAGGAAATATTACTATTGGAGAGAAGAGTATACAATTTTTTGTGTACATAAACAGCAAAAATCATTGGTTATCCCACCTACCAGATTTAATTGGTTGAAAACATGGTTAAAATTAGTTAACCATTACAATAATGCTAGGTGCATAACTAACTGAATATAAATCAACTGCATAAATTTTTGTATATTTTATTATAAAATTATATCATTATAAAATTATATAATTTTATATAAATTATATGCAAATTAAGTTTGCATATAATTTAATTGTTGGGGAGAGGGGTCTCCAATGTTTATGAAGAAAATAACAACTAACTTTTAATCATGAAGGGGGGGAGGTTTTAAGTGTAACAGCTGATCACAAAGGAACACAGCCCTACCAATCTTCTGGGATAAGAACAAGTAGTAACGGGACCAGAAGATAGTACAGAGGTTATGGTGCATGCTTGCATGTGCTCAACTTGGGAAGGTTGATTCCCAGCCACACACTGCCCCCCCCCCAAGAACTGCCAGCCCCACACTGTCCCCCCCCAAGCACTACCAGGTGTAGTCTTGGAGACCCCTAAGCACTGCCAGATGTGGCTCTGGAGACCAAGCACCACTGAGGGTGTCCCCAGCATTGCAGTCTTCCATCCTTGAACCCTTGCACTGAACCACTGCCAATAGGTGAGAACTGCAGGAGGAGCCCCACCTGGGATTGCCCTCCCCCCAAAAAAAGAAAAACTGAAAGAAATAAAGGAAATTAAATGAGAAAAAAATAATTGTAAGCGATAAAGGACACAAAAGCTTATTGTACTTACCATATAAAGACTTAAAGACACAGTAATCATTCCTACATCTGTTTTCAGAATAGGGGGACTTCATTCATAGTGAAGATTGCCTTGGCAAGTACTTTTTCTCCACGAGATAAGTTTTCTTATCTAGAATTTCTAAAACTTTTCCTGCTGCCTAAAATTAACACTTTTACATACGCAAAATAACTATTGGTAAATCATTTAAACCACCTGAAAACAGTAGTAAATTTAAAATATTCTTCAGGACCCTCTCTGAGGACCATCCTGTTGATCCCCAATGCCGCACCCAGTTTTCTCCCTCTCCCAAGTCAGTGAATAATCGAACCCGGGACCCCACCTCTGCCACGCCCGAGCCCCGGGCATCCTCTCAGACCCTGGGCCGCACACCCTCCCTGAGCACCTTCCTTTATGTCCCCAATGCTGGGCAGGTTTTCTCCCTCTCCAGGTGCGTACCCACCCACACCACATAACAATAGGGGGCGTGACCTCTGCAGGAGTGGGCGTAGCCTAATAGGAGCAGCAGTTCTTTTACCCATACCCAGTAATCTGGTGTCACATCCCAGTATCTATACCACAACCACAACATGAAGAAAGAGTGCAAACCCCCACCACGAGGAGAAGATGATGAAGAGTCCAGAGCCTCAATAGGCATTACTCACAAATGTGAGCTCTGTTATAAAGAATTCAGAAATGAACTTTTGAAGATGTTTAATGAACATAAAGAAACTGTGGGACAGATATCCAGTAAATTAAAGGAGGACATGAAAGAAACAATGGATCAGACAAACGAGAAAATACAGGAAGAAATGAGAACCGAAATTGAAAAGCTATGCACAAAAGTGTCATGAATAAAGGATTCGGTAGATGAAATAAAAAACTCAGTGTGTGCCATTAACAGTAGAATGGCTACAGCCAAAGACAGGATCAGTGAGCTTGAAGATGAGCTGCAGGAAGCTTACAGGCAACAACAATCATTGAGAAGGCACCTCAAAATAGCTCTAGAGCAAATCAGATTCGTCGGGGATGATTTCAAGAGGAACAACATTAGAATCATTGGAGTAACAGAAAGACAGGAAGCAATCCCAATGAAAAAGCCACAGTTAAAGAAATCATTGCTGAAAAGTTCTCAGAGCTGGAGATGATTGCAGTCATCCAGATTCAAGGAGCCCGAAGGGTGCCAGCTAAAAGAGACCCTAACAAAAACACCCCAAGACATATCATAGTTATAATGATGGATCCCGCCAATAGAGACACAATACTGCAAGCAGCAAAGTCAAAGAAGGAAATCACGTACAAAGGAGAACCCCTTAGATTCACAGCAGACCTATCAGAGGAAACCCTCCAAACCCGAAGACATTGGTGGGATATAGTGAAAAAAAAAACTCAAAGAAATGAATGCTTCACCAAGAATACTCTGTTTAGCTAAACTCTCACTCAAACTTGAAGGAACGGTACACTATTTTGCGGATAAATAACATCTCAGGAACTTCATACTCAAAACAAAACCTAAAAGAAGGGCTAAAGGGGATACTGTAAGACAAGACAAACCCTACAAGCACAAAAAACCCTTACTGAAAGATGACACAAAACCCCATAACAATAATCTCTCTCAATGTCAATGGTCTAAATTCACAAATTAAGAGACACAAAGTGGCAAAATGGATTCAGAGACTGAACCCAACATTCTGCTGTCTACAAGAAACACATCTGAACAGTTAGAACAAACACAGACTCAAAAGTCAAAGGATAGAAAAAAAGCTGCAAGCAAAGAACCCTCTCAAAAAAGCTGGGGTGGCATTACTCATATCAAACAACATAGATTTCAGGTTGAAAAAGATTAGAAGGGACAGTGAAGGCCATTTTTTATTAATCAAGGGATATGTACAGCAGGAAGAAATAACACTCCTAAATGTATAATGCACCCAATGAGGGACCAGCCAAATACCTACAATACTGATAACAGAACTTTAGAAGGACATTGTGAGCAACACAATAGTAGTTGGAGACTTCAACACCACCTTATCACCTCTGGATAGATAAAGAGATTAAAACTCACCAAGGAAATAATGGCTATGAAGGAAGAAATAAAAGAAAGAGGGATAATAGATATATACAGGACTCACCCCCCCTCAAAAAAAAAAAAGAATACACATTCTTTTCTAGTGCACATGGAACAGTTTCCAGAATAGACCATGTGCTGAGCCACAAAACATACCTCAACAGAATCGGGAAGACAGACATTGTATCAAATATCTTTTCAAACCACGATGCACTGAAGATAGAAGATAATCATGTACAGACACAGAAAATCAAATCAAACACCTGGAAATTCTGTCTGTCTGTCTGTCTCTCCTCCCATTGTTCATCAATTTGCTCGAGCGGGCCCAGTAACGTCTCCATCGTGAGACTTGTTGTTACTGTGTTTGGCATATTGAATACGTCATGGGTAGCTTGCCAGGCTTTGCCTTGTGGGCAAGATACTCTAAGTAGCTTGCCGGGCTCTCTGAGAGGGGCGGAGCAATCGAACCTAGCTTGGTTGGGCCAGCTGTGTGCAAGGCAAACACCCTACCGCTGTGCTATTGCTTCAACCCACCTGGAAATTAAACAACTGAATGTTGAGCAATGAGTGGGTCAGAAAAGAAATCAAGGAAGAAATCAAAAGATACCTGGAAACAAATGAGAATGAAGAAACCAGCTAGCAGAACCTGTGGGACACAGCTAAAGTCGTGTTAAGAATAAAATTTATAGCTCTGCAAGCATTTCTCAGGAGGGAAGAAAGGGCCCACATAAACAACTTGACTTCACAGCTAAAGATCTTAAGAAAGGACCAACAAAAGGGGCCCAAACCAGGCAGAAGGAAGGAGATAATAAAAGAGCAGAAATCAACGACATGAAAACCCAAAAAACAACCCTAAAGATCAATGAAACCAAGAGCTGGTTCTTTGAGAAAATAAACAAATTGAAAAACCATTAGTGAAACTCACAAAGAGAGAGAACTCCAATGAATCAAATCAGAAATGAAAAGGGGGACATCACAATGGAAAACAAAGAAATTCAGAATATCATCAGAGACTACTTTGAAAGTCTGTATGCCACAAAACAAGAGAATCTAGAAGAAATGGATAAATTCCTGGATTCCTATAATCTCCCAAATTTGAACCAAGAAGATCTGGAATACCCGAATAGACCTATTAATATCAAGGAAATTGAAACAATAATCAAAAGTCTTCCCCATAACAAAAGCCTAGGTCCAGATGGATTCATTAGCGAATTTTTCCAAACATTTAGAGAGGACCTATTGCCAGTTCTTTTTAAGCTTTTCCAGGAAATTTAAGAAATAGAAACATACCCAAACAGTTTCTATGAGGCTCATATCTCTCTAATGGCAGAAGTAAACAAAGACACCACAAGAAAAGAAAACTACAGGCTGATATCCCTGATGAACACGGATGCAAAGATTCTCAACAAAATACTAGCAAATAGAATTCAACAACTCATCAAAAGGATCATACACCATGACCAAGTGGGATTAATCCCAGGGATGCAAGGATGGTTTAAAATTTGGAAATCAATCAATACAATCCATAATATCTACAAAAGTCAAGATAAAAACCATAATATCAAGATGCAGATAAAGCATTTGACAAGATCTGATTGCCTTTTATTATTTATGATGAAAACCCTCGCCAAAATGGGGATAGAAGGGACTTTCCTCAATATACATAAAGCCATCTACCACAAGAATATGGCAAGCATCATACACAATGGAATACTTCGAAGGTCTTAGAAAAGATGAAGTCATGAAATTTACATAAAAGTGGTTCTACATGGAAAGTATCATGCTATGTAAAATGAGTCAGAAAGAGAGGGATAGACACAGAAAGACTGCACTCATCTGGGTAATATAATGTAACAGAATTGGAGACAAACACCGAAGGATTGTTGAGATAAATACAGGAGGTCTGCTCCATGGCTTGGAAGCTGGCAACACATGCTGGGATAAAAAAACAGCTCAGATAGAGAATGAAACACCAAGTAAAGGATGTTTGGAAGATTTGTTTGGAATGCAAGATGCCTGCTGAAAGTATACTATATACCGAACACATGGCCTCTCAATACCTCTATCGCAAGCCACAAGACTTGAAAGGAAAGAGAGAGCAAAAGGGAATGCCCTGCCACAAAGGTGGGGCGGGGTGGGGGTTGGGAGGGCTACTGGTGGTGGAGAATGGGCACTGGTGGAGGGATGGGTACTCAATCATTGTATAACTGAAACCCAGGCACGAAAGTTTGTAAGTTAACAACTGTACCTCATGGTGTTTCACTGATTAAAAACATTTTAAAAATATTCTTCAGGATAATTGGTATGATGGAATGAGACATGTTCAATTGATGACTAATGACCATTACTGATTTTTCCCCATTTCATAGTCTTTAATGACTACTAATTAAGATTCTAGGTCAATCACTTTATGTGGCTTCTACTGATAGGATTAGTATTGGATTGTTTTATACATAGGGGAAATAAGCAACAAAACTACCTGAGATTAAATCAAGCATAAGAGAAAATTATGTTATCAAGAGTTTTTGTGAGCAAAATGGATGAGACTGCTGCCAGTATAAAAAATTAGGAAGGCAATGAAGCCAACAGGCAACGGGAATTTGGGGACCACCAATGAAGTCTGTTGTAAATAAAATACCATTATGTGAAATACATAAATGCACTAAAGTACACTCATTTATAAGTGAAATAAATGACAGAACAGAACTAGCAAACTAGGATTATTCTGTTACTATAATGCACTAACACTAACTATGAAATAATGTTATTTGAAAGTGATCTTATATTAGTTGTCAATGTATATTTCATTTATATTTAGCAGTAAACACTAAAATAATCAAAAAGGTGCAGCCCATACACTAATTAAGAACAAGAAATAGAACCCTGTAAAATGGTAAATAAAAATTACAAGAGTAAAAGGAGTAGAAGACAAAAATATGAACAGAAACAGTGTAGAATATATCTATATTTATAGGAACAAATATGATAAATAATTCAACAATATCGTCAATCACTTTGAATGTCAATGGTATAAATACACCAATTAAAAGACCATGCACAAGGATCAACAAAGCAAGATGTCCTAACAAGATTTAGTCTTAACGTACCAGCTTCAAATATAATGACACATATAGATTAAGATTAAATCAATAAGAAAAGGGATATCATGCTAACAGTGGGATTGGCTGCACCAATTCTGAACAGAGAACTCAGAACAAGGAATGTGTCAGAGATTTAAGGGAGCATTTAACAAGTAGAAAGAGGTCAATTCTCCAAGCAAACATAACAATCTTTAATAATATGTATGTGCCTAAAAACAGTTAAAATATGTTTATGCAGAATTATAGAACTACAAGTAAAAACAAATGAATCTTTTATTATTGTTGAAATTTCAAAAACTTCACAAACACAAATTATTTCTAAAAAATGGTGGTAATAAACTTCTCAGTAATCGCACTCAAAATCAATAGCATAAATTTGCTAATCAAGAGGCATGTGTTATGATGGATCAGAAAAAATAAAACTAATTCTCTGCTGCCTACAATAGACATATCTGAATAGTCAGGGTAATTAAAAATTCAAAGTAAAAGGCTGTAAAATAATCTTACAGGCAAATATTTCCTGTAAAACATCTGACATAAATGTACTTATATCAGAAAGCATAGACTCACAAAAGGTTAGAAAAGTACAGGTATGATCATTTAATGATAATCAAAGGATAAATGCATCAATACATATGAAGAAATTGTTCCTAAAGATCTATGCAACTAATGACAGATGTACAGAACTTTTAAAATAAGTGCTAATGTATCTTTTTTTTTTCTTTTTGGGTCACACCCGGTGATGCACAGGGATTACTCCTGGCTCATGTGCTCAGGAATTACTCCTGGTGGTGCTCAGGGGACCATATGGGATGCTGGGAGTTGAATCCAGGTTGGCCGCATGCAAAGCAAAAGTCCTACCTGCTGTGCTATCGTTCCAGCCCCAAGTACTAATGTATCTTAAGGAAGATACTGATAGACTTTAACACTCCTCTATCACCACTTGATAGATCAACTAGGGAAAATACAACAAGGAAGCAAGGTACTGAGGGAGAAAATGAAAGAGAAGGGCCTACAAAACACGTATAAGGTATTTGATTACCCTCAAGTAGAATACACATTCTTCTCCAGTGCACATGTGATATTTCCCAAAGCAGATCACATATTGGATCATAAAATATATACTGGGTCATAAAACTTATAAAATCAAGAAGAAAGAAATCCTATCGGCTAGAGGGATGGAATAGTAGGTAAGACACTTGCCTTGCATATTGCGGACCTGGGTTCCATTCCGACACCACATATGATCCCTTGAGTCCTGCTAGGAGTGATCCCTGAGCACAGAGCCAAGAGAAAACACTACACACCACTTGGTGTGGCCAAAAAACAAAACAAAACAACAAAACAAAAAAATCATAAAAGATACCTAATCAACTATCTTTTCAAGCTATAAGAGGACAGCTACAGCAATAAAGTCATTCATGGGAAGCAATAAAAGGCCCAAATAATTAATCTAATAACACAACTTAAGCAGCTAAAAAGATTCGAAGGAAACTCAAAGCAAGTAGAAGGAAGGAAATAATGAAACTTAGGGTAGAAATCGGTGAAATGGAAAAAAGACAAATTCAAATGGTCAGAAAAACCAAACTATATTTTAGAAGAATAAATAAGATTCACAAACCATTAGTAATACTCACAAAGAAAGAGAGAAAACTAAAAAGTTAAATCATAAATTAAATAGGGGACATCACAACAGATGCCACAGAAATTCAAATGATGATCAGGATACTACAAAAATGCTCATGCCAAAAATTGGAGAATTTAAAAGAAATGAATAAAAATTTGGACTCTTATAACCTTACAAGCCTGAACCAAAAGTAAATAGGGCACAAAAACAGAACAATTATCAAGGAAACTAAAATGGGAATAAAAAAATCTTCCCCCAAACAAAAGCTTGAGCCTAGTGAGTTCTAAACCTTTAGAGAAGACGAGAATGCTGAGGAAATAGGAACCCTCCCAATTTCTATGAAAAAGAACATAAACAACCAGTGTTGTCATGGATGTAGGATAAAAGAAACACCTCACCCACTACTAGTGGGACTATGGACTGGCCAACATTTTAGGAAAACAATATCAACACTTTTCAAATATTGAAGAATTAAGTCCCCATATGTTACAGCAATTCCACTCCTTGAAAATTACACCAAAAGCCAAAACCTCAATTTGGAAAGAGTATTTGTGCTCCTTTGTTCATTTAAACACTATTTCCAAAGTATAAGAACAATCCAAGTTGTCAGGATAAAGACAGTGGTGCATGTATACAATGGAATCCTATTTGGCTATAAGAAAAGATGGAAGCATGCAATTTTCTGCTACATGAATGGATTTGAGGAATTTCATGCTGACTACACTAGACAAAAGAAGGGTGGATACAGAATATCCACCCTTATCAGTGGGATATAAAGAAACATAGTAAGGGAATAGCAAAGAGATAAAGGCAACAAAACTGAGAACTGTTCCACAGAACTGAGCTCACCACCGTGGGTAGGAGGTGGGTTAGGGCTACAGTCCTGAGATGAAAGTGGAGGGGAGAGGACATGTTTGGTGGTAGAATACTTTATGCAAGAAACCCTATTATTAACAATATTATAAACCACGTGCCTAAAATTAAAAAAACTAAAAATTAATTCCACTTTAGAATTTCATTATTGAAAGTCTAATACAAAAATTAAATAAACTATTTTGTGTGGAAGTCCATTTCAAAGGTTACAAGCCAGAGCTACAGAAAACCAACAATCCCTCCTCTTTAAGAATATTAATATTAAGAAAAAAACAAAAGCATGCAATTTGCAGCAACATAAATGTAACTTGAGACTCGTATGTCAAGATCAGTCAGTAAGAGGGAAGAAGATCTCTCATGTGTGGAGCTTAAATATACACAACGACATTATGGAAGAATTGATCCGCATAATTGAGATGGGGAGAGGTTTTTTTTGAGAGGGAGGGTCTGAGGTCCTTGGGAAAAAGAAGGGTTAAAGTAGCGATGAGTGTGGTGTTTGAATTATGTGTATTAGACACCATTATCAGTAGCATTGTACACCACAGAATCTCAATTTTAAATATCTTAATTAAAAATGAAATAAAAATTAAAGAATAAATGAAATCTGAACACTGGCCTTCAAAAAACAACCATCTTCTTCTCTTGTTAATGGGTATAATCATGGAAATGTTTTCTGACTTCTAGTCAAAGGAAGTCCATTCAGAGACAAGAAAATAACAAAATAACCAGGTTAATATAAAAATTTGGGGGCCAAAGAGAGAGTACAGAGCTCTAGGCATTTGCTTTGCCATGTGTCCAAACCAGGTTCAATCCCCAACACCCTTAGCATAGCTAGAAGTGATTCCAAAACTAGAAACGATGTCTGAATATTGCTGATTGTGGCCCCCAATTTTTGTGAAAAACTTTTAAATCTCAAAATAGATGAAATAAAAAACGCAGTTAATTTAGGATTCACACAAGTCTGAACAAACTGGAATAGGTCAGAGGGGGGCGGGTTTGCCTGGTGTCCCTAGCAGTTACTTGCTCCCACAATCCAAACTTGCTGTCATTCCTCGGGTCAGATCCACCATCTTGGGATGGACCTCATCAAGATATTAATCTGCTGAAAATTTGGGTATGCAGGTTTTGTGACTGAAGTCTCCAGGCTATCTCAAGTTGATATGGGCTACCTCATCCTCCTCCCTGTACCTCCAGAAACCCAGGCAATCACATTCACACCCAAAGCCACCACCCAGTATAAAAAACAAAACAAATAACAAAATACTGCATCAGCTGTGCGTTCCTGATAAAAATATTGAATGTCCTGAGCAAACATGATGACCTCTTAGTACCTAAACTGCAAACCATAATGCACAAAAGGAGAGAGAGGAAGAAGAAAGGTGGCTTCCCTAGAGGCAGGTGGGCAGAAGCTGTTAGTAGGGGGTTGGTGGGAGTAAATTTGGGACACTGGTGGTGAGAAATGTACGGTAATGGAGGAATAGGTGTTGGAACATTGTATGACTAAACCTAATTATGAATAGCTTTGTAATGGTTTATCTCTCGGTGACTCAATAAAAATAAATCAAAAAATAAAAAGTAAAACTATGAGAGTAGAGAGTATTGTAAGATTCTTTCTTTGCATGTAGCCAAACTGGGTTCAATTCCCAGGATCCCATACACCCTTAAGCAGTGCTAGGAATGATCCCTAATCACAGAGCCAGGAGAAATCCCTGAGAACTACCAAGTGTGTCCAAAACCCAGTAATAATAATAAAATAAAATTATTGAAAGGAAAAATAATAAATAAAATAAAGCAGAAACTCGATCAATAATAATGAATATGCTTCTAAAATCTTCAGGATTTAACGATTTCCCTAATGAAATTTACAAAGTAAATTTAAGGAAGAAAGTATACCAGTTTTTCTAACAATCTCTTCCTGAAGATAAAGGCAGAGGGACTACTTTTTAAAAAATTTTTTTATTAGTGAATCACCATGAAGTACAGTTACAGGCTTACAAACGTTCAATGGTTGAGTACCCATCCCTCCACCAGTGTCCATTTTCCACCACCAATGGTCCCAGCATCCCTCCCATCACCCCCACCCTGTCCCCTCCACCCTACCCTGCCTCTGTGGCAGGGCATTCCCTTTTGCGCTCTCTCTCCTTTTGGGTGTTGTGGTTTGCAGTGGAGGTATTAAGTGGCCATTCTCTTGGATCCATAGTCTACTTTCAGCCTGCATCTCCCATCCTGAGTGGGCACTCCTAGCACCCTTTTCTTGGTGGTCCCTTCACTATTTGAGCTGCCTTTCCCCCCAGCATTTGAGGCTGGCTTCTAAGCTGTGTAGTAATCCTCCAGGTACTTATCTCTAGTGTTCTTAGGTGTTAGTCTCCCAATCTGTTACTTTATAATCCACAAACAAGTGCAATCTTTCTATGCTCTCTAATTCAATTTACAAGACTAATACTAAAACCAACAAGGAGACCAAAGGTTAAAAAAAAACCAGAGAACTGATCTTCAATAGAAGTTTGCCACCAGAAGGTCTTAAGGGGGTAAGGTGACCCTAGGGCAGTTTTAGGGGAAGTGGGCACTCAAGGGTCTTGCTGGAATGTCTTGTGTGTGAAAGAAACCCTGCATCTATAAACCACGTTAACTAAATTAATTTCTTTAAAAATAGTAATACTTCATGAGCCTGGAATTTATCCCACATATGCAAGGTAGGTTCAAAATTCAAACTCAACTGATAGTCACATCAGCAGCTAAAGAAACATGGCATGACCATATGAACAGAATAGACAAAGCATCTGATGGAGTCAAGTGCACATTAGTGATTTCTTTAATACCAGGAAAAAGAGAAAAGTACAGAGTAAACTATTCAACTTGATGAAGAACATTTCATTAGTTAACCTCCTGCTTCAGGGTTAGAAATGCAAAGCTTTCCCACCAGGAACAAGTTAAGGATGCTTCTAAAACACAGCCTTTCACTGTAATACTATAAGTTCTATGTAATGTAGTAAGACAAGAAAGGGAAATAAAAGTTACCTCAAAGATACAACATGGAAGGGAAGAAATAAAACTGTTTTTGTCTTCAAATGAGATTAGTACTATATAAAAATGTGAATAAATAAACAGAAAATCTGCTAATTATATGGGCTGGTGAAATAGTACAGTCAATAGGGAGCTTGTTTTGCATGCACCTGACCTGGGTTTTACTGGTACTCTGGCTGGTTCCCTGAACTTCCCAGAAGTGATACCTTAATGCAGTGCCAGGAGTAATCCCTGAGCACCACCAGTGTGTGCCAAAAGCTAAACAAACAATTCCCTAAACCCCCCAAACAAAAACTGATGTATAGCAAAGTTGAAACACTATATAAGATTGAAGCACAAAAGACAAATAACTTTCTACGTATTAACATAGGTAATAAACAAGTGAAAATACCAAAAACGATGTACTGGGGATCTAAGAAATGGCTCAGTGGCAACAAAAAGAACCTGACTTGAACTTTGACTCCAAGGCCTGATCCCTGTACTGCCTTAGGAGCTCTGCCCATGCTCCCCGCTGCCACCAGGCCACAGAATCACTCCACACACTCAGATGCATGCGAGCCATGGACAGCACCACAGTCAAGAATTGTGTGAGAGCACTGTGACTAGGCGTGTGCTCCCCAGCTCTGGCATTCTTCACGTGCTTGTGCAGAAGAGCATGCATGTTAGTGGACCTCGTCTTCCACAGTGCTCCTTTAATGGTAGGTGCTGATCACCAGGGTTCACACATTTTAGCTTTGATACTCCAAAACTGGTTTGTAACCAACACAAGAAAACATGTGCCCCTTGGAAAACAGGACAAGCAAAAGTATGTAACCCTTGATCACTGTAACAACAGCAAATAAAGGGAAGGGGGTGATATTATTTACAACAGTACCCCCCAAATGAAATAGTTACAAATATAGCCTCTGCATGTCCAGCTGATTGCCGTCTGGTGGCAGATGCCTGTCCTCACTCAAACTGGGGCAGCTCCTAGTCCATTATCAGACTGGATCCAGAAATCCTCTGGCCTGGGAGCAGTTGTCGGGAGCTGGCATACTCTTATACATTCAAAAGAACTAACGAAGGCTTCCCATGACTTGACCCCAACCCAAACTCCAACAAAGAGAATAAACCACAGTGAGGAATTTCCGAGTGCTGGACAGGGAAACTTCCCTGTGCCTTGCAGCTCCAGGGTAGAAGACTGTGTGCACTGCAGCCAGTACTGTCTTCTCTAGCACCACAGAGCTTCAGGAAAGCCTGGATCTTCCTCCAAAGCTGGGTACCACAGTGCTGGACAGCTCTCATCCCCACACCTGCAGTCCTCGAGGACAGCTGCTCCACAGCCTCTGGGGAGTGGGGAATATGCCCATGTAAAACATAAATCGGAAATGCGGGACAAAGATAATCCTGTCTGTAGTGTTGCACTGGAGTTGCCAGTTTCTGTTCTGAGAATGGCATCTGTGGCTTGTCCCATTCAATGTGGAGGCTGTCCTTGGTTCCAGAAGAAGACAGGTGGAAAGGCACATGCAAATCTCATGCAGGTGTTTGGACTCTGGAATGCTTTGCTCTGTTATGGCTCAGGAAACCTTTCTAGAGAGGACCAGAGAGACAGTGCTTATGACATGCAACCCACATACTGCTGAAAGCTGCTTGCCTCAGCTGAGTCAGCATGAAAGTGACAGGAAGTAATGGGTTTGACTGTGCCAATCAGACCTGATAGACAAAGGCAAACAACCCAGGCCAGGCTTGGCCTGAGAGCTCTGGGTTACCAGTCAATATCAATATGAGAAAGTGATCTAATCAGACACATGGATGCCACGGTTAGTTGGGGGGGATGAACGTATTCTAGGGCCAACGTAATTGCATCTGATGATTTTATGAATGAAGGTTGTTTCCCTGAAGTCATCTCACTTTCAGACTCATGACTCTACTCTACAGTTTCACAGGAAGTGAGACTCATCACTCATGTGGCTAGGCACCGCTCAGTGGATCTCCCTGTTTCCTAGAAGTTCATGTTGGAAAATACATCAAATGTCAGCCTCACCATGCAGGCTCACCGTGCAAGGCTTATCTTGAAGTAGATTCACTTGATTTTCAGATGGCTTCAGCATGGTCGCACATACTCTGAAATCTGGGCTATGAACACAGGGGGCTGTGTCTGTGTGTGTCTCTGTGTGTTTCTGTGTATGTCTGTATGTGTGTTGCCTTTCTTGCTGTACCATGATTGGGTAACACACTTTCAAGGCATAAAGGGAACATGGTTGATTCTCTAAAAGAGGCCTCTAATTTACCCTATTCCCCCAAAGGGTTGCATAAATTCTGTCTGTGGAAAAATTAAACTGAAAATAGTTAAGCTTTTATGATTACCTACTTCAAGGAGATGTGGAGACTGACTGCCAGCAGGCAGAAAGCCTAGTTTTCACAGCAATCCCTGGACCCACCAACAAGGCTGACTGAGTACCCTGTATTTCAAGGCCACCATAAAGGTGCATCATAGTGAGCATCACAGCTAGGGGGTCACTGACTCAGCCAGGAGGAACCCTTCAGCAGCTGGGGTAAACCAACCTCTGTAGGCCCAATACTTTACTCTCCTAAATGAGCTGTAGGGTAATATCACATCCAAAGCATAGCCTGTGGAGGTCACGGGGAGTAAGCAGGTCACTCTTCTGGAGCCCCTCACTCCCTTTCTTCTCTGTCACCCTCAATCAAGTGGCTTCTAAGGAGTAAGAGCCCGAGGGCAGAGACACGCAAGCATTGGTTGCCCACACAGCTCTGCCCCAGTCTCCTCAACTAGCTGCAGCTCGGCTGCATGACCCTAAGGCCCTCTCCTCATTTGAATACAGCCAGACAGACAGAGAATATCAAAATCACTTTGCTTCACAGAGAAGGGGAAATTTAAAGGTAAAAGCTCAAAACTTCCTCAGTCTTTTGTTGCAGTAATAACAGAAAATTGTTTCCTCTGCTAGCTGCCAGCAGCGCTAGGGAGATTTGCAATGAATCATAGTCACCAGGGAGCTCCTGTCCTGCGGTGGCTGATGAAGCCAAGCTGTCTAGAGAAGACTCTGCCCCCCTGTCCTCCCCCTCATGCAGCGTACCCAAAGTGGGGGAAGAACTCGCCCCTCTTTACAGCAACCACATTCCACAAGAGGGAAGCAGACTTTCCAAAGTCTCAGTGTTGGAGAGAATCTAAGCCACAGCGGGGGACAGCTGGACACCATGGATGGAACTGGTGTGTCAGAGGTTGGACTCCTCAGAGCTGGAGCACTCCCAAGCTGCACGTGTACACACAAACACACTTACACAAAAAAATACACGCACAACCCAGCCAGCTCGAGATTCAGGGCCCATTGTGAGCACTCTCTTACTCTGTCCACCATGAGTCCATGGGTGTTTTAGGAAAACACTCTATGTGTTCATTTATTGTCCGTGAAACACAATACAGTGTTGATAAATGCATAATAAATTAACGGGGAAGTTGGGGAGGATAAACTCATACTTTCAATAGAAGATGAGTTGGTGCACTGCCCAGTCAATGCAGATTTTCCATTCAAAGCATCACTGGCAAATACTTATTCCAAGTCCTGAGTGCCTCACTGTGCCATCACGTGGACCACCAGTGAGTGGAGGATGAATGACCTTCACCAACCTTCATCCTATCCAGGAGAGGCAGGCAGTTGTGGAGTAAATGCAAATGCCAATCATATCAGAGCAGAATATAGCCATGATAGTGAGGGCCTCGTCACATGGACCTTGCCATAAGGATGAGCATGTGGCGTGGGGGTCATTCAGGCTGAGTTCAGAGGCCTGAGGGGCCAGAGGCTCGGTGGGGAGAGCAGGAGCCCCCAGTCGAGCAGAGCCCGTAGTGGAATGTGCCAGAAGCAAGAGCTCCAGCCAGTTTGGCGCAGAGGGCGCGCACATCAGGGGATGGGTGGGCAGCCAAGACTGTATTGGTAAAGGTAAAGGTAAAGGCCCTCCCGTTGATCGTCGATTTGCTCGAGCGGGCCCAGTAACGTCTCCATTGGAGACTTTGTTGTTACTGTGTCTGGCATATCGAATACTCTCGGTAGCTTGCCGGGCTCTCCGAGAGGGGCAGAGGAATCGAACTCGGGTCGGCCATGTTGGCCGCTTGTAAGGCGAACGCCCTGCCCGCTGTGCTATCACTCCAGCCCGAGACTGTATTGACTAGACAAAAAGTTAAGTCGTGGGCTTTTGAGCAGAGGTGTTATACACCATGTGCCATAGGACGCGTATCACTCTGCTCCAGCACTGGGGTGGGGTTCAGACTGGGGGTGGGGAGTGGCTGGCAGCAGGCAGACAGAGTGGGGTCAGGCACAGGGGAGCTGTGGCTGTCACAGAGACGCAGCCCACAGTCCAGAGCTTTGAAAGGACTTCCAAAGAGAGCGCTGGCCACAGCTGCAAGCTGCAGACAAGCCTTCCTGATGCATCATAACTCCCAGAGAAGGGCTCAGCACTTGGTCTCAGGCCCCTCCCCCCACACCCACTGCCCCGCCCTGCTGCAGAGCCAAGGGCTCCCCTCTGGACCTAAATCCCTCCCTGCCCCTCGCAACATACACCCACCGCCCTGCCCCACTGCAGAGCCAAGGGCTCAGCACTTGACCTTAGCACTTCCCCCCCCCCCCAACACATACCCACCATCCTGCCTGGCAGCAGAGCTACTGTCCCAAGGCTCCCGCAGGTGTCCACCTTACCCAAGTGTCCACCTTAGCCAAGTGTTCTCTCCACGCAGGACCAGGCAGCACTCAGGCAGCTGCAAGGCTGCAGCCCAGTCTAGTAATTTGGGGTGTGTGTGGAGGGGGGTGGGTGCGGGCGGAGGGGAGGGGGTGGTGTCCAGGCAGAAGCTCTAGAAAGTGGACTAGAGTCTCAGGCAATCTTTTCCAGGCATGTAACACTCAGGACTCAGGAGAGAGTGGGTGGAGGAGCTGGATCCTCCTGGGCTTGCTTCTTGGACACTGGCAGGACACTGGCCAAGCAGAGAGCCTCCCCCAATGCCTTCCTCACCCTCCAAGGAAGAAGAGCACAGACAAGGTGACTGAGGGGCTCCTGAGGTCTCTGCAAGGGCCACACCTTTCACAACACCTGGCCAGGCCCCTGGAGAGCCAGTCACCAGGAAAGCAGGGTTGGGTGAGCCAGCCTGACTCCCTAGCTCTTTCTGGAGGATTTATCTTAGGAGAGATGTTTATTTTCTCTTGAGTTTCTGGGCTCACATAAAAAAGAGATGTTACAATTATAGAACTGAAAGACTTTGTAACAGGGGAAGAAAACAGAGGGCAGAAAGCAAATATTTACTAAATGTTTATTTTAATTTCCATTTTTCTGAATGCCTTTATTCACTGAATTATATTAACAACTCCACTTTATAGTTTAAAAAAAGAGTCTCAAAAGCTAAATGATATTTTCAAGTCATTATGTAAGTAAAAAGAAAAGCATCATGATTCAAATCTGGCTCCAGAGCACATCTGCCTACATTTGGTTTTTATGCATCTAAGTCTATGCTCTGGGTCAGAACAGTTTGGGATTAGTGCTGGGTTAGTTGACACCCTGGCAAGCTACCAAGAGTATTTGATATGCCAAACACAGTAACAACAAAGTCTCCAATGGAGACGTTACTGGGCCCGCTCGAGCAGGGTTAGTTGACAAAGGAGAGAATTTCCACCTTGTGGCAAAATGATGATCAACCATTCACCAGAGTTCGTAAGCATTTTATGGTGACAGGAGCATGAGGAAAGTTGGGACCGACTGGGGTAGCATTTTTAAAAGATTTCTGATGAAGTGATAGTCCAGAGGGAAACATGCTTCTTTTGCATACATCCAACCTCGGTTGAGTTCCTGACATCCCATGAGGCTCCTGCAAGGAGTGATCCCTGCATGCAGAGCGGGGAGGAAATCCTGAGCACCACGAGAGTTGGCCCCCAAACAAAAGACAAAGGGCTTTTCAGCTCAAGGCAACCCATTGGCCCCTGAGGCATGGGGGAAACGTGTGAGCAGCGTACCTGAGGTACCTGAGGGAATTGCTGCAGTGCTCAAAGTCTAGCGCCCCCCACACAGCTACCTAGCAAGGATGGCAGGTCAGGTCATCACAGCTGAGTGCAGGGACCCACTCTCAGTCAAGGAGCAAAGGAGATTTTCTGAGGGCAGGTCCTGCCTGAAGAAATACCCCTTGGCCTGGGCTGATCCTGAGCATTAGGGAATTCACTAGGGGAAGCTCCAGCCTTTCCATCCAGCACTGCAACCTGACTGCAAATCTCCTCATTGACTGTTACCTGGACAGGACTTAATAAACATTTGCTGAATCCTATAAGTGAATAAAAATAAGATAATTTGGAATAAGATGATGCAGAAAGAATGGGACTCAGGTCCTGTCTTGCTCACCTCTGTACTTATATCACACTGCCCTGAAGACCCCCGGGTGGTGTGGGGGAGTGGTAGAGTTGTCCTGACCTAGAAGACTAGGAAGTTCAGCACAGTTACACTTTTTCTAGTGCTAGAGCCACTTGATGGAAGAGGGCAAGCAGACAGGGAAGGCCCCTCCCTCAAGGCAACAGGAGTGAATTTCCTGGAAATAATGAGATCAGTAGCCCTGAAGTTGCAAAAAGTCAACTTTGCAGAAAACAGGAACTAAAGCCTGAGAAGACTCACCTGGCCATCAGAAGACCCAGAAAAGGCGGGGCTCTGACAAAGTTCCAGCAGAAACAAAGGGCCAGGAAAGGCATTTCCAAAAACATCCCCCACTCCCATCCCTATCCCCTTGGCAACCTCCCTCCAAATGGACTTTTACCTAGGTAGAAGCCTCAGGTTGAAAAAAAAACCCCATAAAAGCCACCTTGAACAAAGGAAGGGTGCACATTCTCTGCCTGAGCCCATGTGCTGCTTGTTCCCACATAACTGAGCACATGTGTCACCCGCACCTTGCTTCTTGAGATGTGTACTTTCATGCTTTCATATCTAATGCTGGGGTATGTGTAAGAGTGTCTCCACTTTTGGGGAAGCCCACGTTCCTTCAAGAGCATGTTTCTCTCTCTCTCTCTCTCTCTCTCTCTCTCTCTCTCTCTCTTTCTCTCTCTCTCTCTCCCCCTTCCTCTTCCCCTTCCTAAAACCTCCAAATAAAATCTGGTTTTACTTCACTGCTTATCTCCTCATTTACTCCTGAAATTCTTTTCTATGAGGTGAGACAAGAACCCAGTAACTAAACATGGGTCCTGGGTGGTAGAGGCAGATTGGGAGAAAGTGCCCATCTCACCATCTCTCTCCTTCCCTCCTCACATAAGCCACGTGGGGTCCATCAACATTACAGTTACAAAGTGTTAAAGTGATCTGTTTGAAAATTGCTTGCCCAGAGTGTCCACCGATCCTATCTCCCACCACTCCCCACCCAGGGCCAGATCCTGGAGAGTAGGAGAGTCAGGCCCAGCACCAGCCCTTTAGGCTTCATAGAGAGCAGCTAACAGCTTTTTTAAGTGAATCTACTAAAATGTAATAAAACATTCTTTTAATAGCTGACTTACCAAAGTAATTATTCACTATCTTCATAAATGAAACAAAGACTTTGGTTTTAGAACGGCTTTAATTAAAGCAATTTTAACAGGACTATTCAAAAGCCGTAACAGGAGGTAAAACTCTAGCTTCGATCCACCTGCTTTGTGCCTTTTTAACTAATCAATCTCAACACAAAGATGCTTTCTAAAGTAAGTTAGCACCACCTGCAGATTTCAGAGACCATTATTCTAGGCGCTACAAAAAGAAAAAAAATATGCTTTCCAGAGGTAAAACTTAGCTGGCATGACAGTGATGGTACCATGATCTGAGGATAATTTGATCTCTGTAAGAGTAATACAGATGAAGGCCATTCAGAGGAATCAAACTTCCAGGCCATGGAGCCAGATGTAAGGAAACTTGGTGAGCAGTGAGGATGCCAGTGAGGATGTGGCCATGAGGAGGCCAGTCCATGATGCTCATGTTCCCCCACAGCTTTCTCTGACACGTGAGGTTGGAGCGATGAGAGGACGTCAGCAGCAATGTCCCAGGACCCACAGGAGGAAAACTAAGCAGATGCCTGGTGACAAGTCTGTCGACCATGGTAGGGCAACCCAACAATGAATCCACAGAATTCAATAAAATAAATCCTTGAGAAGCATCCTGGGAGAGTGCATTGCCAGCTAGCTATCTCTGATAAAAGCTACCTATCCTGTGACAGGGCATCCCACCACACTGCCTTGGCCCCTTCACCTCCTTCCACAGGACCCTCAGAGCTGTATCTCCCAACAGTGGTGTGACTCACAACCTAGGGGTAGTTGTGGTACCCAAAGAAAACTCAAACAATACAACACTGCTGCAGAGTGAGTTTAAGGAAGTTAAACAGTTTGAAGTGAGTTTCCTACAATGGTTATTTTACTGTCTTTTGCAATGTCAACTATTAAATCCTATCATTTAATGTTTGAGACTTTGCTATGTCTAGCAATGTTCACCAAGTTATTCGATTTTTGGAGCACTTATTTCTTGGCTTGTTATTGCATGTTCTCCCACTAGATTTCAGAATGTTGGATGCCAGCAATAGAGTTACGGTCCAGTGTATTTTGTCCCTTTTTGCCTAACATCCTGTCTTCACCCTGGAGTTGATTTTCCCAGGTAAACACTGATAGGATGGAGCAGGTTCAGGTGGTTTTGTGGAGACAGACCTTTGCTCAGGCCAGAAGAAACAGGAAGTGAGGTCTCCTCCAATCCTAAATTCTGAGTCTGCCCCTGAAGTCAGCAAAGTTTAGAAGACAGAATGAGTCTGTCTTCCTAGAAAGGACATGAGCAGACCAAGAGTTACTAGGCATCGTGAAACTTGTCACAAGTATTATGGATCTCCAAGAATCTCATTTTCAGGGGAGCTCTTGAGACCACTGGGCAGATAAGTGAGAAAAATGGAGGGGTATGTCTGCCTGAGATTCCAGACAGCTTGCTCATCTAGTCTGTGTGTGTGTGTGTGTGTGTGTATGAGAGAGAGAGAGAGAGAGAGAGAGAGAGAGAGAGAGAGAGAGAGAGAGAGCAGGAAGCAGAGAGAGAAATAGAAATATTGGTGGGAGCTCTTGGGAAGATGCATCAGATAAATGACAATTGAAATTATCATCAGAACACCTTTGATAAAAGGAAGAAAGAGTTGAATCCCTGAATTAAAAATAGATTATTCATTGTCAAGGTAAAGAATGGAACAAGACATAAATAGCAGCCAAGTGCAGGGCATGCTAATTTTGCTCTAAAATGGTGCGCATGGTACTCTAGCAGCCCTCCAGGGAGCTCAGTACTACAGCCAAATTCTGCATGAGCAGATGTGTGTGTGTGCGCATGAGAGAGAGAGAGAGAGAGAGAGAGAGAGAGAGAGAGAGAGGGGGAGGGAGGGAGAGAGGGGGGCTATAGACAGGAAGATAGAGAGAAAAAGACTTAGAATGAGGCAGAGAGAGATAAAGTTAACTAGACAGTCAAATAAAAACAGGCATAAAGAGATAGGGACAGAGATAGGGACAGGGAGATATAGAGAGACAGGGACAGAGATAGGCAGATAGGGACATAGAAATACAGAGAAGGTCAGACAGATATAGAAACAGAGACAGACAAGAGTAAGGACACACACACAGAGAGAGAGAGAGAAAAGAGCAGGAAAAAAACAAAGAGAAGATAGGAGTTAGAAGCAAAGAAGAGAAAACCACCAGCATTAAATAAGTTATGTACTCTCTCTGAGCTTTGCTTTAAAATTAGGAGGACAGACTTCAACCACTTCCATGGGAATTGCAGATACTATAAAGAAAAAATGCAAGCTTGCTGGTAAAGCACTCGATATGGATAATTAATCAGCAGTCACTGCTTTTGCTGTCATCAGAAGTGCTTCCAGGATCCCATGCAGGAGGAATCATCCTCGCCCAAGGACCAGGA
The DNA here is from genome assembly GCF_029834395.1 of Sorex fumeus. NCBI lineage: Eukaryota > Metazoa > Chordata > Mammalia > Eulipotyphla > Soricidae > Sorex > Sorex fumeus. The sequence goes on from NW_026606083.1 coordinate 3,539,309, forward strand.
GGAAGGAGGCACTGCAGCCGGCAAGGTCCAAAGAGCTTCGTTCTGGCCTAGGACAGTCACTCTGTTCCCTATAAAGGCCCTAGTGGACCAGCCCCTGGCATTTCACTTGGCCCTCCAGGGAAACTCCTTGTCAAATACTATTTAACTTGTCACCAACCACAGTCCATCTTGGCCAGACTGATGTGGCTACTCCCCACAACCCTGAGCATCCTTTGCTCCTGAACGGCTGTGACATACCTCCCTGTCCCTGACACTATTCCATGAAGGAGTGTCCTAGAGGTAGCACCCTCTCCACACCACTCCACATCTTGAAATATTTCCTGTCTTTGTTTCTGAGCCCCTTTAGGTTTGTGGGGTCCAGCTAATGTCACCAAAACACACCTATCAACTATAGCTGGAGCTAGTATCTGACTGAGCTGTCTAGTTTCAGCAACAAGCCTGGGGAGGTAGAACCAATCACTCTCCCCAGTCAGAAGCTACTGAGAGGGAGACCCCAGACTCCTGAGCTCGAGAATTACGGCCTAGGCACCAGATGCCCACTCTTACCCGGCAATAGTCTTGTGGGGAGTGGTGTGGGTGGATGGCTGTGGACAGAGCCCAATCTTACCTTGGTGAAGGTCAGGCAGTCCTTATCCTGGTCTCTGTCCTTCATCTCAAAGTCATAAAGTGCTTTGCCCTGGGGTGGGGCCTGTGGCAAAGGTCGTAGGCACTGCACATAGCTGGCAGGCAGGAAGCCATGTACCCCATGCAGCTCTCCATGGAACCAGTGCTCATCGACCCTGCGCCTTAGGACTATGACATCGCCCTTGTTGAACTTGAGGTCACCAGGTTCCTTTCCCTCATAGCTGTAGAGGGCTTTTCCATAGGGAAGCTGGGAGGGATTCTGGAAAGGAAACACAAACCCAGGTTATTATTACTCAGCATGTCTGCCTGTCATCCAGGGCTGTGCTTGCCTCCCAGGTGGATCCAGGGGGTCTGTTTTGGAAGTACCCAGAGCATACCCTTCTGGTGGAAATCACTTCAAAGAAGCACATCCTCAGTGACAGAAATACACAAACCCCTGAACCAGAACTACTCTGCCCACGCAAGAGTGTCCACACTGGCACTCTCCCTGAAGCCTGGTGGAATGGACAGGCATGGTCCCAGGCTCTCCATGTAGACTGGAAAGGACTGGAAAGTAGAATGTAAATGACCATCATTTACAGATGAAAACACGAAGGCAAGAGGGATATGGCCTGAGTATGTTCACCTTGAGGGGAGAGCAGAGTCTCCACCCTAGGGTCTGGGTGTGGATGTTCTCACCCACTGCTGCATGTTGAATGACATCCCACTGGGTGTATCTCTAGCTTCCATATTTCCAGCAATTGTCATCTAACAAAATTTTTCCTTATTTTACCAACTGAAACTATATAGCAACGCATAGACAAGGGGGTGATCAAGTTAATAAACGCCCGTCCCGTTTAGTGGCCTTACAACAATGTGGTATGTGCTAAAGATGCAAGAACAGGAGAAAGCCTGATCATGGCAGCCTGAAGCGACTCCCAGCAGCAGTGCATCAGGATCTCTTGAGAGTCCCCAGCAACAGCACATTGGCTGTTCAGTGACAAAGCAGGCTGATCCAGGGGTACTATTACAAGAGCATAAAGCAGCATCCACTCCTTTTTGTTTGTTTCTGTTTTGGGAGCCATACACAACTGTGCTCAGGGCTTATTCCTGGTTCCGAGCTCACGGATCATTCCTGGCAGTGCTCAAGAGTACAGTATGTGGGACCAGGAATTAAATCCAGAGTAAGTTGCACGTAGGTGAAGTTGGTGAGGCCCCATGATGGCTTATATGGGGCAAAGAGAAGAGAAATGGTCGCTTTCTCCCGACCCACTTCTGACACCCCAGGACCAGCTGGGCAGGCTCTTTGCAGAGAAGGAAAGACAGTCTAAGCCCTACCCAGCCCTTACAGATCTTTGTCCTTCTCACAGAAAATAATTTCAGGAGTAGACAAGCAGTGAAGTAATAACAGATTTTATTTGGAGGTTTTGAAGAAGGGGAGGAGGTAGAGAAATTGACACACCCAAAGCAGAAGACAGATTTCTCCAAAGGTGAAAAGAGCACCAGAACACATCTCAGGAGAGGAGATAAAGGCAACAATCATGCTCAGGCACCACATGTGCCTGGCCACCTGGGCACAAGTAGCACATGGGCTCGGGCAGCATATGTGCATGCTTACTTCTTTCAAGTGGCTTTTTAGGTTTTTTTTTTTTTTTTTTTTTTTTTTTTTTTTTTTTTTTTTACGCGGCTCCATTTGGGGCTTCTAGCAAGTTAAGAGGATGCTTCTAGGAAGGTTTCCAAGGGGGTAGAATTGGGAGTGGTTGAAATTCCTGCCCTTGATCTTTGTTCCAGCTAGAGCTTCTATGGAGGTGTGGGAGAGGGGTGGAGGGTGGCAGGTGTCAAGCCTTCTCTGGGTCTCTGTTGGAGGCAGGTGAAAGTCTTCTCAAGCCCCTGACCTCATATGGTAGGCTCTGCTGTAGCCTAGTGGCTATTGGGTTTAATACTTCCTAGGAATTTCATTGCTTGGGGGCCCTCCCCTGTTTACCCGCCTGTATCAGAAGGCAAGAGTATTAATCTCTAGCCCTCAAACCCTCCCAGGGTGGGAGAAGCATGCTAAAAGTAGTCTATAGACCAAACATGATTGCCACTCAATGCCTCTCTTGCAAAATACAGTACCCAAAAGAAGAGAGAGAGAACAAGGGTGAATACCCTACCACAGAGGCAGGATGGGACGGGGGGATGGGAGGTGGGGGGATGTTGGGACCCGTGGTGATGGATGACGGGCACTGGTGGAGGGATGGGCACTTGATCATTGTATAACTGAAACCCAAACACAAAATTTGTAAGCCTATTACTGTACCTCATGGTGTTTCACTAATAAAAAAAGGAAAATAAAACGGCTTTCTTTTATTTTTTTCTTTATTAGTGAAACACCATGAGGTACAGTTGTAGACTTAGAAATTTTAGTGCTTGGGTTACAGATATACAATGATCGAGTACCCATCCCTCCACCAGTGCCCATTTTCCACCATCAATGATCCCAGTACCCCTCCCACTACCACCCCCTATACACCCCATATCTTATCCCGCCTCAGTGGCAGGGCATTCCCTTTTGTTCTCTCTACTTTTGGATGTTGTGGTTTGCAAAAGAGGTATTGAGTGGCAATCATGTTCGGTCTATAGTCTACTTTCAGCATGCAACTCAAATCCTAGGCGGATCCTCCCAACACCCTTTAATTGGTGCTCTCTTCTCTATCTGAGCTGCCTTTTCCCCCAGCATGTGGCTGGCCTCCAAACAGGAGAACCTCCTGTTACTTATCTCGACTATTCTTGGGTGGTAATCTCCTATTTTGTTACTTTATATTCCACAGATGAATGCAATCTTTCTATGTCTGTCCCTCTCTTTCTGACTCTTTTCACTTAGCATGATACTTTCCATGTAGAACCACTTGTATGTAAATACCACAACTTTATCTTTTCTAATAGCTGCAAAGTATTCCATTGTGTAGATGTACTAAAGTTTCTTTAACCAGTCATCTGTTCTCGGGCAGTTGGGTTTTTTCCAAATCTTGGTTATTGTGAACAGTGCAGCAATGAACATACAAGTGCAGATGTAATTTCAACTATACATTATTGCCTCTCCGAGATATGTTCCCAGGAGAGGTATTGCTGGGTCAAGTGGGAACTCAATTTCTAATTTTTTCGAGAAGCGTCCATACTGTTTTCCAAAAGTGCTGAACCAGTCGGCATTCCCACCAGCAGTGAAGGAGGGTCCCTTTCTTGTCACATCCACGCCAACACCGGTTGCTTTTGTTCTTTTGGATGTGGGCCAGTCTCTGTGGTGTGAGATGATATCTTACTGTTGTTTTGTTCTGCATCTCCCTGACAATTAGTGATGTACAGCACTTTCTCATGTGCCTTTTAGCCATTTGGATTTCTTCTTTGAGAGGATTTCTGTTCATTTCATAACCCCATTTTTTGATGGGGCTGGATGTTTTCTTCTTGTAGAGTTCAACCAGTGCTTTGTATATCCTTGATATCTACCCCTTATCAGATGGGTATCACGGTATCAAGTATCACAGTCCTCCTGTTGTTCATCAATTTGCTCGAGCGGGCCAAGTAACGTCTCCATCGTGAGACTTGTTGTTACTGTTTTTGGCATATTGAATACGTCACAGGTAGCTTGCCATGCTCTGCCGTGCGGGCGAGATACTCTCAGTAGCTTGCTGTGCTCTCCGAGAGGGGCGGAGGAATCAAACTTGGGTCGACCATATTGGCTGTGTGCAAGGCAAATGCCCTACCACTGTGCTATCGCTCCAGCCCATCAGATGGGTATTGGGTGAATATCCTTTCCCATTCTGTAGATTGTCTTTGTATTTTGGTCACTGTCTCTTTTGAGGTGCAAAAGCTTCTTAGTTTAAGATAGTCTTATTTGTTTATCTCTGTTTCCACTTGGTTGGTCAGTGGAGTGTTGTCTTTGAAGATACCATTAGCCTCAATATCGTGGAGGGTTTTGCCGACCTTTTCTTCAATACCTTATGGATTCGGGTCTGATGTTGAGAGCTTTAATCCATTTGAAACTGACTTTTCTGCTTGGTGTTAGGTCGAGGTCTAAGCCCACTTTTTTGCATGTGGTTGTCTAGTTATGCCAGCACCATTTGTTGAAGAGGCTTTCCTTGCTCCAGTTCACATTTCTTGCTCCCTTATCAAAAATCAGATGTTCATACATTTGGGGTTGTGTGTAAGGATATTTCACCCTGTTTCATTGGTCTCTGTATTGTATTTTGGTCACTGTCTCTTTTGAGGTGCAAAAGCTTCTTAGTTTAAGATAGTCTCATTTGTTTATCTCTGTTTCCACTTGGTTGGTCAGTGGAGTGTCGTCTTTGAAGATACCATTAGCTTCATCAGCTCTGCCTTTGTTCCAGTACCATGTTGTTTTAATTATTACCGCTTTGTAGTAGAGTTTGAGGTTGGGGAGGGTAATGCCTCCCAACGTCTTTTTCCCAAGAATTGCTTTATCTATTTGTTGGCATTTGTTGTTCCATATGTATTTCAGGAGTGCTTGATCTGTTTCTTTGAAGAATTTCATGGGTATCCTTATAGGTAGCACATTGAATCTGTATAATGCTTTGGGGAGTATTGCCATTTTGAGAATGTTAATTCTTCCCATTCATGAGCAGGGGATATGTTTCATTTCCTCGTGTCCTCTTTTATTTCATGGAGTAGAATTTTGTAGTTTTCATTGTAGAGGTCCTTTACCTCTTTAGTTGGGCTCATTTGAGGTACTTGATTTTCTGGGGCTCAATTGTAACAGGATTGTTTTTTTCATGTCACTTTCCTCTGTCTCATTATATGTGTATAGGAAGGCCATGGATTTTTGTGTATTAATTTTATAGCCTGCGACTTTACTGTACAAGTCTATTGTTTCTAGTAGTTTCTTGGTAGAGGAATTACGATTCTCTAGATTTAGTATCATATAATCTGTGAATAGTGAGAGCTTGATTTCGTTCTTTCCTATCTGGATGCCTTTAATATCTTTTTCTTGTCTAAACACTATTACAAGTATTCCGGTACTTTATTGAACATAACTGGTAATAGTCTTTATATTTTCCCTGATCTTAGAGAAAAGGCTCTTAATTTTTCCCCACTGAAAATAATGCTTGCCATGGGTTTGTCGTAGATGGTTTTGACTATCTTGAGGAAAGTTCCTTTAAAACCTATTTTGGTAAGAGTTTTAATCATAAACGGGTGCTGGATCTTGTCAAATGATTTCTCTGCATCTATTGATATGATCCTATGTTTTTTTCTTTGCTTTTGTTGATATGATTGATTATTTTGATTTATTTTCGATTGTTAAACCATCCTTGTATCCCCGGAATGAATTCCACTTGGTAGTGGTGTATTATCTTTTTGATGAGATGTTAGATTCTATTTGATAATATTTTGTTGAGGATCTTCATATCCTTTTTCATCAGAGATATCAGCCTGCAGTTTTCTTTTTTGTGGTGTCTCTATTTGCTTTCAATATTAGGGAGATATATGCCTCATAGAAACTGTTTGGGAGAGTTTCTATTTCTTCAATTTCCTGGAAAAGCTTGAGAAGAACTGGAAATAGGTCCTTTTTAAATGTTTGGAAGAATTCGCTAGTGAATCCATCTGGTCCTGGACTTTTGTTTTAGGGAAAACTTTTGATTACAGTTTCAATTTCATTGATATGAATGGGTCTATTTGGGTCTTTCAAGTCTTCTTGGTTCAATCTTGGGAGATTATTGGAATTCAGGAATTTATCCATTTCTTCTAGGTTATCTTGTTTCATGGCATTCGGACTCTGAGTAGTCTCTAATGATCTTTTGGATTTCATTGGTTTCTCTTTTAAAGTCCCCTTTTTGATTTCTGATTCGGTTTATTAGGGTTCTCTTTCTCTCTCTTTGTGAGTTTTGCTAGTGGTTTATCAATCTTGTTTATTTTCTCAAAGAACCACCTCTTGGTTTCATTGATCTTTCTAATTGTTTTTTGGGTTTCCATGTCATTAATTTCTGCTCTAAGTTTTATTATTTCTTTCCTTCTGCCAAATTTCGGTTACTTTTGTTGGTCTTTTTCTAATACCTTGAGAAGTGAGGTCAAGTTATCTATGCAGGCCCTTTATTCCTTCCTTAGGAATGCTTGCAATGCTATAACTTTTCTTCTTAACATGGCTTTAGCTGCATCCCATAGGTTATGGTAGCTCGTGTCTTCATTCTCATTTGTTTCCAGGTATCTTTTGATTTCATCCTTGACTTTTTTCCTGACCCACTAGTTGTTCAACATTGGGTTGTTTAATTTCCAGGTGTTTGATTTGGTTCTCTGTGTCTGTGTTTGATTAGCTTCTATCTTCAGCACACCGTGGTCAGAAAAGATTGTTGATACTACTTCTATCTTTCTGATTCTATTGAGGTATGTTTTGTGACCTAGCACTAGGTCTATTTTGGAAAATGTTCCGTGTGCACTGGAAAAGAATGTATATTCCTTCCTTTGGAGGTGTAAAGTTCTGTATAGGTCTACTATCCCTCACTCTTCTATTTCTTCCTTCAAAGCTAATGTTTCCTTGCTGAGTTTTGTTCTTTTTGATCTATCCAGAGGTGATAAGGTGATGTTGAAGTCTCCAACTACAATTGTGTTGCTAGCAATATCCTCCTTAAAATCTACTAGCAGTTGTTTTAAGTATTTAGGTGGTCCCTTGTTAGGTGCGTATACATTTAAGAGTGTGATTTCTTCTTGCTGTACATATCCCTTGATAAATATAAAATGGCCTTCTCTGTCCCTTCTAATCTTTTTCAGCATGAAATTTATGTTGTCGGATAATTGTTTGGCCACCCAGCTTTTTTGAGGGAGCTGTTTGCTTGCAGGATCATTTTCCATTCTTTAACTTTGAGTCTGTGTTTGCTCTGAGTGTTGAGATGAGTTTCTTGTAGGCAGCAGAATGTTGGTTTCAGTTTCTGGATCCATTTTGCCACTCTATTTTTCTCGATTGGTGTATTTAGACCATTAACATTGAGAGAGATTATTGTCATGGGGTTTTGTGCCGTCTTTTTGTAGGGGTTGGTTGTGCTTATAGGTTTTTTTTTTCTTTTTTTGTCTTACAGGAGCCCATTTCATCCTTCTTTTAGGTTTGGTTTTGAGTCTATGAAGTTCCTGAGCTGTTGTTTATCTATAAAATTGTGTATCACTCCTTCCGAGTTTGAGTGAGAGTTCAACTGGATAAAGTATTCTTGGTGAGGCATTCATTTCACTGTGTTTTTTCACTATATTTCACTTTTGCCTTCAGGCTTGGAGGGTTTCCTCTAATAGGTCTATTGTAAATCTAATGGGTGCTCCTTTGTATGTAATTTCCTTCTTTAACATTGCTGCTTGCAATATTGTATCTCTATCCATGCATCCATCATTCTGACTACTATATGCCTCGATTTTTTTTTATTAGGGTCTCTTTTAGCTGGCACCCTTCTGGCTCCTTATATCTTTATGTCTGCATTCTTTAACTCTGGAAACTTTTTAGCAGTGATTTCTTTCACTGTGGCTTTTTCATTGCGGTTGCCTCCCTGTCCTTCTGGTACTCCAATGATTCTATGTTGTTCTTCTTGGCGTCATCCCATAGGTCTCTGATTTACTTTAGAGCTATTTTGAGGTCTTTTCCCATTGTTTGTTGTTGTGTATTCAATTTTTGCTGCTCATCTTCAAGCTCACTGATTCTGTCTTCAGCTGTAGTCATTCTACTGCTGAGGGCACCCACTGAGTTTTTAATTTAGTCTACCGAATCCTTTATTGTGACACTTCTTTTTGTAGCTTTTTTTTTTTTAATTTCTGCTCTCTTTTATTCCTGTATTTTCTAGATTATCCGATCCACTGTTTCTTTTGTTTCTTCCTTTAATTTTCTGGATGTCTGCTCCATCGATTCTTTGAGTTCCTTGAACATTCTCAGTATTTCATCTCGGAATTCTTTATCAGAGAGATCATATTTGTGGGTAACCCCTTTTGAGGATTCGGGACTCTTTTCTTTGTCCTCTTCTCGTAGTGGAGATTTTCGCTGTTTCTTCACATTGTTGTGGTTGTATCTAGGTAGAACCTTCAAGTTCAGTAGTGCTGTTCCCTCTTATAGTGGGAAAGGGTTCTGAATGAGCTTGGTTGATGGTGGTCACCCTTCTCCCCTTCTAGAATACGTCCTTCCTCTCAGACATTTTTCTGTGACTTATGATAGGCATCTAGTGAAGCATTGGAGGATGTGCTCTTTTATATAGGGCTTGTTCAACTTTTTGAGTACACTGGTCTTTTAATGGAGTTGATGTAGGCCAGTGGATTGTTGTCATATTGTGTTTGAGGAGGCCGCATTGTTTTGCTCAGAATTAGGTCATATAGGTTGGCATATGAGTTGAGAGTGCTGGGAATGGGGAAAATAACTGCGGCTGCAGAGAAGGGAAGCCACAACTTCCTTTTAATGTCATGGTACATTCTCTTTATCCTATTTGTCCTAGGAATAAGATAATCCTTCCAAAGGTCCACCACTCTTGCTCTCAAACAGTAACTCATTCTGAAATCCAAACAATTCTTGGCAGTCTTCTGGTCTCAGCAGTGAGACTGAATTTCTCTGAAACCATTTGTTATCAAGTGCACTTCCGGAGCTCTTTTCACTTAACTGGGTCTTTTTCATAATGATTTGTGAAACTGGGCCCCTTCTCTGTACAGGACGTCAGTGACTGCTCCTCTGAGCAAACACCAACTCAGTGCTACAGGCCAGTTCTGTGTCAGTGGGAAGCGAACAGAGTGCTCCCCCCACCCATCAGTGGCCAGCAACTTTACTAACAGAGGCGCTTTCCTCACCAGCACTGCCTTTGCCAAAGGTTTCTTTAGTATTCAAATCAATCGATAAAGTACAAAAGCCTAAAGCAGGAGTACAGAGAAAAGCGCTTTATAGAGCATTTAATAGCATGTTAGCAACTCAATCACTCTACATTTATGTTTTAGCAATGTCAGATCCAAGCAGTTAAGAGAAAACCCGCTGGCAAAATGACAAACAGCTACCACTAGCCAATTAAATAGCAACACCAGAGGACGCTTCATTGCAGAACTAGAGGAAGAAAAAAAATCCATTTGCTTCCAATAAGGTGGTTCTCAATAGCTCTTTATTATCAGCATAATAGACTGTAACAGGCCCCAATCTTAACAATTTTAGAAATGGAAGAAAATGGATAATTTGCAATACAAATACTGAGATTGGAAAAGATTAGAAGAGACTGTTGGCTATGGGCCACCACCAACAATCCCTGGTCGAGGTTCCTAATCAGGGACATTTATTAGCCTGGGGAATGTGAGGCAGTTGGGAAGTGGGAATGACTGGCATCTCAGAGGCAGAGGGCAGGGACCTGCTCCACACCCTAGACCACAAGGAGACCACCACAGTGTTCTCCTGCCCAGACCATGGCAGTGCGATGGGCAGAAACCCTACTCAAGTTGTGCAGGAAAATTGTTTCAAAGGTTTTTCCTTCAGTCATCCTTGGTCTACCACCACTTCAGTAGGAGAAAGGGAGCACACTTCTCTTCATAATGGGACTATTTTAACTCTAGCACACAGACCAGCTAAGATACATACTGAGGTAAGAAATGTTAAGCAATAGAAAGAATAGAACTAGAACCTATTAATCATTTTTTTTTTTGGTGGAGGAGCCGGGGTAGAACCTACTAATCTTAAATTCCAGCAACTTTACCCTTAGAAACAGCGCTCAATTAGTTTCATTAAATAAAGAAGAAGAACCAAACTTTTCCCCTCAGCCTCTGATCCCTCCATCTCCAGGCCAGGAAGGCTGCTCAGAAGCAGTAGCTGCAGCTCATGGGCCAACTGCTCCCATGTGCCTCCTCTGGTGTGAGCTGGGACAGATGTCTGTGCTGCTCGGTGCCTGCCTCCCTTTGGCTTGCTCAGATGGCACAGAGGGCTTGCAGCAGAAAAGCCTGGGGGGGGGGGCATAGTAGGTGCCACCCCGGGGCCTGGCTCCAGGCCCTCTCCTAGCAGCATGTCGCCTCTGTTCCTGCGAGGCTGCTCTCCTGCTCTGCACAATGAGCATGTCCCCATCAGTCAGAGAGCACCATGACCCAGAAGCTCTGGCCATCTTCATGGCCTCACCTCTCCCTCGGGCCTTTCAGCTTCCCTTCAAAGAGGACACACATATCACTGACTTCTATTGACATCTTTGCCCAGATACGTCTTGCTCCCTGAAGCTGTTTTTTCTCCCCTCAAGCTGATCGCTGTGCCTGTGGGTCTCCACCCACTGCTAAGGGAGCACCTGTCATTTCCAACTCTGCACCTACCCATTGATCCAGACCCCAAGTCTGAGATGCGGAGAGAGACTCCAGCACACTCCAGCACTGTCTGTGTTCCACCTCCCTTGCCTCAGCCATCACAAACCTCTGCCAAGGACACCCAGAACTCTATGACAGCACATGCCCTGATGCGAAGCTGCCCCACCACGTGCTGTCCTAGCCTATAACCATGGGGGTGTTGCCCAAGTTCAGCCAGCCACACATACTGGCGCCCTTCCCACTTGACCCCTGCCAGAGAGGGCAGCACACTCATTAGCAGAGAGCACCCGCCCTCGAAATCTTAGACCTTTGCTATGTTCTCTGCCCTCTCCCTTCCACTTTCTGTCCCAGACATCTAGTATCCAGGTCCCAGTACACCAAGACCCCAGACAAAGCTGAATTGCAGTTGCTGCTAATCTGGGGACTGAGGAGAGACCTTGTCTGGGGAGGTGCCTATGCATGTTGGTTAACTCCATGCTCAGGTTTCTCCTAAGGTAAGGCCTAGATGTCAGGAGGTGAAAGTTAGAAATGCAAGCTCTGATAGGCCAACCTCGGTCCCCCCCCCCAGTATGCCTCACTGGAGGAATAAGTTTCTAAGGGTATCACCCAGCTCCATAGGAGCGCAGGTTCATCCATGCAGACCAGGGGAGGAGAGGGTCCTGGCTCCTTCCATAATGGTGGAGGTGGGGCCGGGGGACTGGACTGACGCATCCCTCAGCACAGCACCACAGGCCAACCACATCGGCAACCCAGGGAGCATCAGCTCTTGTGTCGGTTGTATCAGCTGGCACGGAAGAAGCCTGAGAGAGAGAAAGGGGAAATAGAGGCAGAAAAGGGCTGTGCAACCTTACTACCCCTCCCCAGATCTCCAAAACAAGTAAAACTGAGAACAACCGAGAGAGAATGCAATTCTTTCCAAGTCCAGGGCACATTCTGGGGGTCAATAAAGGAAGTCAGGATGCAGCCTATAGGCAATGTATGGAAGCAAGCTTGACACTTAATAGTGTTGGCTCTTACAGCTAGGAACACACAGAAGAGAAGACTCAGAATGTTGAAACATCCTTCCTCTTTGAAACCTTTATAAAATCAGGTACTCTAGAGCCAGGCCAGTGCGACTTGTAGAGGGAAGACTCTGGGAAATGGAAGGCACCAACCAAGAGAGCCTCGACAGCTGCAGTACTCTAGCCTCTATAACCATTTCCTTCCCATCCCAGACTGCCCTCCCTCCTCCTCACAATCCCTTTGGATTAGTTGTATTCAAACACTGTGATTGTATGGGTTCAAGACATCAAAGAAAAGAAATAAATGGAAAGGGAGAAATACATCTGGGATGTCTGCAGGATAATTAATACCAGCCACCCTGCAAGGCATTAATAATAATTAAAACTTATAATGTCAATTTCATGGCTCATTACTCAGATGCAACACACAGTCTGATGAGGTTCTTAATGCCTTATCCTGCAGAGACGGCTGCTCAGGCACTGTGGCAGCGCCGTCTCCATTTTCACAAGACCAATACTGCAGCAGGCTGTGACAAATGTGGTCTGGTCAGCTGAGTGGTACTGGTTTCTGGGGAGGGTGGTGGGGAAGTGCTGGGTCATGGTGAGTGAGAGGGGGCCGCTGGCCTGGGACCAGTTTGCCTCACTTTTACAGCTCTCCCAGTAAGCTCGGCTAAACAGCATGGATAAAGAATTCACAAAGATCTCATACGTCTATTCATGCTTTCCTGGATGTCATGCCCACTCAGTACTCATCATAGTTCTATGAATTCTAGAGATGACCCTAGATTTTAGTTCTTAAATATAGTGTTCTAACCCCATAAGGGGTCAAACAACTACAAAACTGTTTGTCTAAAATCAATATCTGCTAAATTATCAGTAAATGTTTGATTTGTATACCTATTTTATATACCTAGAATCATATAAAAAATTTTTTTTCTGGTAAAGAGAGGTCACGAGTGTACAAAGGTTTACGACATGCTGCCGGGCCCATTTCCTGGGCAGATGCTAGAACCCAGACCCATTTCCTAGGCAGATCTAGAACCCAGACTCATTTTTGTTCCATTTTGTCCCCCAGACACACACACACACACATCATATATTCCAGACAGCAGCTGAATGAAAATATGGATATAAAAGCAACCCTTTGATTTGGACTTGGACTAGGAATTTCTGGAATGATCACATCTAATAATGAATTAATAATGGGAAACTCATGGCTACTTTTTGATGAAGGCACTCAGTAGAATGTGACTGCTTTATGGAATGCGGTGGAACAGAGAAAGACGTCTTGGATTGTTGACCTATGTTTCTGGTAATAAAAAAAAAATGCATGGGAACGAGGGTCTTGCTGCCTACTTCCTGCAGCCCTCTGCTCAGCAACTCTCTGGCCCAAACCCAGAGAGGCCCTGGTCAGGCTAGGGAATGATCATTCCACTCAGGCTCCCGCACCTCTCCTGAGCTTCCTTCTGGTCATGGCACACACGTGCCAGGATACCCTGCCTCCTTCTTGGAAAGTCAAGAGGTCAGGAAGAAAGCAAAGACTTCCTGTCCAAGTCTGCTTTTTTTTTTCCCTTTATTTTATTTTATTTTTTTTTACAGTTGTAGATTTACAATTTTTTGTGCTTTGGTTTCAATTATACAATGATCAGATACCCATCCCTCCACCAGTGCCCATTTTCCGCCACCATGGGTAATATCCCTCCCACCCCCATCCCCCCATCCCCCCTGTCTCTGTGGCAGGGCAATCCCCTGTGTTCTCTCTCTCCTTTTGGGTGTTGTGGTCTGCAAAAGAGGCATTGAGTGGCAAACATGTTCAGTCCATAGTCTACTTTCGACATGCATCTCCCCTCCTGGGAGGATCCTCCAAACATCCTTTATTTGGTGCTCCCTTCTCTATCTGAACTGCCCTTTCCTCTAGGATACCCGGCTGGCCTCTAAGTTATGGAGTAATCCTCCTGGTGCTGATCTCAGCTATTCTTGGGTATTAATCTCATACTTTGTTACTTTATATCCCCCAGTTGAATGCAATCTTTCTATGTCTATCCCTCTCTTTCTGACTCATTTCGCTTAGCATGATACTTTCCATATTGTACCACTTGTATATAAATTTCATGACTTCATCTTTTCTAAGAGCTACATAGTACTCCATTGTGTAGATGTACCAAAGTTTCTTTAACCAGTCATCTGTTCTTGGGCATTCAGGTTTCTTCCAGTTTCTGGCTATTGTAAAGAGTGCTGCAATGAACAAACAAGTGCAGATGTCACTTCGACTATACATTTTTGCCTCTCTGGGATATATTCCCAGGAGTGGTATTGCTGGGTCAAATGGGAGCTCAATTTCTAATTTTTTGAGAATCGTCCATACTGTTTTCCAGAAGGGCTGAACCAGTGGACATTCCCACCAACAGTGAAGGAGTGTCCCTTTCTCACCACATCCACGCCAGCATCGGTTGCTTTTGTTCTTTTGAATGTGGGCCAGTCTCTGAGGTGTGAGATGGTATCTCATTGTGGTTTTGATCTGCATCTCCCTGATGATTAATGATGTAGAGCATTTTCTCATGTGCTTTTTTGCCATTCGGATTTCTTCTTTGAGAAAGTTTCTGTTCATTTCATTGCCCCATTTTTGGATGGGGTTGGATGTTTTCTTCTTGTGGAGTTTAACCAGTATTTTGTATATCCTGGATATCAACCCCTTGTCAGATGTGTATTCGGTGAATATCCTTTCCCATTCTGTAGACTGTCTTTGTATTTTGGTCACTGTTTCTTTGGAGGTGCAGAAGCTTCTTAGTTTAAGATAGTCCCATTTATCTATCTCTGTTTTCACTTGCTCGGCCAGTGGCATGGCATCTTTGAAGATACCATTAGCTTCAATGTCATGGAGGGTTTTGCCAACTTTATCTTCAATGTACCTTATGGTTTCTGGTCTGATGTTGAGGTCTTTAATCCATTTTGATCTTACTTTTGTACATGGTGTTAGGCAGAGTTCTGAGCCTATTTTTTTGCATGTAGCCGTCCAGTGATGCCAACACAATTTATTAAAGAGGCTTTCCTTACTCCACTTCACATTATTTGCACCTTTATCAAAGTTTAGATGAGAATATGATTGAGGGGAGATGTCAGTGTATTCAACCCTGTTCCATTGGTCTGCAGTTCTGCCTTTGTTCCAGTACCATGCTGTTTTAATTATTACTGCTTTGTAGTACAGTTTGAAGTTCGGGAGGTTGATTCCTCCCATTTTCTTTTTCCCAAGAATTGCTTTAGCGATTCGTGGGGGCTTATTGTTCCATATAAATTTCAGGAGTGTTTGCTCCATTTCTTTGAAGAATGTCATGGGTATCCTTATAGGGATTGCATTGAATTTATACAATGCTTTCGGTAGTATTGCCATTTTGACAATGTTAAGTCTCCCGACCGATGAGCAGGGGATATCTTTCCATTTCCTCATGTCCTCTTTTATTTCCTGAAGTAGCTTTTTGTAGTTTTCTTTGTACAGGTCCTTTACTTCCTTAGTTAAGCTGATTCCTAGGTACTTGATTTTCTGGGGCACAATTGTGAACGGGATTTTTTTTTTCATGTTGCTTTCTTCTCTCTCACTGTTTGCATATAGGAAAGCCATGGACTTTTGGGTATTGATTTTATAACCTGCAACTTTACTATACGAGTCTATTGTTTCTAGGAGTTTTTTGGTGGAAGTTATTGGGTTCTCTAAGTAGAGTATCATATCATCTGCGAATAGTGAGAGCTTGATTTCTTCCTTTCCTACCTGAATGCCCTTAATATCTTTTTCCTGCTAATCGCTATTGCAAGTACTTCCAGTACTATATTGAACAGCAGTGGAGAGAGTGGGCATCCCTGTCTCGTCCCTGACCTTAGAGGGAAGGCTCTCAGTTTTCCCCCACTGAGGATGATGCTTGCTGTAGGCTTGTGGTAGATGGCTTTAATTATGTTGAGGAAGGTCCCCTCTATACCAATTTTGGCTAGGGTTTTCATCATAAAGTGGTGCTGGATCTTATCAAATGCTTTCTCTGCATCTATTGATATGATCATATGCTTTTCATCTTTTCTTTTGTTGATATGGTGGATTATGTTGATGGATTTCCGAATGTTAAACCATCCTTGCATCCCTGGACTGAATCCTACTTGGTCATGGTGTATGATCTTTTTGATGAGTAGTTGGATTCTATTTGCTAGTAGTTTGTTGAGGATCTTTGCATCTGTGTTCATCAGGGATATGGGCCTGTAATTCTCTTTCTTTGTGGTATCTCTGTCTGCTTTTGGTATCAGTGTGATATTTGCTTCGTAGAAACTGTTCGGAAGTGTTTTTGATATTTCAATTTCGTGGAAAAGCTTAAAGAGCATTGGGAGTAAGTCCTCTTTAAAGATTTGGAAGAATTCACTAGTGAATCCATCCGGGCCAGGACTTTTGTGCTTGGGGAGACTTTTTATTACCATTTCAATTTCCTTGATGGTGATAGGTCTGTTCAGGTATTCCAGGTCTTCTTGGTTCAGCCTTGGGAGTCTGTAGGAGTCTAGGAATTTATCCATTTCCTCGAGGTTTTGATGTTCCGTGGCATAAAACTTCTCAAAGTACTCCCTGAGGATCCTCTGAATTTCTGTGGTTTCTGTTGTAATGACCCCCTTTTCATTTCTGATTCGGTTTATTAGGGTTTTCTCTCTCCCTTTCTTTGTGAGTTTTTCTAGAGGCTTATCAATCTTGTTAATTTTCTCAAAGAACCAGCTTTTGGTTTCATTGATCTTTCGGATTGTTTTTTGGGTTTCCATCTCGTTAATCTCTGCTCTGAGTTTTATTATTTCCTTTCTCCTGTTCGGGTTGTGCTCCTTTTTTTGGTCCTTCTCCAAGCTCTTAAGCTGTGAGGTTAGGTTACTTATGTGTGCTCGCTCCTCCTTCCTGAGGAATGCTTGCAGAGCTATAAACTTTCCTCTTAACACAGCCTTTGCTGTGTCCCATAAGTTTTGGTAACTCGTGTTCTCATTTTCATTCGTTTCTAGGAATCTTTTGATTTCCTCTTTGATTTCCTGTCTAATCCACTCGTTGTTCAATAGTGCACTGTTTAATTTCCAGGTGTTTGATTTAGTTTTCTGTTTTTGTGTGTGATTTACTTCTAATTTCAGCGCATTATGGTCTGAGAAGATTGTTGATACAATCTCTACCTTCTTAATTTTATGGAGGCATGTTTTGTGGCTCAGCATGTGGTCTATCTTGGAGAATGTTCCATGTACGCTTGAGAAGAATGTGTATTCAGCTTTTTGTGGATAAAGTGTCCTGTATATATCTACTAAGTCCCTTTCTTCCATTGTTTCCCTCAAATGAAGTATGTCCTTGCTAAGCTTGAGTCTGGTTGATCTATCAAGAGGTGACAAAGCAGTGTTGAAGTCTCCCACTAGTATTGTGTTGCTATTGATGTCTTTTTCCAAATCTATGAGTAGTTGTTTTAAGTACTTTGCTGGTCTCTCATTAGGTGCATATACATTTATTATTGTAAGTTCTTCCTGTTGTACAGATCCTTTGATCAATAAGAAATGGCCTTCACTGTCTCTTATGACCTTCCTCACTCTGAAATCGATGTGGTCTGATATAAGGATGGCTACCCCAGCTTTTTTATGGGAGCTGTTTGTCTGTAGGATTGTTTTCCAGCCTTTGACTCTGAGTCTGTGTTTGCTTTGACTATTGAGATGTGTTTCTTGCAGGCAGCAGAATGTTGGGTTCAATTTTCTAATCCATCCTGCCACTCTATGTCTTTTAATTGGTGCGTTTAGCCCATTGACATTGAGAGAGATTATTGTTATGGGATTTTGTCCCATTGTTCTGTTAAAATTTGGTGTATTTGAGGGGCCTTTCTTGCCTTAAAGTAGCCCATTTAGTTGTTCTTGTAACCATGGTTTTGAGTCTATGAAGTTCCTGAGCTGTTGTTTGTCTGTGAAACTGTGTGTTGTTCCTTCTATTATGAATGAGAGTCTTGCTGGGGAAAGTATTTTTGGGGAGGCATTTATTTCATTGAGTTTTTTTACTATGTCCCACCACTGTTTTCGGGCCATGAGGGTTTCATCAGAAAAATCAGCTGTGAATTTTAAGGATGCTCCTTTGTAAGAGATTTCTTTCTTCGATCTTGCTGCTTTCAGAATTTTGTCTCTGTCTATGGTCTTGGTCATTTTGATCAGAATGTGTCTTGGGGTATTTTTATTCGGATTTCTTCTAGCGGGTACCCTTCGGGCCTCCTGAATGTGGTCACAAGTTTTCTTCAGCTCTGGAAATATTGTAGCAATGATGTCTTTGACAGTTTCTTCTTCATCGAGGTTTTCTTCCTGTACCTCTGGGACTTCAATAATTCTTATGTTACCCCTCTTGTCTTCATCACGATCTTCTCTTGCCATCTGTTCCCGAATTGTGAGTCTCTTTTCCATTTTCTGCTCTTTTCTGGAGAGTCTCTGAACTTCATTTTCGAGCTCACTGATTCTGTTCTCAGCCGCTCTTACTCTGCTGCTGAGGCCTTCCACTGAGCTTTTCAATTCGCCTATGAGATTTTTCAGGTCTGACATTTCTGATTGCATTTTCCTCATTTCTGCCTTCAGATCCTCTTGTCTTCTATTGGCATTGCTTTCCATTGTTTCTTTTAATTCCCTAAGCATCCTAAGTAGCTCCCTTCTGAATTCCTTGTCAGAGAGGTTGTCTAACACTACAGTACTGTTGGTGTCATATGGGCTAGACTCTTCAATATGAAAGTTTGGTGGGCTTTTGCGTTGCTTTACCATTGTGAGAGGTGTGGTTTAGTCCTTCACGTTCACTGTTACTATTCTGCTTGATATGCAGTGTGAGTTAAGATAGGCTTATGAGTTATTGGCTACTGTGTTTCTAGTGGCTGAGCTAAAATAGAGAAGTTTCCATCTAAGAAGGTAGCTTATGGTTCCTATGGCATAAGTAGTGGGAAAATATTTCGTGGCCACGTCAGCGGCCGCAGCTCCGGAAAGAGTCCCTGGCACTGGCGAGGAGTTGGGAACGTCTCCTGTTTGGAATTGGAGCCGTTCAGCTTTGTTGCCCAGAGCTGGGCCTCTGTGCCTGTCCCACGCAGATCAGGGGTTGAAAACCGGCTTTCTAGGGGCTGGATCTAGCTGCGCATGCCCAGAGAGGGTCCCAGGCCCTTGGGGGCGGGCTGTACCTGTTGGAATTGGAGCCGTTCAGCTTTGTTGCCCAGAGCTGGGCCTCTGTGCCCGTCCCACGCAGATCAGGGGTTGAAAACCGGCTTTCTAGGGGCTGGTTCTAGCTGCGCCTGCCCAGAGAGGGACCCACGCCCTTGGTGGCGGGCTGTACCTGTTGGAATTGGAGCCGTTCAGCTTCCCCAAGTCTGCTTTTTTAGGAAGTAAATTTGATACAAATGATTCCTGCTAGGTCTTTAATTCAACCCAAAATATCAGCATCATACTTTTTTCCACATCACTGTTTTGATACTACCCCCAAATAAACTACTATAAGAAGGCAAGGAAATAAAATAATTTCAAACATCAGTATCTGTCTATCTATCTATCTATCTATCTATCTATCCATCTATCTGTATTTTGTCCCAAAATTTCAGTTCTAAGAGAGAAAAAATAGACCCACGTTAAAGCTAGATGCCAGGTTTCCAGGAGTTTAATAATACTTATGTAGCATAGTTTTATGAAATTGACTCATCTTAACATTTGCTCTGTCTCACACTCTTCCTCTTTAAAACAGGCATGCATGCAGAGTTTACTTATTTATTTTAATTTAGTATTTTATTTTAAAATTATTCTAAGTGTACTTAAAAAACCTGAATCATCATGAGATACACAGGTACAAAGCTGTTCATGATCAGATTTCAGCCATACAATGTCCAAACACTGATCAGTGGATATTACATACCATTGATGCAGGGTTTAATTCACACATATACTGTATTTACAAGTCCCATTGCCATTTGCTACCCATATGAAAGACTTGTTTTTGGCCTGGGACAATAATACATAGTGGCAGAATTCTTTACCTTGCTAAGCTTAATTTGAATTGGAGAGGGTCCGTAGGTGTTTTAATTCTAGGTTGATTCATAAAAATCATTACTTTAATAAATTATAATTTAATTATACAATGCTGTGCTAATTTCGTAAAACATAACTACAAAACTGAATGTTAAAGTCCACTTTTACAGTTCAAGGTGAGCTGCATAAAAAGGGAATTAATGTACGTGGTCTCACTATAGAACACCTGCTTTCCTAAGCCCCTGTGTCCCCACAAATACTATGTATGTCTTGACATGCTCCCTGGAGCTGGCATTCGTCTTGAACACAAATTTGGGGATACAGTAGCAGCTTGGAAACTACATAGAAGTTTCCCAGCCTTCTGCATTTATCTGCTACAAGTTCAAGGGAAAAATTTACTGGTGGTGGTTTGGCTCCAGAACATATTTTATAAGCTAGAGGTCAATTCAGTTATGTTCTATGAAAAATTATTCTCAAAACCTTCATACTTTAATGTGACTTTGCAAACGTATTTTAAAGAAAATGAGAACTTCAGTTGTCCTCAACCTATCCTAGAAAACAATCTCACTTCTGGCATGAAACCTCTTCCCTTATTGACTAACCTATGGGAAAAGTGGTGAATTTTTCCTTTCCCAAAATAGTAAATATTCATGAGCTTCCTAAATAATTTCAGAGCATACTATCTGTCTGAATTTTTAAAAATCAGGGAGAGAAATACTGTCCATTCTAAGCTTTTTTGTTGTCCTATGTATACTCTTGCTACTCTTTAAAAACACATTGAATACTCAAGCACTGAATACTCAAACTAATGGGTTCTTAAACTTAAACAACTACTTAAATGTTTGGCTACATCACAGTATCAAACTGGGTGTCGATCCCACCTCTGCCTGAACAAAGTTAGTTTTGTTCCTTACTAATTGCTTCAGTAAGAGATACACCTTTCATACGAATATAACATTTCCAACTTGTCTAAGCATTTTCACAGGATTTATTAAATTTTATTTTTATTTTCACAAGAACTGAAAGGTAGGAAGTGGTTTTTAGAAAATTGTATATATTCATTCAACATTTCAATACTGGACATCCACCGCAGACTGCTGGCTTTAGAGAACAAAACAAAAAGTCCCTTCCCACATAGAGTTGCGTTACAATACAGGTCACAACTAAGTAACCTGGAGAAATGAGAAATGATAGGTGTTAGAGGAAATTGCATTTCAGTAGTTGGAAATTGCAGAGCCACATATCATAGAAGGTCCATAGAAGAGTGGAGGGCAAGCTGGGTTTTGGGTCATGGAGGTGCCCAGGTCCCTGCATAGCTGCCAGGAAGATAAGGAGGTCTAGAAGTTTCTGGGGGAACTCATGTAAAGCCAGGAACATCTCAAAGGGGACTCTAAAAAAAAGGGTTTTATCCCTTTGTGACTGATTCTAGAAACTCAGACATAGAAGGAATCTAAAAAAAGTCTCCTTTCTGAAAAAAATCTTCGTTCTCTGCATAATATTAAGGAAGTGATGTTCTGCTCATCTGAGGTGGCTCCTCGACCAATTCCATAGCACCTCTTTCAAGGTGACTGTGTTTGGTATGCAAGTGTGTGTGTGTGTGTGTGTGTGTGTGTGTGTATGTGATATATGTGGGAACAAGCCCAGGAAACATTCAAGATATATGCTTACTAATGAGCTGCATACCCATTTTGCATTCTAAATCAAGGCAAGAAATGGAACTGTGCCAATGGCAAGCAAAACAGGCACACTCAGTGCACTGTCAGACACTCTGATGGATCTATACCGAGAACAAACAAAGTTTACTTTTGAAGCAAACAGAACATAATGGTCATTATCAGGAACAGAAATAAATGTTACTTGAAATAGCATAAGCATGTAAGTTGTAATATTAAACTATATCTCTAAGCCTCAAATCAGAGCACCTGGTCCACAATACATAAAAGTATAATGAGAAGAACTTTCTTAGAAAATCCAGTTCAAAGAATAGAGATAGGAAAGGAACCCAGAGATTTCTCAATAAAAATGTCTTTTCCAAACACATAATTGACCCAATTTTCCAATAGTTTGGTTAAAAAAAACTATGATTAGGTGACACAGCAACCCTGTACAGTGGGTTTTGTGCTTACCTTGCATGTGGCTGACCTGGGTTCAATCCTCAGCACCCCACATGGTCCCCAAAGCCCCGAGTCCTGCCAGATTAGACCCCAAAACAAAAGAACAAGAAACAGATATAGATGAAATCATTACATGACCATAAGTACCTATCATACCCTGTTCTAATGAGATGGAAAAGACTATCTGGGAGCTGGTGTTCCCACTCTCCCTCCCACTATTTTCTCACTAAAAAGTGTGCGTTTTTGGTGCTACCATGTTGCTGTCCTTCCCTCTCCATCTGAAATTCCAGCTTGGGTAGAAAGTGCACCTGTCTCACAGATATTTCTACTCAACAGATGAAAAAACATCATTACAAAGTTAGATGATTTGTTCATTGTTCAGCCATGTTCCCCTATGATAAGGATTGAAGAAGATCTATTCTGTAAGATCTAAACAACATGCATTTTGGTCTTGTAGTTTTGGGGCTCTTCTGAAGTTAACTTCTTCATTCTGGCAGAATAAAATGAAAATGGTTATAGATTATATATAAACAAATGGGTGTGGCTGCTCCAGTAAACTTTTATTTACAAGGTCAGGCAGCTGCACAAATTTGGCCCCGGTTTAGGTTTGCTACTAAGCACTGTGTATTATCTCACTTTGTTTTTGGCAGAGAGTGATCAGACTTAAATTGTTGTCTAAAGAAAAACCAGGCTTGACTTGTGTACTGAGGTATCTTGTGTGCATGTGTACATTCATGTATGTGTGTACACCTGTGTGAGTTGACTGTCATACAATCTGATGTTCAAACTGCTTGGTAACATATAGTTCCTTGTACATCTCAGTAATAAATCATGTGCAGCATACTGAAAACAGTAACTATGGTGAATAAAATACACTTAAAACAAGATTAGAAAGCATCTGTGTGAGTGGGTACTTTCAGTTTTCAATTGAGTCTAGAGAGAAAGAACTTGAAAGAAGATATGATAACCATATAGTTTATGGAGGTAAGAATTTATTATGCTTCAGGTGGAGAGATAAAATCTGATAAAGTCCCTGGATTCATATAATTGCTATTCCCACACTCAAATCAGTTTCCTTTTGATGAAAAAGGAGTAAAGAGAAAAGGAGGAGATGTGAAAAAAAGAAAAAGACTGGGGTAGCTGCTATTTGATGACAACTGAGGAATTCATTTGCTGGCAAATTTCTGAATCTTGCTCTGGTACAGAGAGAGATGGTCTGTCTTCAGTATTAGGGTATTTTAACTTAATGAATATAATGTCAGCATACAAAAAATCAAAGAAAGAGATATCGGGGCATAGATTATTGAGGAAAATAAGAAACTCTTATTTGATCTTCTATTCCTCTTGGAAAGAATATCATAGTCTTTCCAAAGAGCACCTTAAGATTGTTCAACAGAAATGCTGAACAAACACTTTTATATTTTGGGCCAAAGTCAACAACAAATAGTACAAAGATTCATATTCTTGACTTTTCCCATGACTTTAGAAAACAAGCTAATACATCACATGACCTCTATCACATGTATTCAGTTGATGGTTCTCAAAGACCACTGTGCCGTGACACTGAAATAAGTTCCATAAATAAGAATTCATACTTTAAAAAATATAATAATTTTATTGATCAGAATACATATTTCCACACAATAACACACACTTTTTTATGGGGATTTAGTAGTAATGGTATCTATTTATATATGTATTAAGATTTTTGAAGTCTCTCCTCATTCATTAATCCACCCATCATCCAGGAATTCATACATCATCCTTTCATCCAGTATGTGTGCATCTACCTATCCATCCATTCAGATATACAGCTAGCCAGTCAACTATTCATCAACCATTCATTGATCCATCACTCATTGAACCATAGACAAGTATCATCCATGAATTCACAAAATTTGTGAGAAATAGAAAATATTATTTAAATTTATAATATTCAGTGCATATATGACTTTTGCAAAACCTGTTTAATAAAAGTTGTATACTACTTTGAGATATAATAACACGAAGAAAATATAAAAGACAAGATATAAATATTGATGAACAAAAAGGAAGTTGATTCTTTTCTTGAGTTTTGTAATGACAACTTGTATGGCGAACCAAAATGAGGAAAGACATTTTGTTGTCTTGAGGAAAGACAACCACAACTTTTAGAAACTTTATACACATTATTCCACTATGATGGAAACTGGGCAGAAGACATTCTTCCCAGTATTTCACTTCACAATTCTGCCACCCCAGAGTGGGACACAGTTTTTACAGGTAACACACATATATTCACATATGCAATTTTTACATTTTTCAAAGAAAATTTTATGTTTTCTTGATCTGGATTAAATTATGGATTTATAGGGTTAAGAATTTTGTCTTCTTAATGGCATCCCCTTCTCAATGGCTGGGATCCAAGAACCAATTATAAAATACTGTGAAAAACAAAATTTAAAGGTTCTCCAGATAGTTTCTGGAAAACACTCACTGTAAAATTACTTCCTTCACTTGGAGTGCTCCAGAAATCACAAAATTGCATGGAGGTGAGAGAGCAGACGGGCTGAAGGGAAAGGCTGATGTACGGATAAGTATGGAATACTTATGGAACAGCATCAGAAGAAATAGCGTTCACACCATAGAGGTTCCAGAAAGATTCAAAAAAGAGGGAAAGAGACAGAATTTAGTTTAAGAAATTATAGCCAAGAACTCCCCCAAACTGAGGAATAAAGCAGATGCACAGTCCACAGATCCCAAGGAGTTAAATAAATAAATAAATTGGCATCAAGATATACTGTAATTAAAATTACAAAAATTAAAGACAGAGATAAAATACTAAAAGGAACAAATTAAAGCAAAGACACACAGATAAGGAAGCACACATGACTCACAGCATGTCTTTCAAATAAAACTACGAACTTGAAAGGAATGTTATGCTACAGTCAATGAGTTGAATTGAAAAAACCACCAGCTGAGAATAAACTACTCAACTACATTAGTGCTGAGATTTGAGTAAGTGATAAAAATCTTTCAACCAAATAACAGTTAAAGAAACTCATGAGTACTAGCCCAGTACTACAAGAAATACTTAAGGGTCTTCTATAAAAGGAAAAGAAAACGCACAAACCCACTTGGAAATAGTAAGATACAAAAAAAACATAAGGTGTGTGGGATAGTAACACTGGGGCCTCAGAATAAATTTGGCTCTTACTTTCTTTAAATTTAAAAGATATAATCTTAGAACTCTAGATAGAAATTACATGGTAATCTCAAAACAAGAATATTTAGAATAAGAAGAAATGAATAGGATGGATCACTAAAATAAACGACATATAAGAAAGAGCTGTGGAAAAAATAAAGACATAAATAAATTAAAAAATAAAAATAAAAAATAAAGAACAAAGAAACAATCATATTTTAAGAATGTATACAATTGTATAAAACTGGTACTAAATTAGTTTATATGAATAATCCCATTAAATGTCAATGATCTGAACTACAAATCACAGAAACAAAACCCAGACTTCTGCTGTTTATGAGACCCATTACATATCAATTATAAACACAGATTTGGAATAAAAGGTTGGAAAGTGTCATGGAGGCAAACAGCCACCTAAAAATGAACAGACAAAGGATGGGGATACTTCTGGAGTGTCAGAGCACATGCTCAGCATGAATGGAACCTGAGCTTGATTTCTCCAGTGGCTTAACCTCAAGTGGCTTTCAAACATTGCTGGATCTGATTACTGACCCGAATGCCGTGTACTTCTAGGCTGAACATAGCTAAGAGTGGCCCAGGCCATCTGAGCCCCACTGACTATGGTGCTTCTATTAAAAATAAGGCAGAAAAAGCTATACTTATTTCAGAAAAGATTACAAATTTAAAAAAGTCATGAGAAATGAATGCATATTATATAATAATGATAGTATTAGTACTTCAGAATACATAGCATTCATATATACGTATGTATATGCACTAAATTAAGGGTAAGCAACTATATGAAGCAGTAACTAACACGTTAACAGACAGACACCAACAGCAACACAGCAGGAACTTCTACTCCTCACCAGTGAACTGTCAGAAAATCAAGAAGGAAACAACATCCTTAAGTAAGGAGTTTGGAAGAACTGGATTAACAGATACTTCTATGCTATATGCCTCAAAAAAGGTTACTGCACTTTCTTCTCCACAGTCCCAAGGAAAGACCACAGGGAGGGCATGAAACACGTGTCAGTAAAGTCATGAAAATTGAGAATACATCAGGAATCCTTTCAGATTACAACTGAATAGTATTTGGAATCAACAATAAAAATGAAGTCAGAAAAAAAACTCAAAATGTTTGATGACAAAATAACGAGTTACAAAATACAGAAATCAAAGAGGATAAAGGTGTATATCCTTGAATTAAATGAAAATGAAAACATTGCTTACAAAATATATGAGAAACAGCAAGAGCAGTACTAAGAGAGGTCATGGCAATACAGATTAACACAAAGAAAATTTAAAGACTCAAATAAACAATCTAACCTCAAATTTTAAGGAGCTAGGGAACAGTAAAGTCAGAAGGAAGAAAATAATAAAAGTTAGAGCAGATGAGTCAGGAAGAGAGCTCAAAAGGCAGTTGCCACTCCAAAACTCCAGGTTCCCTCACCAATACCTGCAAGTTTCCCCAATCACTGTTGGGAGTGACCCCCAGGCAGTGCTCCAGAATTAGTTCTGGGGTACCACTTTTTCATTTGCAAAATTTCCATTTCCCCAAATTAGAGCATACATAGGTAAAACCGAAATATTTATTTTTTCTTTTTGGGTCACACCTGGTGATGCTCAGGGGTTACTCCTGGCTCTGCACTCAGGAATCACTCTTGGCAGTGCTCGGGGGACCATATGGAATGCTAGGAATTGAACCCAGGTAAGCTGCATGCAAGGCAACCACCCTACTTGCTGCACTATCGCTTCAGTCCCAAAACAGAAATTTTTTAAAGCACAGAAACAAATATCTGGTTTTTCGATTGATAAACAAGATTGACAAATTCTTAGGGAGTGTGACAAAGTGCAAATAAAGAGAAAAATCCTAAAACTAAGATCATAAATGAAAAGCAAGAATTTATAAGATACCACAGAAATACAAAGCAGTATGAGATTACAATAAAAACTTTATGCCATTAAGTTGGAGAAATTAGAAAAAAAGATCAATTTTAGTCTACTAGCATTGAACCATGAAGAAAGAAAAATACTGAACAGGCTAATTGTAATAAAATTGAAAAAGTAGTAAAAATGTCTCCAAAAAAAGAAGTTCAGGTTGAAATGCTTTAGATCATTTATTTTACCAAACTTGAAAAACTACCTATTATTGATCTTTCTCACGTTTTTCAAAAATTTGAGGACATAATAATTCTTCTGAGCAGTTTATATGAGGCCAATATGACCCTGACACCAAAAAGAGACAAGCAAGAACATCACACACATGCACGCACGCTATAGGACAATTCTACTAACATATACTGCATCAGCAAAAGGGAAGACAAAATCATAAAATAATATCTATAAGTAGAGAACTTTTTGACAAGATTCAACACACATTTAAAATCAACAAAAAGTGTGACTAGTCTGAGGAGATGGCCCCGCAGCAGAGAAGTGCCTCGTGTCTGTGGACATATGCAATAAACCCGTGTCTAAATTCATAGCCAGTCGCACAAGACAGGTATATTCATTTTCACCATTATTAAACAGCATAGTCCTCATCACAGAAATATGCAAGGAAAAAGAGATTCAAATAGAGAAAAAACTTATACCATCAAATCAGTATAAAATACACAAAATATGTTGCATTTCCATCAGCAAATGAAGAATTAGAAGGGAAAGTGACCAATAGCAACATCTCACTTACAGCCATATAAAATGAATGAAGGCTTCTAGGAATCAACCACAAAGATGAGAAATTTATCATAAAAACAGTAAGTCACTGATAAAAGATATAAAATGAAGAAAATAAAAAAACATATTCCACAATTATAAATGGGAAGAATTAACACTGTTAAAATCACTGTCCTAGTTAAAGCACAACTTCTCTTAGAAACAACCAGAAAAAGCCCTTTTGGAGGCAAAACCCTCCACGATATTGAGGCTAATGGTATCTTCAAAGACGACACTCCACTGACCAACCAAGTGGAAACAGGGATAAACAAATGGGACTATCTTAAATTAAGAAGCTTCTGCACCTCAAAAGACACAGTGACTGGAATACAAAGACAATCTACAGAATGGGAAAGGATATTTACCCAATACCCATCTGATAAAGGGTTGATATCAAGGATATACAAAGCACTGGTTGAACTCTACAAAAAGAAAACATCTAACCTCATCAAAAAATTGGGTGATGAAATGAACAGAAACTTTCTCAAAGAAGAATTCCAAATGGCTAATAGGCACATGAGAAAATGCTCTACATCACTAATCATCAGGGAGATGCAACCTGATTGCCACACAATGCCTCTTTTGCAAACCATAGCACCCAAAAGGAGAGAGAGAACAAAAGGGAATTCCCTGACACAGAGGCAGGGTAGGATGGGGAGGATGGGGGATGGGAGGGACACTGGGATCAGTGGTGGTGGGTAATGGGCACTGGTGGAGGGATGGATACTTGATCATTGTATTACTGAAACCCAAGCACAAAAAATTGTGAATCTACAACTGTACTTCATAGTGTTTCACTAATAAAAATTAAAAAAAAAATGAGATATCATCTCACACCACAGAGACTGGCCCGCATCCAAAAGATCAAAGGCAACCTGTGTTGGCATGGATGTGATGGCAAAGGGACTCTCTTTCACTGCTGGTGTGAATGCCGACTGGTTCAGCCCTTTTGGAAAACAGTATGGACAATTCTCAAAAAATTAGAAATTGAGCTCCCATTTGACCCAGCAATACCACTCCTGG
The DNA here is from genome assembly GCF_029834395.1 of Sorex fumeus. Taxonomy (NCBI): domain Eukaryota; kingdom Metazoa; phylum Chordata; class Mammalia; order Eulipotyphla; family Soricidae; genus Sorex; species Sorex fumeus. The sequence goes on from NW_026606083.1 coordinate 3,568,222, forward strand.
GAATATATTCCAGAGAGGCAAAAAAGTACAGTCGAAATGACATCTATACTTCTATGTTCATTGCTGCACTATTCACAATAGCCAAAATCTGGAAAAAACCCGAGTGCCCCAGAACAGATGACTTGTTAAAGAAATTTTGGTACATCCACACAAGGGAGTACTATGCAGCTTTTAGAAAAGATGAAGTCATGAAATTTACATATAAGTGGTTCTACATGGAAAGTATCATGCTAAGTAAAATGAGTTAGAAAGAGAGGAACAGACATAAAAAAATTGCATTCATCTGGGGAATATAAAGTAACCAAATTGGAGACTAACACCCAAGAATAGCGGAGATAAGTACCAGGAGGTTCACTCCATGGCTTGGAGCCCATTTGCACATGCTGGGGGAGAAGGTAGCTCAGATAGAGAGGGGAGCACCAAGTAAAGAGTGTTGGGAGGATCCTCCCAGGATGAGAGATGCATGCTAAAAATAGACTACAGACCGAACATGATTGCCACTCAATGCCTCTTTTGCAAACCACAGCACCCAAAAGGAGAGAGAACAAAAAGGAATGCCCTGCCACAGAGACAAGGTGGGATGGGGGAGAAGTGGGAGTGGGAGGGACATTGGGATCATTGGTGTTGGAGAATGGGCACTGGTGGAGGAATGGGTACTCAATCACTGTATAACTAAAACTGAAGCACAAAAAATTGTAAGTCTACAACTGTACTTCATGGTGTTTCACTAATAAAAATTTTTTCAAATAAAAAGCCTTATTGGAATTTCAATGACATTCTGCAAGGATATGAAATAACATTACTGAATTTTTTAATAATAAATCAACCCCTTCTCAAATGAAAAAACGCAACCCTGAAAAATAAAAGATAGGGGGATGATATTCCCCAATTTTAAATTATATTAGAAAGTGACTGTAATTAAACAGTCCGGTATTGACCTATATAAAGCAGACAATCAATGGATTAGAATTGAAATCCTAAAAATAAACCTTCAGATATAGTGTTAATTTACAACAAAGCATCCAAGAGCAAACATAAATAAAAATCGAAATGTACTTTTAACCAGTGGTGCCAGAGAAAGTGGTTAGTCACATGAAAAACAATGAAACCAGACCCACTACCTCACACTATGCACATAAATTAACTTGAAGTGGAATAAACATTTAGTTAGTCTGGCACACACAAATTACATTAGATGCAACATGGGCAAAGCATGAAATGAGGGCCAAAGCATTCAGACAGCAGGTAGGGCAATTGCTGCCCTGGGTTTGATCCCTTGCATCTCATATGATCCCCCTAGCACTGCCAGAAGAGATACTTGAGTGCAAAGCCAGGAATAAACACTGCCAGTCATCAACACACACACAAAAAGATACTTAATCTATATCTACATTTTGCCATAAATCTAAACAAATGGGTTAATATCCAAAGTTTTATAAAGCATGAAGAACTCAACAACAATAACAACAACAAAAACACACTGTAGCACTGTAGCTCTGTCCTCCCGTTGTTCATCAATTTGCTTGAGCGGGCCCAGTAACATCTCCATTGTGAGACTTGTTACTGTGTTTGGCACATCGAATACGTCATGGGTAGCTTGCTAGACTTTGCCAGTGCAGACAAGATACTCTTGGTAGCTTGCCGGGCTCTCCAAGAGGGGCGGAGGAATCAAATCCGAGTTGGCCATGTGGGCCATGTGCAAGGCAACTGCCCTATCTGCTGGGCTCTCACCCCAACCCACAAAAAATCACACCATCAAAAAAACAATGAAGAAGGGCTGAATAGACATTTCTCTAAAGACATACAGATGGCCAACAGGCCGATGAAAAAATGCTAACCATTAATTATCAGAGAAATGCAAATCAAGACCATTATGAAATATCAGCTCCCATCTGTGAAAATGGCATATATCACTAAGGGCACAAACAACAAGTGGTATTTTGAGTGTGGAGAAAAAGGAACATTTATTGGCTGTCAGTGCAATCAACGGGTTCAGTAATTATGTGGAAACAGTACATATATTGCTCAAAGAAAAACCCCAGAGCTATCAGGGTTCAACAATTTTACTCCTACATATCTCTCCAAAGAACAAAAGTGCTCATTCAAAAAGCCACGTGGACTCCTATATTCACTTCAGGGTTCTATCCAATAGCCAGGACCTGGAAACACACCACACACCTAGTGACTGAGGAGTGGACAGTCATCCACCAGTGTATGTACCACTCAGCTACTTCAAATGACAAGACAGGGACTAGAGAGACAGTATTAGAAGTTTGCCTTACATGGGGCCAATGTAGTTTCAATCCTCAATACCCCATATGTCCCTCGAGCACCACCAGGAATGATCCCTGAGCTTAGAGCCAGGAGTAAGTTCTGAGCACAGCTGGGTCTGCCCTATGCCCCCAAATTTTTTTAAAGGTGAAATATTATCTTTTGTAACAATAAGGATAGAGCTATTTTAAGTGAAGGAAATATAAAGGAGAAAGACAACCAACGATCTTGCTATACAAAGTATAAGAAGAAAGAATATCTGCAGGAGGCAAACACTTAGACCTGACCACAGAGCTGAAGGCACCAAGGAAGGGGGGGGGGGCTAACAAGGCCTTATGATCTATTGTGGGGGGGAGTTCTAATATTGTGGTAGTGGGTGTACTTTAGCAACAACATGCACCTAAAACACACTTTCATAAATCAACATGACCTTAATAAAAAATAAAATGAACAAAGTCTGTCTCTGAAATCAATTGCAAAAGCTGAAGGTTGATGGCATCTTCCAGAATTCTACTAAAAATACAAACAAGTAAATAAGTGTACAGGAAATGCCAGTGAAAAAGGAGCATGAAAAATATAACAGAAGTAGACAGACAGCAGAGTAAGAAATATAGGAATGCTATAGGAAAAATGACCAGGTTTCTTCTGAAAATTAATGGTCTGACAAGCTAGTGAGAGGTGTTAGAGATGACCAGAAATGGACGCGATATAACCCAACTCAATGTGTGAATCACATTGTAAATAATAGAACAGGAACAGACTCTGTTTTTCTTTCTAGAGACTGCTAGTAACACTGGCATTTGGACTTATGCTGGGGAAGTTATTGTTAATTTAGAAATAAATAGTCATAGTATTGAGAATATGTTTTTCTACAAACTTCATTGGCTGAATATATTTAACTAAAGGTGATACAGCATGTTTGTATTTCTAACAGGGTACAAAGAAAAGTGGAGGGATACAGGAAATAAGATTGGGTATTGGAAGCTGGACAGTATATACCAGAGGTTGTTATGCTCAACCCTCTTCCTGTTCTGTATATTTGAATAACAACAACAAAATAAGACATGTTGTGGACCTAATACAAAAGGCGGAATTATGCAGAGGCCAAATGTGAACCTGGGAAGAAAGCAGCAGTGCCCGTAACCACTCCCACTGAGCTACTGGGATGTGTGTGGTGCTGGGGCAGGTCCTGCAAGATCTTCTTTGGAGTTTCTTAACAGATCCAGGCAGCTTCACTTTTAATGGGCTACACTCTGAATCAGAGCATGAACGGGAGATGTGCAGCTGGGGGCCAGTTTCCCAAACATAAGATAATCCAGCTGACATTATTGCTCTTTCAAAAACAATCACCATGGCCAATGAAAGGGATTCTAGGAATAGAACTTTGGTTCATTTTTAGAATGTCATTCTTGCTTCTCAAATTGAACACTGAAGGATAAAGTCATATCATCTCAAAAGCTAGGGACAATTAATTTGATAGTATTCAAAATTGACATAGTTTTGAAACAATTTCTCATTGAGCTTAAAGAGAAGAGAATTTTCTTAATCTGACAAAGAATATAAACAAATCCCCACATTAAACATTGTCCTTAACTAGAAATACTGAATGCATTACTTTTAAGATAAGGAGTAAGACAAGGATGCTTTTATGTCATTCCTAATTAACACTCTGCTGGAAATGGGTTCTACAAGGGTGAAATGAAAAACACATAAAGGAAGAAACAAAATTACAATCATTTGTAATAAGATGATTTTCTAATTTGAAACTATTACATGCCCTTATTATTGGAACTAATAAGAATTTGGATAAGCTATAAGACAAAAAAAGAACAAAAAATAACTTATTTACTACATACAATGAACAAATAGCATATCTAATTTTAAAGGACTATATTTCTTTGGCTCTTATAAATAAGAACACTATGAAAATGTTTTTGTTTTATAGAAAATATCAAAATTATTGAAAGACGTTAATAATTATGTGAAAGACTTCCATTTCAAAATTAATGTAAAGTATAAAGATTTAAAAAGCTGCAATTACCTTTCAATTTGATGTATTGCTCAAATGCAGCCCCAAAGTCAATTAACAGAATTTTTAATTACTTGAGAAATTGATTCAAACTTTACATGGAATGCCAAAGTCCTTTGTATTTCTTCTTCTTTTTTTTAATTGGTCACCATGATATTACAAATTTCCTCCTGACTGGGTTTCAGGCACACTTTGTTTCAATACCAATCCTTTCACCAGTGCCCACTGCCCTCCACTAGGGTCCTCCTTTCCCCCTTTGCATCCTACCCTTAGATATAAAGATTTTACAAAATTTATACTAATTACAAACATGTAACTGAATTAGAAATAAGAAATAAGCTAAGGTAAATGAACTATTCCAGAGTAACATCTCACAGATTTGATTTATGTGTCTGAGCACTATGTAGATCAGCAGCATAGGGTGAGGCTATTTGAGAAATGTTTTTGGCAAAACTGGATCATCTATGTGAGGAGAAAGTGATCATCTTCATAGATCTCTTTCTGCATTAATTAAAATCAGAAATGTAAAACGAAAAATTCTGAAACATTTTGAAGTTACTAATATAAGGCTCTAAATTAGAAAAAAATTCAAATGCACAAAATATTCACCATTAAAGAAAAGATACTGAGTAAACAGTGGGGACACCATGCAAGTAACTCCACCAGCTTCACATCACTGTAGTGAAACCAGCTTTACTGGGAGGGATAGAAACAGTTAATATATCCACAACACTTGGAAAAGCGTCAACCAATACTAGACGCATTCATTGTCTGTCTTCAGGAAAATACAAGTGATTCCAAAACGCATGGAAAATACAAGTGATTCCAAAACGTGGCTGGAGCGATAGCACAGCGGGTAGGGCGTTCGCCTTACACGCGGCCAACATGGCCGACCCAAGTTCGATTCCTCCGCCCCTCTCGGAGAGCCTGGCAAGCTACCGAGAGTATTCGATATGCCAGACACAGTAACAACAAAGTCTCCAATGGAGACGTTACTGGGCCCGCTCGAGCAAATCGACGATCAACGGGAGGGCCTTTTACCTTTTTACCAAAACACATTGTTTGAAAGACAAGCACAAATGATTTGTAAATACTTGAGAACACACTAAATAACATAGTTGAAATATATTTGTAAACCGAGTCACAAAGAAACATCATTGCATGCTCATAAAAATGGCAGAAACTTAAAAATATGACAATAGCAAGTGTCAGCAAGAGTATAAAAAATAATATCACTGCTGCTAATAGGAGTAGAATATGGCCAATTACATCTGAGCCATTTAACTCCAAAGAGAACACCCTGGTCTTCTCTTTCTTTCCCCCTTTCTCTTTGGTGTCAAATGAATTTTTACAAAACACATAATCTTCCTTGCAGCAGTCTATCTATTCTCCCATCCCACCCCCTTACTCTTCCCTTATGGTAATCTTAGTTCTGTTTTCAATAGCCACTGGTAAATTTGTATTTCATTTGTTTACTTATAAATTTCATAACTTATATTGCATACATCGATGAAATCATCCAATAGTTGTCTTTTTCAATTTTATTTCACTTCCTAAAATATAAAACTCTATTTTTCTGCTAATGAAAATTTTTTATCATTTTTTAAGTTGAGCAGTATTTTACTGTGCACATATGACAGACACACTTTCATTCAGTGGTCTATAGAAGGGCATTTAGTAGGTTCTCTATAATTAACATTTAAATAAGACTTTTATAAATATTGTACACTTCTGTAAATGGTCTATAAATATTGTAGTGAGGTTAGGGATCTAGCAACAGCAGCAGAACACTTACTTTGCATGGGTCAGGTTCTATGTTCAATCCCAAAATGGAAAAAAAAGAAAGAGAAAAAAACCCACCAAACTACGACAAGTAGAAATAGCCTTTCCCCTTCGCCCATCCATCTTGGGCTGGGGAGATCACTCATAGAGATGGAGCACATGCTTCCAGCTCAACTCCTGAGCTTCCCAGTCTTCAAGTGCCACAGATGCAGCTGTGACAGTCCCAGCGTCACCGCGCCGAGCATCAACATAGCACTGGTCATGAGGACTGGGCTCAGGCCTGCATGCTGTGGTTGAGTATCCTGGCCTCCTGCCACCTGCTCAGAAGCCGCTCACTACAAAAAGTAAATTAACAAATGTTGAAGTTGTTATAACTTTTAAGTTGGTTTGAGATTCTTCAGACAGCCTGAAATGGGACTGCTAGAGTAAGTAGCAACTCTGTTGTTTCTTGATAATGCTTGATACTATCTGCATCAATTTCTTTTCCCATCAATTGTAACAGGATCTCTATTTCTCCACCATTGTCAACATTTACTGTTCACAAGTGCACAACAGTAGGTTGTTAATGTTTTGATTTGCGTTTCACTACCAATAGGTGATGGTGAGCACCTTTTAATTGCCTCCTAGTCAGTTAGTATGCCCTCTTTGGGTAAGTATCTATTAAATTTTTAATTTTTTGGTCCACTTTTAATGCATTTTTTATTGTTGTTGTTGCTGAACTACATTAGTTATTTATATATTTTGAGCAGTAACTGATTATCATAAGTACGTTATACAAATGTTTTCTTTTATGCAGTCTTTCAATTCTGTTTATAATTTCTTTGCACAAAATACTTTAATGTAGTACCAATTATTTATCTCTGTTCTCATTTCCCTTGAGTTTAGGGTTGAAGTCACAAATACATCTTTTATGCTGATTCACAAAATGTTCCACTAGATATCTTCTAAGTACTTTTTAGTTTGGGGCTTTACATACAGGTGTTTAATTTTTATTTGACATGAGTTTAGAAGGTCCAATATCATTTATTTGTATATGAGCTTTTCATTGCAGTTTGCCAGCACCATTTGGTGAAGAGATTTTTCTTTCTCACTTGATGGTGATGGCTCCTTTGACATCTATTCATGTCAATATATGTGTATGTCAACTTCTGGGCTTATGATTCGAGTTCATTGATCAGTGTGTATAGCTTTATTCAAATTACAAATTTTGTAACAAGGCTTGAAGTCAGGCTGTGTGATGACTTCATTTTTCTTTTTCCCTTTGCCTCAGGATTGTCTCTAATATAGTATCTCTATGATTCCACATAAGTACCCATTTTTGTTCTATTTACTTAAAAGTAGTACCATAGCACTGTAGCACTGTCCTCTCTTTTTTCATTGATTTGCTCAAGCAGGCCCAATAATGTCTTCATTGTGAGACTTGTTGTTACTGTGTTTGGCATATCGAATATGTCCCGGGTAGCTTGCCAGGCTTTGCCCTGTGGGCAAGATACTCTGTAGCTTGCCGGGCTCTCCGAGAGGGATGGAGGAATCGAACCTGGGTCGGCTTGGCTGGCTCCATGCAAGGCAAAGCAAGGCAAATGCCATACCCCTGTGCTATCACTCCTGGTATTTTGATTGGTATTGCATTCAATCTATACAGGCTTTGGATAAAATATATATAATCTTATTCTTTCTATCCATATAAATGGGATTTCTTTCCACCTCTTAATGTTTTGTTTTATGCCTTAGATATTTCATCATATAGATATTCTCCCTTTGTTAAATTTATTCTGCGTATTTAATAACTTTGAATGCAATTATAAATGGAATTGCCTATTTTTCTGATTATTTACATATACGAATGCAATGGACCTTTCTGTGATTTGTAACCTGTTACTTTACATATTCCTTATTTATAATAGCTTTTTAATATTATCTTCAGGACTATACCTACAGACAAATATAATTACATCTTCTCAAAGAATGAGTTTCATCTCTGATTTTCCAACCAGATTACTTTAATTGTTATTGACTAATTGCCCTAAAATTTGATTTAATATAAATGGTTAAAGTTGAAAAACATTACATCATTAATGGACATACAATATCTGCACTTTATTATGGTGAGATATCTTCCATATATCCCATTTTATTGAGATATTTTACTATACATGGGAAATGTTTTTGAGTATCTACTGATATTGCCATAAAACTTTCTTTCTCTTCTTATTGCATGGTATATTACATTAATTTATTTTCATATCTTTAATCGTCATTGCATGTCTATAATAAACTGTACTTGGTAATGGTATAAGGCCTTCTCAATGTATTTTTGAATTCCATTTTCTGTATTCTTGTAAATTCCTACATCTGTACTAATCAGAGATACTGGTCTTTAATTTTCTTAATATTTTTGTTATTTCATTCTCTGGGTTTGATATAAAAGTAATGCTGACCCGATTAAGTGTATTAATGAGTATTGCTTCTTTGATTTTTGTGGGGAAGGGTTTGAGAATAATAATCTTCTTTAAGGGTTTGGTAAAATTCACTATTAAAATTGGCCTTAGACTTTTGTTTTAAGGGGGTAATAACCTTTTATTATTGCTTCAAGTTTCATGCTTATGGTCCACTTATTTTCTATTTGTTCTTAATTAAGTATGAGTGTATTGTATTTCCCTTAAAATTTATAAATTTCTTAAGGCTAGAGAGATATTACAGTAGGCAGAGTTCTTGCCATGTATGAGACTAGTCCAATTTTGATCCTTAGCACCCACAGGGTTCCCTGAATCCCGTCTCAAGTGATCCCTGAATGGAGCCAGAAGTGTGCCATGAGCAACAACATATATATTTCTTCTGAATTATAAAATGTACTGCCATTTACTTTATTCATACTAATCTGTTAAATTTTCTCACATATCTGTGGTACCTGTTGAATTTTCCCACCTTTCATATCTTATTATAATTATTTCTCTTAACATTTACTTCTAGTCCTTTTAAAGATTTATCAAATATCACTTGTCATCCCGTTGATCTTCGATTTGCTCAAGCGGGTGCCAGTAACTTCTCCATTCATTCCTGGTAGTAAATCCATAATACAACTCGCAGAGGATACTGATGTACTAAGTTTGAACACCCTGTTTGGCTAGGGCTTCGATGACTGCTTCAGTCTCAACAGAATCAAAGGCCTTCTTTAAATTGATGAGCATTAGACAGAGTGGCATCTTGAACTTTCTGGAAACATCAATAAGGTTAGTCACTGTGTGGATATGGGTCGATCATGCTGAATACTTTGCAGAACCCAGCTTGCTCGTATGGTTCTACTTCATCTAGTGTTCTGCCTATTCTATTCAGGATGACTCAAGTGAACAACTTGTAGATGATGGGCAACAGGCAGATTGGGTGATAGTTGCCGAAGTCATGGATTTCTCCCTTCTTGTACAACAGAATGGTCCTGCTGGTTTCCCCTTAAGAGGGAACCTTGCATTCAGACGTGTAGCATATGAAGAGCCAAGCTAGTGTATTGACGAATACTGGAAACAGATTCTTCAGGCATTCGGGTCTGACCCTGTCTAGTCCAGGTGTTGTACACTTCTTTACAGATGAAATTGCATGTCATATTTCGAAAGGGAGAACATTGGGAATGGCATATCCATCCTGCAGAATTTGGTATGTGGGCAGGTGGTCATTGCTATCCAAGTAGAAGTCGTGGATAATCTCCATTGCCCATCTGGAATATGTGATAGATCCATCAGGATGTTGGAGGGCAGTCCTTTTGGTCTTGTAGTTGGTGAAGGATAGGTGAGCATTGCAAATACTTTTCCCAGCTTCTGTCACATTGGCCAATACTGCTGCTCTTCTCTCTTTGAGGTCTTCCTTGATCACTTCTCTGCACTGCTTTGCAAGCTCATACGTTAACTTGTGATCACCTGAGATTCATGCCAAACCACATTGGCAAATGAGCTTGAGAGTTTCCGAAGACAGGCATCTTTTTGTGGCTTTCCCACTCTCAGCATTCCTCTCAGCATTCCTTGTGCTGAACCAGTCGATCGTATTCCTCGTTGATTTTGTCAATGATGGCATCTTCCCATGTTGCTGCAATAATGCCAAAGAGCTCTCAGTTGGTGGTCATTATGGGAGTTCTTTTCTTAAACTTTGCATCCCTTTCTCCCTGCTCCCTGAAGTAGAATTTTGCACAAAGGAGATGGTTGTCTGATCCTGTTTGGAATTTTGGGACATCAGAACATCAGTGAGGCAAAACCGTCGATTGAATATGATGTACTCAATTTCATTGTGGAACTGTCCCCCGGGAGACTCCAATGCCCAACATTTAGATTCAGCCTTCTGGAACTATGGGTTACCATGGATGGTCTTGGTCGACATGATGAACACAACCTCTCACCCTGTTTGTTCCATTCTAGGCCATTGGTCCAGATGTGGAGTTCTTTGGGCGACCTTCTCAATCCTATCTTGGCATTAAAATCACCAACAATGTCCTTGTATAAGGTGTGGTCTTTTTAATAGAACTCCTCCAGCTCCACGTAGAACTTTTCAATTTCTTTTTCATCGTAGTTGAATGTTGGTGCATAGACAACAAAGATAAAAACTGCTGGCATTGAGCCACACTTATTCAAGCGTAATCATCCAATTCAGGTTGTTAGGCATTCTAATGAATCACTGCTAATGGCCAAGTTCGTGTTGACAAGGCCACTGACACCAGCAATGCCTCTCTTGTTGCATATTCCAATGAACAGTTCTTCTCCAGTTTCAAAAATGGTGTGATGTTTGATGCCTTCTAATCTGAGTCAGACCAATGATGTCGAATTTGAACTTCTGTGCTTGTACCATAGGTCCTCTATGGATGTTTCTAATGCCAGCGTACATGTGTTGAAAGTACAGATGGTCACTTCAGTCCTTTTAGCAGCCTAGTTCGGCCCCGAGATTTTATCAGCCTCTCCTTGCTCATCCTTCATAATGCTGCAGTATTGGGGGCTCTTTCAGGGTTAGGGGAATGAGGCACATTGTTTTTACTATTTTTGGCATCTCAAATATACCACGGGTAGCTTGCCAGGCTCTGCCATGGGAGCTAATACTTTCTGTAGCTTGTTAGGCTCTCTGAGAGGGATGGAGGCTTTTAAGGCAGCCTCTAATCACCCTTACAGGTATTCCCATATTTGAACCTCATCAAATATGGTCCAGTAATTATGGGAAATGGGTATTCAGTATCTTATGATGTGTCCAGAAAGCGGGCAGGAGCATGGTGGTAGCTGGGTAATGGAGGTAGGTGGAGGTCGGCAGATGAAGTAATTATCTGCCACCGGCAGGGTGGATTTTCTGAATGTGATCCCTGGGTCACTGGAGATTGGTGGAAGCAGGCAGAGGATCTCTGTTTCTGGGTCCCATTGAGCCTGGAGTCCAAGGTCACAAAGTTCCGCTTTACCTGGTTCTGTGGGGCTTCACTCATGCATGAGGCTCAGCCTGAGCTGTCCGGAAAGCAGCCTGGAGCACTTTATCAACTATATAACTTTTTAAAAAGAATATCTTAAGGTCAATGAACTTTTTTGCTAGTTTATTTCTTTTGGTGTTCTTATTTTGAATTTTTTTTATTAAGGCACCATGATTTATAAAGTTCTTTAGAGTTGAGTTTCAGGCATACAGTGTTTCAACATCAATCTGACCCCCAATGTAAACTTTTCTCCCTCAATATTCCCAAGTGTCTTCCCATGTCATGCCCCACCCTGTCTCCTTGTAAGCAACAGGTTATTTTTTTTTTAATTTTGGACCCCGCTTTGAGGTATTCATGACTTACTCCTGGTTATGTGTTCAGGGAATAATACTCCACCCCCCATCTTATCCCAGTTTCTTTTCTTTCTATCCTTCTCAATTCTGTAATCTAGGAACCATGGTAATATAGGTATCCATTCTTTGACACTTTGCATTTCCATTTGCATTTCTATAAACCACAGAAAATAGATCATCCAGTATTTACCTCTTCTGACTTTACTTCACTTAATCACTTAACTTACCATTAGTCATCGATTTGCTCGAGCGGGCGCTAGTAACGTCTCCATTTGTCCCTGTCACGTGCTAGTGTAGCCTAATGGCATCTGTTCACTCTGGGAACATGAAGAGCCTCAAATCGATCGTTCATGATCTTGATGAAGAAGTCTGACCATCTGGTAGGTGGGCAGCCACACGGTCTTTTGACATCCCGTGGAATCCAGTCGGTAGCAGCTCTACTCCAGCGGTCGTCTTTAAATCTCATTACATGACCAGCCCATCTGATTTTTGACACCTTGGGAAACGAGACAGCATCACTGATTCTTGATCGTCGACGGATGTCGGAACTCCGGATTCTTTCTCTCATTTGAGTGAAACGTGATATTCCAAGCATAGCTCTTTCAATTCCTCTTTGGGAGACCCGAATAGCATTCTCATCCTGTTTATGTAGGGCCCAGCTCTCTGAGGCATATGTTAATGCAGAAAGAACAGTGGAATCAAAGAGATGTGCCCAGAGCCGGAGGTTCTTCGACCTCTTAGCTATTTCTCCGACGTTCTTGAAGGCGTTCCAAGCCGCTCTCTTCCTCCTGCGCAGCTCGGGTGCCAGGTCATTTGTCATGTTGACCTCTCGACCAAGGTACACATAGCTGTTGCATTCGGAGATGGTTGTTCCATTGAGAACGAATGGGGCATCAGGAACAAGGCTGTTTCTCATAAACATTGTCTTCGTAAGACTCAGCTGTAGTCCTACCTTTCCACACTCATGGTCGAAGTCGGCCAGCATTTGCTCCGCTTGGCTGATGTTTGATGTTATTAAAACAATGTCATCAGCAAAGCAGAGGTGGTGTAGTTGCCGACCATCTATCTTCACTCCCATTCCTTCCCATTCCAGTCGTCGCATGATGTTCTCGAGGGTGGCACTGAAGAGTTTCGGTGAAATGGTATCACCCTGCTGAACCCCTCTCTTGCCATCGATGATTACTTCTTTGTAAAATGGTGAGATCCTGGTAGTGAATCCGCAATACAGCTCACGGAGGATCTTGATGTATTGGGCTTGAATGCCCTGATTGGCTAGGGTTTCAATGACCACTTCTGTCTCAACAGAATCAAAGGCCTTCTTTAAATCAATGAACGTTAAACAGAGCGGCATCTTGAACTCCCGAGAAACCTCAATGAGCTTGGTTATTGTGTGGATATGGTCGATGGTGCTGAATCCTTTGCGGAACCCGGCTTGCTCGCATGGTTATCCTTCAACTAGTGTTCTGCCAATCCTATATAGGATGACTCGAGTGAACAACTTGCAGATGACAGACAATAGGCAGATCGGGCGATAGTTGCCAATGTCATGGATGTCTCCCTTCCTTAACAGTAGTACGGTCCTGCTGGTTTTCCATTGGGACGGAACCTTGCATTCAGACAGGTATCGAGTGAAGAGCCGAGCCAGTGTATTGATGAGTACTGACGGCAGGTTCTTCAGGTGTTCAGGTCTGACTTTGTCTGGGCCAGGTGCTGTTTGTTTCTTTACCGACGAAATTGCGTGTCTGATTTCGGAAGGGAGAACGTTGGGAACGACATATCCATCCTGTGGAATTTGATATGTCGGCAAGCGGACATGGCTATTGAAGAGATTTGAGTAGAAGTCATGGATAATCTTCTCCATTGTGGTTCTGGAGGATGTGATGGATCCATCAGGACGTCGGAGGGCAGTCATCTTGGTCTTGTAGTTGGCGAAGGACAGACGGGCATTACGAATACTTTTCCTGGCTTCTGCCGCATCTACCAGCACTTCTGCTCTTCTCTCTTTGAGGTCTTCCTTGATCGCATCTCTGCACTGCTTTGCAAGCTCGGACGTTAGCTTGCGGTTGCCTGAGGCATGCGCCAAACCACGCTGGCGAATTAGCTCAAGAGTTTTTGAAGATAGGCGATTTTTTGTGGCTATCTCTCTCTTGGCGTTCCTCGCACATTCATGGAGGTGCTGAAACAGTCGATCGTATTCCTCGTCAATGTTGTCAACAATGGCAACTTCCCATGTTTCCGCAATAGTACCAAAGAGTTCCCAGTTGGTGGTCATTCTGGGAGTTCTCTTTTTGAACTTTGCAGCCCTTTCTCCCCGCTCTGTGAAGTAGAATTTTGCACGAAGCAGATGGTGGTCCGATCCCGTTCGAAATTTTGGGACACCAGCGACATCGGTCAGGCAAAACTGTCGATTGAATATGATGTGGTCTATTTCGTTGTGGAATCGTCCACCGGGAGACTCCCATGTCCATCGTTTAGATTCTGCCTTCTGTGACTGTGAGTTACCATGAACGGTCTTGGTCGACATGATGAACTCAGACAGTCTCTCACCCTGTTCGTTCCATTCTAGGTCATGGGTCCCGATGTGAAATTCTTCAGCTGATCTTCTCGGTCCTATCTTGGCATTAAAATCACCCACAATGATCTTGTAGAAGGTGTGGTCTTCCTTATAGAACTTCTCCAGCTCCATGTAAAACTTCTCAATTTCTCTTTCATCATAATGAGATGTTGGTGCATAGACAACGAAGATAGAAACTGTGGGCAGTGAGCCACATCTATTCAAATGTAAACGTCCGATTCGGGTTTTTAGGCATTCAAATGAATCAATGCTCATGGCCAAGTTTGTGTTGACAAGGACACCGATGCCTCCAACATCTCTTTTATCACATGTTCCGAGGAACAATTCTTCTCCAGTGTTGAAAATGGCATGATGAGATTTGTGCCTTCTTGTCTCGGTCAGACCAATGATGTCGTACTTGATCATTCGCGCTTGTACCATCAGGTCCTCGATGGATGCATCTGATGCTATCATACATGCATTGAAAGTACAGATGATCATTTTTGTCTTCCTTCATTGTGGCAGCCTAGTTCGGCCTTGAGATTTTATCAGCCTCTCCTTTCTCATCCTTCTCAGTGCTGCCATGTCGGTGAAGCCTTCAGGGTCAGGTGAATGAGACCAGTTGTAGTTACTGGTTTTGGCATATCGAATACACAATGGATAGCTTGCCAGGCTCTTCCGTGCACACCTTCACTATCACACCTTCACTACCACACCTTCACTATCATTCATTTTGTCATTTGACAACTAGAGTGATTCCATATCCTACCTACTGTACTAAGTGCTGCAATGAATAGTGGTGTGCATATGTTCTTTAAAACAAATGTTTTTGGTTTCTTTATATCATTTCTTTTATTGCTATTAATTTGCTCTTAATACCTCTTAATGTATCTTATAGATTCTTATGATTTAATTTTACATGTGTTTGTCTCAAGATACTTCAAAATTCCTGCACTGATTTTCTTATTGACCAAATAGTTGTTAGGAAGAATTTTGTTTAGCATGTGTTTTAGTTCTTTCCAGTTTTCTTTTGGGTCTTATTTCTATTTTTATAGCAATTTGATTATTAAATATACTTAATATGACTTAAATTTTCATAAGTTTATTTCCAATTGTTTTCAAAACAAATAGTCTATCCCTGAAAACGTTATGCATGCATTGAGAAAAATATAAATGCATCTGTTCAAGAGTGAAATATTTTATAAATTTCTATTAAGCTCATCTCACAGTAAGACTTCACTTCTATGCCTACATCAAAAAAAAGTAGTGACCAAAATGCACATCAATTGTGAAGTGAATTATGTCTGATTCAGTAAAACTATAGAATACAGTAAAGAAAAAAGTAACATCTACATGAATCAACATGTGATTCTTTGATGGGTGGAAGTCAAAAGGAACACATATTGGGTTTTTTCAGTTCAAAATAAAATTTAATTTCTTGATGTTTTGCTTTTGACATGGTGGTTTTAATAAGTAATATTTGCATTAGTGCAAATTAAATACAACTATTTAGCAACATATGTGCACATAACTCTAATTGGTTTTACCACTACAAAAATTTCAACAAAAATATTAAAATAATATTTTTGTGCATAGTGTCAAACCCATGTCAACCTCATGTGACTGTCTCTCTGGCATGAGTCACAACTATCATTTTTCAACCATGAATTTTTTACATTCCTATGTTACTGTTTTACAATAAAAATATCACTAAATATCACATTGGTGGTAGAAAATGCACACTGGTGGAGGAATGGTGTTCTATCGTTGTATGACTGAAACTCAAACACAAAAGCTTTGTAACTGTATCTCATTTTAAAAAATCACTAAAATTAAGCTTAAATCCTATTACTTCTAATCCAAACACATTATGTTTTCAAGTGATTTAGAATGGAGGCACATGAGGTTTACATTGGACACAGCATTGTCATGTAGCATTTATGAGGAGAGACTGCAGTGGATGCCACTGATTCTACACAGAGTTTCCAGCCAGGCAGCCTGTGGGATATCGAGTGAGTTCTAGGGATAAGCAGAGTAGAGGCATACCTGGAAACTACATTATAAGTATAGGCATTCGCTGCTTTAAAATCCTTTAAAAACTTTTGTAAAAAAGGTTGGAACAATACATTCAGAACAGTGGTCCCCAGGAAGGAAACCCAGATGACAGGGAAAATGTCACTGGGCAGTAAACTTGGAATTGAAATAGAGAAGAACCTACTAGCAGCCAAAGCTGCTGAAAATGAAATGGGCTACTTGTGAGAGTGTCTGCAACACACTTAAACATGAAAGAAACATTTCGGGGAGGGGTTATATAAAGTGAGCTGAGTCTTTGCATGGGAAGATGAGGGCATTCCAGTTCTCATTGTACGGGTTCTTTGCTTTCTCTGTGTAAGTTGGCCTACCTCAACTTCAATCATGCAGACTAAAAGGATGGAGTGAGGCACTGCTCTTTACAGAAAATTAAAGACTAGTGCATTGTTTCCGAGCACTGTAGAGGAAATGTGGCCAAAAACCCACACACTAATCTCTAGGGTTTGCTAAGATTCATCACATTCTCCTTTCTGGCCTCTACAAAAACAAAAAATGAAAACTACACACATCCCTAAAGCATTTATTAACAGAAACCAAAGGCTCATCCCAGAATAAACTTATTTGTTATTGTTGTATGATTGCATTTTTCTATTTTAGTCGTGAATGTTTAGCAATGGAAAGAGAAGAGACTTTGGAGAAGAGACATCTCAACTATTGCTTTCAGGTAATGATGTGCCAACATGTACATATTTGCAAACATGCAAAATTTAACAAAATTCACCAGGGAAGAGAGAACAATCCTGTTTCTTCGAACTAAAAGCTGACTCTGGTCCAGTACATCCACTCTCCGCTCAGTATTGTCCAGTGTTTTACATAGAGATCATAATTTTTTTTTTATCTAATTTACTGGGCTGGAGCGATAGCACAGCGGGTAGGGCTTTCGCCTTACAAGCGGCCAACATGGCCGACCCGAGTTCGATTCCTCCGCCCTTCTCGGAGAGCCCGGCAAGGTACCGAGAGTATTCGGTATGCCAGACACAGTAACAACAAAGTCTCCAATGGAGACGTTACTGGGCCCGCTCGAGCAAATCGACGATCAACGGGAGGGCCTTTACCTTTACCTTTTTATCTAATTTACTACCAGAAGGCTCAACAGCTTCTAATTAAGGAACTCCAGAATAGAGTAAAATCTGTATCCTTAAAATAGTATCCTGAGATAACTTACTGCAACTTTATACATATTGGTTGGTAGATCATGCATGTAGATTCCTTCCAAGGTAAGCAGTGACTTGACTTTATTTTATTTAATCTAGAATTTTAATCAAACCCTCTTCAAGTGCACATGAATGACAGAAAATGTCATCCAAGCAAATGTCAAAAATGTGAAGAAGCTGGAACTATGACACTTGGTTGAGGTCATGTAAATGGTGTGACCACTTTGAACAACTGCCTATTCTTAACAGTTAAAATTACATATGCTCCAACAATTTCAATCCTAGAACAATGAAAACATAAGACCATACACAGGCATACTTGATTATTTATGGCAGGACTATCCACAATAGTGAAAATGTGAGAACTCCAATGTCCATTAACTATTGAATGGAGAAACAAATGTTTCTTCATAACATCTTCATAACTTGTTCATATCATGTTCAGCTATAAGGAGGTGAAATGCAAGTACATATAACATCCATCAAGGAGCCAGGCAAAAACTATAATACATCATTTATTCCACATATGCCAAATGTTCAGAACAGACACATTTCTAGAGACCAAAAAATTTTAAAGCAGGGATTTCAGGAACTGTAGGGACTGTTAAGATTGGGAAGAGACTTCATCAGGCACAGGCTTCATTTTGCAGTGATAAAAATGTTCTGGAATTAGTGACTCTGGTTGTGTGAATCAGCTACAGAAGGTAGGGTGCTTGCGTTGCATGTGGTGGATCCAGGTTTGATGCCCAGCACCACATATGATCCCCCATACCCCACCAGGAATGGTACCTGAGTGCACAGCCAGGATTAAGCCCTGAGTGTCTCCAGGTATGGTCCTAAAATCAAAATAAATAAAATACTTTTATGAGATAAAATGTGGACTAAAAATATCTGAAATATTAGCACTATGAAGACCTAGAACAGCAACAACAATGAATGGCATTAAAATAATTTAATAGTATAGCGCTCTCTCTATTATGCTTTACCACCATTTTTGGCTTGAGAAGACATCAGATAGCACCAGTCCTACTGCTTTCCCTGCAGTCCTGCACAGCACACGGTCCAACATCAGAATCCCTCAGCATCTAGAAGCCATTAACTCCCATGAAGAACTACATGGAGCCAAGAAGTATAGAAAATTGCTACATTAGGTAAGTTTTATTTTGCACTCTGCCAATTACTACTTAAAATATTATCTCTTGAAATAAAGCATATGTGGGATGACAAATTATTAACAGAGAACATCAATTTGGGTGGTTTGTTTCATTTTTTTTGAAATCTTACCACTCTGCCATGGTAAGTATATATGTTTGGAGTGTGTGTGTGTGTGTGTGTGTGTGTGTGTGTGTATGCGCGTGTACACGTGTGTGTGTGTGTGTGTGTGTGTGTTCTCTTTTCATCCTCAACTAACTTCATCTGTGGAGAAAATGTGGTGCCAACAACTGGACTCTCACAGAACTGACTCTTCACCATCTCTTTTCTTTCATCCATTTTACAGTTACTTGGCCTCTCTGTCAGCTTTGCTAAACATCTAACAACTTCCAGAGCCGAATCCTATACTAGAGGTGTTCTGATAGTCCTCTGACTCTTCTTCCCTCCTCAGATACACACACTTTCCCTTTCCTGCCTTTGCATTGTCCGTGGATGCCAAGGATTTTCTCCGAGGCACATTCTAGTAGTACAGTTGTCCTTAGCAGAAGAATCAAGATATATGCAAGTTCCTTCCTCTCTGTTTAACGTTGTAACTAAACATCCTCATGGATAGGGTGATAACACCATACAAATAAGAAACTCCTTTCTCAACTCAACAGTCATGCCCATATTCCATATTTAGTTTTTCTATGATGTCTTCCTATGCTCATTAAACTCCAATTAACCCAAGAAAAAGCTACCTCCTGGCTTCATATTAACATGATAAAATCTGTGCAGGGTATTTTAAATGACAGTAATAAAGCTATCTACATATTTACTAACTTGGTAAGGTAAGCAGATACCAGAAACCTGATTTCCAAATTGGAGAAAGGTCCTCATTGAATACTTAACTGCTGAAAAAACAAAGAATGAGCTGAGAGGCTATGCTTTAATGAGTTAGAATTCACTTTGTAGCTAGCCTTTGTGCATAGTTAATGCATCCTTTTAAAGAGGTTATTTCTGTATTGGGCCATCTTTTCACATTCAACTGGCAGCAACTGCAGATTTATTCATTCAGCAAATTTATTCTTGCAGTAGCTTTTAAAAATCAGCATTCACTATAATACAGCACAGGCCCCATTTGTGAAATTATTTATAGCCTTCTTTAGAAATCTAAGCATCTTAGACTGACAGTTTTATTGGCAAGCTTATATGGAGTGCTCCTACTTATTAAATTGTATCTTAGTTTGGTGCCCAGAACTCTCCTATACTTTTGCCACCATGGCTGTCCTTGGAAACAGCCTCAAAGATTCCACTTTGCCTGGCTTGGCCTGTTGCCCTCAGATTTGCAGGGATTCCAAAGGACGATCTCTGTTTATAATTTCAACAGGAAATGTAAAATACACAAGTGGGGTGCTTACTGTTTGGAGATTAAGAACTGTCAGAGGCCAGGCGATGAATTCAATATACCTGTTACATTGAATATACCTGTTAGTCTTTTCCCATGTTCTACTTCCTCATCTTTTTTTTGCTGCCCCTGTTTCTTTTTTCTTGCTATCTTCATGCTGTCACCGTGCTTATTCTTTTTAAATAGCTGCCTACATCTTGAAATGTGTAATTTGCTTTGGTACTAAATTATTAGAACTGACTATACAGAACTCAGATCAGCCATAAAATGGTCCTATTTCACTTCATACCAGGATTTTGAGTAAACAATTAGAATCCACTGGAATTTGGTCAGAACTGTGTAATTTTCATGACCAAACTTTGTCATAACAAACAACATGTGAAAACTAACTTTCATATCTCTCAGCACTCATACAGACTATTAAGGGAATATCTCCTGCCATCTAGAACTGTCTTCTTTGAGTAGCATGGTGGATTACCAAGTTGTGATGGGTCATATTTGCCAGATTAATTCTGCAACAGAGAATTTGATCTAGATAAGACTCTTAAATTGGCTAGGCAAAATTTAATCTTCTACTGATTAGTCACATCTCCTAAAATTCATTTAGTCATTGGAGAAAGTTTGCTAAATTTCTATTTTGGTAAAATGCCACCAATAACATTCTCCTTCCTTTGTTAAATGGAAATAAACTGTAATGTAATTTTTAAAATAGTGTAAGCAGATAATCAAAATTCAACAGCAGCCTGCCCTAACTCAAGTAATTTCCACTTCAAATGTTTCTAATTCATGCTGGCTTTGGCAATGAATGATAGTCTGGAGTGAGGAAAAGGCAATTTGCATGCCACATTTGCTCTACCAATTTACTAAATTAAGTGGCATGATAGTAATGAAATGGTGTTTTGATGAGAACTGTTTAATTAAAAGTGAATCTGAGGATCTAAGGTTTGCATTTCATTACTGATTGCATACCTCAAAGAATGCAAAGAATAAGCAAAGAAGTGTTTGAGAGATGTGTTCACGTATCTTAGTAATATGTGTACCCCTGTGTATATCATGAATATATTGACCATAAATAATTATCGGTGATAGTCATTAATTATTCTGCTATAACTTAACAGTAGTAGCAGCAAATTTTTAACTCCTAAAGGTATTTCAATATACTCATTGTACTCCTCATTACAGAAAAAAACTGACATATAGGCAATTCTCACTTTGCAGAACAAGAGTTTGCAGTTTAAGAGAGTTTAGAAATTTATATAGGGCTCACACAGACAAGACTAGTATGACAGGGACTAGATTCTGAGTCTGGCCCAAAAGTTCCCGGTCACTACCCATTCAATTGCCTAACTCTGTCTCTCCACACAGACCTGGAACAAACTCATACCTGGAGGCCCTGCCGAGTCTTCAGAAATATTCACCTACAAGATACTGTTTATTCACCCATTGTATTTGCTAGGGCTGATACTACTTTTTTTAAAGTTGAATGACTGTAACACTTACAAAGTTTTCATGTTTGAGTTTCAGTCATATAATGATTGAAAACCCATCTCTCCACCAATGCACATTCTCCAGCACCAATGTCACTAGTATCCACACACTCATCCTACTTCTCCTCCTGCCTCTATAGCAGACAATATACCCCATACTCTCTCTCTACTTGGGGGCATTATGGTTTGCAATACAGACACTGAGACGCTAACATGTTGGGTCCTTTATCTGCTTTCAGCACACATCTCACATCCCGATCGATCCCTCCAATCATATTGTCTTAGTGATCCCTTCTCTATTCCAGCTGCCTTTTCCAACAGCTCATGAGGCAGGCTTCCAACTATGGAGCAATATTCCTGGCCCTTGTATCTACTGCTCTTGGGTGTCAGTATCATGTTACATTATTATTTTTGTTTCTTTACCAACCTGATGGTACAAGCGCGAATGATCAAGTACGACATCATTGGTCTGACCGAGACAAGAAGGCACGAATCTCACCATGCTGTTTTCGACACTGGAGAAGAATTGTTCCACAGAACATGCGATAAAAGAGGCGTTGGAGGCGTCGGTGACCTTGTCAACACAAACTTGGCCAAGAGCATTGATTCCGTCAAATGCCTAACAACCCGAATCGGACGTTTACACTTGAATAGATGTGGCTCACTGCCTGCAGTTTCTATCTTCGTTGTCTACGCACCAACATCTCATTATGATGAAAGAGAAATCGAGACGTTCTACATGGAGCTAGAGAAGTACTATAAAGAAGACCACACCTTCTACAAGATCATTGTGGGTGATTTTAATGCCAAGATAGGACCGAGAAGATCAGCTGAAGAACTTCACATCAGGACCCATGACCTAGAATGGAACGAACAGGGTGAGAGACTGTCTGAGTTCATCATGTCGACCAAGACTATTCATGGTAACTCACAGTCACAGAAGGCAGAATCTAAACGATGGACATGGGAGTCTCCCGGTGGACGATTCCACAACGAAATAGACCACATCATATTCAATCGACAGTTTTGCCTGACTGATGTCGCTGGTGTCCCAAAATTTTGAACGGGATCGGACCACCGTCTCCTTCGTGCAAAATTCTACTTCACAGAGCGGGGAGAAAGGGCTGCAAAGTTCAAAAAGAAAACTCCCAGAATGACCACCAACTGGGAACTCTTTGGTACTATTGCGGCAACATGGGAAGTTGCCATTGTTGACAACATTGACGAGGAATACGATCGACTGTTTCAGCACCTCCATGAATGTGCGAGGAACGCCAAGAGAGAGATAGCCACAAAAAATCGCCTATCTTCAAAAACTCTTGAGCTAATTCGCCAGCGTGGTTTGGCGCATCCCTCAGGCAACCGCAAGCTAACGTCCGAGCTCGCAAAGCAGTGCAGAGATGCGATCAAGGAAGATCTCAAAGAGAGAAGAGCAGAAGTACTGGTAGATGCGGCAGAAGCCGGGAAAAGTATTCGTAACGCCCGCCTGTCCTTCGCCAACTACAAGACCAAGATGACTGCCCTCCCACGTCCTGATGGATCCATCACATCCTCCAGAACGGCAATGGAGAAGATTATCCATGACTTCTACTCAAATCTCTTCAATAGCCATGTCCACTTGCCGACATATCAAATTCCACAGGATGGATATGTCCTTCCCAACGTTCTTCCTTCCGAAATCCGACACGCCATTTCCTTGGTAAAGAAACGAACAGCACCCGGCCCAGACAAGGTCAGACCTGAACACCTGAAGAACCTGCCATCAGTACTCATCAATACACTGGCTCGGCTCTTCACTCGCTACCTGTCTGAATGCAAGGTTCCGTCCCAATGGAAAACCAGCAGGACCGTACTACTGTTCAAGAAGGGAGACATCCATGACATTGGCAACTATCGCCGGATCTGCCTATTGTCTGTCATCTACAAGTTGTTCACTCCAGTCATCCTAAATAGGATTGGCAGAACACTAGATGAAGGACAACCATGTGAGCAAGCAGGGTTCTGCAAAGGATTCAGCACCATCGACCATATCCACACAATAACCAAGCTCATTGAGGTTTCCCCGGAGTTCAAGATGCCACTCTGTTTAACGTTCATTGATTTAAAGAAGGCCTTTGATTCCGTTGAGACGGAAGCGGTCATTGAAGCCCTTGCCAATCAGGGCATTCAAGCCCAATACATCAGGATCCTCCGTGAGCTGTATTGCGGATTCACTACCAGGATCTCACCATTGTACAAAGAAGTAATCATCAATGGCAAGAGAGGGGTTCGGCAGGGTGATACCATTTCACCGAAACTCTTCAGTGCCACCCTCGAGAACATCATGCGACGACTGGAATGGGAAGGAATGGGAGTGAAGATAGATGGTCGGCAACTACACCACCTCTGCTTTGCTGATGACATTGTTTTAATAACACCAAACATCAGCCAAGCGGCACAAATGCTGGCTGACTTTGACCGTGAGTGTGGAAAGGTAGGACTACAGCTGAATCTTACGAAGACAATGTTTATGAGAAACAGCCTTGTTCCTGATGCCCCATTCGCTCTCAACGGAACGACCATCTCCGAATGCATCAGCTATGTGTACCTAGGTCGAGAGGTCAACATGACAAATGACCTGGCACCCGAGCTGCGCAGGAGGAAGTGAGCGGCTTGGAACGCCTTCAAGAACGTCGAAGAAATAGCTAAGAGGACGAAGAACCTCGGCTCCGGGCACATCTCTTTGATTCCACTGTTCTTCCTGCATTAGCATATGCCTCAGAGACCTGGGCCCTAAGCAAACAAGATGAGAACGCTATTCAGGTCTCCCAAAGAAGAATAGAAAGAGCTATGCTTGGAATATCACGTTTCACTCAAATGAGAGAACGAATCCGGAGTTCTGACATCCGTCGACGATCAAGGATCAGGGACGCTGTCTCATTTGCCAAGGTGTCGAAAATCAGATGGGCTGGTCACGTAATGAGATTTAAAGACGACCGCTGGACTAGAGCTGTTACCGACTGGATTCCACGGGATGTCAAAAGACTGCGTGGCCGCCCACCTACCAGATGGTCAGACTTCTTCGTCAAGATCATGAACGATCGGTTTGAGGCCCTTCATGTTCCCGGAGCGAACAGATGCCATTGGGCTACACTAGCACGCGACAGGGACAAATGGAGACGTTACTGGCACCCGCTTGAGCAAATCGACAACTAACGGGAAGTTAAGTGATTAAGTGATTAATTTTTTATTAGTGAAACACCATAAGGTACAGTTGTAGAAGTACAAATTTTTGTGCTTGGGTTTCAGTTATACAATGATTGAGAGCCCATCCGTCCACCAGTGCCCATTCTCACCTCCAGTGCTCCTATTATCCTCACCCCCCATCCCCACATCCCATCCCATCCCTGTGGCAGGGCATTCGATTTTGTTTTCAATCTCCTTTTGTGTGCTGAGGTTTGCAAAAGAGGCATTGAGTGGCAATTGTATTTGGTCTATAGTCCAATTTCAGCATACATATCACATCCTGGGAGGATCCTCCCAACACTATACTTGGTGCTCCATTCTCTATCTGAGCTGCTTTTTCCTCTAACATGTGCGGCTGGCCTCCAAACCACGGAGTGAACCTCCTGGTACTTATCTCCGCTATTCTTGGGTGTTAGTCTCCAATTTGGTTACTTTATATTCCACAAATGAATCCAATCTTTCTATGTCTGTCCCTTTTTCTGACTCATTTCACTTAGCATGATAGTTTCCATGTAGTACCACTTGTATGTAAATTTCATGACTTCATCTTTTCTAACAGCTGGATAGTACTTCATTGTGTGGATGTACCAAAGTTTCTTTAACCAGTCATCTGTTTTCGGGCACTCGAGTTTTTTCCAGATTTTGGCTATTGTGAATAGTGCAGCAGTGAACATAGAGGTTTAGATGTCATTTCGACTACTTTTTTGCCTCTCCAGGATGGATTGCCAGGAGTGGTATTGCTGGGTCAAATGGGAGCTCAATTTCTAATTGTTTGAGAAGAGTCCATACTGTTTTCCAAAAGGGATGAACCAGTCGGTATTCCCACCAGCAGTGAAGGAGGGTCCCTTTCTCTCCACTTCCACGCCAACACCAGTTGTTTTTGATCTTTTGGATTTGGGCCAGTCTTTGTCAAGTGAGATGATATCTCATTGTTGTTCTGATCTGCATCTCCCTGATGATTAGTGATGTAGAGCATTTTCTCATTTGCCTTTTTGCCATTCGAATATCTTCTTGGGAAAGTTTCTGTTCACTTCATCACCCCATTTTTTGATGGGGTTAGATGTTTTCTTCTTGTGGAGTTCAACCAGTGCTTCGTATATACTTGATACCAACCCCTTATCAGATGGGTATTGGGTAAATATCCTTTCCCATTCTGTAGGCTGTCTTTGTGTTCTGGTCACTGTACATTTTGAGGTGTAGAAGCTTCTTAATTTAAAATAGTCCCATTTGTTTATCTCTGTTTCCACTTGGTTTGTCAGTGGAGTGTCATCTTTGAAGATACCGTTAGCCGCAATATTGTGGAGGGTTTTGCCAACCTTTCTTCAATGTACCCTATGGATTTTGGCCTGATGTTGAGATCTTTAATCCATTTGAAACTGACTTTTGTGCTTGGTGTTAGGTCGAGGTCTAAGCCCACTTTTTTGCATGTGATTGTCCAGTTATGCCAGCACCAATTTTTAAAGAGGCTTTCCTTGTTCCAGTTCACATTTCTTGCTTCCTTATCAAAGATTAGATGTTCAAAAATTTGGGGTTGTGTGTACGGATATTCCACCCTGTTCCATTGGTCTATGGCCCTTCCTTTGTTCCAGAACCATGCTGTTTTAGTTATTACCGCTTTGTAGTAGAGTTTGAAGTTGGGGAGGGTAATGCCTCCCCACATCTTTTTTCCAAGAATTGCTTTATCTATTTGTGGGCGTTTGTTGTTTTATATAAATTTCAGGAGGACTTGATCTATTTTTTTGAAGAATTTTATGGGTATTCTTATGGGGATGATGTTGATTCTGTATAATGATTTCAGGAGTATTGCAATTTGATGATGTTAATTCTTCGTATCCATGAGCAGGGGATATGTTTCCATTTCCTCATGTCCTCTTATATTTAATGGTGTAGCATTTTGTAGTTTTCATTGTAGAGGTCCTTTACCCCTTTAGTTAGGCTGATTCTGAGGTATTTAATTTTCTAGGGCACGATTGTGAACGGGATTATTTTTTTAATGCCATTTTCCTCTCTCATTATTTGCATATAGAAAGGCCCTGGATTTTGGGGCATTGATTTTATAGCCTGCGACTTTACCTTACAAGTCTATTGTTTCTAGGAGTTACTTGGTAGAGGATTTAGGATTCTCTAGATTTAGTATCATATCATCTGCGAATAGTGAGAACTTGATTTCTTCCTTTCCTATCTGGATGCCTTTAAAGTCTTTTTCTTGCCTAATAGCTATTGCAAGTACCTCCAGTATTATCTTAAACAGAAATGGTGATAGTGCCACCCTTGTCTTGTCCCTGGTCTTAGAGGAAATGCCCTTATTTTTTCCCCATTGAGGATAATGCTTGCCATGGGTTTGTCGTAGATGGCTTTGACTATCTTTAGGAAAGTTACTTCAAAACCCATTTGGGTGAGAGTTTTCATCATAAACAGATGCTGAATATTGTCAAAAGCTTTCTCTGGTTCTATTGATATGATCATATGGTTTTTATCTTTTCTTTTGTTGATATGATGGATTATGTTGATTGATTTCTGAATGTTAAACCATCCTTGCATCCCTGGGATGAATCACACTTGGTTGTGGTGTCTGATCTTTTTGATGAGTTTTTGGATTCTATTTACTAATATTTTGTTAAGGATCTTCACATCCGTGTTCATCAGGGATATTGGCCTATAGTTTCTTTGTTGGTGGTGTCTTTGTTTGCTTTTGGTATTAGGGATATAAGTGCCTCATAGAAGCTATTAGGGAGAGTTCCTGTTTTATCAACTTCCTGGAAAACCTTGAGGATAACTGGCAAAAGCTGTTCTTTAAATGTTTGGAAGAATTCACTAGTGAATCTGTCTGGGCCTGAGCTTTTGTTTTGGGGAGGACTTTTGATTACCACTTCAATTTTCTTGATATGAATGGGTCTATTCAGGTATCCCAAGTCTTCCTGGTCCTATTTTGGGAGATTATAGGAATCCAGGAATTTATCCATTTCTTCTAGGTTCTCTTTTTTCGTGGCATACAGACTCTCAAAGTAGTCTCTGAGGATCTTTCGAATTTCATTGGTTTCTGTTGTGATGTCTCCTTTTTCATTTCTGATTTAATTTATTAGGGTTCTCTCTTTCTTTGTGAGTCTTGCTAGCAGTTTATCAATCTTATTTATTTTCTCAAAGAACCATCTCTTGGTTTCGTTGACCTTTCAGATTTTTTTTGGATCTCCATTTAGTTAATTTCTGCTCTAATTTTTATCATTTATTTCCTTCGGCTGGGCTTCAGTTCCTTTGTTGATCTTTTTATAAAATCTTAAGCTGTGTGATTAGGTTATCTACGTAGGCCCTTTTTTCTTTCCTTAGGAATGCATTCAAAGGTATAAATTTTCCTCTTAGCACGGTTTTGGTAGCATCCCATAGGTTCTGGTAGCTCGTGTCTTCATTCTTATTTGTTTCCAGGTATCTTTTGATTTCGTCTTTGACTTCCTTCCTGACCCACTCATTGTTCAACATTGAGTTGTTTAATTTCCAGGTGTTTGATTTGGTTCTCCGTGCCTTTGTGTCTCTGTGTCTAGATCCACTTCTATCTTCAGTGCATCATGGTCAGAAAAGATAGTTGATACTGCTTCTATCTTCCTGATTCTATTGAGGTATGTTTTGTGGCCTAGCACTAGGTCTATTTTGGAAAATGTTCCGTGTGCACTGGAGAAGAATGTGTATTTTCACTTTTGGGAGTGTAAAGTCCTGTATAGGTCTGTGAGCCCTCCCTCTTCTATTACTTCCTTCAAAGCCAATATTTCCTTGCTGAGTTTTGTTCTTTTTGATCTATGCAGAGATGATAAGACAATGTTGAAGTCTCCAACTACAATTGTGTTGCTATCAATATCCTCCTTAAAATCTACTAGCAGTTGTTTTAAGTATTTAGCTGGTCCCTTGTTAGGTGCATATACATTTAAGAGTGTTATTTCTTCCTGTTGTATGTATCACTTGATAAATAGAAAATGACCTTCGCTGTCCCTTCTAATCTTTTTCAACCTGAATTTTATGTTGTCGGATACTTTATGGCCACCCCAGCTTTTTTGAGGGAGCTGTTTGCTTGCAGGATTGTTTTCCATCCTTTAACTTTGAGTCTGTGTTTGCTCTGACTGTTCAGATGAGTTTCTTTTAGACAGCAGAATGTTGGTTTCAGTTTCTTGTTCCATTTTGCCACTCTGTGTCCTTGATCGGTTCATTTAAACCATTGACATTGAGAGAGATTATTGTCATGGGGTTTTGTGCCATCTTTCTGTAGGGGTTGGTTTTTTTATTTGCTTTTTTTGGGGAGGGGTCACACCTGACGATGCACAGGTGTTACTCCTGGGTTACTCCTGGCTTTGCACTCAGAAATCACTCCTGGCGGTTCTCAAGTAACCATATGGGATGCTGGGAATCAAACCCAGGTTGGCTGCATGCAAGGCAAATGCCCTACCCACTGTGCTATCTCTCCAGTCCCTTGGTTTTGTTTATAAGTGTTTTACTTCTTATCTTACAGGAACCCCTTTAGTCCTTCTTTTAGATTTGGTTTTGAGTCTATGAAGTTCCTGAGCTGTTGTTTATCTACAAAATGCTGTATAGTTCCATTGAGTTTGAGTGAGAGTTTAGCTGGATAAAGTATTCTTGATGAGGTGTTCATTTCATTGAGTTTTTTCACTGTATCCCACCATTGTCTTTGGGGTTGGCGGGTTTCCTCTGATAGGTGTACTGTAAATCTATGGGGTGCTCCTGTGTATGTGATTTCCTTCTTTGACCTTGCTGCTTGCAGTATTGTGTCTCTATCCACAGCATCCATCATTCTATGATATCCCTTGGAGTGTTTTTATTAGGGACTCTTTTAGTTGGCACCCTTCTGGCTCCTTGGATCTGTATGTCTGCATTCTTTAATTCTGGGTACTTTTCAGCAATGATTTCTTTGACTGTGGCTTTTTTCACTGTTGCCTCCCTGTCCTTCTGGTACTCCAATGATTCTAATGTTGTTCCTCTTGGCGTCATCCCCTAGGTCTCTAATTTTCCTTTCAGCTAATTTTGAGGTCTTTTCCCATTGTTTGTTGTTCCCTATGTGATTTCTGTTGCTCATCTTCAAGCTTACTGATCCTGTCTTCAACTCTATTCTTCCTACTGCTGAGGGCACCTACTGACTTTTAAATTTAGTCTACCGAATCCTTTATTTGTGACACTTCTTTTTGTAGCTTTTTTTATTCCTGCTTTCATTTCTTCCTGTATTTTCTCGACTATCCGTTCTACTGTTTCATTTTTTCCTTTAGTTTTCTGGGTATATCCTCCACTGATTCTTTGAGTAGTTCCTTGATCATACTTTGCATTTCGTCTTGGAATTCTTTATCAGAGAGAGCATATTTGTGGATAATCCAGGTAGAGGATTCGAGACTCTTTTCTTCACCCTCTCCTTGTAGTGGAGAGTTGCGCTGTTTCTTTATGTTGTTTTGGTTGTCTAGTGGTAAAACCCTGGAATTCACTATTACTCTTCCCTCTTACCATGGGAAAGGATTCTGAATAAGGTCGGTCAATGGTGGTCAACCTTCTCCCTTTCTAGGGTTTGACCTTCCTCTCAGGTATTATTATTTGGCTTATGACAGGCATCTAGTGAAGCTTTGGAGGAGGTGCTCTTTAAATTGGGCTTGTACAGCTTCTTGTGTACTGGTCTTTTGTTAGAATTGGAGTAGGCCAGTGGATTATTGTTGTATTGTAGTTGAGGTGGCCAGAAATTTTTCCACAGAATTAGGTGATGAAGGCTGGGATAAAAGTCAAGAGTGCTGGGAATAGGAAATGTAACTGGGGCCACCTCGGAGAAGGCCACGCCCACTTTTGAGAAGGTCACGCCCCCACAGTGGTGGCCACGCCCTCATCCAGTCCAGATGCTAGTCCACAGATCTGTTGGGGGTGGGGGGCTCCACGACTAGTTGGGCTGGCGCTCGCTGAGGAAGTGGAGGCAGGTGTCCTAGGCTGGGGTCCTGGTGGCAACTGGCTTTTGGGTTTCCCAGTTTGGGTGGGGCAGGGGCGCCAAGCGGGTACACAGATCTGTTGGGGAGGGGCGGCGACCAAGTTATGTTATTTTATATACCACAAATGAGTGCAGTAATTCTATGTCTGTCCCTCTCTTTCTGACTCATTTCAATCAGCATGATACTCTTCATGACCATCATGACTGATATTTCACAGGAGAAAACTACCAATAAATTTACAAGAGCAATCATTCAAAAGGTAACATTTTTAAAGAGACAGAATTCATAATGTAGTAAGCAGAAGCTTCAGACACTCTTGTTTGGTTGAAAGCAGTTCAGACTGCTCTCATGTAATAAACGTAGAGAAGATGGGTAGAATTACCTCATGAAAACTGGCTGTAGATTCTAAAGTACAAGGAGAAAAATTTGCAACCCATTACCAAGGCTGTGAAAAATACAGTCACAGGCCTGAAGCTATTACGTTAGCAGAAGAGTGGTTTTGTGCTGGCTATGGTTTGGTTTGGCAGGATATATGGTCAGAGCTGGTATGATGATCTCAGAGTGCTTAGACCAGGAAAAGAGCCTGTGTCTCTGGTCTAGAAGGCAGAGAAGAAGTAAGAGACTTCTCTTAGTTCTTATGCACCCCTCTGCCCTGCAAGGAAACAAATACCTTTCTTCTATAAACATGCCTTTTAGACTTCACCAGCTAGGTTAGGAATTTATAAAGACAGATCTTACGGAGGCCTTGAAGACAGAACACAGACAAACAGTACAGGAGTTCAAGAGGATTCACTGAGAAGATGACATTAGATGTTTCGAAAAATAAAATTTTCCAAGTGTAATAGAGAAGATAGAACAGAAGAAAAAGTTCAAATATCAAGGAGAAGGAGGGAATGTGGGCATAGTTATATGCAGAGTTAGTTCTTTCCTAGGTCTTGATGAATTATACAACATAAATAAAATTAAGTTCATTTATTTTTTTAATTTTTTATTTTATAAAGTAGTTCACAATACTTGATTACATTTAATATTCAAACACCAATCGTACCACCATTACACCTTTCCACCACCATATTTCAGGTGTTTTCATCCCAAACCTTAATCCCTGCCCCAAAGCAGAACCAAAATAATATAATATTTCCCTTAAAGGTTGGTTGTCTCCTACTTTGAACCCCACAAAATGTGGTGCAGTACTCTTGGAGGATGGGTAGAATATGTTCTATGAAGTATCATATGGCCGTGAATGTGGCAGTGTGGTCTAAGAATGTGTTCACTCATGGGTGAGGCTCGGTCTGAGCATGGAGAGCGGCTGTGAGCATGGCAGCCAGCGGTTGAGTTCTGGAGGTTTTCGGCTGCAGGGGCTGGGTCCCTTGGGGTGGAGAGAGGTCTCATCTACCCCCATCTGGGGCACCCCGAGTTAAACAGCCTGGCATGGGGTCTGGTGGCATGGTTATGGTGAGTGTCATGTTATGCTCCCTTCCGTGAGGGAAGGGCTTGTGATCTGGATGGTGACTGATGATGAGATTATCTGGCACCAGCCAGGGGTGGCTTATGGGCGTGACTGCTGAGTTGCTGGAGTCAAGGGGATGGGGGGCTACAGACAGGGGATCTTCCTTCCTGGTCTGGCTAAGGTCACTTGTACTGTGCAAAACAACCTATTTGTAAAACATGTAATTTCAATTCTATTTTACTGAATTTCATGGGGTAGAGAGGTACTGAGTATTGTAAGCTGCTTGAAAAACTTCTTGGTGGCTTTCGCCTCTTACCAATTTGTCTAACTTGACTGAAATCCAACACAGCATAGAAATAATTCCCCCTACAGGGCTGGAGAAATAGTACAGTGGGCAAGGTGCTTGCCTTGTATGCAGCCAACCTGGTTTCAATCTGGGGCACACATGTAAAAGGTAAAAAAAGGTAAAGGCCCTCCCGTTGTTCGTCGATTTGCTCGAACGGGCCCAGTACCGTCTCCATTGGAGACTTTGTTGTTACTGTGTTTAGCATACCGAATACATCACGGGGAGCTTGCCAGGCTCTGCCGTGCGGGCGAGATACTCTCGGTAACTTGCTGGGCTCTCCGAGAGGGGCGAAGGAATTGAACTCGGGTCGGCCATGTTGGCTGCGTGCAAGGCAAACGCCCTACTGCTATGCTATCGCTCCAGCCCACAGGCACACATGTAGTCCCCAAGTAATCTCTGAACTCAGAGTCTGTAGTAAACACTGCTCTATGTGGCCCCAAGATAAAAAGAAATAAGGGAAAAGAAAAAAGAATATTTTCTCTAACCTAGGAACTAGTTTCCAAGCCCATGCAAAGTAGCAATTACACTGAAGAATCAAGATGAAAGTTTTTCATGTTGGGCGCTCCAGAACAAGATTCCTGGGAACTGTCCTTCCCTTTCTAACCATCTCTAACCCAGAGGAATATATGTCTTAAATATAGGACAAATGGATGCCAATTTAGTTCCCTCTTTTCCAAGGGTATGAAAATGACATTGTATGGCTGGAAAAGGCTCCAAACTGAATAGAGAAAGAAAGTCCAGACTTCCAAAAATCAAGGGTGGGTCTGTCCTAGAAAGATAAAACAAGGAAAACAGGGCTCTTCAAAAGCATATTTTTGAAAGTGGGGAGACAAAGACTACCGGTGATATTTAAAATTGATAGGGATACTAGAAATAATGAAGGGGCACTGGATAGGATCCCAGAACTTTCATCTGTATGGGCTTCACAGATCCTTGACCAGTCACTACCTCAAGAAGCTGAAAATGGTGAAAACACAAAGTGCTTGTGAATCCATATTCTCTCTGTAGGACCTTTACAGGCAAATAGTGTGTCCAATGGCACCTGAACTGTCTGCAGACACAGCTGAGGAGCATTTGTCTCCTTTAGTCACTGGCTTTCATGGGCTCAGGTTGGTAACAATATTGTAGTTTATCACTAGTGGCCAGGAAAGATATATTAAGTTTAACACTTGTCTCTTGCCAAATCATACTGCTAAACTATTTATTATCAATGGAGCAACAATAAAGTATGGAAAAACAAACCGAGCCAGGCCCACAAATGGATGCAAAGAGGGTCCTACCTTGCCGACGCCCACTGAAGACTGCTGCCCCAGGAGGCCTCATGGCAGTCTACCTGGCATTGCTCTGAGAACTAAGAGTCAGTCACTTTCTGAACTCTAACCCAGTCAGATGAGTGCTTTTGACAATTTTTGTTGTGTTTTTGTTTGTTTGCTTGCTTATTTGTTTGGAGGAGTTTGGGGTCACATCTAAGTTACCAAGGCTTATTCCTGGCAGTTTTCTGGGGATAGAATCAAGGTCAGTCATATGGAAAGCAAGTACCTTGTCTGCTGTACTATCTGCCTACCCCACTTCTGACCATTTTTTTAAAACAAAATCTAAGAGCTTTCAGAGAAGTTCTGAAATAATATTACATTAACTATTTAATCCGTATGGCTCTACCTATAGCAGGCAAGAAACTCCAGTGGCATTTAATCCCAAATTTTTCCTTTTCTTCTCAAATCTCCTGCCTTATTTGAGCTGAGAGGTGGTCTCAGAGTTTACCTTTTGTGTTTGCTCTTTCAGCTGGAGGATAGCAGGGTGAGCACCTGGGCAACCTTTGGCAGCTGGCCAGGGTAGCACTAGTGTTTGCCCATTGCATGATCCAGTGGATAGGAATGTCATCAGATACCAATCAGCAAAAAAACAAAACAAAACAAAACAAAACACTAGTCACAAACGCTGCATTACACTTACAAGGGATAATCACCCTTATTTTAAACAACATACTCCACAAAAACAAATTACAGTTGTCTGCCATCACTTATCCCACAAAACCAAAAATACAGAATTAAAAAAACGTGGTAACTCAATCACTCTGATAAAGGAATATTTGACAAAAATCCAGACTTGTTCCCCCTTAAAGAATTTTCTTAATCTGCTGGCACTCAGTGGTATCCTTTCTTCCTTTCTAGCATGTGCCATAAACTGAGGTTTAGCATCTGGTAGGCATGAGACAGTCACATTAAGGGGAAGTGCAAACGGAAACCCACCCAAACATCTGGGTCTGAGCTTCAAATTTCAAAGTGATTTTTCTGCTTGCACAACTTTACAGTATTGGCATTTGCTAAATGCTTATGTTTTGCTTAATCTGAAATTAGGCAAGGATTTCAACCCTTTCAGTATCACCAGAATGATTTTTTATCTCAAAAAACCCTTTATTTTGCATTCTAAAAATGCCACCTGTCCATGGATGAATGAGACAGAATAGATGATTAGCCTGCCTATTCCTCTCACTCTATCCTCTCATTCATCTGTCCAGATGTGTCTTCCACTAAGGTTCTGGTCATTGAATTTTGGGACCTCCCTTGTGCAAGGTCCGTGGGGCCTGGAGGATAGATCACAGTCATGTTTCCTGTTGACTTACATTCTAGTTATTTTCCCCTTTTAGAAATATGAACACCATACAGATAAAGTTGTTTTAGTTCTAGGTCACAACTCCCAGTTACTGCCTAGACTCCAAAAATGTAGTCATAAGGAGGATTTACTGTCACTGTCACTGTCCTCCCATTGTTCATCAATTTGCTCCAGTGGGCCCAGTAATGTCTCCATTGTGATACTTGTTGTTACTGTGTTTGGCATATCAAATACGTCAGGGGTAGCTTGACAGGCTTTGCTGTGTGAGCGAGATACTCTCGGTAGCTTGCCGGGCTCTCAGAGAGGGGCGGATAAATTGAACTCGGGTCGGCCATGTTGGCCGCTTACAAGGCAAATGCCCTACCGCTGTGTTATCACTCCAGCCCATAAAGAGGATTACATTCGGTAAAACATTTCTTCTCAAAAGGCAAACATCACTTTTATTTTAGTATGTGATATAAAGATAACAGCAACTAGCATGGTGACTTGAAGTAATCTAAATATGACTCGATTTTTTTCTAGGAAGTAGAAATACCCAGGAACTAGTGAGGGCTTTCTGATTACAGACCTCCAAAGTGCAGCAGAGGTTCAGCATCCCACCCAGCTTCCCAGTGGCTTAGCTCTCCCAACCCCTCTCTGGCATGGCTCAGCCTTTGGTCCAGGTCCAGTGCCTCCCTTAGGCTGTGTGACAATGCTACTGCACACTTCGAGCTATACAGATTTATTCCTCTCACATTAAGCCCACAGACTTAGAGATGATTCTGGTTACTGCCAAAGACTCCATGCGGTTACCACCTAATTCCTGTACATCCCTTATCCCATAAGCACAGGCTGTAAAGCAGAGTCTTGCCTCTTCTCTGACTTAAAGTGTCTGGACAGAGCATATTTCCTCAAAAACACACTTCCAAGATACACTGTAATCAGAATGACAAAAGTCAAAAACAAAACACTGAGAGCGGCAAGATCAAAAAAGAAATTTACAAAAGGAAATGGTAATCCAATATGATTCACAGCATATCTATCAGATGAGCTCTAAAGGTTAGAAAAGTGGAATACAGTAAAGAAAACAAAAGAAGAAGCTTAAAGGAAATGAATTACCTCACCAAGAATACTCAGCAAGATTATCAAATTTAAAATAATGATATATTACTTTAAAATAATCAAAGATAGTCAATAGCTTGGGAACTTTATGTCCTTGAAACTTGTTTTACAAGAAGTTCTTTTTTTTTATTTTTAAGTTTTTGTTTTTAATCACTGTGAGAGAGACCCTTGCAAAACTGTTCACGAATAGGTTTCAGTCATACAGTGTCCCAACATCCATTTCTCCATTAGTGTACATTTCACAACACCAGTGTTCTCAGCTTCCCTTCGATCGCCCCTCTACTCCCCAGTCTGACACTATGGCAGGTACTTTTTTTCTTCTTCGTTCCTCCTCCTGCCCCTTCTCTTCCTCCTCCTCTTTTATCCCCTTCTCTTCCTCCTCCTCCTCCTCATTCCCAACCTCCCCCTCCCCTTCTTCTCTTCCTCCTGTATGTCACTCTTCCTTTTGAGCATTGTGACTTGCAATACAGATACTGAAAGATTATCAGAAATATTCCTTTATCTACTTTTAGCACTCAGTTCTTATTGATTATATATCAACACATCAATCATTATATTGATAAAATAAATACTACTTGTAATTAATATAATACAATTATAATTATATTGCAATAAAATATTCAATTAATATTTTAAAGGAACATCAGAAGAGGATAAGAGGAGTTAAACCTTGCCATAAACGTCCAAAAGTGAGTTCACCTTTTACAGTAATCCCGTGCCCTACTTCCCGTTAGCCAAGAGTTGGGTCAGATATCAGTGACTGGGTGCTTACTCACAATGAGATGTGACTCAACAAGTTAATAAGAAGAAAGGCCTAAGGACCCTCTTTTCTCTTCCCTTGTCATGCAATGGATAAGCAGGTATGAGTCATTACAACAGTGAGCATAGGCCAGACTTGGCCTGGAATTACCATCAGCTCATGACTGAGAACTCTTTCTCCAACCAAAAGCATAAAAAACAGAGCATAGAAACAGGTACACACAAAAGCTTGCACACAGATGCTTTCAGCAGCTCTACCATAGGTGCTTACACTGGCAAGCAGCTACAGTGAACTGAAAAACACAGACATACAACCAAACAATGGAATTAGAATCTGAGCTAAAATAGCACAGTCATGGAGGTGACTGAAATTCCACTTAGTGTTAAGAATTAGTCTTAAAATGCTACATATGACACAATTTTTATTTCACAACACTGTATAGAAATAACTATACAGAATAAAAGAATCAGTGGTTGACAGATTTGTGGTAAAGGAAAGGATGAATATGCAGAACATAAGACTTTCAAAACAGTGAAATGATGCTGTGTGATAGTATATAAAGGATACAACTGTGCAAATCCATACAGTAAATCCTAAGGGAAGCCAGTAGGGACTAGGATAAGCCAGTATAGACAGTGTGCCATTCAGGTGTGGGAAGCAGATATGGGAAAGACTCTACAGGTGCAGACAGCTGGTATACAGGAAATATTTGTCCTGTCATATCAATTTTTCTGTGAACCTGAAACTACTGTATGAAATAAAGTCCATTGCGGAAAAAATAGAGGTCTCCCTCAGATGAGTGCCAAGGACTGTGTTGGTAAGGACCACCTGTGTAGTGGAAAGTCCCTGACAACACACTCTGGTTCATGGGTGGGAACAGAAGTGGGGTCTGGACAGAAATGTTTGGCTTATCCAGCCCTCTCCAGCAGCCATCCACATGGTTAGCTGCCACCCTGTGATGCTGTCCCCGTGCTGGCATCCCATCCCCATTCAGAAAGAAGAGCATGAGTGGCACCTCTCCCTGGCCATGCTCCTCACACACCCATCTCCCAAACAGCTGCTGAGCTGCTGGAGTGGCATGTTTGCTGCAAGTAACAAAGACTTGGAACCAGCCTGTCCTGGAAGTTCCCAGTTTCTCCAGTGCCATAAACTTAGTTCAAAACACCTCTAGTAAGCCCCACAGTATCCTCTCTTTTCTTAGAAATGTGTGCTGAGATGGGGATATAGTATTGTGGTTAGAACACGTGAATCTCAGCACCACACAGTCCCACAGCACTGCTGGATGCAGCCCTAAAGCTCTCCATCAACTCCAGGTGGCCCAGGCATTCCATACCACTGGGCTCACCCAGCCATATATTCTTTGACCCTTGCATTGAATAGCCAGCTTTGTGGGCTGAGCACTTCTTGAGAGTACCACTCCCACACCAAAAAAATGTGTGCTGGAAAGTACTTTTTAATAACCATATTAATTTCTACATACAACAAAGCTTTTGAGGATAAAACAAAAAAAAATGATGCCCCCCCCACACACTTCTTCTCAAATTCCTCTGATACATTTGTATAAAAAGTTACATCACAAAGCAAAAAATCTGCAATACATCTCAGGAGCTGTGTGGTTACAGATACTTGGTGGTTTGCCTGTTCCATCAGTCCTTACACAGTAAAGTAGATAAGGGAATTTCGGGATGGGAATGCCACACTCAGTCACTTTTCTACCTCTCTAAATGTCATAGGAGCCATATACATTGCAAATGAAGGATCCCAGGAGAAAAACTCTAAGAGGAAAAGTGTAGCTTCTATGAGGCACCTCTCTAAGGAGATGTGGGGACACCCACACACACCCAACAAACATGTCCTCAGATCCTCAGATGACTCTCTGCTTGACATCTTGGTTCAAACACACACACACACACACACACACACACACTCACTGTCAGCTCTCCTTAAACCAAAAATATATCACAGTTGTGTTTAGTCATGTTTTCATGGTACGTTCTAGCTGTCATTTAGTAAAAGTATAGTCTATAGATAAATGCTATTAAATAGCCTATCCTAATGAGATTGGGACCAATTTATTTTGCTTTTCATTTAATAACTACAAAAATTGTAAGATCGAGGGTCAAAGAGATAATACAGTGGTCAGGGCACTTGCCTTGTATGTTGCCAACTTGGGTTCAATCCCTAGCACCCCATATGCTTTTCTAAGTTCTACCAGAAGTGATCCCTGAGTACAGAGCCAAGAGTAAGCCCTGAGCATTGACAGTGTTCCCCCTCCACCCCCCAAAAGAAGTGCAATACTATAAGAACAATGCAATCAACCTTATTTAGTATGACTAATTTGTGGTTCAAGGA
The DNA here is from genome assembly GCF_029834395.1 of Sorex fumeus. Classification (NCBI taxonomy): domain Eukaryota; kingdom Metazoa; phylum Chordata; class Mammalia; order Eulipotyphla; family Soricidae; genus Sorex; species Sorex fumeus. Next base: position 3,607,711 of record NW_026606083.1, read on the forward strand.
TGGGATAGATCTAGGGGTCTTTCAAACGACTAGAGCTTTTTCCACTGGGCAACTCTGCTTTATATTGGGAGTTCACTTACCTCTATACGTTCAGATTTGTCAAAGGGGAATTTTAAATATAAATAAGGAAAAAAGTGTTTTTCCAGTAATCTAGTCTACCAAAAAACTACTTTATTATTTAAGACCCTCCAGTGGTGCTCAGAACCAAAGCAAACAAACAAACAAACAAACAAACTACCAAGCTATGCTTCAAGTTTACCAAGCATTTGCTAGACATGATGGTTCAGTGCTTTTCTGCCTAGTATAGATCTGGAATGAGTAATCGGAGGCTTAGAACTATGGGCTTAGTGGAGAGGAACAGTTTCTTGAGAGTTGCTGTAAGTTCCCACAGCCACATCTTGGCGATGTTTTCCACAACAACTGACTGTCCATATGGGCCCATCTGATACTATGTGGTCTAAGCTTCCTACCCTCAAAGAGAACTGTGATGTCAGTACAGCTATAATTAACATTAATTAAAACCAAAATGAAAAAAATAAAGTAAGAAATAGGCTGGTGAAGAATATTCACTTTTTAAAAGATTCATCAAATTATTCATTATAGAGCATCTTCTTTATGCATGGAAGGGAGAACTAATTTGCAAATTCATATGCAATCATAAAGACCATGTGAAGTGACAGACACATGCAAATTAAGATACAGACATTATTCATAAGGTGGCAGAAATATAAAATTGGATAAGTTACTGGTTTTATTCATGCAGTAGAGAAATCCATTTTACCAGGGAAATCAAGTCAAATGCGAGGCTATTTAGAGCTAACCCACTTTCCCTGGGGGATGCTGGTCCCTAACTTTCACTCCTGCTTGTCTTGCATATAGAAGCATCATTATCATATTGTATGATCTATGGAAACTATCCTATCAGAATGTCTGATCAGGGGCTGGAGAAATGCTGCAACAGGTAGGAAACTCACCTTGCATGGAGATGACCTGAGCTCAGTTCCCATCACACCACATAGTACCCTGAGCCAGGAGTGATCCCTGGGCACAGAGCATAGAACTAGAGAAAGCCTAGAGCAGTGCTGACTAGAGCCTCAAAACAAAATAACCAAAATATCCGATATTTAGGATTATTAACCTCTAGGAGAATTTAGAATCTATGAAGTAACTATACAAGAAAAAATATTTTCATACACTGCATTTCAATTCTTGATTCTTAAGTCAAATGCATTTCACTCTGCGACCCAGTATATCCATGTGCCCCTTACAGGAACTGCCCGCGGAGTAAAGAATAGTCTGTCTCACCCTCATTAGGTACCTGCCAGGCCTACTTTCAGCCACTACAGTGCTTTAAATCCTCACCAGCTCCTCCCCACCCTCTCTTTTCCATAGCCTTATTCCTCTCCCACTAGCTCAGTGCCTTGGGTTTCTAGATTCATTCTGACCACACTCCATGCCTCCCCTATTCAAAACCCTTCCATTGCATCTCTCTGATGTCCTACAGAGCAAACTCCAACGTCTCAATTTCTGTGCAAGGTCACAAAGCACATTTCCATTTTATCCATAACCACTCTTTAAACTCCCATGCTCAAGCTAAATACCCATTATTCTGAACCAAATGTGTTCCAAACGCCTCTCTTTAAGTTCTGCAAAATCTAGGGACCTGTAAAATCTAGGGACCCTACATATATAAAAATAAAATCAAAATCAGATGACTTCAAATCAAAATAACAGTAAATATTATATCACACCAGTAATAATGGCATCTATCAAAAAAGGCTCAAAAAATTCTTCAAGAATTAAGGCAAATGCCACCATGAAGAAAAGTCCGTCTGTTCTTCAATCCAGGAAAATCAATGCCTGCCCACTAATTCTCAGGAAATCTATTGTAGTACTGCCCCCCCTCCATTGTTCATCAATTTGCTCAACCGGGCACCAGTAATGTCTCCACTGTGAGACTTGTTACTGTTTTTGGCATATCGAATACACCAAGAGGAGCTTGCCAGGCTCTGCTATGTGGGTGGGATGCTCTCAGTAGCTTGCCGGACTCTCTGGGAGGGACGGAGAAATAGAATCTGGGTCAGCCACATGCAAGGTGAACTCCCTACTAGCTGTGATATCACACAAAGGAGATGAAAATTATCTCATGTGGTTATTTAAGATCTGCCTGATGTCAGTACACAGTGAGGGCAGGTGCAGCCTGGCACCTCTGTGACAACGGAAGCACGAGATCAATGTCTCCCGTGAACACATCGTCTGACAATTCAGCTGGAGTTCCCATCCCTTGCACAGTTAGTGCAGGCTATCTCTGCTAATTATAAAACAGCAGAGATAATAGATGGCAGGCTCAGTCATTAGGGTGCATGCTGGGTCAGTTTGGAGAAGACCTTAGCACTGTCAAGAGAAGGTGGACAAAGCATAACACCAGGGGGAGGATGCTGGTATCACAGTTTCTCTAACCCATTTCCAGCCCGTGCACACAGAGAAGACTAATGGTCACACCCTTTCACTCTAGCAGCAGAACCTTCATATGGACTCCTGTCTTCTGACGTTCCTTACTACTACATTTAGCTTCTCTTCTCCTTTGTCATTATTCACTATTCGCTCAAGCAGGCCCAGTAACATCTCCATCCGTCCCTGTCACGTGCAAGTGTAGCTCTATGACATATTGGGGGCTACTTCAGGGTCAGAGGAATAAGAACTATTCATTGTTACTGTTTTTGACATATTGAGTAAGCCATGGGTAGCTTGTCAGGCTCTGTCGTGCAGGCGTGATACTCTCGGTAGCTTGCCAGGCTCTCCCAGACTGATGAAGGCTTTTGAGGCAGCCTCTAATCACCTTTATAGGTGTTCCTAGTCAGGCATATAGGTGGGTATGATACTCTCAGTAGCCTGCCAGGTTCTCTGAGAGTGAGAACTAGAAAATAAGAGGTCGCGAGGCCACAAATGCGGACCCGTGCTTCAGGGGGCTTGGTTTTATAGTCTCTGGATGGCCGTTAATGGGTTACATGGCAGCTGGAGGGTGTAACTGTCTAGCTACTGGAAGGTGGGGGAGCTGGGTGGAGGAGGCCCGGTCCTGAACCGAGCAGGCTTGGAGATCTCATCCCCGAATCCCGCACACCTGGATTCCTCTGCTGGTTCCTCATCCAAGCACGTGGAGAGTGGTCTCAGCATGACTTTGACTAGGTCCCGGAGGTCTTCAGCTGTTGGGGCTCTTCTCAGGGAAGAGAGGGAAACTCAACTCGCCCTCCTCCAAGGGGCCCCAGTGAGGACAGCCAGGCATGGGGCAGGAGATTCATTGTCATTATTATGTATTAAAATAAAGTCTGAATCAGGACAATTCAAATTAAAATAACTATGAATATTATATCACACCAGTGATAACTGCATCTATCAAATAAAGCTAAAACTAAAAATACTGTCATAGATATGGTAAAAAAGGAAAACTGTTGGTGGGAATGTTGTATGGTTAAACATCTATTAATAAAAGTTCCTAAAAACAATGTTCCTAAAACAAATAAGAAAAGAGCTTCCATATCACCCCCAAATTTCACTTCTTGGCTTCTACACAAAACATTAATTTGAAAAAAATACATGCATGCCTGTGATCATTGCAGCTTGTAGAACAATAGCGAGGATACGGAAATAACCCAAACGTCCAACCCTAGATAAGTGGATAAAAAAGCAGAATATACAGCTTTAAGAAGAGATAATGCAGTTTTTTTGCAAGTGAATGCAGCTGAGGGACATCATTTATCAAACTGTCAGAGGGAGAAGAACTAATGCTATATGATATTACCTATCTGTAGTGAATTGAGAGACAAGAGAAGATATTATTTAAAAAGGTAAAATAAGACTGTATTGGCTGATGAGCATCTGTGGCCTTGAATTATAAAACTGAGGTTATGAAGCAGGTGGGGAATGGGTGGTGGGAATAAAGAGGGAAACTAGAAATCACATGAAAACATTTGTAAATCTTGGACACTTTGGTGAAGCATAGGAACCGTCATACAAACCATAAACAAGATTGTAACCATGTTACCTACACTTTAATTTTTAAATAAATAAAACGAGTTTGAGAACTTTGGTGAAAAACAATAGGAATATATCCCAGTGAATTGAGAACAGCTATTTTAGCAATACTCATACATGAATGCCCAATGTAGCTCTTGAAACAGTAGCCAAAAGGTGGAAGCAACACAAAGTTCTGATGCATATTACAACAGGATAAAACTTTAAAACTTTATGTCAAGTGAAAAAAGCCAGACAAAAAAAGGAAAAATGTGTGATTCCCCTTGTATCTAGAATAGTCTAATTATTAGAATGCATAAGAGAAGTTTCCAGAGACAGGATTTTGTGGTGAAAGGAGGACAGTGGTGGGTCAATTTGCATTCTTGTCCCTTCAGCCTTTTCTGTTTTTTTTTTTATTAAACTGATTTGTAAGATTCTTAGCTTTGGCTACCAAATAGCTAATTCTGGATATCTGACATATTTATGAGCTAATAGCACTGGTAGGAACTGAGGCACTTGCTGTTTCCTAGGACTGTGTGTCCTCAACACTGTAAAGCCACCAGTGCACTGGGCAGAGCAGCAGGGGCTGAGTCCCGCAGGCCTGCTCCCACATCAGGAGGGCGCTGGGGGCAAATCACAGCATCAACTGTAGCGAGGGTTGTCTGTAAATCCTATGTGATTCTTCAATCTACAAGGAGTTGGTATTGTGAGAAGTAAAGGAGAAGGCAACCTCAAAACTGTTGAATATAGCAATGAAGAATAGGACAAGTCACTTAACAATAAAGAATAAGACAATTAGTGAAGCTCATTTATTTGTCACATAATGTGCATTGATGTGATTCACCTATTGCTAGAAAGGAGGACCATTTCAAAGTGAAGTTAGACAAGGAAAATGATCACTTTGACAGATATCAGTTAGGTATCTTGGCTTCTACACAAAGCATTAATTTGAAAAACTAATATTTTTTTCTTTTTGGGTCACACCTGGCGTTGCACAGGGGTTATTCCTGGCTCATGCACTCAGGAATTAGTTCCTAGAGGTGCTCAGGGGACCACGTGGGTTGCTGGGAATCGAACCCGGGTTGGCTGCATGCAAGGCAAACTCCTTACCCACTGTGCTATCGCTCCAGTCCCACCAAAATAATGTTTTCTTTTATTTGAAAAAGTACTTCTCCAATCAAGTACTAAATTATCTTTCTACCATTCACTAACTTTAAATAACACATCCTCCCAAGATCTAGCATAGAACACAAAAGAGAGAGATGACATGTTTGTCCTTAAAACATTGCTTTCCTAGGGGTTGTGATGTCACCAGCAGGTGAACCTGTACCCGCGGGGCTAGTACATCAGCAGTCCGATGATGCCTTCAGGCTTCCTGTTACCCCAAATGACCAAACCCCAACAACTTGGGACCAGGTTTCCTAGGAGAAATTAAATGGCAAAAGATAGGTATGTGGAAGTCACGCTCACAAACCAACTCTGGTTCAACTATACAAGCTCATTTATTAGCCTTGTTCCAGAGACCCATAAATAAATCTCAGAAGAGATCAAAAGCCGCAGTTAATCTCAGACCCACTCAAGGCTGAAGAGATCGGGGTAAATCAGAGGGGATCAGGTAAGCCTAGTGCCCACCAAGCAGAGTCCCCGGCAACTGCTTGCTTCCATAATCCGAAAGAACCACTATGGTCATGACCAGAATCCATCATCTCAAGACAGATCTCACTGAGATATGATCTGCTGAAAATTTGGGTATGTGGGTTTTGTGACTGAAATCTCCAGGCTTTCTCGGGGTCGGGGTAGGCTACCTGCCCCCACCTCCCTGTACTTCCAGAAGCCTTGGAAGTCACATCCACATCCCAAAGCTGCCACCCAGTTAAAAAGCTACTCCAGTCTTACCTCCAGATAAAAATACTGAAAGCCCTGAACAAACACCATGATCTCTTAGTACCTGTATTGCAAACCATAATGCACAAAAGGAAAAGGAGAGGAGAGAGAGAAGAAAAGTACCTGCCATAGAGGCAGGCTGGGGTTGGGGGTGAGGTGTTGGGGGATGGTGGTAAGGAAACAGGGGACATTGGTGGTGGGAAATGTACACTGGTAGAGAGATGGGTGCTGGATCATTGTGTGATTGAAACCCAATCATAAACAGCTTTGTAATGGTCTATATCATGAATATTCAATAATTTTTTTTTAAAAAGTAATGTGGAGTTCATGCCCACTTCAGTCAGTTTAATCACTGGCTGAATAAATAGCAGTACTCCTACATTTAAAAAAAATAACAACAACTTAGTAAGTGAACAAATCGTCAATCATCAAAACTGAAGTTTTTGTCTATAGATCTGAGCTTACATGGAGGCAGGGAGGGGTCCTTGGGACACTAGGGTGAGGAAGGGGCTCATGGTGGGTGTGCTGTTGAATGATATGCCCAGGAAAAGTGAGTTACTTGTAAATCATGGTACCTCAATACAAATGTTCTTTAAAATAGAGTGGATGGGCTGGCTGGAGAGTACAGGGGTTAAAGTGCTTGCCTGACAATGTGGTCAGCCCCACTTTGATGCCCAGCATATGGTCTCCTGAGCACCACCAGAAGTGACGCCTGAGCGCAGAGCCAGGAGTAAGCTGTGAGCACCACAGAGTGGAATCCAAAGACAGGAAGTATGGAGATCTCCCCAAGCCCTTTGGCTGATTGTAAGCACTCTCACCTGCTTCGAAATCCCTAAGTGTGCAAGTGCCACCTAATCGGAGTTGGTGCAACCCCCAGTTATCACAAGCAACAACAGGGCAAAGGGGAGGGTAAAGGACCTAGAATCTCAGTCAGTATCATCAAAAATTTGCAAAGAAATATTTTCAGAAGATAAGGGAAATAAAATATTATGAAAATGTTAAAAAAAAAGTTATATTTTTCCTAACTTTTGCCAGAGAGCTTCTGTAACAACCCCAGCAGAAAAAATGATAGAATCATATTAAACGTTGGATTTAAGAATTGAACTAAATCAAGTGGGCTGAGGTACCCTTCCATATCTGGAGTCACCCTGACCCATTCTGGAAATTGCGCTTTGCTAATGCTGTATTTTTTCTGAGTGTTACTCTGCTTCAAACCTTTTTGGTTTTTTGGTTTTTGCTTTCTTAGGTCACCCCCTAGCAGTGTTCAAGACTGATTTCTGACTCTGTGCTAGGAATCAATCCTGGAGAGGTTCATGAGACCATATGGGGTGCCAGGACTTGGTTCCAGGTCACTCCTGTGCAAGGTAAGTGCTCTACCTGCTGTACTATTTCTCCAGCCTCTACTTCAGTCATTTTAATGAATCCTGACAAACAGTCAGTTCTCCACCAGTGATATGTGGTCAATGTGATACTGCTTCCTGTTGGTGTGGGTGATATAAGCACAGAATGCCCTGAACAAACAAAGAAACAAAAAGAATGGAACAGGAAGAAAGCAATGTCCTTAACACACCCTATAGGGCTAGCAGAAGCTCATTAGAAGGCAGTGCCGGTTACTGTGAAATGAGGCGTCTGCATGTGCTGACAGTCCAATAAGCACCATGCCAAATGAATAAGAAATTCATTAAGTGGGAGAAGCAGCTCAAAGGGGACTCAGAGAGTGCCAAGCACACGAAAGAGTTCCAGGTGAGTTTCTTTTTGATCTGGTCAGTCACATGTGTATTTGTCTCAACAAGATCCACTGTGTCTCCTGACTAGAGACCACTTACAGCAGTCAAAGGGATGCTTTGAGGGCCACAGACTAGAGTGCACATTCTCCCCACACACGTCAGGGCTATGCTGTGCAGGAAGAAAGGAAGTCGTGAAAACCAGTGGACTTAAGATGATTTAAATGAGGACCTTGTTCAGGAGAGCTTGCCAAGGCTTTATTCTCTTATCTGCTTTTAGCTCAGATCAACTTTAATGGTACATACAAATTGAGAAGGACCACATATAGTATAGACATACGATCTGAGGAGCTATCTCAGGAAATCAGCATCCTTTCCATTCTTGCTGTTGGTTACCAGCTTGGTTTTGGTCCATTATACTCATGACCCCCTACAATTCTTTCCTTACTGGTTCTCACACTGTGCCCAGAGAAGTAACATACCAGGTTCTGCACAGATAATCCCTTAAAGATATCATGAAAGAAACAAAGAACAGGAAGACTGGATCAACGACATATCCTCCTGCCACCTGTGGCTTAAACCAAATGCCCATATTAAGAATGTCAGTGCTGGCTGCCTTTTGGAGTGGAAATGTAGGAGCAGATGAAGAGGACTCCAGTGCCAATAGCTATCCAGGGCTTGCTAGTCTGCAGAGCTCTTTCAGGCCTGGTTTGGCGAATGCCCTAAGCAAAGGCTTTGGACAGGGTATGACCCTGACTGTCTGGCCAGTCTGTAGGAAGTGGGAGATGTATAACGGGTATGGGGAAACTCTTTTGTCAACGGCCATTTGGAAATCCAACTATCATCCATGGTCTGTCCAATATAGGTGAACAGACTTCAGGCTGCTGACAGTGAGACGGGCCTTTCCCACCATGTGCCAGGCCAACCAGAGGATCTAACAAGCTTTTAGAGTCCTTGGGCCAGTTGCTTGCCACCCCTGAGAGAGATCGTAAGTCCTGGCTCACCAGTCTCTCTTGGCCTTACAGAGAAGTAGAAAGTTCTCTCTCTCCTCATGAGACAGAAACACAGAAGGTGTGGAAAATTCCAGTCCAACTAAACACAGCTGTGCATCAGCAAGAATTTCCATGTGAGATTTTCATTTCTTCTCAAAGCATATTTTACAGCTCTTTATCACATCAAGAGAGGAGTCTTTGTTTTTGTTCTTTTGGAAGATGGGCGTTTTGTTTGTTTTAATACCATGCATGACACAGCCAGAAGCATCCTGTGTAGTTTTAATTTCCTTGGTTTCTGCACCAAGGCTCAGTACTTAGGCTGGGGAATCTTGAGGGGCTAGCTGGTGTCGTGACTGGAATCTCTCCCTTCTTGACTTACCCAATACCTGAGTAGACTCTTTTATTTTCATTTCATTCTATCAAATACACCTCTTCAGGGCTTCCCTGTGGGCCTGGACACCACGCTCTGTTTATGCTTCAGGAATGCAAAAAGCCCGGGGCATCCTCCCAGAGAGCTGTGCTTCTGGGTACTCATCTAAGTCTCTCTTCAAGCAGAATAAAATGGCCAAGCATGACTTCTACCCCTAGTTCTGCTGTGATGAGTGTAACCTAACTTTCATCTTGAACTTTCAAAGTGGGAAGTCTAAGGTTTTATAAGTTACAGGATAAAATCTATATGTGTGATTATGAAATAATGAAAGTATCTGCTGTCCTGGCGTTGGGTAAAAACCTGTAGGAAATGGACCCTGTGAATATCTTGTCACTGTCTCAGAAGCTAAGAAAAATGCTGTTTTTCGTGTCAAGCACAAAATTTAAAGTATGAAGCAGTCAACAGGTAAGAGGAGTTGAAGAGCAGGTGTATGATACAACTCTTGGGCAGAACCCTAGAGAATCCCCACCATGGGCTCCTTCCTAATGTATTAATATTATAGAAGTAATCAAAGCATCTGAGGTGCAATTTCAGGGAATGGGAAACTATTCAAGATCTGAAAGTCAAGTTAAGAGACCTTGGTAATGAATACATCTCTCTCCAGGTTGGTGCTGATTCTTTAGGAAGCACTGAAACAGCGCTAGCATCCTTCCTCGGCTCTGACTCACCAGCCCTGCAGCTACTCTCTGTGTCTTCCCAGAGTACTTCTGACTTCTCTGCCTCAGAGAGTGCCCAGAACATCTGGTCTTTCCCAGTCATCTGTCACTGGCCATGGGACCAGGGCAAGCTGGGGGACCTAAATCTCAACACACATTCATGACCCCTCCCCAGCTCCACCACCCACTGAAATGTAGAATTTTTGGAGAATAGTCTTTCCCTAAAATAGTCTTTTCCTAAGAACATTGTTTATCCTCAATAAAACCAAAAGTGAATTTTCTCTTCATTCTGTATGAGACAGCATGTTCCTCCACCTGAGTGTTTCCTAGTCACTCGGAGATGAGAGCTGCATCACCAGACACTTGGGGACATGTGTCAGACTTGAGAATCTTTTCCTAATTTCTCAGGTCTACAAGCTGAATTTAAAAACTAAAGATAACAGATAATTGTACTTCAAATTTTGTGCAAAAACCAATGAGGATTTTTTTTTCTCCCACTCCAGTCTGAATTTTACTGAGTTCTTCTGTTGGTGGCACATGACATTTGGTGTCTAAAGGAAAAGCAGGAATGTAAGAGCTGACCTCATTATAGGGCTGGGATCCTGTGGTCACCAGGGAGGGTCACAGCCTCCTGGCAGACCGAGGCCACCAGTGAGGAAACTGTACTCACTGACACATTATAATGTCCCTGAAAGCTCACCTGGCTGAGAGAGCAACTGAGACTATTAAAGAAAGTGTTCAGACACTTTTTGAAGCCCCTGGAAAATAGAAAATAATTCTGACAGATTGGGAATCACCCCAAGCAGCAGTCCTATGTGAACATGTATGCCACTTTGGGTGATCGCTGCTCACTCTTCTGTGCCCTGCCCACCCCCCAGTATGGTACCACGCTATCCTCCAGAGGTCATGGTGAGCAGAAACTTAACACCAGTCTCTTGTCATGAATAAATATTCCCAGTTTAAGTCACAGACATCAGGGATAAACTTTTGCACCCTGTCTGATAGAGTACAGATATGTTTACACTATAAAAGTTACAGAACCTCGAGCACGTAGATAGGCCAAGCTGACTGTGTAAAAGCACTGCCCCCGCTCATGCCCAGCTCTCCGCACAGCTTTGACGTCTATATTAAAGGGACAGCAGGGCTGCACTCAGCCCTGCCGCTGTGCTGTTAGCAAGTGGACAGGGGGAACTGGAGATATAAACTCTGGGAAGAAACACAGGATGGCAATCGTATCAGTCCTGACAGACTTCCATCATCGGATGGACACAGAACAGCCTCCAGAGCAGGCTCAGCGATGGAGACTGACCTTTTGAACCCCAGCGGTTTCATGGCTGTTGGAGGAAAATCTGCAAGGACAAATCTCTCTCTTTTTGGGCCAAACTCATGAAACATCATAAAAGGTGAGACAGGGCCATAAGGAGCAAGGAAGATGGTGTGTTAAGGCCATGCTTCTCAGCGCAGAGTCATGAGGACAAATTCACAAATGCATTTTAAAGGACCCTGGCTAACACTCTTCAGGCCTAGGGCTAGAGGGCTGTGGAAGGACTAGTGACAGTACAGGCTCTCTGCACCACAGTGGAGGCAGTGTCCCAACTTGTCCTCGTCACTCCGACATTGCTCCCATCCCTGTGGAGACCCCATTGCACACTTCTGTGAGAGCAGGAGGAGAGATAACACTGGAAAGAGCATGCAAATATGCTCCCACACAAGTACACATGTGTGTATGCAACACACAGAAACCTAAATACATAGACATGTCATACCTATCACAGAAAATACACACACGCACATACTCCCAAACACACCCACAAGCAGACACACAAGCATAACACACAAACACACGATTCATGCATTAGCAATCATATATAATCCAAAGACACCTATATGCCACATACATGTATACATACTTCAGCCATATACATGAACACACCACAAGTATACTATGTGCATATCCCAACTACACAGAAACAACACATACACACAACTCCTTTCACATAAACACAAACATAACACATTGTATATGTAGATATATGTGCTCACAAATATATACAACAAGAAGGGGTATATGGACACATACCACGCACATAAACATACACATAAGCACACACACAACCTAAACACACCCCTCATACAAATGCACCACACACACTTCCAACACTGCCATATATATTATACACATCACACACACATACATGCACAAGACAAAAGTGCAGAGTGGTGCAAATGTTCTGATGTGATTCCTGAGCCTTGGTCAGTAGGAAGTCTCTGGACAGTTTCCTATTGAACATTCTCTTCAAACAAATTTACTGCCTAAAGCAAATAAACTGAATCTCATAGGTACTGAAATAGCAATTATTATTTGCTGAGTATTTGATATTCTGGGCATTTCTAGTATACACAACCTCAAGCAATGCCCACACCATCTCATCACTCTCTGGCTTACAGATATGCTAGTATGGCAAGGTTACAGCCCAATGGCTGTGCTTAATCACTACCTTGCAATGTCAGGGTCACAGGGGCAGGGGAAAGACCAGGCCCTCACCCTTTCTCTATTCAGAGCTGTTCCTATTTGGTAAGAACCCAAGTTGGTATAGAGGACTCACCCGCACAGATCTCACATGTTATGAAAGAGAAACTGTCAGCGACACTGACCTCAGGACTCTGACGTGAGCCCAGCTTTCAGGAAGTGGGGAGAGCAGAGGGAGGAAGATATGCAGGAAGAGAATACTTTCCACACGCAGCCTTGCCCTTACTGATCTGCCAGAGACATGGTTGTCCATTCTCCCCATCCCACATATTTATGCTCATGCAGTGGTCAGAGTAATATAAAGTTCATGCTAATACCTCTAAAGCTTGGGACAGTTATCCCACCCCTACTCCGTATGTTCATGATATGTGCATCTGGATCCAAGTTGGTCCTGCATCAAAATGACAAAGCTTGCTCCACTCATGAGCTGGTATCCAACTCCATGAAAGTCTCAGCCATTGACTCATGGGTCACCAACCAAGCACTGTGTGGGCTGCAGTGCTTTATGATTTTCAAATTCTAGAAGAAAGTATGGAATGAATACACAGATCCAATCCTTGCCCATGTTAAGCTTCATCATTTTATTCCTTTGCTTCATTGGTGCTGTATATCCTACTTGTCATTCAGCAATTCTGAATTTTCAATTCAGGTTTTTTAATTGAATGTTCAGCTTGGTTGTACATGCTGGGTTTTGCAAGCATTTTAATCAATAAATAAATTAGCCTGTACCAAATCCACATCCTCCATATGGTGCTGACAACAGAGCAAAGAGGGAGCACAGAAGAAAAGCCTTGCTTAGGGATTCTCTTTTCTAATCCCCCTGATTTCTCAGACTATTCCACACAAAATCAGCCTTTAGATTCGTTGAGCTGAGAGCAAAGGAGTTTCCATGTTATCTCCCTGGAGGTAGGTGTAGAAAAAGGAGACAATTTTATTCCCTTGTGATTTTAGTATCCTCAACCTCAGCCTCACCAGGTGCTCCCTGGGCAGAAGCTTTCTTTCCAGAGTGCACAAGGTCAAAAACAAAAGCTTGGTAAAAGCCTAGGGGTGGGTCAGAGGCCAACGTCTCAGGTCAGGAGGCCTGTGCACGATTCCCGAGGCAGTCTTGGTCCCACCACTCCGATGTGAGCTGAGGACTGAAACCCCCAAAGCTGTTATTGTACAAGGGTTTACAGCAAGTTGTTAAATTAGTAAATTTCTCTGCTTTCACTGACCTCAATTTTTGGTGAGAAACTTCCCTTTTTGTGCCTGGGGACACCTGGTGATCTACTGGTGCCTGAGGGCCATGCAGTGTCTGGAATTGAACTCAGTGCCTTGCTCAGGCTAGGCGTGTCATGTACTGCTATCTTTTTGGCCTTGGACACAACTCAAAATTTAGTGTCCTAAAGACAGACAATATGCTATTACAAAACAAAGAAGACTGAATGGGGTGAAATCCTCTATAGAAAAAAATATGAAAGAAAGAAGACAGAAGATACTTGGAGAAGGCATGGGTACAATTTTGTATAAAGTGGTCAAGGCAGACCACTGAGGAGAAATGGGAAGAAATAGTAGGGAAGTGTTTCGGGCTATGGAAAAGCACGTGCTTATGACCTGGATGGGAGCCTGCCTGGGGGCTAGGGAGCAGTCAGGGGTCAGATGGTTGTGTTTTATGTAGACAGCAGAGCTTTCCTCAAAACTCTCCAAAGTCTCCATCAAAATCTCCTACTAATGAACACTACATTATCTTCATTTGAAACAACTGATTGACCACTGGCTAGAAATTAGAGAGAAAACACAGTGGTTTAGGTGCTTTTTTGCATGCAGCTTAGCCCAATTTAATGGCTGGCTCCACTTATGGTCTATGAGCACCACCAGAAGTTACCTTTGAACACAGAACCAGGGGTAGATCCCGATCCCAACTGATTGTCTTCCCTACACCCCTCAATAAAAATTAAAAATCCTGGCTAGAACAAATTCCTCATGAAGAAGACCCAGGGAGAAATCATAAACCATGATATACCTTTCTCCTTGTATGTGTGAGACTCTGGGTTATATCCCTGGCACTACAAAATAAAATTTAAGCTGAAGCAGCTTGAAGAAAAAATACATATATATGTATATCTGTATGTGTGTATATAAATATATATGTATATAATAAGCTTCCCAAAGCATCTCTGCATCGCTCTCACATATGTGACTGAACTAGCATTGGCCATATGCAAGAAAAAACTAATTAACCCTGGACTGTTGCTTTGGCTCCTGCAATGGAAATTTTAAGGTAACTGTTAAATATATTTAGGAAAGTTAAATGAACATTTACTAAGTAGTCAATTCTGATATAATTTTATTTTTTTAATTGGAGGTACAAGTATATGTTAATTATGAAAACTTGAATAATGAAAGATTTGGAATGTCATTACTGAAGACAGTGTGTTTGTAATTCTACACTGGAACCTTGTATAATCATTCTTTTTTATTTATTTACTTATTTATTTTTATTAGTGAAACACCATGAGGTACATTTGTGGACTAACAAGTTTTTTGTGCTTGGGTTTCAGTTATACAATGATTGAGTACCCATCCCTCCACCAGTGCCCATTCTCCACCACCAATGATTCCAGTATCCCTCCCACTGCACCCCAATCTCACACTACCTCTGTGGCAGGGCATTCCCTTTTGTTCTCTCTCTTCTTTTGGGTGCTGAGGTTTGGAAAAGAGGCATTGAATGGCAATTATGTTCGGTCTATAGTCTACTTTCAGCATGTATCTCAAATCATGGGAGGATCCTCACAACACCCTTTGTTTGGTGTTCCCTTCACTATCTGAGCTTCCTTTTCCCCTAGCATGTGGGCTGGACTTCAAGCCATGGAGTGAACTCCTAGTACTTATCTCGACTATTCTTGGGTGTTAGTCTCCTATGTTGGTACTTTATATTCCCCAGATGAATGCAATTTTCTATGTCTGTGCCTTTCTTTCTGACTCATTTCACTAAGTATATTTTCCATGCAGTACCACTTGTATGTAAATTTCATGACTTCATCTTTTCTAACAGCTGCATAGTACTCCATTGTGTGGATGTACCAAAGTTTCTTAAACCAGTCATCTGTTCTTGAGCACTTGGGTTTTTTCCAAATCTTGGTTACTGTGAACAGTGCAGCGATGAACATAGAAGTGTAGATGTCGTTTCGACTATACTTCTTTGACTCTCCGGGATCTATTCCCAGGAGTAGAATTGCTGGGTCAAATGGGAGCTCAATTTCTAATTATTTGAGAATCGTCCATATTGTTTACCAAAAGGGCTGAACCAGTCGGCATTTGCACCAGCAGTGAAGGAGCGTCCCTTTCTCACCACATCTGCACCAACACCGGTTGCTTTTGTATTTTTGGATGTGGGCCAGTCTCTGTGGTGTGAAATGATATCTCATTGTTGTTTTGATCCGCATCTCCCTGATGATTAGTGATGTAGAGCATTTTCTCATGTGATTTTTAGCCATTTGGATTTCTTCGTTGAGGAAGTTTCTGTTCAATTCGTCACCCCATTTTTTGATGAGGTTGGATGTTTTCTGCTTGTGGAGTTCAACCAGTACTTTGTATATCCTTGATATCAACCCCTTGTTGGATGGGTATTGGTCGAATATCCTTTCCCATTCTGTAGACTGTCTTTGTATTTTGATCACTGTTTATTTTGACGTGCAGAAGCTTCTTAGTTTAAGACAATCCAATTTATCTACCTCTGTTTTCACTTGCTTGGATAGTGGCATGTCATCTTTGAAGATACCGTTAGCTTCAATGTCATGGAAGGTTTTGCCATCCTTGTCTTCAATGTACCTTATGGATCCCGGTCTGATGTTGAGGTCTTTAATACATTTTGATTTACTTTTGTACATGGTGTTAGGTAGAAATCTGAGCCCATTTTTTCTGTAGCTGCCCAGTTTTGCCAGCACAATTTGCTAAAGAGGTTTGCTTGCTCCACTTCTCATTTCTTGCTTCCTTATCAAAGGTTAGATGATCATATGTTTGGGGGGAGAAGTCAGTATATTCGGCCCTGTTCCATTGGTCTGCGGCTCTGCCTTTGTTCCAGTACCATACTGTTTTAATTATTACTACTCTGTAGTAGAGTTTGAAGTTAGGGTGGTTGATTCTTTCCATTTTCTTTTTCCCAAGAATTGCTTTAGCTATTCATGGGGGCTTATTGTGCCATATGAATTTCAGGAGTGTTTGCTCCATTTCTTTAAGAATGTCGTGGGTATCCTTTTAGGGATCACATTGAATTTTTACAATGCTTTGGGAAGTATTGCCATTTTGACAATGTTAATTCTGCCAATCCATGAGCAGGGGATATCTTTCCATTTTCTTGAGTCCTCTTTTATTTCCTGAAGTAGTGTTTTGTAGTTTTCTTTGTACAGGTCTTTTACATCCTTAGTGAAGCTGATTCCTATGTACTTGATTTTCTGGGGCACAATTGTGAACGGAATTGTTTTTTTTTTCTTGTCACTTTCTTCTCTCTCACTATTTGCGTATAGGAAAGCCATAGGCTTTTGGTTATTGTTTTTATAGCTTGCTCCTTTACTATACAAGTGTAATGTTTCTAGGACTGTCTTGGTAGAGGTTTTAAGGCTCCCTAAGTATAGTATTATGTCATCTGAGAATAGTGAGAGCTTGATTTCTTTCTTTCCTACCTGAATGCCCTTAATATCTTTTTTTGTCTAACCGCTATTGCAAATACTTCCGGTACTATATTGAACAGCAGTGGAGAGAGTGGGCATCCTTGTCCTGTCCCTGATCTTAGAAGGAAGGCTCTCAGTTTTTCCCCACTGAGGATGATGCCTGCTGTAAGCTTGTGGTAGATGACTTAAACTATATTGAGGAAAGTCCCTTCTATACCCATTTTGGTGAGGGTTTTCATCATAAGGGGGTGCTGGATCTTGTCAAACGCTTTTTCTGCATCTATTGATATGATCATATGCTTTTTATCTTTTCTTTTGTTGATATGATGGATTATATTGATTGATTTCCAAATGTTAAACCATCCTAGTATCCCCAGGAGGAATCTCACTTGGTCATCACGTATGATCTTTTTGATGAGTTGAATTCTATTTGCTAGTATTTTGTTGAGAATCTTCGCATAGATGTTCATCAGAGATATTGGCCTGTAGTTTTCTTTTCTTGTGATGTCTTTGTTTCATTTTGGTATCATAGAGATATAGGCTTCATAGAAACTGTTTGGGAGAGTTTCTGTTTCTTCAATTTCCCGGAAAAGCTTGAGAAGAACTGGCAATAGGTTTGGAAAATTCGCTAGTGAATCCATCTGGACCTGGGCTTTTGTTTTTGGGAAGACTTTGGATTCCAATTTCAATTTCCTCGATGTTAGTAGGACTATTCAGGTACTCTAGATCTTCTTGATTCAGCCTTGGGTGATAACAGGAATCCAGGAATTTATCCATTTCTTTTAGGTTCTCTTGTTTTGTGGCATACAGACTTTCAAAGGAATTTCTGATGATCTTTTGAATTTCTTCGGTTTCTGTTGTGATATTCATCTTCTCCTTTCTGATTTGTTTTATTTGGGTTCTCTTTCTCTTTCTCTTTGAGGTTTGCTAGTGGTTTATCTATATTGTTTATTTTCTCGAAGAACCAACTCTTGGTATCCTTGATTTTTCAGATTGTTTTTTGGGTTTCCATGTCATTGATTTCTGCTCTAAGTTTTATGATCTCTTTCCTTCTGCATGGTATGGGCTCCTTTTGTTGGTCTTTTTCCTACGATCTTGAGCTGTGAAGTCAAGTTGTTTTTGTGGGCCCTTTCTTCCTTCCTGAGAAATGCGTGCAGAGCTATAAATTTTCCCCTTAACACAGTTTAGCTGCATCCCATAGGCTCTGGCAGCTCATGTCTTCATTTTCATTTGTTTCCAGGTATCTTTGGATTTTGTCCTTGACTTCGTTCCTGACTCACTCGTTGTTCAACATTGAGTTGTTTAATTTCCAGGTGTTTGATTTGGTTCTCCATGTCTGTGTGTGATTCACTTCTATTCTCAGTGCATCGTGGTCTGAAAAGATTGTTGATACTATTTCTATCTTTCTGATTCTATTGAGGTATGTTTTGTGGCCTCACACATGGTCTATTTTGGAAAATGTTCCATGTGCACTGGAGAAGAATGTGGATTCTTTTTGGGGTGTAAAGCCCTGTATCCATCTATAAGCCCTCTCTCTTCTATTTCTTCCTTCAGAGCCAATGTTTCCTTGCTGAGTTTTGTTCTTGTTGATATATCCAGAGGTGATAAGGTGATGTTGAAGTCTCCGGCTACCATTGTGTTGCTACCAATGTCCTCCTTAAAATCTGTTAGTAGTTGTTCTAAATATTTATTTGTTCCCTCATTAGGTGTGTATACATTTAAGATCGTGATTTCTTCCTGTTCTACGTATCCCTTGATGAATAGAAAATGGCATTCGCTGTCCCTTCTAATCTTTGTCAACCTGAAATTTATTTTGTCCGATACTAGTATGGCCACCCCAGCTTTTTAAAGGGAGCTGTTTGCTTGCAGGATTGTTTTCCATCCTTTAACTTTGAGTCTGTGTTTGTTCTGATTGTTCAGATGAGTTTCTTGTAGGCAGTGGAATGTTGGGTTCTGTGTCTGAATCCATTTTGCCACCATTTGTCTCTTAATTGGGGAATTTAGACAATTGACATTGAGAGAAATTATTATTATGGGGTTTTGTGTCTTCTTTCTGTATGGGTTTGTTGTGCTTGCAGGATTTGTTGTGTTTTACAATAGCCCCTTTAGGCCTTCTTTTAGGTTTGGTTTTGAGTCTATGAACTTCCTGAGCTGTTGTTTATCCAGAAAATAGTGTACCAGTCCTTCAAGTTTGAGTGAGAGTTTAGCCGGATAGAGTATTCTTGGTGAAGCGTTCATTTCAGTGAGTTTTTTCACTATATCCCATCATTGCTTTCGGGCATGGAGGGTTTCCTTTGATAGGTCTGCTCTGAATCTAAGGGTGGCTCCCTTGTATGTGATTTCCTTCTTTGACCTTTCTGCTTCCAGTATTGTGTCTCTATCCATGGCATCCATCATTGTAACTATGATATGTCTTGGAGTGTTTTTGTTAGGGTCTCTTTTAGTTGGCATCCTTTGGGCTCCTTGAATCTGAATGGCTGCATTGTCCAGCTCTGGGAACTTTTCAGCAATGATTTGTTTAACCCCAGATTTTTCATTGGGATTGTTTCCCTGACCTTCTGGTACTCCAATGATTCTAATGTTGTTCCTCTTGCAATCAGCTCCTAGGACTCTGATTTGTTCTAGAGCTATTTTGAAGTCGTTTGCCATTGTTTGTTGTTGCCTGTAGAGTCGGTGTAGCTGATCTTCCAGCTTACTGATTCTGTCTTCAGCTGTGGCCATTCTACTGTTGAGGGCACAGACTGAGTTTTTTATTTCATCTACGGAATGTTTTATTCGTGACATTTCTGTGTGTAGCTTTCCAATTTCTGTTCTCATTTTTTCCTTCAATTTCTCGATTGTTTCTCTCATGTCCTTCCTTAGTTTACTGGATATCTGTCTAACTGTTTCATTGAGTTCATTGAAAATCTTCATTACTTTATATCTTTATTTCTTTCTCAGAGAGGTCCTTTAGGTGAGTAGCACCTACTGAGGTTTCTGGACTCTTTTCATCCTCCTCCCCTTGTGGTGGGGATTTGTATTGTCTCTTCATGTTGGTGTGGAGGTATGGAGACTGAGACGTTACACGAGATTGCTGGTTATGGGTAAACTACCTGGGGGTGGAAGACGACCGGGCACAGCATTGGGTACAAGCAGGAAGAGCTGTATAGGCATTATTAGACTTGAGCTATGGCTTTGAAAAAGCTGAGTCAGACTTGCAAATAAATCTTGAAACAGAGCAACAAGTACAGAGATTCTTCCGCACCCTGCTCCAGGCTGAATTCATCAGGGCACCCCAGATAGTGCAGGATGAGCCCATATCCCACTCCAAAAGAGCCCTGGCAGCTGAAAAGCTCCAGAATCCAATCACTGCCATGCTCACGCCAATCTCCACAGCCTGGGATTAGTCCCCACACATGAGAATGAATCTGCCGAAAAATTCAGGTGTGCAGGTTTTGTGACCAAAATCTCCAGGCTCCCACGGCATCGGGAATGGGCAACCTCCCACCCACCCCACCAACCTCCGAACTGCCTCTGGTACTAGAGAAGCTCATTAATGGCCATGATCCAGAGACTCTCAAATATATCTTGGAAGAGAGCAACCAGCTGCAGAGATGCATTTAAACTCCAGCTGTATCACCCAATTTAAAATTTTAGAATTCCGGGAGCATGACATCTCACACTTTATGCCACTAGTATACCAAGAGTAGCACACCACATTTGATGGAGTGTAAAGTAGAAGGCAACCAATCTCAATATATTAGCATACAAGGCTCAATCTGTCACACATGTTAGTAATCTCTTATACAATAACTCAATGATTCCAAGGTGAGATAAAACAATCTTCAAACACTTTCCTCTAAGAAAACATTTTGGGATCATTTTTAGCAGATTATTCTTAACAAGCAATACAAAATAAATTATTTATTTATAAATAAACATTTATAAATAATATAAACATTTATAAATAATATAAATATTGGGGCAGTCTTGGGTGGTTGTGAGAAAATTCGAAATAAAGGTGGCGGTAATGTGTACAGTGGTGAGTTTGGTGTTGGAATATTAAATGTATTAATTATTGTGAACAACCTTATAAAAAGGAAAAAAAGCAAAAGTTGAGTAATGACAATATCATTTGAAAATAAAGTGATAAATTTCTAAATATATAGGTATGTGTGTATTCTCTCTCTCATTCCATTTCTCCTTAGAATTAATGTCCTTCCTAGATAAAACCATTTTACTTCAAAAAATGAATTAATTTTAAAAAATAAAATAAAAATAGCACCCAAGCATTCTGCTCAGTTCTTGGTATACTAATTCTGAACAGTGGACTTCAGGAAGTCTGTCATCTGTATAAGAGCACCAGGATGGGCTTGCTACTCCCCATTGCTCATTCTACAGGTAAAGGGCACTGCTTCAAGGAAGACAGCACATGATTCTGAAACCTGAATTTGTTGAAAAAGGGGTTCTCTGTTTGGCATGTTTTTCACGTCATTTGCTGTCAGGATATTTCGGGGGCGGATGCCCTAAGACAGGGCACTGTGCAATGCAGATGGGAATGCCAGGCTCTTCATTCTCCCTTTCAGCTGGGACCCTTAGTTCTGACTATACATAAAATCCCAGAGAGCAAAAACAGCAGTGCTGGGGCCCCCGTCCTCCTGGGATCTGGTGGTCTCCAGGTGTGAAGGAGGAGACCAGCAGCCAGGGGGAGATGAGCCATGACTCCACAGATGAATTCCAGAGCTGATTTTCCTCAGGTTTTTCGTCTGTCCTCCTGGGATGTTTCAGGAGATCTGTCAGCAGTGACTTCCTTGCTGACACACTGTAGCCCTGGACGTGCTGCTTTCTGCCTCTCCCACTCTCCTCGGGTGTCTCACTGGGAGGGCAGTCCTGGACATGCGGCAGATCACACTGACAGCCCATCTCAGTAATTAAGTCAACTAGCAGGTTTTTCCTTCCTCTACACATCTCAATAAAATACGTGTTACTGAAGGAAAATTATGTGGGGGAAAAATTAGCAAACTGGAAAATAAGCAAGATAGTGCCCAAAATAGAAAGTGGGGGATTAAATAGAAACAATAGAACGATATTTCTTAAAATAAAGAAAAATTGGAGGAAGTTCAAATGTTAAATAGGTGAAAGCTTACATATCAGGAAAATATTAATAATTATTCAAATCACAGCTCTTAAATATCCCATTTAAAAACATTTTAATGAAGTGAAAATATTCTGAGCAAAGTTAACATTAAGTGAAAAGACTGGATACAAATACTATGTTTCACATGACCCCGATCATGCTGGGAAGACAAAAACATATGCAGAGCACCAAAATATTAATGAGTATTTTGTCTGCACCATGGAAAGGGTGCATTCTAGTTCCTTCCTTAAACATTACTTTTATATGTTCACACACTACACATTTTCTGTAGAGAGCCTAAGTAACCAGAAGGAAATATTTTAACATAGTTCTTTTCAGACTAAAGCTAGATCATTTTGGCTCAAATTCTGGCAGTTCTCTCTGAAATGCTATGGTCAGTCGCTGGAGATATGGGTGCTGCTAAGCTGAGACTCTCCTATGGGGTCTGGGGCTAGAAGCAGCCTGGAGAAATAAATAGTAGGGGGACCAGTGGAGACCACTAACACAGAGGAGGATTCATCTCAACAGCTCCTCTGGCAGCCCCTGGGACAGAGACCACAGAGGCTCAGAGGCCCATGGGATCTGGTGTGTCCCAGGGCAGTACTGAAACGACTGTGTATCCCTGGAGTATACGCAGCACACCCTTTCTGGCAGATAGACCGTGTCCAGCTGAAATCAGTAGAGCCAGCTTCATGCAGGAGATTAAAATCAAAACAACTCCCTCCTCCCAACCCCCGAGCACAAGGAAGCAGGCAAGCAAGCAAGAAACATGTGGGTTTCTTTCTCCTCGGACAGCTTTTCTTCAACATCACATGACCTTGACAGTACTTCTAAAGGAATGATGTTCAGTGGAAACCCCCCCCCTCACTCAAGCCCCAGACTTCTAAGTCTCAAGTTAGGTTCTGTCTGACCTACTCAGTGCCCAGGTACGGACATATGGACAGTCCAGGGAACCTTGGACTCCATCTGAAAAAAAAAGCAACATGTAAGAATGTGCAACCCAGGGCTGCTCCATGACAACTGTGAAAAAACTTTATTTACTGTGAAAATACTATTTGCTGGCTCTCTTCCAGGCACCCCTGAAAGATAAGAACATGCCAAGTAGACATGCACTTGGCAACCATACAGTACAAAGTTACCTCCTAGCTTTAGAGGCATGGTCTATGTAGACAAACAATAAGATGATATTTAAACCCAGGAGAGTGGCTGATGTTCAGTGGAACCTTCCCCCTCATTTTAAACTGTGATGGGAGATATCTCAAGGAATTGCTAGGAGCTGTCCAGAGCTGTGTTAGGAAGAACTCAAACCACGTGGGGTATGAGCAACAGCAGTGCTGCCATGATAAAGACAAGGGCAGGTCTGAGACTATGCTTCCGAATGAAGGGAAGGGAAGGGAAGGGAAGGGAAGGGAAGGGAAGGGAAGGGAAGGGAAGGGAAGGGAAGTCAAAAAGTCTCAAGGAGAAGTGAGAACTGGAGCAAATCGAGAAATGTGAACATTATGTGGTTAAAAAGACATTTCAACAGAAGAAATATTTTACACCAGCATCATGTGTGAAAGATAGTGATAAATATGAAAACTGTGTATTGGAGAATACCAATAGTATTATTATATGTAATATATTATTGTATATTTTACTCTATTATAATATATTACTAGTATAATAGAAACTGGCTCTGTCCGAAGGTCAGAACGCAATTTGTTACAATACAGATGGATCTGGAGAGTATCATGTTGAGTGCAGGAAGTGTAATAAGTCAGAGAGAAAGGAACATACTCTGAATGATATCTCTCATAAGTGGGATATAAAGAAAGTTGGTGGAGTAATACCATCTGCCCAATGGCAATGGAAGTGAAGAGCAGAAGAACTGTTCTCAGTAGGAACCCTGCTACTGGGGCCAGGGAATAGGTTAGGAAAGGAAACACTAGGGTGATAGGGGATGGGAAAAGAGCCTGCACAGAGGCAGGGTAGGGAATAGGAAGGAAACTGGAGACATTGGTGGAGGGTAGTGGTCATTGGTAAGTTGATTGGTGTTGGAATGTTATATGCCTGAAATTCAATCATAGATATCTTTATAATTTGTGGTAATTCAATTTCTTTAAAAAGGCAACACAGTGGTCTCCTGACGTGATTCCTCAAGCATGTGCACCCTGAGGCCACACACTCCCCCACTGCCTGGAAGAGTCCACAGTGGTCCATCAAACACCAAGTAGCTGCACTGCAGAAACTGGCTCTACCCAAAAGTCACAAGTCAGCACCATAGTCTCCTGAAATGGTGGCCTTAATGATGCTACAAGATAGTCTAGAAAAACCATTCACTCAAAAGGAGATATACACTCATTTTTCATTGCAGCACTTAGTACAATATCTCGTATATAGAATCACAAAGAATAGATGAGTGGATAGTGAAAGTGTGGATTTTATGCACAATATAATACTATGTAGATGCAAGGAATAATAAAATCATACAATTCACTGAAACTTGAATAAAACTGGAGGATATCATGTTAAGCAAAGTTAGTCAGAAGAAGAAAGACAAATAATGGATGAGATCTCTCATTTGTGGTACAAAGAATAACAGAACAAGGGAATGCAAGGTATAAGAGGGGGAATACCTAGATTTTTCTTGTCCCTAGATTACAGAGGTGATAACAGGAAATTAAAGAAATCAAGGTGGGGAGAGTAAGAATAGGAAGATGGGAGGTGATAGGAGAAGCAAGGAGGGACCTCAGACTCAGGGTAGTGGAGAGGTGTGGTGAGCTGACAAATATGAAAGCAGAAGACCAAATCTACAATAACCAAATTCAAAAATATACCTGTCAATGAGGCAGATTGGAGGTAGAAGGAAATCCTTAGATATTAATGAAGGGAAGTTGGCACTGGTGATGGGACCACTGCATGTCTGAAACTCAACTATAAATAATGTAATTCACAGTACCTTAATAATTTTTAAAAAAAAATTTTTAAAGTACATAACTTCAGGAGCCATGTCCAGCATGTAAGGTGCATTACATACAGCTGAACTGGGTTCATATAGTCCTTTGAGCACTGCCTGGAGTAATACTTGTACAAAGAGTCGGGAGTAAGCCCTGAGCACTGTCAGTGCAGTCCCTCCAAACAAAACCAAAGAATGTATGGACATATTTCTTATCAAACTGAAAAACATCAAGAAATAATAACACAAAAATCAATGCCCATACAAAATTGTAGAACTCTTAGTGTACTCTTGGTAACTGTCTGGAATGGTTGGGGTTTTGTTTTTTGTTTTGTTTTGTTTTTTTGCTTTTTGGGTCACACTTGGCGATGCACAGAGGTTACTCCTGGCTCTGCACTCAGGAATTACTCCTGGCGATGCTCAGGGGACCATATGGGATGCTGGGAATCGAACCCGGAAAGGGTTGTTTTTAAAGGCTTTTTTATGTAGAGATAACATATCTGAAATCCTGTGCCAGGTGGGAGTAAATAATGAGAAGAATTATCTCTAGCCAATTGGTGATAATGTGGCATTTATTACAACATTCTGCTCCTACGGAATATGCTTTCCAAGTCGTATGGCACCTGGGAGAGGCCTCTTTTGGCAGAGGGATATAGGAAGTATAGAAGAAGAAATAGTTAATAATTTTCATTTGACAGCTTGGAAACTCCAAGTTTGGCTTTATAACAGCTCCTTGGTTATAATTTAACACCCAGTCCAAGAACAGTTGACAAACAAATATAGTGAGCAACACAATGCCATTTTTATTTCACAGCCAGAATTACTATTTTATGTCCTTGAAAAATAAATTTGCTAATTTATTCATAGCTGTCATTTGGAGTTAAGATATATTTTCTTAGGTAATATAGTCACTGATACCAGTATCTTTATGGTGCCTCCAACTGTTTTTCTACCACATGGGCAGAAATATTTCCAAAAGCTAAGTAAGAAAGTGATTTCAGCCATTCTGGAGCAGCTCTCCAGCCATCTGCCATCTTATCCATGTGTCCTTAGTCGTGACAATCATTTTGCCCCAGATCCACGGGTAACGATCAGATGCATCCACCAGGGCTATTGGCAGGATTCCATCATGCTAGGAGGGGGAAAACAACAACCAGGAGTGAACTAAGTCTTTTGGTAACAGTGCCCAGTCTTACAAAAATCCCTGAGTGCTTTCAGGAAATGAAGATCAGCCGACAGAAAGAAAGCAGGGTGACTTCAGTCTTACATGACAAAAATTCTGCACTGAGAGGCACGTGGGGTGTCTAATAAAGGAGGGAGGGGAAATGACTGTAATGACTTCTCTGCAGGTTCACATGCAGTCTGGCTTCATTCAATTGAAGAGTAGACCAATTCACATTAAAATGCCTTCTTTGTGAGCTGGTCTTTAGACAAAAATGCCTCTGAGTATTCATGTGACTTAATGCATTAAGAACTCGGCAAGCTCCTGGACTCCAAACCTCCTGTCACTCTACTTGGAGTTATGAAAAAGCAATTACAGTTAATCATGTTCAGCCTAATTTTACACTCTTCTCTTAGGAGGCCCTGGGATTTGGACCTTTTTGCCTTTTCTAAATGGTTACAAGTGCTGTGTGTCCGGATTTCCCCAAGTTCTTTTTGGAGACTGAGATGAAAGCATTTTCTCATGGTATCTTCACATTTGTGCAAATTAGTTGACCATGGTTTAAAGGAATAAATAAGTGATATTGGGATTGGGTAAATCAACCAGCTGGCAACAAGCAGTGTAAGAACCAGAGTACTGTCCATGCTGAGAATTCAAACCACTTTTTGGTTTGATAAATTTATCCAGCAGATCCTAAAAGAAGAGGGAAGGTACACTTAAGTTTGTAAAAAATAAACTGGAGGATGAGGAGGGTAGGGGTTAGGAACCCTCACCAAGATAGGGCAGCATCCCACAGCCTGAAGCCTGGTGTGGAGAGAAAGGAGAGAGAAGCACAGTAGTGGCTTGTGGAAAGAGGAACAGGCATTAACTCTCCTGACTAGACATGGTCCTGATGACTCAGCCTGAGGGTCCCTGGCGGCAGGGTGGGGCAGGTGGTAGGGAGCTGAGTGCTGGTGATATCAGAAACTGTTGGGGACCTTAAGATGTCTGAGAACCTCAGAGATTTTTTTCATATTGATGGAAAGCCCGCAAATAAACATGCCCATTTATTCAGAGCTTTCTAGAAAGTCTGAAAACTTGCAGACAATGGAACAGCTATCAACCAGATGTCAGACCTTGGGGAATGACATGGCCACCCAGCAGCTTTAAAGACCACCATATACCCACATGGGGGAGATCAAACATACAACCCCACCAGAATTAAGTTGCCAGGAGAAAAAAAATTTTGTGCAAATTTTGAATGTAAAATATTGTGTCCCATAATTACCATCTCTTTTAAAATCTCAGACAATGAGGCAGCCGTGGCTGACTTTTAAAGGCAAATTACTGGAATAGGAAAAGGTTTTGGGGTGGGATGGTGCGTGGATGTCTTGTTCGCTATGTGGGCAGGAGTAGAAACATGTTCATTTCCAGCTTCCACTTTACAGCCCACCATTGCTGGACGTTGCTAGGGTTAGATGGGCCCAGGGATTCTAAAACATTTAGATCTGGGAATGGCAGACCTTCATTTTCCTGACTGTAATATGTCTCCTCCCTGCCAGTCCTGCATGCATCACATTTCTGTAGGGAAACATCACCAAGTCACAGAGACTCAGGGACAAGCAACAGGGAATTTGCTAAAAGCATTTATGCTAAATGCAAAGGGCATTTCAGTTTGCAAATCTCTTCGGATTTTAGGATGATGGAGAACAACCTATGCAGAGGCCACATACCCCTCATGTGACTGAAAAGTGTCCTGGGCCACAGGGTTGAGTCATCGCAACAGGAGGATGACCCAGAGAGAAGTCAAGCTCCAGTTCTCAGTGACATTGCCTGACTTTGAGCCAACATATTACCTCTACAAGTTTCTGTTACTTCCCAGTTCTTTAACAGAGGTGATAAGAATAGAAGCCTCCTGCAGGATGGCTGAGTTGGGCAGCGAGTGGCAAGTGACTGCAGGAATCCTACCATCAGCATAGGCCTTGGGAGCCAAGCTCTCAGATTCCCACACAATGTTTCTCGTGAGGGGTACAGAGCTCAGTAGTCAGGCAGAGTGGCAACCCCCAATGCTTAGGAGTGTCAAAGTTCCTCTGTCACATGCTTGTTTGGTTTGTCTGGCAGAGGGGTTCTATCAGTGCTGGGAATTCCCCCTGGGGAGTCGGCTGCACCCGCAGCAGTACCTCCCGAGCCACACCCGCAGTGCCAGGGAGCCAGGTCATGCCAGTGACCTCTCCAGATGTAAAGCACGTGCCTCAGCTCCTCGACTGTTTCTCTTACCCACAATCATGTTTTAGTCATCACAACTGTGTTTTACTCAATTTCTGCCAATAATAGAATTACAAAGTTGTCCCTTACCTTGAGAAACAAAAGTGAAATCAGGCCCTAGGATAAAATACCTTTGAATATCCACAGACACAACTCCACATAATTCTCCCTTCAGACACTTAGTGACAGTTGACAATACATCTATCTCTAGATGCCAGAAACACCACTATAATTATAAACATGAGTGCAGATTTGTACCAACACCTTCCTTAAATATTATTTTATCATAGTTAAACAGTTTGGGTTGGCCTCAAAACTGGAGCAGAAAAGAGAGAACCAGGTCAGTCAGTGAGTGAACAGAAAAACAAGAGCCCACTGGGAGAAACACACCAGAGTAACTTGCTAAGAAGGGAGAGCTCATAGTTGGGGTCATGTTGAGAGAAACAGGCCATCTGTGGTCCCACCCCAAAGCACAGAGACCAGGACAGGGAAGGTGAAACTGGATTTTTTAGATTTGCAACTGCAGAACCATGCTGCTTTCCAAACTTGATCCTGGGTTTCTGAGACACAGAAACACACTTTTGCTGGTGCTAGGAATCTGAGTCCACAGAACTCAGTGACCACCCCTCAGGCTTGAGGAACTGCCCCTTGCTCCCTGGGTCACACCTGAAACAGCTCACCACCCAGTGTGTCAACTCCTCCCACCAGAAAGATGCCCCTGAGAGACAGGTGTGAACATGTGAGCACAGGCACCACCAAGACAGAACGCACGGATGACACTGCAGTTGCTCTCTGTGGGGTGCTGTAGAGGCATTCGCTCATGGTGTGGAGTGTCTGGCGTGGCCTGTGCTTGAGGCCTTGCACTTCAGCAGCTTTTCCAGTCATGCCAGGAGGTTCAGGGGAGAAAGATGTGGCACAGGGATGTTGTCCTTTCCCTAATAATTACTGGCACTTGGCACATGATGATACTGGATGCTGGGCCAGCAGCTGATCTGCTTTCTCTCCAGAGGCCTTCCTGGGAACATATGTTCAAGAAGACTTCCAGGGGAAATCAAACAGTCCCCGAGGCAAGGAAAAGACTGACGGACATTGCCTAGGGAAGATATTCACAGTAGTTAAGGGGTGTAGGGGCAGAGCCACGCAGCCACCTTCGGAATCCTCCCTGGGAATCATGAGCCGTTTTTAAACCTGGGCATTTACAATTCTCTTTCAGTTTGCAAACCACAGCACCCAAAAGGAGAGAGAGAACAAAGGAGAATGCCCTGCCACAGAGGCAGGGTGGGATGGGGGGGGATGGGGGTGTGGGATACTGAGATCAGTGGTGGTGGAGAATGGGCACTGGTGGAGTGATGGGTATTCGATCATTGTATAACTGAAACATAAGCACAAAAATTTGTAAATCTACAACTGTATCTCATGGTGTTTCATTAATAAAAATCTAATAAAAATCTAAAAAAAAGAATAAAAGATTCCTGAAACAGAAAAAAAATATTATATACAGCCCTTTTGGAAAGCAGTATGGACGATTCTCAAAGAATTTGATCTCCCATTTGACCCAGCAATACCACTCCTGGGAATATATCCCAGAGAGGCAAAAAAGTATAGTCGAAGTGACATCTGCACTTGTTTGTTCATTGCAGCACTCTTTACAATAGCCAGAATCTGGAAAAAACCTGAGTGCCCGAGAACAGATGACTGGTTAAAGAAACTTTGGTACATTTACACAATGGAGTACCATGTAGCTGTTAGAAAAGATGAAGTCATGAAATTTACATACAAGTGGTACTACATGGAAAGTATCATGGTAAGCGAAATGAGTCAGAAAGAGCGGGATAGACACAGAAAGATTGCATTCATCTGGGGAACATAAAGCAACAAAATGGGAGACTAACACCCAGGAGTGGCTGAGATTAGTACTAGGAATTTTGCTTCATGATTTGGAGGCCAGCCACACGTGCTAGGGGAAAAGGAAGCTCAGATAGAGAAGAGAGCACAAAATAAAAGCTGTTGGGAGGATCCTCCCAGGGTGGGAGAAGCATGCTGAAAGTAGACTCTAGACCAAACATGATTGCCACTCAATGCCTCTCTTGCAAAACAGAGGACCCAAAAGAAGAGAGAGAGAACAAGGGGGAATGCCCTGCCACAGAGGCAGGGCAGGATGGGGGAATGGGGGGTGGAAGGGATGCTGGGACCCCTGGTGGTGGAGGATGGGTGCTGGTGGAGGGATGGGTACTTGATCATTGTTTAACTGAAACCCAAGCACAAAAATTTGTAAGTCTATAACTATACCTCATGGTGTTTCACTAATTAAAAATAAATAAATAAATATAACACTTTAAAGGTAAAAAAAATTCTCTTTCAGAATTGAGCATCTCTTTCAGGATGTATGCTGCCATTCCTGCTGCTTCCAGTGAACTGGCTTATCTCCTGTCTGGAAGCTCCTCAGGGCAAGGCTCGCTCTCAGGCACAGCCTGGGTGGTGAGGGCAGGGCTGGCCGCGTCACTGCTGACAGACCTTCTCCAGTCTCTGCTGAAGCCAGAGGCATCAGCTAGGCATCTTGCACTGGGCCAGGACCACACCGGACTAGCCTGGCATGCTGAGCCCCAACTCACCCTGCCTCCCCGAGTTGTCGATGGGGACACGGGCATAGAGATAGTTGCATGCATCTTAGCTCACTAACCTTTCTAATTACTAGGTCAAGGGACAAAAATACAAAGTCGAGAAGTAAAAAGAAAACGGTCAGACCCACTTTATGAGGATCAATTATTCAACTAATGCACTCAGTTACCTCCAACATGAAAGTCTCTGGGGTGTCCTGGGCTTCCCCGCCATCCCCACATGGGTACCTCAAGCCAGATCCCCACAGCAGCTCCACCTCTGACGTGCAGGGAAGCCCCTCTGAGTATACAGAGGCTCCGGGGCTGAACCAGAAACTTGGGGGCTAGGGCAGGGCAGGGGCTCCTGTAATTCATGCCCTGAATTAATCATTTGGGGTCCCCGTCATACATATGACCACTGTTTCCCCTTTGTGAATACTTTTGTGGAGCAAATGCAGATGCTGTGTACCAACTCATGAACATGGGCAAAATGGCCCTATCCCCCTCCCTCCACAAACACACACACACACACATATGCACACACACACAAACACACACACTCACATGCTAATCATATCTCTCCCAAGTCATAGCTCTCCCTTCATGGTGAGGACAGATAAGTATATACCTTAACCCTAATAACTGCACATGCCAAAAGATACAGAGCAGTTCTAACTGAGGTGATCAGAAATCGTTCCTGTGGAGGACACCAAATCCCCAATCCCAAACCAAGCACTGCAGCAAGTCAGCTTTCATCTCATGTGTCCTCAGCAACAAGCTCTCCATGGAAGGACCACATCAAGGCCTTTAAGGGTGACCTCGCACCCACCCTATCTTTGTATTCCACATGTCTCCTGGTAGCTTTGCTACCAGGGTGCCCCAGGGTGAAATCTGTCCTCCATCATCCACCCATCATCTATGTCCCCTCCCTCCCTGCCTCCCCCAAGGCCTATTAGCCTTCCTGGTCTCTGTGCACCCTCACTGCTGCCCTGCAGTCTGTGGTCCAACCATAATGGATGCTGTGATGACTATACAGAATCATTTTGCTAGGGTTCTCCTGGGTGAGCAGCAGTTCCATTACCAAGGAGGAAAAAACAGATTCTTCTTATTAAAGTTTAACCTGGATCCAAGAAATGTGGAAAATTAGACAACTGCTCACTCAAAACATTTCATTCAAAATAATCATCACACTTTTCCAGCGAGAAAAATCCAGAGCTTGATTACAAAGGTTCCAATCCTAATTCTCAGGAGTTAACACTGATCAGCATTTCTTTGTACCCACGGTCTGCTGCCAAACTGCTGAGAAGTGCACACTCTTAACTCAGACCAGCAAGAGCATCTGATCCTCTGTAGGCTGCTATCTGGACACAGACACCCAGGAGGGTCCCTGCCAAGAATCTCTTATCTCAGATCAGTGTCTCATTCTTGCATTTTCCAACCCAGCAATGGAAAACATGATGAAGAACAAAGGAACCAGGGCCAGGGAAAGAGAAGGATGGATATGAAAGTAAACTCTACCTAAACAAATCTTCAAAGGAGATTCATGACCATCCATGGCTATGCTGGGTAGAGATTCAATTTATCACATATGTGACCACTGCACCCATTCCTATCTTTCAATCATATGCATCTCTCCTCCCCCCGCCACACAGTACTGTGTGGCAATAGTGTGGCTCAGGAGCATGGTAGAACTTTGTTTAAATTTGCATCGCAATATTTCCCTTATGTGACCCTATGCAAACTCATAATGGTTAAGTGCTTCTGTTTTGTACATTTTCAAGGTATATATATACTATAAAGATTCCATATGTGCATGACAGGATAACATATAATGGAGATAATAGATATTCAATAAAAAGAGTGAGAAACTAAGCCCTTGTCTAAACTTAACCTACCATAAACTCAAGTCAGAAACTAAACTCTATTTCATCCAGATAAATCTTGCAGGCATGATTTTATTATTAGAAAAGGTGTTTGTATCATCCAAATTGTTTTTTAATTAGCATTTTTCCAGTATAGCTTACTGATATTATATTTCTTCACACAGTAACCCTAACATGGTTTTTAGGGAGGTGGAAATCAGATCCTCATAATAAATTGCTATTTTTGTAATACCAGCACTTTGGTCAACATGGCCAACAATTACACAGCAAGCACGGACCCACTCTCTCTCCTCCCGCTTGCTGTTTCCCACCCTCATGTTGGATTCCTGAGGAACTGCTAGTGTTCCGTGTGAACACAGCACAAAAACTCCAGATGCAACTGTACCCACTGGCTGGGGAACCCCAGGAAATCCCTCCCCCCTCTTTGACCTCAGTTTTCCTGGATGTAAAATAAGGTTGAAACAAGAGCATGAGCTTTTGTCTAGTGTTAATGGACTAGAATTGTGGCCACTAAAATCCTTATATTGGTCACTAAAATCATTACTGAGTTGCCAGCTTTGACCAAAACAGAGAAGGTGTAAAAGTACTCCTGTAGAGAATCACCTACTTCAGAGTGAACAAATCTCTTAGAAAATTAATTAGCAGAGAATATCTAAGCCTCTAAGGGAATTTTCTTCCAGTGCTGGTGGGAATATTGCCTGGTAAGCCCTTTTAGGAAAGAGTCTGGAGAGGTCTCTGTAAACTTACTATTGAGCTGACATATGAACCGGCAATTCCACCTTTGGGTAGCTACCCCCAGGACATAAAAACACTCTCTCAAATGGACATATGCACACCATTATTTATTGATACACTTAGAACAATAAATGGATTATGAAGATATGGTATATAAACAGAATGTAATATCATACAGCTGCAAGGAACAATGAAATCAAGTAATTTGCAGCAACATGGTTGGCACTGAAAGATATAACATTGAATGAAGTAAACCAGAAGAAGAAAGACAAACACAGGATGATCTCACTTATCTGTGGTATACAAAATACTGGTTGAAGATATGTACCACAGTAAAAGGGGTACATCTAGGTAACCCTTGATCCCACTGTTTAGAGAGAAGACGGAGAAAGAAAGAAATCAAGGGGGAAAGAAGAGAATGGAAAGCAATGGGTAAACAGACTTCAGAGCTTCAGTTACACTGATGATATGAGTAAGTGGTGTAGCCATATATCCAAAACACAAACTCGACAAAACAGAAAACATGAGACCTAAGATGCAACCACCGTAAATTTGTATTGTGCCTATCAAGTTGACAGGTGGGCATGGGGCAGGGGTTGGGATGCTGAGAGAATTTGGGAAAACTGGTGGAAGGAAGCTGACACTGGTGGTGGGATTGGTATTGAAATATTATATGCCTAAAACTCAGCTACCAATCACTTTGTAAATCACAGTTCATTTACATAAAAAGAATATCTAAACTTCTTCCCAATTCTAAGTGTACCACTTAATGCCACAAGGATAATTAAATATGTTTGTCAGAAAGAAAACTGACCTCTTAGTCAAGTGGCTGCTGATACAAAGAGGATGAAAGATAAAGCCAAGCCTATGTGCACCATCTTATAGGAGATGATCAGTATGTGCTCCTAGTCCAAAGACTCTGTACCATTCTAGGGCACTGGCTCGCTGATGGTGTAGTATGTTCCCGTATTCACTGTTAAAGTCATTGCTGTGTGTCTCATTGTAAACTATAAACCATTGCAGCTACTTAGTTGATGAGTGCGTATTTTCACACACTGGAAGAAGAAGAAACTCCATGGCCCCTCACATCACACACCACCACTGTGAACAGATATGCTCTTGGGCCACAGCCTAAAAGGACTCTGCCCTATTCCCACAGTCCCCATGGCGAGTGAAATCATTGGCACATCCTCCACAGATAAGTACAGGCAAAAGAGTGATCTATTAAAATAGCTTCAAATTAAAGAAATACTCTTGAAATTGAATTTCATGTGGAAAGATTCCAAGTTAAACACTTCTCTACTTTTAAGATGTAAAATAGGAAGAAAAATGCAACTTTAAAAGTAATAATTTCCCTAAACTTATGCATCTGAGTATAGCTGCAACAAGTTTAGGTATCCTGTTTTCACATGCAGCCAGGCTTCCACGTGAATTGGAGATGCCAAGAATGGGAAAGATGGAATCTCAAGCCAAACACGGACTGTTCTGAACTATGTTGTCGAGAAGAACACAAGTAGGAAAGGAGGCCAGCACACAGAGTAAGTCCCAGGGAAGTCTGGTACTTGGTATTCAGTGGAGAGCTTAGAGGTGTTGACAGCAGCTAGATGCCCTGAACAAGTAGAAAATACTAAATATTATGAAACTGCATAGATAAAGTAGTCAAAAGTATGAAGCTGATCTCTATAAGTGCATTCTGGATCACATAAAGAATCTTAAATAAAGTCATACTAGAAGGAGAATAAGTTCAAAATCTGATAAAACCATTATCTGCAAACCTTTGAATACACATCCTAATCACAGCAAGTAAGGTTCCTGGACAGAAGACCAGTGTGAAAAATTCACCTGGAACTGAATCAGCCAAGATTCTGTAAATTCGTTTCTAACTAAATAGTAATGATGCATGACGGCCTATCTACCACACCCCAGCCTGAGTTCTGAGGATGACACAGTGACAGCATATGTGAAGTTGATTTTATAAGGAAGTCAATGCCATGGTGCTGGTATTCTAAAGATGCTCTGTGAAAGCTTGTCAGATTAGGTTGGAATCCATGTACTTAAACTTCACATTTCCTATTAAAACCCTCTCCCCAAACATGAGAGATGGCCACAATGCTTCATACTTTATCTTTATCTACACTGAATTCACTTTTTGCCTCATTTTAATTTTGTTACTTTATCTCGTTTAGCTGTATTATTTCTATAAAACAAGTCAAGCCCTTCAGGAACAAGGTATATCACATGCCGTCTAAATCAAAACTGACGTTAGACGTAAGATAACAGAGTTGTGACATCAGCAAATCTGGAGTAAGGAAGATGCTTTATAAGGTGTGACTTTCTGATTCCAGCTATTTTCCAGGCAACGGTGTTATGTGTTCTGCAACTCAGTCCAGAGTGCACAAGGCAGTCACTATGATGAGGATTTCCCTTAACAATATACCATGAAACAAGTTTCTTTCAGCTACTACACCCACTTTATAGAAGAGACAGAGACTAAGGCAGCAAATGGCTTTAAACAACACCTTTCACATATTAGTACAGTAAGGTTCTTGGTTTGTAAGAGGTTAACCAGGGTTGATTTTTAGAACCCTATACAGTCCTTCAAGCACTGGCATGAGTGACTCCTCAGAAAAGAGCTGGGAGCAAGTCCCAATCACTGCCTAGTGTGTCCCGAAAACAAAAATGTAAAAACAAAACCAAAAAAGAATAATTATGCTATCTTTTAAATGCCTAAACCTATGTACCCAGACCCCAATCCTGTCTAATAAGGAGTTTTATATAGCTCTGATTAGCAAGTATGCCATGGCATCACCACTGCAGGTCCGAACTGCCCCACCTCCAGAATCTGGAAAAATACCCGAGTACCAAGAAGAGATGACTGGTCAAAGAAACTTTGGTACATCTAAACAATGGAATTCTATGCAGCTGTGAGAAAAGACGAAGTCTCCAAAGGCTGAATCAAGAAGACGTAGAGTACCTGAATAGATCTATTCACATCAAGGAAATTGAAAGTGTAACCAAAAGTCTTCCCAAAAACAAAAGCCCAAGTCCAGATGGATTCACTAGTGAATTTTTCCAAGCATTTAAAGAAGACCTATTGCCAGTTCTTCTCAAGCTTTTCCAGGAAATTGAAGAAACAGAAACTCCCAAACAGTTTCTATGAAGCCCGTATCTCTCCGATACCAAAAGAAAACAAAGACATCACAAGAAAAGAAAACTACAGGCTGATATCCCTGATAAACATAGATGCAAAGATTCTCAACAAAATACTAGCAAATAGAATTCAACAACTAATCAAAAATATCATATACCATGACCAAGTGGGATTCATCCCACGTATGCAAGGATGGTTTAATATTCGGAAATCAATCAACATAATCTATCATATCAACAAAAGAAAACATAAAAACCATATGATCATATCAATAGATTCAGACAATGCATTTGACAAGAACCAGCCCCCATTTATGATGAAAACTTTTGCCAAAACGGGTATAGAAGGGACTTTCCCCAATATAGATAAACCAATCTACCACAAGCTTACAGCAAGCATCATCCTCAATAGGGAAAACCTGAGAACCTTCCCTCTAAGATCAGGGACAGGACAAGGATGCCCACTCTCTCCACTGCTGTTCAATATAGTACAGGAACTACTTGCAATAGCGGTTACACAAGAAAAAGGTATTAAGGGCATTCAGGTAGGAAAGGAAGAAATCAGTCTTTCATATTCATATTTACAGACGATATGATACTATACTTAGTGAACCCTAAAACCTCTACCAAGAAACTCCTAGAAACAATAGACTTCTATAGTAAAGTTGTAGGCTATAAAATCAATACCCAAAATTCTACGGCTTTCCTATACGCAAATAGTGAGTGAGAGAGAAGAAAGTGACATGAAAAAAATAATCCCATTCACAATTGTGCCGCAGAAAATCAAGTACCTAGGAATCAGATTCACTAAGGAAGTAAAAGTATCTGTACAAAGGAAACTACCAAACGCTACTTCAGGAAATAAGAGAGGACACGAGGAAATGGAAAAATATCCCCTGCTCATGGATGAGGAGAATTAACATTGTCAAAATGGCAATACTTCCCAAAGCATTGTACAAATTTAATGCGATCCCAATAACGTTGCCCATGACATTCTTCAAAGAAATGGAGCAAACAGTCCTGAAATTCATATGGAACAATAGCCCCCCACGAATAGTTAAAGCAATTCTTGGGAAAAAGAAAATGGGAGGAATCAACCTCCCTAACTTCCAAATCTACTACAGAGCAGTAATAATTAAAGCAGCATGGTACTGGAACAAAGGCAGAGCCGCAGACCAATGGAACAGGACCAATATACTGACATCTCCCTCCAAACATATGATCATCTAATCTTTGATAAGGGAGTAAGAAATGTGAAGTGGAGCAAGGAAAGCCTCTTTAACAAATCGTGCTGGCAAAACTGGGCAGCTACATGCAAAAAATGGGCTCAGATCTCTATCTAAGACCAGGTACAAAAGTAAATCAAAATGGATTAAAGACCTCAACGTCAGACTGGAATCCATAAAGTACATTTTAGACTAAGTTGGTAAACCTCGCCATGACATTGAAGCTAATGGTATCTTCAAAGATGTCACACCACTAGCCAAGCAAGTGAAAACAGAGATAGACAAATGGGACTATCTTAAACTAAGAAGCTTCTGCACCTGAAAAGATACAGTGACCAGAACACAAAGACAATCTACCGAATGGGAAAGGATATTTAACCAATACCCATCTGACAAAGGGTTGATATCAAGGATATACAAAGCACTGGTTGAACTCCACTAGAAGAAAACATCCAACCCCCTAAAAAATGGGGCGACGAAATGAACAGAAACTTCCTCAAAGAAGAAATCTGAATGGCAAAAAGGCACATGAGAAAATGCTCTATATCATTAATCATTAGGTAGATGCAGATCAAAACAATGAGATATCATCTCACACCACAGAGACTGGCCCACATCCAAAAGAACAAAAGCAACCTGTGTTGGTGAGGATGTGGCGAGAAAGGGACCCTCGTTCACTGCTGGGGGGAATGCCGACTGGTTCAGCCCTTTTGGAAAACAGTATGGACGATTCTCAAAAAATTAGAAATTGAGATCCCATTTGACCCAGTAATACCTCTTCTGGGAATATATCCCAGAGAGGCAAAAAGTATAGTCGAAATGACAACTGCACTTGTTTGTTCATTGCAGCACTGTTTACAATAGGCAGAATCTGGAAAAAACCTGAGTGCCCAAGAACAGATGACTGGTTAAGGAAACTTTGGTACATTTACACAATGGCATACTATGTTGCCATTAGAAAAGATGAAATCATGAAATTTACATACAAGTGGTACTGCATGGAAAGTATCATGCTAAGCAAAATGTGTCAGAAAGAGAGAGACAGACATAGAAAGACTGCATTCATCTGGGGAACATAAAGTAACAAAGTAGGAGACTAACACCCAAGAATAGCCAAGAAAAGTACCAGGAGGTTCACTCCATGGGAGGCCTGCCACACATGCTGGGGGAAAGGCAACTTAGGTAGAGAAGGGAGCACCAAATAAAGGGTGTTGAGAGAATCCTCCTAGGATGGGAGATGCATGCTGAAAGTAGACTATAGAACGAACATGATTGCCACTCAATGCCTCTTTTGCAAACTGCAGCATCCAAAAGGAGAGAGAGAACAAAAGGGAATGCCCTGCAACAGAGGCAGCGTGGGATGGGAGGGATGGGGGGTGGGAGGCATACTGGGATCAGTGGTGGTGGAAAATGGGCACTGGCAGAAGGATGTGTACTCAATCATTGT
This sequence comes from Sorex fumeus, assembly GCF_029834395.1. Lineage (NCBI taxonomy): Eukaryota > Metazoa > Chordata > Mammalia > Eulipotyphla > Soricidae > Sorex > Sorex fumeus. The sequence continues at coordinate 3,647,082 of NW_026606083.1, forward strand.
ATAATTGAAACACAAGCCCAAAAATTTGTAAGTCTCCAACTGTACTTCATAGTGTTTCACTAATAAAAATTAAAAATTAAAAGATGAAGTCATGAAATTTGCTTATAAGTGAACTAACATGGAGAGTATCATGCTAAGTGAGATGAGCCAGAAAGAGAGGGACAGACATAGAAAGATTATATTTGTTTGCGGAATATAAAATAACAGATTTGGAGACTAACACCCAAGGATAGTAGAGATAGGAGTGTTGCTCCACGGTTTGGAAGCCAACCTCATATGCTGGAGGTATAGGCAGCTCAGATAGAGAAGGTACCACCAAGTAAAGGATGCTTGGAGGGCCTACTCACGATGGGAGATGTGTGCTGAAAGTAGACTATAGACAGAACATGATGGCCATCTAATACCTATTGCAAACCACAACACCCAAATGGAGAGAGAGAGAGAGAGAGAGAGAGAGAGAGAGAGAGAGAGAGAGAGAGAGAGAGAGAGAGAGAGAGAGTAAAAGGGAATGCGCCTGCCACAGAGGTGGAGGGTGGGGCAGGGGGATGGGAGAGTAGGAGAGATTCTAGGAATTTTGGTGGTGGTGAATGTTCACTGGTGGACGGATGGTACTCAATCATTTTATGACTGAAACGTAAGCATGAAAGTCTGTAACTGTACCTCATAGTGATTCATTAAAAAAAAACTGCCCCATTTCCTGAGCTCCCCGGCACCAAGTACCATCTGAATGAAGGGTTGTCTGACAAGCCAACCAGGAAATCTCTCTGTGATTAGAACCCTGAGCCCTGCCACAAGAATCAAATGGGACCATGTTTTGTCTTCCTGTTCCAGCTATAACTGACATGGGCTACAAATCCATTCTACATCTGCAGACAAAGAACGTCATATTAGAATGAATTTTACCCTCCATTAACCCAAGTGGACTAAAACCCATCAGACCTGGATGGGAAAAGTTTAGATCCTGTTACTGATCCTCATGAACCCTTCAGAGCCCTCTGACCTGTGCCTCGCTCCATAAACAAACCCTCATCAATAAGATGAAGCAGGAAGTTAGCTATATTTACAAGGATGACAGGCAGGATAATCAAAGTGAGGGACTCTAAAGCTTCATAGCAAATCAAGTACCCAGAGGCAGGGGAAGAAAATGATGGATACTGGGTAGGTGTCAATTACAATCTGAATATTTACCAACTAATTCACCCAATTATTACAGAAACTACAGCCATTTCAATCATTGAGAAATGCTGTCTATCCTACAGTAAATAAACAGCACCCTAACTTAGTTAGAAGTGCTCACAGAGAATAGTGTCCAAGTGGCAAAAGGCCATTGACTTCTTCAGAACCCACACCACCTCTGTCCACATCAAACTTCCCGAATCTGTGAAGTGAGCAGAGGGTCATAGAATTCTATTCCAATCAAAGCAACAAATACTTAAACAGCTTTCCTTTAGTCTAGGCATGTTTCTGAGAAACTTACTAACATTGGCACAAACATATGAAGGGGTTGTATATCATCTGATTTTCCATAGATGCCTGACATCTCTTTTTCTTTTTTGGGGAGATCACTCCTGACAATGCACAGGGGTTACTCCTGGCTCTTCACTCAGGAATTACTCCTGGCAGTGCCTTGGGGGATCATATGGTATGCTGGGAATCGAATCCAGGTCGGGCGCATGCAAGGCAAATGCCCTACCCATTTGCTCCAGCCCCCATCCTGACATCTTTTGTACCCTCAAGGGAAGGACAGTTCGAGAGTAAATCTCACTCAGCACCCCTTTAGCCTCAGTTACTGTATTACAGTAAAGAATGTTAACCACATTCATGACAATTAAGCAAAACTTTTGGAAAGGTTAGGCTTGCTTTTTCAATTTTTGGTGGAATAAGAAGACACACATATTTGTTTGTTTTTTAATATGAATATGAATATACATATATTTTTAACAATTTCTTGTATTTGGGACATACAAACAGAGTGATAGCACAGTGGGTAAGGCATTTGCTTTGCATGCAGTAGACCTGGGTTCGATTCCTCCGCCCCTCTTGGAGAGCCCGGCAAGCTACCGAGAGTATCTCGCCTGCACTGCAAAGCCTGCCAAGCTCCCCATGGTGTATTCGATATGCCAAAAACAGTAACAATAAGTCTCACAATTTGCTGTGAGACGTTACTGGTGCCTGCTCGAGCAAAGCGATGAACAACGGGAGGAGAGTTAAGTGCTACAAATAGAGTGAAATTGATAGAACTACTTTTTGATATACAAAATATTGTTACAGTATGTTTATGACTTATAAACTTGAAATCTCAAATCTGCAATGTATGTTGACAAATTTTCAATTTTTCCATAAAATGATTTCTAAATCTGTAAGCCTGCCTTTGGCATAAGTAACCAGTATAAAAGCAAAAAATATAATAATACATAGAAGGTAATAATTACCATCATTTAAACTTGTCTGTATGATAACAAATCCCACTTTCCATGGAGAAATTATAGTCAATAAGTGAGTCTCAGTCCTAGACCCACCACTCCAGAGTTTGAATCTTAACTGCCAAGTTTTTTTTTTCACACATCACACCAAACAACCCCTTTGTAAGAAGATAATGTTAGACTGATTCTGGTCTCAAAGCAGTATTCTCTGGCTTTTAGTCATAACCCAAATTCCTCTGTCAACACTGGAATGGAACTCTCCTGTCCAAAGCTTGAACTCCTACTCTCCAAATGTAACTAATCATACTCATATAGGCCTGTGCAACTGCTTGGGTTCACTCCTTCTGCTTAATGTTTATATTGCAAAGCCCTAAGTTCAAGGAGAGCAGAAACCTATGCCTGCCGCCCACATGCACACACCTAGCACCTTGTGTGCAATTGCAGAGCACATGCTGTACCCACGAGGCCCTCAGTCATTACCCTTTTCTTGGCTTCTTCATACACTTCCCCATCCTTCCACTCCATACACCACTTCATCCGTCCACTTTATGATTCTGCTCTCCTCGTCTATGCTCAGGATTTTCCTTCATACATAGTACCCTGACTTCCAAGGGGGAATATTTTGTCTCAGAAATCTGGGCTCACAAGTACTGCAGTTTCAGAACACTTGTGCATACCATCTCCAGCTCCAACATATGGATATTAAAAAAGCATGGAATAACCATTCATAAAGGCCTCAGTTTTGTGAGTTAATGGGAAGTCCCTTCATTTTTATATACATTAAATGTCACCTTCATAGTCATCAAAGAAAATTTTCTCAAGTCATACTCAGTAACTAACGGTTGTTGTAAATTATATTACTTTATTCCAAGACATTGGTGAAACTGAAATATTTTATTTGTAACTTTATTAGTATTTTAATTGAGGTAATGTGATTTACAAGAGTGTTAATATTTATGCTTTGGGCACACAAGATTACTGCACCACAATTAAGATTAGGATAACAATCTTTCTCACTCTGTGCCCAGACCCTTTCTTCCACCCAGGACACTTCCACCTAGCTTACTCAGGTCCATTATCAAAGTGGAAAGGCAAAATCAGTTTTTAGAAAGCAAATGCTTTCTTTTTCTTTATGTAGTAGGACATATTTGGGAGCTTTGGGTTTCCTTCACTGAGGGTAAAAATGGTAAGGGTTTTGAAGAGTACGTGCCAAAGAGGAAGCCAGATTCCTAGATGATAAAGAACAGGGTTCTTGGTCCAAATACAGAGCTTGAGTAAGGAGGGTCCCACAGGGTCTCCGAGCCGTCAGCACTCCCCGGCCAGGGCACCCATGATCTCAAAATCACAAAGAGAATGAGGGGTTGAGGACTCACATGGACAGTGATTCAAATTTCAGTTCCTCCTTAAACTTATTCTAAACACTCTCGATAAGATGAAAGTTATTTACTATACACATTCCATCCACATTTGTACATTTCAAAAATGGTCAACTCAATCTTGAGTTTCATAATGATACCACAAAGTCCAGTGAGGCCACGGAGTGTTTGTGCGACCAGCAGTGGGGCTCTCGACTAGCGAGCAGCTCCTTGAGGGGCCCTGTCAGATGAAAGTCAACCCCGCACTCCCAGAAGGGGTCCCAGAATTTTACTGCCAATTTGAACAAGTTCGGGGGTATACAGAGTCCCTTTAATTCCCTTTTCTAGTTTCCTGGAAATAAATGGGTTTGTTTCATTAAAAAAAAAAAAGAAAAAAAAGAAACAGCAAAATAGTCTGAACAATTCTTCTAAAAATCTTCTTCCAAAGAGCAAAACAATAAAAGTTTTCACTACAGTTTTCAGCTTCATAAATTTTCAGTGTGCATTTACTTAGGTTCTTCTGGAGAAGGATTAGAGTTTAAAGAAAATACAGTTGTGGGGGTGCGAGGCTGAGAGGGAAGGGTATTGGGCTTTCTCGGAGGGACAGGTGGATACACTGCTACGATATTGGAATCATGTTCACAAGAAACCATTATTAACAGTATTGGAAACCACAGAATCACAATAAAGTTATTTTATTTTTTTCTTTTTATCAATATTTTTAAAACACATAAGATAGAGAAGTCTACAAATATAACACAAGAAAGGCAGGAGGCTCTGGGAGATGCACTAGACTTTTCTGGAATTGCTCATTCGTATCTTGCTGCTTTTCCATTGCAGGGAAACACACCTTGTTGCACTTGTCAGTGAGTCCCCAGGGAGAACTGCAGCTAGTAGCTTCAGCTTCCCCTCCGTGGCTGAAACCAAGGAGGAAGGAATGAAGATTTACTTGGTGTTGGGTGAACATAATATCCAGCATTAGTAAACATCAAAAAATAGGCTCACCTCATCTAGGTACCCTTCTGGTGGGAAGGCTCCTTCCCAGAGCCACTAGACCCCCCAGGGCAGCCGGTTTCATTCTTGGTCTGTGGGGGATGGAAATTGAGGCACACTGTGTGCACCCAAAGCTGAAACGTTTCAGGCACCCTCTGCTCATCTCATCCAGGTACCCACTCGGTGGCAGGGCTCCTTTCTGCAGCCGTTAGAAGCCACGAGTTATTCTTCCCCTACCAAAGAGGTGAAGAACCTATACAAGGAAAATTGCAAAACACTACTTCAAGAAATAAAAGAGGACACTAGAAAATGGAGACACATCCCCTGCTCATGGATAGGGAGGATTAACATGATCAAAATGGCAATACTGCTCAAAGCACTATACAGATTTAATGCAGTCCCTATCAGTTTACCCATGACATTATTCAAAGAAATAGACAAAACACTCCTGAAATTCATATGGAACAATAAACTCCCATGAATAGCTAAAGCAATCCTTGGGAAAAATAAGATGGGTGTCATCACCCTACCCAACTTCAAACTGTACTACAAACCAGTAGCAATTAAAGCAGCATGGTACAGAGCTAGAAATAGACCTGCAGACCAATGGAACAGAATTGAATATTATGTCACAGACCCCCAAATATATGACCACCTAATCTTTGACAAAGTAGCAAGAAATTGAAGTGGAACAAAGAAAGCATCTTCAACAAGTGATGCTGGGAAAACTGGATAGCTACCTGCAAAATAATGAATTCTGACCTCTACCTAATTCCAGGTACAAAAGTCAGATTCAAAGTGTACTAAAGACCTCAATATCAGACATGAATCCATAATATACATAGAGGGAAATATAGGCAGAACTCTCCAGGACATCTTAAAAGCATCTTTAAGAATGAAACAGCAATGACCATGCAAGTGGAAGCAAACATAAACAAATGGGACTACATCAAACTAAGAATCTTCTACACCTCAAAAGAAACAGTGACCTTAATGCAGAAAAATCCCACAGAATGGTAAAGAATATTTACCCAATACCTATCTGATAAGGGATCAATATCCAGACTATACAAGAACACTAGTAGAACTGTACAAGGAAAAAACCCCCAACCCCATCAAAAACTGGGGAGAAAAAATGAACAGATGTTTCCTCAAAAAAGAGATACAAATGGCCAAAAGGCACATGAAAAAATGCTAGCCATCCGGGAGATGCAAACCAAAACAACAATGAGATATCATCTCACACCACAGAGACTGGCACACATTTAAAAGAACAAAAGCAACCAGTGCTGGCGTAGATGTGGGGAAAAGGGGACACTCTTTCACTGTTTGTGGGAATGCCCACAACTACTCCAGCCTTTCTGGAAAACAATATGAACAGTCCTTCAAAAACTAGAAATTGATCTTCTATATGACCCTGCAAAACCACTCCTGGGAATATATCCCGAGGATAAAAAAAAGCACAGTAGAAGTGACATCTGTACCTATATATTCATTGCAGCACTGTCACAATAGCCAAAATCTGGAAACAACCCTAGTGTTCTACAAAAGATGGCTGGTTACAGAAACTTTGGTACATCTATACAATGGAATACTATGCAGGCTGTCAGGAGAGATGAAGTTATGAACTTTGCTCATAAATTGGTAGACAAGGTGAGTATCATACCAAGTGAAATGATTCAGAAAGAGAGGACAGACAAAGAAGGACTGCACTTATTTGTGGAGTATAAAACAACATAACATGAGGCTGACACCTAAGAATAGTAGATACATGGGACAGGCAGGAGGAGAGTGGGAAGTGGGGGTATACCAGGGATATCGGTGGTGTGGAATGTGCACTGGTGGAGAAATGGTTGTTTGATCATTTTGTGATTGTAGCCCAAACATGTAAGCTTGTAACTATCTCACGGTGATTCAATAAAATTTTTTAAAAAATTTAAAAAGTGGCAAATAACTAGGTCAAGATTGAAAAAGGGGGCTGGAGTGATAGCACAGCGGGTAGGGCATTTACCTAGCACGTGGCCGACCCAGCTTTGATTTCCAGCATCCATTATGGTCCCCCGAGCACCGCCAGGAGGAATTCCTCAGTGCAGAGCCAGGAATAACCCCTAAGCATCATTGTGTGTGACCCTAAAAGCAAAATTTAAAAAAGTATTGAAAAGAAATCGGGGCTGGAGTGATAGCACAACAGGTAGGGCATTTGCCTTGCACACAGCTGACCTGGATTCGATCCCCAGCATCCCATATGGTCCCCGAGCTCCGCCAGGATTGATTCCTGAATGCAGAGCCAGGAGTAACCCCTGTGCATAACCGGGTATGACCCCAAAAGAAAAACAAAAAAGATTGAACAGACATTATAAACCAAAAGCAGGACACAAAACACCAGGAGAGGGCAATTGTCCTCCCCCTACACAGGCCTGAGTTGGCTCAAGACAGACAAGATAGGATTCATTGCCCAGCTATCTTCGCCACACAGGACTAGCCCAGAGCTGTCTCCTAGCTTTCCAAGCCCAGCATCCTCACCAATACACCAACACCATTCTTTCTATCAATTCCCCGGACTCTGGGATACAAGAAAGCCACAGAGCAGGAGAAAGGACGGCCTGATGATGAGAGCCTGGGACGGCTTGCTGCTTGCCAAGGGGCTCTAGGGCCTGGGGAAGGTGGTCTCACATAGCAAGGTAACCAGAGACTCACTAAAACACTCACTTCACATTTCCCGCAGCCCCTAAGCCTATGAACAAAAACCTTCCTTCTGACCAACAACATGCTGTCCTAATTGTTGATCTGCAATCCAAACAATGTGGTCCTCATGAGTCGCATAGGGGAAGATCATTCCAGTTGAAAGTAAGTGGGCAGGGGAAAATGAAAGATGAGCCTATGTCCCTTGCTTCTGGCAAGGAAAAAAAAACATGCCAGGAATTTCTACTGGGCTCCACTATTTTACCCCAACTCATGTAGACAGATTTGCTCTTCTGCAGCATCTAGTACTAATGCACTCAGTTCCAGAAGGGAACACTCCAGAACAACCTGGGGGAGAGAGTGGCTACATTATTGATGGATGTGGTGTTGGAATTATGTGCATGATAAGACATATTTAACACTATTATAAATGACAGAATTTTAATCAATTTTTAAAAAGGGCTAGAGACTTCATTCTCATTTGTTTCCAGGTATCTTTTGATTTCATCCTTGACTTCGTTCCTGACCCACTCATTGTTCAGCATCGAGTTGTTTAATTTCCAGGTGTTTGATTTGGTTCTCCGTGTCTGTGTGTGATTCACTTCTATCCTCAGTGCATCATGGTCTGAAAAGATGGCTGATACTATTTCTATCTTCTTGATTCTGTTGAGGTGTGTTTTGTGTCCTAGCACATGGTCTATTTTGGAAAATGTTCCGTGCGCACTGGAGAAGAATGTGTATTCTTTCTTTTTGGGGTGTAAAGCCCTGTATAAGTCCATAAGCCCTTTCTCTTCTATTACTTCTTTCAAAGCCAATAATTCCTTGCTGGGTTTTGTTCGTGTTGATCTATCCAGAGGTGATAAGGCGATGTTGAAGTCTCCAAGTACTATTGTGTTGGTAGTGATGTCCTCCTTAAAATCTGTTAGTAGTTGTTTTAAATATTTAGCTGTTCCCTCATTAGGTGCGTATACATTTAAGAGTGTGATTTCTTCCTGTTGTACGTATCCCTTGATGAAGAGAAAATAGCCTTCACTGTCCCTTCTAATCTTTTTCAAGGTGAAATTAATGTTGTCAGATACTAGTATGGCCACCCCAGCTTTTTTGAGGGAGTTGTTTGCTTGCAGGATTGTATTCCATCCTTTGACTTTGAGTCTGTGTTTGCTCTGGCTGTTGAGGTGAGTTTCTTGTAGGCAGCAGAATGTTGGGTTCTGTCTCTGTATCCATTTTGCCACTCTGTGTCTCTTAACTGGTGAATTTAGACCGTTGACATTGAGAGAGAGAATGGTTATGGGGTTTTGTGTCATGTTTCTGTGCGGGTGTGTTGTGGTTGTAGGGTTTGTCTTTTCTTATAGTAGCCCCTTTAGGCCTTGCTTTAGGTTTGGTTTTGAGTCTATGAAGTTCCTGAGCTGCTGTTTATCTATAAAATAATGTACTGTTCCTTCGATTTTGAGGGAGAGTTTAGCCGGGTAGAGTATTCTTGGGGAAGCATTCATTTCCATGAGTTTTTTGACTATATCTCGCCACTGCCTTCGGGCTTGTAGGGTTTCCTCTGATAGGTCTGCTGTGAATCTAAGGGATGCTCCTTTGTATGTGATTTCCTTCTTTGCTCTTGCTGCTTGCAGTATTGTGTCTCTATCGGCAGTATCGATCATTCTAAGTATGATATGTCTTGGAGTGTTTTTGTTGGGGTCTCTTTTAGCTGGCACCCTTCGGGCTCCTTGAACCTGAATGGCTGCATTGTGCAGCTCTGGGAAGTTTTCAGCAATGATTTGTTTGACGGTGTTTTTTTCGTTGGGATTGTTTCCCTGAGGTTCAGGTAGTCCCATAATTCTAATATTGTTCCTCTTGGAGTCATCTGCTAGGACTCTGATTCTCTGTAGAGCCATTTTGAGGTCCCTTGCCAGTGTTTGTTGTTGCGTGTTGGCTTGTTGCAGCTGATCTTCTAGGTCACTGATTCTCTCTTCAGCTGCGGTCATTCTATTTTTAAGAGAAGAAACTGAGTTTCTCATTTCATCTATGGAGTCTTTTAATCGTGACATTTCTGCTCTCATTTCTTCGCGTAATTTGTCGATTTTATCTGTGGTGTTGCTGGCTGTCTGTCTGACCGTTTCATTGAGTTGATTGAACATCTTGATGACTTCATATCTGAATTCTGTGTCAGAGAGATCCCTTAGGTGAGCTGTATCGACAGAGCTGCAGACCAATGGAACAGAGTTGAATATACTGACATTTCCTCCCAAACATATAATCATCTAATTTTTGATAAGGGGGCAAGAAAAGTGAAATGGAGCAGGGAAAGCCTCTTCAACAAACTGTGCTGGCAAAATTGGACGGCTACATGCAAAAAAGTGGGCTCAGATCTCTGCCTAACACCATGCACAAAAGTAAGATCAAAATGGATTTATGACCTCAACATCAGACCAGAATCCATAATGTTTATTGAAGACAAAGTCGGCAAAACTCTCCATGATATTGAAGCTAATGGTATCTTCAAAGATGTCACGCCACTGGCTGAGCAAGTGAAAACAGAGATAGACAAATGGGACTATCTTAAACTAAGAAGCTTCTGCACCTCCAAAGAAACAGTGACCAAAATACAAAGACAGCCTACAGAATGGGAAAGGATATTCACCAAGTACACATCCGACAAGGGGTTGATATCAAGGATATACAAGGTACTGGTTAAACTCCACAAGAAGAAATCACCCAACCCCATCAAAAAATGGGGTGAGGAAATGAACAGAAACTTTCGCAAAGAAGAAATTCGAATGGCAAAAAGGCACATGAGAAAATGCTCTACATCACTAATCATCAGAGAGATGCAGATCAAAACCACAATGAGATATCATTTCACACCACAGAGACTGGCCCACATCCACAAGAACAAAAGCAACCGGTGCTGGCGCGGATGTGGCGAGAAAGGGACCCTCCTTCACTGCTGGTGGGAATGCCGGCTGGTCCAACCCTTTTGGAAAACAGTATGGACGACTCTCAAAAAATTAGAATTTGATCTGCCATTTGACCCAGCTATAGCACTCCTGGGAATATATCCCAGAGAGGCAAAAAGGTATAGTCAAAGTGACATCTGCAATTGTCTGTTCATTGCAGCACTCTTTACAATAGCCAGAATCTGGAAAAAACCTGAGTGCCCAAGAACAGATGACTGGTTAAAGAAACTTTGGTACATTCACACAATGGAGTACTATGTAGCTGTTAGAAAAGATGAAGTTATGAAATTTACATACAAGTGGTACTACATGGAAAGTATCATGTTAAGCGAAATGAGTCAGAAAGAGCGGGATAGACACAGAAAGATTGCATTCATCTGGGGAACATAAAGCAACAAAAAGTGAGAGTGACACACAGGAATGGCTGAGATTAGTACCAGGAATTTTGCCCCATGAATGGAAGGCCAGCCACAGGCTCTAGGTGAAAAGGAAGCTCAGATAGAGAAGAGATTACCAAATGAAGGGTGTTGTGAGGGCCCTCCCAGGGTGGGAGAAGCATGCTAAAAGTAGTCGATAGACCAAACATGATTGCCACTCAAAGCCTCTCTTGCAAAACACAATACCCAAAAGAAGAGAGAGAGAACAAGGGGGAATACCCTGCCACAGAGGCAGGATGGGACGGGGGGGGGGATGAGGGGGGGGGATGCTGGGACCCATGGGGATGGATGACGGGCACTGGTGGAGGTATGGGGACTTGATCATTGTATAACTGAAACCCAAGCACAAAATTTGTAAGCCTATAACTGTACCTCATGGTTTTTCACTAATAAAAAAAAAAAAAAAAAAAAAAAGGGCTAGAGATATAGTAGGGCATTTGCCTTTCATTCAGCCAACCTGCTTTCGATCCCTGACACCACCTTGGGTCCTGACACCCGCCAGGAGTTAGGTGTGAGCACAGAGAAAGGAGAAATTTCTGAGCACCACTGGGTGTGGTCCCAAAAACAGTAAGAGAAGTTAACAAACAAATAAAAAAAGTGCACTTAAGAAGAACAAACCGGGATATTTAACAGCTTCAAATTTCAAATTAAATTACACAGCTATAAACACTAAACATTATGGTCTGGCATAGTAGCATCGTAATATCAATGAGACAGAAGAGAGAGCTTAATATAACCCATGCACATGAGAGAAATTAGACTTATTACCAAGGGGTCATGAAGAGAAAATGCAAAAAGTAATACTTCCTTCAAAAATTGAGAAATTGCACACATTTGTACCAAAAAATAAAAATAAAAAATCCACAAAAAACCCTGATCCACTATTTAAGACTATATAATTAACTAAAGGTGAATTAAGTACCTGAATGCAAGAGATCTCAAACCATCAATCTCTTGGAAGCAAGTGTAGGCAGTGATCAACTTGGTCTAATTTCAATGACTGTTTGGATCGAACTCCAAAAGTAGAGGAAGCAAGAACAACAAAAAATTTTAAGGAAAACAAAGAGAAAATAAAAATAACATTTTAGAGGTATAAAGATGTAGTACAGTAGTAGAGGACAACTTCACATGTGTGGTGCCCTAAGCTCAACCCCTGACATACTCAAATAACTGTTTGGAGATGAGTCCACTGCAGACCATTTTTCCCTCTCATTTTTCACTCTTACAAAATTCTACAAAAATGAATATCAAAGCAAGTTTCTATCCTGGGTTCCGACTCCCCACTCCTGCGCCAGGATACTCAGCTCAGACACATGGCTGTGGCCAAGACTGTGACCTAGGCTCTCAACTCCACGGGAGCCCAGAAAGAGGGGACACAGCTCTGTGTGCCCTGCCAGCCAGCTCTCTCCTCCTAACGGGCATCCTTCCCTTGAGGCCAAACCTTCTGGGTGAACCTTGCTGGTGTTCCTGACTTCTCCATATACAGTGGGCTTCTAAAAGTGTGTATGGTGCTAGCTAGGTGACTGCCTTGAACACAGCGAACCCCAGCTCGAACCCCAGTCCAACCACCACTAAGAGCGATACCTGAGCACAGACCCAGGAGTAACCCCTGAATACTGTTATGTATGTATGGCCAAAATCACATCCCCCATAAAGATAAATTAAAAATTTTCAAATTATATAGTGTTCATATGGTATCATTCATTTCATTTCATCATCCTGTTATTCGTCGATTGCCTCGAGCAGGCCCCAGTAACGTCTCTTTCATCCTAACCCTGAGATTATATTCAAGGCTCTTTAGGAGAATGAGACCCATCATTGTTACTGGTATTTGGCATATTTGGTACGCCACGGGGAGTTTGCCAGACTCTGCCCTGTGGGCAGGCTACATTCGATAGCCTGCAAGTTTGTCCAAAGTAGGAATGAGATAATAAGATGTCATAAAAGATGTCCTGATAAGATGTCGCACGGCCGCGAATGCAGCCACGCAGTTCCGGGAGCTGGATTTTATAGTCTCTGAGTCTTGGCCGTTGATGGGATTACACGGCGCCAGGGGGCCAGGTGGTGGGTGTGACCCCTGCCTACTGGAATTTGGAGGATCTGGGTGGAAGATGCTCGACTCCAATTCGAGTAGGCTTGGAGGTCTCGGCCCCGGAACCCGCGTGCCTTTGTCCCTCTGCCAGTACCTTCATGTGTGCGGAGAGTGGTCTCAGCATGGTGGTGGCTGGTCCTGGAGGTCTTCGGCTGCCGGAGCCCTGGTCAGGGCGGGGAGGAAAGCTCAACCCGCTCCCCTCCAAGGGGCTCCGGGAAGGAACACCCAGGCGCGGGGGCAGAAGACTGCACTGTTCTCGTCCGGGATCTGGATTTTATAGTCTCTGAGTCTTGGCCGCTGATGGGATTACACGGCGCCAGGGGGCCAGGTGGTGGGTGTGACCCCCGCCTACTGGAATTTGAAGGATCTGGGTGGAGGATGCTCGACTCCAACCCGAGTAGGCTGGGAAATCTCGGCCCCGGAACCCGTGTGGATTTGTCCCTCTGCCAGTACCTTCATGTGTGCGGAGAGTCGTCTCAGCATGGTGGTGGCTGGTCCTGGAGGTCTTCGGCTGCCGGAGCCCTGGTCGGGGTGGGGAGGAAAGCTCAACCCGCTCCCCTCCAACGGGCCCGGCGAGGAACAGCCAGGCGCGGGGGCAGACTGCACTGGTATCAAGAGCAATGACAAAAATACCCCCAAAGGGCTTCTCAGTGGATTCCTACTTTGAGAATGAAAGCTATCACCCCTTCCTCTCCACTTGGACATCAGTCTGACAATGACCCCTCCCTTAGGGAGCCATCACCACCACCCCAGCTGAGAGTAACCTCTACAGGATTCCAATGAAAAGGTGTGAGATGAGTGGCAGGATGAAAGGCATTCACTTGTAGTGCTATTTCTTCCTTCTGGCTTACTCGGAACTATCAAGAACCAATTATTCTCTTGGATTTGTCATGGTATTCTTCAAGCAGATACGGATGGGTATGGGTTTTGCCCTCTTCTCTGGCCCCTGCCCCCCCCCCCCAAAAAAAGCATGAGCTGATTCCTTTGTTTGCCTTCATGCATATTTATCTTTGGAAGGAAGGAAACATTTTAGGGGAGGAAAGGGGTGAAGTTTCAGCATGTGCAGGGCAATTACAGTCAGGAAAGACCTAGGACAATCATCTCCCTTCTGGAGAGAGATATCCCATTCAAGGCAAGGGGAATTCAGTAAGTATTACAGTGGGTGTAATACCAAATTCCTCCTTTCTTGAATATATAATGCAACCACGTTAAAAATGTACCTCAATGCTGTTATTTTACATTTATGACATATCTCAAAATTAATAATGTATCTCAATATTGTCCACTGTTATTGCCCAAAATGTCACTCTTAAAAGTCCTTACATCAGGGCTGGAGTCATAGCAGAGCGGGGAAGGCATTTGCCTTGCACACAGCTGACCCGGGTTCGATTCCCAGCATCCCATATGGTCCCCTGAGTACCACTAGGAATAATTCCTGAGTGCAAGAGCCAGGAATAATCACTATACATTTCTGGGTGTCATACACACACACACACACACACACACACACACACACACACAGGTCCTTATATCAGTAGGCAGATATTTAACTATGATAATGGATGCTTATTGTATTGATCATTTCACGGTCCCTAAAACAACATGGGTCTGGCCTTCTTGGCCAACTTACACATGAATTTTCTTGTAAACAAATATGTAAACATATGATATCAATAAGTGAAGTATAGTACCTTAAGCATTATTCAATTATATTTCTTCTCTGGCTTACTTTACTGTTAGAGTATAAAATACTATGATCAGCTAAGTTTAGGGGGAGTCAAAAATTATTCATGGACCCTGTCCACGGGCGAATGGTCTATTAACGATATAACAAAACAGTAAATGTATGCTTGAAACTTATGCGATGATATATGCAAATTATAGCTTAATAAAACCAGAATAAGGTATCACTGCTTTTGTTGAATAGAAAACATTTTGTAAACAAACAATACTGTCTTCTGAAGCAAATTAAAAGTTGTTTTTAGTGCACATTTGTAAATATCTGCTCATAACTCCTCTTCATTGCTTACCGGTCATAAATCTGTCCTGTCCTGAGAAGTGTGGTTACCTAAAGCATGTTCCTCAGCCTTGAATATTTGCAGAGTCATTAAATAGTATACAAGTTTCATAAAAGTGATATACTTTACATGCACATAAATACCTCCTCTTCATTCTTATGCTTTTCATTTGTATAAATCTCAATTCATCCATTCAAAACAATAGCATATTTGAATGATAATGATGAAACAGCCTGGGTCACACCACAGGTCAGTGCCTTGGGAAGGGGGAGGCCTGCCATCAAGAATTCTCAATCCGCTTCTTCAAAAGCTAGCTTTGGGGCTGACAGTCTGTGCTCAACCTCCCTTAAATATTGCTGGACTGTCAGCACGCTGATGTGGCAGAGGTAAGGGCTTTCCCCTAGTTGCGGGGACAGAGAAGAAGCAACAGAGGAACATAACTTTCTTGCAAGGAACCACTTCTGCTATTGCAAGGACAAGCTGTAAGACTCAGCCTTTAAAACCCAGCTATTTTCATAACTAAGCTCTCTCTTTCCACTATCTCATTTGGAGGGGGTGCTTAGCTATAGTTAGAGAAAGGTTCATTTCTCTTATTATTTTGAAATTTCTCAGGTATATTTTTAAATCTTGCTTTTCAGAAGTTGGTAAGAACATTCTCCAGCGGCTATCTAGAGCTGCTTCAGCCTCTTCATCTTGTCGTGTTTAGTCCTAATGGAAAGGTTGAGTAGGTGGGTTTCGTGGGTGTTTTCCACTCCTTACATTCCACCAGTGACAGTACAGCTGTCTTAACTGTGATTTCACAGAAAGACCAGAAGCAACAACTTCTACAACAAATAAGCAGTCATCCCAACCTGAAAAGTTCTCTGGAGCACCTAGACCCATCTCTGTGGGGCAGGCCTTCTTGTCCTCTGTTCTCCAGATGGAGTAGTGGTCTTTCAAATTCAATGCATGAAGTTATCTGTGATACACGACTCCCACCAAATATCTTTTTAAGCTTTTTTTTACAATAATTTTTCCAGTAAAGATAAATAGATATCTGACAATATATTGCCAAGTGGGGAAGTAGAGAGTATCACATTGTACAAGCCTAGAGAAAAATGTCCGAGGTGTGAAGTTAGATTTAAGAGTTGAATTCAGATTTATACCTTCAGCAAGTTCCTCAGCCACCTACACTCTGCTTCTCACCTCACAGTGGGTGTGATCACAAAGCACTGACATGGTGTGGCCGAGAGACGTGCTGCAGAGTCCTGCAAAGAGCACCTGAGTCAGTGTCACTCATCAGGATTCTGATTCACTGGGGGCGGAGGACTTATAAACCTGAATTTTTAAATCCTCCCGCAAGACCTTATCATAAAGAAGAGCTGATTTGATCCCTCCTGCATATGTGGACATCCTTTGTCTACTGAACACTGTAAGTCAGAAAATACAAAGGGAAAGGCATTGGCTTCCAGGCCAGCTTTGGGACTCGCCCAACATCTCTCCCAAGGGCTGGTAAAGAGTGAATGGTCAAGTGACTAGCAAAGCACCACCAGATCAAGGTGGAAATCCAGCCATGGAAATCCAGGAATGTTCCTGTATCTTCACAAGCTTCATTAATTCTGAGATGGACACTATGAAGTTCATACTGGGAGTCTAGGGTGGGAAGATGGGGAATAAATTCTCTAATCCCCAGTGTGCATAAAGGGAAGCTAGAAGGGGTAGAATGGAGGTAGGCTGGCCACAGTCGTGGGATAGGAGTAGAGTAGGGGTGACAGCTGTTGGGAAATGTTGACAAGAGTACCACAGATGGAGACTCCTGCGCAGGAAGGACAACTGTGTAGATGGCCAGGCCTGCTGCCCAGGAGAGGGCGCTATCCCCTAGTGATCACCGGTGTTCCAGGAACAGCATGGAGTCTCAGCTCTCACAGTGAAATACCTGGGGTTCCCATGGCAACAACAATCATGTGAGCCTCAGGGAACCCATGAAGCAAGGGGGTCTGTGCCAGTGCTGCACTCCAGATAGCAGTGAGTCCTGACAAAAGTGTGTGTGTGTGTGTGTGTGTGTGTGTGTGTGTGTGTGTGTGTTTTATTGCATTTTGAGGTGATAGTCTAGATACTCAGGCCTGGGTCAAAAACCATGTTCTCTCTGGAGTCAACACAAATATTTAAGATTTTTCCTTATAATTAATACCCACAAAACACACCAACTCATATCATCATTCCAAAAAGAAAACTCTTATTTAAAAAATTCAAGCATGCCACATGGTAGTCCAAAAAGGAACATACTTCTCTCTTTATCAAGCCCAAGGCCCCAGGTTTGAACAACGATTGCAGTTTCTTATTACCAGGAGAGAGTCAGGGGGCGGGGGAGGCGGCGGAGCTGAATCTGCTGCCACTGAAGTTTCCTATTAGAACACGTGTAGGGAGTCACAGAAGTTACCGCAAGCTCACTACCCTCTCAGTTCCTCCTGAATGCTAATAGGCAATATAGCCAGAGAGAACTTGCAGCAGCAACCATGTGCAAGGCCCAGAGCAAGGAAAATCCTTGAGTGCTGTAATACCAAGGAAACAAACTGAAGAATAATGTATTTCAGGCCAGTCTTTTTTAAAAATGGTTTTGAGAAACTAATTTACATTTTAATCTTGGGGATATAACTGGTGTTGCATGGGAGCTACTTCCAGAGGCTCAGGACAACATATGGGACTGGGTATTAAATTCAGGCCTCCTGCGTGGAAAGCATGGGCTCACCTCTCTGAGTTATCATCTAAACCCAGGCCAGTTTTCAGGACAAAAACTACCCCAAACTCCTCATAGTTTAAAGTAACAACTGGAATATTGGGTCACACAGTCACTGTTGCAAGACCCTCAGGCTTCTGATGCTACTCTCAGGATGAGGGATCTCGGCATGAGGACCAGGCTGCAGGGCTCCTGGCGGCAATGGTGGAGGGAAGAACTCTTCCTTCTATTGTGCAGGCCGGATACTCAGCAGTCACTACCACAGGTTTCTGATAAGCTCAGTTGTTTATACCTGAGTGTTACTGACAATCGCTCTGTTCAGATTACTCCCTTTACTATGCAGTGCTATTAGAGGTTTTGAACTAGCACTCCATTTAGTTGCCTGGAATATCTGCGTAAGGCCAGGGAAGTACGGCTGTTGCATCTACTGGCTTCGATATGAAGAGTGTGTTCAGTAATCTCTCCCAGAGCACATGAATTTACCACTGTCTGAAGCCATGCTGGTGAACCCCTCCTAGCTTTCCTGAGTGACTAAATCTCAGCCCAGGGACCTCACAGCTGTTATCTGTGATCCGGTAGCTGGTGCATATCTGGAACCTGGTAAGGATGACTCATGGAACCTAGGTTTGACCCAGCAGTCGCTACCCTCCACAGGTGATGCAGTCCTGTCCTCTGCTCCTGGCAGACAGTAGAGTAAGCACCAATGGGCAGAATCAAGGAAAGCAGTGGACTATGGCAGGAGTCTCCAAAGTTCTTGCTCAAAGGCTAACCCCCAATGAGAGAATGTTCTGGCTGAACACTGCACAGTTCCTTGGCTCCATCAGAGCAACTGGCCAGCAGGCAGCCTTCCTAGGAAGCTGAGTTCAGGCTCTGAGCATGGACACACTCAGTGCCATGCGCAGCAGCTTCCAATTTGCATCACCATGTCCAGTCCCATACATCAGAATAGTCCCAGCCCTGATGGTCAAAGAGGAACTCCCAGTGGTGCAAGGTGACTCTATTCCTCCAGGCAGTAACACGGGTCAGAGAAAGTGCCTGCTACAGATGGAGTCTACTCCACCTCTCAATGTTCAGAGAGCAATTCTGAATGGTCCTGGAAGGGAGTTGCTATGGTTGGACTGAGAGATGGCCAGTGAGGGAGGACCTGGAAACAGTATGTCCACATCACTTCCTCTTAATATCACTTACACCTACATGATTGCCTCCTCACAGGTAAGCAAGAAAACTTCTGCATCACCTGGACTCGCATGAGTTGAGGACCAAGGAAGGCTGTCTACCCAACTACGAGGGGTGCAAATACAGCTTATTGGCTCCAAGTTTTGAGAAACCTTCACAGAATGCCTAAGAAATTAGATTTACAAGACACAGTGTCTTTCTCTCTAAAACAGGGCATAGTCTCTTTCTTAGCTCTCCTGATGCCAATCCCAACAACATCCCTCCAATAAATATTCACTTATTTTCCTATAAACAATCCCTGCTAGTCTTGCCACAAAGTATTTGTAGGACTATAAAGGAAGATTTCACTTTTATGGAAGTATAAGTTGGCTGATAGCAATATGCATTGTCTAATGTTTGGGTTTGATGAGCACTAGGTTTTTCCCTTCTCTAAAGCTTGTTCCCTGGGGAAGCGAGAGTCCTGGGCAGTAAATGACTGCTCTTGTCAGCGAGAAAGTACTCACATGCATTCCTGCATGCATGCATAGTGTGGTACTAACCAGAGAAGGGCCAGCGCTGAGGCGGGCACGAAAGCTGAGCTCTGTGCTTTATTCTCGGCTTTGAAACACCGAGTCTTGGAAGCTGCATGCTGGTGTTTACCAACGACTTATCTGGGAAGATGAGTTCCCAGTGAAGTCCCCGTTTGAACTGGTTCTTTGTCTCCTTGACATAAAACATACATTCTTAGCCTTAGTGTCTGTACTTGGGTCCCGTGCTGTTTTTGGAAACTGAAACAAGGAAAGCTCAGGAAACGAATGACGGTGCCAGTGGCTTTCGGAATGTAATCCCCAATGCACACACAAAAAGAGAGAACTTTCTTTGTGAAACTCGTGGCAAAGAGAGTCAGCTTAGCTCAGAGCAGTCAAAGGGAAAAGATTGCAAACGCCTCTGCTTCCAAGCACTACCACTACCTGACGCTCAACTCAATCTGCCTTCCTACCCAGCAGTTCCACCCACAGTCAGGCAGTCTTCTCCTCACTGCACAGCACAGACCAAGGGTGCTGCCACCAGAGGGAGCCAGATGCCGCTCCCCCTTGCTTTCCCTTAAGCACACCTTGTGGAAAATCAAAACAATTAACTTGCTCTTTCCTTTTCACAAGATGGGCTGAGTGACGTGATGTAGCCTCAAAGAAGAACTTTCTTTGACTCCAACAAAGCACCTAAAGCTCCCACCCTGATGGACACATTTCTATAATGCAGACAAACCAGGCTGAAGTACCTTTCTGACTCAGACTGAGATGTCCACAGCTGATAATGCAGAGAGTGCCTTGACTGGACTCTAATGCAGCAGTGATGAATGCGACACCTCCTCATCTAGCAGAAGCAAGAGGTTTCCCTCAAGGACTTCTCCAGCACTACTCATGAGCTTGCATAAAAATAATGGAATGGGAACTGGCAGCTAGTCTCCAGGGCAACGGGACATGGGAGGTAGGTACCACTCCAGTCTGGCACTTGAGCTGACTTTGGATAACACTCTCTTTGGTAGTTTTGTTTAATGATACATTCATCAAATACTTGGGGTTTCCCCATACACAGATTAAAACTTAAATACACATAGAGAAAAAAGTTTAACAAATGAAAACTCAGGCAAGACTAGTGGAAAATGGAGCAATGAAAGATATGCTACAAATTTATGAGAAAATTCCCAACCCTTCCCCCCCTTCTGCCAAATTTCAGCACATTGAGAACAAGGGAATCACTATATTGAATATTTTTATACATAAAGTTATTCACAGAGCCTAGATCACAGAATCAGTGGGCCTCCTCAACTCTCCCTTTTTTTTTAACAAAGGGAGGACCACAGAACTGTGATCTCTTTAAGACAGTGGTGCCAACCTAGTTTCTTTTCATTCTGAACCCCAGGAGCAAGTCTGAAAATGTGAGGATTCATCGTGAACAGTGCACAGACCTCTCCTCAAGGGCTTTGAGGCCACAGGTTATGGGGAAAGACCAAACCTGGGATGAGGAACAGAATGTCAAGAGAACCTTCGCCTTAGAAATCAGATAGTCAAGATGGTAAAGAGCTTGACTTCCAGGCAATTGGCCTGAGTTCTCTCTCTGGCATTGCATATGGTGCCCTATTCCCTGCCCTGAGTGATCCCTGAGAACAGAAGAGCCAGAAGAAAAACTTGAACACAGTCAAGTGTGCTCTATAAACAGAGAGAGAGAGAGAGAGAGAGAGAGAGAGCATGTACACTATGTATAGGTATACTCAGGAAGTCTTCTCTGGGATCTGTAATCACCAGGGCCAAAGACTTAAGATGTTCTTCTACCTTTCATCACTGTACCTTAAATCAGAGAGACTTGACCCAATATGATTCTACCCACTGAAGCTGGGGGGTGGGGGGGGGTAGGGCAGTACTTACACAGAGCTACCATTAGACACCCTCAGGGGACAGCTACCTTTCTTATGATAAACTGCTTATTTCAAACAACTCAGAAAGCGGTTCCCAGCAGTTCTTAAAAGATATCCAAATTTCAAATAATCACTTCACTTATCACTTAATCCCCCTTATTCATCGATTTACTCGAGTGGGTGCCAGTAACGTCTCCATTCATCCCGGTTGCGTGCTAGCGTAGCCCAATGGTATCTGTTCGTTCTAGGAACATGCAAAGCCTCAAACCGATCATTCAGGGTCTTGACGAAGAAGTCTGACCATCTTGTAGGTGGGCGTCCACATGATCTTTTGATGTCCCGTGGAATCCAATCAGTAATGGCTCTAGTCCAGCGGTTGTCTGTAAACCTCATTACGTGTCCAGCCCATCTGATTTTTAATGTCTTGGCAAATGAGACAGCGTCCCTGATTCTTGAGCGTTGACGAAGATCAGAACTCCGGATTCTATCTCTCATTTGAGTGAATCGTGATATTCCAAGCATAGCTCTTTCGACTCCTCTTTGAGAGACCCGAATAGCGTTCTCATCCTGTTTTCATAGGGTCCAGGTCTCTGAGGCATATGTTAATGCAGGAAGAACAGTGGAATCAAAGAGATGTGTTCGTAGCTGGAGGTTCTTTGTCCTTTTAGTTATTTCTTCAACATTCTTGAAGGCATTCCAAGCCACTCTCTTCCTCCTGCGCTACTCAGGTGCCAGGTCATTCATCATGTTGATTTCTCGACCTAGGTATATATAACTGTTGCATTCGGAGATGGTGGTTCCATTGAGAGCGAATGGAGTGTCAGGAACAAGGCTGTTTCTCATAAACATTGTCTTCGTAAGATTCAGCTGTAGTCCGACCTTTCCACATTGACGGTTAAAGTCGTTCAGCATTTGCGCCGCTTGGCTGATGTTTGGTGTTATTAGAACGATGTCATCAGCAAAGCGGAGGTGGAGTAGTTGCCGACCATCTATCTTCACTCCCATGCTTTCCCATTCCAGTCATCACATGATGTTCTCGAGGGTGGCACTGAAGAGTTTTGGTGAAATGGTATCACCCTGCCGCACCCCTCTCTTGACGTCAACGATCACTTCTTTGTAGAATGGTGAGATCCTGGTAGTGAATCCGCAATACACATCACGGAGGATCCTGATGTATTGGGCTTGAATGCCCTGATTGGCTAGGGCCTCAATGACCGCTTCCGTCTCAACAGAATCAAAGGCCTTCTTTAACTCAATGAACGTTAGACAGAGCGGCATCTTGAACTCCCGAGAAACCTCAATGAGCTTAGTAATCGTGTGGATATGGTCGATGGTACTGAATCCTTTTCGGAATCCAGCTTGTTCACATGGTTGTCCTTCATCTACTGTTCTGCTAATCCTATTCAGGATGACTCGAGTGAACAGTTTGTAGACGACAGACAATAGGCAGATTGGGCGATAGTTGCCAATGTCGTGGATGTCTCCCTTCTTGTATAGTAGTACAGTCCTGCTGGTTTTCCACTGGTATGGAACCTTGCATTCAGACAGGTAGTGTGTGAAGAGCCGAGTCAATGTATTGATGAGTACTGATGGTAAGTTCTTCAGGTGTTCAGGTCTGATCTTGTCTGGGCCAGGTGCTCTTTGTTTCTTTACTGACGACATGGCATGTTGGATTTTGGAAGGGAGAATATTGGGAACGACATAAATAAGCCAGTTTATTTAACATTTTCAAAACTGCAGATGTTATAGCATCATTAATAAGAACGTCTTTGAGATTATTTTGATGAGGTTATTTGCTAATTTTGTATTCTTGGAAATTAAAGATACACAGTCATCAAGCTGACTTAAAGTCCTATTGAATACTAAAAGTATCCACAACCTCATGGATATTACCTAAAATAAAAACAGCAGAGTTTTTTTCACCTTTTAAATTATTTATTTATTTATTTTTTATTAGTGAAAAACTATGAGGTACAGTTGTAGACTTACAAACTTTCGTGCTTGGGTTTCAGTTATATAATGATCGAGTAACCATCCCTCCACCAGTGCCCATTCTCCACCACCAATGATCCCAGTAGCCCTCCCACCTCCCCGCCACATCCCCCCACCCTGGCTTGCCTTTGTGGCAGGGTATCCCCTTTTTCTCTCTCTTTCCTTTAGGGTGTTGTGGTTTGCAATAGAGGTATTGAGTGGCCATACCATGAGATATACAGTTACATAAGTTGTTTATGAATAAACATAAGTTGAATTTGAATCATACAATTTGCCAACACCCATCTCTTCACCAGTGTACATTTCCCATCAACACTGTCCCCGGTCTCCTTCCCATTTGTCCCTACCCTGCAGCCTACCTCTATGCAGACACTTTTCTTCTCTCACACACACACACACACACTCTCTTTCTGTCTCTCTTGCTCTTTCTCTCCCATGTCCCACCCCTCTTATTTTCCTTTTAAATACTGTGGTTTGAAATTCTCTGTTAATGTCAAAGTTGACCAAAAGTATAGGCAGTTTTCTTCTATATCCAAAATTCTGCATCCAGTGAACCATAGAAAAAACCAGTACTATGAACATAGGTTTATGAGGGTTGTGTCTACACTAAACATGCTAACTTTTATTCCCTAAACAATACAGAATACCAAATCTGTAGTTAATTTACATTGTCTCATGTATAATAAGTAATTTATAGATGAATTAAAATATATAGAAAATGTGTATAGGTTCTATGCAAACACCACACCTTTTATACAAATGACTTGAGCATACACAGGATTTGGTATCTGTAGGGATCCTAGAACCAATCTTTGCCTCTTTGGAGGACAACTGTGTGTCAAATGTTCTGTCCTCCAAGTTTAGAAGCGTCATCAATATAAAGAATACTGGTATCTAGTACAATAACTCGCAAGAAAAATATTAAAACTTACTGTACACACTGTAACCACAATAAATTTCCTGCATTGGCTACAAAATCAACACCCAAAAGTCCATGTTTTTCCTATATACAAATAATGAAAGAGAAGAAAGAGATATAAAAAAAATTCCATTCACAATAGTACCTCAGAAAATCAAGTACTTTGGAATCAGCTTAACTAAATAGGTGAAGGACCACTGCAAGGAAAATTACAAAACACCTCTTCAATAAATAAAAGAGGACACTAGGAAATGGAGACACATCCCCTGCTCATGGATAGGGAGGATTAACATTATCGAAATGGTAGTACTCCCCAAAGCATTATACAGATTTAATGTGGTCCCTATCAGGGCACCCATGACATTCTTCAAAGAAATAGATAAAACACTCCTGAGATACATATGGAACAATAAACCCCACAAATAGCTAAAGCAATCCTTGTGAAAATGAAGATGGCTGGCATCACCTTTCCCAACGTAAAACTGTACTACTATGTGGTAATAATTAAAACAGCATGGTATTGGGCTAGAAACAGACCCGCAGACCAATGGAACAGAGTTGGATTCTCTGTCACAAACTCTCAAATATATGATCACTTAATCTTTGATAAAGGAGCAAGAAATGAGAAATGGAACAAGGAAATCCTCTTCAACAAGTGGTGCTGCGAAAACTGAACAAGATACCTGCAAAAAATGAACTCTGACCTCTGCAAAACGCCAGGCACAAAAGTCAGATCAAAGTGGATTAAACACCTCAATATCAGACATGAATCCACCAGGCACATGGAGGAACATGTAGGAAAATCCCTCCATGATATTGAAGCTAAAAGCATCTTTAAGAACGAAACAGCACTGACCATGCAAGTGGAAGCAAACATAAACAAATGGGACTACATCAAACTAAGAATTTTCTACACCTCAAAAGAAACAGTGACCAAAACACAAAGAGAGCCCACGTAATGGGAAAGAAAATTTACCCAATACCCATCTGGTAAGGAATTAGCATCCAGGATATACAAGACAATAGTAGAATTGCACAAGAAATAAACCTCCAACTCCATCAAAAATGGGGAGAAGAAATGAAAAGAAGCTTCCTCAAAAAATAAATACAAATGGCTAAAAAGCACAGGAAAAATACCTTAAATCGCTAATCATCAGGGAGATGCAAATCAAAACAGCAAGGAGATATCATCTCATACCACTGAGACTGGCACGCATTCAAAAGAACAAAACCAACCAGTGTTGGCATGGATGTTGGGGAAAAGGGACGCTCTTTCACTGTTGGTGGAAATACCGAATAGTCCACCCTTTTTGGAAAACAATATGGGTATTCCTTCAAA
Organism: Sorex fumeus; assembly: GCF_029834395.1. Taxonomy (NCBI): domain Eukaryota; kingdom Metazoa; phylum Chordata; class Mammalia; order Eulipotyphla; family Soricidae; genus Sorex; species Sorex fumeus. The sequence continues at coordinate 3,672,567 of NW_026606083.1, forward strand.
AACTAGAAATTGATCTTTCATATGACCCCACAATATATTCTGGGAATATATTCCGATGGTGCAAAAAAACACAGTAGAAATGACATCTGAACCTGTATGTTCATTGCAGCACTGTTCACAATAGCCAGAAACTGGAAAAAAAAAACCCAGTGTCCAACAACAGATGACTGGTTAAAGAAACTTTGGTACATTTACACGGTGGAATACTATGCAGCTGTTAGGAAAGATGAAGTCATAAAATTTGCTTATAAATGGATGGTCATGAAGAGTATCATCCTAAGTGAATTGAGTAAGAGAGGGACAGACAGAGAATGACTGCACTCATTTGTGGAATATAAAATAATATAAAATGAGACTGCGGCTAGAGCAATAGCACAGCGGGTAGGACATTTGCCTTGCACACAGCCGACCCAGTCAACCCAAGTTCGATTCCTCCACCCCTCTTGGAGAGCCCGGCAAGCTACCGAGAATTTCTTGCCTGCATGGCAAACCTGGCAAACTACCCATGATGTATTCGATATGCCAAACACAGTAACTAGTCTCACAATGGAGACGTTTCTGGGACCGCTTGAGTAAATTGATGAACAATGGGAGGGCTTGGCAGTGCAGTACAATATGAGACTTACACCCAAGGACAGCAGACATAAGGGCCAGGAATATTGCCTCATAGTTGGAAGCCTGTCTCATGAGCTGGGGAGAAGGCACCTGGAATAGAGAAAGGATCACTGAAACAATGATGGTTGAAGGAATCATTCGGGATGGAAGATCTGTGCTGAAAGTAGAAAAAAAGACCAAATGTGATAATCTCTCAATATTTGCATTGAAAACCATAATGCCCTGAAGTAGAGAAAGAGTATGTTGGAAATTGTCTGCCATGAAGGCAGGGGGAGGGTGGGAAAGGGGGGCTATACTGGGGACACTGGTGGTGGGAAAATGTACAACGGTGGAGGGATGGATGTTTGATCATTGTATTATTGAAACTCAAACATGAAAGCTTTGTAACTGTATCTCATGGTGATTCAATTAAAAATAATAATAAATAAATAAATAAATTGCCTGCATTTTATTGGGAAATGAAAATGTGTTCCCTCCCAACCACACACCAATTTTTGGAAATCCACAAAATGACACAGCACAACTATACTATCCTTCAAATGTGAGCTGTGATCTCTGAGAGATCTTCAGTTTCTTCTTTTGTTTAGGTTCTCAACTCCAGTTCAGGAATAAAACGTAATCTCAGTTTTTGATGAAAATGACACTGCTATATCTAATATGTTCCCCATCTTTATGTAGCATTTTAATGAATTTTGAGAGCAAAATATGTCCTGCGGTGAGATTGTCCCTGAAGATTATGATTCTTTTGGAGAGAATACTACCTGGAGAGACACCATTATAGCCCCAGAAGATTTCCGTCACTCCACTCACTGAACTGAAACATTAGTGAAATTATGTTTGCAAGATGAAATTCAAGAATCACAGGTCCTACTGCAAAAGAGATTTCATCCCAAGCAGGTTCAACACCTAAGTATAGAGAACATCAGTGGGGTTGCTCAAACCAAGAGAGACAAATCCAAAAGCAAAATGAAGAAACTACTTAAATACTTGTCTTCTACTGGGACAGTTTCCACCTATGCACTCAAGTGTAATTAGTACTGAGGATACAGTCTTGGTGAACATGGATGCTCTACAGAGTAGTGTCAAGCAACAAAGCAGACCCAGACCAGTAGCATTACATACAATATGCTAAGTAAATTCTGTACTGGCTCCTGAGTCTGTGTTCTAGGCTACAGTACTGCTATACTTTAAGAATAGAAAAGCAGATCTATCATATCAGAGTAGATAGAAGTAATTTTGCAGTTGGAGGAGAAGGGAAAAAAAGACGATAGAAGGGAAAAAATGTTTCCTGTTATGTTTTCCTCAAGATAGCTTTCCTGGAATGGTGACAAAAGCAATCACATTGACCAGTGCTTTCCAGAAGAAATACTGCACAAGTCACAAAAATTACCAATTTCTCAAGACAAAACTAGAACAAATATAATGTGAATGATGCCATCTCCCAAGAGGAAGTGAATTAAATTCTTGTGATGGTTTTTAAAAAAGATTCAATATAAAATACTCTATGTCAGTTTCTTTTCTTACTTCCTGAATAATATTCTCTTAAATGAAGCATTATAAATCTTTAATAGCAACTGATATAGCAATACTTACATCTAAAGCAGAGCAAAGTCATGTTTCCACTTGGTCTATGGTTTAATAACCATCTGTTTAATGTTCTACTTTCCAAACACAAATTTCTTTCCAAATGACCTAGATACAACCAAGTTTTATAATCAAAACTCTAAATAAGGCCAGAGAGACAGTACAGCAGGTAGGGCACTTACTTTGCACATAACTCATCTGAGTTTGATCCCTGGTACCATATATGGTCCCCAGACAATTTCCAGGAATGATCCTCTGAACACTGGAGTTAACCCTGAGCACTGGTAGGTGTGACCTGCAAACAATAAACCCTCCAAAATATAAATATAAACCATAAAATAGTAAAGAAATAAGAATCTAAGCTGCATCAAAATATAATTCAATTTTTCCATTTTCTGTGTCATCTTTTACTTTTTTCAGGAGTGACTTATAGTTTTGTCTTTAGCATCTTTTGTTAAGCTGATTCCCAGGTATTTAATTTTATGAGGCCCAGCTGTGAATGAGATTTAAAAAATTCTATATATTCTATTTGACTATTTGCATCTAGAAGAGCTGTGAGGTTCTGCACGTTAATTTTGCAGCCTGCCAATTTACTATACAAGTCTATTGCTTCTAAGAGCTTTTTCATAGAGTTCTTAGGATATAGTTTGACTTTTTCTTGTATGACTTCAATGTCTTTAATATCTTTTGATTTGCCAATTGTTTGGCAATAACTTATATTGTTTTTGAAAAAATCCTCTACTAATTTATTACTGATTTAATATTTTGTAGAATTTCAGGAATTTACCTTTATTCAGCTATGTGTGTAGGTATCACCACCTCCACAATTAAAAAAAAACAGATAGATCTATCCCATATATGAGATTTTTAAGAAAGAAACATAACAATGGAATAATAAATGGTGCAAGTGATCAGAACTGAAGATGTTTTCCACAGAACTGAATTTACAAGAAAGGAGAGAGGACGAGCACTTGGAGCACTAGCAGAGGGAAGCAAGCACTCTGGTGAATGATATGTCCATGAAAAGTATGAGCAGCAATACTGTAAATTTCAGCACTAAATAAAAATGGTTTTTAAAATGTAAGTCTCTAGGGCTGAAGAGATAGTTTAGTAAGACATTTGACTTGCACACAGCTGACCTGGGTTTTATTCCTGCATCCATATGGTTCTTTGAGCACTGCCAGGAGTAATTCCTGAGTACACAGCCAGAAGTTACCTCTGAGCACAGCTGGGTGTGGCCCCAAAACCAAATAAACAAAACTTTAAAGGTAAGTCTACATCTATGGATAATATCAATTCATTCATGGGGTTCTATCCCCTCTGTCTAAATATGGAAATTTAAAAATAAAAGTTCAAAGTTAAAAATTCAAAGCTGAATGCAGTTGTGACTCCAGGCAATAAAGGTTGTTGTCCTAAGCAATCAAAAGTTACCTACCATACAATCCAGAAATTCCACTGCTGTTTATCTGCCAGAAAAACCTAAAAACACTAGTTTGAAATGATATGTGCTCAAAGATTTTTGCTGGAGTTCTATTTCTAATAGCTGAGATGCCCAACGACAATATACACACTGGGATAGCTCACTAATATAAGAAAACATTAAACCTTGTATTTTGTGACAACATGGAAAGAACTAGAGGGGATTATGGTAAGGAAAATAAGCCAGAATGAGAGAGAAAAATACTGCATGATCTCATCCATGTGTAGAACACAGACAAAGCAAAGCAAGCCAAAGAGAGAGAAGAGGAGAGAGTGCACAAATGTGTTTCACACACAGTTTCTGTTCATTCCTTGCACCCTATGGTTCCCGAGCAATGCTGGGAGTGACTCCGAGCACATAGATATAATCCAACCACCACTATGCCCAAAAGAGAGAAACAAAGCAGGCTAAGAGACAAGTCTAAACAAAAGCAAATCAGTGGACTTTGCATAACTGAGTCTTTTTTCCCAAGGAGCTCAAGGATCAGGTTGAAAAGGTGGAGGGGGGTTGGGTCATCTGTAGCTGACAAGTGGTACTTTGGTGGTGGGTGTGGTATGGTAACATTCTGAGGTGGTGTGGAACTGTTCCACAAACATGAATATATAAGCTTGTATACCAACTTATTATCATAACAATAATTTTAAAAGTGGAAACTAAACGGAGTTAACCTGTTTTCTATATCATGGAACGTCCTCTTTCCTATATCATGGAACATCTTCATCCACTGATGACATTTCATCAGAAATTTGCTTCAGAGTTCAACCAGAGCCAGAGGTCAAAGATACCCAGATCAGTCCATCAAAGAGAAAAGATTCCCCTACTCTTCCTTAGGCGGATGCCACCACGCATCATAGCATCAGACTGCCCAGACATGCTCACTTTCAGAACCTATACATATAGATCAGAGTTCAAACTGGTGTTCATGGGTCAATACAGGATGAATAAGTCATTTCCAGGCTCACACCTCAGGTCCATTTCTGTATCATGAAAGGATGAGCAGGGCCATATAAACAGAATCATCCTAAACAAGAGAGATAGTACAGTGGGTAAGGCATTACCCTTGCACACGGCTCACCTGGTTTTGGTTTCTGGAATCACATATGTGTTATGAACATACAGAGAGCAGGAGCAACTCCACGTTTGAAAATACCATACGTTGTCAGTAGCTGCTGACATGACCACAGAGAATCTTGTCTCCAACATGCTCGAGATTGGGATGGACTCTGCCCGATTTGTGTCCAGTCTGTCTCACACAGTGCTGCTGACAATCCTGGTCTCTCCGCCAACCTCCTATGGGGTATATCAGAGGACCCCGAGAGGAGAATGTGGAGCTCATCGAACATCTAAGATAATCACAATAAGAGGGCCTGGGTTGTGATTAGCCAATAGGAAGTGTGGACATGATTTGAAATATTGTATTATTTATATTAAGGTTCTGGGATGGATTAGCTTACTTATATGTGTGATTTTAGTGATAGTATTTACTGTATGGGTTGTTATTCAATTAATTAGGAGTGTCTAAACATGTCTGACTCTGCTCACCTCTATAATGCTGGTGAAAATATGCATCCTGAGCACTGACAGGAGTGATCCTGAAGCACAGAGGCAATAGGAAGCCCCAAGTTCCTAATTTTTGAACTGCAGCTGAGTGTGGTTCAAAAACCTAAAAAAGTATATAAATAGAACAAGCAGAAATATCTAGCCTAAGATAAGCCAGAGCAATTCCACTAGTCTCACAAACTGCACAAGACGTCAAATCAGGCAATAGTAAGCTGACGTGCAAAGGAGTAAGAGGGCCTTTATATGAACCAGTCATCCGGCAGAAATGCTCTTACTCCCCAATTTCACAAACACCCATGAAAAGGCATCATTTAGCCTTCAGGAGTTAAGTGACTTGTTATCATAAGTCATGGATAGAATCCAGTTCTCAGCAGGGCTTTCAAATACTGCTACACCACACCAAACTATGAATGAGTCAGTTCAATCCTTTCATTTCAGGGGCAACATGATTTGTTGCTTCAAATAATTTCTTGAGTAATGAATACTATGACTATGATAAGTGCTCTATATTCTAAAATGCCTTCAACATTAGAGAGTTTATAAACTACATAAAAGATATGAGAATCCCTTGAGGTAAGTTCAGTTTAGAAAATCTGAAGGTCAGGGAACAAACACCATCTTCCCATTGTTCATCGATTTGCTCGAGCGGGCCCAGTAACATCTCCATTTTGAGACTTGTTGTTACTGTGTTTGACATATTGAATATGTCACGGGTAGCTTGCCAGGCTTTGCCGTGCGGGCGAGGTACTCTCGGTAGCTTGCCGGGCTCTCCGAGAGGGGCAGAGGAATCAAACGCAGCTCAGCCGGGCCAGCTGTGCGCAAGGCAAATGCCCTACCACAGTGCTATCGCACAGGGAATCATAGCAAAAAAAATATGATTTTAAAGAATTTCCTGCATATTAATTGTGGCCAACTTCAGGAGGAAATCTTAATAAATCTGCTCTCAGTTCAAGAGATAAGAAGCAAATGTGAAATTATAACAATACTTATGGATAGCCTTAAATTTGTCTCATCAAAGCCCAATTTCCTATAAGTCAGTTTAGAGGTAAAATTTGTTCAAGTAAAGTAAGAATTGACTTTATTTCCAGTTGACACTTGGGAAAATCACCACCTTACCTGAGGAGGAACTGATGTACAGATCATTCTGCTAGATACTGAGAGGCAGAGCATCCAGGAGAAGTACAATGGAAACAAAAAAGTATAGCTGAGCACTGTGCAAGGGCGCAATTGCAGCCCAGATCAGAGCTGGCCATGGCTTAGCTCAGAGGTGGTAACCACAGCTAAAAGTTCCATCTATACCACAGCTCTATTTTCAAAGCCCTCAGAGCAGCAGGGAACCAAGCTTAGGGAACAGGCTGTTGTGTTGTTCCAGAGGAGAGGACTACTGCTCAAGAACACAGCTGGTGTGTTTTGGTAAGGGCACCAGAGAGCCTCACCCCTCTGCAGAGAGTTATGCAGAGTAGTACCGTGGCAACAGGGGTCTCAGCAGAAAGCTGCCCAGAAATGAGGCAGAATACTTCCAGGAGATGCCATCAAATAGCAAGGGAGAGACTAAGTCACCTCCTTAGAGGCAAGGAAGACCAGTTTGACCATGAAACTCAAAGGCAAGTTCATGATCAACTAACCCTAACTGGCTTCTAATGTGTCCATGGAACCCAGACCAGAACCTGAACATGTAGATTGTGGTGGGAAGAGTGGATGAAATGTCACTGGCTTTGGTGACGAGAGCTATTCTCAGCATTCACCTCAACCAGGCAAGAGGCAGAGGGGGACCTGTTCTAGGCCCCAGACTTTCTCAAGAGCCCATGTATAGAAGTTTTGTATGTCTTTGACTTGAGTTTTTTTCGACTTGGCAACTCTCAAGGACTGCAGATAATTTCATTCCCAGATTGCCCTGCATTTACCGAATAGAAATTTTCACCAGAACCTCTCAAATCCAACCAGGGCATTTATGGATTTCCTAAATCTGTCAGCTTATTTCAAAAGCAGCTATTAGGCAAAACAACTCTCATCTTAACATAGTTTGCACAGAGTTTAGGTACCTATACATTTAACTTCTAATATCACATTAGACATTTGTTTTAGGGTATTTCAAATGTATGAGGAAGACAGAATTCCATCATCAGTATAATGAAAACAAAACCAGTTCTTATCACTTCCTAAATACTCAATGTAGTACTTTCTTTCTTAATACTACTTGAGGTTTATAAAGTACACAAACAAGTGCTGTGTTGAGAAGCAGCTCCAAGATGCAAAGTGGTCATATTTTTTCCTAAGGAAAGTTTTGTTGTGCTTTGTTGTGATACCTTCATATTTCTTAAATATTTTAGGCCCCTCCTACATTTTGCAGGAGCAATAGCACAGCGCTGGATAGCACAGGGCTGGAGCGATAGCAGAGCAGGTAGGGTGCTTGCCTTGCACACAGCTGACCCGAGTTCGATTCCTCCATCCCTTTCGAAGAGCCCAGCAAGCTACTGAGAGTGTCTCGCCCGCATGACAGAGCCTGACAAGCTCCCCGTAGCATATTCAATATGTCAAAAACAGTAACAACAAGTTTCATAATGGAGATGTTACTGGTACCTGCTTGAGCAAATCGATGAACAACAGGAGGACAGGTCTACAGTGCTACAATGCCTACATTTTATGTGAGCTAAAGAGCTCAGATTAGAACCTATTGTTTTTCAGTTCATAAATAGTATATCCTTCAAACAGTACAAGAAAAATGGAAATAAAGAAATAAAGAAATTGGGTGACTTTTTAATTTCAGGAAACTATTATTTCCATCATAATTATGAGCAGCCTAGGACCAACTGAACAGAAAATAGCCTCCCTGCAATTATCCATGGCATGTGCAATAATCATTACTCACAGCAAAAGATTTTGCTTATGAACAAATAATTCAGGGAAGAAAATAGAAACAATTGTCTGTTGTTGTTACCCTGCATATATATTTGACAGCAACTCTATTGGAATTCTAATCTCTCACTCACTTTCTTACTCGTTTGATTATTCATTCATTCATTCATTCACTCACTTATAGTCTGCTGAGGACTCCTAATTGTACACAGGTAACAACACAATAAACAATTAAAATGGTCAGGTGAAAATTTACATAGGAATCATTTGATCACTTGACATCCCGTTACTCATTGATTTGCTCAAGCAGGCAACAGTAACGTCTCCATTCGTCCCTGCTGCGTGCTAGCGTAGCCCAATGGCATCTGTTCATTCTAGGAACACGAAGAGCCTCAAACTGATTGTTCAGGGTCTTGATGAAGAAGCCTGACCATCTTGTAAGTGGGTGGCCATGCGGTCTTTTGACGTCCCGTGGAATCCAGTCGGTAATGGCTCTAGTCCTACAGTCATCTCCAAATCTCATTACGTGTCCAGCCCATCTGATTTTTGATGCCTTGGCAAACGAGACAGTGTCCCTGATTCTTGATCGTCGACGGAGGTCGGAACTCCAGATTCTTTCTCTCATTTGAGTGAAACGAGATACTCCAAGCATAGTTCTTTCAATTCCTCTTTGGGAGATCTGAATAGATTTCCCAACCTGTTTTCATAGGGTTCAGGTCTCTGAGGTGTACGTTAATGCAGGAAGAACAGTGGAATCGAGAGATGTGCCTGGAGCTGGAGATTTTTCATCCTCTTAGCTATTTCTTTGACGCTCTTGAAGGCATTCCAAGCTGCTCTCTTCCTCCTGCACAACTCAAGTGCCAGGTCATTTGTCATGCTGACTTCTCGACCTAGGTACACATAACTGTTGCATTCAGAGATGGTTGTTTAGTTGAAAGTGAATGGAACGTGAGGAATGAGACTGTTTCTCATAAACATTGTCTTCGTGAGACTCAGCTGGAGTCTGACCTTTCCACACTCAAAGTCGGCCAGCACTTGTGCCGCTTGGTTAATGTTTGGTATTATTAGAACGATGTCATCAGCAAAGCGGAGGTGGTGTAGTTGCTGACCATCTATCTTCACTCCCATTCCTTCCCATTCCAGTTGTTGTATGATGTTCTCGAGGGTGGCACCGAAAAGTTTTGGTGAAATGGTATCACCCTGCCGAACCCCTCTCTTGACATCGATGATCACTTCTTTGTATAATGGTGAGATCCTGGTAGTGAATCCTTAATACAGCTCACGAAGGATCCTGATGTATTGAGTATGAATGCCCTGATTGGCTATGGCTTCGATGACCGCTTCCACCTCAACAGAATCATAGGCCTTCTTTAAATCAATGAACATTAGACAGAGTGGCATCTTGAACTCCCGAGAAACCTCAATGACCTTGGTTATCGTGTGTATATGGTCGATGGTGCTGAATTCTTTGCGAAACCTGGCTTGCTCGCATGGTTATCCTTCATCTAGTGTTCTGCCAATCCTATTCAGGATGACTTGAGTGAATAGCTTGTAAATGACAGACAATAGGCAGATCAGGTGATAGTTGCCAATATTGTGGATTTCTCCCTTCTTGTACAGTAGTACAGTCCTGCTGGTTTCCCACTGGGATGGGACCTTGCATTCAGACAGGTAGTGTGTGAAGAGCCGAGCCAGTATATTTATGAGTACTGATGGCACATTCTTCAGGTGTTTGGGTCTGACCTTGCCTGGGCCAGGTGCTACACCTACAAGGGCTAGAGGCCACCCCAAAAGCCTCTATCCCTCTCAGAGAGCATGGCAAGTTACTGAGAGTATTCCGCCCACATGGCAGAGCCTGGCAAGCTATCCATTGTGTATTCGATATGCCAAAATCAGTAATTACACTCGCCATTTTTGACACTGAAGAAGAACTGTTCCTCAGAACATGCGACAAAAGAGGCATTGGAGGCATCGGTGTCCTTGTCAACACAAACTTGGCCATGAGCATTATATAGGAATACAGAGAATAATAAATTCTCATTGCTGGTGCCTGAGCTAAGCGTCAACAGCACTAGCACTGTAACACTGTCCTCCCATTGTTCATAGATTTGCTCGAGCAGGCACCAGTAACATCTCCACTGTGAGATTTGTTATTACTGTTTTTGGCATATCGAAACACCACAGGGAGCTTGCCAGGCTCTACCATGTGAGTAGGATAATCTCAGTAGCTTGCAAGGCTCTCTGAGAGGGATGGAGAAATTGAACCTGGGTCGACTGTATGCAAGGCAAACTCCCTACCTGCTGTGCTATCACTTCAGCCCTTAAAATGAATAGTAAGTAGTAAATTACTGGCCAGTGTTCAGAATGACTGAAATGAGGATTCGGTTGGAATACATGTCCACTGAAGCAAGAGCTAGGGGATATGCAGAGGGATATGTGTAGGGACAGATGAGGGTCTGGGGGGCATTGAAGTAGTGATAGGACTGAACAGCATGACAGCTTGGCCGCACATGGCAGCGTTCAGGGCTGATTCTGTGCCCCAGGATAACTCCTGGCAGTGCTTGGAGGACCACATGTGGTATGAGAGACTGAACTAGGGTTGGCTGCATGCAAAGAAAGCACCTTACAATGACCTATACCATTTCTCTGGCTCAAGGAACTTAGTCTTGAAGCAAAGGGGCCCAGTGAAGTTTACATAGCATGCAAATCAGCTCTACTACCCAGATATTTTCATTCTAAACCCTAAGTTCTTTTCTTTTCCATAACCATCACATAATCCAAAATGGGTTTTCTGAGCTAGGGTCCTGGATTGTACACTTGTGGAATTCTGAGACAAGAGATTTTGCTATGGGGCGAAAATTATTTTGAAATATCATTTTTGTATTAGATGAAGGTTAATTTTTTCACCTGAGAAATAGAAATATATGAAAAAGTACAAACATAATTTAGAGGGATAAGAAATGATTCATATTTATATTAATATTTATGATTCATATAGCTTCAACAGTGGACATTTAAATTCACTCCTTAGGAGAAGTATAATTTTAGTTGAAAAAGTGAGGGAATAGAGAGAAAAGAGCAAACAAGTTCCATAATTCATTCCACTTGGGTTCCGTTGAGACCATCATCTCACTGCCACCCACAGAAGTCCATGAGGTACACATCCACTCTGTCAGAAGTTAAACTTTCACTGGAGACAGAGAGATCACTCAAAGAGAAGGAGCTATGCTTTGCCTACAGAAGTCTGGGTTTGATGCTGGAATAACCCCCACACACTTAGCCAGAAGTAGATGGATCCCACCTCCAGCAGTACCAGGCATGGCCCCCAAACCAAACACAAAACAAAATACCCAACTCTTCTTGCCAGGCAAATCCCCTCTCTACCTGGATTGTTCCACCTTTTCTAGGCTTCTCGTTTAATCTGTTGGCTGCTTCTTAGCATGCGCCCATATGCCTGGGTTCTGTCTGAGCTTATACCCACTAGTGACCACTTCAGATAAATGGCTTAAAACAGTCTATGAGGAGGATGCCATATAAATTACATCACATGCACACATACAAAAATTACATGAGTTTCTGCTGAAAGTGAAGGGGAGGTCCTTGAATGATTCCGTTGAGAGAGACCATAGGTGTAAACCAGGATTGTCCTAGGTAAACTGAAAAGTTTGCCACTACCCAAAATGCTAGTCTCCAACAATTTTAGTCTGCATAAAGCAATTGACTGTTTGAAATCTCTACTTTGATACCTAATAGATACCTCTAACTTAACTAGGTCCTGATTAGAAATTTTTCTATCATTTTGGGTATTAAGCAGTCTTTGATTTTTGGGTAAATAAATGTAAAATTATTCATTTTCTAAAGCCAAAATATCTCTAGGCAGCATAGTTTACTTACATCACCCTCAAGTAAAACAGCTAATTTCAATTATACAATGATCAAATACCCATCCCTCCACCAGTGCCCATTTCCCACCACCACGGATCCCAGTATCCCTCCCACCCCCCATCCCACACTGCCTCTGTGGCAGGGCATTCCCCTCTGTTCTCTCTCTCCTTTTGGGTGTTGTGGTTTACAAAAGAGGAATTGAGTGGCAATCGTGTTTGGTCCATAGTCTACTTTCAGCATGCTTCTCCCATCCTGGGAGGATCCTCCCAACTTCCTTTATTTCATATAAACTTTGCATTCACTTTTACTAGCCCAGCTTGGTCTAAGTAATTATCACGTATTGCCTCAGATATTATAAACATCCCTATCTGGTCACCTTATCCCAAACATTTTTTCCCATGCAACATCCGACAGAATCTTTCCAAAGCAAGTGACACTATTTCTCTTCTTAAAGCCCTTTAAATCTTTCCTTAAGCACCACAGAAAATCACCTATATGTACCCCTTAGACTGCACAACCATTCAGACCTCTGTATGATTCTAGAAAATTCCAGGTCATTTCTGGCTTACCATATTAGTATCATTGGCCTTGTCCCCTTAATTTGGATATTTGCTTCGAATCCCTATCGTCAAAGAATTTACCTGTCAAAAAAGAGTCAAAGGAGTTTCTTTAAAGGACAGAACAGTCGTCCCAGAATGTGGCATTGAGTATTGCACTCACATATGGTGCTTATGGTTGTCCTATACTAGATTGAGAAAGGGATGGTTATTCCTTGCTTTCTGAGGGATTTTATACATTTTCAATAATGAATTAATATTTCATCTATATTGCATGTTCTATGTCCAATCAATTTTTACTTACAAAAAGTTTATTTTTAACATTTGGAAATCAATCAACATAATCCATCATATCAACAAAAGAAAAGATAAAAACCATATGATCATATGAATAGATGCAGAAAAAGCATTTGACAAGATCCAGCACCCATTTATGATGAAAACCCTCACCAAAATGGGGATAGAGGGGACTTTCCTCAATATAGTTAAAGCCATCTACCAAGAACCTACAGCAAGCATCATCCTCAATGGGGAAAAACTGAGAGCCTTCCACCTTAGATCAGGGACGAGACAAGGATGACCACTCTCTCTGATACTGTTCAATATAGTACTGGAAGTACTTGCAATAGCGATTAGGAAAGAAAAAGATATTAAGGGCATCCAGGTAGGAAAGGAAGAAATCAAGCCCTCGCTATTCGCAGATGATATGATACTATACTTAGAGAACCCTAAAACCTCCACCAAGAAACTCCTCGAAATAATAGACTTGAATAATAGAATAATAGACCTCGAAATAATAGTAAAGTTGCAGGCTATAAAATCAATACCCAAAAGTCCATGACTTTCCTATATGCAAATAGTGAGAGAGAAGAAAGTGACATGAAGAAAACAATCCCGTTCACAATTGTGCCCCAGGAAATCATGTACCTAGGAATTAGCTCAACTAAGGAAGTAAAGGACCTGTACAAAGAAAACTACAGAACGCTACATCAGGAAATAAAAGAGGACATGAGTAAATGGAAAAATATTTCCTGTTCATGGATCAGGAGAATTAACATTGTCAAAATGGCAATACTTCCCAAAACACTGTACAAATTCAATGTGATCCCTATTACGATACCCATGACATTCTTCAAAGAAATGGAGCAAACACTCCTGAAATTTATATGGAACAATAAGTCCCCACGAATAGCTAAAGCAATTCTTGGGAAAAAGGAAATGGGAGGAATCAACCTCCCCTAACTTCAAACTCTACTACAAAGCAGTAATGATTGAAACAGCATTGTACTGGAACAATGGCAGTACTGCAGACCAATGGAACAGGGCCGAATATACTGAAATCTCCCCCCAAGCAGATGATCATCTAATCTTTGATAAGGGGAAGAAAAGTGAAGTGGAGCAAGAAAAGCCTCTTTAACAAATTGTGCTGGCAAAACTGGACAGCTACATGCAAAAAAGTGAGCTCAGATGTCTGCCTAACACCATGTACAAAAGTAAGATCAAAAAGGATTAAAGATCTAAATATCAGAACGGAATCCATAAGGTACATTGAAAACAAAGTTGGCAAAACTCTCCATGACATTGAAGCTAATGGTATCTTCAAAGATGCCACGCCACTGGCCAAGCGGTTGAAAAAAGAGATAGACAAATGGGACTATCTTAAACTAAGAAACTTCTGTATCTTCAAAGAAACAGTGACCAAAATACAAAGACAGTCTACAGAATGGGAAAGGATATTCGCCAAATACACATCTGACGAGGGGTTGATATCAAGGATATACAAAGTACTGGTTGAACTCCACAAGAAGAAAATATTCAACCCCATCGAAAAATGGGGCAATGAAATGAACAGAAACTTTCTCAAAGAAGAAATCCGAATGGCTAAAAGGCACATGAGAAAATGCTCTACATCATTAATCATCAGGGAGATGCAGATGAAAAAAACAATGAGATATCATTTCACACCACAGAGACTGGCCCACATCCAAAAGAACAAAAGCAACCTGTGTTGGTGTGGATGTGGCAAGAAAGGAACCCTCCATTGCTGGTGGGAATGCCAACTGGTTGAGCCCTTTTGGAAAACAGTATGGATGATTCTCAAAAAATTAGATATTGAGCTCCCATTTGACCCAGAAATACAACTCCTGGGAATATAACCCGGAGAGGCAAAATGTATAGTCGAAGTGACATCTGCACTTGTTTGTTCATTGCAGCACTATTTATAACAGCTAGAATCTGAAAAAAACTGAGTGCCCGAAAACAGATGACTGGTTAATGAAACTTTGGTACATCTACACAATGGAGTACTATGTAGCTGTTAGAAAGGATGAAGTCATGAATTTTACATACAAGTGGTACTACATAGAAAGTATCATGCTAGAAAATGGAAAGACATCCCCTGCTCATGGGTCGGGAGACTTAACATTGTCAAAATGGCAATACTACCGAAAGCATTGAATAAATTCAATGCAATTCCTATAAGGATACCCATGACATTCTTCAAAGAAATGGAGCAAACACTCCTGAAATTTATACGGAACAATAAGCCCCCACGAATAACTAAAGCAATTCTTGGGAAAAAGAAAATGGGAGGAATCAACCTCCCTAACTTCAAACTTTACTACAAAGCGGTAATAATCAAAACAGCATGGTACTGGAACAAAGGCAGAACTGCAGACCAATGGAACAGAGTTGAATACACTGACATCTCCCCTCAATCATATGATCATCTAATCTTTGATAAAGGTGCAAGAAATGTGAAGTGGAGTAAGGAAAGCCTCTTTAACAAATTGTGCTGGCATCACTGGACGGCTACATGCAAAAAAATGGGCTCAGAACTCTGCCTAACACCATGTACAAAGGTAAGATCAAAATGGATTAAAGACCTCAACATCAGACCAGAAACCATAAGATACATTGAAGACAAAGTTGGCAAAACCCTCCATGACATTGAGGCTAATGGTATTTTCAAAGATGACACACCACTGGCTGAGCAAGTGAAAACAGAGATAGATAAATGGGACTATCTTAAACTAAGAAGCTTCTGTACCTCCAAAGAAACAGTGACCAAAATATAAAGACAGTCTACAGAATGGGAAAGAATATTCACCGAATACACATCTGACAAGGGGTTGATATCAAGGATATACAAAATACTGGTTGAACTCCACAAGAAGAAAACATCCAACCCCATCCAAAAATGGGGCAATGAAATGAACAGAAACTTTCTCAAAGAAGAAATCCGAATGGCAAAAAAGCACATGAGAAAATGCTCTACATCATTAATCATCAAGGAGATGCAGATCAAAACCACAATGAGATACCATCTCACACCTCAGAGACTGGCCCACATTCCAAAGAACAAAAGCAACCGTTGCTGGCGTGGATGTGGCGAGAAAGGGACACTCCTTCACTGTTGGTGGGAATGCCGACTGGTTCAGCCCTTTTGGAAAACAGTATGGACGTTCCTCAAAAAATTAGAAATTGAGCTCCCATTTGACCCAGCAATACCACTCCTGGGAATATATCCCAGAGAGGCAAAAATGTGTAGCCGAAGTGATATCTGCACTTGTTTGTTCAATGCAGCACTCTTTACAGTAGCCAGAAACTGGAAGAGACCTGAGTGCCCAAGAACAGATGACTGGTTAAAGAAACTTTGGTACATCTACACAATGGAGTACTATGTAGCTCTTAGAAAAGATGAAGTCATGAACTTCACATACAAGTGGTACAATATGGAAAGTATCATGCTAAGCGAAATGAGTCAGAAAGAGAGGGATAGACATAGAAAGATTGCATTCATCTGGGGGATATAAAATAACAAAATATGAGATTAATACACAAGAATAACTGGGATCAACACCAGGAGGATTACTCCATAGCTTAGAGGCCAGCTGGGTATTCTAGGGGAAAGGACAGTTCAGATAGAAAAGGGAACACCAAATGGAGGGTGTTTGGAGGATCCTCCCAGGAGGGGAGATACAGGTTGAAAGTAGACTGGACTGAACATGTTTGCCACTCAATGCCTCTTTTGCTGATCACAACACCCAAAAGGAGAGAGAGAACAAAAGGGAATGCCCTGCCACAGTGGCAGGGGGGATGGGGGGTTGGGGGGATGGGGGGAGAGAGATATTATCCTGGTGGTGGAAAATGGGCACTGGTGGAGGGATGGGCATTTGATCGTGGTATGACCGAGATCCAAGCACAAAAGTTTGTAAATCTACAACTGTACCTCATGGTGTTTCACTAATAATAAAAAAATTTAAAAAATAAAAAAAAATTTAAAAAAGTAAAAAGAAAGTATCATGCTAAGCGAAATGAGTCAGAAAGAGAGGGACAGACATGGAAAGATTGAATTCATCTGGGGAACATAAAGTAACAAAATAGGAGACTAATACCCAAGAATAGCCGAGATAAATACTAGGAGGTTTACTCCATGGCTTGGAGGCCAGCCTCACACTCTAGGGGTAAAGGCAGCTCAGCTAGAGAAGGAAGCACCAAATAAAATGTGTTGGGAAGATCCTCCCAGGATGGGAGATGCATGCTGAAAGTAGACTATAGACTTCAACTCCTCTTTTGCAAGCCACAGCCTCAAAAGGAGAGAAAGAAGAAAAGAGAGTCCCTGCCACAAAGGCAGGGTGGGATGGGATATTGGGGGTGGGAGGAATACTGGGATTAGTGGTGGTGGAGAATGGGCACTAGTGGAGGGATGTGTACTCGATCATTGTATAACTGAAACCCAAGCACAAAAAATTGTAAGAAATGGGTCCCGCACATGATTGCCACTCACTGCCTCTTTTGTAAACCACAGCACCCAAAAGGAGAGAGAGAACAAAAGGGAATGCCCTTTCACAGAGACAGGGTGGGATTGGGGGGATTGGGTGTGGGAGGGATACTGGGATCAGTGGTAGTGGAGAATGGGCACTGGTAGAGGGATGGGTACTTGATCATTGTATAACTGAAACCCAAGCACAAAATTTGTAAGTCTACAACTGTACCTCATGGTGTTTCACTAATAAAAAGAAAAAAAAAGAATATTTTCCATTAAAAATTATTTTATATACTCATTAATTTAAACATGTAGGCACTATCTACAATATAATATTTTATCTACTAATATAAAACCAGTATTTCCTTTCTTAGAAGAAAACAATCAGTACTTTTATAGACCTGTTTAGATCTTCCTCTTTAAATGTTCTTAATTCTTTCACTATTACTAAATTTAGCTACTTAATGGGAACTCCAAAATATACTAGAACAGAATTTTTTGATTGTAGATTTTTTAAATATATTTAATTTATGTCAGGGAGGACATGACAATTACCACAGTGAGATCCGAGTATGAAACAAAAGCTAATGCAATTGAAAACTCATTTAAATAAATTGAAATAGACATCAGATTATATAGTATTAAATTATTTGACTTTTTATCTACATTGGTTAAAACTATATAGGAAGTAATGATAACAACTTTTTTATTTACTTGTGTTTTTATTGAATCACCATGAGCTACAGCTACAAAACTTCCATGTTTGAGTTTCAGTCATACAATGGTCAGACACCCATCCCTCCACCTTTAACTTTTAATTATGTATTTTCTGATAATTTCATTTGTTATTCCTTTAAGTTTTGTTGGACCAAGCTATATAAAACAAATTTATTATATACCTGGTAAGGACTGGCTGGGGAGTGGGAGGAAACCTGATTGGTGGAGGGAAAGTCATACTGGGGGTGGGCCTGGGCTTCGAACATTGCATGTTTGAAACAATTATATTATAAACTGCTGTGTAAATCATGCTGCAATTAAAAATAAGAGAAAAGAGTAATCTCACACACAAAATGGCTAAATGTGTGAGGTGTAGAAGTATGAATTAGTTGGGTAGCATCGACCTTTCACAAAAAACATTTTAAATAATCCATAAGGTACATGGAGGAAAATGTAGGCAGAACCCTTCATGACATTGAAGCTAAAAGCATTGTTAAGGATGAAACACCACTGACTGAGCAAGAGGAAACAAACATAAACAAATGGAACTACATTAAACTAAGAAGATTCTGCACCTCAAAAGAAACAGGAACCAAAATACAAAGAGAGCCCATGGAATGGTAAAGAATATTACCTAATAACCATCTGATAAAGGGTTAATGTCCAGGATATACAAGAGTTCTAGTAGAATTGTACAAGGAAAAGAACCTCCAACCCCATCAAAAATGGTGAGAAGAAATAAACAGAAGCTTCCTCAGAAAAGAAATACAAATGGCTAAAAAACACATGAAAAAATGTTCTATATCACTAATCATTAGGGAGATGCAAATCAAAACAAAAATGAGATATCATCTCACACCAGAGACTCGCACACATCAAAAAGAACAAGAACAACCAGTGCTGGTATGGATATAGGAAGAAAGGGACTCTCTTTCACTGTTGGTTGCAATGCAAACTAGTCCAGCCTTCCTGGAAAAAAATATACGCATTCCTCAAAAAACTAGATATTGTTTCCGTGTGACTCAGGAATACCACTTCTGGGAATATATCCCAAGGGTGCAAAAAAGCACAGTATAAATGACATCTGCATCTGTATGTTCATTGCAACGCTGTTAACAATAGCCAGAAACTGGAAACAACCCCAATGCCCAAGAACAGATGAATGGCTAAAGAAACCTTGCTACATTTACACAATGGAATATTATGCAGATGTTAGTAAAGATGAAGTCATAAAGTTTGCTCATAAATGGGTGGTCATAGAGAGTTTTATGCTAAGTGAATTGAGTCAGAAAGAGAGAGACAGACATAGAATGACTGCACATTTGTGAAATATAAACTATCATAACATGAGGCTAACATCCAAGACAGTAGAGACAGGGCCAGGAACATTGCTCCATGGTTGGACACCTACCTTATGAGCTAGGGGAGAAGGGAGCTGGGATGGAGAAAGTATCACTAAATCAATGATGGTTGGAGGGATCCCTTGGGATGGGAGATGTGTGCTGAAAATAGATAAATGACCAAACACGATAGTCTCTCAGTATCGGCACTGCAAATCATAATGCCCATAAGTAGACAAAGAGTAAGAGGGAAACTTTTCCATAGAGGCAGGGGGACGGGTAGGACGCAGATGTGGGTAGGAGGGATACTGGGGACATTGCTGAGGGAGCATGTGTACTAGTGGAGGGATCATTTGATCATTGTATGACTGAAACTCAAATATGAAAGCTTCGTAACTGTAGCTCACAGTGATTCAATAAAAAATAAAATAAACTATGCAAAGAACATAAAATATTACATTTTCCAGAAAAAATAGTAAAATAATATATAACATTGAAAAAGGGAAGGGTTATAAAAGATTTTTTTCTTTCTTTCTTTTATACTTTTAATGTTCTCATATCCTTCCAAGTTCAATTAAGTGTTGTAACTGTGATTAACTTCTTTACAAATGAATCACTATTTGTTTTTTGGTTAGATACACAGTTGGAGTTTTCAAATCAAAGATTCTATGCACCTTTTTCATTTTTAGACAAAAGCATTTGCTTTCTGACTTATATAAGTGCAAACTTTTCTCATTTTCTTCTTATCATCATTCAGTGTTAATTAACCTCTATTAGTTAAACAACTATGAAGCTGAATAGATAGCTCAAAGGAATGGAATGCATGATTTGCCTGAGAGAGGCCTACCTTCAATCTCTAGCATGCATGGCCAGGAGTGAATGCTGAGCACAAAGCCAGGAGTAACCCCTGAGCACTGCTGGGTACGGCCCTAAAGTAAGAAACAAACACATAACAATGATGTCTTATCTCGGTATTTATTTATTTATTTTTAAATTTTTATTAGTGAGATACCATGAGGTACAGTTGTAGACTTACAAATTTCTGTGCTTGGGTTTCGATTATACGATGATCAAATACCCATCGCTCCACCAGTGCCCATTTTCCATCACCATGGATCCCAGTATCCCTCCCACCCCCATCCCCCCCCCCCCCCACACCCTGTGGCAGGGCATTCCCTTTTGTTCTCTCTCTCCTTTTGGGTGTTGTGATCTGCAAAAGAGGCATTGAGTGGCAATCATGTTCGGTCTATAATCTACTTTCAACATGCATCTCCCAACCTGGGAGAATCCTCCAAACACCCTTTATTTGGCGCTCCCTTCTCTATCTGAGATCTCAGTATTTATTAAGGCTACTTATTTAAAACCTGTTTTGATTTTTTCTTCTGATGTTCAGGTATTTTTTATGTCAAAAGGAAGGAATGGGGTTGGGCGACTCGGTAGGATATGTCTTCTGGGCTGGGGGTCAGAGCATGGGAAGGCAGGACACACAGAGAGCATCAGAGGTGGAGCCGAACTGCAAAGGAATCAGAGTCTGGGAGGAAGCTATGGATGCTGCCAATGTTGAGAAAATACTTTCATATTTTAGAACAAGTACAACAGATGAAACAGGTCACAAGCACAGAGCATTGAAAGAGGAGAAAACACTCCACCAAATGACCTCTAGATTTGGGCATCCTTGTCATATAACCTCAGGCATGGCTCCAGGCATGAACAAAACAACATCTTTTGGTGAAGTATAAAAGTTAGGAACAGGAATTCAGGACAGAGACTGGCAGCTCCAGAGGTAAAAGGTGATTTACCCATCTTATTAGCTGGCATAGCCTGGAAAGAGCCTGTCATTTTGCTTTGTAAACCCCATGGCTAACAAGAAAAAGAAAACCTTTCTGAAATAAGCAATCATGGCCAACTCCTAGCAATTTGATAGCTTCTCATTCTTCAGTACACAATTTCCTAAGCTTCATAGAAAAATCTTCAGAAATTCTGGAAGATGCTGTGAGAAGCCTCATTTCAGTTACAAATGAAAGGCAGGTGGCGTTGAGGACTCTCTGCCAGATACATGCAACCCTACTCAGAACTGTGGCTGAGTAACAAAGCACAGAAATTCCTTCTTCAAAACCCTATTATTCAACTAAGAATACTCTTAAGATAGTCACCTTTCATTTCCCCTAGTTTTCCCTTGCTCTTCTATCAAATCCAAGCTCTACAACCAGCCTAATGTTCTCAAATCACAGTTGACCTATTTTCCTGTTATATTTTAAAATTAAATGTAAATTAAACTTAAAATTTGTTTGATTTGAAATTTTCCTGGTAGAAAATTTCAAAGAAAAAAGTGGACATTTTCACAGCAAGCAAAAAAAATCCTTAATTTTGTTTATTTTAGTGTTAGGAAAATGAAATGGAAAGTCTGGAAAGGGTCCACTGCAAACCTAACAGAACAAAATTGTTACCCTAATCTCCAGGAATGCATAAAGTCTTCCCTTACAAAGGGTCCAGGAAAATAAAGTCCATGCAAAAAACCCAAAGCTATACATTATCAGCAAGTAGTTCTTGATTTCAAATTTATAGTTACTGCCTTACTCCAAGTGCTATTCATTGCACCCTTCTAAGTGTCATGGGATAAGAAGACTGCATACAAAACTCAAAGTACTCACAAGTGAGGAAGTTTAAGGTCTGTGTAAAAAATATCTTGCACACGTGCAGAGGGATGGAAAAAATATCTTGCACACGTGCAGATGTGAGTTATTGGCGGGCTCTCCCGGCAGCTCTATCTTGCTGCCCGAGTTCGGTGCTCCGGAGTTGCTATGTATGAACTGGATCGGGATGGCTCCTCCTTTGTACTCTGCTTCTTTGTGTGCTTCTGTGCTCTCCTCTTTCTCTCTATTTTTGACTCTATCTCTGTAGTCTCTCCTCTAGTTTCTTCCAATCTCTCTCTCTCTCTCTCTCTCTCTCTCTCTCTCTCTCTCGCCCTTCTGCTTATCACTTCTGACTCTGCCACCCTCTGCTCTTACAGTTTTAGTTTATATAGCAATCACATAGGGTGGTGACACAAAGGTGGGTTGAACATTAACAAATCAACAAAGAGGGGTAAGACCACTCCTCCAGACCAGCTTTATTCTTCCTGAGGACATCTTACTATATATTTCAGACCACAGTCCTTATGCCAGGTTAGTCTCCTAAACCTAGCAGGGTCCTAGTCTCGTCATTACTTTTGGATCATGACAGCATTTGTCTATGATCATGCTCTCAACTTATATTGTCACACTGTGGCCTGGCCCATTTCGATGCCAGAGTAGCTAACAGCTTGCCCTGTGTCCATTCAGTCCCTCATTGGGACTCTGCTTTTGAGGTGCTAGGAACAAAGGGCAACTGAGTCAAGAGAGAAGAGGCCTAGGAGTAAATATTATTGGAATCAATCAACCACCAAGTTACAAAGCATAATATTAACTGTTTTCCTGTGTCCATACAGGAAGGACATTGCTTTAAAGTAAACTAAGTTACCTGCGGCAAAGCTGAAAGGACAAACCCAAACCCAATGTTATCCTACATCCTGGAAGGTTTGATAGAAACAGGCTTTGCACACCTGCCAAATGCAAAGCCTCTGCTTTCAGTTCATACAAATATCTTCTGGGTCCTTGTTCATTCTGACTGCTTTTCTCATACTTTTACCTACTTTTTTATTCTCTCCGAATAGAAAGATCATAAAGGTCAGGTAGAGGATTCTCTTAGCTGCAGCTGTTCCTGGTCTGTGGCCCCATGCCCATTCTCAGGGTTCCCAGAGCTCACTGACACCCATGAGTGCCAGACCACCCTTTCTTTTTTTTAAATTTGAATCACTCTGAGGTATAGTTATAAAATTTTCATGATTGAGTTTTAATCATACAGTGATCAGACACCCATCCTTCCCCAGTGTACATTTTCTACCACCAATGTCCACAGTATCCCTCCCCCCACCACAACACCCCCTACCTCTATGGCAGGCACTTTCCTTTTTATTCTGTCTCTACTTTGGGGCATTATGGTTTGCAATACAGATACTGAGAGGCCATCATGTTTGTCCTTTATCTACTTTCAGCAAACATCTCCCATCCCGGGGGATTCCTCCAACCATCTTTAACTTGGTGATCCCATCTCTATCCCAGCTTCCTTCTCCCTCAGCTCCTTAGGCAAGCTTCCAACTGTGGAGTGATCTTCCTTCCTGGCCCTGTCTCTTCTGCCCTCGGGAAGATGCCCCCTTTCTTGAAAGCACAGGGGCTTCCTTCTTCTAGGTGTCACCACCCATCACCAGGCTGCTCAGAAAGACCAGAAAGCTTCTGGATTGAATGGAAAAGAGCAGCAGGTGGAGGCCAGGACGGGCAGCATCAAGCATGTCCCCTGCTTACAGACAAGCGAGACCTTCCTGGGCACCTTTCCCTTGTTCTAATCACACTCTGGATTTATGCAGTTTTGAAACAAAGGCACCGATACAGATAAAAAAAAGTTTTCATAGGAGATTTTCATCCCCCTATTTTCTAAGCATTTGTAAGGAGACTCGGGTTTCAGGCACACGTGACAGATGTGCCCTGCGCTTGCTTCCTCCCAGGTGGATCACTGTCTGGCGGTGAGTGTGAAAGACTGGCAACATGTCCCTGCTGCATTTGGGGCTGCCTGCCTGCAGAGCCTGCAGAGTGTTTGCTGTGACTGGGGGACCCAGAGTTTAGTTTCGAGCCACGCAGAGAGCTCTGTGCTGTCCTCTTCATTGCCTCCCAGTGACCGCTCATTGATGGACCCAGGCTCGCCAGAGACAGAAAAGCTAAGGGGAAGAGCCACCCTCCACCCGAGCCTCCTCTTCACTCACCCTGGCTCCTGAGTACTGACATATGGCGAGGGTTACCTGGGAGTGAAGTGACAACTTCACTGATTGCATTTCCCAGCCAGTGCTCAGGGGAACCCACACATAAACTGCTATTATGTCAGAAAGTATTTTGCCTGAGAACAAGGAAATACTGGCATTATACCACATGGATGTTTGTGAAGACCCCTAAATATTTTTATTTTCATCATTATCAAAAGAATATAAGATGTTAAAAATTATAAAATAGGAAAAATAAGAAATTTGTTTTAAAGCATTGTATCTACTAACGCTTTTATTAATCTTAAAACCACTTTAAGATGAAGTAATGTAATTTGCATATAGGTGGTTCAACATGGAAGGTATGTTGAGTGAAGTCAGTCAGAAAGAGAGGGACAAACATGGAAAGATTGCACTCATTTGTGGAATATAAGGTAACAGGATGGGAGGCTAATACCCAAGAATAGTAGAAATAAGTACCAGGAGAATTACTCCACAGCCTAAAATCCAGTCTGACATGCTGGGGGAAAAGGCAGCTCGGATAGAGAAGGGACCACCAAGTGAAGAGTGCTTGGAGGGCCTGCTCGGGATGGGAGATGCGGCCTAAAAGTGGACCCTGGATCGAACATGATAGCCATTTAATACCTCTATTGCAAACTACAACACCCAAAAGGAGATAGAGAGAAAAAGGGAATTTCCTGCCACAGAGGCAGTGGGGTAGGGGGGTGGAATGGGATGGGGGTGGTGGGAAGGATACTGGGATCATTGGTGGTGGGGAATGGGCACTGGTGGAGGGATGGGTACCTGGTCATTGTGTAACTGGAACTCAAGCACAAAAGTTTGTACCTCATGGTGTTTCACATATATATATATATATATATATATATATGTATGTATATATATAAAACACTTTAAATTGGAAGCATAATATTGAACTAGCAACATATATAATAATATGTTCAACAATTCCCACACAAATAATTAAGAATATGGAGGCCATTTTGTTTGTTTGTTTGTTTGGGAGCCACAACCAGCAATGGTCCTGGGTTACTCTCGGCTTTACACTCAGGAGTCCCTCCTGGCGGTGCGGTGCTGGGGTCAGGGACCAGCCCAGGGACCCTGAGTTAGAGGCAAGTGCCCAGCCTGCAGCACCATCGCCCCCTCCAGGACAAGGAAGCTGCTATTGATTTCTCCCTCTATTTCAAAACCTGAGGATTGGGTAAAGGTGTTTTTTGTTTCCATTCCTATTAGGAGAATTATTTCCTCTGACCTCTCCCTGAGTAGAATCTCTGGGTCAAGTCACACGTTTTAGAATTTTTTACTCCGTTATGAGGGAAGTTCAAGGGTTTCTGATTAGCCACAGCCAGATTCAGACTGCGGTTTTCCACCATTCTTTGTTCATTTGAAAGTTGGAAGACGGCATTGTTTTGTTTTTCTAAATGTGTACATCTCTGATTACTTTCCACCTTTCTTTGTTAATTTGGAAGTTGGAAGATTACTTAGGGCAAATACTTTTCCATTAAGTTTCTATATAATCAAGATAAAATATTTTCCAATATTACTATAAATTCCTCAATATTAATTATTTACACACTTTCTTTGCTGTTTTACATTGATCAAATTTAAAATCTGGGCGTGTCTGGTAATTTTAAACAACTGCCTTTAACATATTTCTTATATATTAAGAACACTATTGAAAAACTGTCTAAATAATTTTTCTGTGTATTTTATGTTTTACTGGAAGGTTTGCTATAATTGTCTCCAACACTGTGTGATCAGCCTGACCACAGTTTTCTCTTATTGTCTCCCTTTCATTTTAGATCTGAGTAGGTTTAATTTTTTCTATTTTACTTGTAGGCCACACCCAGTAGTTCACAGGGGCTATTCCTGGCTTGGTACTTAGGGGCTCCCTGGAATATGCTCAGGTAACCAAAAGGTGCCAGATGTCAAATCTGGAAGTCACACCTGCAAAGTATTGTGAATTCTTCCTGGCCCTTGCACTGGATATTGAGTAATTATTCCTATTTAACACCTGAGGTGCATTTGAGGGTTGCTTGTACCTTTCTATAGATTAGCCTTGCCACCTGAGCCCTGGCAAGCTCACCTTTGAGCTTTAAAAAAGCCCTTCTTCAAAACTGCAGTTTGACTGTAGATAAGAATCCCACTTTATGAGCTATTTCTTCCAAAGTCTGGTCCCTGTCCTATTTCAGTTGCAGTACCAGTCTGCAAACAGGAAACAGTTCCACAGTTTCAGGAAATGAAAATAAAACATAAGGGATGGATAAGATCAGTCAGGATTTCCTTTTCTCAACCTTGACCTTTATTTTCCTTAAATTTCCCACTTGCTCCTGATGGTGATAATGTTAGCAACACTCTTCACTCCATACCACATTTGCAAATGCATTCATCCAAGGAAGACTTTCTTTTCTGCTTCCAAATAAGCATAGTTCATGACAATGTGCCTGCAGTGTATTTTAAGGAGGAAGGAATATAAATAATGAAAAACTTACACCAAAATGTGTTAAGTGGCTTCCTTTTTTTAGAAAAAATTATTTTTATTAAGGCACCTTCTTTTTTAAAAAAAACTTTTTAAAAAGTTTAAGCTGTGAGACATACCCTTACAAAGCTATTCATGGCTAGGTTTCAGTCACACACACAGTTTTCCAACATCCACCCTTCCACCAGTGAACATTTCCCAGCACTAGTGTCCCCAGGTTACCTCCCATCACCCCCTACCCCCACCCCCAGCCTGCCTCTATGGCAGGCAATTAAGGTGCATTCCTGGGAGTGCTTTCCCCTCTCCCTGTGCAAAGGAAGAACTTCAGGTAACATTCTCCAGAGGACTCACTAGAAACCCAAACACTCCTCTAGGTAACTCTGGATGGTTAGAGAACCATGCCACATCTCTCCAGCTTACAGGAGTTTGGTCTGATTCAGAGTAATGCTGTTCTCAAGAGCCACTTTTTATTTTCAGAATGAGAATTTTTTTTTCTTTTTCCCTTTTTGGGTCACACCCAGCGATGCTAAGGGGTTACTCTTGTTTCTGTGCTCAGGAATTACTCCTGGCGGTGTTCAGGGATCATATGGAATGTGGGGATCAATCCTGGATCAGCTGCCTGCAAGGCAAATGCCAGCCCCAAGATTGAGAGTTCTTTCTTTTTTGTCAGAGCTACTACCACTTCAAAATTATTTCCCTTAGAAATAAATTAATATTCTGTAAAAGGTTTAAGGTTTAAATATGTTTAATGCACATTACAGCAGGTTAAAGTAAAATCCTGTTTCCCAAGACTATAAACTCTCCTACATTGGAGACCTCCCTCTGTACCATTAAGGTTTACAGGTTAAGCAGTTAATGTAGTGAAACACATGGAGAAACAGGGATGCTTAATTGTGGGGCAAGTGTGAAAGTAAAACAAGAATGGTGAAAAAAACATATGACAGAGGCCTAGAAATATTATCACCAAGGTTCATACTTTCCACATGAATGTTCAAGTTGTAGATCTTAAATCTTGACAGAGGTACATATGTACATCCTTCATATCTCTCTCCACTGACACCAAAACATAGCAAAACACAAATTATGGTCTTGGAGGCCAACTAACCAGAGTCCTCACAACCAATGGTGAATCCACACTGAATTATTTCTAATGTTTTCTCATCTCAAGCTGACCAGACATCACATGCTTGTCATTACAGCGCAAGTCCTAATTCATTGGGTATATACTCATTTATCTTACTTGGCAATACTGTAAGGAGTTAAATATTCGGGTTTAACTTGACCTTACTGGATCCAAATTCCAGTAGGCGGGGGTCACACCCACCAACTGGCCCCCTGGAGCCGTGTAATCCCATCAACGGCCAAGACTCAGAGACTATAAAAAACCAGCTCCTGGAAGAGAACAGTGCAGTCTCCTGCCCCCGCGCGCGCCTGACTGTCCTCGCCACCGGGGCCCCTTGGAGCGGAGCGGGTTGAGCTTTCCTCCCTGCCCCGTCCAGGGCTCCAGCAGCCAAAGACCTCCAGGACCAGCCACCACCATGCTGAGACCACTCTCTGCACACATGAAGGTACTGGCCGAGGGACAAAGTCATGCGGGTTCCGAGGCCGAGATCTCCAAGCCTACTCGGATTTGGGCCGAGCATCCTCCACCCAGATCCTCCAAATTCCAGTAGGTGGGGGTCACACCCACCAACTGGCCCCCTGGCGCCATGTAATCCCATCAACTGCCAAGACTCAGAGACTATAAAAACCAGGTCCTGGAACCACAGGACATCTTATTATCTCATTCCTACTTTGGACAAACTGGCAGGCTACCGAACGTAGCCTGACCACACGGCAGAGTCTGGCAAACTCCCCATGACATACCCAATATGCCAAATACCAGTAACAATAATGGGTCTCATTCTCCTAAAGAGCCTTGAATATAATCTCAGGGCTAGGATGAAGAAGACGTTACTGGGGCCTGCTCGAGGCAATCAATGATTAACAGGATGATTTGTGATTTGTGTGAACTTGACCTTGGAAGTAATTAGAGATCAGTGGGAGGAGGAAAAGGAGAAGAAAGTGATTGGTTGAAAGAGGAAAGTTAAGGGGGGAAAGTGCGAGGGTAGGGTAAAAACATAAGGAAGAAAAGATGTAAAGAAGTAAAAAGAAAAAATACTCCACAGCTAGCATTTCTTACATACCAATCTCACTGTTAAAAAAATATCTGTTTTTTTGTCTACATGCTGACTTTCCTCGTAAACTTTTTTAGAGAAATTTATTTTCCATTTTAAATGTGTTTTGGATTGACAGGAGACAGTCTCCAAGGGCTTCTTCAACTCAAAAATGTCATCATTCTGTGGTCTACTTTAAAAGCACTGTTTCCTAAGGAAAGAGGGAATTATGACCCAAGCCTCAGGGACTCAGAGTAGGGACTGAAGGTGTGAGATGCCCCCTCCCAACAGCCCTGCGAACTACAGAATCTCCAGGCAGTACTCAGAGGGAGCCCTCGACCAGCAACTCAGACACAAACCCATCTGAAGAGCGGTCCTTTCCAGCTTGAGATGTTGACAAAGATTGTCCAACAGCATATTCCGCTACCACTGCTGGATATCTCCAGGAGGTCAGATGCTCTCATGTAACTTGTTTTGGCAAATAAAGGTTAAGTGAATTAGGAATGTGCAAATGTTCACTTCTAGGCAGAAAACTTGAGAGCCAAACAGCTGTCACATTCCCTTCCTATCAGTCAGTCACCAGTCATGACCAATGAGAAGAGAATCCTGTGCCTGAGACACACACACAAAAATAAACCTTTGTTGGTTTAAACAGCAGAGAATAAGGATTTTTACTGTAACACAGTGAGTTATTTTTGACAATTACTTATATTTCAGATAAAATAGAACTAAGTCAGTGAACAGGAACAGAACAGGTGACTGCCAAGAGCATAGAAAGCTGGGAGGAACATGTAAGGACAAAGAGTAAAGCTGGCACAACTTAGGGTTTACATGTTGACTTGGGAGCATAATGATTTAGCTAAAAAATATCAAAATTAAAAGATACATGTCAAAATTCAAAGAAATTATACCAGAATAATTAATTTTATTATGTAAAAATTATACTTTAATACAGACTATATTATTAATTTAATAAAAATAAAATGATGTTCCAAATTTTTGCAGTGCAGAGAATCAAGTCTCAGATTTCACACACAAAAGACATGTGCTCTACCCCTAAGGCACACTGGCAGTACTATGTGACTCCTGTAAGCATCATCTTGAAAATTCAGACACTGCTATTAAGAAAATGCAGAAAATCCTATTTCTCCTGAAACTCATCACCTTGATGCTGCCCCTTAACTCATTTTTGTTCATTCAGGATGCTTTCATATTTCTCTAAAATATAGTTGTTCAATCATCTGATTCTAAAAGGAAGGGGTAAACAGGGTTGAAGGAAAGGGCATTGACCCACAATTTTCATCATTTTATGCACCATGGCAAACATTTATGATTTTGAGCATTAATAATTCAGTATTTAAAAATGTAGTACTGTTTCACATTCTTTTTTCAATATTTACAAACATACTCTATGGCCAGTGTGACCAACTTTTCTCAACAGATAGGCCTAGAATCACTAGAATCACAGAGAAAGGAATCACTCACCCTGGTAAGTTGTAAACAGTACAAGGTAGAGTGAAAGCTTTGACCAATATGTTTATTCCTAGTAACTCTATTCAGTTTTCTAACTCAAAAATGATTCCACCACTGATACAGCTTTGGTAGTGGCAAGAATATAGGGAAAGAACACCTGTGACAATTGTAAAAGAAACTGAAGCAGCCACCCTGGGAAGTGGTCCATCTAGAGAGAGCTCAGGGTCGAGTGACCCACACCAGGAAAATGGAAACATAAATTCACAGAGAAGCTCAAACACTGATATCTGTAGCACATTGTTCAGAAAGTGAAAAGATACGGTTCAAAATCACATTATTCAAAAATTCAAAATGTAGAAACATGGGCCAAAGAGACAGGGTAGGGGTTAAGGTGCTTGCCTTTGAAGGTCTATGTCCCCTGGGAGCTGCCAGAAGTGACTCCTGAGCACAGAGTCAAGGGTAATATGTACACTACACAAGATGTCCCCCTTCCCAACAAATAGGTGGAAACAGTTTAGTGTTCATCATCTAATAAGCAGATGAATAAACTTTGCGGTATATTCAAACAACAAAGCACTTTTCCGCAGAAAAGAGAACAAAAATTCTAAATTTCATTATAGAAAGATATGTACCTCTGAGTATTCTAAAAACCATTGGATCTTACACATTAAATAAGCCAATAACACAACATGTAACATTTTAATATCAATAAATCTATCTTTATATTTTTAGCTCTCTTTTGGTGTGGGATGCCCCGTGGTGCTCCAGACTTTCTCCTGGCTGAGTACCCAGGGATCACCCTGCAGACCTCGAGGCCAGATGTGGTGCCAGGGAACCAGAGTCGCTGCTGGGAAGACAAGCACCTTCCTGCTACGCAGTAGCTCTGGCCTCACAAAGCCCTGTATACATGGCAATATCTACCTCAGATGTAGCAAACTACATTATTAAGAATGAGAAAGTGAAAATGAATAGAACAGGAATAAGGAATGGAAACTCTGAATTCCAAATGAGTTACATTTAGAATGGATAGTAAGATTTAATTTGGAAGCAAGCTAAAAATGATAATTATGTTTTTACTTAGACTAATGTTAAAATTAGTGTGTAGGCCCCAGCCACATGTCAGTGTAAATAGAGGCAAACAGCCTAGTTGAGTAGTAGGTGGAAAGAAGCTAATCACAGAATAAAGAAATACAGCAGAAACCCCCAGTGAAAAAATCTGTAGACAGATAATGTAAGTCACTCTTAACAATATATTTCTAGAAAAAAATTCAAACACTGTCTGTTTGAAGACAGGAACTTCTTGACCCACCCAGCAGAGATAGCATCTGCCCCAACAAGGCACAAATCTAAAGACGCCAGTGCTAATGTGGCTGATAACTGCATTAACCTTTCCCAGGGGAGTTACTTTTTTATTGTAACACACTTGTCAAAATGTCATTGCATTAGCCTGCCTCTCCCACATCCGCCCACCAATTTCTCTCAGCTGTAGAAGAAAGCACAGTAATGAGAGGTTAGAAACAACTCTTGATGAATAAACTGCCCTCGTCTGACAGTTCATCTGAGACTTCCACAAGGCTGCTGTAGAACTGCTCGGGGAAGTGGAGGTCATGCACACAGGTAAGGAAGGCACCTCGGGCCTATATTTTGGTCACGGGTAGTGAACAGTAATTGCATCCTGGAAGCCAACATGCCTGACTCATATGAATGCTGACAGTCAGAAACTAGGAGGATTAATTACACATAACGAAGTGCACTTTTGTCTTGCTCGGCCAGCCCAACTCCTGCCACAAATGAGTTTGACCTTTCCTTCCTTCTATCCTGTGTATGCTGTCTCTTAGTCAAGATGGAAACAGCTCCAGAAGGGCCAAATGAATCTCTGGGGGATTAGAAAACAAATAAAATTGTTGTTTTCTTTAAAAATAAGTATATCTAATCAACAAACAAAATATGTTGAGATATATCTAAATGAGTATAATTCTCCCTTTAAAAACTCTGAATATGCTACAAAATAAACATTATACAAAGTGAAATACATCAGAGGACAAATCCTATTTTGTTCCTTTTAATAAGGGACAAAGATTGATGAGCCATGTCTTATTTTCTGCATTCTGGTCCTGTGCCATTTGGGGACTTCCAGCACCGGGGGACTCTCTTCCCAGACAAGCAATGTGTCATAACCACACTCTCCAAGTGCAAAGCAAGCCCATTTGGAGCCCCCACCCAGCCACCTCCTTTATCTGGCTCCTATATTTGGGGTCACTCTCTCCTTCTCTAATTACACAGACACCCAGGGGCAGGCCACACAAAAGTTGTACAGAGCAGACAATGATAAGCCTGCTTACCTGGCCCACCTCTTTAGCATGACATGTCTTCTTTGGGGAACCTTACTAAACTATCTTTTCATTAAAGCCTTTTCCTGATCTGTCAACCTCTTCATACTTGGATGACAATTAACTCTACATAAAAACTGGACTGGTGCTACAATGCAGCAGGTAAGGCACTTGCTTTGTACATGATAACCTGGTTTCAATCCCCTGAACCACATATGGCCCTTTGATGACAGCCAGGAGAGATCCCTGAACACAGAATCAGAAATAAGCCCTGAGCACAACTGGCTGTGGCCAAAATCCCAAATAAATAAATAACATTAGAACCGTCAAATCCATACAGAAAGAAAGTACAATGGTGATTGTCAGAGCTGGGAAGGGGGGGTAGTATTTACTCAGTTGTCTCAGTTGAATATGATAAAAGAATAAATAGAAGAATAAATAGATTGTGGTGAGAGTCACACAACAATATCAATACACCCAATGTCACTGAATCACATACTTACAAATGTCAAAAATAAACATAAAAGGGAAATTAACATTTACTCTTTTTTATTAGTTACTGTGAAATTACAAAACTATGCATGATCTGGTTCTAGGCATACATTGTCTCAACACCTATTCCACCTGGGCTCACTGCCCTCCACCAATTCCCACCTCCCTCTTCTGACTTCTACCCACCAGTCTGCTTGTACAAGGCACACTTTCATTTTAAACACAAAAAGGTTTTGAATTGTGGATAGAACGTGATAAGAAGGGCACTTTCTCCCCAAATCACATGACCCCACTCTAATCATGCAAAGATCATCAAACAAAACCCACTGAGGGACAGTTTACAAACACCTGACCAACAGTCATCTGGACTTTCAAAGTCATCAAATCAAATTAAGAGAGACTGAAAAACTGTTGTAGACGAGAGGCATCAAGACCCTATACTATCGTGACGTGCTGTTCTTAGTGGGATCCTGGGATAGAAAAAGAATGTTTGAGAAACGATGCCCAAGGAGTCTTATGTTATCAAAAACCAGCATATCAGATATACCAAACTAATCTGAGGTATAAGCAGTGCGGGGTGGGGAGGAGAGGGAATTTATGAGAATACTCTCTACTATACTCCCAACTATTCTAAAACTGAAAAGGTTAGTTAAAAAAATACAGCAAAACTTCAGGGTGGTGAGTGGAAATAGAAGACACATCCTCAAACACCGTTAGACTAAGAGAGGTGCTGTCTACAACAGAATTTATCACACCTGCTCATTAATGAGACAATGAAAGCTCTCAAGGGATAGATTCATATAGCGTAACACCTGCCACTGAGCATATTCCAGAACTCTGAAGGCCGCTGATTGAATTTCTGACAATATTAGAAGCAAGTGGTACAATGTTTGCTAAACACTGAAAGTACACAATTTTCAGCGTGAAAAATTTAACCATAGGATCCCAGAAATCCTCTGTATACATATAAGGAAGAATCCAAATATCAAACCAGACATAAAAGGCAGTGATTGGTTCCCACTTTCCTACAATGGAAGGAAAACACAGAGCCATTCCTCATCTTTGTCCAACCTAGAACAAATGTGAATCACATGCCCTGACTAAGAAAATTCTCGAGGTAAGAACAATGTCAACCATGCTGGGAGCGTGACAGAGCAGGAGACATACCAGAAGTAATGATGATCAAGAAGAAAAAAAAGGTAAAAGGTCAAAAAGCAACACAATGAGAGAAATGATCCACACAATTGATTTGTGGGGGTGGGAAAGCTGGGAGGGAAGAGTGCTGGTATCTATGAAAGAGGGAGCAGGTGCACTTGTGATTGGTTTGTGTTGGAATTATTTAATTGAGAAACGATTTTTAATAGTATTGTAAACTTCAACTAAAACTCTTTTTTAAAGTACAATAAAATTTAGTTTAAATCTCAAAAATATTTTTTAAAAGGACAATGGCACATACCCTGATCAAAGCCATCAGTGTATGTGGTATACCCAGGGTTCCCAGGAGTGACCGCTGTCTCCCCTGCTGAGAGTGATCTGTCTGGAAGAGTAAGAGGAGTGAAAACTTATAAATAATTATCATAATTGTAAAGAAGAGCAGCCTCAGAAGATAGTAGTCACTGCCTAGGGGCATGGCCTAGATTCTAAAGATGATCCTTCAAGTTTCCTAGGGAAATGGACAGGGGTGATGGTCCAGTCAAACCCTGAAGCCCATATACCCCTTAACTTTTTCCAATTCTCCACTCTCAACACATACTTTTTTTTTAACTTGACCACAACTTTCTTCCTATCCCTGAGTACAGTAATACCTGGACAAAACATGTTCTATTCACTCAATGTCCAGGAGCAGTCACGGATTCTATCTTAAGCACCTACTCCCCAGTCAAAGTCTCCCAGGCTTATGTAACATCATCCCAATTTTTAGAGACAAAATATCAAAGCCTAAGCAGAACACTGCCATCTATACAACTCCTTCAACAAACACAGTGAACCACACACATTCCAGGGATAGTTCTAGGAGAGACTACAGAATTTAAAAAGACAGAGATCCTACACTATCCTGCTCCTATTAGTGAAATACTGGAGTTTATGGACCACTGCCGGGAACCAGGAGGAGATCCAGCCCTGAAGCCACCATCCAGCCAAGAATTTGTCCCAGTACATATAAACTTATACCTAGGCCACTACATAGCTTGCTTAATTTCTTATCTGGACTGGTCCAAATTTTTACATTTCTCACCACATTTAGAAACCTGGATTATTTCCATGGTGAATTATTTCTCTGGATTCTTACTGGTCCTCTAATGCACAGCTGTCATATGCTATCCCCAGAGAACCTTCATGACGACCCTCACACAATAAATCCTAGTTGCATCTAGGGCTGTGCTGAGCTGCAGAGTGAGGAGAAGTAAGATGGGATATGGAGGAAGGCCCAGGAAATAACAGTAATTCAAGAAGAGTTCAAAAAAAAAAAACTAACAAGGATAGACATACCAAGTCACCCAAAAGAATATAAAAGGATTAAAACCTCAAAGGGTTTAAAGAAGTTGTTGCATTGGTATGAGTAATTTTTGATACATCTTATGAGGTAAATGGGACACACAAAACCACAAAAGCTGAAAATGGGATGTACCTATGTGAACAACCAATGTGACTCAAACTCCTCTATGACTGAAACACAGCATTGAGTGGATAGCTTTTGGGAACACAATTTACCCAGGTACCATAATTTACACTACTTTGAATTAGTCTTTCCATAAATACACGGTTCCCACTCACACCCATCTTTACCCACAACAGTGCCCCAGGGTCCCTCTGGCCCACCTTGCCCTTCACTAAGCTCAATTCTGTAGAAAAATCCCCAATTCCCATGCCTTTGACCACTAGTTGTTCCTTTACTATGTTTCTTTATGTCCCACATATAATAGAGTTGTGTTTTATTATGGAGGAGGTAATACACACAAATACACAAATAAACAAAGCTAAACTCCTGAAATTACATGAAACTATATAAATTGATAAAAATATTTTTAAATGTTTATATTTTTATAGTACATACATTTTAGAAATAACAAACAATTCTATATTAACATATTTTAAATTATACATAAAATATATAAATCTACAGGTATACAATTTAGTAAGAATTTGGAGAGGAGAATTAACAATTGGAGAATCTGAATAGGCTTATAAAAGTATAAAAATGTGTTTTCTCCTAAAATGGTAATGTTGTTTTATCTTAGAAAATGTTATATTTATATAATGCTTAAGTAACTGTATTAATAAGTAAAAGTCTTTTGAAAATCTCAATGGATAAAAGCAGAGATAGTACAGTGGGTAAGCCTCTTGCCTTGCATGTGACCAATCAATGCCCCTGTCACTCCCAGCCCGCCAGCAGTGATCCCTGAGTGCAGATCCAGGAGTAAGCCCCGAGCAACATCAGGTACTCAGAGAAAGAAAAAAGAGAAATTGTTTTTAAAATTTCACCAGAAAAGACACCAAAATTACATTCAATGTAAATAAAACATTATTTTTAAAGTATAAAACACTGGTACCCACATGCCAGAGCCATGCTTGTAGAAACTCATGGTCACTGGGATTCCATTTGGAGAAGGCTGAGAGACTGCACCTAACCCATCTGGGACCTCCAGGTGATAGCAGCTCTGTATGGGGACCGGAGAATTCTCTGGGAGCTGTGGGGCCCTCCAGCCGGTTTTTTTTCTTTGCTGCTGTGTGCTGCGGGTTGTGGGCATGACTTTCGGAATCAGATCTGGCTTCTGAACGACTGTGATCCCAGAGACACACAAACCAATCTTGGAACCCACGGGCTTTTGGCAGTAATCCCTCTAGGTTTATTACTAAAATATCAGAAATCCAAATTTGTGTGGCCGCTATTGTGGCCACATGACATCATATGCTCTTCATAATCAGCAATAGAAAACAAATTTTCTAACGATGTCTTTGTGGCAAACTAAATGTTGGGGAAAATTCCAAATAACAATGTTGGGTCTTTTGTCGTAATATCAAATGTGATCAACATAGAGAGAGAGAGAAAGAGAGAGAATAAAATGGAAATCTGCCACACAGGTGGGGGGTGGGTGAGAGGGTGGGTATACTGGTGGAAAAAGTGCACTGTTGAAGGGATGGGTGTTTGATTATTGTATGACCGAACAAGACTTGAACTGAAAGGCTTCGTGACTGTTGTCACAGTGATTCAATAAATAAATAAATAAATAAATAAATAAGTATAAAACACTGAGAAAGCAAGATACAGCCCTTTCCTAATCTCACAGAGGACAACCACGAACACCAAGAATAAATGCTGTACTCAATGGCAAAGTTTCATCTATTCTTTTAAAGAGAAAATAATTTATTCTACTACTTTCTATCGCCCGCACAGCAGAGCCTGGCAAGCTCCCTGTGACGTATTCGATATGCCAGACACAGTAACAACAAAGTCTCCAATGGAGACGTTACTGGGCCCGCTCGAGCAAATCGATGAACAACGGGAGGGCCTTTACCTTTACCTTTACTTTCTATAAGAAGCTCCTTTAATGCTTCTTGCAATTAAATTGGTTTCAAAGCTATGAGTTCTCTAGGCTGTTGCCTGTCCATAAAAATTTGTATGTTCCTTCAACTGTAAATGATAATATAGCTGGAGGCAGTGTTCTTGGTGAGACGTTCATTTTATTGTTTTGTTTTTTTTTAAAAAAAAAACTTCTGGTTAAGGGTTTCACCTGATAAAACTTGTCTTATGGGAGTTCCTTGTATATAAATTCCAGCTTTTTATCATTCAGTTGTAAATATTCTGTTTCTGTGTTTGGCTTTCATTATTCTGAGCATACTGCATTTGGGAGATTTTCCATTCAAGCCTCTTTCTCTGGGGCCCTGTAGGCCTCTTGGTTCTGGATGTCTGCTCTCCTTAGCTCTGGAAATTTCTTAGCTATGATATTTTAACTAGTCCTTTTTCATCAGATTTGCCTTCCTGTTCCTCAGGGACTTGGATGATTCTTATGAGTGTGCCTTCTGAATTTATTCCATAGTTATCAGGTATGCTGTTCATTTCTTTTCAGGCTCTTACTGTCTTTGGTGGTTTTCTAGAGACTTTTGGCATTTTATCTCAGAGCTGATCACTCTTTCTCAGCTGCTGTCCCTCTGTGCTCAGACCTTCTGCTGAATTTTATATTATTTACCATATTCTTCATTTCTGTCACTTCTCATTACAATTTTTTCTATTTCCTCTCTCATATGTTGTGCTTTACATCTTGTGACATTATTTCTTTGATCTCAACATAGTGTCACTGAAGTCATTCTCCTAGAGTTCACTGAGCTAGTTGGTCCAGGCTTATGGGCCTGTCTCCATCCCTGAGCTTGGCGGGCTTCCATGCATCTTCCTCACTGTGTCAACTCTGCTCCTTCTGTACTGAGGTGACTTTCTGTAGGTAGGCCTACTGGGAGATTCTGGGGAACTAGGCTGGCTGTTGCTCTCTTCCCCTCTGCCAGTTTTCAGCCAGTGACAGGAGTGTGTGCATTGTGAGGTGCAAGGAGTAGAGTTCTCATGTAAGCCTACGTGAGGCGGTGCAGTTCAGGATATAAGACATAGTTATGGGTATGAGGATTGGATGTTTGCCTGGAAGTTGGAATAAGCAAACTGTAGGTTTGATAGTCTGTGGGTATTGATCTGTGGGTGCTCTTTATCACAAAGGAAATTAGCATTGATACAGAGAATGTAAAACTTATTACCTTGATATTGCAATTCTAGAATAGACAAACTTCATATAAGAGATTCTAAGTTTTGGGAAACTCGAGGGATGGCAGGAAAAGAAAAACATTTAGGTCAGTGTTTCTCAGACTTGGTTCCTTTTAGGGCTGGAGCGATAGCACAGTGGTAGGGCGTTCTCCTTACAAGCGGCCAACATGGCCGAGCTGAGTTCGATTCCTCCGCCCCTCTCGGAGAGCCCGGCAAGCTACCAAGAGTATTCGATATGCCAAACACAGTAACAACAAAGTCTCCAATGGAGACGTTACTGGGCCCGCTCAAGCAAATCCTTTTAGACATTCTTGGAAAAAGGGCTACCTATTTTCTAGGATGGTATTTTATTTTTTATGCTTAACTTTTGGGTAATTTAAATCTAATTAATACACACTTATACAGAATCATCTCACATGGCTGAGTGTGTCCTGTGAAAGTGGGCTTGCTGTAGTGATTGTCTGAACAGCATTGTCATCATAATAATACTAATTTTTCCAACCCATAAATAGGGTTATTTTCCCCCCTGTTTATATTACAGATTTTTTTTTCATTTTTAGTATCCAAGTCTTTGGCTATATTAAATTTGACTAGCTTAAATTTCTTCTTTGATGCTATTATAAATTGAGCTGCTTCTTAAATTTCCACTTTTCTTTGTTATATTTTATTTTAGCCACTGTGATTCACAGTTTTACAATATTGTGTATGGCAGGGTTTCATGCATATAAAATTTTAACACTGCAGCAGTCACCAGCCTATTTTCCTCCCTCAACCTTCCCAGCCCAGCCTCACTATCCCCACCCTATTCCCCATACCTTACTGACCTGGTAAACTCCATCCTGCAGAACAGCTCTTAGATTTTGTTTATTTTGGCCACTTTGTTCTCTTATCATGAGTTTTTATATCCCACATATAGAGAAATCTTCTATAATTGTCTCTAATTTCCTTTTTGAACTGTTCATTGCCAGATTAATGAATTTTGGGTGTTTATGATACCCTCTAAAATTTTGTTGAAGTCATGTATTAACTCAAAAATTTTTGAAATTTTCTTATGGTTTCCTATTATGATATCAGATAAGATACAAATATAAATAATTTAACTTCTTTCTTTCCAACATATATCTAATTATTTTTCTCACAATCTTGACGATAGATGGTTTCTATTTCTACTTATGACATTAAAATGGTCATTATTTCATTACATAACTATTAAATGTGAAATCCTTTTTTTTTTTTTTGCTTTTCTGGTCACACCTGGGGCGATGCACAGGGGTTACTCCTGGTTCTGCACTCAGGAATTACTCCTGGCCGTGCTCAGGGGACCATATGGGATGCTGGGAATCGAACCTGGGTCTGCCGCGTGCAAGGCAAACACCCTACCTGCTGTGCTATCTCTCCAGCCCCCTGAAATCCATTTTTCTTGGAAAAATAAACGTGAAACTTATATAAAAACTTTTAGAAATGTAACTGGTAAAAAAAAAGCCCCAAATATTTGCACTATAAAAATAACTCAACGGTCTAACAGATGCTTTCTTTGTGAGCAGGAAGTCCAGGTTCAATTCCTAGCACCACATAGCTCCCTCCAAGAACTGCCAGGGGTGGCACGAAACCCACAAAACCCAAACCTCTGGTAATAATACCTCACCAAGCCCAATAACTTTTGATTCTCCAAAGGATGCTTCTGTGGGTCGAAATGCTGCTATTGGTGAGGTATAGCTAAACGGGGCATAAGGCACCGTGGAAATGATTCAGCCAAAGTCAGCTAATTAAGCAGATAAACTCCAACTAGCACTATTACCAATAAATAAAATTATATTACCATAAAGGGAATAGTCTTAATGTGAGAAAAGGAAAAGCAGGACAATCATCTACAATGTGCTTGGTAGTGAGCAAACAAGGAAGCACTCTCACCTGGCCTAGCAGAGTGAGCAAGACTGACACACACAAAGGGCCTGAGGCCTGCTTAGGGGAGGGACATTCTGACCATGCTGTTTGCAGTTCCCCCGTGTGCCTGAGGGCCACAGATCACCATGATCTCTCTCCATCACTACCTTTCTCCATACTTGTTATACTCTTGACAAGTAGAATCAGGGACACAGAGTTGTGGGAAAGACTTGGAGGAAAGGAAGGTGGCAGTGGAAAAGGTCCACACCTCCTTTAGCATGTCTCAGATTGGGATTCACACCCAGAGTAGCAACAGCCACAGGGAACTTGCTATAAATACAGGTGCTTAGCACTCATAACAAAGAACTCTACATAGGTAAAGGTAGAAATTGTGCTTTTTATAAAAACCCAAACTATATCTCTTCATTTTCAATTTTTAAGTCCTTCTCTGAACACACACTCACACACACACACACACACACACACACACCTAAAGACATATCCTCAGACATACATATGACACACATGGGGGCACTCACAGAGTTTATGGACACACACACATCAAATACACAAACACGGTTCTGTTCTGGCATGTATATATGAAAACAAGCTCCCTTAACTATAGGTAAGACACTGGTTTGGAATCCTGTCTACTCTGTCTTCATTACACTGAAATACTGTTTCTGGACTATTTCAGGCCATGACACTGTAAGTTGGTAGCTTATCCCATATGAACCACCCATTTCTTCAGTTTAACAAGCATGAAACATCCCCTTAATCACAACATTGATGTGAAGAAACTTCTTAGAAAGGGTTTGACAGAGAAGTCAAAGGGTTTGACAGAGAACCACCAGTGATGTTCTACCGGTTCACTCTGCCGTGACCCCCAGTTTCGTGTAACTGCAGGAATCTTGGTTCTCTGAGGCCAGTTCTGGGCGCTCTCTCTGTACCAAACAAGAAGCAGCCATCCTCCAGGACTGCGCCTGATGCTGTGCACTCCCCCAGTGCAGGCAAAATTCCGGAGACTACTGGACCTCTTGTGTTCTTTGGCCACTCAGATGTCCCAAACTTCAAATCTGGATATGTTGGAACCTCACCCAATGTTTCCCTGGGTGCATGGAGATCTCATAGCCTGCCATTCTGATCTAATCTCCTCCCTAACTTTTATTTTTAGCAAAGCAGGAGAGCATTAAATAAAGAGCAAATGTAGTCAGAGTCTTCCTAAGCAGTTCTGCTTTGCTCAGAGAACAAGATGCCTATGTGAGGCAGCAACAGAAGGGTCTGTAAATATCACCCACCTTGCCACCATCCACAGCTTCATGGTACTCTGGTGAAGGGGTAGAGGGGGTGAAGGGCTGTGTTTTTGCCAGAAAGTGAAAACATCTATTGTTTGGTTTTGTGGTTATAAGGCATCGGTAACACGGACCCTTTCATCTGCTCTTAGGTTTCTGCCTAACAAGCAGCACCATGAAGCTTTGTATCGAGAGGAAGTGGAATTCAAAACCCAGTTTTGGAAAGTGTAAACAATTACACTGAAATACTGTTTCTGGACTATTTTATCCAACAACTCAGTAGTACTCATATTTCAAGTCAAAAGAAGGACAGCTTCTGGTGAGCAGATTAAATCCACACCTGCCTTTAATTCATAACACGAAACAGGTGAGCACTAAGTAACAAATATAAATGCTTATTTTTTATGCTATGTTGCAGAAATTACCTCTAACTAAATCAGGTTTTTGTCACCTATCTTAGAAAGCGGGAACAACCTCAGCAGGGTTGTTTGTTGTTTGTGTGTTTATGACAGAAAAGGATATTAAAATAGTCCCAATCTCAATTTAATTTTTAGAGCCTTTCTTACTCCTATTCACAACACCCAAACTCAAGCATCCCTTGTTCTCTGAGAGTAAGGCCCATGGGAACAGGAAACAGGAGTAAGCAAGCAGTACCGGAGCTCCCACTCCTGGGTGATTTTCCTGGGCCTCCAGGAACTGGGAAGCTCCCTCACCACGAGAGAGCCCCTCTGTCTGAGGGCTGTTTCCACCCTGAGGACAAACCCCAACTGATAATACTGGGACAACTCAGAGCCCTGCAAGAAGCTACTGCTCTGCGTCTGCTGGGTGGGAGTTTAGGGGGATTTAAGGCTTCTATGAACGTCACCCCGATGCACACACTTTCAGTAGAAAAATATACAATCTTTTCCCATTTTGCTTTCCTGCTTCATTTCTTCACCTTGTAAAGAAGTTTCACAATTGGGGGCTGGAACGATAGCACAGCAGGTAGGGTGTTTGCCCTGCAGGCCGTCGACCTGGCTTTGATTCCCAGAATCCCATATGGTCCCCCGAGCACCGCCAGGAGTAATCCCTGAATGTGTGAGCCAGGATAACCCCTGTGCATTGCCGAGTGTGACCCAAAAAGCAAAAAAAAAAAAAAAAAGGACCATTCTAAATAACCATGCCTCTCTGAGCCTTGCTGGAGACAAAGCCAGAGCTGGTCAACAGGAAAGCAAGTTCAGAGGTCAAACACATGCACTCCCTGGCTACCTGAATCACCCATGATGGCTACCTCCAGAAATGCACCAGAAGGGCCCAGGGTCACAGTTATACCAAGGAGCCCAAATTGTCACTATAAGGGGAAGAAACCTGTGTAAGACTACAGCTCTCCTTTAATGCCCAAGGACATGAAGAGACTATCTAGAGCTGCAGTGCCAAGGAGCTAGGAGGAGTAAACGCTCATTTTTCATCTGAACTGTTCAAGAACATAGCCACTAGGTCCTCTGGATGCTGAATGCCACTTCTGGCTTGATTCCTCAAATAAGAACTTTTCTCTTAAGCTCAGTGCCTTTTGTGGGCGAAGAACCACAGTCTTCCTCATCCAGTCAGAGGCAGGATGCAATTACAAGCCCACCAACGGAAATGGTGCACTATGGACTCTGAGGTTCGAAACCCGTGAGATTCAGGCCCGCTGTGGATGGCCACTGTGGTCAGGCTAGTCCAAACTAAGCACAGTAGGAGAAAAATGCTTTGTTTATGCTACGCCACAGCTTTTTAGGGTTAAATCACACTCCCCACCAAAGTCCGAGAATATCTGGTCTCTGAGCGAATGCCTAACTTCCCCTTGGGGCTCATCTCCTTCAGTCTGCTTTTAGGGATTTTATTTCAATTCTGGTGCACTAGCTGCATAAAGCAGAATTGCCAAAGACAGTAGAGTGGAGTAAATTTAGACCTGAATGGACTGGGAACATGGCTCAAGTAACAGAGCACATGCCTTACATCTGTGAGACTCTAGGTCCAGGTCCCAGCAGCGTGGCCCAGAGCACACATGATGGAAGCCCTGACTTTAAGGACCACAGCAACAACAACAAAAGAGAACAACCTGGGGTTAGACAGATAGTACAGTGGGTAGGACACCTGCCTTGCATGCATCTGACCCAAGTTAAATCCTAGCACCCCACATAGTGTCCCAAACTGAACAGAAATGATCCCTGAGTGCAGAGTGGGAGTAAGCCCCAAGCGCAATCAGGTGTGGCAAAAGAAAGAAAGAAAGAAAGAAAGAAAGAAAGAAAGAAAGAAAGAAAGGGAAAAAACAGAAAAGGAGGGGAAAGAGGGAAGGGAGGGGAGGGGAGGAAGGAGGGAAGGGGAG
This sequence comes from Sorex fumeus, assembly GCF_029834395.1. Taxonomy (NCBI): domain Eukaryota; kingdom Metazoa; phylum Chordata; class Mammalia; order Eulipotyphla; family Soricidae; genus Sorex; species Sorex fumeus. Next base: position 3,716,974 of record NW_026606083.1, read on the forward strand.
AAAGAGGGGGAGGGGAGGGGAGGGAAGTAGGGGGAGGAGAGGGAAGAAGAGGGGAGGGGGAGGGAAGGGAAGGGAAATGGAAGGGTGATATGGGAGAAGGGGGACGGAAGGGAAGGGTAGGGGAGGGGAGCAGAGGAGAGGGGAGGGGAGAGAATCTGCCAGAGTTCTGTCATTCTAAAGATCATGGCATTCTGGAGAAGGCCAGGCTGACCCAATCAATCCTATTAGTAAGATGAGCATTATGTCTGGTTATCTACCACTGATCTGAGAGCAAGAATATAGTTAAGCAACTAGAGTTGAGGCCAGGGATCCCCACATGCAGCCCAGCCTGAGAACTGAGCAGCAATGCCAGAAGAGCAAACTCAGAGACACCAGTCAGTCAAGTCCTGATGCAGGCTAAAATATTGCTGTCAATATGATGACCAAAGCTTTCCTCTGTAAAAACACATTTTGTGGAAAATCATTATAAAACATACTTAAAAATTCCATGAAAGGCAAAACTGTATTGAGCATTATTGCTCCCAAAATATAGAATACACACATATAAAAGCAAACCGATCACAGATAAGTGGATCAACAAAATGTGGCATATTCATCAGGAGCTAGATGCTCAGCCCTCACAAGAACGTTCTCACACATATTAAAGCATGAGTAAAATTTGAATAAATTTTGTTAAGTGAAACAAATCATTCACTCATAGGATTCAACTTAGTTATGGTCCCAGGAAGCCAACTCCAAAGATTTGGTGGTTACCAGGAGAGAGTATGTTATGGGAAGTTTCCATTTTCCAGAATTACTAAGTTCTGGAGATGTGGTGGTGGTGGTAGTGGCAGCTTCCCCACAGAGTGTGTTTATGCCACTGAGTACCTACGAATAAGATGGTGATATTTAGTGCATTTTATTACAGTTGAGGAAATCAACTTCATGCCCATTCGAACCAAGTTCTATCAAAGAACAAAGTGTTCCTCAAGACCCTTGCTTATCCTCTGAATGGAGAGGAGACATGACTGCAGCAGGAGCAGATCCCAATCAATCAGTGTAGCTAAGCACCATGTGTGGCCCAGCTGCCTTCCCAATAAAGAGCCCCACAATTAGAATGTCTTGCACTAACCTCAAATTTGGGGTTGCTTCAGCACTGGCAGAACCCCTGTGTCACCAAAGCTCAGTGGTGTACTACTTCAGGACTCAGAACCTCTTCCACAAAATGAATCTGTTTTAACTCAGGTTTAGTGCCTTGAGTATGAAATTCAATGAGACAGAGTCCTGTGAACACTGTGTCTAACTGGGATCGGAAACCTCAGAGCGAGTCTCCTGGAATCCCTCCTTTGTGTTTCAGCTTAGAGGCAGTTCAGGCTATTTTCTCAGGTTTCCTGGAGGCAGGAGACAGTGCTGGGAACTCCCCCAGAGGTCCAGAGCCATGCACTCAGCAGGGTCTGCCTACCACTCCCCCCTTCCTGTGGCAGCCCCCTTCCTATTCTGTGCACTGCAGCCAGGGCCTGCCACTGATGCTGGGCTGCAGAGCCCAGAGCCCGGGAGTCCTCTGGGGGTTAGGTTGAGCACATCATGTTAGCTGTCTTCCATTCCCCCACCTGCCCCATGACTGAGCACTGTCATAAGGGCCACGACTAGAAGTTAACAAAATTATCAAAGTTATGAAATAATCACTTGTCTGCTCATGACACCTCCGTGGTAAAATTCTACAGGATCTTCAGAAGCAGCCATGTTAAAGATTTCATGAACTTAAGGGCAGACAGGATTAAGCAGAGGGGTGATACCTAAAAAGCACATCCCAATAATTGGCATCAGAGGTGAAGACATTATCTTCCTTGATGAAATTCAAAAGTCAGTGAAAAAGCATCTCACTGAACAAGGCATCCCCCCAGAGGCAAAAAACAGGGGTACAAACAGAAGTTCTTGATGCAAAAATGCACAGATTTGGGAGAGCCAAGTATGTGCATGTTTGCATCAGACCATGTCCTCCTGCTCCTGTTCCAAAGGTCTAGAACAGCCATGAACAAGCTACACTGGGCATTGCACAGACTGCCTAGATTCGTGGCTCTTTTTCCAGGATCTTTCTTTTGAATAAAGAAAACTTGGGGCCAGAGCTATAGCACAGTGAGGAGGGCGCTTGGCTTGCATGTGGCTGACCGGGATTCAATCCCCAGCATCCCAAATTACCCCCTGAGCACTGCCAGGAGTAATTTCTGAGTGAAGAGCCAGAAGTAAGCCCTGAGCATCACCAGGTGTGATCCCCCCTAAAAGAAAGAAAAGAAAGTTCTATTCCTGTGTTAGACAAGCTGCTCTATTTCTAACTCGATGATGAAGATCATTCTCCTCTTCGACCAAGGACCCGGATCCTCCTTCTCTTCACACAGGAGACAAGCAAAGGGGAAAGTGTCATCAGAGGCTGAAGTACAGATTTCTTTATCACAAAATTAAGAAGCACAGAGAGAATAGGGAAGAATGGGATGTTTAGTGTGGCAAATTTTGACCTAAAGAATTTAATCCTCTCAACTGAAACCTTATTTATGCATTTATGCTCACTGTTTTAAAGGCCAACATTAGCAGAAACACCAGAAGCACAAAAGCTAGCCTCCCAGAGCTGCTAGCTCCCTCTGCCACTGGGGCCTGAATCGAGCAAGACTGGCTGGCTGGTTCTTGCTGAGTACCAGTTGCTTGAGGAGGCCTGGGGGTTAGTTCCCAGGGCGCTGGCTGGGAAGGTGTCTGCCCTGGAGCCCCCCTCCCCTGCAGAGCCCTAACCTCTCCCTCCTAGGGATGGCTGCCAGCTTCTTTCTCAGTGGCTCTGGAACAAGCCACTTGGTGAAAGAGAGGGAAACTAATCAGCACCCAGCTTATTCAGCAGCAGGCTGTACCCACACCTCACTTTCCAATTGCCAAACTCACAGTAGCACCCACAGAATCAGTGGGAACATCAGACTGATACATCATTCAAAAGAAATCAATAGTCAGAACAAACATGCCTTCATAAAGGATTCAGCATTTTGTTTTATGTCAACAGAATACCTGGTTCATGTCTAAGAGCCCCCACAGCAGTCGCTACCACAACTTTCTCTCTCGGCCCTCCCTTCTCTCCTCAACCCTGAACTCCTCTGTGCAACTATCCAAGTGGGCCACCTGCACGGTCCTACTTCTCTCCCTTGGGGATCTCTTGCTTCTGTGTTTTTCCCAGGAAACCACATGCTGAAAACCATTTCTTATCAATGCCTTTTAGTCTTTTAGATCCAACTCTGCTGATGCATATTAGATGTGTCACAGGTACAAATCTTGTTATCTAAGAGTTTCTAGAAACACTCTGACTTTCCACTCCCCAAAACTGACCGCCTGCCTGTTCTCTGCTTCAGTTACTTAACCCCAAAACAGGGGACTCATCTCAGACTTTCTTCCTGCATGGTCCCCAAAATTTACCACATTTACCAACCTTTTCCTCTGGGACTAGTTTCAGATTATCATTCAGCAGCCTCTTCTGCATCAACGGCCATAACCCACACACATCTTCCTCCTGTCCTGACTGTTAACTCTGTTCTCTCACCATGCCCCCTCTAACCATATGGACGTACACACAGTTACACTTACCGTTACAGAAAACTCTATCCCCAGATGTCCCTTACAGGGAAGACCATTAACAGGCAGGCTCCATAACGTAGGGTTTGGCCCTCCTGATCCACTCTGGATCTCTCAGTGCAGACTCATGAGATTCTGAGACACAGTTGGCAACCCCCAGCACTTATCCCACTTCTCCCAGCCACTAAGGTTTCCTTTCCTTAATAGCCCTGCACCCATGATAGAGGCACAGAAAGCCAGACTCCCGCTCTCCTAGACCCCCTGAAGACAAGCAGCCCTTTCACCAAATATGGAGTAAACTTCCCTACCCTTAGTGTTTCAATATCTTCCTGGAATTCTGAAACAAGTGCAGTTAAGCCAAAGCAAGTGTTCACTGATTTATTCCTAAATCTACTGGAGCTTATGTTCAGGTTTCTAGAAGGAACAAAGAGAGACCATTCAGGCCTATGTTTCCTGTGTCTCATTCATGCTCTGCAAGGTCCCAGTGCTCTAGCTCACCTCTTCTCCATCATGAGGGACCTCAGCACTACTATCCCCCCCCTGCACATACACACTCTTATAAGCAAGTCTCCCACCCACCCCCCACCCACCGTGCCGAGCATGGCTTTGTAGCCATGCCCCCGCTACTGTGCAGTCCTGTGGGGCTCTGACTTTGCTGCTGTTGACGACACCTCGTGACTGAACCATCTGTGGATCCCATCAAATTGCTGATTACTGTTCCTTCCAGCACCATTAATAAAGATGTTAAACAAAACTCAGGCTGGTGACCAGTGTCCACTCCAGTCCGGGGAATCTCCCTTCCCCTTTCCATGCACCTGTTTGTAACCACTGCTTCCTCTCTTTATATTCTGCCATTGGGGGTTCCCACCAGCTTGAGGCCACAAGCAGGACTCAACTACCCTTTCACTGCACTTAATGATGCAAATAATGTTATCTCCAGAGGCCCTATAGAAATGCATAAATGGGATCTTCACAGAATAGGGAGAAAAGAGATCATCTCCAGCTGCCAGTACTCCCTACAAAGGAAAAAGGGGGCCAAAAGTGTCTTTGTACCTCACTGCCAAACTGAGTCCTGGAGGATGTCATGAAAGAAAAAGATAACAGTACACCAATCACACAGATATAGGGACTCTTTTTCCTTTTTAGTTACAAAAGCTTATTGCCAGTGTTTGTACATAGATTTTTTAAAATTAAAAATTAAAATCATCAGTTTTCTGGTGATTCCTACTTTAAAAAATATGGATTATAGCCAGAGGAATGGTCAAGGTTCTAGAGCTTACCTTCCTACTTGAAACAAGGAAGGGGACTGTGGAGGGAAGCTGAGCTATCTCCCTGAGCACCCACAAGCCCCATATTGCTGACATTGTTCCCTCATGTCAGCCCAGCCAGTCACAGTCCCTTGCTCACACTCTTGACAGCCAACCAAATTCACCTATGCAGGACTTGGTCATGGCCTCCAGGAGCTCGGAATCAGCAAGGTAAGAGAGGCTCAGTGCTAGAAACTGGCAGTAACAGAGAACAACACTCTCTCCTGGAAAGGGGATGCTAAGAGCTGACACTGCAGCGAAGATGTTGAGAAAAGCCAGCCGTGGTCATCAGAGGCAGCCTCAGTGAGCTGATAGGAAGGAGCTTCTGAGTTTAATGACATGTCAGGTTTCAGGCAGTGTTTTCTTAAAGCCCCCAAATATTAGTCACAACACCACAAAACAATGAATAATCAGACCTTTTGATGACTCAAACATTATGCCAGATAGTCCCTAATGCTGAGGGAGAAAGGACGGGGTCAACTTCTCCACCGCATCAGGATACATGACACGCCAAGGGACTATGTTACTCATGCTGAGGAATTAGGCACAGGCCAGTGTGGGTGGCTGAGGAAGCGGAGAATCCTGGATTAGTGGACTTGCAACACTAGCTATGACCACATCTAATTCAAGAAAAGGCGTCATCTGCCTTTTTCTAGTAAGTAGGTAAAACACAATACCTGGGAAGAGATAAGTATACTGATTAGCCTTTTACTAGAGATGCTTGTGAAAGTATTCCTTCAGTGGCTTAAAACAAGGTAAAGGTAAGGTAAAGGCCCTCCCGTTGATCATCGATTTGCTCGAGCGGGCCCAGTAACGTCTCCATTGGAGACTTTGTTGTTACTGTGTTTGGCATATCGAATACGTCATGGGGAGCTTGCCAGGCTCTACCGTGCAGGCGAGATACTCTCGGTAGCTTGCCGGGTTCTCTGAGAGGGGCAGAGGAATCGAACTCGGGTTGGCCATGTTGGCTGCGTGCAAGGCAAACGCCCTACCACTGTGCTATCGCTCACTCGATTTTAAAATGAGTTTTTAAAATCCCCACGTTCTCATCGTGGTGGGGGGTGGCAATGGTGACAACTGACGAAAAGTGAACCAACAGGTGTTGCCCAGAGACACAGGCAAGTGCATGTTTATCAGCGTACAGATCATTACAACATGCCAGTAGACAAAAGCTTGCATTCAGTAGACTGAGAGCACCTGTAAGAGAGAATAGAGGCCACCCTACAAGCCTTTGTGCCTCTCGGAGAGACTGCCAAGCTATCGAGGGTATCATACCCACATTACAGAGCCTGGCAAGCTACTCGTGGCGTATTCAATATGCCCAAAACAGTAAAAATAATGGGCCTCATTCCCCTGACCCTGAAAGAGCCCCCAATATGGCAGCATTAAGAAAGATGAGCAAGGTGAGGCTGATAAAATCTCAGGGCCACCCGCTCACCTCATCATGTACCACCCTCCTCTGCAGATTAGTCGGAGAGCCGGGGAGCATGTCACTGTCCTGTGCCCCACGTGCACACCCCTTTCAACCCACTGCCTGGCAACTGGAGGAGACTTTGGAGAACACCTGCCCCAGTTACGCCAGAGCACCTACCACTTCAGGGCACCACTCTTCTCTGCAGGTTGCTAGGTCAGCAGGTCCCTGGGACTGGCTGAGGGTGTGGCCTCCAGCATAGGGCGCGTGTCCCCCTCAAAAGTGGGTGTGGCCTCAATAGAGTACTATGTAGCTGTTAGAAAAGATGAAGTTATGAAATTTACATACAAGTGGTACTACATGAAAAGTATCATGTTAAGCGAAATGAGTCAGAAAGAGCGGGATAGACACAGAAAGATTGCATTCATCTGGGGAACATAAAGCAACAAAAAGGGAGAGTAACACCCAGGAATGGCTGAGATTAGTACCAGGAATTTTGCTCCATGAATGGAAGGCCAGCCACAGGCTCTAGGTGAAAAGGAAGCTCATATAGAGAAGAGAGTACCAAATGAAGGGTGTTGTGAGGGTCCTCCCAGGGTGGGAGAAGCATGCTAAAAGTAGTCGATAGACCAAACATGATTGCCACTCAAAGCCTCTCTTGCAAAACACAGTACCCAAAAGAAGAGAGAGAGAACAAGGGGGAATACCCTGCCACAGAGGCAGGATGGGATGGGGGGGTGGGGATGAGGGTGGGGGGGATGCTGGGACCCATGGGGATGGATGACGGGCACTGGTGGAGGGATGGGCACTTGATCATTGTATAACTGAAACCCAAGCACAAAATTTGTAAGCCTATAACTGTACCTCATGGTTTTTCACTAATAAAAAAAGAAAAAAAAAGTGGGTGTGGCCTTTAGTGTGGTGGGCGGCCACAGATATATTTTCTACTACCAGAACTCTCAACTCACATCCCAGCTTTTATCACCTAATTCTGTGGAAAAAGTCCTGACCGCCTCAACCACAATAATAATCCACTGTCCTACTCCAATTCCAAAAAAAGACCAGTATGCAAGAAGCTGTACAAACTGTTCAATATGAAAGAGCACCTCCTTCACTTCACTAGATGCCCGTCATAAGCCACAGAATAATGACTGAAAGGAAGAACAGATTCTACAAGAGGAGAAGGTGATCACCATTGACTGACTTTATTCAGAATCCTTTCCCGTGATTAGAGGGAACAGTGCTAGTGAATTCCAAGGTTTTACCTCTAGACATCCACAACAGCATGAAGAAACAGCACAAATCTCCACTACGAGGAGATGTTGAAGAACAGAGTCCGAATCCTCAACAGGGATTACCCACAAATATGTTCTCTCTGATAAAGAATTACAAGATGAAATGCTGAGGATGTTCAAGGAACCACTGAAAGAATCAATGGAGGAGACATCCAGGAAATTAAAGGAAGAAATGAAAGAAAAGGGGGAATGGATAGTCGAGTAAGTACAGGAAGAAATGGGAGCAGAAATAAAAAAAAGCTACAGAAAGAAGTGTCACAAATAAAGGATTCAGTAGGTGAAATTAAAATCTCAGTGGGTGCCCTCAAAAGTAGAATGACGACAGCCAAAGATAGGATCAGTGAGTTTGAAGATGAGCAACAGAAATCGCATAGGGAACAACAAACAATGGGGAAAGACCTCAAAATATCTCTAAGGCGAATCAGAGACCTAGGGGATGACACCAATAGGAACAACATTAGAATCATCGGAGTACAAGAAGGACAGGGAGGCAACCGCAGTGAAAAAGCCACAGTGAAAGAAATCATTGCTGAAAAGTTCCCAGAGTTAAAGAATGCAGACATCCAGATACAAGGAGCCAGAAGGGTGCCAGCTAAAAGAGACTTTATATAAACACCTCAAGGCATATCATAGTCAGAATGATAGATGCCATGGATAGAGACACAATACTGCAAACAGCGGTCAAAGAAGGAAATCACATACAGAGGAGCCCCCCTTAGATTTACAGCAGACCTATCAGAGGAAACTCTCCAAGCCCAAAGACAATGGTGGGATATAGTGAAAAAACTCAATGAAATGAACGCCTCACCAAGAATACTTTATCCAGCTAAACTCTCACTCAAACTCGATGGAACTATACACCATTTTGTAGATAAACCACAGCTCAGGAACTGCATAGACTCAAAACCAAATCTAAAAGAAGGACTAAAGGGGATCCTGTAAGATAAGAAGGAAAACACTTATAAACACAACCAACCCCTACAGAAATATGGCACAAAACCCCATGACAATAATCTCTCTCAATGTCAATGGTCCAACTTCATCAATCAAGAGACACAGAGTGGCAAAATGGATCCAGAAACTGAAACCAATATCCTCCTGTCTACCAGAAACTCATCTGAACAGTCAAAGCAAACACAGACTCAAAGTTAAAGGAAGGAAAACAATCCTGCAAGCAAAGAGCTCCCTCAGAAAAGCTGAGGAGGCCATACTACTTTTCAACAACATAAATTAAAGGTTGAAAAAGATTAGACGGGACAGCGAAGGCCATTTATCAAGGGATACATACAACAAGAAGAAATCACAATCTTAAATGTATACGCACCTAATGAGGGACCAGCTAAATACTTAAAACAACAGCTAACAGATTTTAAGAACATTGCTAGCAACACAATAGTAGTCAGAGACTTCAACATCACCTTATCACTTCTGGATATATCAACAAGAACAAAAACCAGCAAGGAAACATTGGCTTTGAAGGAAGAAATAGAAAAGAGAGGGCTAATAGACCTTTACAGGGATGTACACATTCTTCTCTAGTGCACACGGAACATTTTCCAAAATAGACCACATGCTAGGCAACAAAACATACCACAATAGAATCAGGAAGATAGAAGTAGTATCAACAATCTTAACAGACAATGATGCACTGAAGATAGAAGCGAATCACACAAAGACACCAAGAAACAAATCAAAAACCTGTAAATTAAACAACTCAATGTTGAACAATGAGTGGATCAGGAAGGAAGTCAAGGATGAAATCAAAAGATACCTGGAAACAAATGAGAATGAAAACATGAGCTACCAGAACCTATGGGACACAGCAAAAGCTATATTAAGAGGAAAATTATAGCTTTGCAAGCATTCCTAAGGAAGAAAGGGCCTACATAGATAACCTGACCTCACAGCTCAAGATTTTAGAAACAGACCAACAAAAGGAACCCAAATTTGGCTAAAGGAAATAAATAATAAAACTTAGAGCAGAAATAAACGACGTGGAAACCCAAAAAAATAATTGGAAAGGTCAATGAAATCAAGATGTGGTTCTTTAAGAAAATAAACAAGATTGATAAACCACTAGCAAGAATCACAAAGAATGAGAGAAAGAGAACCCTAATAAACCGACTCAGAAATAAAATAGGTGGCATCACAACAGAAACCAATGAAATTCAAAAGATCATCAGAGACTACTTTGAGAGTCTGTATGCCATGAAACAAGAGAACCTAGAAGAAATGGATAAATTCCTGGATTCCTCTAATTTCCCGAGATTGAACCAAGAAGACTTGGATTACCTGAATAGACCCATTCATATCAAGGAAATTAAAAGTGTAATCAAAATCTTCCCAAAAACAAAAGCCCAGGCCCAGATGGATTCACTGTGAATTCTTTCAAACATTTAAAGAAGATTAAATTCTTCTTTTATCCTCAAGCTTTTTCAGGAAATTGAAAAAACAGTAACTCTCCCAATCAGCTACTATGAGGCACATATATACCTAATACCAAAAGAAAACACAGATACCACTAACAAATAAAACTATAGGCCAATATCCCTGATGAACATGGATGCGAAGATCCTCAACAAAATATTAGCAAATAGAATTCAACAACTCATCAAAAAGATCATACACCAAGACCAAGTGGAATTCATCCCAGGGATGCAAGATGGTTTGCTCGAGCGGGCCCAGTAACGTCTCCATTGGAGACTTTGTTGTTACTGTGTCTGGCATAAATCAATCAACATAATCCATCATATCAAGAAAAGTAAAGATAAAAACCATGTGATTATATCAATAGATGCTTTTGACAATAAAGCTTTTGACAAGATACAGCACCCATTTATGATGAAAACTCTCAACAAAATGGGTTTTGAATGTACTTTCCTCAAGATAGTCAAAGCCATCTACGACAAACCCATGGCAAGCTTTATCCTCAATGGGAAAAATTGCAGACCTTTCCTCTAAGATCAGGGACAATACAAGGATGCCCACTATCACCACTTCTGTTCATTGTAGTACTGGCAGTACTTGCTTGCAATAGAGATTAGGCAAGAAAAAGACATTAAATGCATCCATATAGAAAAGGAAGAAATCAAGCTCTCAATATTCGTAGAGGATATGATACTATATCTCACCAACCTTAAATCCTCTACCAAGAAACTCCTAGACACAATAGACTTGTACAGTAAAGTCGTACGCAATAAAATTAATGCTGAAAAATCTATGGCCTTTCTAAACGCAAATAATGAGACAGAGGAAAGTTACATATAAAAACAATGTCATTCACAATCGTGCCCAGAAACTCAAATACCTCGGAATCAGCCTAAATAAAGAGGTAAAAGACCTCTACAATAAAAACTACAAAACGCTAATCCATGAAATAAAAGAGGACACAAGGAAATGGAAACATTTCCCTGCTCATAGATAGGAAGATAGTATTGTCTAAATGGCAGTACTTCCCAAAGCATTATACAGATTTAATGCGATCCCTATAAGAATACTCATGAAATTCTTCAAAGAAATCGATCAAGCACTCCTGAAATTCATATGAAACAACAAACGCTCACAAATAGCTAAAGCAATTCTTGGGGAAAAAGACATGGGGAGACATTACCCTCCCCAACCTCAAACTGTACTACAAAGCAGTAATAATTAAAACAGCATGGCACTGGAAAAACTGCAGGGCCGCAGACCAATGGAGCTGAGTGGAATCTGTACACCCATCCCAAATGTATTAACATCTGATCTTTGAAAAGGGAGCAAGAAATGTGAACTGGAGCAAAGAAAGCCTCTTTAAAAAATGGTGCTGGCATAACTGGACAACCACATGCAAAACAAATGGGCTGAGACCTCTACCTAACATCACACACAAAAGTCAGAGCAAAATGGATTAAAGATCGCAACATTAGACTAAAATCCATAAGGTACATTGAAGATAAGGTCGGCAAAACCCTCCACGAGATTGAGGCTAATGATATCTTCAAAGATGACACTCCACTGACCATCAATTGGAAACAGACATAAACAAACGGGACTAAATTAAACTACGAAGCTTCTGCAGCACAAAAGATACAGTGACCCGAACACAATCTACAGAATGGCAAAGGTTTTCGCCCAATACCCATCCAATAAAGGGTTGACTTCAAGGATATAAAGAAGTACTGATTGAACTTCACAAGAAGAAAACATCCAACTCCATAAAAAAAATGGGGCAATGAAATGAACAGAAACGTTCTCAAAGAAGAAATCAGAATGGCTAAAAGTCACATGAGAAAATTCTCTATATCACTAATCATCAGGGAGATGCAGATCAAAACAATAATGAGATATCATCTCACACCACAGAGACTGGCCCACATCCAAAAGAACAATAGCAACCGGTGTTGGCACGGATGTGGTGAGAAAGGGACCCTCCTTCACTGCTGGTGGGAATACCAAATGGTTCAGCCCTTTTGGAAAACAGAATGGACGATTCTCAAAATATTAGAAATTGAGCTCCCATTTGACCCAGAAATACCACTCCTGGGAATATATCCCAGAGAGGCAAAAAAAAAGTATAATCGAACTGACATCTGCATTTTTTGTTTATTACAGCACTGTTACAATAGACAGAATCTGGAAAAAACCTGAGTGCCCGAGAACATATGACTGGTTAATGAAACTTTGGTTCATCTACACAATGGAATACTATGCAGCTGTTAGAAAAGTCATGAAATTTACATACAAGTGGTACTACATGAAAAGTATCATGCTAAGTGAAATGAGTCAGAAAGAGAGGGACATTCATAGAAAAATTGCATTCATCTGTGGAATATAAAGTAACAAAATAGGAGACTAACATCCAAGAATTGTCGACACAAGTACCAGGAGGTTCACTCAATGGCTTGAAGGCCAGCCGCATATGCTAGGGGGAAAGGCAGCTAAGATAGAGAAGGGAGCACCAAGTATAGGATCCTCCCAGGATGGGTGATGCATACTGAAAGTAAACTATAGACCGAACATGACTGCCACGAAATGCCTCTTTTGCAAACCACAGCACCGAAAAGGAGAGAGAGAACAAAAGGGAATGCCCAGCCACAGAGGCAGGGTGGGATGGAGGGGTTGAGGGGAGTGGGAGGGATACCGGGGTCATTGGTGTTGGAGAATGGTCACTGGTGGTGGGATGGGTACTCGACCACTGTATAAACTGAAACCCAAGCACAAAAATTGTAAGTCTACAACTCTACCTCATGGTGTTTCACTAATAAAAAATAAAAAAATAAATTAATAAATACTACTAACCAAAAAAAATAATAATAATAAAATTCCCCATTTCACATTAATGATAAGGAGAAAAAATAAATAAAAATAAAGTATGGCGTTACAAAAAAAATAAATCGATAAATAAAATAAAATCTCAGGGACAAACTAGGCTGCTTAAACGAAGAAGGACAAAAATGACTATACTTTCAATGCTTGTATGCTGGCATCAGAAGCATCCATCAAGGACTTGATGGTGCAAGCACACAAGATCAAATACGACATCACTGAACTGACCAAGTTGAGAAGGAATCAATCACATCACCCCGTTTTTGACACTGGAGAAGAACTGTTCCTCGGAACATGCAACAGTAGAGGCATTAGTGGTGCCGGTTTCCTCATCAACTTAAACTTGACCATGAGCATCAATTCATTTGAATGCCTAACAACCCGAATCGGTTGCTTGCGTTTGAATAGATGTGGCTCATTGCCAGCAGTTTCTAACTTCGTCGTCTATGCACCAACATCCAACTACAACGAAGAAGAAATTGAAAATTTCTACATGAAGCTGAAGAAGTTCTATAAGGAAGTCTACACCTTCTACAAGATTATTGTCAGTATCCTTAATGCCAAGATAGGACTGAGAATGTAGCCCGAAGTACTCCACATCAGGACCCATGGCTTAGAATGGAACGAACAGGGTGAGAGGCTGTCTGAGTTCATCATGTCGACCAAGACCATCCATGGTAACTCGCAGTTCCAGAAGGCCGAATCTAAACATTGGATATGGGAGTCTCCAGGTGGACAACTCCACAATGAAACTGACCACTTCATATTCAATTGATGGTTTTCCCTGACTGATGTCGCTGTTGTCCCAAAATTCCAAATGGGATCAGACCACTGTTTCCTTCGCGCAAAATTCTACTTCACAGAATGGGAAGAAAGAACTACAAATTTTAAGAAGACAACTCCCAGAATGACCACCAACTGGAAGCTCTTTGGCACTATTGCAGCAACCAATGTGCCATTGATAACATCGATGAGAAATACGATGGACTGGTTCAGCATCTCCATGACTGAGCAAAGAATGCCGAGAGTGAGAAAGCCACAAAAGGACACCTGTCTTCAGAAACTGTCGAGCTCATTTGCCAACACAACAACATTCAGCAATCACAAGCTAATGTCAGAGCTCACAAAGCTATGTAGAGAAGCGATAAAAGAAGATCTCAAAGAGAGAAGAGCAGCAGTGTGCAACACCCGCCGGTCCTTCGCCAACTATAAGACCAAGATGACCGCCCTCCAACATCCTGATGGATCTATCACATCTTCTAGAAGGGCAATGGAGAAGATTATTCTACTTCTACTTTGATAGCTGCATCCACATGCCCACATACCAAATTCTGCAGGATGAATATGTCGTTCCCAGCATTCTCCCTTCCGAAATCCAACATGCCATTTCATCGGTAAAGAAGCGTATAACGTATAAAGCGTATAAAGCGGCCCAACCAACACCTGAAGAATCTGCCACCAGTAGGCATCAATACACTGGCTTGGCTCCTCACATGCTACCTGTCTGAATGCAAGGTTCTGTCCCAATGGAAAACCAGCAGAATCATTCTGTTGTACAAGAAGGGAAACATCCAGCTCATTGGCAACTATTGCCTGATCTGTCTGTTGTTCATCATCTACAAGTTGTTCACTTGAGTTATCCTGAAGAGGATTGGCAGAACATTAGAAGAAGGACAACCATGCAAGAAGGCCGGGTTTCAGAAAGAATTCAGCATGATCGACCATATCCACACAGTGACCAAGCTCACTGAGGTTTCGCGAGAGTTCAAGATGCCACTATGTCTAACATTCATTGATTTAAAGAAGGCCTTTGATTCTGTTGAAACTGAAGTGGTTATTGAAGCCCGAGCCAAACAGAGAGTTCAAACTCAGTACCTCAGGATCCTCTGTGAGCTGTATTACGTATTCAACACCATGATCTCACCATTCTACAAGGAAGTGATCACCTACATAAAGAGAGGGGTTTGGCTGGGTGATACCATTTCATCGAAACTCTTCAGTGCCACCCTCGAGAATGTCATGCAATGAGTGGAATGGGAAGGAATGGGAGTGAAGATAGACCATCAGCAACTACACCACCTCCACTTCACTGATGACATTGTTCTAATAAAACCACACATTATCCAAGCGGCATAAATGCTGGCCGACTTCAACTGTGAGTGTGGAAAGGTCAGACTACAGCTGAATCTCATGAAGACAATGTTTATGAGAAATGGTCTCGTTCCTGACATTTCCTTTTCTCTTAATGGAACGAACATCTCCAAATGCAGCAGCTATGTGTACCTGGGTCGAAAACTCAACACGACAAATGACTTGACACCAGAACTTCGCAGGAGGAAGAGAGCAGCGTGGAACACCTTCAAGAGCATCGAAGAAGTTGTGAAGAGGACAAAAAACCTCTGGATCCAGGCACATCTCTTCCACTCCACCATTCTTCCTGTACTAACATATGCCTAAGAGACCTGGGCCCTACAAAAACAGGGTGAGAACGCTATTTGGGTTTCCCAAAGAGGAATCGAAAGAGCTATACTTGAAGTATCACCCTTCGCTCAAGTGAGAGAAGGGATCTGGAGTTCCGATCTCCATCGACGATAGAGGATCAGGAACGCTGCCTTGTTTGCCAAGGTGTTGAATATCAGATGGGCCGGAAACATAATGGAATTTGGAGATGAACACTGGATTAGAGCCATTACCTACTAGATTCCACGGGACATCAAAAGACTGCCTGGCCTCCCACCTACAAGTTGGTCAGACTACTTCGTCAAGACCCTGAATGAACGATTTGATGCTCTTCGTGTTCCTGGTGCAAGCAGATGCCATTGGGCCACACTAGCACATGACAAGGACAAATGGAAACATTGCTGGTGCCCGCTGGAGCAAATCGATGAGCAAGAGGATGACAAGTGATACAAGTAATACTAACTCCAGTTTTAGCATACATCACCACCGACAGTTTAAAAGATATTTTTTCTTTCTGATTTTTGCCATATACAGAAGTGCTCAGAACTTCTTCCTGGCTCTGTGTTAAAGAATTACTTCTAGTGGTAGTTGGAGGGAACATCTGGGATGCAGGGATCATACTCAGGTTGGCTGTATACAAGGCAAATACCCTACCACTTGTACTACTGCTCTTGATGCTGATATTTTTTCTTGTGATGTGAACATTTAAGATATTCTCTTAGAATTTTTCAAATATTCAATTTAATATTGATTACTATAGTCCTATGTTATAGATTACATCCCTAGGGTCATTTATTTATAAATTAAAGTTTACTCATTTGACCCACTTTACTCATTTTCCCACCCCTCACCTTCTTCCCCTCCCTCTATCCCTTCCTCCCTCCCTCCCTCCCTCCCTTCCCCAACCCCCCTCTCACTTTCTTCCTTTTTCCTTTTTACTTTCTGGGTCACACCTAGAGATGTTCAGGGCTTACTCCGGGCAGTATTCTTAAGGATCACTCTTGGCAGTATTTAGGGACCATATATGTAACCAAACCAGGTTGGCCACATTCAAGGCAAATGATTTACCTGCAGTACTAATTCTCCAATGCACCCCTCACCCTTGACTCTGGCAACCTCAAATCTCCTCTACTTTACATATATGATCTTGGGGGTGTTTTAAATTTATTTTATTTTAATAGCATTCTACATGTAAGTGAGATAATATGGTACTTGTCTTTCCTGCCAATTACTTCATTCACACAACATAAAGCCTTCAAAGTCCATCCATTTTGTTGCAGTGGCATAATTTCTCATTTTTATCACTGAATAATATTCCATTGTGTGCATATATTTCCCCTCTTCCTCCCCACACTTAAGGTTTGCAGACAAACATGCAACCTGAACAGGACTTTAAAGGAACTGAGCACCATCTCTGACCCCAAAGGGACTCATAACTGAGACTCCGGGTTTTTATTCTCATGAGGTTGCAGAGCTTCCTTACAGAGTTCCAGAGCAAGTGTTCCAAGAAACAGGGGGTGAAAAATGTTGATCTTTGAAAGTCTGGGCTCAAAATCTGCCACAAAGCCAAATCAGCTGCAAGGCTACTGACCAAGGCAGTCAGAGTTCAGGCTCAAGGAAAGGAGCTTGCCCCAGTCCCTCATGGTCAGGAAGTCCATGGACTAGATTCAGGGACATATCATATGAAGACATGAACGTAAACTATAGCTCTCCCTGAATGGCTATAGCATTTCTTACCGGAGCTTAAACTCGGAGCACAAGCTCTCTGAAGACTGACAGAGGTCACACACTGACAAGCATGGCCACTTTGTCACAAGCCCCATGGAAAGTGTCTGTTTTGTAAATCTAGAATCAGAAATCTAAAACGGGCGAATTTTTCAACTAAATACAAATAAAAGAAACAAATTCCAGCTGGAGCAAAATTAAACAAATGTCTGGGAAGGGAGAAAAGGAGAAGCAGACAGGTGTGTGTTTGTTCAATTGGTCTAGTTTAATGGAGAGATAAAGAGAAATAGAGAGAATCCTACCATTTAAATGGATGAAAATCAGTCATTAACTAGTGTAAAGCAGAATTCAGCTACTTAGAAAACTGCACAGACAATTTAATCTCAGGTAAGTCTGACAATACTACTGTTTTGTTTCCGAGTGAAAATTGCTTTCCAAATTCTGAAGAGGGCACATGACATCTGCAGCAACTGCACCTTGGAAACAATTTTAGGGCTCTGTTTTATGTTTATTGTCCCCAATATTAATATCCAAATGGCATGCCAATAGCATTTTGTTCTTATAGACATTTTTATTGTACAATTTCATGACAATTCCTCCACATCTTTCTGAAGGCAGATGGCTCTGCTGCATAATATTAATACACATTATAATCATCTACATCACAAATATTTTAAAAATCGAAACTGCTAAGCCTTCTTGCCTGTCACTTTTTAATCATGCCATCTCCATAGCAACCTGCATCCCCTCCCCCAGAGACAAAGAGAACACAAAAGACACACAATCTTTAAAGTATCACAAATTAGATACGAATTCTTTCTTCAATCAGATTCATAGCTTATCCTAATAATCATCGTACACAGAACTATTCAGAATCTTAATTGTTCCTCACAAAAATGAACCACTGTAAACAGACCTCTCTGTTTACACTCGATGATAGCACAATTATATAATATAGGGCTTAGTCTTTTCACCATCCCCACACTGCTCTCAGCATCACCCCTTCCGTGATTAAACACAATGACATGCTCCTCCTCCCCAATGCAAGCAGTCCTCCACATCCATTCTTCCAAATAGTCAAGACAGATCCTGCTTCTGGTGCTGATGACTCATGTAAATTCTCACCTCCTGCAAAGTCAGAGCTTGGCTAAATAAAGCTGTGTCAAAGACGATTCCGGTCGTGAAACAGACTTATTAACACAAGTGCAAGTTCATGAGCTAGACAGAGAAGGTGCTAAGGATCAATGGAATTAACTTAGAGCCATATATAGAAACAGACAGCATCTGCAGAAATTCCATAATTTATGCTCCTAATTACCTAACTTCTATTTGAGACCACAGTTAAAATACTCCTCAAGTGGGCATGCTACACTCCAATTCACACATATTCAGTTAGTAAGTCACCAAATGAGTCATATGAGTCATAGCAATAGCTTAGGAACAGCCTCAGAATACAACCAAGTAACAGTTCACCCTTGGGTCCCAACTGCTGTCTGGCCTTCAAGCACTTCTTTTATAATACTTTTAATTTATTAAGATTCTGTAATTTATGATACTATTAATGATTGTTTCTCATGCACATAATTCTAACGCCACACACATCACCTGTGTACCAACCTCCCTCCCCGAAGCATGCTAAGGCATCTCTTTTTTAATCCCCCCAACCAACTCACCTGTGTGGCTCCGTTCTCCCATCATGTCTCCATTGGCCCTTTGTTGCTACCTTGCATGTATCTTAAGTCCACAGATGAGAGATCACTCTCTATTCCTTTCTTTCTAGACTCTTTTTCTTCTTTTTTCCCAAATTTTATTTTACTTTTAATACATTAATCTGATTTTTCCCTCTGATTTTCAAGTTTTGATATTCCTATATTATTGATCTATATTATTAATATTTCTGTATTACTGATTTCAAGTAAGGAATGAAGTCTTCTTACTTTTTTCTCTTTTTTTGGGAGAGTTTATGTAAGGTGGGATTGCCTTGCTTCCAGATCTTTGGTAGAATTCTCTGTGGATGTTACCTGGGCTTGGAAAACTTTTGAATTGATTGTGTACATTCTTTTTAATTTAAGCCTATTTAAAATATTTTCTTTTTCAGTAGTATTACAGTTGTCTGTCCCAGGTCTCCTTGCCCGCACTCAGCTTCTTAGGTACAGCTGTGGGGCACTCCTTCCCTATGGCTCTGCTTATGGTCCTTAGGGCTCCTCGGGGGCTAGGAGGAAGTTTGGTAGTGCAAGCCTTGCCTGGGAAGGCCAGCGTTGGCCCTCTGGAGCATGCCCACTTCTGGCCTAGGCCGCACTGAGCCCCAGAAAGCCCTCACATCAGGACCACAGTGGCCAGGAATGGTCCAGTATTGGGGGGTGGGGCACTTTAAGAACTCTCCCCCTGCCATCTCCCTCCTTCCTCTCCCTACTTCCTCTTCCCCTTCTTGTTCTGTCCTTGTGTTTGGTATATAATCTGTGTACCCTTGAAGCAAGCATATCTCTGTTGCTCAGGAAGGTGATTGCATCTTCTGTTAGGACTAGGGCCTTGGCCACGCTGCCCTGATCCATCCTGTCAAGTCTTTCTGCTATTTTTGAAGCTATGTTATGTTATTTATTTTTAGATTTTGTTCACAAGCAATAGAGCTTGGAGTCTCTTCCCGGAGGAGTTCAGGGGTCCCTGTGTTATGTATTTGCCCCCCCCTGCCCTGGAGCTGTGTTAGCAACACACAGGTTATCTTACTGTGTGGCCTAACTCCAGCAGTGCTCTTGGCATGTCTCTCTCCCCTCTCAGCCCCCAGGCTGCTGATGGTGGCCACCATGAATGGAAGTTATGTCTCTTCTAAGTTGTTTGTCATTGACCTGGCCTGCCTTCCTGACGTCATACATTCTGACAATTTTTGCTTTTTAATGGCTGTGTTGAGTCAGGTTACACGTAAGTAGTGTTCAATTCATTGGGGGTTCATCCCACATAGTTGGTGTTCTAGTTGATTTGCCATTTTATGTTCCTTTTTAATTCTTGTCTATTTTGGTTTGATGAAGTATTTCAAAACTGTAATTTGCTTCTCCCTAATAAAGGACTGGAGCAATAGCACAGAGAGTAGGGCATTTGTTTTGTACTCAGCCTACCCTGGTTCGATTCCTCCGCCCCTCTCAGAGAGCCCAGCAAGCTACTGACAGTATCTCGCCTGCACAGCAAAACTTGGCAAGCTACCCGTGATGTATTCAACATGCCAAAAACAGTAGCAACAAGTCTCACAACTTGTTGTGAGACATTACTGGTGCCCACTTGAGCAAATTGATGAACAACGGGAGGGCAGTGCTACAGTGGTACAGTACTAAAGTACCATGAGTAACAAAGTCATTCGTATTTGGATTTTTGACACATAATGTCTGTCACTGGTCCAGCCAGCAGTGTCAAATTCTCCCCACCAGTGTTCCCAGATTGCCTCATCTGCACTTCCCTTCCCTTATCCTGCCACACTCATAATTTATGGTCCTAATAACATAGCTTCTATATGAGAACACAGTTAAAACACTCCTCAAGTGTGCAAAACACACTTAATACCATCTTGACAGGCACCTTTTAAGTTTTGTTATTAAAGTTTGGGTTTCATTATTTCAGTGCTGCTGGTTCTGTGGTTTGAATATTTAGCTCTATCACCCCTTAACACCACTGAAGTACCTGCCCCCAATGCTTCTCATATATCACTTTTCCCCTTTCCCTTCACTCTATTTATTTCCTTCTCTACTCTTAAAACAATTTTTTTTGAATCACCATGGGATACAGTTACAAAGCTTTCAGGATTGAGTTTCAGTCATTCAATGATACCTTCTCTACTATACTCTTGGGCATAGGATGATCTAAGCCTCCCCTTAAACCACTGCATTCCATCATCCAATTGTTCTGAATACCACATATAAGTGATAGCATCCTGTGATTGTCTTTCTTCTGACTTACTCATTTAACATGATATCTTCCAGTTCCAACGATGTTGCAGACTTTCTAGACTCACTTCACTCAGTATGGTATTCTCTAGTTCCATCCATACTGTGGCAAACTACATGATTTTATTCTTTATTAAAGCTGTATAGTAGTGTTATTCAGAATATATACCACAAGTTCTTGATCCATTCATTCTAGTGTTTCCATTTCTTGGCTACTGTACTAAATTCTGCAGTAAATAGGCATCCGTATATCCTTTTTAATTAATACTATTGTGTTTTAGAGGTAGACACCAAGAAGTGGCATTTCTGGGTCTATTGCTATTTTTCTTTTTTGAGATACCCCATTCTGCTTTCCATAGATGCTAAACTAGACAACATTCCCACCAAGACTGGGTGAGTTTTCCTTTCTCACCACAAACCCACCACTGGCTGTTCCAGACTTTTTGCAGTATTCCATTTCAATGGTGTGTGATGACAGCTCATTGTTGTTATGATTTGTACTTCCCTATTCATGAGTGATGATGAGCATTTTCCATCAGCTACATGGCCATCAGATGTCTTTTTGGGGAAGTGTCTATTTATCTACTCATCCTATTTTTGGGTTTCGTTGTTGAATTTTTGTGTGCTGTATAATCTTTATCTAATGTACAATGTGCAATTTTCTCTACTATTCAGTAGGGTTTATCTTAATTGCAGTTGAGACCTTCAAGCACTTTTTAAAAATGAGTATAAGGCTGGAGTAATATAGGAGATAAAGCTCTTCCCTTGCATGTGACCAACCAGTGTTCAATCCGAGGCACTGAATATGGTCCTCTGAGTATCATCAGAAGTGATCCCTGACCTGGAGTAAATCGTGAGCAAAGCCACATGTGACTCAAACAAAAAGTGAACAAAACATTGAATACTCATTGAATATCATCTCAGCACTGCACAGAACTGAGAGAAACAATCCAACTCCTGTGAGTCAACTATGCAGATGCAACCCTGATACTGATGTATGCAGAGAAACATGGACTCCCCATACCCCGAATTATTTGTATCATGTCTAAACTTACATTGTTCTACTTTTAAAAGTTAAACAACTGGCTCTGTGCCATCATACATAACTCACAAGTGTAATGAAAGTTCTGGAAAACAAGTTGTTAAAACTGTTCTAGATCAACAAGGACATCTGACAGTCTGTGAGGACTTGGTAATGTCTGACAACTGTTTAGATTGTTAGACACAGAAGAAGTAATGTTATTGAAATCTAGAGGCCAGAGACGCCACACAACAGAAGTGTTGACACAAGTATTTGGAAGGCTGTATGACTGTCGGAAGGTCTGGTCTAGTATTATCTTGTTAGCTCTCTTAGTCATTACAATAGTGTTATAAAAGGATGCCCTTAATTTTCAGAGATATGTGCTTTAATCACTTGGGAATGAAACAACATATATGCAAAATAAAGATTCATAGCCCACCTAAGGAAGAGAGATAAAAGACAAAAAGAAAAAAAAGTGGAAAATAGTTAAATACATAATAAACATTTTCCAGATATTTTTCTTATCATCCCCTCTTATTTAAAAATATCCATGGCAATAAATTGATGGAAATTAGGATCTTCTGAAAATGACCTGCGGTAGTTTTACAAGACAGGATTTTCTGATTTTTACATTCAGAACCACTTGTTGCATGTCAATACTGGCACACTTGAGGTCCACACAAGCACTCTGTTGGACAGTTGTGGAAACCCTGACTATACACATCAGCATAGTACTCTGCCCCTATCAGTACAAGGAAACAGACAACAGGAAATGTGACCCTTCCAAGAGAAAAAATGCTACCTAGAGACAGTCAGAAGTGCATGCTGGAAGACAGGAGATATGCAGGCAGTTTTTCTGGAGGACAGAGTGCAAATGAGTGGAGCTAGCAATGGAAGAGTCTAGAACATAGGTCTGGGAAAGTGTGGTGCTGCAGAAGAGAACAGTACAGAGTAATCATGTCCCTTGCACCAGAGGACAAAAGAACAGGGTCACAATCAAACCGAGTAGAGGTAAGTTTGCATGGGAGGCCCACTTGCACATAATAGGACTGGAGTCACTACATTAAGAAAGTCATGAGGAGCCTTTAGGCAAGTGAACAGAGAAGCAGGCTAACAATAGGACTCTGGCAGAGGGCTGCTGTTAATCTTGGGATCTTAGGCAGCAAGCAATAACTGCCTGACTGAGACTACATGACCAACAGTAGGAGGAAGCAATCTGGAGTAAGGCCTTACATCTCACAGCTGAAGAAACTAGATTCTGCATCTGTGCACACTGGCAGTCTTCCCTGAGGAATCCACCCAGCATCTGAATGATCCATTTGCCCCTCTGTCTGTTGGCCTCAGCACTCTGAAGAGGCATGCACACATGTCTTCATCTTCGCCTTCTGTCATAAAGTATCCTCATGTCATGCTACCTGACAGCCGAGGGCAACAGGAGCATAGATTTAAAAAAACAGGTTAGCTGAGGGCAGGACCCAAAACCATACTTCCAACACAGAGAAAGCTGCCTCCCAGAAAGCATCTTCCCTGAAACCATGGTAACACTGCCACCAGGGCCTGCGTCCCTAGAGATACCAGTTAGCACACATGGACCCTCATACACTCACGGTCAAGTTCTGCTCTTATTTCTTCCACATAACCTACACTCTAAAATATTACTTTGGGACAGAAAACTGCTAATGAACCAAGCAGTTTTTATTTCCAGGAATTCTACAACAAAGACTTAAAGTCAGGTCTTCCCCTAGGAATGAGGCTCACATACCTTCTACTGAAATGTGTGTAGGATCAGATTTTGGAAATGGCTGTCTATAGTACTACAGGAAGGTTCAGACACATGGGAGCTCTTAAAAATGTGGAAAACACCCATAGGAAGGGCACATGCTGAAAGCTGTTCAGTGATAACCTTGGCTCCAACCTGGAGGCTCTGAAGTAGGAACTTACCGGGAAGTGAGAATCATAATTGCTGCAAAAGTGAAAATCATAATAATAAAAAGAGGGAAGAAGGTGGAGGGAGAGAAGCGTAGTGGGGAAGGAACTACCATGATAATTCTTAACCAACTACCCAGAGGAGTGAAAACTGAACCAGCACCAATGATGCTGAGAGCAAACACAATTAAAAACACAAACTAAATTCACCCAGTACAGATTCACATTAAGAAATCTTTGTTCATAGAGAGCTGCTGATGGATATAAAGAATAATTACCAAAGATTTTACTGATTAATTTATGTGGGTCTGTTATACAGTCACACTTGTTCAGTCTGTTAGAACTCAACTGTGTGTTATACATAACAGAAACAACTTTCAAAAACTCTGGTTGCACTGATAGGTGAGAACCACCAATCCTGACAAGTTTTTCATGTCAAGCAGGGTCTTTAGAAATTGTCAGCCTGAAAAAGAGTCATGATTACAGCAAACCTACACACACTTATAGAGTGAGGAGAAGGGTCAACTGCATTTTGATAAAGAAAGTCAGTTCTCCTGTTCAACCCCTGAGTGAAGATATATGGCCCACACAAGAGAAGATGGTGCAGATGCTGAAAGCATTCATGTCCTGATTTGTGGAGGTACCACAATGCAAGGTGGTCAAAAGCCACGCCCAAAGGTCCGTTCCAAGGTGTGGCACTGCCTTGAAGCAGCTCTGTTCCTTACCCTCCACTAAGACCTCCTAACCACAACCTCCCGCCTGCATTTTACCACCTCAGTCTTCACCCAAGAGACACATTGCTTGTGGGTGCAGGAGACCCTGCAGGGGCTAAAGCTCCTCCAGCTCCCCAGTTGGGACACAGCCACCAGCTCCTCACGGTCCTCTCCTCCCATCTAAACTTATTTGAACCTGGGACACACTAAGACCCTCCCAGGGTGGGAGAAGCATGCTAAAAGTAGTCTATAGACCAAACATAATTGCCACTCAATGCCTCTCTTGCAAAACACAGTACCCAAAAGAAGAGAGAGAGAACAAGGGGGAATACCCTGCCACAGAGGCAGGATGGGACAGGGGGGATAGGGGTGGGGGGGGGATGCTGGGACCCGTGGTGATGGATTACGGGCACTGGTGGAGGGATGGGCACTTGATCATTGTATAACTGAAACCCAAGCACAAAATTTGTAAGCCTATAACTGTACTTCATGGTGTTTCACTAATAAAAAAAGAAAAAAACGAGGAAAAAAAAGAACTACAGGGCTTTGTCTTTATAGAGTATTTGAATTCTCTCTTGAGGAGAAAGAAGTTCTATACTTACAAGATTTATTTTGTTCTTTTTGAATCTTTACTGAATCACGATTTTTTGGGGGGGAGTAACACCCGGCGATGCATAGGGGTTATTCCTGGCTTCACACTCAGGAATTATTCCTGGCGGTGCTCGGGTGACTATACGGGATAATGGAAATTGAAGCCGTGTCGACTACGTGCAAGGCAAACACTCTACCCACTGTACTATCCCTCCAGCCCGCAAATCACAATTTTTCTGTAAATTTTAATTTTTTGATTAGTGAATCACCATGAGGTACAGTTACAGACTTACACAATTTTGTGCTTGCATTCCAATCATACAATGATCAAGTACCCATCCCTCCACCAGTGCACATTATCCACCAGCAATGATCCCAGTATCCCTCCCACCACTTCCACCACCACCACCACCACCACCACCCCGCCTCTGTGGCAGTTCATTTCCATCTGTTCTATCTCCTTTAGGATGTGGTTTGCAATAGAGTTATTGCATGGCCATCGAGTTCGGTTTATATTCTACTTTTGGCATGCACCTCCCATCCCGAGCAGGTCCTCCAAATACCCTTTACTTGGTGTTCCCTCCTCTATCTGAGCTCCCTTTACCCCCAGCATGTGAGGCCAACTTCCAAGCCGTTAAGCAAATCTCCTGGTACATAGCTCTACTATTCCTGGTACATAACTCTACTATTCTTAGGTCTCCCATTTTGTTACTTTATATTCCACGTATGAGTGCAATTTTTCTATGTCTGTCCCTCTCTTTCTGACTCATTTCACTTAGCATGATACTTTCCATGTTGACCCACTTATATGCAAATTTCATGACTTCATCTTTGCTAACAGCTGCATAGTATTCCATTGTGTAGTAGTACCAAAATTTCTTTAACCAGTCAAATTTCTGTTCTTGGGCACTCGGGTTTTTTCCAGATTTTGGCTGTTGTAAACAGTGCAGCAATGAACACAGAAGTGCAGATGTCATTTCAACTATACTTCTTCACATCTCCGGAATATAGTCCCAGAAGCTGTATTGCTGGGTCAAATGGGAGCTCAATTTCTAGTTTTTGAGAAGTTTCCATACTGTTTTCCCAACTGTACCAGTCAGCATTCCCACCAGCAGTGAAGATTCCCCTTCTTGGCATATGCATACCAACACTGGTTGCTTTTGTTCTTTTGGATGTGGGCCAGTTTCTGTGGTGTGAGGTGGTATCTCATACTTGTTTTGATCTACATCTTCCTGATGATTAGTGATGTAGAGCATTTTTTCATATGCCTTTTGGCCATTCATATTTCTTCCTGTGAAAGTTCCTGTTCATTTCATTGCCCCATTTTCTGATGGGGTTGGATGTTTTCTTCTTGTAGAGTTCAACCAGTGCCTTATATATTTTTGATATCAACTCCTTATCAGATGGGTATTGGGTGAATATCCTTTCCCATTCTGTAGACTGTCTTTGTATTTTGGTCACTGTATCTTTTGAGGTGCAGAAGTTTCTTAGTTTAATATAGTCCCATTTGTATATGTCTGTTGCCACTTGGTTGGTCAGTGGAGTGTCATCTTTGAAGATACCTTAAGCTTCAATATCGTGGAGGGCTTTACCAACTTTCTCTTCAATGTACCTTATGGATTCTGGTCTAATGTTGAGGTCCTTAATCCATTTTGATCTGACTATTGTGCATGGTGTTAGGTCGAGGTCTAAGCCCATTTTTTTGCATGTGGTTGTCCAGTTATACCAGCACCATTTGTTAAAGATGCTTTCCTTGCTCCACTTCACATTTCTGCTTTCTTATCAAAGATTAGATGTTCATACATTTGGGGTTGTGTGTAAGGATACTCCACCCTGTTCCATCGGTTAACGGCTTTGCCTTTGTTCCAGTACCATGCTATATTATTACCACTGTGTAGTAGAGTTTGAGATTGGGAAGGGTGATGCCTCCATTCTTCTTTTTCCCAAGAATTGTTTTAGCTGGTCCTGAGGGGTTTTTGTTACATATGAATTTCAGGAGTGCTCTATCTATTTCTTTGAAGAATTTCATGGGTATCTTTATAGGGATCACATTGAATCTGTATAATGCTTTGGGGAGTATTGTCATTTTGACAACGTTTATTCTCCCAATCCATGAGCAGGAGATATGTTTTTATTTCCTCATGTCCTCTTTTATTTTGTGAAGTAGCATTTTGTATAGGTCTTTTACCTCCTTAGTTAAGCTGATTCCGAGGTACTTGATTTTCTGGGGCATGATTGTGAACAGAATTGCTTTTTACGGCACATTCTTCTCTCTCATTATTTGCATATAGGAAAGCCATGGACCTCTGGGTGTTGATTTTATAGCCTGCGATTTTACTGTATTGTTTCTAGGAGTTTTTTGGTAGAGGGTTTAGTGTTCTCTAGATATAGTATCATATCATCTGTGAATAGTAAGAGCTTGATTTCTTCCTTTCCTATCTGGATGCCCTTGATATCTTTTTCTTGCCTAACTGCTACGACCAGGATTTCCAGTACTATATTGAATAGAAGTGGTGAGAGTGGGCATCCTTGCCTTGTCCCTAATCTTAGAGGAAAGGCTCTTAGTTTTTCCAGATTGAGGATAATGTTTCCCGTGGATTTGTGGTAGAGGTCTTTGACTATCTTGAGGAAAATTCCTACAAAACCCATTTTGGTGAGAGTTTTCATCATAAACTGGTTCTGGATCTTGTCAAATGCCACCCATCTCCCCTTCTAGAATACCTCCTTCCTCTCAGGCATTTTTCTGTGACTTATGATAGGTATCTAGTGAAGCTTTGGAGGCTGCGTTCTTTTATACTGGGCTCATGCACCTTCTTGTGTACACTGGTCTTTTGGTGAAATTGGAGTAGGCCAGTGAACTATTGTCCTATTGTGTTTGAGGTGGCCAGGACATTCTCAACAGAATTAGGTGGTGAAGGTTGGGATGTGAGTCCAGAGTGCTGGAAGGGGGGGATATAACTGTGGGCACACAAAAGGCCACACCCACTTCTGTGGATGCTACACCCCCTACAGTGGAGGCCATATCCCCAGTCCAGGGCCCACCGACCTGCAGGAAAAATGTGGAAGATCTGGAGAAGTGGTTAGGTGGGCGCCCCAGGGGAACTCGGGCCAGGTGTCCCAGAGGCTCTGAGTGACTGGCAGGGGGGGGCGTGGCGGAGGGCAGGGCCACAGGGATGCACCTGCGCGGGAGACTGGTGGCATTGGCTAGGTGGATGGCGCTCAGGTCAAACCACAATTTTAAAGGAAAAAAAGTGCTTCCCATATCTTTTTTTAAAAGATGTGCATGAATCTGCTGTCACTAGACCTGAAGGCAGGTGGTTTGGGACCGGGCAGTAGTGGTGTTGGGGCAGAGGAGCTCAGGAAAGCCTGTACAAGGGATAATGGTTGGCGTTGGGGGGACTGTTTCGTTCTTCCTGTCTCTGTGCGCTGTGAGTTCTATACTTAAACTTTCTCTGCTTTGTGATTGTGTGCGGGGAGTAAGTGGCTGCAAGCTGCTGGGCCATCACCCTACAAGAGAGGAAAAGGCCAGCTAACAGTTCGGCCAGGCCTCAAAGCAAAGTCAAATATGGAATTCAGGCATTACTTTGTCTCCCATTTTCTTTGGAAATATAACTTTTCAGAAAACATTTGTTTTAAAACCAATTTAACTTTTCGCTCTGCTCTCTGTGCCCTTATTTTAAATGCATGTGGTCAACTATTGTATTTACTGGTTTGGGCATATTGAATACACTATGGATAGCTTGTGAGGCTCTGCCATATGGGCGGGATACTCTTGGTAACTTGCCAGGCTCTCCGAGAGGGATAGAGGCTTTTACGGCAGCCTCTAATTGCCCTTGCAGGTGTTCCCATGGTTCAAACCATATTTGAACCCCATCAAATATGGTGGTGCAGTAATCTTGTATTAAGTGTTTTATGAGGTGTTGCGCAGCCACAAAGTGGCCGCATGATCCAGAAAGCATCCTGGAGCATGGCAGCAGCTGGGAAATGGAGGTAGTGGAGGTAATGGAGGTCTGCCAGGATGCTGGGAGCAGGCAGAGGATCTCTGTTCCTGGGTCCACTGAGCCTTGAGTCCAAGGTCACAGAATTCCACTTTCCTGGTTCTGTGGGGTCATTAGGGTTTTATTCAGGTCTCCCAAAGAGGAATTGAAAGAGCTATGCTTGGAGTATCACGCTGCACTCAAATGAGAGAAAGAATCCAGAATTTTGTCCTCCGTCGATGATCAAGAATCAGGGATGCTGTCTCGTTTGCCAAGGCATCGAAAATCAGATGGGCCGGACGCATAATGAGATTTCGAGACGACCACTGGACTAGAGCCATTACCAACTGGATTCCACGGGACGCCAAAAGATCGCACGATCGCCCACCTATGAGATGGTCAGACTTCTTCATCAAGAACCTGAACGATCGGTTTGAGGCTGTTCGTATTCCTAGAATGAGCAGATGTCATTGGGCTACACTAGCACGTGACAGGGACGAATGGAGACATTACTGGTGCCCACTCAAGCAAATCGACGAGTAATGGGATGTCAAGTGATCAAGTTATGGTTAACTAATAGACTGTGGCCAGCTGTTTTTTTATTTAATTTTATTTTTATAAGGTTGTTTACAATAACTCATTACATTCGATATTCCACACCAATCCTACCACCACTACACCTTACCCACCAACATTACTTTGAATATTTCCAAACACCACTGAAACCTGCTCCCTAACAGCATATCCTAAATAATTTATTTTGTATATCTTATTATGAGTAAAGGTCCTCCCGTTGATCATTGATTTGCTCGAGCGGGCCCAGTAACGTCTCCATTGGAGACTTTGTTGTTACTGTGTCTGGCATATCGAATACTCTCGGTAGCTTGCCGGGCTCTCCGAGAGGGGTGGAGGAATCAAACTCGGGTTGGCTATGTTGGCTGCGTGTAAGGCAGACGCCCTACCCGCTGTGCTATCTCTCCAGCCCATTATGAGTAATTACCTAAAATTCATCCAAAAAGTTTTCCTTAGAAGAAAGTGTGTGAAGATAGTTGTATCTCACCCTTGAGCCATTGAGCCCTTGTAAAAAGATCACTAACATGTTACAGGTTCAGCCTTGTGGCTGTGACCAGCTTAACACAGGACATAATCCCTAAGGAAGTTATTATTTTTCTCATAAAAATAACATGGGGAAGTGAAGATGAAGAGGAAGTACAGGGATTAAAGTGATTCCTTATACACAGTGGGAGTTTTGTCTTAGATACCACATACGGCCCCCAAGCACTGCCAGGAGTGGTTGATCCCTGAACACAGAGCTTAAAGGAAATTCTCAGTACATCCATGAGTGGGCAAAAACCAAACAAAAATAAATTAAAATTTAAAATGGAGATTTCACAAAAGAATATGAGAATATCAGTTTAGCAACATTTATATTGATTCCCCAAAGTCAGATTTCACACCCAGTTTTAGACCTTGCAACAGCAGGGCTGGATCGTCTGAGTAGACGGGAATCTCCTCTTCTGAATGCAGATACTTCAGAATATTTTTTGGGTGGACCATGTTGAAAATATGTAAACAGATCAATTTCACTGAATAAATTGTGTTAATATGACAAGGCTGTGATATGAGAGATCAAAATGAAAACAGAGTACATCCCGAAGATATCCCAAAGGGAGAGCAGAGGAAAGCTAGCCTGGTTGGAACAAGCCAGCTCCAGGGAGCAGCACACCTGGCTGATGGACAGATATGCCAAAGTCCTGGGTCCAGTTCTGTGTTTGTGGAACATGGACAGGAGCACTAGCCCGGGAGCACTCATATGGGGGATTCATATGCGGGACGAGGTTCTTGTTGCACCATCAGTTCTGAAGGAAGGTAGCATTTGGGGATTACCAGCTACCCAAGAAAAGGTTAGTGAGAAGGCGGAAAAAGGTTTCTGAGATGAAGGAACAACTGAACACAACAAAAGGGCTGAGTAAGTGAGATAAGAACTGGGAGAAGACCCACTGCCCAAGACATGCTGCCTGGCTCACAGATGGTCTCTTCTGCCACTGGGTTGAGGGACTGCATCCCCAGCGCCCTCCCCCTTGCTGGCAACATGGGCCCACAACAACACCCATATAAAACCTAATGCAGGAAGGTCTGCCACGCCTTTGGGGGGCTACTGTAATCCCTGCACACCCGGAGAGCAAACAAAATACCCGAGGAAGATCCCAGAGGAAGCTGACTGCGGGTAGGGAGCGGGAAGCTGTATTTCAATCTTGTATTGGAGTCAACGGGGCTAGGAAGGAAGTGGGCAGGTGAAGGTGAGAAGGGAAAGCGCACAATCCCACATTCTAGCAGATAAACTTCCCAAGACGGCGGACGGGTCAAGAGGTAGTACAGACAAAGAGCGTCTCTCAACCAAGAAGGCTCTTTTCAAAAGCCAGTGGTACTTTCAAAAGCCTGGAAATCCAGTAGTCAGCATGTCCAGCAGAGGGATAGGAATTCATTGGAACCTGGGCCTAGCAGCAGGGAACATACTGGAGTTCGGGAGGGAGGCTGAGCATCAGAGAAACAGGAAGGGTGAGGAAAATGAGAAGGATGCAGAGGAAAGGGTCTTTCTATGCGAAGCAGGTGGGAGCGTGGGAGGTACCTGAGCAGACAGATGTAACTGCAAGCAGCCCTCCTCACTCAGCCCTCCTCACTGCAGTCCCTGCACTCGTTCTGTCCCCCCAATACTGTAGAGTCACACTCATGGAGATGTCTTCAGATAATGCAACTGAGGCCACCGGTCAGTTTAGTTTTTCACTTACAACACGTATTGGAAATGTCACTGATTATCTCAGTAACCCTTGACAGCAAATCTGGAGGTGGGGCTGGTGTGTAGATACTGACAGGCTCACTCTATCAAGGGTGGGGACAACTTCCTCAAGGGCAATGAGCACAGGGCACCTGCTCAGTCACATGGGAACAGCCACGCCAGTGCTGAAAGGAGCAGCTGTGTGGGAGACCTGCCCCTGCTGACCTCAGGCCAACTCTGAAATCCTCTCCTCTCTGACCACTCAGGTTCCAAACAACCTTCGTGTAACACCACCTGTGGGACCCTGCATAAAACCAAGTAGCAGTGCTCTGCGCAAACAGCAGGGGAAAGCTCAGCCCTGTTCACTGTGGCCTCTCTCCCTGTCACGGGTGCTTTCTGTTTTGTTTTTATTTTGTGCCACACCCAGTGTTTCTTTCTTTTTCTTTTGATGTTGGTATTATCAAATATATGTGATTTTTTAAAATTTATTTTTTTATTAGTGAAACACCTTGAGGTACAGTTGTAGATTTACAAATTTTTGTGCTTGGGTTTCAATTATACAGTGACCGAGTACCCATCCCTCCACCACTGCCCATCCTCCACCACCACTGATCCCAGGACCCCTCCCCCCCCCCCATCCCCCCCCCCCCCAATCCCATCCTGCCTTTGTGGCAGAGCATTCATTCCCCTTTGTTCTCTCTCCACTTTTGGGTGCTGAGGTTTGCAAAAGAGGCACTGAGAGGCAATCATGCTTGGTCTACAGTCTACTTTCAGCATACATCTCCCATCCTGGGAGGATCCTCCCAACATCCATTATTTGGTGCTCCCTTTTCTATCTGAGCTGCCTTTTCCCCTAGCATGTGCGGCTGGCCTACAAGCTATGGAGTGAACCTCCTGATACTTATCTTGGCTATTTTTGGCACACCCAGTTTTTCTAAGGGAATACTCCAACTCCATGCTGGGGTTGGGGAGTCAACTGCTTGACAGTGCCTGAGAGACCACAGGGCTGGAGTCAACCCAGACCTCCTGCATTCAAACCATGCACTCAACACTTGGAGCAATTTCTCAGGCATCACAAAGCATTTTATTTTCTGAGCATCCCTGGCAGAAGATCAACTTTTGCCAGCAAAGGGGCATGTCCAATCTCAGCTCTAGGCTGGGCCACACCAGGGTCAGTCACAGTGCCAAGAGTCCATCTTGGAAAGGTGGACACGGAAGCCCAAAATGCAATTCTGGACTTTCACACTATGCCACCACACTTCACAAAGATTATTAAGAATATTTATACAGAGATAACAGAGCATCATTCCCATGCTTGGGACCCTCTCAAGAGCCTGCTGCTCAGCCAGCACATAGGCAGCAACTGAGTCCCAAATCATTTTCACTAGCAAAATTATACTTTCTTCTAGGAGCAGAACAGCCTCACATCCCTCCCCCCGCCCTGTTC
Source organism: Sorex fumeus (assembly GCF_029834395.1). Lineage (NCBI taxonomy): Eukaryota > Metazoa > Chordata > Mammalia > Eulipotyphla > Soricidae > Sorex > Sorex fumeus. The sequence continues at coordinate 3,750,438 of NW_026606083.1, forward strand.
AGTGAAGAAACTGAGTTCCAGAGGTAGCATACTGAAGGAAAACCTGTGGGGTCACACCCTCTCCTAGCAGCCTGCACTCACACCCGTCCCAGCCTCCTCACAGTGCCACACAGGACATGTGCAGTGCAAGCTATGTCCAGGCAGGCCCTCCAAGGTCCCTGTGCTTCACATCCTCATTGACTAATATTGAAATAAAGGCTGCTTTATTTCATCAGGGCTTCAGTGAGGCTGTAAATTGCGAGAGCATTCAGGCAGAGCACAGATGACCGCGAGGTCTGGGAGATAGCTAGAGAATGTCAGAATATCAGCCGCCACACATTCATGCCTGGGCCTCACAGACTTTGTGTGGCTTTCATATTTCTCTAAGAACCCCACCCTCTTAGTTTTGTGTCAGAGTTTGGAGGAGATCCACCATAGCCTGGGCCTGTCTGGGCAGAGTGGGCCTGGGAGGGTGTTGGCATGGCATCCCCCTTTCTTGCAGGCCACCTCCTGTAAAAGTATGGGGGGGCAGCTGCTGGTCACCACTGCTCCTAAGCTCTAAAGCTACAATACAACCAGGAAGCCCTGTAATTATTCCAGTAACAATGATAGTTGTTGAGATGGGTACTGTGAGCGTCACTCCTAAGGGTCACTCTCAGAGCGGGTACCACCTAGGTCTCCTTGTGATGAGCCTCTGGTCCCACCATCCAAGCAGAATACCTGCTTCCCTTTCCCCGCAGAGATTCCCTCAGACAGCAGCAATAACACAGAAGCCACAGCCGGGGAATGGGAGCTATCCTGCACCCTTCAGAATTTCAGTGAAGATCAGGAGCAGGAGGAGCTGGGTCATAACTAAAATGACAGGTGGAGGTGATGGTAACCCAACAGTGAGCCAGCAAGGCAGCCAGGGGATACAGAGGCACAGAGAGGTGGGCATAACCCCACCAAAAGGACAGTCTCTCAAGGAGGCCATGTGGATTCAACTACTAGCCACCACTAATGATTTGGCCACTAGGACAGACAGGGAATCCAGGTGGCCAGTAGCTCTTCAGGTAACCAGGTATGCGGCTGTGAACTTGAGTGAGTTGTAACCTGCCTAGCCTGCGTGTGTCCCTTGTTCTACAAAACTTTCAACTTAAGAATTTTAGACCCTAGGGTAGACTTTCACGATATTATGGGTCCAAACTACGGAGAACCCCGTGCACCCAGAGAGCATCAAATGCAATGTCACTGAGAAAGTGTTGAGTTAGTTTCCAAAGGACCCACAAAAGAGGTGTAGAAACATCTATATTCACTGTAGGATGGCTTGTAGGAACAAGGCAAATTAGTGTCCATAGGGAGAGGGAAGCAGACGCCCTTCAAAGATTTGCACACTCCAGTTCAGAATCAAGTGATAACAAAACACACACATCTTCAAGTGAAGTGTTATTTTAAAAGGCCAATTGCCCACAGGAGGTCTAAAACTATTTTAAAACACATTATTGGAATCTCAGGTCAAATAAGTACCCACAAAGCACAAAAATAGCAAATGCTCAGGGAAAAATGTGAAAGCTGAGCTCTCTGGCACACAATCAGGGACTGCCTGTGGGGGAAAGGCATCCTTCCAGAAAATGACCTAAAAGCAGCTCCACTGGAACCACTCTCACACACACTGGACTGGACACAAATGAGAACTTAATTGCAAAGGTCTCCAAAGAATATAGACTTTTCAAATAAAATATACTTATCTTAGAATGACCAGACCAAGAAAGGGGTGGAGGCAGCAAGAGTTAAGACATTAGGAATGTATACCACACAGTCATCATTTCCTCCCAGACTCCTCTCTGGCCCATGACCCCATCAGACAGTTCTCTCTTTCTTTTTCTGCTTCTGAATGGCTGGAGTGACTGAGCAGATAAAGGCATGTTAACCCAACTGCACTCTACCCCAGCCCCAAGATGCACCCCAACTGCCCCCCATCAACCTCTGACTTCTTCCCCAATCCCCATTAGGTGAGCACAGAACCCTAACTGCCCACCCATTCCAGAGGAAATTTACAGTCCTGACCCTAATGCCTCAGCTGACAGTAGAACATCCAACAACTGCCAGGTTCTCCTCCATCCCCATTGGGGCAAGCACCGAGCCCTGTCTGATCACCACCCTGCAGGAAGTTCCCAGTGAGAATCCCAAATCACACAGCCACAGGAACTGCCACAGGAAAACTCTGCCCTCACCAAGTCACTCACCAATATACCTCTTAATGTGACCCATAATGCAAGTACCAATAAAAATTCAAAAATAGGAATCATCACATATCTTCTCCAGATCACAATAAAATAAAGGTGAAAACTAATCATTAAAGGAGAGTGGGGCAAAATTAAACATTTTGAAGTTGAATTGATAAATAAGTACTGGATCAATGAGGAAATCAAAGGGGAAATATGGATTCCTCAAAACAGATAAGAATGAAAGCATGATCATAATCTATGAAACACAGAAAAAGCAGTGCTAATGGGAAAGTTGATAGTAATATCAGCACACATCAGGGATCTAATGGGAAAGTTGATAGTAATATCAGCACACATCAAAATCTTACCGAATTGAATCTAATAACATATGAAAGGGTCATATACCATGATCCAGTAGGAGTCATCCTGGAATGCAAGATATTTCAATATGCACTGTAGCACTGTGGCACTGTCCTCCTGTTGTTCATCGATTTCCTCGAGTGGGCACCAGTAATATCTCCATTGTGAGACTTGTTACTGTTTTTGGCATATAGAATATGCCACAGGGAGATTGCCAGGCTCTGCTGTGTGGGCAGGATATTCTCGGTAGCTTGCCGGGCTCTCCGAGAGGGATGGAGGAATTGAACCTGGGTTGGCCACGTGCAAGGCAAACGCCCTACCCTCTGTGCTATTGCTCCAGCCCCATGTTCCAATATACAAAAATTAATTAATTTACTAAATCCTATAAACAAAAGAAAGGATAAAAACCACCACCCAGAACCACTTTAAGAGCACGAGAAGACCCTCAGAAGAAAAACCTTCTGACTGAAGGTTGACTCTTGATTCTGCCCAGGTCAGAAACTTCACCACCAAAGTCCCACTCACCATTCACCAACTCTTACTGCCTCTGAATCCCTCTCAGCACATAAGTGCCAGTGGACTTTAGCCCCACCCACTTGTACAGATCTTAGACTTTGCTTGTAGACTAGTTACTCCCCAAAATTCCAAACTTCACTAAGGCAATAGAATCAATAAATCAAATAAATGGGATGACATCAAATTATTGAGTTTCTGCATGGCAAAAGAAACAGGAGCTAAAATTAAAAGAACACTAACTGAATGAGGGAAAATATTCACATTCCACACACCAAATGATTTATATCCATCCAAAATTCATATCCAAAAATGGAAAGAGAAAACGAACAGGCACATCTCGGAGGAAGACCAATGGACGGCAAACAGATACACGAAAAAGTGCTCACCATAACTTATGAATAGGAAAATCCAAATCAACAACAATGAGCTATCTCACGCTGGTGAGAATGGACCATATCAAAAATACCAGGGACAAGTTGTGTTGAAGAGGATGTGGTGAAAAAGGAACTCTCATCCACTGCTGGTCAGAATGCAATCTGGTTCGATTCCTATGGAAAACAGCATGGAAATTTCTCACTAAACTATAAGTTGGCTGCCTTGTGACCCAACAATTACACTCCTGGTTCTATAACCCCAGAATATAAAAATAATCCACTCAAAAGAACGCCTGTACCCCATTATTCATTTCAGTACTTAGTATAATAGTAAGATATAGAATCTACCTAGATGTCCGATAATACATGAGTGGAGTATGAAGATGGGGTGAAGAAGAGGTGTATGTTTACACAATAGAATACTATGCAGCTGAAAGGAACAATGAAATCATGCAATTTGCTGCATCATAGATAAAACTGGAAGATATCATGTTAAGTGAAGTAAGCCAGAAAAAGGACAAACACAGGATATCATTTATCTGTGATACATGGAATAACAAACGAAGAAATAAAATAGACAAAAGGAGCATTGTCTAGATCACCCATGAGTCCAGAGTATAGCCAGAAGGACAGAGGAGGCTAGAAACTGGGGAAGGGGGCAATAAGCTGAGGGAAGTAACAGGGACAGGGGTCACAGACCTCAGATACATCAGGGATGCAGAGAAATGGTACAGTGATATGGACAAAAAACACAAAGCCATCAGCACTGGAAAAATGAGATTTGAATGACAACTAACAAAGCTAAAATTGTGCCTGCCAAGGCTACAGGCTGTTGTGGGAGAGAACAGTATTCACACACCTTCTTCTAAGGAAATATTTTTGATCATTGTTAACAAATTATAACAAGCAATATAAAATAAATTATTCAGGGTCTGCTATAGGGGCAAACTTGAGGGGTGGTTGGGAAAATTCAAAATAATGGTGGTGGGAAGATGCACCGGTGGTGGGGTTGATGTTGGAACATTAATTGTAATAAATCATGAGCATTATTAAAATAAGTAAATTAATTTAAGAATAAAATTTTAAAAATTAAATCCTGAACCATACAGGCAGCCACATGACAAAATCTCCACATCCTCTTCAAATACTCAAGTACTATAGTAAATCTGAGTCCAACCGAAAAGCAAAAGACCTAAGCATGCTTGACAGAGTAACAAAAGTCCAAAGCTCTTCCAAACATCTGCCAGTTTTCAGCACTAGCCCAGATTGCTGCTGGGCATAGATAACACAAGCCAAGTCTAACCCTTGTCAATTTTGAATGTAGCACATATAGCAGAGGACAAGTATCAGGGGCTGGGTGTGGGGGGGAGAGTCCGGTGATATCACACCTTTATAATATGCCTGAGGAAGTCTTTAGGACACTAATCATTTCAGTGTTCAATGATTTGAAAATGACATTAGAGCAGATAATCAGTAAACTTTAAGGGAACCTGATGGACAAAATGAAAGAAATTGTTCAAGTGAAAGTAAAGGACATCTAGAATGTGTCAGTATGTTTTAAAGCTACTGTGGAAGCGAAATGAAATCAGTAAACTCAGAGTATAGAAATAGTAAACAACTACTGCAAGAAAAATGATGAAATAGAAAAGAGAATGAGAATGAGAAAGAGAATGAGAAAACAAAGAGAAAATATGGATAAGTATCGACAATGCCAAGAGAAAAATCTTCAGGATTATAGGAATTCTGGGACAAAAACCCGAGAGAGAAGAAAGACTTGTCAAAGAAATATTAAAAGAGAATTTCCCCAACCTGAAGAGCAAGATGGGAACAATGATTTAAGAGATCTCAAGAGTTCAACCAGAGCTGCCGTCAGACAGGGTGACTCCCTGAGCTCAGGACGGGGTCGGTCAGAAGTGAGGCCTCAGGGTCCTGGGTCAAGGCTTCCCACTTGAAACCTGGCCATGGGGAGAGGGAGGAAACAGAGAAGCAACAGCCCCACACAGTAAAATGGCAACGTAGCCCTTTACATCAGTGATTTCTCTGTATGTTAATGGACTGAACTCTCCCATGAGAAGACACAGAGTAGTGGAATGGATCAGGAAAACCAATTCATCCACATGTTGCATTCAAAAAACATATCTAAAATGCACAGAGTGCAGATAGAAAACAATCATACATGCCAATAGTAAATAGAACATAGAGCTGAAACTTAGATCAGCATTCAGTCTAAAGAAAGTAATTAGAGGTAGGGATGGACACTACCTACTGGTTCAGGAAGCAATCGATCAAGAAATATATGTTAGTATTTATATACAAGTTAGTATATATGTTAAAGTTATATATACACCAAATGTAGGACCAGCGAAAGTTTATAAGACTTGTTCTCACAAATCTAAAGAAACATTGGGGCTTTACCTTCCAGACCTTGGTGGGTGCAGGCTGCACTCCTCACTTTCAGCCAACAGGATGCCAACAGCTGTGGCTGGCTGCTGCTAAGGCAAGCTGGACACAATCTACAAAACCCTGGTGCTGGCAGAATGGCAAGACCTGGGGCCCACAGATATTTTGCTGTGCTGTGATGACTTCTAGGCAGTTTTCTACAAAGTTGACATCCTCTGCATGTGTTACCTAAGTACCCACCCATGCAGAGCTTATCCAGATATTATTCCAGAAAGCAAATGGCCCAGTTTTTCATAGGGGAAAAACACGAGTCCCCAAATTATCTGCAGAAGTTACCATATGGGGGCTGAGTAACACCAAACATTTATTATTTATGTTCGGCTAGTATAGTAAGATACAGAAGCATAAGAATTGGTGAAATTTCTAGTATCTTCAAATCTTGTGACTAAAAGGTAAGCTTACTAATGACAAGTTGATAGGAAAAAGAGCCCTCTCCCTTTCATTGCAGGTGTTTTAGGTCATTTTGAATGCCACCATAAGACTCAGCTACAACAAGGAGTAAATATGATGTGATAAATATATAAGTTTATAAATTAAAACAGCTGAAGCAGACTGTGGACATATTATTATCTCATCAATGGCCAAGAAATATATATACATATATATCATTATGACAATAAAAGCCATCTTAAGACTAAATCTTTTTTCCTGACAAGAGTTGAAACTAACACTCAGGAAGACCTGCTGCTTGCAGACTTTTAGGACACTTCAAGTCAACAAAATTTGCAAGTCTACAACTGTACCTCATGGTGCCTCACTAATAAAAATTTTTAAAAGAGGATAAAAAAGAATAGAGAACAGACAACAAAATCAACCAAAAGTTTAGTCTTGGACAAATGCTTGCCACACAGAGACTTTCTTCAGATTTTTTTTCAGAACTAGAACATGAACCTGGGCCTCCTGACTACCTGAGGTTAATGTTGAATAGCTCTCTGTACTCAGGGCTACAAATGATCACACTAATGTGAATAGGCATCTGTAGCATAATTTTATTTTATTATTTTATTTGATAATTTTATAATAATAAATTAATAATTTTATTATTCTCAGGCATATTCTACATCACAATCCCATGTGGCCTGCACACCGTGTGGGATTATAATACAGCAGAAGATACTACAAAGGAAATCCTGGGGGAAAAAATGAATCGTAACCTCAGAGTTCTCTGTAAGTTCAGCATGACAGCTGCTAATTACGAGCCTGGTAAGCCTCGGGCATGTGCCTCAGAATAGATGCAGTTGGTGCCTACGACCAATTCTCAGTCGACTGAGTGTTTTGCCTAGCTTGGCATCACAGACATAGATAGATGTCAGGTTTCAGAATGCCAAAGAAGAAGTGGATTGGTGAATACAAAGAGCAGGATGGTGTGCATATTGACTCTGGAGCGGAGCCCAGGGAGTTCAACACAGACATAGAGATTCTGTCCTCATCCAAACCAGATGAAATCAATAAAGTTAGGCAAAGAGGAGGATGAAGCCAGCATTTGAGTTTACAAAGTGATAGAAATATCCCAACTGTAGAACCTTCTTTCGATCCAGCATCTGACTTTGCAAGCTTGTCTAATGTCAGAAGACTGCCCATGATTGTAGTTTATGGTAATACACAGGATTCCCCAGTTGGCAGAAATGGAAAAACAGGTGAGGACCTACAGTTGGGAGATGGAAATAACTTAACCAGGTACCACTGTGGCTGATTGATAAGCATGAAACTGAACAGAGAAAGAAAATTAAGAGGTGCAGTCAAGGCATCTATGTTGTGCTGGATAATGAGGATGTAGCATGATGGGTCAGAACTTTCTTGGGATTACATGTAGATATGTGGTTTTTGAGGCTGTTTTTGTAGAGTTCTATTTTTGACTCAAGACTTAACTTTATGAAGTTTTGTAAGAAAATCTCAGGTACTAACTTTGCTTTTAGGAGTTCGTATGTTTCATAGGGGAGTCATTAAAATTACATCTGTTTAACTTTGGTACATCTACACAATGGAGTACTATGTAGCTGTTAGAAAAGATGAAGTCATGAAATTTACATACAAGTGGTACAACATGGAAAGTATCATGCTAAGCGAAATGAGTCAGAAAGAGAGGGATAGACATAGAAAGAATGCATTCATCTGGGGGATATAAAGTAACAAAATATGAGATTAATACCCAAGAATAGCTGAGATCAGCACCAGGAGGATTACTCCATAGCTTAGAGACCAGTCAGGCATTCTAGGGAAAAGGGCAACTCAGATAGAGAAGGGAGCACCAAATAAAGGGTGTTTGAAGGATCCTCCCAGGAGGGGAGATGCATGTTGAAAGTAGACTATGGACTGAACATGTTTGCCACTCAATGCCTCTTTTGCAGACCACAACACCCAAAAGGAGAGAGAGAACAAAAGGGAATGCCCTGCCACAGAGGCAGGGTGGGGATGGGTGTGGGAGGGATATTATCCATGGTGGTAGAAAATGGGCACTGGTGGAGGGATGGGTATTTGATCATTGTATAATCGAAACCCAAGCACAAAAATTTGTAAATCTACAACTGTACCTCGTGGTGTTTCACTAATAAAAATTTAGAAAAAGGAAAAAAATTACATCTGTTTATTTAAAACAAGAAACATATAGATATAAACACAACAGTAATGGGGGCCTTCAATACCCCACTGTTACCACTGGACAGATTAAACAGAGAGCATGTCAGTAAAAGACATAAAAGCAATAAATACAGGGCTGGAAGAACTGGGACTACTGGACATTTCCAGGACCTTTCATGCCCCGAAAGCTATATACACTTTCTTCTATAATGCACACAGAATATTTTCCAGGATAGGGCACACATTAGGCCATAAAATAAACCTACTATATTCATGAATATAAAATCATAAGTATCCTATCAGACCAAAATGCCACAGAGATAGAAATCAATCATAAAAGAGAAAATATGGAGAAACTCTATCACCTGGAAACTGAATGACACTCCACTAAATTACAGCTGAATCAAAGAAGAAATCAATGAGGATATTTTTTAAAAATATTGAAAATAATAATAAAGAAACAAGGTATCAAAATATATGGGATACAACAAAAGCCATACTTAGAGGGAAACTCATCACAATACAGGCCTACATTAGGAAAGAAGAAAAAAAGATAAAATCAGCAACCTAAATGTACATCTCATAAATCTAGAGAACCGACAACAAATGAATCCAAAGAATGAAAGTAAGGAAATAAAAAAGAAAAAACATGAGATAAATTAATGATATAGAAACTAAGAAAACAATAAAAAGTCAATTAAACCATAAACTGGATCTTAATAAATGAGATAGACAAACATTTGGCTAGACTCACAGGAAAAATAATAGAAAGTATTAAAATAAATAGGATCTGATACAAAAGAGGAGAAATTACAACAGAACCCTCAAAGATCCAAAACATCTTGAGAACTTCCTATGAAGAACTCTACTCAGTTAAGTTGGAGAACCTCGAGGAAATGAAGAGATTCTTAGAAATATATAATCTCCCAAAACTGAATGAGGAAGAAATAGCCTGAACAGGCCAATCACAAGCAAGGGAACTGAAGCAGTAATAGAGAATCTCCCCCAAAACAAAGGTCCTTTTCCAGATAGTTTAATTGGTGAATTCTATCAAATCTTCAAAGATTTACTGCGTTTGATCAAAAATACCAAAGGAAAAAAATTCTTCCTAAAACTTTTAACAAAATAAACATTACACTCATACCCAAAGTAGACAGAGATATTTCAAAAAAAAAATTTCAGACCAATCTCATTTTTTAATTCTTTTCAAAAATTTTTTTATCTCCTTAATGAACATTGATGCCAAAATCTTATCAAACTTCATCCAACAGCATAAAAAAATCATACGCCAAAGAAAACATATAGAAGGCCAATAAGCATACAAATAAGTACTCTCAAAAAAAACAAACAAATGCTTATTATCACTTATAATAAGGTAAATGCAAATAAAAACAAGAAGCTATCATTCCACAATAGTGAGACCGGCATATATCAAAAAGTCTAGAAACACCAATATTGGCAGGGTTCTGGTGAGAAGGAACCCTCATTCACTCTGTGACTATCACCTGCTTCAACCTCTATGAAAAGCAGTATGGAGATTTCTTTAAAAAGTACAAATAGAACTCCAAAATAACACAACAATATCATTTGATATCTACCTTCAAAATACAAAATATTATCTCAAAACGATATATGCACACCTATATTCACTGCCACACTTAGTGCAATCCGTATGCCCACTATGGGGGTGAATAACTCAAGAAGTTGTTGCAATACACACACACATACACTGCATCTGTGAAAGGAGAACTCTATGCAATTTTTCCAATACACAGATGAAACTATAAATGTTGAGTGAAATTGGTCAGAAATAAAAGGAGAGACACGGAATGATCTCTCTCATTTAGGAGTGGGACCTAAAGACACATTATGAGATAAACAAGTGACCAAAGGTAACAGAACTGCAGAGTCGGTACACAGAATTTAGCTTCACTTGTGTGTGCGTGTGTAGGGGGTGGGAGGGGAGTAGGTTTCAAGCACCTGGGTGCTGTTAAGAGAGGCAACAGTATGCGCCAAAGGCATAACTATCAATTAATCGATAATGGGTCAGCAGTAGAGGGAAGGAATGTTGGGCTAGAGTGGACGCACAGGGAAGAATCATGAGCACATCCTTGGTGGCAGGGATGGGACAGTAGCAGAAGCCTGAAAACTGCTGTAATCCTATGACCTAAGTTATACATTTTTAAAAGCTTAGATTGACCCAGTTTTTTAAAAGACATCTGTTATTGACCTAGTCCTCACTTCAATGTTCTCCTTACTTGAGAAAGAACCAAATCTGTCTTTTTAAAGCCATCTTCCAGTTATAAATACATTTACTAAAGTGTTTTTCCCCTCCACATGTGAGTAACTTTTTTGTGAAGTGGGGAGAGGTGACTGAAAGAAGAGTATCCAGCTCTTTACCCAACTGGATCACCCAGGGAAGAGCCTGGGCAGGGGTGGGAGGAGGGGGGTGGATTAAGACAGAGAGAAGTTTATTGGTTTTTCAAGGGGACCTGCACAAAACATACCTTAAGTCTCACCAGCTCCTTATGGTGGCCATCTGCATCATCTTAGTCCCTTTGATCTACACAGTGTGGGAACTAATACCTGGTGCCGGAAGCCATAGAACTGAGACTAGAACGAGAACTGCTCTTTGCAGGAAGAGGAAGACCAATCATAATTTCTACCCAGGCTCATTGCTTTTTCTTACTAAAAATAATTTGTAGCACTGTATCACTGTCCTCCTGTTGTTCATCAATTTGCTCGAGTGGGCTCAGTAATGTCTCCATTTTGAGACTTGGTACTGTGTTTGGCATATTGAATACATCACGGGTACCTTGCCAGGCTTTGCCGTGCGGGCGAGATACTCTTGGTATCTTGCCGTGCTCTCCTAGAGGGGCAGAGGAATCGAACCCAGCTCAACCTGGCTGGCTGTGTCAAGGCAAATGCCTACCGCCTACCGCTGTGCTATTGCTTCATTTTAAGAGGAAGAAAAGTGAAGTAGAACAGCTTAATTTGGAGATGAAAGAAAAGAAAGCAAATAACACATTCAAGAGAAAATAGGGTTCTCTCCAGCGGGGACAGGACTGAGATTATACATCTCAGGCTGGGCAGCCAGTGCTCTCTGCAGGGTGCAGAAATATCTGCTCACCTTTACAAAGTTTGTTTTATAGGATTCCTTTCAAACTGCCCCACTTGGGACTTTGGATGTTAACAGTCCATGGCCAGGGTGCTGGAGAGGTTAAGAACTTTGTACTTTTGGTGGTCCACCTTTATTTCTCATCACAGTCTCCTGCTCCTCTAGAGCATGTCCTCTCTGGCAGTGCCCAGGCTTTTCTGGACAGTGCTAGCACCATACAAGTCTTATCAGATACAGTTCCTGGTTCCACAAAGTGGTCTAGCCTTTGTGCTTGTTAACTGCATTAGGGCTAATGACAGGGTCATTTAAGTCAATTCTTGGTTTTATTATTTCCCCAGAACTCATTGCTAGCCCATGACTGCTTGACTTTTCAGCAATTACTCAACATATTGAGATTTTTAAAATCATCTTATTTTAGTTAATTTCCCCTCTGCAAAAAGCTGTGGATCGTCATATATGTGAATAGATAGGAATCTTTAAAATGTATCTCATCTTTTCTCCTAATTCCAGAGGTTAATTCTCTCTCTCTCTCTCTCTCTCTCTCTCTCTCTCTCTCTCTCTCTCAGAACTTGTGAAGATTCCCTACGTTCCAAGGAGCGTTGGAGTAGAGAGAAGTGAGGACTTGCCCTGCTCAGTGACCGCTGCAGTCTGTAGCTACCAACAGACCTGTGTGTCTCTGTGTGACAGAGCCAGCACTGACTCACCTACCGTGTCTCCTAAACTAATGCTTCACAACCCACAACGGAGCTCCTTCCCAGCTGTCTGAGAAAATGACTCCTTTCTCAAATTTTCCTTGACCCAAACTGTAGCCGTATACTTTCATACAGCAAGGAGCTTGACACAGGCTCTCAGTAAGCTGACAGCTCAGCCAGACTATGGGTGGCAGACGGGAACTGGAACAGAGTGAGCTTTAGGAAAGTGTCCCTGCCCCCGTACCACCAGGATGGTCCCAGGAGCATGAAGGGGCACATCCAAGGGAGACCACAGACTGAGCTTTAGAAAATTTTCCTGGAGATGAGTAGTGCAAAGGCCAACATGTCCAGCTTCAGCGACCACCCGATATTGCGTCCTTAGAGCACATGAGTCAAACTTGATGGTTTCCTCAGAGGCCAGGCAAGTGTGGGGAAGTTCCAGCTTCAGCGACCACCCGATGTTGTGTCCTAAGAGCACATGAGTCAAACTTGATGGATTCCTCAGAGTCCAGGCAAGTGTGGGGAAGTTGCTCTTGAATTTATGGACAGTTCAAGAGCAACTGTCCATAAATCTAGACTTCTGGGGCATTTTTATTATTAGACTATGGTGATAAGATCTGATATACTATATATGTATAGTAAACTAGTCTTCATCATTTACTTTTAGAAATCAAGTACACAATTGATTATCCCCAAAAGAATATAGTTCTCTCCCTGCCCTGAACAAGTGCTACTTATGTAAGAAAAAGAAATATCTGTGTTTCAAAATGCATAAATATATTTACTTGGTCATATAATTATTAAAAGTACATGTAGAGGCAGAAAAATCTTGTGTTCATCAACTAATAAGGGATAAGAAAATGTGATATCTATATCAATGGAGTATTTATCCACCTTTAGAAAGTAATCAAATATTAATTTAGGCACCATAGGTAAACCCTGAAAATATTTTACTAAGTGAATGATGCTGGTCTCAAAAGTTCTTAGGCTATACAATTCTCATTCCTATGATAGTCCACAGTAAGGGAACCTATGAAAGGTCAGAATTAGATTAACTGTTTTCAGGACTGAGAAGTTGGGATGAACTGGGGTTGAGGCAGTTTGACAGTATTGGGAACAAAGTTACAATTTGACATGATACAATCATTCTAATATTGATTACAGTGATGGTTGCACATAAAAATAAAGATAGTTAAAGCCATTTGATTGATATCTGAATGTGTGAGTTAAATGGAATATAAAATATAACTCAATAACACCACTGAAAGAATGTAAATAAAGGAGAAATGATAAGAAATCTATTTTTTACTGCCTTGGCATATCTTCCAAGGGAGTACAAATTATTTAATCTGATTTCAATTATCTGTGATTCTCTTTTTGAATCAACACTTCAAATGTTTAATTAAGAAATATTTCTTTACAATTTTAATCTATTATCATTATTAAATAACCTCTAGACCATGTTTGAAGGAGTTTTCCTGGCCCTCACAAATGGCAAGATTATTTTCGTGCTGACATAGATGTCAATAAAAGTAATAAAATACAACTTTCCGAGTTTAGAGGAAATCCAGCAGGCTACTCCTTGCTATTAAACTGGCCTTAATTTAACTATGAATTCCTAAATCTCAACAAGAATATCACCAACCGAAAAGTCCTAATATCAGGGCACTCAGGCGACTGACAGAAGCCCAATGGACTGACATAGTCCAATAGTTCTTCATATTTGTCTAAGTCAGAGCAAATGTGTTACTCCAAGCAATTTTCAGCTTTTAAAGTAAACCCTTGAACAAATACCAAATGATCTCACATTATGTGAGATATAAAGAAACAATAGCAAAATAACAGACAAAATTAATCCAAAACTAACCCCTGCATCCAAACTGCAGAATTTATATTGCCAGAGTAGAGGGAGATTAAAGGGCTGACCTGGTTCTCCAGACTGCACTGCAGAGCTAACTGCTTTTTAGAGGCTGAGAATAGTATGATATGAAGACTAACTTTTGAAGAGGTATAGAAAAACACTCCTAAACCAGAGACAGTAAAGAGCCCAATGCTTCTTCAATAAAAAATGAAATAAATGAATTCATTTTTATTCAAATGCATCAGGCTTAATTAAATTTATGGAAAATTAATCATTTTTCTCACTAACTGGAAATAAAAACCACTTACTTTCAACAGTTTCACTTAAGCAAAAGGGACCATATATTGAAAATAAATAGTTTCCCTAAAATCTGCTCTAAGTAATATCAAAGAATTCATCTTTTATTAACCACAGGTGAGAGGAGTCCTCCTTTCCAGCCTGAAGACCATGTCATCAAATGACTGATGATACAAATTGTGAAGATTAAAACAGTGAGATTTCTCTAAAGTTGGTGTAGATAGTGAAAAAAAATGTTCATTGCTACCTAAAATACTGCCTAAATATCATGTTAGTAAGACACTGAAATTATCTGGACTACATACTCTCAATCTCAAAATTTAATTTTTAACTACAAAATGAGAGAGGAGGGGACTGGAAAGATAATAAGTGGGTTAAGGCATATTCCCTACATGCTGCAATGTTGGTTCGATCGTGGTGACACACATGGTTCCCAGCACCACAAGAGTGATTTCTAAGCAGAGCCAGTAGTAATAATTTGGCACCAGTAGGTGTTATTAACGATAATAATAACAATGATGATAAAATGTAAAAGTACCTGCACCTCCTTTTTGGTGACAGAGGAGAGAGTGCAGGCAGGGCTTGGGGCAGTCTCAGAAAGTTGGCTCTGTCCTTTGTGAGCGGTCACCCTCAGTGACCTGGCCCCCTTTCTCCCTCTGAGGCTGCTTAAACTTCTAAGGAACACCTCAATAGTTTAGTCTATCAAAATCCACTGATTCCTGAGTGGCCTTTCTAACAGAATTCACAGTAGGAAACCAATATTCAAGGTAACAAACCACCTCAGCTAAGACACCCCTGCAATCAATTTCCTGTCATTCAAACATATCTTTCTCCAACTCAGGAAAAGAAATTTCTGCTCACTTTTCTAAGTACACAGTCTTCACTTCTGCCTCCAAGTGGAGGTCTTCTCTTAACCTGCCCATGGGACACAGAATTTATACAGTCTCATCTGCTATCTCTGTTTTTCGCCCTATATATTAATATAGTGCCTATAACTTCTTTCATGCTGCAACAGTAATTAGTTTACAAAGCTTAAAATATTTAGTATCTAGTCTTACAGAAAATATTTGCTGACTTGAAGCAATTGTTGAGATTAATTAGAGCTCTCTCCTTCATAAAAACATAAAAGTAAAATATTATAAAACTTATTTTCTCATTAATATCAAAAATGTTTAGTCCAATGACCTATAAATTGAATACTTAAAAAAAGGTTACATTCTGGGGTCAAGGAGATATTGCAAAAGGCTAAATATATATTTTCCAAGCCTGGGTTCAATCCCTACCACAACAGAATCCCTTATTTGGCCCAAATCTTTCTCACCCCCAAAATTTAAAACACAAAACTTAAAAGGCTGTTTAGTGTGTGTGTGTGTGTGTGTTTATAGAGTGTTCTACTTTATAAAGTTTAGTTTCTACTCAGCCTTTTATATTAAGTCTATTATTTATTTCATCCCATGAGTGTTGAATCATTCGAACAGAAAGATACCAGGCACCAAGCTAATGTTTTGGTTTTTTTTTTTTTACAATTTGCTGGTATTTTTAAGAGCATACAGGGGTGTGGAATAAAGCAATAAGAACAATTTTCACCAAGATGCCACAATGTAATTAGATATGATGGGAGTTTGGTAATTTACCCATCTCCATTAACAAGCTGTGCAACCAGGTGTAATTGGAATTCACAAAAATAAAAAAAAATCAACATTTGCAAGTTTATAACTCACACGAACAACCAATAAAAATAAAATGGTTTGTTTGTAACAAAGGAAAAGAAGATGTTCTGGTTTTGTTAAAACTCACAGACAATCACCTAGGCTCACAAGAAAGTACAGCCTTAGAAGCCAACCACGTTTAATTCTCAGCTGCCCGTCTGGTCCTCCAAGCTTGCCAGGACTGATCCCTGAGTGCACAGACAGGAGGAAGCACTGAGTGTTGCTGGGTGTGGCCCCAAACTAAAATGAACCAAAACAAAACATAAATGACATGGAGAAAGCAGGGACTCAAGCTGTACTGACTAGAGGTTGCACTTTAGAGCACTGAGCATGACTTTATGTGGGATTCTGATTGGGGAGTTCAGAGCTGAGGGACTCCAGACAAGTGGGGTACTCATAAAAGTTATTTTCACCGGCCGTTTGATTTCAACTTTAAATATTTATTAAGACAACAAATGGATCTCTTTCAAGGAATATACTTGATAATTTAGGAAGTCATGAAAAATACTGACATGAAAACCAGAAAGTGGGATGGAGAGACAGTATAGCAGGTCGGGTATTTGCTGTGTACTCGGTTACTCGGGCACCATCCCTGGCACTACATGCATTTGGTCCTCCGAGTCCCATCATGATTGATCCCTAAGCACAGTCAGGAATAGGCCCTGAGCACCATTAGATGTGGTACAAAAGAAAAAAAACTTAAGCATATAAACATTAAAAATAAAATTTTCTTACTCTGGGATGCCCTTGAGAGAGGGGTGAATCAAGTCCCCACCCTGCCAAAGCCCCGCAGCCACACCCACACCTCACTGCTGCTATCATGCCAAGGGCCCAACTCCACACTTCACTAACAATTTCTGCAGACACCAAAGTGCAAAAACTCCAGGTACTCTGATGTTGAGGCTAAGAACTCTGGGGTCTTGGAGTGAGGGTTAGTGTCCTGTCCCCATCCCCCAGCACTTATGGAAGCCCAGCAGCTATGCCTACCCTCTGCAGCCATTGCCATGCCAATTCACAGCCCAGCTCTTCAGACCCTGAAGTTGGTAGACTGTGCACACCAAATTAGATGGGAAAGTAATACAGAAGCCAACTAAACTCCATAAACAAAAACATAACACGGAAGGCTCAACTAACAACAAATAGCTTAGAAAATCCTCAGACAAGGACTTAACAACACCATGATAAGATACATTTCACAAATTTACTTTTACCAAAGTATTTTTGATAATTCTATTAGCCATTTAAGTGTAATAAGCAGTATAAAATATGTCATTATGTGTTTTCTGGGGGCAAACTTGAGGGTGGGTAGGAAGTGGTGATAGTGGTGGAGAGATGGTCAGTTTGGTGGCCAAACTTTTGTTGTTGGAACATCAAAAGTCTGTAACAAGTGTATTATGAACAACTTGTTAACCACAGTGTTTAAATGCAGTACTTTGTTTTTAAAATGGTTTGTTTTGCTAAATAAAACTGTGTAGAAATTAAAATCTGATTGAGATTGTCATTTTTCTCTAAGAGGTCTGAAATAGATAATATGTGCTTGCCCCTACTAAGTGCCCTCTCCTGGGGGAGAGGTGTGGACGGAATCTGATGACCAGGTGTAGACTTGTGTCGGGAGTATACTTCAAGTATATGAACCCAGACACTGTGTGTGCCCCACCCACATCATTCTTCAGACAGTGATGATTCCCTAATCACCCTGTGTATCATAAGTGTATTTTCATCCTAGGTGAAAAACAACAATGTCCACAAGTCATAGTATATGGGACGCCTCTGTTGCTGGGACATGAAGTTGCTCCTGTCCAAAACACGGGTAGCTCTCAACTACCTCTGCAGAAAGGGCGGGAGGAACACCCAGACATCCTTGAGGAGACCCACTTACAGTTTTCCTGTCTCTCACCCAGGAAATATGTAGACCACCACTATCAAG
Source organism: Sorex fumeus (assembly GCF_029834395.1). Lineage (NCBI taxonomy): Eukaryota > Metazoa > Chordata > Mammalia > Eulipotyphla > Soricidae > Sorex > Sorex fumeus. Next base: position 3,768,515 of record NW_026606083.1, read on the forward strand.
TTGCCTCTTTCCCTCAGAAGTGCTTCTATTTCCTCACTGAAGAGAACACTTTAAAAACATATTTTCAGGTTCTTTTACTGGAAAAAAATGCTAGAATGACTGCTTTTACAGAAAAGCAACACTTTCTCCCTTTTGAGTGCTGCCTACAAAGTAGGAGCCATTTTTATTTTGTTCACAGATATCAATAAAGAACCAAAGAGCAATATTGTGCTTTTATGATGACATATTTCATAAAGTCTCAGCAGCTGCACCACATACTGTTATGGTGCAAACCTCGAGCATATGTCAGCTCTTTGCAGTCCCAGACAAAAAAGACTCTCCTCTCTCTCCAGAAAACAAACCTCTTCCAGAGAAAGAACCACCTGACCCTTCTCCCAGATACAGTCAAGATGAGAGGGACTATTTCTCTGGGCTGGTCTCACACCTAAGCAGGAGCCAGATCTGCTGAGAGGTTACTTGGAGGATACAATCTGGTCCTGATACATAAACCCAAGAAGTCACATCCTGGAAGAACGGTTCCCCTTCCCCCTCCCAGCTGAGAAGTCACAGCAGAGATTCCTGAAAGATGAACAGACAAAACCACCAACATGCTCTAGAACATACAGTTATGTTTTTTTTCTCTTATAGGTCAGGCAAGTGGTCAGCTGGACGTGAGGAGAGAACCATGACACTGGCTCTGTGTCAGGGACCAAACCTGGTGGTGCTCAGGGACTTTATTTGGTGCCAGATATAAAACCCAGGTTGGCCACATGCAGAGCTATCTGTACTATATCTCCAGTTCCATAAAGTCATTTTAAAACCTATGGGATTTTTTCAAATTCAAATGTTGTTTGACTAATCCAGATAGATGTACTAAATTAATTTAACCAGACTGGTGAGTTTTCAAATTGGACAATTATTGAAATTTCGAGTCAGTTGTTACTATTGTTGTTTTATTTGGGACCCACACCTGGATGTACTTAGGGTTGGCTCTGTGATAGGATCACTCAGGCTGGTGCTTGGGGGACCATATATGGCACTGAGGATTGAATTGACATCAGCTGAGAGGAAAGGATGCGCCTTAACCTCCGCACTACCTCACCAGCCACTGAAGCAGATTTTGAAAACTCAGTCTAAAATAACAAGAAACACTGACAGTTGGGGAATAATGTGTTGAAATTACTAAAAATGTGGTATAATATTTGGGGTTGGGTCCTGTTTGTTTTTCTCATCTTTTCTTGCAGTTATAGAGCATTGCATGGAGTATGAGCCTTGAGTAGAGTGAATAGTGCTGTCCTGGGAAATCAGAATTCCCGGAACAAGACAGTGAAATGCCAGTTGTCCTGCATGTGCTGGGCAAACTTCCCAGGTCATGAGAGACAGCTAAGTTCTCTCAGCTCTAACATTTTTTTATGCTATCACTTCACTTAATCACTTAACTTCCTGTTAGTCGTCGATTTGCTCGAGCGGGCGCCAGTAACGTCTCCATTTGTCCCTGTCACGTGCTAGTGTAGCCCATTGGCATCTGTTTGCTCCAGGAACATGAAGGGCCTCAAACCGATCGTTCATGATCTTGACAAAGAAGTCTGACCATCTGGAAGGTGGGCGGCCACGCGGTCTTTTGACATCCCGTGGAATCCAGTCGGTAACAGCTCTAGTCCAGCGGTCGTCTTTAAATCTCATTACGTGACCAGCCCATCTGATTTTCGACACCTTGGCAAATGAGACAGTGTCCCTGATTCTTGATCGTCGATGGATGTCAGAACTCCGGATTCTTTCTCTCATTTGAGTGAAACGTGATATTCCAAGCATAGCTCTTTCTATTCTTCTTTGGGAGACCTGAATAGCCTTCTCATCCTGTTTACATAGGGCCCAGGTCTCTGAGGCATACGTTGATGCAGGAAGAACAGTGGAATCAAAGAGATGTGCCCGGAGCCGGAGGTTCTTCGTCCTTTTAGCTATTTCTTCAACGTTTTTGAAGGCGTTCCAAGCTGCTCTCTTCCTCCTGCGCAGCTCGGGTGCCAGGTCATTTGTCATTTGTCATTTTATGCTATAAACTAGAACAATGTACCGACTTAATAAAAATAGACCATGGCCAATAGAAGCCTAAGTAAGAAAGTCACTGAATTAGTAAGTTATTTACAATGCAAGTATAGATGCCTTCTCTTCCACATGCTTCTAAACCCTCACAAGTGGACCATAAAGAAAACACCTCATATTTGTACATGGGATTTTAAATTAGAGGGAAGGTTCATCTGATAGCGCCCATGCAGTGACATCATAGAGTTCTCTGGCTCAATTGAGAACCTCATGCTTATGAATTGTCTCTTGATTAATTTGCTTCAGTGATTGTTGGAAATGTTAAATGCAAATAGTTAAATTAAAATCTGAGTGACTGGCCCTCCAAACTTTTATGTTAAAAATAGTCTGAAATTGTGCTGAGCAGACTACACAAGGCAGAAGAGAGTATATTGTTAGAACTAAGTCCCTGAGTTAAAATCCTTGGTGCAGTGTGTCCTCATTCACATGTATCGCTTGTTGTCCTCTCTTTGGGAGTGCCTGTATCTAGGATGGTAGCAAGTATAACATTAACTATTCTGAAAATACTAAGAATAAGCCACTCCTGGAATAATTACGAGAGAGGAAAATGTACACATATTGGGATAAAATTCGCAAACACTAAAGAAAGTATTGAAAGATATATTTCAAGGTATGTCCTGCCCTTCTCTGTTAAACACAATGACAGTATTAAATGTACAAAATAATCATCCTAGAGAGTATGGGAATAAAGACCACCCAGAGGAAGGAAACATGCTCCTAAAGCCAAGGACAAACACTGCTGGCTGACCCCAGAAACCAGTGCCAGCAGAGACAAGACTATCTATGGGACTGAATGACTTGGTCATGTCCAAGGATACAAGAAGGTCACTGAACTGTGAGACACTATGGCCCGTTTCTTCTGTCATGGTACAGACAGTAAATCATTAAATGATTAATCTGCCAATGTAATAATCTAAAATATAATATAAAATATTAGATAAGTTTTTCTAAAAATTATTGCATTCCTATGTCCTGTCTAGGTGGACTGGACCTGCCCTCAAGGTTGCTGTCCAGGCCTCAGCTTAAGTTTCTGGGCACGACGTGAGGCTGGGGAGAAATTTCCCAACCAACAACACCAAGGTTCACTCAGTATTCCTTGTCAGAATATGTTTTGTTAACCAAGTCTGATGTCTATCCAAAAGTGGATAGATTCTTAGAGTCATAGGATCTCCCAAAACTGAATGAGGAAGAGCTAGGAAGGCTGAACACGTCAATCATGAGTAAACGATCTTCCCTCTCCAGGTACTTTAATTCTTCAGATCAGGCATTCAATCATTGGGAAAAGATGAGTAAGAAGAGGCTGCTAAAATCTCAGGGCTGGGAGAAATAGAGACGTTACTGGTGCCCGCTCAAGTAATTCGACGATCAATGGGGTAACAGTGATACAGTGATACAGGCATTTAAAGCAAGACTTTTTATTTAAGTTCCCAAGGAAAATAAACATTGCTGTCCTTATTCATCACTGGAGCCCTAATAATCCAGTCTATCATTGTTTAAAGGAAAAGACACATTGAACTAGTCTTAGATGGAATTTTATCAACACAGATCTATAATCACTTTCTAACAACAAGTCAAATCAAACTATTTTTAGCACTATCAAAATATCATCACCTTTCAAGTTCTGACAGACAGCTTTTAATAACCAGGGAGGAAAACACCACCTCAGACTTAATGCAGGTCTGTAGGGAGGCTTCTAACTCCACCCATGCCACCCTCTCTAGCCCCCGTCAGTCCTTTCCCCAATCTCAGGAGTAGAGGAAGCTTTGCTTCCCTGCCCTCGGCCCCAGAACCTCCAGCCATGGACCTGTGGAAGGTGACACTGCATCTAAACCAAATCAGTTGTTCCAGGACCCCAGAGACTGCTCTGATACCTGCATAGACACGTTAGCATCAGCACTGAAATGTTAGATTCCAAACTAACTCTAAGGGTTTTTGGGTTCTTATATTTGTCCTCAAATATTGCTATAATAACTATGGTGTGTAAACAGGAGTTACTAGACCTCCACCTGCCTAACCACTAAAATACCATCTGAAGGAGCTGGAGCAATAGCACAGTGGGTAGGGTGTTTGCCTTGCACGCATCCGACCTGGGTTCAATTCCCAGCATCCCATATGGTCCCCCAAGCACCACCAGGAGTAATTCCTGAGTGCAGAGCCATGAGTAACCCCTGAGCGTTGCTGGGTGTGATCCAAAAAGCAAAAAAAAAAAAAATACCATCTCAAGAGCAGAGAAATTATTACAATAATAGATCATAAATGGTCGCCTCTTAGTATAAAATAATGAATCAGATCATTACTTAATAATTTGAAATCTAAAACTTACCTGTCAGCACCAAACAAAACTCAAAGGACAATGTGAAAACAAAGGAATTCTTATGCACTGCTGACAGGGACAAATGTCCCGGAAAGTCCTGGTGCTCCACAAATGCCTCAAGCCTCAGCAAGGAGGGCCAGATCAATATGCCATGCAATGGCAATGCAAATAAAGCAATCACTGAAGAGAAACTCAATCAGCTCAAGGGAAAACTGATCCAAGGTATTAAAGAGCCCATACAAATGGAATTGAAGGAGTTTTTAAAAAACCCAAATTTTGAAATATGTTTGACAAGGTGGCAGGTGATAGGGTGGTAGGGAGAGAGGACAGAGAGAAGTAGGAGAACACCGGTGGAGTGAGATTGACAAAGGTAGTTGGATTTGAGTTGAAATATTGTATGCCTGAAACAACTATCAATAACTTTGTAAATCATGGTTGTTTAAATAAAAACATGTATTTAAAAAAAATAGCAACAGAACACTGTATGAGAAGAACCATTTCAGTAATGCTTGGGACATCAACAATAACAAAGTAGCAAAAAAAAAAGAGAATTACAATAATAATGGGCTGGAGCGATAGCACAGCGGTAGGGCATTCGCCTTACAAGCGGCCAACATATGTTGGCCGACCCAAGTTCGATTCCTCCGCCCCTCTCGGAGAGCCCGGCAAGCTACTGAGAGTATCTAGCCCGCACGACAGAGACTGGCAATCTACCCGTGACGTATCCGATATGCTAAACACAGTAACAACGAGTCTCATGATGGAGACGTTAATGGGCCCACTCGAGTAAATCGATGAACAACGGGAGGACCGTGACCGTGTGACAATAATAATAGAGGAATATAGTAGGAGATGAAAAAGAGAAAGAAGAACAAATGGAGGAAGAAATAATAACTGAAAACTTGTCCCAGTTTCTGGAAGTAGGATTCTGCACAGATTCAAGGGGCCCAAAGAATAATAATTAATAATAATAATAAATAAATAAAAAGATCATCTAACAAAGCAATACTAAGGCCCATAGTAATCAAAATCAAATGAAGGGTCAGCAAAGTTCATAAGGCTTCTGCTCACAAAACTAAAGAAATAGACTGAAGGAAACACAATAGTAGTGAAAGACTTCAATATACTACTTTCCCCACTAGATAGATTAACCAGACAGGTATCAGGGGAGAGATCTTAAACACGAATCAAGAAGAACTGGATTTATTGGACATATACGGGGCTCTCCAATGTCTCCAAAGCTGAAAATACATTCTTCTCTAGTGAATATGGACCATTTGCCAGGAAAGATAAATTATTACAGCATAATACAAACATACAAAAATTTACAAATATAGAAACCATAACAAGTAATCAAAACAAGGAACCTCTTAAGCTACATTTCTGTGAAAATACGAATTAACCACAAAAGAAGATGGGAAAACTTCCAATACTTGAAAGCTGAACAAAATTTTGCTAAATAACTGTATCAAAGAGTAAATTAAGGAAGAAATAAAAAGATTTATTGAAACTAATGAAAATGAAGATACCAGATATCAGATTGTATGAGATACAGCAAATGCTAAAAGGGAAATTCATAACAACGCAGGCCTACATTAGGAAATAAGATAAAGCTCAATTCAACAACATAAACACACATCTCAAGTATCTGAGAAAGGAATCACCACTAAATCAACCCAAAAAGTAGTAAAAAAAGGAAATAACAATTAGAGTAAACATCAATAATGTAGAAACCATGCTATTTCTTCGAAGAAATAGCTAAGAGGACAAAGAACCTCTGGCTCCAGGCACATCTCTTTGATTCCACTGTTCTTCATGCATTAACATACATACGCCTCAGAGACCTGGGCCCTATGCAAATAGGATGAGAACGCTATTCTTGGGTCTCCCAAAGAGCAATGGGAAGAGCTATGCTTGGAGTATCACGTTTCACTCAAATGAGAGAAAGAATCCGGAGTTCCGACCTCCGTCCACCCTCAAGAATCAGGGACACTGTCTCGTTGCCAAGGCCTCAAAAATCAGATGGCCTGGACACGTAATGAGATTTGGAGACAACCGCTGAACTAGAGCCGTTACCAACTGGATTCCATGGGACGTCAAAAGACCTCGTGGCTGCCCACCTACCAGATGGTCAGACTTCTTCATCAAGATCCTGAATGATCAGTTTGAAGCTCTTCGTGTTCCTAGAATGAATAGACACCATTGGGCTACACTAGCACGCGACAGGGACAAATGGAGACGTTACTGGCGCCCACTCGCACAAATCGATGATTAACAGGAAGTCAAGTGATCAAGTGATAGAAACCATGAAAGCAATACAAAGAATCAATGAAATTGATCGAATCAGGAGCTGGTTCTTTGAAAGAAAATACAAGATGACAAACATTTTGCTAAACTTGCAGGAAAAAAGAGAAATTTTCCAAATAAATTAGATCGTAGACAAAAGGGGAGATACTACAACAGATCCCTCAGAAATTTAAAATATAATGAAAGTATTACTATGAATAAGCTTATGCTCTGACGCTGAAGAATCTAGAAAAAAGTAGATTCTTAGAGTCATATAAGCTCCCAAAACTGAATGAAGAAGATTTAGAAAGACTGAACAGGTCAATCACAAATAAAGAAAATGAAAGTAATTAAGGATATCCCCAGGTAATTAAGAATCTCCCTAAGAACCAACAGTAATTAAGAAACTCCCCCAAGAATCTCCCTCTCAAGGCACAGGCCTAGACACCCTAAAAGTTATAGTCCAAATGGGTAAACGGGTGATTTTTATCAAACCTTCAGAGAACACTCACTGCCTTTACTCCTTAAACTCATCCAAAACATTGAGAAAGCAGGAATCCTTTCTAATATAATTCTTTATAATGTAATAATGATCCTTCATAATCTGATAATGATATTATATATAATAACATAATTCTTCCTAATATCCTTTATAACCTCAGTGAAGCTAATATTAATTAATATTCAAAGCAGATAGAGACAATAATTTAAAATAAAATGTGAGAACAATTTCCCTGATGAACACTGTTGTAAACATCTTTAACAAAATCTTAGAAAACTGACTCTAACAATATAGAAAAAATACACTACAATCAAGTGGGATTTATTCCGAGGATACAGTGATGGTTCAACATATACAAATAAAATAACATAACATACAACATCAGTAGCACTATAGCACTGTCCTCCCACTGTTCATCAATTTGCTTGAGCAGGCACCAGTAACGTCTCCATTGTGAGACTTGTTGTTATTGTTTTTGGTATATCAAATATGCCACCGGGAGCTTGGCAGGCTCTGCCGTGCGGCGGGATACTTTCCGGGCTCTCTGAAAGGGACAGAGGAATCAAACCCAGGTGGGCCGCGTGTCAGGCAAACGCCCTAACCACTGTGCTATCATTCCTCCCACAACATCAGTACAAGATAAAACTATATGATCATATTCATCATTGCAGAGAAAGCTTTTGACAAGATTCAAAATCCATTCATGATAAAAATTCTCAAAACAATAGGAGTGGAAATAACATTCCTTAAGGTAATAGTAGAAATTCCTAACAAGTCCACAGCCAGTATTATTCTTTTGTTTTTTAATATTTTAGAATTTTAGTTTTATTGTAATACTATTTTACAAGATTTTAAATATTTGTTTTAGGGTACAGTATTACAAAATCAAGCTTCCATCAAAATGCCACTATCTCTCCACCACTGATATAGGACATTTCCATATTTTCCTTCTCCTTCTCAGCCAGTATTATTCTTAATGGTGAGAAACTGAAAGTATTCTCTTGAGAACAAGAACATGGCAAGGATGTACAATGCCTCCATTTTTATTCAACAGAGTATTCAAAGTCCTAGCTAGAGCAATCAGGTAAAAAAATTAAAAGAATCAAAATTGGAAAAGAAGTCAAATCATCACTATATACAGATGACATAATGATATACATAGAAGACCTCAAAGAACCCTCAAGGAAGGAATCAGAGAAAGCAATCAAAGAATACATCCATTTCAAAATAGTGTCCAAAAAGATCAATTATCTATAAATCAATTTAAAAATGAGAGATCTATAACAAAAAACTTTAAATCACATAAGACAGAAGACATTAGAAAATGGAAAAGTATTCCATAATCATGGAATCAATGTTCTCAAAATGATCATCCTAAATTATTATGTTTGTTCAACGTAATCCCCATCCAAATTAAGATGGCTTTCTTCAAGGGCTTGGACAGTCATAATAAACTTTGTGGGGCTGGAGCAATAGCACAGCAGGCAGGATGTTTGCCTTGCACGTGGCCAACCCAGGCTCAATTCCCAGCATCCCATATGGTCCCTTGAGCACCGCCAAGGGTAATTCCTGAGTGCAGAGTCAGGAGTAACCGCTGTGCATCTCTGGGTGTGACCCAAAAAGCAAAAGAAAACTAAAAATAAAACCAACAACAACAATAAAACCTTTGTATGAAATAGGAAGAAACTATGAATAGCCAAAGCCATACTGAAAAATATGGAAATGAGAGGTATCTCATTGCCTAATTTGAAACTACTATAAAGTCATAGGAATCAAAACACATGGTACTGAAAGAATTATAAGCTCTTTGACTAGTGGGTCAGGATCAAATATCCCCCTCCCCAATTCCCATATCCATGGACAGCTAATTTTTGACAAAAGAGCCAAGATATGTAATTTACTCAAAAATCATATTTCAGGGCCAGACACCCTAAAATATGACAAATTACACTCAATATATAAGTACATACATTGTTCAGCTTCAATATATAAGCACATACAAATGCACACCACAATCGCAGAGGGACCATGGTACCCCAGAGAACACCCAGGGCCCTGTGAGCTATTTGACCACACTAAGAATAATTTGCTAAGAATCCTACAAAGTCAATCTACCACTAGAATGGGTGAGAGATGGGTCTCACTCCTCAGAGGGGTCCAGAGAGAACAGATACCTATGGAATCAGGGGTTACCTGTACAGGCCCATGGCCTCATTCTTTACCAGTCAGATGACCTTAGAAAAGTTACCTGACTCTCTATACTCACCTCTGTATCTGTAAGATTATTCTGGAACTAACAGTTGTTGTAAGATCAAATACTCCATGGAGGAAAATGCTGGGAGGTCACATGGGTTTTACTTTTTGTTTTACTGGCTGAACCTGATACTTTTCAGTTTTAAAAAAGTGAATACATAAACAGAACAGGAAGAAATTCACCATACAAATTCTTCTATACAAAAGAAAAAATGACACTAAGATGTGAAGAGCTACTGAACCACACAGGTACTCTAGCTCTGGTTGGTATATAGAAGACATAGCCCTCAAAAGGTTTATGAAAATTCTGTAAATCTCAACTTTTGTAGTGGTTCTGTTGGCACAGAAGTTGTACTACATTCACATAGATGAGGGAAAAAATCATTATCTACCACCAGTCAGTGATAAAGAAGTCATTTCCCTGGTTCCCTACAGATGCTGCTATTGCAAGACAGTCTTCTGATTACTTTATTAGTTATACCAAAGTAACATTTGGAGTTGTGGTATCTGGATGAGGCTTTGGGGAGTTACTGTACAAGAAATACAGTTAACACAGAATCAGTAATTAACAAAAAGGAGTGATTCACAATTTCTAGTTTTACAGGTGTTATAATCATTTAATTTAAAACAAAGCTAACCATTCACTGTAGGGTAAATTGATCATCATAGCTCAGAATATAAAAGAGTAAAAAAATCAACAAATGGGAGGATGCTAGTACCTCTTAGCACAGGACAGCTGGGAAGGGTGAGCACATTTGGGGAACGTGAAATTTAGGTGTATAGTGCTGGGTGGCATGCAAGACAACGACATCAGATAGGCAGCTTCTGGGAGAACCCAAGCAAGAGGAAAAGACTCCAAGTCACGAGCAAGGAAAAGAAAGAAAAGATATCATGGAGGGAACAAGTCTGGAATAATAATAATTTAAAAAAAAACAGGGGCTGGAGCAATAGCAAAGTGGGTAGGGCATTTGCCTTGCACGCAGCCAACCCAAGTTCGATTCCCAGCATCCCATATGGTCCCCTGAGCACCGCCAGGGGTGATTCCTGAGTGCAGAGTCAGGAGTAATCCCTGTGCATCGCTGGGTGTGACCCAAAAAACAAAAAAAGAAAAAAAATCCTTCAAGGGAGAAGTACTTGGAGAAGATGGGTTTAGGAGTAGGAAGAACAGCTGGAGGATGTGGTATCATAATCCAGGACACACTCCAAGTGTCATTGGAATCCAAGCACCAAGAAGAGCACCCACACCTGCCAGGACCTGGAACACAGACACAGGTTCACGGTAAGGTGGTTGGATCTGAGAAGTAGAGAGAGGGGAATTCCTGACCTCTGAGATGTCAATCTTTACAGAGATTCTGGAAAAGACAGGTTTCTCCTGGCGTGGCCTTGAAGAGTACAGAGTCAGGCAGGACACAGAGAGTCCTGAGAAAGGAACTGTGACTTAGAGAATATTGCAGTGGCATCAGAATTCATCTGGTTCATTACATTTCAGTGACGTGATCACTAAATTTACCCTTGTCTAATCACAGCGCTGTATCTGTGTGGCCCCACTGGTCTTCCTCACAGTGCTCTAATTAAACAGTAAAGTGGTAGCTCATGACCTGATAAAATGCTCACACCACATAGAACAACCCACCTTATTATCAAGCCTTATTTTTTTTCAGGGGGAGGGCATACCTGGCTGTACTCACCATTAACTTTGTGCTCAGGGGTCACTCCCTGGGACCGCGGGGGCCCACATGCAATGCCAGGGATTGCATCTAGGTCAGCTGTGATAAGGCAAGCAACTTACCTGCTGTACCATCTCTCCCTCTTGAGTTCCTAAACATTTAAGAACTTTCTAGGGGAATCAGACTCTTCCTTCTAGCAGCTTCTACGTTAGTCTGGCTTCATAAAGTCAGACAAAGCTGGTCAATTGTAAAGATAAGGATGCCGTTCTTCATAGATTCCTTCCTCCTTTCCTTTTCTCTCTTTTTTCCTTCCTCCTTCTCCTTGCCCCTTTTCCTTTTGTAATGGAAACATAATCACCTCCTTCAAGACATGAATTTCCTTACTCACGCTAATGTCCTCAAAGGGGGTATAATACCCCCACAATCCACACAGAACTTATCTAGAGCTGCCCAACTAGTGTCCATCTTTACCTCCCCCACCACACACACACACACACACACACACACACTCACACACACACTCACACACACACACTTATCTAGAGCTGCCCAACTAGTGTCCATCTTTACCTCCCCCACCCCCCCCACACACACATACACACACACACACACTTTTTCTAATCAACTTATCATCTGTACAGAACTCCTCCTGAGGTCAGGAATCTTCTTTGAATTTCTATCTCTAAAGCCTCTGCTTTTTCCCACTTAACTTTTCACCTCCATTCAGAAAGGTCTAGAAAATAAATATTATCCAGGGACTCAAGGGACCAGATGCTGAGAGAGATTTATCTCATCTGTTAGTAAACAGTTCAAAGTCACACAGAAAACAACTAATAGAAGAGGTATTAAAACCAGACTTTTACACAACCAAGACTCCCTCAAGAGTGAAACCTAGAGCTGCAGGGGCCAATAAAGTGACCATTAGTCACAGATGGCTAGCACACGCACTGAATGCAGTGATCCGAACGAAAGAATTAAGGGTAAAACCACGTCATATATGGAGAGCTTCTCAATAAATATTTTATGTTCACTACAAGGTGAAATTATCTGAAAAATATAAATCAAACTGATCAAAACAAAGTAAAGTAAAGTGCTATTAAAATTGGTTTCATTTATTTTTACATTTTTATGTGATTATAGTGGAAAAATTGAATTATATATATTTTTTCCTTGTGTTTGTGGTTTACATTATATTTCTTTGGGGCAGCACAAATCTAACACAGTGGTTCTTCCCACCCACACACAGAGGGGATAAGAACCTCTGACTGAGAACACAAGAATGAGAACTGAGAGTCTCTGGAAAGTACTATCTTAGCATAAGAGCTGTGACTAAGAGGACATCATACGCCTGATATCAGATGAATTTCCAGTTCAGCCCAGTGGTGTAACCTAATTTTATCTTACTGTGTTCTGTGGCTGGGTGCGGAGATGGATCCAAGGATGGAGTACATGGTTTGAGTGTTAGAGCCACAGTTTTGATCCCTTGAACATTACCAAGAGTGTCACAAATGAACAAACCAAACAAGAATTCTGTTTGTACTGTCTTACGCTTTTGAAGGGGGAAAGGAACACTCCTCTGTACTCAGGCTTTACTGCTGGATCTGTGCTCAAAGATCATTCTTGACAGTGCTTCTGGAGTGCCAAGGATCGGATCTGGGCTAAGCAGGTGCATGGCTAGTGCCTAACCTGCTGTACTATCACTGGTCCTTGTGTTCTGCTTTGATTTTATAAGTTTTCTGGAGTTTAAAATTGGATTTATAAGCATGAAGTTTTATAAATTAAATAAATCAACTTCCAAGAAATCACAGTACACAATGGCCGCCTTTAGGAAGGTGTGCTCTGCAACCTATCAAGAACCCAGAAGGGGCTCCTGGTGGAGAAAGTCACCAGTGGCAAAGTTTCAAGGGAAGTTTTTGAATTAAAAATTCTTATTAATTTTATTGTTTTACATTTAATTAATTTAGGTGTATGCTATTTTAATATGAATGATTAAATAAATTAAAATTAGTGACAAATATTTGAGCACTCCATTTACATTCTTAGATATTCAAATTCCCATGGTGGTCTGATATCTTTTTAAATCTTTACATAGAAAAATGGGACATTATTTTTTTTTTATTTATTTATTGAATCACTGTGGGAAAGGTTACAAAGCTTTCAGGTTTATGTCTCAGTCATGCAAATATCAAACACATTTCCCTTTACCAATACTTATTTTTTACCCTGAAGAACCCCAATAAAACCCCACCCCCCACCCCTCCCCGTCCCTGTGAGGCAGATGAATTCTAGTTAACACTCTATCTGCTTTGATTAGATTCATTATTTCAATAAGATTCACCACTATTATTTAGAGTTTACCCCCCCCCCCAAATCAGACATGCTGAAAAAGCATTGTGAAGTGATTTGCTTTCTACAGCTGGGTTCAAGAATTAAATGTTGGTTTTGGATTTCTGCTATTTTACCTATTGACCCTGGAAGTATTTCTACTGAAAGTCAGATAGTTAAGAAATTGGTTTCTGTGTTCTGGAGTCGTGGCCGTGCTGGAGAGCCGCTCGCGGGGGGCAATCCGTGGCCTCGATAGGGCGTGAAGGGCGGAGCGAAACGCCCCCCTTCCCATGAGGTTTTAGTCACCCCCACACTCCCGGCTCATACCTGCTGTCCACAAGGCTCCCATGTGGCCGCCATCTTTCTTTCCAGAGAGGAGAGGGCGAATGGGGCAACACCCTTTCCCCTCCGGCAGACTTGCTGGGCTGGATCAATGCATAGTCCGTTCACTTTTCTGCTCCAAGCTGCTGGGTTCTGCATTAAGTCCTTGTGCTTCTGGGGCCATGGCGGTGCTGGAGAGCCGCTCGCGGGGGGTGACTGGTGACCTCGGTAGGGCGTGAAGGACGGACCGGAACGCCCCCTGACCCATGAGGTTTTAGTCGCCCCCACTCCCCCGGCTCATACCTGCTGTCCACAAGGCTCCCATGTGGCCGCCATCTTTCTTTCCAGAGGGAGGAGGGCGGAAGGGAGCAACACCCTTTCCTCTCTGGGCAGAAATGATTGCCTGGATTAACGCATAGTCCTTTCACTTTTCTGCTTCAAGCTGCTGGGTTCTGCATTAGGTCATTGTGCTTCTGGGGCTGTGGCCGTGCTGGTGAGATGCTCGTGGGGGCAACTGGTGGCCTCGGTAGGGCGTGAAGGGCGGACCGAAACGCCCCCCTTCCCATGAGGTTTTAGTCGCCCCCACACTCCCGGCTCATACCTGCTGTCCACAAGGCTCCCATGTGGCCGCCATCTTTCTTTCCAGAGAGGAGAGGGCGAATGGGGCAACACCCTTTCCCCTCCGGCAGACTTACTGGGCTGGATCAATGCATAGTCCGTTCACTTTTCTGCTCCAAGCTGCTGGGTTCTGCATTAAGTCCTTGTGCTTCTGGGGCCGTGGCTGTGCTGGAGAGCCGCTCGTGGGGGGTAACTGGTGACCTCGGTAGGGTGTGAAGGACGGACCGGAATGCCCCCCTTAAAATGGGACATTATTTAAATTGAGTTACTTTATATATGGACAAATGTGGTAGACGATATAAATTATCATCAATCGTCTAACCTTAAAGCATCCACATTTAGCTGGAGCCATCATTTATTTTCCCCTTAATCACTGGCTCATTCAACAAATATTTTTATGCAGCTTCTTCAGGTTCCAACTACTGAATATGAAACTATTGTAGACTCTTCTGTGATTTCTACACAATCCAACAGCTTTAGTTCTTACTCTATTTAAAAATAATCACCTGGTTGGCAGTATGTCTATGTTTATCACACAAAATGTTTTCTTATTTTATTATTGAAGCACTATAACTTGTTTTTGGCCTTTTGGGTCACACCTGGCGATGCACAGAGGTTACTCCTGGCTCTGCACTCAGGAATTACCCCTGATGGTGCTCAGGGGACCATATGGGATGCTGGGAATAGAACCTGGGTCGGCCGCGTGCACGGCAAATGCCCTACCCGCTGTGCTATTGCTCCAGCCCAGCACTATAACTTTTAAAGTTATTCATAATTGAGTTTTGGGCAGATTATGGATAAAGAAACCGAATTTTTGTTTTAATTCAGAATCAGGCTTCTCCTCCCCAGAGCAAGGAGTGAACGTCACTCACGGCCTGTGCATGCTTCCATCATCTCAGTTCTAGGGAAGTCTAGGGAAGATGTAACAACACAACTGCAGAACGTAGAAAGGATGTCATGGGAAATGATCCTCAGAAAGTGGCATGCAGGAATTATGTTCAGAGATAAAAGAGAAACAAACAGAAAGACTAAGGCTGGAGGGGAAACATCCCTGCTCCCAGACACTCAGCTGAAGAGAAAGAAGAGGAAGCAGGCAGAGCAGCATACAGCGTGTGCAGCAGGAAGAGAGAGAGAGAGAAAGAGAGAGAGAGAGAGAGAGAGAGAGAGAGAGAGAGAGAGAGAGAGAAGGTTTGGTTTGAAAGTCTCCAGTGTGCAACACCAGCCATCTACTGTAAGTTCTGAGGCCAGTGATGAAGTCGACTAAAGCAGCTTCAAGAAAGAGCAATTGGGACCACATGGCAGCATATGGACTAGAGGAGAAAGCACAGCAGATATTGGGTCTCTTGTGCAGGTGGTGTGTGTTTTGTAGCTGTACAATATATTTTTTTGTTTAGCAGTGGAATCCTTTCTTCCATAAAATTTTACACAACTCACTGCAATGTGGTACTCTTGATTGGATCCTGGAATAAATGAAAGACCAGAGTGGAAAAACTGGTAAAATTCAAATTCAGTGTGTAATTCAGTTAATAGCAATGCATCCATGTACATTTCTTAGTACCATGGTAACATAAGATATTAACACTCGAGGAAACTGAATAATGGATAATACAAGAATTCTACACATGCTTTCCTCAGCTTTTCTATAAATCTAAGTGACTGCAAGCTTTCAGAACAAATCTAATATGGAAGTCCAGCATTGGAAACGAGTGAGCTGAAGGGCTTCCTGAAACATTCCTCCTTCTCACTTCCCTCAACCACCTATCTTCGTGATGGGCCCCACCCAGCACAGACCATCAGACCGCAGCACCTTGTCAAGAAGGAACTACTAGTAAGATAAATGGTATTATTACTTTGCAACCTAAAAAACATGCTCCAGAGTGAATTGATCACTGACTGAGGGATTCAGAAACTAAGTCAAAGTATAAATGCTCTCCAGGTGTGCCTCCAAGTCCCTTCCCAGTGAGCCTGTCCAACTCAGCCCAGGCCCACAACACCACCTGATCAAGTGCAGCACTCAGCACAGAGGAACTGCCCACATGCCAGATTTGTGTCAAGCGGACAACTGGAGCCTTGTATGATAGCCTCTTAAGGATAAGAAACGGGTGAAGGATAGCCACTGGTACTTTCTGCTAAACCGAGAGGAGCAATAGAAGCTAAAGTCAGAGAGAAGTAGAGACACTGAACAGAAAGCAGAAGGACAGAATGGAGATGGGAGGGGGGGTAACTTAGTGAGAGAACAGAGGAAACGAAAGTGAGTAGGTGGATCAACAATGGCAAAGTGATGACAGAAATGAGACCCACAACCCAGAAGGATGGTTGCCCTCAGGATCTTTTGGGTTCCTGCCCCTCCTAAGGCCTGTCCACACACAGGCAAAGCCTTGAAATAAGCTCCCACCCCTTAAGGGATCTAAGTGAGTCTATTTCTTCATCACAATAATCTTTTAAAACTGCATCTGGGGTCTGGAGCAATAAAACTGTGAGTTGGATGTTTGCCTGGCATGCAGCCAACCCGGGTTTGGTCCCTGGCATCCCATATGGTCTGCTGAAGCTTCCAGGAGTGACCTCTGAGTAGAACTAGAAGTAAGCCCTGTGTGTACAAACAAACAAAAACAAATGTATTTGGATCAGAATGACTCATCTGTAGGTTTGTCTATAGTCCTAATTCTTTCTTCTGTGGTGTTTTAATGGTCTTGTTTATTTCTACAAGAATGTTTCAGATAGTAAGACATAGAGTTGTTCAGCTAAGAGGAACCTGGGCTGGTGCTCTTGGGAGTTACACCATTTATGGGACCATGGCTTCAGGCTAGTCATGGCCTATGGATTCTGCTTCTGCATCTAAATCATAAGAGTTATGACTTGGCCCCAGCAGCAACCAGAGTCTCTTAATTGCCCCTTTATATCAGCATTTCTCAACTAGGGATCATGTGACCTGCTGTGAGTCCCCAGAATATCTCAAGGAGAAACAGATTAAAATTTTTCGAAGGAGGGAGCAAACAAGACTAGGAGTCCAAAGTCGGGGAGTGGGCACAGGAAAGAAAGAAGTTTGGAAGGAGGGCCATGACTGGGAAATGGTTGAAAGGGCCAGAGAGATAGTACAGAAGGTATGTGTGCATGGAAAGTTGCAGGCACTAGATATGGTCTCCCAAGGACTTCCAGGTGTCACTCATGAGCACAGAACCAGTACTAGCCCCTGGGCATTACTAGGTGTGGACCCAAATCAAAAAAAAAAAAAAGGGTGAGGGCCAGGGGGAAGAAATTAAAATGCTGGGAAACACTGCTCTATATTTTTCTTTTACTCCTTGGTCATTATCTCCAGACTTAGATAATAGAAGATCCTACTTGATGGGATAATACCTGACTAGCAAAACTTAATTTTATGTTAATCTCTATAGAACTATAAGATATGATTTCCCTGGTTACAGATATTCCATATCCTACCCCGTCCTCTCAGCTGCAAACTTTTCTAGGCTCAAAGAACGGCACTCCCATTCTGGTTGTACAAATGCTCGATTATAATTACACTCTGAAACAAAGGCACATTTTTTTTCTATAAAACCTTGTACACACAAAAACTCAATTTCTATACTTTATACAAATATTTTACCATAGTTCATAATCTCAAGAGAACCCAATGAAGTCATCATGTGTTCATTATTAATTCAGTGAATTTGTACATATTCATTTCACTATAACACAATTATTTTGCTCATTAAACATTTTGTGCTGCCAGAAACACCTAAGAAATCTAATAAGCAGTTTCCAGAACTGCATAACACATCAATAAAAATGTTAATTAGATTTAAGTGAACAGCACAAAAAATTAACAAAGTGAACTCAAGGAGGGGAAGGAAAGCATAACACGCTGAGTAAGCCCACCGTCATGCCCTCCATATCGCCATGCTTTCTTACCACAGATTCTTGATTACCACAAAGTGTGTAGATCCAAACTTTGAGATCATAATACACAGAAATGCTTGGAATAATCCAAGGTAACATACTTTGAGAAAAATTTGCATTAACAAATAAAATGTCACTACAAAAAACTGTTACCAAGTATGATCTAAAGCTCGCATTGAGTTAGGTATGCCTGCAGAAGTGAATGAGAGAGCACACACCAATATCTCTTC
Source organism: Sorex fumeus (assembly GCF_029834395.1). NCBI lineage: Eukaryota > Metazoa > Chordata > Mammalia > Eulipotyphla > Soricidae > Sorex > Sorex fumeus. Next base: position 3,787,007 of record NW_026606083.1, read on the forward strand.
CCACATTATCAATATAAGGCAGGTTGGGGAATGGCACTATATATTAATTTGAGCTTTTCAAATTGGAGCAGAGAAAAAGAGCTCTAAAAGTTAAAGCAACCAAGAGGATAAAGGTAGCACTGCTTGAAGATGTTGCAGTAAATCCCTTTGCAATATAAAAGTATTTGACTTGGTAGAGTAGAGCCTCATTATTTTCTTACAAAAAGAGGAGCTAAAGTTTCAACTACAAGATGTATAAAGAAAAAATAAACATTTTATTTTCTGTCCTTGTTTGTGGCCTCCCCAAAGGCTCAGGGCGTCAGAAGGCCTCTGCTAGTGATTTGCAACCAGCCAGTCTGGCAGTTCAATGCTAGGGTCTAATAAAGCAGTTACTTGAATCCTCCAGGTCTAGGGGAAAATAGGAACATCTGGGTGGTATTCATGGGCTGTTAGTGCCACACTCAGTGGCATGTGGGGCCAAAGGTCACCCAGAGTCCTACACAGGCAAGGTGCATGTGTCTGGATACCCGCCTGACGATACTCATGCCCTGTAGTGTTAGAGACCCCTAGGGCCATCCAGTGTTGAGTCTGTTCCCAAAATTTAAATGCTACACAAGACAACTGTACAATATATTACTTTGGAAAGAGAGGTGGAAGCCACCTTCTAAATAAGTTCTCATTTAGGTAAATGGAAAAGATATCCCCATTAGAAGACATCAGTATTAAATAAGTCTAAAAGACAATTTAAAATATGTGAAAGAGAGAAATTTCCAGTGACTCTGTTGGTCCTGAAATGTTCTTTAAGCCTCCGCCTTCAAAGGTTCTTTCCAGTCTGTCTCCCGAGGGTAGAAGATCTTCACAAGATAAGGGGAAATTCCCAGCTCTTCTTAAAAAGACATTAACATCCTTTAACCTCTGTTCATGAACCCCAGTTTAGAAAGAGTTACTTTCTAAATAAATTTCAGCCATTACCATTTCCCATTGCTCATCAAATATATGCAATTCCCAATAAAGTCTTCTGGTTCTTCTGGATAATCACAGTACCACAAGATCCAGGGATTCAGATGCCTTAGAACACTGTAGGAGGATAACAGTGCCAGGTCATACTCCTGGCAAGAACACTTACCAGCTGAATGCATATGGCTTGAGTGTCTAAACTGGAGCTCTGACTATGTTGCCCCTGACCCCCACCCACTTCTATGAAGGAGAGAGGTTACCTATGAATTACAAGGAAGTATTGTGAAGGAGAATCTGAAATGAAATGAAATGAAATGAAGTTAAATGAAATATTTTTATATCTAGCACCAGACAGGTTCACAGAAAGTATTCTCAAATGTTTACTCCTTCCACTCTCCCCAGCCAGAAAAGCCAATGTGAACTTCTCTCTGCCTGGCTGCCCAGACGTAAATAACAACACAATATCTCTGTTTTAAATTTTTTTCATTAAATCACCATGAAATAGACCCTTACAAAGCTGTTCGTGATCAGGTTTCAGTCAAACAGTGTTCCAATAGCCATCCCTCCACCAGTGTACATTCCCCAACACCAGTGTCCCCAGGTTGCCCCCTCATGTCACCCCCACTCCCAGGTTGCCTCCATGCTGCTTCTATGGCAGGCACTTCTCTCCCTCCCTCTCTCTCCCCCTTCCTCCCTCTCTCTCCAACCTCCCTCTCTCTCTCTCTAACCTCCCTCCCTCTCTCTCTCCTCCCTCCCTTTCTCTCCCCTCCCTCCCTCCTTCTCTCTCTGTCTCTATTTCTCTCTTTCTCCTTTTGCACAGTGGTTTGCAATACAGATACTGAAAGATTACTGTGTATATCTCTTTACTTACTTTTAGCACTCAATTCTTGTCCAACATGATCATTTCCAGCTAGTATTGTCATATTTGTCCCTTCTCTATCTTACCTACCCTCTGCTCCACCACCACCACCCCCCCCCCACACACACACACTTGTTGTTGATCCCAACTACTGAAAATGTCCACTTCATCTTCAAAACTCTAACATTGTTAGGGGCACTCTGAACCATCAAGCAGTTTCTGGCTGAGAAGGCTTGCTGGCTATGAGCAAGGCTCTGTCTTAAGGGCAACTGAACCACCCAGGGGTGGTGAAGACTTTAGAGACACTGAATACACAGCTTATCTGAATGCCTGGAGAGCTTTGGACATTCTATCTGAATTAACCCTAAATGGTGTTTTCCACTGTCTGTTGCTAGTCTCCAGGAATCAGCGTTTTTCAGCGACAAAGAGTCAGAAATAGTATTACTACACAGATGCTTTACCTAGGAAATCTCATTTCTTTGTTCTTCTAGTATGATCAACACAACTTCGCTTTAAAAGGCCAAATAATTGGTCCACACCAGATTCCACATCCTTAGAAGAACATTGTACAGGAAACAACAGAGTGAAAGAGATGAGTGTTAGTACCCCAACCCAAGGATGAGAATTAGTGGCCGCTTTGTGTCCTATCTCATGGGCTGGAAATCTGAGATAATGAATCAGTAAGGGAAAATTTATACTAATCTTGGCTTTCTCCTTGTTTTTTTCCAGAAAGAGGTCTCATTCTTACATCTATGTGTCTGGCATAGTGTTCCCATTATCACCTCTTCCTGGTCTTACAGTCTCAGACAACTGCCCAAAAGGTCCAGATACTGAATTTAAGCTTCAAAGCAATGTGATTTTATATTATTTACTCACCTTTACTCATTATTTGTGAGGCTGTGAATTGTGAGCAAGGGAGACAAGGTTGAATTAAAGTAAAAATAACCTTTCTTCCTAGTATAGAAGGCTGAGCTATGGGCTGTCAGCTTACTGTATCCTCTCAGCAATGCTCCCTGAGAGTAGTAGGAGGACCTTACCTATCCATGAGGACCTTAATAGAAGAAACAAAGTCTGGCATCTGTCCAAGGCATACCAAGCCAAAATCATCTGAGCTAAGGATGACTTTGAAAGCTCCCACTAAAATTAAAAACTCTAAAGCGAACTCTGGCATCTTTCATTTAAATTATGCACTTTGAACTTAGAAATCTTTAAAGTTCTTTTTAACTCCACATTCCAAAACTCTAAAATCTGTGACTCAAGTTTATATTAAAATTCCATAAATAAAAAAGTATAAAACTCAAAGATTGCAGTTATAAACCTGTGTGAAAACATAATGTATTCTCACTGCATAAACTTGAACAAAGAAATAAAATTAAAGGAGAATAAAAGTTAACATTTCCTGTAAATCTCACTGCCCAGAGATGATTTGCACTGGCATTTTAGTGAAGTCTTGCCCACATCTGTGTAAAGAGACATGCAACATAATAAATCACATGTACCGATGCCACAATTTCCATGCCAAGCAGTAACTTTGACTCTGCATACTTCTATTGTAGAAAAAAATAGTGACCTTACCTAAGACAGTATTCTATTATGTACAGACTGAGATGAAGTGCTAAGATCCGGAATCTGACAACAGCATTTGTCTGTTTAACTGGTGGTCCATCCCTGTACCCCATGTCTTGACTGGGCAGAAGTGCCTCTCACTTTAATGGAAAGGCAAGAAGGGGAAACTCCCTCACAGAGTGTCACAGCAGGCTTCAAGCAGTGGCCCTGTCCGTGTTGGAGGAGGTGGTGCAGCTAATGGAAAACTTCACATGGCCTATCTCCCTGTTGGAATGCCAAGGGAGCAGCTCACACGTGGAAAACAGCAGCGTTAGCAGAGGTGACTGGGGGAGGAAGGAAGAGTGGAGGTGAATCACACAGAGAAAGGGTATTTGTCAGGGAAAAGTGGCTTTGCTGATGCTAAGGGAAGTGTGAAGAATTTTTCCGGGTATTTATGTACTCTGACTGGATTCCACAGGATGTCAAAAGAACACCTGGCCGCCCACTTACGAGATGGTCCGACTTCTTTGTCAAGATGCTGAATGAATTGTTTGATGCTCTTCGTGTTCCTGGAGTGAGCAGATGCCATTGGGCTATACTAGCACGTGGCAGGGACAAATGGAGACGTTATTGAAGCCCGCTCGAGAAAATCGTTGAGCAATGGGATGACAAGTGATACTAGTGAAGTGATACAGATCCTAGTACTGAACACAGTGGCTTGAAAGATCTTTGCTAATTGAGATGAGTCAGAAAGAGAGGGACAGACATAGAAAGACTACACTCATCTGGGGAATATGAGGCAACAGAATGGGAGACTAACACCCAAGAATAGTTGAGATAAGTACCAGGAGGTCTGCTCCATGACTTGGAAGCCAGCAGCACATGCTGGGGGGGAAGGCAGCTCAGATAGAGAAGGGAAATAAAGGGTGTTTGGAGGATTTGCTCAGAATAGGAGATGCGTTCTGAGAGTAGATTATGGACCGAACATGATGGCCACTCAATATCTCTATTGTAAACCACAACACCCTAAAGGAAAGAGAAAGAGTAAAAGGAAATGGCCTGCCACAGAGGTGGGGCGGGGTGGGGGATGGGGTGAGGGGTGGGAGGGTTACTGAGATCTTTGGTGGTGGAGATTGGGCACTGGTGGAGGGATGGGTACTCGATCACTGTATAACCGAAACCCAAGCATGAAAGCTTGTAAGTCTACAACTGTACTTCATGGTGTTTCACTAATAATAATAATTTAAAAAAATATCTTTGCTGCAGAGGAGATGCGAGTGACTCAATGCATCAACAGCTGTGCACAAGAAAATTTGGCTGCTGTGGATCCTGCTACTTTGGCATGTCTACTAGCTAACTCCTCAGCACGCCCCAGATGGATCGGTGGATGGCCATGCTCTCCATCCCACCTGGCCTTGGGGGCATTTCTTAGAATTTGGAAATGATGTGAGAGTGTCAGATTTTTCACCTTGCTACAAATCAAGCCCTCAGTCCTGGATACTGCCTAAGATCGCAAAACAGGGGCTACTCAGTTCAAAACCAGGGGATGGGGTCCCTACAAGCAAAAAGTAAAAAAAAAAAACTAGTCAACTGAATATTGTCAACCTTTGTTCTCTATTTGTCATTCTAAAATTAAGAATAAATAAGTATATTCAGAGTTGAAAAATATATTGAGTTGAAAAAAAAGAAACAATTTCCCCACAACAAAGAAAGTAGTGATGACTCAGTTCTCTCCATGTTTATGTACTTTATGGGAACCGTAAAATGAGGTTTTCACAACTGAAACATAGAAAACATGAATTAAGTGTTTCCAACTATGAATGCGATGCCTGTCTGGAGCAAGCAATCCACTCCTCTTCCAGTTTGAAGTGTGTTTGGTGATCAGGGATCTGAGAGGGGGTGGGGATCAGAGGGACACACAGAGAGAGTCCACCCTGGGAAGGCTCCACCTCCTTCAGAAAGTATTAGCAGGACCAAGCTCTCTAGTGCCAGGGTGTCCTGGCTGTTATTCCCCAACAGGAACATCTGAATATCTCTGCACAGTGGGTTGCAAGAAGGAAATACCATTAATTTTGGGTTCTAATGCTTCTTACATGCCTCGCCACAGACATGAATCCTAACGGCCCGTGTGAGACCCAGTGTGAGACATTGCTCTAAGGTAGAAAGAAAGCGGCAGTAGCATGGAGTGTGGAAAATTATCTATGGAAGGGATGAGAACTTCAGGGCAGTACATCTCATTTTCTGTGCACACGCATAGAAGTTAACAGCAAATCACATCATTTTATTTAAAGCTAACTAAAGCTCCAGATTTGGGTTGGGCACACATCTGATGGTGCTCCAAATTATCTTGGCCTACTGCCCAAAGTGTTGGGAGACCTGTGATGCCAAGGACCAACCTAGGCCTCCTCCATGCAATACAGACAAAGCCCAAAACTCTAAATTCTTAGGAAACTCTAAACAAGACCCTGATATGGCAAGGAGATAAGGAAGTTCAAGTTCAGATAGATGCATGTTACCAGCCAACATCTAACCAGCTCCTTATACTCTGCTACACTGGAAGAGAGTTCCACTGCAAATGGCCCCAAGAAGGCAGGACATCGGTGATCAGAGGCAGCAGACAGACTTTTCTTCCCAGGGAGTGAGCTGTGGACCCCACAAAGGCTCAGGAGTCCCAGTTACACTCAGTACCCAAGGAAGCATACCATTGGGGGCCTCTGCATCTCAGCCCAGCCTGAGCTAGGAAGCAGGGCTGCTATCTGAAGATAAAGCACAGCTTTTGGCACCTCTCTGAATATCAGAGGATACCAGAGGACACCCAGAAAGAGGAGAGCAGAGTCTGAAGCACCTTCCCATCTGGAAAGTCCCTTCAGAGCCGAATGTAAGCATCCAGGCTTGCCATTCACTCCACCCATGTCTGGCACAGAGCTCACGCTCTGGAAACACTTGTTTCATGAGTGAATTACTGTTTCATCCGAGAAGCAGACCCATTCTCAGCTGCAGCAAAGGAAGATCCAGGCATGTTCCATACATACTGGTAACCGTGCAGGTCACAACAGTAACAGCAAATGCTGCAGAGCAAGTGTCCAAATTGAGTCCTGCCTGTTACACAAAGGCCCCTCGGATTGTTCTCTCAAACAACTCCTTTCCTCAGGAAATATCTACAGGCCCGTGAGCTATAGTTTCTGGTTAACATGTAACAGCTATGACATACACAGAAAATCAAGACCCAAAGAGAAACAGGAGATATTTATTTCCTTTTAAATTAATATATCAAGTTATCTGTGTTTCATAAATTTACATTCTTTAGTCACCTAAATAGAAACATCCCAGTTAGTTTGCACTGCAAACCCAGTCTCTCGTGCATACTGTATTGCTTGCTTGTTTGTCTCTTTGCTTGCCTTGTCCACTCTGGAAAAGCCTGTGTTCACTCTCACACATATACTGACATTCTCTTCTCTCACAACTTTCTAAATGCTTCAACAAAAATGTTCTTGTTTCACACACACAGAGAAATAAAAAGTCATGTAAACGCTGATATAAATACTAAGTTAAGTCACACTCTTCAATTCTGTTACACTCATAGGGTAGTCTGCTCATCAGACACAAATCTGAATTTTTTGGACTCCTTAGAGGAAATAAACTGGAAATAGACCAATGAACAAGTTAGCACAAGCAGAGACATATACCCCTTTCCTGGCTGGCACTCTTCCATTCCAGGGAGATGGGTATGTTGATCTTCATCATAGCACAGGTCTCAGAAAGTGAATTTCATACCACTAATGGAAGGCATTATGAAGTTAGCACAAATAATATGCCTACCTCCCAGCAAGTAAAATACATCCCAAGAAATGCTAAATTCTTGGAGACTGGCCGGCACTGTTCCACAGTTTATTTTTTTAATCATGAAGAAAGTCAAGGTTGTCATTAGATTACAACTTTACACTGCTCCCTGGAGAAAGCTGACCTTGCAAAGGCTCCTCAGTTACAAGTGCTGAGGCCTAAAAAGAATCCCCTTACACAAGCCAGCAGGTTGCTCTTTCCCCAGGCCACTTGTACTATGCTGAGTCCCGTAGAGGAGAGGCTGTACCAGGGTAGCAGTCATGCCAGACACTCGGCAGAGTGCCCACAGGTGCAGCATGTCACTGGTATTCAAAGACCATCCTCACAGCCACCTAAACATTGGGTATAAGCAGAATGTTCATGCCTAATTTCTACAGTGAGGATGTCATAGTGAGGTGTACTGACAGTCCCTCACAAGTCCTTCTTAGGAGGCAGCATAACAGCCATAAAGAAGGGAAGCCAACCCTGAAACAGGACATCAAGGGGAGCTGATGACCAGTCCATGACAGGACAGAAGACACCCATTCTTACTGTGGATAAGGTGTCTACTGATATATCAGAACCAGAGTGATAGTACAGCATTTGCCATGCACACAGATGATCTGAACTCAATCCCCAGTATCTCATATGGTCCCCTCAGCCTGCCAGGAGTGATTCCTGAGTGCAGAGACTGCAGTAAACCCTGAATACCACCAATGTAGTCCAAACCTCCCCACCTCCTCCCCCCATCCTTTAGAATGGCTCGGAATTTGTAACCCCATGATGAGACGTTTGTACAGCAAGGGATTGACTGCTGTTTTTATTCCCTGAAAGCATGCATTTTGAAGCCTAACAAAAAGATAGTCTGAGCAAAATAAAGGCCTGTCTTATTTGGGTTTGTAGGATGATTTATTTTTAGCAAATGAAAGGCTCACATAAACTTTGGGAAAAACAGCCTTCTCTCCAAAGCCACATTTAAAGGAACCACCATGAATTATGTGTTCATCCATTTATAAATATTTGTGGACAGATAAGAGATCCAAAAACGAATAAATTGACAGAGCCTGGCCCTAATAAAACTTACCCACTAGTTCAGAATTCAGACACAGAACCACAGAGATGTGCGATGACAGCTCGATGAAGGAAAAATATAAGATGGAGAACCCACCTATTCACTGGTCACTTCCCACCAGCTAGAAACCAGCAAGATGACACTATCTTCTTAAGTCATAAATGATGAAAATATTGAGACAGCTAATGAGTTACATTATAGACAACCTATGCCAAAATGTGATCTTATGTGAATTGCTCTACCATATCTCCTTCCGTGTCATTGCTCTTAAATATTTAACTAAATTAGTTACCATGTTTTGGAGTAAAATGCCATTTTCTCTCCTATTTTAGATACAGGCTACACTGACTAAAAGAGTGAAGGAGGAAAATCTCACATGCAAAAAAGACATATCATAAAAGCTCCTGGAAACAGTAGGTTTATATACTAGAATGGTGGGTTACAAAATCAATACCCAAAAGTTCATATCTTTCCTATATGCAAATAATGGAAAGAGAATAAAGGAATTTCCTATATGCAAACAATGAGGGAAAAGAAAGATATTTTTAAAAATCCCATTCACAATTGTGCCTCAGAAAATTAAGTACCTCGGAATCATCTTAACCAGAGAGGTGAAGGACCTGTACAAAGAAAACTACAAAACACTACTTCACAAAATAAAGGACAGCATGAGGAAATGAAGACACATCTCCTGCTCATGGATTGGGAGAATTAACATTGTCAAAATGACAATACTTCCCAATGCATTATACAGATTCAATGTGGTATCTATAAGGATACCCATGACATTTTTCAAAAAAATAGACAAAAACACTCCTGATTCATATGAAACAGTAAACCCCCATGAATAGAAACATCAATTCTTGGGGGGGGGAACAGGGGAATAGAAGATAGAAGGCATCACCCTCCCCAACTTCAAACTATACTACAAAGCAGTAGTAATTAAAATAGCATGGTATTGGAATAAAGACAGACCCGCAGACCAACAGAATAGAATTATATACCAATAGAATAGAATATATGATCACTTAATCTTTTTTTTTTTGCTTTTTGGGTCACACCCAGCGATGCACAGGGGTTACTCCTGGCTCTGCACTCAGGAATTACTCCTGGCGGTGCTCAGGGGACCATATGGGATGCTGAGAATTGAACCTGGGTCGGCCGCGTGCAAGGCAAACGCCCTATCCACTGTGCTATCACTCTAGCCCCAATCACTTAATCTTTAATAAAGGAACAAGAAATGTGAAATGGAGCAAAAGGCTCTGCAGTAGATGGTGCTGGGAAAACTGGGCAGCTACCCACAAAATAATGAACTCATACTTTTCTTCTAAAGCCAGGCACAAAAGTCAGATCAAAATGGATTAAAAATCCCAATATCAAATCTGAATCTATAGGCACATGGAGGAAAATATAGGTAGAAACCTCCATGACACTGAAGCTAGAGGCATCTTTAAAGATGAACACCATGGACCAAGCAAGTAGAAGCAGAAATAAACATATGGGACTACATTAAACTAAGACGCTTCTGCACCTCAAAAGAAACAGTGATCAAGATGCAGAGACAGCCCAGGAATGAGAAAAAATATTTACCCAATATCCATCAGATAAAGGGTTAATATCCAAGTTACATAAGGCACTAGTAGAACTTTACAAGAAAAAAAAATCCAACCCTATCAAAAAATGGGAAGAAGAAAAAAATAGAAACATCCTGAAAGAAGAAATACAAATGGCCAAAAAGAATATGAAAAAATGCTCTACATTGGGCTGGAGTGATAGCACAGCGGTAGGGCCTTTGCCTTGCACGCAGCCAACATGGCTGACCCGAGTTCGATTCCTCCGCCCCTCTCGGAGAGCCTGGCAAGCTACTGAGAGTATCTCGCCCGCAAGGCAGACCCTGGCAAGCTACCCGTGACGTACTCAAAATGCCAAACACAGTAACAACAAGTCTCATGATGGAGACGTTACTGGGCCCGCTCGAGCAAATCGATGAACAACGGGAGGACTGTGATCCGTGATCTGCTCTACATTACTAATCCTCAGGAATATGCAAATCAAAACAACAATGATATATCATTTCACACCACAGAGACTGGCACACATCCAAAAGAAAAAGAATAACCAGTGCTGGTGCAGATGCGGGGAGAAAGGAACTCTCATTTACTCTTGGTGAGAAAGCGACTGGTCTAGCCTTTTTTGGAAAACAATATGGACATTACTGAAAAATCTAAAACTTGAGATCCCATATGACCCAGCAATACAACTTATGGGATTATACCTGGGGTGAAAAAATACACAGAAAAAGTGACATCTGCACTTGTATGCACTTGTATTGCAGCACTGTTCACAATAGCCAGAATATGGAAACCACCTGAGTGCCTGAGAACAGATGACTGGTAAAAGAAACTCTGTTATATTTTCAGAATGGAATACTATGCAGCTTTTTCAGAAAATAAAATCATGAAATTTGCTTGTATATGGATGGACATGGATAGTAACATGCTGAGTGAAATGACTCAGAAGGAGATGGACAGACATAGAATTATTGCACTCATTTGTGGGATATAAAAATAAAATAGTATGAATCAAATACCCAAGGACAACAGAAACAAGGGCCAGGAGCATTGGTCCATGGTTTGAAGTCTGCCTCAAGCGGTGAGGGAAAGGGCAGTTGGTATAGAGAAGGGACCACTATGGCAATAACAGTTAGACGTGATCATTCTGGATGGGAGATGCATGCTGAAAGTGGGTAAAGGATCAAACATGATGGCCTGTCAGTATCTATATTGCAAAGCACAATGCCCAAAAGGAGAGAGAGATAGAGTGAGAGAGAGAGTGCAAGAGACAGAGAGAGAGAAGATAAGTGCCTACGATAGAGGTAGACTGGTCAGGCAGGAGTGGTGGAAGGGAAACTGGGTACATTGGTAGTGGGAAATGTTGGAACATTATGACTGAAACCCAGTCATAAACAACTTTTTAACTGTGTATTTCAGTGATTCAATTAAAAAAGAAAGAAAGAAAATGTAAGTAGAAAGCAAAAGAATTGCTCAGAACTATTCTCAGGATAATTTTGTTATTGCTCTATTCTGTGCTGCCACTGCCTCTTGAGTCATCTCTGAAAGCTGACACGTTGCTGGTATTTTACCATCGCCATTGCTACTATCCTACTGAAGCCTATTTGGAGGAAAGGGACATTTACAAGTATATTGATTCATATGTGCAGTACACAATAGCAAACAGTGATATGTTATAACTCTAACAAAGTGAAAACAATGCTACCTTAAGAGGGTTGGGGTGATAGCTCAAGTTATAAAGCCCACGCGCAGCATTCAAAAGGCCCCAAATTCACTCCCCAGTACTGATCAGATTGGTACTGCCAAGATTAGACTAGAGGTCCCCAGCACTGCAGTGCTTAGTCTGAACTCCAACCATCAGGCCCACACCTGACAAATGGAAGCATCACTGAACGTGGCCCCACCTCCCAGCTCCACTGAGTGTGGCTCCTACTTTATAATAGGCTAAAATCAGACCAGAGTAATAGGTTAGCAAGAAAGGTATTTGCTTTGCACACTACCAACCCAAGTTCAATCTCTGGTATCCCATATGGTACCCCAACCTGTGACATGAGTGATTCCTGAGTGTAGGGCCAGGATTAAGTCCTAGAAACATGTGGGTGTTACCAAAAAAAACAAAATATTAATAAATAGCATAATAAAAAAGTAATACCATTTTAAAATGTTTAAAAGACAAGTTTATTTCTTTAAATGAAAGTGTAAGGATTTTCTCCTTGTTTTCTGGTCCCAAATTCTTTGTGTTCAGAAATTCTCCCCTTAATTTTCCACGGTGAAATTTCCTAAAAATAATTACATTGAGTGATTTTTTTTGTTGCTTGAATAACCTTTTCTTACTGCCATTGCTCTGATTCAGTCCGTGTAAAAGTGTCTGAGGAGAAAAAGATGTAACACAGTAAATAAAAGGCCCTCCCGTTGATCGTCGATTTGCTCGAGCGGGCCCAGTAACGTCTCCATTGGAGACTTTGTTGTTACTGTGTCTGGCATATCGAATACTCTCGGTAGCTTGCCGGGCTCTCCGAGAGGGGCGGAGGAATCGAACTCGGGTCGGCCATGTTGGCCGCTTGTAAGGCAAACGCCCTACCCGCTGTGCTATCGCTCCAGCCCAAATTCAGTTGACAGAGACTCGATTTGCTCGAGCGGGCCCAGTAATGTCTCCATTGGAGACTTTGTTGTTACTGTGTCTGGCATATCGAATACTCTCGGTAGCTTGCCGGGCTCTCCGAGAGGGGCGGAGGAATCGAACTCGGGTCGGCCATGTTGGCCGCTTGTAAGGCAAACGCCCTACCCGCTGTGCTATCACTCCAGCCCTAACACAGTAAATAAGCTAAGCATAATATGGTAGCAAAAATTATTTTCTTTAATGTCAGAACTAGGACAGAGGTTACCACACTAAGGAGTTTCTACACTACTTTGTGCGTGAGTGATTTTAAAACTCTCCAGAGCTCACCTGGGTAGCATACAGGAGTTATTTATCAACAGAATTTATAAAGAGAAAAATTGGGGGGAAAATGAGTAGGCCTTATGGTAAAAACAAGAGAGACAGAGTTAAATTCATAACCATAAACAAAGTTAGTCATGTTCCACTTCTCAAATACTGCAGATCACCAGTACGGGGGCACCTGTGGAAACGCTGTCTCCTGTGGCACACACACACTCTGAAAGCTTTAGAATAAGTATGCTTCTCCCTTGGTCAAGTGAGGATTCTTGTATATCTAGAAAAAAAAGGAGTCTAGGGGTGGCAGTGAGTGGAACTCCCTCTTGCGATATCACTGGACAAAGAAACACCTGCCTGAAGTTTGTCATCTCACCCAGCACTCAGTCTATCAGCACTGTGTTCTAGAGCCAGAGAACCATTCTTCTCAGGTCTGTGTTCCTAGCACAACTCTACTCTGGCTACTTTTTGTCACATGAGGAAATGAGAGTGTGAGCCAGGGTCCCATAAAGTACCCTGACTGAAGGCATTTTTTCCATCTTTCTTGAGTGTGTCCTTTCTCCTCTAGCTGTGACAGAAACATCTGTCTCCAACTCCATTGCTTCCCACACGTTCTTCAGTAGGTTGTGGAAATGCCTCTGAAAGCCCAACAGACGTGTGAACCAATGGTTTTCTCTTTCCTCCAAGTCCTATGCAAAAAGACCCATGTGTGCAGTTGGTTCACAGAGATATGGCAGGGAACTGATGACCTAAAGCAGGCCGCCCTATCAAAGGAGAGAAGGCTGAAAACAAAGAGAAACTCACCCAACAGGTGCAAAAACATAATATTTTATCAAGGCCCACTGCTACAGGAATGAAAAGTAATTCTGTGAAGGAAACTGGCTATCTTCATTTAAATTCCAATGAATTAAATTCCGAATTCTTTAAGATCTTGAAAAGGAAACCAACCAGGATATCTTCACTGGTTTTAGTTTTGTTTACAATGGTCCAGTTGCACTGTACAAAAAAAATCTTAACAACGCTTGTTAGAGAGACCAAGACCTGGAGCAAAGGTAGCTAGATCTAGTTTCTGCAAGGTACAGACTGACACAAATTTTCATAGGTTGTACAAGGTAGTCTACATCATATTGGTTGCCTAAAATTGAACAAAGTAAGACATTTACACTTTGGAAATTGACAACATACAAGTGAGTGCTCTGTTTATATTTTTCCCCTTTTAGAGATCCAATCTTCAAAGCTTTATTAGCACTTAACTGCCTGAGAAAATTCTAGACAGATGGGAGAGTTAATATTAGTAGTTAATGTAAAACAGCCAGGCTTTGCTATAGAGTAGACACACAGACACACACACACACACACACACAATAATAGTTATCCATGTCACTGTCACTGTCACTGTCCTCCCATTGTTCATTGACTTTGCTCGAGCAGGCCCAGTTACGTCTCCATTGTGACACTAGTTACTGTGTTTGGCATACCAAATACGTCATGGGTAGCTTGCCAGGCTTTGCAGTGCGGGCGAGATACTCTCAGTAGCTTGCTGGGCTCTCTGAGAGGGGCGGAGTAATCGAACCTTTGTCGGCCAGGTCGGCTGCGTTCCAGACGAAGAATTTCCTGAGTATCTGACACAGTAGAAGATACATCTCTAATTGCCCCCACAATCACTGGGGTTCAGCTTAGAGGAAAATACAAGAGTCCAAGGATCATGTAAGAACAGACGAATGTATAAAGAAACTATGATACATCTACACAATGGAATAATACTCAGCTGTTAGGAAAAAATGAAGTCATGAAATCTGCTCATAACTGGATGTACACGGAGATTACCACGCTGAGTGAAATAAGGCAGAATGAGAGGGACAGATATAGAATGACTGCATTCATTTGTACTATATAAAAATATATAGCAGAAGACTCATAGCCAAGGCCAGGGAAAACAAGGGCTAGGAAAACTGGTCAGTGGTTGTAATCTACCACAAGTGTGTGGGGGGCAGAGGGTTGGTAAGATAGAGAAGAGACAGTATGACAATAATAGTTGGAAATAATCATGCTGGACAAGATCTGAGGGTTAAAAGTAGGTAAAGGTATATACCTGATGATAGGAGGGGAAACTGGGGACACTGGTGCTGGGAAATTCTACACTTTGTGGAAGGATGGGTGTTGGAACACTGTATGACTGAAACCTAATCATGAACAGCTCTCTAAAGGTTATCTCACAGTAATTCAATAAAAAAATCTTAGGAAAAAGAAGTGTTAGCCCATGACTGAGGGAAGGAGTCATGAACCTGGCTGATGAGTGAGCACTGGGTGTTATGGGTAGACGGCGAATCAGTCCAATAGTGAAACTGTAAAAATGTGTGTTTATAGAGCACAATACTGTGTTGTACACTAAAAAATATGCCAAGGATAGGTCTCCCGTTTTTAGAACAATGAAATGGAAATTTTAATGTAAAAATTATCATTATTAAAATCTTATGGAGGAGGCAGAAGTAAGGAAAGAATTGAAAAACAACATCCAGATGACAAAAGAGAAACATGAAAATAGATCAGAGAGGTCATGAAAAACATTGTTTAGGAGAAAACCAGACCAATTACCAATGTTTCATTCTTACATCGAACTGCAGACTACACAGGGGCTGTTATTTCACTCTAAATTGTGGAGTCACAAGACTTCCAAACCCCAGAACATCTATTCTTGTCTACAAAGAGCAGCCATCAGCAGTTTGATAATACTTAAAAGTATACTTATGATTTCTGCTTTCCAACACTGGAATAACTTGTATCATCAGAAAGAACAAGGAAAATGCCCTAAACTCACACACCAATATAACCTCAGGGCTGAGGCAAAGCCACTGAAGTGTCCTTCAGTCCCCGTTTCAGGCTGGGCCACACTAGGCCTCAGAAGGTGCTTTCAGTGGGATGTCTAATCAGCCAGACCCAGTGGGAAGCTAAAGGTCACTACTTTGATCTATTCCACCTGAGTTTTCTAGCAGCAGAGCCTGAACATGAATCTCCCATCACTGTCAAGCATCCCAAACTTTTACTCCTCAGATCAAAGAGGATGTAAATCTCTGAAAGATGACCACTTCAGTTTTCCTAAAAGCAACCAAAAGCTTCTCTCAAACAAGCAAAAGTAAAGAAGAAAGCTGTTGCTTCTAGTGTCCAGTTGCAGTGTTCAGTCCAATGGCACCAACTGTAAGTGTCTGGTCAAGGAATTAAATGTTTCTAATTAACAAGCTAGTGTAGAGCACTGGACTGGCAGGGGGCTGGGGTGCAGGAAGAGAAAAGAGACCCTGGCTTGGATGTGCTTCTAAGCTGTCAGAGAAATTTTCTGAAGTAGTTTTATTTACACTTAACACTTCATAAGGATCCTAACAGTCATGCCTAAGTGTTTCATGCTCACAAAAGTCTTCAGTTAGATTAACAACATATACAAGCTGAGCTCATCAGTGTGAGACCTTGTCTCTTTAGCTGGCTTTGTGCCAGATACATTCGTAGAAGAAAACAGCTGTGTCCTTCAACACTTCCTATCTAAGTCAACAGAATCCTAAACCAGCATCTACACATTCCCTCCATATCTTTAAGATACATCCCAAGGGCTGGGTAGTAACTCAAAGCATCTCCCAAGAAACAAGCTGAAATAAACTCCAGCAGGATGAGGTACAAACACCAAAACAAACAAGACACATCTGAATGGAAACAACATAGGACACCATATATAAAACAGACACCTGTGGCTTACAACCCGCAGGACCTAATCCTCTGACTACCCAGTAATTAAGAAAATAGAGGATCAGTAGGTAGATGCCTCACCCCCAGATCTCACAGATGGTGGGTGGGAGAGAGAATTCTAATGTGGGACCACCTCTCTGCTCTCTCTCATACTCCTATACTTCAGTGAACTGATACTAGGCAAGTGGGCAAGATTCTGCTAGACTCTGAGTGTGGGGAGGAGGCGGGGACATGTGTAAAGGACTCGTGTGAGGATGTCCATGTCTTTCAATTGCTTCTGATCCCCGGATACTCATGTCCAACAAAACTAGTCTCATTGGTGGTGATGATGACTAGATGCAGAGAAACCCAAGAGCACTCCAGGAAGCACCAGAGAACTTTGTTTCTAAATAAACAGCTCATTGCTTTTGCTCATCCTCTACTTTCACAGCAGAATATGCTAAGCTTCCCCTAGAAATCCCTACCTCCTAGGGCTGAAAGTCTCCATCCCCTTAGCTTGTCAAGACACATGGAAGACTGCTTTAGTTAGCAACCCCTCTAAGCCATCCCTTACCCACTGCAGAGAGGCACTCCAAAATTCACATCCCCTTTGGTAATCCTCATTTACCAACCTTTCTAGGACTGAAGTACACACTCTGGGTCAGTCCATAATGAATTCAGAATTTCCTTCCATAGTGGTGGAACTCCAAGGAAACCTATGAGCTGTACAAGGTGAGTCTGAATAGAGTCTAGGTCCACTATTTTTGAATACCTGGTTAATTCTCCATTTGCTTTTCCACTGGAAAACAAGTACTGAATAAACTCTTATTTTGCTGAGTTACCTTGAGAAAATTGAATGAGAGGAGGCTAGCCATACCCTGGTGTAAATTATGTAGCTGTTTAGGCTCCAGTTTCAAAGTCACCCTCATGCTGCTGAATGAAGACGGGGAACAGTGGAAACCTCTTCTCAACAGCTGAAGATCATTATAACCACCAGTCAGTTCACTCTAGGCATCTGAAAATGCTTTACCTGAAAAATTTTTTTCTGAAATAGCAAAGGAATTGTTACTTGAAAAATATAAACATAAGATTGTCATAAGGTGAATCCTAAGTGTGGTGTAGACATTGTGCAGAGGAAAAAGAGAGGCTTAGGGGCAATTCTGAGAATTGTAGGACAGAGAATGCAATATGTGAAGGCTTCTCACTTGCTGCACTGTGGAGTGTCTCACTGTGGCACTGCCATGGGCAGGCAAAGCTTCCCATGGCCAGGAAGGCCACCGCACAGATGCATACTTTCTGTTTGGGCATGCTGTGGAGAAGTGTGCATGTATTAAAGTCCTTGAAGGTTTTCCCCTATTCTAGTTGAGTTTCCACAAAGCATAGCAGAGCTGCAACCAGAAGGCTTTGTTGATAACCGTCTTCCTGCACTAGTGGAGGCCTCTTGCCAGCCTGAGTTTCCTAAAGAGGAAGAAACTGCCTCAGTTTAGAAGTCTGGAAAATATAGGTCATGGTTCTCTTCTGGTTTCTTACTAACCATGGGGCTTTCACGTAATCTTTTGTGACTTGTGTCACCATCTGTAAAATGGTGTCAGAACACAGAATGGTGATCTATAGAGATAAAATGAGCATTATGATGAAGTAAGTAAAACTCTTCGGCCAGTCAATACCCGTTGATGACACTACAACAATCTGGGAAATAAAATTCAAGAGCTCTTACTTTACACAGATGATAAGAATACCAAAGAGATATTATAAGCATAAAAGAAATATATCTCTTCTCCCAGTGACTCCTGGGGCCTTTTCAGGGGTCAAATATGCAAATCTGACTGGAAAAACAAGCAAGCAGACATAATAAGTGATCTGTGTGATTCCAGGTAGAAATCAACATTAATTAAATTTTACTTGGTGGCTTTTAAATAAGAGTACTTGGACTAAAAAGAAAGCAATAAGTACCCCCTTTAGCTATAACTGATAAAGGAGAAGTGTTCCTCCCATCATCTCAACAGAGGGATTATTTTATTTATTTCTGTTTCCCTGCATTTTAAGAGACAATATTTTATTTTATTTATTTTTCCAAGCATACATTGAACATTTATTTATTTATTTGTATTTTATTTTTATAAAGTTGTTCATGGTGATTTATTACATTAAATATTCCAATACCAATCCAAATCCAACCACCATTACATCTTCCCACCATCATTATTTTCAATTTTCCCAACCACTACTCAAGCCTGCACTGATGGAAGCTCATAAATAATTTATTTTGTATTTTTTGTTATGAATAATTTGCTAAAAATTATCAAAAAAGATTTCTAAAGAAGAAAGTGTGTGAAGATTGTTGTATCTTACCATGAGCAATTAAGCCTTTATATAAGAGGTTACTAGCATGTTGTTACAGGCAAAGCCTTGTATATTATTATTTTCTTGATCAAGATTGGTTGCTTGCTTTTTTACATCCCACCCAACCCCCCACATATTTTTTAAACTCCGTGTTTTACAAAGTTGTTTATGTTCCAGGAATTCAATATTCCAACATCAATCCCACCATCATTGTCACCTTCCCCCCACCACTGTCTCCATTATAGCCCCTATAGCAGGCCCAAAATAATTTATTTTACATTGCTTGTTGCCAACAAATTGCTAACATAATGGTCAAAAATTATTTCCTTAGAAGAAAGTCAGTGAAAATTGTTGTATCATACCATGAGGATCTTAAAACTCATATTTCATGTTTTATGAGTCCTTGTCTAAGGGATTACTAAGATATTGTTACAAGTTAAGCCTGCTGTGTTAAAGTTTTGGTTATTCAAGATTGGTTGGTTTCTACCAATCTTGATTGGTTGGTTTCTATTTCAAGATTGGTTGGTTTCTACCAATCAAGATTGGTTGGTTTCTATCACACCAATCTGGTATAACTTGATTGTTCGTGTTATAAAGGTCGGAGATGTTGCATAGCTGTGAATGCAGATGCATGCTCTGAAAAATTCAGAATTTTTAGCTGAGCAGTCAAGTTGGAGTTAAACTTTTAACTGGGTGATCGCTTTGGGGTGTGGGCATGATTGCTGGTGCTTCCAGAAGCACAGGAAGGTGGGGGAGTGGGGAGAGGTAGCCTATTCAGACTCCAAGAAGTCCTTGAGTTTTCAGCCACAGGAACCCAAGTATCTGAGGTTTTTATGGTTAAGTTCTCTGTAAGGCTGCCTTGAGGTGATCAAATCTGGCCAGAGACTCAGTGGTAATTTTGGAGTGTAGGGACAAGTAGTTGCCGGGGCTCTGTTTGAACAGGCACTGGCCCACACCACTTCAAGTGTTCCAGATGGCTCAGACAGGAATGGGTGTCTAAGAAATTTTGGCGACTAGTTGATCTCTTGTATGATTTATTTATGAGTCTCTGGAGCAAGACATGCACCATGGTGAAGGTGGTCCACAGGCTGGGGAATCATTATAAATGAACAATCAGGTAGACTATTACTTTAAAGAAATAATTCATAGCTGTTTGTTTATAATTGGTGATTGTTCCCTGACCCAACGGTGCTACAAACACTTTAGGCAGACTTGCCCCACCGCCCAAGACCCTCATCTAGCTTAGAAAGCATAAAGATTCCATGCCCTGAGAATCTAGAATACTGAGAAGCATGAGAACATGAAATGCAATCAGGATTCTACAAGGTCTATGATAACCCTCTAGTCTGTAACTCACCAAGTGAGCTTGATGTAGTGCAAATTCATCACTCTGAAAACTTGGTTCCCGAACGCTCAGGTGAAATACAAATTAGAGAATGTAGAATCTTGGACAATGGCTAGTAGGCCAGAAGTCTTTAAAAAGACAGTCAAGAATGAGAAAAGACTCTTGCTTTCAAAATTATCTTCCGTTTTTTTGCATGGACAAATAAATTTGAAGGGGAATGTGCTTGAAATCAAAAGATGGTTCAATATGTGGCTGTAGATTGGCCCTAGAGCCACTAAGAAATCCTACCTTAATCCATCATACGTGAAACAGTAAAAAGAACATAAGGTTAGAGAGAGATCCAACAAAATAGTTCAAATAAAGCCTTACATCTTGATATATTCACCATCCACTTTATTTTATTTCTACTCATGAACTTTTATATGTATTGGCTATTCACTACTTGTCCTACAGTACTATGGAGACCATTCCAAATTTCAGTGTTAAATTCAGAATTGAATTAGAGGTTAGACAGTCTCTGAATCAAATTACAAATAATGTTTAATGTGTAATCAAAAAATACACAACTTTAAAATCTCTCCAGTGTAAAGTGGTAACAAAAGCAAGATAAAAGTAGCCATAAATAATACTATACTTAGAGAACCTCTACCAAGAATCTCCTAGAAACAATAGACTTGTATAGTAAAGTTGCAGGCTATAAAATCAATACCCAAAAGTCCATGGCCTTCCTATATGCAAATAGTGAAAGAGAAGAAAGTGACACGAAGAAAACAATCCCGTTCACAATTGTGCCCAAGAAAATCAAGTACCTAGGAATCAGCTTAATTAAGGAAGTAAAGGACCTGTACAAAGAAAACTCCAAAACGCTACTTAAGGAAATAAAAGTGGACACAAGGAAATGGAAAAATATCCCTTGCTCATGGATGGGGAGAATTAACATTGTCAAAATGGTAATACTTTCCAAAGCACTGTACAAATTCAATGTGATCCCCATTTGAATACCCATTCTTCAAAAAAAATGGAACAAACACTCCTGAAATTTATATGGAACAATAAAGCCCCCACGAATAGCTAAAGCAATTCTTGGGAAAAAGAAAATGGGGGGAATCAACCTCCCCTAACTTCAAACTCTACTAAAAAGCTGTAATAATTAAAACAGCATGGTACTGGAACAATGGCAGAGCTGCAGACCAATGGAACAGGGTTGAATATACTGACATCTCCCCGCAAGCATATGATCATCTAATCTTTGATAAAGGGAAGAAAAGTGAAGTGGAGCAAGGAAAGCCTCTTTAACAAATTCTGCTGGCAAAACTGGACGACTACATGCAAAAAGTGAGCTCAAATCTCTGCCTAACACCATGTACAAAAGTAAGATCAAAATGGATTAAAGATCTAAACATCAGAACGGAATCCATAAGGTACATTGAAGACAAAGTTGGCAAAACCCTCCATGACATTGAACCTACTGGTATCTTCAATAATGTCACACCACTGGCCAAGCAAGTGAAATCAGAGATAGACAAATGGGACTATCTTAAACTAAGAAGCTTCTGCACCTCAAAAGAAACAGTGACCAAAATACAAGGACAGTCTACAGAATGGGAAAGGATATTCACTGAATACACATCCAACAAGGGGTTGATATCAAGGATATACAAAGTACTGGTTGAACTCCACAAGAAGAAAACATCTTACCCCATCCAAAAATGGGATGATGAAATGAACAGAAACTTTCTCAAAGAAGAAATCCGAATAGCTAAAAGGCACATGAGAAAATGCTCCACATCATTAATCATCAGGGACATGCAGATCAAAACCACAATGAGATATCACTTCACACCACAGAGACTGGCCCACATCCACAAGAACAAAAGCAACCGATTCTGGCGTGGATGTGGCGAGAAAGGGACCCTCCTTCACTGCTGCTGGGAATGCCGACTGGTTAAGCCCTTTTTGGAAAACAGTATGGACAATTCTCAAAAAATTAGAAATTGAGCTCCCATTTGACCCAGCAATACCACTCCTGGGAATCTATCCCAGAGAAGCAAAAAAGTATAGTCGAATTGACATCTGCACTTGTTTGTTCATTGCAGCACTCTTTATAATAGCCAGAATCTGGAAAGAACCTGAGTGCCCGAAAATAGATGACTGGTTAAAGAAACTTTGGTACAGTTACACAATGGAGTACTATATAGCTGTTAGAAAAGATGAAGTCATGAAATTTACATACAAGTGGTAGCACGGTCTGATAAGCACGGTCCTCCCGTTGTTCATCGATTTGCTCGGGCGGGCCCTGTAACGTCTCCATCATGAGACTTGTTGTTACTGTGTTTGGCATATTGAATACGTCACGGGTAGCTTGCCAGGCTCTGCCGTGTGGGCGAGATACTCTCGGTAGCTTGCCAGGCTCTCCGAGAGGGACGGAGGAATCGAACTCAGGTTGGCCATGTTGGCCACTTGTAAGGCAAACGCCCTACCGCTGTGCTATTGCTCCAGCCTGATACAAGTGGTACTACATGGAAAGTATCATGTTAAGCAAAATGAGTCAGAAAGAAAGGTATAGACATAGAAATATTGCATTCATCTGGGGAACATAAAGTAACAAAATAGGAGACTAACACCCAAGAATGGCCAAGATTTGTACCAGGAATTTTGCTCCCTGGCTTGAAGGCCAGCCACACATGCTAGGGGAAAAGGCAGCTCAAATAGAGAAGGGATCACCAAATAAAGGGTGTTGGGAGGATCCTCCCAGGATGGGAGAAACATGCTGAAAGTAGACTATAGACCAAACATGATTGCCACTCAGTGCCTCTTTTGCAAACCACAACACCCAAAAGGAGAGAGAGAACAGAGGGGAATGCCCTGTCACAGAGGCAGTGTGGGATGGGGGGTGGGAGGGATACTGGGATCCGTGGTGGTGGGAAATGGGCACTGGTGGAAGGATGGGTATTTGATCATTGTATAATTGAAACCCAACCACAAAATTTGTAGGTCTACAACTGTACCTCATGGTGTCTCACTAATAATAATTTAAAAAGTAAGGTAAAGGTAAAGGTAAAGGCCCTCCCGTTGATCGTCGATTTGCTCGAGCGGGCCCAGTAACGTCTCCATTGGAGACTTTGTTGTTACTGTGTCTGGCATATCGAATACTCTCGGTAGCTTGCCGGGCTCTCCGAGAGGGGCGGAGGAATCGAACTCGGGTCGGCCATGTTGGCCGCTTGTAAGGCGAACGCCCTACCCACTGTGCTATCGCTCCAGCCCAATTTAAAAAGTAGCCATAAATAAAAGATAGACATTGATTAAAACTTCCTTTGCCTGATAGTAGAAGAATGTTCAGTTTACAAAACCCCTTTCTTTAGCTCAGTGACCCATCACCTGACCTCAGAGGGCAGCAGGGATCCCAGAATGCCACAGAAAAGCCAGGAAACACACTGTTGTGTTCTATAATTCCAATAAAAAATGACCAACTGCAACATGCACAGGTGGAAGTCATTAAAAGTGAGTACTGAAATAGAAAGTGCAAATTCTTCAGGTTTGTGAGAAAAAGGACAGTAGTCCAAACGTGGAAACAGTCTCCAGAAGAGGACTCTGCTCTAAAACCAAGTAAGAGCACTACTCTCCCGGCTCTCCACTGACCCTGTCTCAATTCTTGGTAGCTCACCCCCTCTCCCCGGCCAGATCACACATTCACCTGGATGCCAGGAAAGCAAAGACAAGGACATTTGTAACCACAGAACCTGCCACCTTTAGCTGAACAGTCTGGTAATGACTTAGGGTCAATTATAACATCCAGTCTGCTCTAGTGTACCCACTGATGAAAAATTCAAGTCAACTGAGACATCAAAATTGGCTGGGGTCCTATTTCAGGAGCCTGGCCTGGAAAGGCCCACACTTCATTATTGTAGATCAGTAGTGGCAGTGTTCTCAAAATGCTTTCCACTCATATGTACCACCCCACAAGGCTCTTGACTGCCAGACTCCCACCAAGAAAACATATCATCATCCCTGTGCTGAGAAGCATAGGTCTTCATCTCTGTACTTCCAAACTCTAGGTCAATGTTGTCACCCAGGAATACAAAGCAACAGCAAAGGACCACCTTGGAACCCACCACCACCCCATCAGCAAGCAACTCAGGGCCATCAGGTATGTCCCATGCAGGGAACCAGACACTCTGGAAATAGCTTAAAGCACATGTTATCAAAGTGTGAGAATCACCACACAATGTAGTGTCTGAACTTTGTTATGTCAATACAGAAGTTTCAGGCCTCTGGGTCTGCACCCCAAGTCACTGGGGTCACTGATTGATCATCTTGAATGAGGGCCCCATCAGTAAGATCATGGGTCCAAATGCAAACAAGCCTGAGTGTGAGATATGCTGGGAAGCATCCACAGACCCCACGTGGAAACACAGCCAGCAGCATGCACAAAGAGCAGCTCCGCTCTGCTCTGGGCACTGCGTGTCAAGAGCAGACATCTGCTCCAGAGAAAGCTGGAGTGGCATTCAGACCAGAGAAACGGTGAGTGCTGGATGTGCGAGCAAAGGTAGGCAGGTGGGCAACTGAGATTCCCCTAGCACGGTCTAGTGTTCATGTTATTACCTTCATGTTACTCTGCAAATTGCTGTTCTCACTCTATCACTGGAAATTCTCATTTCCTTCTCAGTAGAACCATGTATCCAAACTGCAGGCAACATCACCCTAATTTGCTTATAAGCCCTTACCAAACAGACAAATTTAAAAATCACAAAGGGAGAGAGAAATATCCAATTCTGGCTTTCCCTGAGGAATAAACTCTCACTTTCTCATTAAATACTCGCTTCACCGTCGAAAGTGAATTAAATTTCTTTTATCAGAAGAGGAAGCGTTCATTCACCTCACTCACAGACAGAACTTTTCACCAACATTAGTCCTGTTTTAGTGAAACATTCATCCCGATGCAATTTTTGACTAGGCTGCTAACAGGATCACAACCAGTTTTGCAAATATACCACCACACCCCGCCTCCCAAAGGATCTTCCCTGTGCTGCACTGCACCAGGCCAATCTCACAGCTGGTGCTGCCTTGACCAGGGGTTGCATCCCAGGGGAGGTGGCTATGAAAATGGTGCCCAGGGGCCTCCATTTGAGGGAAGAGAACATGAGCTAAAATTCCCCCATCCAACTTTGAAAAACAGGTAGCTCCTCACTAAGAGGCACCGTTGAAGGAGGTGGCAAGGACAACTCCCGTGCCTGGTCCAGTAAGGTCCATGCTTCACTGTTGGAGTAGGAGTATGTATACCTCCTAGCACATGGGCAGTAAGGGTCAGCCCAGGGCTCCAACCACACCTGCTCAGGACAGCATCAGTCTCTTCACTGATATCCCAATGAAATGCTATTAGATAATTATATATCACTGTATCACTGTCATCCCATTGTTCATCGATTTGCTCGAGCAGGTGCCAGTAATGTCTCCATTTGTCCCAGCCCTGAGATTTTAGCAGCCTCTCCTTACCTATCCCAACGCTGCCATATTGGAGGCTCTTTCAGGGTCAGGGGAATGAGACCCGTTATTGTTACTGTTTTTGGCATATCAAATACACCACAGAGAGTTTGCCAGGCTCTGCCACATGGGCGGGATAGTCTAGGTAGCTTGTCAGGCTCTCCGAGAGGGATGGAGAATGTATATAAGAGAATACAAGCAAGTATGTACCACTGATGTACCTAAAGCAGCACACATGTGTTTGGTTTTAATATACTTACTTGTATATACATATACATATATATATACATATATACAGCAAATTCCAGTTTCCCTATAGTGAACTTTCAAACATCACTGTTTTATTAAATTAGATTTGATCCTAAATGTCACGTCAGGACCTGGAACAAAGTTGTTATACATTCCCCTTTCACTTGAGACATGAGCCCAATATTATTTACTTATTTCATGATGCATGTTAGCAAAGAGCATTATATGAAGGATATGACAAAAACACACCAAGAAAAGAACAGGGTACAACACAGGTTCCCCAAAATCACAGAAATGTAACATGATGTGGGTGGGAAGTACCCACCTCACCCTATGGTATTGCCTATCACTTTAGGAAAAAGACAATAAGAAAGTGATGACTTTTGGGACCCGAGCGATAGCACAGCAGAGAGCGAATTTGCCTTGCATGCAGCTGACGTGGGTTTGATTCCCAGCATCCCTTATGGTCCCCCGAGCACTGTCAGGAATAATTCCTGAGTGCGGAGCCAGGAGTCACCCCTGTGCATCGCCGGGTATGACCCAAAAAGAAAAAAAAAAGCAAGTGATGATTTTGTAATCATTTACTTATAAGACACTCTTCCATGAAGAAATTAAATGCAGGTACTGAATCTCACTTCCTCCAGAAAAGGGCTGAGGGTGGGGAGAAATTAAATTCCAAGTTCATCAACTAAGCCCTGAAAAAAAAAAAGACTGCTGATGAAGAGACTTGTGAGAGAAGCGATAACTTCCTGTTGGTGAATTTAGATCATCAGCTGAGTATGACAAATATGCTCATTCTGGGTATCAGAGCAATTTCTCAGCATGTCTCTGATAAGCCCTCCAGGCTGTTATTACATTATGTTCAATCCCAAAATTCCTGCAACTGTTTGCAGACTCTATCACAATGACAATTCAGAAACTAGGAAATGCCTTGCTGCTGCCTCTGACCTCTAACAGTGAATTACATGTATACAAGTATGTCAGAACCATAAAAGTAGTAAAATTTGAGCTTCTGAGACAGGATTTGGAACGTTCTGATCCTTTAGAGCCCAGTGTCTGGCACAGAGTTACCAGCTATATGTGACTATTGAATGCTTGAAAAAGGGAGATACAAAAGTAAGGTAAGCTCTAAATACAAAATATTCATGAGGCTTCAGACCAAGCAATGAAAAATAAGTAAAATATATTATTAATAATTCTGGAGTGATTAACTTTCAGATACAATGAACTAAGTAAGATAAATTATTAAAACAGTTTCACATATTGCTTTTCACCTTTGTAAAATGTGTCTACTAGAAAGTTTTAAAGTTCACATGTGGTTTCCATTAATTATTTGTATGGACACTGCTGTTTGGAGTATAAATTTAAGAATTTGAACTATTAAAAATTTTTATTTGAACACATATTAATCCATTAGCTTTTGGCAAATATTTTTGAGATATGTGAGTGTATGTGTCTGGGGGTGGGGAGGATTATATTTTAAGCCTGTCTCCATGGCCATAAATGCTGATCCCCACAAATATCTGGGCTTCATTTTACACTCACTCTAAAAGGAAGGAGACTCTAATTGCAGAGACGGGTCATCGAAGAAACTTTTGGACAAAAAGATAGCATTAAAACTTGACTCCCTTATGCACACATTTTAATCCTCCAGAATGAGAGTCCTTCAATCCCTGGCAAGAGCCAGAGGATCCCAGATGTTCAAATACAGGGAAGAACATGTCATGTTGATGTTCTCTGTGCAGTGACCCTAGATTACATCTGAAGTGCTGCCAGCACAGAGGCCCCCCCGACAAGGTCAGCGACAACCCCTTCGCCATCCTCTCCTCTGTATAGCAGCTCTTTATGTTTAGCTATGAAATATTAATTTGCACTGGTACTTATGCACATTTTTTTACAATTAGGGTAAAAGCACAAAAAATTCTAATTGCTCTCTAAGAATGAATGGGCAGGTAAGGAGGAAATAATGTTAACTGTGCAACTATTGGAACTAAAGTTCAACCTCAGCCTATACCTTGGTGTCCTGCTCTTTCTTTGGTAAAATAAGGACCACTGCACTCATCCAGAAAAACTGTGACACCGAAAGCAAAACCTCTCAAGGTTCAGACTGAAAAGTGTGTGGCAGGCCTCTCTTTCCCATAAGCAAAATGAGTTACAGGTTTCCATTTCAGAACTGTTAAAAGATTTAAGTGATGAGTCTACTGTTTTATAGAAAATTATTTTTTCTAAGAAAGTGTTTAATTGAATTAAACACAGAAGTTCTGAGAACAAAACCAATGTTAGAAAAATCCCTAGCATGTCTTTTGCCATGTCCCCTCAACCCCCCACCTCTGCAGACACAAAATCCTGAAATACTAAGCTGCTTGATGCAAAACTGAAAGTTAAAGAAGGTGATAGGGGGCCCACTGATAGCACAGGACAACAACTTGAGATAAGGCAAGGAAGGAAGGAAGGAAGGAAGGAAGGAAGGAAGGAAGGAAGGAAGGAAGGAAGGAAGGAAGCTCTGTGGGCCCAAGCTCTCTCTCCCTCCTAACTGGTCCTATTCTGTTTCCTCTTGTAGGCGAAGCTCTAGCCAACTTTTCATTTCCCTGCAAGTTGGGAACAGCCTTCCAGGAAATGTTTCCTTCACAACATCATTTTCCATACCCTCTGTAGTTTAAATCAGAACCTCTTAAACCCTTTCGCACTACCCCATATATATAAAAGATATGCGAAAAAAATCAAGCACTTACTGATAATATGGAAACTACTTTATTTTTCTTTTTATTTTGAAATTTTAAGCTGAGTTCATTAAAGTTCAATGATGAAAGCTCTAAGAAGAATATTCTCCTAAAAATTCTTCACTCTTAGAAAAAAAAAAGAATGAAAACTCAACACCTCTAAGGCTGGCCACAGACGCTGTGGCAACCGGGCCTGATTAGAGAGTCTATAGTCAGCCCAGTCTCTGGGTCAACTGGACCATATTCTGGGCCATCATGATCATCCCCCAACTCCAAGTCATCCATTTCCTGGAACAATGTCTCCTTTCCCCTCACACTGTTTCCATTATCCTCCAAGAACTGGATATTGATGTGTCAAGACTATGATCTGTTTCAAATAGCTGCTTCCCACATAATTCATTTTTTCCTGCTTGCTCTTCCTTCATTTGTTTCCTTTTAATTTCTAAGAGTCTGCATCCAATTTGAAGTTCCAATTTTAGAAATGTTCAATTGTAACAGGAATGCCATAAAGTAATTGCTTATCAGCTTCTTCTGCCTCTCTTTTTTGTTTCTTTTCTCCTTCTCTTCTAGTTTTCATTTGATCTACTATTTCATTTAATTTTTTCCCACAGTTGTCACAAGGTAAAGGTCATTACCATACCAAGGTTTTCTTCTGCCTGTAGTACTAAGAATTTATAAAGTCTGAGACACCATTCTCTTCTAGATTTTCCTGGGAGAACATTCCATAAAGGGGTTTCATCTGGGTATCTTTTACTATATGCAAACGGGGTAATCTGGACAGTTCCATCAGTTCCATCATTTTACTCCAACCACAGCAATAGTTAAGCTGAGTGGATTTTCTGATTAGACTGTCTCAGACTCCGATTTTCGGTCATTAGTGGAGAAAGAGAAACAGCTGTGGGGTTAGTAGCTAAGTGCCTTACCACCTGAGGTGAAGAACTTGGCTAGAGGACAGTGGGCACGTGGCCTGGCTGGACCCTTCTTCTCCTCCTTTCCCGGAGGAGCCTGAGGTTGTGGTGGCTCCACCCCAAGCGAATGCAGGACCCCGGAAACTAATTTGAAAATAAAAAGTCCTTAAGTTACGCAGCCAATACAGGTCCTCCACCCAAGTTTCAGAGGCTAGAGCTTTCATCTGCACTGCTCAGAGCTGGAGTCAACACCATCTGGGTTCTTGGCAGTCACAGTGACCTGATGCTGGCCCACAAGACAGCTCCAGGGCCCGTGTGCAGCTAGCTGAGCTGAATTCTCAGACCTCAAGATCACTGAGCACTGTCAGGTGAGTTCTGTAGGCCTCCAGCAGCACTGGGCAAGCATGGTACACTCTAGCCCACTTGATTGAGTATTGCCATGAGTGCCCACTGGACCTCTTGAGTACTGCTTGGGAGGCCCCACAAGAAAAGAGAGCTACATCGGGAAATTCCCCGGGGAGTTCCACATTCTGAGCACAGGGCTAGGGAAGAAACACAGCTGCAATCGTTTATAGGGTGACTTCCGTCTTCAGAAGATTTATTAGTTTGTTTTGGAGAACAAACTAACACCTACCACCTAGAGGTGCTCAGGGCTATTCCCAGTTCAATGCTTGGGGGGCAGGGATCTCTCCTGGAAGTGCTCAGGAAATTGTGGTTATAGGGATATAACCAGGTCTACTATAGCTACTAGACGTACTTGATACACCAAAAACAGTAACAATGACAGTCCTCATTCCCCTGACCCTGAAAGAGCCTCCAATATGACATTGGGCTACACTAGCATGCGACAGGGACAAATGGAGACGTTACTGATGCCCACTCAAGCAAATCAATGAACAACGGGCTGATAGTGATACAGTGATACTATATGCGAAACATGATCTTTCTCCAGCTCCCCCAAGAGAACCTTTTATTAATATCTATTGACCTAGGGATGTAGCTTAGTAGAAGACCAGAGGCCTCCAGCACTTCAAAGAGAATTCATAGACCTTTTATTTTAATCTAAATAATCCATTTAAAGTACTAAATTATTTGCAGTACAAGCATTACCATTTGATTTTTTTATTTAGGGGTGGGCACCCCCAGCTGTCTCAGGGCTCAAGGATTACTCGTGGAGGTGCTTGAGGCACATGTCATGGTGCTGGTGATCAAATACAGCATGGCTGCATTCAAGGCAAGCACATTAGCTACTCTACTATCTCTTCAGCCCAACATCTCCATTTTAACTGAAAATTTCCAGCTAACTATTCATTCAGTTTCTTGACAGTGCCCCCATAATGGCAACTATTCCTAAATTCTGTAAATCAAAGACTTTATCTGGCTCTGGTGATATGATCAGTACAGAGAACCCAGCAGGCATGCCCGGGTGCCAATGGGCAGCCTTCTTCCTCCAGGACAGAGTTGGCCAAGACACAGGAACCCTAGAGACAGCAAAGACTCAGGCTCAGTTGAATGAACGAACTCCCGGTGACTGCTGCTCTTTCTTGCCTGGCACACCGGTTGCCCTCACTGCAGGAAAGAATCCTGCACCTTCAACTGAAACCATTCATCTGTGGTTTAAGAAACACTATAGTAACCTTTGAGATGAAAAGAAGTTTGGAAGTGCAAATGACTGTCAATATGAATATTAATAGCAGATTATTAATAGCTGGCATCAAGTTGAGTCGCATGCCAGACACTTGACTCTTGATTAAACGGAGTGAAGGAGCTCCAGCCAATCCAGACTTTCCAGCTGCAGGCCAAAGGATCTGCGGGCATGCTGCCAGCAAGACACTGGAGCAGTCTGTGTGCAGCCGGGCGGGGCAGCCTGCCCACGGCGGCTGGCTGCTCCGCACTGTCCCTAGGTCTTCTGCTCCTGGGACACCAGGTCCAAGGACAGGGCCTGCTCAGTGGGCAGTGGCTCCTGAGAGTGTGAATAGTGCTGGCGATGCACCGGCAGAGCTTCTGCATGAAGAAAGAGCAAAGGCAAAGCAAAAGAAAAGCAGAAGAAGAAAGGAACTGGAGCTGAAAGCTGTACATACACAGAAGAACTCAAGCCCTAGGGTTATGTGAGCTCGGCCTAATCCGCAAGATCAAGAAATGGGAATTCTTTTTTTGTTGATTTAAAAATAAATCACAAATACTTATTCACCTAAAATGTTTGTTTTCTTGCAACCACCAAGACTGCTATCACTCCAAGCCCTTCAACCCTTATAAGATACCAGGCATCATGGCAATTGAACAGCATGTCTGTAACAAGCCTCAATAACTTCATGATTCAGATACACTACATTACACTCTCTTCTTAAGTCATGAGTATACTTTTCAGCAGTAGTAATGATCCCTTTCACATTTTAAATGTTGTGGGTTTGGCTTGACTAATGCCATCTTTAATTATGCATCATCGAGTATTTTACTGTGATCTAATGGGCTCTATTACTCATCCAAATGGTCCCCATCCGCAACAATATTCCCCAGAGTCAATTACTCAACCCTTCTTTCATTCTCCAAAAGCACCAGCCGGCAAGAGCAGAAAACGACACAGCTGGAGCTCTAGTATCTTCCCAATTCATCCAAAAAGACTAAACTATTTTTCAAGGAGTCCTCACCACACTGACTTTCTGTGTGACGGTGTTTAACACTGCCATTTCACAGACATAAAACTACTGAACACCAGGGTTGGAGCGAAGTGGGCAGGCCACTTGCCTTGCACAGAGCTGATCCAAGCTCGGTCCCTAACACCCCACACATGCCCCCGAAGCCCTGTCAGTAGCGATCCCTGAGCACAAAAAGGAGTAAGATCTGAGCACCAACAGGTTTTTAAAATGTTTTAAATGCTAAAAACACTCGTCTGAAAATGAGCAGTACTGTTGGTGGCTCTCTGCCCTCACCTGGACATTGTGCACATCCATGTCCATCCATCACATGCAAAGCACAGGTGGCAAAAACGGAAGAGCAAATCGACACAATACTTGGGGAAGGCAAGAGATGTTCCCCACCCCACAGCACAGGTGGGATGGATAGAATCCACCCTTAGCTGACAACTCAGAGCAGGAGACCAGGAGAAGTCACTATTTAATATACTTCTAAAAGCAATGCCTGTCTATGGTCATGCTCTCAGAGAGGGAGCACCACCCCCTTTTATTTATTTCCCACAGACACCTGACAGTAGGTTATAATTACAAGAAAGGAGCATTTGAACCATTTCTACAGACACCTCTAAGCCAAAAAGAAACACATTTTCTGATTCACTCCAGGGTCACCAAGAGGGAAAAAAATGGAATAGAGTTAATAGAGTTAAGGAGGGAAGGAACTTGTTAGAGTGTTTGCTTAGGAGAAAGCCTGAGTGAACCTGGAAGCCCAGGGCTGGAAAGGGAGGGAGAGGAAGAAGAGAATGGGAAGATCTATGGCACTGGGGAGAGAGGAAGAGGTCAGGCAGACCCCAGTGCAGAAGAAGTGGTGCCCCAAGGCCGACACAGGGAGCCACACTAGGAGAGGGGTCCCTCAAAGACCCCCAACTTCGAAGAGTCTGGAAAGCTCCCAGCAGGACTGCAGGAAGTGGATGAATTCAGTGGCTGAGAGTGAGTCACAGGAAGCCTGAGTGAGTGTAAAGCACCCAATGATCTCCTCACAGAACAAAATGGGGACACTGCTCCTTACACTCAAGAGAATGCCAACATCACATGACCCTCATGTGACAGGGCTGGGGGAGAGTTTAACTGGCAGAGCACATGCTTACATGTGCAAGGCCCTGAGTGCTTTGCCCAGTACTGCATGGACCCTGGGCAACACCAGTTTAGCCTTGGTGACCTCCAACACCACTAGTCCAATGACACTGGCCACATGGACCACATGGTCAAATTGATTTAAAACAAATCACAGTGAAACTTCCATGCAGACGTGGCTGGCTTGATAGCTTGTGATGACCTGTCCAGATTTCAGAATGAGCCATCCTGCAGGAGCTTTCCAGTTGGAATTAGAAATTTCACAGACACACACACAGAGATGCACACACACATGCACATGCATGCACACACACTCACATATGCACACACGCAAGTGCACATGCATGCACACACATGCACACACACATACACTCACATGGAGCAGCAGGGAGCCTTAAACTGTTGGGCCTCACTGACATCAAGAGTGAGCTCTAAGGACAGGATTGAAAGCGCAGTCCTGCTCTCCATGGCCACAGCCAGGAACTGGGTGGTATGAGATCACAGGGCTAAGGCAAATATTCCCTCTTGGGAAGCACAGATACGGCAGGATGCAGCCAGGAGCGGCCCTGGAGCACAGCAGGGGCTAAGTCTATTCTCTCTTGGAAGCAGAACAGAGGTATTAGCTAGAAAGAGTAATGAGACTTGGTGACAGGACACTTCTGATAAACAAAAATAACAAAGTTGGCTCCAATTCCCCAAATATGTCAAAAGTAGTCCATGTCTCTGTGATTCTGAGCATATCCTGCAGCCCTGAAAGGACACTGGACTCCTGGGTTTCTTTGACTGTGTACCTGAGTGTGGAGACCAAAGTCCTGAGAAGGACTCTGAATGTTGCCCATCCAACGTTGTCCTGTCTCGTGGACATGGCCCTCTCCCCACAGTACTTATCACTTTTTTGGTTCATCTCTTGAGTCAGAACTTTGCATGATTTCTCCTCTTTGCTAAGTATGAGTCTGGTGTTTGATTGGTTCAAGTGAATATGGTGATGGTATTATGCAGGTTGGGATGAAGGCATCACTGCCCAGATCTGCAATTCAGCAAGTCACCCTTCTTGGTCCTTTTAGATTTTCAGCCTGAAAAAATATAACAAGTCTTTCACCTGATTTGGGGGCTAGGACATCAAAAAGAGCAATTTTTCCAAAAGTTGATTCCCCAAAGTAAAACACTGCTTTGCCACACTCTCCCAGCTCTGAGGGTCACAGGTCGACAGTGCAGTCCCAGGAAGAACAGAAGAGCTGAGAGGAAAAGGGGAGAGCCCAGGGCAGCCAAGTCTCTGCTTTCATGGCAGCTCATCACCATCCAAATGATGGCTGTCCAACTGCAGCTTCACAAGATTTGCTTAATGAGCTTCTTTAACCTGACTTAGCTTTAATTCAACGGTTTATAAATTAAACATCATGTAACTGCCACCATGTTTAAATACACTTGAAAGGCAATGGCCAAGCACAGCACAGGACATTCTGCAGCTTCCCGGGCACATTTCAACCTGGAGGCTGTGTCTCTCTTCCAGGAGCAGTGACACCCTTTCTTGGGTTCCTGGGCCAGGTTATATTCTGGCCACCATGCAGGTCCCTGGCATTCTACTATAATACCCCTCCCTGAATCTGTCAACATTATGATTGTCACACTGAAAACTGACATTCTTGAAAAGTTCACAACTGACAGCAATTTTCCCACTGACATTTAGAGAGTGACTGTGTCCCCAAATGACAGCCACCATTCACATCTGCTGCCAAGGACCCGGAGCATGCTTCCCTCACAATAAGCCCAACAACGCTGCCTGAAAGGCCATTGAAAACATCAGTAGTCAGAAAACAAGCCTCCAAGAAGAAGGGTCCAGGGACTGTTCAGAGCAGAGTTCAAGCCCTGAATCGTCAAGTCTGTACACTGTGCTGAGATTTGCTAGGAGTGGCAAAAATCACCACTGCTAGGGCCAGGGAAGTAGCTCAAAAGGCTGGAGCACATGCCTGACTTGTGAAAGGCCCCAAGTTGGATGATCAGCAGCACCAAAAGGTCTCTGCAATGATCCCAGAAAAAATGAGGAACTCCCCCCCAAAAAACACAAACATATACAACAAATAGGCAGCCTCTTGTGAAACCTCTCTCCAGCAACTCTCACTGCCAGGCTGAGAGAGCTGTCCTATGGGGGTTCGCTGGGCCCAGGGGCTGAAACACCATATATGGGGCAGTACAAATCACAAATATTCACACTCCCAGCTGTGCCTGACCAGCCAGAGTGGGGCAGAGCTGGAGGAAGTCCTGGACTTATTTAGATTCCAAGATTTAAGTTGATAAATGTGAATTTTGTTTTTTGAGAAGAAATTCAAAAACACACCATAACTTATATGAATTTTAACAAATGTGATACCAAAGGTGAGACCACCAGTGATGTTGTTCCCAAGAATAGCATCAGCAAATGGAAGACTGTGTGAGGGATGCTGGCAGAGGAGGGGGTGCCCTGAGGACCTTGACCGAAAGTCCTGGAGGTTTCAGAGGGGGCTGGGTAGTGGAGGAGACTCAGCACATTGGAACCTCTGAAGGCTGAAAACAACCAACCAATACATGGCTGAATTAAGAGCTAAAGAATAGGAATGAAATGAACAGGAGTTCAGTCTCTCCTGCTGGAGCAAAGGGGAATCCCTCCGGATCCATGGCTCTTGATTGCCTGTAGGAAGGAAAGCAGGACTGCTCTAGAGGGATGGCC
Organism: Sorex fumeus; assembly: GCF_029834395.1. NCBI lineage: Eukaryota > Metazoa > Chordata > Mammalia > Eulipotyphla > Soricidae > Sorex > Sorex fumeus. The sequence continues at coordinate 3,822,966 of NW_026606083.1, forward strand.
AGTGGCTTTCCACCAGCTTGAAGTGAAAGTTCTCTTCTGGCCAATAGCCTTCACCCCAGCCTTATCATTTGGCTTAAGTGGGCACAGTTTAAAAACTTGATGAGTTAGTATTTCTAGTCAAAATTGTTCCATTTCTTTGTCTTTCATAGGAGCCATTCCAAGAAGAGTTTTGAGGAACTGAGACCACTCCTGGCAAAGCAGGGGAGACCTGATGCCACTCCTAGCAAATCTCAGCACAGTGTGCAGACTTGACGATTCAGGGCTTGAACCTCATGGTGCAGTGCTCGAACCACTGGGTCAAATTTGATTGTACTCAGAGGTTATATGGTGGCAGAGATCAAACTCGGGGTTCCATGTGCCCTCTAGCAACTGAGACATCATCTCCTGTGCCACATCCTGTTTCTCTAAGGCAGCTATAATTGACACCAGTGAATGCAAATCACACCTCAAATACACACAGTAGAAAGCACTGCCCCATCAGTGGGGCTCTCAGCACATGTAAGGGAGGGGACTTGCTGCTTTCAGCAGTGACTGACTAGAAAAGTTGAAGAGCTGCAAACCTATCATTGAACAAGCCACTGGAATTTGCCTACTGTGTTTACCACCCTAGGGTTGATCTCAGAGATGCAAATTCCCAAAACCAAGATCCATCCCCTCATCAGAAATGTTGGGGCAACAACTTCACTTAAACAACAATCAAGGGGTCTTATCGTGATGCTGGTTAGCTTGTAAATCCCTAAGAAATCATTTTAAAGTGATAAAATACATTTTAAGAAAGCCTCTTCACTCTTGGAAATAAAAGAGCAGCCCTTTCTTCAGTTGAGTCCAATTTCATTATGTACCTTTACACAACAAACTCATTATGCCATCTCTGCCACAGAAACAACTCAAAGGCAGACATCAGGAATTTGGTAGGCAATGCTATTTCACACAAGTTGTTACCCCCTCTCCACCCACCCCTAAGTTCCTATGCATACTGCATGTTTCATCCTACACAAACATATTAACTTTACAATAACACTTCTGGGAATATACCCTGGGGGCCCAAAACGCACACAGCAAAAACACCATCTGCACTCCTGTGTTCATTGCAGCACAATTCACCATGGCCAGAATCTGGGAAACAACCTGAGTGCCTAGGAATAGATGAACAGATAAAGAAACTATGGCACATCTACACAATGGAATACCATGCAGTTGTTAGGAAAACTGAAGTCATAAAATTTGCTTATAAATTTCATGGATGGACATGGAGAGTATCATGTTGAGTGAAATGAATCAGAAGGAGAGGGACAGATATAGAATGACTGCATTCATTTGTGGTATATAAAAAAGTAACACTGTCAGTGCCATTGTCCTCCCATTGTTCATCAATTTGCTCAAGCAGGCCCAGTAACATTGTGAGACTTGTTACTGTGTTTGGCATATCGAATACGTCAAGGGTAGCTTGCCAGGCTTTGCTGTGTGGGTGAGATACTCTCGGTAGCTTGCCGGGCTCTCCGAGAGGAAGAATAATATCCATGGCCAGGTAAAATGGGTTAGGAGGACTGGTCAATGGTTGGATCTCACCATAACGTGGGGAGGGGGGAGTGAGGGTAGGTAAGATAGAAAAGAGACCTCTATGACAACAAGAACTGCAAATGATCACGCTGGGTAAGAACTGAGTGTTTAAAGTAGGCAAAGGGATATTCTTGATAACCTTTCAGTATCAATATTGCAAACCACAATGTCCAAAAAGAGACAGAGACAGAGAGAGAGAGACAGAGAGAAATAAGGAAAGCACCTGCTATCGAGGCAGGTAGGGGCTGGGGGGAGGGAAACTGGGGACACTGGTGCTGGGAAATACACACTGGTGGAGAGATGGGTGTTGGAATACTGTATGACTGAAATCCAACCATGAACGGCTTTATAAGGGTCTATCTCACAGCGATTCAATTAAAAAGTAAAAAAAAAACCATATTGGCTTTAATAACCTTTTACAGGCCAATGGGACACACTTTTAAGTTATGCAGAATTTACAGAGTGATTGTAAATATTTAAGAAATCCAGCAGTGTAACCCATAAAGAATACATATTCTGAGTAAAACACATCTAAAAAAATACACAGGGATGTGGTGGTGGGGGGCTTCAATTTGGTATATGGAAGAAAGGGGTTTGAGTTTCAGTTGCCAAGAAAAGACAGAAGCTATTGTGGCCAGAATTCTGATGCTAAAAAGTCATTTTATTTTTCTTTGGCCAGCAAGGTGGTAGGTAAATTTTGATGCCACTTTCTAATCCTAATGTAAGTTTTATCCCACATGCTTGCTGTATTGACTAATATGTAACAGTTACTCCAATATGTGGTCAGTGAAATAGGAGAGAAAAGTGCATCTACATCCATCCTACTTGTGTCAGCTTCCTGTGAGGTAAATGTCTGATTTTCTGGGCTGCCTCCTCGGGTCCAAGTTCTCTTGAGACCTTGCACCTGTGTTCTGGGCAAGCTAACTTCCAGAACATTCCCATCCACTCCTAGAGCTGGCATCCTCATACAGGCCCCCACACTTCCTGATGCCCTGGACCTTACCACAAGCCCCAATTCATTTGCATTCATATAAATTCATGTAAGCATTACACACACATTCCACTAAGCAGAAATGCAAATATGGTAATATCTTCCTATTTGCAGATAACCATCATTATTGGTTAGCAATGTAAACACATAGAAGTGGCAGGCAGAGAAACTCCATGCAAAGCAACTCCATCCAGATGTCCTCATGGGTCTTTTAGGATCACTATCTAAACTAAATATCTCTAAATATCCATAAGCTGTAAAGGGCCATGGTCATATTTAAGAAAGTCAGCAACCTATGAATATTTTGTTTTATCTTCTGAGTTCACTGAATGAAAAAGATGGGCACACACTAACTATCCCATTTTTAACCATTCACCACTGCCAACACCTTAAGTTTGGCACCCTATTCCCTTCAGATTAATTAAAATTCCAATGGTATCAAGCATTCCATTCTAATTCATCAAATCTGATGAATTAGATTTGTCTGTCTTCCAGCTAAGACAAATAGGATAAAAACTGACCTTGACCTCAACTGGTGCTATGTTGTGTTTCCCTAACTAAATCTTTGCTTATTTTTTTATTTCAAAGTGTAGCTCAAAAAAGAGCATTAACTGTGAAAAGTAGAGATTAAATACAAATAGAAGTGAAATAAGTACCTGAAACAATACATAATTGAGACTCAATCCCTTCATGCTCCAGGAAGCAAGAGGGCTCTGAAAGATAAGAAGGAAGAGATCACCTGGACGTCATTCTGATCAGGTTCATTCCTGGCAGCCACAGGAGAGTTACTGGGTCCCAAAGAGAAAAGAGATGTGCTTGGTTTCAGGGTGAGATGTGAGATGTACTGTACCCTAGGCTGAGCAGGATTATTCATCCTATTGCCTCTTTAAAAATAAATTATAGTTACCATTTTTTTAACTTTAATGAAGTTTCAAATATCAGGTACTCTACCTCTGGTAATAAAACCTGGAAGCAATTTAAAAAGTGAAATAAGCGATAACATGAAGCCTGCCATAGCCATGGCACTGGACACCAAGCCAGGCTGTTTCACTCAGGGCATTCCAGAGGGGAACGGGAGAGAGCCTTCCCCACCCCAAGGGTCTCAGCCCCGGCAGCTGAAAACCTCCAGAACCCAACCACCGCCACGCTCAAGACCGCTCCCCACATGCTCAGGCCAAGCCTCACGCACGCAGGAGTGAATGTATTCCTGTACACAGAAATGACTACTTTGGTTTGGTTTTTGGTTTGGGGGCCACACCCCAGCAATGCTCACTGCTTACTCCTGGCTCTGTCCTCAGAGATTACTCCTGGCAGGGCTTGGGGGCTATATGGGGTACTAAGGGTGGGACCAGGTCAGCCACGTACAAGGCAAGCTCCCTACCCCCTATGCTATAGCTCCACCTCCAATTTCTGTCATTTAGGACCTTGGTTTGTTTCCAAGTATGAACTCTGGTGAAAATGGGGCTGCATATATCTACACAGATCAGTGTTTCACTATTTTCAGGTAACTATCCAGAGTAAGCTAACTAGATATGGAATTCTTTTCATCTTTTTGTTTCTATTTTTTGAGAAATCTTATGGTGAAGTTTACATAATAAAATATTTGTCAAAGTGCCCAGCACCAGATAGGCATTCAGTAATTGTGAAGAAGAAAATCTCAAGCATAAGCTTCTCAATTGTTGATAACTAAAGAGCACCATGATTTTCTCCCAGATATTGCAGACTCTCTCAGCCCTGCCCCCTGATCTCCAGCTATGTGATGCCCTGAACAAGACACACACATTCCGACTCCAGGAGGAGTGGAGGAGACCCTCCAGTTCTTCTGGGCTAGCATACGCTGCATACCTCCACTGTCCCGATTTCCAACCATGGTCGAGACAGTGAATATGTGAATAATTTAAGATTTATGTTTAACTTAAAAAGGCAAAACATAAACCTTAAATTATTTTTAACTTCAAACCATAAATTGAATTATTGTTAAATTAAGTAGTATATAAACCAAAGAAGTTCAAGTCAAAAGCAGCCACTTATTGAAAAACCACTGCTTTGAGACAGTCACCCAAGACAGACTGCTTTAAAAACAATCAAACTGGGGGGTGGAGAGACAGTACAGCAGATACTGTGGCACCCCTCACGGTCCCTCAGCACTGCCACCAGTGACCCCTGAGTCAGAGCCAAGAATTCACACCATATATGTGTAGTTTATGATGTAAATATACAATAGATACCATGTATATAAATTATAAATATTTTACTTTTTAAATTGCTGAGTTTTAAGAAATGTCCAATTTAAATGATCTTGAAACACCTTGAGGTTAACAATACAAACTAATTAGCTCTTGCTTGTATTGTTAACAATACAAACTCATTTTATATCATAAAAAAATTACCCAAGCTTTCTACAGCATTTTAACTTCTCAAATGTCCTTTCTCTCAACCATCAGAGCTCTGTACTGACGCCAACAGATTGCTCCAGGGCCCAGGAGCAACAGGGACCTCCTAAGCCAGGAGACACTTAATAATAGCTTCATATAAAGTGCCTATGCAAACTCACAAAAAGATGGCCTGGCAATGCAACTACATAATTAATTCTCTGTGTGTTCAATAATAAGAAAAGGAATTATTTTTAATCATTTAGGGAAAAAATGGAGTGCCATATGTATGAATAAAGCACATATTTTAAAAGTAGTCTTTGAATTAGTTCATTTGGACCCACAAAGCCCTTTTAAAAATATTCATTTCTTGAAACACCCTGATTAATGCCAGTTTAGGGGGTTAAAAGGGTCATTCTGTAAAGTGTTAAAAGCAAAACAAGAAACAAATAAGGCTAAGAAACTCAGCACATATAAGGAAATTTGACTAAACAGTGTTAAAATAGAGCTGTGAAGGAGAACTTCCTACAATTTTAAGAAACAGCATATAATGACAAGCAGTTTCCAACAGGCAAATGGAGTGGCCAACTACTCGAACCTAAGCTGCATGTACTTGTAACTTGGTGCAAACCTTCTGGGGAAAGCGTTATTAATCATTCAGACTGATCTCAGTGACAGCACGAAAGCAGCTCTGGAAGGGCAGAACATGGCTTCTCCAACTTCTTCCATTCGTGACCCCTTTCATCTGAGAAATGCAACATGGGCCAAAGCTGCCAGGAACACTTCAGATCTGTTATGTGGTTGACTTTGAATTAATTTTTGTCAGGCACACATTTAGAAATCTTTTATCACTGCCAATTTTTGAGATGCCCCACAGTTACGTGACACAACTCACAGCTGAAGCAAAGAGAGGACTCCAAGTGACGGCACAAGCACAGCACTGAAGGAAAAGATGCAAGTGAAGAATCTGAAGGAAAAATTATTCCATGAACTACAACTGGAACCAAATAGAAATGAGCACATTTTATACAATAGGTTCCCAATGCCCCACTGTAACTAAATTAAGAAACAATCTAAGCAGATATTTATCTCTTTAAAACTAAAACACATGTCTCAGTTGGCTCAAAAGAAGGCATAAGCATATTCTCATTGGAAAAGTAGGAAACTCTCTTATATTTTGTGGCCAGCTTGCATTATATTTATAATCGCCTGTTAGTAAGGCAAGTATGATATATAAAACAACATGCAGAAACACAGCATTCACCTTTGCAAGGAGGGAGCAAAGCAACATCATTGAGCATTCAAGTACAAAAAGTCAACTTGGAAGTCATTTTCAGTTGAAGTCTTTGCCTACATTTCTAGGATTGGCCAAAATACACTCTAGTACAAACCACTTCCCATTACCACTTCATCACTATCCCCATCTCAACCTCCAACACATCCACATACCCACGCTCAACCCCCCCCCCACACACACACACACTCACGAATGCAATACAATACATAAATGCTATTACTTCAGAGTAGGAGAACAAATAGGCATGAAGTACTTCTGGTCGTCTGATAAGACTTCCAGAGACTATTTTAAAAATCAATGGATATGAAGCCAGATGTATTGCAATTCTCAACTCCATTGCTTCTTCCTCTCTAAAAATGATCAAATATAAGATTTAATATATTCAGTCTCTTCCTAAAACCTTTAGACTTTGCAAGGTTTGCCTCTTAGGAAAGGGTTAAGAAACATAATTAGCTAGCACAAGAAATAAAACGTATTCTAAATTTTCCTCCAACACACAAGTGGGAAATAGAACGCTTCCATGTGCCTACCTAGAAAGGCATCAATATCAGAAAATTAATTCCCTGTCACTGAGCATCATCACTAAAAGTGACAATTTTTCTTTAAATGCTGTAGATGCCACAGAGGCTCAGGCATTGCTTAAACTATAGGAATCTCTCTCAGAGGTTACCTCCCAACCTTCGATCAAACATGATTCACGTCATAGGAATGGGGAAGGTGCCTGTACACACGTGGTCACCCAAACGCCCCAGAGTCCCTAGATGCCTCATGACACCACCTCATTCTCCAGGAAGGGAAGTGCCTTGGTCTGTAGATAAAAAGCTCATTATCATTTCTTAGATTAAACAGCTAGAAATGGATGCTAAACTAAAAATCTGTAACATGAACACTTCTAACTGGATTTAATTACAACTGAAACCAAAGATATTTAAATTCCCCTTTAGCAGTGAAAAAGTAAAAGCATTCTTTCTCTATTCTTGACTCTCCATGCTCCCTAAATCATATTAAAAACCCAGCATGGCCAAGGGTATGACACTTAATTCTAAAGCTGAAGACCCAAGGGCTGAAGTTCCTAACTGGAAGAGGCCCCAGTTCTGGATAATTCCAATAACAGAAGTTTCCTAGCATCTCAGTTTTATATATCCCAAAGTATTATCTAAATGGTTTATGACCACCACCCCATAAGTGGTCAAAAGAAGAAGAAGCATCTTGTCCTTCATAAGATAACTGCTATAGATCAACAAAGGGATTTGCCAACCTTTAAATAAGTATTTTCCATAGAAAACCCTCAGTCTCTTGTTTCTCACATCAGCACCCTGTGGCCTACCTTTCCCTCAGTAACCATCTCAGCATATTCAAAGCTTTCTAAGCCATCTTTGAAACTGAATCATTGAAACCCAGGAGATAAGATCTTTTGACTAAAACAGAAGCCATGCACAACATGATGCAGTGATGGAGTGAGGGTGCGGCCCTCAGAGCCGGGGTGCTTCCAAAGGTCTCCTAGGAGAGCAGAGGGAGTGTAGCTCTGGTTCCTGGGCTGCTACTCGTCTCCACTATTAACAGGACCTGTACACTCTTCAATCTCCGTGTGGGCTACTGCCATTTTACACCTGAAGTCGCAGGCCCACACCAACTAAGTGCTGACTTTACTCCAGGTGGCTGAGGCCGCCAAGTCTGGAGATTCCGATAAAGATCATTTCTAGGGACATGGGAGGGCCCAGCAACATTTGAAAGACAGGGAGGGGCAAGAAAACAGGCCAGGCCAGTCGAGCAGCGGGGAGCGAAAGGCATGCTGCTATCCCTAGAGAGGTCAGGTGCGAGGCCTGCCTGTCAACAGGTAACCGGGTGCCCTGCAACCACGGGGCAACCACGGAACAGACACAGGTGATGGATGGAGGTGGTGGGGACCTAGGCGGGCGGGCTCTGGGAGCCGGGCTGGAGCTATCTGGAAGCTGATCAGGGAGGTGCTGGAGAAAACTCCACACCCCCAAGAGCCGCACGTGGGCCGGGGCCCTGCTGGACGTCCCAGCTGGCTCCCGACCCCCTCACCGCGCGCGCGAGCCCGGCAAACACTCACTTTGGCGAGCTGCGCGGTCCTGCCGGAGGTCAGCGGGCGCAGGCCAGGAAGCAGCGGGGAGCCGGGAGCGCTGGAGGCCGCGGCCGGGCCGGGGCCGGCGGGGCTGGCGGCGCGGCGGGGCCGCTGGCGAATGCCGTCCAGCAGGCGCACCAGCAGGATGTTGGCGGGCAGCTCGTCCACGCCGCAGCCCACCAGGATACGACACTCGGGGCAGCGCAGCTCGTGGCGCGAGCACACGATGCTCTCCAGGCAGCGGCGACAGAAGGTGTGCTGGCACGGCAGCACCTTGGCCGTGGTGTCCAGCCGCTCCAGGCACACGGAGCACTCCAGCAGGTCCAGCAGGGACGACTCGTCCATGGCGCCGGTGTCCGGGCCCGCCTTCCTCGTCCACGTTCGGGACGCCCACGGCCAGGAGGTTCTGGGAGCGGCGGGGGGCACCCGCCGGGGCCGGCGCGCAGCGGGCGGAGGGCGGCGGGCGGCGGCCAGTGGCGCCGGGCAGCGGGCGGCGAGCACCGGCACTGGCAGCGGGCGGCGGGCACCCGCACTGGCAGCGGGCAGCGCCCGGCCGCCTCCCCAGCGCCTGCTGGCCCCGCGAGGACCGTGCGCGGCCGCGCGCTCAGCCCGGGCCCGGGAGCGCGGCGTCAGCGTCACGGCGGCCCGGACACCTGTCCCGACGCCCGCGGCTCAGCGCGGCCAGTGGCCGGGGCCAGGAAGCTGCCCGCCGCGCCTCCATGCGCCAGGGCTGCAGGGGGACCCAGCCGGGCGCTGCCCCCAGCCCCCGGGAGTCCCTAGCCCGGCGCCCGCTGCCCCTGACTCCCGGGAGGACGCTACCCCGGACCCGCTCCTCCGGACTCCAGGAGGTCCCCGAGCCCCGCGCCCGCTGCCCCGACCCCCGCAGCCCCTAGCCGGGTGCCCGTTGCCTCGACCCCCGGTAGCCCCTAGCCCGGCGCCCGCTCCCCGACCCCCGTGAGCTCCTAGCCCGACGCCCACTGCCCCTAGCCCGGCTGCCCTTAGCCCGGCGCCCACTGCCCCGACCTCCGGTAGCCCCTAGCCCGGCGCCCGCTGCCCCCCGACCCCCGGAGCCCCTAGCCCGGCACCCGGCCCCTGTCCCCGACAGCCGAGTGGCAGGAGTGTGCCTACGGGCCCGGGCATCTGGGCACCCTGGTCCAGGGCTCCATGCCGACGCGCGGCGCTGACGGTGCCAGGCGGGTGGGTGCGGTGGCGAACGGCGAGCGGGTGCGCTGCTCAGTGGCCCAGGGGGCACCGGCGCTCGGAGCCCCGCGCCCGGCTCGGGGAGCGTCAGAGCAACGGAAGCGCGTAGAGGAGGGGGGCACCGCGGCGGCGGGGAAGTTCGGGGCGGGCCGGCCGCGCCGAGACCCCGATTCCCTGCCGCGCTCTGCCCCCTCGCGGCCGCCGGCTCCCACGCCCGGCCCGCCCTCGGGGGAACGCCTCGGATGGGACTCGCTGGACTAGGCCTCCTGGGGCTGGGGCTTGCGGGAGCAGGCCAGGCTCTCCCTGGGAGCAGGGAGTGGGATGTTTCTACTCTCAGAGAGGGTTTGTTGAGACAAACGTCAGGAACTTGCCTATGCACTATTTCGTTTAATACTCTAAATGGTCCCATTTGGCCTCACGTGTAAGTATCCTGTCTGGAGCAATAGCACAGAGGTAGGGTGTTTGCCTTGTACCCGACCAAGCTGGGTTTGATTCCTCCGAGAGTTTCTCGCGGGCAGGGCAAAGCCTGGAAAGCTACCTGTGCAGTATTCCATATGCCAAACACAGTAACAAGTCTCACAACGGAGATGTTACTGGGCCCGCTCGAGGACATCGATGAACGGGAGGACAGTGACAGTGCTACATGTAAGTATACTGACCTTATAGTTATGAAGTCATCAAGTCTCTTTTTTGACCTTTTGTAACGCCGGAACCGAATGCGTCGTAAGGATTGCGTTCCGTTCGGCTCTCGGCTGTGTTTGTGCCCTTGGTGTACACGGCTGCCACCATTTTTGGATGCAGTAATTTGAACGAATCTATTGCCTCGACTTAGCTCTCCTGACATACTGTTTGAAGGCTTTCCCCGAGAACGCTGTTCTTGCTAGCACAGACTCCACAGCCAGGCAGATGCTTCACTCCAGATCCCGCAGGCCAGCGCGTTGGAGCCGCTTCCCTGTGCTGCCTAGCTAGTTGACCCTGGAAAAGGATTTTCTGAAAGCCAGGAGAATGGGAGTGCAGGGTCCCAATGGTCAATAAAACGTTTACATTATGATCTTAAACTTTGGTCTTCCCTCAGCAATCTCAAAAGGAAGTTATTGAGAGCACCCAGGACCTGGGCCCAATCCCAGGTGAAATGAACAGGCTCAGGGAACATTATGTTGAGCCCAGGATGCTTGTTATGACAGGTCCATTTGTTTGTTGGTTTGGTTTTGAAAGCAAGCAACAGAAATGAACTCTAATTTTTTTCAAATAGCCAAAAATATTGTTTGAATCAGAAGCACCTTACAGGACCCTTGTTAGAACTCTATCAAAGCCTCCAGATGAGATACAGTGTCCTGTGTTCAACTTTCTGAGGTCTGATGGTTTGCTTCCTTATCTCTCTTGCACCAACTGCCTCTGCTTTCCAACTTGTAAGACAAGAAAACTAGTGGATTTCCCAGAAGCACATTTTCCAATACTTTAACTACTGACAATGAATGAATTTAGGATGAAGAACCTTCCAAAGATAAGGATGATCAAAAGAAACTGGTTGAGGTTATTATAAGCTACAGGGTGCCCTCACTGGTTGAGCATTCTAATCGTCGTTCCTCACTTGACCCAGAAGGTCATTATTTAATCAAAAAATTCTGACCTCAGGAATAAGGGAAGGCTGAAAACCCAAACCTTTCAGAGGGCATGGTGAGAGTGGCAATGAAGCTTGACAAGGGTGGGCAATATAGCAATGTAGGGATTGTATGAACCATGCCTGAAGCTTTCGATACTCAGCCCCAGCTGATCACACACTGCCCATAGGAAAATAGGACCAGAATCTCTTGTGCTATCTACTTTGGCAAGGGAAGTTGGAAGACCTGGTTTTCATATGAGAAGTCCAAATATTCAACAGTTAGACTAACTATTAGTTGGTAACTAACTCAGTTCTGGAAAAACACCAGCCCAGCCAAACAAAATGGTTGTGAGGCCAAATTGACTCTTGAGCCACCACTTTGCAATTTCTGGGTGAAGTAACCAAGTAAAATTTATGACAGTATAAAGGAATTTAAAGGTGTGCACTGAATTGTTGAAGTATTACAAATACAATTTTATATTACTAATTTAAATTTGCTCATGTTCGAATAAAACAATTATATAAGAAAATGATTGAGAAGACCTGGCTTAACAGCCATTTTCAAGGTCTTGGGAATTCAGTAAACCACAAAAATAATATGAGCCAACATGAGTCATCAATGTAGTATAGCTGCCTAGAAAATTCATAAAATCTCATGATACGTTAATTGAACAGAAAGGTTGGATTCTGAGAGAAATAATCCCATTGTAGAGTGCTAAGGGGTTTGAAGCCCTTGTCTATGAATTTAGGATGAAGAACCTTCCAAAGATAAGGATGATCAAAAGAAACTGGTTGAGGTTATTATAAGCCACAGTTTTGGCTGCCCGAGATGTGACCTTCCTCATATTTGGGAGAGTCTCCACTTGGTAGAAGTCACCTTGTTATTTTTTCCAGGTTGACCATAGGGTGTACCCTGGAGCTCCCTCAGGCACTGCCCTCCCAAACCATGCCCTTGTGATAGAGATAGAGTAGGATGCACAGCCTTCTGGAGCTGCAAGGTTGGTTGTGGGGAGGACAATCACACCACTACATACGGCAACAGCATCCAGATCCTGATGTCCTTTGGACTAGGAGAGTGCTTGTATCATCCTGGGAGAAGGGAACTCATTTCTGGACTAGCCAGGCAGGAGTAGGGCTCTGAACCTTTGTCAACCTTCATGGTGATTCCAAGGGGTTCATGATTCATTCAATTGTTTCTTCATTAAAATACCCTAAAATTGGTTTCTATAAGTTGTTACCAAGAATCCTAATTGAAATACATTATTGTTTTGTAGTAATTAAGGCTCTCAATAAACGTTATTATGGCCACACTACATCAGGCACATGAAAAAGTGCTCATCATCACTTATTATTCCTAAAATCCAAATCTAGATAACAAGAGATATCATCTTACACCATTGAGAATGGCATATATCAAACACACCGGGAAGAATCTGTGTTAGCAGGGATGTGGTGAAAATGAATCCTCATCTACTGCTGGTGGGAATGTTGTCTGGTTCAACCCCTGTGGATGGTACTCAGTAAACTCAGAGTTGAGTTTCCATGTGAAATTTCACTTGGGGAGATCTACTCACAGGACAGAAAAACATTCATGCAAAAGAACATATGCACACCACTGTTTATTGCAGCACTCAGCACATAGGTAAGATTTGGAATCAACCTACATGTCCAAGGACACACACACACACACATATACATACATATATATGTATGTGTATGTGTATATATATATATATATATATGCATCACAGTCACACTCACGGTCCTCCCATTGTTCATTGATTTGCTAGAGCGGGCCCAGTAACATCTCTATCATGAGACTTGTTGTTACTGTGTTTGGCATATCGAATACATCACGGGTAGCTTGCCAGGCTCTGCCGTGATATATATGCATACATACATACATATATGTATGTGTATATATATATATTCCAGCTGAAGACCTCCGTGACCCAGCCACAGCTATGCTGAGGCCACTCTCCACATGCTAGGATGAGCCTCACGCATGAAGGAACCAGCAGAGAAACCCAGATGTGCGGGACCCGGGGCTGAAATCTCCAAGCCTGCTCAGATTGGGACTGGGCCTTCTCCACCCAGATCCCCCATCTTCCTGTATCTAGACAGTTACACCCACCAACTGCCGTGTAACCCCATCAACAGCCAAGATCCAGAGACTATAAAATCAAGCTCTAGTCTTATTGTCTAATTCCCGCTCTCAGAGAACCTGGCAGGCTACCAAGAGTATCTTGCCTGCATATATTCCTGACTGGAAACACCTGTAAAGGTGATTAGAGGCTGCCCCCAAAGCCTCCATCTCTCTCGGAGAACCCAGCAAGCTACTGAAAGTATCTGGCATGATGGCAGAGCCCGGCAAGCTACCCGTGGCATACTTGATATGCCAAAAACAGTAACAATGATGGTCTTCATTCCCCTGACCCTGAAAGAGCCCCAATATGCCATCAGGCTACACTAGCACGTGACATGTGACAGGGATGGATGGAGACATTACTGGCACCTGCTCAAGCAAATCAATGAACAACGGGGTGATAGTGATAGTGATGTATATATTACATTCTATATATATATATATTTATGCATACATCTATATGTATGTATATAGAGAGAGAATGGAATACTAAACAGCTATAAGGAATGATGAAATCATATCACACAATTTGCAGTAACATGAACAGAGCGGGAAAACATCATGTTAAATGAAGCAAGCCAGAAGAAGAGGGATAAACTTGGATGGCATCACTCACATGTGGTATTTAGAATAATTGGATGAGGGGGATACCCTGATTAACCTTGGCCCCAGAGAATAGGGAGGAGAAGAAAAGAGAGAGTGGCAGTGGCGGGGGGTGGGGGGGAGAAGAGACATGAGAAGTAATAGGCCAGGTCAGGGGAGTCAGGTACCAAGGTGGTGTTCGGGAATGATAGAGCAAATCGATGAACAATGGGAGGACAGTGCTATATTTATAATTATGTCACTGTCACTGTCTTCCCATAGTTCATCGATTAGCTCGAGAGGGCCGAGTAACGTGAGACTTGTTACTGTGTTTGGCATATTGAATACGTCACGGGGAGTTTGCCAGGTTTTGCCGTGCGGGCGAGATACTCTCGGAAGCTTGCCGGCTGTCTGAGAGGGGCGGAGGAATCAAACCCGGGGCGGCCATGTTGGCTGCATGCAAGGCAAACGCCCTACCCACTGTGCTATCGCTCCAGCCCATTTATAATTATAAACTATATATATAAAATCATATATTTATAATTTATAAATATAAATTATATTTATAATTTATAAATATAAATTATATTTATAATTTATAAATATAAATTATATTTATAATTTATAAATATAAATTATATTTATAATTAGCACTGTAGCAATGTCCTCCTGTTGTTCATCGATTTGCTCGAGCAGGCCCAGTAACGTCTCCACTGTGAGACTTGTTGTTACTGTGTTTGGCATATTGAATATGCCACGGGTAGCTTTCCAGGCTCTGCCGTGTGGGCTAGATACTCTTGGTAGCTTGCTGGGCTCTCCAAGAGGGGCAGAGGAATCAAACCCAGGTCAGCCGCGTGCAAGGTAAATGCCCTACCCACGGTGCTATCACTCCAGCATTTAAATTCATTCCATTATTATTCATAATTAATTGTAATAACAAATAAACTCCTTTTTACAAGTAGGAAAGTCAAGGGAGAGGCAGGCTAAGCAAACTGTTTGAAGAGTTAGATTTTGCTTCCAAAAGTTGAAATTCCAGGATCTCTTTTCTACCAAGATTTTAGAGTTTATAAGACAAAAAGCTAGAGTGCATACTTGAGATCCTTACTTTATAGGCATCAGGAAAAACCAAAGTAATAAGTGCTTTCATCCATGAAGAAAAGAGAAAATCTTTCAAAAGTCCCGAGGATCACAGAACTGTGGAGAATGGGGAAGAAAAGCAATAGTGAAGGAGAGTTTATGGCATGACGATATAGTTTAGAGAGTGTCTGAAGAGGGTGGTGAGAGACTGTCATCACCTCACCTGTCAGAAATAAAGGAAAGACCACATGAGCATCATTAATAATTGGAGCCACGGCAGATTCCAGTGGTGCCAACAGGAAAGCTGCAAGAGACCCAGCCCATTCCCACCGTGCGCTAGTGCCTTCTTTAGGTCACCCCACATTTCTGTCCACTGTTGTTGGTCTCAGTCGACCATGCCTGGGGTGGGTCTCGCACAATGGCCAGTTCCCTTGCCTTTGTTCATGTTAGCTGTGCTTCCCATGGGTATTGATGACAAGGGAGTTAATTTTCATATCATCCCATTCTGATGGGGCTTTAATGAGGCAGGGAGTAGATGGTTGATTCTTATCCTCAGCACTTAATGTCCTTCCTACACTTAGCACCAATAATCACTGTACTTGGGAATTTTCTTGGGATTCCCAGAGCCTGATGCTACTGTTCAAATAGCAAGATTCAAAAGGCGGATGACCCTCAGACCTTCCATAAGAACTCTCATTCTCACTTACTCATTCTTGCTCTCTATCTGTTACTCTCTCAGTCTCCCCATGCAATACAAATTCTTTAATTACTTTCTTGAATTCAGGCTCCTTGATAACCCAGTTTTAAGTTGACATCCTGACTTCCATTAATAACACAGTATTTTGCAATTAAATAAACCTTTATACACACACATGAAAAAAAAGGCTTACTCAGTAAACCTCTATACACACATGAAAACATCTAGGAAATGTTTCCTAGATCCATGATTTGGTAGGAGGGAAAGGATAGCAGAGGAGACATGGCTATTCTACCCATTAAAGTGAATGAGGGCAATTTAAAGGACCAGATAAAAAGTTCTAGATTAGCGTCATGATTTTGAAGTGCTAGCTTATTGGGGGGATTCTAAGGTATGAAAATTGGGGGTATGATTCAAACAGAGCTCTGGAAGGAAAGATCTGGAGCTAAGAAACTGGGATACATTTTCTTAGGTCATAAATAAAGCCATAGGCCAGAAGAGTAACCACTGCTTCTTCCATAAAACCTGCAGAAAAGAATTTTTTTCATTTCCAGAGGGGCAAAAAACAAGAAGTTTCCAGGAAGGTATCTCAGTAGTTTCCCTGGTTACTTATAACAATTTCCATCTGCATGTTACAAAATGCTTTACAGATGTGATTTATTGCTATGCAAATGTTACCATCCCCAGCACAGTGATGTTTACAGAGGAATGTTCTCAAGCTTGAAAATATATACCAGGCATTTGTTTCACTTTGCAGTAGTTGTCTAGGTACCTAAAATGAAAATGTCATTATTCCAAGTACAGGATGTGCTGTTTCTCTATCGAACTCTTATCTTTTCATGCTAAGATACTTATATATGGTTAAGCAGAATTAGAACTAGTATTAATCGTGTAGGCTGCACTGTGTATGGGCTCTCTCCTTACTGAAAATGTGAAGCACCATGAAATGGGGCTTATATGTGCCTTTAAAAAAGGCACTTTCTGGGCTGGAGTGATAGCACAGCGGGTAGGGCGTTTGCCTTGCATGCAGTCAACATGACTGACACAGGTTCGATTCCCAGCACCCCATATGGTCCCCTGAGCACCGCCAGGAGCAATTCCTGAGTTCATGAGCCAGGAGTAACCCCTGAGCATCGCCGGGTGTGACCCAACAAGCAAAAAAGAAAAGACACTTTCTTAGAACCTTATGCATGTGAAGCCAAAAGGCTATGAGTTTCTATAAACTCTGCCCACACTTCAAATGAGCTAGAATAAAAAAGGTACCTAGAATATAAGAGGTCACCCATCCAAAAAGAGATGTGGTTGGTTCAATGACCCAAGTGTTGGTGGCCATGGTCACTCGATCCAGTTGACTGTAGAGCTAACATCAGAAGACTTCCTCCTATTACAGCCTCCTAGAGAGTAATAGCTCCCTGGGCAAGAGTCTGAGCGAGAGACTCAAAAGTCTGCTACTTAGAAGAAGGTGATGTGAGGGAAGAGAATGATTATCCACCACACAGAGAAAGTAAGTGATCTGCAGAGGCCCAGGAAAAGCAAGATGATAATCACACAGCAGAACAACTGGGGTCAGCAGGAACAATGGTAGAAGATGCTGGTGCTGACCTCCCTAGTTCTTGCAAATAGAACTCCTTCAGACTAGGTAGTTCTTAGACCAGACTTGTTGAATTTTCCTTGAACAACTCTCTAGACTTTTTATATGCCAATTCAATTCAGGAATTAAGAAATTACTTGGATTTTGAATATAAATATTTTTAAATCTATGAAACAGGTCACTCACTTAAATATATAAATATCAACTTCTTCAACTGTAAAGCAATGAATAGTTCTGATAAAGTTTCCCATCATTAATAACTGAAGTTTCCATAGCACTATGGCAAAAATATTTCAAATTCTTTGAGGGAATTAAAATTAATCCTGCAGTTGTCTGTTTTCTTTCACAGTTTTCAAAAGGATTATAATAAATTCTGTACCCCAATTTGAAGACAAAACAAACTTTATTTTAGTTTGGCTCAAGATCTTAGAAAATACTTGAACTTGTATGCATGGTACAGTCATTAAACTAAAGCACTGAATGGGTAATATGTTTAACACAATAAAGAAAAGCCTTATTTAAATTATAGTCATAAACAAAATGAATGAAAATTGAATATAAAGAAGTCCTCCACAATAATCACAGCATAATTGACAGTGAATAATACTTAATATCTGAATTCATATCTTGGAATAAGTACATTCTAAATCATCCAAGGGGAGATTGTCAATTATAAATTATACTGATGTGCTTTCTAGGAGAATATAAAATACTTTATGAAAAATATAGAGCTAATATAAAATAATCAATCTTATGAGAAAGAGTACTGAATGGAAAACATGATTTTTCTTCTTTCTAAGGGAAGATTAGAATGGTGAGCCTGTCATGAATTATTTTTATTCTGAGCTATGGTAAAATACATAGTCCTTTTAAGAATGAAATACTAGCAGTTTTCATGTATCTCAAGGAACATCACTTCTAGAGACAGAAGAGCTAACAACCCATTGTTTGGCATTTCCTCTGAACTATCTTTGAAAGAAGGATCTTAAACATTTCTTAAAAACCACGTCAAAGAAAATTTCTCAAGCACCTGGACACTCATTCTTGGCTGAGACCTCTGATAGTCTGTGGTGGGAGACGGGCCGCTCCCACCCAAAGCCCCAACAGCCACTCCCACACCTTAAAGCCACCATCCAGTTAAAAATTTAACTCCAGCTGGACTGCCCAGTTAAGAATTCTGGATTTTCTGGAGCTATTTTCCAATAGCTACAACACTAACATCACAGAAGTAGATGGATGGGATGTAACATAGAAACCAACCAATCTAGACTAACAAAAACAATACAGAAGGTCAACTTGTAACAACAGCTTAGTAAACTCTCAGACAAAGACTTAATGTACCCATGGTGAGATACAACAGTTTTCATTAATTCTCTATGGAAACATTTTTTGATCGTGCCGTTAGCTATTTAGTGGTAACAAGCAATATAAAATAAATTATTGCCAGTATGTGACTGGCCAGTCTTGAGGGGTGGTTGAGAAAATGGAGACAGTGGTGTAGGGAAGGTGACAGTGGTGGTGGGATTGGTGTTGGAATATTGAATGTCTGTAACAAATCTTCATGAACAGCTTTGTAAACCAAGGTGTTTAAATTAAGTGGAGAAAAAAATGAATAAAAAACAGGTCACAGACCCACATGTGCCTAAAGATATAGCTTTCCTAGAAAAACTTTGCAAAAAAATAGAAAAATGATACAGTCATAGAATCACTGTGGTTTGGTTATTTAGCTCTGTCACTGTCACTGTCAATGTCATCCCATTGTTCATCAATTTGCTCAAGCAGGCCCAGTAATGGCTCCATTGTGAGACTTGTTACTGTGTTTGGCATATCGAATATGTCACGGGTAGTTTGTCAGGCTTTGCCATGCGGATAAGATAATCATTCCTTAACACCACCAATGTACCTGAATCTCCTTGACCCTGCCCCCGTTGCTTTTCATCTATCTCTTCTTTCTTTCTTTTCTATGTTTCTTTCTTTCTCCTCTCTATACTCTGAAACCAAGAGGGATCTAGTCATCCCCTCTCTAGGCCATTGCATTTCCTTAGTCAGCTCCTCTAAAACAATGAAATCGTGAGATCAAAAAGTGCCTGTCAAAATGGCCAGTTGTGACTGAGGTTGAGGAGATAAGAGAGAGAATCTGAGAACATTGGTCGTAGAGGGAAGTTGACACTGGTGGAGGAATTGGTGATGAATGTCGTATGTCAAAAACCCAACTATAAATAAGTATAATTTATGGTGCTGTTTATTTAATAAAATAAAATTTTGTAAAAAATGAAAAGAGCATCCCTGGCTGGAGTGATAGTACAGCAGGTAAAGCATTTGCTTTGCATGCAGCTGACCACGGTTCAATCTCCAGCATCAAATTTGATCCCCTGAACACCACCAGGAATGATTCCTGAGCATAGAGCCAGAAGTAAGCCCTGAGCACCACGGGGTGTGCCCCCCAAAAACAATTAATTAAAAAAATACAACATCCTGTTAAACATTCACACCTCAATTCCCCTCCAGCATGCTGGCACCTGCTGGTGTGTGAGCATGGATGGGTGCCAACCTCAGTCTTGTTTAACATGGGAGTTTCCATAGACAGAGCCTGCATTCAACTTCCACTATATCTTACCTATATTTTCTTCTCTAAGCAATGTAAATGAATGTTATTACTGATCATAGGGCTAAAATTTTTGAAATAGTAACATTTTATTTTTGTTTGTTTTGCTAGAAAATTTTCTGGAGGCCTGGTGGGAATTCTGTTGAATTCTTAGCTAAAAATGGAGTGGTATTTGCAAGCTTTGCCATAAGAATGTTCAGTTATCTATTATCATGTTAGTGGTTTAAACAATGATATTTATCTTCCCAATGCAACTATTCGGGGACAGGACCTTATGGAAATATCTTGTTTCTCCTCTACTGAGCTGGCTCACAGACTTGCTGAGTGTGGATGTTCACTGAATGGCCACTTGGGACTGGGTTTCAGCTGAAGCACCTACATGGAAAGCCATGTGACCTGGATCACAAGTGAATGTCTCCAGGGAGCAAGTCCAGTGAAAGTGTCATCTCTGGAGTCATGGAGGGTCATGACCTCTTCATTCCATTACATCATGAGTTCATCATCATAAGTCCATCCAGGATAATAATAATAATAATAATAAACTAGGGGAAAACACTCTTGTACATTCTGAGCGGGGGGGGGGGATGCGTACCAAGGTTTAGAAGAATATGTAATGTTGGAAATATTGCTGTGCTTCCTTTTTTCCTGGAAAATATTATCTTCCATATGCAGTGAGCTTACTCTGAAGAAGCTGAAAATAAAAGAGCAGAGTATGAATCTGGCATAGAACAAGATTAGATCTCTGCCTGTGTATTTCACTAATCTGAATGATTTCCCTTGAGCTTTAACCATTACTTTTTCTCATCACATCCAGATGTTAAAATGCTCAAAAATGTAGGGAATTGTAAAACCATTTCAGCCTTTTACATTACCACAATAAATCAATATTTTTAACTACCAATAAACATTGACCACTGACATCACATATCTGCATGGCATTTGGGTCATTATTGTGTATTGTGGAGCTGTGACTGAGGTAGAAAAAAGAGGAAAGATAGACCTTGATTCCTGATAAGGAATGATGGTTTATTTATCTAGAAATAGAGGAGACTACCACGCAAAGCAGTAACTACTTTACCACAAGAATATGCATTAAATCATCTCCTATAATAAACAATCTCCCAAATTATCCATGCCCTTATGTTATAAAAGTTGATTTTTGATTTGTGTAATAGGAGTGATAAAACAGGGCCCAAAATTCCCACCACATTTTCTTCCCTGTACTTGAAACCATCTTCTGAAATCAAAGAGAGAGAACTGTGCCTGAGGGACACACATCTGCCTTGCTCTTTCATGGCAGGCTGCTGATGGCACCTAATGCAGGGCTTCAACCTGGAGCTCTGCCTCCTAAATACCCACAACAAGATTTCCACATCACATAAGAAAATAATCACTGGGTCTGACATGCTATCATTGAAGACAGACTTCTTACATTGATCAAGATATGAGGCCAGTCAATTATCTTTATAGTTCCTACAACTCCAAATGCATATCATTCACATAATAGTATGTGCAAAATTTAAACATGTGCAAGATAATTCCAAGTGTTCTTTTGATGGGTAATGATACTGATCTGCTTTGTGGATCTGCAGTGTGGCATGGAAGGTATCCCTCAAATACCCTGACAATTGTTAGAGTCTGCGATTCAAATACAGGACACCCAGAAGGAGTTTATAGATTTGGTTAAAGAGAGTTGCTACAGTCTGGCCAGCCAGGGCCACACCCCATAGAAAGACAGTGGGAGAATGACCCCCTTCAACCACAGAGAAGGGCTTAAGTACCCCAAAACCACACTCTTGGCTGACGACCAGGGTATTTCCAGCCCTATGCTTATTGGCTGGTACCTCATCAGTTTCGTAAGGAGTTACCCATCTATTCTTCTTCTATTCCTATTCCTCTTTCCAGGGTGTGTTCCAAGATAAGGTCTAGGGTTCATGCCCAGTTCAGCTGTCAGTTACTAAACATATAAAGCACAAAATGGCCCTTAACAACTAAAATGGCAGTAACACCATTTTTACATGTCATCAATAAATGATGACAAAATTAAGGACATTTCTATCTTTGAATTAGGTTAACTCGCATGCTTATATTTTGACTCAAAGTATATAAGACCTTACTGAAGTTTCCAAAATCCTAATTCTTGTGTTCTGGAACAGTCTTATCCACTGAATTGTAAGTGGGCAATAATTGGGATGCAAACATTTATCCTTCTTACCTCTGGAGGATAGGTATATAAGTATTTTTAGATCATTTTTATTTTATTTATTTTATTTATTTTGTTTATAATTCAGTTTGGGCCTGTTGCATAAAAACACATGTGTGTATTCAATTTCAGCAACCCTACTCTGCATTACTTGTCACAAACAAGATTTAGAGATAGGTAGAATTAAGATGGGACTCCACACCAGCCACCCCAGAGGGGGAAAGGTGAGAGCCCTTCCTGTCCCAAGGTGATGTCGGTGGGCCCCACAGGTGACTTATGTGAAGCAGGGAGGAGAAAGACAGTCACTTTCTCCCCACCCGCCTCTGCCACACAGGACCCAGGATTACTGGATTCTTGTCTCGCCTCGCAGAAAGGAATTTCAGGAGTAGACAAGCAGTGAAACAAATAGATTTTATTTGGAGGATTTTTGGAGAGAGAGAGAAAGGGATAAGCAGATAAGTGGGGGAATGGAGAGTAAGAGAGTAACGCGTCCAGAGAGAACGTGGGCTTCTCCGAGGGTGGAGAGAGCCCCTACACACATCCCAACATTAGACATGAAAGCACGAAAGTACACATCTCAAGAGGGGAGATGCAGGCGACACATGTGCTCGGGCACCACATGTCTCAGCCACATGGGCGCAAGCAGCACATGGGCTCAGGCAGAATATGTGAACCCTTCCTTTGTTCAAGATGGCCTTTATAGGGTTTCTCCAGCCTGCCCCCACGTGGGGCTTCTCCCCAGGTAAAAGTCTGTTGCTAAGGAGGTTACCACATGAATCACGAATCATAACCATCCTGTTATTCGTTGATTGCCTCGAGCAGACCCCAGTAACGTCTCCTTCATCCTAGCCCTGAGATTTTTAAGAAAGTGCTATATTCAAGGCTCTTTAGGAGAATGAGAACCATCATTGTTACTGGTATTTGGCATATTGGGTACACCACGGGGAGTTTGCCAGACTCTGCTGTGTGGGCAGGTTACATTCGGTAGCCTGCCAGTTTGTCCAAAGTAGGAATGAAATAATAAGATGTCGCGCGGCCGCAAATGCGGCAAATGCGGCCGCGCGCTTCCAGGAGCTGGTTTTTATAGTCTCTGAGTCTTGGCCGTTGATGGGATTACACGGCGCCAGGGGGCCAGTTGGTGGTTGTGACCCCCGCCTACTGGAATTCGGAGGATCTGGGTGGAGGATGCTCAGCCCCGATCCAAGTAGGCTTGGAGATCTCAGCCCCGGGACCCTCTTTTTTTTTTTTTTTTTTTTTTTTTTTTTTTTTTTTTTTTTTTTTTCCCCTTTATTTTATTTTATTTTTTTTTAAAGTTGTAGATTTACAATTTTTTGTGCTTTGGTTTCAATTATACAATGATCAGATACCCATCCCTCCACCAGTGCCCATTTTCCACCACCATGGATAATATCCCTCCCACCCCCATCCCCCCATCCCCCCGTCTCTGTGGCAGGGCAATCCCCTGTGTTCTCTCTCTCCTTTTGGGTGTTGTGGTCTGCAAAAGAGGCATTGAGTGGCAAACATGTTCAGTCCATAGTCTACTTTCGACATGCGTCTCCCCTCCTGGGAGGATCCTCCAAACATCCTTTATTTGGTGCTCCCTTCTCTATCTGAATAGCCCTTTCCTCTAGGATACCCGGCTGGCCTCTAAGTTATGGAGTAATCCTCCTGGTGCTGATCTCAGCTATTCTTGGGTATTAATCTCATACTTTGTTACTTTATATCCCCCAGATGAATGCAATCTTTCTATGTCTATCCCTCTCTTTCTGACTCATTTCGCTTAGCATGATACTTTCCATATTGTACCACTTGTATGTAAATTTCATGACTTCATCTTTTCTAAGAGCTACATAGTACTCCATTGTGTAGATGTACCAAAGTTTCTTTAACCAGTCATCTGTTCTTGGGCATTCAGGTTTCTTCCAGTTTCTGGCTATTGTAAAGAGGGCTGCAATGAACAAACAAGTGCAGATGTCACTTCGACTATACATTTTTGCCTCTCTGGGATATATTCCCAGGAGTGGTATTGCTGGGTCAAATGGGAGCTCAATTTCTAATTTTTTGAGAATCATCCATACTGTTTTCCAGAAGGGCTGAACCAGTGGACATTCCCACCAACAGTGAAGGAGTGTCCCTTTCTCGCCACATCCACGCCAGCATCGGTTACTTTTGTTCTTTTGAATGTGGGCCAGTCTCTGAGGTGTGAGATGGTATCTCATTGTGGTTTTGATCTGCATCTCCCTGATGATTAATGATGTAGAGCATTTTCTCATGTGCTTTTTTGCCATTCGGATTTCTTCTTTGAGAAAGTTTCTGTTCATTTCATTGCCCCATTTTTGGATGGGGTTGGATGTTTTCTTCTTGTGGAGTTTAACCAGTATTTTGTATATCCTGGATATCAACCCCTTGTCAGATGTGTATTCGGTGAATATCCTTTCCCATTCTGTAGACTGTCTTTGTATTTTGGTCACTGTTTCTTTGGAGGTGCAGAAGCTTCTTAGTTTAAGATAGTCCCATTTATCTATCTCTGTTTTCACTTGCTCGGCCAGTGGCGTGGCATCTTTGAAGATACCATTAGCTTCAATGTCATGGAGGGTTTTGCCAACTTTATCTTCAATGTACCTTATGGTTTCTGGTCTGATGTTGAGGTCTTTAAACCATTTTGATCTTACTTTTGTACATGGTGTTAGGCAGAGTTCTGAGCCTATTTTTTTGCATGTAGCCGTCCAGTGATGCCAACACAATTTATTAAAGAGGCTTTCCTTACTCCACTTCACATTACTTGCACCTTTATCAAAGATTAGATGAGCATATGATTGAGGAGAGATGTCAGTGTATTCAACCCTGTTCCATTGGTCTGCAGTTCTGCCTTTGTTCCAGTACCATGCTGTTTTAATTATTACTGCTTTGTAGTACAGTTTGAAGTTCGGGAGGTTGATTCCTCCCATTTTCTTTTTCCCAAGAATTGCTTTAGCTATTCGTGGGGGCTTATTGTTCCATATAAATTTCAAGAGTGTTTGCTCCATTTCTTTGAAGAATGTCATGGGTATCCTTATAGGGATTGCATTGAATTTATACAATGCTTTCGGTAGTATTGCCATTTTGACAATGTTAAGTCTCCCGACCCATGAGCAGGGGATATCTTTCCATTTCCTCATGTCCTCTTTTATTTCCTGAAGTAGCGTTTTGTAGTTTTCTTTGTACAGGTCCTTTACTTCCTTAGTTAAGCTGATTCCTAGGTACTTGATTTTCTGGGGCACAATTGTGAATGGGATTGTTTTTTTCATGTTGCTTTCTTCTCTCTCACTGTTTGCGTATAGGAAAGCCATGGACTTTTGGGTATTGATTTTATAACCTGCAACTTTACTATACGAGTCTATTGTTTCTAAGAGTTTTTTGGTGGAAGTTATTGGGTTCTCTAAGTAGAGTATCATATCATCTGCGAATAGTGAGAGCTTGATTTCTTCCTTTCCTACCTGAATGCCCTTAATATCTTTTTCCTGCCTAATCGCTATTGCAAGTACTTCCAGTACTATATTGAACAGCAGTGGAGAGAGTGGGCATCCCTGTCTCGTCCCTGATCTTAGAGGGAAGGCTCTCAGTTTTTCCCCATTGAGGATGATGCTTGCTGTAGGCTTGTGGTAGATGGCTTTAATTATGTTGAGGAAGGTCCCCTCTATACCCATTTTGGCTAGGGTTTTCATCATAAAGGGGTGCTGGATCTTATCAAATGCTTTCTCTGCATCTATTGATATGATCATATGCTTTTTATCTTTTCTTTTGTTGATATGGTGGATTATGTTGATTGATTTCCGAATGTTGAACCATCCTTGCATCCCTGGGATGAATCCTACTTGGTCATGGTGTATGATCTTTTTGATGAGTAGTTGGATTCTATTTGCTAGTAGTTTGTTGAGGATCTTTGCATCTGTGTTCATCAGGGATATCGGCCTGTAATTCTCTTTCTTTGTGGTATCTCTGTCTGCTTTTGGTATCAGTGTGATATTTGCTTCGTAGAAACTGTTTGGAAGTGTTTTTGATATTTCAATTTCGTGGAAAAGCTTAAAGAGCATTGGGAGTAAGTCCTCTTTAAAGATTTGGAAGAATTCACTAGTGAATCCATCCGGGCCAGGACTTTTGTGCTTGGGGAGACTTTTTATTACCATTTCAATTTCCTTGATGGTGATAGGTCTGTTCAGGTATTCCAGGTCTTCTTGGTTCAGCCTTGGGAGTCTGTAGGAGTCTAGGAATTTATCCATTTCCTCGAGGTTTTGATGTTCCGTGGCATAAAGCTTCTCAAAGTACTCCGTGAGGATCCTCTGAATTTCTGTGGTTTCTGTTGTAATGACCCCCTTTTCATTTCTGATTCGGTTTATTAGGGTTTTCTCTCTCCCTTTCTTTGTGAGTTTTGCTAGAGGCTTATCGATCTTGTTAATTTTCTCGAAGAACCAGCTCTTGGTTTCATTGATCTTTCGGATTGTTTTTTGGGTTTCCATCTCGTTAATCTCTGCTCTGAGTTTTATTATTTCCTTTCTCCTGTTCGGGTTGTGCTCCTTTTTTTGGTCCTTCTCCAAGCTCTTAAGCTGTGAGGTTAGGTTACTTATGTGTGCTCGCTCCTCCTTCCTGAGGAATGCTTGTAGAGCTATAAACTTTCCTCTTAACACAGCCTTTGCTGTGTCCCATAAGTTTTGGTAACTCGTGTTCTCATTTTCATTCGTTTCTAGGAATCTTTTGATTTCCTCTTTGATTTCCTGTCTAATCCACTTGTTGTTCAATAGTGCACTGTTTAATTTCCAGGTGTTTGATTTAGTTTTCTGTTTTTGTGTGTGATTTACTTCTAATTTCAGTGCATTATGGTCTGAGAAGATTGTTGATACAATCTCTACCTTCTTAATTTTATGGAGGCATGTTTTGTGGCTCAGCATGTGGTCTATCTTGGAGAATGTTCCATGTACGCTTGAGAAGAATGTGTATTCAGCTTTTTGTGGATGAAGTGTCCTGTATATATCTACTAAGTCCCTTTCTTCCATTGTTTCCCTCAAATGAAGTATGTCCTTGCTAAGCTTGAGTCTGGTTGATCTATCAAGAGGTGACAAAGCAGTGTTGAAGTCTCCCACTAGTATTGTGTTGCTATTGATGTCTTTTTCCAAATCTATGAGTAGTTGTTTTAAGTACTTTGCTGGTCTCTCATTAGGTGCATATACATTTATTATTGTAAGTTCTTCCTGTTGTACAGATCCTCTGATCAATAAGTAATGGCCTTCACTGTCTCTTATGACCTTCCTCACTCTGAAATCAATGTGGTCTGATATAAGGATGGCTACCCCAGCTTTTTTATGGGAGCTGTTTGCCTGTAGGATTGTTTTCCAGCCTTTGACTCTGAGTCTGTGTTTGCTTTGACTATTGAGATGCGTTTCTTGCAGGCAGCAGAATGTTGGGTTCAATTTTCTAATCCATCCTGCCACTCTATGTCTTTTAATTGGTGCGTTTAGCCCATTGACATTGAGAGAGATTATTGTTATGGGATTTTGTCCCATTGTTATGTTAAAATTGGGTGTATTTGAGGGGCCTTTCTTGCCTTAAAGTAGCCCATTTAGTTGTTCTTGTAACCATGGTTTTGAGTCTATGAAGTTCCTGAGCTGTTGTTTGTCTGTGAAACTGTGTGTTGTTCCTTCTATTATGAATGAGAGTCTTGCTGGGAAAAGTATTTTGGGGGAGGCATTTATTTCATTGAGTTTTTTTACTATGTCCCACCACTGTTTTCGGGCCATGAGGGTTTCATCAGAAAAATCAGCTGTGAATTTTAAGGATGCTCCTTTGTAAGAGATTTCTTTCTTCGATCTTGCTGCTTTCAGAATTTTGTCTCTGTCTAAGGTTTTGGTCATTTTGATCAGAATGTGTCTTGGGGTATTTTTATTCGGATTTCTTCTAGCTGGTACCCTTCGGGCCTCCTGAATGTGGTCACAAGTTTTCTTCAGCTCTGGAAATGTTGTAGCAATGATGTCTTTGACAGTTTCTTCTTCATCGAGGTTTTCTTCCTGTCCCTCTGGGACTCCAATAATTCTTATGTTACCCCTCTTGGCTTCATCACGATCTTCTCTTGCCATCTGTTCCCGAATTGTGAGTCTCTTTTCCATTTTCTGCTCTTTTCTGGAGAGTCTCTGAACTTCATCTTCGAGCTCACTGATTCTGTTCTCAGCCGCTGTTACTCTGCTGCTGAGGCCTTCCACTGAGCTTTTCAATTCGCCTACGAGATTTTTCAGGTCTGACATTTCTGATTGCATTTTCCTCATTTCTGCCTTCAGATCCTCTTGTCTTCTATTGGCATTGGTTTCCATTGTTTCTTTTAATTCCCTAAGCATCCTAAGTAGCTCCCTTCTGAATTCCTTGTCAGAGAGGTTGTCTAACACTACAGTACTGTTGGTGTCATCTGGGCTAGACTCTTCAATATGAATGTTTGGTGGGCTTTTGCGTTGCTTTACCATTGTGAGAGGTGTGGTTTAGTCCTTCACGTTCAGTGTTACTATTCTGCTTGATATGCAGTGTGAGTTAAGATAGGCTTATGAGTTATTGGCAACTGTATTTCTAGTGGCTGAGCTAAAATAGAGAAGCTTCCATCGAGAAGTTAGCTTATGGTTCCTATGGCATACGTAGTGGGAAAATATTTCGCGGCCGCGTTAGCGGCCGCGGCTCCGGAAAGAGTCCCTGGCACTGGGCGAGGAGTTGGGAATGTCTCCTGTTTGGAATTGGAGCCGTTCAGCTTTGTTGCCCAGAGCTGGGCCTCTGTGCCCGTCCCACGCAGCTCAGGGGTTGAAAACCGGCTGTCTCGGGGCTGTTTCTAGCTGCGCGTGCCCAGAGAGGAACCCAGGCCCTTGGGGGCGGGCTGTACCTGTTGGAATT
Source organism: Sorex fumeus (assembly GCF_029834395.1). NCBI lineage: Eukaryota > Metazoa > Chordata > Mammalia > Eulipotyphla > Soricidae > Sorex > Sorex fumeus. Next base: position 3,851,879 of record NW_026606083.1, read on the forward strand.
GGAGCCGTTCAGCTTTGTTGCCCAGAGCTGGGCCTCTGTGCCCGTCCCACGCGGCTCAGGGGTTGAAAACCGGCTGTCTCGGGGCTGTTTCTAGCTGCGCGTGCCCAGAGAGGAACCCAGGCCCTTGGGGGCGGGCTGTACCTGTTGGAATTGGAGCCGTTCAGCTTTGTTGCCCAGAGCTGGGCCTCTGTGCCCGTCCCACGCGGCTCAGGGGTTGAAAACCGGCTGTCTCGGGGCTGTTTCTAGCTGCGCGTGCCCAGAGAGGAACCCAGGCCCTTGGGGGCGGGCTGTACCTGTTGGAATTGGAGCCGTTCAGCTTTGTTGCCCAGAGCTGGGCCTCTGTGCCCGTCCCACGCGGCTCAGGGGTTGAAAACCGGCTGTCTCGGGGCTGTTTCTAGCTGCGCGTGCCCAGAGAGGAACCCAGGCCCTTGGGGGCGGGCTGTACCTGTTGGAATTGGAGCCGTTCAGCTTTGTTGCCCAGAGCTGGGCCTCTGTGCCCGTCCCACGCGGCTCAGGGGTTGAAAACCGGCTGTCTCGGGGCTGTTTCTAGCTGCGCGTGCCCAGAGAGGAACCCAGGCCCTTGGGGGCGGGCTGTACCTGTTGGAATTGGAGCCGTTCAGCTTTGTTGCCCAGAGCTGGGCCTCTGTGCCCGTCCCACGCGGCTCAGGGGTTGAAGCCCCGGGACCCTCTTGCCTTTGTTCCTCTGCCAGTACCTTCAGGTGTGCGGAGAGTGGTCTCAGCATGGTGGTGGCTGGTCCTGGAGGTCTTCAGCTGCCGGAGCCCTGGTCGGGGCAGGGAGGAAAGCTCAACCCGCTCCCCTCCAAGGGGCCCCGGCGAGGACAGCCAGGAGCGGGGGCAGAAGACTGCACTGTTCTCTTCCGGGAGCTGGTTTTTATAGTCTCTGAGTCTTGGCCGTTGATGGGATTACATGGGGAGGCCTATATTCTCAGGGTCTGCGGATGGCCTTATCAGGTCTTTGCTTTCTGTATCCACAAGGTGGGTCATTCCTAGAATTCTTCTTCCATGAAACTTTGTTTCATTAAAAAGGGCCTTTCCCTATCTACCTGCCTGCATCAAAAGGACCCAGCCCTGGCAGCCAACCTCCACTACCCAGTCGCCATCATGCTCCAGGCCACTTTCCACTTTCCCAGGGGTCACGCAGATAAGCCACACCCTGCCGGCACCAGATAGTCTTCTCATCGACCACCTTCCAGAACTCACGGCTGCTCCTCCCAGATGGGAGTATAAAATGAGATCCCCATAACCATACCACCAGACTCTGCGCCAGGATGTTTTCACTCAGGGCACTCTAGAGTGGGGTGAGTGAGAGCCCTCCCTGCCCCAAGGGACCCAGCCCTGGCAGCTGCCCTCCACTACCCAACCTCTGTCAGCTGCAGGCCACTTTCCACACATTCGGGCTGAGCCTCACGTATGAGTGGATATATTCCTGGACACTATCAGACACTCCTTACCCATTTCCCATTTTCCATAATTACCACAACATATTTGTGATATATATATACATATATATATGCCTCTCAGAGAGCCTCACAAGCTACCAAGAGTATCCCGCCCACACAGCAAGCTAGCCGTGGTGTATTCAATATGCCAAAAACAGTAAAAATAACGGGTCTCATTCCCCTGACCCTGAAAGGGCCTCCGATATGTTGGGAAAGACAAGTAACGAGAGGCTGCTAAAATCTCAGGGTTGGGATGAATAGAGATGTTACTGGCACCTGCTTGAGTAAATCAAAGAACGACAGAATGACAGTGATACAGTGATACAGGATTAAGATGAAAAAAAACTCATGGGGTCTTTCATCTCTGAGAAGAAAGGCATTGTGTAACACATCACAGGTATCATCTCCTATCTTCAGGCTCCGTTTTATTATCATATTTATGGGACGTTCACACTCCATGGTGCTCAGGGCTTATTCCTGGCTCTGCTCTCAGGGACATTCACTCCTGGCAGGGCTCTGCTATATGGTGCTATGAATCAAACCTTGGAAGGCTGTGCCTTACTCACTGTACTATCTCTCTGGCCACTAGACCTCTGTTTTAAATGGCATTTGGTGCATAACAGAGAAAAAGGAAAGCTGTTGGGGTTCGCACTGTCACGCTATCCTCCAGTTGTTCATTGATTTGCTCGAGCGGGCCCAGTAACGTCTCCATTGTGAGACTTGTTGTTACTGTGTTTGGCATATCGAATATGTCATGGGTAGCTTGCCAGGCTTTGCCGTGAAGGCGAGATACTTTCAGTAGCTTGCTGGGCTCTCCAAGAGGGGTGGAGGAATTGAACCCAGGTCAGCCAGATCAGGTGTTTGCGTGCAAGGCAAACACCCTACCTGCTGTGCTATCACTCCAGCCCCTGTTGGGGTTCATATGGTCAATTTCCCATATATGAGGCAGAATTATTTAAGATCAAAGTATTTCTTTTGTGAATTGGGGAGATAACTCAAAGGGCTGTAGCAGTGCTCTCCATGTGAAAATTCCCTGCACAGAGTGCTCAATCCCTGGTACTGCATGATCCCACAAGCACCATAGAGATCGCCCATAAGTATGCGATACTAGGAGTAACACTTGAGCATTCCTGGTGTTCCCCACCCCACAAAAAATAGCTTTAATAACATAAAAAACTGTAGAAAAAAATTTTTTAAGTTTATAATATTTTTTATCAATTAATTTATTTTTTTTAATAGTGAGACATCATGAGGTACAGTTGTAGACTAACACATTTTTGTGCTTGGGTTTCAATTATACAATGATCAAACACCCATCCTTCCACCAGTGCGCATTTCCCACCACCACGGATCCCAGTATCCCTCCAACCCCCCAGCCCCCATCCCACCCTGCCTCTGTGGCAGGGCATTTCCCTCTCTCTCCTTTTGAGTGCTGTGGTTTGCAAAAGAGGCATTGAGTGGCAATCATGTTTGGTCGATAGTCTACCCTCAGCATGCTTTCCCATCGTGGGCGGATCCTCCCAACACCCTTTATTTGGTGTTCCCTTCTCTTTCTGAGCTCCCTTTTCCCCTAACATGTGTGGTTGTCCTCCGGGTCATTGAGTAAAATTCCTGGTACTAATCTCTGCCATTCTTGGGTGTTAGTTTCCTATTTTGTTACTTTATGTTCCCCAGATGAATGCAATCTTTCTTTGTCTATCCCTTTCTTTCTGAGTCATTTCGCTTAACATGATACTTTCCATGTAATACCACTTGTATGTAAATTTCATGACTTCATCTTTTCTAACAGCTACATAGTACTCCACTGTGTAAATGTACCAGAGTTTCTTTAACCAGTCATCTGTTCTCGGGCACTCAGGTTTTTTCCAGATTCTGGCTATTGTAAAGAGTGCTGCAATAAACAGACAATTGCAAATGTCACTTTGGCTATACTTTTTTGCCTCTCTGGGATATATTCCCAGAAGTGGTATTGCTGGGTCTAATGGGAGCTCAATTTCTAGTTTTTTGAGAATCATCCATACTGTTTTCCAAAAGGGCTCAACCAGTCAAAATTCCCACCAACAGTGAAGGAGTGTCCCTTTCTCACCACATCCGTGCCAGCACCGGTTGCTTTTGTTCTTGTGGATATGGGCCAGTCTCTGCGGTGTGAGGTAATATCTCATTGTGGTTTTGATCTGCATGTCCCTGATGATTAATGATGTGGAACATTTTCTCATGTGTCTTTTAGCCATTCGGATTTCTTCTTTGTCAAAGTTTCTATTCATTTCATCTCCCCATTTTTTGATGGGGTTGAATGTTTTCTTTTTGTGGAGTTGAACCAGTATTTTGTATATCCTTGAAATTAACCCCTTATCAGATGTGTAGTTGGTGAATATCCTTTCCCATTCTGTAGACTGTCTTTGTATTTTGGTCACTGTTTCTTTTGAGGTGCAGAAGCTTCTTAGGTTAAGATAGTCCCATTTGTCTATCTCTGTTTTCACTTGCTTGGCCAGCAGTGTGACATCTTTAAAGACACTATTAGCTTCTATGTCATGAAGGGTTTTGCCAATATTTTCCTCAATGTATCTTATAGATTCCGGTCTGATGTTGAGGTCTTTAATCCACTTAGATCTTACTTTTGTACATGGAGTTAGGCAGAGATCTGAGCCCATTTTTTTTTTGCATATAGACGTCCAGTTTTGCCAGCATAATTTGTTAAAGAGGCTTTCCCTGCTCCACTTCAATTTTCTTGCCCCCTTATCGAATATTAGATGCTCGTATGCTTGGGGGGGGGGGGACATCAGAATATTCAACCCTGTTCCATTGGTCTACGGCTCTGCCTTTGTTCCAGTACAATGCTGTTTTATTACTGCCTTGTAGTAGAGTTTGAAGTTAGGGAGGTTGATTCCTCCCATTTTCTTTTTCCCAAGAATTTCTTTAGATATTCGTGGGGGCTTATTGTTCCATATAAATTTTAGGAGTGTGTGCTCCAATTCTTTGAAGAATGTCATGGGTATACTAATAGGAATTGCGTTGAATTTATACAGTGCTTTGGGAAGTATTGCCATTTTGACAATGTTAATTCTCCTGATCCATGAACAGGGGATATTTTTCCATTTCCTCATATCCTCTTTTATTTCCTGAAGTAGAGTTTTGTAGTTTTCTTTGTACAGGTCCTTTACTTCCTTAGTTAAGGTGATTCCTAGGTACTTGATTTTCTGGGGCACAATTGTGAATGGGATTGTTTTCTTCATGTCTTTTTCTTCTCTTTCACTATTTGCATATAGGAAAGCCATGGACTTTTGGGCATTGATTTTATAGCCTGTCACTTTACTATATAAGCCTATTTTTTCTAGAAATTTCTTGATAGAGGTTTTAGAGTTTTCTAAGTATAGTATCATATCATCTGCGAATAGTAAGAGCTTGATTTTTTCCTTTCCTACCTGGATGCCCCTAATATCTTTTTCTTGCCTAATCGCTATTGCAAGTACTTCCAGTACTATATTGAACAGCAGTGGAGAGAGTGGACATCCCTGTCTCGTCCCTGATCTTAGAGGGAAGGCTTTCAGTTTTTCGCCATTGAGGACAATGCTTGCTGTAGGCTTGTGGTACATGGCTTTAACTATATTGAGAAAAGTCCACTCTATCCCCATTTTGGCTAGGGTTTTCATCATATATGGGTTATGGATCTTGTCAAATGCTTTTTCTACATCTATCGATATGATCATATGATTTTTATCTTTTCTTTTGTTGATATGGTGGATTATGTTGATTGATTTCCTAGTGTTAAACCAGCCTTGCATTCCCGGGATGAATTCTACTTGGTCGTGGTGTATGATCTTTTTGATGAGTAGTTGAATTCTATTTGCTAGTATTTTGTTGAGAATCTTCGCATCCGTGTTCATCAGGGATATCGGCCTGTAGTTTTCTTTTCTCGTGGTATCTTTGTTTCCTTTTGGTATTAGAGAGATATGGGCTTCATAGAAACTGTTTGGGAGAGTTTCCGTTTTTTCAATTTCCTGAAAGAGCTTGAGAAGGACTGGCAGCAGGTCCTCTTTAAATGTTTGGAAAAATTCTCTAGTGAATCCATCTGGGCCCGGGCTTTTGTTTTTGGGAAGGCTTTTGATTGCAGTTTCTATTTCGTTGATGTTAATAGGTCTATTCAGATACTCCAGGTCTTCTGGATTCAGCTTTGGGAGATTATAGGAGTCCAGGAATTTGTCCATTTCTTCTAGGTTCTCTTGTTTCGTGGCATACAGACTTTCAAAGTAGTCTCTGATGATCTTTTGGATTTCTTTGGTTTCTGTTGTGATATCCCCCTTCTCATTTCTGATTCGGTTTATTAGGGTTCTCTCTCTCTGTTTCTTTGTGAGTGTTGCGAGTGGTTTATCTATCTTGTTTATTCTCTCGAAGACCCAGCTCTTGGTTTCATTGATCTTTCGGATTGTTTCTTTGGTTTCCATGTCATTGATTTCTGCTCTAAGTTTTATGATCTCTTTCTTTCTGCCTGATTTAGGCTCTTTCTGTTGATCGTTTTCTAAGGACTTGAGCTGTGAGGTCAAGTTGTTTATGTGCACCATTTCTACAGACCTAAGATATGCTTGCAGAGCTATAAGTTTTCCCCTTAATACAGCTTTCACTGCATCCCATAGGTTCTGGTAATTCGTGTCTTCATTCTCATTTGTTTCCAAGTATCTTTTGATTTCGTCCTTTACTTCGTTCCTGACCCACTCATTGTTCAGCATCGAGTTGTTTAATTTCCAGATGTTTGATTTGGTTCTCTGTGTCTGTGTGTGATTCACTTCTATACTCAGTGCATCATGGTCTGAAAAGATGGCTGATACTATTTCTATCTTCCTTATTTTGTTGAGGTATGTTTTGTGTCCTAGCACATGGTCTATTTTGTAAAATGTTCCGTGTGCACTGGAGAAGAATGTGTATTCTTTCTTTTTGGGGTGTGAAGCCCTGTATAGGTCTATAAGCCCTCTCTCTTCTATTTCTTCTTTCAAAGCCAATGATTCCTTGCTGGGTTTTTTTCTTGTTGATCTGTCCAGTCTCTCACCCTGTTCGTTCCATTCTAGGCCATGGGTCCCGATGTGAAGTTCTTCAGCTGATCTTCTCGGTCCTATCTTGGCATTAAAATCACCCACAATGATCTTGTAGAAGGTGTGGTCTTCTTTATAGAACTTCTCTAGCTCCATGTAGAACTTCTCGATTTCTCTTTCATCATAATGAGATGTTGGTGCGTAGACAACGAAGATAGAAACTGCAGGCAGTGAGCCACATCTATTCAAATGTAAACGTCCGATTCGGGTTGTTAGGCATTCGAATGAATCAATGCTCTTGGCCAAGTTTGTGTTGACAAGGACACTGACGCCTCCAACACCTCTTTTATCGCATGTTCCGAGGAACAATTCTTCTCCAGTGTCGAAAACGGCATGGTGAGATCCGTGCCTTCTTGTCTCGGTCAGACCAATGATGTTGTACTTGATCATTCGCGCTTGTACCATCAGGTCCTCGATGGATGCATCTGATGCTAGCGTACATGCATTGAAAGTACAGACGATCATTTTTGTCTTTCTTCGTTGTGGCAGCCTCTATCGGCCTTGAGATTTTGTCGGCCTCTCCTTTCTCATCCTTCTCAGTGCTGCCATGTCGGTGAAGCCTTCAGGGTCAGGTGAATGAGACCAGTTGTAGTTACTGGTTTTGGCATATCGAATACACAGCAGATAGCTTGCCAGGCTCTTCCGTGCGGGCGGAATACTCTCGGTAGCTTGCCAGTCTTTCCGAGAGGGATAGAGGCTTTTGGGGTGACCTCTAATCACCCTTGTAGGTGTTACCATATTTGAACCCTATCAAATATGGTACGACAATTCCAGAAGATGGGTATTTAGTGTCTTATGATGTGTTGCACGGCCACTTGTGGCCGCGCGGGTCTGGAAACCATCCTGGAGTGTGGCGATGGCTGGGTAGTGGAAGTAGTGTCGAGAGTGGAAGTCTGCCAGTGGGGTATTTATCTGGGTAGGGTGGGTCTCCTGTGCACAATTCGATCCCTGGGTGGTTGATGGAAGCAGACAGGGCAGGGTAGGGTGGGGCTCCTGATTAGCTGTGGTGGTGGGAGCAAGCAGAGAAGCTCTGTCCCTGGGTCCGCCGAGCCTGGAGTCCAAGGTCTCAGAGAGTTCCGCTTATCTTGTTCTGTGGGTCTTCAGTCGTGCGTGGGTCTCGGCCGGAGCTGCCACGCGGGTCCGGAAAGCGTCCTGGAGTGTGGCGACAGCTGGGTAGTGGAAGTAGTGTCACCCTCGAGAACATCATGCGACAACTGGAATGGAAAGGAATGGGAATGAAGATAGATGGTCGGCAACTACACCACCTCCGCTTTGCTGATGACATTGTTTTAATAACACCAAACATCAGCCAAGGGGCACAAATGCTGGCCGACTTTGACCGTGAGTGTGGAAAGGTAGGACTACAGCTGAATTTCACGAAGACAATTTTTATGAGAAACAGCCTTGTTCCTGACGCCCCATTTGCTCTCAATGGAACGACCATCTCCGAATGCAACAGCTATGTATACCTAGGTCGAGAGGTCAACATGACAAATGACCTGGCACACGAGCTGCGCAGGAGGAAGAGAGCAGCTTGGAACGCCTTCAAGAACGTCGAAGAAATAGCTAAGAGGACGAAGAACCTCCGGCTCCGGGCACATCTCTTTGATTCCACTGTTCTTCCTGCATTAACATATGCCTCAGAGACCTGGGCCCTACACAAACAGGATGAGAATGCTATTCAGGTCTCCCAAAGAAGAATAGAAAGAGCTATGCTTGGAATATCACATTTCACTCAAATGAGAGAACGAATCCGGAGTTCTGACATCCATCGACGATTAAGGATCAGGGACGCTGTCTCATTTGCCAAGGTGTCGAAAATCAGATGGGCTGGTCACGTAATGAGATTTAAAGACGACCGTTGGACTAGAGCTGTTACTGACTGGATTCCACGGGATGTCAAAAGACCGCATGGCCGCCCACCTTCCAGATGGTCAGACTTCTTCGCCAAGATCATGAACAATCGGTTTGAGGCCCTTCATGTTCCCGGAGCGAACAGATGCCATTGGGCTACACTAGCACGAGACAGGGACAAATGGAGACGTTACTGGCGACCGCTTGAGCAAATCGACGACTAACGGGAAGTTAAGTGATTAAGTGATTAAGATCTGTCCAGAGGTGATAGGGCAATGTTGAAGTCTCCCAGTACTATTGTGTTGGTAGTGATGTCCTCCTTAAAATCTGTTAGCAGTTGTTTTAAATATTTAGCTGTTCCCTCATTAGGTGCGTATACATTTAAGAGTGTGATTTCTTCCTGTTGTACGTATCCCTTGATGAATAGAAAATGGCCTTCACTGTCCCTTCTAGCCTTTTTCATGGTGAAATTAATGTTGCTGGATACTAGTATGGCCACCCCAGCTCTTTTACAGGAGCTGTTTGCTTGCAGGATTGTTTTTCATCCTTTGACTTTGAGTCTGTTTTTGCTCTGAGTGTTGAGATGAGTTTCTTGTAGGCAGCAGAATGTTGGGTTCTGTCTCTGTATCCATTTTGCCACTCTGGTCTCTTCAATGGTGAATTGAGACCATTGACATTGAGAGAGAGTATGGTTATGGGGTTTTGTGTCATGTTTCTGTGCGGGTGTGTTGTGGTTGTAGGATTTGTCTTGTCTTATAGTAGCCCCTTTAGTCCTTGTTTTAGGTTTGGTTTTGAGTCTATGAAGTTCCTGAGCTGCTGTTTATCTAGAAAATAGTGTAGCGTTCCATCTATTTTGAGTGAGAGCTTAGCCGGATAGAGTATTCTTGGTGAAGCATTCATTTCAGTGAGTTTTTTGACTATATCTCGCCACTGTCTTCTGGCTTGTAGGGTTTCCTCTGACAGGTCTACTCTGAATCTCAGGGGTGCTCCTTTGTATGTGATTTCCTTTTTTGCCCTTGCTGCTTGCAGTATTGTGTCTCTATCGGCAGCATCGATCATTCTTACTATAATATGTCTTGGGGTGTTTCTGTTGGGGTCTCTTTTAGCTGGCACCCTTCGTGCTTCTTGAATCTGGATGGCTGTATTATGGAGCTCTGGAAATTTTTTGGCGATAATTTGTTTAAGCATGGTTTTTTCATTGGGATTGTTTCCCTGAGCTTCTGGTAGTCCAATGATTCTAATGTTGTTTCTTCTGGAATCATCTCGTAGGACTCTGATTCGCTCTTGAGCTATTTTGAGGTCTCTTGCCATTGTTTGCTGTTGCCTGTTGGCTTGGTGCAGCTGATCTTCCAAGTCACTGATTCTTTCCTCAGCTGTGGTTGTTCTATTTTTGAGGGCAGTGAGTGAGGATTTGACTTCATCTATGGAATCTGTGATGCGTGCCATTTCTGTGCGAAGCTTTCCAATTTCGGTTCTCATTTCTTACTGTATTTTGTCATTTGTGCGATCGATTGTTTCTTTCATGTCCTCTTTCAGTTTAGCAGATATGTGTGTGAATGTTTCATCGAGTTGATTGAACATCTTGATGACTTTATATCTGAATTCCTTGTCAGAGAGGTCCCTAAGGTGGCTAGCACCTACTGAGGCTTCTAGACTTATTTCCTCATGGTCTCTCTGTGGTGGGGATTTACATTTTTTCTTCACGTTGTTGTGTATGTGGAGGGGTAATATTTTTTGGTTTGAGTGAACTACCTGCGGCCAACCGCCCGCCGAAAATTAGGCCACGTCCACTGTTTAAAGTCACGCCCACCTCTGAAGTGACTACGCCCCCACGGATACCTGGTTTCTGTCCAGGAAGTAAAGACTGGGTGGGGGACAAGGGAGCGGCTCAGATGGGCGGCTGGCCCAAAGGGACAGGCAGATAGGCGCAGATCCCCTTTTCCTCCCAGCTTCGGGGGCAGGGGCGCCTGCAGACACTTGCACAGTGGGGTCCCAGTCCCTGGTCAGAGGGACAGCACGAAGACTAACCTGGGGGCTGGGGGACAAGGGAGCGGCTCAGATGGGCGGCCAGCCCAAAATGACAGGCAGACAGGCGCAGATCCCCTTTTCCTCCCAGCGTCGGGGGCGGGGGAGCCTGCAGACACTTGCACGATGGGGTCCCAGTCCCTGGTCAGAGGGACGGCACGAAGACTAACCTGGGGGGTGGTGGACAAGTTAGCGGCTCAGATGGGCGGCTGGCCCAAAGGGACCTGTAGAAAAAAAATTTTATCACTGTTAGGCTACTATCTTCAGGAATAGAAAGTTGGTTTATTGTCATTTAAATTCATCTAATTACACCAGATTAGTAAGGTTTAATCTCTCTAATCCACTTTGTACAAGTGAAATATAATTTTCACCCATATTTATTAAGTCTTTATTTTTTGCTTTGTTTTGAGGACACACCTGGTGGTGCTTAGGTGATTATTCCTGGCTCTGTACTCAGAAATCCTTCCCAGCAGGACTTGGCGGACTCCTTGGGTACAAGAAATCAAGCCTGGGTTGTCCACCTGCAAGGCAAACTCTGTCTTCTATCACTCTAAACATAATTAATTCTAGTTTTACCTTTAAAGTGTAGTGGGTTAATAAACATTCATATCACATAAATAGAAAACATACTCTTATTAATCAGTAATGAGTTGCATTTGAAGGAAGCAATTTAATTAAACTTCCAAGCAATAAATAACTGGTCATTAAAAACCTATTAGTTCTCTTGAATTTCCTGTGTCTGCCTGCCTTCAAGTAATAGTTTACCTATACTTACCTATGTTATCTATAATTAAATACAAAAGTCATTTTTTAAATGCCATTAAGGTACTGAATTTAAACCACATTGGAAATGTAATTCAGAGTTAGAATTCTTTTTCTGTCTATATCTCCTTTATTTCTCATTGTGTCCTTCATTACATTAGGGGTAAATTAGGAGTGGCACATGCTTAAAAAATATTCCCCTAAGGAAAATTTTCAGAAGAACGGTCCACAATTTTTCATTAATAAAACAATGAAACTTGTCAGAAAATAGTTTCCAATTTTCAAAACCCTTACATTGTTTTCATCTGTTATTTGTTCATTCATTCAATAAATATTCCTTAAAGACACACAACCATAAGCTGTGTGAACACAAAAGGACAGCAGCAGTCTACCCCCCAACCCCCCACCCCTCGCCCCCACGTTCGGTAGTCTCAGGCTGTTTCCCCCACTCCAGGGAAGTCAAGGGCGATGGGCAGGCAAAGGAAGGAAACTAGGGCCAGGTTGGTTGGTCTTAGTTGCAGTTTATTCCAATCCTCTCTCCATTCGCTCTTTTTTCCCTCTGCCTCCCTCAGCCCCCTCTAACAGTCTCATAAAAGAAATTTATGTCATGGAGGGTCCAGGTTCTCTCAGACCTGTGTGCCCAGTAGAGAGCCCCAAAATCTCCTTTTGTTGATCATGGTACCTCTAAAGGGTGCAATGCAGTGACGTCATCAAAAGGAGTTACAGAAAGAACACTGAGGCAGCAAAACATACATTTTTTTCTCTGCATCTGCAGACCAGTAATTTCGGCCTCTAGAAAGAAGATACAAAACCAAAACTGAAATCTTTCTTGGGCTACAAGCTCTTGGATTTGGATCCCAAAGACTAGTCTGGCTAGAGTCTGGGATCTACATCCCAAAGAGCAGGCCTGGCTAGCACTTGAGATCTGCTTGTCAAAGACCAGCCAGGTTTCTGTGAGAAAGGGAAAACTGCCCCTTACAATATACTGAAATTATTTACTGAAGGCAGTTTGTTCAGCTTCATCCAAACTAGTCAGGACACACAAGAAATCTCACCTATTTTCAAGGGTCCCTATGTTCCTGCCCATTGTGCAGTGCAGTCTACATGGGCTCACCCTGACAGCTCAGTCCAACCCCAACAGGTTGGGGTAACAATTACACATAGGTGTGGTCACAATCAATAGGGGTAGAGCTCTTTCCCTCAGGAAGAGCCGCTTCTAGGACAGATTTTCTTTTAGCAAATTAACCCACCCTAGAACAGAATCCCCTGGGTGGGTTTCTCCTCTCCTTGTTCAATAAACATATAACCATATACATAATATAAATCATTTTATATGGACACAGTAAGAAATAATTTAAGCTTATAGAATTGCTCTTCTAGGGCCATCTCAATCTCAGACTCCATTGCTCAGGACAGTTAGTCTTTCCTATCCCTACCAGGGTCCTAGTCTCGTTGTTACCTTTAGATCACGACAGCATTTGTCCATGATCAAACTCTTAACTTATAGTTAAGAATCATGGCACCTTAGCCCGGCCCATCTGGATGCCAAGGGTAGCACATGGCTTACCGGCTTGCCCTGGTTCCATCCAGTCCCTCATCGGGACCCTGCTTTTGGGGGCGCTAGGAAGTGAGGGCAACTGAGGCTTAAGTTGAGAAAGCATATGCCAGGGAGTGAATAATATTCAAAGCTAATTAAATCCTAAGTTACAAAGCTTAATATTAACTGTCTTCCTCTATCTATACAAAAAGGTCATTGCATTAAACTATTCAGAAGACATAAGGAGAGAAGAAAGGCAATATTAACACACAAATTTGTGTTCTAGAATGATCTGACCTTACAAATGAACAGATTCTGACTAGGGGAAAAGCTGATTAACTGGTTGGGGAAGAAAGCATAGAGAAGTGGTTACAGATAAACAAAGGGATGGGAGTTGACTCAGGAGCACTGTGATGGGTGTAACCTGATAAACCTAAGCTCCTTGTGGCAAGGGAGAAAGGACAAATCAATTGTTATCCTACAATAAGTCAGGACTCCTCTGACACAGGAAGCAGATGGTACAGCACAGAAATGGATCTAAAATCGTAAAATATTTATTAAATAAATGGATCAAGCAATATAGTAGGTGTTTTCAAAGTAATAGCATACAGTAAGAATTAGGCAACACCTGTGCTCAACAATATCTTAAATTCTCCAACTGTATCGTAATAATAAGGAACAAAGTCACAAATGCATGACCTATAACAGCCTTTTTCTTCTCCCAGGATGACAGAGTTCTGACTCTTACCATTCATTGCCCATATGGACAGTTCTACAAACTTTGTAATGAAGAGAATAGAGGGGGGAATGCCTGAATATAGAACAAGGGAAAAACCATAGACAAAGTCTCAGAAAGGGATGATTAGGAATTACAAACAGGGGCAACCAAATGTAAATGTAAACCAAAAAATGTAAAAATGTGTTTTACACATTGGTAAAACAACCAAATACCAGGTTTGCCACAAGTACTTTTAACTGGATATTTTTCTAGTAACTAAACTATAAAACTTAGCTCATCAGAATCTTCCCAACCTCCTTTTCCTGTGTGTTTCAAGATGAATCCTGGTATAAAACAGATGTGTGCAAGATATGGAAGGCATAAACAAGAAAGAAGTTTCCTCCTGACACTCTGGAGATGGAGGTTGGTGATTTGCCATGTGCTTCCCAGACTCCCCGACACATGGACTAGTAATGCTGTCAGTTATCTGTCTGGATCTTTGGGTCCTACGACATAATGCTGAAAGGAATGATGCAGACTCTCTTGTAGTTCAACTCTTTGGTCGAGGCAGAGTGATGGGAGTGATGAGACAGAGCTGTTCCAGTTTGTCCTTGTCCTTCTTTATTCAAATCTACTCACCTCAGTCAACACCAAAGACAACAATCTCTCAAAGACTTCTTCATCAGCTTTTGCAATTTTATAGGACTGGTTCCTATATAAAATCCTTTGTTCCATATCATTCATAGTGGTTTTACTTTTCTAATCAAATCCTGGCTAACACAATTATCTAAGCCAATTATGTTCCTAGTCCAAGACATAAACTATATGGTCCTCAAAATATAAATTAATGTGAATGTGAGTAAGTTTAAGATACTTGGTGTGGCTTAAATATATTTTCACAAAACTAATGGTTCAAGAATTATGTCAAAAATGTTATTGTGACAGTGGGTTTCTTTGACCCAGCCTTTCTAAGGTAGTACTGTTAGGTCATAACTTTGTAAGCCCTGGGAAGGTAAGAGTTTAATTAACATCTGCATGAAAGAAGAGAAAGCACAAATCTGTTCAGCCAAAATAAAAAAAATCTGTTGCCTTAACTACGATAAAATTTTTAAAAGATAACTACATGGTGGAGGCACAGGAAATAATAAGATGGAGACTGGGAACCTGTCCTCCTGACACACCAAACACGTCCCCATTTGCACACAGAAGAAGACAGTTAGCCTCCTCCTCTTTCATTCCTTCTGCTGACTCTGCTTCCTCTTTCCACTCAAACCCCAGCCCTAGAGCAGCCCTACTCTCTGCAGTGAAGGTCTTACCCATCATTCTTCTTTATCTTCTTCCCTCTATTGTTGGAAGTTCGAATTCTAAAGGTCTTTAGGAGTTCTAAAAAATGAATAAGTCATACAGAACATCAACTATAAGCAAGAGCATCAATTATAAAAAGGAAAAATCAAATGTATAAGTATTACTTTTCCTGAAAATTGACTGATTTTGGAAGTGAGTTGACAAATAAGAGAAGTCCCCACATAGGTAATTATGAATTCTCAGGTGGAACACTGTGCTTGAAAACAGGTTGAAGGACTGATTTATCTTGATGTCTCTTCATGCATTTACTTAAATGGAAGTGATAGGAAAATGCTAGTCTTGTTCAGATATGATTTTGCACACAGTACAGATTTTGAACCAAAAAAGTGACTTAGTTTTATAGCTAGTAGTTTACAGTCCTTTCATCCTAGAAATAAGGTGACTGTATTGCCTTCCTCTTACAGATTCCCATCCAGATAATCATTATGTTTCTATTACCACCATTATCTTTAAAGTTTGTGAGTCACACTAAGGCCATAACACTGTTGTCTCCAACCATGAAACAAACATGGCCTGCAGACAGCCAAGAACAATTACCACACACAGTTGGCACTTAACAAATGTTAGGCTCCTTCTTTAGTTATGCAGTCTGCCACAGTATTCTATAAACCTTTCCAGTGCTTTGGCTCCTCTTGTAGGAACTTAATGAGAGTATTTACTGCTGCTCCACTGACTTCCTTCTTGTCAGCCTCGATTCCCAAATGGCTTTTCTTAGGACAAATCAATTCATTAAATAATTTACTAGCATATGTATTTTTCTCTTGAAACTACTTAGTACCTTGCATCATGTAGTCAGAAATGTAAAGTTCTCATGCAGCTGAGAAGAAACACCTTGTACTTAAGAAACGCCTGCAGTGCTCGCTCTCAAGACTCCACAGGTGCACTTGACAGGCTATGAGCTTTTGAGAAAATAGCTCTAGATCTTGAAGATTATTATTTCTAATTACCAAAGAGCTATGTCAAGTTATGAGAAGATTTTTAAGTAGTATTCCCTCCTCGGGCTGGAGTGATAGCACAGCGGGTGGGGCATTTGCCTTGCATATGGCCGACCGGGGTTCAATTCCTCTGCCCCTCTCAGAGAGCCCGGCAAGCTACCCAGTATCTCACCTGTTGGAATACAAGGAGCTTAGGTTTATCAGGTTTCACCCATCACAGTGCTCCCGAGTCACTTTCATTCCTTTGTTTGTCTGTAACCACTTCTCTATGCTCTCTTCCCCAACCAGTTAATCAGCTTTCCCCCTAATCAGAATCTGTTAATTTTTAAGATCAGATCCTTCTAGGACACCGAACTTATCTTGTAAGTTAATATTGCCTTTCTCCTCTCCTTACGTCTTTTGAATAGTTTACCTTAATGCAATGTCCTTTTTGTATAGATATAGGAAGACAGTTAATATTATGCTTTGTAACTTAGGATTTAATTGGCTTTGAATATTATTCACTCCCTGGCATATACTTTCTCAACCTAAGCCTCAGTTTCCCTCACTTTCTAGCACCCCCAAAAGCAGGGTCCCAATGAGGGACTGGATGGAACCAGGGCAAGCCAGTGAGTTATGTGCTACCCTGGCATCGAGATGGGCCAGGCCAAGGTGCCATGATTCTTAACTATAGGTTAAGAGTTTGATCATAGGCAAATGCTGTCGTGATCCAAAAGTAACAATGAGACTAGGACCCTGCTAGGGATAGGAAAGACTATCTGTCCTGAGCAATGTAGTCTGAGATCGAGATGGCCCGAGGAGAGCAATTCTATAAGCTTAAAGTATTTCTTACTGTATCCATACAAATGATTCATATTATGTATGCTTATATGTTTGTTGGACAAGGAGAGGAGAAACACTCCCAGGGGATTCTGTTCTAGGTTGAGTCGATCTACTAAATGAGAATCTGCCCTAGAAGCAGCTTTCCCATGTGTCCTGACTAGTTTGGATGAGGCTGAACATTTCTCCCCTTCCAACTGCCTTCAGTAAATAATTTCAGTATATTGTAAGAGGCAGTTTCCCTTTTCTCACAGAAATCTCAGGGCTAGCCAGGCCTGATCTTTGAGATGTAGATTCCAGGCTCAAGGCAGGCTAGTCTTTGGGATGCAAAACTCAGATACTTGTCTGCTCTAGCAGACTGGTTTTAGGGATGCAAGTCCAAGTGCTTGTAGTTTGTGAAAGTGCTTGTGAAAGGTTTCAGTCTTGGTTTTGTATCTTCTTTCTGAAGGCCAAAATTACTGGCTGGCAGATGTAAAGAAACAATGTATGTTTTGCGGGGCTTAATGTTCTTTCTGTAACTCCTTTTGATTACATTACTGTATTGCCCCCTTTAGAGGTACCATGATCTATGTAAGGAGATTTTCGGGCCTCTCTAGGGAACACATGCTTTAGGGAACCTGGGGAACACGTGTTTGAGAGAACTGAGGGAATGGGGAACACCCATTCTGAGATTACCTGGAGAGCACATGCTTGAGAGATTTTGGGCCTCCATGACATAAATTTCTTCCATGTAATAAAATGCTAGTAAGACCAACCATCCTGGCCTCCATTTCCTTCCTTCGCCTGCCCATCGCTATCGACCTCCCTGTAGTGGGGAAATAGTCTGAGACTGATATCAGTGGGCTCCACGAGTGACTTATGTGAAACGGGGAGGAGAAAGACAGTCACTTTCTCCCCAACCACCTCTGCTGCCCGGGACCCAGAGTTACTGGGTTCCTGTCTAACCTCGCAGAAAGGAATTTCAGGAGTAGACAAGCAGTGAAATAAATAGATTTTATTTGGAGGCTTTTGGAGAGGGAGAGAAAGGGATAAGCAGATAAGTGGATTGAATGGAGAGTAAGAGAGAGAGAGTAACGCGTCCAGAGAGAACGCGGGCTTCTCCAAGGGTGCAGAGAGCAAGCCCCTACACACACCCCAGCATTAGACACAAAAGCATGAAAGTACACATCTCAAGAGGGGAGATGCCGGCGACACATGTGCTCAGCCCACATGTGCTCGGCCACGTGGGCGCAAGCAGCACAATGGCTCAGGCAGCATATGTGCGCCCTTCCTTTGTTCAAGGTGGCCTTTATAGGGTTTCTCCAGTCTGTCCTCACATGAAGCTTCTTCCCAGGTAAAAGTCCGTTGCTAAGAAGGTTACTAGGGAGGTTGGAAGCTGTGATGGTCTTCTTTGGGCTGAATCACTAAAGTTAATCAGATTAAAGGGGAGGTCCAAAAAGAGGAATTTCATGGGGAGGAGGCCTATATCCTCAGGGTCTGTGGATGGTCTTATCAGGCCTTTGTTTTCTGTATCCACAAGGTGGTCATTCCTAGAATTCTTCTTCCACGAAACTTTGTTTCATTGCAAAGGGCCTTTCCCTATCTACCTGCCTACATCAAGACTACCGAACATGGGTGGTGGGAGAGATAGGCTGATGCCATCCCTTTGCCGGCCCCTTTTTTGTGTTTACACACTCGCCATACGGCAAAGCCTGGCAAGTTACCTGTGATGCATTCGATATGGCAAAAACAGTAACAAGTCTCACAATTTGTTGTGAGACGTTACTGGTGCCCGCTCCAGCAAATCAATGAACAAGGGGAGGACAGTGACAGTGCTATTTCCTCCTCATTAAATTATCTAAGAATTTGAGGAATAAAGGTTGAAAAGTATTCAGCAGTGTTTTTTTTCCCTAAGATACAATCTAAGATGTTTTTCTTTAATATTTTAAAAGAGGGTTTATAATGGAGTTCATGCCCAATTCAATCAGCCTAATCAGTGGCTGAATAAATAACAGTACTCCTACATTAATTTAAAAAAAAAATAAAATAAAAGAGGGTTTATTTTAGGAATGTACACTGTTATAAATGTGCCTTTTCTGGCCTTTTTTCCTATTCACTATATACTTCACATGGTTGTTAGTCTCACTAGATTCAGTCTGACGACTCTGCCCTAGTCAGTTTGAGAGCTATCAGGCCTCCAGGTAGCTTAGGGACCCAGTCTCTGGATTCCATCCTTAGTCACCTTCTGTATAGAAAACTAGACTCAATGAGTCCAAGGCAGTATAAGGCAACAAATTATATCCTAAGAATACCTGCTCTAAAATGACTTTAGGATTTGCCTCTTCTGCTTGTTCTGTCCTTTCTCCTAATCATATTAATCTCTCCTTTTACTCTTCCTCATCTACCACTTCTGCTTATACCACATCTGCTTCATTTTTATCTTTTAACATTGTATCATGTCATATTATAGATGTTTTACCCATAATGGAGTTAATTTTTAATTATGGAGTCAAAGTAGCATAGGCACAAGGTCATGAATAAAGTAGCTTCCCACAGCTTCCTCAGCAGTGCTCCCTGAGGCAGTGATTCTCACTGCCCTCCATGCCACTTCCAATGCCCTTGGTTTTGTGCTTCTTCACATTTTTCTATATGTCTAGCTCACAATCTTACCACTGATTCTTGACTATAATAGACCCTGAGAGTTAGCTTAAATGACCACAAGGATTCAATCCTCCTTGCACTACTCACCCGCACTTCTTCCATCCCTTGATAATTCAATGTGCTCTTCTCTTGCTTAGCTAAATAGCTACATATAATTGACTTAAATAGCCACTTACATTCCCAGCAATGCTGACAATGTGAGACTATTCTGAGTTCTGCAAGCTGATTATGCTAGCAGCTTTAATTTTTGCTTATCTTTTTATTTGAAGTTCCGGGTACAGTTTTTTTGAGGGTTTCCTCTTGCCCTTAAATTTCTTATTGTCTTCTATTTCATACATCATTTTTCTTTATTAAAACTTAAATTATTTTCCAACAATATTATAAAATTCATTATTTTGAGGTATTTCTTTTTTTCTGAAGGCTTTTTGCAGGGCGTCACCTATAGTTCTTAGCTAGAACCAATGTTCTCATCCTAGACTCTTAAATGCCCTTTTGGGAAGAGCCCTAATTTGCTTCCTTCTTCTTGGTATGGTTCCTCATTTAGTTAGAATTATTATCAACAATCTTTAAGAAAGGGAGCAGGGTAACAATACAGTGCATAGGGCACATACTTCGCACATAACTAACCAGAATTCAATCCCTGGCATTCCATGTGGTTCCCAAAACTCAGCTGGAGTGATACCTGAGTGCAGAGCCAGGAGTAATCCCCAAACACTTCTGGGGGTGGCCACAAAACAAACAAAACAACAAAAAATGTTCCAAAGAGAGGTTTAGAGAGATGGATCAAAGGACAGAGTGTATCCCCAGCATGTAGAGATCCTGAACCTCTCAGTTTCTACCAAGTGTAACCCTCTGTGACCCCCAGCATGAGAGTGTCCACAAAACAAACAGAGAAGAATCTCTAAGTAGGACCTGACGATGGTTCAGTGGCAGATTGCCCATCTTGGAAACCTGAGTGAATTTGGACCCTACCACCAAACCACATGCTTAGTGCAATTCCAGTTGACCTGACCCTTCAGAATCCAGCAGCACAACAAAGAGTTCAACTTTTGAAGCACCACAAGTAAGTGTGTGAGCAACACATTAAGGATGTATGCAAAAGTCCTGGCCCAAATAGGTTTACAAGTGAGTTTTATCAAAGCTTCAGGGAAGACTTACTGCCATTGCTTCTTAAGCTTTTCCAAAATATTAAAGAAACAGGAATCCTTTCTAACACTTTTTTTGAAGTTAATTTTACACTTACATTCAAAGTTAACAGAGATAACACAAAATCTCTGTGTGTGTTAACTTTTGGTGTAATACAAAAAAAAGTAAATGTTACTCCAAATTCCTGGATAAACATTGATGCAAAAATCCTCAACAGAATATTAGAAAACTGAATTCAACAGATCATCAAAAAAAAACACTATGATCAAGAGGGATTCATTCCAGGGATTCAAGGAATCAATTAACATGATACACCTCATCAATAAAGTAAAGATCAATAAATTAAAGATAAAAATCATATATTTGGGGCTGGAGCAATAGCACAGCAGGTAGGGCTTTTGCCTCGTATGCGGCCAACCCAGGTTCGATTCTCAGCATCCCATATGATTCCCTGAGCACTGTCAGGAGTAATTCCTGAGTGCAGAGCCAGGAGAAACCCCTGAGTCTCCCCAGGTGTGACCCAAAAAGCAAAAAAAAATACTCATATGTTCATATCAATTAATGCAAAAAAGGCTTTCTACAAGGTCCAACACATTTATGATAAAAAAAAAAGCTCTTGATAAACCAAGGGTGGAAGAAGACTTCTTCAAGTTAGTAATGGCTATATATAAAAACTTCATAGCTAATATTACTTCTAAAGGTGAAAAACTTAAAATAGCATTTTGTGAAAAGCATTCACAATACCCGCGTGTCCTTTGCCAACTATAAGACCAGGATGACTGCCCTCCGATGTCCTGATGGATCTATTACATCTTCCAGAAGGGCAATGGAGAATATTATTCAGGACTTCTGCTCGGATCTCTTTGATAGCCACGTACACCTGACCACATACCAAATTATTCAGGATGGTTATGTTGTTCCCAACGTTCTTCTACCGATATCTGACACGCCATTTCATTGGTAAAGAAACGAATAGCACCTGGCCCAGACAAGGTCAGTCCTGAACACCTGAAGAACCTGCCGTCAGTACTCATCAATACACTGGCTCAGCTCTTCACGCACTACCTGTCTGAATGCAAGGTTCCATCCCAATGGAAAACCATCAGGACTGTACTACTGTACAAGAAGGGAGACATCCATGACATTGGCAACTATTGCCTGATCTGCCTGTTGTCTGTCATCTACAAGCTGTTCAACCATGTGAGCAAGCCGGGTTCCACAAAGGATTCAGCACAATCGACCATATCTACATGATAATCAAGCTCATTGAGGTGTCTCTGGAGTTCAAGATGCTGCTCTGTCTAACATTCATTGATTTAAAGAAGGCCTTTGATTCTGTTGAGATGGAAGCGGTCATCGAGGCCCTAGCCAAACAGGGCATTCAAAGTCAATGCATCAGGATCCTTCATGAGCTGTATTACGGATTCACTACCAGGATCTCACCATTCTACAAAGAAGTGATCGTTGATGTCAAGAGAGGGGTTCGGCAGGGTGAAACCACTTCACCAAAACTCTTCAGTGCCACCCTCAAGAACGTCATGCGACAACTTGAATGGGAAGAAATGGGAGTGAAGATAGACGGTCGGCAACTATACCACCTCTGCTTTGCTGATGGCATTGTTCTAATAACACCAAACATTAACCAAGCAGCGCAAATGCTGGTCGACTTCGCACATGAATGTGGAAAGTTTGGATTCCAGCTGAATCTCACAAAGACAATGTTTATGAGAAACGGTCTTGTTCCTGATGTTCCATTCGCTCTCAATGGAACGACCATCTTTGAATTCAACAGTTATGTGTACCTAGGTTGAGAAGTCAACATGACGAATGACCTGGCACCTGAGTTGCACAGGAGGAAGAGAGCAGCTTGGAATGCCTTCGAGAGCAAAGAAGAAATAGCTAAGAGGATGAAGAACTTCTGGCTCTGGGCACATCTCTTTGATTCCACTGTTCTTCCTGCAATAACATATGCCTCAGAGAACTGGGCCCTAAGAAAACAGGATGAGAATGGTATTCGGGTCTCCCAAAGAGGAATCAAAAGAGCTATGTTTGGAGTATCACGTTTCACTCAAATGAGAGAAAGAATCTGGAGTTCTGACCTCCGTCAAAGGTCAAGAATCAGGGAAGCTGTCTCGTTTGCCAAGGCATCGAAAATCAAATGGGCTGGACACGTAATGAGATTTGGAGATGACCGCTGGACTAGAGCCATTACTGACTGGATTCCACGGACGTCAAAAGACCATGTGGCCTATGAGATGGTCAGACTTCTTCATCAAGACCCTGAACGATCGATTTGAGCTCTTCATGTTCCTAGAATGAGCAGACGCCATTGGGCTACACTAGGACGTGACAGGGACGAGTGTAGATGTTACTGGCGCCTGCTCGAGCAAATTCATGAGTAATGGGATGTCAAGTGATCAAGTGAAATAAGAAAAGATAGAAATCAAATAATCTATCCCATTTTAAAAAGTTTTCAAAAGCATCAGGTGCCTATGAATCAAATTAACAAAAGAGGTGAGAGACCTACATCGGGAAAACTTCAAAACGCTCAAAAAAGAAATGCAGAAGAAGATCTTAGGAAATGGAAAACATTCCATGCTCACAAATTGGGAGAATAAACATGGTTAAAATGATCATCTTACCTAAACTCCTATATAGATTCAATACAATCCCAGTTCAAATTAAGACATTTTTTTAAGGATTTAGAACAGTCAGTTGTAAAGTTTTTATGGAGCCATAAGAAACTCTGCCCCCATACTCAAAACCATATTGAAAAACAAGAAACTGAGAGGCATCTCTCTAACTTGAATCCATTGTGATCAAAACAGCATCTACTTGAATAAAGAAAGACTCTCTGACCTATGGGACAGAATAGAATATCCAAGGATAACCTCCTATATATACGGTAAGTTTACTTTTAACAAAGCACCTGAGAACATGAAATGGAATAAGGACAGCCTTTTCAATAATTGGTGTTGGAAGAATTGAATAACTACAAGCAAGAAATTAAAAATGGAACTGTATCTCACACCTTACACAAGTCAACTCAAATTGTACCAACGATCTTGATATCAGACCTGAATCTATGAAGTGAACTGAGGATATATAGGCAGAATTCTCCAAGACCTAGAACTGTCTTCAGAGATATGATGCCATATGATGACAAGGGGTAAAGAATCAAAACTAAAACAAATGGGACGACCTCAAACTTAAAAGCTCCTGTATGGCAAAAGAAACATGAAATAAAAGTAAACAACAGCTACCTGGATGGGAGAAAATATTTGCACTCAATGCATAAGGTAAAATGTTTCTATCCAAGTTCTATAAAGTACTCACATAGATTAAAAAATAAAAACAAACCTAAAAGTCCCATCAAAAATTGGAGAGAGGAAATGAACAGACATTTCTCTGAGGAAGACCAATGGATAGCAAAGCATGGAAAAAAATGCTCATCATCACTTATTATTCAGGAAATCCAAATGAAGACAACAGTGAGATATTATCTGACACCAGTGAGAATGACATGTATCAAAATTATTTCTCAAAGTACTGGAAATATTCTGCATGGGCAGGGATGTGGTAAAAAGGAACACTCATATACCACTGTTGGGAATTTTGTCTGGTTCAGTACCCCTGGATGGTACTCAGTAAACTCAGAAATGAGCTTCCATCTGACCCAGCAATTTCACTTTTGGGGTGAACCTCCAGGACAGAAAAACATTCATGTAAAAGAACATACGCACACCGCTATTCATTGTAGCACTCAGCACATAGCTAAGTTTGGAATCAACCTAGATGTCCAAGGACAGATAAGTATAGCATGAAGATTGGTATATATAAACAGTGGAATACTACACAGTTGTTGGGAATGATGAAATCATGCACTTTACAGCAACATGGATGGAGCTGAAAGACATCATGATCAATGAAGCAAGCCAGAAGAAGGACAAACACAGGATGATATCACTTATATATAGTATTTAGAATAACTGAATGAGAATAAATGCATTGTTTTAATGCGGGATGTCCTAGTCAATTGTTGGCCCCAGAGTATAAGAATGAAAAGAAAAGACTGGAGGGGAGGGAAAGAGCAGACAAATGAGAAGCAACAGGGGGCAGCGCTGGGGATACAGAGAAGTAGGTGTTATTAAGGAAAGATAGAGCCAAATATCCAAACCACAGGGTCAACAACACTGAAATCTAGAGACCTAAAATTTAACAATCAGACTTAGGAGTCTGTCAAAAAGACAGACTGGAGAGCGGGGGTGGGGGGTCAGGTGGGGATATGGGAGGGAACTTGGGAACATTGGTGGAGGGACGTTGGCACTGGTGGTAGGACCAGTGCTGCAATATTGTATGTCTAAACCTCAGCTATGAATAATTTTGTAAATCATGGTGCTTTGAATTAAAAACTATGGAAAGTCCTAACCTGTAACAACAAGTTAGTAATTTATATGAGGGCTTAATTGCTCCAAGAGATACAGCAATCTTCATAAACCTTGTTTTCAAGATTTCTTTTTTGATCATTTTTAGCCAAGTATTTATAACAAACATTACAAAATAAATTATTCACGACCTGCTATTAGGGCATGATTGGGTGCTGTTTGGGAAACTTGGAAATAATGGTGGCGGGAAGTTGTAATGGAAGTGAGATTGATGTTGGGATATGAATGTAATAAATCGTGAACATTTTTTTAAAAAAAGAGTATTGTAATCCACAAAATCTCAATAATTTACTAATCACTTGATCACTTGGCATGCCATTACTCATTGATTTGCTTGAGACGATGCCAGTAATGTCTCCATTCATCCCTGTCCCATGCTAGTGTAGCCCAATGGCGTCTGCTCGTTCTAGGAACATGAACAAACTGATCATTCAGGGTCTTGGTGAAAAAGTCTGACCATCTCATAGGTGGGTGTCTACGCAATCTTTTGACATCCAGTGGCTGGTTCTAGTCCAGCAGTCATCTCCAAATCTCATTATGTGTCCGATCTGATTTTCGACACCTTGGCAAAAGAGACAGTGTCCCTAATTCTTGATGGTTGATGAAGTTCGGAACTCTGGATTCTTTCTCTCACTTGAGTGAAGCGTGATACTTCAAGCATAGCTCTTTTGATTCCTCTTTGGGAGACCAAATAGCTTTTTCATCCTGTTTTCGTAGAACCCAGGTCTCTGAGGCATATGTTAATGCAGGAAGAACAGTGGAATCAAAGAGATTTGCCTGGAACTGGAGGTTCTTCATCCTCTTAGCTATTTCTTCTATGCTCTTGAAGGCATTCCAAGCCTCTTCCTCCTGCACAACTCCAGGTCATTCATCATGTTGACTTTTCGACCTAGGTACACATAACTGTTGCATTTGGAGATGTTCGTTCTATTGAGAGTGAATGGAATGTCAGGAACAAGACCGTTTCTCATAAACATTGTCTTGGGGAGATTCAGCTGTACTCTGAGCTTTCCACACTCACAGTAGAAGTCGGCCAGCATTTGTGCCGCTTGGTTAATGTTTAGTGTTATTAGAACGATGTCATCAGCAAAGTGGAGATGGTGTAGTTGCCAACCGTCTATCTTCACTCCCATTCCTTCCCATTCGAGTTGTCACGTGACGTTCTCGAGGGTGGCACTGAAGAGTTTCAGTGAAATGGTGTCACCCTGCTGAACCCCTCTCTTGACCTGGATGATCACTTCCTTGTAGAGTGGTGAGATCCTGGTAGTGAATGCATAATAAAGCTCGTGGAGGATCCTGATGTATTGACTTTGAACTACCTGGTTGGCTAAGGCTTTGATGACCGCTTCAGTCTCAACAGAATCAAAGGCCTTCTTTATTTTTTAAAATATTTATTTATTTATTTATTTTGAATACCCATCCCGCCACCAGTGACCAGTTCCCACCACCACAAATCCCAGTATCCCTCCCACCCCCATCCCCCATCCCACCCTGCCTCTGTGGCAGGATATTCCCTTTTGTTCTCTCTCTCCAATTGGGTGTTGTGGTTTGTAAAAGAGTTAAGCCTGATTTTCAAGGAGAAACGTTGGATGATTTACTTTCCATTGATCACTTTGTATATAAGGAGATGTCACGAGGCCGCATAAGTGGCTGCGCGTTTTGAAATAAAAGTCCTGGTTCCCGCATGCCCAAGCTATACTTGTAGAGGCTCATGGTCACCAGGGTCCCATCTGGAGGAGACGAGATGCGGCACCTACCCCATCTGGGACTTCCCGGTGATCTTGGCTCTGTTTGGGACCTGGAGCATTCTCCGGGAGCTGTGGAGCCTCCCAGCGGTTTTTCTTCTTTGTTGCTGTGTGCTGTAAAGATGCAAAGGCCTTCTTTAAATCAATGAACGCTAGACAAAGCGGCATCTTGAACTCCCGAGAAACCTCAATGAGCTTGGTTATCGTGTGGATATGGTCAATTGTGCTGAATCCTTTTTGGAAACCAGCTTGCTCGCATGGTTGTCATTCATCTAGTGTTCAGCCAATCCTATTCAGGATGACTCGAGTGAACAACTTGTAGACGACAGACAACAGGCAGATCAGGCAATAGTTG
This sequence comes from Sorex fumeus, assembly GCF_029834395.1. Taxonomy (NCBI): domain Eukaryota; kingdom Metazoa; phylum Chordata; class Mammalia; order Eulipotyphla; family Soricidae; genus Sorex; species Sorex fumeus. The sequence goes on from NW_026606083.1 coordinate 3,878,769, forward strand.
TCAATGTCATGGATGTCTCCTTTCTTGTACAGTAGTACAGTCCTGCTGGTTTTCCATTGGGATGGAACCTTGCATTCAGACAGGTAGCGTGTGAAGAGCAGAGCCAGCATATTGATGAGTACTGACGGCAGGTTCTTCAGGTGTTCAGGTCTGACCTTGTCTAGGCTGGGTGCTGTTCGCTTCTTTACCGATGAAATGACGTGTCGGATTTCAGAAGGGAAGACTTTGGGAACGACACTCTGCGGAATTTGGTATGTGGGCAGGTGCACGTGGCTATCAAAGAGATCCGAATAGAAGTCCTGAATAATCTTCTCCATTGCCCTTCTGGAAGATGTGAGAGATCCATCAGGATATCGGAGGGCAGTCATCTTGGTGTTGTAGCTGGTTGTAAAAAACTAAGCAAGCTGAAGGTTGTGTGTTCGTGGGCTCTCTGGATTGCTCTATCTCACCACCCGCGTTTGCTTTCCTAGAGCCGTTGTTTGTGGTCTGGATCGGGATGGCTGTTGGCCAAGGGCAGACAAAGGAAGAGAGGAGGGCCAGGCTGGTTGGTCTTAGTTGCAGTTTATTCCAATCCTCTTCTTTCACTTGTGTCTCTCTCCCTGCCTCTCTCTCCAACTCCCCTATTTCTCCAGCTGACACTGCACCCAGTCAGGTAACCAAATCAACATAAGAAAGTCCTCCCTGGGGGCCCATAAGTTCAAAGGGAACACCACCTAAATTACATACCAAAACCCTTCCTGTCACTGTCACTGTCCTCTCCTTGTTCATTGATTTGCTCGATCAGGCCCAATAATGTCTCCATTGGAGACTTTTGTTGTTACTGTGTTTGGCATATCAAATACATCACGGGTAGCTTGCCAGGCTCTGCTGTGCGGGCGAGATACTCTCGGTAGCTTGCCGAGCTCTCCGAGAGGGACGGAGGAATTGAACTCGGGTCAGCCATATTGGCTGCGTGCAAGGCAAACGCCCTAACGCTGTGCTATTGCTCCAGCCCTCCTGACTGCACAAGGGCAAAATATCTTCTATGGTGTTTTCCTCTTTTCCTCAGTCCAATAACTATTATCATATCAATACTATTTTTGTATGGACATGTTAAGAGATAACATTGAGACTTGTAGGGCAGCTCTCCTGGGAACATCTTGCCACAGACTCAGACTACAGAGCTCAGGCCAGATTAATCATTCCCACCCCTAGCAGGGTCCAAATCTAGTTATTACGTTTGGATCATGACAGCATTTATCCAAGACCAAGCTCTTAACTTATAGTTAAGCATTATGGCGCTGTGGCCAGGCCCATCTCGATGCCAGGGTAGCACATAGCTTATGGTTTGCCCTGATTTATTCCAGTCCCTCGTTGGGACCCGGCTTTTAGGGGCGCTAGGAAGCAATGGCGGCTGAGGCTTAGGTGAGAGAACAGATGTCCAGGAGGAAAATATCAGTGAGAGACACATTACAAAAGTATGTCTTCTTGTGTCCATACAAAAAGGACATTGCTCTGAATAAACTATGCAAAGGACTTAGGGAGAAGAGAAAAGTAATATTTACAAGTCAACAGAGCACAAAGAAAGAAGTTACAAATAAACACAGAGGAATGGGAACACTGTGATGGGAGCAACATGAAATGGAATAAGGACAGCCTTTTCAACACTTGGTGTTGGAAGAATTGAATAACTACAAGCAAGAAATTAAAGATGGAACTGTATCTCACATCTTACACAAGTCAACTCAAATTGTACCAACGATCTTGATATCAGACCTGAATGGGAGTGACTTGGGAGCACTGGGATGGGTGTGACCTAAGCTACCTGAGGAAGGACAAAACAGTGTTATCCTACAGTATTTACTGTTTTTGGCATATCAAATACACCACGAATAGCTTGCCAGAGTCTGCCGTGCGGGTGGGATATTCTCGGTAGCTTGCCAGGCTCTCCGAGAGGGATAGAGGCTTTTAGGGCGGCCTCTAATCATCCTTGCAGGTGTTCCCATGGTTCAAACCATATTTGAACCCCATCAAATATGGTGTGGTAATCTTGGAAGATGGGTATTAAGTGTCTTATGATGTGTCCGGAAAGTGTCTTGGAGTGTGGCGGCAGCTGGGTAGTGGAGGTAGTGGAGGTAGTGGAGCTCTGCTGATGAGGTATTTATTAATTTATTAAAAGAAAAAACAAAAAGTAAAAGTGTGAGAAGAAAAAATTGGTTAAGGATTAAAAAAAGGATGTAATAATTTTCAGTAATAGAAACAGATACAAAAGGGAATGGAAGAGAGAAAAATAGGCTTCCTAAAAAAGAATACATAGGATATAAACTTTGTGAGTCCTGAGAAATGTATTCTTTCCTCATACTTGATATATTTCCAAGTTATTCAATAAAATAATCTGTTCTATCTGGAAATTCTCCTCCTAAAAATTCCTAGAAAATATGGATACAATATAATAAGCATCCTAAAATCCAGTTAATAAATGGAAACTAAAAACAAAGTTGTTGTCACAAGGTGTACCTGGCAGCTCCCTCAGGGACCCACATTCCAAGGCTCAGGGGTCGCGAAAAGACAGAACTCATTTTTTTTTTCTTTTTGGCTCACACCTGGCGATGCTCAGGGGCTTCTGACTTTGCACTCAGGAATCACTCCTGGCGGTGCTCGGGGAACCATATGGGATGCTGGGAGTCGAACCCGGGTTGGCCGCATGCAAGGCAAATGCCCTTCCCACTGTGCTATTGCTCCAGCCCCAAGACAGAACACTTGATTCCTTTTTTGTAGAAAGTACAAACAATAATAAACTTATACAAATAAAAAATCATACAATAATAAAAATTCCATTCATACAAATTCTTTAAATAAAAAATAAAATTAATTATGTTCAAGCACATATTTTGAAAGCTCAGTTGAACAGTGACATTTGAAAATGAAAATTCTGCCAAGGTCTGCTTCAGGTTTAAGGAATATGAGAACTAGAGAACATTATCATTTTGAGTTCAGAGATTTCTATTCTTATATTTTATTATTTACTATGTTATTCCACCTCCTGAACTTCACTTTTTTTCAACTTACTTTAACTATTTTTATTTGTAGTTTATATAACATGATTGAAAGTGTTTTCTTTTATAGTTTTAATGTGCAAAATGATCACATATTCAGCACCTCCAATGTACCCCAGACATTACACCTCTGTTTTCATGTCACCTCTAAACTACCTCTTCCTTCCTCCCTACTCTCATCCCCTTTTATACTTTTGGCATTGTGATAAAAGACCAAGAGTTTGTTCTCTTTTATTATTTTCTATACTCAAGTTTTCCCCCTTTATATTCCATAGATAAGTCACATCATCCAAATTTGTCCTTTGACCTCTGATATATTCATTTAACATGATAGCCTCCAGTTCCATCCAAGTTTCAACAAACTGTATAACTTCATCTTTTCTTATAAACACACAGTATTCCATTTACACTCTCTCTCTCTCTCTCTCTCTCTCTCACACACACACACACACACACACACACACACATACACACACTACAATTTTCTTATCCAATCTCTGTCCTAGGAGATTTGGGTTGTTTATTTTGTGCTAAGCATTGCAATGAACGTTGATGCACATACATTTCTTCAAATTACTGTTTTTGTATTCTTGGGATACATACCCAGTGGGATCACTGGGTCATGTGAAAGTTATATTCTCAACTTTTAAAGGTATTTCCACACTGATTTTCATAAAAGTTCAACCAGATGACCTTCCTGATGCAGTGAATGTGGGTTCCTTTCTCACCACATGGACGAAAGCACTGTGTGTTGCCAGCCTTTTAGGTGTATGCCACTGTTACTTGTGTAAGATAATTTTTCATTGTTGCTTTGACTTGTGTTTCCTGATAATAACTGACAGTGATCACTTTTTCATGTGTCTGTTGGCAAAACATGTGTCCTTTTCAGGGACGTGTTTGTTCAACTCTTTTCCCTAGCTTATGTTAGGTTTATTGGATTTTTCATTGTTGAGTTTTCTTAAAATAAATTTTATATATTGGACATCCATCCTTTACCCAATATAGGGTGTGAAAACACTTTTTCTCCTATTCAACATGTCTTTTAATGTTTGGCATGCATTTATTTTGCCACTCCTTACTTTGATTTATTTCATTTTATTTTTATTGTAGTTACCAATGGAGTTGACTCAATATCCTAGAGAAGATTTTCTAATTTTAAGATGATAAAAATAGGGTCAGATATATAGATAATACCTCAGGTCAGAATGTTGCCTTCAGGAGCACCAAATAAAGGATGTTTGGAGGATCCTCCCAGGAGGGGAGATGCATGTCGAAAGTAGACTATGGACTGAACATGTTTGCCACTCAATGCCTCTTTTGCAGACCACAACACCCAAAAGGAGAGAGAGAACACAGGGGATTGCCCTGCCACAGAGACAGGGGGGGTGGGGGGATGGGGGTGGGAGGGATATTATCCATGGTGTTGGAAAATGGGCACTGGTGGAGGGATGGGTATCTGATCATTGTATAATTGAAACCAAAGCACAAAAAATTATAAATTTACAACTGTAAAAAAAATAAAATAAAATAAAATAAAGGGAAAAAAAAGAATGTTGCCTTCAGTCAATCTGAAATTATTCTCTGGTACCCCAAATTGTCCCCCAAGCCCTGTCAGGAGTGATCCCTGAGCAGGCCACCTTTGGGTATGGCCCAGAATCCAAATTAACAATAATTATAATAATAACTGAAGAGCATAAAATACTTGTAATTACTGACTTAAACCTGGGAAGATGTTTAAGTTCCAAAGAGGAGAAAAAGACCGCAAAAAGTGAAATGCACCTGACAAGGTGGCAGGCGTGGTGAGGATTTGGGATGAACATGGGAACACTGGTAGAGGTAAGTTGACACTGGTTGCTGGATAGGGATTGGATAATTATATGTTTAAAACTCAACTATCAAAAATTATATAAAACAGTCCATCAATTAAATTTTAAAATATTTAAAATAATTGACTCCAGATTCCACAGGGGATTTGGGAACTTAGAAAGAGCATAGTTTCTACTCTCATAATAGTAAAAAAATCCAAACAAATGCCAGTTTACAACATCAAAGATTTTTCTAAATCCATCAAAAAAATCAAGGTTTCAAGGTAAAAATTCTTAGAAAAGTAGATATCTCCAAAGAGATACAAATAGGTTCACTTGCTTCTTGGGCAAATACCATCAAATCAGATAAGAAGCATTTGTCTTAAGGGCTTTATCATTAACAAATGATGAGAATTGTTGGCTGAGATTCACTGATTTAATGGATATTTGGACCAAAATTGAAGGTGTTTCTCTACCTACTCACAGGATATTTGCACTCCACTGCCCTGAGATAGGGATCTCTGCAGTGTACCACCAAGGGTCAGGCATGAAACCTGCCCAGATCCTTCACCAATATTCCACAGAAAAGTGCTGCCCTTCCCCTGTGGGGAGATTCCCTTGTTGTTGGGATCAAGGACCTAGAAACAAAACAAAAGAAAAAGCAAAAAAATGAAGAAAAAGAAAAACGGAAGGAAGGAAGGAAGGAAGGAAGGAAGGAAGGAAGGAAGGAAGGAAGCAAACAAGGAAGGAAGGAAGGAAGGAAGGGGGAGGGAAAGAGGGTGTGGGGAGGAAGGAAGGAAGGAAGGAAGGAAGGAAGGAAGGAAGGAAGGAAGGAAGGAAGGAAGAAGGAGGGAGGAAGGTGGGAGGAAGGGAGCAAGGAAGGAAGAAAAGAAGGATCCTGAGGAAAACAGAAATGCATTCTTGGTCCAGAACTCTAGCTGTGGTGGGCTAGAGCACCTCAGAATACATTGGCATGAAGAGCCTGCAGGAACAGAGCAAGAATGTGGAGGGACACTCTTTTTTGAGGCTCATCCCACAGTCACGGTCATGGTCCTCCCGTTGTTCATCGATTTGCTCAAGCAGGCCCAGTAACGTCTCCATTGTGACAATTGTTACTGTGTTTGGCATATTGAATACGTCACAGGTAGCTTGTCAGGCTTTGCTGTGTGGGCAAGATACTCTCAGTAGCTTGCCGGGCTCTCTAAGAGAAGCAGAGGAATCGAACCCGGGTTGGCCATGTTGGCTGCGTACAAGGCAAACGCCCTACCCGCTGTGCTATCGCTCCAGCCCAAAGGAGAAAATCTAAAATTGAAGGAGGAATAGATATTGATTAAAAAGAAAAACCGTTTAATTATCCAGCTATATATAAACACAAGGTAACACTAGAGGACTTTAAAGCCCTCAGTGCACTAAAAGCAATAACAGTAATTCCAAATCTAACTCAAATCATGACCAAACAGATCTATACCTCTCCACGACAGGTTCACAGAAGTAAGGGTATGTCTTTTTCCAGGCACAAAACCTATTTTCTATAGTCTCTAACTGGCTCAAACTTAGTCTGATTATCAGGCACCCAACAAATGCTACAAGTCAGACAAAAGAGCAAGAGGAAGGATTCACATTGCCAGGAAACAAAGAAACCAATTTATATGACACATTTTACAACCATAATATTAATAATTAAAGTAACTATGATTAGTATATTAAAAGAGCTAAAGTTAAAGTTGGAATGTGCAACAATATGGATTGGATCATTTGAACAGAAAGGTAGATACTATAAGGGGAAAGTAGTAATTTTTTTACTTCCAAAAAATGGCAGAAATAGGTGCTATTAAAAGAAAAATTTCCATAAAGTACAGCCAAAATTCAATTGCATAGAACAAAAAATGTCTCCCGATACAGTGAAGTTTTCCCAAAAGAAATATATTCCTCACATGAAGTCACAATCCAGAGCAGATCCAGAGAGGTGGGATCAATTGATTTGAGCCATGAGCGCAAGAAACCAGATCACGCAGGAAGGGATGAGAATGCAGAAACAGCAGTTTGACTTTTAGTCAGAGGTACATATTTTGCCACTGACAATTAAGATCTGGGACAAAAATCAAAACTGAGTACTGCTGTTTTAAGCTGGGGGTAACTTGACTATGAAGTCCCTTCCTCTTCCATCAAGAATAATAACCAAGTATCTAGCCATAGCCCAGAGGCACAGACCATGAGACCTTCAGTTGACAGAAATAGGTACCGGAAGGACCAGAGCAGCATCTCTCTTCCTGGGCTGCTCCCCATTGTCAATTCTGATTCATTCAGTTTTTTCATCTTCCCTCTCCCTATCACAGTTTTAGAAACAGAATTCTATCACTAAAACCACAGCACCACCTACAGGAAAATATGTGCAATTAAACAAGTCGATTAGACTAAAAATAAGGTAAAATTCTACAAAGAAAATGAGTTATCCACCAGACTGGATAAGGCATTTATCTTGCACGCGGCCGACCCGGGTTTGATTCCCAGCATCCCATATGGTCCCCCGAACATCGCCAGGAGTAATTCCTGAGTGCAGAGCCAGGAATAACCCTTGTGCATCGCTGGGTGTGACCCAAAAAGAAAAAAAAAAAAAAGAAAGAAAGAAAGAAAAAAGAAGCACAAGATCTTCACTTGTCATTCTGTTGTTCATCGATTTGCTCAAGTGAGCGCCAGTAACGTCTCCATTCGTCCCTGTCGTGTGCTAGTGTAGCACAATGGCATCTGCTCGCTCCAGAATCATGAAGAGCATCAAACGGTTTGTTCAGGGTCTTGATGAAGAAGTCCAACCATCTCATAGGTGGGCGGCCAGTTCTTTTGACATCCTGTGGAATCTAGCCGGTAACTGCTCTAGTCCAGCAGTCATCTCCAAATCACATTATGTGTCCAGCCCATCTGATTTTCGATGCCTTGGCAAATAAGGTAGCGTCCCTGATCTTCAATCATCAACGGAGGTCAGAACTCTAGATTCCTTCTCTCACTTGAGCGAAGCATGATACTCCAAGCATAGCTCTTTTGATTCCTCTTTAGGAGACCCGAATAGCGTTCTCATCCTGTGTATTGATGTGTATTCACAAAATAAGTTGTGAATGGGCTCTCTCTCACCACTGTGTTCAGTTTCCCCACCCTAGCCTGCAGTCACTGCCAACAGACACATGAAGGAGGGCAAAAGACTTCCTTCAGAGACTAGAGTAGTTCTGAGCTATTTATTTCATTCTCCTCACGCACCTATTTCAAACCCACTGTGTGCTCCCTTCCAGTCTCAAACTGCACTCCTGCATTTCTGTCTCCTACTTCCCATCATGCTAGTCTCCCCATGCCCAGTCTTGCAGCCTTAGTCTAGAGCCCACCTCCAGGGTAGCAACTATGCCTGGGTGAGGTAGCACAATCAACACATGAAAGCCGGTACTTTGGGGAAGCTCTTCTAAGACAAAGATAGCTCTTCTAAGAATCCTGCTAGGAGATCTACTCAAAGGTGTGATTTCACCTAAGGCTGTATTTCTCCTTTCCTTAGTCCATAACCATTTAAACAGTCACCTTAAATTTACTTCTTAATAATCTTTCTAGTCATTTTGTATGGACACAGAGTCAGAGATACATTAAGCTTAAAGTGTGGCTCCCCTGGGAATGTCTCTCTATAGACACCAGACTACAGTCCTAAGGCCAGATCAGTCCTACCTAACCCTTGGAGAGTCCTTGTCCATTCACTTCTCTTTGGGTCATGACAGAATTAGTCCATGACCATGATCTTAGTTTTATAAGTTTTATAGCACTTGGCCTGATCCATTTTGATGCTAGGGTAGCTTACAACTTGCCTTGGGTCCATTCAGTCCCTTTGTCAGGACACTGCTTCTGGGGTGCTAGGAACTAAAGGCAACTGAGACTTAAGTTGAGTAAATATGACAGATGCCAGGAGTAAATATTATATTCAGAGTCAATTAACTCCCAAGTTACAAAAGCATAGCATTAACTGTGTTCCTGTGTCTATACAAAAAGGCCTGTTCTCTAAAGTAAATTATGCAAAGAACACAAGGGAAAGAGAAAGGTAATATTTCACTTACAAATACAAATTTCAGAATCCTTAGAAGATCTAACTTTACAAGTCGCATGTTCTGGTTAGGAAAATGAGTGATTAACAGGGAAAGCAGAGCACAGAGAAGTTAAAGATGAATACCAAGGAAATGGGAGTGCTTTGGGAGCATTGTAATGGGTATAACCCAATAAACCTAATCTCCCAGTGGCAAGGGAGAAAGCACAAACCAAAGTTCTCCTACAAGATCACTTGTTCATCGATTTGCTCGAGTGGGCCCAATAACGTCTCCATTGGAGACTTTGTTGTTACTGTGTTTGGAGACTTTGTTGTTACTGTGTTTGGGGACTTTTGTTGTTACTGTTTGGCATATCGAATACATCATGGGTAGCTTGCCAGGCTCTGCCCGTGCGGGCTCGATACTCTCGGTAGCTTGCCGGGCTCTCCTAGAGGGGCGGAGGAATCGAACTCGGGTCGGCCATGTTGGCTGCATGCAAGGCAAATGCCCTACCGCTGTGCTATCGCTCCTTCTCTGGTCTCTGAAGGAAGTCTTTTGCACAGAAAAGGTCCAAAAAATACCAACAAAATAGACTCAAACAGAAACACACCAAGACACAATGTATATAAATGACAAAAGACCAAAAGAGAGACTAAAGCATCAAGAAGAGAAAACATCCAAAGGCAATGAAAATAACATACTAATTAGGATATTTCAAATAAAAGCATCCAAACAAGAAAAGATAGTAATGACGAATTCAAAGTACCAAAGTTAAAAAATATATCAACCTAGAGTTCACTGCTCTTCAAAGCCGTCATTTAAATCTGATGGAGGGCTCAAAAACAATCTCAGACAAACAAGAGCTGGTGACATTTTCTGTAACTAAACCTATCTTGCAAAATTTACTTAAAGGCCTTCTATAAAAAGCAAATTCCTATTTAAATAAAAACATATCCCGTGCAGAAAAATAACAGCACACTTCTTTATAACAATAATCTCTCTAAATTTGAATGCACTGAATTTCCCCATCAAAAGGCACAGAATGACTGGATAGATCAGGAAACAAAATCGACCTTCTGCTACTTACAGTAAATGTACTTAATTTCAGAGTTCAAGACAGTCTCAGAGTGAAAGGATGAGAAAAATTACACAAGTTACAGGAGGGGATGGGGAACACACATCTATACTAACATCAGACAAACAGCTTTTAAACTGAACAAAGTAATAATAGTTAGGGATATCACTTTGGACTGGTTAAGGGATGAGCAGAACAGAAGTTCTGATAGTCATCAACATGCATACACTGAATGAAAGGGCAGCAAAGTCTAAAAAGTCTAAAAAGCTCACAGAACTAAAAATGCACATTTATGGAAACACAATAATAGTAGGATATTCAACACCTCGATTTGGCCATTGAACAGATTGATCAGACTCATTAATAGTAAATAAACAAAAGCCTTAAATGAGAAGCAAGAAGAGCAGGATTAATTTACATATACAGGGCTCTCCACCACGAAAAAGCTGAATATGCATTCTTCTAGTTCACAAGGACATTAATCAGATAGACTGCATACTAGGACACAGTGCAAATATACAAAAATTCACAGAAATAGAAATTTTCTTGAGCATCACTTCAGTACACCATGTTATGAAAGTCAAAATTAACCATAAAAAAAACATGGAGGAGAACTCCTATGCTAGGAAACTGCACAATATATTTCTTACTAGCTAGTAAGAAACTGGGTCAAAGAGAAAAATTAAAGAAGTTTTAAAAGGAGTCCTTGAAACAAATAAGAATGAAGAAACAAGGTTTTCAGAACCTATGGGACATAGCAATGGCAGTACTAAAGGGGAAGGTTATGAAAATGCAGGTCTACATTAATAAAAAAGAAAAAACCCAAGTCAATATCATAAACACTCATCTTAAGGATCTAGAAAAGATGGGCCAGAACTAAAGTACAGTGTATGGGTCGCTTGCCTTGCGTGTTTTATCCCAACACCTTGAGTTTTTATCCCAACTTGGGTTTTATCCCAACACATTGAATCCTACCCAGAGTGATCCCTGAGCACAAATCCAAGAATAAGACTCAAGGGTGTACCTTCACTCCCCTAAAAAAAAAGAATATGAAAAAGAAGGAACAAATTAATCCTCAAAATTAGTAGAAGGAAGGGAATAATAAAAACTAAACAGAAATCAACATTATAGAAATGTTTAAAATAAACAATACAAGGTGTAAATGAAATCAGGAATCAATTCTTTGAATAGATAAACAGAATAGACAAAACCTTAGACACACACATAAGGAAATAAGTGCGAAAAAGAAGATAAATCAGATCAGAGATAAATCATGTCAGGGAGAAATTGCAACATAGTCCTCAGAAATAAAAAAGAACATAAGAAATTACTGTGGTCACTTTATACTATCAACTTGGAGCACCTAAAAGAAATAAATTCACAGAAGCATATAACCGCCAAAAACTGAACAAAGAGGAAATATAGAGCCTGAACAGACAAATTGCAAGCAAGGAAATTGAAGTAGTAATCAAAAATCTCCCTGAGAACAAAAGTTCTATTCCAGATAGGTTCACCAGTAAGTTATATCAAGTCTTCAAATGAGACTTACTATTCCTATACTCTACTATCTTACCAAAATATTGAGGAACCAGGAGCTCTCCCCAAATTCTTCAAGGCCAACATTCCAGTAATTTCCAATGCAAATAGAGATATTACTAAAGATAATACATCAGATTAATTTCGCTGATTAATATCAATGAAAAACTCCTCAATAAAATTTTAGCAAATCAAATCCATCAATGTATCAAAAAGAACTACAATCAAGTGGGATTCACACAGGATGCAGGATGGTTCAACATACACAAATCAGTTAGCTTAATCTCAACAAAAGGGAAGATTGAAAATCATATGATTATATCAATGGATGCAGAGAAAAAAACTGACAAAATCCAACTTCATTCAAAATAGTAATAGCTATTCATTTACAACAAACTCAGAGCTAGTATTACACTTAATGTAACATAAGTGAAAATGAAAAGCCTTCCCTCTGACATCAGACACAATTATGTTCACTTTCTCCACTTTTATTTGATATAGGCAAGGAAGAGAAATCAAAGGATCCAACTGGGAAATAAAGAAATCCAACAATTACTATTTGGAAAGGACATGATAATAATTTAGTATAACTGAGGATTTCACTAAAAACTTTCAAAAATGATAAACCAGCAGCAGGCTACAAAACCAATGCACAATATATGTGCATTTCTATATTAAAATAGTGATCTAGAAGAGGAAGATATAAAACAGACAACCCCATTTTAAGTGATGTCCAAAAACATCTAGTACTCAGAACTCAACAAAAGAGGTGAATGACCTTCGCCTGGAGAACTACAAATAACTTAAGAAAAAAATAGAAGGCCTTAGAAAATGGAAAAATATTCCATGGTCATGGGTTGAAAGAATCAACATGGTCAAAATGACCATCCTACCTAAATTATTATACAGATTCAATGAAATACCCATTAAACATACAATGAAATGCTTGAAGGACTTAGAAGAGTCCCTGACAAAATTTGGATGGAACCATAAAACTCCCCAAATAACTAGAATGGGGGGGGGGGGTAATTCTGGGGACACTGGTGGTTTAAAGTGTGCAGTGGTGGAGGGATGGGTGTTCGATCATTGTACGGCTGAATCTTGAACATGAAAGCTTTGTAACTGTATCTCACGGTGATTCAATTAAAAAAAAGTAATGTGCAGTTCATACCCAATTCAATCAGATTTAATCAACGGCTGAATAAAAAGCAGTACTCCTACATTAAAAATATAAAACAAAAATGAAATAGCTAAATACATTCTGAGAAATAAGAAAATGGAGATATTGCACTCCCCAACTTGAAATTAGTAATTAAAAAAAAATCATGGTTCTGGAACAAGAATATACTGTCAGATCAATGAACCCAATTATAAATCCTCAAATATATGGTCATCGACCCTATGACAAAGGATCTGGGCTCAAGGAAGTAAAATAGTATTTTGCAATAAATGGTATTAGGAAAATTGAATACTTTATGCAAAGAAAATGCAATTGATCCATATTTGGCACCTTGCACAAAAATAAATTCAAAGTGAACCAAAGGCATTGATAATAGACCAGATTCCATTTGGAAAGTTGAGGAAAAAGTATGCAGAATGCTCCAGGATTTGGACTTCAAAGATATCTTCAAAGATATTATTTCATTGGCAAAGACAACAGAAGGAAAAATAAACAAGTGGGACTACATCAAATTAAAAAGTTTCTGATAGCAAAATAAATATAGGCTAGTCTTCTCCAAGCACTTGTGCTCTCTTAAATAGGTAACTTGCTTGTCTTGTCTTTATATTTCTTAGTTCGTTTATTTCCACCTTGGAGAAAGAAGCCTGTGTACTCTTTTGAACTTCTCTCTCTCCCCTCATGTCTCTCCAAACAAGTTTCAATAAAAATTATCTTTTCATTCGTCGTTATTCATCAATTGCCTCGAGCAGGCCCCAGTAACGTCTCTTTCATCCTAGCCCTGAGATTATATTCAAGGCTCTTTAGGAGAATGAGACCCATCATTGTTACTGGTATTTGGCATATTTGGTGTGCCACGGGGAGTTTGCAATTGTAAAAATTATCTTGCTTAAAAAAAACCCACAAGCTAAAGTTAAGGATAGTATTCTGATTGAGAGAAAATATTTGTACACAGTACCTCAGATAAAGGTTTAATATTCAAGATACACAAAGATCAACATAATTAAACTGCAATAGTCACGCTAAAATGGGGAGAGAAAATGAACAGACATTTCTCAGAAGAAGACGGATGATAATTTACCAGCATATGAAAAAGTGTTCACCATCACTTATTATCATGGAAATTTAAATTAAGATGACAGTGAGACATCAGCCCCCACCAGTGAAGATGGCAAGAATGTTGCTCAGCAATGTTGTTCATTGCTGGTGAGAATGTTTCTAGCTTAGCGCTTATGGAAAATACTATCTAGATTCATTAAAAAAAAAAAAGCAACTAAGAATAGATTTACCATATGGCCCAGCAACCCCATTGCTTGGTATCTATCCACAAGACCCAAAAACTTTCATTCAAAAAGATATATGCATACCAATATTTACCGAGATACCTAGAATAATAGCCATGTTCCAAAAACAACACCGGTACATAAGGGCAGAAAATGAAGCTGTTTTATACATTCAAAATAGATTGCTATTAAGCCATAGTGAATAATAAATCATGCAATTTGCAGCAACATCAATGAAATTGGAGGATCTTATGTTAAGTGAAGTAAATTATCAAGACTGTGAACGATCGGTCTGAGGCTCTTCGTGTTCCTAGAACGAACAGACGCCATTGGGCTACACTAGCACGCAACAGGAACAAATGGAGACGTTACTGGCGCCCCCTCGAGCAAATCGACGATTAACGGGAAGTCAAGTGATCAAGTGATTAATAATATGAATACAAGGGTCTCACATTAGATTAAAAAAAATAAAAACTCAGTGAAAGATTGAAGTAAGACATTCCAAGATAACAAAGAATAGAAGATGGCAGAAACTGCTTATTTTCATATCTGGTAAAATATATTTTCAACTAATAAAATGCAATTTAATAAGATGATGTCAATCAATTTGTCAAGAGCATAAAAAGATTATTAATGTTCAAACACTAATGTTTAAACATTAAACAGGGGAACATCTAAATATAAAAAAGTTATCAATACTCCAGTGATACACTGACAGCAACAGAATGATTATAGGGAGTCATAACACAACCTTTGATAATGGACAGAAAAAATTTCTAAAGGAAATAATGACATTAAATGTAGCAGTCAAAGCAAAGGACTTAATAAATCTATAAAGAAATGTTCACCCTAAAATAACTGTCCACACACTTTTCTCAAGTTCTTAAGGAGAGATCATCTAATGGAATACAGATACAAAAGAAGTCCTAATAAACACGTGAAGATTGACATAATACCAAACACGTTTTTTCTCGCCACAATATTATGAGACTAATAATCAACAATAAGAAGGAAAATGGGTTCGAGGATGGCTTCAAGAGATGGAGTGCATGTTTTCCCTGTCAGAGGCCTGGGTTCAATTTCTAACACACACAGTCTCTCAAGTGCCATTAGGGGCATCCCACCAGGAATAGTCCCTGAGTATTGTCAGATGTGACCCAAACACCAAAAAGAAAACAGGGAAAAAGACAAATATGTAGAAACTAACCAACATGCTTCTATATTTCTCTAGGGTCAATGAAGTAATCAAAGAAAAAAAGTTAAATCCCTTGGAAAACAACTGAAACAAAGAGAAAAGTTATCAAAACCTTGGGATGCATAAAAGGCACATCAATTAATGAGGAAACGTCAAATAAATGAGCTTATGTTGTACCTGAAGGAAATAGGAAAACAGCCAAAATTAGTAAACAGCCAAAATTAGTAAAACGAAGGAAATGATAAAAATTTGAATAGAAACAAATAAAATTAAAACAAAAGTAGTGTCCAAAAAATCAGTGAAACCAGGATACAGATGTCTGGACAGGTGAATAAAATGGACGACTCATCAAAAAAAGAAGGGCAGAAGTTTGACATAAAGAATCAGAAATTTGTTAATTTTATTTCAATAAGCTAGGTAAAGTTGAAACTGGTACTACAGAAACAGAAATGAACTTAAAAAATTAGGACATCTATATTGACACACACTAGACAACAGAAGAAATGGGCAAATTTTTATAATCATATAACTTTTCAAGATGAAACTACTAAGACAGAAAACGTGAATAAACCAATCACAATACAGAAATTGGAGCAGTAATATAAACTCACCCTAAGAACACAAGGTTGTAACTTCACCCATAATTTTTTAAATTTTTATTAGTGAAATTTTTATTAGTGAAACCCCCTCTCGGAGAGCCTGGCAAGCTACCGAGAGTATTTGATATGCCAGACACAGTAACAACAAAGTCTCCAATGGAGACGTTACTGGGCCCGCTCGAGCAAATCGACGATCAACGGGAGGGCCTTTACCTTTTTACCTTATTAGTGAAATGGCCTGCCCCCAGCAACCCGGCAGACCTCCATTACCTCCACTACCTACACTACCCAGTCACAGACACACTCCAGGACACTTTCCGGACACTCAGGCTGAGACTCACGCACGAGTGAAGACCCACAGAGCGAGGGAAGCAGAATTCTGTGACCTCGAACTCCAGGCTCAACGGACCCGGAAGCAGAGATCCTCTGCGTGTTCCCAGAAGCCTGGCAGTCCTCCACTACTTCCACTACCTCTAATACCCAGCCTCCGCCATGCTCCAGGACACTTACCTGACACATGATAAAACACTTATTACAAGATTACTGCATGATATTTGATGGGGTTCAAATATGGTTTGAACCATGGTAACACATGCAAGAATGATTAGAGGCCAACCTAAAAGCTTCTATTCCTCTTGGAGAGCCTGGCAAGCTACCGAGAGTGTTCCGCCCACATGGCAGAGACTGGCAAGCTATCCGTAGTGTATTCAATATGTCAAAACCCGTAAATACAATGGGTCTCAATCCCCTGACCCGGAAAATGCCACCAATATGGCAGCATTAAGAAGGATGTGGAAGGAGAGGCTCATAAAATTTCAGGGCCGACCTAGGCTGCCAAAACGAAGAAGGACAAAAATGACTGTCTGTACTTTCAACGCACGTATACTGGCATCGGATGCATCCATCAAGGACCTGATGGTGCAAGTGCAAAAGATCAAGTATGACATCACTGGTCTGACCGAGACGAGAAGGCATGAATCACATCACGCCATTTTCGACACTGGAGAAGAACTGTTCCTGGAAACATGCAACAAAAGAGGCATCAGTGGTGTGGGTGTCCTTGTCAACACAAACTTGGCCATGAGCATTGATTCATTTGAATGCTTAACAACCTGAATTGGATGACTACACTTGAATAGATGTTGCTAACTGCCAGCAGTTTCTATCTTCGTTGTCTATGCACCAAGATCCAATTATGGTGAAGGAGAAATTGAGAAGTTCTACATGGAGCTGGAGAAGTTCTATAAAGAAGACCACACCTTCTACAAGATCATTGTCAGAGATTTTAATGCCAAGATAGGACCGAGAAGATCAGCTGAAGAACTCCACATTGGGACCTATGGCCTAGAATGGAACAAACAGGGTGAGAGACTGTCTGAGTTCCTCGTGTTGACCAAGACCATCCATGGTAACTCACACTTCCAGAAGGCTGAATCTAAACGCTGGACATGGGTTTCTCCAAGTGAACGGTTCCACAATGAAATTGGCCACATCATATTCAATCAACTGTCTTGCCTGACCGATGTCACTGTTGTCCTAAAATTCCAAACGGGGATCGAACCGTGGTCTCCTTCATGCAAAATTCTACTTCACAGAATGGGGTGAAAGGGCTGCAAAAACTCTGTCTTCAAAAACTCTCGAGCTCATTCGCCAACATGGCTTGGCGCAAGCCTCAGGCAATCACAAGTGAACATCTGAGCTCACAAAGCAGTGCAGAGAAGCAATAAAGGAAGACCTCAAAGAGATTAGAGCAGCAGTGCTGGAAGATGGGGCAGAAGCTGGGAAAAGCATGTGCAACGCCCGCCTGTCCTTTGCCAACTACAAGACCAAGATGACTCCCTTCAGACATCCTGATGGATCTATCACATCTTTCAGAAGGGCAATGGAGAAGATTATTCAGAACTTCTACTCGGATCTCTTCTATATCCACGTGCACCTGCCCACATACCAAATTCCACAGGATGTCGTTCCCAAAGTGTACCCTTCTGAAATCTGACACACCATTTCAGCAGTAAATAAGCAAACAGCACCCAGCCCAGACAAGGTCAGATCCAAACACCTGAAGAACCTGCCCTCAGTACTCATCAATACTCTGGCTCAGCTCTTCACACACCACCTGTCTGAATGCAAGGTTCCATTCCAATGGAAAACCAGCAGGACTGTACTACTGTACAAGAAAGGAGACATCCATGACATTGGCAACTATTGCCTGATCTGCCTGTTTTCTGTCGTCTACAAGCTGTTCACTCGAGTCATCCTGAATAGGATTGGCTGAACACTAGATGAAGGACAACCATGCGAGCAAGCTGGTTTCCGAAAAGGATTCAGCACAAACAACCATATCCACATGATAATCAAGTTCATTGAGGTGTCTCGGAAGTTCAAGATGCCGGTCTGTCTAATGTTCATTGATTTAAAGAAGGCCTTTGATTCTGTTTAGACAGAAGCGGTCATCGAGGCCCTAGTCAAATGGGACGTTCAAACTCAATGCATCAGGATCCTCCGTGAGCTATATTACGGATTCACTACCACGATGTCACCATTCTACAGGGAGGTGATCATTGACGTCAAGAGAGGAGTTTGGCAGGGTGATACCATTTCACTGAAACTCTTGAGTGCCACCCTCGAGAACATCATGCGACAATTGAAATGGGAAGGAATGGAAATGAAGATAGATGGTCGGCAACTATACCACCTCCTCTTTGCTTATGACATCGTTCTAGTAACACCAAACATCAGCCAAGCAGCACAAATGCTGGCTGACTTCGAACGTGAGTGTGGAAAGGTCAGACTACAGCTGAATCTCACGAGGACAATGTTTATGAGAAATGGTCTCGTTTCTGGCATTTCATTTGCTCTCTATGGACTGAACATCTCCAAATGCAACAGTTGTGTGTACCTAGGTTGAGAAATCAACATGACGAATGACCTGGCACATGAGTTGCACAAGAGGAAGAGACTGGCTTGGAATGACTTCAAGAACATTGAAGAAATAGCTAAGAGGATGAAGAACCTCCAGCTCCAGGCACATCTCTTTGATTCCACTGTTCTTTTGGCATTAACATATGCCTCAGAGACCTGGGCTCTAAGAGAACAGAATGAGAATGGTATACGTGTCTCCCAAAGAGGAATAGAAAGAGCTATGCTTGGAGTATCACATTTCACTCAAATGAGAGAAAGCCGGAGTTCTGACCTCCATCTGACCTCCATCGACAGTCAAGAATTAGGGACGCTGTCTTGTTTGCCAAAGCATCGAAAATCAAATGGGCTGGACACGTAATGAGATTTGGAGACCATTGCTGGACTAGAGCCATTACCAACTGGATTCCATGGGACGTCTAAAGATCGCATGGCCGCCTACCTATGAGATGGTCAGACTTCTTCATCAAGACCCTGAATGATCGGTTTGAGGATCTTCGTTTTCCTAGGATGAGCAGACGCCATTGGGCTACATTAGCATGTGACAGAGATGAATGGAGATGTTACTGGCACCCAACCGAGCAGATCAATGAGTAACGGGATGTCAAGTTATCAAGTGATTAGTGAAACACCATGAGGCACAGTTGTAGACTTACAAATTTTTGTGCTTGGGTTTCAGTTATACAATGATCAAGTACCAATCCCTCCACCAGTGCCCATTCTCTACTACCAATGATCCCAGTATCCCTCCACCCCCCCCAAACACTCCCATCCCACCCCGCCTCTGTGGCAGGTCATTCCCTTTTGTTCTCTCTCTCCTTTTGGATGCTGTGGTTTGCAAAAGAGGCATTGAGTGGCAATCATGTTCGGTCTATAGTCTACATTCACCATGCATCTCCCATCCTGGGAGGATCCTCCCAACACCCTTTATTTGGTGCTCCCTTCTCTATCTGAGCTGCCTTTTCCCCTAGCATGTGCATCTGGCCTCTCACCGATAAATTTTATAAAACTTTTCAAGGACTAATTTCCACCTGTTCAAATGTTATTCAAAAAATAGAAGCTGGAAATAGCACTGCTAAATACAATAATGACAGTGTCAACTTAATTACAAAGCCAGCAAAGGAAAACACACACACCGAAGGAAAACTCCAGAACAAAATATCTGATGAATAGAGGGGCAAAAATTCTCCTCTTATTTTTGGAAAATCATATTTAATAACATATAAACAAAAGTCATTCAGCATAACCAAGTGGGATTTATCCCAAGTATGCAAGCACTGTTCAACATATGTAAATAATTCACTGCAATACACTCTCTCAACAAAAAGCAATATAAAAGTGACATTATCAGACTAGAATCCATAGTTGGTACTTTGCTAGTCTTTCACATAACTGACATGTATTTGTCTTGTTTTACTGATTTTTTGGGGGGCCACACCCTGTGGTTCTCAGGACTTACTTTTAAAAAACTATTTTAAATTTTTATCACTTGATCCTGTTCATTTAACAATTGCAGATGGGAAATTGGTGTCAGCATGGAGTCATTACAAACTCCAGAATTGACAGACAACTGTTGCACAAGTTTTCTGTAATCTGCAAGGCTCCCCCAGGGACCTTCCTAGCCCTATCAAAAATTCATACTCCATCAAATGATAGATAGATTTTTTACATTTACAATTCTGTGGATTACTTATTTTAGGATCTTTTCTTTTAAAAACTTTATTTTATTGAATAACAGTGAGATACACAGTTTACGACACTGTTCACGATTGGGTTTCAGTTATACAATGTTCCAACACCCTTCCCTTCACCAGTGCACATTTCCCACCACTAATGTTCCCAGCTTTTCTCTCCCCACCACCCCTTCCTGCCTCTAGTACAGGAACGACCCCCGCTCTCTCTCTGCATCTCACTGATGACTAGTGATGTAGAGCATTTTAACGTGTACCTTTAGGCCATTTAAATAACAGAATATCCCTCAGTGAAGTCAAAGCCATCTACCACAAGCCCACAGCAAGTTTTGTTCTCAATGGAGAAAAACTAAAAAGTTTTCCCTTTAAGATCAGGCACAAGACAAGGGAGCCCAGTCTCATCACTTCTATTCAATATAGTTCTGGAAGTGCTTGCCATAGCTGTTAGGCAAGAAAAAAGTAACAGAATTATAAGAAAAATGTAATACATAGGCTATTATAATTAAAGACTCCTCTATCAAAAGTAGGACTAATCCAGCCAGCAGTAAAGACATAGTTGAATGGGGCAACACCATCCATCAATTGAACATAACAAGTATCTATAAACTCCTTCATCCCAAGACAGATCACATTCTAAGCTATAAAACACATCTTAGCCAATTAAAATAATAATTATGCAAATATTTATTTTAATTAAGTAATTAAAATACCCTACTTTAAATACTTACTTGTAAAGCTAGGAATTAAAACCAATGGGGGCTCCATCTCTCTATGCTTCTTCTACAGTAAGTAGAGCAACTTTTTGGCCTCCCAGAAGTTTGCAGACATGCATTTCTTCCCTCTTCTAAAAGCAAGTACATGCTGAACTCTGACAACAAAATCATAGTCTCTGGAGATTGCTTTACTCCCCACAAACACAATGACTCATAACAAAGCCATAACTCCAATAATGAACATCCAGGAAAAAATTCCTATATAGTAGCAGCAGTAAGAAATCACAGAACCCCAAATTACATGCAAAGGAAAGGAAAGGCCAAGGACTTTAAATTCAAGCAATTATTTACTACGAATAAAATTGACTTGGACAGTTCCAGCTGGGAAAGCAGTGAGGTAACCCTCATTTGACTTCTTGGTAGCAGGACAAGGGTGGTAAAGAAGAAGACTCATGCCCAGACTGCTACAGAAGTGATAGGGAACAGTGCAGAATCCCACAACACTCTCTGAATAAAGACAGTAGTGTGGAAGATACTCCCGGTGCTCCCAGTTATATAGTTTCTCGGATAAGGAATCCAGGGATTACGTTCTGAGTACAGTTAACCACCTAATCAATAAAACGCATGAAAGAAGAAATGAGAACACGCATTAAAGGATAGCAGCCAGAATACCTGGATAAGTAAAGGCCCCCGTATAGTCATCTTGACTTCTATCTCAGGTTTTTGTTTCTTCTTTAACAGTGTCCCTATTGCCCATAATTTGAAGACTGTGCTCCTAGAAAAATAAAGCAAACAAAACTCATGGGATCCTGTGTTTACATTGCTCTGCTCTGGGGAAAACAGTGGTTTATATGTCTCTCTTTAGGATCTGAAGAGCACCAGTGAGTTCTTAGACAGTTTCACAAGTCTCATTCTAATCTTGTTCTTCCCTAGGATGATTCTAACAAAATATGGTCCCCTGAGCACCGCCAGGAGTAATTCCTGAGTGCATGAACCAGGAGTAACTCCTGTGTATCGCCACCTTTCTCATTAATGTGAAAACTTTCCTAAATGTTATTAATATTTCACTAATTTAATTAACAGCAACCTAAGGTTAGAATTCTAGAAAAATAAGAACTTATTTTCTCATAATACCTCATCTTCTGTTTGGGATTATTTCCTTGTAGAATTTCCTCAAAAAAGGGGAAGAAATATCTTTAATAATAAAAAATTTCAAAGGTTAAAGCTATAATATTTATAAAACTATTATATACCTATAGTATTATTTATTTAATTATTCAATTAAAGTCAAGATGGGCCACAATTAGGCAACCTCACCTAAAACTGAGGCCCAGAATTGCAGTTCACAACATGTTTTATAGGAGTTTTTTAGTAATCACTGCAATAGTAAAACCAAAAGAAGAAGGGCATAACAATGGAATTTTTTCGCAAATAATAATATACACTTTAAATTTTACATGAATAGAGTCAGAATAGGGAAAATGTAAGAAAATTTGTTTGGGTCATCTTAAGATGTTTTTTCTTTTGTTTTATTTAGTTGTCTCTACCTGTGATTAAAGTCAAGTGGTACATAATGAAATTGTATCTGAAGTGCCAAGGACTTGATGAAAATCTTTAAAACTGGGAACACACTGTCATAGGATGTTCATGTTCAAGTATGTAATAAATCTTCTAATGGCACAGGTTGTCACTTTTTCTCTTGCTCAGACTCTCAACAGGACTTCTTCACCAGCATTCTCTCATGCCATTCCTCATATCCCATACAGAATTTGATTTCCATTTATTGCCATTGTAGCAACATGTCCTTTACCAAGTTATATGATAGATTTCTTTTTAAGTATATATATTATATAATATAATATATAGGTGGTGTCATTTAGGGGTTAAAATTAAATTTTGAAGCAAAAATATCTTTTTTTAATTTTTATTAGTGAAATACCATGAGTTGTTTCTTTTTGTTTGTTTGTTTTGTTTTTGTTTGTTTGTTTGCATTTTGGGTCATACCCAGCAATGCAAAGGAGTTATTCCTGGTTCTGCACTCAGGAATTACTCCTGGCGGTGCTCAGGGGACCATATGGGATGCTGGGAATCGAACTCAGGTCGGCCACGAGCAAGGCAAACACCCTACCCGCTGTGCTATTGCTCCAGCCCCAACACCATGAGTTTTTTAATGATTACTTCACCACAATTCACCCTTCTGGAGTCATACATAAAGAGGGGCTCTTGCTGTTGGGAATCTTTGTGGTAAATACATTGTTTTGTTTCCAAATACATTAATTCACTAAATATTTTGTTAGCCCCGTCCCCCTCCCACCTATGAAACCAGGTGGTTGAGGTCCTCTTGTTCTCTTCTAAATAGTTCTAAACTGTTCATGAACAGTTAATCATAAATTACAAAAAGTAGCAACATTAAAAGAGTTCACAAAGATCAAAAACTGCAATTTTGACTCTTCCTATATCATTCTTCCTTTTCTATTTGCATATCAAATCATTGATATTTCATCATTTTCTATTATCATAATATCATTTCACATAGCAGGATTATAATAAATGTGCATATACAGCAATTTAATAGAAGAAATTCATTGAGTAACACACTTGACCCAGTTTAAAATATAAAGTCCAATCAAAAAGCAAGTAGCAAAATATTAAGGGTCCCACTAAACCAGTCAGCACCAATTGAAATTAGACTACTAATAAAGTCTTTTCCATCCAGTTCCAATTGTCAAGGCCAGTGGCTTCCTGTTCTATGTGCTGGCAGCCACAGCCTAAGTCAGTAGCAGCTGATTGCAAAGATGGAGAGGTACCTCACTGCAACTTCTGTTCTATACTGCATTCAAGCTTCTGCAACGCAGGCTAGAAAGCTTCCAAGATGTGACTAGGGTAGTGCTATAGCTTCTCAAGCATCTGAAAATCCTTAGAAGTTTGTCAACATCAGAGTGGTGAATCTGCTGGATTTCCTTTAGATCAACCTACTGGGACACACTTGTTTAATGCAGGCTCTATGTTATGTAAAGGGAAAAATTACCAAAATATTGCATTCTCTCATCCACTACTAGTAATTCACTGAATAATCACAAAATGGAGAAGGAAAGAAAGAGTGAAGGGGATAGAGAGTAGAGAAAGATGAGAAACATCAGGGGCCAGGTCTGGGTAGTCAGGTACCAACGTGGTGTTAAGAAATAATAGAGCCAAATACTCAAACCACAGAGTCAACAACACTGAAATCAGGAGACCCAAAGTTTAACAAACAAAACTAGAAAGGGACCTGTCAAAAGGTTAAGTTGGAATGGGGGGGGATATGGGAAGGGACCTGGGAACATTGGTGGAAAGAAGTAGACACTGGTGGTGAGATCAGTGCTGCAACAATTATATGCTTAAAACTCAACTATGAGCAGTTTTGTAAATCACAGTGTTTTAATAAAAATAATGTGGAAAAATAATCATAATATTAATGGGTAGTGTTTACTTCTGATAAATATTGTCAGTCACTTTGCATAAATACAATAGTAAATATAAAGATTCCTCTTTATATAAAAGTTTAGATTGAACTTAAATGGTATTTCTGGGTTCAGGGGCGGCAAGTTACTTGAGGACAGCTTTACCCAGGGACATCTCATCATATTCCCATACCTACAACACTCAGGTCAATTTGTTTAGCTTCTCCCAATCCCACACTGCCCTTGTTAGTTGTTTCAGAGCTTGTTTCAGACTGTGCTCTTGAATAGTTATATTTGTTATGGATCCTAGATTCTCTGCGTTGAAGCCAGGGTATCATAAAGCTTGTCCCAGGTCCATACAAGGCCCCAAGCAGGATCCACCTTTGGGGTGTTAAGAATTAAGGACAATCTTAAAGCAACTGAAACTTAAATTATTATGATGAGTGCCCATGTTCTTTTTATCACTTCACCTGCATGCTAGTATTTTGAAATTAAGTCGCATATTTATGTATTGCAAAAGCATAAGATTATTTGATTTCCTGTATCCATGCAAGTAAGTCATTTCTACAAAACAAAAACTTACAAAAAGCATAAGGAGAGAGAAAAGCAAATTTTTCACTTGCATAATGATGCAGTCCTCCTTATTGCTTCAGGTAATTAACTTAAAGACCAAAAAAATGTTTCTTAAATCACTTAAAATAAATATATGCTTATGATATTAAACCAAATTTATATTCATCGTCAATGATTTGTTCATTCTTTTGCAAAATTCCTAGTTGCTTACTCTTAGTCAAATTCCCAAAACTTAATAAATTTTCACAAAAAATTCATAAAAATTATCATAAATATTATTTAACTACACATTTAATCAAAGTGACACAATTGTGTAAAGCAGGATAAAATTTAAAATTGCAATTATTATTCAGCTTTTGTAGAATTAGACTGTGTTTTCTTATCCCCAATTTTTAAAATTTCCAGTACAAAGCTCAGTCTTATACACAGTTTGAATTTATATCATGTTTTAAACTTTTTTATTGAATCACTGTGTGATAGAGCATACAAAGATGTTCATGATTGGATTTCAGTCATACAGTGTTCCAAAACCCATCTCTACACCAGTATACATGTCCCAGAACCAGTGTCCACAGGTTGTTCGCTCCCATCATCACCCACTCCCTATCCCCTGACTGCCTCTATGGCTGACTTTTATTCTCTCTCTCTCTCTTTCTTTCTCTCTCTCTCTTTCTCTCTCTCTCTCTTTCTCTCTCTCTGTCTCTTTCTCCCTCTCTCTCCCTCTCTCACTCTCTCTTTGTCCCCTTTTGGGCATTGTGGTCTGCAACATTGATACTGAAAGGTTATCAAGAGTATCCCTTACCTACTTTTAACTCTCGGATTTTTCCAGCATGATCATTCCCAGCTATTATTCTCATACTGAGCAGGACTTGGGTGAGGGGGCTTGGGTGAAGGGGCCTGTGTCTGTGGCCAGTTCCCACGTACTGACCAGACAGCAGGATAGGACACACTGTGGTGGGGAGGCCCAGAGAACCTTGGAGAATCTTCAGGAACATTCCCACTCCACATTCTTCTCATGGGCTATAGCGATAGCACAGCAGGTAGGGCATTTGCCATGAACACAGCCAACCCAGGTTCTATTCTTCAGTCCCTCTTGGAAAGCCGGGCAAGCTACAGAGAGTATCCTGCCTGCACGGCAGAGACTGACAAACTCTTCATGGCGTATTCGATATGCCAAAAACAGTAACAACAAGTCTCACAATGGAGACATTACTGGTGCCTGCTTGAGCAAATTGAACAATGGGAGGACAGTGCTACAGTGCTACGTTCTCATACTGGTCTCTTCTCTGTCTTATCTACTCTCAGCCCCATACATACTACATACTTGTGATTAGTTCCAATCACTGACCAGTCCTCCTA
The DNA here is from genome assembly GCF_029834395.1 of Sorex fumeus. Classification (NCBI taxonomy): domain Eukaryota; kingdom Metazoa; phylum Chordata; class Mammalia; order Eulipotyphla; family Soricidae; genus Sorex; species Sorex fumeus. The sequence continues at coordinate 3,905,218 of NW_026606083.1, forward strand.
ACTCCTGTTTACCCTAGCCATAGATACAGATATTATTCTACTAATATATATGTATATATATATTCACTTACACTTAATCACTTAACTTCCCGTTAGTCGTTGATTTGCTCGAGCGGGCGCCAGTAACGTCTCCATTTGTCCCTGTCGCGTGCTAGTGTAGCCCAATGGCATCTCTTCGCTCCGGGAACATGGAGGGCCTCAAACCGATCGTTCATGATCTTGACAAAGAAGTCTGACCATCTGGTAGGTGGGCGGCCACGCGGTCTCTTGACATCCCGTGGAATCCAATCAGTAACAGCTCTAGTCCAACGGTCGTCTTTAAATCTCATTACGTGACCAGCCCATCTGATTTTCGACACCTTGTTATATGAGACAGCGTCTCTGATCCTTGATCGTCGACGGATGTCAGAACTCCGGATTCATTCTCTCATTTGAGTGAAACGTGATATTCCAAGCATAGCTCTTTCTATTCTTCTTTGGGAGACCTGAATGGCTTTCTCATCTTGTTTGCGTAGGGCCCAGGTCTCTGAGGCATATGTTAATGCAGAAAGAACAGTGGAATCAAAGAGATGTGCCCGGAGCCGGAGGTTCTTCGTCCTCTTAGCTATTTCTTCGACGTTCTTGAAGGCGTTCCAAGCCGCTCTCTTCCTCCTGCGCAGCTCGGGTGCCAGGTCATTTCTCATGTTGACCTCTCGACCTAGGTACACATAGCTGTTGCATTCGGAGATGGTCGTTCCATTGAGAGCGAATGGGGCATCAGGAACAAGGCTGTTTCTCATAAACATTGTCTTCGTAAGATTCAGCTGTAGTCCTACCTTTCCACACTCACGGTCAAAGTCGGCCAGCATTTGTGCCGCTTGGCTGATGTTTGGTGTTATTAAAACAATGTCATCAGCAAAGCGGAGGTGGTGTAGTTGCCGACCATCTATCTTCACTCCCATTCCTTCCCATTCTAGCCGTCGCATGATGTTCTCGAGGGTGGCACTGAAGAGTTTCGGTGAAATGGTATCACCCTGCCGCACCCCTCTCTTGACATCAACGATCACTTCTTTGTAGAATGGTGAGATCCTGGTAGTGAATCCGCAATACAGCTCACGGAGGATCCTGATGTATTGGGCTTGAATGCCCTGATTGGCTAGGGCTTCAATGACCGCTTCCGTCTCAACAGAATCAAAGGCCTTCTTTAAATCAATGAACGTTAAGCAGAGCGGCATCTTGAACTCCCGAGAAACCTCAATGAGCTTGGTTACCGTGTGGATATGGTCGATGGTGCTGAATCCTTTGCGGAACCCGGCTTGCTCGCATGGTTGTCCTTCATCTAGTGTTCTGCCAATCCTATTCAGGATGACTCGAGTGAACAGCTTGTAGATGACAGACAATAGGCAGATCGGGCGATAGTTGCCAATGTCATGGATGTCTCCCTTCTTGAACAGTAGTACGGTCCTGCTGGTTTTCCATTGGGACGGAACCTTGCATTCAGACAGGTAGCGAGTGAAGAGCCGAGCCAGTGTATTGATGAGTACTGACAGCAGGTTATTCAGGTGTTCAGGTCTGACCTTGTCTGGGCCGGGTGCTGTTTGCTTCTTTACCAACGAAATGGCGTGTCGGATTTCGGAAGGGAGAACGTTAGGAACGACATACCCATCCTGTGGAATTTGGTATGTCGGCAAGTGGACATGGCTATCGAAGAGATTTGAGTAGAAGTCATGGATAATCTTCTCCATTGCCGTTCTGGAGGATGTGATGGATCCATCAGGACGTCGGAGGGCAGTCATCTTGGTCTTATAGTTGGCGAAGGACAGGCGGGCGTTACGAATACTTTTCCCGGCTTCTGCCGCATCTACCAGTACTTCTGCTCTTCTCTCTTTGAGGTCTTCCTTGATCGCATCTCTGCACTGCTTTGCAAGCTCGGACGTTAGCTTGCGGTTGCCTGAGGCATGCGCCAAACCACGCTGGCGAATTAGCTCAAGAGTTTTCGAAGATAGGCGACTTTTTGTGGCTATCTCTCTCTTGGCGTTCCTCGCACATTCATGGAGGTGCTGAACCAGTCAATCAATGTTGTCAACAATGGCATCTTCCCATGTTGCCGCAATAGTACCAAAGAGTTCCCAGTTGGTGGTCATTCTGGGAGTTCTCTTTTTGAACTTTGCAGCCCTTTCTCCCCACTCTGTGAAGTAGAATTTTGCACGAAGGAGACGGTGGTCCGATCCCGTTCGAAATTTTGGGACAACAGCGACATCAGTCAGGCAAAACCGTCGATTGAATATAATGTGGTCTATTTCGTTGTGGAATCGTCCACCGGGAGACTCCCATGTCCATCGTTTAGATTCTGCCTTCTGGAACTGTGAGTTACCATGAATGGTCTTGGTCGACATGATGAACTCAGACAGTCTCTCACCCTGTTCGTTCCATTCTAGGCCATGGGTCCCGATGTGAAGTTCTTCAGCTGATCTTCTCGGTCCTATCTTGGCATTAAAATCACCCACAATGATCTTGTAGAAGGTGTGGTCTTCTTTATAGAACTTCTCTAGCTCCATGTAGAACTTCTCGATTTCTCTTTCATCATAATGAGATGTTGGTGCGTAGACAACGAAGATAGAAACTGCAGGCAGTGAGCCACATCTATTCAAATGTAAACATCCGATTCGGGTTGTTAGGCATTCGAATGAATCAATGCTCTTGGCCAAGTTTGTGTTGACAAGGACACCGACGCCTCCAACACCTCTTTTATCGCATGTTCCGAGGAACAATTCTTCTCCGGTGTCGAAAACGGCATGGTGAGATTCGTGCCTTCTTGTCTCGGTCAGACCAATGATGTCGTACTTGATCATTCGCGCTTGTACCATCAGGTCCTCGATGGATGCATCTGATGCTAGCGTACGTGCATTGAAAGTACAGACGATCATTTTTGTCTTCCTTTGTTGTGGCAGCCTAGGTCGGCCTTGAGATTTTGTCGGCCTCTCCTTTCTCATCCTTCTCAGTGCTGCCTTGTCGGTGAAGCCTTCAGGGTCAGATGAATGAGACCAGTTGTAGTTACTGGTTTTGGCATATCGAATACACAGCGGATAGCTTGCCAGGCTCTTCCGTGCGGGCGAAATACTCTCGGTAGCTTGCCAGTCTTTCCGAGAGGTATAGAGGCTCTTGGGGTGACCTCTAATCACCCTTGTAGGTGTTGCCATATTTGAACCCTATCAAATATGGTACGACAATTCCAGAAGATGGGTATTTAGTGTTTTATGATGTGTCGCGCGGCCGCAAGCGGCCGCGCGGGTCTGGAAAGCGTCCTGGAGTGTGGCGACGGCTGGGTAGTGGAAGTAGTGGACACTACTTCCACACTATATATATATTATATGCCACAAATGAATGCATGATACTCTCCATGTCCATCCATTTATAGGCAAATTTCATGACTTCATTTTTCCTAACAGCTGCATAGTATTCAACTATGTAGATGTACCAGAGTTTCTTTATCCATTTGTCTGTTCTTGGGCACTCAAGTTGTTTCTAGATTCTGGCTATGGTGGATAGTGCTGCAATGAACATAGGTGTGCAGATGGTGTTTCTGCTGTGTGATTTTTTTGGTGAGGGGGTTGGTGTTTTTTTTTAATAATGTAGGAGTACTGCTATATGTTCAGCCATTGATTAAGCTGATTGAATTGGGCATGAACTTCACATTACTTTTTTTTAAATTGTATCACCGTGAGATAGAATTACAAAGCTTTCATGTTTGAGATTCAGCCATACAATGATGAACACCCATTCCTCCACTAGTGCACATTTTCTACCACCCACATCACAGTCCTCATCCTGCCTCTATGGCAGACAATTTCCCCAGTACTCTTTTGGGCATTATGTTTTTCTTGAAATTTCTCACCACCATTCAATCCTATTTGCCAGGGGCAGATGCTAGATAATTTACTTTCCATTGTTTATTTTGAATATCATGGAAGCTCGCATGGCCATGATTATAAATGTAAATTTCTAGATTGTAAAATGTTGGGTTCCAGAGACATCTATGTATGGCACTAATCCATTTTGGGATTCAATTGGAGTCTCTGGGCAAGAACTGATGGTGCACTAAGATGGCTCCCGGATGCAAATAGTGGGCATGGCAGCCAATCTGCTGGGTGGGGGGACACGGAGAGGGACAGCCCAGGTTCTCTGCCACCATGCAGCATGGAGATTCAGTCCTGGAACCCGAATACCTAGGCCTTGTTTGTGGAAGCTCTTTGTCACCAGGATTCCGTCAGGAGTAGGCGGGGAGACTGCACCTGTTCCATCTGGGGTGCCCTGGTAAAATTGGTTCGGTATGGGGCCCAGAGATATCTCTGGTGTTGTGGTGTCTTTCAGACTTGCTGCTGTGTCTCTGGGCCAGGGCGCTAAGATCAACATTACAAATTTTTCAGCAGATCATATCTTGGTGAGGTCCATCGTGAGACAGCAAAGTCAGCCTGGGGGTATGGTGGCAATTTTGGATTGTGGAAGCAAGTGGCTGCCAGGGGCCCTTCTTGGGCGGGCTCAGGCCAACCCACCCTCCTCCAATTTACCTTTGTGTGTTCAGCCATGTGCGTGTCTGAGCTTTTCTGTAGCTTTTGATCTCTTACTAGATTTATTTAGGGGTCTCTGAAGCAAGGCTGGCAGTAGTGCTTACAGGGTGGCACTGGAGTTGGTTCATGGGGGTGACTGCCAGTGTTTCCATGTGTACTGGGAATTGGGGTGAGGTGACCCACCCCAACTCTAAGAAAGCCTGAAGATTTCAGTCCCAAAACCCGCATACCAGCATTTTTAGCAGATTTTATCTTGGTGAGGTCCATTATGAGTTGCTGTAATCTGGCTGGGAATATGGTGGTGATTTTGGATTGTGGAAGCAAGCGGCTGCTGGAGGCTCTGGGCCACCAGACCATCCTGCCCCCCACCCCTCCAATTTACCCCAGTCTGTTCAGCCATGTGTGGGTCCGAGATTAGCTGTGGCATTTGGTCTCTTTTGAGATTTATTTATGGGTTTCTGAAATAAGGCCAATAAATGAGCTTGTATAACTGAGCCAGTGGTAGTTTGTGGGTGTGGCTCCCACATACCTAACATTTGATTATTTATTTTCTTGGTAAACTTGGTCCCAAGTTGTTGGGGGCTGGCCAAAAGCACAGTGGCAATTTGGGGTTATCAGAAAACCTGAAGGCACCATCAGGCTGCTGATGCACTCACCCGCAGGTAGAGGTTGACCTGCTGGCAGCACCATACCCCCACGCTGTGTGTTTTTGGGTCCCCGGGTTATATTCCCAGAAGTGGAATTGCTGGGTCAAATGGGAGCTCAATTTCTAGTTTTTTGAGAAACATCCATATTGTTTTCCCAAAAGGCTGGACCAATCGGCATTCCCACTAGCAGTGAAAGAGAGTTCCTTTCTCCTCATAAATCCACACTAACACCAGTTGGTTTTGTACTTTTGGATATGTGCCATTCTCTGCGGTGTGAGATGATATCTCATTGTTGTTTTGATCTGCATCTCTCTGATTATTACTGATGAAGAGCATTTTTTTCATGTGCCTTTTGGCCATTTGAATTTCTTCTTTGAGAAAGTTTCTGTTTATTTCATCACTCCATTTTCTGATGGGGTTGGATGATTTTTTCTTGTAGAGTTCAATCAGTGCCTTGAATATCCTTGATATTAACCCCTTATCAGATGGGTATTGGGTGAATATCCTTTCCCATTTTGTAGACTGTCTTTGCATCTTGGTCACTGCTTCTTTTGAGGTGCAGAAGCTTCTTAGTTTAAGATAGTTCCATTTGATTTTCTTTGCTTCCACTTGGGTCAGTGTCATTTCATATTTGAAGATACCTTTAGCTTCAACATTGTGGAGTGTTTTGCCAACCTTTTCTTCAACGTACATAATGGATTCTGGTCTGATGAATTTATACCTTAAAATTTCCCTGGAGAAAACAAAATATAATTAGAGGGACAAAGTTTTAAATTACCCATGTTCACCTCAGTTTGAAGGTCAAATATTCCTCCTACTTTTCTATTCTTATCTCTTTTTAAATTAAAGACCAGTTTCCCTGGAAACAAAAGTTTTCTGTTAAAATATTTTAAATCTTATATCCTCTTTTATCAGAAACACATATTTTGTTTTCCCAATAGTCAATATTCATAAAGCAATCAGAAATAAAGAGTTCTGAATAACTTTTAACCAGCGTAAGACAATGATACTTCATTTTTAAAAAAAATTTTATTAGTTAAACACCATGAGGTACAGTTATAGAGTTACAAATTTTTGTGCTTTGATTTCAATTATACAATGATCAAGTACCCAATCCTCCACCAGTGCCCATTTTCCACCACCACAAATCCCATTATCCCTCCACCACCTATCCCCCCCATCCTACCCTGCCTCTGTGGCAGGGCATTCCCTTTTGTTCTCTCTCTCCTTTTGGGTGCTGTGGTTTGCAAAAGAGGAATTGAGTGGCAATCATGTTTGATCTATAGTCTACTTTCAGCATGCTTCTCCCATCTTGGGCTGATCCTCCTAACACCCTTTATTTGGTGCTCCCTTCTCTATCTGAGCTGCCTTTTTCCTTAGCATGTGTGGCTGGCCTCCAAGCCATGGAGTAAATCTCCTGGTACTTATCTGGCTATTGTTGGGTATTAGTCTCCTATTTTGTTACTTTATGTTCCCCAGATGAATGCAGTCTTTCTATGTCTGTCCCTCTCTTTCTGACTCATTTCGCTTAACATGATATTTTCCATGTAATACCACTTGTATGTAAATTTCATGACTTCATATTTTCTAACAGCTACATAGTACTCCACTGTGTAAATGTACCAAAGTTTCTTTAACCAGTCATCTGTTCTCAGACACTCAGGATTTTTCCAGATTCTGGCTACTGTAAAGAGTGCTGCAATGAACAAACAATTGCAGATACCACTTCGACTATACTTTTTTTGCCTCTCTGGGATATATTCCAGGTGTGGTATTACTGGGTCAAATGGGACCTCAATTTCTAATTTTTTGAGAATTGTCCATACTGTTTTCCAAAAGGGCTGAACTAGTCGGCATTCCCACCAGCAGTGAAGGAGGGTCCCTTTCTCGCAACATCCGTGCCAGCACCAGTTGCTTTTGTTCTTTTGGATGTGGGCCAGTCTCTGTGGTGTGAGATGATATCACATTGTGGTTTTATCTGCATCTCCGTGGCATAAAGCTTCTCAAAGTACTCCCTGAGGATCCTTTGAATTTCTGTGGAGTAATCCTCCCTGTACTTATCTTTAATAATCTTGGGCGTTAGTCTCCCATTCTGTTACTTTATATTCCACAAATGAGTGCAAGTTTTCTATGTCAGTCCCTCTCTCTCTGACTCATTTCACTTAACCTGATACTTACCATGTTAATCCACTTATATGCAAATTAATGACTTCATCTTTTCTAACAGTTACATAGTATTCCATTGTGTAGATATACTAGAGTTTCTTTAGCCAGTCATCTGTTCTCGAGCACTCTGGTTTTTTCCAGATTCCAGCTATTGAAAACAGTGCTGCAATGAACATACAAGTGCAGATGTCTTCTATTTTGTTGCTTTATATTCCACATGAATGAAATCTTTCTATGTCTGTCCCTCTCTTTCTGACTCATTTCACTTATCATATTTTCCATGTTTTTACTTTTATGTAGTACCACTGTATGTAAATTTCATGACTTCTTCTTTTCTAACAGCTGCATAGTACTCCATTGTATAGATGTACCAAGGTTTCTTTAGCCAGTCATCTGTTCTCAGACACTCGGTTTTTTTTCCCGTATTTTTGCTGTTGTGAACAGTGCAGCAATGAACATACAAATGCAGATGTCATTTCGGTTATACTTTTTTGCCTCTCCAGGATATATTCCCAGAAGTGTAATTGCTGAATCAAATGGGAGCTCAATTTCAAAATTTCTGAGAAGCGTCCATACTGTTATCCAAAAGGACTGAACCAGTCGGCATTCCCAACAGCAGTGAAGGAGAGTCACTTTCTCACCAAATCTGTGCCAACACGTGTTGCCTTTGTTCTTTTGGATATGGGCCAGTCTCTGTGGTGTGAGATGATATCTCATTGTTGTTTTGATCTGCATCTCCCTGACGATTAGTGATGTAGAGAATTTTCTCATGTGCTTTTTTGCCATTCGGATTTCTTTGAAAAGGTTACTGTTTAATTTGTCGCCCCAATTTTTGATGGGGTTGGATGTCTTCTTGTGGACTTCAACCAGTGCTTTGTATATCCTTGATATCAACCCCTATTTCAGATGGGTATTGGGTGAATATCCTTTCCCATTCTGTAGATTGTCTTTGTAATCTGGTCACTGTATCTTTTGAGGTGCAGAAGCTTCTTAGTTTAAGATAGTCCCATTTGTTTATCTCTGTTTCCACTTAGTTAGTCACTGGAGTGTTGTCTTTGAAGATACCTTTAGCCTCAATATCGTGGAAGGTTTTGCCAACCTTCTCTAAGATGTACTTTGTAAATTTTGGACTGATGTTGAGATCTTTAATAAATTTTGATCTACATTTTGTGCATGGTGTTAGGTCGAGGTCTAAGCCCATTTTTCTGCATGTGGTTGTCCAGTTATGCCAGCACCACTTGTTGAAGAGGCTTTTCTTGTTCCACTTCACATTTTTTGCTCCCTTATCAAAGATTAGATGTTCATACAATTGGGATTGTGTGTTCCATTGGTGTGCAGTCCTGCCTTTGTTCCAGTACCATGCTGTTTTAATTATTACCACTTTTGTAATAGAGTTTGAGGTTGGGGAAGGTAATGCCTCCCCACGTCTTTTCTCCAAGAATTGCCTTAGTTATTTGTGGACGTTTGTTGTTCCATATGAATTTCAGGAGTGCTTGATCTATTTCTTTGAAGAATTTCATGGGTATCCTTATCGGGATCACATTGAATATGTATAATGCTTTGGGGAGTATTGCCATTTTGATAATGTTAATTCTTACTATCCATGGGCAGCAGATATGTTTACATTTCCTCATGTCCTGTTTTATTTCATGGACTAGCATTCTGTAGTGTTCATTGTAGAGGTCCTTTACCTCTTTATTTAGGCTGTTTCCGAGGTATTTGATTTTCTAGGGCACGATTGTGAATGGAATTTTTTTCCTGTCACTTTCTTTTGTCTTATTATTTACGTACAGATAGGGCATGGATTTGGGGCATTAATTTTATAGCCTGCAACTTTACTGTACAAGTCTATTGTTTCTAGGAGTTTCTTGGTAGATGATTTAGGGTTCTCAAGATATAGTATCATATCATCTGCGAATAGTGAGAGATTGATTTCTTCCTTTCCTCTCTGGATGCCTTTAATGTCTTTTTCATACCTAATCGCTATTGCAAGTACTTCCAGTACTATATCGAACAGAAGTGGTGATAGTGGGCATCCTGTCTTGTCCCTGATCTTAGAGGGAAGGCCCTGAGTTTTTACCCATTGAGGATACTTGTTATGGGTTTGTCGTAGATGGCTTTGACTTGGATCACTTGATCACTTGACATCCCGGTACTCATCATTTGCTCTAGCAGGCGCCAATAACTTCTCCATTCATCCCTGTCACATGCTAATGCAGCCCAATGGCACCTGCTCATTCTAGGAATACGAAAAGCCTCAAACCGATAGTTCAGGGTCTTGATGAAGAAGTCTGATAATCTCATAGATGGACGGCAATGCGATCTTTTGACATGCCGTGGAATCCAGTCAGTAATGCCTCTAGTCCAGTGGTCATCTCCAAATCTCATTACGTGTCCAGCCCATCTCATTTTCGATGCCTTGGCAAACGAGACAGAATCCCCGATACTTGACCATCGACAAAGGTCAGAACTCCAAATTCTTTCTCTCATTTGAGTAAAGCAAGATACTCACAGCATAGCTCTTTCAATTTCTCTTTGGGAGACCCAGATAGCATTCTCATCCTGCTTTCGTAGGGCCCAGGTCTCTGAGGCGTATGTTAATGCAGAAAGAACAGTGGAATCCAAGAGATGTGCCCAGAGCCGGAGGTTCTTTGTCCTTTTAGCTATTTCTTTGACATTCTTGAAGGTGTTCCAAGCTGCTCTCTTCCTCCTGCGCAACTCACGTGCCAGGTCATTCATCATGTTGACTTCTCGAACTAGGTACAAAAACTGTTGCACTTGGAGATGTTCATCCCATTGAGAGTGAATGGAACATCAGGATGAGACCATTTCTCATAAACATTGTCTTCGTAAGATTCAGCTGTAGTCTGAACTTTCCACACTCACGGTAGAAGTCGGCCAGCATTTGTGCTGCTTGCTGATGTTTGGTGTTATAAGAACGATTTCATCAACGAAGCGGAGGTGGTGTAGTTGCCAAACCTTCCTTCCCATTCCAGTTGTCGCATGATGTTCTTAGGGTGGCACTGAAGAGTTTTGGTGAAATGGTATCACCCTGCCGAACCCCTCTCTTGACATCAATGATCACCTTCCTGTAGAATGATGTGATCCTGGTAGTGAATCCGCAATACAGCTCACGGAGGATCCTGATGCATTGACTTTGAACACCCTGTTTGGCTAAGACCTCGATGACCACTTCCGTCTCAACAGAATCAAAGGCCTTCTTTAAATCAATGAACATTAAACATCTTGAACTCCCGAAAAACCTCAATGAGCTTGGTTATCATGTGGATATGGTCAATTGTGCTTTTCGAAAACCGGCTTGCTCACATGGCTGTCCATCATCTAGTGTTCTGCCAATCCTATTCAGGATGACTTGAGTGAACAGCTTGTAGACTACAGACAACAGACAGATTGGGCAATAGTTGCCAATGTCGTGGATGTCTCCCCTCTTGTACAGTGGTACAGTCCTGCTGGTTTTCCATTGAGATGGAACCTTGCATTCAGACAGGTAGCATGTGGAGAGCCAAGCCAGTGTATTGATGAGTACTGAGGGCAGGTTCTTCAGGTGTTCGGGTCTGACCTTGTCTGGGCTGGGTGCTGTTCACTTCTTTTTTTTTCCCTTTATTTTATTTTATTTTTTTTACAGTTGTAGATTTAAAATTTTTTGTGTTTGGGTTTCAATTATACAATTATCAGATACCCATCCCTCCACCAGTGCCCATTTTCCACCACCATGGATAATATCCCTCCCACCCCCATCCCCCCATCCCCCCTGTCTCTGTGGCAGGGCAATCCCCTGTGTTCTCTCTCTCCTTTTGGGTGTTGTGGTCTGCAAAAGAGGCATTGAGTGGCAAACACGTTCAATCCATAGTCTACTTTCGACATGCATCTCCCCTCCTGGGAGGATCCTCCAAACATCCTTTATTTGGTGCTCCCTTCTCTATCTGAACTGCCCTTTCCTCTAGGATACCCGGCTGGCCTCTAAGTTATGGAGTAATCCTCCTGGTGCTGATCTAAGCTATTCTGGGGTACTAATCTCATACTTTGTTACTTTATATCGCCCAGATGAATGCAATCTTTCTATGTCTATCCCTCTCTTTCTGACTCATTTCGCTTAGCATGATACTTTCCATATTGTACCACTTGTATGTAAATTTCATGACTTCATCTTTTCTAAGAGCTACATAGTACTCCATTGTGTAGATGTACCAAAGTTTCTTTAACCAGTCATCTGTTCGTGGGCATTCAGGTTTCTTCCAGTTTCTGGCTATTGTAAAGAGTGCTGCAATGAACAAACAAGTGCAGATGTCACTTCGACTATACATTTTTGCCTCTCTGGGATATATTCCCAGGAGTGGTATTGCTGGGTCAAATGGGAGCTCAATTTCTAATTTTTTGAGAATCGTCCATACTGTTTTCCAGAAGGGCTGAACCAGTGGACATTCCCACCAACAGTGAAGGAGTGTCCCTTTCTCGCCACATCCACGCCAGCATCGGTTGCTTTTGTTCTTTTGAATGTGGGCCAGTCTCTGAGGTGTGAGATGGTATCTCATTGTGGTTTTGATCTGCATCTCCCTGATGATCAATGATGTAGAGCATTTTCTCATGTGCTTTTTTGCCATTCGGATTTCTTCTTTGAGAAAGTTTCTGTTCATTTCATTGCCCCATTTTTGGATGGGGTTGGATGTTTTCTTCTTGTGGAGTTTAACCAGTATTTTGTATATCCTGGATATCAACCCCTTGTCAGATGTGTATTTGGTGAATATCCTTTCCCATTCTGTAGACTGTCTTTGTATTTTGGTCACTGTTTCTTTGGAGGTGCAGAAGCTTCTTAGTTTAAGATAGTCCCATTTATCTATCTCTGTTTTCACTTGCTCGGCCAGTGGCGTGGCATCTTTGAAGATACCATTAGCTTCAATGTCATGGAGGGTTTTGCCAACTTTATCTTCAATGTACCTTATGGTTTCTGGTCTGATGTTGAGGTCTTTAATCCATTTTGATCTTACTTTTGTACATGGTGTTAGGCAGAGTTCTGAGCCTATTTTTTTTGCATGTAGCTGTCCAGTGATGCCAACACAATTTATTAAAGAGGCTTTCCTTACTCCACTTCACATTACTTGCACCTTTATCAAAGATTAGATGATCGTATGATTGAGGGGAGATGTCAGTGTATTCAACCCTGTTCCATTGGTCTGCAGTTCTGCCTTTGTTCCAGTACCATGCTGTTTTAATTATTACTGCTTTGTAGTACAGTTTGAAGTTAGGGAGGTTGATTCCTCCCATTTTCTTTTTCCCAAGAATTGCTTTAGCTATTCGTGGGGGCTTATTGTTCCATATAAATTTCAGGAGTGTTTGCTCCATTTCTTTGAAGAATGTCATGGGTATCCTTATAGGGATTGCATTGAATTTATACAATGCTTTCGGTAGTATTGCCATTTTGACAATGTTAAGTCTCCCGACCCATGAGCAGGGGATATCTTTCCATTTCCTCATGTCCTCTTTTATTTCCTGAAGTAGCGTTTTGTAGTTTTCTTTGTACAGGTCCTTTACTTCCTTAGTTAAGCTGATTCCTAGGTACTTGATTTTCTGGGGCACAATTGTGAACGGGATTTTTTTTTCATGTTGCTTTCTTCTCATTCACTGTTTGTGTATAGGAAAGCCATGGACTTTGGGTATTGATTTTATAACCTGCAACTTTACTATACGAGTCTATTGTTTCTAGGAGTTTTTTTGGTGGAGGTTATTGGGTTCTCTAAGTAGAGTATCATATCATCTGCGAATAGTGAGAGCTTGATTTCTTCCTTTCCTACCTGAATGCCCTTAATATCTTTTTCCTGCCTAATCGCTATTGCAAGTACTTCCAGTACTATATTGAACAGCAGTGGAGAGAGTGGGCATCCCTGTCTCGTCCCTGATCTTAGAGGGAAGGCTCTCAGTTTTTCCCCATTGAGGATGATGCTTGCTGTAGGCTTGTGGTAGATGGCTTTAATTATGTTGAGGAAGGTCCCCTCTATATCCATTTTGGCTAGGGTTTTCATCATAAAGGGGTGCTGGATCTTATCAAATGCTTTCTCTGCATCTATTGATATGATCATATGCTTTTTATCTTTTCTTTTGTTGATATGGTGGATTATGTTGATTGATTTCCGAATGTTAAACCATCCTTGCATCCCTGGGATGAATGCTACTTGGTCATGGTGTATGATCTTTTTGATGAGTAGTTGGATTCTATTTGCTAGTAGTTTATTGAGGATCTTTGCATCTGTGTTCATCAGGGATATCGGCCTGTAATTCTCTTTCTTTGTGGTATCTCTGTCTGCTTTTGATATCAGTGTGATATTTGCTTCGTAGAAACTGTTCGGAAGTGTTTTTGATATTTCAATTTCTTGGAAAAGCTTAAAGAGCATTGGGAGTAAGTCCTCTTTAAAGATTTGGAAGAATTCACTAGTGAATCCATCCGGGCCAGGACTTTTGTGCTTGGGGAGATTTTTTTTACCATTTCAATTTCCTTGATGGTGATAGGTCTGTTCAGGTATTCCAGGTCTTCTTGGTTCAGCCTTGGGAGTCTGTAGGAGTCTAGGAATTTATCCATTTCCTCGAGGTTTTGATGTTCCGTGGCATAAAGCTTCTCAAAGTACTCCCTGAGGATCCTTTGAATTTCTGTGGTTTCTGTTGTAATGACCCCCTTTTCATTTCTGATTCGGTTTATTAGGGTTTTCTCTCTCCCTTTCTTTGTGAGTTTTGCTAGAGGCTTATCGATCTTGTTAATTTTCTCAAAGAACCAGCTTTTGGTTTCATTGATCTTTCGGATTGTTTTTTGGGTTTCCATCTCGTTAATCTCTGCTCTGAGTTTTATTATTTCCTTTCTCCTGTTCGGGTTGTGCTCCCTTTTTTGGTCCTTCTCCAAGCTCTTAAGCTGTGAGGTTAGGTTACTTATGTGTGCTCGCTCCTCCTTCCTGAGGAATGCTTGTAGAGCTATAAACTTTCCTCTTAACACAGCCTTTGCTGTGTCCCATAAGTTTTGGTAACTCGTGTTCTCATTTTCATTCGTTTCTAGGAATCTTTTGATTTCCTCTTTGATTTCCTGTCTAATCCACTCGTTGTTCAATAGTGCACTGTTTAATTTCCAGGTGTTTGATTTAGTTTTCTGTTTTTGTGTGTGATTTACTTCTAATTTCAGCGCATTATGGTCTGAGAAGATTGTTGATACAATCTCTACCTTCTTAATTTTATGGAGGTATGTTTTGTGGCTCAGCATGTGGTCTATCTTGGAGAATATTCCATGTACGCTTGAGAAGAATGTGTATTCAGCTTTTTGTGGATGAAGTGTCCTGTATATATCTACTAAGTCCCTTTCTTCCATTGTTTCCCTCAAATGAAGTATGTCCTTGCTAAGCTTGAGTCTGGTTGATCTATCAAGAGGTGAAAAAGCAGTGTTGAAGTCTCCCACTAGTATTGTGTTGCTATTGATGTCTTTTTCCAAATCTATGAGTAGTTGTTTTAAGTACTTTGCTGGTCTCTCATTAGGTGCATATACATTTATTATTGTAAGTTCTTCCTGTTGTACAGATCCTTTCATCTACAAGAAACGGCCTTCACTGTCTCTTATGACCTTCCTCACTCTGAAATCGATGTGGTCTGATATAAGGATGGCTACCCCAGCTTTTTTATGGGAGCTGTTTGCCTATAGGATTGTTTTCCAGCCTTTGACTCTGAGTCTGTGTTTGCTTTGACTATTGAGATGCGTTTCTTGCAGGCAGCAGAATGTTGTGTTCAATTTTCTAATCCATCCTGCCACTCTATGTCTTTTAATTGGTGCGTTTAGCCCATTGACATTGAGAGAGATTATTGTTATGGGATTTTGTCCCATTTTTCTGTTAAAATTTGGTGTATTTGAGGGGCCTTTCTTGCCTTAAAGTAGCCCATTTAGTTGTTCTTGGAACCATGGTTTTGAGTCTATGAAGTTCCTGAGCTGTTGTTTGTCTGTGAAACTGTGTGTTGTTCCTTCTATTATGAATGAGAGTCTTGCTGGGAAAAGTATTTTGGGGGAGGCATTTATTTCATTGAGTTTTTTCACTATGTCTCACCACTGGTTTCGAGCCATGAGGGTTTCATCAGAAAAATCAGCTGTGAATTTTAAGGATGCTCCTTTGTAAGAGATTTCTTTCTTCGATCTTGCTGCTTTCAGAATTTTGTCTCTGTCTAAGGTTTTGGTCATTTTGATCAGAATGTGTCTTGGGGTATTTTTATTCGGATTTCTTCTAGCTGGTACCCTTCGGGCCTCCTGAATGTGGTCACAAGTTTTCTTCAGCTCTGGAAACGTTGTAGCAATGATGTCTTTGACAGTTTCTTCTTCATCAACGTTTTCTTCCTGTCCCTCTGGGACTCCAATAATTCTTATGTTACCCCTCTTGGCTTCATCACGATCTTCTCTTGCCATCTGTTCCCGAATTGTGAGTCTCTTTTCCATTTTCTGCTCTTTTCTGGAGAGTCTCTGAACTTCATCTTCGAGCTCACTGATTCTGTTCTTAGCAGCTCTTACTCTGCTGCTGAGGCCTTCCACTGAGCTTTTCAATTCGCCTACAAGATTTTTCAGGTCTGACATTTCTGATTGCATTTTCCTCATTTCTGCCTTCAAATCCTCTTGTTTTCTATTGGCATTGCTTTCCATTGTTTCTTTTAATTCCCTAAGCATCCTAAGTAGCTCCCTTCTGAATTCCTTGTCAGAGAGGTTGTCTAACACTACAGTACTGTTGGTGTCATCTGGGCTAGATTCTTCAATATGAAAGTTTGGTGGGCTTTTGCGTTGCTTTACCATTGTGAGAGGTGTGGTTTAGTCCTTCACGTTCACTGTTACTATTCTGCTTGATGTGCAGTGTGAGTTAAGATAGGCTTATGAGTTATTGGCTACTGTATTTCTAGTGGCTGAGCTAAAGTAGAGACGTTTCCATCTAAGAAGGTAGCTTATGGTTCCTATGGCATATGTAGTGGGAAAATATTTCACGGCCGCTGACGTGGCCGCGGCTCTGGAAAGAGTCCCTGGCACTGGGCGAGGAGTTGGAAACGTCTCCTGTTTGGAATTGGAGCCTTTCAGCTTTGTTGCCCAGAGCTGGGCCTCTGTGCCCGTCCCACGCAGATCAGGGGTTGAAAACCGGCTTTCTAGGGGCTGGATCTAGTTGCGCATGCCCAGAGAGGGTCCCAGGCCCTTGGGGGCGGGCTGTACCTGTTTGGAATTGGAGCCGTTCAGCTTTGTTGCCCAGAGCTGGGCCTCTGTGCTGTTCACTTTACCGATGAAAAGCCGTGTCGGATTTCGGAAGGGAGAATTTTGGGAACGATGTATTCATCCTGTGGATTTGGTATGTGGGCAGGTGGAAGTGGCTATCAAAGAGATCCAAGTATAAGTCATGGATCTTCTCCATTGCCCTTCTGGAAGATGTGATAGATCCATCAGGATGTCTGAGGGTAGTCATCTTGGTCTTGTATTTGGCAGACAGGCGGGCGTTGTGAATGCTTTTCCCAGCTTCTGCCACATCTGCCAGCCCTGCTGCTCCTCTCTCTTTGAGGTCTTCCTTTATTGCTTCTCTGCACTTCTTTGTGAGCTCAGACGTGCGCTTGCAGTTCCATGAGGCTTGCACCAAGCCATTTTGGTGAATGAGCTCGAGAGTTCTTGAAGACAGTCATCTTTTTGTGGCTATCTCTCTCTCAGCGTTCCTTGCACAATCATGGGGGTGCTGAACCAGTTGGTCGTATTCCTCATCAATGTTGTCAATGACGGCATCTTCCCATGTTTCTGCAATAGTGCCAAAGAGCTCCCAGTTGGTGGTCGTTCTAGGAGTTCTCTTCTTAAACTTTGCAGCCCTTTCTCCCCGCTCTGTGAAGTAGAATTTTGCATGAAGGAGATGATGGTCTGATCCCATTTGGAATTTTGGGACAACAGCGACATCAGTCAGGCAAAACCGCCAATTGAATATGACATAGTCAATTTCATTATGGAACCATCCACTGGGAGACTCCCATGCCCAAAGTTTAGATTAGGCCTTCTGGAATTGTGAGTTACCATGTATGGTCTTGGTTGACATGATGAACTCAGACAGTCTCTCAACCTGTTCATTCCATTCTAGACCATGGGTCCCGATGTGGAGTTCTTCGACTGATCTTCTCAGTGCTATCTTGGCATTAAAATCACCAACAATCGTCTTGTAGAAGGTGTGGTATTCTTTATAGAACTTCTCCAGCTCCATGTAGAACTTCTCAATTTCTCCTTCATCATAATTGGGTCTTGGTGCATAGACAACAAAGATAGAAACTGCCGGCAGTGAGCAACATCTATTCAAGTGTAATCATCTGACTTGTGTTGTTAGGCATTCGACTAAATCAATGTTTTTGGCCAAGTTCATGTTGACAAGGATACCGACACCACCGATGCCTCTTTTGTCACATGTTTCAAGGAACAGTTCTTCCCCAGTGTTGAAAACGGTGTGATGTGATTGACATCTTCTCGTCTCGGTCAGACTAATGATGTCATTCTTGATATTTTCGTGCTTGCCTCATCAGGTCCTTAATGGATGCATCTGATGCCAGCATATGTGCATTGAAAGTACAAACAGTCATTTTTGTCTTTCTTTGTTTTGGCAACCTAGGTTGGCCCTGAGATTTTATGAGCCTCTCCTTTCTCATCCTTCTTAACGCTGCCATATTGGTGGCTCTTTCAGGGTCAGGAGAATGGGACCCATTGTATTTACTGGTTTTGGCATATTGAATACAACACGGTTAGCTTGCCAGGCTCTGCAGACGCCCTCCAGAATGCTTTCTGTACACTCATTCCATGACTCACACATGAGTGAAGCCCCAGAGAGCCAGGGAAGCAGAACTCTGTGACATCATATTCCAGGCTCAACGGACCCGGGAGCAGAGATCCTCTGCCTTCTCCCAGCAGCCTGGCTCACCTCCATTACCTCCACTACCTCCAATACCCAGCCATGGAAGCCCTTCAGGACGCTCTCCGGACACTCAGTTGGGACTCACGCATGAGTGAAGCCCCAGAGAGCCAGGGTATCAGAACCCTCTGACCTCGGACTCCAGGCTCAATGGACCCGAGAGCAGAGATCCTCTGCCTGCTTCCAGCAGCCCGGCTGACCTCCATTACCTCCACTACTTCCACTACCCAGCCGCAGCTGCCCTCCAGGACACTTTCTGCTTTTGACTATTTTGAGGAAAGTTACTTCAAAACCCATTTTGGTGAGAATTTTCATCATAAATAGGTGCTGGATCTCGTCAAAAGCTTTCTCTGCATCTATTGATATGATTAATAGGTTTTTATCTTTACTTTTGTTGATATGATGGATTATGTTGATTGATTTCCAAATGTTAAACCATCCTGCATCCCCAGGATGAATCCCACTTGGTCGTGGTGTATGATTTTTTTTTGATGGGTTGTTGGATTCTATTTGCTAATATTTTGTTGAGGATCTTCGCATTTGTGTTCATCAAGGACATTGGCCTATAGTTTTTTTTGTTGTTGGTGGTGGTGATGTCTTTGTTTTCTTTTAGTATTAGGGAGATATGTGCCTTATAGAAGCTGTCTGGGAGAGTTACTTTTCTTTCAATTTCCTGGAAAAGCTTAAGGAGAACTGGCAAAAGGTCTTCTTTAAATGTTTGGAAGAATTCACTAGTGAATTCGTCTGGGCCTGAACTTTTATTTTTGGGAAGACTTTTGATTACCACTTCAATTTCTTTGATATGAATGGGTCTATTCAGGTATCCCAAGTCTTCTTGGTTCAATCTTGGAGATTATAGGAATCCAGGAATTTATCTATTTTTTCTAGGTTCTCTTGTTTCGTGGCATACAGACTTTCAAAGTAGTCTCTGATGATCTTTTGAATTTTATTGGTTTCTGTTGTGATGTCCCCTTTTTCATTTCTGATTCAGTTTATTAGGGTTCTCTCTATATATTTGTGAGTCTTGCTAGTGGTTTATCAATGTTTTTATTTTCTCAAAGAACGTGCTCTCAGGTCTTGGTTTCATTGACCTTTCAGATTGTTTTTTAGGTTTCCGTGTCGTTTATTTCTGCTCACGTTTTATTATTTCTTTCCTTAGACCAAATTTGGGTTCCTTTTGTTGGTCTTTTTCTATGATCTTGAGCTATGTGGTTAGGTTATCTATGTAGGCCTTTTCTACT
Source organism: Sorex fumeus (assembly GCF_029834395.1). NCBI lineage: Eukaryota > Metazoa > Chordata > Mammalia > Eulipotyphla > Soricidae > Sorex > Sorex fumeus. The sequence goes on from NW_026606083.1 coordinate 3,924,756, forward strand.
TTCCATAGGAATGCTTGAAACGCTTTAAATTTTCCTCTTAGTATGGCTTTAGCTGTGCCCCATTGGTTCTGGTAGCTCGTGTCTTCATTCTCGTTTGTTTCCAGGTATCTTTTAATTTCGTCCTTGACTTCCTTCCTGACCCACTCCTTGTTCAACATTGAGTCATTTGATTTCCAGGTGTTTGATTTGTTTTTCAGTGTCTTTGTGTGATTCGCTTCTATCTTCAGCACATTGTGGTCTAAAAAGATTATTGATCCTACTTCTATCTTCCTGATTCTATTGCGGTATGTTTTGTGGCCTAGCATGTGGTCTATTTTGGAAAATGTTCCATGTGCACTGGAAAATAATGTGTATCCTTTCTTTTTGGGCTGTAAAGCCCTGTATAGGTCTATTAACCCTCTCCTTTCTAATTTCCTTCAAAGCCAATGTTGTCTTGCTGAGTTTTCTTCTTGTTGATCTATCCAGTATTGATAAGGCGATGTTGAAGTCTCTGGCTACTATTGTGTTGTTAGCAATGCTCTCCATAAAATCTTTTAGCAGTTGTTTTTTGTGTTTAGCTGGTCCCTCATTGGGTGCATTTATACATTTAAGAGTGTGATTTCTTCCTGTTGTACGTATCCCTTGATAAATAGAAGATGGCCTTTGCTGTCTCTTCTAATCTTATTCAACCTGAAATTTATGTTGTTTGATATTAGTATGCCCAGCTTTTTTAAGGGGGCTGTTTGCTTTCAGGATTGTTTTCCATCCTTTAACTTTGAGTCTGTGTTTGCTCTGACTGTTCAGATGAGTTTCTTGTAGACAGCAGAATGTTGGTTTCAGTTTCTGGATACATTTTGTCACTCTGTGTCTCTTGATTGGTGCATTTAGACCATTGACGTTGAGAGAGATTATTGTCATGGGTTTTTGTGCCATCTTTCTGTAGGGATTGGTTGTATTTTTAAGTGTTTTCCTTCTTCTATTACATGAGCCCCTTTAATCCATCTTTTAGATTTGGTTTTGAGTCTATGAAGTTCCTGAGCTGCTGTTTATCTACAAAATGGTGTATCGTCTCATCGAGTTTGAGTGAGAGTTTAGTTGGATAAAGTATTCTTGGTGAGGCATTCATTTCAGTGAGTTTTTTCACTATATCCCACCATTGTCTTCAGACTTGGAGGGTTTCCTCTGATAGGTCTGCTGTAAGCCTAAGGGGTGCTCCTTTATATGTCATTTCCTTCTTTAACCTTACTGCTTGCAGTATTGTGTCTCTATCCACAGCATCCATCATTCTGACTATGATATGGCTTGGAGTGTTTGTATTAGAGTTTTTTTTTATCTGGAACTCTTCTGCCTCCTTGGATCTGTATGTTTGCATTCTATAACTCTGGGAACTTTTCAGCAATGATTTCTTTTACTGTGGCTTTTCCATTGGGGGTGCCTCCCTGTCCTTCTGGTACTCCGATGAATCTAATGTTATTCCTCTTGGCGTCATCCCCTAGGTCTCTGATTCTCCTTAGAAGTATTTTGAGGTCTTTTGCCATTGTTTGTTGTTCCCTATGCGATTTCTGTTGCTCATTTTCAAGCCCACTGATCCTGTCTCAGGTGTATTCATTCTACTGCTGAGGGCAGCCACTGAGTTTTTAATTTCGTCTACCAAATCATTTATTTGTGACACTTCTTTTTGTAGCTTTTTTATTTCTGTTCTCATTTCTTCCTGTATTTTCTTGACTATCCATTCTATTGTTTCTTTCATTTCTTCCTTTAATTTTCTGGATGTCTCCTTCATTGATTCTTTGAGTAGTTCCTTGGTCATCCTCCGCATTTCATCTCGTAATTCTATATTGGAGAGAGCATATTTGTGGATAACCCCGGTTGAGGATTCGGGACTCTTTTCTTTCTCCTCTCCAATAGTGGAGATCTGCGCAGTTTTTTCATGCTGTTTTGGTTTTCTAGAGGTAAAACCTTGGAATTCTCTAGCACTGTTACCTCTGAACTTGGAAAAATATTCTGTATAAGGTTGGTCGATGGTGGTCACCCTTCTCCCTTTCTAGAATCTGACCTTCCTCTCAGGCATTATTATTTGGCTTATGACAGGCATCTAGTGAGCGTTGGACGTGGTCCTCTTTAATATTAGGCTTGTACAGCTTCTCGCATACTGGTCTTTTGTTAGAATTGTAGTAGGCCAGTTGATTTTTGTTATATTGTAGTTGAGACAGCCAGGATTTTTTTCCACAGAATTAGGTGATAAAGGCTGGGATGTGAGTCTAGAGCGCTGGGAGTGGGAAATGTAACTATGGCCACCCACCACATTGAAGGCCATACCCACCTTGGAGAAGGCCATGTCCACTTTGGGGGAGTCCACCCCCAGCCGGTCCCAGAGAAGCACTGACCTAGGAACCTGCAGAGGAGGGCAGAGCAGTGAAGATGTGGGTGGGAGATCCCATGGAACTCCGGCAGGTGTTCCCCAAGTCTCCTCTGGCTGCCAGGCGGTGGGGGTCCAGTGTGCTGTGGGAAAACGGGGGCGCACATGCAGGCCACGGGAAAGGGACATGCTCCCCGGCTCTACATCTTCCACTTCTTTTTTTAAGTCGATTTCTAGATACGTGATGTTCTTGGATATTATTTTGAATGGGATATATTTTTTGTCTTTTTTTCTCTGATTCATTATTTGTAAATAGTAATGCAACTGATATTAGTGTATTGACTTTAATTTCGCACCAAGAGATTTTAACGCCCCCCCCCCAAGAGCCCAGCAAGCTACTGAGAGTATCTCGCCCTCACGGCAAAGCCTGGCAAGCTACCCATGATGTAGTCAATACGCCAAACACAGTAACAACAAATCTCATGATGGAGACATTACTGGGCCTGCTGGAGCAAATCAATGAACAACGGGAAGACCGTGACTAACACCTCCATTGTAACTTTCCATTGTCTGCCATAATTTTTGTGGTGATGAGCCTTTAATCCCTTAAAGTAGGGGATGCCACCCCATGCCCTGGAAAGGAAACCCTGAGAGTTTCAGAAGGGGACCCATCCCATGTCCAGGCCAGGGTCCCTAAAAATTGTTAGTTTTTGTATTGTTTGTTTCTATCAATAACCTCTGAGTTCTACCCAGATGTCCTTGAAGTCTGACCCAGCCTCGGATTCAGCCACAGCTACCTTCTGAGCCTGACCTATGGCGGTGGCCTTGCATCTGGGTCAGGGGAGGAAAAAAGTAACTTGTGAAATTTTCTCACTAGTTCTTTCTGCAGGTCTTCAGTTGAGGAGACCTGAGCCTACAGGCTGGCCTCATTAGCATCCCAATTTCCTCCTGGAGATCTCTAGGCAACTCCCTTTGTTGAACTGAGAACACAAATAGGTGAAAGGATGCCTGCCTGAGGTAGATCATATGCCATGGTCCCCTAGAATCTTAAACACCGGTGGTTTTTCCTTCTGTCCTTTCCTGTATGCTTAGTGGCGCACAGGACATACAAAGGAGAAGATGTCTTCTCAGGGAAACCACACATTCACACAGACCTTGCGCCAGACTGTTCCCAAAGAGTATACCACCACAGGAGATTTTCTATTTTACCTTCTTCCTTAAAGTTCTTCACTACATCAACTTCCCTTCATGATGCCAGTAGGGTCTCCAGGTGACTTATGTAATGTGGGGAGAAGAGAGGTGACAGCCTCAAAAGAGATTCTCTCTCTCTCTTCACCTCTTCTTCCTGGGAATAACTAGAGAAATCTAGGAATGATAAGAGTCTTCTGTGGGCCTCCCTCCTGGCGGGAAAAAAAAGTCAGTCCTACACCTTACTCCAGCCTTTCAGTGTCTCTTTGCCTCACTGAAAAGAATTTCAGGAAGAGAGGAGCAGTGAAATATAATAGACATTATTTGAGGAAGGGGTGAGAGAGAGAATGAAGTGCTCAAGAGAGAACACCAGCTTCTATAGAGGGAGAGGGACCCCCATCACACACCCCAGCATTAGATATCACCGGATGTGAATGTGTGGAAGTCCACACCCAAGAAGGGATATGCAGCCGAAATGCACACAGCAGCAACATTTGGGCATAGGCAGCACAGGGTTTGGGCAGCAGATGCACCTTGGTCATACTTTAAAGAACCATTTATTTTTCAGGAAAAAGGTCACTGTATTTATTAATTTGATGTTTGGCACTGTGTCCATTTTATAGATTATTCCTCTTGGATTTATGTTTTTTGAGACTTTAAAAGTAACATATCTTTCTTCAAATTATTGATTTGAAAGTGTCAAACATGGGCAATTTGTAGGTTGCTTGCCTTGAATGTGGCCGACCTGGGTTCGATGCTTGGCATCTGACATCCCATATGGTCTCCTGAGCACTACCAGGAATAATTTCTGAATGCAGGACCAGGAATAATCTCTGAGCATTTTCGGGCATGGCCCAAAGAGCCAAAAAAAGCGTCAAACAGGACAGGATCTATTCAGAGCCCATGCACATGACTGAAGACCTGTGTTCAAATAACTTTGCTTTTACAGGAATATTTACCCACCACCTGCAACCCACACAAATGGCTAACACCTGAGAAAGCCTTGTTCAGAAAATAAAAATGGGTTATTCAGTTTATTTGATTAAGTGATGTTTAGATAATTATAAATTTAACAAATTTAAATGGTTGCATCAGAAAAATAACCTACTCCAAAATTTTGCAGAGAATTGATTTTTCACTAAAAGACTTCCAATTTCCTAAACTTCTTTATTTCTATTTTCAGTGAAATAAATAAATAAATGTATTTTTTTAAATGCCAAGCTTTGTGTGCTGCTGGAAGCCCCAGTAGCCACACCCACATCTTACAGCCTCCACCAGTTTTACAGCTTCATGACTAATCTCAGCAAGATCCCAAGCTGATGAATTTCACAGGTACACTGGTCTTCACACTGAAAACTCTGGGTTCTCTCAGAAGAGGGCCGGGCAGGATCATTCCAGTTTTACAGATCCTGAAGCTCCTGGAGTGTGTGGCCTCATACATAGCTACATCCCAGCAACACCTCAAAATCCCACAATACTGACATTCCAGTAGGAGCTCAGCAAATTACATGTGAAGGTGGCACATAAACCCACTAAGCTCAATAAAAGAATATAAAAACACAGAGGGCTCAACTAGCAATAAACAGTTGAGTAAGTCCTGAGACAGTGGCTTTAATAACATCATTGTTAGATAAAACAATTTTCACAATTTTTCTCTTACGAATAAGTTTTGTATAGCTCCACTTATCACTGTATTATAATCATGATAACAATCACGATCATCCTGTTGTTTGTCGACTGCCTCGAGCAGGCACCAGTAATGTCTCATTCGCCCTCGCCATGAGATTTTGAAAAGTGCCATATTCAAGGCTCTTTCAGGGATAGGAGAATGAGACCCATCATTGTTACTGGTATTTGGCATATCAGGTACACCATGGGGAGTTTGCCAGACTCTGCCATGTGGGCAGGCTACATTTGGTAGCCTGCCAGGTTGTCCAAAGTAAGAGTGAGATAATAAGATGTTGCAAAGCCGCAAATGAGGCCGTGTGCTTCTGGGAGCTGGATTTTATAGTCTCTGGGTCTTGGCCGTTGAATGGATTACATGGCGCCGGGGTACATTTGGTGGGTGTGACCCCTGCCTACTGGAAGATGGAGGATCTGGGTGGAGGATGCTCAGCCCCTGATCCGAGCAGGCTTGGAGATCTCAGCCCTGGGACCCGAATGCCTTTTTTTCTTTACTAGTATCTTCATGCGTCTGGAGAGCAGTCTCAGCATTGTATTATAATAAGTAACATAAAACAAATTATTTTGTGCCTGTTAAAGTGCCAGTCTTGGGGAGATGATGAACTGGGGACATTGGTGGAGGGAAGGTCAGACTGGTAGTGGGATTGTTGCTGGAATATTGAATGCCTAAAACAACTTTACTATGAGTAACTTTGTAAACCACTGTATTTAAAGTTGCGGGGGTAACCCATGCTCTGTCTCTTCTCTCTCTAATTCTGCAGGCCCTTCCCTCACTCCCTTTATTTAAAGAGGTCCTGTGTGCAAACTGACGTAGTGTCACTCTTTGTGGTGTGAACAGGAATTGCTGGTGTGAACACAAAAGCACCTTTCCCAGTTGTGTGGAGAGATGTGTGCTTTTTAAGAGCTCTCCTGAATTAGAGGAAGAAGTGAAATGTGTGAACCTCTGATCATACCTGGTTATTGAAGCCCTGTTTACTCATCCCCTCCTCACCCCTTTATTCAGTCAGAATTAATATAACAGGTTTTAAGAACTTCAATAGCACTTGTCCTATATTAGAGATTTAACCCTTTACCTTGTAATAAAGACCTGATTTAGCATTAAAGAGCTAGGTTTCAGCATTAAACTGAGAGAGCTGGATTTAAGTCCAAACTGTATGCTTATAAATTTTCAGTTTTCCTAAGCATTCTTTTTTTAAAAAAAAAACATCGAAAATGGGAAAAATCAATTATACAGACCGTATGTAATAAGCATAGGATTGAATGACATAATATCTGTAAAGAGTGCTTGACACTTCTCTTTCAATCTTTCAATCACAGCCAGAACCCAGCTCAACTATCAGGAATGGAAAGAGACTAGAAACTGTTTTGTTTGTTTTAATTAAATCACCATGAGATACACAGTTACAAAGTTGTTCATAATTGTTCAGCCATACAATAATCCAACATCCAACCCTTCACCAGTATACATTTCCCACCATCAATGTCCCCAGTTTCCCTTGCTCCACCCCTCCCCAGCCTGCCTCTATGGCACACACTTTCTTTCTTTATTTCTCTCACTCCCTTTCTCTCTTCTCTTTTGGGCATTGTGGTTTGCAATACAGGTACTTAGAGGTTATCATGTTTATCCCTCCACCTCCTTTCAGCACTCAGTTCTTGTCCAGAGTGACCATTTTCAGCAATCACTAATAGTGGACTTCTCTATACCAACTGATCTCTCCCTGACCACCACCACCACTAGTGGCAAAGTTTCCAACCATGAGTCAGTCCTCCTGGCCCTTGTTTCTACTGTCTTTGTGTATTAGTCTACTATTATGTTTTCTTTATATCCCATAAATGAGTGCAATCATTTTGTCTGTCCCTCTCCTTCTGACTCATTTCACTCAACATGAGACTCTCCATGCCCATCCATTTATAATCAGATTGTATGACTTCATTTTCCTTTGTGGTTACATAGTATTCCATTGTGTAGATGGAATCCATTGTTAATCCATTGTGTAGATTAACCAGTATTCCATTGTGTGGATTAACCATAGTGTCTTTATCCAGCCGCCTGTTCTCAGACACTCAGGGTGTTCCCAGATTCTAGCTACTGTGAATAGTGGGGGCAGCTATTTTGTAGTCATGGAACAACAAACAGAAATCCAAAAGAATTGGTCAACAGTTATTGATGAGCTCTAAATTAAAGTCACAGTTGTGTGTGTGGGAGGGGATCCATTTGTTGAAGCTGTTTTTACTGTTACTTGCAGTTACTCCATTATTCAACCAGCCTGTCATAACTCAAGCTACTAACTACCTATGATTTGTCATGAATCACAGCTCCATTTAGGAAAGAAAATTAGTAAATGTGGTGAATGTAAGCGGGTATATATGTAACTCTGTGTGTGTGTGCTCATGCATGTGCACTCAAGTACACGTGCCTGCTCAAATGCCCTCAGGAAAATTCAAGCTTTTCCTTAGCCAGCCAATTATAGGCCTAATTATCAGGCAAGATCACTCAGGATTTTTCCCCTCTGGGTGTATGGGAGCAGCAGGTGTTTCTGGCAGGGTAATTGTGACTTGAGAGGGGCCTGTGCTGTTTCCCTTCTTCCCGCTGGTTTCTTCAACTGAAGAAGAGCTCCATGCTGGTGAAAGGCTGCGGCAAAGACCCCACGGTGTCAGGATGCCCTGCGGGCAGGTGAAGAAGGGAAAGAAGATCCCAGGTTCAGGGCAACTGGTGAGAGAGAGCCAAAAAACACTCACGGTTTGACCTGTAATTTGAGGCAGGATCAAAAGGCCCAGAGTGGGCGGCTCTGCTTGCCTTCCCAGCCCCTGGAGGGGTACAAGCACAGCTGGCAAACCTCCAGGTCTCTCTTCCAGCCCCAGGACCCAATAAGCATAATCACAGTGTGGAGGGAGGAAGGTGGCAGTGCAGCCCCAAGGAGAAGGGGCTGAGGCACTCAGGTAGGCACAGAGGCCTCGTGCTGCTCCACCCGCAGACAGGGACAGGAGCAAGGCCTCCCTTGGGACTGCACCAGCCTGTCCATCCTCCCTGCTGCACAGCCTGGCACCATCACAGCGTGGGTGGGTGGGCTGCCAGTGGTAGGCTGGCAGGGGTACTGTCTGCACAGGTGGTCACCCTGAGGCAGACAAATACTAAAGACTGCCAACAGCCTCCCCCGCACCATCTAGAAGTTTCTGGGTTATTTTTCTGCAAGGAGCGAGGTCTTGCACCAAGCTCTGTTTCACAATAGGGGGCAGTATGAGGAAGGGTTTATTCTTTAAAGGAGAGCTTGGTGGGACATCCAACAATACCACTCAGATCTGTGTTTTCTAATCTGTGTTTTCAACTGTCTCATATGCAAACAGGTAAAATCCTTCCCACTGAACAAGAGTTGTGGGGGCAAGCGAGCATGTAAAGAATTTTCTTTGAATTGCTGGGAGACACTTAAATGTGGATCTGGTTTAAGGGTCCACATTCGTCCACCCCATTTCTCTGTCACTGACTTTGGAAATTTCACTGTTGCAAATGAATGAAGGTGGCTTTAAAGCTCTGTCAACATCCAGCACAGTAGGAAGAGTAACTAACTTCCTTGTTTGCACCTCAGAAGAGAGGTAAGCAGAATATAGAGAAAGAAAAGACCTGAGAAACATTCTCCCCAAAACTTTGCCTCAAGAATATGTGTTAAGAGTTGCACATTCCCTCTAGGAGAGGAAAAGGAAATGTAGAGATCATCCGTCTTTCTGCTTGGCCCTCAGCAAGCTAGAGCCCAGGTGATGGGCCATGGAGACCAGGGGGCTAGAAGATAACAGTAGGGCTAGAGTTCAGACTCCAGTCTCAGTAACAGACACGAAGCCACCCTTCCCCGCCCACCCGCATCCCAAACACACACACCAAGAAAGTGACTGGAGACCAGCTGGGTCCTGCCTCTTAGGATAACCCATGAACTCACCATTCCTTACATTTCAGGTTCCTAGTGAAAATTTGCTGCCTGTGTTTAGAAAATATGGCTTATGTACTTTTTTTAAATGTAAGAGTACTACTATTTATTCAGTCATTGATTAAGCTGATTGAATTTGGCACGAACTCCACAATTCTTTTTTTTTATTGAATCACCATGAGATATAGCTACAAAGCTTTCATGTTCAAGAATCAGCCATACAATGATTGAACACCCATCCCTCCTCTAGTGCACACTCTCCACTACCAGTGTCCCCAGTATATCCCTTTACCCATTCCAGTCCTTATCTGCCTCCATGACAGGCAATTTTCCCAATACTGTCTCTCTACTTTGGGGCATTATGTTTTGATCGAATTTTCCCACCACCATTCAAGATTGCCTGCTAAGGGCAGATGCTAGATGATTTCTTGTCCATTGCTTATTTCGAGTATCTGGAGTGTCATGGCCACATGCTTCTGAAATCCTAGACTGTAGATGGTTGGGTTCCAGAGACATTTATATAGCGCACTAATCCATTTTGGGATTCAATTGGGCATCTCTGAACTAGGGCTGTTGGTGCGCTAAGATGGCTCCTGTAGGCACATTGTGGGAGTCACAGCCAGGCCGACAAGCAGGCGGAGAGCTGGGGAGGGACAGCCTGGCGCCTCTGCCACCATGCGGCATGGAGATTTATTCCTGGAACCTGCATACCTGGACCTTGCTTGTGGAAGCTGTTGGTCACTGGAATTCCATCTGGAGTAGGCGGGGAGATTGCACCTGCTCCATCTGGGGTACCCCAGTGAATTGACTCGGTATGGGGCCCAGAGAGATCTCCAGCTCTGTGGTGTCTTCCGGGACTCGCTGCTGTGTCTCTGGCTTTTGATCTCTTTTGAGATCTATTTATGGGTCTCTGAAGCAAGGCCAGTAGTTGAATTACAAGGTGGCACTAAAGTTGGTTCATGGAGGTGACTTCCAGTGCTTCCATGTGTATAGGGAAGTGGGGGGAGGTAGCCCACCCCAACTCTGTGAAAACCTGGAGATTTCAACCACAAAACCCACATACCTGAATTTTCAGCAGATTATATCTTGGTGAGGTCCGTCCTGAGATGGTGGAATCAGACCAGGAGTATGATGGCGATTTTAAATTGTGGAAGCAAGTGGCTGCTAGGAGCTCTGCGTGGGGAGACACATGCCAACCTGCCCCCCTCCAATGTACCCCAGTTTGTTCAGCCATGCTCAGGCTTGGGATTAACCATGGATTTTGGTCTCTTTTGAGATTTATCTATGGGTGTCTGAAATAAAGCCAATAGATGAGCTTGTATAACTGAGTCAGAGGTGGTTTGTGGGCGTGGTTCCCACATACCTAACTTTTGGCTTATTTAATCTCTTGGTAAACTTGGCCCCAAGTTGTTGAGGTCCAGCCAAAGGCACAGCGGCAATTTGGGGATGTCAGGAAGCCTGAAGTCACCATCAAGCTGCTGATGCACTCAGCACAGGTACAGGTTGACCTGCTGGAGCCTCCATATCCCTGGATTATGTACTTTTTCATTCCCAAATTGTACCTCCTTGAGGGAACTGAGCTGGACACAGGAGGGCAGCTGTCAAGAACAGGCGCTCGGACCCTGTGGAAGCTATTGGCCTCTAACATGTATGCCCCTAGCCCAGAACGACCAGAGATCGTGCATTTTTTTCACCACTCTGGGATTCATCCGATGCATACAAAGACATACTGACTTAAGTTCCTCACCAACCAAGTTATATCTCCTTTTTTAAATAGAATTTGTATCCCTAGTAGAATATTCATAATACCCAGTTACTTGCTTCTGTGTTTTCAGCTACTGAATATGTGTGCTAAATTCCACCCCCTGTTTTGTGTTGGGTGGGGTAGTGGGGAGTACTTTGGGCAGCGTTCAGAAATGCTCATAAGCCCTCTAGTGCATGTGGTGCTAGGCAGGGGCAGCCTTTGAGAAACTCCCTGGCCCCAGTTCCCTGTCCTTAATCAGCCGTAACTACCAACTGTCCTGAGGACTTGCTCGGCACACCTCCAGAAGACACACTAGCAGAATGACTTCTCTGCAGCAGCAGAGGCTCACATCCTCCACACAGGCCTTTGTGCAGTGGTGCCCTGCTCTTCCCTACTCTTTCCTACCCTGTGTGACTTAAAACTGATAAATGCATTTCCCCCAAGGAGCTGGGCACAATTTTGCTCCTGCCCGCAAAAGCACTGCCCTGCCAGGTGGGGCTGCACTAGGACAGAGACCCTCTGCCTGCAGCTCATTGGCTGGTGAGCAAACCCTGTAGAGAGGGTGTGTGGCGTGGGGTCTTACCCCAGTGCTAAGACTTCACTTTCAAAAACGAGGTCAGTTCTGCGTCCTCTCTGTCTGTGGGAAGGGAAAGTGACCCCGAGTGCCACTGTGCCTTCTCCCAGGGTCCCACCTTAGAACCTGGTACCATACTTTCTTATTTAGAATATTTCTTATACTTTAAGCAAAATGGTTACAACACAATTAAAGTTTACAGCTAAAGTGCACATAACTGCCACCCAAGTTCCCATTGTCTCCATGTCACTTCTGGTCTGGTCTTCATCTCCCACCAAGACACAAACTTCTCTACTCACCATTTGTCAATAAGTTTTATAATCTAAGACCAAGGGTTTGTTATTTTCACTACTCTCTACCCCCTCATTTAGCCTCCACATTCCACAGTTGAGGGAGACAATCTGGTATTTGGTATCTTTCCTCTGGGTTTCACCTTTTTTACATCAGTGTAATATGCCATTGTGCATATATCACTTTATCTGGTGTTTCCATATCCTGACCTTTTTTACATCAGTGTAATATGCCATTGTGCATATATCACTTTATCTGGTGTTTCCATATCCTGTTTTATGTACTCAATGCTGTTGTGAAGATAGATACACACAAATATATCTTCCCAAGTTCATGTTTTTGTGTGTGTGGAATAGATTTCCAAGAAGTGAAATAGCTGGGTGATATAGAAATTCTATTTTTTTTAGGAATTCCCATTATGTTTTTGATAGTCATAACCAGAACACATTCCTACCAATAGTGAGTGCTTCTTTTCAACTCTAAATGACTTATTTTTAATTCAATTTAATTTTTTACAATACATTAATAATGGTTTCTTGTGGACATAATTCCAACACCACCCATCACCAGTGTACTCATCTCCCTCCCCCAAGGGCTCCAACACTCCTATCTCTCACCACTGCCCAACTCAATTATGTAGATCAGTTTTCCACGTTGCCTTTGGATCTTTGTTGCTATCGCACAGTGTCTTTAGGTCCTATATATGAGAGAGATCATCCAGAATCTATCCTTTTCATTCTAACTGACTTCATTCAGCATAATATTCTCGAGTTCTATTCATGTTGCTGCAAATTGCATGATTTTGCTTTTTCTTAAAGCTACATGGTATTCCATTCTGCATATATACCCCAACTTCTTGAACTACTCATCTGTAGTTGGATCTTTGGTTTGTTTCTGTATTTTGACTATTTTGCTAAGTACGACAATGAACATTGGTGAGCATCTATCCATTCATATTAATGTTTTTGTGTTTGGGGGATAAGTTCCTTTCTCACTGCATTCCCACCAATATTGGTTGTTTTTATTCTTTTTATTATAGAACTTTCTTACAGGTATAAGTTGCTGTCATTGTAGTTTTGATTTGAATTTCTCTAATAATAAATGAAGATGAAATTTTTATATGCCTGTTGATTATTTTTTGTTTGTTTTGTTTTGTTTTTTTGGGGGGGCTACACCTGGCGATGCTCAGGGGTAAATCCTTGCTCTGCACTCAGAAATTATTCCTGGCAGTGCTCAGGGGAGCATATGAGATGAAAGGGGTTGAACCTAGGTTAGCACGTTACTGGGCCCGTTCGAGCAAATCGATGAACAACGGGAGGACAGTGACAGTGACCAGTGCCATATATGTCTTGGATATTAGCCCCTTGACAGACGGGTATTGGATAAATATTTCCTCCCATTTCATGGGCTATCTTTGTAACTTGATCACTGTATCTTTTGAGGTGCAGAAACTTCTTAGGTAATATTTATCTCATTTGCTTATCTTTGCTTTCACGTTCTTGTCGGTATAGGGAATAATTGTAATAATAATTAAAATAATAATTTTAATAATGACATTTTATGCATATCTCATCTCAACAGCACACCAATCACCTGGATACCTACTTCCTTCCACCTTCAAATGTGAATGATAAATGCAGCAAGGAAAGAATCATGTAGAGGGTTTTCAACCCCTGATCTGCGTGGGACGGGCACAGAGGCCCAGCTCGGGGCAACACAGCTGAACGGCTCCAATTCCAACAGGTACAGCCCGCCGCCAAGGGCCTGGGTTCCTTTCCGGGCACGCGCAGCTAGAAACAGCCCCTAGACAGCCGGTTTTCAACCCCTGATCTGCGTGGGACGGGCACAGAGGCCCAGCTCTGGGCAACAAAGCTGAACGGCTCCAATTCCAACAGGTACAGCACGCCCCCAAGGGCCTGGGTTCCTTTCTGGGCACGCGCAGCTAGAAACAGCCCCTAGACAGCCGGTTTTCAACCCCTGATCTGCGTGGGACGGGCACAGAGGCCCAGCTCTGGGCAACAAAGCTGAACGGCTCCAATTCCAACAGGTACAGCACGCCCCCAAGGGCCTGGGTTCCTTTCTGGGCACGCGCAGCTAGAAACAGCCCCTAGACAGCCGGTTTTCAACCCCTGATCTGCGTGGGACGGGCACAGAGGCCCAGTTCTGGGCAACACAGCTGAACGGCTCCAATTCCAACAGGTACAGCCCGCCCGCAAGGGCCTGGGTTCCTTTCTGGGCACGCGCAGCTAGAAACAGCCCCTAGACAGCCGATTTTCAACCCCTGATCTGCGTGGGACGGGCACAGAGGCCCAGCTCTGGGCAACACAGCTGAACGGCTCCAATTCCAACAGGTACAGCCCGCCCCCAAGGGCCTGGGTTCCTTTCTGGGCACGCGCAGCTAGAAACAGCCCCTAGACAGCCGGTTTTCAACCCCTGATCTGCGTGGGACGGGCACAGAGGCCCAGTTCTGGGCAACACAGCTGAACGGCTCCAATTCCAACAGGTACAGCCCGCCCCCAAGGGCCTGGGTTCCTTTCTGGGCACGCGCAGCTAGAAACAGCCCCTAGACAGCCGGTTTTCAACCCCTGATCTGCGTGGGATGGGCACAGAGGCCCAGCTCTGGGCAACAAAGCTGAACGGCTCCAATTCCAACAGGTACAGCCCGCCCCCAAGGGCCTGGGTTCCTTTCTGGGCACGCGCAGCTAGAAACAGCCCTTAGACAGCCGGTTTTCAACCCCTGATCTGCGCGGGACAGGCTCAGAGGCACAGCTCTGGGCAACAAAGCTGAACGGCTCCAATTCCAACAGGTACAGCCCGCCCCCAAGGGCCTGGGTTCCTTTCTGGGCACGCGCAGCTAGAAACAGCCCCTAGACAGCCGGTTTTCAACCCCTGATCTGCGTGGGACGGGCACAGAGGCCCAGCTCTGGGCAACAAAGCTGAACGGCTCCAATTCCAACAGGTACAGCCTGCCCCCAAGGGCCTGGGTTCCTTTCTGGGCACGCGCAGCTAGAAACAGCCCCTAGACAGCCGGTTTTCAACCCCTGATCTGCGTGGGACGGGCACAGAGGCCCAGCTCTGGGCAACAAAGCTGAACGGCTCCAATTCCAACATGTACAGCCCGCCCCCAAGGGCCTGGGTTCCTTTCTGGGCACGCGCAGCGAGAAATAGCCCCTAGACAGCCGGTTTTCAACCCCTGATCTGCGTGGGACAGGCTCAGAGGCCCAGCTCTGGGCAACAAAGCTGAACGGCTCCAATTCCAACAGGTACACCCCGCCCCCAAGGGCCTGGGTTCCTTTCTGGGCACGCGCAGCTAGAAACAGCCCCTAGACAGCCGGTTTTCAACCCCTGATCTGCGTGGGACGGGCACAGAGGCCCAGCTCTAGGCAACACAGCTGAACGGCTCCAATTCCAACAGGTACAGCCCGCCCCCAAGGGCCTGGGTTCGTTTCTGGACACGCGCAGCTAGAAACAGCCCCTAGACAGCCGGTTTTCAACCCCTGATCTGCGTGGGACGGGCACAGAGGCCCAGCTCTGGGCAACACAGCTGAACGGCTCCAATTCCAACAGGTACAGCCCGCCCCCAAGGGCCTGGGTTCCTTTCTGGGCACGCGCAGCTAGAAACAGCCCCTAGACAGCCGGTTTTCAACCCCTGATCTGCGTGGGACGGGCACAGAGGCCCAGCTCTGGGCAACAAAGCTAAACGGCTCCAATTCCAACAGGTACAGTCTGCCCCCAAGGGCCTGGGTTCCTTTCTGGGCACGCGCAGCTAGAAACAGCCTCTAGACAGCCGGTTTTCACCCCCTGATCTGCGTGGGACGGGCACAGAGGCCCAGCTCTGGGCAACAAAGCTGAACGGCTCCAATTCCAACAGGTACAGCCCGCCCCCAAGGGCCTGGGTTCCTTTCTGGGCACCCGCAGCTAGAAACAGCCCCTAGACAGCCGGTTTTCAACCCCTGATCTGCGTGGGACGGGCACAGAGGCCCAGCTCTGGGCAACAAAGCTGAACGGCTCCAATTCCAACAGGTACAGCCTGCCCCCAAGGGCCTGGGTTCCTTTCTGGGTACGCACAGCTAGAAACAGGCCCTAGACATCCGGTTTTCAACCCCTGATCTGCGTGGGACGGGCACAGAGGCCCAGCTCTGGGCAACAAAGCTGAACGGCTCCAATTCCAACAGGTACAGCCCGCCGCCAAGGGCCTGGGTTCCTTTCTGGGCACGCGCAGCTAGAAACAGCCCCTAGACAGCCGGTTTTCAACCCCTGATCTGCGTGGGACTGGCACAGAGGCCCAGCTCTGGGCAACACAGCTGAATGGCTCCAATTCCAACAGGTACAGCCCGCCCCCAAGGGCCTGGGTTCCTTTCTGGGCACGCGCAGCTAGAAACAGCCCCTAGACAGCCGGTTTTCAACCCCTGATCTGCGTGGGACGGGCACAGAGGCCCAGATCTGGGCAACACAGCTGAACGGCTCCAATTCCAACAGCTACAGCCCGCCCCCAAGGGCCTGGGTTCCTTTCTGGGCACGCGCAGCTAGAAACAGCCCCTAGACAGCCGGTTTTCAACCCCTGATCTGCGTGGGACGGGCACAGAGGCCCAGCTCGGGGCAACACAGCTGAACGGCTCCAATTCCAACAGGTACAGCCCGCCCCCAAGGGCCTGGGTTCCTTTCTGGGCACGCGCAGCTAGAAACAGCCCCTAGACAGCCGGTTTTCAACCCCTGATCTGCGTG
Organism: Sorex fumeus; assembly: GCF_029834395.1. Lineage (NCBI taxonomy): Eukaryota > Metazoa > Chordata > Mammalia > Eulipotyphla > Soricidae > Sorex > Sorex fumeus. The sequence goes on from NW_026606083.1 coordinate 3,941,216, forward strand.
GGACGGGCACAGAGGCCCAGATCTGGGCAACACAGCTGAACGGCTCCAATTCCAACAGCTACAGCCCGCCCCCAAGGGCCTGGGTTCCTTTCTGGGCACGCGCAGCTAGAAACAGCCCCTAGACAGCCGGTTTTCAACCCCTGTTCTGCGTGGGACGGGCACAGAGGCCCAGCTCGGGGCAACACAGCTGAACGGCTCCAATTCCAACAGGTACAGCCCGCCCCCAAGGGCCTGGGTTCCTTTCTGGGCACGCGCAGCTAGAAACAGCCCCTAGACAGCCGGTTTTCAACCCCTGATCTGCGTGGGACGGGCACAGAGGCCCAGCTCTGGGCAACAAAGCTGAAAGGCTCCAATTCCAACAGGTACAGCCCGCCCCCAAGGGCCTGGGTTCCTTTCTGGGCACGCGCAGCTAGAAACAGCCCCTAGACAGCCGGTTTTCAACCCCTGATCTGCGTGGGACGGGCACAGAGGCCCAGCTCTGGGCAACACAGCTGAACGGCTCCAATTCCAACAGGTACAGCCCGCCCCCAAGGGCCTGGGTTCCTTTCTGGGCACGCGCAGCTAGAAACAGCCCCTAGACAGCCAGTTTTCAACCCCTGATCTGCGTGGGACGGGCACAGAGGCCCAGCTCTGGGCAACACAGCTGAACGGCTCCAATTCCAACAGGTACAGCCCGCCCCCAAGGGCCTGGGTTCCTTCCTGGGCACGCACAGCAAGAAACAGCCCCTAGACAGCCGGTTTTCAACCCCTGATCTGCGTGGGACGGGCACAGAGGCCCAGCTCTGGGCAACAAAGCTGAACGGCTCCAATTCCAACAGGTACAGCCCGCCCCCAAGGGCCTGGGTTCCTTTCTGGTCACGCGCAGCTAGAAACAGCCCCTAGACAGCCGGTTTTCAACCCCTGATCTGCGTGGGACGGGCACAGAGGCCCAGCTCTGGGCAACAAAGCTGAACGGCTCCAATTCCAACAGGTACAGCACGCCCCCAAGGGCCTGGGTTCCTTTCTGGGCACGCGCAGCTAGAAACAGCCCCTAGACAGCCGGTTTTCAACCCCTGATCTGCGTGGGACGGGCACAGAGGCCCAGTTCTGGGCAACACAGATGAACGGCTCCAATTCCAACAGGTACAGCCCGCCCCCAAGGGCCTGGGTTCCTTTCTGGGCACGCGCAGCTAGAAACAGCCCCTAGACAGCCGGTTTTCAACCCCTGATCTGCGTGGGACGGGCACAGAGGCCCAGCTCTGGGCAACACAGCTGAACGGCTCCAATTCCAACAGGTACAGCCCGCCCCCAAGGGCCTGGGTTCCTTTCTGGGCACGCGCAGCTAGAAACAGCCCCTAGACAGCCGGTTTTCAACCCCTGATCTGCGTGGGACGGGCACAGAGGCCCAGCTCTGGGCAACACAGCTGAACGGCTCCAATTCCAACAGGTACAGCCCGCCCCCAAGGGCCTGGGTTCCTTTCTGGGCACGCGCAGCTAGAAACAGCCCCTAGACAGCCGGTTTTCAACCCCTGATCTGCGTGGGACGGGCACAGAGGCTCAGCTCTGGGCAACACAGCTGAACGGCTCCAATTTCAACAGGTACAGCCCGCCCCCAAGGGCCTGGGTTCCTTTCTGGGCACGCGCAGCTGGAAACAGCCCCTAGACAGCCGGTTTTCAATCCCTGATCTGCGTGGGATGGGCACAGAGGCCCATCTCTGGGCAACAAAGCTGAACGGCTCCAATTCCAACAGGTACAGCCCGCCCCCAAGGGCCTGGGTTCCTTTCTGGGCACGCGCAGCTAGAAACAGCCCCTAGACAGCCGGTTTTCAACCCCTGATCTGCGTGGGACGGGCACAGAGGCCCAGCTCCTGGCAACACAGCTGAACGGCTCCAATTCCAACAGGTACAGCCCGCCCCCAAGGGCCTGGGTTCCTTTCCGGGCACGCGCAGCTAGAAACAGCCCCTAGACAGCCGGTTTTCAACCCCTGATCTGCGTGGGACGGGCACAGAGGCCCAGCTCTGGGCAACACAGCTGAACGGCTCCAATTCCAACAGGTGAGTCTGCCCCCAAGGGCCTGGGTTCCTTTCTGGGCACGCGCAGCTAGAAACAGCCCCTAGACAGCCGGTTTTCAACCCCTGATCTGCGTGGGACGGGCACAGAGGCCCAGCTCTGGGCAACAAAGCTGAAAGGCTCCAATTCCAACAGGTACAGCCCGCCCCCAAGGGCCTGGGTTCCTTTCTGGGCACGCGCAGCTAGAAACAGCCCCTAGACAGCCGGTTTTCAACCCCTGATCTGCGTGGGACGGGCACAGAGGCCCAGCTCTGGGCAACACAGCTGAACGGCTCCAATTCCAACAGGTACAGCCCGCCGCCAAGGGCCTGGGTTCCTTTCTGGGCACGCGCAGCTAGAAACAGCCCCTAGACAGCCGGTTTTCAACCCCTGATCTGCGTGGGACGGGCACAGAGGCCCAGCTCTGGGCAACACAGCTGAACGGCTCCAATTCCAACAGGTACAGCCCGCCGCCAAGGGCCTGGGTTCCTTTCTGGGCACGCGCAGCTAGAAACAGCCCCTAGACAGCCGGTTTTCAACCCCTGATCTGCGTGGGACGGGCACAGAGGCCCAGCTCTGGGCAACACAGCTGAACGGCTCCAATTCCAACAGGTACAGCCCGCCCCCAAGGGCCTGGGTTCCTTTCTGGGCACGCGCAGCTAGAAACAGCCCCTAGACAGCTGGTTTTCAACCCCTGATCTGCGTGGGACGGGCACAGAGGCCCAGCTCTGGGCAACACAGCTGAACGGCTCCAATTCCAACAGCTACAGCCCGCCCCCAAGGGCCTGGGTTCCTTTCTGGGCACGCGCAGCTAGAAACAGCCCCTAGACAGCCGGTTTTCAACCCCTGATCTGCGTGGGACGGGCACAGAGGCCCAGCTCTGGGCAACACAGCTGAACGGCTCCAATTCCAACAGGTACAGCCCGCCCCCAAGGGCCTGGGTTCCTTTCTGGGCACGCGCAGCTAGAAACAGCCCCTAGACAGCCGGTTTTCAACCCCTGATCTGCGTGGGACGGGCACAGAGGCCCAGCTCGGGGCAACACAGCTGAACGGCTCCAATTCCAACAGGTACAGCCCGCCGCCAAGGGCCTGGGTTTATTTCTGGGCACGCGCAGCTAGAAACAGCCCCTAGACAGCCGGTTTTCAACCCCTGATCTGCGTGGGACGGGCACAGAGGCCCAGCTCTGGGCAACAAAGCTGAACGGCTCCAATTCCAACAGGTACAGCCCGCCGCCAAGGGCCTGGGTTCCTTTCTGGGCACGCGCAGCTAGAAACAGCCCCTAGACTGCCGGTTTTCAACCCCTGATCTGCGTGGGACGGGCACAGATGCCCAGCTCTGGGCAACACAGCTGAACGGCTCCAATTCCAACAGGTACAGCCCGCCCCCAAGGGCCTGGGTTCCTTTCTGGGCACGCGCAGCTAGAAACAGCCCCTAGACAGCCGGTTTTCAACCCCTGATCTGCGTGGGACGGGCACAGAGGCCCAGCTCTAGGCAACACAGCTGAACGGCTCCAATTCCAACAGGTACAGCCCGCCCCCAAGGGCCTGGGTTCCTTTCTGGGCACGCGCAGCTAGAAACAGCCCCTAGACAGCCGGTTTTCAACCCCTGATCTGCGTTGGACGGGCACAGAGGCCCAGCTCTGGGCAACACAGCTGAACGGCTCCAATTCCAACAGCTACAGCCCGCCCCCAAGGGCCTGGGTTCCTTTCTGGGCACGCGCAGCTAGAAACAGCCCCTAGACAGCCGGTTTTCAACCCCTGATCTGCGTGGGACGGGCACAGAGGCCCAGCTCTGGGCAACACAGCTGAACGGCTCCAATTCCAACAGGTACAGACCGCCCCCAAGGGCCTGGGTTCCTTTCTGGGCACGCGCAGCTAGAAACAGCCCCTAGACAGCCGGTTTTCAACCCCTGATCTGCGTGGGACGGGCACAGAGGCCCAGCTCTGGGCAACACAGCTGAACGGCTCCAATTCCAACAGGTACAGCCCGCCCCCAAGGGCCTGGGTTCCTTTCTGGGCACGCGCAGCTAGAAACAGCCCCTAGACAGCCGATTTTCAACCCCTGATCTGTGTGGGACGGGCACAGAGGCCCAGCTCTGGGCAACACAGCTGAACGGCTCCAATTCCAACAGGTGCAGCCCGCCCCCAAGGGCCTGGGTTCCTTTCTGGGCACGCGCAGCTAGAAACAGCCCCTAGACAGCCGGTTTTCAACCCCTGATCTGCGTGGGACGGGCACAGAGGCCCAGCTATGGGCAACAAAGCTGAAAGGCTCCAATTCCAATAGGTACAGCCCGCCCCCAAGGGCCTGGGTTCCTTTCTGGGCACGCGCAGCTAGAAACAGCCCCTAGACAGCCGGTTTTCAACCCCTGATCTGCGTGGGACGGGCACAGAGGCCCAGCTCTGGGCAACACAGCTGAACGGCTCCAATTCCAACAGGTACAGCCCGCCCCCAAGGGCCTGGGTTCCTTTCTGGGCACGCGCAGCTAGAAACAGCCCCTAGACAGCCGATTTTCAACCCCTGATCTGCGTGGGACTGGCACAGAGGCCCAGCTCTGGGCAACACAGCTGAACGGCTCCAATTCCAACAGGTACAGACCGCCCCCAAGGGCCTGGGTTCCTTTCTGGGCACGCGCAGCTAGAAACAGCCCTTAGACAGCCGGTTTTCAACCCCTGATCTGTGTGGGACAGGCTCAGAGGCCCAGCTCTGGGCAACAAAGCTGAACGGCTCCAATTCCAACAGGTACAGCCCGCCCCCAAGGGCCTGGGTTCCTTTCTGGGCACGCGCAGCTAGAAACAGCCCCTAGACAGCCGGTTTTCAACCCCTGATCTGCGTGGGACGGGCACAGAGGCCCAGCTCTGGGCAACACAGCTGAACGGCTCAAATTCCAACAGGTACAGCCCGCCCCCTAGGGCCTGGGTTCCTTTCTGGGCACGCGCAGCTAGAAACAGCCCCTAGACAGCCGGTTTTCAACCCCTGATCTGCGTGGGATGGGCACAGAGGCCCAGCTCTGGGCAACAAAGCTGAACGGCTCCAATTCCAACAGGTACAGCCCGCCCCCAAGGGCCTGGGTTCCTTTCTGGGCACGCGCAGCTAGAAACAGCCCTTAGACAGCCGGTTTTCAACCCCTGATCTGCGTGGGACAGGCTCAGAGGCCCAGCTCTGGGCAACAAAGCTGAACGGCTCCAATTCCAACAGGTACAGCCCGCCCCCAAGGGCCTGGGTTCCTTTCTGGGCACGCGCAGCTAGAAACAGCCCCTAGACAGCCAGTTTTCAACCCCTGATCTGCGTGGGACGGGCACAGAGGCCCAGCTCTGGGCAACACAGCTGAACGGCTCCAATTCCAACAGGTACAGCCGGCCCCCAAGGGCCTGGGTTCCTTTCTGGGCACGCGCAGCTAGAAACAGCCCCTAGACAGCCGGTTTTCAACCCCTGATCTGCGTGGGACGGGCACAGAGGCCCAGCTCTGGGCAACAAAGCTGAACGGCTCCAATTCCAACAGGTACAGCCCGCCCCCAATGGCCTGGGTTCCTTTCTGGGCACGCGCAGCTAGAAACAGCCCCTAGACAGCCGGTTTTCAACCCCTGATCTGCGTGGGACGGGCACAGAGGCCCAGCTCTGGGCAACACAGCTGAACGGCTCCAATTCCAACAGGTACAGCCCGCCCCCAAGGGCCTGGGTTCCTTTCTGGGCACGCGCAGCTAGAAACAGCCCCTAGACAGCCGGTTTTCAACCCCTGATCTGCGTGGGACGGGCACAGAGGCCCAGCTCGGGGCAACACAGCTGAACGGCTCCAATTCCAACAGGTACAGCCCGCCGCCAAGGGCCTGGGTTTATTTCTGGGCACGCGCAGCTAGAAACAGCCCCTAGACAGCCGGTTTTCAACCCCTGATCTGCGTGGGACGGGCACAGAGGCCCAGCTCTGGGCAACAAAGCTGAAAGGCTCCAATTCCAACAGGTACCGCCCACCCCCAAGGGCCTGAGTTCCTTTCTGGGCACGCGCAGCTAGAAACAGCCCCTAGACAGCCGGTTTTCAACCCCTGATCTGCGTGGGACGGGCACAGAGGCCCAGCTCTGGGCAACACAGCTGAACGGCTCCAATTCCAACAGGTACAGCCCGCCCCCAAGGGCCTGGGTTCCTTTCTGCGCACGCGCAGCTAGAAACAGCCCCTAGACAGCCGGTTTTCAACCCCTGATCTGCGTGGGACGGGCACAGAGGCCCAGCTCTGGGCAACACAGCTGAACGGCTCCAATTCCAACAGGTACAGCCCGCCCCCAAGGGCCTGGGTTCCTTTCTGGGCACGCACAGCTAGAAGCAGCCCCTAGACAGCCGGTTTTCAACCCCTGATCTGCGTGGGACGGGCACAGAGGCCCAGCTCTGGGCAACAAAGCTGAACGGCTCCATTTCCAACAGGTACAGCCCGCCCCCAAGGGTCTGGGTTCCTTTCTGGGCACGCGCAGCTAGAAACAGCCCCTAGACAGCCGGTTTTCAACCCCTGATCTGCGTGGGACGGGCACAGAGGCCCAGCTCTGGGCAACAAAGCTGAACGGCTCCAATTCCAACAGGTACAGCACGCCCCCAAGGGCCTGGGTTACTTTCTGGGCACGCGCAGCTAGAAACAGCCCCTAGACAGCCGGTTTTCAACCCCTGATCTGCGTGGGACGGGCACAGAGGCCCAGTTCTGGGCAACACAGATGAACGGCTCCAATTCCAACAGGTACAGCCCGCCCCCAAGGGCCTGGGTTCCTTTCTGGGCACGCGCAGCTAGAAACAGCCCCTAGACAGCCGGTTTTCAATCCCTGATCTGCGTGGGACGGGCACAGAGGCCCAGCTCTGGGCAACACAGCTGAACGGCTCCAATTCCACAAGGTGCAGCCCGCCCCCAAGGGCCTGGGTTCCTTTCTGGGCACGCGCAGCTAGAAACAGCCCCTAGACAGCCGGTTTTCAACCCCTGATCTGCGTGGGACGGGCACAGAGGCCCAGCTATGGGCAACAAAGCTGAAAGGCTCCAATTCCAATAGGTACAGCCCGCCCCCAAGGGCCTGGGTTCCTTTCTGGGCACGCGCAGCTAGAAACAGCCCCTAGACAGCCGGTTTTCAACCCCTGATCTGCGTGGGACGGGCACAGAGGCCCAGCTCTGGGCAACACAGCTGAACGGCTCCAATTCCAACAGGTACAGCCCGCCCCCAAGGGCCTGGGTTCCTTTCTGGGCACGCGCAGCTAGAAACAGCCCCTAGACAGCCGATTTTCAACCCCTGATCTGCGTGGGACGGGCACAGAGGCCCAGCTCTGGGCAACACAGCTGAACGGCTCCAATTCCAACAGGTGCAGCCCGCCCCCAAGGGCCTGGGTTCCTTTCTGGGCACGCGCAGCTAGAAACAGCCCCTAGACAGCCGGTTTTCAACCCCTGATCTGCGTGGGACGGGCACAGAGGCCCAGCTATGCGCAACAAAGCTGAAAGGCTCCAATTCCAATAGGTACAGCCCGCCCCCAAGGGCCTGGGTTCCTTTCTGGGCACGCGCAGCTAGAAACAGCCCCTAGACAGCCGGTTTTCAACCCCTGATCTGCGTGGGACGGGCACAGAGGCCCAGCTCTGGGCAACACAGCTGAACGGCTCCAATTCCAACAGGTACAGCCCGCCCCCAAGGGCCTGGGTTCCTTTCTGGGCACGCGCAGCTAGAAACAGCCCCTAGACAGCCGATTTTCAACCCCTGATCTGCGTGGGACGGGCACAGAGGCCCAGCTCTGGGCAACACAGCTGAACGGCTCCAATTCCAACAGGTACAGCCCGCCCCCAAGGGCCTGGGTTCCTTTCTGGGCACGCGCAGCTAGAAACAGCCCTTAGACAGCCGGTTTTCAACCCCTGATCTGTGTGGGACAGGCTCAGAGGCCCAGCTCTGGGCAACAAAGCTGAACGGCTCCAATTCCAACAGGTACAGCCCGCCCCCAAGGGCCTGGGTTCCTTTCTGGGCACGCGCAGCTAGAAACAGCCCCTAGACAGCCGGTTTTCAACCCCTGATCTGCGTGGGACGGGCACAGAGGCCCAGCTCTGGGCAACACAGCTGAACGGCTCCAATTCCAACAGGTACAGCCCGCCCCCTAGGGACTGGGTTCCTTTCTGGGCACGCGCAGCTAGAAACAGCCCCTAGACAGCCGGTTTTCAACCCCTGATCTGCGTGGGATGGGCACAGAGGCCCAGCTCTGGGCAACAAAGCTGAACGGCTCCAATTCCAACAGGTACAGCCCGACCCCAAGGGCCTGGGTTCCTTTCTGGGCACGCGCAGCTAGAAACAGCCCTTAGACAGCCGGTTTTCAACCCCTGATCTGCGTGGGACAGGCTCAGAGGCCCAGCTCTGGGCAACAAAGCTGAACGGCTCCAATTCCAACAGGAACAGCCCGCCCCCAAGGGCCTGGGTTCCTTTCTGGGCACGCGCAGCTAGAAACAGCCCCTAGACAGCCAGTTTTCAACCCCTGATCTGCGTGGGACGGGCACAGAGGCCCAGCTCTGGGCAACACAGCTGAACGGCTCCAATTCCAACAGGTACAGCCGGCCCCCAAGGGCCTGGGTTCCTTTCTGGGCACGCGCAGCTAGAAACAGCCCCTAGACAGCCGGTTTTCAACCCCTGATCTGCGTGGGACGGGCACAGAGGCCCAGCTCTGGGCAACAAAGCTGAACGGCTCCAATTCCAACAGGTACAGCCCGCCCCCAATGGCCTGGGTTCCTTTCTGGGCACGCGCAGCTAGAAACAGCCCCTAGACAGCCGGTTTTCAACCCCTGATCTGCGTGGGACGGGCACAGAGGCCAGGCTCTGGGCAACACAGCTGAACGGCTCCAATTCCAACAGGTACAGCCCGCCCCCAAGGGCCTGGGTTCCTTTCTGGGCACGCGCAGCTAGAAACAGCCCCTAGACAGCCGGTTTTCAACCCCTGATCTGCGTGGGACGGGCACAGAGGCCCAGCTCGGGGCAACACAGCTGAACGGCTCCAATTCCAAGAGGTGCAGCCCGCCCCCAAGGGCCTGGGTTCCTTTCTGGGCACGCGCAGCTAGAAACAGCCCCTAGACAGCCGGTTTTCAACCCCTGATCTGCGTGGGACGGGCACAGAGCTCCAGCTCTGGGCAACAAAGCTGAACTGCTCCAATTCCAACAGGTACAGCCCGCCCCCAAGGGCCTGGGTTCCTTTCTGGGCACGCGCAGCTAGAAACAGCCCTTAGACAGCCGGTTTTCAACCCCTGATCTGCGCGGGACAGGCTCAGAGGCCCAGCTCTGGGCAACAAAGCTGAATGGCTCCAATTCCAACAGGTACAGCCCGCCCCCAAGGGCCTGGGTTCCTTTCTGGGCACGCGCAGCTAGAAACAGCCCCTAGACAGCCGGTTTTCAACCCCTGATCTGCGTGGGACGGGCACAGAGGCCCAGTTCTGGGCAACACAGCTGAACGGCTCCAATTCCAACAGGTACAGCCCGCCCCCAAGGGCCTGGGTTCCTTTCTGGGCACGCGCAGCTAGAAACAGCCCCTAGACAGCCGGTTTTCAACCCCTGATCTGCGTGGGACGGGCACAGAGGCCCAGCTCTGGGCAACACAGCTGAACGGCTCCAATTCCAACAGGTACAGCCCGCCCCCAAGGGCCTGGGTTCCTTTCTGGGCACGCTCAGCTAGAAACAGCCCCTAGACAGCCGGTTTTCAACCCCTGATCTGTGTGGGACGGGCACAGAGGCCCAGCTCTGGGCAACAAAGCTGAACGGCTCCAATTCCAACAGGTACAGCCCGCCCCCAAGGACCTGGGTTCCTTTCTGGGCACGCGCAGCTAGAAACAGCCCCTAGACAGCCGGTTTTCAACCCCTGATCTGCGTGGGACGGGCACAGAGGCCCAGCTCTGGGCAACAAAGCTGAACGGCTCCAATTCCAACAGGTACAGCCCGCCCCCAAGGGCCTGGGTTCCTTTCTGGGCACGCGCAGCTAGAAACAGCCCCTAGACAGCCGGTTTTCAACCCCTGATCTGCGTGGGACGGGCACTGAGGCCCAGCTCTGGGCAACACAGCTGAACGGCTCCAATTCCAACAGCTACAGCCCGCCCCCAAGGGCCTGGGTTCCTTTCTGGGCACGCGCAGCTAGAAACAGCCCCTAGACAGCCGGTTTTCAACCCCTGATCTGCGTGGGACGGGCACAGAGGCCCAGCTCTGGGCAACACAGCTGAACGGCTCCAATTCCAACAGGTACACCCCGCCCCCAAGGGCCTGGGTTCCTTTCTGGGCACGCGCAGCTGGAAAAAGCCCCTAGACAGCCGGTTTTCAACCCCTGATCTGCGTGGGAGGGGCACAGAGGCCCATCTCTGGGCAACAAAGCTGAACGGCTCCAATTCCAACAGGTACAGCCCGCCCCCAAGGGCCTGGGTTCCTTTCTGGGCACGCGCAGCTAGAAACAGCCCCTAGACAGCCGGTTTTCAACCCCTGATCTGGTGGGACGGGCACAGAGGCCCAGCTCTGGGCAACACAGCTGAACGGCTCCAATTCCAACAGGTACAGCCCGCCCCCAAGGGCCTGGGTTCCGTTCTGGGCACAAGCAGCTAGAAACAGCCCCTAGACAGCCGGTTTTCAACCCCTGATCTGCGTGGGACAGGCACAGAGGCCCAGCTCTGGGCAACACAGCTGAACGGCTCCAATTCCAACAGGTGCAGCCCGCCCCCAAGGGCCTGGGTTCCTTTCTTGGCACGCGCAGCTAGAAACAGCCCCTAGACAGCCGGTTTTCAACCCCTGATCTCCGTGGGACGGGCACAGAGGCCCAGCTCTGGGCAACACAGCTGAACGGCTCCAATTCCAACAGGTACAGCCCGCCCCCAAGGGCCTGGGTTCCTTTCTGGGCACGCGCAGCTAGAAACAGCCCCTAGACAGCCGGTTTTCAACCCCTGATCTGCGTGGGACGGGCACAGAGGCCCAGCTCTGGGCAACAAAGCTGAACGGCTCCAATTCCAACAGGTACAGCCTGCCCCCAAGGGCCTGGGTTCCTTTCTGGGCACGCACAGCTAGAAACAGCCCCTAGACATCCGGTTTTCAACCCCTGATCTGCGTGGGACGGGCACAGAGGCCCAGCTCTGGGCAACAAAGCTGAACGGCTCCAATTCCAACAGGTACAGCCCGCCCCCAAGGGCCTGGGTTCCTTTCTGGGCACGCGCAGCTAGAAACAGCCCCTAGACAGCCGGTTTTCAACCCCTGATCTGCGTAGGACGGGCACAGAGGCCCAGCTCTGGGCAACACAGCTGAACGGCTCCAATTCCAACAGGTACAGCCCGCCGCCAAGGGCCTGGGTTCCTTTCTGGGCACGCGCAGCTAGAAACAGCCCCTAGACAGCCGGTTTTCAACCCCTGATCTGCGTGGGACGGGCACAGAGGCCCAGCTCTGGGCAACACAGCTGAACGGCTCCAATTCCAACAGGTACAGCCCGCCCCCAAGGGCCTGGGTTCCTTTCTGGGCACGCGCAGCTAGAAACAGCCCCTAGACAGCCGGTTTTCAACCCCTGATCTCCGTGGGACGGGCACAGAGGCCCAGTTCTGGGCAACAAAGCTGAACGGCTCCAATTCCAACAGGTACAGCCCGCCCCCAAGGGCCTGGGTTCCTTTCTGGGCACGCGCAGCTAGAAACAGCCCCTAGACAGCCGGTTTTCAACCCCTGATCTGCGTGGGACGGGCACAGAGGCCCAGCTCTGGGCAACACAGCTGAACGGCTCCAATTCCAACAGCTACAGCCCGCCCCCAAGGGCCTGGGTTCCTTTCTGGGCACGCGCAGCTAGAAACAGCCCCTAGACAGCCGGTTTTCAACCCCTGATCTGCGTGGGACGGGCACAGAGGCCCAGCTCTGGACAACACAGCTGAACGGCTCCAATTCCAGCAGCTACAGCCCGCCGCCAAGGGACTGGGTTCCTTTCTGGGCACGCGCAGCTAGAAACAGCCCCTAGACAGCCGGTTTTCAACCCCTGATCTGCGTGGGACGGGCACAGAGGCCCAGCTCTGGGCAACACAGCTGAACGGCTCCAATTCCAACAGGTACAGCCCGCCCCCAAGGGCCTGGGTTCCTTTCTGGGCACGCGCAGCTAGAAACAGCCCCTAGACAGCCGGTTTTCAACCCCTGATCTGCGTGGGACGGGCACAGAGGCCCAGCTCTGGGCAACACAGCTGAACGGCTCCAATTCCAACAGGTACAGCCCGCCCCCAAGGGCCTGGGTTCCTTTCTGCGCACGCGCAGCTAGAAACAGCCCCTAGACAGCCGGTTTTCAACCCCTGATCTGCGTGGGACGGGCACAGAGGCCCAGCTCTGGGCAACACAGCTGAACGGCTCCAATTCCAACAGGTACAGCCCGCCCCCAAGGGCCTGGGTTCCTTTCTGGGCACGCGCAGCTAGAAACAGCCCTTAGACAGCCGGTTTTCAACCCCTGATCTGCGTGGGACGGGCACAGAGGCCCAGCTCTGGGCAACACAGCTGAACGGCTCCAATTCCAACAGGTACAGCCCGCCCCCAAGGGCCTGGTTTCCTTTCTGGTCACGCGCAGCTAGAAACAGCCCCTAGACAGCCGGTTTTCAACCCCTGATCTACGTGGGACGGGCACAGAGGCCCACCTCTGGGCAACACATCTGAACGGCTCCAATTCCAAACAGGAGACCTTCCCAACTCCTCGCCCAGTGCCAGGGACTGTTTCCGGAGCCGCGGCCGTGTGCGTATGCCATAGGAACCATAAGCTAACTTCTTAGATGGAAACTTCTCTATTTTAGCTCAGCCACTAGAAACACAGTAGCCAATAACTCATAAGCCTATCTTAACTCACACTGCATATCAAGCAGAATAGTAACAGTGAACGTGAAGGACTAAACCACACCTCTCACAATGGTAAAGCAACGCAAAAGCCCACCAAACTTTCATATTGAAGAGTCTAGCCCAGATGACACCAACAGTACTGTAGTGTTAGACAACCTCTCTGACAAGGAATTCAGAAGGGAGCTACTTAGGATGCTTAGGGAATTAAAAGAAACAATGGAAAACAATGCCAATAGAAGACAAGAGGATCTGAAGGCAGAAATGAGGAAAATGCAATCAGAAATGTCAGACCTGAAAAATCTTGTAGGCGAATTGAAAAGCTCAGTGGAAGGCCTCAGCAGCAGAGTAAGAGCGGTTGAGAACAGAATCAGTGAGCTCGAAGATGAAGTTCAGAGACTCTCCAGAAAAGAGCAGAAAATGGAAAAGAGACTCACAATTCGGGAACAGATTGCAAGAGAAAATCGTGATGAAGCCAAGAGGGGTAACATAAGAATTATTGGAGTCCCAGAGGGACAGGAAGAAAACCTCGATGAAGAAGAAACTGTCAAAGAAATCATTGCTACAACATTTCCAGAGCTGAAGAAAACTTGTGACCACATTCAGGAGGCCCGAAGGGTACCAGCTAGAAGAAATCCGAATAAAAATACCCCAAGACACATTCTTATCAAAATGACCAAAACCCTAGACAGAGACAAAATTCTGAAAGCAGCAAGATCGCAGAAAGAAATCTCTTACAAAGGAGCATCCTTAAAATTCACAGCTGATTTTTCTGATGAAACCCTTATGGCCCGAAAACAGTGGTGGGATATAGTAAAAAAAACTCAATGAAATAAATGCCTCCCCAAAAATACTTTTCCCAACAAGACTCTCATTCATAATAGAAGGAACAACACACAGTTTCACAGACAAACAACAGCTCAGGAACTTCATAGACTCAAAACCATGGTTACAAGAACAACTAAATGGGCTACTTTAAGGCAAGAAAGGCCCCTCAAATACACCAAACTTTAACAGAACAATGGGACAAAATCCCATAACAATAATCTTTCTCAATGTCAATGGGCTAAACGCACCAATTAAAAGACATAGAGTGGCAGGATGGATTAGAAAATTGAACACAACATTCTGCTGCCTGCAAGAAACGCATCTCAATAGTCAAAGCAAACACAGACTCAGAGTCAAAGGCTGGAAAACAATCCTACAGGCAAACAGCTCCCATAAAAAAGCTGGGGTAGCCATCCTTATATCAGACCACATCGATTTCAGAGTGAGGAAGTTCATAAGAGACAGTGAAGGCCATTTCTTATTGATCAGAGGATCTGTACAACAGGAAGAACTTACAATAATAAATGTATATGCACCTAATGAGAGACCAGCAAAGTACTTAAAACAACTACTCATAGATTTGGAAAAAGACATCAATAGCAACACAATACTAGTGGGAGACTTCAACACTGCTTTGTCACCTCTTGATAGATCAACCAGACTCAAGCTTAGCAAGGACATACTTCATTTGAGGGAAACAATGGAAGAAAGGGACTTAGTAGATATATACAGGACACTTCATCCACAAAAAGCTGAATACACATTCTTCTCAAGCGTACATGGAACATTCTCCAAGATAGACCACATGCTGAGCCACAAAACATGCCTCCATAAAATTAAGAAGGTAGAGATTGTATCAACAATCTTCTCAGACCATAATGCGCTGAAATTAGAAGTAAATCACACACAAAAACAGAAAACTAAATCAAACACCTGGAAATTAAACAGTGCACTATTGAATAACGAGTGGATTAGACAGGAAATCAAAGAGGAAATCAAAAGATTCCTAGAAACGAATGAAAATGAGAACACGAGTTACCAAAACTTATGGGACACAGCAAAGGCTGTGTTAAGAGGAAAGTTTATAGCTCTACAAGCATTCCTCAGGAAGGAGGAGCGAGCACACATAAGTAACCTAACCTCACAGCTTAAGAGCTTGGAGAAGGACCAAAAAAAGGAGCACAACCCGAACAGGAGAAAGGAAATAATAAAACTCAGAGCAGAGATTAATGAGATGGAAACCCAAAAAACAATCCGAAAGATCAATGAAACCAAAAGCTGGTTCTTCGAGAAAATTAACAAGATCGATAAGCCTCTAGCAAAACTCACAAAGAAAGGGAGAGAGAAAACCCTAATAAACCGAATCAGAAATGAAAAGGGGGTCATTACAACAGAAACCACAGAAATTCAGAGGATCCTCAGGGAGTACTTTGAGAAGCTTTATGCCACGGAACATCAAAACCTCGAGGAAATGGATAAATTCCTAGACTCCTACAGACTCCCAAGGCTGAACCAAGAAGACCTGGAATACCTGAACAGACCTATCACCATCAAGGAAATTGAAATGGTAATAAAAAGTCTCCCCAAGCACAAAAGTCCTGGCCCGGATGGATTCACTAGTGAATTCTTCCAAATCTTTAAAGAGGACTTACTCCTAATGCTCTTTAAGCTTTTCCACGAAATTGAAATATCAAAAACACTTCCGAACAGTTTCTACGAAGCAAATATCACACTGATACCAAAAGCAGACAGAGATACCACAAAGAAAGAGAATTACAGGCCGATATCCCTGATGAACACAGATGCAAAGATCCTCAACAAACTACTAGCAAATAGAATCCAACTACTCATCAAAAAGATCATACACCATGACCAAGTAGCATTCATCCCAGGGATGCAAGGATGGTTTAACATTCGGAAATCAATCAACATAATCCACCATATCAACAAAAGAAAAGATAAAAAGCATATGATCATATCAATAGATGCAGAGAAAGCATTTGATAAGATCCAGCACCCCTTTATGATGAAAACCCTAGCCAAAATGGGTATAGAGGGGACCTTCCTCAACATTATTAAAGCCATCTACCACAAGCCTACAGCAAGCATCATCCTCAATGGGGAAAAACTGAGAGCCTTCCCTCTAAGATCAGGGACGAGACAGGGATGCCCACTCTCTCCACTGCTGTTCAATATAGTACTGGAAGTACTTGCAATAGCGATTAGGCAGGAAAAAGATATTAAGGGCATTCAGGTAGGAAAGGAAGAAATCAAGCTCTCACTATTTGCAGATGATATGATACTCTACTTAGAGAACCCAATAACTTCCACCAAAAAACTCCTAGAAACAATAGACTCGTATAGTAAAGTTGCAGGTTATAAAATCAATACCCAAAAGTCCATGGCTTTCCTATATGCAAACAGTGAGAGAGAAGAAAGCAACATGAAAAAGACAATCCCATTCACAATTGTACCCCAGAAAATCAAGTACCTAGGAATCAGCTTAACTAAGGAAGTAAAGGACCTGTACAAAGAAAACTACAAAACGCTACTTCAGGAAATAAAAGAGGACATGAGGAAATGGAAAGATACCCCCTGCTCATGGGTCGGGAGACTTAACATTGTAAAAATGGCAATACTACCGAAAGCATTGTATAAATTCAATGCAATCCCTATAAGGATACCCATGACATTCTTCAAAGAAATGGAGCAAACACTATTGAAATTTATATGGAACAATAAGCCCCCACGAATAGCTAAAGCAATTCTTGGGAAAAAGAAAATGGGAGGAATCAACCTCCCGAACTTCAAACTGTACTACAAAGCAGTAATAATTAAAACAGCATGGTACTGGAACAAAGGCAGAACTGCAGACCAATGGAACAGGGTTGAATACACTGACATCTCTCCTCAATCATATGCTCATCTAATCTTTGATAAAGGTGCAAGTAATGTGAAGTGGAGTAAGGAAAGCCTCTTTAATAAATTGTGTTGGCATCACTGGACGGCTACATGCAAAAAAATAGGCTCAGAACTCTGCCTAACACCATGTACAAAAGTAAGATCAAAATGGATTAAAGACCTCAACATCAGACCAGAAACCATAAGGTACATTGAAGATAAAGTTGGCAAAACCCTCCATGACATTGAAGCTAATGGTATCTTCAAAGATGCCACGCCACTGGCCGAGCAAGTGAAAACAGAGATAGATAAATGGGACTATCTTAAACTAAGAAGCTTCTGCACCTCCAAAGAAACAGTGACCAAAATACAAAGACAGTCTACAGAATGGAAAAGGATATTCACCGAATACACATCTGACAAGGGGTTGATATCCAGGATATACAGAATACTGGTTAAACTCCACAAGAAGAAAACATCCAACCCCATCCAAAAATGGGGCAATGAAATGAACAGAAACTTTCTCAAAGAAGAAATCCGAATGGCAAAAAAGCACATGAGAAAATGCTCTACATCATTAATCATCAGGGAGATGCAGATCAAAACCACAATGAGATACCATCTCACACCTCAGAGACTGGCCCACATCCAAAAGAACAAAAGCAACCGATGCTGGCGTGGATGTGGCGAGAAAGGGACACTCCTTCACTGTTGGTGGGAATGTCCACTGGTTCAGCCCTTCTGGAAAACAGTATGGACGATTCTCAAAAAATTAGAAATTGAGCTCCCATTTGACCCAGCAATACCACTCCTGGGAATATATCCCAGAGAGGCAAAAATGTATAGTCCAAGTGACATCTGCACTTGTTTGTTCATTGCAGCACTCTTTACAATAGCCAGAAACTGGAAGAAACCTGAATGCCCAAGAACAGATGACTGGTTAAAGAAACTTTGGTACATCTACACAATGGAGTACTATGTAGCTCTTAGAAAAGATGAAGTCATGAAATTTACATACAAGTGGTACAATATGGAAAGTATCATGCTAAACGAAATGAGTCAGAAAGAGAGGGATAGACATAGAAAGATTGCATTCATCTGGGGGATATAAAGTAACAAAGTATGAGATTAATACCCAAGAATAGCTGAGATCAGCACCAGGAGGATTACTCCATAACTTAGAGGCCAGCCAGGTATCCTAGAGGAAAGGGCAGTTCAGATAGAGAAGGGAGCACCAAATAAAGGATGTTTGGAGGATCCTCCCAGGAGGGGAGATGCATGTCGAAAGTAGACTATGGACTGAA
Source organism: Sorex fumeus (assembly GCF_029834395.1). Taxonomy (NCBI): domain Eukaryota; kingdom Metazoa; phylum Chordata; class Mammalia; order Eulipotyphla; family Soricidae; genus Sorex; species Sorex fumeus. Next base: position 3,959,076 of record NW_026606083.1, read on the forward strand.
CATGTTTGCCACTCAATGCCTCTTTTGCAGACCACAACACCCAAAAGGAGAGAGAGAACACAGGGGATTGCCCTGCCACAGAGACAGGGGGGGTGGGGGGATGGGGGTGGGAGGGATATTATCCATGGTGGTGGAAAATGGGCACTGGTGGAGGGATGGGTATCTGATCATTGTATAATTGAAACCAAAGCACAAAAAATTGTAAATCTACAACTTTAAAAAAATAAAATAAAATAAAGGGGAAAAAATTTAAAAAAAAAGAATCATGTAGAAAGAAATAATAAAGTAGATAATTAATATCTGCCAGCTGCAAAACTGTGCCAGGCAAGTATAGAATAAGATTATTTAGGGTTTTTTAGAGGGAGACCAGCTTGAGTAAAAATAGAATAGGAAACTGTCAGGACTTTATATTTTAAGGGTGTTTTCTAATAATTGGGCTGGAGCGATAACCAGTGGGTAGGGCATTTGCCTTGTATAAGGCCAACCCAGGTTCGATTCCTCTGTCTCTTACAGAGAGCCTGGCAAGCTACCAAGAGTATCCCGCCCACACGGCAGAACCTGGCAATCTACCCGTGGCATATTCAATATGCCAAAAACAGTAACAACAAGTCTCACGATGGAGACATTACTGGTGCCCGCTTGAGCAAACCAATGAACAGCGGGAGGACACTGTTACAGTGCGACAGTGCATTCTAATAACTATGTAAGATACCCCAGCCTCTGATTCATATACTCATTGAATGTTGAAATGTTCATAAACTGTTCTTAATGTCTTTGTCAACAATGGTTCACCGAGCAGCATATTGTGTGGTTTTCTTTTCTTATGGCCAAATAGTAGTCCATTGTGTGTATGTACCATAGTTTATCCAGTTATCTGTTCTTGGACATTTGGGTTGTTTCTAGATATGGGCTATTGTGAATACTGCTGCATTGAATACAGGAGTGAAGACGTCTTTTGGACCCTTAGGGAATATTTTCAGGATTAAAATTGCTGGGTTATATAGAAATTCAATTACTAGTTTTTGAGAAATGTCCATGGTGTCTTCCAAAAAGGTTGAATCAGTCTAGATTACCACCATCAGTGAATGAAAATGAAAATGGCGACAGACACTTCTCATAAGAAGACAAATAAATGGCCAGAAGGCATACGAAGAATGCTTATCATCACTTATTATCAGAGAAACCCAAACGAAGATGCTAATCAGTTATCACCTCACACCAGTTAGAATGGCATATATCAGGAAATATACAAACAACCTGTGTGGATAGTGATGTGGTGAAAAAGGAAATCTCATGGGAAAGTTATCTAGTTCTGCCCTTATAAGAAAACATTATGTAGGTTTACTATCCAACCTAGAAATCCTACTACTTGGTATCTACCCACAAGATGAAAATACATTCATTCAAAACGTCTTTTGCACACCTATATTTATATGCAACACTTAGGACAATTGACAGGTCACAGACAACCAAAGAAAGCAGAGTGGACCATGAAGCTGTTTTATATACACACAATGAAATGCTGTTCAGTCACAAGGTATAAAAAATCATTCCATTTGAAGCAACTGGAGGGTTTTAAATTAAGTTAAATAATCAGAAGGAGAAGATCAAACACAGGATATTCTCAATAATCTATGATAAATAGAATAACAAGTATGTAGCAAAGAAGGAGAAAATACTGGCTTTACATTAATCACTTAATCACTTAACTTCCCGTTAGTCGTCGATTTGCTTGAGCGGGCGCCAGTAACGTCTCCATTTGTCCCTGTCACGTGCTAGTGTAGCCCAATGGCATCTGTTCGCTCCGGGAACATGAAGGGCCTCAAACCGATCGTTCATGATCTTGACGAAGAAGTCTGACCATCTGGTAGGTGGGCGGCCACGCGGTCTTTTGACATCCCGTGGAATACAATCAGTAACAGCTCTAGTCCAACGGTCGTCTTTAAATCTCATTACGTGACCAGCCCATCTGATTTTCGACACCTTGGCAAATGAGACAGCGTCCCTGATCCTTGATCGTCGACGGATGTCAGAACTCCGGATTCATTCTCTCATTTGAGTGAAACGTGATATTCCAAGCATAGCTCTTTCTATTCTTCTTTGGGAGACCTGAATAGCATTCTCATCCTGTTTGTGTAGGGCCCAGGTCTCTGAGGCATATGTTAATGCAGAAAGAACAGTGGAATCAAAGAGATGTGCCCGGAGCCGGAGGTTCTTCGTCCTCTTAGCTATTTCTTCGACGTTCTTGAAGGCGTTCCAAGCCGCTCTCTTCCTCCTGCGCAGATCGAGTGCCAGGTCATTTGTCATGTTGACCTCTCGACCTAGGTACACATAGCTGTTGCATTCAGAGATGGTCGTTCCACTGAGAGCGAATGGGGTGTCAGGAACAAGGCTGTTTCTCATAAACATTGTCTTCGTGAGATTCAGCTGTAGTCCTACCTTTCCACACTCACGGTCAAAGTCGGCCAGCATTTGTGCCGCTTGGCTGATGTTTGGTGTTATTAAAACAATGTCATCAGCAAAGCGGAGGTGGTGTAGTTGCCGACCATCTATCTTCACTCCCATTCCTTCCCATTCCAGTCGTCGCATGATGTTCTCGAGGGTGGCACTGAAGAGTTTCGGTGAAATGGTATCACCCTGCCACACCCCTCTCTTGACATCAACGATGACTTCTTTGTAGAATGGTGAGATCCTCGTAGTGAATCCGCAATACAGCTCACGGAGGATCCTGATGTATTGGGCTTGAATGCCCTGATTGGCTAGGGCTTCAATGACCGCTTCCGTCTCAACAGAATCAAAGGCCTTCTTTAAATCAATGAACGTTAAACAGAGCGGCATCTTGAACTCCCGAGAAACCTCAATGAGCTTGGTTATCGTGTGGATATGGTCGATGGTGCTGAATCCTTTGCGGAACCCGGCTTGCTCGCATGGTTGTCCTTCATCTAGTGTTCTGCCAATCCTATTTAGGATGACTCGAGTGAACAACTTGTAGATGACAGACAATAGGCAGATTGGGCGATAGTTGCCAATGTCATGGATGTCTCCCTTCTTGAACAGTAGTACGGTCCTGCTGGTTTTCCACTGGGACGGAACCTTGCATTCAGACAGGTAGCGAGTGAAGAGCCGAGGCAGTGTATTGATGAGTACTGACAGCAGGTTATTCAGGTGTTCAGGTCTGACCTTGTCTGGGCCGGGTACTGTTTGTTTCTTTACCGACGAAATGGCGTGTCAGATTTCGGAAGGGAGAACGTTGGGAACGACATATCCATCCTGTGGAATTTGGTATGTCGGCAAGTGGACATGGCTATCGAAGAGATTTGAGTAGAAGTCATAGATAATCTTCTCCATTGCCGTTCTGGAGGATGTGATGGATCCATCAGGACGTCGGAGGGCAGTCATCTTGGTCTTATAGTTGGCGAAGGACAGGCGGGCGTTACTAATACTTTTCCCGGCTTCTGCCGCATCTACCAGCACTTCTGCTCTTCTCTCTTTGAGGTCTTCCTTGATCGCATCTCTGCACTGCTTTGCGAGCTCGGACGTTAGCTTGCGGTTGCCTGAGGCATGCGCCAAACCACGCTGGTGAATTAGCTCAAGAGTTTTCAAAGATAGGCGATTTTTTGTGGCTATCTCTCTCTTGGCGTTCCTCGCACATTCATGGAGGTGCTGAACCAGTCGATCATATTCCTCGTCAATGTTGTCAACAATGGCATCTTCCCATGTTGCCGCAATAGTACCAAAGAGTTCCCAGTTGGTGGTCATTCTGGGAGTTCTCTTTTTGAACTTTGCAGCCCTTTCTCCCCGCTCTGTGAAGTAGAATTTTGCACGAAGGAGACGGTGGTCCGATCCCGTTCGAAATTTTGGGACAACAGCGACATAGGTCAGGCAAAACCGTCGATGCTGGAGCGATAGCACAGCGGGTAGGGCGTTTGCCTTGCACGCAGCCAACATGGCCGACCCGAGTTCGATTCCTCCGCCCCTCTCGGAGAGCCCAGCAAGCTACCGAGAGTATTTGATATGCCAGACACAGTAACAACAAAGTCTCCAATGGAGACGTTACTGGGCCCGCTCGAGCAAACCGATGATCAACGGGAGGGCCTTTACTTTACTTTACTTTTATTTCGTTGTGGAATCGTCCACCGGGAGACTCCCATGTCCATCGTTTAGATTCTGCCTTCTGGAACTGTGAGTTACCATGAATGGTCTTGGTCGACATGATGAACTCAGACAGTCTCTCACCCTGTTCGTTCCATTCTAGGCCATGGGTCCCGATGTGAAGTTCTTCAGCTGATCTTCTTGGTCCTATCTTGGCATTAAAATCACCCACAATGATCTTGTAGAAGGTGTGGTCTTCTTTATAGAACTTCTCTAGCTCCATGTAGAACGTCTCGATTTCTCTTTCATCATAATGAAATGTTGGTGCCTAGACAACGAAGATAGAAACTGCAGGCAGTGAGCCACATCTATTCAAATGTAAACGTCTGATTCGGGTTGTTAGGCATTCGAATGAATCAATGCTTTTGGCCAAGTTTGTGTTGACAAGGACACCGACGCCTCCAACACCTCTTTTATCGCATGTTCTGAGGAACAATTCTTCTCCAGTGTCGAAAACGGCATGGTGAGATTCGTGCCTTCTTGTCTCGGTCAGACCAATGATGTCGTACTTGATCATTCGCGCTTGTACCATCAGGTCCTCGATGGATGCATCTGATGCTAGCGTACGTGCATTGAAAGTACAGACGATCATTTTTGTCTTCCTTCGTTGTGGCAGCCTACGTCGGCCTTGAGATTTTGTCGGCCTCCCCTTTCTCATCCTTCTCAGTGCTGCCATGTCGGTGAAGCCTTCAGGGTCAGGTGAATGAGAACAGTTGTAGTTACCGGTTTTGGCATATCGAATACACAGCGGATAGCTTGCCAGGCTCTTCCGTGCGGGCGGAATACTCTCAGTAGCTTGCCAGTCTTTCCGAGAGGGATAGAAGCTTTGGGGTGACTTCTAATCACCCTTGTAGGTGTTACCATATATGAACCCTATCAAATATGGTACGACAATTCCAGAAGATGGGTATTTAGTGTCTTATTAGGTGTCGCGCGGCCACTTTAGGCCGCGCGGGTCAGGAAACCGTCCTGGAGTGTGGCGACGGCTGGGTAGTGGAAGTAGTGCCGAGAGTGGAAGTCTGCCAGTGGGGTATTTATCTGGGTAGGGTGGGTATCCTGTGTACAATTCGATCCCTGGGTGGTTGATGGAAGCAGACAGGGCAGGGTAGGGTGGGGCTCCTGATTAGAATCCCTTTGTCACCTGTGGTGGTGGGAGCAAGCAGAGCTCTGTCCCTGGGTCCGCCGAGCCTGGAGTCCAAGGCCTCAGAGAGTTCCGCTTATCTTGTTCTGTGGGTCTTCAGTCGTGCGTGGGTCTCGGCCGGAGCTGCCACGCGGGTCTGGAAAGCGTCCTGGAGTGTGGCGGCGGCTGGGTAGTGGAAGTAGTGTCGAGAGTGGAAGTCTGCCAGTGGGGTATTTATCTGAGTAGGGTCGGTCTCCTGTGTACAATTCGATCCCTGGGTGGTTGATGGAAGCAGACAGGGCAGGGTAGGGTGGGGCTCCTGATTAGAATCCCTTTGTCACCTGTGGTGGTGGGAGCAAGCAGAGCTCTGTCCCTGGGTCCGCCGAGCCTGGAGTCCAAGGCCTCAGAGAGTTCCGCTTATCTTGTTCTGTGGGACTTCAGTCGTGCGTGGGTCTCGGCCGGAGCTGCCACGCGGGTCCGGAAAGCGTCCTGGAGTGTGGCGACAGCTGGGTAGTGGAAGTAGTGTCGAGAGTGGAAGTCTGCCTGTGGGGTATTTATCTGGGTAGGGTGGGTCTCCTGTGTACAATTCGATCCCTGGGTGGTTGATGGAAGCAGACAGGGCAGGGTAGGGTGGGGCTCCTGATTAGAATCCCTTTGTCACCTGTGGTGGTGGGAGAAAGCAGAGCTCCAGGCTCGGCGGACCCAGGGACAGAGTTCGGCTTTAGATTACAGAAACAAAAATGCCACAGAAAGAGAGAAAAGGAGAATGGAAGCAAGAAAAGGTCTGGACAAGGGACCCTCCATGGTGTAGAGGCAAAGTATCTGTTTATATCTTAACCACTAGATCTAACACTATGATAAGCAGGAGACCCAAATCCTAAAATTAAACCTAAAAATGTAGCCATTATAGAGTCATATTTGGGTCTGGTAGGGAATCTTGGGACACGAGATGATGAGGGAAGAAAGACTGTATGCCTAAAAATACATTATAAACAAACATTTAAATTGTGGTATCTGTGTTTGCCTTGCACGCAGCTGACCCAGCCAACCCGAGTTCAATTCCTCCACCCCCCTCAGAGAGCCTGGCAAGCTACCGAGAGTATCTCACCCACAGAGAAAAGCCTGGAAAGCTACCCATGACATATTCTATATGCCAAACACAGTAACAAGAAATCTCATGATGGAGACATTACTGGGCCTGCTCGAGCAAATCAATGAACAATGAACGGACAGTACTAGAGTGCTACATCTAAGTAAACAAAAAATAAAATTTTTAGAAAGTAAATTGTTAAATTTGTCTCTTCTCCCACTCTAACAAGTCCCTAAGGACCATCACAGGGGTCAGAATATGGGCATGAAATCACACCAATAACTTCATTCCCACCAATCCCCAGCCATAGCAGGCTGAAACATTTATTAGAATTTCCAAAACTGTGTTGCTGCAATAGTGGCCACCAGATAGCTCAATGCTTCAGACCTCACAGTACAGACTTATGTCTCTTACAATGAAGTCACAGATTCACATGGAGCCCTGGATTCACAGTCACTTCAGGCAAAGAGTAACTTATTTCTATCACAATCACCCAATGCCAGAGAACAAATTCAACAGGCTACGGTAATAAAAATTTTAACTTGGGTGAGAGAGAGAGAGAGTACAGTGGGAATGGCACTTGTCTGTCATGTAAGCAACCTAACTTCAATCCCTGACACCCCATATTGTCCCCTGAGCTCTACTAGGAGTGATCTCTGAACGCAGAGCCAGGAGTAAGCCCTGAGCACAACAATATTCTCCCATTTTCTTGTGGCCCATAGTAGACTCACTTGAGTTATAAGTTTCAAAATACAATGCAAAACAAAAAGAATTAATAGAATTATAAATTCTAAATCATAGAATTTTAAATAATATGAATTATTATTCATATTATTTAGCCAGAGGAGAAAGGGCCAGTGACATTGGGAAAATGCCTTTAATTCACACCTGTAACTCAAAAGAATATGAAACAGCACAATGTTGCTGGGTCAATTACAGAAGGGAAGAAAAAGAACTACAGACAAAAGAGTTCCCCTGGGGGGTTGGGGAGGGCTAGTGGGACACACTGTAAGGATTCACCTCCACATGGCAAAAACAAAATTAAAAAGCAGCACGAAGCTCAATGAGTGAAAACAATATCCTGGTTGTTCGGGCTGGAGTGATAGCACAGTGGGTAGAGCATTTGCTTTGCATGCAGCGGACCCGGGTTTGATTGCCAGCATCCCATATGATCCCCTGAGCACCGCCAGGAGTAATTCCTGAGCACAGAGCCAGGAAAATTCCTGAGCGGAGACCCAGGAGTAACACCTGTGCAACGCCAGTTGTGACCCCCCCCCCCACAAAAAGGCTATACATACCCTGGTTGTTCTACAATCCCAACCATTTGTGCAGTCACTCAGAAACTTACTTTAGAAACACTATGGTAAGGATATTTAATGAGTTCAGAGAAACAATGATAAAAGTACAAGTATGAGAGTAAAAATGAGAAAACTACAATCCTAAGGGCTGGAGCGATAGCACAGCGGTAGGGTGTTCACCTTATAAGCGGCCAACATGGCCGACCCGAGTTCGATTCCTCCGCCCCTCTCGGAGAGCCCGGCAAGCTACCAAGAGTATTTGATATGCCAAACACAGTAACAACAAAGTCTCCAATGGAGACGGTACTGGGCCCACTCGAGCAAATCGACGATCAACGGGAAGGCCTTTACCTTACAATCCTAAATGACAGAACTGAAGTTTGTTGGGCGAAATAAAAAATTCAGTGGAAGACCATAGGAGCACAGTAACAATTAGCTGAAGACAAAATTAATGAACTCTGATTTGCCCCCCACAAGTGGCTCTCCGGCACGGCCATGGACCCAGAGGCAAACGGACACAAGTTGGAATCCGGAAGTTTTTGGCAGAAATGTGAATGGACTATGCATTAAGCTATGGCTCCGTGTTCCCCCCAGGAGGTAAAAGATGTCTGTCTCTTCTGCCTCCCACCCCCACCCCGCCCTGCAACACAGTGGCTGCCACCTCAGAGCTTATTGGATGGCCAAGTATGAGTCGGTGGTGACGGGGAAAATGCGGCCTCATGGGATGGGGGGCAGAAGTGGCACATCCTTCCCACTCTGCTGAGACCAGGAGTTGCCCCCCACGAGCAGTTCTCTGGCATGGCCATGGACCCAGACGCACACAAACCAATCTTGGAACTATGAGACTTTTGGCAGAAATCCCTCCAGGCTTAATTAGTAAAATATCAGAAATCCAAAATTGCATGGCCGCAATAGTGGCCATGCATCATCATATGCTCTTCATAACCAGCAATAGAAAACAAATTATTTCACGATGCATTTTCAGCAGGTCTGATTGTTGGGGAAAAATTCCAAATAATAATGGTGCATCTTTTGTTGAAATAATGAATGTAATCAAAGGACAAAGAGATTTAAGTGGAAATCATCTGCCTCACGGGTAGGCGAAGGGGTTGAATGGAGGCTATATTGGGGTTCTTGGTGGTGGAAAACATGCACTGCTGAAGGGATGGGTGTTTGATTATTGTATGACCGAGACTTAAACCTGAAAACTTTGTAACTGTTTTCACCGTGATTCAATAAATAAATTTTTTAAAAAATGTTAAATTAATGCATCAGCAGCCTGATGGCAATTGTAGACTTCCAGATACCCAAAATTGCTGCTATGCCTTTGGCCAGACCCCAAAAACTTGGGGCAAAGTTTACCAAGAAAGTAAATGGCCAAAAGTTAAGTATGTGGGAGATACAGCCACAAACCACCTCCGTCTCAGCTATATAATTGGAGACATGGCCTCTCTGGTTCCTGATCGAACTGCTTAACAGCCACGATCCCAGCGACTGAGAAACAAATCTCGAAACCCAGCGGCTTTTGGCTGAAATGCGTTTGGTCCCTGCAGTAGGTTACCAGTGCTGGGCCACCCCAGGTGGGAATAGGTTTTGTGCCTTGGCCTGTTCCCACTGGCAGCCCGGTGGCCATCATGCTCGAGAGGCCACTGGACAGTCAGGTTTGGGCCCACAGTGATAAGACACGTGGGGCCTCACAGGATGGGGGGTGGAGCCAGCCTTTTCTTCCCCACTCCAACGAGAACCCGAGTCGTCACCCACGAATGGCCTCTCTGGTTCCTGATCAAGCTGTTTAATGGCCATGATCCCAGAGACTCAGAAACAAATCTTGAAACCCAGCGGCCTTTGGCAGAAATGTGCCCTGTTCCAGCAGTAGGTTACTGGCGCTGGACCAACCCAGGTGGGAATAGGTTTTGTGCCTTGACCTGCTCCCCCTGGCGACCCAGTGGCCACCATCCTCCAGAGGCCACAAGACAATCAGGTTTGGGCGCACAGTGATGAGACACATGGGACATATGGGATAGAGGTGGAGCTGGCCCTTTCCTCCCCACCCCAATGAGACCCCAAGTCATTGCCCACGAATGGCCTCTCTGGCTCCTGATCAAGCTGCTTAATGGTCATGATCCCAGAGACTCAGAAACAAATCTCAAAACCCAGTGGCTTTCAGAAGAAATGCATTCAGACCGCGCAGTAGGTTACTGTCGCTGGGCCACCCCAGAGGGCAAAGGGTGCTGTTCCTCTGCCTGCTCCCCCTAGGCGGCTTGGTGGCCACCATCCTCCAGAGGCCACTGGACAGTCAGGTCTGGGACCTCAAGACGAGACACGCAGGGCCTCACGGGAAGGGGGTGGAGTTGGCCCTTTCTTCCCCATCCCAACAAGACCCTGAGTCACTGCCCACAGATGGCCTTTCTGGCTCCTGATCAAGCTGCTTAATGGCCATGATCCCAGAGACTCAGGAATAAATCTCAGAACCCAGCAGGTTTTGGCAGAAACCCCTAGAGATCTAATTGTTAAAATTTCAGAATTTCATAATCACGCAGCCACTACTACAGATACATGACACCTTAGGTTATTCATAACCAGCAATAGAAAACAAATTGTCTACTGCTGCCTTTTCATCAGATCTGAGTGATGGGGTAAAATCCCAAATAATAATGGTGGGTCAAACTATTGAAGGTAATCAAAATATAGAGTAATGTGGAAATCATCTGCCCCACTGGTAGGGGAAGGGTGTGGGAGGGGGTCATACTGGGGTTTGGGGAGGTAGAGAATGGGCACTGGTGAAGGTATGGGTGTTTCATTGTATGACTGAGACTTAAACCCAAAACCTATGTGACTGTTTTCATGGTGATTCAATAAATAAAATTATAAAAAATGAAAAAAAGAAAAAATGTTAAATTAAAAAATTAATGAACTCCAAAATGAGATGTGAGAAATACCTAGAAAATAATAGAAGATAGAAAAAAATCTCAAAGCAAATGAGAAGCACATCAGAGAATCATTGTCCAAGGAACAAAAGATGAAAAAAGCCAACAGGCATCAACAAACAATGGCAAGAGACCTCAAAATAGCTCTAGAGGGAATCAGAGTCCTAGGAGATGACTCCACTAGGAACAACATTAGAATCATTGGAGTACCAGAATCTCAGGGAAACAATCGCAATGAAAAAGTAACGGTCAAACAAATCATTGCTGAAAAATTCCCAGAGCTGGACAATGCAGCCATTCAGATTCAAGGAGCTCGAAGGGTACCAGTTAAAAGCGACCCTAACAAAAACACTCCAAGACATATCATAGTTAGAATGATGGATGCCACCGATAGAGACACAATACTGCAAGCAGCAAGGTCAAAGAAGGAAATCACATACAAAGGAGCACCCCTTAGGTTCACAGCAGACTTATCACAGGAAACCCTCCAGGCCCAAAGGCAATGGTAGGATATAGCGAGAAAAGAAAAAAAAACTCACTGAAATGAATGCTTCACCAAGAATACTCTATCCAGCTAAACTCTCACTGAAACTTGAAGGAATGGTACACAATTTTCTAGATAAACAGCAGCTCAGGAACTTCATAGACTCAAAACCAAACCTAAAAGAAGGGATAAAGGGGCTATTGTAAGACAAGACAAATCCTACAAGCACAACAGGCCCTTAAAGAAAGATGACACAAAAACCCATAACAGTAATCAATGGTCTAAATTCACCAATTAAGAGAGACAGAGTGGCAAAGTGGATTCAGAGACAGAACCCAACATTCTGCTGCCTACAAGATTGAACCAAGAAGATACCTGAATAGACCCATTCATATCAAGGAAATTGAAATGGTAATCAAAAGTCTTCCCAAAAACATAAGTCCAGGTCCAGACGAATGCACTAGTGATTTTTTCCAAATATTTAAAGAGGACCTATTGCCAGTTCTTCTTAAGCATTTCCATGAAAGTGAAGAAACAGAAACTTTCCCAAAGAGTTTCTATGAAGCCCATATCTCTCTAATACGAAAAGAAAATAAAGACACCACAAGAAAAGAAAACTACAGGCCGATATCCCTGATGAACACAGATCCGACGATTCTCAACTAGCAAATAGAATTCAACAACTCATCAAAAAGATCATACACCATGACCAAGTCGAATTCATCCCGGGGATGCAATGATCGTTTAACATTCGGAAATCAATCAACATAATCCATCATATCAACAAAAGGTAAGATAAAAACCATATGATCAAATCAATAGATCCAGAGAAAGCATTTGACAAGATCCAGCACCCGTTTATGATGAAAACCCTCGCCAAAATGGGTATAGAGGGAACTTACCTCAATATAGTTAAAGCAATTGCAATAGCGGTTAGGAAAGAAAAAGATATTAAGGGCATTCAGGTAGAAAAGGAAGAAATCAAGCTCTCACTATTCGCAGATGATATGATACTATACTTAGAAAACCCTAAAACCTACACCAAGAAACTCCAAGAAACAAAAGACTTGTATAATAAAGTTGCAGGCTAAAAAATCAATAGCAAAAACTCCATGGCTTTCCTATATGCAAATAGTGAGAGAGAGAAGAAAGTGACATGAGAAAAAAATCCCTTTCACAATTGTGCCCCAGAATATCAAGTACGTAGGAATCAGTTTAACTAAGGAAGTAAAGAACCTGTAAAAAGAAAATTACAAAACACTACTTCAGGAAACAAAAGAGGACACAATTCAATGCAATCCCTATAACAATACCCATGACATTCTTCAAAGAAATGGAGCAAACACTCCTGAAATTCATATGGAACAATAAGCCCCCACGAATAGCTAAGGCAATTTGGGAAAAAGAAAATGGGAGGAATCAACCTCCCTAACTTCAAACTCTACTACAAAGCAGTAATAATTAAAACGGTATGGTATTGGAACAAAGGCAGAGCTGCAGACCAATGGAACAGGGTTGAATATACTGACATCTCCCCCAAAGTATATGATCATCTAATCTTTGACAAGGGAGCAAAAAATGTGAAATGGAGCAAGGAAAGTCTCTTTAACTAATTTTGCTGGCAATACTGGACAGCTATATGCAAAAAAGTGGGCTCTGATCTCTGCCTAACACCATGTACAAAAGTAGAATCAGAATGGATTAAAGACCTCAACATCAGACTGTAATCCATAAGGTACATTGAACACAAGGTTGGCAAAACCCTCCACAATATTGAAGCTAATGCTATCTTCAAACATGACACACCACTGGTCAAGCAAGTGAAAACAGAGATAGACAAATGGGACTATCTTAAACTAAGAAGCTTCTGCACTTCAAAAGGAACAGTGACCAAAATACAAAGACAGTCTACAGAATGGGAAAGGGTATTCACCCAATACACATCTGACAAGGGGTAGATATCAAGGATATACAAAGTACTGGTTGAACTCCACCAGAAGAAAACATCAATCTCCATCAAAAAATGGGGCAACCAAATAAACAGAAACTTTCTCAAAGAAGTCCAAATGGCTAAAAGTCACATGAGAAAATGCTGTACATCATTAATCATGAGGAAGATGCAGATCAAATCAACAATGAGATATCATCTCACACCACAGAGACTGGCCCACATCCAAAAGAAGAAAAGCAACAGTGTTGGCATGGATGTGGCGAGAAACAGACCCTCCTTCACTGTTGGTGGGAATGCCGACTGGTTTAGCCCTTTTGAAAAACAGTATGGACGATTCTCAAAAAATTAGAAATTGAGCTCCCATTTGACCCAGCAATACCACTCCTGAGAATATATCCCAGAGAGGCAAAAATGTATAGTCAAAGTGACATCTTTACCTGTTTGTTCATTGCAGCACTGTTTACAATAGCCAGAATCTGGAAAAAAAAAAAACCTGAGTGCCCGAGAACAGATGACTGGTTAAAGAAACTTTGGTACATCTACACAATGGAGTATCATGTAGCTGTTAGAAAAGATGAAGTCATGAAATTTACATACAAGTGGTACTACATGGAAAGTATCATGATAAGCGAAATGAGTCAGAAAGAGAGGGAAGGACAGAAGGACTGCATTCATCTGGGGAACATAAAGCAAGAAAATAGAAGACTAAAACCCAGGAATAGCCGAAATAAGTACCAGGAGGTTCACTCCTTGACTTGAAGGTCTGCTGCACATGCTAGGGAAAAAGGCAGCTCAGATAGAGAAGGAGCACCAAGTAAAGGGTGTTGAGAGCATCCTCCCAGGATGGGAGATTCATGCTGAAAGTAGACTATAAACTGAACATGATTTCCACTCAATGCCTCTTTTTCAAACCACAGCATGCAAAAGGTGATAGAGAACAAAGGGCAATGCCCTGCCACAAAGGCAGGGTGGGATGGGGGGGTATAGGGAGTGGGAGGGGTACTGGGACCAGTAGTGGTGGAAAATAGGCACTGGTAGAGGGATTGGTACTCGATAATTGTATAAACAAAACCCAAGCACAAATTTTTTTATTTTATTTTATTTTTCGCTTTTTCGGTCACACCTGGAGATGCTCAGGGTTTACTCCTGGCTTTGCACTCAGGAATCACTCCTGGCAGTGCTCAGGAGACCATGTGGGATGCTGGGAATCGAACCCGGGTTGGCTGCGTGCAAGGCAAATGCCCTACCTGCTGTGCTATTGCTCCAGCCCCCCAAGCACAAATATTTTTAAGTCTATAACTGTACCTGAATGTGTTTCACTAATAAAATAAATAAATAAATAAATAAATAAATAGATGAACAGGATGAGCAATCATGAGTCAATAAAACCCTAAGGGAGACTTTCCCAGAATTGATGAGTGCATGCACTAAGAATTAAAAGGCCCATAGTGTCTCAGTCAAAATAGACCCCCATAAAAACACTCTGAGACACATAGTAACAACAAATGATGCAACTAAATGAGAATCAAGACACACATTTCCAGGTCACATGGGACAAAGCAAAGATAGTTTTAAGAGGGAAGTTCATAGCAATACAAGAACTCATTGGAAAGTAAGAAACAACCCAGGTAAATAATCTAACAGCATAGCTTAAAGTGTTAAAAAAAAAAAACCTACACAAAGACCCCAAAGCAATCAGAAAGAAGGAAATAATAAAACTGAACGGAAAAGTCAATATACAGACCTGCGCCCCTCAACACCAGCCACCGGAGAGCGGCCTGGGGCATCTGCCTTCACTTTCACTGCGAGCAACAGCCCAACTAGCCGCTGGCCCTCCCAAAAGGTCTGTGGACTAGCTCCAAGCAGGCTGGGGGTGTGGCCTCCACTGCTGTGGGCATAGACTCCTCAAAAGAGGGCGTGGCCTTCTGTGAGGCCTCACTCTAGCACTCTGAACTCACATCCCGACCTTCATCACCTAATTCTGTGGAAAATGTCCTCGCCACCTCAAACACAATGTGACAATAATCCACCTGCCTACTCCCATTCCAACAAAAGACCACTTTACCCAAGAAGCTGTACAAGCCCAATATAAAAGAGTACCTCCTCCAAAGCTTCGCTATACCTATCATAAGCCACAGTATAATGTCTGAGAGGTCATAATCTAGAAGGGGAGAAGGGTAACCACTGACCTTACTCAGATTCTTTCGCGCAATAAGAGGGAACAGTGCAAGTGAACTTGAAGGTTTTATCTTCAAGCATGAAGAAACAGTGCAAATCTCCACTATGAGAGGAGGAAGAAGAAAAGATCCCGAATCCTCAACCGGGGTTACCCACAAATATGATCTCTCCGATAAAGAATTCCAAGATGAAATGTTGAGGATGTTCAAGAACCTCAAAGAATCGATGGAGGAGATAACCAGAAAATTAAAGGAAGAAATAAATGAAACAGTGGAATGGATAGCCGAGAAAATACAGGAAGAAATGAGAGCAGAAATAAGAAAGCTGCAAAAAGAAGTGTCACAAATAAAGAATTCGGTAAATGAAATAAAAAAAAACTCAGTGGGTGCCCTCAGCAGTAGAATGACTACAGCTGAAGACAGAAATTAGTGAGCTTGAAGATAAGTAGCAGAAATCATACAGGCAACAACAAACAATGGAAAAAGACCTCAAAATAGCTCTAAGGTGAATCAGAGAGCTAGGGGATGACTCCAATAGGAACAACATTAGAATCATCAGAATACCGGAGGGACAGGGAGGCAATCCCAATGAAAAAGCCACGGTTAAAAAATCATTGCTGGAGGTGGAGAATGGGCACTGGTGGTGGGATGGGTACTCAATCATTGTATAACTGAAACCCAAGCACAACAACTTGTAAGTCTACAACTGTACCTCATGGTGTTTCACTAATAAAACCAAAAAAATCATTGCTGAAAAGTTCCCAGAGTTAGAGAATTCAGGCATCCAAATCCAAGGAGCCAGAAGGGTGCCAGCTAAGAGAGACTCTAATAAAAACAATCCAAGATATGTCATAGTCAGAATGATGGATGTCATGGATAGAGACACAATATTGCAAGCAGCAAAGTCAAAGAAGGAAATCACATACAAAAGAACACCCCTTAGATTTACTGCAGACCTGTAAGAGGAAACCCTACAAATCTGAAGACAATGGTGGAATATAGTGAAAAAACTCAATGAAATGAATGCCTCACCAAGAATGCTTTATCCAGCTAAGCTTTAACTCAATCTCGATGGAACGATAGCACAATTTTAAAGATAAACAACCACTCAGGAACTTCATAGACTCAAAACCAAACTTTTAAAAAGTACTAAAAGGACCCCTGTAATTCAAGAAGGAAAACATCCATAAGAACAACAAACCCTTACAGAAAAATGGCACAAAACCCCATGACAATAATCTCTCTCAATGTCAATGGTCTGCACCAATCAAGATACAGAGTGGCAAAATAGATCCAGAAACTGAAACCAACATTCCGCCGCCTACAAGAAATTCATCTGAACAGTCAGAGCAAACACAGTTAAAGCATGGAATACAATCCTACAAACAGCTTCCTCAAAAAAGCTGGGGTGGCCATAGTAGTATCCGACAACATAGATTTCAGGTTGAAAAAGATTAGATGGGACAGGCAAGGCCATTTTCTATTTCTCGAGGGATATATAAAACAGGAAGAAATCACACTCTTAAATGTATATGTACCTAATGAGGGACCAACTAAAACTACTACTAAGAGATTTTAAGGAGGATATTGCTACAAAACAATAGTAGTCGGAGACTACAATTTGGAGATTGTTTCTTTTGATGTTATCCTTTAAGTACCTTACAGTATCTTAAATTTTAGTGCTTCTCTTATCTTTTCCAGTTCCCTATCAATGCCGGCTCATATTTTATCTTCAAGCTCTTCTATATGATTCTCTCCCTGTGCAATTCTACTACTATTCATGGTATTTGTTTCTTAGATCCTTTGGGTCATTTTGTATATAAGGTCATCCTCTAAATCAGTTCTTAAGTCAGTTCGTTTATATTCTAGTGATTGATTGCTTAATTTCACTGAACAGTTCTTGCTTAATTTCAACTGCCAGTGTAGAAAGTGTTGATTTCAGGTCCTCATCAACCAGGCTTGACAGTTTTTAATAGACTGAGGATTTGCCTGGTTCTTTTTCTTTTTCTGACATAGCAGTTGAGTTCCTTAGTTTTGCCATTGTTCTTTAGCTTTATGCGCACTAATGTTGGAAGTTTTCTTTCCCATAACTTACAGACTTATGATCAATTGTTTAGACTAGAGGGCTACTGACAATACCTACTGATAATACCTGCAGTCCAGACTCCTCTCTTTACTGTGTAGTGCTATTAGACTATGACAAGGTGCTTTCTGACTACTCATCCCATCTAGCTGGCTTAGAGGGATAGAGGTCAGTGCAGTTGTTGCACTCACTGGCTTCCATATGGAGAGTGTATTCGATAATAATCTCAAGTGGATGCATTAGCATGTGTGCAGTTTGAGGTTCGGAGAATTTAAACTGACATCAGACGGGGCAACTCCCTGATCTAGAGGTGGGGTCCTTGAGGGAGAAGCATGCAGGGTCCTGGCTGCAAGGTGTTTTATTCTTCTCCCTCAAGTCTGGAGCCTGACCATGTTGTGAGGGAGCAGGTGGGCAGAATCGAGCTTACACTAAAATTAAAGAATATTGATAAAATAAGTTATGCTGTTCAGATAATTGTCATCTGGTGTCCAATCATCTAATGTATAGGTTATTCAGGTTACCAGGTCCACCCTGGGCCAGGCTTTTGGTGTTTTGTACCAGTAATCCCCTCCTGAGGCCAGATTCCTCATCATGCCCTTCCCAGTCCCCTTTGTCTTTTTCAGTATCACTGTATCACTGTATCTCTGTTATGCTGTTATTCATCAATTGCCTTGAGCAAGCCCCAGTAACGTCTCCTTCGTACTAGCCCTGAGATTTTTAAAAGTGCCATATTCGAGGCTCTTTTAGGGTCAGGAAAATGAGACTCATCATTGTTACTGGTTTTTGGCATACTGAATACGCCACGGGGAGTTTGCCAGACTCTGCCGTGTGGGCAGGATACTTTTGGTAGCCTGCCAGGTTCTCCAGAATAAGAACTAGATAATAAGATGTCCTTCAGCTCCTGCCTCTGCGCTTGGCTGTCCTCACCGGGGCCCCTTGGAGGAGGATGGGTTGAGTTTCCCTCCCCACCCCGAGCAGAGCCCCGGCAGCTGAAGATCTCCAGTTTTCAATATCAATGTCATAGTTTAAGTACCTAACAAAACTGCATTTCTTTTCGTTTGTTGTTTGTTTTTGGGCTACACCCAGTGGTTTGCAGGAGTTACTCCTGGCTTTGCCCTCAGGAATTACTCCTAGCAGGCTCAGTTTGACCATCTGGGAGTCAAACTCAGGTCAGCAGTATAAAATGCAAGAGCCTTACTTGCTGTACTGTCACTCTGGTCCTCCAAAACTGTATTTCTTATATGTCACATACAGGTGTCAACCCAAGCTGATTTCTCCCCAGTTGGGGAAAGTTTTCATTTTAGTTTTTAAATTAATTTTTATTACAAACAAAGTGATTTACAAAGTTACAAAGTTGTTCATTATACAGTTGTTTCAAGCATTTAGTGTTCCAACAGGCTGGAGCGATAGCACAGAAGGTAGGACATTTGCCTTGCATGCAACTGACCCAGGTTCGATTCCTCTGCCCCTCTCAAAGAGCCCGACAAGCTATCGAGAGTACCTCACCCACACAGCAAAGCCTGGCAAGCTACCCATGACATATTTGATATGCAAAAAAAACAGTAACAACAAGTCTCACAATTTGTTGTGAGACGTTACTGGTGCCCGCTCGAGCAAATCGATGAACAATGGGAGGACAGTGACAGTGACTGTGTTCCAATACCACTAGTGTGACCTTCCCCCCACCAATATCCCCAGCTTCCCCCCAATCCCAACCTGCCCCCAGGTAACAGATTTACATTTTATTGCTTATTCCAACAAAACCGTAAGAACTAGCAAATAGAATGATCAGAAAATAGATCAGTTAAAGACAATTAGTGATTACTATATGATTTTGACCTATGTAAATAAGAACACTAAAACCATTTTATACAATATAATGAAATGCCTATTCTCATTTACATATATACACTTTCAACTCTGAAATCTAAAGTAGCACTGTAGCACTGTCCTCTGTTGTTCATCGATTTGCTCAAGCAGGCACCAGTTATGTCTCCATTGTGAGATTTGTTGTTACTGTTTTTGGCATATCGAATACACGACAGAGAGCTTTTCAGGGTCTTCCATGCTGGTGGGATACTCTCGATAGCTTGCCGGGCTCTCAGAGAGGCACGGAGGAATTGAACCCGGGTCGGCTGCGTGCAAGGCAAATGCCTACCCGCTGTGCTATTGCTCCAGTATTATCTATCATTAATTGACAACTCATGACATTTACTTGTGACCCTGCAAAATAATAGTTTACATCATATGCATTTTTTCATCTTGTTGCCTATTCATAAGATCTTTATTCTCATGAATTTGTGTAAATGACTAAAAGTAGTTTAATTCACTAATATTTTTATATAGAAAACAAAAAATTCCAAACCAAAAATAATTATAAGCCATATACATGACTGATATATACATGCTATATACATATGTACATTCAGTTAAATTAAATCTAAAGTATATTACATTAAATTTATTTTATACTTGGATCTCATTATGCTAATGATCATGTCTCACCTGTCATTAATGAACCTTTTAAAGCAATTATGTGTTAATATATTTTGAATCCTCTGCCTGCTCCCAGCAGCCTGGCAGACGTCCATTACCTCCACTACCTCCACTACCCGGCCAACACAGTCCAGGACACTTTCTGGACCACGCGACCCTGAATGAGCCACTAATATGGCAGTGTTAAGAAAAATGAGGAAGGAGAGGCTGATAAAATCTCAGGACCGACCTAGGCTGCCACAACGAAGAAAGACAAAAATGACTGTCTGTACTTTCAATGCATATATGCTGGCATCGGATGCATCCATCAAGGACCTGATGGTGCAAGCACGAACGACCAAGTATGACATCATTGGCCTGACCAAGACGAGAAGGCATCAATCATATAACGCCATTTTTGACACTGGGGGAGAACTGTTCCTCGGGATATGAGACAAAAGAGGCATTGGTGGTGTCAATGTCCTTGTCAACACGAACTTGACTATAAACATTGATTCATTCAAACAACCCAATTGGAAAATTACACCTGAATATATGTGGCTCACTGCCGGCAGTTTCTATCTTCGTTGTCTATGCACCAACATGCAATTATAATGAAGGAGAAATTGAGAAGTTCTACATGGAGCTGAAGAAGTTCTAAAAGAAGACCACACCTTCTACAAGATCATTGTCAGTGATTTTAATGCCAAGATAGGACCAAGAAGATCAGTTGAAGAACTCCACATAGGGACCCATGGCCTAGAATGGAACAAACAGGTTGAGAGACTGTCTGAGTTCATCATGTCGACCAAGACCATCCTTGGTAACTCACAATTTCAGAAGGCTGATTATAAACGTTGGACATTGGAGTCTCCCGGTGGAAGGTTCCAAAATGAAATTGACCACATCAGATTCAATCGACGGTCTTGCCTGACTGATGTCACTATTGTCCCAAAATTCTAAATGGGATCAGAATGTTTACATCATCTCCTTCGTGCAAAATTCTACTTCACAGGGGGGAAGAGGAGGGAGAAAGGGCTGCAAAGTTTCAGAAGAGAACTCCCAGAACGACCACCAACTGGGAGCTCTTTGGCACTATTGCAGAAACATGGGAAGATGCCATTGACAACATTGACGAGGAATACGATCGACTTATTCAGCGCCTCCATGATTGTGCAAAGAACGCGGAGAGATAGCTACAAAAAGATGCCTGTCATCGACAACTCTCAAGCTCATTCACCAACGTGACTTGGCACAAGTCTCAGGCAACTTCACGCGAACATCTGAGCTCACAAAGCAGTGCAGAGACGCGATAAAGGAAGACCTCAAAGAGAGAAGAGCAGCAGTGCTGGCAGATGCGACAGAAGCCTGGAAAAGCATTTGCAATACCCGCCTGTCCTTCACAACTACAAGACCAAGATGAATGCCCTCCAACGTCCTGATGGATCTATCACATCTTCCAGAAGGGCAATGGAGATTATCCATAACTTCTACCCAGATCTCTTCTATATCCACGTCCACCTGCCCACATACCAAATTCCACAGGATGGATACGTCATTCCCAAAGTTCTCCCTTCTGAAATCTGACATGCCATTTCATCGGTAAATAAGCGAACAGCATCCAGCCTAGATAAGGTCAGATCTGAACACCTGAAGAACCTGTCGTCAGTACTCATCAATACACTGGCTTGGCTCTTCACATGCTACCTGTCTGAATGCAAGATTCCATCCCAATGGAAAACCAGCAGGACTGTACTACTGTAAAAGAAGGGAGACATCCACGACATTGGCAACTATTGCCCGATCTGCCTGTTGTCTGTCGTCTACAAGCTGTTCACTCAAGTCATCCTGAATAGGATTGGCAGAACACTAGATGAAGGACAACCATGTGAGCAAGCCAGTTTCTTAAAAGGATTTAGCACAATTGAGCATATCCACACTATAAACAAGCTCATTGAGTTTTCTCGGGAGTTCAAGATGCTACTCTGTCTAACATTCATTGATTTAAAAAAAGCTTTTGTTTCTGTTGAGTCTGAAGCGGTCATCGAGGCCCTAGCCAAACAGGGCATTCAAACTCAATACATCAGGATCCTCTGTGAGCTGTATTGCGGATTCACTACCAGGATCTCACCATTCTACAGGGAGGTGATCATTGACAACAAGAGAGAGGTTCGGCAGGGTGATACCATTTCACCAAAACTCTTCAGTGCCACCCTCGAGAACATCATGCGACGACTGGAATGGAAAGGAATGAGAGTGAAGATATACTGTCGGCAACAACACCACCTCTGCTTCGCTGATGACATTGTTCTTATAACACCAAACATCAGCCAAGTGGCACAAATGCTGGCCGACTTTGACTGTGGGTGTGGAAAGGTCGGACTACAGCTGAATCTCATAAAGACAATTTTACGAGAAATGGTCTTGTTCCTGACGTTCCATTTGCTCTCAACGGGATGAACATCTCCGAATGGAAAAGTATGTGTGCCTAGGTCGAGAAGTCAACATGACGAATGACCTGGCACCTGAGTTGTGCAGGAGGAAGAGAGCGGCATGGAATGCCTTCAAGAACATTGAAGAAATAGCTAAGAGGACGAAGAACCTCCGGCTCCTGGTACATCTCGTCAATTCCACTGTTCTTCCTGCATTAACATATGACTCAGAGACCTGAGAATGCTATTCAGGTCTCCCAAAGAGGAAATGAAAGAGCTATGCTTGGAGTATCACGCTTCACTCAAATGAGAAAAAGAATCCGGAGTTCCGACCTCTGTTGACAGTCTGAATCAGGGATGCTGCCTTGTTTGCAAAGGCATCGAAAATCAGATGGGCTGGACACGTAATAAGATTTGGAGACGACCGCTGAACTAGAGCCATTACTGACTGGATTCCACGGGATGTCAAAAGATCACATTGCCGCCCACTTATGAGATGGTCAGACTTCTTCGTCAAGACCCTGAACAATAAGTTTGAGGCTCTTCGTGTTCCTAGAATGAGCAGATGCCATTGGGCTAAATTAGCACGTTACAGGTACGAATGGAGACGTTACTGGTGCCTGCTTGAGCAAATTGATGAGTAACGAGATGTCAAGTGATCAAGTGATATTTTGAAGATTACACGGAATTGGTGAAACCTAAATACACAAAATTTCCCCTTACACTTTATATGAACATTGTGGTTTACAAAGTTGTTCATTGTTATAGGCATTCAATATTCCAACACCAATCCCACCGCCATTACACCTTCCGTATACCATTGTCTCCAATTTTCCCAACCACCCCTAAGTATTCCCCCATATCAGGTCCTCAGTATTTATTTCATATTGCTCTTTATCAATAATTTGCTAAAAAATAACCAAAAATATTTCCTTAGAAGAACATTAGTGGAAATTGTTGCATCTCACCATGGAACCATTAAGTACTTGTATAAGAGATTACTAAGTTGTTTTTATGGCTCAAGGCTTCTTGTTTTGTTAATTGAGATTGGAACCTTCTATATTACATCCCATCCAATCTGATATACTACTACCGGGTTGTCAGTTTTGCAGAGCTGGAGATGTTGTGCAGCTCCAGGAAGTTTGGTATTTTTAACACGGTGATATAGCTGGAGTTAAATTTTTAACTTTCTGGAGGATTTGGGGGTATGTGTGACTACCGGGGCTTTTAGAATAAAGGGAGATATAGGGAGATAGCCCATTCTGACTGCAAAAGTCTGGAGATTTCAGTCACAAAACCCACATACCTGAATTTGTTAGCAGGTCATTTCTGAATGAGGCTCAGTCCTGAGGCAGTGGGGTCAAACTAGGGGCATGGTGGCAGTTTTGGAGTATTGGAGCCAAGACTCTGTTTGGGCAGACACTGGGATGACTTGTCCCTCTCCTGGGTGCCCCAGATGACTCAGCCTGTGCAGGTGTCTGGGAAGATCTTCTGAGATTTATTCATCTCTTTCAAGTTCTATTTGTAAGTCCCTGGACCAAGACTGGTGGATGAGTTTATGTGGGGTTTGAGGTGGTTCCTGAAGTGTTTTCTAATATGTATTTTCATCTGCTAAGAAGCTATCAGCCAGAAAAGTCAAAGGAGATTAACTGTTGAACACTTAAGCAATTTGTTTCCAGGGTGATATTCAGTTTCTAACTCTGATACTTCTCTTTTCCCTCTATTTCTTCTTTATTGATGTTGGTGAAGGTAACCAGTGGTGCCTTGCATGAAGTAGAGTGGAGAAAGAGACTACAGGAGGAGGAGGATCAGGAGAAAAAGAAAGATGATGATGATGAGGAGGAGGAGGAGGAGAAGGAGGAGAAGGAGGAGAAAGAGGAGGGAGAGGAGAAGTAGGCACTCAAGACAGAATGTGGGCTTCTCCAAGAATAGAGAGAGCCCCAATAGAGATCCTAGCATTAAAATATGAAAATACATATATCAAGAAGGGAGAGTGTGTGTGAGCTGGCACCACACATGCTCCCAAGTGACACATATGCTAGCCAAGTGTGGGTGGGGAAAGTTTTTGATTAAGTCTTCTTTGAAGACACAGAGACTAAAGGCTCTCCATCAGTGGACCATCTTCCTCCATTTTTCTTCTTATTTAAATTAACTTCTTCACTTTCTTGCAGCTTTTCCCATGTCCTTTTAATAGTGTCTTCTAAGTGGGATTTTGACTAACCATCGACATTTACTAATTATGCCTATTGATGAATATTTTTCTATGCAGATTGGAAGTCTCACCTAAACCTCTGCTGTTTTAGTTTTGAATCTGTTACCTCATCTGTTGGGTACACTGATGATGGTGAATTATGTGCATGAGAAATCATAATGAACAGTGTTACATAAGTCAAAGAACCTCAATAATTAAAAAACAAACTTAAAATTTAAAAAAATTCAACCAAAAGTCCTCTCGTTTGCTTCTGGTGCACATAGAATGAGCCAAGTAGCCATACTAATCAGTTCATTATGACAGTTTCTAAAATTTGAATAGAGCTTCTATTATGTTTCTTGGAGTAGAGTGTGTGGGATTGGAGAACATCTGACTGGACTCTAGCACACTAAAATGTAGAGAGTCAGAATAGAAGGATTGCTGAGAATATTGTACCTGGTTTCAGAACAGTCTTTTTCCCACTGGGACCTCATCCTGTCCGCTGTCTTGCTGCTTTGATCCACCTTCTCTCTCTGGACTCCCTTCTCATTACTCTTTGGGTTGGCCATCAACATTTCAGGTCCCCACTTTCATATACTCTTGTTTCCTGGACTTCAGTCTTACCTTCTTCTGTGGTTCACCCCTTCCAGGAGAAAAGGAAACAATTCCCATGAAGTCACACCTGCACTCATCTACAAGGTTCAAACACAGAGGACTAAACCACAGTGCCAAATTCATCCCAGGGGCTCAACTCTGCAAAGAGTCTTAGAAATTAAATGATAAAATCCCAACTCACAGAAATGAGCAGTTTGAGTTAGAAACTAAAACATGCAGACACCATTCTCAAGCTTAAGTGCCCGCCTATTCCATCTTAAGAAAGTCACCATTTCTCAATGAAGACTTAGGTTGATGACTAACTAAATCTGAAAGGCCTGCCTTCTGTTCAACATACAGAAAAGATTGAGGTCCTATGACAATCCAAAGAAAATGTTTTTCCAATGACTAAGTTAAGACAATTCGTTTCTAAGAAAGAGCTCATAAGGGGGTTAGATATCATCTTCCCGTGGCAAGATCACTTACAAAGTCTCTTCTAAGATCTAGGGAAAACTAGCTTGTGATCATATCTGGAGTAATTGCTGGCATCTGACTCTCCTGGAGTTCCCCAGTAAGCCTACAGAATTAGTACACTCAATCGTGCAGTTAGGTGATTTCTCATTAGCAGCTGCACCTGAAACCTGAAGGAAATTAATTTTTTATTCTGACCTGTTAATTCCACTCAAAGTTAATTTTTATAAGATGCCAGATGATTTCAATCTGCCCAAATCAGAGGAAAGAGCCTGACCTAAAGAGACAGAAGGACAGGACTGCCAACATCTGGGTATCAGTAGGAGGAAACTGCACCACATGAGGAGGGGGAAAACCTCATTAATGGTGTAATGCAAAAGAGTACACTTCTATAAAGGACAGATAAGGGCATCCACAGAGGCCTCAGACACATACAGATGATTTCACAGCAAACGAGTTTTATAACAGAGAGATATATAGAGAACCAGGCATAACATATCTTTTGAAAACTACTGGAAGGAACTAGACTACTGGTTCAGCCCTTATCCTCTCCCTCTTTCCTCTTTCACCACCTGCCAAGGTAGCAAAAAAACTATACAGATGTGCTTACTCTCTCTCTCTCCCCCTCTCGCTAACACCAATCTTGGTGTTCAGGAAAAATTCAGAAACTAATAAATAATTTTAGATGTGAAATAAATCTGGGAAAATCTATAGCATATTTTTTAAAATATGGGGAAGGTGAGCAGCACTCAAAGCAGAATGTGGTAATTACCCACAGAGGAAGCATCTAATGAACCTGAAAACAACGTTTTAAAGACCAAGGAAAAAAAAGATAAATTCAAAGTACTGTTTATGTAACCTTAGGGGGTTTGAACACTAAGAACTTCCAGTGCCTGAAACTTGGTGAGCAAACGAGATGCCGGGTGGTTGAGAGTTAAGAAATAAAGTTGTTGGCAGAAGGTCAAAGAGAGTGAACGGATGTAGGGCGGGGGTGGGAGGAAGAAGGAGGAAAGAGGGGGTGAACACAGCTTTCATGTGAAAACATAAAAGCTTTGTTATGAAGAAAATGCAAAGAAGGGAGTAAGATTGTTAACTGAGGTCCAGGATAGTCCTTTCCTCTGCTTTCAAGGACCTGCCTTTGGCCTGTCCCAGTGTCCACACCAAGGGCTTGTGACACTGGCACCATGCCAACAACACTGAAGCAATGCTTCTTCTAAACTACCTGGTAGTTTAGCTGAATGTGAATCTCTGAGAAGCATCAGAAGACCATGACGGCTCAGAGCCAAGCATCTCTCCCCCATGTATGTCTGAGCAGCCAGACCCTAGAGCAAGCCAGTGGACCAATATGGGTGCCTATGGATTCAAGGGAACACCTCATGTGTTATGGACCCACAGAAACTACTGTTGAATTGATTAAAACATCACATTATCTATACATCAACATCTTCATAATGGGCTTTGCCACATAGTAACTGGCTAGTGCCTCACAATGACTAGGAGACAAAAGACAAATGGGTTATTTTTACTAGTGAAACACCATGAGGTACAGTTGTAGACTTACAAATTTTTGTACTTGGGTTTCAGTTATACAATGATCAAGTACCCATCCCTCCACCAGAGCACATCCTCCACCACCACGGGTCCCAGCATCTCCCACCCCCCATCCCCCCATCCCACTATGCCTCTGTGGAAGGGCATTCCCTTTTGTTCTCTCTCTCTCCTTTTGGGTCCTGTGGTTTGGAAGAGAGGCATTGAGTGGCAATTATGTTTGGTCTATAGTCTACTTTCAGCATGCTTCTCCCATCCTGGGAGGATCCTCCCAACACCCTTTATTTGGTGCTCTCTTCTCTATCTGAGCTTCCTTTTCCCCTAGCACGTGTGGCTGGCCTCCAAGTCATGGAGCAAAATTCCTGGTACTAATCTCGGCCATTCTTGGGTATTAGTCTACTATTTTGTTACTGTATGTTCCCCAGATGAATGCATTCTATGCCTATCCCTTACTTTCTGAGTCATTTCGCTTACCATGACACTTTTCATGTAGTACCACCTGTATGTGAATTTCATGACTTCATCTTTTCTAACAGCTACATAGTATTCCATTTTGTAAATGTACCAAAGTTTCTTTAACTAGTCATCTGTTCTCGGGCACTCAGATTTTATCCAGATACTGGCTATTGTAGAGTGCTGCAATGAACAAACAAGTGCAGATGTCACTTCGACTATACTTTTTTGACTCTCTGGGATATATTTCCAGGAGTGGTGTTGCTGGGTCAAATGGGAGATCAAATTCTAATTTTTTGAGAATCGTCCATACTGTTTTCCAAAAGGGCTAAACCAGTCAGCATTCCCACCAGCAGTTAAGGAGGATCCCTTTCTCGCCACATCCACGCCAGCATCGGTTGCTTTTATTCTTTAGGATGTGGGCCAGTCTCTGTGGTGTGAGATGATATCTCATTGTTGTTTTGAACTGCATGTCCCTGATGATTAGTGATGTAGAGCATTTTCTCATGTGCCTTTTAGCCATTCGGATTTCTTCTTTGCGAAAGTTTCTCTTCATTTCCTCGCCCCATTTTTGATGGGGTTGGGTGTTTTCTTCTTGTGGAGTTCAACCAGTACCTTGTATATCCTTGATATCAACCCCTTGTCAGATGTGTATTTGGCGAATATCCTTTCCCATTCTGTAGACTGTCTTTGTATTTTGGACACTGTTTCTTTTGAGGTGCAGAAGCTTCTTAGTTTAAGATAGTCCCATTTGTCTATCTCTGTTTTCACTGGCTTGGCTAGTGGTGTGACATCTCTGAAGATACCATTAGCTTCATTATCATAGAGGGTTTTGCCATCTTAGTCTTCAATGAACTTTATGGATTCTGGTCTGATGTTGAGGTCATAAATCCATTTTGATCTTACTTTTCTGCATGGCGTTAGGCAGAGATCTGAGCCCACTTTTTTGCATGTAGCCATCCAGTTTTGCAAGCACAATTTATTAAAGAGGCTTTCCCTGCTCCATTTCACTTTTCTTGCCCCTGTATAGGAGATTAGATGATCATATGCTTTGGAGGAGATATCAGTATATTCAACTCTGTTCCATTGGTCTTCAGCTCTGCCTTTGTTCCAGTACCATGCTGTTTTAATTATTACTGCTTTGTAGTAGAGCTTGAAGTTGGGGAGGTTGATTCCTCCCATTTTTTTCCCAAGAATTACTTTAGCTATTCGTGGGGGCTTATTGTTCCATATAAATTTCAGGAGTATTTGCTCCATTTCTTTGAAGAATGTCATGGGTATCCTTATAGAGATCGCATTGAATTTGTACAGTGCTTTGGGAAGTATTGCCATTTTGACAATGTTAATTCTCCCCATCTATGATCAGGGGATATTTTTCCATTTCCTCGTGTCCTCTTTTATTTCCTGAAGTAGAGTTTTGTAGTTTTCTTTGTACAGGTTCTTTGCTTTCTTACTTAAGCTGATTCCCAAGTACTTGATTTTCTGGGGCACAATTGTGAATGGGATTGTTTTCTTCATGTCATTTTCTTCTCTTTCACTATGTGTGTATAGGAAAGCGATGGATTTTTGGGTATTGATTTCATAGCCTGCAACCTTACTATAAGGGCTGGAGCGATAGCACAGCGGGTAGGGCGTTTGCCTTACAAGCGGCCAACATGGTCGACCCGGGTTCGATTCCTCCGCCCCTCTCGGAGAGCCCGGCAAGCTATCGAGAGTATTCGATATGCCAAACACAGTAACAACAAAGTCTCCAATGGAGACGTTACTGGGCCCGCTCGAGCAAATCGACGATCAACGGGAGGGCCTTTACCTTTTACCTTACCTTTACCTTTACTATACAAGTCTATTGTTTCTACTGTTTCTAGGAGTTTCTTGGTAGAGGTTTTAGGGTTCTCTAAGTATAGTATCATATCATCTGCCAATAGTGAGAGCTTGATTTCTTGCTTCCCTACCTGGTTGCCCTTAATATCTTTTTCTTCCCTAATCGCTATTGCAAGTACTTCCAGTACTATATTGAACAGTAGTGGAGAGAGTGGGCATCCTTGTCTCGTCCCTGACCTTAGGGGGAAGGGTCTCAGTTTTTCCCCATTGAGGATGATGTTTGCTGTAGGTTTGTGGTAGATGGCTTTAACTATATTGAGGAAAGTCACCTCTATCCCCATTTTGGCAAGGGTTTTCATCATGAATGGGTGCTGGATCTTGTCAAAAGCTTTCTCTGCATCTATTGATATGATCATATGATTTTTATCTTTTCTTTTATTGATAAGATGGATTATGTTGATTGATTTCCGAATGTTGAACCATCCTTGCATCCTTGGGATGAATCCCACTTGGTCATGGTGTATGATCTTTTTGATGAGTTGTTGAATTCTATTTGCTAGTATTTTGTTGAGAATCTTTGCATTCGTGTTCATCAGGATATCGGCTTGTAGTTTTCTTTTCTTGTGGTGTCTTTGTTTCCTTTTGGTATTAGAGAGATATGGACTTCATAGAAACTGTTTGGTAGAGTTTCTGTTTTTTCAATTTCCTGGAAAAGCTTGAGAAGAACTGGCAATAAGTCCTCTTTAAATGTTTGGAAAAAATCGCTAGTGAATCCATCTGGACCTGGGCTTTTGTTTTTGGGAAGACTTTTGATTACAGTTTCAATTTCCTTGATGTGAATAGGTCTATTCAGGTACTCTAGATCTTCTTGATTCAGCTTTGGGAGATTATAGGAATCCAGGAATTTATCCATTTCTTCTAGGTTCTCTTGTTTCGTGGCATACAGACTTTCAAAGTAGTCTCTGATGATCTTTTGAATTTCTTTGGTTTCTGCTGTGATATTTCCATTCTTATTTCTGATTTGATTTATTAAGGTTCTCTCTCTGCTTCTTTGTGAGTGTTGTTAGTGGTTAATCTATCTTATTTATTTTCTCGAAGAACCAGCTCTTGGTTTCATTGATCCTTCGGATTGTTTCTTTAGTTTCCATGTCGTTGATTTCTGCTCTAAATTTTATGATCTCTTTCCTTCTTCCCATTTTGAGCTCTTTCTGTTGATCCTTTTCTAAGATCTTGAGTTGTGAAGTCAAGTTGTTTATGTGCATCCTTTCTTCTATCCTGAGATATGCTTGCGGAGCTATAATTTTTCCCCTTAAAATGACTTTTGATGCATCCCATAAGTTCTGGTAGCTCCTGTCTTCATTCTTATTTGTTTCCAAGCATCTTTTGATTTCGTCCTTGACTTCCTTTCTGATCCACTCCTTGTTAAGCATTGTGTTGTTTAATTTCCAGGTGTTTGATTTGGTTCTCCGTGTCTGTGTGTGATTCACTTCTATTCTCAGTGCATCATGGTCTGAAAAGATTGTTGATACTATTTCTATCTTCTTGATTCTATTTAGGTATATTTTGTGGCCTAGGACATGGTCTATTTTGGAAAATGTTCCTTGTGCACTGGAGAAGAATGTGTATTCTTTCTTTTGGGGGTGTAAAGCCCTGTATAGGTCTATAAGTCCTTTCTCTTCTATTTCTTCTTTCAAGGCCAATGTTTCCTTGCTGAGTTTTGTTCTTGTTGATCTATCCAGAGTTGATAAGGCTATGTTGAAGTTTCTTTCTGCTAATGTGTTGCTAGCAATGTTTTAAATATTTAGCTGTTCCCTCATTAGGTGCATATACATTGAAGAGTGTGATTTCTTCCTGTTGTGTGTATCCCTCGATGAAGAGAAAATAGCCTTCGCTGTCCCTTCTAATCTTTTTCAATGCGAAATTAATGCTGTCGGATACTAATATGGCCACCCCAGCTTTTTTGAGGGAGATGTTTGCTTGCAGGATTGTTTTTCATCCTTTGACTTTTAGTCTGTGTTTGCTCTGGCTGTTGAGATGAGTTTCTTGTAGGCAGCAGAATGTTGGGTCCTGTCTCTGAATCCATTTTGCCACTCTGTGTCTCTTAATTGGTGAATTTAGACCATTGACATTGAGAGAGATTATTCTTATGGGATTTTGTGTCATCTTTCTTTAAGGGTCTGTTGTGCTTGTAGGGTTTGTCTTGTCATATAGTAGCCCCTTTAGCCCTTGTTTTAGGTTTGGTTTTGAGTCTATGAAGTTCCTGAGCTGCTGTTTTTCTAGAAAATAGTGTAGCATTCCTTCGAGTTTGAGTAAGAGTTTAGCCGGATAGAGTATTCTTGGTGAAGCATTCATTTCAGTGAGTTTTTTCACTATATCTCGCCACTGCCTTCGGGCTTGGAGGGTTTCCTCTGATAGATCTGCTGTGAATCTTAAGGGTGCTCCTTTGTATGTGATTTCCTTCTTTGACCTTGCTGCTTGCAGTATTGCATCTCTATCGGCAGCATCAATCATTCTATCTATGATATGTCTTGAAGTGTTTTCGTTAGGGTCTCTTTTAGCTGGTACCCTTCGAGTTCCTTGAACCTGAATGACTGCATTGTGGAGCTCTGGGAATTTTTCAGCAATGATTTGTTTCAACGTGTCTTTTTCGTTGCGATTGTTTCCCTGAGATTCTGGTAGTCCAATGATTCTAATGTTCTTCCTCTTGGAATCATCTGCTAGGACTCTGATTCTCTGTAGAGCTATTTTGAGGTCCCTTCCCACTGTTTGTTGTTGCCTGTTGGCTTGGTGCAGCTGATCTTCCAGCTCACTGATTCTCTCTTCAGCTGCGGTATTCTGTTGTTGAGAGAAGAGACTGAGTTTTTCATTTCATCTACAAAATCTTTTAATCTTGACATTTCTGCTCTCATTTCTTCTTGTAATTTGTCGATTTTTTCTGTCATGTTACTGGATGTCTGTCTGACTGTTTCATTGAGTTCACTGAACATCTTCATGACTTTGTATCTGAATTCTATGTCAGAGACGTCCCTTAGGTGAGCAGTATCGACAGAGTCTTCTGGATTCTTTTCGTTGTCCTCCCCTTGTGGTGGGGATTTGTGTTGTTTCTCCATATTGCTGTGTAGGTTGGGGACTAGGTTCCTTGAGGACTAGGTTCCTTAGTAAGGTTAAACTACCTGCGGCTGTGTGAGGGCTGTCCAGCTGAAAAATAGGCCACGCCCACTTCTACAGAAGCCACGCCCAAATGTGAAGAGGCCATGCCCCACGGAAACCTGGGTTTGAGACGAGATCAGCGCAGCGTGAGGAGTGAAGAGGGCACGGCAGACACTCAGAACTGCTTTTCTCCAGGCGTCTGGGAGGACGCCTCAGGTCTTGCAGGGAGAGATCCAAGTCACGGGTTCAAGTACTGGTGGATGAACTGACCTGGGTTTGGGAGGAGATCAGCACAGCGTTGGAGTGAAGAGGGGAAAGCAGACACTCAGAACTGCTTTTCTCCAGGCGTCTGGGAGGTCACCTGGGGTCTTGCCCAAATGTTTTTAATTACAGTTGTATGCATACTGTCCTAGGTACATCCTGATCTTTATACTAGTCTTTATTATGAATACTTCAAATCACTTTACAAAGAAGAGAATCAAGTCTTGGGAAAATATCAAAAAATGTCGAAAGGCAGATTATAAATTTATCAAATTATTTGATAAAATGTTCCAAGAATTTAGGTACATGGTCCTCTAGATGGCCCTACATGTCTAGTAAAATGAGCCATTCATTGGTCTTCTCCTGCTTCACAGTTTGCCTACCATTTTCTTCTTCAACTTTCTTCTCTTTTTTTCTTATGGAAAACCCATGTTACTTATTGATCACTCGATCACTTGACATCACATTACTCATCGACTTCCTCGAGTGGGTGTCAGCAACCTCTCCATTTGTCCTTGTCGGCCTAGTGTAGCCCAACGGCATCTGCTTGTTTTACGAACACGAACAGCCTCAAAACCACCGTTCAGGATCTTTATGAAGAAGTCTGACCATTTCCTAGGTGGGCGGCCACATGATATTTTGATGTCCCATGGAATTCGGTCAGATCCTCCAAATTCCAGTAGGCGGGGGTCACACCCACCACCTGGCCCCCTGGCACCGTGTAATCCCATCAACGGCCAAGACTCAGAGACTATAAAATCCAGCTCCCAGACGAGACCAGTGCAGTCTCCTGCCCCTGCGCCTGGCTGTTCCACGCCAGGGTCCCTTGGAGGGGAGCGGGTTGAGCTTTCCTCCCCGCCCCGACCAGGGCTCCGGCAGCCGAAGACCTCCAGGACCAGCCACCACCATGCTGAGACCACTCTCCGCACACATGAAGGTACTGGCAGAGGGACAAAGCCACACAGGTTCCAGGGCCGAGATCTCCAAGCCTACTCGATTTGGAGTCGAGCATCCTCCACCCAGATCCTCCAAATTCCAGTAGGCGGGGGTCACACCCACCACCTGGTCCCCTGGCACCGTGTAATCCCATCAACGGCCAAGACTCAGAAACTATAAAATCCAGCTCCCAGAACCGCGCAGCCACATTTGCTGCCAAGCGACGTCTTATCAGGACATCTTTTTATGACATCTTATTATCTCATTCCTACTTTGGACAAACTTGCAGGCTATCGAATGTAGCCTGCCCCCAGGGCAGAGTCTGGCAAACTCCCCGTGGCGTACCAAATATGCCAAATACCAGTAACATTGCTGGGTCTCATTCTCCTAAAGATCCTTGAATATAATCTCAGGTCTAGGATGAAAGAGACGTTCCTGGGGCCTGCTCGAGGCAATCGACGAATAACAGGATGATGAATGATGAATGAATGAATGGAATTCGGTCAGAAATGGCTCTAGTATACAGTGGTTGTATCCAAATCTCATTATGTGTTCATCCCATCTGATTTTCGACGCCTTGGCAAATGAGGCAGCATCCCTGATTCTTGATCATAGATGGGGGTCGGAAGTCTGAATTCTTTCTCTTATTTGAGTGAAGCATGATATTCCAAGCATAGCTCTTTCGATTCCTCTTTGGGAGACCCGAATAGCATTCTCATCCTGTTTGTGTAGGGCGCAGGTCCCTAGGAATATGTTAATGCAGGAAGAACAGTGGAATCGAAGAGATGTGCCAGGAGCTAGAGGTTCTTAGCTATTTCTTCGATGCTCGAAGGGCATTCCAAGCCACTCTCTTCCTCCTGCGCAACTCAGGTGCCAGGTCATTCGTCATGTTGACTTCTTGACCTAGGTACACATAACTGTTGCATTCGGAGATGCTCATTCTGTTGAGAGCGAATGGAACGTCAGGAACGAGACTGTTTCTCATAAACATTGTCTTGGTGAGATCTTTCTATACTCACGGTCAAAGCCGGCCAGCATTTGTGCTGCTTGGCTAATGTTTGGTGTTATTAGAACAATGTCATCAGCAAAGCAGAGGTAGTGTAGTTGCCAACCATCTACCTTCACTCCCATTCCTTCCCATTCCAGTCATTGCATGACGTTCTCGAGGGTGGCACTGAAGAGTTTCGGTGAAATGGTATCACCCTGCCGAACCCCTCTCTTGATGTCAATGATTACCTCCCTGCAGAATGGTGAGATCTTAGTAGTGAATCTGCAATACAGCTCACAGAGGATCCTGATGTATTGAGTTTGAACGACCTTTTTGACTAGGGCTTCAATCACCGCTTCCATCTCAACAGAATCAAAGGCCTTCTTTAAATCATTGAATGTTAGACAGAGCGGCATCTTGAACTCCCGAGAAACCTCAATGAGCTTGTTTATCGAGTGGATATGCTCGATTGTGTTAAACCCCTTTCGGAAACTGGCTTGCTCACATGGTTGTCCATCATCTAGTGTTCTGTCAATCCTATTCAGGATGACTCAAGTGAACAGCTTGTAAACGACAGACAACAGGCAGATCGGGCGATAGTTGCCAATGTCATGGATGTCTCCCTTCTTGTACAGTAATACAGTCCCGCTGAATTTCCACTGGTACGGATCCTTGCATTCAGACAGGTAGCATATGAAGAGCTAAGCCAGTGTATTGATGAGTACTGACAGCAGGTTCTTCAGGTGTTCGGATTTGACCTTGTCTGGGCCAGGTGCTGTTCGCTTCTTTACCAATGAAATGGAGTGTTTGATTTTGGAAGGGAGAACTTTGGGAACGACGTATCCATCCTGTGGAATTTGGTATGTGGGCAGGTGGACGTGGATATAGAAGAGATCTGAGTAGAAGTCATGGATAATCTCCATTGCCCTTCTGGAAGATGTGATAGATCCACCAGGATGTTGGAGGGCATTCATCTTGTTCTTGTAGTTGGGGAAGGACAGGCGGGAGTTGCGAATGTTTTTCCTGGCTTCTGCTGCATCTGCCAGCACTGCTCTTCTCTCTATGAGGTCTTCCTTTATTGCTTCTCTGCACTAATTTATGAGCTCAGACATTCGCATGTGGTTGCCAGAGGCTTGCACCATGCCATGTTGGTGAATGAGCTCGAGAGTCTTTGAAGACAGGAGTCTTTTTGCGTCTATCTCTCTCTCTCTCTCAGTGTTCTTCGCACAGTCATGGAGGTGCTGAACCAGTCTGTCGTATTCCTTGTCAATGTTGTCAATGACAGCATCTTCCCATGTTTCTGAAATAGTACCAAAGAGCTCCCAGTTGGTGACTGTTCTGGGAGTTCTCTTCTGAAACTTCGCAGCCCTTTCTCCCCGCTCTGTGAAGTAGAATTTTGCACAAAGGAGATGGTGGTCGATACCGTTTGGAATTTTGGTAACATTGGACAGGCAAAACCATCAATTGAATATGATGTGTTCTATTTCCTTGTGGAACTGTCCACCGGGAGACTCCAATGTCCAAGGTTTAGATTTGGCCTTCTGGAATTGTGAGTTACCATGGATGGTCTTGGTCGACATGATGAACTCAGTCTCTCACCCTGTTAGTTTCATTCTAAGCCGTGGGTCCTGATGTGGAGTTCTTCAACTGATCTTCTTGGTCCTATCTTGGCATTAAAATCACCAACAATGCTCTTGTAGAAGGTGTGGTCTTCTTTATAGAACTTCTCCAGCTCCGTGTAGAACTTCTCAATTTCTACTTCATCATAATTGGATGTTGGTGTATAGACAACAAAGATAGAAACTGCCGGCAGTGAGCCACAAGTGTAATTGTCTGATCTGGGTTGTTAGGCATTCGAATGAATCAAAGTTTATGGCCAAATTCATGTTGACAAGGACACCGACAACACTGATGCCTCTTTTGTCATATGTTCCGAGGAAGAGTTCTTCTCCAGTGTCAAAAATGCCGTGATGTGAATGATGCTTTCTGTTCTCCTTCAGACCAATGATGTTGTACTTGATCTTTCACGCTTGCACAATCAGGTCTCTGATAGATGCGTCTGATACCAGCGTATGTGAATTGAAAGTACAGACAGTTATTTTTGTCCTTTTATTTTGACAGTATAGTTTCGCCCTGAGATTTTATCAGCCTCTCCTTCCTCATCCTTCTTAACACTGCCATATTGGTGGCTCTTTCAGGGTCAGGGGAATGAAAACCACTGTATTTACTCATTTTAGCATATCGAGCACACCACGGATAGCTTGCCAGGCTCTGCCGTGTGGGTGGAACACTCTCAGTAGCTTGCAGGCTCTCCGAGAGGAATAGAGGCTTTTAGGGTGGCCTCTCATCATCCTTGCAGGTGTTCCCATGGTTCAAACCATATTTGAACCCCATCTAATATGGTGCGGTAATCTTGTATTAAGTGTTTTATAATGTGTCCTGAAAGCGTCCTGGAGCGTGGCGGTGCCTGGTAGTGGAGGCAGTGGAGATAGTGGAGGTCTGCTGGGCAGCTGGAAGCAGGCAGAGGATCTCTGTTCCTGTTCCGTTGAGCCTGGAGTTCAAGGTCACAGAGTTCCACTTCCCTGGTTCTTTGGGGCTTCACTCGCAGTGAGTCTTGGCCCGAGTGTCCAGAAAGCATCCTGGAGTGTGGCGGCGGCTGGGTAGTTACTTATTGATAATTCCTCTAATTATTTTTATCATTGAAGGGACCATACCAATCAATTCTTGGGTCCAGGTTCACTCCAGGGAGTCACAGACACCACACCAGGTAGTGCTCAGAGTAGGTGGATATGAGGTGCCAAGGTTCAAACCCAGGGGCTTTCACATGCAAATCAAATGCATATCACTTCAGTCATATCCTAGAAAACTCATCTTTTTTTTTTTGTTGTTGCTTAGTTATTATGCACCAGACACTTTCAGGGGCTATTACATACATTATCACATTTGACAATCTATAGTATGTCTCTACATTTATTTATTTTTTTTTTTTTTTGGTTAGTGGACTATGTCCAGGGATCATTCCTGACTCAGGGGAACATATGGAATGCTGAAGATTAAATCAGGTCAGCCACATGCAAGGCAAGTACTCTACCCATTGTGCTATGGCTTCAGTCCCCTGTCTCTGCATATAAAAATAAATGCAACCCTTCTAATGCTGACACTTATGATTTTCTTGTACACAATCACCTCACTTCTCTACCACCAAAGTGTCTGAGGCCCGTGATTAATGTCCTTATGCTTCTTCAAAGTCTGCCTCACCATTCCCTACCCCACTTCCCTCCTTACTTTGCATTCTCAGTTCTATAATCTAGGACTAAGGGGTTTACATCATTTGATACATTCCATTCCTTTGTCCATTTGTTTTCTATACCACAGATGAGAGAGAGATCACCCAGCATTTGACCTTTTTTTTCTTATTTTACTTAACATGATACCTTCTAGTTCCATCCAAGTTTCAGTAAATTGAATGATATATATGTATATATATATATATATTAAATAAAATGGATAAAGTTACTTATTCATTTTTCTGTTGCTGTAAATTTAGTTTTTTTCCCCATATCCTGGTTATTGTATGTAAGACTGCCATGAACAGAGGTATGCAAATGTATTTTTAAATTAATATTTTTTTGCTTAGGAGGATAGATAAAAAGAAATAAATTGCTCTTTTATGAAAATTCTATTCTTAATTTTTTGATAAATATTCATACCATTTTCCATAGATGCTTAATCAGACAACATTCCCACCAACATAAATAAGGGTTTCCTTTTCACTACATCTTCACCAACACTGACTGTTTCTGGTCTATTCTGTATAGGGCATTCTTACTGCTGTGAGATGGTATCTTATTATTGTTTTTATTTGCATTTCTCTAATAATAAATGACAATTAACATATAATTATTGACCATCCAGAACTGTCTGCTCATTTCCTATTCCCATTTTTTGATAGAGTTGTTTGGTTTTTGTTACTGATATTTGTGAGTGCTTTATATGCCTTGTATATTAGCCCCTTTACTTGAAGTATTTTATGCAAATATGTTCTCTCAATAATGCCTTTACCTTAGCCTGGGTTTATTTTGCCAAGTAAAATATTTTTGATTTGATGAAGACTTATTGTTTATTTTTATTTTGTTATATTTACCAGTGAAATATACCTCTTATGTCTGGCTCCTGATATTTTCCCTGATGAATTTTAGGTATTATAGTCAATTTTCAAGGTCTCTAATATATTTTGAATTAATTTTTGTGCCAAACCACATTGACGAATGAGAGTTTCTGAAGACAGGTGTCTTTTTGTGGCGTTCTCAATCTCAGAATTTCTCGCACATTCAAGGAGGTGCTGAACCAGTACATCATATCCCTTGTCGGTGTTGTCAATAACGGCATCTTCCCATATTGCTGCAATAGTGCCAAAGAGCTCCCAGTTCGTGATCATTCTGGGAGTTCTCTTCTTAAACTTTGCATACTTCTCCCCACTCTGTGAAGTAGAATTTCACACGAAGGAGATGGTGACCTGATCCCGTTTGGAATTTTGGGACAATAGTGATATCGGTCAGGCAAAACTGTCAATTGAATATGTTGTCAAGTTCGTTGTGGAACTGTCCACTGGGAGACTCCGATGTCCAACGTTTAGAGTCTGCCTCTTGAAACTGTGAGTTACCATGGGTGGTCTTAGTTGACATGATGAACTCAGTCTCTCACCCTGTTCATTCCATTCTAGGCAATGGGTCCCAATATAGAGTTCTTAATGACCTTCTTGGTCCTATCTTGGCATTAAAATCACTGACTATAACCTTGTAGAAGGTGTGGTTTCTTTATAAAACTTCTTAAGCTCCATGTAGACCTTCTCAATTTCTTCTTCATTGTAGCTGGATGTTGGTGCATGGATGATGAAGATAGAAACTGCCAGCAATGAGCCACATCTATTCAAACATAAGTGTCTGATTCAGGTTATGAGGCATGCAAACAAATTGATGCTCATGGCCAAGTTCATGTTGACGAGGACACTGATGCCACCGATGCCTCTACTGTCACATTTTCCGAGAAACAGTTCTTTCCAGTGTTGGAGACGGTGTGATGTGATCAATGCCTGTTCGTCTCGGTCAGTCCAATGACATAGTACTTGACCTTCTGCACTTGTACCATCAGGTCCTCAATGGATTCTTCTGATGTCAGCATACATGCATAGAAGGTACAGAAAGTCATTTTAGCCCTACTTTGTTTTGGCAGCCTCGTTTGGCCCTGAGATTTTATCACAATGAGGTGGTGAACCATCAAGTCTCAGACAATCACAAACATCCAAGCTTGCAAAGAGGGTCAGAGAAGCGATAAAGGAAGACTTCAAAGAGAGAAGAGCAGCAGTATTGGCCGATTTGGCAGAAGCAGGGAAAAGTATTCGCAACACCTGCCTATCCTTAACCAACTTTAAGACCAAGATGACTTCCCTCCGACGTCCTGATGAATCTATTACATCTTCCAGAAGGACAACGGAGAAGGTTATCCACCACTTCTACTTGGATCTCTTCGATAGCCATGTCCATCTTCCCACATACCAAATTCCGCAGGATGGATATGTCGTTCCCAGATTTCTCCCTTCCGAATATCGATATGCCATTTCGTCGATAAAGAAGTGTACAGCACCAATCCAGACAAGGTGAGACCCAGACACCTGAAGAATCTGCCACCAGTTCTCATCAATATACTGACTCGGCTCTTCACATGCTACCTATCTGAATGCAAGTTTCTGTCCTAATGGAAAACCAGCAGGACCGCTCTGTTGTACAAGAACAAAGACATTCACGAAATTGGCAACTATCTGATCTGACTGTTGTCCGTCATTTACAAGTTATTTACTTGAGTCATCCTGAAAAGGATTGGCAGAACATTAGATGAAGGACAACCATGCGAGCAAGCTGGGTTCCGAAAAGGATTCAGCACGATCGACCATATCCACATCGTGATAAAGCTATTGAGGTTTCTCAGGAGTTCAAGATGCTATTCTGTCTAATGTTCACTGATTTAAAGAAGGCCTTACTTCTGTTGAGACTGAAGCAGTCATCAAAGCCCTAGCCAAACAGGGCATTCAAACTCAATACAACAGGATCATCCATGAGTTGTACTGCGGATTCACCACCAGGATCTAACCATTCTACAAGGAAGTGATCATCGAGGTAAAGAGAGGAGTTGGGCAGGTGATACCATTTCAATGAAACTTTTCAGTGCCACGCTGGAGAATGTCATGCAAGACTGGAATGGGAAGGAATGGGAGTGAACAGAGATGGATGGTTGGCTTCGCTGATGACATCATTCTTTTTTTTTAAATTTTTATTAGTGAAACACCATGAGGTACAGTTGTAGACTTACAAATTTTTGTGCTTGGATATCAATTATACAATGATCAAATACCCATCCCTCCACCAGTGCCCATTCTCCACCACCCTGGATCCCAGTATCCCTCCCACCCCCAACCCCCCCATCCCACCCTGCCTCTGTAGCAGGGCACTCCCTTTTGTTCTCTCTCTCCTATTGGGTGTTATGGTTTGCAAAAGAGGCAATGGGTGGCAATCATGTTTGGTCTATAGTCTACTTTCAGCATGCTTCTCCCATCCTGGGAGGATCCTCCCAACACCCTTTATTTGGTGCTCCCTTGTCTATCTGCGCTCCCTTTTCCCCTAGCATGTGTGCCTGGCTCCAAGCCATGGAGAAAAACTCCTGGTACTAATCTCGGCCATTCTTGGATGTTAGTCTCCTATTTTGTTACTGTATGTTCCCCAGATGAATGCATTCTATGTCTATCCCTTACTTTCTGAGTCATTTCACTTAACATGATACTTTCCATGCAGTACCACTTGTATGTAAATTTCATGACTTCCTCTTTTCTAACAGCTACATGGTACTCCATTGTGTAAATGTATCAAAGTTTCTTTAACCAGTCATCTGTTCTTGGGCACTCAGGTTTTTTCCAGATTCTGACTACTGTAAAGAGTGCTGCAATGAACAAACAAGTGCAGATGTCACTTCGACTATACTTTTTTGGCTCTTCGGGATATATTCCCAGGAATGGTATTGTTGGGTCAAATGGGAGCTCAATTTCTAATTTTTTAAGATTTGTCTATACTGTTTTCCAAAAGGGCTGAAACAGTTGGCATTCCCACCAGCAATGAAGGAGGGTCCACTTCTCGCCATATCCGTGCTAACACCGGTTTCTGTTGTTCTTTTGGATGTGGGCCAGTCTCTGTGGTGTGAGATGATATCACATTGTTGTTTTGATCTGCATCTCCCTGATGATTAATGATGTACATCATTTTCTCATGCCCCCTTTTGCCATTCTAATTTCTTCTTTGAGAAAGTTTCTGTTCAATTCGTTGCCCCACTATTTGATGGGGTTGAACATTTCCTTCTGGTAGAGTTCAACCAGTGCTTTGTAAATCCTTGTTATCAACCCCTTGTTGGATGGGTATTGGGTGAATATTCTTTCCCATTCTGTAGGCTGTCTTTGTATTTTGGTCACTGTTTCTTTTGAGGTGTAGAAGCTTCTTAGTTTAAGATAATCCCATTTGTCTCTGTTTTCACTTGTTTGGCCAGTGGTGTGACATCTTTGAAGATACTGTTAGCTTCAATGTCTTGGAGGGTTTTGCCAACCTTGTCTTCAATGTACCTTATGGATTCTGGTCTGATGTTAAGGTGTTTAATACATTTTGCTCTTACTTTTGTACATGGTGTTAGGTAGATATCGGAGCCCATTTTTTTGCATGTAGCTGTCCAATTTAGCCAGCACAATTTGTTAAAGAGGCTTTCCTTGCTCCACTTCACATTACTTGCTCCCTTATCAAAGATTAGATGATCATATGTTTGGGGGGAGATGTCAGTATATTCAACCCTGTTCCATTGGTCTGTGGCTCTGGCTTTGTTCCAGTACCATGCTGTTTTAATTATTACTGCATTGTAGTAGAGTTTGAAGTTAGGGAGGGTGATTCCTCCCATTTTCTTTTTTCCAAGATTTACTTTTGCTATTCGTGGAGGTTTATTGTTCCATATAAATTTCAGGAGTGTTTGCTCCATTCCTTTGAAGAATGTCATGGATATCGTTATAGAGATGATGTTGAATTTGTAATGCTTTGGGGAGTATTGCCATTTTGATAGTGTTAATTCTCCCCATCCATGAGCAGGGGAGATCTTTCCTTTTCCTCGTGTCCTCTTTTATTTCCTGAAGTAGCGTTTTGTAGTTTTCTTTGTACAGGTCTTTTACTTCCTTAGTGAAGCTGATTCCTAGATACTTGATTTTCTGGAGCACAATGTGAATGGGATTGTTTTATGTCACTTTCTTCTCTCTATTTGTGAATAGAAAAGCCATGGATTTGGGGGTATTCATTTTATAGCCTGCAACTTTACTATACAAGGGTATTGATTCTAGGAGTTTCTTGGTGGAGGTTTTAGGGTTTTCTAAGTATAGTATCATATTAGCTGTGAATAGTGAGAGCTTGATTTCTTCCTTTCCTACCTGAATTCCCTTAATATCTTTTTCTTGCCTAACCGCTATTGCAAGTACTTTTAGTACCTTATTGAACAGCGGTGTATTGAGTGGGCATCCTCGTCACATCCCTGATCTTAGAGGAAAGGCTCTTAGCTTTTCTCCATTGAGGATGATTCTTCCTGCAGGCTTGTGGTAAATGCTTTAACTACACTGAGGAACGTCCTTTGTATACCCATTTTGGTGAGGGTTTTCATCATAAACGGGTGCTGGATCTTGTTAAATGCTTTCTCTGCATCTATTGATATGATCATATGGGTTTTTTTATCTTTTATTTTCTTGAGATGATGGATTATGTTGATTGATTTCTGAATGTTAAACCATCCTTGCATCTCCGGGATGAATCCCTCTTGATCATGGTGAATGACCGTTTTAATGAATGGTTGAATTCTATTTGCTATTATTTTGTTGAGAATCTTTACATCCGTGTTCATCATGAATATTGGCCTGTAGTTCTCTTTTCTTGTTATGTCTTTTTTTAGTATTAGAGAGATATGTGCCTCATAGAAACTGTTTGGGAGGGTTTATGTTTCTTCAATTTCATGGAAAAGCTTGAGAAGAACTGGCAATACGTCCTCTTTAAATGTTTGGAATATTCGCTAGTGATCGATCTGGACCTGGGCTTTTAATTTTTGGGAAGACTTTTGATTACAGTTTCAATTTCCTTGATGTTCATAGGTCTATTCAGGTACTCTAGATCTTCTTGATTCAGCCTTGGGAGATTATAGGAATCCAGGAATTTATCCATTTCTTCTAGGTTCTCTTGTTTTGTGGCACAGACTTTCAAAGCAGTCTCTGATGATCTTTTGAATTTCTTTGGTTTCTGTTGTGATATCCTCTACTCATTTCTGATTCGGTTCATTAGGGTTCTCTCTGTCTCTTTCTTTGTGAGTCTTGCTAATTGTTTATCCATATTATTTATTTTCTCAAAGAACCAAATCTTGGTTTCATTGTTCTTTCATTGGTTTGTTTTTTTTGGTTCCATATCATTGATTTTTGCTCTATGTTTCATAATCTCTTCTGTCTGTCTTGTGCACCTATTGTTGGTCCTTTTCTAAAATCTTGAGCTTTGAAGTCAAGTCGTTTATGTGGGCTCGCGGGCTCGCTCTTCTTTCCTGAGAAATGCTTGCAGAGCTATAAATTTT
Organism: Sorex fumeus; assembly: GCF_029834395.1. Lineage (NCBI taxonomy): Eukaryota > Metazoa > Chordata > Mammalia > Eulipotyphla > Soricidae > Sorex > Sorex fumeus. Next base: position 4,003,356 of record NW_026606083.1, read on the forward strand.
CCCCTTAACACGGTTTTCGCTGCATCCCATAGGTTCTGGATTTGTTTTGTTTTAAGCTCATGTCTTATTTCACAATGTTTCCAGGTATCTTTTGATTTGTCCTTGACTTTCTTCCTGACCCACTCGTTGTTCAACATTGAATTGTTTAATTTCCACGTGTTTGATTTGGTTCTCCATGTTTGTGTGTGATTCACTTCTATCTTCAGTGCATCATGGTCTGAAAAGATTGTTGATACTATTTCTATCTTCCTGGTTCTATTGAGGTATGTTTTGTGGCCTCGCACATGGTCTATTTTGGAAAATGTTCCACGTGCACTGGAGAAGAATATGTATTCTTTCTTTTTGAGGTCTAAATACCGGTATAGGTCTATTAGCCCTCTCTCTTCTATTTCTTCCTTCAATGTTTCCTTTCTGAGTTTTGTTCTTGTTGATCTATCCAGAGTTGATAAGGCGATGTTGAAGTCTCCAGCTACCATTGTGTTGTTGGCAATGTCCTCCTTAAAATCTGTTAGCAGTTGTTTTAAATATTTTGCTGTTCCCTCATTAGGTGCGTATACATTTAAGAATGTGATTTCTTCCTGTTGTACGTATCCCTTGATAAATAGAAAATGGCCTTCTCTGTCCCTTCTAAACTTTTTCAACCAGAAATTTATGTTGTTGCACACTAGTATGGCTACCCTTCGTTTTTGAGTGAGCTGTTAGCTTAGAGGATTGTTTCCCATCCTTTCACTTTGAGTCTGTGTTTGCTCTGACTGTTGAGATGAGTTTCTTGTAGGCAGCAGAATGTTGGGTTCTGTCTCTGAATTCATTTTGCCACTCTGTGTCTCTTAATTGGTGAATTTAGACTGTTGATTTTGAGAGATTACTGCTATGGGGTTTTGTGTCATCTTTCTGTAAGTGTCTGTTGTGCTTTAGGGTTTGTTTTGTTTTATAGTAGCCCTTTTAGCCCTTCTTTTAGGTTTGGTTTTGAGTCTATGAAGTTCCTGAGCTTCTGTTTATCCAAAAATAGTGTACCATTCCTCGAGTTTGAGTGAGAGTTTAGCCGGATAGAGTATTCTTGGTGAAGCATTCATTTCAGGGAGTTTTTTCACTACGTCCCACCATTGCCTTCGGGTTTGGAAGGTTTCTTCTGATAGGTCTGCTGTTAATCTAAGGGGTGCTCCTTTGTATGTGATTTTCTTCTTTGACCTTGCTGCTTGCAGTACTGTGTCTCTATCCGTGGCATCCATCATTCTAACTATAATATGTCTTGGAGTGTTTTTGTTAGGGTCTCTTTTAGCTGGTACCCTTCGAGCTCCTTGAATCTGAATGGCTGCATTGTCCAGCTCTGAGAATTTTTCAGCAATGATTTGTTTGACCGTGGCTTTTTCATTGGGATTGTTTCCCTGAGCTTCTGGTACTCCAATTATTCTAATGTTGTTCCTCTTGGAATCATCTCCTAGGACCCTGATTTGCTCTAGCGCTATTTTGAGGTCTCTTGCCATTATTTGTTGTTGCCTGTAGGCTTGGTGCAGCTGATCTTCCAGCTCACTGATTCTGACTTCAGCTGTAGCCATTCTACTGTTCAGGGCACAGACTGACTTTTTAATTTCATCTACCGAGTCTTTTATTTGTGACATTTCTGTGTGTAGCTTTCCAATTTCTGCTCTCATTTCTTTCTATATTTTCTTGAGTGTTTCTTTCATGTCCTCATTTAATTTACTAGATATCGGTCTCACTGTTTCATTGAGTTCATTGAACATCTTCTTTACTTTATATCTGAATTCTTTCTCAGAGAGGTCTCTTAGGTGAGTAGCCCCTACTGAGGCTTCTGGACTCTTTTCATCATCCTCCTCTCGTGGTGGGGATTTGCGTTGTTTCTTCATGTTGGTGTGGAGGTATGGAGTCTGAAATGTTACTTGAGAGTGCTGGGTATGAGATTACCTGCATCTGCGTGAGCATTGGCCAGCCCAAAATCATGCCACGCCCACTTCTACTGAAACCACGCCCGCTTCCAAAGAGACCACGCCCCTATGGGTACCTGATGTGTGTGTGTGTGTGTGGGTGTACAACCTTGGGGAGGCAGAAGACCGGCAGAGCGTTGAGGTCCAACCAGAAGAGGCTTAGGGATGGTGAGTGTCCCAGGGTCTTTGAGGATGCCTGGGGCTCATACACAGAGAAAGCCAAGTCCCGGGTTTGAATACTGACGGACTAACTGACCTGTGGGAGGAAGAAAACTGGCACAGCGTTGGGTTTGAATAGGAAGTGGCTTAGGGGTGGTGAGTATCCCAGGATTCTAGAGGACATCTGGGGTGCATCACGGAGAAAGCCAAGTCCCGGGTTTGAATACTGATGGACTAACTGAGCTCAACATCATTCTAATATCAACAAGCATTAGCCAAGTGGCACGAATGCTCACCAGTTTCGATCATGAATGTGGAAAGGTCGGGCTGCAGCCGTATCTCACAAAGACAATGTTTGTGAAATAAAAAATAGTTCCTGATGTTCAATTTGCTCTCAATGGAATGAACATCCCCAAATGCAGCAGTTATGTGTACCTGGGTCGAAAACTCAACATGATGAATGACTTGGCACCAGAACTGCTCAGGAGGAAAAGAGCTGAGTGGAATGCCTTCAAGAGTGTCAAAGAAATATCTAAGAGGACGAAGAACCTCCGGCTCCGGGCACGTCTTTCCGACTCTACCGGTCTTCCTGCACTAACATATGCCTCAGACACCTGAGTCCTATGAAAAAAGGATGAGAACGCTATTCAGGTCTCCCAAAGAGGAATCAAAGGAGCTATGCTTGGAGTATCATGCTTCACTCAAGTGAGAGAAGGAATCTGGAGTTCCGACCTCCATTGACAATCGAGGATCAGAGACACTGCCTTATTTGCCAAGGCGTCAAAAATCAGATGGGCGGGACACATAATGTGATTTGGAGATGACTGCTGGACTATAGCCATTACTGACTAGATTCCACGTGACGTCAAAAGAATGTCTGGCCGCCCACCTATGAGATGGTCAAACTTTTTCATCAAGATGAGCATGAACGTTTATAAGTCTACAACTGTACCTCATGGTGTTTCACTAATAAAAACAAAAGACCCTGAACAAACAGTTTGATGTTCTTTGTGTTCCTGGAGCAAGTAGACACCATTGGGCTACACTAGCACAAGACAGGGAGGAATGGAGAGGTTACCGGTGCCCACTCAAGCAAATCAATGTGCAACGGAATGACAAGTGATACAAATGAAATGATACCTTTTGTTTATGGTGTGATATGTGGATCCAATTTTATCTTTTCTCATGTTTTATCCAAGTTCCCCAAAGCCAAGTCCACCTATACAAACCAAATGACCACCTGAAGAAGCCACGCTATACAGTGAAATGGCAACTTGGCCCTTTATATCAATAGCGTCTCTTAATAGACTGAATGTTATTGTTGACTGAACAATGGACTGTTCTCCTATCAATGAGCACAGAGTGGCAGGAAACAAAATCCATCCATTTGCTGCTTACAGAAAACACATCTAAAATCTCAGGATAGATGCAGGCTCAGAGTAAAAGGATGGAAAGCAATTACATAACCAAGGAGAAAAAAAGCTGGACAGTCATACTTACAGAAGATCAAATTACATTCAGTCCGAAGAAAATAGAGACAGGGATGGACACTACTTATTGAACAGGAGAACAATGGCAACTCTAATCAACATATATACACCAAATCTCAAGTCAGCAAAGTTGGTAAGGCTCTTGCTCACAAACCTACAGGAACATATGGATGAAAGCATAACTGTCAGCACTGAATAGATCCACTGGACAGGTTATTGGTAAATACACAAGAGCCCTAAGTGAGGAACTAGGAGATACAGGACTAATACAGGGCCTTCCATCCTTCCAAAATGAATACACGTTCTTCTCTAGTGCACATGAATAATGCCTGGAGCAAAAAAAAAAAAAAGAAATCCAAAGACTAGCAGAAAAAAAATAAAAACAAGAGCAGAAATAAAAAAATATACAAACAAAAAAAGATTAAAAAGAATCAATGAAATCAGGAACTGGTTCTTCAAAAGAATAAACATGATAGACAAACTGTAAGATAACACTGTTTTGTCCTTCCTCGGGTAGCTTACGTTTATCGGGTCACACCCATCACAGGGCACTGAACTTGTATTATAAGTTAATATTGCCTTTCTCCTCTCCTTATGTCTTTTGAATAGTTTACCTTAAAGCAATGTCCTTTCTGTATGTGGACAGGAAGACAGTTAATATTATTCTTTGTAACTTTGGAGTTGATTGACTTCAAATAATATTTACTCCTGGGCATCTTCTTTCTTGACTCAGTTTCCCTTAGTAACTAGCACCCCAAAAGCAGGGTCCCGACGAGGGACTGAATGGACCCAGGGAAAGCTGTGAGCTACCCTGGCATCGAAATGGGCCAGGCCAAAGCGCCACAATACTCAATTATAAGTTGAGGACATGATCATGGACAAATGCTGTCATGATCCAAAGTAAGTAACGATGAGACTAGGACCCTGCTGGGGCTGGGAAGATTAACCTGGCCTGAGGACTGCAGACCTGGGCCAGGGCCCCGGCAGCTGAAGACCTCCAGGACCAGCCACCACCATGCTGAGACCACTCTCCACACACCTGAAGGTACCGGCAGAGGGACAAAGCCACGTGGGTTCCGGGGCCGAGATCTCCAAGCCTACTCGGATTGGAGTCGAGCATCCTCCACCCAGATTCTCCAAATTCCAGTAGGTGGGGGTCACACCCACCACCTGGCCCCCTGGCGCCGTGTAATCCCATCAGCGGCCAAGACTCAGAGACTATAAAAACCAGCTTCCGGAACCGACATCTTATTATGACATCTCATTCCTACTTTGACTACCGAATGTAGCCTGCCCACATGGCAGAGTCTGGCAAACTCCCCGTGGCGCACCCAATATGCCAAATACCAGTAACAATGATGGGTCTCATTCTCCTAAAGAGCCTTGAATATAATCTCAGGGCTAGGATGAAGGAGACGTTACTGGGGCCTGCTCGAGGCAATCGACGAATAACAGGATGATCTGTGATCTGTGATCTGTGAGGACTGCAGAATGTATAGTGAGATGTTCTCAGGAACAACCAAACTAAGTTTATATTTCTTACTGTGCTCATACAGAATGACATTGCTAGAAATATTAGAAGTAGATTTATTACAACTATTTAAGTAGATTACTAACTGAGGGAAGAACACACCCTTGTTGGGATCCCACCCTTGAGCAGATCTCCTAGTAATCTGGAGTAATCTCTTTAGATGAGATTTTATCCTTGATTTAATCTCCTGGAGGAGTGGTCTTACCTCTCTTTATTGATTTGTTAGTGTTCAACCCACCTTTGTGTCACCTCCTTACGTGATTGCTATATAAACTAAGACTGTAGACCCAGGCGAGGGAGATCCAGATTCAGAGCGAGAGGGACTCAAGCTTGAGAGAGAGAACAGCTGTCCTGATCCAGGCCACACACAGGACTCAAGAGCACCAAACGCGGACGGTGAGAAAGCCGTCCAGAGAACCTGTGAACACACAACCTTCAGCGTGCTAAGATTTTACAGCAAACCATTGGCTAGACTTACAAGGAAAAGAAAAGAAAGTACTCAAATAAATTGGATGAGAAACAGAAGGGGAGAAACTAGAACAGATCCCCAAGAAATCCAATACATCCTGAGAACTTACTATGAACAATTCTACTTTGCTAAGCTGGAGAACCTATAAGAAATAGACAGATTCCTAGAAAAATGTAATCCCAAAAAGAAATGAGAAGGAAATCAAAAGACTAAACAGGTTTACAAGCAAGGAAATTGAAACACTGATTAACAATTTCCCCAAAAATTAATGTCCTGGTGGAGATAGGTTTACAGGTGAGTTTTATCAAACCCTCAGAGAAGATTTACTGCCATTGATCCTCACATTTTCCAAAATATCAAAGAAACTGGAATCCTTCCTTACAACTTCTCTGAAGCTAACATTAGACTGAGACTCAAAGCTGAAAGATATATTACCAAAAAACTTTCAGACCAATTTCCTTGATGTTCAACAAAATCTTAGCAAAACTAGAACAAGCCTGTGGGAAAAAAGGAAAAACGCTGCACAAAAAATTTTTTCTAGTTTGGACGCTGAGTAGGCCTTCTCACTAAAATGCTCTGTGGGAAAGAATTTTCCTGCAAGCAAGTTAGCAAGCCAGTGGTGAGATTCAAACACACACTTGGTTACTGAACTTAAATGTTGCTAATACTTGGCTCATCCCAGAGGTCAGATCAGCGTTGAGTGTGGTTTTGAAGTGGGCGGCCACATCAGCAGCAAATTATTCTCCCCCTCCATATTCCATAAGAACCACCGTGTGGCCTATTAAACTGAATTTCCACCAGGGGAGCCTGGCAACTCTGAAAACATTAGGCCTAATAGTCTTTTAGCCCCTACTCCAATCAACATTTCCCCAAAACCCACAAAAGTAGTGTTGAGCACAAGAACCAATACAACCCTAATCAAAAAGTAGCAGTAGCTCAAGGCAAAGAATACATTCCCAGAATCAGCACAAGAGACTTGACACAATTACAGAGGGACACCAAGGTGAAAAGGAATATCCTTGATGGGGAAAGAAGAGACCACCACTCACCAAGCTCCCCCAGAGTCCTCCCTGACAGTGACAGGGGATGCTGATAGTGTACTGGAGAGAACCACCTCCGGACTACCACTGTCACATGGGGAAACAGGGAAGACCCCCTTATGAGGAGTGGATGAAAACAGGTGCCCTAAAGCTTCAACAAAAAATACCCACCTACATAATCTCTCTGATAAAGAATTCAGAGACAAAATGTTAAGCATGTTTAATGAGCTCAAAGTCTTTAACAGGGAAAATTGGCATCCAATATAACACAAGAGGATATGAGAACAGAAATTAGAAAAACACAAGCAGAAATGTTAGTAATAAGACTTTGGCAGATGAAATGACAAATTCAATTGATGCCCTCAGTGAGCTAGCAGATAAGATGTAGAAAACTTTCAGGCAACAACAAAAGGTGGAAAAAGACCTCAAAATAAATCAACAGAAGACAAGAGAACTATGGAATGAATTCAAGAGGAACAACACAAGAATCATCAGACTCCCAGAAGGACAAGAAGGCAACTTCTTGTTAGTAAGAGTCAAAAACAACATTTCTGAGACGTTCCCTGAGCTGGAAAACACAGGCATCCAGATACAGGAAACCTGAGGGGTACCAGCTAAAAGATATACTAAAAAATTATTCCAAAGCATATCCTAATCAAAATGACAAAAACCATAGATAGAGATACAATACTGAAAGTAGAAAGATCGAAAAAGAAATTACATATAAAGGAATGCCCCTTAGATTTAGCATACCTATTAAATGAGGCCCTCCAAGCCTGAGGTCAATGGTAGATATAGTAAAAAAAAAAAAAAACCTTAAAGTCAAACACAGGATGATCTCACTTATCTGTGGAATATAGAATACTGGATGAGAAAATGTACTGTAGTAAAAGGGTAATGCCTAAATCATCCTTGACCTCAGTGTTTAAAGGTAAGAGAGATATGGAAGGAAAGAAAGCAAGTGGGGAAAAAGAGAATGAGGAGTAACCAGTTAATAGACATCCGGTCTTCAATATCGCAGTGTTATGAGTGAGGGGTGTAGCCATCAATCTAAAACACAGATTCAGCAGAATGGAAAATATGAGATATAAGCAGCAACCACTGAAACTTTGTAAGGTGCCTGTCAGGTTGATACACAGGGGTGGAGTGAGGGTTGGATTGGGAAGGGAATCAAAACAGTGGTGGAGGGATTGGTCTTCAACTCAACTATCAGTAACTTTGTAAATCATGGCTCTTTAATATTTTTTAAAAATATTAAAGAAATGAAGGCCTCACCAAGAATACTTTACCCAGCCAGACTCTTATTCAGATTTGAAGGAATGATACACAACTTCACAGACAAACAAAAACTCAGAAATTTCATAGACTCAAAACCAATTTTGAAAGAACTGAAGGGGCTACTTTAAGGCAAGACAAACCCCAATATATACAAAACTTCTACAGAGAGATGGCACAAAACCCCATGACAAATATCGCTCTTAATGTCCATGGTTTAAATGCAACAATTAAGAGATACAGAGAGGGAAAATAGGCATCAAAATTGAGTATAACATTCTACTGCCTAAAAGAAACACATTTGAAAGGTCATAATAAACACAACTCAAAGCCAAAGACTGAAAATAGTTCTTGAAGCAAATGATTCCTCAAAAAGCCTGGGATGGCCATGCTAGTATCCAATAACATAGATTACAGACTGTAAAGGTTACAAGAGACAGCAAAGGCCATTTCTTAGCAATCGAGGGACATGTTCATTTGAAAGAAACTGCTTTCCTAAACACAAATGCACACAATGAGGGACCAGGAAAATAGTTGAAACAATTGCTAATATACTTCTAGGAGTATAAGTTCAAAATGTGGGTGCACGATGCACACATTTGATGTCCAAGAACTGCCTCCCAGCCTCCCCAACAGAGGAACAAAGATAAAAGGGACTACAAGCTGATATCAGGTAAAAATGGCCCATTTAATGAAGAACTGTTAGCATACTTACACACATCTGAGGGGGTTTGAGGAATAAGACTGCACGTAGGTGTGATTAATAATTTACAGAGGTAAAGCATTTCAGGGGAAGCAATTTTCTTGATGGGATTAACTCAGGAGACATTCTATCTCCCAGGGACATCTATATTGCTTTTCTCTTTCCCTTTAATTATATATATTAAACAATTACGTTTTACTTCTTATTAATACTTGCAATTATTTAAACACAATAAGAGATATAGATTCCTAAATTTAGTTCTCTGGGTTCAAAGAGCAAGCAAGACTTTTACCGTAAATCCTAGACCAAGTCCTCAGGCCAGTCCTTGGGAGTCATGTCTCTTAAGTCATAATGCTTGCAGCAGGACTGTGCTCTTATGCTTTCTAGACTGTCTCATTTTGATGCCAGAGCAGTTCTGCCAATTTCCCCAGGTCCATCCCAGTCCCAAAGATGGACCTCCTTTTGTTGCATGTTAGGAACTATAGCAACTGAAGCCTGAGTCAATATTTATGACAAATGTCCAGGAGTACATATATATATATATGTATATATATATATATATCATAGTCAATCAACTCACCTCTCAAATATTAGGAGCATGGCATTAATGGTGTTTCTGTGTTTAAGCAAAAAAAATACTCTGTAGTAAAATATGAGAAGTTATAGGGAAACAGAAAAGCAAGTACTTCACTTCAAATACAAAGTCCAAAGTTACCAGAAAGTTTAACTTATAAGGAACCAACCCTGATTTGTGGAATTATGACAATGAGAGGTAAAGCACAATGAAAAGGTTAAAGATGAACTCAGGGGATCAAGGCTGCTCATAAGAGAACTGGAAGCTTCTCTGGGGAGGGAGGAAGAGCCAATTCACTTATGAAGCCTAAAGCACTTAGGAGTAATATCCAACTAAGAAGGACATTGAGAGTAACACAATAGTAGTTGGATATTTCAACAACACTTTGTCACTTCATTATAGATCAATGAGACCAAAACTCAGCAAAAAATACTGACTTTGAAGAAATAAATGGAAGAGAAGAGGATAGAAGATATATACAGGACTTTTCATCCCCCAGAAGATGGATGAATAAACATTCTTCTCTGGTGCACATGGGACAGTCTCCAAGATAAACCAAATGATGAGACACAAAAAGACCTCCATAAAATCAAGAGTAGAAATTGTATCAACTGAAGTTTTAGACATTCATGTACAGAAAGTAAAATTTAATCAAACACAGAAATGGAGAATCAAATAAAACACCTGGAAATTAGACAGTTCACTACTGAAAAACCAGTGGGTCAGAAAGGAAATCAAAAGATTTCTGGAAGCAGATATGAATGAGAAGACAAGCTACTAGAACTTGTGGGATACAGCAAAAGCAGTATTAGGAGGAAAGTTTATAGCTCTGCAATAATTCATCAAGAAGGAAGAGAGAGCCCACACCACATCAGTAACATGAATTAACAGCTTAAGAAAACGGAAAAACAATAAACAAAAAGAGCCCAAACCAGGCAGGGGACAGGAAATAATAAGCCTTACAGCAGAAATGAACAAGTTAGAATATCAAAAATCAATCCAAAAGTTCAATGAAACCAAGAGCTGGTTCTTTAAAAAAGTAAAACAGAAAACAAGATATATAAGCCTTTAGCAAGACTCACAAAGTACTAGAGAGAAAACCCAAGTAAACTGAATCCAAAATTAAAGAGGGCAACAAAAATCAAAGAACTACAAAGGATTTCCAGAGATTATTTTGAGAATCTTTATACCATGAAATAAGAAAACCTAGAAGAAATGGATAAATTCCTGGATTTATATACCTTCTCAAGGTTGAACCAAGAAGATTTGGAATACTTGAACAGACTTATCACTATTGAGGAAATTTTAATATAATCAAAAGACTTCCCCAAAACAAAAGCCCAGGCCCAGATGTATTCTCTAGTGAGTTATATCAAAACTTTAAAGAGGACCTACTGCCAATTCTTTTCAAGCTTTTCCAGGAAATTTAAGAAATAGAAACATTCCCAAAAGTTTCTACAAAGAAAATATCACCCAGATACCAAACACAGAAAAAAACAACAAAAAGATAATCATTACAGACTAATATCACTGATGAACACAGATGCAAAGATTCTCAGCAAAATGTTAGAAAATATAATACAACGATGCATCTAAAATATCAAATCAATGACCAAATAGGATTCAACCTGGGGATGAAACAATGGTTTAACAGTCACAAGGCAATCAACATAATATATTACACATATAAAAAATAAAAACCATATTATCATATTGAAAGATGCAGATAATCAATTTGACAAGATTCAGCACCCATCTTTTATCATAAAAACTCTCAACAAAATGAGAGTTGAAGGAGCTTCCCTCATTATAGTCAAAACCATCTATCACAAGTCCACAGCAAGTATTATTCCTAATGGGGAGAAACTAAAAGCCTTCCCTCTAATATCAGGTACAAAGCAAAACCCACTCTCATCACTCCTATTCAATATAGCACTGGAAATTCTTGCCACAGCAGTTAGGCAAGAAAAGGGTATCAATGGCATCTGGATGGGAAAGGAAGTAGTCAAGCTTTCACCATTTGCAATTGAAATGATACTATACTTAGAAAATCCTAAAGACTCAAAAAAAGTTTCTGGATACTATAAATTTATACAGATTTATACCGTAAAGTGGAAGTTTACAAAATCAATGTCCAAAGGATCTTGACTTTCCTATTTACAAGTAATGAAAGACACATTAATAAAACAATCCCGTTTAAAATTGTGCCTCAGAAAATCAAGTTCCCAAGAAAAGCTTAACTAAAATGGTGAAATAGCTATACATAGAAAATTATAAAACACTAGTCAAGAAATTAAAGAGGATATAAGGGAGTGGAGACATATCTCCTGCTTATGGATTGGGAGGATTATCACCACCAAAAAGGCAAAAATTCCCAGCACACGGGGGTATGGTGCTGCTAGAAGGTCAATCTGTACCTGTGAGGCACATGCATCAGCAACTTGATGGCACCTATGGACTTCCATATACCCCAAATTTTCTGCTGTGCCTTTGGCCAGACCCAAAAAACTTGGGGCAGAGTTTACCAAGAAAGTAAACGACCAAAAGTTAGGTATGTGGGAGACACAACCCACAAACCACCTTCGGCTCAGCTATATAATTGGAAGCATGGCCTCTCTGGTTCCTAATCGAACTGCTTAATGGCCATGATCCCAGAGACTCAGAAAAAAATCTCGAAACCCAACGGCTTTTGGCAGAAATGCGTCCAGTCCCTGCAGTAGGTTACAGGCTCTGGGCCAACCTAGGTGGGAATAGGTTTCATGCCTTGGCCTGTTCCCCCTGGTGGCCCAGTGGCTGCCATCCTCCAGAGGCCACTGGACAGTCAGGTTTGGACCCGCAGTGACAAGACACACAGGGCCTCATGGGATGCGGGTGGAGCCGGCCCTTTCCTCACCGTCCCAACAAGACCCCAAGTCACTGCCCACGAATTGCCTCTCTGGCTCCTGATCAAGCTGCCTAACGGCCATGATTCCAGAGACTCGGAAACAAATTTTGAAACCCAGCGGCTTTTGGCAGAAATGTGTCTGAACCCCACAGTAGGTTACTGTTGCCGGGCCACCCCAAGGGGGAAAGGGTACTGTCCCCCCACTTGCTCCCCCTTGGCAGTTCAGTGGCCACCATCCTTCAGAGGCCATTGGACAGTCGGGTTTGGCCCCTCAATGACAAGACACGCAGGGCCTCATGGGATGGGGATGGAGCCGGCCCTTTCCTCCCTGTTTCGAGATCCGGAGTTGCCTCCCATGAAAGGCCTTTCTGGCTTCTGATCAAGCTGCTTAACAGCCATGACCCCAGAGACTCGAACAAATCTCAGGACCCAGCAGGTTTTGGCAGAAATTCCTCCAGATTTGATTGTTAAAATTTCGGAATTTGGGGGCTAGAGCGATAGCACAGCAGGTAGGGCATTTGCCTTGCAAGCGGCTGACCCGGGTTCAATTCCCAGCATCCCATATGGTCCCCCTGAGCACTGCCAGGAGTGATTCCTGAGTGCAGAGCCAGGAATAACCCCAATTCAATGCTGGGTGTGACCCAAAAGGCAAGAAAAAAAAAGATTTAGGAATTTCAAAATCATGCAGCCACTGCTGCAGCCACGCGACATCATATTTTATTCATAACCAGCAATAGAAAACATATAGTCTATGGTTGCCTTTTCAGCAGATCTGAGTGTTGGGGTAAAATCCCAAATAATAATGGTGGGTCTGGTGTCAAAATATCGAATGTAATCAAAGCAGAGAGAGAGTAATGTGGAAATCATCTGCCCCACAGGTAGGGGGAGGGTGTGGGATGGGGCTATACTGGGGTTTTGGTGGGTAGAGAATGGGCACTGGTGAAGGTACAGGTGTTTCACTGTATGACCGAGACTTAAACCCTAAAGCTTTGTGACTGCTTTCACGGTAATTCAATAAATAAAATTGGAAAAAACGGGAAAAAAAGTTAGGTGGAGTTCTTGCCTAATTCAATCAACTAATCAGTGGCTGAATAAATAGTAGTCCTCCTACATAAAAAAAAGAATCCTCAAAGCATTATACATATTCAATGTAGTCACTGTAAGGATACCTGTGAATAAAAATGCAATGGGGGGGGGGGGTGAGGAGTGGGGAACAGTCCTTTGGTATGACTCATTCAATGGCCATGAGCAGCCTTCAAGGCCTCCCCAGCAGAGGAACAAAGAGACACAGAAGATGGTCTAAATGGCCCATTTAATTCAGAACTGAATAATGTTTATACCAAATCTGAGGGGGTTCAAGGTACAGGACTGCACATAGGTATGACTGATCAGAGGTAAAACCCTTCAACGGAAGTAATTCTTTTGAGGGGGATTAACTCAAGAAGATGTGCTGTCTCCCAGGGGCTATACTGAGAAATTCACCCAGGGGCAAAAAACATCTAAATTGCTTTTCTTTTTTCCTTGCTGCTAGTACATATTAAACAATTAAGTTGACTTCTTATTAATATTTGCAGTTATTTGAATAAACACAATAAGACATATTAGATTCCAAAGCTTAGGTCACTGGACGCCACGGGCAATGTTAGCTGGGCTTTTAACATAAATGCCAGACAAAGTCTTTAGGCCAGTTAGCTTATCCTATGGGGTCCCGTATTATTATTTTTTTAATTTTTATTAGTGAAACACCTTGAGGTACAGTTGTAGACTTACAAAATTTTTGTGCTTGTGTTTCAATTATACAATGATCAAGTACCCATACCTCCACCAGTGCCTATTTTCCACCACCACTGATCCCAGTACGCCTCCTACCCCCCCCCCCCAACTCCCCATCCCACCCTGCCTCTGTGGCAGGGCATTCCCTTTTGTTCTCTCTCTCCTTTGGGGTGCTGTGGTTGTCCTATCTTTTAAGTCATTATGGTCAAGACCCTGTTTTATGATTTCTAGACTGTCCCATCAAAGCCAGGGTAGCTTTACTGCTTGCCCTGGGTCCATCCAGAGTTCCCTTGGTGGGAGTCAGCTTTTTGTGGTGTTAGGAATTATGGTGACTAAAGCCTGAAGCAAGTAACTATGATGTATACCCAAGAGTAGATATATTACAGAATCAATCAAATATTAGGAGCACAGCATTAATGGTCTTTCTGTGTTTAAGCAAAGAACATTGTTCTATAGTAAAATATAAAAAAGGTTATAGGGGAAAGAGAAAAGCAAGTAACTCACTAGAAATACAAAATTCAGAGCTATCAGAAGGTTTGATCTTTTTTTCTTTAAGGCCCTCCCGTTGATCATCGATTTGCTCGAGCGGGCCCAGTAACGTCTCCATTGGAGACTTTGTTGTTACTGTGTCTGGCATATCGAATACTCTCGGTAGCTTGCCGGGCTCTCCGAGAGGGGCGGAGGAATCGAACTCGGGTCGGCCATGTTGGCCGCTTGTAAGGCGAACGCCCTACCCGCTGTGCTATTAATTTTAATCCAATCACCATGAGATACAATTACAAAGCTTTTGTGATCAGTCATACAATGCTCCAACACCCATCCCTCCACCAGTGTACATTTACTACCACCAAATATCCCCCGCATCACTCCTTCCACCACCCCACACACACCAACAGCCTGCCTCTATGCAGACTTTCTTTTTTCTTTCTTTCTTTCTTTCTTTCTTTCTTTCTTTCTTTCTTTCTTTCTTTCTTTCTTCCTTCCCCCCCCCTCTCTCTCTCTCTCTCTCTCTCTCTCTCTCCCCCCTTTTGGGTATTATGGTCCTTAGTAGTAAATTCTCCATCCAAGACTTAAATAATTAATCTTGACTTGGAGAATTTAGTAGCTAACAGAATGAGAGGTAAAACACAAAGGAAAGATTAAAGATAAACATGAGGGACTAGAGGTGCTTGTAAGGAGCACTGTACATTTCTCTGGTGGAGGAGGGGGAAATTCACTGATGAAGCCAAAGACACTTAGGATTAATATCCAATAGATACCCATGACATTCTTCAAAGAAATAGATCAAACACTTTTGATAATCATGTGGAACAATAAACCCCCAAGAACAGTTAAAGAAATTCTTGGGAGAAAGAAGATGGGAAGCATCAGTTTCCCCAACTTCAAACTATACTACAAAGCAGTAGTAATGGAAACAGCATGGTCTTGGAATAAAGACAGACCCACACATCAATGGAATAGCGTTAAATAGCCTGATAAATATCTCAAATATGTGATCATTTAATCTTTGAAAAAGGGGCAAGAAATATGAATTGGAGAAAACAAACCTTCTTCAAAAATGCTTCTGGGAAAACTGGACAGCTACAGGTAAAAAGATCAACTCATAACACTAACACCATGTATAAAAGTCATTTCAAAATGGATTAAAGACCTCAACATCAGACCAAAAACCGTAAGCCACATGAAGAAAAACGTAGGCAAAACCCTCCATGACATGAAACTCAGTATATCTGCAAAGATGAAGCACCACCAACCAAGCAAATGAAAGCAAATATAAATGAATGGGACGACATTAAACTAAAAAGCTTCTGCCTATCAAAAGAAATAGTGACCAAAATACAAAGATGATCCACGGAAAAATGGGAAAAATATTTACACAATACTCATTTGATAAGGGTATAATATCAAAGATATATAATGCACTGGTAGAACTTAACTAGAAAAAAATCCAACCCCATCAAAAAATGGGGAGAAGAAATGAACAGAAACATCCTCAAATAAGTAATACAAATGTCCAAAACACACATTAAAAATTGCTCTAAATCACTATTGCCCAGGGAGATGCAAATCAAAATAATTACGAGATATCATCACACACCACAGAGACTGGCACACATCCAAAAGAACAAGAACAATCTGTGCAGGCACAGATGCCAGGAGAAAGGGATTCTCCTTCATTGTTAGTGGGAATGCCTACTGGGTCCACCCATTTTGGAAACAATATGGGCATTCCTCAAAAAACTAGAAACTGAGCTACCATTTGACCCAGCAATACCACTTCTGGGAATATACCTCGGGGTTGCAAAAACAACAGCAGAAATGCCATCTACATTCCTATGTTCATTGCAGCACTGTTCGCAATAGCCAGAATCTGGAAGCAATCTGAGTGCCCCAGAACCGACACATGGATAAAGAAACTACAGTACATCTACAGAATGGAATACTATGCAGTCACAAGGAAAAATGAAGGCATGAAATTTGTTTATAATTTTAAGAACATGGATAGTATCACGCTGAGTGAAATGAATCAGAAGGATAACAGATATAGAATGACTGTATTCATTTGTGATATATAAAGAAAAATAGTATGAGACAAATATCCAAGGTCAAGAAAAACAGGGACCAAGAGGACTGGTCAGTGGTTGGAAGCTTGCCACAATTGTGTGGGAAAAGGGCAAAGAGAAGGGACCAATATGACAATAATAGTTAGAAATTATCGCTCTGGACAAAACCTGAGTGTTGAAGGTATGTAAAGGGATACATATCACAACCTCTCAGTATCTGTATTGTAAGCCATAATGCCCAAAATGGGAAGGGGAGAGAGAAGAAGATGATGATGATGAAGAAGAAGAAGAAGAAGAGGAAGAGGAAGACAAAGAAAAAGAGGAGGAGGAGAAGAAGAAGAGGAGGAGGAGAGGAGGAAGAAAATTAAAAAAAAACAGGGGAAAAAAACAAATTATTGACTAGTCATTTGTTACTAGTCAATAATTACTAGGGAATAATTACTAGGGAATAATTGTTTAGAGGAAAGCAAATCTTGAAAACTGTATTTGTAATTAAGAAACAAAATTCTAAAACAGATAAATAAATTGTAAAATGTCAGGGAAAGATAACAATACAGAAAGGGAAATGTTTAGAAAAATAAGATGGAGAAGAACAAATACCAGATGATCTCACTTATCCGTAGAATAGAGAGAGACAAGAAAAGAGTCTTTTCTATAGAGAGAGACAATAGAGAGAGACAAGAAAAGGGTCTTCTAGACCACATAGAATCCTTGACCTTGGATTATAAAACTTATTAACAAATTGTAGGGCAAGGGCAGGGGGGGATGAAAATTGGATCAGAAGTGACATAAGGGCATTGGTAAAGAACCAAGCACTTTGGTTAATAACTTTGCGTGTCAATACTATAAACTTTATACTATTGTAACCATATTATACTGTAGCACTGTAGCACTGTCCTCCCGTTGTTCATTGATTTGCTCAAGCAGGTGCCAGTAATGTCTCCATTGTGAAACTTGTTGTTACTGTGCTTGGCATATCGAAGACATCAAGGGTAGCTTGACAGGCTTTGCCCTGCAGGCGAGATACTCTCAGTAGCTTTCTGGGCTCTCTGAGAGGGGCAGAGAAATTGAACCCAGTTCGGCCGGGCTGGCCACTTGCAACCATATTATATAAACTATAAATTTAAATTCAGTCCAGAACATCTAATAAATGCTACTTTATTAAAAATAAAGATCTTTTATTTGGAGGGAGGGGTGTGACTTGGCAATAAAGCACTAGTCTAACATGTGTGAGGCCCTACATTCAATTCTTGGCACCAAATACACACAAATGATCTGTTTAATTCAGGTGACATCTACTTAAACTATAACTTTAAGAAATTTAACACCAGCTAGAGGAGTTTCAGCTTTTTCGGGGGAAACTGTTTAAGCCAAAGCAATCTGAAACATCCGGCCATGAGCAGAGAGCACTCACTGAACCAAGCTGTCAGGGGGTCGGTTAATAATAAGACTGCAAGTACAGGCCAGGGTCAACAAGTCCTGATTCCATGCCAGTGAGAATTTTATTTGCACTCTGAGGACATTTGAGATAGTAAACAAAAGAAGGAAAAACTTCTCTTTGAAGAAAAATACCCAGGGACAGTAAATCTATGACACCTGCAGTCAGTAAATGCTTCCTGAATGAGCCAGTGAGTGAATGGATGGGTGGATGCATGAATGAATGTCTGTAGCAATAGCAACCAGGATTCTCTTTAAAGAGAGCTGCACATTACGTCTCTTATAGGAATAGCCTGCCAGAAAGCAAAATCAGAGGCCACCCAGGGAGACCAGAGATGTCTCAACTGACTGAGGGTACACAACCCTCATCTGCCCACACAACTGGAGAGAAGGCGCTAAATGAGAGGATCAAGATGATGGTTACCATGGCTGTTATGGGACCCAGCAACTTCACTTAGGAGTTTTTGGAGCTTTTCAGCAGCTTTGAATCTGGTGTGATTAAAGTTAGACCTGTGGGGCATACCTGCTGCAGAATCTCCTCTAAAGTACCTAGAAAGTGGTTTTACTCTTGGATGAGTCACACACTGAACTACTGTTTTTCATAAGCATCCTTAAAGGTCACTTGGATAACTGATCAGAAAGAAACTGCATCAATGTGTAGTTGTATCAGTGTAAAAAAAAATTCTCCTATTTGTTTCAGCCAATAATCAGGTCATCCTCAGCTTTCTCATTCTAACAAAAGTTTCACCTATTTACCTAATATTGTCTTATAGTGTCTCTCTTCTGCTGCTTTATTAATTTTATAAAATGTGAATACAGAAAACAACTTGGAGTTCAGGAGAAAGCTGCTAATAGACATTGTCAGTTTCCTAGCACCCGAAATCAATTGCAGTGGGTCTGCTGGTTGGTGGTGTCGGTAACAAAGAAGAACTTACTGAACTGGCTATTAATAGATACTAGGAGTATAACTTCCCTTCCCTCCATCACTGAGTGCTGAAAGTGGATAAAGGACAGACATGATAGCCTCTGAGTATCCGTTTTGAAATCATAATGCTCAAAAGGAAAAGGAGGAGGAGGAGGAGAAGGACGAGGAGGAGGAGTAAGAGAGGAGGAAGAGGAGGAGGAGGAGGAGGAGAAGGAGGAGGAGGAGGAGGAGGAGGAGGAGGAGAAGAAGAAGAAGAAGAAGAAGAAGAAGAAGAAGAAGAAGAAGAAGAAGAAGAAGAAGAAGAAGAAGAAGAAGAAGAAGAAGAAGAAGAAGAAGAAGAAGAAGAAGAAGAAGAAGAAGAAAAGATGGGAGGGAAACTGGGGCCATTGGTGGTGGGAAATATACACTGCTGATGGGACAGGTGTTGGAACATTGCATGGCTAAAACCCAATCATGAACAACTTTGTAACTGTGTATCTCATGATGATTCCATTTTTAAAAGTTAAATTTAAAAAATTAAATAAGCATTAAAAATTACATAGTAGGAGCAAAGATGCCTAGTATTCCATTAACAGTAATTTGCCTCAAATCTTCCTTAAAGAATGAAATTAAGCCTAAATAAATTAAATAATGTCAGATAGATTCATGATAACCAAATGATTTTGCATGTTTAGTTTACCTAACTAAACTAAACTGGAGCGATAGCACAGCGGGTAGGGCGTTTGCCTTGCACGCAGCCAACATGGCCGACCCGAGTTCGATTCCTCCGCCCCTCTCGGAGAGCCTGGCAAGCTCCCCGTGACGTATTCGATATGCCAGACACAGTAACAACAAAGTCTCCAATGGAGACGTTACTGGGCCCGCTCGAGCAAATCGATGATCAACGGGAGGGCCTTTACTTTTTTACTTTACTTTACTAGTTTACCTAACAACTACCACAGGAGTTATATGTAGGTCTTGAGGGCCCCGAGACCCCTTTATATATCAGAAATAAAGACTGGGTCAGGTAACATCTAAATACTGTCTCGATCAATGTTTTAGGCTAAGAGTCAAATGTTCTGTGTATTTACTTGTGTGTCCCAGAAGAGATAATAGCAATCAACTATCTGCAAGGGCCCGTGGAGGGAAAACTCCTAATCCTCTGAGTTCATCTCTCTCTGAACAAGCAAACAAATCAACATCAAAAATATTAGTAGAAGAAATAGAAACAATTTATTATATCATTGTATCACTGTATCACTGTCATCCCGTTATTCATCGATTTACTCATGCGGGTGCCAGTAACGTCTCTATTCGTTCTAGCCCTGAGATTTTAGCAGCCTCTCTGTACTCGTCTTTCCAACGCTGCTGTATTGAAAGCTCTTTCAGGATCAGGGGAATAAGGCCCGTTATCATTATTGTTTTTGACATATCAAATACACCACGGGGAGCTTGCCAGGCTCTGCCGTGAAGGCAGGATATTCTTGGTAGCTTGCTGGGACTCCTCTATGACTCCCTACCCAATTTTCATAATTCCCACACCATATTTTATGGGGTTCAGACAGTAGGCAACAAATCAGTCACGGTCACGGTCCTCCCGTTGTTCATCGATTTGCTCGAGCGGGCCCAGTAAGATCTCCATCATGAGACTTGTTACTGTGTTTGGCATATCGAGTACATCACAGGTAGCTTGCTAGGCTCTGCCATGCAGGCGAGATACTCTCGGTAGCTTGCCGGGCTCGCCGAGAGGGGAGGAGGGGTCGAACTCGAGTCGGCCATGTTGGCTGCGTGCAAGGCAAATGCCCTACCGCTGTGCTATCGCTCCAGCCCAGGAAACAAATCATAGAGGGATATATATATATCCATATATATTATATTATATATATATATCTCCATATATAGTATATATATTATATATATATATATATCTTGGAGAGTCCAGCAAGCTATCAAGAGTATCCCGCCCCATGGCAGAGCCTGGCAAGCTACCCATGGCGTATTAGATATGCCAAAAACAGTAACAACAAGTCTCACAATGGAGATGTTACTGGTGCCAGCTCAAGCAAATCGATGAACAACAGGAGGACAGTGCTACAGAGCTACAATATTATCTTATATAATATACAATATTTATTATATACATGCGGATAATTTATTTACATGGCTATAAATTCTAATCTAAATGGTACAAACTCAGGTTTCTATCTTGAGCTAAGGAAAAGGGTTTGAGGCATCAAAGAGAAGGGGGATTCATATGACAAGAAAATTCATACAACAAAATCTTATCTCTAAATATTTGCCCTGAGTTAAGATCATGAAGACTGGTGGAAAAAGTGATGTCCTAAGATTTCCCTACATCTAGGAACTTTTCATTTCATAATGTGTTGTAAGTTTCTCCCAAGGCTCACAGCCTCAATAGACCTTATTTTCACATAATTGAAAAGATGACACATATTGGAAAAGACCTTCTCTAGACATCTTGGAGAAGAGCCTATTTGGACATGTAGAGAAGCTTAGCATACACTACTCATTTGAAAACACAGTCAGTTGATACTATGTATTACCTGATAAATTCCAGAATAAAAAGTTTAGAGCACTTCTTTATTATTTTTAATTTTTATTAGTGCAACGCTGGAGTGATAGCACAGCAGGTAGGGTGTTTGCCTTCCATGCAGCCAACATGGCCAACCCGAGTTCTATTCCTCCGCCCCTATAGGAGAGCCCGGCAAGCTCCCGAGAGTACCTCGCCTGAACGGCAGAGCCTGGCAAGCTACCCGTGATGTATTAGATATGCCAAACACAGTAACAAGTAGTCTCATGATGGAGACGTTACTGGGCCCGCTCGAGCAAATCAATGAACAACGGGAGGACCGTGACTGTGATGAGGTAGACTTTAAAATGGATGGCAGGAGATCTTAGTCCTCTGGGCTTCCATGAAACAAAACTCTATAGATGATTGACTTGCACAACAAAATATATTCCTCACAGCTCCATGAGGTACAGTTGTAGAGTTACAAATTTTTGTGCTTGGGTTTCAGTTATATAATGATTGAGTACCCATCCCTCCACCAGTGCCCTTTCTCCACCACTGCTGATCCCAGTATCCCTCCCACCCCACATCCTCCCCATTTCACACTGCTCTGTGGCAGGGCATTCCCTTTTGTTCTCTCTCTCCCTTTGGGTGCTGTGGTTTGCAAAAGAGGCATTGAGTGGCAATCATGTTTGGTGTATAGTCTACTTTCAGCATGCATCTCCCATCCTGGGAGGATCCTCCCAACACCCTTTATTTGGTGTAGAGCACTTCTTTAAATGACAGTAGGCAGTAGGATCAAAATGTTTGACATGATGCAAAGTTTAAATGGAGTCCTAAACTTTACAAATGTGATCGATGATTCTCACCTCTCTAGTACAACATGCTAACTTTCCTGGGTCGCTCAATGGATGGAACATGGTATATGGAACATCCATATACCGGGAGAGAGATGGGTGGAGACAGTGCTAGAACTTTAGTGAAATTAAGTTGCTTCTCATTGACTTTATGCTTTCTATCAACCCAGGAAACATTTACAACTTTTCCATTAAAATTCATCAGTACAAAACACAAATCACAAATCACCCTGTTAATTGTCGATTGCCTCGAGCAGGTCCCAGTAACGTCTCCTTCATCCTAGCCCTGAGATTATATTCAAGGCTCTTTAGGAGAATGAGACCCATCATTGTTACTGGTATTTGGCATATTGGGTATGACACAGGGAGTTTGCCAGACTCTGCCTTGTGGGCAGGCTACATTCGGTAGCCTGCCAGTTTGTCCAAAGTAGGAATGAGATAATAAGATGTCATAATAGGATGATGCGCAGCCGCGAATCCTGGAGGTCTTTGGCTGCTGGAGCCCTGGTCGGGGCGGGGAGGAAAGCTCAACCCGCTCCCCTCCAAGGGGCCCCAGCGGCGAGGACAGTCAGGCGCGGGGGCAGGAGACTGCTCTGTTCTTCTTCGGGAAGCTGGTTTTTATAGTCTCTGAGTCTTGGCCCTTGATGGGATTACACGGCGCCAGGGGGCCAGTTGGTGGGTGTGACCCCCGCCTACTGGAATTTGGAGGATCTGGGTGGAGTATGCTCGGCCCAAATCCGAGTAGGCTTGGAGATCTCGGCCCCAGAACCCGCGTGACTTTGTCCCTCTGCCAATACCTTCATGTGTGCGGAGAGTGGTCTCAGCATGGTGGTGGCTGGTCCTGGAGGTCTTTGGCTGCTGGAGCCCTGGTCCGGGCGGGAAGGAAAGCTCAACCCGCTCCCCTCCAAGGGGCCCCAGTGGCGAGGACAGTCAGGCGCAGGGGCAGGAGACATTTACAACTTTTCCATTAAAATTCATCAGCATCACCAGGAAATGTTTGAGGCTAGCGTTTCTGCTCTTCTCTGCCTTCGTAGGACTTATATCTAATCTGTAGAGGTTAGAGTCTTGTGTTTTTGCTTCTTTGGTCAGGTTGGGGATTTTTGGTGTGAGGAGGGGTTGCTTTGGGGCCACACCCAGTCATGCTCAAGGGAAACTCCTGACTTTTCTCTCAGAAATTGCTCCTAGTGGTGCTCAGGGGTATTGAGATGTTGGGGAAGAAACTCAGACCCTACTCTCTGCTCTTGCCTCAGAATGTCAAATTGTGGATTCTTGTGTGGTGACTGCTGTGGAAGACTGCAAGACAACAGGAGGCAGAGAAGCAGAGACTGACAGGGGGAAGGAGGTGAGTAGCATGGCTTCCTTCAACACCCTCTCACAAGGCCAGGTCCCTCATCAACTCTAGGAATCATTATTTCTGATTCCCTAAAATAATAATGTTTGTGTTGGGTGTTCAGATGCTTCCTCCACATCGTTCTTCCCAAGCCCTGTGACTCTTATCACTGTTTAGATATTGGGGAACTGAAGCTCAGCAAAATTTAATTCCTGCCCAATATTACAGGACTATGTGGAAGAGTACAATTCTATCAATATACATTATAAGGCATAAAAATGCATGTCTTTAAGGTAAAAAATTATAAATTCTATTCTTAGGTATATACCAAACAGAACTTAAAACAAGGACTCCAACAGGTATCTATATACCAAATGTTTGAGGCAGCATTATTGATCATATCCAAAAGCTGGAAACAGCTCATGTGTCAATCAAAGGATCAAATGGTAAATAAATTTCTTATATTCACAAAATAGATTATCATTCAGCATATTCTGAACATGAATAAGGCTACAGAAGGAAAAAGGGAATAGAACCTTAAAATAGATTAAGAAATAAATTTAAATTTATTCTAATAGTTTAGAATATTTCCATTTTAATTTTCTTTCCATATTTCAAATGTATGAAAGGTGGATCCTTAACCTGAGGGCCCTGCTTGATACTTACCTCTTAAAGGACCGACAATGAGAGTAGCACTTCATGCTCATGAACACTGAAGACTGAGGGAGGGAAATCTGCCACCATCTGTAGACCTGCCCCCATATGTCACACCTACATCCACATGTTGGTGTTCATATGTGAAGGGGCTCTAGAGGAGATACCCCAAGATACCCTAGATACCCTAGAATGTTTGTGGGGTTTTTTTTTGGTAATTTGCTGAACGCGGGCCAATTTCCATGGCTCCTGGTTGATGAGGGTCCTGTATCAGATGTCTTCCATTCTTTTCCTCTTTTCCTTTAATTATCCTCTCCAAACTTATCCTAGATAGGACAGGTGGGCTCCTGGGGCTCTGGCACGCATGGGCTTCTGGCATTAGAAGAGCAGCCCTGCTCTCAGCGCCTGCAGGAAAGGAGTGACCAGACAGACTGGTCAGATCTGCACGCCAACAGGATTGTTTCTGAGGGAGTCCTGATTATAGGCTCTAAGCCTATTAATCCCCATATTTAGATGTCGAGACTTTCACCCCCATTATGATACATGTAGGGTGGCTAGATTTTTAAGATGAGCACTCATGATGGAATTAGTATCCCCTATGAAAACAAAAAGAGATGAGAGCACTACCTCTCCTCCTGCCCAATGGGCATGAATCTTAAACTACCAGCCTCTGGAGCTGTGAGGAAAATATTTTGTTGTGCAAGTCAATCATCTATAGAGTTTTGTTTCATAGCAGCCCAGAGGACTAAGATCTCCTGCCATCCATCTTAAAGTCTACCTCAAAGTTTTGTAGGTTTTGAATAACTGAAAGAATTTAAGAGATTAAGAACTATTTGCCAATTTCACCAGTTTCCACATAGACAGAATTTGATTTAACTTTTTATTAAATTAAGAGGAATATATATATATATACTTGTGGCAACATTTATCTTATATTCTTGAAGGCCCCAAAAACCATTTTATCCATAAATAAAGGCACTGATCATAAGCACAGGTACCATTACCTTTAGGAAGTGATTATAACCACCATATACAAACATTTTATTATAGTTCCTGAAGATATCAACAAAGTAGTACTAATAAATACAGGAAGAAAAGCTATTTTCAATCTCATTTAAATTATTTTAATTTTTCTTGTATTATTATGTCTATACCAATTGACAGTAATGACTGTGTTATTGTTTTAATGATAATAAATATCCTTGGGTAAGAGATCTCATCTCCAGTGCTCAGGGACCATGCTAGATCAGAGTGACACCTGCCTAAAACCACCCCAGCCCCTTGAGCCTCAAAGAGTACTTTTCAAAAATTGTATGGTTGCTCTGTTTTCTAGACTTTTCCTCTTGTCTCTGAGATTTAGTCTCCCACACTAAAAGTAGCAACAGTTCTGACAAGCCCTGTAAATCCTCAGAGCATTGCTGCTAACATAGACTAGACTAGTAATTGGCGTTCATAATGATAGTACTGAGTCACCCTGGGGTCAATTAGGTTCTTTATTTTCTGCTTAGTAAAGCACAGAAGCATTTGCTCTTCAAAGGGCTTTCTTCAAACAGTGACTTCTTCAAATTTTTACACTCAAACACTCTGAGGCTCCAATGATGTGGAAATTGCACACCTTTGTGGGTGCCCCATTCCCGAGGAACACCGGGCACCAGAAGATGCTGTGCACACCTTGATGGAGCACACACTGTCCTCAGATATCTGGACAATTTCACAGCCACTCCCAAGGAAATGTTGGTGGGCAACATAGTGATTCAGCACATGCATCTGTTTGAAGCAGTTTACTCATTACAGACAAACTCAACAAAGCAGCAGTGAGAAATGGAACTCGGCTGCTATCACAGGGGTTAGCAATGAAGCACTATTGACCCAATATTCACTTTTTAACTGTAGTGCTGGTGAGAGGCAACCTACAACTCAAGACCTCTCCATAGGGCATCCAGGCTGCCTTCTCCTCCTGCCTGGTCCCAGCTTCCTTGCCCACCCTTCACCAGCCCCCTAGTTTGCAATGTAGAGGGGAATGCAGTATTCTCCAGGTTGGAGTGGGTGGGAGTCCTCTGGTGGGGACCTGAGACCATTCCACTTTCCTCTCAACTTGGAGCACAGGTCCTTCAGGGTCTGCTTGTGCAAGTCTAACAAGCAAGCTGGGGCCCATGGCTCTACAGCAGTTTCCAGGAGCTTTCAAAAGCAGAAGCCTCCATGCCAGCCACAAGGATGCTTGTGTAATAGCCATGAACCTTGGTGGCTCATATGGCAAACCCCTGCTTAGCTCCAGGGTTCATCACAAGCTTCCAGAGCATTTCTAAATCCTCAGTCCAAATAAAACTCTTGCCCTTACAGATTCTCTTCTCAGTAGGAAGGGAAAATCATCTTTAAATCAACTTTGTATTTCAAAACTCCCACTTCACTGCTATTAAAATCATCTTTGCAATGGACTATGACCACTGTCCAGACAGCTCTGACTGTCTTTGCTGGTCTGTTCACACAGCTGTGTTGCTCCGGGTTGATAATGAATTAAATGCAATCTGAAAAATAAGGTCATCCCTATCTCTCCGCTCTTCACCCTTATCTCCAACATTCTCCTAACAGCCACCCCACCACACACACACTTCAGTGTGCTTATAGCTTAAGTAGGTAGCACCAGTCATATTGCCACATCCTGCCAGCGCCCACTAAGCCTTTGTGTTCTCCAACCAGGGCCCACTGCTTCCAAAATACATCCTCTTCATCACTACCCATTTGTGTTTCTCTTGTGAAAAATGGGTTTGAAGTGATATCAGGGGCAGAATCTATTGCCCACATGACTTTTTAGATGCTATTCTGAGACTGGATCAACTCTCCTACCTTGACAAATAATCAGGGTTTTCAAGCCTCATTTTAAACATTTCTAACTTCATGCTTCCCTGGTAAGCAAGCTATTTTTTCAATGTTTTGCTTTCCCCCTTTATGAAGTTATTACTATGGAGTATAGTTTTTGATATCATGACTGTTAAAGCTAAAGATAGGCTCAGTGGTAGAATGTGTGCCTTGCATGTTTAATTCTGAGGATACAAAATCTATAAAACTTAAAATGCCCCATGTTTTGAGTATTGGCCATGGACACCTCATAAAGAAAACCCCTATTTGACACACTTCAATCTTTCTTCTCAACTGTCCAATAGTAGTGTTCCTAGTTTATCAGCTTCTCATTATTAAATTACTGCTAATATTCATCTGGGGAGTTTTTGAACCCAGGTTCAATAAAATGTTAAACTGCTAGATTCTTCTTTGCCTCTGTAGCAGCAGAATTGTATCCTTTACATTGAAACCTAGAACTCCTGACAGTTTTTCTTCTTTTCTTCCATTAGAAATGGCCCTAATCCTTTTAACCGTCATTTGATTTCCTCTGCTGAACCCAAATGCAGAGGTTGTTACAAGTAATTCTTACTCTGACCTCCTTCGTTTGATCTCTGCCTGATTCATAAACTGGGGAAAGGGTTATCATAGCTTCTTGTGGTGGCTTGTCTTCGATCTTCCCTTTAATGGCCAATCTGTTAACAGTGCTGGCATTCGTCTCGCCTGTTTACTCTGCCTGTATTCGCTGCTGCTCTTGGCCTTTATTGTCTTTGCAAATGGTGCTTTGTGTGCATCCACATCTTTCTGACAGGTCATGCGTCCCTTTAGAACCCCCTTCCCAGTATTCACAGTGAAGACATTATAAAAGAAAATGAGGTATCAGAAAAAAAGTAATGCAAAAACATGTCCAAAATGTCTCTCTGTTCAAACAGTCATTCCATTGAGCACACAGACCCAAACTTGACCGCACTCTTGTTTTTCCATCATCTGTTTTCCCTGTACACTGCTTACTCAGAGTAGGTCATCCTGAGGGCACTGTTGATGGGAAAACCATTATAGTCCACGTTGATGTACATGACTTCAGAGTTACATGATTTACAGTGATTCAAATAGCTTCAATAGTTTTAATAGGGACCAAACTCTAACAAAACACAGGACACCAAGCTGGACTAATCCAAAACGTTATTTCCCTTTTATAAGTATGTGGACTCAATACACCAGTTTATTTTCCAACTAGATAATAGGGGAAGAGAGAGAGAGATTAGGTTTTAAGTCAGCGTGAATGTGGACTACATATTGACAAAATCAGTAAACTGAAAATATAAGCAGCTTATGGAAGTGCTAAACTTCACCAAGTAGTACTGTTTGAATCTGACCACAGAAAATTCTCTTGTCATATAAAACCTAAATGTTACATCCTTTCTAGAGAAGTTCCAACTAGTGGTTGGGGAGGAAGAGCTTAATTTCTTTTGAAGATTAATAATTTCTTTTAAAGATTAATTAATAATATTAATTCATAAATTTAATTCATAATCTTAATTTTTTTGAAGATTAATAATCTGAGAATTTTCTAAAATATTTTACTTCAAATGTATAATCACAGACTCTGGACAAGTACATCCCTTTCACACTATTTTTCCAAGTTGGCCTACACTATTTAAGACCTAGTCAGTCGCTGGCACTAGATTGCCATACTAAGACACATGACACCATAATCGAACCTAGATGAACTCTTCCTATGAGCACCAAGATGAGACTTTAAACCACTGACTGCATTGGGTATTAGTATTCCCACTTCCTACTTTCTGTTAATTGGGTGCTAGAATTCCGAATTTCAAACAGAGAAACCAAAGCATGAAGAAGATGAGTAATTTGCTGAGAATGCTCAGTCAGAAGAGTACAGATAAAGGATTGCTTTCAGGAAATCTGACTTCAGAGCTAATGCTTTTAAGTTAGTACAACTGCTTCCTGACAACAAAGAGGTATTTATTTGACCTGATATGATATTATGATATAGAACCAAACTTCTTTTTTTATTGAATCATGGTAAGATACAGAATTATAAAGTTGTTGATGATTTGATTAAAGTCACACAGTGTTCCAATATCCAAACTGAACTTCACCAGTGCACATTTCCTACCACCAGCGTCCCCAGTTTCACTCCTGCCAACTCCCACAAACCTACCTCTAGGGTAGACAGACATATTTCATCTTTCTCATACTCTGTGTGTGTCTTTCTCTCTCTCCTCTTTGTCTCTCTGTCTGTGTAACTGTTTCTTGCTTGCTCCCTCTTGGGTTTGCATAACAGGTACTGAAAGTTATTGTGTATATCATATATCACATTTCCTCCTTTCAGCACTAATTTTTGTCAGAGTAATCATTTCTAACTAACATTGGCATAGTGGTCACTTCTCTGTTCGAATTACACACACCCCAACCCTGCACTGGTGACAACCTTCCAACCATGGACCTATTCCTCTGGCCCTCATTTCTACTGTCTATGGTTATTAGTCACATACTGTACTTTATTTATACCTTGCAAATGAGTGCAATTATTCTATTTCTGACCTTATTACTCTGACTCATTTCACTCAGCAAAATATTCCGCATCCAAATAACTGGATGATTACTATAAGCAAATTTCATGACTTTATTTTTCTTTGTGGCTTCATAGTATTCCGTTGTGTAGATGTACCATTGTTTCTTTATTCAGTCATCTGTTCTTGGGCAGTTGGGTTGTTTCCAAATTCTGAATATTGTGAATGAACATAGAAGTGAACATAGAGGTTCAGATGGCTTTTTGTGTTGTGTTTTTGACTCCCTTGGGGATATTCCCAGAACTGTTATTACTGGGTTATATGGAAGCTCAGTTTCAGTTTTTTTGAGATACGCCCATATTGTTCCCAATGAAGACTGGACCAGATAGCATTCCCACTCACAATGAATGAGAGTCTCTTTCTCCCCACATTAGTGTCAGCATTAATTGTTCTTGATCTTTCAGATGTGTGCCCAGTTCTGTGGCGTGAGATGATATCCCATTGCAGTTTTGATTTGCATCTTCCTGATGATTATTGACATAGAGAATTTTTATGTGCCTTTTGGCCATTTGTATTTCTATTTTTAGAATGTTTTTATTCATCTCTTCTCTCTATTTTTTGATGGGGTTGGATTTTTTTCTTATAAAGTTCTACCAGTGCCTTGTATATCTTTGATTTAAACCACTTATCAGATGAATATCAGGTAAATAATTTTTCTCGTGCCATAGACTGTCTTTGTATCCTGCTCACTATTTCTCTTGAGGTGCAGAAGCTTCTTAGGTTAATGAAGTCCCATTTATTTATCTTTTTTCCATTTGCTTGGTTAGTGGTATTTCAGCCTTTAAGAATGCCTTTGCTTCAATGTCATGGAGGGTTCTGCCTACATTTTCTCTATGTACCTTATGGATTCAGATCTGATATTGAGATATTCAATCCATGTTGACTTGAATTTTGTGCATGGCTTTAGAAAGAGGTCTAAGTTCTTTTATGTGTGTGCATGTATCTGCCCAGTTTTCCCAGAAACACTTATTAAAGGGGCTGTTCTTGTTTCACTTCATAATTCTTGTTCCTGCTGTATCAAACATTAAATTCTCGTACAGGCAGAATGTCCCAACCCCGCACCAGGTCGTCTTCACCAGGCCACCTCGGAGGGGGCGGGTTGAGTTTCCTTCCCGACCCCAAGCAGAGCCCAAGCAGCCAAAAACATCCAGAACCACCACCATGCTCAAGACCACTCTCCACACAGTCGGATGAGCCTCACCCATGAAGAAACCAGCAGAGAAACCCAAGCGGGACCTGTGACTGAGATCTCCAAGCCTGCTCAGATCTGGACTGGAGATCTCAGCTCCCCAGTTTTTCAGTAGCTTGGCAGACACACCCACAAACTTTTGCAAATTGATTATTTTTCTTCAAATAATCTATTTTATTTCTAGTATTTTTGACAGGCTGGAGCAATAGCACAGTAGGTAGGGTGTTTGCCTTGCACACGGCCAACCCAGGGTTGATTTCTTCATCCCTCTGGGAGAGCCCGGCAAGCTATCAAGAGTATCCTTTCCGCACATCAGAGCCTGGCAAGCTCCCCATGGTATATTCAATATGCCCAAAACAATAACAACAAGTCTCACAATGGAGACATTATTGGTGCCCGCATAAGCAAATTGATGAACAATGGGAAAACAGTGCTACAGTATTTTTGACATGTTCTTAATTTTATAATTTTTAATTTTTTTAATTTTTTGATGAATCACTGTGAGGTACAGTTACAGAGTTACAAACTCTCATGCTTACATTTCAGTTATACAATGATTGAGTACCTATCCCTCCACAGGTGCCCATTCTCCACCACCAATGTTCCCAGAATCCCTCCTACCACCCCCATCCCATCCTCCACCCTCTGACTCTGTGGCAGGTACATTCCTTTTTACTCTCTCTCTCCTTTAGGGTGTTGTGGTTTGTAATGCAGGTATTAAGTGGCCATCACGTTCGGTCTATAGTCTACTTTCAGCATGCATCTCCAATCTCGAGGGGGCCCTCCAAGCAGCCTGTAATTGGTGGTTCCTTCTCTGTCCGAGATGCCTTCTCCCCCAGTATTTGAGTCCAGCTTCCAAGCCATGGAGCAATTCTCCTGGTCCTTATCTCTACTATCCTATCCTTGGGTGTTAGTCTCCCATTCTGTTACTTTATATTCCACAAATGAGTGCAGTCATTCTATGTCTGAGCCTCACTTTCTGACTCATTTCACTTAGCATGATACTCTCCATGTTAATCCACTTACATGCAAATTTCGTGACTTCATCTTTTAAAACAGCTGCATAGTATTCCTTCGTGTAGAAGTACCAAAGTTTCTTTAACCAGTCATCTGTTCTCGGTACTCAGGTTTTTCCCAGATTCTGGCTATTGTAAACGGTGCTGCAAAGAACATACAAGTGCAAGTGTCATTTCTACTATACTTTTTTGCATCTCTGGGATATATTCTCAGAAGTGGTATTGCTGGGTCAAATGCAAACTCAATTTCTAATTTTTTGAGAATCGTCATACTGTTTTCCAAAAGGGCTGAATGAGTCAGTGTGTAAACACACAAAAAATAAAAAGGCAGGCAGTTTATCTCTCCCGCCGCCTGCGTTTGGTAGTCTCAGGCCGTTTCCCCACTCCAGGGAGATCAATGGCGATCGATGGTCAAGCGAAGAAAGGAAACAAGGGCCAGGCTGGTTGGTCTTAGCAGCAGTTTATTAAATGGAAGAGATGTATGTCATGGAAGTCCCAGGATCTCTCAAGCACATGCACCTTTGTTCTCTCAGCTTCTGTCCTCAGCCCCATCTTCCCAGGTTCTCTGACGCACGTGTCCCCCAGAGAGCCCTGAAATCTCCCTTATATAGAACATAGTACCTCTAAAGGGCACAATATAGTGATGTCATCAAAAGGAGTTACAGAAAGAACATTGAGGCAAAACATACATTGTTTCTTTACATTCGCAGGCCAGTAATCCTGGCCTCACCTTTTACAAACTACAAGCACTTGGATTAGCACAACAAAGACCAGTCTGCTAGAGCTTGGAATCTAAATCTCCAAGATCAGCCTGCCTGGAGTCAGGCATCTACATCCCAAAGATCAGGCCTGGCTTAGCACCTGGGATCTGCATACCTAAGGCCAGCTAGGTTCCTGTGAGATAAGGGAAACTGCCTCAATATACTGAAATCATTTACTGAAGGCAGTTAGAAGGGGAGAAAGGTTCAGTCTCATCCAAGCTAGTCCGGACACCCAGGAAAACTGCTTCTAGGACGTGTTTCTCCTCTCCTTGTCCAATCAACATATAAGCATACATAATATTAATCATTTTGTATGGACACAGTAAGAAATACTTTGAGCTTATAGAATTGCTCTCCCAGGGCCATCTCGATCTCAAACTGCAGTGCTCAGGCCAGAAATCTTTCCTATTCTTAGCAGCAGGGTCCTAGTCTCGTCGTTACTTTTGGATCATGACAGCATTTGCCTATGATCAAACTCTTAACCTTTAGTTAAGAATCGTGGCACCTTGGCCTGGCCCATCGCGATGCCAGGGTAGCACATAACTTACCGGCTTTCCCTGGTTCCATCCAGTCCCACGTTGGGACCCTGCCCTTGGGTTACTAGGAAGTGAGGGCAACTGAGGCTTAAGTTGAGAAGGCAGATGCCCGGGAGTGAATAATATCCAAAGCCAATCAACTCCTAAGTTATAAAGCATAATATTAATTAATTTGCTTCCTTTGCATTAAAGCAAACTATTCAAAAGACATGAGAGGAGAAAGGCAATATTAACTTACAGTACAGCTTCAGTGTCTAAGAAGGATGAGAACTTACAAATTGGTTGGGGAAGAGAGCATAGAAGAGAGCATTACAGACAGACAAAGTAATGGGAGTGACTCGGGAGCACTGTGATGGGTGCGACCCGATAAAGCTAAGCTCCTCATACTGCAACAAGTCAGCATCCCTACCAGCAGTGAAAGAAAGTCCCTTTCTTGCCACATCCACGCCAACACCGGTTGCTTTATTTCTTTTGGATGTGGGCCAGTCTCTGTGGTTTGAGATGATATCTCACTGTTGTTTTGATCTGCATCTCCCTGATTATTAGTGATGAAGAGCAGTTTTTCATGTGCCTTTTTGCCATTTGGATTTCTTCTTCGAGAAAGTTTCTGTTCCTTTTATCGCCCCATTTTTCTTTGTTTGTTTGTTTGTTTTATTTATTTATTGAATCACCGTGGGAAAGGTTACAAAGCTTTCAGGTTTAGGTCTCAGTCATGCAAATATCAAACACATTTCCCCTTACCAATACTTATTTTTTACCATGAAGAACCCCAATAAAACCCCACCCCCCACCCTTCCCAGTCCCTGTGGGGCAGATGAATTCTAGTTAACACTCTATCTGCTTTGATTAGATTCATTGTTTCAATAAAAGATTCACCACTATTATTTAGAGTTTACCCCCCCCCCAAATCAGACATGCTGAAAAAGCATTGTGAAGTGATTTGCTTTCTACAGCTGGGTTCAAGAATTAAATGTTGGTTTTGGATTTCTGCTATTTTACTTATTGACCCTGGAAGTATTTCTACTAAAAGTCAGATAGTTAAGAAATTGGTTTCTGTGCTCTGGAGTCGTGGCCGTGCTGGAGAGTGGGGGGCAACTGGTGACCTCAGTAGGGCGTGAAGGGCGGACCGAAACGCCCCCCTTCCCATGAGGTTTTAGTCGCCCCCACTCCCCCGGCTCATACCTGCTGTCCACAAGTCTCCCATGCGGCCGCCATCTTTCTTTCCAGAGAGGAGAAGGCGACTGGGGCAACACCCTTTCCCCTCCGGACAGACCTGATGGCCTGGATTAACGCATAGTCCTTTCACTTTTCTGCTCCAAGCTGCTGGGTTCTGCATTAAGTCCTTGTGCTTCTGGGGCCGTGGCCGTGCTGGAGAGCCGCTCGCGGGGGGCAACTGGTGACCTCGGTAGGGCGTGAAGGACGGACCGGAATGCCCCCCTTCCCATGAGGTTTTAGTCGCCCCCACTCCCCCGGCTCATACCTGCTGTCCACAAGGCTCCCATGTGGCCGCCATCTTTCTTTCAGAGAGGAGAGGGCGAATGGGGCAACACCCTTTCCCCTCCAGCAGACTTGATGGCCTGGATTAACGCATAGTCCGTTCACTTTTCTGCTCCAAGCTGCTGGGTTCTGCATTAAGTCCTTGTGTTTCTGGGCTGTGGCCGTGCTCCAAACTTAACTATGATTTTCAGAGAGAAACGTTGGGTGGTTTACTTCCCATGGTTCACTTTGTATATAGAGAGATGTCGAGCGGCCGCATAAGCGGCTGCGCAGTTTTGAGGAAAAGTCCTAGTTCCCGCATACTCGAGCTGTGCTTGTAGAGGCTTCTGTTCACCAGGGTTCCATCTGGGGGAGGCGGGATGCGGTACCTACCCCATCTGGGACTTCCCGATGATCTCGGCTCTTTTTGGAACCTGTTTTTTTTTTCCATCGGGATCTGTGGATCCTGCCCTCCATGTAGTCCTTCTCTTCGGCTGAATGCTTTAAAGATGGCGCTGGGGGGCGGGCTGTGGGCGTGACTTTCGGAATCTGAGGTTACCTGGGAGTTGTAGTCCCGGCAGATTTGAGGAAAAGTCCTAGTTCCCGCATACTCGAGCTGAGCTTGTAGAGGCTTCTGGTCACCGGGGTTCCATCTGGGGGAGGCGGGATGCGGTACCTACCCCATCTGGGACTTCCCGATGATCTCGGCTCTTTTTGGAACCTGGTTTTTTTTTTCCATTGGGATCTGTGGATCCCGCCCTCCATGTAGTCCTTCTCTTCGGCTGAATGCTTTATTGCCCCATTTTTTGATGGGTTTGGATGTTTTCTTCTTGTAGAGTTCAACCAGTGCCTTGATATCAACCCCTTATCCGAGGGGTATTGGGTGAATTTCCTTTCTCATTATGTAGATTGTCTTTGTATTCTGGTCACTGTTTCTTTTGAGATACAGAAGCTTCTTAGTTTAAGATAGTCCCATTTCTTTATCTCTGTTTCCACTTGCTCGGTCATTGGCATGTCATCTTTGAGAATTTCTTAGCTTTAAGGTCGTAGAGGGTTTTGTCTTCTATGTACCTTATGGATTTCGGTCTGATTTTGAGGTCTTTAATCCATTTTGATCTGACTTTTGTGAATGGTATTAGGTAGGGGTCTGAGCCCATTTTTTTACATGTAGCTGTCAAGTTTTGCCGGCACCTTTTGTTAAAGAGGCTTTCCTTACTCTACTTCACATTTCTTGCACCTTTATCAAAGATTAGATGAACATATATTTGAGGGTGTGTGTAAGGATATTCAACCCTGTTCCATTGGTCTGAGGGTCTGCCTTTGTTTCAGTACCATGCTGTTTTAATCATTACTGCTTTGTAGTAATAGAGTTTGAGGTTGGGGAAGGTGATGTTTCCCATCTTCTTTTTCCGAAGAATTGTTTTAAATATCCATGAGGGTTTGTTGTTCGTTATGAATTTCAGGAGTGTTTGATCCATTTCTTTGAAGATTTTCATGGGTATTCTTATAGGGATCGCATCGAATCTGTATAATACTTTAGGGAGTATTGCCATTTTGACAATGTTAATTCTCCCAATCCATGAGCAGGGGATATGTTTTCATTTCCTGTTCTCCCAATCCATTAGCAGGGGGTGTGTTTCCATTTCCTGGTATCCTCTTATTTCCTGAAGTAGTTTTTTATAGTTTTCTTTATACAAGTCCTTTACCTCCTTAGTTAAGCTGATTCCAAGATACTTGATTTTCTTAGGCATGATTGTGAATGGAATCTTTTTTCATGTTACTTTCTTCTCTTTTCTTCTCATTATTTGCATATAGGAAAGCCATGGACGTTTAGGTATTGATTTTATAGACTGTGACTTTATAAATCAATTGTTTTAGGAGATTGTTGGTGGAGGCATTGTCAATTGTCACTTGTCCCATTGCTCATTGA
Source organism: Sorex fumeus (assembly GCF_029834395.1). Classification (NCBI taxonomy): domain Eukaryota; kingdom Metazoa; phylum Chordata; class Mammalia; order Eulipotyphla; family Soricidae; genus Sorex; species Sorex fumeus. The sequence continues at coordinate 4,039,813 of NW_026606083.1, forward strand.
TTTGCTTGAGTGGGCGCCAGTAACGCCTCCACTTGTCCCTGTCAAGTGATAGTGTAGCCAGTGGTGTATTGGGGGCTCTTTCAGGGTCAGGGTATTGAGACCCGTTATTGTTACTGTTTTTGGCATATTGAATACACCACGGATAGCTTGCCAGGCCCTGCTGTGTGGGTGGGATACTCTCGGTAGGTTGCTGGGCTCTCCAAGAGGACCAGGAAATACTGCCTTGTGGAGATATTAGGGTTTTCTAAATATCGTGTCATATAATCTGTGAATAGTGAGAGATTGATTTCTTCCTTTCCCATCTGGATGCTCTTTTTCTTGCCTAACCACTATTGCAAGTACTTCCAGTAATATATTGAACAGAAGTGGTGAGAGTCGGCATCCTTGTCTTGTCCCTGATCTTAGAGGGAAGGCTCTTAGTTTTTTCCCATTAAAAATAATGCTTGCCACAGGCTTGTGGTAGATGGCTTTGAATATAAATATATATACATATATATGATCAATAGCACAGCAGGTAGGGCATTTGCCTTGCAAGTGACCAACTGGGAGACCCGGGTTTGATTTCTCCACCCTTCTCGGAGAGTCCAGCAATCTACTGAGAGTATCTCGCCCACATGGGAAAGCCTGGCAAGCTACCCGTGGCGTATTCAATATTCCAAAAAACAGTAACAAGTCTCACAATAGAGACATTACTGGGCCCTCTTGAGCAAACGGATGAACAATGGGAGGACAGTGCTACAGTGTTATATATATATATATATATATATATATATATATATTCTTCAATATCCATGTTGGTGAGAGTTTTCATCATAAACAGGTGCTGGATCTTGTCAAATGCTTTCTATGCATCTATTGATATGATCATCTATTTATCTTTTCTTTTGTTGATATGATGGATTATGTTGATTGATTTCTGAGTGTTAAACCATCCTTGCAAACCTGGGATGAATCCCACTTGGTCGTGGATATGATCTTTTTGATGAGTGGTTCGATTCTATTTGCTAATACTTTGTTGAGGATCTTCGCATCTGTGTTCATTGGGGATATTGACCTGTAGTTTTCTTTTCTTGTGATATCTTTTTTTATTGGTATTAGGGAGATATGTGCCTCATAGAAACTGTTTGGGAGAGTTTCTGTTTCTTCAATTTTCTAGAGAAGCTTGAGAAGAATTGGCAATAGGTCCTCTTTAAATGTTTGCAAGAGTTCGCTAGTGAATCCATCTGGACCTAGGATTTTGTTTTGGGGAAGACTTTTGATTACAGTTTCAATTTCCTTGATGTGAATAGGTCTATTCAGGTACTCTAGATCTTCTTGATTCAGCCTTGGGAGATTATAAGAATCCAGGAATTTATCCATTTCTTCTAGGTTCTCTTGTTTCGTGGCATACAGACTTTCAAAGTAGTCTCTAATGATCTTTTGAATTTCTTGTGTTGTGATGTCCCCTTTTCAATTCTGATTCAGTTTATTAGGGTTCTCTCTCTCTTTCTTTGTGAGTCATGCTAGTGGTTTATCAATCTTGTTTATTTTCTCGAAGAAACAGCTCTTGGTTTCATTGATCTTTCTGATTGTTTTTTGGGTTTCCATGTCGTTAATTTCTGACCTAAGTTTTATGATCTCTTTCCTTCTTCCTGGTTGGGCTCCTTTTGTTGGTCATTTTCCAAGATCTTAAGCTTTGAGGTTAGGTTTGTTATGTGGGCTCGCTCTTCCTTCCTGAGAAATGCTAACAGAGCTACAAATTTCCCCCTTAACATGGATTTAGCTGCGTCCCACAGGTTCTGGTAGCTCGTGTCTTTATTCTTATTTGTTTCCAGGTACCTTTTGATTTCTTCCTTGGTAGCTCGTGTCTTTATTCTTATTTGTTTCCAGGTACCTTTTGATTTCTTCCTTGATTTCCTTCCTGAGCTACTCTTTGTTCAACACTGAGTTGTTTAATTTCCAGGTGTTTGATTTTGTTCTACACATCTGTGTGTGATTAACTTCTATCTTCAATGCATCGTGTTCTGAAAAGATAGTTGATACAATTTCTATCTTCCTGATTCTATTAAGGTATGTTTTGTGACCCAGCGTGTGGTCTATTTTGGAAAATTTTCAGTATGCACTGGAAAAGAATGTGTATTCTTTTGGGGGGAATGTAAAGCCCTGTATAGATCTATTCGCCCTCACTCTTCTGTTTCTTTCTTCAAAACCAGTATTTCTTTGCTGAGTTTTAATCTTCTTGATCTATCCAGATGTGATAAGGTGGTGTTGAAGTCTCCAACTACTATTGTACTGCTCCCAATGTCCTCAAAATCTGTTAGCATTTGTTTTAAGTATGTAGCTGGTCCCTCATTGGGTGAATATATATTTAGGAGTGTGATTCTTCCTGCTGTACATATCCCTTTATTATTAAAAATTGGTCTTTGCTGTCCCTTCTAATCTTTTTCAACCTGATATCTATGTTGTCCTATACTAGTAAGGCCATCCTGGCTTTTAGGAGGGAGTTGTTTGCTTGCAGGATTGTTTTCCATTCTTTGACTTTGAGCCTGTGTTTGCGCTGAGTGTTCAGATGTGTTTCTTGTAAGCAGCAGAATATTGGGTTCAGTTTCTAAATCCATTTTGCCCCTCTGTCTCTTAATTGGTGATTTAGACCATAGACATTGAGAGAGATTATTGTCATGGGGTTTTGTGCCACCTTTTCTGTAGAGGTTTGTTGTGCTTTTAGGGTTTTTTATTTTGTCTTACATTATCCCCTTTAGTCCTTCTTTTAAGTTTGGTTTTGAATCTACGAAGCTCCTGAACTGTTGTTTATCCATAAAATAGTGTATCGTTCCTTCAGGTGTGAGTGAGAGTTTAGCCAGGTAAAGTATTCTGGTGAGGCATTCATTTCATTGAGTTTTTCACTATATCCCACCATTGTCTTCAGGCTTAGAGGGTTTCCTCTGACAGGTCTGTAAATCTCAAGGGTCCTCCGTTGTATGTGATTTTCTTCTTTGACCTTGCTGCTTGCAGTATTGTGTCTTGATTCATGGTATCTGTCATTCCTACTATGATGTGTCTTGGAGTCTTTTTATTAGGGTCTCTTTCAGTTGGCACTCCTCAGGCTCCTTGGTTCGGGATGCCTGCATTCTCCAGCTATAGGAACGTCTCAGCAATTATATCTTTAACTATGGCTTTTTCGTTGGGATTGTCTCCCTGTCCTTCTGGTACTCCAATGATCTTTACGTTGTTCCTCTTGGATTAATCCCATAGGTTTCTGATTCTCCCTTGAGCTATTTTGAGGTCTTTTCTTTTTGTTTGTTGTTGCCTGTAAGCTTTCTGCAGCTCATCTTCAAACTCACTGATTCTGTCTTCGGCTGTAGTCATTCTACTATTGAGGGAACCCACTGCATTTTTTTATTTTATCTACCGAATCCTTTATTAGTGACATCTATTTGCAACTTTCTTATTTCTGCTCTCATTTCTTCCTGTATTTTGTTGGCTGTCCATTCCACTGTTTCTTTCATGTCCTCTAATTTTCTGGATGCCTGTTCCACCATTTCTTTGAGTTCATTGAACATCCTCAACATTTCATCTCTGAATTCTTTATCAGAGAGATCATATTTGTGGGTAACCCCTGTTGAGACTTCTGGACTCTTTTCTTCATCCTCTCCTCATGGTTGTTTTTGTGCTTCATGTTATTGTGGTCATATGTAGGTGGGACCTTTCAGTTCACTGTCACTATTCTCTCTTGCTGAGAGAATGGATTATGGACAGAGGCTTATATTTGATCCCTGTCATAGCATGGTCGCCTCAAGAAAGAGTCCCTCAGCACTGCCAGGTTTAGTGAAAAACCCAAAACAAATAAAACTGATGAATTTGCTTTTGCAGTTCAGTGTTTATGGTGCAGAGTGAAAGCTGTATAAATTCCAGTCTCCATCAAGTAGCTCCACCTCACCTGCTCATCCCACTCACAGAAAACGTGCATCTATCTTCATCTTTCCCCCTCTCCTACTAGGACCTGAAAACAATATAAAGGATTTCTGAGTCAATAGATAATGTGGGAAATAACATCTTTCATCTCTGTGATTTAGATATAAATTAAACTCTTTTTGACCGTTCATTAGTTGCCATTTTGAAAAAAGCAACTCTTCTTTAAACTATGTTGATTGAAGGGGGAAAAAAGCCATTATTCCAGTGTATTTGGCTTTGCCTGCCATGTAAGCTTTCTCCTGAGGATGGAGCTGCCGACAGGCTTTAGTTTCAGATTATGCCAGTGTTCAAGAAAGCTACTGCTGAAAGAGAAAAAAAGAAAGATATAGGAAAGAAAAAAGAAAGAAAGAAAGAAAGAAAGAAAGAAAGAGAGAGAGAGAGAGAAAGGAAGGAAGGAAGGAAGGAAGGAAGGAAGGAAGGAAGGAAGGAAGGAAGGAAGAAAGAAAGAAAGAAAGAAAGAAAGAAAGAAAGAAAGAAAGAAAGAAAGAAGGAAGGAAGGAAGGAAAAGAAAGTCCTCCCCCAGGTCAGTCATTATTCAAACCCGGTTCTTGGCTTTCCCTGCGTACGTGCCCCAGCGTCCTCTAGGACCCTAGGATGCTCCCCATCCCAGAGCCTCTTCCTGTTCGTCCGGAAAGCTGGTAATTTACTCATAACCAGCAATCTCATGCAACATCTCTGTCTCCATACCTCCACACCAACATGCAGAAACAACGCAAATCCCCACCACGAAGGAAGGATGATGAAAAGAGTCCAGAAGCCTCAGTAGGTGCTACTCAACTAAGGGACTTCTCTGAGTAAGAATTCAGGTATGAAGTAATGAAGATGTTCAATGAAGTCAATGAAACGTGAGACCAATATCCAGTAAAATGAAGGAAGACATGAGAGAAATAATCGAGAAAATACAGGAAGAAATGAGAGCAGAAATTGGAAAGCTACGACAGAAATGTCACGAATAAAAGACTCGGTAGATGAAATTAAAAAGTCAGTCTGTGCCCTCAAGTGTAGAATGGCCACAGCTGAAGACAGAATCAGTGAGCTGGAAGATCAGCTGCACCAAGCCTACAGGCAACAACAAGTAATGGTAAAAGACCTGAAAATAGCTCTAGGGCGAATCAGGGTCCTAGGAGATGATTCCAAGAGGAACAACATTAGAATAATTGGAGTACCAGAAGCTCAGGGAAACAATCCCAATGAAAAAGCCACGGTCAAACAAATCATTGCTGAAAAATTCCCAGAGCTGGACAATGCAGCCATTCAGATTCAAGGAACCCAAAGGGTGCCAGCTGAAAGAAACCCTAACAAAAACACTCCAATACATATCATAGTTAGAATGATGGATGCCATGGATAGAGACGCAATACTGAAAGCAGCAAGGTCAAAGAAGAAAACCACATACAAAGGAGCACCCCTTAGACTCACAGCAGACCTATCAGAGGAAACCTTCCAAGCCCGAGGGCAATGGTGGGATGTAGTGAAAAAACTCACTGAAACGAATGTTTTACCAAGAATACTCTATCTCACTCAAACTCGAAGGAATGGTACACTATTTTGTGGACAAACATCAGCTCAGGAACTTCATAGACTCAAAACCAAACCCAAAAGAAGGGCTAAAGGGGCTACTATAAGACAAAACAAACCCTAAAGCACAACAGACACTTACAGAAAGATGACACAAAACCCCATAGCAGTAATCTCTCTCAAAATCAACAGTCTAAATTCACCAATTAAGAGACACAGAGTGGCAAAATGAATTCAGAGACAGAACCCAACATTCTGCTGCCTACAAGAAACTCATCTCAACAGTCAGAGCAAACACAGACTCAAAGTGAAAGGATGGGAAACAATCCTCTAAGCTAACAGCTCACTCAAAAACGAAGAGTAGCCATACTAGTGTGCAACAACATAAATTTCTGGTTGAAAAAGTTTAGAAGGGACAGAGAAGGCCATTTTCTATTTATCAAGGGATACGTACAACAGGAAGAAATCACACTCTTAAATGTATACGCACTTAATGAGGGAACAGCAAAATATTTAAAACAACTGCTAACAGATTTTAAGGAGGACATTGCCAACAACACAATGGTAGCTGGAGACTTCAACATCGCCTTATCAACTCTGGATAGGTCAAGAAGAACAAAACTCAGAAAGGAAACGTTGAAGGAAGAAATAGAAGAGAGAGGGCTAATAGACCTATACCGGGATTTAGACCGCAAAAAGAAAGAACACATATTCTTCTCCAGTGCAAATGGAATATTTTCAAAAATAGACCATGTGCGAGGTCACATAACATACCTCAATAGAACCAGGAAGATATAAATAGTATCAACAATCTTTTCAGACCATGATGCACTGAAGATAGAAGTGAATCACACACAGACATGGAGAACCAAATCAAACACCTGGAAATTAAACAATTCAATGTTGAACAATGAGTGGGTCAGGAAGAAAGTCAAGGACAAATCAAAAGATACCTGGAAACATTGTGAATTAAGACACGAGCTTAAAACAAAACAAACCCAGAACCTATGGGATGCAGCGAAAGCCTTGTTAAGGGGAAAATTTATAGCTCTGCAAGCATTTCTCAGGAAAGAAGAGAGAGCCCACATAAACGACTTGACTTCAAAGCTCAAGATTTTAGAAAAGGACCAACAATAGGTGCACAAGACAGACAGAAGAGATTATGAAACATAGAGCAAAAATCAACGAAATGGGAAAAAAAACAATGAAAGAACAATGAAACCAAGATTTGGTTCTTCGAGAAAATAAATAATATAGATAAACAATTAGCAAGACTCACAAAGAAAGAGAGAGAGAGAACCCTAATGAACCGAATCAGAAATGAGTAGAGGATATCACAACAGAAACCAAAGAAATTCAAAAGATCATCAGAGAATGCTTTGAAAGTCTGTGCCACGAAACAAGAGAACCTAGAAGAAATGGATAAATTCCTGGATTCCTATAATCTCCCAAGGCTGAATCAAGAAGATCTAGAGTACCTGAATAGACCTATTCACATCAAGGAAATTGAAACTGTAATCAAAAGTCTTCCCCAAAACAAAATCCTAGGTCCAGATGGATTCACTAGCGAACTCTTGCAAACATTTAAAGAGGACCTATTGCCAATTCTTCTCAAGCTTCTCTAGAAAATTGAAGAAACAGAAACTCTCCCAAACAGTTTCTATGAGGCACATATCTCCCTTAATACCCCCAAGAAAAGATATCACACGAAAGAAAATCTACAGGCCAATATCCCCAATGAACACAGATGCAAAGATCCTCAACAAAATACTAGCAAATAGCATTCAACAACTCATCAAAAAGGTCATACACCATGACCAAGTGGGATTCATCCCAGGTATGCAAGGATGGTTTAACATTCAGAAATCAATCAACATAAACCATCATATAAACAAAAGAAAAGATAAAAACCATATGATCATATCAATAGATGCATAGAAAGCATTTAACAAGATCCAGCACCCGTTTATGATAAAAACCCTCACCAAAATGGGTACAAGGGACTTTCCTCAATATAGTTAAAGCATCTACCACAAGCCTACAGCAAGCATCATCCTCAATGGGGAAAAGCTGAGAGACTTTCCTCTAAGATCAGGGACGTGACAAGGATGCCCACTCAATCCACTGCTGTTCAATATAGTACTGGAAGTACTTGCCATGGTGGTTAGGCAAAAAAAAATGATATTAAGGGCATTCAGGTAGGAAAGGAAGAAATCAAGCTCTCACTATTCACAGATGATACTTAGAAAACCCTAAAACTTCCACGAAGAAACTCCTAGAAAACATAGACTTGTATAGTAAAGTTGCAGGATATAAAATCAATACCCTAAAATCCATGGCTTTACTATTCACAAATAGTGAGAGAGAAGAAAGTCACATGAAAAAACAATCCCATTCACATTGTGCTCCAGAAAATCAAGTATCTAGGAATCAGCTTCCCTAAGGAAGTAAAAGACCTGTATAAATAAAACTACAAAACGCTACTTCAGGAAATAAAAGAGGACACGAGGAAATGGAAAGATATCCCCTGCTCATGGATGGGAAGAATTAACATTGTCAAAATGGCAATACTCCCCAAAGCATTACAAATTCAACATGATCTCTATAACGATACCCATGACATTCTTCAAAGGAATGGAGCAAATACTCCTGAAATTCATATGGAACAATAAACCCCCACAAGTAACAAAAGTAATTCTTGGGGAAAATGAAATGGTAAGAATCAACCTCCATATTTTCAGACTCTACTACAAAGCAGTGATAACTGAAACAGCATGGTACTGGAACAAAGGCAGAGCTGCAGACTAATGGAACAGGGTTGAATATACTGGCATATCCCCCAAACAGATGATCATCTAATCTTTGATAAGGGATCAAGAAATGTGAAGTGGAGCAAGGAAAGCTTCTTTAATAAATTGTGTTGGCATAACTGGACAGCTACATGCAAAATAATGGGCTCAGATCTCTATCTAACACCATGTACGAAAGTAAGATCAAAATGTATTAAAGACCTCAACATCAGACCGGAATACATAAGGTACACTGAAGACATGGTTGGCAAAACCCTTCAAGACATTGAAGCTGACAGTATCTTCAGAGATGTCACAGCACTGGCCAAACAAGTGAAAACAGAGATAGACAAATGGGACTATCTTAAACTAAGAAGTTTTTGCACCTCAAAAGAAACAGTGACCAAAATACAGAGACAGTCTACAGAATGGTAAAGGATATTCACCCAATACCTATCTGACAAGTAGTTGATATCAAGGATATACAAGGCACTGGTTGAACTCTACAAGAAGAAAACATCCAACCCCACCAAAAAATAGGGTGACGAATTGAACCAAAACTTTCTCAAAAAAGAAATCCGAATGGCTAAAAGGCACATGAGAAAATGCTGTACATCATTAATCATCAGAGAGATGCAGATCAAAACAACAATGAGATATCAACTCACACCACAGAGACTGGCCCACATCCAAAAGAACAAAAGCAACCATTGTTGGCCCAGAAATGTCGAGAAAGGGACCCTTCTTCACTGCTAGTGGAATGCTGACTGTTTCAGTCCCTTTTGGAAAACAGTATGGACAATTCTCAAAAAATTAGAAATTGAGTTCCCATTTGATCTAGCAATACCACCCCTGGGAATTTATCTTGGAGAGACAAAAAAGTACAGTTGAAATGACATCTGCACTTCTATGTTCATTGCTACACTGTTTACAATAGTCAAAATCTGGGGAAAAAAACCTGAGTGCCCGAGAACAGATAACTGGTTAAAGAAACTTTGGTACATCTACACAGTGGAATACTATGTAGCTGTTACAAAAGATGAAGTCATGAAATTTACATACAAGTGGTTCTACATGGAAAGTATCATGCTAAGTGAAATGAGTCAGGAAGAGAGGGACAGACACAAAATACTGTACTTATCTGGGAAATATAAAGTAACACTATGGGAATAGAACACCCAAGAATAATTGAGATAAGTACCAGGAGGTCTGCTCCAGGGCTTGGAAGCCGGCCTCACATGCTGGGGTGAAACGCAGCTCAGATAGAGAAGGGAACACCAAGTAAAGGATATTTGGAGGACTCGCTCGGGATGAGATTTGAGTGCTGAAAATAGACTATAGACCGAACACAATAGCCACTCAAAACCTCTATTGCAAACTACAACACTCTAAGGGAAAGAGTGAGCAAAAGGGAATGCCCTGCCACAGAGGCAGGGTGGGGTGGGGTGGGGAGATGGGGTGTGGGGGTGGGAGGGCTACTAGGATCATTGGTGGTGGAGAATGGGCATTGGTGAAGGGATGGGTACTCAATCATTCTTTAACTGAATCCCAAGCAGGAAAGTTTGTAAGTCTACAACTGTACCTCATGGTGTTTCATTAATAAAATAAATAAATAAATAAATATCAAACTGATAAGAAAAAGCAAAGAAAGAAAGAAAGAAAGAAAAAAGAAAGAAAGGAAAGAAAGAAAGAAAGAAAGAAAGAAAGAAAGAAAGAAAGAAAGAAAGAAAACTAAACACATTTCCAGTACATATGAGAACAGATTGTTGTCTTATAGACAACGTAGAAGAGATGTTCATTTCTACCCAAATCTTTAAAGAGTGTGTTATTAATGGAGGTTCCTCTTGCTACCCACAAAAAGCAGATGAAAGGCTCTTAACTCTGAATGTCAATCCCCTTTTCCCAATTCTTTTAACCTCCACATCGGCACTGTGCTATGTGAACCCAGTAACCCCCTCTCCCCCTTCTATCCTCCACGTATACTGCTGTCACTGTAACTGCCTCCATCTACCTGCCTTTCTAGCAAAGGCCGCTGTGCACTTCTCCAATTGGAAGTGACCGGCAAAATGCAATGAGGATCACAGCCTCAGTCGGTGAACCTAACTGTTCTGGTGCATGTTGTTTAACTGGGAGACGTGTTCCTGAAAATGGGTGTTTAGAGTTAGTCAGTCCTTTCTAAGGTGAATTTAGAACACTCCTAATGAAGTTGTATTTCTTACATGGTATGTTTGTTTCTTATCTGATACAGACCTGGTTACTTGATCAAAAAAGCTAATTAAACTTGAGAATCATCAAAAATATCAACAGAGTAGCATATCTGTTTTAACTTAACACACATAACAGATAATTTATTTGCCAATCTTTTGAATTTGGGCCAAGACCTTTTCCTGAGTCCTGGTGGTCCTTTCTACAAGAGCTACATCCAGGAATTCATCATACTTGATTTCTAGTGTAAGCTTCTTTCAAGTGCAGTTATATCTGAAAGACTCCCCGGAGCAATCAGAACACAGAGTTCTCTTTATTTTATAACACACCACTCTTTACCTCTAGAGATGTTTTCATTGCTTGCTAACATTTTAATTTAATAAAAGTTTATTTCCAAAGCAAATTTCTTTATGATTTTTCTGTCATTTTTGAGTTTTTTGTTCTGTTTTTCTTTGTTTATTTTTGATTGAGGTTTTGTGATTTTCTTTTTTTTTTTTACTGTACATACAGGAATTCTGTTTAATGAAGGGCACATTGAAGATTTTTATGCTTTTTAATGTTGTTTTGTCTTTTTATTGATTTTCAGGTTTGATTCCTTTTTTTTTAAGCTCTAAGAGTGCTTTTATTTATTTTTTTTTTTTTAGTGAAACACCATGAGGTACAGTTGTAGGTTTACAATTTTTTGTGCTTGGGTTTGATTATACAATGATCAGATACCCATCCCTCCACCAGTGCCCATTTTCCACCACCATGGATAATATCCCCCCCACCCCCATCCCCCTATCCCCCCCTGCCTCTGTGGCAGGGAAATCCCCTGTGTTCTCTCTCTCCTTTTGGGTGTTGTGGTCTGCAAAAGAGGCATTGAGTGGCAAACATGTTCAGTCCATAGTCCACTTTCGACATGCATCTCCCCTCCTGGGAGGATCCTCCAAACACCCTTTATTTGGTGTTCCCTTCTCTATCTGAGCTGCCCTTTCCTCTAGAATGCCCAACTGGCCACTAAGCTATGGAGTAATCCTCCTGGTGCTGATCTCAGCTATTCTTGGGTATTAATCTCATACTTTGTTACTTTATATCCCCCAGATGAATGCAATCTTTCTATGTCTATCCCTCTCTTTCTGACTCATTTCGCTTAGCATGATACTTTCCATGTTATACCACTTGTATGTAAATTTCATGACTTCATCTTTTCTAAGAGCTACATAGTACTCCATTGTGTAGATGTACCAAAGTTTCTTTAACCAGTCATCTGTTCGTGGGCATTCAGGTTTCTTCCAGTTTCTGGCTATTGTAAAGAGTGCTGCAATGAACAAACAAGTCCAGATGCCACTTCGACTATACATTTTTGCCTCTCTGGGATATATTCCCAGGAGTGGTATTGCTGGGTCAAATGGGAGCTCAATTTCTAATTTTTTGAGAATCGTCCATACTGTTTTCCAGAAGGGCTGAACCAGTCGACATTCCCACCAACAGTGAAGGAGTGTCCCTTTCATGCCACATCCACGCCAGCATCGGTTGCTTTTGTTCTTTTGAATGTGGGCCAGTCTCTGAGGTGTGAGATGGTATCTCATTGTGGTTTTGATCTGCATCTCCCTGATGATTAATGATGTAGAGCATTTTCTCATGTGCTTTTTTGCCATTCGGATTTCTTCTTTGAGAAAGTTTCTGTTCATTTCATTGCCCCATTTTTGGATGGGGTTGGATGTTTTTTTCTTGTGGAGTTTAACCAGTATTTTGTATATCCTGGATATCAACCCCTTGTTAGATGTGTATTCGGCGAATATCCTTTCCCATTCTGTAGACTGTCTTTGTATTTTGGTCACTGTTTCTTTGGAGGTGCAGAAGCTTCTTAGTTTAAGATAGTCCCATTTATCTATCTCTGTTTTCACTTGCTCGGCCAGTGGCGTGGCATCTTTGAAGATACCATTAGCTTCAATGTCATGGAGGGTTTTGCCAACTTTGTCTTCAATGTACCTTATGGTTTCTGGTCTGATGTTGAGGTCTTTAATCCATTTTGATCTTACTTTTGTACACGGTGTTAGGCAGAGTTCTGAGCCCATTTTTTTGCATGTAGCCGTCCAGTGATGCCAGCACAATTTGTTAAAGAGGCTTTCCTTACTCCACTTCACATTACTTGCACCTTTATCAAAGATTAGATGATCATATGATTGAGGGGAGATGTCAGTGTATTCAACCCTGTTCCATTGGTCTGCAGTTCTGCCTTTGTTCCAGTACCATGCTGTTTTAATTATTACTGCTTTGTAGTACAGTTTGAAGTTCGGGAGGTTGATTCCTCCCATTTTCTTTTTCCCAAGAATTGCTTTAGCTATTCGTGGGGGCTTATTGTTCCATATAAATTTCAGGAGTGTTTGCTCCATTTCTTTGAAGAATGTCGTGGGTATCCTTATAGGGATTGCATTGAATTTATACAATGCTTTCGGTAGTATTGCCATTTTGACAATGTTAAGTCTCCCGACCCATGAGCAGGGGATATCTTTCCATTTCCTCATGTCCTCTTTTATTTCCTGAAGTACCGTTTTGTAGTTTTCTTTGTACAGGTCCTTTACTTCCTTAGTTAAGCTGATTCCTAGGTACTTGATTTTCTGGGGCACAATTGTGAACGGGATTGTTTTTTTCATGTTGCTTTCTTCTCTCTCACTGTTTGCGTATAGGAAAGCCATGGACTTTTGGGTATTGATTTTATAACCTGCAACTTTACTATACGAGTCTATTGTTTCTAGGAGTTTTTTGGTGGAGATTATTGGGTTCTCTAAGTAGAGTATCATATCATCTGCGAATAGTGAGAGCTTGATTTCTTCCTTTCCTACCTGAATGCCTTTAATAACTTTTTCCTGCCTAATCGCTATTGCAAGTACTTCCAGTACTATATTGAACAGCAGTGGAGAGAGTGGGCATCCCTGTCTCGTCCCTGATCTTAGAGGGAAGGCTCTCAGTTTTCCCCCATTGAGGATGATGCTTGCTGTAGGCTTGTGGTAGATGGCTTTAATTATGTTGAGGAAGGTCCCCTCTATACCCATTTTGGCTACAGTTTTCATCATAAAGGGGTGCTGGATCTTATCAAATGCTTTCTCTGCATCTATTGATATGATCATATGCTTTTTATCTTTTCTTTTGTTGATATGGTGGATTATGTTGATTGATTTCCGAATGTTAAACCATCCTTGCATCCCTGGGATGAATGCTACTTGGTCATGGTGTATGATCTTTTTGATGAGTAGTTGGGTTCTATTTGCTAGTAGTTTGTTGAGGATCTTTGCATCTTTGTTCAACAGGGTATCGGCCTGTAATTCTCTTTCTTTGTGGTATCTCTGTCTGCCTTTGGTATCAGTGTGATATTTGCTTCGTAGAAACTGTTCGGAAGTGTTTTTGATATTTCAATTTCGTGGAAAAGCTTAAAGAGCATTGGGAGTAAGTCCTCTTTAAAGATTTGGAAGAATTCACTAGTGAATCCATCCGGGCCAGGACTTTTGTGCTTGGGGAGACTTTTTATTACCATTTCAATTTCCTTGATGTTGATAGGCTTGGAGGTCTCGGCCCCGGAACCCGCGTGGCTTTGTCCCTCTGCCAGTACCTTCATGGGTGCGGAGAGTGGTCTCAACATGGTGGTGGCTGGTCCTGGAGGTCTTCGGCTGCCGTAGCCCTGGTCGGGGCGGGGAGGAAAGCTCAACCCGCTCCCCTCCAAGGGACTCCGGGAAGGAACACCCAGGCGCGGGGGCAGAGACTGCACTGTTCTCGTCGAGCATCTTCCACCCAGATCCTCCAAATTCCAGTAGGCGGGGGTCACACCCACCACCTGGCCCCCTGGCGCCGTGTAATCCCACCAGCGGCCAAGACTCAGAGACTATGAAATCCAGATCCCGGAACCGCGCGGCCGCAAATGCGGCCGCGCAACATCTTAACAGAACTTTTTTTTTTTTTATGACATCTTATTGTCTTATTTCTACTTTGGACAAATTTGCAGACTATCGAATGTAGCCTGCCCACAGGGCAGAGTCTGGCAAACTCCCCGTGGCGTACCAAATATGCCAAATACCAGTAACAATGATGGGTCTCACTCTCCTAAATAGCCTTGAATATAATCTCAGGGCTAGGATGAAAGAGACGTTACTGGGGCCTGCTCGAGGCAATCGACGAATAACAGGATGATGAAATGAAAAAATGAAATGATGGTGATAGGTCTGTTCAGGTATTCCAGGTCTTCTTGGTTCAGCCTTGGGAGTCTGTAGGAGTCTAGGAATTTATCCATTTCCTCGAGGTTTTGATGTTCCGTGGCATACAGTTTCTCAAAGTACTCCCTGAGAATCCTTTGAATTTCTGTAGTTTCTGTTGTAATGACCCCCTTTTCATTTCTAATTCGGTTTATTAGGGTTTTCTCTCTCCATTTCTTTGTGAGTTTTGCTAGAGGCTTATCAATCTTGTTAATTTTCTCGAAGAACCAGCTCTTGGTTTCAATGATCTTTCCGATTATTTTTTGGGTTTCCATCTCGTTAATCTCTGCTCTGAGTTTTATTATTTCCTTTCTCCTGTTCAGGTTGTGCTCCTTTTTTTGGTCCTTCTCCAAGCTCTTAAGCTGTGAGGTTAGGTTACTTATGTGTGCTCGCTCCTCCTTCCTGAGGAATGCTTGTAGAGCTATAAACTTTCCTCTTAACACAGCTTTTGATGTGTCCCATAAGTTTTGGTAACTCATGTCCTCATTTTCATTCGTTTCTAGGAATCTTTTGATTTCCTCTTTGATTTCCTGTCTAAGCCACTCGTTGTTCAGTAGAGCACTGTTTAATTTCCAGGTGTTTGATTTAGTTTTCTGTTTTTGTATGTGATTTACTTCTAATTTCAGCGCATTATGGTCTGAGAAGATTGTCGATACAATCTCTATCTTCTTAATTTTTTGGAGGCATGTTTTGTGGCTCAGCATGTGTTCTATCTTGGAGAATGTTCCATGTACGGTTGAGAAGAATGTGTATTCAGCTTTTTGTGGATGAAGTGTCCTGTATATATCTACTAAGTCCCTTTCTTCCATTGTTTCCCTCAGATGAAGTATGTCCTTGCTAAGCTTGAGTCTGGTTGATCTATCAAGAGGTGAAAAAGCAGTGTTGAAGTCTCCCACTAGTATTGTGTTGCTGTTGATGTCTTTTTCCAAATCTATGAGTAGTTGTTTTAAGTACTTTGCTGGTCTCTCATTAGGTGCATATACATTTATTATTGTAAGTTCTTCCTGTTGTACAGATCCTTTGATCAGTAAGAAATGACCTTCACTGTCTCTTATGACCTTCCTCACTCTGAAATCGATGTGGTCTGATATTAGGATGGCTACCCCAGCTTTTTTATGGGAGCTGTTTGCCTGTAGGATTGTTTTCCAGCCTTTGACTCTGAGTCTGTGTTTGCTTTGACTATTGAGATGTGTTTCTTGCAGGCAGCAGAATGTTGTGTTCAATTTTCTAATCCATCCTGCCACTCTATGTCTTTTAATTGGTGCGTTTAGCCCATTGACATTGAGAGAGATTATTGTTATGGGATTTTGTCCCATTGTTCTGTTGAAATTTGGTGTATTTGAGGGGCCTTTCTTGCCTTAAAGTAGCCCATTTAGTTGTTCTTGTAACCATGGTTTTGAGTCTATGAAGTTCCTGAGCTGTTGTTTGTCTGTGAAACTGTGTGTTGTTCCTTCTATTATGAATGAGAGTCTCGCTGGGTAAAGTATTTTTGGGAAGGCATTTATTTCATTGAGTTTTTTCACTATGTCCCACCACTGTTTTCGGGCCATAAGGGTTTCATCAGAAAAATCAGCTGTGAATTTTAAGGATGCTTCTTTGTAAGAGATTTCTTTCTTTGATCTTGCTGCTTTCAGAATTTTGTCTCTGTCTAAAGTTTTGGTCATTTTGATCAGAATGTGCCTTGGTGTATTTTTATTCGGATTTCTTCTAGCTGGTACCCTTCGGGCCTCCTAAATATGGTCACAAGTTTTCTTCAGCTCTGGAAACGTTGTAGCAATGATTTCTTTGACAGTTTCTTCTTCATCAAGGTTTTCTTCCTGTCCCTCTGGGACTCCAATAATTCTTATGTTACCCCTCTTGGCTTCATCACGATCTTCTCTTGCCATTTGTTCCCGAATTGTGAGTCTCTTTTCCATTTTCTGCTCTTTTCTGGAGAGTCTCTGAACTTCATCTTCGAGCTCACTGATTCTGTTCTCAGCAGCTGTTACTCTGCTGCTTAGGCCTTCCACTGAGTTTTTCAATTCGCCTACGAGATTTTTCAGGTCTGACATTTCTGATTGCATTTTCCTCATTTCTGCCTTCAAATCCTCTTGTCTTCTATTGGCATTGGTTTCCATTGTTTCTTTTAATTCTCTAAGCATCCTAAGTAGCTCCCTCCTGAATTCCTTGTCAGAGAGGTTGTCTAACACTGCAGTACTGTTGGTGTCATCTGGGCTAGACTTCCATAAGAAAGTTTGGTGGGCTTTTGCGTTGCTTTACCATTGTGAAAACTGTGGTTTAGTCCTTAACATTCACTGTTACTATTCTGCTTGATATGCAGTGTGAGTTAAGATAGGTTTATGAGTTATTGGCTACTGTGTTTCTAGTGACTGAGTAAAACTAGAGAAGTTTCCGTCTAAGAAGGTAGCTTATGGTTCCTGTGGTATATGAAGTGGGAAAATATTTCACGGCCACGTTAGCGGCCGCGGCTCCAGAAAGAGTCCCTGGCACTGAGCGAGGAGTTGGGAACGTTGATGGAGCTAGCTGGACATGCGCAGAGAGGGTCCCAGGACCTTGGGGGCCGGCTGTACCTGGTTGGAATAGGAGCCGTTCGCTTGGTTGCCCAGAGCTGGGCCTCCGGGCCCGTCCCACGCAGACCAGGGGTAAAACCGGCTGTCTAGGAGGTGGAGCTAGCTGGACATGCGCACAGAGGGTCCCAGGACCTTGGGGGCCGGCTGGTTGGAATAGGAGCCGTTCGCTTGGTTGCCTAGAGCTGGGCCTCCGGGCCCGTCCCATGCAGACCAGGGGTAAAACCGGCTGTCTAGGAGGTGGAGCTAGCTGGACATGCGCACAGAGGGTCCCAGGATCTTGGGGGCCGGCTGTACCTGGTTGGAATAGGAGCCGTTCGCTTGGTTGCCCAGAGCTGGGCCTCCGGGCCCGTCCCACGCAGACCAGGGGTAAAACCGGCTGTCTAGGAGGTGGAGCTAGCTGGACATGCGCACAGAGGGTCCCAGGACCTTGGGGGCGGGCTGTACCTGGTTGGAATAGGAGCCGTTCGCTTGGTTGCCCAGAGCTGGGCCTCCGGGCCTGTCCCACGCAGACCAGGGGTAAAACCGGCTGTCTAGGAGGTGGAGCTAGCTGGACATGCGCACAGAGGGTCCCAGGACCTTGGGGGCGGGCTGTACCTGGTTGGAATAGGAGCCGTTCGCTTGGTTGCCCAGAGCTGGGCCTCCGGGCCCGTCCCATGCAGACCAGGGGTAAAACCGGCTGTCTAGGAGGTGGAGCTAGCTGGACATGCGCATAGAGGGTCCCAGGACCTTGGGGGCCGGCTGTACCTGGTTGGAATAGGAGCCGTTCGCTTGGTTGCCCAGAGCTGGGCCTCCGGGCCCGTCCCACGCAGACCAGGGGTCGGTTTTGTGATTTTCAATACTGTTAATGATGACTTCCTGTGTACATAACTCCAATACCACACCTATTGCTATCTTTTTGAATATTTTTAACTTATTGAGATAACACTGATTTACGTGAGTCTAAATCTATATACCTTATATATTTTCTGTACAATATTGCCACATCATGTTATCACATTTCCCACAACCAAGTGTCAATATCTATTTATTACTTTACACGCACCCTTTTCCTGCTCAGTTCTATTAGTAAATAGTTATATCTCACTAATAGACTTCAAATTTAAAATGGCATCAAGGGACAAGTTGGTAATGACTTAATGATCAAGGCATCAATACATTAGAAAGAAAACATACTCCTAAGCAAATATGCTCCAAGTGATGGTCCATCATAATATTTGAAAACAAATACTAATGAACATGAAAAACTGCATTTAAAGCAACACTAATAATAGTAATGACCCTTTATCACTGCTTACTAGATGATCTAGGCAAAAACTAAAGAAATAAATGGAAGAGTCAAGACAGCCAATATATACAGAACACTTTACCCCCCAAAAAAATTGAGTACATATTCTTCTTCAAGACATATATAACATTTTCCAATAGACAACATGCCATATCACAAAGCAAATCTCCATAAAATCAAGAAGATGTAAATTATATCAACTATCTTCTCAAATAACAATGCTTTGAAATTGAAAATTAATCATAAATAGAAATTTGGGAAAACTCAAATACTTGGAAATTAACTTATTACTGAACAACCAGTGGGTCAAAGGGAAAATCAAAAGATTTCTTGAAACAAAAATAAAGTCATTACTCATCAGAACATATGGAGTACATCAAAAACAGTGTTAAAAGGAAAGTTCATAGCAATGCATGCATTCATTAAAAATTAGAAAGAACCCCAATAAATGAACTGCAGTTTAAGCAGCTTGAAAAAGATCAACAGAGGGAACGCAAAACAAGTAGAAGAAAGAAAATAATGAAATTTAAAGAAGAAATCAATGAAATGGAAACAAAGAAAATTAAAGATGAGTGAAACCAAGAGCTTCATTTTTAAAAAAGCAAGATTTAAACTCCATTAGCAAGACTCATTCAAAAAAAAAAGAAAAAGATAAAACTCTAATAACCCAAATCAAAAATGAAAAGAGATATATCATAACACATACTACAGAAATTCAAATGATCATCAGGGATTATTCTGAAATTTTTTATGCATGAAACTGTAGATCCTAGAAGAAACCAATATCTCTTTGGACCCCTCTAACATTTTTAAGACTGAATGAAGAGAAAACAAAGGGCTTAAACAAGCCAATTACTTATCAAGAAAACTGAAACAGTAAAAGTAATCAGAAGTCTTCTCCCAAAACAAAAACCCAGTTCTAGGTGGATTTACTAGTGAATTCTTCCAAACCTATATTTTTTATTTATTTTTATTTTTTGTTTTTTAAAAAGTTGTTCATAATTTTTCATTCAATATTCCAACAGCAATCCCACAATCATTGCATCTTCCCATCACCATTTTCCCAATTTTCCCAACTACCCCTCAAGCCTGCCCCTATAGCAGGCCCTGAATAATCTATTTTATTTTATTTTTATAATTAACTAAAAGTTATCCAAAAATATTTTCTTAGAACAAAGTGTGTGAGTATTGTATCTCACCATTGACCCATGTAAAAGAGATTACTAACATATTGTTACAGGTTAAGCCTTGTGTGTTTATATTTTCTTAGTTGAGATTTGTTGCCTTCTACTTTACATCTCATCCAATGTGGTGTGCTACTCCTGGTTTACCAGTGGTGTAGAGTTTGAATGTCTACAATTCCTTGCTGCTGCTGCTGGAATTGACAAATTTTGAGTGGGTGATATAGCTGGAGTTAAATTTTAACTTTGGATGCCCCAGACGACAGAGACTGACTTGAGGTCCAGAAGAAGGATCTCGGCAGCTTGTTGGAATCTCTGGAACATGGCCCTTAATGAGCTTATTTGGTGCCAGAGACAGTTCATGGGCGTGACTACCAGGTTTCCAGAAAAACAGGAAGATGGGGAGGTAGCCCATACCCAACTCCGTGAAAACCTAGAGATTTCAGTCACAAAATCCACATACTTAAGTTTTTCAAAAGATTAATTTCTGGATGAAGCTTGTCCCAAGCAGTGGAGTCTGGCTGTGAGCATGGCAGCAATTGTGGAGTGTGGAAGGTTTCAGCTTCTGGGACTCTATTTGCACAGGTGGTGGACTCACCCTTCCCCCTCTGGGTGACAAAGCATCTCTGCCTCTCCTAAACCTTTAGAAAAGACCTCCTCTCAATTCTTTTCAGGCTCTTTCAGAAAATTGAATAAAAAGTATTTCTCCCAAATAGTTTCTAGAGGCAAACATTACCATGATACCAAAATCAGATGGATATACATCAAGAAAGGAAAAATATAGACCTATATCTCTGATGATCATAGATGCAGATATCCTCAACAAAAATTAGCAAGCCTAATCCAAGAATATATCCAAAAGATCATACATGATGACTAAGTGAAATTCATCCTGAGGATGCAAGGATTATTCCATATACATAAGTCAATTAATATAATGCACCATATTAATACAAAGGAAAATAAAATCATGTGATCATATCAATAGACACAGACATCATTTGACAAGGTTCAATGTTTGCCTGTGATAAAAACTCAATAAAAAGGGAGTATAAGGAACTTTTCTCAATATATTTAAAACCATTAAACACAGACCCATAGTGAACATAATACTCAGTGGTGAAAATTGAAAAACATTCCTCTAAAATTAGTCACAAAACAAACTTGCTCACTTTCACCATAGCTATTCAATATAGTATTGGAAGTCTTTGCCGTAGCAATTACACAAAAGTGAGATATTAAGGATTTCCAGGTTGGAGAAAAAGAAGTCAGACTATCACTATTTGAAGGTGACATGATACTAATAAAACCATGAAGGCCCTATTAAAAATCTCTCCAAAACCTGTACAGTAAATTGCAAGGCTATAAAATCAGCATGCAGAAATCCATGGCATTTCTATATGCAAACAATGAAATGAAGTACCTAGGAATCTGTTTAATGAAAGGGGTGAAAATTTATGCAAAGAAAACTATAAATTACTATTAAAAGAAATAAGAAATGAGGAAATAGAAATATTGCTCATAGATACTAATAGATACATGGTTTTATTAGTACCTGTTCATAGATTAGAAGAGCTTATATTGTCAAAATCACAATTCTACACAAATCACTATACAGATTCAATGTAGTACATATAAAAATACCCATAACATTGCTTTTAAGACATAAACCAAATGTTATTGAAATTTGTATACAGTAATAACTCACCCGCCCCCCCCCCACACACACACACAGAGACACTCTCTGAATAGCTAAAAATGAGCTAGGGAAAAATAATAGGGGTTTTCTTTTTTCCCCAACTTTAAATAATATTCTGAAGTTATAGTAACCAAGTCAGTGTGTTCCTGGAGTAAAGACTAATTCTGACACCAACAGAATAAAATTGAGAGTGCAGAAACAGACCTCTAGCTATACAGACTGCTGTATAGCTAATCTTCAATGAAGAAGCAAAGTGTCTGAAGCAGAGCAAGAAAAAGCTCTTAACTAATAGTATTTTGAAAACTGGTCAGCCACAAGTGAACCTCTCTCATTCCATGCACAAGTCAATTAAAAATGGATTAACAATCTCAATATCAGACTCAAATTTATGAACTATATTAAGGAAAACACAGGCAGGTCACTTTATTCCATAGAATCTACGATTCAATGCCATTGACTAAGCAAATAGAAGCGAGGATAAGAAAATGGGGGTATATCAAGTTAAGAAGCTTCTGCACTACAAAATAAATGATGACCAGAATAAAAAGACACCCCACAGACTGGGAGAAAATATTTTCCCATTACTCACCTGGTTAAAGGGTTAATATCAAAGTTATATAAAGTACACTGGTGAAACTGGTTTTTTAAAAAGTCACCCTTATATCTTAAAATATGAGAGGAAGAGAGGAACAAAAACCTCTCAAAGGTCATGTAGATGGTCAATGGGCATATGAAAAAATTCTTTGCATCACTTGTTATCAGGGAAATGCAAATGAAAACAGTATTGAGATGTAGCCCCACACCAGTTAAACTGGCCATCAGTGCAAGGACAGACCTTACATCTCTTCCAGGCAATGAGAGGTGGCCATGCTCTCTCAGGAAACAAGAAAACACTAACAATCTGAACTACAACAGAAACTAATCTGCTGTTTCTTCTGATTACATGGCTGAGCTATATGACAGCTTGAAAATCTGTTTTGAATTCCACAAGCAGGACAGAGCTTCTTGAGTCTGCACTAGAGGAGCTATGCATACTTGCTGTGATCCTTCTGC
Source organism: Sorex fumeus (assembly GCF_029834395.1). Taxonomy (NCBI): domain Eukaryota; kingdom Metazoa; phylum Chordata; class Mammalia; order Eulipotyphla; family Soricidae; genus Sorex; species Sorex fumeus. The sequence continues at coordinate 4,062,293 of NW_026606083.1, forward strand.
TCGTGTTAAAAGCAAGAACATCAGAAGTCATGCAACATCCTTTCAGCAGTTTACTGAAGTTTTAAAATATGCCAGGTGTTAATCTAAGCTAAAAGATATTAGCTCCTCCTTTTAAGAGACCAATAGTTGGTGAAGAAGACAGGCAAGCAAACATGCATTTCTGGATCTGGAATGCCTTCAGTTAAGGACACCTAATGCATGAGATGGTGGTGAAATGCTGAGCACTCTGAACAGAAAACTCCGAGCAAAACACTCCAAACACTCTCCGACCCCAAGTGAAGGGAAGTGACAGCATTCTGAAAACTGTGAGTATGATATAACTGGAGTGAAGTATTTTTGTTTATTTCTCAAAAATCCTCAGGCCTGAGTATCATTGTATTTAATGAACATAATTAGTGCCTGGTCCAGGTGGAGGTGACAAGTTGCAGAGTAGACTTGGTTCCCAAGGAATTTACACAGATGACTGGGATGATAACAGTGCAGTATACTCAGACTTAGTGACTAAGTCAGTGACCAGGGATCATGCTAAAGTACTTGGGAAACTGAAATTCTTTATCTGGGAGTAAACTGTTCTGAAATTCATGCCAGCCAAGTGTCCCACCACAGGGTCCCTGAGAATTAGCGAAAGGCGAGGCAGGTACAGGGTCGGGGGCCCTGGATTGAACTCAGGAGAGCCTTTTTTGCTCCCCATGTCAGGATTCAATACCACCTGTAAACATACAAAGACATTCTAAATGTAGGTTCCTAACTACACAACAATACAAAAGAAACATCTCCAAACTGCAAAGGTCACAATGGTACAGCAATTAAGAAACCCACCAGGAAGCGTTCAGCATAAGAGAAGGAACACATGGAGGGTGCGGGATCCCGGAGGAAAAAAAAAAAGAAAAAGAAAAAACAGGTTCCAAAAAGAGCCGAGACCACCCGCAAGTTCCAGATGGAGTAGGTGCTGCATCCCGCCTCCCCCAGATGGAACCCCGGTGACCAGAAGCCTCTACAAACACAGCTCGAGTATGCGGGAACGAGGACTTTTTCTCAAAACCGCGCGGCCGCTTACGCGGCCCCGCGACATCTCTCTATATACAAAGTGATCAATGAGAAGTAAACCACCCAATCTTTCTCCCTGAAAGTCAGAGTTAAGTTTGGAGCACGGCCACAGCCCCAGAAACACAAGGACTTAATGCAGAACCCAGCAGCTTAGAGCAGAAAAGCGAACGGACGATGAGTTAACCCAGGCCATCATTTCTGCCCAGAGGGGAAAGGGTGTTGCCCCATTCGCCCTCTCTTCTCTGCAAAGAAGGATGGCGGCCGCATGGGAGCCTTGTGGACAGCAGGTATGAGCCGGGGGTGTGGGGGGCGACTAAAACCTCACGAGAAGGGGGGCGTTCCAGTCCGTCCTTCACGCCCTACCGAGGTCAACAGTTGCCCCCCACGAGCGGCTCCCCAGCACAGCCACAGTCCCAGAAACACAAGGACTTAATGCAGAACCCGGCAGCTTGGAGCAGAAAAGTGAAAGGACTATGCATTAATCCAGGCCATCATTTCTGCCCGGAGGGGAAAGGGTGTTGCCCCATTCGCCCTCTCTTCTCTGGAAAGAAGGATGGCGGCCGCATGGGAGCCTTGTGGACAGCAGGTATGAGCCGGGGGTGTGGGGGCGACTAAAACCTCATGGGAAGGGGGACGTTCCGGTCCGTCCTTCACACCCTACCGAGGTCACCAGTCGCCCCCCACGAGCGGCTCTCCAGCACGGCCACGGCCCCAGAAGCACAAGGGCTTAATGCAGAACCCAGCAGCTTGGAGCAGAAAAGTGAAAGGACTATGCGTTAGTCCAGGCAATCATTTCTGCCCAGAGGGGAAAGGGTGTTGCTCCCTTCCGCCCTCCTCCCTCTGGAAAGAAAGATGGCGGCCACATGGGAGTCTTGTGGACAGCAGGTATGAGCCGGGGGTGTGGTGGCGACTAAAACCTCATGGGAAGGGGGGCGTTCCGGTCCGTCCTTCACGCTCTACCGAGGTCACCGGTTGCCCCCCACGAGCGGCTCCCCAGCACAGCCACGGCCCCAGAAGCACAAGGACTTAATGCAGAACCCAGCAGCTTGGAGCAGAAAAGTGAACGGACTATGCATTGATCCAGGCCATCAAGTCTGCCGGAGGGGAAAGGGTGTTGCCCCATTCGCCCTCTCCTCTCTGGAAAGAAAGATGGCGGCCACATGGGAGCCTTGTGGACAGCAGGTATGAGCCGGGGGTGTGGGGGCGACTAAAACCTCATGGGTCGGGGGGCGTTCCGGTCCGTCCTTCACGCCCTACCGAGGTCACCAGTCGCCCCCCGCGAGCGGCTCTCCAGCACGGCCATGGCCCCAGAAGCACAAGGACTTAATGCAGAACCCAGCAGCTTGGAGCAGAAAAGTGAACGGACTCTGCGTTGATCCAGCCCATCAAGTCTGCCGGAGGGGAAAGGGTGTTGCCCCATTCGCCCTCTGCTCTCTGGAAAGAAAGATGGCGGCCACATGGGAGCCTTGTGGACAGCAGGTATGAGCCGGGAGTGTGGGGGCGACTAAAACTTCATGGGAAGGGGGGCGTTTCGCTCCGCCCTTCACGCCCTACCGAGGCCACCGGTTGCCCCCCGTGAGCGGCTCTCCAGCACGGCCACGACTCCAGAACACAGAAACCAATTTCTTAACTATCTGACTTTCAGTAGAAATACTTCCAGGGTCAATAGGTAAAATAGCAGAAATCCAAAACCAACATTTAATTCTTGAACCCAGCTGTAGAAAGCAAATCACTTCACAATGCTTTTTCAGCATGTCTGATTTGGGGGGGGCGGGTAAACTCTAAATAATAGTGGTGAATCTTTTATTGAAACAATAAATCTAATCAAAGCAGATAGATTGTTAACTAGAATTCATCTGCCTCACAGGGACGGGGAGGGGTGGGGGGTGGGGTTTTATTGGGGTTCTTCATGGTAAAAAATAAGTATTGGTAAAGGGAAATGTGTTTGATATTTGCATGACTGAGACATAAACCTGAAAGCTTTGTAACCTTTCCCACAGTGATTCAATAAATAAATTTAAAAAAAAAATTTTAAAAAATAAAAAATAAATAAAATAAAAAAGAACAAAATAAAAAAAAAAAGAAACCCACCAGGCTCAGATTGTGAAGGTGGTAGCCTGGATGACCCATCCAGGAATAATTAGATAAGTAAGTCTCTGATAATGGAATTGTGGAGGATGAACAAGGAGCTCAAAGTAACAATGGAACGAACCATGAATAAACAGGAGGATATGAGAGTAGGAATGAGGAAAATACAAATGTAACTGGCAGATCTGAAAAAAACTGGTAAGTAAAATGAAAAATTCACAGGAAGGTTTAGCAGCAGAGCAACAGCTGCAGAGGACAGAATCAGTGAGCTCCAAGATGAGGTGCAGAAAATCTCCAGACAATAACAAAAGATTGAAAAGAGACTCAAACCAACAAAACTTTCAGATGAATTCAAGGGAAACAATAAAAGAATAACTGGTGTCCCAGAGGGGCAGAAAGAAAATCCTGATGAAGAAATAGTCAAAGCCATCATTGCTGAGAAGTTCCCAGAGCTGAAGAGTGCATGCACCATAAAAATACTCGAAGACACATCCTATTCAAAATGAAAACCATGGATAAAGCTATAATACTGAAAGCAGCAAGATCAAAGAAAGAAATTAAATGCTAACCTTCAGGAGCACCCTTAAGATTTACAGCAGACTTATCAGATGAAACCCTCCAGGCCTGACGATAGTGGTGGGATATGGTGAAAAACCTCAATTAAAGCTAAGAATTGAGGTTTCAATTGGCTGGTTTCAGCCAGCCTCTTATTCATATTTAAAGGAACAAAGCAAAACTTTATGGGTAAACAGCAACTCAGGAACTTCATAGACTCAAAACCATTGTTATAAGAACTAAATGGGCTACTGTAAGATAATACATGCACACAGTTACACCAAACTCCTCAGAAAGATGGTACAAAAGCCCACAATAATAATCTCTCTCAATATCATTGGGCTCAATGCACCAATTAAGAGACACGGAATGTCAGGATGGATTAGGAAGTTAAAACTAACACTCCACTGCCTGCAAGAAACATATCTGAACCATGACAGCAAACAGACTCAAAGTCAAAGGCGGGAAAACAATTCTTCAAGCAAAGAAAAGGCTGGGTGGCCATTTTAGTATCAGTCAACAGAGAGTTCAGGCTGAAGAAGGTTATAAGATAGTGAAGGTTATTTCTTCATGATCAAGGGATCTGTACATCAGGAAGAACTCAATTTCTAAACATCATTCACCTAATAAGAGAATAGAAAAATACTTAAAACAACTCTAATAGACTTGAAGAAAGACATTGATAGCAACACAATAGTAGTTGGAGATTTCAACACTGCTCTGTCACATCTTGACAGAGCAACTAGACTAGATGTCAGCAAGGAAATACTTTATTTGAGGGAAGAAATGGAAGAGAGGAAACTAGTAGCTATATATAGGATTTTTCATCCCCCAAAATCTGGACATACATTCTTCTCCAGTGCACATGGGACGTTCTACAAGACAGACCACATGCTAGGTCATGAAACATACCCCATAAAATTAACAAGATAAAAATTGTATCAGCTCTCTCTTCATACCTTGATGCACTGAACAAAGAAGTTAATCATACACAGAAATAAAGAATTAAATCAAATTTCTGAAAATTAAACAGCTTGGTACTGAACAACCAGTGGATTGGAGAGGAAACAAGCAACCAGAACCTGTGGGACATGGGAAAAGCAGTGTTAGAAGCAAAGGTTAGAGGTCTGCAAGTATTTATCAGGAAGAAGAAGGGGCCCCCATAAATAACTTCAGGTCACAGCTTAAGATCTTGAAAATGACCAACAAAAAATGCTCAAACCAGGCAGGCTGAAGGAAATAATAAAAACAAAAATTAACAAGCTGGAATCCCCAAAAAAACAATCAAAACACCATGCCCACCTGTAGGAGTAGCCAGATATTAGGGCCATTCAACCACAATTATGATAGATTCTGTGACCCAAACTGCCTTCAGCTTGCCAGCTACCAGGAAATATCTCCCTGCCACCTGACACCATATTATTATTATCACAATTTTCCACATGAGGCAACTGAGGTTTAGAGAAGGTGTGTGCTGGTTAACTACAGCTCTATCACCAAGACTCACCAAATTGCAACTTGATGACAAAAAATAATTAATTTTATAATCATGTGATCAATAAAAAATAAAATGAGTGATTTTATTTTTTAAAACATTCAAAGGAACAAATTGACTGGATCCAGGAACCTTTGGCTACTTTTTTTTTTCCATAAAAAAAGCTCAGCTCCGAATGGCTCCAATTCCAAACAGGTACAGCCCGCCCCCAAGGGCCTGGGACCCTCTCTGGGCATGCGCAGTAGATCCAGCCCCTAGAAAGCTGGTTTTCAACACCTGAGCTGTGCGGGACGGGCACGGAGGCCCAGCTCTGGGCAACAAAGCTGAACGGCTCCAATTCCAAACTGGAGACGTTCCCAACTCCTCGCCCAGTGCCAGGGACTCTTTCCAGAGCCACGGCCGCTAACGTGGCCACAAAATATTTTCCCACTACGTAGGCCATAGGAACCATAAGCTACCTTCTTAGATGGAAACTTCTCTATATTATCTCAGCCACTAGAAACACAGTAGCCAATAACTCATAAGCCTATTTTAACTCACACTGCATATCAAGCAGAATAGTAACAGTGAACGTGAAGGACTAAATCACACCTCTCACAATGGTAAAGCAACGCAAAAGCCCACCAAACGTTCATATTGAAGAGTCTAGCCCAGATGACACCAACAGTACTGTAGTGTTAGACAACCTCTCTGACAAGGAACTCAGGAGGGAGCTACTTAGGATGCTTAGAGAATTAAAAGAAACAATGGAAAGCAATGCCAATAGAAGACAAGAGGATCTGAAGGCAGAAATGAGGAAAATGCAGTCAGAAATGTCAGACCTGAAAAATCTCGTAGGCGAATTGAAAAGCTCAGTGGAAGGCCTCAGCAACAGAATAACAGCTGCTGAGAACAGAATCAGTGAACTCGAAGATGAAGTTCAGAGACTCTCCAGAAAAGAGAAGAAAATGGAAAAGAGACTCACAATTCGGGAACAGATGGCAAGAGAAGATCCTGATGAAGCCAAGAGGGGTAACATAAGAATTATTGGAATCCCAGAGGGACAGGAAGAAAACCTTCATGAAGAAGAAACTGTCAAAGACATCATTGTTACAACGTTTCCAGAGCTGAAGAAAACTTGTGACCACATTCAGGAGGCCCGAAGGGTACCAGCTAGAAGAAATCCGAATAAAAATACCCCAAGACACATTCTGATCAAAATGACCAAAACCTTAGACAGAGACAAAATTCTGAAAGCAGCAAGATCAAAGAAAGAAATCTCTTACAAAGGAGCATCCTTAAAATTCACAGCTGATTTTTCTGATGAAACCCTTATGGCCCGAAAACAGTGGTGGGACATAGTGAAAAAACTCAATGAAATAAATGCCTTCCCAAAAATACTTTACCCAGCGAGACTCTCATTCATAATAGAAGGAACAACACACAGTTTCACAGACAAACAACAGCTCAGGAACTTCATAGACTCAAAACCATGGTTACAAGAACAACTAAATGGGCTACTTTAAGGCAAGAAAGGCCCCTCAAATACACCAAATTTTAACAGAAAAATGGGACAAAATCCCATAACAATAATCTCTCTCAATGTCAATGGGCTAAATGCACCAATTAAAAGACATAGAGTGGCAGGATGGATTAGAAAATTGAACCCAACATTCTGCTGCCTGCAAGAAACGCATCTCAATAGTCAAAGCAAACACAGACTCAGAGTCAAAGGCTGGAAAACAATCCTACAGGCAAACAGCTCCCATAAAAAAGCTGGGGTAGCCATCCTTATATCAGACCACATCGATTTCAGAGTGAGGAAGGTCATAAGAGACAGTGAAGGCCATTTCTTATTGATCAAAGGATCTGTACAACAGGAAGAACTTACAATAATAAATGTATATGCACCTAATGAGAGACCAGTAAAGTACTTAAAACAACTACTCATAGATTTGGAAAAAGACATCAATAGCAACACAATACTAGTGGGAGACTTCAACACTGCTTTGTCACCTCTTGATAGATCAACCAGACTCACGCTTAGCAAGGACATACTTCATTTGAGGGAAACAATGGAAGAAAGGGACTTAGTAGATATATACAGGACACTTCATCCACAAAAAGCTGAATACACATTCTTCTCAACCGTTCATGGAACATTCTCCAAGATAGACCACATGCTGAGCGACAAAACATGCCTCCATAAAATTAAGAAGGTAGAGATTGTATCAACAATCTTCTCAGACCATAATGCGCTGAAATTAGAAGTAAATCACACACAAAAACAGAAAACTAAATCAAACACCTGGAATTAAAAAGTGCACTATTGAACAACGAGTGGATTAGACAGGAAATCAAAGAGGAAATCAAAAGATTCCTAGAAACGAATGAAAATGAGAACACGAGTTACCAAAACTTATGGGACACAGCAAAGGCTGTGTTAAGAGGAAAGTTTATAGCTCTACAAGCATTCCTCAGGAAGGAGGAGCGAGCACACATAAGTAACCTAACCTCACAGTTTAAGAGCTTGGAGAAGGACCAAAAAAAGGAGCACAACCCGAACTGGAGAAAGGAAATAATAAAACTCAGAGCAGAGATTAACTAGATGGAAACCCAAAAAACAATCCGAAAGATCAATGAAACCAAAAGCTGGTTCTTTGAGAAAATTAACAAGATCGATAAGCCGCTAGCAAAACTCACAAAGAAAGGGAGAGAGAAAACCCTAATAAACCGAATCAGAAATGAAAAGGGGGTCATTACAACAGAAACCACAGAAATTCAGAGGATCCTCAGGGAGTACTTTGAGAAGCTTTATGCCACGGAACATCAAAACCTCGAGGAAATGGATAAATTCCTAGACTCCTACAGACTCCCAAGGCTGAACCAAGAAGACCTGGAATACCTGAACAGACCTATCACCATCAAGGAAATTGAAATGGTAATAAAAAGTCTCCCCAAGCACAAAAGTCCTGGCCCGGATGGATTCACTAGTGAATTCTTCCAAATCTTTAAAGAGGACTTACTCCCAATGCTCTTTAAGCTTTTCCACGAAATTGAAATATCAAAAACACTTCCGAACAGTTTCTACGAAGCAAATATCACACTGATACCAAAGGCAGACAGAGATACCACAAAGAAAGAGAATTACAGGCCGATACCCTGTTGAACAAAGATGCAAAGATCCTCAACAAACTACTAGCAAATAGAACCCAACTACTCATCAAAAAGATCATACACCATGACCAAGTAGCATTCATCCCAGGGATGCAAGGATGGTTTAACATTCGGAAATCAATCAACATAATCCACCATATCAACAAAAGAAAAGATAAAAAGCATATGATCATATCAATAGATGCAGAGAAAGCATTTGATAAGATCCAGCACCCCTTTATGATGAAAACTGTAGCCAAAATGGGTATAGAGGGGACCTTCCTCAACATAATTAAAGCCATCTACCACAAGCCTACAGCAAGCATCATCCTCAATGGGGGAAAACTGAGAGCCTTCCCTCTAAGATCAGGGACGAGACAGGGATGCCCACTCTCTCCACTGCTGTTCAATATAGTACTGGAAGTACTTGCAATAGCGATTAGGCAGGAAAAAGTTATTAAAGGCATTCAGGTAGGAAAGGAAGAAATCAAGCTCTCACTATTCGCAGATGATATGATACTCTACTTAGAGAACCCAATAATCTCCACCAAAAAACTCCTAGAAACAATAGACTCGTATAGTAAAGTTGCAGGTTATAAAATCAATACCCAAAAGTCCATGGCTTTCCTATACGCAAACAGTGAGAGAGAAGAAAGCAACATGAAAAAAACAATCCCGTTCACAATTGTGCCCCAGAAAATCAAGTACCTAGGAATCAGCTTAACTAAGGAAGTAAAGGACCTGTACAAAGAAAACTACAAAACGGTACTTCAGGAAATAAAAGAGGACATGAGGAAATGGAAAGATATCCCCTGCTCATGGGTCGGGAGACTTAACATTGTCAAAATGGCAATACTACCGAAAGCATTGTATAAATTCAATGCAATCCCTATAAGGATACCCACGACATTCTTCAAAGAAATGGAGCAAACACTCCTGAAATTTATATGGAACAATAAGCCCCCACGAATAGTTAAAGCAATTCTTGGGAAAAAGAAAATGGGAGGAATCAACCTCCCGAACTTCAAACTGTACTACAAAGCAGTAATAATTAAAACAGCATGGTACTGGAACAAAGGCAGAACTGCAGACCAATGGAACAGGGTTGAATACACTGACATCTCCCCTCAATCATATGATCATCTAATCTTTGATAAAGGTGCAAGTAATGTGAAGTGGAGTAAGGAAAGCCTCTTTAACAAATTGTGCTGGCATCACTGGACGGCTACATGCAAAAAAATGGGCTCAGAACTCTGCCTAACACCGTGTACAAAAGTAAGATCAAAATGGATTAAAGACCTCAACATCAGACCAGAAACCATAAGGTACATTGAAGACAAAGTTGGCAAAACCCTCCATGACATTGAAGCTAATGGTATCTTCAAAGATGCCACGCCACTGGCCGAGCAAGTGAAAACAGAGATAGATAAATGGGACTATCTTAAACTAAGAAGCTTCTGCACCTCCAAAGAAACAGTGACCAAAATACAAAGACAGTCTACAGAATGGGAAAGGATATTCGCCGAATACACATCTAACAAGGGGTTGATATCCAGGATATACAAAATACTGGTTAAACTCCACAAGAAAAAAACATCCAACCCCATCCAAAAATGGGGCAATGAAATGAACAGAAACTTTCACAAAGAAGAAATCCGAATGGCAAAAAAGCACATGAGAAAATGCTCTACATCATTAATCATCAGAGAGATGCAGATCAAAACCACAATGAGATACCATCTCACACCTCAGAGACTGGCCCACATTCAAAAGAACAAAAGCAACCGATGCTGGCGTGGATGTGGCGAGAAAGGGACACTCCTTCACTGTTGGCGAGAATGTCCACTGGTTCAGCCCTTCTGGAAAAAGTATGGACGATTCTCAAAAAATTAGAAATTGAGCTCCCATTTGACCCAGCAATACCACTCCTGGGAATATATCCCAGAGAGGCAAAAATGTGTAGTCGAAGTGACATCTGCACTTGTTTGTTCATTGCAGCACGCTTTACAATAGCCAGAAACTGGAAGAAACCTGAATGCCCAAGAACAGATGACTGGTTAAAGAAACTTTGGTACATCTACACGATGGAGTACTATGTAGCTATTAGAAAAGATGAAGTCATGAAATTTACATACAAGTGGTACAACATGGAAAGTATCATGCTAAGCGAAATGAGTCAGAAAGAGAGGGATAGACATAGAAAGATTGCATTCATCTTGGGGATATAAAGTAACAAAGTATGAGATTAATACCCAAGAATAGCTGAGATCAGCACCAGGATGATTACTCCATAACTTAGAGGCCAGCCGGGTATCCTAGAGGAAAGGGCAATTCAGATAGAGAAGGGAGCACCAAATAAAGTATATTTGGAGGATCCTCCCAGGAGGGGAGATGCATGTCGAAAGTAGACTATGGACTGAACATGTTTGCCACACAATGCCTCTTTTGCAGACCACAACACCCAAAAGGAGAGAGAGAACACAGGGGATTGCCCTGCCACAGAGACGGGGGGGATGGGGGGATGGGGGTGGGAGGGATATTATCCATGGTGGTGAAAAATGGGCACTTGTGGAGGGATGGGTATCTGATCATTGTATAATTGAAACCCAAGCACAAAAAATTGTAAATCTACAACTGTAAAAAAATAAAATAAAATAAAGGGAAAAAAAAGAAAAGAAAAAAAATACATGGTAGTTAATGTATTTGCCCTGTGAGGTGATGCATACATTTTTTTAATAAAATGTTCTAGTTCATTTTAAAAAATAAATAAATAAATAAATAAAAGTTCAGCTCCGATCCGAGCAGGCTTAGAGATCTCAGCCCTGGGATTCGCATGCCTTTGTTCCTCTGCTGGTACCTTCATGCGTGTGGACAGTGGTCTCAGCATGGTTGTGGCTGGTTTCGGAGGTCTTCGACTGCCGGGCCTCTGCTTGGGGCAGGGAATGAAACTCAACCCGCCCCCCTCCAAGGGGCCCGGGTTAGGACAGCCAGGCAAGGGGGCAGGAGACTCTGCCCATCAGTGGCCAATACCCAGAGACTATAAACCCAGCTCCCGAAAGAGAACAGCGCAGAGTCTCCTGCCCCTGCACCTGGCTGTCCTCGCTGGGGCCTCTTAGAGGGGGCCAGTTGAATTTCCCTCCCTGCCCCGAGCAGAGCCCTGGCAGTTGAAGACCTCCGGAACCAGCCACAACCATGCTGAGACCACTCTCCACATGCATGAAGGTACTGGCAGAGGAACAAAGGCATGCAGGTCCCGGGGCAGAAATCTCCGAGCCTGCTCAGATTGGGGCTGAGCATCCTCCACCCAGATCCTCCATCTTCCAGTAGGCGAGTGTCACACCCACCAACTGCCCCCTGGCGCCATATAATCCCATCACCGGCTAAGACCCAGAGACTATAAAACCCAGCTCCTGGAAGTGTGGCCTTGCGACATCTTGTCTCATTCTTGCTTTGGACAACCTGGCAGGCTACCAAATGTAACCTGCCCACACGGCAGAGTCTGGCAAACTCCCCGTGGCATACCCAATGTGCCAAATACCAGTAACAATGATGGGTCTCATTCTCCTAACCCTGAAAGAGCCTTGAATGTGGCACTTTTTAGTATCCCAGAGCTAGGACGAAGGAGACGTTACTGGTGCCTGCTCAAGGCAATCAACAAACAACAGGATGATAGTGATAATAAGAGCATTTTATTTTGCACATAATACCTAAAATTCAATCTAATATAACTTCCAATACCAGAAGTCTAATGTTTATGACTTTTATTTATATTTTTTATTTTTTAATTTTTTTAATTTTTTAATTTTTTTTATTTTTTAATTTTTATTAGTGAAACACCATAAGGTACAGTTGTAGACTTACAAATTTTTGTGCTTGGGTTTCAGTTGAGTGCCCGAGAACAGATGACTGGTTAAAGAAGCTTTGGTACATCTACACAATGAAGTACCTTTGGCTGCTTTTGGAGTCTAAAGTTTAAAGCATACCTAGGAGGTCATGAGGTAAATGGGAAGCTGGGTCTGGAGTGGTGATCACAGACTTATCTCCACTCAGCACAGAGACACCAGTTGCCTGTCTGGAGCAGAGTCCTGTTGATATACTTTTGTTTTTTTAGAGGAGGCCACAAAGAATCTCCAAATGCAACAGGGCTACAAGAGTAAGAGAATGACGGTCTCAGGCGCAATGTGGTGAAAGATTTCCATAGACTACAGGCATTTTAAGGCATATGCTGACTTTAACACACCCCTGTAACTCAGACAAGAATGATTTCAGAGACATTTGGGGACGTAGTCACAACCAAGTCCTTCAGAGCAAGTACAAACATTTTATTGTGAAATTCAATACAAAAATAGTTATGCATATGTGCACACTGAGACAATGCAAATAAGTGGCCCAGGTGCACAAAACAAACCTTAGAGCAAGTTCTTATAATCAGGTCGTAAAATAACCAGCTCTGGATATCCTAGTTACCCTTCCTTTTTACTTCTGTGTTAAACATCTGCACTGAAAGTGCAGTGTTCTCTAGATAATTCTGAGCAATTAGCAACCATATCCTTTTGTATTAGGTCAACTGACTTCTGAGATCAGATGTAGAAGTAGGATCTGAAATAATAAACAGTATTGGTAAGGTTGGATGAAACAGAAAAAATAATTTAGGAAAGTAACTCAATTGAGACTATGTAAGCACTCACAAATCCGATTTTCTCTCTGGACACAACAAGAGGCCTGCATTGTTCAGTCTTAGTTATAGTCTTGAGGCATATGACTATCTTTTTTTTTGTTTTCAATTAAAGCACCATGGATTACAATGTTATTTATAGTTGAGTTTTAGCCATACAATATTGCAGCACCAATCCCAGCACCAGTGTTAACTGCCCTCCAACAGTGTTCCCAGGTTCTCTCTAATATCCCCCCTCCAGCTTTCCCTCTTGACGGGCCCCTAAGTTTGGTTGTTAATGTTTGGTTCTCTTGGTTTCAGTATCATTGACTCTGTGGTTTTTGGAAGACATCGTGTTAAATGAAGTAAGCCAGAAAAGATGGATAAATACAGGATAATATTATTTGTATGCGGCATTTAGAATAACTGGAATAGGTGCTGTGACGGTTTAAAGCGGGATGCCCAGATCAACCTTGGCCCCCAGAGTATAGGGAGGAGAATGAAAGAAGGAGTGTAAGAGGAGGGGAGAAGAAACAGATGAGAAGCAACGAGAGCCAGGTCAGAGAAGTCAGGTACAAAGGTGGTGTTAGGGAATGATAGTCAAATAACTATCTTTTTATCAACAAAAGTGAAGCCCACTTCCTAAAATACCCTAACATACTCACTGAAAGACTTTCTGCCTTGTCTCACCTCTAAGGAAGGAAAGAGGGGCCCCAGATAAAAGGAGCTTGAATTTCTGAGACTGATTTCAGGAGATCCATTTAGAAAAACTACCTGACTCTGTTATGAATGTGATGTGACCAACATAAAAGCTATTCCTGCATTGCCCCACTGCAACATTACTCTTCCTGTTTTCATGGCCATGCCTGGAGAAATTACCAAATAAGAGGACCATATCACAGCTGCATGCTCAGGAAAGAGCAAAAACAAATGGAGACAGTTAATAGTAACAGAAGCAAATTCACGTCTCTACTAAATTTTAAAGCATTTGAAATTTGGTCTGATTAGATATGCTGTTAGGTTGTGAGTGAACTTGTAACAGGAGAAGAAAATCCCTAGATAAAATATAACATAGCATTTTCTTCTTAGATACTGAAAATCAGAGGAAGTTTGTTTCCTATGTCCCACCCACTAAATCACTTGATTACCCCTGGAGGTGCGGGCAGTCTAGAGGACAGGTATGTGCCCCCTGTTTTCACAGAGAGAAAAGTGGGTGTGCTTTATGGCCAGAGCAGAGTGAATAGGGTACGTCTATTCCCTTCACTTGATCACTTGATCACTTGACATCCCGTTACTTTATCAAGTTGCTTGAGCGGGCACCAGTAACATCTCCATTCATCCCCGTTGTGTGCTAGTGTAGCCCAATGGCGTCTGCTCGTTCTAGGAACACAAAGAGCCTCAAACCAATCGTTCAGGGGCTTGACGAAGAAGTCTGACCAACTTGTAGGTGGGTGGACATGCGATCTTTTGTCGTCCCGTGGAATCCAGTCGGTAATGGCTCTAGCCCAGCAGTCATCTCCAAATTACATGTCCAGTCCATCTTATTTTTGATGCCTTGATGATTAAGACAGCATCCCAGATTCTTGATCATTGATGGAGGTCGAAACTCCGAAGTCTATCTCTCATTTGAGTGAAGCATGATAATCCAAGCATAGCTTTTCGATTCCTCTTTGGGAGACCCTAATAGCATTCTTATCCTGTTTTTGTAGGGCTCAGGTCTTTGAGATGTATGTTAATGCAGGAAGAACAGTGAAATCAAAGAGATGCGCCCAGAGCCGGATTTTCTTCGTTCTCTTTTCTTCTATGCTCTTGAAGGTGTTCCAAGCTTCTCTCTTCCTCCTGATGTTCTTGAGGATAGCACTGAAGAGTTTCAGTAAAATGGTATCACCCTGCTGAACCTCTCTCTTGATATCTATGATCACTTCCTCGGAGAATGGTGAGATACTGGTAGTGAATCCGTAATACAACTCACAGAGGATCCTGATGTATTGAGTTTGAACGCCCTGTTTGGCTAGGGCTTTGATGACCGCTTCAGTCTCAGCAGAATCAAAGGCCTTCCTTAAGTCAATGAACGTTAGACAGAGTGGCATCTTGAACTCCTGAGAAACCTCAATGAGCTTGGTTATAATGTGGATATGGTCAATTGTGCTGAATCCTTTTTGAAACCAGCTTGCTTGCATGGTTGTTCTTC
The DNA here is from genome assembly GCF_029834395.1 of Sorex fumeus. Classification (NCBI taxonomy): domain Eukaryota; kingdom Metazoa; phylum Chordata; class Mammalia; order Eulipotyphla; family Soricidae; genus Sorex; species Sorex fumeus. The sequence goes on from NW_026606083.1 coordinate 4,077,458, forward strand.
ATCTAGTGTTCTGCCAATCCTATTCAGGATGACTCAAGTGAATAGCTTGTAGACAACAGACAACAGGCAGATTGGGAGATAGTTGCTAACATCATGGATGTCTCCCTTCTTGTATAGTAGTACAGTCCTGCTGGTTTTCCACTGGGATGGAAACTTGCATTCAGAAAGAATAGCCGAGCCAATGTATTGATAAGTACTAATGGCAGGGTTCTTCAGTTGTTTGGGTCTGACCTTGTCTGGGCCAGGTGCTGTTTGCTTCTTTACCGACGAAATGGCATGTCAGATTTAGGAAGGGAGAATGTTGGGCATGACATATCCATCCTGTGGAATTTGATATGTGGGCAGGTGGACGTGGCTCTCGAAGAGATAGATCTAAGTAAAAGTCATGCATAACCTTCTCCATTACCCTTCTGGAAGATGTGATAGATTCATCAGGACGTCAGAGGTCAGTCATCTTGGTTTTGTAGTTGGCGAAGGACAGATGGACGTTCTGAATGCTTTTCCCAACTTCTGCCGCATCTGCCAGCACTGCTGCTCTTCTCTCTTTGAGGTCTTTCTTTATCGCTTCTCTGCACTGCTTTGCAAGCTCAGATATTTGCTTGTGGTTGCCTGGAGCTTGCGCCAATCCACCTTGGCAAATGAGCCCAAGAGTTTTCGAAGACAGGCGTCTTTTTGTGGCTATCTCTCTCTCAGCATTTCTTGCACAATCATGGAGGTGCTCAACCAGTCAATCATATTCCTTCAAAGAATAAGAATCTGTTCTGTGGTACTCTATGAAATGCAAGTATACTATGCTGCCATCCATATGTGAAGATTTAACACGTGACTCCTGGCAGGGCCTCAGTCCATTCTCAGCATGTCCCAAAGCTATGATGTGCCTGGTGTGTGTGTGGAAAGGGGGCGGGGGGTTGAAGGAGGACAGATCTACTGCTTATTTGCCCAAAGGCCAGACCACCGGCATCATGAGCATAGGCAGCTGCTCCTGGCTGAGTCTCAGGGATGTCCTCTTTGTCTTCTCGCATGCTCAAGTAGAGGGAACTTTAAAAGCTTTTTTGGGCCAGTGTTTGCCTATGTCCATTTCCTAACCAGTTCTATGGCAGTGGATCCATCCCCCAGTCTGTAACACATCCAGCCCAGAGGGTTCCAGAATGACTGCTGACAGTTAGAGTTCCCAAAACCAGACAACGTTTTTAATAATTAAAGTCCAGCAGTGATTCTGTGAGAGGGTGAGTCGAGGAGTAACAGACTCCGGCCTCTCCAATGGCAGTGTAGTATTGTTCCTACTTGTATTCAGTTGAACACCACATAGCGAATCCTTGCTCTCTGAAGGGAGTAGATATAGCTCGTTCACTCTGCCCTTGCCATAGAGCATGCACACCTGTCTCTACTGGGAAAACAGGGGGCACAGGCCTGCCCTACAGATCTGCCGCAGCCTTCCAAGATGGAGGCAATTTCTGGTGTCATTCACGGCCTGGAGACCAATACTGTAGTTAAGGTCTCAGACACATTCCCTCTCTTCTTCACTTTGGCAGAGACAGGTTTCTGCCACTCCTAATATAAGTTTCCATAGTCTTTGAATCCTGGTTGGAATAAAATCTAAACTCAGCCTCTGTTCCTTCCTGAGCACCTAGGCTACAGCCCAGCGGCCCATGGCGCCTTCCATTTCCCCTGGGTCACAGGGTTTCCGTAGGCTTCACCAACAAGCTGGTGTCCCCTCAGAATCAGCCTAAGTTCCTGGACCTACCCAATCACCTTTGCTCCCCATGCCCCTCTCTCTGCCCATCGCCATCCTCCGCTCAGAACTGCGTACTCTAGCCTGTCAAAACACCTGCCCACAGTGCCCTTGCCTACCCCCACAGTTTGCTCAGCGCCTGCGCATGCATGACTCTGTTGGAATATTTGGGGCATCTGTTTACGAAATAAGCCCTACGGCAAGATATACACTTCTAGGAAGACTTGTGAGAGGCTAAATCACAAATATCTATTTTCCTGCCCTTTCTGCCTAGAAGCTGTGATAAGTAACGGCTGCAGGATTCAAAGTTAATGCCTCCAAAACTAGTTGACTCTCAGAGACTGGGAATATTCCAAGGCCACTAACAAAACTAGGGTCTCTGCCTGTTTTAGAGAAGCTGGAGGCGAGGGAGTGGGGCACTGAAGGGGGATTCAAGTAGACCTGCGGAATCTGACATCTTCACACCCTGCCAAGTTCCCAGGAGAGCTGGAGAAGCATTCCCCTGTAAAAATCCCATTTGACTTCTTCAGATATACAGAACTGAAGTTGTGGACTCCATGCCACATGCAGAGCTGTGGTCATTTTGTCTCTAATAACTTAGTGTCACTGAGCACCACACTGGCAGAGAGACAAGTGCTCAAGTGATCATGAAATAAACATAAAATTAATTCACAATTAAGATGCAAAAATACCTTAGCAAGCCAGAAGTAAATATAGCCTTCTTAATGTAACAGGGGATAATCCTAAGTGTCACAAGTGCATGCCATATTTAATGTTGTATGCTGGGATATTTGTCGTCTTTTAAAGAAACTTCTTTTACACATATTTCAAAATTGGTTTCTTTTTTAATTTTTTTATTTTATAAGGTGGTTCACAATATTTGATGACAGTTTATATTCAAAACCAATACAACCACCATTACACCTTCCCACCACCAAATGTGGAATGTTTCCATACCAATCCCCAATCCCTGTCCCAAAGCACAATCTAAATAATATATTTTGTATTTTATATTATGGAAAACCACTGAAAATGCTACAGAAAAGTATCCATAGAGGAAGTGGTGTGAAGGTTGTTCTATTTTGGCAAGGGTCATTAAGACATTCTCTAGAATATCACTAACATGTTGTTAAAGGCTGAGTGATGTGAGCCTTCATATATATATATATATATATATATATATATATGCATATATATTTTCCTCCATTATTTGGTGCCTACCCATCAAGACTGGTGTGGTACTTATGGAGAATGGGTAAGGAGTGTGTTATGACATGTTATGACATGTGTTATGGCATTTGCGGCCACATGGTCCAGGAATAGGTTCACTTGTACGTGAGGTTCAGTCCCAACATATGGAAAGCGGCCTTAGCATGGCAGTGGTTGGGTTCTGGAGGTTTTTGGCTGCTGGAGCTGGTCCCTTGGGGCGGGTGAGAGCCCCGAGTGTGGGGTCCAGTGGCATGGCTATGGTGGGCATCATGTTGCTCCCTTCAGGGAAAAATAGCCCTGTGATCTGGATGGTAGCCGATGAGGAGATTATCTGGCACTGGCAGCAGGTGGCTTATGGGCATGACCCCTGGGTCACTGGAAATGGCGGGGGGAGACGCAAAATTGGCTTCAAGGCTATGGATTCTCTAAGCTGTTCCGTCCCTGAAGTTCTGTATTGTTCCTTCAAATATAGCTGAATAGAGTATTCTTTTTTTATTGGATCACCATTAGATATAGGTACAAAGCTGTTTATGATTTGGTTTTAGTCATACAATGTTCCACACCCATTCCTTCATCAGTGCACATTTCCGACAACCAATGTCCCCAATTTCTCTCCTGTAGGAGAACATTGGTTTGCCTTTCCTTCCCAGCCACACGGAGCTTTGGGTTGTTGATTGCTCCCTTAACCTGTCAATTACCTTTGCCTCCTGATCAGACTCTGCTGACGTGTAAATATTGTTTCTCTCTCTCTCTCTCTCTCTTAATGTCCTTTGCATAGTTAGCTACCTCAGAGCAATTGCTTTTTTTTATTATGTTTATTTTTTAATAGTGAGGCACCATGAGGTACAGTTG